>NC_139219.1:134634904-137379904 GCF_055691185.1 Crinia signifera
TACCTGCAAGCCACACACAGCACTCAAACACCTTGGAAGCTTATCTTTCTATACTTCTCTACATTTAAAGGTTTGTTTAATTTAAGGTAAGAATCTTTTTAAGACCTGCTTATATATGCTAAGGTAGGTATTTGCTAAACAGTTAGACACATTCACTACGTGCTTTCATAGACTTTACACAGTAGCACACTCAATCTACACAAGTCGACATGTGTCAACGTGTTCACTCTAATACAAACATAGGTTTTGTATTTATGATACAATAACATAAACCATATCTAACACCTACAAAGGATGTTTCAGCAATGTTTTAAGCCCATGCCCACTATTTTGCACACAATCTTTGTATAGTACCCAAAATACAGAACTGTACCACTATCTGATCTGCTATGAATTGGATTTGACTACACTCTGGATGTAAGATGCCACCAATCACATTATTGCACTCACATCTCTCTAACAAAGGATTCCTACATCTGCTTATGACACTGTAAAATCATATATATTTAAAAAGTTATACATGTTTGTTCACTAGCAATTTTATCATGTTTGGCCCATTCACACATCTTTTTTTAGGGAGGACACATATGCATTCCTACACAAATGTACCTTTTCACCCTTGTTTGTCTGCCTCACCCACTCCATGAGGAAAGCATTGTTCTGGACCTGCTTTTACCTACTACTGTAGGAGCTACCTCACCTGCACACAAACTGCTTTCTCACCTATTAAGTTGCTCTGCACATGTGCTGACACAAACTAATTAGCAGGGAAAAGTTGGATAGGAACATGGGAATGGCCATGGAGAGGGTTACACATGGGAAACTTCTACCACACTTCAACAAATGTTCAAAAATACCCTGGTCAGAAAGTACACATAAATCTAGTATTTGTTTCACACAAGAAATTACACATACAACAATTTTGTTTTAATTGGTAAAATAAATTTATTTGCTGTTCAGCATCACAGCTTATTTTACACTTTCATGTCATAAATCAAATAAACAAATAAAATAGACACAAAAATAAAAAAACAGCCAGAACAAGAGGTTGCATATCTCCAAACATGTGTTACCCTGCAAATGCAATGGTGAAAGAAATGGGGACACCAGAATACGTACTGCAACAACCAGGGTGAATACTAAGCAAGATACACACCACCAAAAATTTATCCTGCATTTGTAGAGGTCAAAATAAGAACTTTAATGCCCATGGCACGAAAATGGATAGATGGCCAACTCAGGAAGTGGATGTCCAGTGCAATTTAAACATTTGGGGTCCAACCACAGAGGAAGTGAACCAGGTCTCATTATTTGGGCCCTTTTTTCCCCCTTTTAGATGGGGCCTTGGGGACAGGGGCCTTTGGCTCAGCTGGCTTGCGGCGTCTTCCCCTAGTGGACACAGGAGGGTCAGCAGAGGTGGAAGGTTGGGGAGCAGCTTTGGGTGGGCCAGCAGATGGGGGATTGTCCCTTAGGGACCTGGCGGTGGTCAGCAGCTCCGCAAGAAGTTCATTCTGGCGGCTGAGGTGTTGGCCAATGCTTTGCATGCCAGCCGCCAGAGTGTCATTCATGCGGTTCAAGGCCTCACACTGCAGCCTGTTTGTGGCCTTCCACTCCGCCAGAAATTCCCCCACCTGCTGCTGACGGATCGCAGCATCCACCCCTTGCTGCTCGATCCTCTCCAGCATCACCAACACGCTCTCATCCCATGTCTCCTGTGGCTGGGGCTGGGGGTGACGTCTTGGTGGAGGCTGGACCACTTGCTCCACCTGTGGCTCTGCAGAGGAAGATGCTGCCGGTTCATCCTGGGTTTCTGCTTCTGCTAGGATAATAATTGAAAACAATGTCACCATCACATACGCACTACAAAATATCTTTCAAAATACAATGCATTACTGTGACTTACCATCAAAAGCAGCAGCAAAGACCTCCGCCGGGAGCTCACTGTCCATATTGGAGATCCCCCTGACCTCGCCCACATCAATGACGTCCAAGGCGTCCTGCTCCAGGGGGGTATACTCCAAATGATCGGGCATAGGCCCTCTCCCGGTGGACATGCTGTGGTTGTACCGGTCAGTCATCTTCCTCTTCATTGCCGTTTTGAAGTCAGTCCACCTACAAGTTTAAAAATACAAATATCACCATGAGATATGTGCACCACTGTGCTACGTGACATTTCCTAGTGTGGGTGATCTTATGTTTTTTAGCCATATGTGTCCCACACACACATTAATGTCTCCATTAGGAGGCATTTCAGTGTCTCATCTCATTCATTAGGCCAGTAAATGCACATACATAGATCACTATGCAGAAATGACATCATCCATGGCCAAATTATGCACCTCCACCTGTTGTGAAACTACACATTCCACCATAGCTTGACAGTGTGGTTATTATGGAGTAATTTAACTATGGGATGGCATACTGGGATGTGTAGTTTCTCACCAGCTACATGTGCACAGTTTGGTCATTCTTGTTTCAGTAGCATCATATGGAACATGTTACAACAACTCTTTCAAAAACACACTTTCTCTTGTCCCATCACATACTTCACATGAGCAGAACTGTGCCCATAACCTCACATCACACCAATGGTGCATGTTTCATATATCAATGTGGGTTATTAGACATGGTTGTGTTCACATGTGACATTGAAGTGTAGCACTATCTACAAACACACCTTTCTATTATTCTCAAAACATACATGTAACATATATACACACATATGACATTATCAGGGGGACAAACACACTTGCCTTTTCTTCACCGCTAGCCAATCTCTGACCACTGGTGACACCTGGTTCACTTCCTCTGTGATCTTGTCCCAAAGTTTTCTCCTTGCACTGGCACTCGGCTTCCTGGTTGCCAATTCTATCCATTCGCGTGCCCTGGGCACTAAGATTCTTAATTCGGCCTCTACAAATGCAGGGTTTCTCTTTCTGGTGGTGGTATCCTGCTCAGTCCTCACCCTCGATGTTGCAGCTTGTTTTCTGGTGGCCCCAGTTCTCTCACCATGCACCTGCTGGGTCACACCTGTTTGGAGAGATGCAACCTCTTGTTCTGGCTGGTTGCTTGGCCCTTGTGGAGCTGGTGGAGGTTGAACAGGGCCTGTTAGTGAGGGGCCCGCTTGGTCTTGGGTCCTCCTTGTCCTCTCCTGCTCCCTCTGCCTCAACCTTTCAAGCAAGGATTCTGCTCTTGCTCTCTGGAGAGCGTCCTCAGCTGCGGAATCGTCTGAACTAGACATGTTTGCAGCAATTGTGGCCTGCATCTGACTGAATATTTATATGTTAATCTCCCGCCATGAACAAGGGGGCGTATATTTTTCCCTGCAATGTAGTTGCTCATTTACGCCGATATTTCCCGCCGATAATTCCCGCTTAAATTACGCAGGTCTCAACGCACCTGATCAATCACCTGTATATGCACATACACAGGTTGTGGAGCATTGTGTGCTACATCGTGAAATGTGTGCACCTGTCATTCCAATGATGAGTGTTGTCAGCTGGTATCTGTTGGAGTTCGTGTATGCTTTGTGAGTCACATTTCAAAACATCACGTTATAATGCTTTCCTTACATATGTAATGAGTATGAAATTGTCATACACCAACATGTTGCATTGTGCCCCTTTAAGCAGCGTATTTATAAGTAGACGGTTGCGTGTATTATTTTCCGCACACTGTATATACAGTACGTCTCTCCATGGAAATCGGTGTATTGTGCCCCCTTTAAGCAGCGTATTTATTAGTAGACGGTTGCGTGTATTATTTTCCGCACACTGTATATACAGTACGTCTCTCCATGGAAATCGGTGTATTGTGCCCCCTTTAAGCAGCGTATTTATTAGTAGACGGTTGCGTGTATTATTTTCCGCACACTGTATATACAGTACGTCTCTCCATGGAAATCGGTGTATTGTGCCCCCTTTAAGCAGCGTATTTATTAGTAGACGGTTGCGTGTATTATTTTCAGCACACTGTATATACAGTACGTCTCTCCATGGAAATCGGTGTATTGTGCCCCCTTTAAGCAGCGTATTTATTAGTAGACGGTTGCGTGTACTATTTTCCGCACACTGTATATACAGTTCCTCTCTATACATTGAATGCATGCTGTTGGTTATGGTGTGTGTATATCGGAACGGTCCGCGTAAGTTTCTATTCGCATCCAGTTTGTTCATGTAAGAAGGATTAATAAAGTTAATACTAAACAAACAATTTTTTACACCAATCAGCAAGCACCAAAAGTGATATATGTACCTGCAATTAATAACTGCGCCATTGCCACTATGACTTCAACCAGGGCTAGGGCGTTTTCTACCCAGGAGCTATTGGCCTTGGTTGAGGTCATGGACCGGCGCCTGGGGCCCAGGGGCCCTTATGTGTCGAATATTGACAAGCGGCGGGCATATAATGCTGCCCGCCGGCTAATCTTCGCCCGGACCGGCGTTGACAGAAGCCTGGGCCAACTTGAGCGGCGCTGGTCTGACCTGCGCCGGCGGCAGCCAGTGTTGCTATCTTCACTTCGCCGCCATATTGCCCGATGTAAGTTTTTGTTTACTAGTATGACTGCGTTTTTTTGCAATGTTTTCTGTACTTTTTATAAATATGTTCCTGAGTATGGGGGTGTATATGGGGTGTATATGGGTGTATAGGGGGTGTATATGGGTGTATAGGGGGTGTATAGGGGGTGTATAGGGGGTGTATATGGGGTGTATAGGGGGTGTATAGGGGGTGTATATGGGTGTATAGGGGGTGTATAGGGGGTGTATATGGGGTGTATATGGGGTGTATATGGGGTGTATAGGGGGTGTATATGGGTGTATAGGGGGTGTATAGGGGGTGTATAGGGGGGGTTTAAGTTGTTGCTCAGTTTTTGGGTGTAGCATATCAATTAGTTTGCATGATAATGTCTGAAATATAACAGCAATGATAATTTGGAAGGTTATGAGCATGACTAATGTGAATTTTTCTTTCCCCCTTTTTTATGAAACCCAATCTTCGATTTCTATGCCATCAACATGAACATTTCAGCACAGGCAAGAGCCCGCATAGAAGCCCGGGAGCAGGCAGCCCGGGACCAGGCAGCCCAGGAGCAGGCAGCCCAGGAGCAGCCGGAAGAGGAGGAGGAAGAGGAGGAGGAAGAGGAGAAGGAAGAAGAGGAGGAGGAAGAAGAGGAGGAGGAAGAGGAGGAGACAATGGGTCAAGCTGGGGCCCACCCAATTTTGCCATCCCCTTCCCCCACCCCCTCCCCTTCCCCCACCCCCTCCCCAACCCCCACCCCCTCCCCAACCCCACCCCCACCCCCTCCCCAACCCCCACCCCCTCCCCAACCCCCACCCCAACCCCCTCCCCAACCCCCACCCCCTCCCCAACCCCCACCCCAACCCCCTCCCCAACCCCCACCCCCTCCCCACCCCATTTCCAACCCCCCTACACCTCTCCACCACCCACCCCCAAACCTCTCCAATCCCCACTCACACCCACTACCAGCATCCAAAGTCCAATCCCATCCCCCTTGCTCCTGACCCCCCCAACCACCGCACACCCAACCAGCGGCGACCAGGATGGCTCAAGTAGCCGTAAGTAAATAATGTGTCTAATGTTTACCTACACATTTCTACACATAAACAATCACAACAACCACATATGTGTATCCAACATCAACATTAGTTGCAACATATCACTGCAGGGCGACCATGAGGTGTGGCCTGTCCTTCTCCAGGAACAAGGGTCCCCTTGGTGGTTTTTTGGAGTGTGGCCATGCCTCACCCCTTGAATAATTGACATAACAGTACATCCAATGAGATATCCGACATTAGTGGTGTTGTAGTTATGTGGCTCCAGGTGTTGGGTAACTCCAGTTCCCAGCATGATGTGCAACATAAATGTAGAGATTGTTTTGTTAATAGTGTGTGAGGCCATGCGGATGCATGCTTTACAAACATAGCTGTAGGCCTATAATTTGTACAGCAATGTCCTAAATTTAAAATAGTAAGGAGTGCTTAAGCCGCAACAATGTCATAACCCTTAAATAGCACAGCCTAATTGTGAGGTTAGAGGAGAGTCCCCCAAAACCAAACTACCAATTGGGATACAGCATACATTCATCCAAGAAGGAGTAATTGAATTAATGTTATTTACTATGTACAGTATGTGTGTGTTAACATATTATTTTTTAGTACTGTGTTTACAACAGACCCATCTTCAATGTAGTTTAAAAATTTTCTTGACCCTGCTATATCTGCAAATTCTGTTTACCCGATTGGAGGCCCTGCTTTAATTCCTCCCCCCCCCTTTCAGTTTTGTTATAAATAAAAGTGTTTTTACAGTTAGAAGTTGCCTGTGTTTTTAATCATAAATATGTGAGAGGGTTTGTAAGGGCAGGTACATACAGATGTGTAATGTAAGTTATATTTGTAATTTGAGGTGAGGGGTAATGATTGATGTGTGAATGTGTGTGTTTTTGAGTAAAATAACACATAGTGAAAATGCATGAATGTTTAATGTTGTTCGATTAAAACATCACACATAACATCAGGGTAGGTATACATGTTACACATTTTGGACAAACTAATTATGGACATAATTTAGTACATATACAGAAACACCAACATAACTTGATTTAAAAGTAACAGCAATATGGGGACACATAGATAGTGATTAAAATGCCACATTAGAACATAACAAATATACATGTAATGATGGTTAAAATGTTGTTTTATTAGGGTCTTTATTAAGGTAGACAATTAAGTTAATAGAAAACAATAATTGAATAGCAAATAGAATAATTAATTAATTGTCAGAATTCTAGTTGAAAGGCAAGATTTGCAGGTCCATATATGTGAAGGGTATGCTAGCGTACACGGACGTACGCTCACTCTCACGAGCGGTGACATAAGCTGAGTTTTCCATTGAAAACAATAGTGACCCGTCCGTGCAAGCTGGCGTACGCTCAGATCTCCGCAAGAAGTCGGTGGGAAGATGGACGAGAGACGTCCGTAAACGGTGGCGTACGCTCTGTTGTACGCCAGTTGTCGGAGTGTAAGGGCTGGCCCGTCCGTGTACGTTGGCGTACGCTCAATTGTACGCCACTCCCCTTAGACGTTGTTTCTGGCCGTACGTATGCGGCTGAGTTGTGGGTGGACTTAACCCCAACGGCCGCGTACGGATAGCGTACGTTAATAGGGAACGTACGCACGTTTGGCCGCACCGATCAGAATAACCTCCAGAGAGTGGTGGTAAATAGCATAGATTCCAGCTGGGGTAAGGTCCAAAGTGGAGTCCTTCAAGGTTCAATATCGGAACCCACCTTGTTTAATATATTCATTAATGATATAGAAAGTGACATAGTGAGTAAAATTGTAATATTCTCAGACGACACAAATTGAGTAAGAAAATGAACTCAGAAGAGGATGTGGATACACTACAAAGTGACTTAATTAAACTGGAAAGGTGGGCAGAAAGGTGGAAAATGCAGTTTAACGTTGTTAAATGTAAGTAATTCATTATAGGAACAAAAATGAGTTATAGGAAATTCTGCTGTAGAGAAGGACTTGGGAGTCATCATAGATGAAAAATTGGGCAATAGTGCACACTGCTCAAGTGCAGCAGCAAAAGCAAACCGGACACCGGCATGCATTAAAAGGGGAATGTATTCAAGGGATGCCAATGTGATAGTGCCTCTTTACAAGGCATACTTGGTATACTGTCTTCAGTTCTTGGCACCACACCTTAAAAAGGATGTAAATTAATTGGAACAGGTACAGAGAAGGACGTCTAAGCTAGTAAAATGTCTCGAATCACTAAAATACAAAGATAGGTTAACCAGGCTGAATATGTTTTCACTGGAGAAATGGAGGTTGAAAGGTGATATGATTAGTATGTTCAAATAAAGGATTGGGAATCATATGGAACTGGGAGATTTGTTCACAAACAGGCCTATACTTGATTGAGTGGCAACTGATGCTGGGAAAGCTGAATAAAGCCAGGTCAGGATATGTGCCAATACTGAAGCCCAGAATTCAGCTCCCAGCGGTTAAACCAAAGGTTCCACCTCCCTTGGTATGCTTTGAGTGCGGTGAGCCTCGTCATGTGCAGCGGGACTGCCCAAAACAGGGAGAGGCGATGTATTGCTGTATGGGTAAAACAGCTCAGCCATTGGTCAGCATGGTGGCTGTGGGTGTATCCCAAGCAGAGTCCTCCCTGTTCCGGGTGCTGGTACATGTGGAAGGCCGGTAGATCTGGGCCTGGTGGATACTGGCGGTGAGCTCACCATTGGCAACATGGTTCCTCCAGGAGCTGACAAGGTCCAGCCTCCTGTCAGGGTGTTGTGCATCCATGGTGATGTGGAGGAGTGCCCATGTGTCTACTTACCCCTGACCGTTCAAGGTCAGTCATTAAAGATGGTAGCGGTGGTGACCTCCAGACCACCTTATCCGCTGATCCTGGGCCGTGTCTTTCCATTACTGCAGGAGCTGGTTACCTGGCATGATACCAACAAACCGTCAGCCACTGAAGCAACTCAGGGGCCAGAGACTACCAAAGTTTTGGTATCCGGGAGAGATGCTGCTGGTCCTGAATATATATATATATATATATATATATATATACATATACAGTGGTCGAAGTGGAAATTTTGAAGTGGGGGTATGGAAATTTTGAAGTGAGGGTATGGAAAAGTAAAGAGTGAATATAGTGCGCACCTTCGGACACCCCCCTGTCCATCAACGTCCCCTGCCAGACTGCCCCGTTGTACAGGGGTATTACAAAAGCACAATATGTGCTGCTGAGTGTTCAGAGAGCATCCTGAGGGGGGAAAAAAACTTTTTTTTTTTAACTTCAGATTAAAGTGGGGGTATGCCATACCCCCGTATACCGCCCCACTTCGACCACTGTACATATATATATATATATATAAATATATATATATATATATATATACATACATACATACATACATACATACATATACACAAAATAAGTTAAACCAGCGCTACTTGTAAGAGACACAGAGTCCAGTGTAGAAACCTCTGTTATGAAAAAAAAAGTTAATGATTTATCTCCAAAGTGTGTGTGACTGCAGCAACCTTCAACGACAAGACCTCATGGATCCAAGGAGGTGAAATATCTAGGCAAAAACACAGGGAGAGGTGCACTTCATGGTGCATTAAAAGCGATTTTAATGAATAAAATTGATAGAGCAACAATTCAATAAAAGTTTGCTTGTACCATAAGAATAGCTGTGTGGACTGGTTACCACATGGCATAACATATATCACCAAAGGCAAGGCAGCTGGGCAAACCTGAATCCAAGATCCTGGGGACCTCAATACCCCCCCCCCTTCCCCCGCTGGATTGCAGGTGAGCGTCTGGGTAAACACGGGCAGGAAGAGATTCCATAAAAGCAGCCAGCCGGTGAGTGCAGTAGGACACACCCTGACGCGTTTCATCACTAAATCACTAACACTTCGTCAGAGGGCACCCTCTCTGGGATCTTGGATTCAGATTTGCCCAGCTGCCTTGCCTTTGTGGTGATATATGTTACGCCATGTGGTAACCAGTCCACAACGTTCTTCTTATGGTACGAGCAAACTTATTGAATTGTGGCTCTATCAATTTTATTAATTAAAATCGCTTTTAATGCACCATGAAGCGCACCTCTCCCTGTGTTTTTGCCTAGATATATATATATATATATACAAAAGTGAAAATTGGAGACACTCACGGACTTGCTGAAGCAAAAGTTTTTAATGGTACATACCATCTTTAATTCAACCAGTGCATAACAGTGGGTACAGGTCGACGTTTCGGTCCTGGCTGGACCTTTATCAAGACCCCCTTTCTGCTTCCTCCAGTGTGCGATTATATATATATATATATATATATATGGATTCAGTACTGAATCCCGGCGGTCGGGATCCCGGCGTTCGGAATCCCGACCGCCGAAATCCCGACAAGGGGGTCGACGTGGATCGCCCCCCCCCCCTTGCGGGCTCGCTGCGCTCACCACGCAGTGGGCCCAGTGGTGGTCGGGATTTCGGCGTCGAGATTCTGAACGCCGGGATCCCGACCGCCGGGATCTTAACTGCATCCCATATATTTATATATATATATATATATATATATATATATATATATATATAGTATGAACAAGTAGAAGTCACTCTAAGAATTCATTCAAAACTGCACGGCGGCAGTCAATGCAAAAAACGTGAAGACACTGGTATAGTGCAAAGCCACTGTCTTCACGTACTATACCAGTGTCTTCACGTTTTTTGCATTGACTGCCGCCGTGCAGTTTTGAATGAATTCTTAGAGTGACTTCTACTTGTTCATACTATACTTCTCCTTGAGAGATAGAAGCGCACCTAAGCAGCTGAATTTCCACAGCCTGAGTGCCGGACCCCTTGCTTGCGTATATATATATATATATATATATATATATATATATATATATATATATAAAATCAGGAAACACTCTCAAAACTTTTAAGTTTGCCTAAAAAACACTGTGAATGTATTTAAGTAAGCATCAGACAAAATATGGGGGTACTCATTTTTCTGATGCTTACTTAAATAAACTCACAGCAACTTTTATATGCAAACTTAAAACTGGAGAGTGTTTCATGATTATTTTTCTATAACATGGATACTTTGTGGTTCTGGATGACACCCCAGTAGATGTACTAAAGTTGGATGTGAGTGTGCTCTTATCTACAACAATATATATATATATATATATATATATATATATATATATATATATATATATATATATATATATATATATATATGGGGCGATGTGCTGGCACGCATCCAATCCAGTACAGCTGCCCTGGTGCCGGCTCAAATCAAATAATATAGGAATGCTTTAGGTGGCCGCACACATGGGACTCTGCTCTTCAGGAAAATAAACACGCAAGAGCCGTGTCTTTACAGCAACGTTTCGGGAAGGTTTATTATCCCGTCCTCAGGCTTCAACAAAGTATAACATACAAAGACTTGTGTACAGAAGTTACCTTATATCCCCTCCTGTGCTCACGTGTATGCTGCGGCGTCCTCCTTCAGTCTCCAGCCCACTTCCGGGTTCAGATCACTCCTCCCCACGTACTGTGTTGTTGGATGACGTCAGGGGGAGCTCTGCAGCTTGTCCGAGGCAGCGTTACATTGTATACAAACTGTGACATAAAAACAAAACAAAACATTAAAGATACATGTTTAAAAACAGTGAAAAAAGCGCACTTAGGGTGCCCTGCATTGCTTCTTTGAAAAATTGCTTTAAAGAAAACAATGAATTTATCTGGCTCGACCTAACTGCTCACATGATGAGATATTAAGTAGCGCTAGCTGTATATTTAATTCAGAGCAAATGGAAAGCAAAAGGTAAATGGTGTGAATATCAAATTAATATATATCAGTTCAGTTGTTCATTTAAGCCCTTAGGTTTAAGGCTATCTAAGGTGAAAATCCATTTGGCTTCGCACTTCAATAATTTAAGGTGCCTGTCACCTCCTCTGCCATCATCCGGCACATGGTCGATCACCATGTGTCGAAAGTTGGCCAAATTGTGTTTAGTTTCAGCGAAGTGCTTAGCCAATGGCTGATCACTGCCTTTCCCTTTGATGGCAGCACTAATTGCAGAGCGGTGAAGGGCCATACGCTCTTTAAATGTCCGCATAGTTTTGCCTATGTAGATATATCCACATGGGCATTTTGCCAAATATACTACATAGGAGCTGGAGCAGGATAGATGGTATCGGATATAATATTTCTGCCCTGTATATGGATGACAGAAATATTTTCCCGATATCATATGGCTGCAAGTTTTACATCCTGTACATGTATAGCAACCATTACTGCGTCTTGTTCTCATCGTCGATTCTTTTAACTGGTTGGTGACGTCACTGTGGACTACCCAGTCCCGGATACTTCTGCCTCTTTCGTAGCAGTGCCTTACTTTCGTTTGTTTCAGGCTTTTAAACTCATCTTGAATGACAGGCCAGTTATTCCCCACTATTTTCCTTACAGAATTAGTGGCTGTGTGGTATTTCTGGACCCAATTGATGTTTTGATCGGAAATAATTTTATTTTTGGGTTCCAGTGCCTTTTGTCTGGTAATCCCATCTACCCTCTGTCTGGCCATAGCCAGTGTGTATTCATTATAGCCACGCTCCCTGAATTTATCTGACATAGATTGTATTGTGGTATCAAGCGTATCTATATCGCTGGTAATGCGCTTGGCTCTCAAAAATTGAGAAAAGGGGAGGCTGTTGATGGTAGAACGGGGGTGAAAACTGTCTGCTCTGAGTATGGTATTCTTGTCCGTGCTCTTGGTGTACAGACTGGTTATTAATTTGTTGTTATGAAGTTTAATGGTAACGTCCAAATAGTGAATCTCCTCCAAGCTCATAGAAAAAGTATATTTAATGGGGCAATCTGCATTATTGATCTCCTGCATAAGATTATGAAATTCATTATACTCTCCTCTCCACAAGAGGATCACGTCATCGATATACCTCCTGTAGTACAGGATTTTATCTCTGTTGTCACGATTGAGAAAAAATTTATAATCGATGTGCCTCATGTATCCATTCGCGTATGTTGGAGACACATTCGATCCCATGGAAACACCGGTTTTCTGGATATAGTATTTTCCATTAAAAAAGAAATAGTTCCTTTCCAGGATTAGCTGCAGTAATTTCATGAAAAAATCAGGGTTAGGACCGGTGTATTCAGGGTGAGTCCTAATTAACTCGTCAATAGCTTTGAGTCCCTCTTTGTGGGGAATGTTGGTGTACAGACTGGTGATGTCCAGGGTCACCATCCAGGTGTTATCCGGGACATCACCAAGTCTGTCCAGAGATAACAAGAGATCTGTAGTATCCCTCAGGTATGTCTCCCCCGCCTGGACGCACGGCTGCAGAAAGAAATCCAAGTATTTGGAGATGTTACTATACAAGGATTCTCTTGCAGACACAATGGGTCTTCCAGGCGGGTTCGACATATCCTTATGGATCTTGGGGAGGGTGTACAGCAGGGGAACCCTCGGAAAATCATTTCTAAGAAAATCATATGCATCTGAATCAATGGTTTTATTATCTTTTGCTTCCAACAAAATTAGATCAATTTCTGTTTTAAATGTGTCCGTAGGATTTCTAGCCAGTAATCCATATACATTTTCATTATCAAGTTCACATCCATGAAGCCAGCGATGGTAGAATTGTTAGAATAGGGGTTAAAGCTAGATTTAGCTTTAAATTTGGGTCTAACAGTGACACTTGGGGTAGACACTTTTGTGTCGAAATATTCTTTAAGGCATAGTTGCCTCCGGAGATGGAGTTGGTCGACTTTCCAGTCGAAGGGCTTAAAGTCCGTGGTAGGCACAAAGCCTAAGCCTTTGCCTAATACCTTCAGTTCTATTGGACTAAGTTCTCTTCCGGATAAATTGAATACTACTTGTTCCTCCTCTGACCGCGTCCGCTGCCTCTTCCTTTTGCCTTTGTTCCCTCTCCTGACAGGTCTATTTTTTCGCCGCGTCCTGTACGCGTCTTCACCCCTAAAGGGGGTCTGCTGTATGAAGAGGGGCCTTCTCGGGCATCACTGGTATCATCGCAGGATGAGGATTGGGGGTCACTGGAGTATTGTTTATTGCGGGGTTGGTAGCGTCTCTGGTTCCCACGTCTCCAGGTTGGTCTCTCGCTGTTGCCAGATATCCACTTATAAACACTCAGTTCTTCGTAGTCTTTATTAACCACGTCAAACTTCTGTTTTTTAAAAGCAACCAGCTCTTTCTTGTAATTGAGGACCTGTGTATTCAATTTATCTTGCCAGTTATCGGGCATTTCTTTTGAGATGAAATTCTTATGCTCCAGTTCAAAACTGGCAATCTTGGCTTTCACGATTTTTAACTCTTTCGCCGCTTTCTCCACCACTAGCGTCATCATGTCCAGCGAACATTTATTCAATATCGCTATCCAGCGACGGACAAATTCTTTACTGTGTCGTCCTATTGTTGGGGTATTTCGAACCCTGAATCCCCTAGGGATTTTTCTTTCCCTTATGTATTCGGATAGTGTTATCCCATGAAGTAAGAAATCGATCAGAAACAGAGATGGAATCGGCTTTATTTAAAGAACGCTTCATTGAATCTGTGGGGGGTATCACCCCGGAAGAAATTCACAATAACCTGTTTAAAATGAAAAAAAGAGAAACCGATTTCTTACTTCATGGGATAACACTATCCGAATACATAAGGGAAAGAAAAATCCCTAGGGGATTCAGGGTTCGAAATACCCCAACAATAGGACGACACAGTAAAGAATTTGTCCGTCGCTGGATAGCGATATTGAATAAATGTTCGCTGGACATGATGACTCTAGTGGTGGAGGAAGCGGCGAAAGAGTTAAAAATCGTGAAAGCCAAGATTGCCAGTTTTGAACTGGAGCATAAGAATTTCATCTCAAAAGAAATGCCCGATAACTGGCAAGATAAATTGAATACACAGGTCCTCAATTACAAGAAAGAGCTGGTTGCTTTTAAAAAACAGAAGTTTGACGTGGTTAATAAAGACTACGAAGAACTGAGTGTTTATAAGTGGATATCTGGCAACAGCGAGAGACCATCCTGGAGACGTGGGAACCAGAGACGCTACCAACCCCGCAATAAACAATACTCCAGTGACCCCCAATCCTCATCCTGCGATGATACCAGTGATGCCCGAGAAGGCCCCTCCTCATACAGCAGACCCCCTTTAGGGGTGAAGACGCGCACAGGACGCGGCGAAAAAATAGACCTGTCAGGAGAGGGAACAAAGGCAAAAGGAAGAGGCAGCGGACGCGGTCAGAGGAGGAACAAGTAGTATTCAATTTATCCGGAAGAGAACTTAGTCCAATAGAACTGAAGGTATTAGGCAAAGGCTTAGGCTTTGTGCCTACCACGGACTTTAAGCCCTTCGACTGGAAAGTCGACCAACTCCATCTCCGGAGGCAACTATGCCTTAAAGAATATTTCGACACAAAAGTGTCTACCCCAAGTGTCACTGTTAGACCCAAATTTAAAGCTAAATCTAGCTTTAACCCCTATTCTAACAATTCTACCATCGCTGGCTTCATGGATGTCTTAAATGTCCAGGTGAAAAATGATGCAACGACCAAAGAAAAGTCCAGGAACAACTTGTCCCATGATGAATGGACTGCTTTAAAAAATCTAAGCGACTACAAAGACATATGTATCCGGCCAGCAGACAAAGGCGGCGCGGTCGTTGTCATGGACATCAACAAATATTGCACAGAAATTTACAAGCAACTTAATAATGAAAATGTATATGGATTACTGGCTAGAAATCCTACGGACACATTTAAAACAGAAATTGATCTAATTTTGTTGGAAGCAAAAGATAATAAAACCATTGATTCAGATGCATATGATTTTCTTAGAAATGATTTTCCGAGGGTTCCCCTGCTGTACACCCTCCCCAAGATCCATAAGGATATGTCGAACCCGCCTGGAAGACCCATTGTGT
The DNA here is from genome assembly GCF_055691185.1 of Crinia signifera. Lineage (NCBI taxonomy): Eukaryota > Metazoa > Chordata > Amphibia > Anura > Myobatrachidae > Crinia > Crinia signifera. The sequence continues at coordinate 134,650,422 of NC_139219.1, forward strand.
CTGCAAGAGAATCCTTGTATAGTAACATCTCCAAATACTTGGATTTCTTTCTGCAGCCGTGCGTCCAGGCGGGGGAGACATACCTGAGGGATACTACAGATCTCTTGTTATCTCTGGACAGACTTGGTGATGTCCCGGATAACACCTGGATGGTGACCCTGGACATCACCAGTCTGTACACCAACATTCCCCACAAAGAGGGACTCAAAGCTATTGACGAGTTAATTAGGACTCACCCTGAATACACCGGTCCTAACCCTGATTTTTTCATGAAATTACTGCAGCTAATCCTGGAAAGGAATTATTTCTTTTTTAATGGAAAATACTATATCCAGAAAACCGGTGTTTCCATGGGATCGAATGTGTCTCCAACATACGCGAATGGATACATGAGGCACATCGATTATAAATTTTTTCTCAATCGTGACAACAGAGATAAAATCCTGTACTACAGGAGGTATATCGATGACGTGATCCTCTTGTGGAGAGGAGAGTATAATGAATTTCATAATCTTATGCAGGAGATCAATAATGCAGATTGCCCCATTAAATATACTTTTTCTATGAGCTTGGAGGAGATTCACTATTTGGACGTTACCATTAAACTTCATAACAACAAATTAATAACCAGTCTGTACACCAAGAGCACGGACAAGAATACCATACTCAGAGCAGACAGTTTTCACCCCCGTTCTACCATCAACAGCCTCCCCTTTTCTCAATTTTTGAGAGCCAAGCGCATTACCAGCGATATAGATACGCTTGATACCACAATACAATCTATGTCAGATAAATTCAGGGAGCGTGGCTATAATGAATACACACTGGCTATGGCCAGACAGAGGGTAGATGGGATTACCAGACAAAAGGCACTGGAACCCAAAAATAAAATTATTTCCGATCAAAACATCAATTGGGTCCAGAAATACCACACAGCCACTAATTCTGTAAGGAAAATAGTGGGGAATAACTGGCCTGTCATTCAAGATGAGTTTAAAAGCCTGAAACAAACGAAAGTAAGGCACTGCTACGAAAGAGGCAGAAGTATCCGGGACTGGGTAGTCCACAGTGACGTCACCAACCAGTTAAAAGAATCGACGATGAGAACAAGACGCAGTAATGGTTGCTATACATGTACAGGATGTAAAACTTGCAGCCATATGATATCGGGAAAATATTTCTGTCATCCATATACAGGGCAGAAATATTATATCCGATACCATCTATCCTGCTCCAGCTCCTATGTAGTATATTTGGCAAAATGCCCATGTGGATATATCTACATAGGCAAAACTATGCGGACATTTAAAGAGCGTATGGCCCTTCACCGCTCTGCAATTAGTGCTGCCATCAAAGGGAAAGGCAGTGATCAACCATTGGCTAAGCACTTCGCTGAAACTAAACACAATTTGGCCAACTTTCGACACATGGTGATCGACCATGTGCCGGATGATGGCAGAGGAGGTGACAGGCACCTTAAATTATTGAAGTGCGAAGCCAAATGGATTTTCACCTTAGATAGCCTTAAACCTAAGGGCTTAAATGAACAACTGAACTGGAATATATTCATTTGATATTCACACCATTTACCTTTTGCTTTCCATTTGCTCTGAATTAAATATACAGCTAGCGCTACTTAATATCTCATCATGTGAGCAGTTAGGTCGAGCCAGATAAATTCATTGTTTTCTTTAAAGCAATTTTTCAAAGAAGCAATGCAGGGCACCCTAAGTGCGCTTTTTTCACTGTTTTTAAACATGTATCTTTAATGTTTTGTTTTGTTTTTATGTCACAGTTTGTATACAATGTAACGCTGCCTCGGACAAGCTGCAGAGTTCCCCCTGACGTCATCCAACAACACAGTACGTGGGGAGGAGTGATCTGAACCCGGAAGTGGGCTGGAGACTGAAGGAGGACGCTGCAGCATACACGTGAGCACAGGAGGGGATATAAGGTAACTTCTGTACACAAGTCTTTGTATGTTATACTTTGTTGAAGCCTGAGGACGGGATAATAAACCTTCCCGAAACGTTGCTGTAAAGACACGGCTCTTGCGTGTTTATTTTCCTGAAGAGCAGAGTCCCATGTGTGCGGCCACCTAAAGCATTCCTATCTATATATATATATATATATATATATATATAGATATATATATAGACGGGGATGGTGCGGCACTCACGGCGTAATAAAGTCACTCTTACAAGAGATGTGGTCAACGTTTAAATTTTTATGGAAAAATTGTCATCAGGATAATACAAACAAGCATACAGTGGTCTTATATAGGTGCACATCAAGGTGAAATCAGGAGGAAAGGGTGGGGTAACCACACCCTCCCACTGGTGAAGGCTGACGTCATTAGCAAAGGTGTTGGCTAAAAGTGACATAAGCATTACCATGGTAATGAGTGAATACAAAAACGAATGTATAAGAAAATGTTAAAAGAATAGTTAATGGCAAATACAAGAAAATTACAATAATATTCAATATAGTGTAACACGGATAGTAGACAATAGAATGGCATCAGAACAATGGTTACAGTAAATTATTTAGAAAATTCAACGAAAGATGGAATATGTAATTTGTTCATTAAGCCCTTTAGGGGCGATGACACCCAGACGGTGTATCCATCGCGCCTCACATTGGAGCAATTTCAATGCCCGGTCACCGCCTCTGATAGACGTTGGAACACAGTCAATCATGCGGTAGCGCAAACTGGACACAGGATGTTTAAGTTCGGCAAAGTGCCGTGCCACCGCTTGCTCACTTTTGCCCGTGTTTAGGGCTTGTCTGATAGAGCACCTGTGCATGGCCATACGTTCTTTAAACATACGTGTGGTTTTGCCAATGTATTGCAAGCTGCAAAGGCAGATAATTTGATAAACCACATATGAGGATGCACAGGTGAAGTGATGCCGGATTTTAATTTTTTGGCCAGTATGCGGATGTGTAAATGTATCGCCTGTTAGTAAATATTGGCAAGTAACACACGTACATCTGAAACATCCCTTTTTCACTGGTGCCAACCAGCTGCAGTCTGGGGTTTCAAGATGATAAATCACATTGGTTTTAACAAGTTTATCTCTGAGGTTACTGCCTCTAGAAAAACAGGGCATTATACGTTTGTTAATGAATGGTAGGGTTTTATCTTTTTGCACTATGGGCCATTGAGATTTGACTATTTTGGTAATCACATCAGAGTTCACATTATATTTATTCACCCAAGGGATGACTTCATTGGTAGTGTCAATTTAAATTTTGGGGGTGAGTAATGTACAGCGGTCAATCTGCATAATCCTATTTTTACAATCTAGGAGGTGTTTAAGCGCATAACCTCATTGTGTAAGTCTCTGGATTAGATCATCGATCTGTTCAGAGCATTTTGCTGGATTGCTGTTGATTCTTCTGAACCTGATCATCTGGGAGTATGGAAGTCCTCGTACCAGAGATCTGGGGTGACAGCTCTGTGGTTGGAGGAACATATTCCTATCTGTGTCCTTAATGTAGACACTGGTTATTAACTTGTCACCTTCCTTGGTTAAATTGACATCAAGGAAGTGTACATTAGAGAAATTGATATCGTAAGTAAATTTGATGGTACTGTCAGATAAATTGTGATTCTCTATGAGTGCAATAAGGACTCTTTGTCACCAACCCATATAACAAGGAGATCGTCAATAAAACGTTTAAACAGCAAAATATCATTGGAAATAGATACATCAGAAAAAAATAAATCAGTTTCAACCATAAACATAAACGACCGCCACACAGTGTACAGATGGCTCGCCGGCAATCCTGCTGATGGCACCAGGCGCCCCTTCTTCAGAAGAAACAAACCATATAATAAAAAAGGCCTGAGCAGATTTGACACAGACTCCTCTCAAGAACATGGCAGTTCAAATAGTGACATTGAATCCTCCCGCACTGATGGCATCCCTTTAGGGGTAACAACCCGTCGTGCCAAGGGTCCCACATCCACCATCGTCCAAGAAGACGCACCAGAAGGGGCCAACAAAATAAAAGGCAAAAGAGGTCGTCCCCCAACCAACAAGAGCAAGAACAATTAATCTTTAACCTATCGTCGCACGAACTTTCTCGCAGTGAGACTAAATTATTAAATCATGGACTATCTTTCGTTCCATCTGTGCCATTTCAAGGATTTCAATGGCAAATAGAAAAATACCATCTGATACGTAACCTCAAACTAAAATAATTTTTTGCCAATAATCTACCGTCTACTGCAGGGGTGGCCAACCGGTTAGAGGTAAAGAGCCGAAAAATATTGGTAGTCAAGCTAAAGAGCCGACATCATGCGCGCGCCGAAGGCGCATGCGCCAAAAAAAGGGGTGTAGTCTATTTTGACCCCTTGGGTGGGTGTGATACAAATATGCCTCCAATAGTGCAGTGCCATACAGTATATAAATATGTCCCCAATAGTGCCAGATACACATATGCCCCCCACGGTGCCGGGTATGCCCCTATGGTACCAGAAAGCTGCTATGCCCCACAGTGCCAAAAAGCTGCTATGCCCCCACAGTGCCACAAACTGCTATGCCCCCACAGTGCAAATTTCCCAGCAGCAGCACTCACCGTTGTTGCTGCTGCTGCCGGGCAGGGAGAGGACAGTCTGGTGTCCCCCTGCAGTCCTCCTGTCATGTCACTGATGGGAGGAGAGCACAGCACAGCACACCGCGCGTCTCCTTCCCCCTCACTTCCCTGTGACTGGGCCGTCCACCAATCAAAGCTCGCTGGCCGGCTCCTGATTGGCTGCTGGCCCGCGAGCTCTGATTGGCGGACGGCCCAGTCACAAGAAAGCACAGTAAGGGGTAGGAGAGATGCGCGATGCATGCTCTCCTCCCCTCAGAAGGAGAAAGGATTCAGGGAACCGGCAGCAGGGGGGACTGGGACGGACGGTGGGCGGCGGGCAGCAGTGGGAGCAGGAGCCGCACTTTACAAGGAGGAGAGCCGCATGAGGCTCAAGAGCCACGGGTTGGCCACCACTGGTCTACTGTAACACACGCCCACTGTACCAGCTAAAGAAATACAGCAATAAATCCTCCTTTGAGCCGGTTTCAACAAATGCCAGCATCAAAACATTCGACCGCATTATCGATCAAGAGATTCCCAATGCTATCGCCCAAACCCCAAGACTTCACCCCAATCTCACTAAAGAGGAACGAATTGCCTTAACTAACTTAAGTAACAACGCAAACCTAATCATCCGTCCTGCGGACAAAGGAGGTGCAATTGTCCTCCAAGATGTCCAAGATTATCATGCAGAAGTTATGCGACATCTGACGGACCCTACTACTTACCGCAAGCTGCCCCGCAATCCCTCTACTGAGGTTAAAAAACAGCTCAATAATATACTACAGAGAGGTTTGAACTCTAATGTGATTACTCCAAATATCAAGGAAATATTGTCACCACCATTTCCAATAACACCGATTCTATACATGTTGCCGAAGATCCACAAGGGGATCAACCCGCCACCAGGTCGGCCCATCGTATCGGCTGAGGGATCCCTCCTGCAACCTGCCGCAACTTACCTAGACAGCCTGCTTCAACCCCTGGTTCAGGTACAGCCAACCTTTTTGCTTGATACTATGGGCGGTATTCAATGAGCCTGATTCGCCATGTTTTTATGGCGAATTTGTGCTGTTTGGCGAATTTCTGACTAAAACGGTGAATCACCCTATTCAATGAGCAGATGGCAAATACATTTGAAGGTTTTTTTCACCATGATTCACCGAGTAGCAATCGCTATCTTTTTATGGTGAAGTGGAATGTGAATTTTTAAAATAAAGTGTTTTGTTTTTTACATTTGGTGTAAAAAAATCAGGAATTTTCTTCTGAGGAGGGGCATGCTATTTTTATTCATGTGCTGTAAGCACATGAATATATATTTAATTTTTAAAAAAATATTTTTTTTAATTTATTTTTTTAACACAGCAGCCAGCAGGGGGCGCCGGAGCCGAGCCGCTCATTACATATTCATATATTCACTGCACACGATCGTTACGATCATGTGTAGTGAATATACGCTCCCCTGCTGGCACCCCCGGGGGGCAGCCTGTGCTGCCTGGCACCCGGGAAGCCCACCTAACCCCCACAAACGTTCTGGGCTAGGCAGAGAGACTTCCATCTCTATGCCTGGCACCGTCCTCAGGCTCCCTGCGGCAATCGCCGCAGGAGCTTATATTCGCCAGTCAGGGGCAGCGAGCCCCTGACACGTTGAATACCGGAGCCTGCCGGCTCCGGAACGTGGCGAATGTGCGGCGAATGTGCAGCGAATCGTAAAAAGGATTCGCTGCACCTCGCAGGTATTCTCATTGAATACCGCCCTATGACTTTACTAGAACTATTGCAGAACTTTAATACCATACCTGCACAAAGTTGGCTTGCGACGATTGATGTAGTTAACCTGTGTACCATGGGTCCTCAAACTGCGGCCCTCCAGATGTTGTGAAACTACAAATCCCAGCATGCCTTGCCACAGTTTTGCTATAAAGGAGTGTTAAAACTGTGGCAAGGCATGCTGGGATTTGTAGTTTCACAACATCTGGAGGGCCGCAGTTTGAGGACCCATGCTGTATACTATGATTCCGCATGCACAAGGCTTAAATGCCACTAAACGCTTTTTGTCCTAAAACAGTGACTTTTCATCTGATAAAATTTACTTTATGATTTCTTTACTGGAATTAATCCTGCACAGCAATTTTTTTTATCTACAACAATGAGTATTATTTACAAATACAGGGCTGCTCAATGGGATCATCTGTGGCACCGGTGTACGCCAACATATTTATGTTTATGGTTGAAACAGATTTATTTTTTTCTGATGTATCTATTTCCAATGATATTTTGCTGTTTAAACGTTTTATTGACGATCTCCTTGTTATATGGGTTGGTGACAAAGAGTCCTTAATTGCACTCATAGAGAATCACAGTTTATCTGACAGTACCATCAAATTTACTTACGATATCAATTTCTCTAATGTACACTTCCTTGATGTCAATTTAACCAAGGAAGGTGACAAGTTAATAACCAGTGTCTACATTAAGGACACAGATAGGAATACGTTCCTCCAACCACAGAGCTGTCACCCCAGATCTCTGGTACGAGGACTTCCATACTCCCAGATGATGAGGTTCAGAAGAATCAACAGCGATCCAGCAAAATGCTCTGAACAGATCGATGATCTAATCCAGAGACTTACACAACGAGGTTATGCGCTTAAACACCTCCTAGATTGTAAAAATAGGATTATGCAGATTGACCGCTGTACATTACTCACCCCCAAAATTTAAATTGACACTACCAATGAAGTCATCCCTTGGGTGAATAAATATAATGTGAACTCTGATGTGATTACCAAAATAGTCAAATCTCAATGGCCCATAGTGCAAAAAGATAAAACCCTACCATTCATTAACAAACGTATAATGCCCTGTTTTTCTAGAGGCAGTAACCTCAGAGATAAACTTGTTAAAACCAATGTGATTTATCATCTTGAAACCCCAGACTGCAGCTGGTTGGCACCAGTGAAAAAGGGATGTTTCAGATGTACGTGTGTTACTTGCCAATATTTACTAACAGGCGATACATTTACACATCTGCATACTGGCCAAAAAATTAAAATCCGGCATCACTTCACCTGTGCATCCGCATACGTGGTTTATCAAATTATCTGCCCTTGCAGCTTGCAATACATTGGCAAAACCACACGTATGTTTAAAGAACGTATGGCCATGCACAGGTGCTCTATCAGACAAGCCCTAAACACGGGCAAATGTGAGCAAGCGGTGGCACGGCACTTTGCCGAACTTAAACATCCTGTGTCCAGTTTGCGCTACCGCATGATTGACTGTGTTCCAACGTCTATCAGAGGCGGTGACCGGGCATTGAAATTGCTCCAATGTGAGGCGCGATGGATACACCGTCTGGGTGTCATCGCCCCTAAAGGGCTTAATGAACAAATTACATATTCCATCTTTCGTTGAATTTTCTAAAGAATTTACTGTAACCATTGTTCTGATGCCATTCTATTGTCTACTATCCGTGTTACACTATATTGAATATTATTGTAATTTTCTTGTATTTGCCATTAACTATTCTTTTAACATTTTCTTATACATTCGTTTTTGTATTTACTCATTACCATGGTAATGCTTATGTCACTTTTAGCCGACGCCTTTGCTAATGACGTCAGCCTTCACCAGTGGGAGGGTGTGGTTACCCCACCCCTTCCTCCTGATTTCACCTTGATGTGCACCTATATAAGACCACTGTATGCTTGTTTGTATTATCCTGATGACAATTTTTCCATAAAAATTAAAAAGGTTGACCACATCTCTTGTAAGAGTGACTTTATTACGCCGTGAGTGCCGCACTATCCTCGTCTACATACCCTAACTTGTGAGGGCACCGGCTACAGCTAATTACCTTCACTGGGAGTGCCGATTCCTGGACGTCTATATATATATATATATATATATATATATATATATATATATATACAGTAACATAGACACTTTAAATTATGTTTTAGTGTAGTATGCCATGGCTAAATATACAGATATGCCATTTTATTATGTATACACACTTTTTGAGCATTCTTATTCAGACAAGCAAAAATCATGGTCCTAATCTATTATAATGTCATGTCTAAAGCCTCCCACACACTGGGTGATAGGAGTCCTGTGCTGAGCAATGTGCTTAAGCAGAGATCGGTTAGCACACAATCGCTGGCACAAATGCGATGCACCTGTGATGTGTGCTCAGCGACCTGTACAGACCAGTGTTCTCTGGTGAGAACACTGGCGATTTGACTAGATTTTGACTGCATGCAGTTAAAATCTAGTCAGACAATGGCGATGCATGGGATCGCAGGCTGTGGCCTGTACACACGGAGTGATCTGGGCTTACTTTCTAAGTGATCTGGATCACTTAGAAAATAGGTCAAAATTGCTATGTGTGTATGGGCCTTAAGAATATACTTATGTATTCACAGCGGCAGGTACCGGCGGCAACGAGGCGGGGTGCTACGTAGTAAAGGGACGCGCTTCCAGGGGCTGGCGGCTGGCGAACCCACCGCCAGCCCCTGCAAGAATAAAGGGTGCTCCATCTATATGTGCCTCAGAGGGTTATGCGTGTGGTACTTAAATATTTATCCCAAGCATGTTTAAATTGCTCTGTTGTATTAGCATCTGTTGGGAGGCTATTCAGAATCAGAAGAATCAGAAGTGCATCAGAGATGCCCGAGGACTTATTTCCCTTCCACGTATCCACTACCATTTCTGTGCAGTTTCAGTGCATGTCTTCATGTTCTAGTAATTCTTTTCCTTTGAAGAAAGTTTCTCCTCCCTCAGTAGTAATATGACTTACAAACTTTTCCTGGAATTACTTATTATGATTTCTAAAAACTATTTTCATGTTATTAATAAATATAAAATGATTGCATAAATAATACATCATTGTCGATGTTTAAGTGAAGGTCACATCAATCACTTCAGCCTATCCTTAGCAGTACAGAATTAAAGAACATTATATAAGCATTGTGAACTTGCAGCTTCAGATGCCAGTGATGGACATTTTGGCTTATCATTGTTAACTGATCAAAGTAGATGGTTGACTTGCTGTATTAATGGAATTCAAGTAATTGAATATTAAAGTGCTATAAATAGCAACTTAAACCATTTTACCTCGGGTTAACACCTTCCCTTAGATGCATAACTCGAAGCATAACACTAAATTACAGACTGTTAATCTTCTCTGCAATGTAATGTAAACATTTCATCACCTAGGTTTAATGGCCCTTTTTAGGGATTTAAAATGTTATTTTAAACATCTGTGTTTATGGGCATTATTATTATTATTTTATTTATTACCAGTTTCTTATATAGCGCATACATATTCCACAGCGCTTTACAGAGTATAGTTGAACATTCACATCATACCATGCCTGCTTCCTGGCCGCCCATCCTGAAGGGAACTCCTTGGCGGGTGCGAAACTGGTCGATGGCGTACACCCGGAGAGTTTGTACATGCGCATGCATAAAGCAGGGGTACCAAATTCGGCCTGCTACAAGCGGATCTGAATCACCCCCAAATTTGTATTATTTCATTATAAATAAAAGTAGTATATTTTGTAATTGTAGTCAGATGCCAAGCTGTGCACTGTTGCCTTGTTGTGTGGCAGACCACCCATGCCACTGGGAAGTTGCTGGCAGTGCAGCCAGAGGGTCTGATTCAGTGATGGAGTATCAGTAATCTGCGGATGCATATTGCCCCCACTTTATGGGAGAGTCAAAGGCCTGCCTGTCACTGCGCAGATCCCTTTTCCGTTGTCAGCTGCAGAAGCTGTAGTTTCCTCAGCTGGTCTTGTGCATACAAATAGCCGTGCGGTCACTCTCATTAGCCATCCAACTTATATGTTGAATATTAGTCCTTTTAAGGACTCTAATGTACTCTTAATGTGGGTCTATCATATGTGCAATTTCCGCTAATACACTGCGGGTTTATAGATCCCGGCTGAATTTCCAATAGAATTGTTTATGTATGTCCACATTGCCAGTCCCAGTGACCTAGTTAACAGTGTGCCGCAATACAAGCGGCACACGCTGCTAGCCCTGCAAATCTGAATGCTGCTATGTATTATATTGTGCACAATCATCAGCCTTTTATCACACTAAGTACCTGATAAGCCCTGTTTATATTGGGCAACACCAATGTGCAGTACGGTATATATCCAACAGTCTCTTCAAGACTTCCATATCCTACGGGGATCTGTAGCAACTTCCTAAGGTCATATTAAATATTCCCTACTAGGATATTAGAAATACTGAGACCGGTGCTTGCTACATACTTTATTATATGGATGTGTGGTGAACTTTAGTCCTCACGGACTACACCACTGGGCACCGTACACACGGAGTGATATCTGCATGACACATGTCAAAAACACTGTGGCTAACAATATAAGAAGGCACAACCCTGAAAATTTGTCTACTTGACATTAGTATAATAAATATAGTCAGTGACTACTATGTAAAGAAACATCCTAACAATTGGAGAGTGAGTGCCCTGTATCAAACATATGTATCAACTCTTGAACTTCAACACTACAGAATGTATGATACATAACACTTTATCCAATCCTGAATATATACAAGTACACATATATCCAAAAGCCTCTTTGATTTGTATGCATATTGTTTATAAATACTTCAGTGGTGACTGAGGCAGAATAATATATATGAATATAACAGCGAACTGACGAGACCGGGATAAAAATTGCACATAAAAAAAACTGTACACAGATACAAATGAATGATCTTCAAGGTTTATTGGTATTCGCGTACAATAGATTAGTCGATCACAATTACTGATACAACAGGATTCCCGCAATATTTATGAGCCATAAGGGCCAATATTAAAGGGACAGACACACCATTATTTAAAATTAAGGAATAAAGGAGCCCATACACGGTCCGTTGTGTACGGCTCCGTTCTGTACTATGCGATGCGCGCTCCCGCGCATCACATAGTACGGTACAAAAAGTATGTGCTGCACATACTTTTTGTACTATGTACACATCGGATCGGATCGCAGTGCATGCACAATGCATTCACTAGGGATGCAATCCGATCCGATGTGTGCTGTTTAAGCACACAACGGATCCTATTAATGGACCGTGTATGGGGGGCTTTAGTGTTAAGAGACACCGCACGTGCATTTTTAACATGCACTGTATTCACTATTATTATTATTATTATAATTTTATTTATAAGGCGCCACAAGTGTTTCGCAGCGCCGTACAAAGGAACAATACAGGGAGACAAAACTTGGCATAACATTGAATAAATAACAAAAATACAGTACAAATAAAGAGCACCACAGTTCAATACACATTTCAGCTTAAATGTAAGTAGTGAGGACGCAATCAACATACAACTAGAGGCTTGAGGCCAATGATGGAGATGAGTATGAAGATGGTCACTGAGTGTTGGAGTAAAGGAGAGCTGTGAGTGAAATGTGAAGAGAAGTGGGCTTTGACAACAGGAGGGAAGAGGGCCCTACTCGGAGGAGCTTACAATCTAGTAATGTTATGTTTTATGTTTCATGTAGTCTGTTATATTTCGTAGCTTTTTTTTTAATCTATAAACCTAATAAAAGGTAAATTTTAAGTCTCTAATTAATTCTTTTTTGGTGCACCACCTAAGTGACAAACCTTCCTACCCTTGTCTTCTGAATACATTTTTGCATGTGGTAGCACACCCTTTTATTGACAATAAACAACATTTTTGTCACAACTGAAGGGCTGGATGAAGTCGTGTGGTGTGTAGCAACCGGAGGCGGACCAGAGGAGGAAGGATTAAATCGTGCAGGTTTAATAATAGAATTCATCAATGGAAACAATACACACTTGAATACTTTCTTTAAGTGGCAGTTAGTGGTAAATAATACTTGAGCCAGCAAGGCACTTTTAGAAGAAGAAAGTTCATTTGAATAATGACAGTTCAATAGCACAGGACGACAGGCAGGGGTCTTGAAGAATAAGAGGATCCGGAAAGAGAATGTACTTGATGGTAAATGAAGGATCCTTGAAGACTGGAAGAAGATGAATGATGAAATGAAGATTGCAGAATTGCTTGGAAGCAGGAGACTTGAAGAGCTAGGCCAGGAAGCTCAGGGATACAGGCAGAGGCCAGACTGTGGAGAGAACTGGCAGCGATGGGGTTAAGCAGTAGCCTAGACCAGCACAGAGCACAAGCAAGGCACCAAGGTCAGGAGAGGTGAGTCAGAGAGCCGGAGTCAGCTGGGAGCTGTGAACGCCTCGGGAGACTCTTTGTACTGACACTGAACAGCCCTAGGCAGATCCCCTATATCCCAAGAGGGCGGCTGCCATTGGCTGTCAGGTCAGTATGGGCGGAAACCTCAGACCTGGGCCAATCTGCTATTTGCCCTTAACCAAGATGGCGACGCCGGCCTCCCGGCACCATTACAGCACACACTGCTACACCTGTCAGTGTCCCACGCTGCCTGCTGCCCACCAGACTGCCGCTGTCCGCTGCCGCTGACCCGGAGTCCACTACACGCTAGCCGACGGCGGGCGCGAACGGGTGAGTAATATGCCCGCTGCGCACCGCCGCGGCTGCGTGTGACAGTACCCCCCCTTTTCTGGGTGACCCCAGGTTACCTACGCACCTTGTGTGGGTTCCTTTGGAAGAATTGCCTCACCAGACGGGGAGCATGAAGATCTGCAGCATCAACCCAGGAGTTCTCTTCAGGACCGAATCCAAGCCATTCTACCAGATACTGCAGATGGGCATTGCGACAACGTGAGTCGATGATGCGCCTCACCTCGAACTCTGTCTCTTTCTCTGAGCCAATCTTGGGCAGTTTGGGCACCTTCTTCTGATATAAGTTCAATCTCAAGGGCTTTAGAAGAGACACATGAAAAGAATTTGAGATCTTCAGGGATGAAGGAAGCTGTAGTCTGTAGGCGACAGGGTTAATAACTTGAGTAATTGGGAATGGCCCGATGAACCGGGGAGCCAGCTTCATAGATGGTAACCGAAGGCGTATGTGGCGGGTAGACAGCCACACTCGATCTCCAACCTTCAATTTGGGAGCCGCTCTTCTTTTCCTGTCCGCCATCCTTTTGTATCGAGCGGATGCTTTGAGGAGAGCGGTATGAACGTCTGACCAGATTTAAGGAAGCAGCAGCTGCAGGAACATCGGAAGAAGATAAGTCTGAGAAATCTGGAGATCGGGGATGTTTGCCAAAAACAGTAAAAAAGGGAGTGGTGCCGGAGGATGAATGGTAAGAGTTATTGTGCGCATATTCCGCCCAAGGCAGAAGGTCTACCCAGTCGTCTTGAGAAGAAGAGATGAATAAGCGAATGAAGGCTTCCAAGTCTTGGTTGACGCGTTCCGTCTGCCCGTTGGTGTGTGTGTGGAAAGCGGTGGAGAACTTGAGTTTGACTTGTACAGCGGAACAGAGGGCCCTCCAAAACTTTGCAACAAACTGCACTCCACGGTCAGATATAATCTCTTTGAGCAACCCATGGAGTTTGAAGATTGTGGAAATAAAGAGCTGAGCCAAAACTGGAGCGGATGGGAGGCCTTTCAATGGGAAGAAGTGCACCATTTTTGAGAACCGGTCAACTACCACCCAGATTACCGTATGCCCTTTGGAGGGAGGAAGTTCTCAGATAAAGTCCATAGACAAGTGGGACCATGGTTCTGTGGGTATGGCTAGAGGTAGAAGAGGACCGGCAGGAGACATTCTGGAGGACTTATGCTGGGCGCACTTTACACAGGAGGCGACAAAGTTGGTTACATCTCGACGAATGGTGGGCCAACAATATGAACGTAATAGAAACATTAGGGTCTTCTGTGCACCAGTATGTCCTGCGAAACGGGAAGCGTGTGCCCAGGACAGCACTCTCTTGCGAAGATTGAGGGGAACAAAGGTTTTGCCCGGAGGAGGTGAAGGTTGGACCGTAACTTGAGCAAAAACCAGAGGATCGAGGATTGGTCAAGGAGGAGTCTCAAGGTCTGCCGGAGTCTCGAAAGAGCGTGAAAGAGCATCGGCCTTGGCATTCATCGACCCGGGTCTGAATCTGATCTGGAAATCAAATCGTTCGAAGAACATGGCCCAGCGGGCTTGACGAGCAGTAAGGCATTGGGCGTGCTTGAGAAAAGAGAGATTCTTATGGTCAGAGTATACAGTGATCTTATGTCGTGCCCCCTCCAGGAGGTACCGCCACTCCTCCAACGCTGACTTGACTGCCAGTAACTCTTGCTCCCCAATGGGGTAATTCTTCTCTGCTGGAAGAAACTTCTTGGAGTAGAAGGCACAAGGGTGAAGTTCCTGGTCCTCCCCTTTCTGCGACAAGATTGCCCTGACTCCCTCTGAGGATGCGTCCACCTCGAGAATGAAGGGTTTGTCGAGATTTGGCTGAAGAAGGATTGGAGCGGAGACAAACGCATTCTTTAGTTGTTGGAAGGCTAGAGAGGCTTCGGATGGCCACTGACTTGGATCTACTCCCTTACGGGTTAGAGCAGTAAGGAGTGCAGCAAGGGTGGAGAAGTCCCGGATGAAGCGACGATAATAATTTGAGAAGCCCAGGAACCTCTGGATGCCTTTGAGCATGGTAGGAGCTGTCCAGTCTAGGATGGCTCTTACTTTCTCTGGGTCCATCTCTATCCCAGTGCTGGTGAGGATGTGGCCAAGAAATGGAATGGAAGTGACCTTGAAGACGCATTTGTCTAGCTTGCAGAATAATTGATTTTGGCGTAGACGCCGCAGGACTTCAGAGACGGTTTGACGATGGAGATGGAGGTTAGGGGAGAAGATGAGGATATCATCGAGATACACCACGACGGAATGATACAGTAAGTCCCAAAATATGTCGTTTACAAACTGTTGGAAGACGGCCGGGGCATTGCAAAGACCAAATGGCATCACCAGGTATTCGTAGTGGCCATCTCGGGTGTTGAAAGCCGTTTTCCACTCGTCACCGGAACGAATTCGGATCAAGTTGTACGCCCCTCTCAGATCCAGTTTGGTAAAAATAGAAGCCCCTCTGATCTTATCGAAGAGTTCGGTGATGAGGGGTAATGGGTAGCGGTTCTTGACAGTGATATCGTTTAGACCCCTATAGTCTATACATGGCCGGAGAGTTCCATCCTTCTTTTTTACGAAGAAAAACCACGCTCCGACTGGCGAAGTGGATGGACGAATGAAGCCTTTATTCAAGTTCTCACGAATGTAGTCAGACATAGCCTTGGTCTCGGGTAGAGATAAGGGGTAGATACGGCCCCGCGGTGGGAACTTCCCGGGTATCAGCTCTATCGGACAGTCCCAAGGACGATGAGGGGGCAGAGTATCGGCACCTCCCTTGCTGGTACAAGCAAAGAAAAAGAATGGTATGGTGTGGGTATAGACACGGGTGAAGCTGGTGAAGATGGAAGACTGGGACCTCCTTCTTGAGGATTAATTTGATTGAGTGGAAGGATACGAGGCATGCAAGTGGTTAGGCAGTTCGTACCCCATGCTTTGATCTCCATGCTGGTCCAATCAATATGAGGATTGCGATTAGCGAGCCATGGTAGGCCCAGGACCATCTGGTGTGATGACTGAGGAAGGACTAAAAACTCTAGAGTCTCTTTATGTAAAGCACCGACTAGCACTGTCACTGGATTGGTTTGAAGGGTGATTTGCCCACTACAAATATGACTCCCATCCACTGCAGTGAGAACCAGGGGATGGGCCAAGGGTTGTACTGTCAAGGAGTGTTGAAAGACGAAGGATGAAGAAAGAAAATTTCCTGCCGCTCCGGAAGCCAATAGGGCCTGGACTTTGATTTTCCCTTGAGGACACACAAGGGTAACTGGAATGGTGGAAACAGTTGAGGAGGGAGATGAAAGCAGAACTCCTAACCGGGCCTCTCTCTGGGAGGTTAGGAGCGTCCGTTTCCCGGACGCAATGGACAAGAGGACAGCAAATGGGCGGAAGAACCGCAGTACATGCAAAGATTCTCCCGTCGTCTACAGGACTTTTATTCCAAGGAGAGCCGAGAGCGATTGATCTGCATGGGTTCATCAGGGGGTGTAGTTGTGGAAGAACCTGATCTAGGAACGGGAACAACATTGGTGGTAAAGCGAGGGCGGAGGCGATCGGAGCGGTTTCTCTCTAGTTGGCGCTCCTGCATCCGTAGATCTACTTTGTTGCACAGGGAGATGAGCTCGACCAAGGTAGCAGGAAAGTCACGAGTAGCTAATTCATCCTTGATACGACCTGCCAGCCCATTCCAGAAGGCGGAGACGAGAGCCTCTTCGTTCCATTTTAATTCAGAGGACAGGGTCTGGAACTGCACAACATACTGTCCCACAGATCGGCTACCCTGGCGAATCCTCAGGATTTCAGTGGCGGCAGAAGACACTCTGCCAGGTTCGTCGAAGATGCGACGGAAAGAGGTAATGAAAGCTTCATAGTCATTGAGCAGGGGGTCAGAGCGTTCCCAGAGAGGGGACACCCAGTCCAGAGCTGACCCTGCCAGGAGAGACACAATATATGCCACCTTTGCCTTGGAGGTTGGGAAGTGAGACGACTGCAGGGTGAAATGAACATCGCATTGGTTCAGGAACCCACGGCATCCCTTTGGCGAACCATCAAACTTGCTGGGAGTTGGTAGTTGCATGTGATGAGGAACTACGGATCCTGGTGTGGAAACAGGAACTGGAATCACTGGTGCGGGAGCCACCGACACTGAGGGAGCTGCCTGGGGCGGGGACAAGGCCTGAAGAAACTGAGCCACTTGGCGTTGGGTAGTTTCCACTTGTTCAAGACGAGCCACGATGCTTTGAAAGACGTCCGCCATGGAAGCCTGTTCAACACCCGACTCCATCGGGTCAGTACAAACTGTCACAACTGAAGGGCTGGATGAAGTCGTGTGGTGTGTAGCAACCAGAGGCGGACCAGAGGAGGAAGGATTAAATCGTGCAGGTTTAATAATAGAATTCATCAATGGAAACAATACACACTTGAATACTTTCTTTAAGTGGCAGTTAGTGGTAAATAATACTTGAGCCAGCAAGGCACTTTTAGAAGAAGAAAGTTCATTTGAATAATGACAGTTCAATAGCACAGGACGACAGGCAGGGGTCTTGAAGAATAAGAGGATCCGGAAAGAGAATGTACTTGATGGTAAATGAAGGATCCTTGAAGACTGGAAGAAGATGAATGATGAAATGAAGATTGCAGAATTGCTTGGAAGCAGGAGACTAGAAGAGCTAGGCCAGGAAGCTCAGGGATACAGGCAGAGGCCAGACTGTGGAGAGAACTGGCAGCGATGGGGTTAAGCAGTAGCCTAGACCAGCACAGAGCACAAGCAAGGCACCAAGGTCAGGAGAGGTGAGTCAGAGAGCCGGAGTCAGCTGGGAGCTGTGAACGCCTCGGGAGACTCTTTGTACTGACACTGAACAGCCCTAGGCAGATCCCCTATATCCCAAGAGGGCGGCTGCCATTGGCTGTCAGGTCAGTATGGGCGGAAACCTCAGACCTGGGCCAATCTGCTATTTGCCCTTAACCAAGATGGCGACGCCGGCCTCCCGGCACCATTACAGCACACACTGCTACACCTGTCAGCGTCCCACGCTGCCTGCTGCCCACCAGACTGCCGCTGCCCGCTGCCGCTGACCCGGAGACCACTACACGCTAGCCGACGACGGGCGCGAACGGGTGAGTAATATGCCCGCCGCGCACCACCGCGGCTGCGTGTGACAATTTTGTCATGAAAGTGAGTAGGAGGCCTACTTAATTTATTATATAGTAAATTGCTGTGGTCTTGTGTGAGGGACCACATCCCATTCCCACCCACACATGCCTTTGTCGCACAGCGAAGGCTATTTACGGCACTGTGTGTTACGGAATGTATCAGTAATTGAATGATGAATGTGTAATACTGGCAGGTATGTATATATATATATATATATATATATATATATAATTTTTTTCAGTTTATCTTTGTATTATCTAAATTGCTATTAATAGGTGCCAATATTTAGTAATTGAGATATTTTTATGATTAAAGACAAACTACTATTGTAACAGAAAATATAATAGAAATAAAACCATCTAAAAGTAAACAAACAATTGAAAAGTCTCTGTTTTATGGTGTGTACACACGGTAGCTATGCGAGTCCCAATATGATCAGATCGTATCGGGACTCGCATAGCATGGCATGCTGCAGTGGCACAATTTTGACTATATAGTGCAGATTTGCACTTTATAGTCTTGGCTGCCCTCTCTATTTGACTGCCAACTTTCACTCCTACGGGAGCGTGCATCAGCAGCGCATCGGGCTCACAAGCCCTAAAAAAGCATACAATCACCATGCGATCTGCATGCGACATGGCTTCCGATGTTCACTATATCGTCAACATCGGAAGCCATATCACACTGTGTGTACACACTATAAGACAACTTCTTTAAAATTCATCCCAGTCAATGGATTGCAATCAAACCGAAAACAGAATCAAAAATAAATAAATAAATAAACAAAGAGATCATCCATGGTGTATTAAGGCTCCCTTACACTTGTAAGATTTGGTCCGAATCTAGACAGATTGGGTCAATCAATCAAACCAAATCTTACATGATTGTCCTGCACTGCGACCCGATGTGCGTTCCCGTGCGCATCTAGTCTGACCCATTAGATTGATCCTCCTGCGCAAAGGATCTATCTCATCGGGTCCAACAGGCACACTTCAGGGGACATTTTCCTCAGCGTACAATTAGTCGCCCACCCCCCAGGGAGTGTCTTGCAGCCCTGTCCCTATTCTGCCACACCCACACAGAACTCGGAGCCCTCCGCCATTAAACAGTGATCCAGCGGCTGCAGAAGTGCGTGGTAGTCTATTTTGTCTTCTTTGTCCTCTGCCGTCGCCCCCCCCCCAACTTAGTGCTTACCCACCGGAGTGCATCTCCTCCCGTTCCCGCTGCCGTCTCCTACCGATATTGCCAGCGTGTCTTGTGCTCCGGCACCGCTAGCTGCCCCCATGGTACACCCGCCGCTGCCACCCCATATCCCTATCTCATTCCGCCCAGCCGACTGCCGGGTGCTCGCCCATACACCTGCGGGGAAGGAGATGGCAGAGGCAACGGGAGGAGATGCCGGATAATATGGCTAGGTGACAAAGGAGGCTCCGGCAGGTAAGCACTATGTTGGTGGAAACCCTATGTGGTGGCGACGGCAGAGGCATGTGTCTGCAGTGCAGCCCCAGCAGCGAGAGCAGGAGGGGAGAGAGCCGGGACAGCAGAGCGGGCAGGGGCACGGTTGTGAGCATCAATGTACCCCCAGCCAGAGGGGTATTATCCCTGTTGTAGGAAGGAGTGGGGGCAAATACTGGCAAGTCCTGACCAGGACAGCATAGAAGGGGCAGACAGGATGGGTATACTGGGCAGCAGCACGGCCAGGCTGGCACACAGGGCAGATTACTACACAGGGGGGCACAGTACAGACAGTATTACCTAGCACTCTGGACATCCCCTATGACTTACCGTCTGTACACATGCAATTTGTACCGTTTGGTGTGATTTTTTGTTTGTAACACACCGTTTGGTGTGATTTTTTGTTTGTAACACACCGTTTGGTGTGATTTTTTGTTTGTACACATGCAATTTGGCCAGATAAATCTCATGCAATTTATTGGACAAATTGCATGTAAAAAAAGGCACATCAAGTAACAAATCTCATGTAGCACTCCAGGAAAGCTGTTGGGGTCCAACTTGTCCCTCAGATAAGTTGAACTAGTGTAAGTGGGCCTTTACACCCGTAAAAAAAAGGGTCACTCACATGTCAAACTATACATACTTTGTATAAAATGAGCATGCAACTGGTAGTGTTATTATTCATTGCAAACAAAGTTGACCAATCCCATGAGTCAGAATCAAATATCTGTACACTATAAAGGAGATATATACTTCACCCCTCATGTGTAATTAGCCATGAGATTCGTGACTCAAATTATTGACCAGATAGGTGGATTACTTATTCCAGTGTCAACATATTCTGATAATAAAAGTTAGAGCAGTGTTAATGAAAAAGCTGTCCACAGAGATTTTTGTATCGGCAACATGGCCACTGTGTATTGTTATTTTCTATTAGAGCATTGATATACTGCATGTGTGTGACGTATAGCATTTTATGGTTCTTAGATTTGCTAGTATTACTAATGGGAATCCAAGGTTTATCACTTTACACATGGATGTTAAAGTTATTTGACTTTATCAGAGAAAGAAGAAGTCAGAAAATAAATATATATTATTCACAGATACGAACAAACATCTAATCCCAATGGTGTATACTCAAAATAATGTGATAATTTCTTATTTATGGGTATCTAAGATGAGCGAGATGTCAATCACAGATTATTTTCTAACTTTAATGGCAAATGTTGGGAAGCCTCATGAATAATTAATTGGCTAAGGCAAATTCAAAGATTTAAGTTTAAATAACAGTAGACCCAAGACGTGATTAAATATTATTAATTACTGATTATATCTTTCTGGTATACATTCACAGTTAAAAAAATCACCATCCAGTCTCCCCAGCCAGCAACTACCCATAATCTCTCTTGCAATGTACTAACATATGCGATTATTATCGCAAAGGGCAGCTCTTGCGACAAGAGCTGCCCTTTGCAAAGCAGGGGGTGAGCGGGTCTCCCACTCCTGCTGTGCCTGGCAGCCTTCTGCTCAGATGGTTGCAGGGGCTGCCGGGTTCCGCCTCCTCCTCCCTGCACCCGGAAAAGGTAACAGGGTTTTTACAGCATTTTCAGTTTGGTACTTCCCACCCTTTCTCCCTTTGCGCTAGTGCAGTGTGGCACTCTATTTAAATTATCTATGTCTACAGAGCCACCTCTGCACCCCCCACCCCCTTAAATGTCTTACTACCCAGCTGGGTACTCCAAGAAAGAAAATAGTAATTTGGTACTCACTATCAATTCTGTTTTTGCAAATCCACAGGGGACACTACATTATCTACCTTGGGGGTCGAGATGTGGTCTGGAGGAGACAGCACTTTAAGAATTTTGAGTGAAGAAGGCTCCTCCCCCATTCAAACCCCAGTCTTAGAAATAACTGTGTCCGGGAGGAAAAAAGACCAGGGTACCTCTGGGGAGGAAAAACCAGAGCAGATAGAAAGTAAAAATCCACAACCAGAGAAAAAACACCCTCACACATCATGCATACCGCATACAACTCTTGGATTTGGAGAAATGGAATTAAAATGGAATTAACGATGAGTACCAGATTCCTCTTTTCTCCTACATCCAGCAGGGGACACTGCAGTATCTACCTTGGTGACACCCCCAATGCTACCCCCATGGGTGGGAGAGCGCTGACGTCCTGTAACACTGACCGGCAAAATCTGGACGTGGAGTGTCAAACTTATAGAATTTAATAAAAGTATTAACTCCTGACCTTGGAGCTGCTCGGCACACCTGCGCCAGAGAGAAACCTCTAGCAGCTGCCCAAGAAGCCCCCTCTGACCTAGTGGAATGGGCTGAAACAACCACCAGAATGCTCTTCGAAGAATGATGATTCCCCTGAAGGAGAGACAATGCCTGCATCAATACCAAATGAACGTTGTCAATTCCAACACATTGATGTGAAGATGGGATTCTTCTCTGGACCAACCACCCTCAAAGGTATGACCTAGGATCACTGCCCCAAGGGCTGACATCGGTCGTAACTAAAGTCCAGTCCCAAGATCAAACCGCGACCCTACAGAGATCGTCCATATGGAGCCATCAGTGAAGAGTCAACCTTGTGTTCGGCTTCAACCTTATCAATCTGTGCATGTGAAGGTGAGATCCTGACCACTGGGAAAGAATATCCCGCTGAAATGTCCTGGAACGGAATCTCCCATACTGATGAACCTCAAAGGAGGCCACCCTCTTCCCCAGAAATGTTATGCACAGGAGAACTGACACCCACGTCGCCCCCAGAACCTGTCTTACCAAAGCCTTGGGAGACAAGATCTTGGCCATGGGAAGAAAAAACCTTGTTACACCATGTCAAACAACAAGCCCAGGAAAAGGAGCCTCTGTGAGGGCTACAGTTTAGACTTTACAATCAATAAAATTCACAATCCACCCATGTTAGATGAGGAACTGACACCCATGTTGGATGAGGAACTGATATGTTTGGAACTCATCCGACATCAAGTTCTCCTTGGAGGATGCTTTGAGAAGAAGATCGTTCAGATACCGAACTATGGTCATCTCCTGAAGTCGCAATCCACCACCATGCATCCCATTATCTTTGTAAAAACTTGTGGAGCCGATGACAGCCCAACTGGGAGGGCCCGAAACTTGGCACGGTTTCCACATAGGCACATGGAGATAAGCATCCCTAATATCTAATGACATTAGGAGCTCTCCTGGTTCCAAGCCGGCCACCACTGAACGAACGCATTCCATGTTGAATCTGTGTTTACAATGAAATGATTCAAACCTTTTAGGTTGAGGATAGGCTGAAAATAGTCGTTCGGCTTTGGTACTAGGAAGAGATTTGAGTAAAACCCTTGATTCCTTTGTTCCATGGGCACTGGAACAATAACCCTCGACTGCTGAAGCTTTTGAATCGAGAATTACAGGGCATCCCTCATTGCCTCCAACACCGGTATCCCTGTTGTGGAAATTTTTCTTGGAGGCGGAAACGTGAATTCCAGCTGGTATCCCAGAAATATGACCTGCAGAACCCACTAGTCTCTGCAAACCTCTCGCCATACATCTGAAAAGGCTAGAAGTCACGCTTCCACCTTGGAATCCCCCAAGTGGTCTGGGAGCCCGTCATGTGAATCCAAAGATAAAGATATTGGTTGAAGACTTCAGTCTGACAACCAATATCTTTATCTTTGGACTCACATGCTTTTTTCAATCACTGCACTCTGGCTGTTTTTCGAACTGTGAAGAAACATGCAAGTTTTTGCCTCTGACAAACTCAAAATCATCCTGCTGAGCATACCACGCCCGGGTTGCGCAGTGGTGTCTAGTTGATACTAGGTACTGACACCATTGGCAATGCCTTGCATCAGCAACAAGTCCTCACTACTTATTTTTAAGCTGTAATGAGTATTGAACTGTAGCGCTCTTTACCTGTACTCTATTTTTGTTATTTATTCAATGTAATACTAAAGGCCCCCTTACACTTGTTAACTTATTGTCTCAACAAATTGAACCTGATTGACTCGAGATTTATCCTATGTGCAGGAGGTTCAATCTCTTCCAATCTCTTGGTTATACTTAATGGCACAGGATTGTGGATTGTGTCCTACACATCAGGCACATCAGATTTTGTCAGACGGCACATCAGATCTCGTCAGATAAATTGACTCAAATTGGATGAAATCTCACAAAATCTCACAAGTGTAAGGGGCCCTTAAGTTTTGTCTCCCTGTACTGTTCCTTTGTACGGCGCTGGGAAACACTTCTGGCGCCTTATAAATAAAATTATAATAATAATAAAAATAATAATTGCCCAGTAAAGGCCAGTGGTTAACTTCCCTTAAGCCAGGTACACACAGTGAAATATTAGCTAAAGGCCAATTTTGACTAAGCAATTTTGACTAGATGCGCAAGAGATTTTGGCTAGATGCACTGAAGATTTTTACTAAGCAATTTTTTCTAAAGGGGTGTACACACGGAGTGATTTTTGCTAGTGTGCGACTTTAAGAGATTTTGACTAAGCAATTTGACTAGATACAACAGCAATTTTGACTAAGCGATTTGACTTAAGGAGCCCACACACGTACCGATCCCGGTGTGCGTTGTGGGCTTAACTAGCACACATAGCATCGCATCGTATGCCTTGTGCATGCGATGTGCATGCGATGCGATGCTATGCTATAAAAAGCTAGTACAAAAAGTATGTGCAGCACATACTTTTTGTACTGTGCGATGAGGTGCCGCGGGAGCGCGCACCCCATCGCATAGCATCGCACCGCCGGGATCGGTGCGTGTGTCGGCTCCTTTAAATGCACCAGAGATTTTGACTAAGCAATTTTGTCTATTGCTGGGCGATATATCAGCGAGCGATATATCGTTCAATGCCCCCTTTTCATCAGCGACCAGAGATGGTCGCTGATGAAAAGAAACCTCTGCCGGCAGTGCCGCAGAGGTAATCAGCTGGTCGCAGGAGCAAGCTCCTGCGACCAGCTATTAGAACGGGGCTGAAAACGGGAGCGCGCACCCAGTGATTTATCGCTGGGGCACACTCCCATCATTGGCAATATGGTCGCCAGCGATATCAGCCCCTATCGCTGCCGTGTGTACACGGCTTATGGGCGATTTTGACTATGCTATAATTAACATACTTGGTTGGTATTCATTGCAGATCGCCTAGTGAATATCGCCCTCAGCAGTGAATAGCAGCGATTTTGACTAGACAGCCAGTGATCTAGTAAAAATATTCTTGCCTGGGCACTTTTTTTTACTAAGCGATATTGTAGGGAGATTTGTCTAACCTTGACAGAGATCTTTACTAACCTTCTAAGTAATTTTGACTATGTAGTCAAAATCGCTTAGAAGGATCGCTCCTTGTGTACACCCCTTAACTAATGATAGTCTGATCTAGTAAAAATTGCCTTGCCTGCACAGTTAGGAGATACTGACTAGCATCGAGCAGGAGAAAAACTGAGAGATTATCACTAACATTCTAGGAGATTTTGACTATCTAATAAAATCTCCTGCCAAAATCTCACTGTGTGTACACCCCTTTAGATAGATAGATAGATAGATAGATAGATAAATATATTAGATAATAAGATAGCTAGAGATAGATAGATGGATTGGTTTTATGTGTCAATGTATACCAAGAACATAACACCTTTTAGCTGAGTCTTCTCCATGAAACAAACAGAGATGTAATAATAGGCAATTACTGTAAGGTAATATGGACTATAAACTTCTGGGTAAATTTTCTAAAGTGGGAGTTTTTAGAAGCATGAAGAAGAGATGTTGCACCACTGGGGGGCCAGTGTATCACGCAATGCACTGTTTATAGAATTATAAAGTGTTCCATCTGTGTCGAGTGAAGAACTTTTCAACAGTAGTAGTCTGGTTTGGTTTTAGTCAAGAGGGCAAATGAGGCTAAAATCCTGTACTATCCAGAGGTGGTTTTAACCTATGTTCTGCAGCATGGGTGTAAACCATTTTTTTTTTTAGAAATTTAGAGATATACTCGGGCAGCTTTTTGTGCATCATTTGGGAACACGATATTCTTCTGTCAACACTTGCTATGCATAGGCGTGCGCAGCCCATTTTCTTAGGGGGTGCACCATGGGGGGGGGGGCGTGTCCATCACCATCTATTGGGCGTGTCTATCACCGCCTATGGGTATCAATACAAACTAAATAGGTGACTTAGTTATGTATATGCACTTCAGAATACTAAAAACAGGGACAGTGCGCGCCGAAGGTGCGCTGCAAAAATTGACACTGTAATGCCCATTACACATAATGCATTGCACAGTAATGCCCATTCCACATAATGCCATCCAACATAATGCTCATTCCACATAATGCCACACACCATAATGCTCATCACACAGTAATGCCCATTCCACATATTGCCACACATCGTAATGCCCATTCCACATGCCAGGGCTTGACAAATTTTTGTAAAATAGGGACCATAGAGACAGTGTGCGCACCTAAAATTGACACTGTAATGCCTATTACACGTCACACAGACATTACATAGTATAACACATGCCATAATGCCCATTACATGTTGTGCCTCACACGGTTATGCCCATTACGTCTCAGACTATGATGCCCATTACACATTATGCCACACACCATGATGCCCATTAAACATTATGCCACACACCGTGATGCCCATTACACATTATTACACATTATTTGACACAAGTGATGCCCATTACACATTATTTGACACAAGTGATGCCCATTACACATTATGCCACACACCATATGGCCCATTACATGTTGCGCCTCACAATGTGATACCCATTACAAGTGCGCCTCACACCGTGATACCCATTAGACGTTGTGCCTCACACCGTGATACCCATTACAAGTGCGCCTCACACCATGATACCCATTAGACGTTGTGCCTCACACCGTGATGCCCATTACGTCTCAGACCATCATGCCCATTACACATTAAGCCACACATCATGTTGCCCATTACACATTATTACACATTATTTGACACACGTGATGCCCATTACACATTATGGGGGGGAGGGACATGACAGGGGTGGGCGGGGGAGAGGGGAGTGTAAGGAAGGAAAGGCTGGAAAGAGCAAGGGGAGGATTATATATATGTAAGTACAGTATGTGTGTGTGTGTGTGTGTGTGTGTGTGTGTATATATATATATATATATATATATATATATATACAAACTCATAATGTCCTTGTAAATGTGGAAGTGCTGCCTTACTTTCACTTATGTGGATGCCTGGTGGGGCAGACAGGCTGTGCACAACGTGACTTCTACAGCACTGCAGGACAGGTCCTCCACACCACCTTTCTTCTTTCTGCAGCCTGCGTGCTCAGCCAGTCACTGAGACGCAGGCTGCTGTGTCAGATATGATTGGACAGCTGAGCCATCGCTCAGCTGTCCTGTCCTATACGGCTCCGGCACCCTATATGGTGCTGAGCCTGTCAATCAACTGCAACTAGGTCCTGGGACCCGGAGCAGAGCGCAGCGCAGCGCGATGCCGCGATAACTTAACTAAACACACAGCCTGTCCCTGGCAGGCGTCGGCACCCACCGCAGACTCCGCTGGCGGGGTCTGCCTGGCTGCAATCGTGCGGGGGGTGCCTAGTCATTAGGAGGTGCCTGTGCACCCCTGGCACCCCCGTGCGCAAGCCTATGTTGCTATGACCTCATCATGCTTCTCATGGACCAAGGTATGTCGGTGGCAAATTTCACTAAATTACTTTAGAAGAACAACTATAGTAAGTGAGACACCCTTTACAATTAGCAATACATTGACACATAGTTTTGAATGATATCACATGATGTTATGGTGACTGAAGACTACCACACAGTGAGCCCTAGTCAGGCAGAGTCATCACCATTCCTGCTACTGAAGAAAGAAAGGAACACTGAGCAGTGTATATGCTGCCAATGCTTCCAGTCATTCCTATTAGGACTCATTATGCAAATGCCCCCTGCTGCCTTAATTGTCTGACAAACATTCTCTGTAAATACCCCTAGGTATGATGCATATTAGGCAATATGTTTGTATAAAGGCTATATATATATAGATTCACAAGTAAGCAAATACTTCGAAAGCTAGTCTACTACCTTGTGTTTGCCTCTGTGTTTGTGCATGTGTGAGAGAGAAAGAGATGTAGTTTCACTCGCTGCCAACAGATGGCAGTGTTTTGGAGACACACAAGCTTAAACTAGACATATACATGTATAGATTATAGGCTATATGATGGCATAAAGGCTATGTATTTTCTTCTTATTAGAAGTGTATAATTTTGCAAAAGCATTAAGGTCATCATGTGTACATCTTTGTTGGCCATACTGGTTCAATAATCTATTATCTAAGTAGCCCTATGGTCGAGCAGACTGGTGGCGTGTACTGAGATAATGGGCTTTATTCTAGTTCACTCTTTCTGACAAAATCCTTCTTAGGGACAAAACCATGTGCACTGCAGGGGGGCAGATGTAAAATGTGCAGAGAGAATTAGATTTGTGCGAGTTATTTTGTTTCTGTGCAGGGTAAATACTGGCTGCTTTATTTTTAAACTGCAATATAGATCTCACTTTGAAGTAAAACCCCACCCAAATCTAATTCTCTCTGCACAAGTAACATGGTTTTGTCCATCTAAGAAGGATTTTGTCAGAAAGAGTGAACTAGAATAAGGCCCAATGGCACAGTGTTTCCCGCATATATGAACCCAATTACAGACAGAAACATGCCCCAAATTAGTCACAGCACACCTGCATTTTCCTCCACTTCCCATTACAGCCCCAAATGCTTCTTGACTGCCAATCACTTTGCAAAAAAAAATCTTCACTATGCTGAGGTACCTTGGTGCATGTGCAGGTTACAATATTTGCTCACCTCCGTAAATAAGGGCATTATGTGCAACTCTGTGACAAGAAAAAGCAGATACAAATGATTTATTACATCTGACTAATTGACTACACAACATTAGTTATCATTTTGCAATGAGTATAGAAATACTGTACAATATCTCATAAGCCGTCTATACATTTATTTGGCTTGAACCTTAACCAACACTTTAAGCTAGCTTAACTAAAAATAACTCACGCTGACACAATAAAGACACGGACACCATAACAATTAGATGTAAAGGTCATATGGTATTTATTATGTGGTATGACCCTTCTTCGTAAAGGGCTGGCAATAAGGCGCCACGGATGACCAGCTGTAGTCACATCAAAAATGGCGGCAACTTAAACGCCCCAACTGACTGATATTAACATGGGGACGACTGAGACGCCCCGTCCGACTAAGGCACAACCTAACGCTGGGAAGTCTCACCGCCCCCTATCTGGCCGGTGTGGACACTCCACTGACGAAGTGCCCACAGCGCCCCCCGCAAAGGCAGGACACCCCGCCTTCTTTCCAGGGGGTAGTGCCTCCCAGCGCCCTCTCATGCCACAAGTGACCGCTGGACCGTGACGCCCTACCGCC
This sequence comes from Crinia signifera, assembly GCF_055691185.1. Taxonomy (NCBI): domain Eukaryota; kingdom Metazoa; phylum Chordata; class Amphibia; order Anura; family Myobatrachidae; genus Crinia; species Crinia signifera. Next base: position 134,679,651 of record NC_139219.1, read on the forward strand.
CCAGTTCTGAAAATGGTAAATGTACCAAAGAATGGACTGTAAATTGAGATGCCGAAGGCAAGGGAGGGTGGGTGGGGCTGAAATTCTTCTGCAAGAGGAAGTACTTCCTGTAAGGACCTGCCTATATACCCCTCTCCTAAGCTCAAGCCCCTAAGCTCTCCCATAGGCTAACCACAAATCTGAAACTAACTTTAGCCAACTAGCAGTCATTAACTCTTTCCTGCCAACCCAAAAAATGTAAGCCTCTTAAGTACGCTCTGCCTTAGGCAGTCCTCGCTTAATCTAACCACCACTAAAATGACAGCTGACATTTTTCTATAACAATTTGGGAAATAAAAACATTGTTTGGGTACAGATGTGTCCAAAAAATTCTATCCCCAAAATATGACAAATAACCCTGTTTGGCTCACCACAGGCAATATGCTTGATGTGTCCTATTTGCAGAGTCTTTCATAAGCATTGCTAGTGTGACAAGATTAAAATGCTGGGGTGATCCCGCATTGCGTGCAGCTGCTGTGTGCAACTGAGATGCTAACCTGTATAAAATGGCAAAAGACAGAAGAGCAGAGTGATCTGCACCATGCTTGACATCTCATATCATCCGAACTTCATCTATGACTTTGGGCCTAATTCAGCATGGATCGCAAATCAGAGAAATCTCAGTGGACTGCGAGAAAATGCCACGACCCAGTCTGAAAGAAAAAATGGCCCATGCAAAATTCGGAATGAATTGTAAATGGATCACTAACCGCTAACCTTCCACAAGTCTATTTGCAATTCCCGAAACACATCTGTGCAAATATGAGCAGGTCTGAGGCTTCCACTAATCTGCGACAGACACAGGCTGGAAGTGGTCATGGCTGACAGCACAGACCTGTTAAAAAATGTCTGGGCACACCTGCGTTTTTCAAACATACCCAGAAAATGGCAGGTTTCCACCCCGAAATGCCAGCTTCCTGTCAGTCAAACTGTGGCTTCATTGCATTTACAATCCATGCCCATTTTCAGTCTATTTCCCCTCGAGCAGTGTGTACATTAAGCATCTACAGTTGTTAGATCATTTCTTGATGTTCTCTAATTAGGTTGACAGTGTCTAGGTCGACATGGGGTTTTTCACAGTTTTTTGAGCCGTCATGTGCCGACAGGTGGTATTTCATGCCCTGCCATCCACTAGGGCATGGTGGGAGAATAAAATAGTGTGCCTGGGGATGGGATGTGGTGGGGGATGCGGTGCACTGTAAACTGTGTCCATGACGGCTGTGTCGACATTCGGGTCAAAAACAGTGAAAAACCCCATGTCGACCTTGTGACTATCAACCTAATGCTTGTGTCGACCTATTGACCAGTCGACCTAAACCCAAGTCGACCTAAACTCATGTCAACCATGTCCCATGTCGACCTAGAAACATGTCAACCTTTCCCCATGTCGACCTAATAACTGTCGACCAACTTGCTGTAGACTAGTGGTGTCAAACTCATGGCCCTCCAGCTGTTGTGGAACTACACATCCCAGCATGCCCTGCCACAGATTTATGTATAATGGATTTCTAAAGCTGTGGCAGAGCATGCTGGGACATGTAGTTCCATAACAGCTGGAGAGCCCTGAGTTTGACACCACTGCTGTAGACCAAATGATCCCAACCCCTTTATACTAATCTGACAAAAATACCAATCCTAAATGCCTAGTACACTAAAACCGTCTTTGTATGCGGCTACAAAGTGAAGGCACAACATTTAGCAAATAGTACGAAAGTCTGGGAACTGAAACTCAAATTGGACCATTCCTGTTTTACCATGGGGCAAAAAGGATAGGTGAATGAGATCACACCTGAAAAGCTTACAACACATATGTGCCTAATGCATCCTGTACTTGACTAACCCCCAATGTATTGTTTGAAACAACTTTAAAAACTATCAGTGGTACTATAGCAAGAAGGATCTTAGCAAACATTTATTTCATCACTCATCCTTCAGCTGTCTAACTGCACTGACCGTCAGTCCAATGCATAGCTCCGCCTTTGTTGGTGTGCTATGGTTAGTCAAATGTTAGAGCTATTCAGTTTCTGCATAGGCATGCATGTGTAAAGCAAGCTCTCTACCCTCTTGATCATACTGCTATGTCTATTCCACACCCTAGGAACAAGGCACGCAGAGGAAGCTATGATGGAATTCTGCTCAACAAAAATCCAGTGAGTACAAATAGTGTCTGCTGGTTTCTGCTATTCAGACCTGCTGTATTTAACTAAGTGCAAATTGTGAATTGCTCTTGTGTTGCACAGGCATGCTGTGTGATTCTTATCAGTGTGAAAAGGAATTGCTTGTGCTTGGTCAGATATCAGCAGCCATTCAAATTATTGTTAACCCTAACTCCAATGTATGTAGTTTAATGCCAGTGCCCTGCAAACTGGCACTGGGAAATGTTTTCCATGTCCTGGGCAGGCAACACTAAAAATATTTGTAGTGTTATTGCTTTGATATAAGATACTGCTCTCCTTTTCTATCAAGCAAATGCACAGTATGGGAATTTCTTTCTGTGTGTATGGAAAATAAGATCCTGACATGGGAATTAATTGTCCTTTTATTTAATTCAGTTTAAATGATAAGCTTGTTATATAAATATATATATATATACGTATTGCATTGGGGGCAACATAATATAAACTTAACCCTTTTTGCAATTCAGTCTGGTTTAAATTAATTGTCATTTTGTTTTTAATTAAAAAATGGTCTACATTGAATGTTGAACGATGTTAATATTCTTATTTTAAAGTGACTGACCATTGGATCTGCTACTAGCGCTAGGGCTGTTGAGCCTGACTAGACCTGAAAGGGTTAAGTTCAATGGATTCTGCAGCTTTTACTGAAGTCTTTATTTTATTCAAATATTGAAATTTTGCTTATTTTTCATGAATGTAAACAATTTGTGATGTTTATTATTCCCACTTTTTTAAATAGAATTTGTCATTGATAACAATTCCATACTGTAGTCCCTTTTTTAGAATTAAAGGGCATTTTTAATGAGCTGTTTTATAATGATTGACCTCCAACATATGAAATAAATTAGTCCACTAATATAAATTTTGCATAATTCAGGCACTGACTTTTTGTTGTTAGGGTAAAATTCTTTAAAAGAACAGTAAAATGTTAATTATGCCTGCAATAGGGTCCAGGCAGAAAATAAGAAAACACATATTGTGTGTGTGTGTGTGTGTGTGTGTGTGTGTGTTAGTTAACCCCGGAATTTGTAGAGTAGATTTGCAACTTAATTACTAAACTTGATTTTTGTCCTTGGGTGGTGCTATCAGAATGAAATGCTATTCATGGGCTTATAAGTGAAAAGCTTGTGCAGGGACAGACCTCTTAACTCAACCTACCTCTTTTGAAGTTCTATGAAATCTGCAGGATAGATCTTTTATTTATTGTTACACAATTGGCCTGATGCTTTTGTGCACAAGAAATTAAATCAATATTTTTTTCCCCAATCGTATGCTTCATAGTTGCCATAATCACCAGTGTTCATTAGCATCAGATTGTACTTAGTGGAAAACATTCATCTGAAAACATGCACCTTTTATGTTTCCATCCAAGTCTGCATTGTCGGCACTTGTGTCAACACAACCTTACTATAGTCTGCCTAACATGAATGTCCCAGTAAAGCCCAGTTATGTGTAACCAGTGTAAATGGAAGAGTGACCTACAGGTTCTGGATGATGGGCATATTTGTACTCCGAAAATGGGCATATGTGTAACTCTGATTGTGATCTTCTAGTAAAATTGTGCTATAATGCATAGGTACTCCAACTAAGTCCTCAGGACCCTACACAGTTTCTGTTTTCCAGGTCTCCTCACAGAATCATAAATGAAATATTTAACCCTGTGTGTGGATCTTTTTAAAATGTGCCAGTGAGTAATGAATGCACCTGTGCATCTGCTAGGTGACCTTAAGAACCTTAACTGTTTTGGGACCTGACAACCACTGCTGTGCTCCACAATGACACAGCTTAGAACAATTGTCCGAAATAAGGAATCTCCTGAAAGTGAGGAGGAACAAGTAGCTGCATGGAAGCCTAGCTCCGGATTTTCCAGCCCATCACTACCAATAATATCTTGGGAGAAAAAATAGCATATTTTTGGGTTAGTTTTCTGGGGTGCCATTATTTTGTAATTATAATCATGCAAATAACAAAAACACTTTCTAAGTTTTATGCATGATCACTCTTTACTGCAATTAAAATAAATACATACATTTAATACATACTATTTATTACAATACACGGCCACAGGAAGCACTAAACGCCCTATCGTCTGATGCAATGCTAGACTACTCCTGTGTGTTAAGAACATTACAATAAGCTTAAACGTATAAAATAACGACACAGAGACATATTGTGGTGGAAAAGGAGGGCAGTTTATTTATCATTATATAAATAAGATCAAGGCAAGGACAGATACAAAGGGTGAGATTTAATAGGATGAGAGATTCAGAAAGTGAGAGATTTGGTAAGAAATCTCCAGTTTTTTTAAAGCGGCAATCATTTACACTGCAAAACCAGTTTGATTTTGCAGTGTACATGATTGCCGCTTTAAAAAAACTGGAGATTTCTTACCAAATCTCTCACTTTCTGAATCTCTCATCCTATTAAATCTCACCCAGAATATTGTGGCTAAGAAAGAGTGGTCCCACTATGCAATCTCACCTACTCCACTTGGGCCTAGATGGTAAGCCAATTGTCAACCCATTACCATAAACTTAATGTATCCCACTCTCATCCCAGAGTGGATGAGAGTGGGATACCAGGACAAGATTCCCATCTGTAGGACAAGATTCCCATATGTAGGGTAGAATCAGGCTAACCCATGTATCGATGGAGAGAGGGACCTCTACTGTTCTTTCCTGCCACCAATAGTCAACATCAAAGCTAACATAAACCCACTAGGGCAGGCAGGCAGGCAGAAAGATTCTTGTCAGAAAGAGAACTCCCCACTAGGGGAATCCTACTATCCACTCCAAAATGGCAGCTTAAACATACCCCTTTCACAGCCATAGGCTAATTATTAGGTCATATGTGGTGATACCTTATTAGCAGACCAACCTTTGGCTAAGGGGTTAGTTCTATCAATATCAATGTTGCGATTCAGGATCTAAAGCACACGTTTAATAACAGATTGTTTATGTGATCACTTTGAAAACCGTGTTAATCATATTTTACTAAATGTGCAGTATAGACCTTGAAACACAACATGGATGTTGATATGAATTGGGCCTAATTCAGATTGTGGGGAGTTGCTGTTACAAACCGATGCCTCCTGCAGTAGTGTTCCCACCTGTAACCTAGGACGCAGCATCAGATCATTTACCTGCCATCGGGCGGTTTGCTGCATATGCATACTGAATTTTGCCCTTATGCCCCACAGGAGGTTTCTGTCCTCCCTGAGCTCATCTGCATTACCTCTGTTCTGATTTGACAGGTTTACCAAACTCCCTGCCTGTCACTCTCTCCAGTGGCCCAATATATCTGCGGCGTGCTTAGTTTCATAGCCATCATCATTATCTGTGAACTCTTGCACTAGTGTGACCTTGGTGCAGGATATAAAATGGGTGTAACTGCAAGTTTCCATAACTACACATGGAGGCTAAATCAGTATAGCCTGCAGAAATTACATTCACACACGTCTGCTGCTACTGCTCGAAGCATAGTGCCACAGCATACCTCCCAACTTTCGCTACCCCTGAATCGGGACCCATGCACAGCATATATTTTCTTCATGTAGAGGGGGACTCCCAACTGGTCCCCCCCACCCCATCGCAGGACAATGGCGGCCTGGGCGGGATGCGGGAACATCCCCAAATACAGGGACGTTCCAGCGGTAAGCGGGACAGTTGGCAGGTATGGCCAAAGCCAGGGGGCTGGGCTGCGAAGGCAGTGGGTAACCCTAATTCCTCCAACAGCAGCTGTTTCTGCAATGCGATCGCAGTTATATTGCAATCACAGGGCAGGACTTTTCATGCTGGGTGGCCTTGCCCTCTTGCTGGGTGGCTCCCAGTATGCAAAATCAGTTGCAGGTTTGCTATTTAAATGATTTTGCTGGTTAAATGTTTGGGTGAAAGTCGGTCTTCCATTGCCTTGGTGCAGTAAGTGTCAATGAGAGTCAGCAGTGTATGCAATTGAGTACACTTGGCTTTGGAGCATCGGCCTGATTCAGACTCGATAGCACAGCTGTGAATTCGGTATTCTGTGTGAGACATCTGTGAGAAGTCAGCCAGCGATTTACACACTGCAGCCCTTTGAGGGCATTTTCTGGTAGTTCCCCAGAAAACACAGGCGTTTCATGAGCGGCCTCATTCTCCCCATGGCCAGCGCAGCACAGAGTGCGTCCTGGCTTACTCAGCGATGCGAACAGAGGGGTAATCCATTAGATGGTGATGGATTGTGAATGGTTTTCCCATCATGTGCCCGGCTTCAAATGCATTTGCAGCTGTGTACATGGACGGGGGGAGTGCGTTCGTCCAGGTGGCATTTACCTGATCGCTGGGCAATCAGCAATTAGGTCTGAATCAGGCCCCATGGGCAGTGCTAAAACACACAAGGCACATCTGCAAAACGTACTTGTATTTGTGAAACTACAAAACCATTCAATTCTATCTGGTCGTTCTAAAATGAACCCAGCGAAGATGTCGTTTTCTTCTTTCTCATCTTTCTTTTAATTTACTTTCTTTTATATAATCTTTGGAGATAGTGTTTGAAACATGTGATTATGCTCCTTTCGCAGCATATTATTTTGATTGTTATTTCTTTTTAGAAGTCTCATGACAGAAGTTTAGTCAATTTTGCACTCATCCATAGTTCCACTGAAGTATAAATAATTCAGTCAGGTGGTTCTAAATTCCACAGGCTTAGATGTTTAACCTTTAACCATTTTTACAATATCTGCCTCTGTCTACTTATTTCTTTCTGGGATTGGTGATTCCTGTGGCCATGGTATGTTTAGTAGGCTCTGCAATGTTCTTGATAAAAAGCTCAGACTATGGCAGAACGTGGGATGTTTGCCACTGTAGTCACACATTTGTTATACAGGCATACTTGCCTACCTGACCATCTCAATGAGGGAGAAAATGCTCTGTTCCTGGACTTCCCTGGTAATTTATGATTGCCAACACCTTTCTTCTCAATTAAATGGCTCACCCCAGGTGATGACAATCATACATTACCAGGGAAGTCCAGGAACAGAGCATTTTCTCCCTGAAGGAGAGGGCCAGGTAGGCAAGTATGTATAATAATACATGTGAGTGCAAGCTGTTTGGCCTAGGAATACCAGCTATCCAGATTTGAACTGGACAGCTCTATTATACAGGCAGCCACATTTTAGAATCCGTTTTCTCAAATCCCCAGAGAAGGAGACAATTTTCACCCCTTTGTATTAGTCTTTGTCTCTCAGACAACAAATCTTGCCAACTTTAGACTAAATAGAGCTTAGAAGAAATAAATAAAAAAACATCAAATCGTATTATATTCTCCTGCAATTTCTGGAAGACTTGAGAGTTTGAGGAAAGTTTCCTAGCCCCTGGAAATTAGGTCAAGTGTCCCATACCTTTGCACTTTGCAAATAAAGTGGTCCTGCCCCTACCAGTATTATACCACAGCAAAACATTTTAGGGGCAGGACTGTGAAAAAAGTCAGCAAGTAATGGATTTAATTACAAATGTATAAGAGGTTAGAGATGGCACATTAAAGCCAGTGTCCTTAACTGGCAGAGTTATGAACAGAGGCTGGGAGAGAACTTGTGGTAGATTAAGATTTAAGCCATCTGCACCATGAACTCATTGTCTCTCACAGTGTTAGGTCATTAGACGTTGTGCTCTGTATTAGTTTGAAGTGGGCTTGTTGTTTGACCCTGCTTGTTTTATCTATTGCCACCTGTTCCAATATCAGCTAGGTTAGTTTTGCTTTCAGGTATTTCCTTTTTTCTTGATCAGAGATTCCTTTTTCCTGATCTAATTTCTTCTGTTCTATTTGTATTTACAGTCTTTAATGTAAATCAATACTGTAGAACATATTACCCAGGACACCTGTGTACCAGTGAGCTCTATGGGAAATAGTCTGCTAGAAATGAGAGCGGATGAAGTTCCTAGATTACCTGTGTACAGTAGTTGGTGGCTTATATTACATTCACATAAAAAATGTCACACCATCCAATTTTACAGAATAAATCATATACTGTAAGTGAAAAAAGGGCAGGGAATGAGAAAACATCATTGCAGGGTGTTTAATAAAATATGGGCACAGCACAGAATAATACATCAAACTGATGATGTTACATATTAAAAGAAAAGTGGCCTGCAAAATCAATAGGTAGATAACACAACACATGCAAGACTTAAACTGCTCCCAGTGATCAAAATGTGACACCCTAGCACCCTAGCCTCATGTGGTTAATGAGATGTGGTTCCCGCACCTGCTGCACTGCTGCATGCCTCGGCTGACTGCATGCTACTCAGCTGTGTGCCGCCTCCCGCACCCGCAGCACTGCCGCATGCCTCTTCTGAGTACTCTGCTGTGTGCTCGACGTGAATGCCATTGAAGTCATGTTGAGGGAGGAGCATGCTGTACCCAGCGTTAGGGAGTGGTAACAGAGACCGCGAGGGGATGAGAGGCTGGACAGCACAGAGGGTGCAATGACCAGATGGCAGAGCAGGTGTGATGGCCAGACAGAGCAGGTCTGCAGCTGCATAGCAGAGCGGGTGTAGGGCTGTCTACCTCTGTGAGTTGTTTTCTTTTCAATACTGAAGTAAATGAAATGAAAACATCTATCTGTTCTTACAGACACACATGTGAGAGAATTACTGCGTGTAGCTTCCCATACAAGCCAGAATTTTTTTGAAAAACATTGAAAACAAGGATTGTCAAATGTACCACTAATAAACAAAATTACAGCAAAGTGAAATGGTAATAAAGTTTTTTTTTTTTTTTTTATATTGGGAAGATTCAGTAAATTGTGCATTTTCAATGTTCTTATTTCACCCCCAGCCTACCTAGACACAGGTTTGATACAAGGTCATGCTTCTGCAAATGTCATGCCAAAGGCGCGAATACAAAAATGGGGTATGACCTTGTGCCAGCTAAGCTACAACGCATTTAAAAAATGGGGTGTGGCCCTGTTCTAGCTAGGTCACACCCATTTTGTGCATGGTATTGGCTCGTTGTCTTACCATAACATATTTTTTGGCTCATTGCATCGAATTGGTTGGCCGCCCTAGAAAATAGCCGTAGCAGAAAGAGACTATGGTTACCCCCAGTCAAAATCCGCCACTGTATTGTAGCCAGTGCAGTCTGTGAGACTGCACTGGCTTCACTGTGACTGACAGTGACATCCTATTGGAAGTCTGACCTGCCAGTCACTAAGGCAGTCCCATTGACAGGTGTTCCCTCCCTCTAGGATGCTTCTCTATAGGCTGCTGAGCGGTAGCCCATAAAATCCAAGGTCTGCGCATGCGCAGTACCTATGTCGGTACTGCTCAAGTTCTGATCCCGGCGCTTGTCATCTGTATTGAACAGGAGCCGGGACCGAGATTTACCTTCTATGGGCCAAGTGTTTCTTATCTGATGTCAAATTCTATATTTCTAGCATGGGAAAGTCTCTTCGTATTCGCGACCATGTTGTTGAGCCCATAAACTAAGACTTCTATACTGTTAGCATAGTCCATAGTTGTTTTAGCCTCAAAAACATGAGAATTTGTAATTAAAAACAAAGTTTAATCCAATAAAAACAATAAGATGCTACAATGTAAGTGGAATAATACAGTAAAAAAAAAAAAAAAGATTAAAATGGTAAAACTGTAAAAACCATTTAATTTCAAAATCTTTGTTAATACCAATCGGATGTAAAGTGCTAGAGTCCAATATCCTGGTCATTTCTAATCCGTTTTGCGCAAAGCATAAAAATTCCTTATTTCTTTAATATCATGATTGTGAGTTTGTTTAAAGTGCAACGGGTTTCCAACCTTTTTTATTTTACGGAGATGCTCCAATATTCTAATTTTTAATGGCCTACTGGTACGGCCAATATAGAATTTTTTACTCAACTGCAAAAATTACGTTAGACGCATGGCAAGTCAGAAAATCCTTGATATTGCACTTCTTCCCAGTGATTTCGACCTCGATCGCCTTCATTCCAAAGTTATTGGGTATGCAACCCGTGCATGCCCCACATCTGTAAAAGCCTATAGATGTGACTGATAGCTTTTTGGGGGATGTGGGAAAAAGGCTTTTCACAAACTTAGTTCTTAAGCTTGGTGTCTTTCTAAAGATACAATTTGGATTATTGGGGATTTCTGGACCAATTAGGGGGTCCTGCTTTAATAACCCCCAATGTTTTCTTAAGATCATTTAAATTTGATAATTGTAGGAAGAAAAGTCCGTCACAAACAAACACTTGAACCTTACTTGTGTGTTTTTTTTTCTTTATCCACAGTCTTTTGATTGTGGATCAAGGTATTTTTATCCAAAGTCCTAATTTTGTTAAGGGATAGATCAATATCTGTTTCTTTGTAGCCACGTTTGATAAATTGGCTCTTCATTTCCTCTGCTTGTTCTGTAAATACAGAATCTTCAGTACAGTTCCCCCGGAGTCTTTTAAATTGTCCCATAGACTCTAACCACCTTTCTTGGTGGCAGCTATTTTTGATAATATAAGATCTGGGGTCACATGAGAACCACTGGGACAGCATTTCCAAAAAGGCATAAGCAGCAACGTGGAATGGGTCTGTTGTAATATACCAAAAGTAACACTTATGCCTACTAAGGGCGAGATGTATTAAAATACATCGCCGCCCTTCGCGCCCCCTGCCGCCGCGATGCCAGCGCATATGTACTAACATATGCGGCTGGCATCGCGGTGCGGTGACGGAGTCCCCCTGCGATACCTGTACTCTGGTGTGCGGGGGGTCTCCGTCACCTCCCTGCTGCCTGGCTCTCCCCGGCGCGTCCTCCTCCCCCCTGCAGCCAGAAGGATGTCCAGCTGCTTCACTAGGGGGAGGTGGGGTTTACCTTCCGGGGTCCAGGAGGACCCTTCAGGAAGGTAAGCAAGAGGGGGGGGTCGGCGAGGCGGCGGGCTTGCGTCGGTGAAAAAGGTGGCGATACCCTTCAATGCGGTATCATTTTTGATACATTGGAAAATGCGGTAGAACCTGGGTTTTACCGCATTTTCCGTTTGATACATCTCGCCCTAAAACCCTTAGTATAGAAGACGCATTACTGTATGTACAAATAAGCAGATGTAGTCTCTGCACTGAGTTCATTGGTGAAACTACAGACCACACATTAGCACATATTGACTGGAGCTCAGTTATAATTTGTGCTACAGATAGAGCAGCAGCTCACTGCCTGTAATTTAAGTGCAGCTTCTCACTATGGGTCAGATGTATCAAGCTTCATAAGTGATAAAGTGGAGAGTAAAAAGCAACCAGCCCTACCCTACAGCTCCTACCTGTCATTTTTCAAACCGAGCCTGTAACATGACAGATAGGAGCTCATTGGCTGGCAGTTTCTCCCTCTCCACTTTATCACTTTTGAAGCTTGATACATCTGGTCCTAAGTCCAATCTTCACGCTGTGCCCCACTATTGTCTTTGTAATTGCTCTGTCTCAATATAGGTAAGTGCTCATAAGTAAGGACTTCGCTACCCCTCTTTCATAGGTACACCTCCTTCATCAACCTGGTATACACTAGTATGAGGTCAATCTGACTGCCTTGAGCTGCATCATTTTGTGGTACTGTAAAAATAAAAATGTATTATGGTAGAATGAGTATTTTCCAATAGTACATGAGTATTTCATAGCATTATTTATACATCTCAAAAAGATCAGGTCAGCTCCTTCCTGGGTACAACGTGTACACATTACTGTGTTTTCTTAAAGTTGTAGTCCCACATAAAAAAAATTCCACTATTGCATTTACTTCTAATAAAAAAGACTGACACAAATATCCAAGCATGTAATAAGATTATAAGGACATCGAGAGCATTCATAATTATATATTTAAGATACTCATAAAACCATTTATAAAATCCATTTCACTTCAAACTCCCCATTTAACCGTGTGGGGTATAATGTGTCCAATTTATAGATCCATCGCATTTCTGGCCATGCTAGATCTCCTATTTTATCCTTTTTCCTCCAATTTCCTTTGATGGAATCTATGATTTTAAAACTGGTTATACTATTTATTGAACATTGATGTTCAGTTTTGATGTTAGCAGATATACCATGGGTCTCTCACCCTTCCTTATATTATTCAAATGCTCTCTCATCCTTCTCTTGAACTGCCGGCTCATTCTGCCGACATATTGCTTTTTACATGCACATTGAATTAAATAAATCACATTGCAACTGTTGCATGTAACAAAATGTTTGTAAACGTTTACATTGTTTACACCCTAAGTAAAGCAAGACATTGGTTCCCCCAGCACACTGAATGGTATTTTATAACCAATCTTGAACACTACATGATAATAGAATTCAGAGATATTGGTTACATATACCTGCGCAGGTGTATGCTATGCCCCCAAGCCACGTCAAGGCTTCTCTGTATTTCATTTTTTATTTTCTCTCTCTATCTCTCTATCTTTTTATAGCTTCGGCTTCCTATCACTAATTTTTATTAACACTATATTATCTCACTGGCGTGCCACACTGGGCTTCCTAGCTTATGATAGTTTTTGGGGTACCGCACCCTGCACCTAGATATAGCGCTAGGGACCCCCATTATACAGAGAAGCCTTGACGCGGCTTGGGGGCATATCATACACCTGCGCAGGTATATGTAACCAATATCTCTGAATTCTATTATCATGTAGTGTTCAAGATTGGTTACTAATACCACTCAGTGTGCTGGGGGAACCAGTGTCTTGTTACTTACTCAGTATTAACCCCTCCCTTGCATGCACCTGAATGGTATTACTGAACTAATTTGAGCATATACCACTATCTGTATGTATATTGTTTACACCCTGCACACATACCAAGTTGCGTAGTGACACAGGGCGTGGCCTATTTATGCGAGGCCATGCCCCATTTTTGCCGTTGTGGGGGATGGCTAGCTGCTCTGAGCTGCTGGCTATGTTCCCAGACCCTCAGGCACAGCCTTTATTCTGCAGCCTATGTGGCTGCAGAGATAGTGATAGGGTGCTGGGGGAAACTGCCGGCCCCAGGTGGGATGCGGGAACATCTCCAAAAAACGGGCTAATTGCAAACTCCCCTTTGTAATTAGCATTTCACTACCCTGTTGCAACGAGCATTTAACTCCACCATGGGAATGAGCATTTAACTCCCCTGTGGCAATGAGCTTCTTACTCCTCCGTGGCAATGAGCATGTAATAGCTCATAGCATGGAGCATGAAGCCCCTGGCTTAGAGCATTATGGAAGAAACCTCTAGTAATGAGTATGTGGCATAATATGTGATATCATTATGGTGTGTGGTAAAATATTAATGGGAATTTTATGGTAATTATAATCAAGGTTCATTTTTAATGATTTTTTTTTTTTATTGGAGTCCAGAAAACATAGTTATAAAGAGTGCACCAGTAGGTCTCTTTCTTTTTTCTTGAGTGTGGTAAAATATGTAATGGGCATCATTGTGGGGCATAATGTGTAATGGGCATCACGGTGTGTGGTACAGTGTGCAATTTCAGGCACGCACCTTCCACACGCACATATATCCTTCCTGCCGGTGTCTGAAAGTTGAGAGGTATGTATGGGACCTTAAGTCTGTACTCCGGCGGTGAATTGGCTTCTTTATTATACTACTGTAGATTTAATCCCATCCTGCATGGATATCTCTCTCACTATGCGCGAGATGAACTAAGCTATGAAAAGTGATAAAATGAAGAGTGATAAACTCTCAGCCAATCAGCTCCTACCTGTCATTTTTCAAAGACAGCCTGTGACATGGCAGGTAGGAGCTGATTTGCTGGTGGTTTATCACTCTCCATTTTTATCACATTCAAGCTTAGTACATCTGGCCCTCTCTCTTTTCTTATCACTTTATTTTGGTATCCATAGCATTATATTTTTTTATTTTTAGTTAACTATACATTGCATGATAGTTAAGAGGAGCTACCATTTATAGTAATGGTAAACCATATGAATAACGTCAACACAGTATTGCAAGAACAGCTGAGTATTCCTTGGCTGCCGTGGTCAGGGCCGCTGAGGGGGGGGGGGGGGGGGTGGAGGGAGTAGTTACAGTTTGCCCAGTTTGCCTGTCAAGGTGGCCCGGGTCTGGACACACACAGTTTTTTTTTATTATTTGGTGGCTGGTGCTCTGTGCCTGCTGCCTCCCTGCATGCTGCTGGGGCTGAGATCAAACTCTGGAAGTCTGCATGTAACCAATGACAGAGCATGTACTGTAACCCCATGGCAACAAGCATGTTAACCCCTGGCAGAGCAGGTTAACCCCATGGCAATGGGCATGTTAACCCCTGGCAGAGAATGTTAATCCCTAGCAGGGCATGTAAACTCATGGCAACAAGCATGTTAACCCCTGGCAGAGCATGTAAACTAATGGCAACAAGCATGTTAACCCCTGGCATCAAGCATGAAACCCATAGCAATGAGCATTTAGGTAAGCGGAACTTACTGTATGTGGCATAAAATGTGTGGTATATGTAATAGGTATTACAGTGTGTTGCATAATATGTAATGAGCATTATGGTGTGTGGCATAATGTGTAATGGGCATTAAGGCATGCAGTATAATATGTAATGGGTGTGTGACGTGTAATAGGAATTACGGAGTAAATTTTTTTGGTGCGCACTGTCCCTGTATATGATTTGGTAGCATCAGCATAAAAGCAGGTCTGCAGACCACGCAACTGCTTGGGGAGGCAGCGCCTGCAGAGTGTGCAGGGAGCTCTGTCCGTGGGGGCCCTGGGAAATTGTTTTACCGGGGCCCATGATTTCTCTTGGTGGCCCTGGCTATGGTAATGCTTTATAGATACATGTAGATGTTGATGAATGTACTTAAAAATAACTGTATGACAAACAACATGTGGGTATTCATAGTTTTTGGTTTAGATATATTTGTGCCTATGGTTAATTGATACAATTTTTTTTTTTTTTTTTTTTCTTAAGTCTTCCAAAAATTACTTTAGGCAAATCTAAGAGTAAAACTTTCTGAATGCGGATTTGTGCTGTGTAATAATCAAGTAGTCCTATGCCTGGCGAGGCGGTGAACTATCCACGTTACCTTTTTAAAAACCTCAGTGCAACTGTGATAGACTGGGGGAAAATGTATCCAATCCAAGGAGACTCCAATGATGGGAATTGTAATGTAATGAGGAGGTGATGAAAGGCAATAATGCATCCTGTATGATAGTGAAGAACTGAAGATTTCATCAATCCAGCTAATGTTATGAGTGTGCAGTGAGAGCTATGGCATGCCTAATCAATGGTAAAGTATGGAGGGCTGACCAGAGCCACACAGAGCAATTCTCAATGCTTACCATGAATTTGTACTTTCAGGGGCATTGTCACTATGGTGGAGGACCAGAAGCTATGGGAGTTCCACCTATAGTCTTCAGGGGAAATACAATCCTTTTCGATGAGAGGAAGCGCTGTTCCATATAATGCTGTGTTCTCATTGCCGCTGCTGCAAAATCCCGGATTTCTCTTGCCGGATTTTTGGTGGGGCACAGAGCTTCTCAGCTCAACAGACCCCCTTCATACTGCACCTCAGACCCGGGAATTTCCCGTGTCTGCCCCTTTCACACTGCTTTCCATGGTCTGCCTTCCAACAAGTGTGTGGAATTTAATTGGGTGTTGGGAAATTTGTACAAATTGCTGTTATTGGCTGTTTAAAAACCAGCTTTTATTGGTTGTCTGTCACATATCACATGATTACATCCCCCAATGAACTTGCTTTTTTGCATTTTGTGAGAAAAACCCGGGTCTGTGCTGCCATACACCCGTGTATTACACAGGAAAAATCCTGCAAAAAAACCTGTGTCTAATTCCCAGGGCATAACACCCGCGAATTTCACAAATATCCTTTCACACTGAGACAGGATACAGGAAATCACTGCTTGCCCTGGCAAATACCCGGGTTTTTGTGGCAGTGAGAATGGGTGTACGCCTCATACATGAAGTATCCAACAGATGTTCTATCAATTATTAGATACACATTAAATTCACTGTTTACTGATAACATAAAATTCTCTGGAGTCACTGGACCAGAATAGGTTTATCAAACAGAAACTACAATCACGGGTGGATTGGGAATTTAAAGTAGCCCTGGAAAAATGTGCAAATAGTGGCCTCTTTACATGTCCACATCACCAGCATGCCTCTTTATGGGGCTATAAACAATACCTATTCCTCCTCAAGGAATCCATTACACTATATTTTAGGTCCTGATTTATTCTAAAAAAAAAAAAAATATTCCTCTCTCACATCTTACATGTTTTTATTCCATACATTTACAAGATCAGCATTTCAAAACATACATGCTGCAAAGCATACCTAGAATAAAACAAAGAAAAAAGTGCACCCTGGCGAAATTCACAGACCATTTAACTTACACAATATTGAACAGTTATTTCATGTAATAGGTCCTGGTGTACTAAAATAAAATGAAAACAGGAAGGACCATAGTGCAAATATATTGTTTGGAAAAAAAAAATATATATTTAATTTACACAACACACTCACATTGGAGTAAGATCAACGAGCATATCAAAGATTGGTCTTTTCCTTCACTTTAAAAACCGGTGCATCTTCCATGTGTTCCGATGGGAACTCACTCATTACCTAACGTGCTGTGTGGTTCCAGCCACTTCCTCAGAGAATTGTGTCCCTCCTGCAGGGCTGCCATCAGAAACCGTGGGGCCCGGGACTGACAAAAGTGTCAGGGCCCCCCTCTCCCAGTGGAGCATAGGTGGATGGTGGGGGGCAGAGGTGGAAGAAGCTACAACTAGGGTGGGTATAAATTAGTGTACAATCATGGGCCAAATGTAATCGGGTGAGAGTTTCAGAAAGTGAGAGATTTTGGGAGAGTTTTCCCCTTTTTTTTTAAAGCAGCAATCAATTACATGGCAAAATCAACCTGGGACCGCAGAGATCTGGGTGTACCGTTTGCAAAGGCAACGGGGGTAAGACAGGGGGGGTAACTTTTTTTTTCTTGGGGGGGGGGGGGGGGGTGCAATTTATGTAGTTATGCCACTGCCAACTGGTTGTGTTCTTAGGATTTAAAATTATTATGTTTCAACATGATGTTCTGTGTTTCTCTGCCTTCACTCTAAGAGACGGATGTCAGTGATTATGCAACTTTTAATCAATTCTTTTGAAGTCATCCATTAACTAACAATATGTATGGTGCCAAAATGTAACTCTTTATGAACCAAAATAACAGGCAGCTGCTCCAACCACAATTATGGATACGGTATTGCTCATTTTATAATCCCATAAAACATTGGTTGCCAAACTGTGTGCCTAGGCACTCTGGGGTGTCTTGAGAAACTTGCCTTGGGTTTGTGGTCCAGGACTAAAACAAATTATTTATTGTCAAAGTGACAACCAAAACCCGTGCTGGTGGCTGCCAGCCATAAAATATGGGTGACTTTAGGGTGACTGGTAAGCACATTTTACTTAAGTGTCTGTATTGATTTTTTAATCTCTCAATAAGAAACTTTTGGACTAGGGATTCCTTGAAATAATGCTAAAAACTCTTGTGCCCCGTCATGTCTGTCTCCGATATTGATCACTCTATATTCTAGAGTTAAATTGTAGTTAACTTGAGGCCCGATTTCAGACCTGATCTCACAGCGGACAATTATCGATGAACTGCGCATGAGTATGGGCCGCAGTGTGCGTGGGTGATGCTGGGCAGCAAGAAAGCCTGCTACTTTTTCTATTGGCAAGCAGTTTGTGGGTGGTATCCTCCCGTTTCATGGGATTTGCAAAAAAAAAACAATTCTGGGAGTGGCAGGGAAAATGCAGGAGTGCCTAAACATTTTACACACCTAAAGCTTTATCTGTCCAATCTGTCTGGCGGGAACAAAAATCTGGCAACCAAGGACAACCATTTGCTCCAAAATGCTGGAAAAGCAGACAATAGTAATTCAGACAAATTGATTAAAGCACTTTAGGGTAAACTTACTAATAAGGCCATTTTCAGCCGTTCTTGTATATGAACCAGTACTACTGAAATTACTATGTATATATGACTGTGTATATGAATCAGTACAGCTGAAATGACTGTGTATATGAACCAGCACGGCTGAAAATTAAAACGGAGAATAAAGCTAATTTACAAAGCTGCTGTATTCTCCAAAAACGTATTTTCTGATGGTGAAGTGATTTGTATTTGGCTGCCGAGTTTGTCAGAAACGTGCAATGCTTCTTTTTGTAAAAAATAGAAAAATAATAAAAAAAAAACCAGCATGGGATCCCCCACATAAGCATAACCAGTCACTATCTTATCGAGCTTGTCTTGTTTGCAGAAATACACTGGGAAAAGCAAATGGGGACCCCCTGTATTTTGGCCCATGGTCTGGTCCTGATTCCCAAACTATGGGGTACAAAAGTAGGGGTCCCCCTTATTTTGGAAATCCGCACAGTCAGCAGTGTCATGCCATAGCCGGAGGACACTTTTTACATAAGGTCCCCAGGCCAAAGCATGAGCATCATGCCAGGTCCCTGTTGGAGTAGGGTCCCCCTAAATAAAGGTGTCCAACTCCTCAAGGGGAAGCCTGGAGCTGTCCCTGCCACCCCTGGGCCATCAGTGGTCAGCTAATGGTGTTCAAAATAAAAAAAAATGGTTAAAAATAGATATTGGGTTCTGTAGTAGAACTACAGGGCCAAGCAAGCTTGGAGAAGCACAAGGCCCAGCATGCGGGGCATTAATGGGCCCACTCGTGCTGCTTTCACATTGAAAACCTGCTTTCAACCCATATTGTAAATGTTTCTTGAAACGCGTCTAAAGCCAGTTAAACCCCTTTCACATTGCATTTTCTAAACCATTTTCCAAACTCCACAGGAGCCGGCTCCGGGCGCTTACCAGTTCCGGGAGTTGGCTGGCTGGACCTGCGGTCTAAAGATGGGGAGCAGAAGTGCAGCAGGGTCCATACAGTCTAAAGATGGGGAGCAGGAGTGCTGCAGGGTCTGGGCAAAGTGGGGGGCAGGAGGTCCCTGCGCCAGATGGGCAGATAGCAGCTGGGTCCCTGCGGAGCATGGGAACTGTCCGGTGCAAGGACCCCCTGTTTCCCATCCTCTGCAAGGACAGGCAATGAGACAGCCTATCACCTTCCTTGGCTTCAGTCATGTGTTCCAAATACTGGGTCTGAGGCTTTCACACTGCAAATGGATTGGCTTTTAAATGGGTAGGAAACTTCTTTTAACCCATTTTGAAATACCGGTATTCTGTAACCGGTAAATTCAGAGTGGAGCTTTCACACTGGAGCTAGAACAGTTTTAAAACGCTTAAAAATCGGCAATATACCGGGTTATAGCTGCAGTGTGAAAGGGGTTAGAAACCACTTCTACAGTGCATCTGGAAAGTATTTACAACACTTCGCTTTTTCCTCATTTTGTTAGGTTAAAGCCTTTATTACAAAATGGAATAAATTCATTTTTTTTCCTCTCAAAATTCTACACACAATACAAAAATGTTGCAAAAAGGTTTTGGGATATTTTTGCTAATTTATTAAAAATAAAAAAACTAAGAAAACACATGTACATAAATATTCACAGCCTTTGCTCAATACTTTCTTGATGCACCTTTGGCAGCAATTAAAGCCTCAAGTCTTTTTGAATATGATGCAACAACCTTGGCACACATAAAGTATCTTTGGCCAGTTTTACCCATTCCTTCTTGCAGCACCTGTAAAGCTCCATCAGGTTGATTGGGAAGCGTCAGTGCACAGCCATCTTCAGATCTCTCCAGAGGTGTTCAATTGAATTCAAGTTTGGAATCTGGCTTAACCATTCAAAAACATTCAAAGAGTTTGCTCAATACTTTCTTGATGCACCTTTGGCAGCAATTAATGCCTCAAGTCTTTTTGAATATGATGCAACAACCTTGGCACACATACAGTATCTTTGGCCAGTTTTACCCATTCCTTTTTGCAGCACCTGTAAAGCTCCATCAGGTTGATTGGGAAGCGTCAGTGTACAGCCATCTTCAGATCTCTCCAGAGGTGTTCAATTGAATTCAAGTCTGGAATCTGGCTGAGCCATTCAAAAACATTCAAAGAGTTTTTCTGAAGACAATCCTTTGATATCTTGGCTGTGTGCTTATGGTCGCTGTCCTGCTGAAAGATGAACCGTCGCCCCAGTCTGAGGTCAAGCGCACTCTGGAGCAGGTTTTCATCCAGGATGTGTCTGTACATTGCTGCATTCATATATCCCTCTATGCTGACTAGTCTCATATTTTCTATTGCCGAAAAACATCTCCACAGCAGGATGCTGCCACCATGCTTCACTGTAGGGATGGTATTGGCCTGGTGATGAGCAGTGCCTGATGTTTGTCCTTCTGGAAGGTTCTCCTCTCTCCACAGATGAATGCTGTATCTTTGACAGAGTGACCATTGGGTTCTTGGTAATCTATCTGATCTCCCTGATCGCTCAGTTTAGACGGACGGCCAGACAGCTCTAAGAAGAGTTCTAGTGGTTCAGAACTTTATCAATGTATAGATGATGGAGGCCACTGTGCTCATTGGGACCTTTAAAGCAGCAGATATTTGCTGAAACCTTCCCCAGATTTGTGCGTCGACACAATCCAGTCTCAGAGGTCTACAGAGGATACCTTTTGACTTCATGCTTGGTTTGTGCTCTGACATGCACTGTGAGGTGTGTGACCCTATATCAACTGAATTGACCACTAGACCCCAATTAAGCTGTAGGGACATCTCAAGGGTGATCAGTGGAAACAGCATACACCCAAGCTCAATTTTGAGCTTCATGGCAAAGGCTGGGAATACTTATGTCATACTTGCCTACTTTTGAAAACTAGTTTCAGGGAGATTATAGTTGGTAGCAGAGTTTTGCACAGCGCCCCAATGAGGAGACGTGTCATGCTCCACCCAAAAGGAGTGTCTAGTTCCATATATGGAGATATTGACTTATATCCAAATGTAGATGAGCCCCAAAGCAGTTAGAGATACTATACTTGGTAAAGTGCTGGAAATGGTGCTGATGATTCAATGTAAATGTATCTGTCCCTCATTCCTTTTCCCTCCCAAAAATGTAACAGTGTAACGTGGGCTAGGTGAAATGAAAGAGATTGCTAGACTAATGAGGGAGAGAGGGAGATTGCTGTTATTTCAGGGAGTCTCCTGCAGAATGCAGGAGGGTAGTCAGCTATGATTATGTACATGGGATTTCTTAGTTTTTTATTTTTAGTTGATTTAGCAAAAATCTCCCAAAACTTTTTTCAAGTTGTCATTATGGGGTGTGTAGAATTTTGAGGGGAAAAAAATTATTTATCCAGTTTTGGAATAGAGCTATAACAAAATGTGGGAAGTGAAGCGCTGTGAATACATTCCGGATGCACTGTATCTGGCTGTTGGTGTTCTATTGCTTTTTAAATGTTCACTGAAGTAGAGAAAAGCTCCTGACTTCACTATTGGATAGAATATTATAAGAACATTATACCCTGAGATAACTAAAGAATGTCCAGCAATGTCTACCATTTCAGAGTTCATGTACTGGAATCCTTGGTGAGCTCTGAGGTTATAATTTTTCATAACTCCTGGCATTAGTCTGACATCTTGTATCTCAATCATCACAGCCCTGGGTTTTAGCACTGAAAAATCTACATATCCAAAAGCTTATTATAACATTGCTCGATTGAACTTCATGCCTCATGTACAATTTGTTCTTGTCTCCAATTTCAAATGATTATGATGTGTGTGTGTGTGTATATGTATATATGTGTGTGTGTGTGTGTATGTGTGTGTGTGTGTATATATATATATATATATATATTCTACCCCCCCCCCCACCCACCCTGGGGAGCAAGTACACTAGGCGGTGCCCTCCGTACTGGTCAACTGTGATGGCAGCCAGATATATAAACAGATATGGTGGCGGCGGCACTCAGACAAAAACGACTCAGCAGGCAAGGTTTACCAACGTTTCCAGACCACTAGGCCCCTTTATCAAGGTGCTTTTGAGAACAAGAAAACATGAAAATGACGTCACGTTAGGAGGTGCAATGACGTCATCTACCCGATTCCGGCGCAGAGGGACACGAAGGGGATCACTTGATCTAAAAATAGCAAATCACAAAGATATAGACATTGCAATGATAATAAACATGTACATATACAATTCAACATGCAACAAAATGCATAGCAGCGTACAAAAAGTGCATGTATATAAGTGAACATGTCATAACTGTCCAATTTACAAAACATTGCTTACTAGCAATGTAAAACACAACCCACAAATACAGGTTAATAAAGGCCAATAAACTGACTAGAACACTAGCATTGCACAGTACTGTACGGAATTATATGCTGAAAACCCATGTGGAGGAAACTGGCACTATAAGAAATGAGATAAGCCAAGATTCTCATTTAAACCACGTGGAGATAAGGTGTTGAAGTGATAAATCCACCTACTTTCAGCACGCAACAGAAGAGTGAACCTATTGTCCCCCCCCCCTCGAGAACAGGGGGACATGATGTATAATTCTGTAATGCAAAGAGGTCAAGGGGTGCCTGGCCTCAATGATGTTTTGGGCCATGGGAAATTCACTATGGCCAACAACTAAACCGATCTTAATATTGGAGCGATGCGCTGCAAGCCCGCACCTTGAAACCTCGATCCGTCTTTCCAACGTAGTGACGTACACAGGGACAACTTATCATATAGGTGACAAATTTTGTACTGCAGCTGACCCTATGCCTGGTTTTACAAAAAATTCCAGAAAAAAGATGAAAAAACGAATCACCTTGGGCCATGTTACATGCTGCTGCAGCCAATTTTAGGAGTTCCTAAAAAGGCTTAGGTGGTGAAATTCTTACATCATTTTTATGAGATCTTTGAGATTTTTACCCCTTGTGTGTGTGTGTGTAATCTGTCTTTGGTGCCATCGATTATGGTAGGATTGAGTGCTTGTTCGCAACTCATGGCCAGAACTTTTATTTTTAGATTAATCAACTCCTGATGGCAATAAACTCTTTTGACAAATTTCGTGACCATCATGTTCAAAGAGGATTCCAGATCTGAGGGATTGCTAGAAATACGGCGAACCCTCAACATCTGGGAAAAGGTGGCGACCTTTCTTAAGTGGAATGGGATGGTGATTGCTCGCAAGGAGAATGTTATTTCTGTCAGTGGATTTCATATGTAATGAAGTAACAACTTTCCCCCTCTAATAATTTGATATTAACATCCAAGTACTGCACTTGTGTGGTATCAATGGTGTACGTAAATTTTACGGGGGAATCAGTCACATTGTGGTTGTCAATCAAGTTCTTAAGACACTCAGATCTACCTCCCCAGATCACCAATAAGTCATCTATGTATCTTAGGTCAGAGCCGGCCTTAGGCATAGGCAAACTAGGCAGTTGCCTAGGGCATTTGGAATGCCTAGGGGCATCAGCAGCTTCTGCTGATTAAAATGATATGCAGCATGCCTATATTCTGTGTGTGAGTGAGGCTGTATCTGCATATGAAATAGTGTATTCATGGAAATCACTGTAACATAGCATTCTGTATGCAGGAACAGCCACAGTCGCACACAGAATATAGGCATGCCACATATCATTTTAATCATCGGAAGCTCCTTGTATGTGCTGGCCATAACAATGCAAATAAGACGAATTTTCAGCAAAAAAGGCACCCAACGTTAGCAGAACTGGCCAGGAGCTGCATGGACTATTGAGGCAAGATGTATGAGGAAACATCTGTATCCAAGCAGAGGCAGAGGTCACAGTGTTAGCGGCTGTGCGAGTGCTCTCTGCGGGTGGGTTGGTTGTGCAATAGTGTTCGGCATATGTGTAAGGGGCATTATGTGTGTCATGTATAAATGCATTAATAATGTGCGACCTATGTGTAACAGGCATTGTTTGTCATGTGTATAAGTGCATTAATAATGTGCAACATATATGTAAGGGGCATTATGTGTGTCATTATGTGTATGAAGGGCATTAATAAAGGTTGGCATAATGTGTAAGGGGCATTATGGTTATAAGGACATTAATAATGTGTGTTATGTGTAAGGGGCATTACTGTGTGGTATTATCAGGGGTGCCGAGAGAAAGGGGTAGGAGGTACAAATTACCCAAGCCCCCTCCCCTTAAGTGACAGCAGCCACTCTTCTCATCTGCCCAGCACACACTGCTTTGTGCTGGGTTGCAGTGTGGCCATGGAGGTGCTTAAAATACAATATTTTCTAAGGGTATAATGTGAATAATGTGAGGAGTAATGTACATAAGGTAAAGTGGTACTACTGTGTGATGTAACGTGAATAAGGGACACCATCGCATGATATAATGTGAATAAAGTTGCACTACTGTGTGGCATAATTTGAATTGGGGGTACTATTGTGTGGCCATGCCCCTTCCCAGCAAGAACACACCCCTGTTTGAGCTGCGCACCAAATGTGTGCACTGTTTCTATTTAAAATATTGCGGGTAGGAGCACCAAAATTATGACTGCTATGATGAGGGTTGATGGTGCTGGGAAAGGGGAGCAGGGTCAGAGGCAGAACAAGGTATTCCTTGAGCAGCAATTTGTCAATGGTGTACATAAAAGCAATGGTGAACGAAGTCTTAATAGACGGGTTAAAAGACACTGGCTCAAATTTTGACTTTTTCCGTAGAGTACTGGGAAATAAACGTTCTGTAGTAGAGCTGTCAATCATGGGTTTGTCCTTGAAAAATTCTTTCAATATCCGTTGACGAAGTAATTTGTATTGTTCAACCTTGGAGGTAAAAGGATCCATTTTAGAGACAGGCACAAAGTTAAGCCCTTTGGATAACACCTTGTGCTCTTTGGCTGTCAGCTTTCTGTTAGAAAGATTAAAGACCAATTCTTCGGGTATCTCTTTGGTTGGAACCGGGAATCGGGTTTTGACTTCTCGATCTTTGTTTTTGGCCGCCCCGGCAGGTAAACTTTCTGGCCCGCATTGTACCAAATTCTTGGGATGTGCCCCTAAATGGAGATGACCTTGGGAACTTGAGCACTGATCAATATCACTTTGAGATGATTGTTCATCCCTGGATGATTTAGTGTCACGGCCAACTCTGATAACCCGGATGAACGGATGAACGGACTCTTTTTATTTGGATGAGTAGATTGCCCACCACCCGTCAACCATGGATAGACGAGAAGTCGATCGTAGTCACTATTGACTTTGCTGCTTACAAAAATAAAATAAAAAACTGAACTGAAATTGAAAGAATTTTTCCAGGACAAACCCATGATTGACAGCTCTTCTACAGAACATTTATTACCCAGTACTCGAAACAGTCAAAATTTGAGCCGGTGTCTTTTAACCTGTCTATTAAGACTTTTGGACACATGTTGGACAAGGAGACCTATGACCTTCATACAGCTCACAGCAAAAGCCACTCTAACTTCTCTTCCAGTCAGTGGCAAGCAGTTAAGACTTTGAAGCAACGATACTTCTATATCTATTCTCCCGGCGGACAAAGGGGGAGCCACAGTGATTCTTAATACAGCAGACTATGTGCTGGAAGCTGATCGTCAGCTTTGTGATATTGAAATTGTTAAAGTCGAGTTGCACACACGCCATTTTAGGATAGTATGGCCGCCATTTTGGTTCGCAGAGTTGCGCAAATAAAGTTTCCATACCCGAGTCTGTGTGACAAAGTGGACCAGAAGCGCAGCCATACTATTACACATAAATTCATAAGAACATACTGACACTAAATAAAATATAGTTAAAGGTTTAGAACGCCACACATAGCTTAGTTAGCATTGCATACATCCGTCTGTATCATGTTTAGTACCGTTACGTTCCGTTTCTTATGCGCAGTATTCCGGTCATTGCGAATAAATCGCAATCCATACGGCCCGATAGTTATGGACAAAATCCACATTTCCAAGACAGTTTCTGTTAAAAAGTGTATAACAAAGGAATCTATTAAAACCGGTTCTCACTGCTATTTACAACCCCTGACGACGATACCAACAGAACAAAGGACTCCAAAGTTCACCTTCCCCCTGCACCTTTGCAAACCAGTTGTATTACTTTGCCCCAATCACAGAGGACTTGACATACGAACCCTGACCAATAGGAATGGCCTTTGACCTCCCCCTTCTGACCCTATAAGATAGGTGACCCAGGGCGGCCTCGGTCACTTCGGCACATCTTCCTTTCCCTGACCATTGACCGGACTATGTTCAAACCTGAACATAGTGAGCTCCGACCGGACTGCGCTGCGCTATTTCCCCTGAAGGTAAACATTCGTATTCCCCTTTTATGTAATGTGGCTGATTATGATTGTATCCTGTATCTGTTTTTCTTCCCCTAGCAGAGCCTGATTATTATACTCATTGTTAGACTATTGTATTACTGGTTATACCTGTATTTTCTATTCCTGTAACCCCCTTTTGTCCATTAGGGACTTAAATACATCCTTTTACGGAGTTTCTATCTCCTTACTTCTATACTGTGGTTGTGTCTGTTATTCGCATAGCGATAAGGTATATTACGGACACTGTCCAAAAAGGTATATTCGCAGATTAGAGTCAAAGTACTGCGAAAGGATCTCTTATTAAGGTACTGGTTCTTTGGTGTGTAATACACAATAAAGGGACGCTACGCTGCGCTACGTTTTGTTCGCACGTAGCTAGGTATAAAGGGTACGCAGGTTACGGACATAATACGTAACCTGCGCTTTTTACTTATTGTTTCTTTGGTCATATTTAATAGACATTAACAAAATGTATAGACCACTCTCCAAAGATCCTTCCACAGCGTATAAAACAGAATTGGATTCTATCCTTGATAATGCTGTCCATGATAATATAATTGTTGCATCTACTAGAGAATCTCTGTGTACTTCTTTCCCCATTGTGCCATTGCTATACTTACTCCCCAAGATACACAAGAGCCTGGTCAACCCTCCGGGCAGGCCTATATCTGCCCGGGGGTCATTGTACCATGCTATTTCAGTGTACCTTGACTGCTTTTTACAGCCATGCATTCAGGGAATGAGCACACATCTCAAGGATTCTAATGCCTTGTTACATAGCCTTTCTAGATTAGACACATTGCCTGTGGACTGGGCACCATTGATGTATCCAGTTTATATACATGCCTCCCGCATGACAAGGGATTGGATGCAGTGGCTGTGCTAATTACCGATAATCCCTTATAAGCTGGCCCATTGATTTATTTTTTATTTTTTGTCTCTCACTCCTGAAGTACAATTATTTCACATTCAATGGGAAATTTTATTTACAGCTAAACGGGTTGTGCGATGGGGTCCTCTGTGACCCCATCTTTTGCCAATGCTTTTATGTACACCATTTACAAATTGCTGTTCACGGAAAACCCGGTGATCAACAACTCAGTCATATTGTACCTAAGGTACATAGATGACTTATTGGTGAACTGGGGAGGTGGATCTGAGTGTCTTAAGAACTTGATTGACAACCACAATGTGACTGATTCCCCCGTCAAATTTACGTACACCATTGTCACCACACAAGTGCAGTACTTGGATGTTAATATCAAATTTATTAGAGGGCAAAAGTTGTTACTTCATTACATATGATATCCACTGACAGAAATAACACTCTCCACAGTCACCACCCCATTCCACTTAAGAAAGGTCTCTCTTTTTTGCAGATGTTGAGTGTTTGCCGTATTTCTAGTGATCTCTCAGATCTGGAATCATCTTTGAACAAGATGGTCATGAAATTTGTCAAAAGAGGTTATTGCCATCAGGAGTTGATTAAATCTAAAAAAGTTCTGGTCATAAGTCGCGAACAAGCATTCAATCCTACCAAAATTGATGGCACCAAAGACAGATTAATTTGGGTTAATTCCTTCCATAATAAAAGTTTGCAACTTAGTCATATTACTAGGAAATATTGGCCAATCCTAACTACAGATCCTCAGCTACCCTCGCTACACAACAAATCAGTTATGTGTGCACACACACAAGGGGTAAAAATCTCAACGTTCACCTTGTTAAAAATTATGTAAGATTTCTACCACCTAAGCCTCTTACCTTTTTAGGTACTCCTAAAATCGTCTGCTTTCGCTGCAGCGGCTGCATTACTTGCAGTTACATGGTCCAGGGTGATTCGTTTTTTCATCCTTTTTCTGGCAAAAAATGTAAAACCAGGCATAGGGTCAGCTGCAGTACAAAATTTGTCGCCTATATGATAAGTTGTCCCTGTGGACGTCACTACGTTGGAAAGACGGATCGAGCTTTCAAGGAGCGGGCTGCAGCGCATCGCTCCAATATTAAGATCGATTTAGCTGATGGCCATAGTGAAATTCCCATGGCCCGACACTTCATTGAAGCCAGGCACCCCTTGACCTCTTTATGCTACAGAATCATAGACCATGTCTCCCCGCTGTCGAGGGGGGGCGATAGGTCCACTATTCTATTTCGTGTTGAAAGTAGGTGGATTTATCACTTTGACACCTTATCTCCACGTGGTTTAAATGAGGATCTTGGCTTATCTCATTTTTTTATAGTGCCAGTTTCCTCCACGTGGGTTTTCAGCATACAATTCCGAACAGTACTGTGCAATGCTCTGTGTTCTAGTCAGTTTATTGGCCTTTATTAACCTGTATTTGTGTGTTGCGTTTTACATTGCTAGTAAGCAATGTTTTGTAAATTGGACAGTTTTGACATGTTCACTTATATACATGCACTTTTTGTACGCTACTATGCATTATGTTGCATGTTGAATTGTATATGTACATGTTTGTTATCATAGCAATGTCTATATCTTTGTGATTTGCTATTTTTAGATCACGTGATCCCCTTCGTGTCCCTCTGCGCTGGAATCGGGTAGATTATGTCATTGCACCTCCCGACATGACGCCGGGTTACACAAATGGATCCAGGGTATATAGGCAAGCTCATTTTCATGTTTTCTTGTTCTCAAAAGCACCTTGATAAAGGGACCTAGTGGTCTGGAAACGTTGGTAAACCTTCCCTGCTGTGTCTTTGTCCGAGTGCCGCCGCCACCACATCTGTGTATGTATGTACTGTATATATGTATATATTTTGAATGCACGGCACTCTGTCTACTTCAGATCAATCAGCTTTTAATCCAATATGCCAATATGCAACAACGTTTCAATAAAATGTGTATTGTCTTCAGCCTGTCTATGTCTGGAGCCTGAAGACAATTGTATTGAAACATTGCTGCATATTTGGATTAAAAGCTGACTGATCTGAAGTAGACAGAGTGCCGCACATTAATTTTCTATATACCTACCTACATGGGCACCCTCCCATCTTAATGTGATTTAAGTGGTTGTGCTAGACCTGAAACTTTGATCCCTGTGGCTGTTTTCTTGACAAAGGCCGGGTATCGGCCAAAACATCGACCAGGACTATGGTCCTCACTATTGGTGATGTACTAAAATAAACCTTTCTTATTATACCTGCTGGTGAGTGCCCTGATTGGACCCTGAGGGGCCCGTCGTATTCTATAATATAGGAGCATATATTGCTACCATAAAGGAGCACCCCATATTGATGGATCTGTGGCTTGGAGTGCGGAGATATATATATCTATATATATATATATCCACAATATATATATATACAGGCTCCCCTGCCTGCTCCCAGTGCCGGCAACAGAAATCATGGGGCCCCTACACTGATATCTGTGGGGCCCCCCTCCCCCATCAAGGATGAGGGAATGAGTAATATTGCAGAGCAGGGAAGGAGGGTGGGAGTGATAGTGCGGAGAAGGGAGGGAGGGAGGGAGTAGTGAGGCACAGGGAGGGAGTAGTGCGGCACAGGAAGGGAGGGTGGGAATACTCCTTACTTAGCCAGCCGCCGGGGAGCCGCGACCCCCCCCACTCACCTGAGCTAAGAGATGCAGCGTGCAGAACCCCCCCACAGAAGCAGTGTTGCAATCTGCACGCACCCCCCCACTGCCCGCTACCAGCTCCCCGCTGTGTCCGTGAGACGTGCTGCTATTTAAAATTCATATCTCCCACTGGACCGCGCTAGCCAATAGGCGCTCACAGTCCATCAGCCACCAGTTGATTGGCTGCTGGACCGCAAGCGCCTATTGGCTAGCGTGGTCCAGTGGGAGATATGAATTTTAAATAGCAGCACGTCTCCTAGACACAGTGGGGAGCCAAGAGTGGGCAGGGGAGCGGGCGAGCTGGCGGTGCCGGCACGGCTCTGGCACCCTGATATCTTCTGGCGCCCGGAGCTTGTGCTACACCGGCTCCACCCTCACTACACCCCTGCAAATACAAGCATTAACAGTGATAGTAAAAGTTGCAGATGTAAAAATGGTGATATTATGGATGAATACCCAGATTAAGCAGCCAGGGGTAGTATGCTGTGAGGATAAATTGAGCTCACTCAAAGCAGTCGTTGATTTTCTGAGTTGTTGTTGTTCTTTTATTCATATTGTTCATGCTACACCATGCACACAGCCAGTGGCATAGCTACGTTTTGGGTGCCCCCCCCCCGCCGTTAGAGGGGGGCACCCATACCCACCCCCCGCCGCCGCCCCGTCAAGCACCCACTCCCCGCTGCCCCGTCAAGCACCCCCCCCCGCCGCCCATGCTAACCCCCTCCCCCGCAGTCTTGCCTATCGCGCTGGTCCCGGCGGCTCCGTTCTTCTGCTGAGGACCACCACAAAATGGCCGCCCCCATACATCAGACAGTTTCAGAGAACACTGTGCTATATGGGGGCGGCCATTTTGTGGTGGTCCTCATCAGAAGAACGGAGCCGCCGGGACCAGCGAGATACGTAAGTCTGCGGGGGATTGGGGGGGGGGTAACTATAGCACCGCAGCCCCCGGCGCCCCCACATGCACAGCACCCCCCCCCCCGCGGTGGTGGGGGCTGCGGTGCTATAGTTACGCCCCTGCACACAGCTTATACAGCCTTTATATTTTTTTTCACCATATATTTGACTTTTAATAAAGGAATTGGGTACTTTTATATGTTAGTTTGGCATCCACTAAGCTATTTGCTTAGTTTTCCGCATCCGCTCGCCATGCACTATATAAAATCAACTCCATGCCGACATGAATAGTGGGGGTGTGAGCGCACTAACTATAGTGGGCGCCCAACTAACATATAAGTACCAGGAATAGTTTACATCTTCAAAAAGATTGTGGTAAAGAATATATATATATATATATATATATATATATATATATATATATATATATATATTCTTCATATTTTTTATTTTATTTTTTCCTTCCATCGAATACTGAACATATTGTCCAGTGCTGCAAACTCACTCCTATATTTTTTATTGTGGTGCTTTTGAGGTGGTATTAGATTGAACCATCATTAGTTAGTGCAGGATGAAAAGGATAAAGGATAAAAAGCGCTCAAGATCTGTTTGGAATTTTCAGTTTTTTAAGTAGCACAACTGCGTACCTCCCAACTGTTACGATTTTAATGGGACAGTCCTGCAAATCAGACTTTGTCCCACATTTGTGCCCCAGTGCTTGATCATTGAAAATATGTCATATGTATGGGGCTCTGTGTTCCGGCACTTTCAGGGAAAAAAAATTCTGTTATGCTGTTCCATCGATTTGAGGGGAAGCATCTGATTCTCCCCCATCAAAGGAAAACCTATTCTTCATCGGACATGTTTATGAATCATCGATGGTCATCTCTAACCTACACCCTGCAATACATTACCAAAAAGCGCATATTCCATTTCCAGGAATTACTTTTATTAGATCCTACCCTCCCGAATTTCATTAGCCTACCCTTACAAATTTAGCCTTGCTAGTTCTCCGGTTTTATTTTTCACTGTTGTCTAAGAATTTGCCAACTGCGCATGCACAAGTCCGTAAAAGCTGGTGGGTGGCGGGTGCATGAATGGGAGACGTTGTGTCACTTAGGCCCTTATTCTGATCGGTGCGGATATATCCGCGTGCGTTCGGCCCGCCGATGTTTTGTGTCTGCGCATGTGCAGAGGCGTCTCTGCGCATGTGCGAGCGGGGCGTACGGCCAAATCCCGCATGATATGTGAACACTCCGAACAGGGGGTGGAGAGGGGCGTGAAGGGCTATTTGGGCTCATTACCATATGCATACGCCCCGCGTTTCATGGGAGTTCCCATGAAAACGCTGGGCGTACGTATGGTAATGCGGCAGTGACGCACGTGTAGGCGGCGGACATATGACATCGCCGGATGTCAGCTGCCCGCCCACATCCCTGCTTTTGCACGGAAAAATGTCCGTGTGCTCTGAGGTTGCGGGTGCTGGTGGAGCACTCGGTCTGCGACCATCGAATGATGGGGGAGGTTCCCTTAGATGGAGGAGGCGTATTCCGTGAAAAATACACGTGCGGTCTGTTCGGCCAGCTTCTTACCGCATACGGACGGAGTTGGCGATCCGTATGGAAGGCGGGGTTTCGCACGCACGGCCCTGCCCGCATATTCGGCTCCGGCCGCACCAATCAGAATAAGGGCCTTAAAGACTGGCCACAACTTAAATTTCCATTTTACTTTGGACTTCCTGCCCTCTAGTTTAATGACTCAATTTGATTGATAGAGATTGTCGCCAATTGGATATTAATGAATTCTGCTATAACCTGAAATCTCCCTGACATATGATTTAGATCTCTTTCTAGACTAGGAAAGTATTTTAATGTTAATAGGGAATGTTATCACAGCCCCTACAGTGCATTTGGAAATAATGACTTTATTCCCCTTTTCTATCACAAAAGGGGGAGAATTCTAATTTGACATTTATGCAGACAGGAACTAATAATTACCCAGTAGTAACAACTGCATTAGATCAGTACCAATCTGCACATAGAGAATGTATAATGGCTAGTGAATGATTAGCCTGTCCGCAGACATAAGACCTTGGATATCCTGCTGAGATTCTTTGTTTGATAATATCCATGTTTCTTTCTGTTTCTTCCTCTTGCACAACAGAGGCCTGATTTTTTTTTTTGGGTCACGCAGCATGTTCCTTTCGTAGTTATTAACTTTCACAGAAAAATGACAGAAAATCTCTACATTGTGTGAAATCATAGTAACAGCTTTACTGGGCTCAGCGTTCCTATTGTTTCTAGTTGGGCAATGAATGGCTCCCTTGTTGTCATACTTCATTTGTAACAAGCCAAGGTTGTAAGATGAGAGAAGCCTCACGCTCCAACAGGCACATCAGGGGAAGGAAATTAACTTGTTGCCCCCAAATAAAGAGCTCTTTTCAGTAAGTGCTTGTCAGATTCTCCTAAATTTAGCTGTTGTCACTGTTCTGCCTAATGGGGGTGATTCGGGTTTTTTTGCAAAAGTAAACTCCTTCTTTAATGGAGAAAACCATGGTGTTTATTCTGATTCACTTGGAAATGCACAATCACTCTCTCTAATGGACAAAACCATATGCACTGCAGGTGGGGCTGATGTAACATGTGCAGAGAGAGTTATATTTGGGTGTTTTATTGTTTCTGTGCAGAGTAAATACTGACTGATTTATTTTTACAATACAATATAGATATCGGTTTGAAGTACACCCCCCCACCCAAATCTAACTCTCTCTGCACATGTTACATCAGCCCCACCTGCAGTGCATATGGTTTTGTCCATTAGAGAGTGATTGTGCCTTTCCGAGTGAATCAGAATAACCCTCATGTGCACTGCAGGTGGGGCAAATGTAACATGTACAGAGAGAGTTACATTTGGGTGAGGTATTTTGTTTCTGTGCAGAGTAAATACTGGCTGCTTTATTTTTACACTGCAATTTAGATTTCAGTTTGAACATACTACACCCAAATGTAACTCTCTGTGCACATATTTCATCTGCCCCACCTGTAGTTCAGCATGGTTCTGCCCATAACAGAGAGATTTTGCTTTTGCCAGCCAACCTGAATTAGGCCCTAGAGTGAATTCTAATAACCTAAAGCGAAATTAATCAAATTAAAGCTGAGATTTCTTTTATTGCTGCAACTGTTAAGCACAAGTTTTATTTAGTTAAATTAGTTATTTTCTGTTTGTATACAGTATCTATGTAATATTTATGACCTTTGTATTTAAAATTCCAATGGTTACACACACAATACCTCTACTTCTATTTAATTGGTATTGCTAATATCAGATAAACCATACCTCCCAACTCTGAGGATGGCCGAGGAGGGACGCTTGCGCCAAATTTTGGGGGCTTGGCCTAGTGGGAAGGGGGCATGAGCTATGCATGCGTTGCTCCCGGGAGGCCACGCCTCATTTTCTCCGCTGTGGGGGTATGAATAGACCGGGTGACAGGGTGAACTCCCAACGCCCGCCCCCCCACCCACCTGCCGTGGGACACTGCCAGCCCCGGGCAGGACTAGGGTATGTCCTCAAAAAACAGGGAGGTATGGATAGAAAGCTATATTTAATAGGCAGTGGGCATTTTGTAGCTTTTGCCCATGGGATATGGCATGCAATACTACTGTGTTGCATTTAATTATATTGCTGGTTTAAATCCTACAGATAAAACAGCTATAAAACTTTGGCTTTGAAAACATGCCATCTAGTACAGTACTGAAATAAGCATTTATACACTGTAGATACTTGGCTACTAATGAGTATGTTATGGGGTTAAAAGTTTTAACCCCACACACAAATTATTTAAAATGTTAAACAAAATTATACACAATGATATGCCGAGGAGTTCTTGTACCATAAAGCAGAAATCCAATGCAGCTGGTGGTACTTACAGTTTATTTTGTTTCCAGGACACACTCAACTTGCCAGTCACATACTTTAATAGTAAGCATCTAACTGTTCATACCAGCTGTGCATGCTATTTAAAGGCTCATTCCTAGTGTGCCCAATCAAAGTGGAGTTAGAAAAACAGTGCTAAGCTCTGGGACAAGAAAAGACCATTATAGCAAGAATAACGCTAAATTTATCTTCCCTATTGTATCCTGTAGGCAAGGGCTGAAGCTGAACCCAAGTCATGGGTCGGCACCCAGGGCATGTGGCCTTCTTGCCCAGTCCTTGTTACTCCACTGGTTATTATTACTTGTTTTCTAGCACGGCGCCCATCTCGTTGATTGTATGCCTTAAGGCACTTAAGGCATACAATCAATGTGATGGACCCGATTTTGTGTCAATCACCAGCTAATTTGCCGGTGAAAGACAAAATCGGGTTGATCGCGGCCCCTAATAAGGGGCCGCGATGCGATCAACGCGATTTTCCCATTGGGAACAATGTTAAATTATTTTTAAAGTGAAAATCGGGTTGATCGCGTCGGTCGTGGGCCATTATAATGGCCTGCGATGCGATCAACCCGATTTTACATAGGTGACATTGAATATGGTTAAAAAGTATGTTTAATGCCCCCCCCCCATTGTTAATGCCACCCCACTATTGACACCAACCCGAAGCGTGGCAAGCGCAGCGAGCCCGCGAGGGGCGGCGGTACGTGTCCTTCGACCTTTTCATACCCCTACTATCCACGTCGGCGTCGAGTTGATTTTATAAAGTGTGGCGAGCGGACGCGGATACCTGTGAAGCCCGCGAGGGGACGCGGATACCTGTGAAGGTAGCCGCGGTCCCTCGTGGGGCTCACTGCGCTTGCCACGCTTCGGGCTCGGTGGCTCGCTGCGCTCGCCACCCTTTATAAAGTCAACACCACGCCGACGTGGATAGTAGGGGTATGAAAAGGTCGGACGACGCGTACCTCTCTCTGTATTTGCTGTCCTTCCCTGTTGGAGATAGAACTCATAGAGAGAGGTGCACTATACAGGGAAGGAAAACATTTTCCTAGAATTTTAATGAATTTGTGATGTTACCCCTGATGAAGTCGCTTTAGACTAAACGCGTTGGGACATTTCTCGCGGTTTTGCCGGTGACTAATTTGAAGGATATTAAATAAACAAGAAATTGGACGAAACTCTCTGGTCTGCTTCACTGTACATTGGGATCACCATATATATGGACTTTATATATTAATTCTAGGCGACACACCACAATTGCATATTCTGTTGTTCTTTCTGTCCCTTAACCCTCTAGGGACTTTGTGGTAAGGCAGCCATTGCTACAGATTTGCATACATAGCACGTAGAGGATTATTGGGATATATATATATATATATTAGTCAGTAACAAGACATTGGTTCCTCCAGCACACTGAATAGTAATAGTAACCAATCTTGAACACTACATGATAATAGAATTCAGAGATATTGGTTACATATACCTGCGCAGGTGTATGACATGCCCCCAAGCCGCGTCAAGGCTTCTCTATACAGTATGTATGTATATATATGTGTATATATATATATATATATATATATATATATACATACTGTATATCTAGTGTCCCCCCCCCCCCCCCCCCCCCCGGTCTGATGCATGTCCCGGATGCATTGGACCTGAGCCGGAGGTTGGATCTGCTGCCTGTCCAATTTCCACCTCTGCTCCCATCCTGGTGGCGGGGAATGGGGTCACATGTGATACATCGTCGACCGTGCATGGCCACCTTAATCCCTATAAAAGGAGGAAGGCCTGCTTTATATAAAGTGACCTACATAAGCCAGTACTAACAGTAATGCTGATAATCAATTATCATGGAGCTCTAGGACCTTACCAGGACTAAAAGTGGTCCTGGAGAGGTGGGGGAACTGCTTTTCATCTGCCACCTAATTACCCCCCCACTAGGCAGAGCCGTGGCCAGTAGCAGGGTTTTCAGTACCCCCATGCAAACTTGAATGCTTTTTTGATAGAATTACTGTGCCAGGGCCAAGGCAGAGCTGAACTAGTTCCATCTCACCACCAGAGGTGGTGGAACTCCGTTCCACCCCGTCCCCCACTTTAACCCCTGGACTTTACATTGAAATGGAATAAAATTTAAGCACTGCTTTATTTTTATGCATTTAATTTAATTCTTAAAAAATGAATATTTACATGTGATGTGTCACCTCTGCCACTATGTGGCATCTTGTCACAATAAACTGTATTTATTGTCAGTTATTTAAGCGTTATAGGAAATAATATCCTGGCATGAAGTGGGATGGCATCAGACACCAAACATCAGATCAGGCACTAAATGCTGCCTCATATCTCTCATGTTTACAAAGAAATTGAAAACCCACTTTGCTACTATTTGTGCAAAGTAAAGAGAAACTAGGCCAGGGTAAATTTACAAAGATGCATAGTCGTTTCTATAATGGGCCCCCCCACACCGCACACACTGCATCCATGTTTTATTACCTTCTTGGTGATGTGGTCATTTGGTCGACAAACATTGAGTCAACACCACTAGGTCGACATGCAGCAAGGTTGACATGGGTCTAGGTCGATATGGGACAAGGTCGGCATGGGTCTAGGCCGATATGGGACAAGGTCGGCATGGGTCTAGGTCGACATGGGTTAGGTCGACAGGGTCATTAGGTTGACACAAGCATTAGGTTGACATGGGCAAGGTCAAAAGTCAAAAGGTCGACAGGCGGTATTACCCTTCCCGGAGCCCCGCGCCTGCTGCTGCATTTGTGGCAAAAATTGCTGACACAATGGCTGCTGCATTGTCTCCAGAACATGATGGGCGCCATGTTTCCAGAGACTTCGCTTTAGATTTGCTTCTTTATCTCAGTACAGCTAAGGCTTATCTGCTTCTAATCTTGCATACTGTAGAATGTTGGTAAATATCAGGATTTTTAGTGACTTGACTAATTAGTAGTAATTTATTTATTGAAAATAAAATTCTGCAGCTAAGACTTGACTTTGCAAAAGAGAACAAATCAATCAATGTACCTGGGCATTCAGCTCCTTTCAACAATAATATGGTTACAAAATAAATAAAAAACCTGCCTACTAAGCTGCATGGATATAGTTATCTCTAAGGGGCATTTGTATTAAGTAGTGGTGGGCAACGATTTTTTTTTTTTAAATTGCGATTAAATCGCCTTTTTATGCTAAAAATTCAAGAACGTATTCAAGTACTGTTATAGGAACAACAGTACAATAACATTTTGTTTGCAAACACTTAGTAGAATGTGCTGTTTGCCTTTTTCACAGCAGTATTTATTTACTTATACTGTAGCATTTAAAAGAATAAAATAATTTTAATACTTCCCCCAACATGACTGGAAGGACAAACTACTCTACTTCTGGACTTTCCCCTTAATTTATGATTGCCATTACCTGTTTTGAACAGGTTAGATCTAAGACTGGTGCTTCATCCACTGACATAAAAAGGTGAGGCAAACCCTGCGGCCATGGCCGCCGAGAGAGGGGGGGAGCGGGTACATTTTACCGGGGCCCGGGCCTGTCAGGGGGCCCCTGGTCCAGGCCGGGGACACACACACACACTTTGTAAAAAAATGTTTATTTTGGCAGCGGTTGCCCGTGGGTAGTGGTGGTCGCGCAGGTGGGAGTGCAGGCGGGCGCTAGGTATAATGGAGAGCGGCGGGGATGGGGTGAGCTGTCACTCACAGTGTGTTCAGTGGCAGCGGCCAGCGGCAGCTTCAGAGCAGAGAATGCTCCTGCTCTCCGACGCCAGTCCGGACTCCCCTGCGTACTTGCGCAGCTCTGCTATAGGAAAATGTAGCAGGCAGGGGCTAACAGAAAATGACTGCCCACTTGCCAGGCTACAAAAAGATGGCCGCCGTTTACCAATGGGGAGCCAGGTTTCCTTTCCAGGAAACACAAGTGGGAAATAGGGGGCGGGGCTTAACGGGGTCTGCTGCAGTGCAAATGGAAGAAAAGAGAAACTGCATCCTGATCATGAAGAGAGACCCATCATGGACTGGAGGAGAGAGACAAAACGGTATAGAGAGAGGGGGAAGAGAGGGGAGAGGGGGGTTGCCTGCTACTCTTGCATACACAAAAAACATGTATATATTGATGGTTGTGTATACAAATTATGTGTCTAACTCTGCTGGGGGTGGGGGTGGGGGGTTCTATACAATGTGGGGGGACTAAAGGCATTATTTTATTGGCTACACAGTTGCTGGCAAAAAGGATCTGAACCTTTAGTTTTATATTACTGCGAGTTTAGTTTGCAAAGTCCAATGAAGAAAAAAATTGCTTCATGATTTTTGGCAGGCAAAATCCTACAGGTGTTTTTTTTTTTAGTTAGCGTGCAGCCTGCGGATGATTGTCGGTGCTGAACGTGACTGCAGGGGGATAGCGTAATGTATGAGGGGAGTGTGTCCAGGTTAGCGGTGCTAGTATAGTTTATGTGGGGAGCAGGTGCAGGTTAGCGGTGATAGTATAGTTTATGTGGGGAGCAGGTGCAGGTTAGCGGTGATAGTATAGTGGGTGTGTGGGGAGCGGGTACAGGGTTAGCGGTGATAGTATAGTGTGCAGGGTTAGCAGTGATAGTATAGTTTATGTGGGGATCGGGTGCAGGGTTAGTGGTGGTATAGTGTGTGTGTGAGGAGCAGGTGCAGGGTTAGCGGTAGTATAATGTGTGTGGGGAGCAGGTGCAGGGTTAGTGGTAGTATAATGTGTGTGGGGAGCAGGTGCAGGGTTAGCGGTAGTATAATGTGTGTGAGGACTGGGTGCACGGTTAGTGCTGATAGTATAGTGTATAGTGTGTGGTGATTGGGTGCAGGGTTAGTGGTGATAGTATAGTGTGCATGGGGAGTGGGTGTAGGGTTAGCAGTGATAGTATAGTGTGTGGGGATCGGGTGCAGGGTTAGCGGTAGTATAATGTGTGTGGGGAGGAGGTGCAGGTTTTGCGGTAGTATAGTGTGTGTGGGGCAGGGGCGGAACTTGTGAGTGGTGGGCCCAGGTGCAAAAATTTAATTTGGGCCCCCCTCCTCCTCCCCAACCCAAGTTAACAATATGCCGCATGACGCGGGCCCCTTAGTCCTTAAGGGCCCCGGTGCAATGCACCTGCTGCACCAATGGTAGTTCCGCCCCTGGTGTGGGGAGCAGGTGCAGGGTTAGCGGTAGTATCATGAGTGTGGGGATCGGGTGCAGGATTAGTGGTGATAGTATAGTGTGTGTGTGGTGAGCGGGTGCAGGGTTAGTTGTGATAGTATAGTGTGCATGGGGAGTGGGTGCAGGGTTAGCGATGATAGTATAGTGTGGGGATCGGGTGCAGGTTTAGCGGTGGTAATATAGTGTGTGGGGATCGGGTGCAGGGTTAGCGGTTATAGTATAGTGTGTGGGGATCGGGTGCAGGGTTAGTGATGATCGTATAGTGTGCATGGGTAGTGGGTGCAGGGGTAGTGGTGATTAGTATAGTGGGCGTGGGGAGTGGGTGTATGGTTAGCAGCAGTATAGTGTGTGTGTGTGTGGGGAAACAGGTGCAGGTTTAGGGATAGTGTGCGAGAGAAGCAGGTTTAAGGCCGGTTTCACACACTCCGGCTCCTGCCGGGCGGTGAAATCCCGCACGGCCAGGGAGCCGTGCCGCATACATTAGTTGTGAATGGACACTATTGTGTCCATTCACACGGGACGGCCACAGCCCGGCGGCACGGTTGCAGCCGGATCCCGCCACTGGAAGGGACGGCTGCCGGGCTGTGGCCATCCCCTCCATGATAATCTACTGTGTGCTGCACGGCTTCCTGGCCGTAAGGGATTTCACCGTCCGGCAGGAGCCGGAGTGTGTGAAACCGGCCTAAGGCTAGTTTCACACACTCCGATTTTGACCGGACGGCAAAAAGCCGGACACACTTGACAGTTGTCTTTTTCACATGCACCGGCTCCGTGAGCCAGTGCTGTGTAAATTTGAGGGTAGAAACTGAAGTGACGTCAGTTTGGTGGCGGTGGAGAGCTAAAACCGGACACCAAATGACCGGTGTGTGTGAAAGGCCCCCATCGCCCTCAGCACACACTGACCTGTGAGGACGGGACGGCCACGGCATGGCAGCCAGACACTGCAGTGGTAAGATCCGGCTGCTACCCGGCAGCCATGCCGTGACCGTCCCGTGTGAATGGACACATAGCTGTCCATTACACACTGCAGGGACGGCATGACTTTTAAGCCGTGCAGGATTTTGACGTCCGGCAGGAGCCGGACAGTGTGAAATAGTCCTAAGTATAGTGTGTGAGGAAAGTGGGTGCAGGGTAAGGCCGGTTTCACACAGTCCGGCTCCCGCCGGACGGCGAAATCCCGCACGACCAGGGAGCCGTGCCGCACACATTAGTTGTGAATGGACACTGTTGTGTCCATTCACACGGGATGGCCATGGCCCGGCGGCACGGTTGCAGCCGGATCCCGCCACTGGAAGGGACGGCTGCCGGGCTGTGGCCACCCCCTCCATAATAAATTACTGTGTGCTGCACGGCTTCCTGGCCGAACGGGTTTTCGCCACCTGGCAGGAGCCGGAGTGTGTGAAACTAGCCTGTCCTGTGCCTGGTCCATGGACAGAACTGCAGGTGAGCTATTAAGGACTAATTAGTTTAATTGTAAACTTCCAATTGCTTAATTAGTCAATAATTGCATTGCAGAGCAAATGCTGACAATATTTTCTTAAAATATGGATTTTAGGTTTAAACTGAGCTGTGTACATAGCTTTACACTAACAAATACTGAACTTTTTTTGGTTTTATATATATATATATATATATGCAATAACTGCTACTCAGTAAGCGCCCATCTAGGAAGCAGTGGAATATTGATAGGTACACAGTCTCTGCAGCGGCTTGGGGAGCCAGCGCCAGCGGAGTCTGCGGGAAGCGCCCTCCATGGGGGCCCTGGAAAGTTGTTGTACCAGGGCCCATGATTTCTCTTGGCAGCCCTGGCGGCGGCTTGGGGGAGCCAGTGCCGACGGGGTCTGCGGGGAGCGCAGAGTCAAGAAAGCCGCTGCACCAAGAGCCGTGCACCTTCTTTCATCCCTCCTCCCTCTTGAGTGCACCACGCAGTGGTGTAACTACTGTCCACTAGCTGCTCATAACCTCCCCTGCACCGCTCCCTTCTGCGTCAGAGAGCAGCTGCAGGAACACATATGAC
Source organism: Crinia signifera (assembly GCF_055691185.1). Classification (NCBI taxonomy): domain Eukaryota; kingdom Metazoa; phylum Chordata; class Amphibia; order Anura; family Myobatrachidae; genus Crinia; species Crinia signifera. The sequence continues at coordinate 134,721,704 of NC_139219.1, forward strand.
CCCAACATGGATTTATTAAGGTGCAGGGTGAGCCCGGCCAGTGTTACTGTATTGTAGAGCTGGTATGTCTTCACCGGCGATGGAGAGGCCTCACCCAACGCTGGGCTGTGATGAGAAGGAGAATCGCAATGAGGAGAGTATTGCGCAGTATGAAGCACCAGACACTCTGCAAGCACACAGTATGGCACCGGAGAGAGCTTCCGCTTGAAGGCAAGAAACCCCCCCCCCCCGGCTCCGCAGCTGCATCCTGTTGGCCCGCCCTCTCAATGCTAAAGTACAAGGCGCAGTCTGGAAGTCTCGCTGCCGCCAGATATATCATAAGCAGTTCTCCGGGGCCCTCTGACTGACTGCTGGTACTCTCCATTCCCCAGACCTCGGCTGCTGTGTCCTGTTGCGCTGTTCTTCTAGGTCTGTGAGCTGCGGGGTCACGTGATGTATTAGATTTCCGCGTTAACGCGATAATAACGTGTTAATCTGCCCACCACTAGTATTAAGCCTGATATAAAGTGAAAAGAGAGAGCGAGAAACCACCAACCAATGGGCTCTTGTGATTTTTTTCAAACAGCCTGTAACATGACAGCTAGGAGCCGATTGGCAGGTTCTGGATTTATTTTGTTCCTATGTATCTTACCTTAGGCAAAATTGATTAACCACTTCACTGCTGAGGGTTTTCTCATCTCTGTGCTGATTTTATTTTTCACATTTGTGCTCATCACATTCCAACATTGATCAATGATTGCTTATGCACAAATACATTGGGTTTTTTCCCCCCAAAGATTTTGAATTAGCAAGAAATACCATTAGTATTTTTATTAATTCCAACATGTTAAATGGTCAAAACATGGTTTGTTGAAATTTTAAGCAAATATGTTAAGGGTTTCATTTTATGTAAACACCACAGACAAATAGTTTGTGGTTCGACCTGTGTTGACTTGGTTTAAATACTGCTCGTTTGTATAGGAGAGTTGGAACACAATGTTTTCTCCCCATTGATGGAAATTTTAAATGATCGCATGTGATCAACACAATTGAGACAAAGGGGTCATAACATTTGAAAGACAGTACATCCCTCTTTTCCCTTCTGTGCACAGTGCAAGTGCAATATTTGGCATAAGAGGGCATGCAGTAAAAAGGACACCAAATTACATGGCATAAAGAAACTGAATTGCAGAAGACAGAGATTTTGGGGAACTGATGGCAGGAGAAAAAGAGACTGATGGTGCGGGCAGGACAGAGAGGGTCAGACACGAGGAAAGCATTTCAGGAGGGTAAAACATAATCACAGAAAAAGCACTAGTCCTATTTTGATACATTGCCGCTTTATGATCAAGATTTTTATTTTATTAGCTCCATTGAACAATCTTTTCTTTTATGAATATAGATCTAACTGGCTTCTTTCTTCTGTCAACCTGACCTGGAAAATCTGTGATCATCCTTTACTTTGGCCCAATAGAAAGTATGGTACATTCTGGGGCAAAAAACATTGAACGTTTCTCTTCTTTTGCCTGAGTATTGTTGTGCATGACTTACCAGCCACATCAATAGCACATGTCTGAATCAGCAGACCTAAGGTTAGGCTAATTAGATTGCAGGTGCATACTGTTTAAATTGGTTCTATAAAAGGGTCTGCATATGCCCAAACCTGTCACTGTTATTGGATTGCCATAGTGCTGTACCTAGCCAAATAGAGATTGCGATGTTAACATCTTGACTACTGTTTGTCTTCACCTGTATACAGTATCTTCCATAAAATTTACTCTGATTTGGAATATTCCTTGTTCACATCTGCTACACCTCCAATGTGTAGGTATCTGCCAATAAAAAACATTTAATGCGCATAAATCTATGTTTTTTACATTCCTTCAACATCCTGATTTCCTAAATGGCACAGCATGAAGTACCTGTTGGCTGAATTAAATAAGATTACTGTACCATTTAACAACCCTTAATTAACAATTGCTAAGGAACATATCAGTTGTAAGTGAAATAAATGTTATTTGTTTTTTTTACTTAATAGGTCAATCACAAGCATCTGGCTCAAAGAAGATGTTCAGCACCTTCCCTTGTGTTTCCAAAAACTCTTAGCAAACCATGGTCTGCAGGAAGGTACGTCAGACTCTGTTTTGTGTGAACTATACATATAAATAAAGCAGTGTGTGGTAGTCAGGCCCGGCGACAGGGAGTTCAAAGGAGACAGCCATCCCGGGCCCCAAAAATTCAGGGGCCCCAAGGCTAGCCCCTCAGCTGCTCAGTCCCAACCTAAGGCAACAAACAGTCTACCTATAACACGGTAAGTATAATGTTTAATCTACATGTACACATAAACATAAATCATGACAATAAAGTCCAAAACATTACACATTACTATTCACAATATGGTATAGGATATATTATTGTGAATAGTAATGTGTAATGTTTTGGACTTTATTGTCATGATTTAAGTTTGTGTATATGTAGATGAAACATTATACTACCGTGTTATAGGTGGACTGTTTGATGCCTTAGGTTGGGTCGCTCCTCCTATATAGGATAAAATAAAAAGAGATAAGTAGGGTTAGAACATATGTGACAATTATCCAATCTACCATTTAATACTTTGTACAAGTATTAGATATTATTGTTTCCCAAGTACACTGATTGGATAAAATCAACCCAACTTGGGTGGAGGCACTTTAAGTGTAACCATTACATAAACAAAAAGGCGTGAGGTTAAAGCAGCACTTCAATCTAGCTCAGATGCCGAGCCTCGGTCAGATGCTGGAGCTACATGGGACTCAGGGAGTGTGGAGCTACATGGGACTCGTGTGGGTGGAGCTAAAGTGGACTCACTGGGGGTGGAGCTACATGGATCTCCTGGGGGCAGAGCTACACGGGACTGGGAGGCTGCTGAACCTAAGCACAGGAGGGAGAAGAGAGGGGGCTGCAGGGTCACCCAGCCACTGAGACTGCACTTTGTGGGGGTTTCTAATGTAAGAGTGATTTTGTGTGTGTGTATATGGGGTGGGTTAGGGATGGACTGCAGAGTACGAGGGTCAGGTTTTGACTGCGAGGGTAGGGTGAGGGAGTGTGTCGGTGTGATAAAGTTAATTTCCCGGTTGGTCTCTGCATTTCTGGTGTTAAAGGGGTATTACTGTAGATAGAGATAGGCCGTGAGTTTATGTTCTATCATGGGGGGTTAATAGTGTTTGAGGGGGTGGGGGGGCCCTCAGATTTTATTTTATGGAGCCTGAGATTTCTTTTGCCAGCCCTGGTGGTAGGCTTAGGCACTAGCAGGGAGGGTTCGGTTGTGGGTGGAGGTTAGGGTTTGGCAGCCGGGTGGAGTTTTAGGGTTGGAGAGAAGGTACAGTAAGTATACTTACTGGACCTTGGTGGAATTTCATTTATTGGGATGCCAGTATCAATATGCTGGTTATCCGTATGTATTCCATCTGGAGGAACCCTCTCACGGTAATTTCTACAGAATGTAGCCCATAGGCTACAATGGCTAATGCCATTTTAAACTAACAATAGCTGCCAGGGGGCAAACCTTAGATTAATTCACATGCCAAAGCTTGCAAATCTGACATATTTGAAGCCTCCCATAGAAACGAATGGGGGCAATGGCTGTTGTCCAAAAATAGAGGGACTGCTGCAGATATGGAGATATAGCCTGATGTGCCACATTCATAAAAATGGGTTGTTTTCAGAGGATATGCTGCAAATATATGATACATTGGCTCACAAATGTGTTTACTGGCCTGTATTGCAGTTAGGCAGCATTTTATACATTTGAAAGCTAAAGTACCCTTACTGTGGATTAATTTTACCATTGCAATATCGTATATGCCAAACAGTTCTATTAAGAGATCAAGTGAATTGATTACAGTTTATCCAATGAGGATCATTAGAAGGACTTTTACAGCCGGCTGAAGGAATTAAAAGGTTGCTACAAGGAGAAAATAGGTTATACAGTATGTAGACTTTTAGAGTACATACTCAGGGCCGGTGCTAGGGTATTTTGCGCCCTCCTGCAAACTATAAATTTGCGCCCTCCCATACTGTACAAAAGGAGTGAGGTCTTACAAGGAAGGGGTATGGCCTTACAATAGAATAGTACCCCTATAGGGGTAAATCACCCAATTATTATGTACATTAACACAACAGTGCTCCTTATACACAGCATGTCACACAGTAGTGCCACCATATTAACAATAAAATAAAAATATATATTCCTGCTACATTAGGTTTAGGAAGAGGGGGGGGGGCATTATAATTAAACTATTAAATAATAATAAAAACAAAGATTGTTCTTGAATAGTTGAATTTTTATGCAGCTCACTCCCCTCTCCCTTATGGGCCCCACACACACACACACAGCACGATATGTAGGCATATTGTGTCTCCATGTGTATATTTACATACGGGGCAGATTGGAATGGATAACCCCTTATTTGTGTGTGCATCTGAATCTGTACTGCAACTCTGTACGAACATTATCGAGATGCATGTATTGTGCAATGTAGCTGCATGTGCAGATAAATAACATTACACAAGAAAATAAACGTCTTAGCCCCAAAAGGAAAAGAAAAACAGATTGGGCCCCAACAGGAAAAAAAATATGGGCTGTTGAGGCACGGTGAAGTGTGAAGTGTGTATATCCCTGGGATGGAGGGGGAATAAGTGTATTTCCTGGGGTTGAGGGGTAGGGTGGGGTGTGTATGTCCCTGGGCTAACAGGTGGGGTGTGTATTTTTCTGAGCAAGGAGGTTACGGGTGGGTAGTGTATATCCCTGCTACTGGGTGGGGTTGGGTAAAAATGGGCACTGTAGGTCACTTTGTGCAAAGGACAACATGTAAATGTTCTAAACAACAGCAGCAGCAGTGCTACAATGTAACAGAGCTCGCGGTCATACAGATTGGAAATGCCACCAATAATTATCATGGACACTCTAGTGTAGTACCTGAATGGTCCAATATTGTTAGCAGCAATATAAAAGATGGCGGGGCATTGGTGTATAACGACCAGTGCGGGTTATGCACGCTGGCAGAGGCGCAGGAGACAGCAGCAATTCCTGATCTGTATGGGTAATGGTGTCCGCTGCATGTTGCCATATGCGGTGTGCACATACTGGTTTAACACTAATCTTGCAGCAAGTGGTTTCAAACACTCAGTGGCGTTTCAATAAGCATGGCAAGTAAGTGGGTACAAAAATATCACTCCACAGATTAAGGGCCTAACGTGGTATCTGACGGGGGCTATGTCATCGGGCACATGTCAGCGTGTACCTGGAAGACAATATACAGTGCAATACAGATTGAAAATGCAGGCCATGTCGTAAGACAAACATCCACATGTACATATAAAAATTCAGGGTAACAGCGAATGCTTAAACCTGGCACATGGCTGCCGGAAAGCTGATTGAGCCTGCTGACCCGCAGAGGGGAGGATGGGACCAGGCAAGTAAGAATAACATCCTCACTATCCTGTGTGTAAAATCAGCTGCATTACAATCCTAATGTAGGGGCATGATGGGACCTGTAGTCCTCCTGTCCTGCCTGTAAGACCTGTCCACCTCCATGAAGCTCAGGTACTGTAATACATACATCTCGGAGGCTGGCTAAATTCAGGACAGGAGAGATTAACTATTTTACAAGAAACCCAGCAGGGAAAAAGTCATGTACTTACTGGGGAGAAAGTCCACCCAGAGCCTAGCCATGTTATACTCACCATTCCTAGCCCAGGCTGGAACGTTCCTCTCTGTTCTGATCAGCTCCTCCGAGTTGAACCAGCGAGTGGTGTCTGGCAGCTTGCAGTATCCGAGCTGGCCAGCGCCCTCTGCTGGCTGGCTGGCTATTTACACTTCTGAAAAATGTAATGACCCAGGCTGCTGTACTACTGTACGGAGACTGGTGCAGGGGGAGGGAACAGCCGTGAGTCACGTGACCGCACGTTGCTGTTACATGATAGGAGGCAGGAGGCGGACTAGTTTGTAGGACTAGTCGGAGACTCGGAGTGTGTTTGTGTGCGCACCCAGCGGGGCGCACGCAGGGAGCTGCTTCCATCTCTCCACTCTCCAGTACTTCATACTGCCGCCCGGCGCTGTCAGACAAGCGCTGCGGGCGGCATGCAGGCAGTGAAGGCGAGGGGCCGGGCTGAGGCAGCTTTAGCAGCAGAGCAGGGAGAGTGCGCCTTTGAAGCATGGCGCCTCCCTGCTTTGCAGGAGCTGCTGAGCGGCCAGCGCCGGCCCTGTACATACTGTGGCAGAGGCAGCATCTCTCCACATGAGAGTAATAGAGGATCCAGACCAGGAGCAGTAGCAGAAGCAAGCTTGTATAATCAGCAGCACCTGTGTTCTCTTGATTTTAAGTGTTTCCAGGGCAGAAGAAAAATATTTGATGGTGGATTAGTTGCCCAAGTGATAGGCCAGTAGGGACCACTGGAGCTTTCTGAGGTACTAGTATTAAGGTGCCCATACACTAGTAAGATTTATCTTCAGATCTGGCTGGTTGGAACAAAAACATGGTTATGGATTAGTGACAGTTTGTCAGTTTTCCAGCATTTCCAAGCAAATGGTCAACTGTCATTTGCTCTCATCCATAACCATGTTTTTGTTCCAACCAGACAGATCTGCAGATAAATCTGCGTGTGTATGGCCACCTTTATGCTGTGACCTTTATTCTGCAAGCGCTGAAACCTCCATTACTTTGCTGATTATGTGGTATGCTGTTTAACTGCTATGCAAAATAAAGACCAAGACTTTATCTGATCCACTGTATGGGCTCAGTTAATCACAATATAGTATAACTCTATCCTTAATTTAGGCAAACTAGGGGGGTGATTCGGTACCCTGTTTCCTAGTACGGCGCCCACAATTTTAATCTTATTACATCGTTTTGATCGCATCACATGCGACAAGAAGGCATGCGATCAAAAAGATGATTTAATTGTACATGCACCCAGATAAGTTATTAGTATGTTATATGCACCCTCATTGTTAACGCCACCACCACAATTAACGCCAACCCGAAGCGTGGCGAGCGGCGGCGGTACACGTCCTCCGACCTTTTCATACCCCCACTATCCACGTCGACGTGGAGTTGATTTCATATAGTGTGGCGAGCGCAGCGAGGCGAGGGGACGCGGATAACTTCACATGTATTCCACGTCCCCTCGTGGGGCTTGCTGCACTCGCCACGCTTCGGGCTCGGTGGCTCGCTACGCTTGTCACACTATATAAAATAAACTCAATGCCGACGTGGATAGTGGGGGTATGAAGGCCACGCTTCGGGTTGGCGTTGAAAATGGGGGTGCATTTAACATAGTAGTCAGCTATCAGGGTGCCTGTACATTTAGAAATCGCATTGCATGCCATTGTAATGGTATGCAATGCAATATTAAAATTGTACAGTGCGGCTCTTAGGACCCAAAAATCGGGTCCCATCGCATACCACTAATTAAGGTATGCGATGGGCACCGTGCTAGGAAACAAGTACCTGTGATTCTTATTGACTCGCTAAGCAGCGAAAATTCGCTGCTTAGCAAGCCATGTAACGGCACCCGGCGCCCGTACGAATACCCACCAAGCCCCCATTTCCCCTCCAAACCATATGAATGGAATGACTTCTCCTGCCTTCGCAAATATAAGTCAGTCTCAACTTACTTATATTTGTGGCCGCTGGGACGAAGACAGGGTGGGCGGCTGATGTTTTTCGTGAGGACGCACATAAAATGGCGGCTGTTTCCATGGCTGCAGCAATTATATTTGGTAGACAGGAACAGCTTCAAGATGTGTAACACATTAGCATTGCACAAAATGGTAATATCACCTCTTTTCATTTTTAGAGACTTTAGTACATTTTTTTTAACAGCTAGGTCTCATTTTTGTATCCAGACTGGTTATACCTCAATGGTCCCAGCAAGCCTGTCCGGGTATGGTAATGTTTGTCGAACAACAAGTGCCAGCATGAGGACCTGCATTTGCTCCATTAGTAAAATTGTAAAAAGTGTATTAACACTTTTAATATTACAAAACAGGTAAATTCCAGCTTGTCATAAACATTGTACTCATACCAATAACTCAGTGTGGGCTTAAAAACCACATAATGTTAATAATAGGAGAAACACTGGCCTTAAACTATAACAGGGCAGTAGCGGCTGTGCGTTGATGTTGTTGTCACCACTCCCAGAAAAGTTTTTTAAGCCCACACTGAGGAAGTTATTGGCACAAGTCCAATGTTTTTATGACGATCTGGAAATTACACTATGAGGCGCCACCTTTTGTCTTTCCATCCAGATTTGTCTTGATCCTGGAGTCCCATGATAATATACTAAGGGAAGCAGTGGTCTCACAGTTTGGAGAATCAGTATGGTCTATGCCTGCAGCTCTCCATTTTTGCCCCTGTGGGGGCATGGAAGACAGAAAGGAAAATGTATTAAATGTATGATGTCTACCTTGCACACTAAATCTGGTAGTGTTCTAGTAGAGGAACTGGGTGAATCATTAACTTGTAAATTTTGCGCATATTACATATTCATCCCACTGAAATGGATTGATTACCCTTTAAAATCTGACTACTGTTATCATAAGAATAGAGGAAGAAAAAGAAAATATTATATGATGCCCATAAATGTACAAATTGATTCTGTTTCTCATAGGCCTTGTACTCCTAACTAGTGACCAATAATGGGTGAGAGAGGTCAGACTAGGATATACAGTTGGACAAACAGATACGAAGCTCAAATCAGATGGTAAGAAACTATGGTCCTGGACAAACCAAAGACCAGTTATGGTAAACCCAGTAGACACGAGCACCATTATTTAGAACCAAAAATCTTTAAAAGTGTTTAAGTGGTGGTGAGTGTTTTAAGGTTTGCAAGTCGATGACTACATAAAGACAAGGCTCAGCATGGAACTTGCTCTGGACAATACTAAGATAATGCCTGGGGGGGGGGGGGTACATTTAGCATATGGTCACTGTTCCAACAGTTGAAGTCCGGGTGCAAGAATTCTCACCAGTGCTCGAATTCTGGCATCTCTGAAATTGCAGTTGCTGGAATCCTGTCAGCCGGCAGCCTATTGTAAGTAGTCCATAGGCTGTTAAGGGATAGGCCACAGGAAGGGGTTGGCTTTGGCACTAGGTTAGGGTTAGGGGGAAGGGTTATGGTTAGGGTGTAGGCAGGGTTGTAAAGTTGGGATCACTTTAGATTCTATGTAGCAACCATTATAAAACATGTGTATACCGCTACACACTTTGGCAATTGGATCTTTTGAGGAACTGTACACTCTATGAAGGTCATTCTTGTTGTTTCACCCCGATGGTAAAGGCCTGCGCATGCAAAGTCTCTGAGGGACTTGCAGTGGGTGGGGCATGCAAGAGCCGTGCTGGAAGCATACCCACGAAAATGTTAGGTGCGCCCAGTAAACCACCGGGTGTCCCCATGGGAATGGGTGGCTACCTGCCTTCCATTACTGGATGTCAGCTGCCCGCCCTGTTCACGTAGCAGAGTACCTCAAATCTGATTCACCGTAGAGTGACTTAGATTTGCGAGTGCTACAGAAATCATTCGATGGCCGGCGACCGTCAAATGATTTCTGTCCCACACGTAAGGCTGCAAATGGATGTTTGTGGGGACATTCACCGTCCAGCAGGGGGCGGGCATTCCTGCAGGTGGCGTTTAGTTGGCTTTAATCAACCAGAATGACCTCCTATATCAGAGTAACACTGACATGCCTATAATTATAGCACATATTTATATTTGATCATACTTTATTTTAGTTACACCACCAAAGTCTCTATGAATGAGTTCTGCTTTAATTTTCAGGTTAAAAAGTATTTTGTAACATAAGCATCTTACATAAGGGTAGTTACTTATCCATAAGAGTCATAAGGTCCAAATTACAAAGCAATGATGGCAAACTGATTATTTTTATTTTTCGATTTTTTTTACCAATGCACGTAAATGGTTAAACCAGCAAACGTTGTGGTGAGGTAGGAAAATGTGCAGAGGTGCAAGGTGTAAATGTCACATGACAGTCCAACCTTCTACCACTTGTTAATGAATGCTTTCATTGTTATGCACGGCTATAGTGCCAATTATTCAATGATTAACTTCCAGTATGATGTGACGACTGGAAATACACATAATACAATTGTGTTGCATAAAATAGAATCACCATATACTGTATAAATATGAATATTTAGCATGTGAAATATAAAAAAGCACTGGCGGTACATCCCGCCCAATGTATTTTGTTCCACACATGAAATAAGAGCTGGCCTTTGCAATTCCTGCCACTGCCTGGACGTGTAGTGTCACACACAAAGATAAAGAATGCAGGTGCACTAATCAAACATTACTCATTAGTATTATAATACATTTTGCACTTAAATAAAGGTTCTTTGCATAATTTGGGGCAATATTATGTATGGGCTTACAAACCATGTCCAAGTAACCTCATCATAGGGTATGTCTCTCCAGGTTCTAGAGGTTAAAGTCCTACTTGCCGAATTTTTCAATGTCCCACTCAGGGAGACGCCCGGAGAGGACAACAAAATGTGCAGCGCGGGGACAAGGCTGCCGTATCAAAGCCCTGCCCCCAAACCACGCAAAAATATGTGAAATAACGCGATTTGCATCATTTTAGTCCCACCCCCTCCCTCGGACCCGCGATTTATGGCACTTCTTTCCCCAGCTCCGGGGGGGAGCAGGGGCTCTGGGGGGAATGTGGAAGCCTTGCCAACCCTTCCGGGGGGCTGGCAGGTGGACCCGATTTTTGGGAGACTCCCGGCCATTCCAGGAGGGTAGGCAAGTATGGTTAAAGTATCTGTGTTGTATTCCAGATTAAGGGTATCATGTGCTTGGAACTGTAAATGGCCTATTAGAAGTGAAGGAGGTGGGGGAAATGCCATGTACTGTAGTCATGTAGCTCCCATACACCAGTGGTTCCCAAACTGTGTGCCTAGGCTCCCCGGGGTGCCTCGGAGCACTTGCAGGGGTGCCTCAGGTTGGTGGTACGGAACCAATTCAAATTATTTATGGCCAATGAAAAAGGCAAAATCAGTGCTTGGGGCTTCCAATTATAAAATGTGAGGAAATAGAAGTGAATCGTGTTCCTCACCACAGAACTGGACCTAAGGATGACATTTAAGCACAACTTATTTCATTACATATTTTTTCTTATTATTCTTGGTAACCAACTTTGGCCTAGGGGTGCCCTGAAAAATATTCTACCATACACTATACACACACATATATATGTGTATATATGTGTATGTATGTGTGTGTGTATATATGTATATATATAAATCTCTATATATATATATATATATATATATATATATATATATATATATATATATATATATATATATATATATATATATATATATATATATATATATATATATATATATATATATATATATATATATATATACAAAGAGTGACCCAAAGGAGCGCCCAATACAGTATGGCAGCTACTCCACAGATCCCCCCTGTTAGTGGGAGATGCAATGCAACAAAGGAAAAAGAAGAGAGAGTGGAGAGCGCCAGAGGTTTACCAAACACCTTGATGATATGTACAGTGCAAAAAACACAGAATACAATAAAAAATGGATTTTTATTAAAAATTAGATGATCATATCAGGATTTCATCTTTTGAATGCAGTTTCAATAACCCAATTGAAACTGCATTCAAAAGATGAAATCCTGATATGATAATCTAATTTTTAATAAAAATCTGTTTTTTATTGTATTCTGTGTTTTTTGCACTGTACATATCATCAAGGTGGTTGGTAAACATCTGGCGCTCTCCACTCTCTCATATATATATATATATATATATATATATATATATATATATATATATATATATATATATATATATATATATATATATATATATATATATATATATATATATATATATATATATATATATATATATATATATATATATATATATATATATATATATATATATATATATATATATAGAAACCCGGCACTCCTAAATTGTGGAAAGCTGTGTATTGCTCCGGTGCCGGCCTTTGACTCACAGTCCTCGATATAGTTTAGAAGAAAAAGGTTATATACTCTACCACCTGGATGGCAGAGAATATATCGGGCGCTTTAGAGAGAAGAGTGGATGTTGCCAAGCTGCTCACACCTGGGGGTGGTAAGGCCCCTATATAGCTGGAGCTGAAAAAGAAAAAATGTGGGTGGTGGAGCGCTATCTAATTTAAAAATTATGAATATATTGACCAATTGGGTATTACATTAATATTTTAATATAACATATCATATAAAACACCGTATATAAGGTAAAAATCAATAAAAGACAATAATCACCCCTACATGGGACCTGGATGTGGAGATAAATAGATGGAAAAAGTCTCACTTGTTCCCGATATCGCTCTCTTGTTTTTAAATGGAAGTGCTGGATTGGCGGGTGTCCATAAACCTGACTTGTAGCCTGGTGTTAGATACTCCCGTCGTGAGGAAAGGTGGCACACGTCTCACGGAATGGAGGGCTTCAAGAATTTAGCAGGTGGTGGTGTCTTTTGATTGTAAATCCAGTGACTTCGTTCAAAGAGTAGAGCTGGTCCAAGCAAGAATATGGTGAAGATATATTTGTAATCCACAAAGGTCCAGTAGGTAGTGTACGCCTAACGCGGTTCGTCATCCACAGATGACTTTATCAAAGGCCTTTGCTCTCACCTTGAAAACATGGCGAGTTTGACCCCGAAACGTTGGGAATTGAGATGTCAGCGTTTTAGCATTAAAAAACTTTTTTTCCACCATTCAAGACTCCCGAGTGCCACTGCCTACCCACTACTGTATTAACCTATTCTGCGGGGGGCACCAGAGCAGTTGTACCTGACACAGCAGGAGTGCCGGACCGACCAGAGACATATATATATAGGTCATTGTGGTACTTGTAGTTCCACAGTGGACACCCCGGCACACCGCTAACGAACGGGGTGTCACAAATGCAGACGCTAAAATTTAGACGCTAAAGCGTCTGAATCTAGACTCCCTGCAAACCGCTAAGAAGGGGGCACCTAAATTTAGACGCTAAAGCATCGGAATTTAGTAGGGTGTAGGGGTACATAGAGGTGCACTGTGCAAAACACTCTTAAACCTGTTCACAATGACACTAGTCGACGTAACAGCTGTCGGCCTTGATAATTCCACTATCCACGCCACCCCCGAAGCGTGGCGAGCAGACGCGGTACGCGTCCAACCGACCTTTTCATACCCCCACTATCCACGTCGGCGTGGAGTTGATTTTATAAAGTGTGGCGAGCCACTGAGCCCGAAGCGTGGCGACCGGACCCGTATAACTGTGAAGTTATGCGCGGCGCTTGCTGCGCTCACCACGCTTCGGGCTCGGTGGCTCGCTGCGCTCGCCACACTTTATAAAACAACTCCACGCCAACGTGGATAGTGGGGGTATGAAAAGGTCGGTCGAACACGTACTGCGTCCCCTCGCGGGGCTCGCTGCGCTCGCCACGCTTCGGTCTGGCGTGGATAGTGGAATTAACAAGGTCGACAGCTGTTACGTCGACTAGTGTCATTGTGAACAGGTTTAAGAGTGTTTTGCACAGTGCACCCCTATGTACCCCTAATCCCTACTAAATCTAGACGCTTTAGAGTCTAAATTTAGGTGCCCCCTTCTTATTGGTTTGCAGGGAGTCTAGATTCAGACGCTTTAGCATCTAAATTTTAGCGTCTGCATTTGGGACACCCCATTCGTTAGCGGTGTGCCGGGGTGTCCACTGTGCAACTACAAGTACCACATTGACCTGTCAGTGCTGGGCAGCGCGCGCTGCTGCTGCCAGCGCTATGCTGATAACGTACATTATATCTAGAGCGGCACGCGCTCAGTAAACACAGAGTCTGGCAAGCTGCCAAGTGTCATGAGAGACTGTGCGCGCGGTGGCGCCGTAAAAACTACACAAGTACCAAAAACATATGAACATACAATACGGACATAAATTAAAATAGTGCATATACAAATACAAGCAGACCAGATGGAGCAATACTGGCAGGCTATCCCTGATCCATACAGTAGTAAGATAAAGCTATTAAGTGTGCTTTTTTATAGGAAGCAACCATACGAGATCTGTTTATTCAAACCTTTTGGTTGGTGTCCAGTCTTGCGATCTTGTGTGAGAGCCGCTGGATCGCAAGACAAGACTTGACACCATTCAACCAAAAGGTTTGAATGAACAGATCTCGTATGGTTGCTTCCTATAAAAAGCACACTTAATAGCTTTATCTTACTACTGTATGGATCAGGAATAGCGTGCCAGTATTGCTCCATCTGGTCTGCTTGTATTTGTATATGCACTATTTTGGTTTATGTCCGTATTGTATGTTCATATGTTTTTGTACTTGCAGCGTCCTGTTGCTTAGCAACAGGATCACCGCTCCAGACGGGGAAGCCGGGCCGACGGGGTGACGTCATCGGCAGTGGCGACGCCGACAGACAATGCGCTCCGGAGGCGGGCTCCTTCGCCGGGTGAGGTAGCAAGCAATGGTATTTAGGTAAGTCACTTATTTCACATGTTAGCTTGAAAACCGTTTTTGATTAAACTGAAACGTTGCGGAGACCCTGTCTATACCGCTTATTTCCGAGTGCCGCACTTCAAAGAGTTTATGTTGTTTGTTTACCACGTGAAGGCACCGGGACCCGTTTAAAGGGCTCTATTTGGTCACTAGGAGTGCCGGACCCTCGATTTTTTTTTTAATATATATATATATATATATATATATATATATATATATATATATATATATATATTAGGGCGGAGTGAAAAAACTGAAATTGAGAAATTCAAAATCGGCTAGTGTGGAAAAGTTGTGACTTGACTTGAATAAGAAACGTGCAAAAGCATTTTGATCTGAGTCAACATCTTCTGTTCTGGCAAGAGGCCTGAAGTTTCACTTTTTTGGTGAAAATGACGAAAACTATGAAGATCCTCCGATCTAGTTATAATTATGTCAGGATGTCTTAGAGTGGTTCATTAATATACTTTAGCATAGTAAAAGAGAGTACGAGCTTGTCCTAGTGCAAAGTGAATGACTTTGGTGGGAGAAAAAATCCCTAATAATTGACCCATTTTCATGGTCACAATTGTGAATATTGTGTGTTTTCTCCTGAACGTGTTTATAATAGAAGCACAAATACTCTAAATTGAATTTCATTGACACTGTGTGAAATATAACACTGCATAATAGCCCTTAATCAGACCTGATCCCAGTACAAATTTGTTCTCAAAATGGGCAAAACAAATGCTGCATTGCAGGTGGGGCAGATGTAACGTGCTAAGAGAGTTAAATTTGGGTGGGGTGTGTTGAAACTGAAATCTAAATTGCAGCAGGTATTTACCCTGCACAGAAACAAAATAACTCAACACAAATCTAAAGGTGGCCATACATCTACAGATCGATTGTCAGATCTGGCTGGTTGGAACAAATACCTGGTAATATCTGAATGACAGTTTTTGGCAGTTTTCCAGCATTTCAAAGCAAAGTGCTCTCATCCATTACCAGTATTTTGTTCCAAACAGACAGATCGGACAATAAACCTGTAGATGTATGGCCACATTAACTCCCTCTGCACATGTTACATCTGCCCCACCTGCAGCTGCATTACAGCATATAATTATACCAAAGATAAGCCAATATATTAACAGTTAAATACATTAAAGTGCATTATGCTGTAATAAGTATTGCTGATCAATCCTGCCTAGCAGGGCTGTCTTTTTGTATGGGCTTAATGGGCACTTGCCCAGGGGCCCCTGGCATATAAGGGCTGTATGTTGATAGCTGAGGATCCCCTTTTTCCAGGGATACCAAAATTTCGAAAATCGGCCCTGGGGAACTGCAGATATCCAACTTCAAAGCAGCAGTCCACATCCGACCTGTTAATTACAATTTCCAGTCATATTTCTCAGGTTCTCTCTGACACTAGCGGCTTGTCTCTATCATGCCCAGAACCAGAGATATCAGCCTTCAAGCAGCCGGTCCCTGCTCCAGCTCCAAACGTCTGGTGTAGTTTTATATTTTTGTCAATGGATTGCTCTGGCTCCTGATCTCTGATACCCAAGTTCCCAGCACCTCCTGAAAGTTGGGACTCTAGGTTTTTATACTAGGCTAAGAAATCTATTTCCAGATAATGGCGATATCTGCAGTCAAACAAGGTGCCCTTCCACTGGAAAATGACGAATATTAAGCCCACTCCATTATCCAACCGTCCCCTGTGTATAAAACACCCCCTACCCTTCATACAGCTCAGTGCCCCCTAAACACGTTAGTGTTCACCCTCCCACCACCTGTGCAGTAAAGAAGTAATTAGCAGAAGTTACTGCTCCAGGTCCTACATGTTGAATGGAAGATAGAGCACCCCCTGCCACCCGTGGGACATCAAAGCTGCTGCTGATACCACCCCCCACCCCTAGGAGGGGAGAATGGGTAAGGGCCCCAGTGCATTGCTTTGCCCAGGTGCCCACACTGCTGTTAAGACGGCCCTGCTGCCTAGAAATGAACACAGTGATTGGCATATATGTACTGCTGGACACCACTCATAGAATGATTAACCTGTTATTTTTTGAATCAATGTTCTTGTTTTTTTTCCCCCTAAACATTAGATGTATTTGTTTATTTATTTATTTACAGTTTCTTATATAGCTCAGCAGATTCCTTTACGCTTTACAATAGTAGACAGTGATAAAACAAACTGGGTAATGACAGACAGACTTGGGGGTTAGAGGGCCCTGCTGCAAGCTTACAATTTATTACATCATAATACACTTCAACGTATTTAACAGTTAATATATTGGCTTATCTTTGGCATAATTATATGCTGTAATGCAGCCCAATCATGTTCCCAGTATAGGGGATGCAACACTGTTTTTTTGTCAATAAACAGAAGTGATATGTAAAATGATACATTAGACAGTTTACACTTACTTGTAATACTTATTGTAAAGGCCCATACACACTTGAAGATTTTCATTTCAAAAGACTTTGCCAAAATCTTTGATAGATATATCTGTCACCAAAGTAGTGCGTACACACTGATCGATTTTCCCAAAAGAGCAAGAGATGTTCAGGAGGTGAAAGACTTTGCTGAAAATCTTTCATGTAAAAGGCTATTTACATAATGGGCTGGGTTTGATTTCCAAGGGTGGGAGAAGGGGCCATATTATTCTGTGCATTTCAGTTTTTGGGTCCTGATTCAGAATTGATCGCTGGGCGGAGTATATTCGGAGAAATGCGATTTTGCATGCAATATCAAACGCAATTTAATACTTCTTTATTTCCCGACTATCCACTACGGCGGATAGTGGGGATATGAACAGGTATTAAATCGCATGCGATTTAGTGGCGCCGTGAAACTACACAAGTACCCGCCGGTCTATTGGATTATGTGTGTACGCAGCACGGGCTGATAGATTAGCCACTTTCAGCCCGCGTGCCGCCCCGCCGTCTCCCCCTGCTCCCTCCCCCCTCCCCCAGCATGCACCTAAATTCCGGCTACAGTACCCCTCCGAATGGCCACAATTTCGTCAGGCTGCTGGGCACCCCTCCTAATGCCCGCAGGTCCTTCCGGCCACACGCCCACCTGACATGTCTGCCTGGATGCCCCCGCACCCCCGCAGCAGCTTCCAGGGTCCCCAGCCGCTGTCTCCTCATATGTTAAAAAAAAAAGCAGTTGTTAAAACGTTTATAAAATGAGACCACTGCCACCAATGTGAGATTGCCCACAAGTGTATTTATATTATAGATATATTTATGTATATATATATATATATATATATATTTATTATCTATAAATATAATATATATAGATATATATATATATATAGATATATAGATATCTATATAGATATATAGATATCTATATATATATATATATATATATATATATATAGATATATATATCTATAATATAAATACACTTGTGGGCAATCTCACATTGGTGGCAGTGGTCTCATTTTATAAACGTTTTAACAACTGCTTTTTTTTTAACATATGAGGAGGCAGCGGCTGGGGACCCTGGAAGCTGCTGCGGGGGCAGCCAGGCAGACATGATCGTGGAAGAACGGGAGGACCTGCCGGCGGAGGGGTGCCCAGCAGCCAGACGAAATTGCGGGCATTAGGAGGAGTACTGCAGCCGCCCGGAATACAGGTGCGTGCTGGGGGAGGGGGGAAGGAGCAGGGGGAGGCGGCGGGGCGGCGGGGCGGTACGCAGGCTCAAAGTGGCTAATCTTTAGCCCGGCAGCCCGGCGTACACACACAGAGATGATGGCTGAATAAATCAGTAAAACCAGCAGATTAAAGACTTTGACAGCGATGATGCGGGAGCGCGCATCATCGCTAGTCTGCAATCTGGGAGGCATACACACTAGGCGATTTTCAGCGGAAAATCGCTCAAAACTGCTGTTTTGACCGATTTTCAGGTGAAAATCGTCAAGTGTGTATGGGCCTTTACAGTTACTGTTTTTCAATAACAGACTGCAACAGTTATTTCTTATTTATATACACAGGATTGTCTATCTTTGTATATGCACTGCAAAGAGAGCAGCATAAATCCAATTTCATGTATTTCAGTGACACTGTGTGAAATATAACACTGCATAATGGCCCTTAATCAGACCTGATCGCAGTACAAATTTGTTCTCAAAATGGGCAAAAAAATGCTGGACTGCAGGTGGGGCAGAAGTAACATGTGCAGAGATATTTAAGGTGGCCATACATCTACAGATTTATTGTCTGATCTGTCTGGTTGGAACAAAATCCTGGTAAAAGTTGAGAGCAAATGACAGTTGATCATTTGCTTTGAAATGCTGAAAAACTGTCATTCAGATATTACCAGCTGTTTGTTCCAACCGGCCCAATCTGACAATCGATCTGTAGATGTATGGCCACCTTTAGATTTGTGTGAGTTATTTTGTTTCTGTGCAAGGTAAATACCGGCTGCATTATTTTTACACTGTAATTTAGATTTCATTTTCAACACACCCCACCCAAATTTAACTCTCTCAGCACGTTACATCTGCCCCACCTGCAATGCAGCATTTGTTTTGCCCATTTTGAGAACAAATTTGTACTGGGATCAGGTCTGATTAAGGGCTATTATGCAGTGTTATATTTCACACAGTGTCACCGAAATTCCATTTAGAGTATTTGTGCTTCTTCTATTATAAACACGTTCAGGAGAAAACACAATATTCACAATTGTGACCATGAAAATGGGTCAATTATTAGGGATTTTTTCTCCCACCAAAGTCATTCACTTTGCACTAGGACAATCTCGTACTCTCTTTTACTATGCTAAAGTATATTAATGAACCACTCTAAGACATCCTGACATAATTTTAACTAGATCGGAGCATCTTCATAGTTTTCGTCATTTTCACCAAAAAAGTGAAACTTCAGGCCTCTTGCCAGAACAGAAGATGTTGACTCAGATCAAAATGCTTTTGCACGTTTCTTATTCAAGTCAAGTCACAACTTTTCCACACTAGCCGATTTTGAATTTCTCAATTTCAGTTTTTTCACTCCGCCCTAATATATATATATATATATATATATATATATATATATATATATATATATATATAATATATATATATATATATATATTAAAAAAAAAATCGAGGGTCCGGCACTCCTAGTGACCAAATAGAGCCCTTTAAACGGGTCCCGGTGCCTTCACGTGGTAAACAAACAACATAAACTCTTTGAAGTGCGGCACTCGGAAATATATATATATATAGCAGTAGATTTGTTCGGCACTCCAGACGACAGGGAATAAACCGCTGTGCCTTCCTCCGCAGACAATATAGAAGAAGACCAGGGGCTTGTGGTGGGGCTCCCCGAAATAAGGCGGCACTCACGGATTTTAGTTTCAAAACGACAATGTATTTAGTGGTGACAAGGATACGTCATATGTCAACATTTCAAGGTCACGCAGGACCTTTTCATCAGGACGTGCAGGGGTGCACTTATATCTATTTGGTGGTAAAACTTCTGCGCCTTCAGTGTTGACAAGGAATAAAACTGTGACAATCCTTAATAAATTTTATATGTGCGTACCGCAACAAATAAGCAAATTCACGTGTAGTGGTGTCTTTCACTCCCAGATATTCATCCCTTTCTCCTTCCAGAATCCGCTGGAGGCGTGGAGATGTTCATGCGTTTGTATAAAAGGATGATATCAGGGTTTCAGTGAAAGAATATATATATAAAACTGTGCAAAAAAGTGCTGTTTTTCTCTAAAGTGCTTAGTGCATGAGAAATACTTAAAAAGGTGAACAACGCCACCTTGTGGCTGTTATTGTTATCACACGTGTAATCACCCTGTGATAAAAAAAAGTTTTTAAAGAGAGATGGACTCACACTGGGGTTAGCTTTGTCCAGGTGTAGTTCCCATCAGGCTTGGTATAAAGGCCCTTAAAACCAAAAAACTCCCAACAAAGGGGAAAGCTGATAGCGTAATATTGTTTTTATAAAACACATTTATTTCAAAACAATACGCATAATAAATAAAAACAGAAACAGTAGATGGACCCGTACATTTGACATAAAATCATAAGCTTATCTGATTGTAGTCATCGGGAGTGGAGAGGTATGTATAGCCCGACCGGTTTCGTCCCTTTCCTATGTGCTGGGACTTCCTCAGGGGTTAGAGATGAGGTGACATGTATCTCATGGATATAAATAGGTTGTTACAGGTGAAGGAAATTACCTAGCGTCCGGAAGCGCTGTTTGCGCATGCGCAGGACGCTTGCGTTGTTATGGTAACCTAATGCGACTGTGCCTGGTAGGCACGCGCAGTGTCCTAAACTACCAGGCACAGTCGCATTAGGTTACCATAACAACGCAAGCGTCCTGCGCATGCGCAAACAGCGCTTCCGGACGCTAGGTAATTTCCTTCACCTGTAACAACCTATTTATATCCATGAGATACATGTCACCTCATCTCTAACCCCTGAGGAAGTCCCAGCACATAGGAAAGGGACGAAACCGGTCGGGCTATACATACCTCTCCACTCCCGATGACTACAATCAGATAAGCTTATGATTTTATGTCAAATGTACGGGTCCATCTACTGTTTCTGTTTTTATTTATTATGCGTATTGTTTTGAAATAAATGTGTTTTATAAAAACAATATTACGCTATCAGCTTTCCCCTTTGTTGGGAGTTTTTTGGTTTTAAGGGCCTTTATACCAAGCCTGATGGGAACTACGGGATGCAGTTAATTTGCCGGCGGTCGGGATCCCGGCGGTCGGAATCCCGACACTGGAATCCCGACCGCCGAAATCCCGACACTTTCTCCCTCCGTGGGTGTCCACGACACCCATAGAGGGAGAATAAAATAGCGTGCCGAGCGTAGCGAGGCACCGGGCCCGCTGCGTGGCGAGCGCAGCGAGCCCGCAAGGGGGGGCGATCCATGTCCCCCCCTTGTCGGGATTTCGGCGGTCGGGATTCCAGTGTCGGGATTCCGACCGCCGGGATCCCGACCGCCGGCAAATCGTATCGGATCCGGGAACTACACCTGGACAAAGCTAACCCCAGTGTGAGTCCATCTCTTTTTAAAAACTTTTTTTTATCACAGGGTGATTACACGTGTGATAACAATAACAGCCACAAGGTGGCGTTGTTCACCTTTTTAAGTATTTCTCATGCACTAAGCACTTTAGAGAAAAACAGCACTTTTTTGCACAGTTTTATATATATTCTTTCACTTAAACCCTGATATCATCCTTTTATACAAACGCATGAACATCTCCACGCCTCCAGCGGATTCTGGAAGGAGAAAGGGATGAATATCTGGGAGTGAAAGACACCACTACACGTGAATTTGCTTATTTGTTGCGGTCCACACATATAAAATTTATTAAGGATTGTCACAGTTTTATTCCTTGTCAACACTGAAGGCGCAGAAGTTTTACCACCAAATAGACGTTTTTTCTGGTCCTAAGGGAATTAGGCCATTTTGAAAACTTTTGCTGACACAGTATATATTCTGGAGTGTTGATAATACCACTTGTATATATTATTGTTAAATTTGTCACTTATATTAATCACTAAGTGAGGGATAGCGCTGTTCGTGCACCACACAATATATAAATATATATATATATATATATATATATATATATATATATATATATATATATATATATATATATATATATATATATATATATATATATAGATGTCATGCGCAGCCATGGCTTGGCACGTCGGGTACAGTACTCACCCATCTGTGTCAGTCGACAACTGGTGTGTGTCCGCTGGGGTCCTGGTCGGATGAGCAGTGATGGTGTTATGCAGCTGTGAGTGGCGTGCAGAGATTCAAACAAGAGGCGCGACCGTTTGGCTGTCAGGAGGCTGACACCGAGTATGGTGTTGCCATCTTGGTTAAGGGCGTAAGCAGTATTGGCCAGGTCAGGACGTTCCCTCCCATTCTGACCAGTTGGCCTATGGCAGTCCTTCCCTTGGTATAAAGAAGAGCTGCCCAGGTCCATCTGTGTCAGAACAACTTGTTTCCTGAGCCTGCAAGCAAGGGGAAGTTCCTGGCCATCCTAGTGCCTATGCACTGTGCTCCAGCTGGTTGTCCCTGCTGGTCTCTGATCTCCTGGTTGCTGCCTCCGGTGAGCCACACACCTCAGTTGTCTCTCCTTCTGGGATATCCTCGGCTCATCCTCATACCCTGGTGGGTAATCCGCAACCATCTTGTCTCCAGTCATCCAATTCTCAAACACCCAATCGTCAATCATCCAGGTATTCCTATTCATTTATTCAAGTATTTATATCTTTGTTTATACAAAGGACTGCATCCAAGTTATCATATTTCGCAAGATTACCATCTTATGCCAATTCCCGTTCCCATATGCCAATGCCAGCCATCAAAGTGGCTGGCATTGGCATACGGGAATAGGGGGGTGGTATATCATCTAGCAAGGGATAGGCAGAAGAGAAGGTGGTCTTTAATTGGCGTATGCTTGACTTCATTGCACTTTCATTTTCAGTGTGTCTGGGGGGGAGTGGGGGAGAACCAGCAGACTCCCAGTGGGTCTCCAAATGCAGAATGACCAGGCGCCATTGCCGGAGGGTAATAAAAATAATAAACGGTACTTATGTAGTATCTGGGCGTCCGATTTAGAGATCGGATCGCATCGCATTGCATGCGACCAAATCGTATGCGATGCGATGGTCAAGATTTTTCCATAGGATTCAATGTTAAAATGGTCTGAGTCCATTTTAACATAGAATTCAATGGGAAAAAGGGGTCCTTTTCCTTTCCCCACTATCCAAGTGGGCATGGAGTTGGATATAAACCTGTAGCGAGCCACCGAGCCCGAAGCGTGGCGAGCGTAGCGAGCTCCGCGAGGGGACACAGAATACTTTTTAAGAAATATGCGTCCCCTCGCGGGGCTCGCTTCGCTCGCCACGCTTCGGGCTCGGTGGCTCGCTGCGCTCTCCACGCTATATAAAAAATCAACTCTATGCCCACTTGGATAGTGGGGAAATGAACTGGACCTTCTTAACATTGAAACCTATGCAAAATCGCATCGAATCGCATCGCATCTGATTGTATGCCTTAAGGTAAGGCATACAATCACAAAATCGGACGCCCAGATACTACATAAGTACCTAATAAACTATGTTTTGGGCAAATTGGTGGTCTGGTGCACCCCCGAATCACCCTCCCCCCCCCCCCCCCCCCCCCAGTTTCGCCTTGATGCTGGGAGTTATTGTTCAACACTGGGTCACCTACCATCTGTTTAGAATTGACTTTTGCTTTATTATACCACTGCAAATCTTCATGTCTATATAGAATATTTGGTGATGTTTATACCCCTTTTACACAGAAAATGAAATTCCCCGGTGAAGCAGTTCCACCCAGGAATTTCATGAAATAAACAGGTAATTTTTCTTTGTGAAAGGGACAATCTGGATCCTAAACTCCGGGTCTCCGACCCTTTATATGACAAGGGCCGGAGAACCGGAGTTTAAGATGCAGGTTCACCCTTTCACACAGACGAAAAACCTGTGTAATAGCTCTTCTGTGTGCTGGGGGGTCTGACCGCGAGCTGCCGAATAACCCGTTGATTCAAAAGCTGGGTATTTCCCGGGTTATTTGGCTGCCGATGTGTATCTTATTGAGCCTTATACTGTTGTTTCTGTTTAATCACGGGACAGAGATTGCATACATTATGAAACCCATATATGCAAGGTCACACTAATGACTTAAGAAACGTTACAGACAGGAAGCCTAGAAGTAGAAATAGCGGGTGCTGTTTAATCTCATGACTTTGAGTTCCTCTCTGATAAATATAAACTTTTGTTAATATATCTGACCTGTAGCAAGAAGGAAAATCCCTTAAACTTTCAGTACCAACCTGTAGTGTCCTTGACAACTGTAACATACAGTATGCTATATCAGCTTTGGACAATAATATACTGTATTTCAGGCTGTTGCTCTGAAATGCTTTTGTCCTCTGCCAGCTGTACATCCATTCACAATTCACTAATCTTCTAATGGTTTTCCCAGTCTGAGTAAGTGTGTGTATCTCTGACCCTTCCAAAACTCTGCAACAGAGAGAGGCTGACCATGGCCAAGACTGGCGTCACACACCCTCCCTGGAAACACATGCCTTTTTCTGGACACTGACAGAAAATGTCAGGTTAACACCCCAAATGGCGGCTTCCCGTCAGTCAGTTGCCAAAAAATAATTGCTGATTTTGTCTGAGTTTGGCCTTGCACATGCACACTACATTCTCTGTGCATGTGTAGTAATTTGATAATCGACAGGCTTTCAAATTCGCACACCTGCGATCAGGTCTTAATAACCCCATAGCCAAGACTCTATTCCAATGTCTGCCATCTACACTGCCTGTTCATTTTAAAGGTACTGAAGATTCCATTTGGTTTTATTTGCTGTTCTTTTGGTCCCCAAAGTCTGAACAAATAGAATTACCTATGTATTTGCAGGGTTTTTGTTTGTTAATACACTATGAAAGGAAAGTAGAGGTTAAGGGCCTTATTCTCATTCACTCTCAGCAGCAAATTCCTTCTCAAATGGACAAAACCATGTGCACTGCAGGTGGGGTAGATGTTACTTGTGCAGATATAATCAGATTTGGGTGGGGTTTTACTTCAAAGTGAGATCTATTTTGCAGTGTAAAAATAAAACCGTATTTTCCCTGCACAGAAACAAAATAAGTCTCCCAAATCTAATTCTCTTTACATGTTACATCTGCCCCACCTGCAGTGCACATGGTTCTGCCCATTTGAGAAGGAATTTGCTTCTGAGAGTGAACTAGAATAAGGGCCACAGTCACATGTTTTCACTTTCCTAGAACAGGAAAAGGCCAAGGTGAAAAGCTGAAGATTCTGCAATCAGTCACATGTTAACCAACAATTGGCCACAAACATATCATACAATCGCTAAGAGGCGTGATGACTAATGCTTCTATGAAAGCATCCCATGGTTTAAGAGTGTGCACAATGGGGATTCCACTGGTTTGAAATTTAAGGGAATAGAACAAGTTTTTCAAAGCAGGAGGGGAGGAGAAAGAGAAAAAGATCTCACAAAAAGAGAAACCTACTGGATCCTAATGTTAGACACCCTGGTACCCCGTGGTCTGAACTATGACATTAATCCGTTCATTGAAGACTCATAGAACCTGTCTCTTTATGTATAGTGTCCCATGGCTTTCCTGTTTCTTGAACGTGTGCAATATAATACCTGTGTCTTTGTATATAATGTTGTTTGCACTATTTCCCTCTTTCTCTTTTCCCTTATTATTTTTTTTGACAAAAAGTAAAGTATATATAATCCATATGAGATAGGATTCAGAAACATCTAAGATTCATACCTCTCAATATAAAGTATCAAGTATAAATTCTATATTCATCTCTGTTGAAGTTATCTATATTTATTTGAAACAAGATTCAGAAAAATCATGCACTGGAGGTCTCATCAAATAGATATTAAAGTGGCCACAAATGGCTACATGTGGTATAACTAAAGTAACTTGATATTACAATGATACTACGGGAAACTACAAAGAAGGAAATAAAAGCTCATGTCAGATGTCAGCTCTCCCATTATAGAATGGCGGAGTGCACAATGCTATGGGCCTTATTTTGGTTCATTCTTTCTGACAAAATCCTTCTTAGATGGACAAAACCATGTGCACTGCAGGGGGGGCAGATGTAACATGTGCAGAGAGAATTAGATTTGGGTGAGTAATTTTGTTTCTGTGCAGGGAAAATACTGACTGCTTTATTTTTACACTGCAATATAGATCTCACTTTGAAGTAAAACCCCACCCAAATCTAATTCTCTCTGCACAAGTAACATCTGCCCCACCTGCAGTGCACATGGTTTTGCCCATCTAAGAAGGATTTTGTCAGAAAGAATGAACCAAAATAAGGCCCTATATGTTCTCAATGTAAGGTCTGTCTGATGCGCTGGTGTATATACTGTAAACACCAAACAATCTGTAGTTTGGTAACAAATAAGTGGATATATCACATATAATCAATTGGTTATATATAAGGTACCGGTACTCTTGACTGAAAACTGGACAAACTGCTTTTGAGATGTGTAAGTCATAAATGAATACTTAAAAATATCTAAAAACTTTTTAACTGTGAATGGATGGTGCTAAAAATCAGTTCTTAGTAATGATCGGTAGAAATCAAATAGTGATGGTAAAGGGTAAATTTACTAAAATGAGATTTATATTAAATATGGGATGTTGCCTATGGCAACCATTCAGATTTGTACTTTTTATTTAATTAGCACCTTCTATAAGATAATACATATAGTCTGGTTGCTATGCAACATCCCATCTCCAAAAGAACTAACTTCTCGGTAAATGTATCCATAACACCCCATACAAACTAGAGGATATTGTGAAAGCTATTCTTCAGAAGCCCATTTCTGAGTGATATCATCTACAATATCCTCTAATGTGTACACTCAATATGGTTAACGATGCGTGCTCCTGTGCTTTGGTAATGACTCCCGCCTTCATCATCTACATGTACGGACGAGGGATGACCTCATTATTGCATGTATACACTTGTCGATGTCTGCACCCCTGGGTCCCCACTACCGCCGATGTCGTCGTGGATCGGCTATTGTGTATGAGGCTCTCTGCACCTTTTTTTTTAAATCTGCCTCACCTACAGTGAAACATGGTTTTACTAAGTACTTCATACTTGCTTACATTAAAAATCTTCTCCCTGGTAGAAACCCATAAAGGCGATACAGGTGGTAGTTTATGGGGGTGGGGCATGACTATCTGCATAATTTGGTCACGTCCCCTGTGTAAAAATGCTTGTGAATCATGAATGTATTGATATGGCCAAAATGACACATTTAGCATATATTATAAAATGCATATTTCTTGAAGAAAATTAAAATGATTAAAATTCCTTTAAAGTTAACTGAGTAAACATCAATACAGGTATTCTATATAAATATACTTTTAATATACTGTAGATTAGTGTTCTTTAATCATTTCTGTATATGTAAACATTTAGCAGACCGTTTTTAAGGTTGCTAGAGGAGGCCGCTGCCTCCTCTAGCATCCTCAAAACCCGTCTGCGGTATGGGGGCAGCCATTTTCCGAGTGTCACTTTTTTTGAATTCTCCGTGCTGCAGCAGTAGCCGGGAGAGCCGGGACTCGGCGCAGGCAGAAGTGCCGTGGCAGAAGGCAGTGAGTAACAATAGTCCCGCAGCCCCCCGGCGTTCACACCCTCTCAGCGCCTCCCTGCCACTGCTGGGGCTGCAGGACTATATTTACGCCACTGCCACCCCCCCATGTTACACCCAGTACAATATACAAAGCCGCCCTCCCCCGTATTACACCCAGTACAAGTACCACAATTGTATATTATATATAACCCCTCCCCATATACACCCAGTGCACACTCACCCAGTTTTCTTTCATGTATTGTCTTCCTATGAAGGGAAGACTAGGGAGCCGCCCAGGCAGTAGTGTGGTGGGGTGAGACAGCAGCATATAGCAGACAGAAGAGCCACAGCAGAAAGAGGACAGCTCACTCAGCCCACAGCCTCAGGGATACAGGGCCCTGGCACCACTCGACACTCCATTGATGCTGCCGCTGAGCCAGCCTCTGCGTACACTGCTTCCTAGACAGCACATACAGCATGCCAGCCACCACTACCCACCCTGCGGTGTTGGAATTATCAGAGCTCATACCTCCTGGTGCACCCCAGAATAAAATAAATTCACAGATGAAAAAAGCAGAATAGATGTATAAAAATAGTTCTGTATTGTACATAATTTTGCTAGCCAAGGCCAAAGATAAATACATTTAAACAAGTAGCTGTTTTTAATTAGACTTCATTTAGGGAGCCATTAAGAACCTTCATTGGATTACAAGTATCAGTTTTCTTTTATTTTGGATTTAATCTTCCTTCTTTTTATTAATAATAATAAATGAAATAATAATAATAAAAAAAAACCAATAAGCTACATTTAGCTAAATAAAAATGTTCTAGTGAGATTGATGTTAAAATATGATATATCTGTTCTAATCCTAGGGAAAACAATGCCTGTTCCATATCCATTGAGCAATGTCCCTTTGTGCTGGGATTATCCAATAAAGATTCAGAGCTGATTTTGCATGAATGTGTACAGCTGACGCAGGATTTGAAGACAAAGGAAAGATATCTTTTCCTCTTCAGTGACATGATCATAATCGCTAAACTAAAGTAAGAATTGAATTCAATCCCTACCATGAAATGTACAGACTTGAATACATTTGTTTTGTCTTTTCAGTGAATTATGCTTGAAATCTGCTATCGTTTTCAGAATGAAATGAATTGGCTGATGTGCCCAGTTTCATCCGGGCAAAGGTTTGCTAGGCAGAACATTTTACTCCTTTCACCCCCAAAAGAGTAACATTTTTGAAAAATCCCTGCTTTGTGGGTGGCTGCAAATAACTGTCACAGTTTTCAGACCACCCAGCAGGTCACATGTTTCAGGTCACCAAGTAGGTGCGCATGGAGCGTTCAACAACTGTCACATTTTTTCAGAGCACAATGGTGATGCATTGTAAATGGTAGGCAGATGTTTTGCCACATAAATACTATACCATTATTTTTATGCAATCTATGTACCAAGACTTTAACTTGGCATATGGCGGGCAGATAGTGAAAAGATGGAAGGAGATAAAGCACCAGCCAAACAACTGTTTGATCAATCAACTCCCAACTGTTATTTTTTAATTTGTGTTGCTGAATCTGAATATGATATCAGTTTTGCTAAATTGGCTCTAATATTTGAGATACATGGACAAGAAACAAACAAAAAGACACACTGGACACCATAATCTGCTCAAGTGATAGTATACAATCATTTATATACAGAGGTTGGAATATTCTAGAATGGTTGTGACATGAACACCTAGAATATTTGCTTGTCTCGTTCTAAAATCTAGATGCTCCAGTAAATTGCCATATGCACACATTATTGCTAAATTCCTATTAATTCAGCACCCAGGGATGCCCTATACATTTCTGTTGCTGTGTATCTAAATTCATTCTGTTGCTCTGTACAAAATGGGACATGCACAGTGCAACTGCGACTCATAGGCCCAGGTGCAACCATATACTTTGGGCCCCCAGCAACCCATACCTTCCAACTTCTAATCCACGGCAGGAGAGACATTAACGCGAGGCCGAAATTTGGGGGTCTGGTCTGGTGGCAAGGGGGCTTGGCCTACCAACCCAGTCAGTGAAAAATAAAAGCCAACCCCATTTTGTACATCCCCATTTAATACATTTTTACACATATCAGCACTGGCATCTCTTCCACCCCCCATCTCCCATATGTTCACTGTGCCCTGAGCTGTCTCTTACCTCCGCCACCGAGACAGGGCCTGTGCTGTGCAGCTAGCTGGAGACTGGACTCAGAGCTGCAGGGTGCTGGTGCTTCGAGTAGGCATGCGCAACAGCTCCCATAGGCTATTATATTACCGGTTGAGTATACCATATCCGAAATGCTCGGGACCACAAGCATTTTGGATAAGGTATTTTTACTAATTTTGGAACATTTTTTTTCCTCATACTTACCTGGTCCCCACGCGGTGCCCAGATGGTCCACCGATGTCCACGGTGTCTCCTTGCGTCCCAGCATCCTTCTGAGTCTTCTTCAGCGGCATCTCCAGTCCCAGGGGTGCATTGAGCAGGGACCTGGGAACAGAGATACCGCTGAAGAGGATTCCAAAGGCCGCTGTGGACACTGGGAGACAAGGCGAGCGGACGCGGAAAACGAAGCAAATAGCTTAGTGGGCTCCCAACTAACATATAAGTACCCAAGAGCAGGACTGTCCTCCCTAAAGGAGGATGGTTGGTCACCTTATATACAGGATAATAGTATACAGCTGTTAACCACAGTATGCTGTTTTTTTTTTCCATTTAAAGCTTCATATTTTAATATAAAGTATACTTTATAAGTATACATATATAAGATATGAAGCTTTAAATGAAAAAAAAAAAAAAACAGCATACTGTGGTTAACAGCTGTAGTGGTATGGCTGCATTTACTTTCTGTGCAGAGGTGGGGTCCATGTGGCAGGGGTGCGGGCAGCGGGGGGGCAGCGGGTCCGGGCAGCAGGGTCGGAGCGGTGGCTGGGAGCTAGTAGCAGCATTTTACAGGCAGCGGGGTGGGAAGCGGCTGGTAAATGTAAAAAAATATTTTGAATTCTCCCAGCCAATAACCGGCCGGTTATTGGCCGCTTCCTGTCCCCCAGATAATGTCACTACTAGTTCCCAGCCGTTGCTCCAACATACTCTCTCCCCCCCCCCCCCCCCCGCCACTGTTTAACAGTGATTTTTCCCAAGGCACGCAAATCATAATCCCAGTTAAGTGCCAGCTATTGGGACTATTTGGATCCTTCTGGGGGATCCATTAGTCACTGTAATTTACCTTGGCTAATTGGATACCACCAGTCCAAATGTTGTTGGAGATGTAAATATGAACAACAAACAACAAAATGCATTAAGAAACAATTTGTTTACAATCTTGTTGGATGTCTGATTTAAAAAAAAAAAAACATGAAACAATTGAAACACCACCGTTTTTAGTTTAAGTCAAACCAGATGGTAAATACAGTTTTGAAAAGTATGATTATACAGTGAGGGTGTTAGGGGTGCCAACAAGGTGGTATAGGTGGCAATGTTGCACTTGCCCAGCAGTCCTTAAAGCCTATACCAGCCACTTTTCCCTGGCGGATTAGGGCCCTTATACAGATCTGATCGCAGTACAAATTTGTTCTCAAAATGGGCAAAACCATGTGCACTGCAGGTGGGGCAGATGTAACATGTGCAGAGAGATTTACTTTTTTGTGGGGTGTGTTGAAACTGAAATCTAAATTTTAGTGTAAAAGTAATGCAGCCAGTCTTTACCCTGCACAGAAACATAATAACTCACACAAAACTAACTCTCGATACATATTACATCTGCCCCTACTGCAGTGCACATGGTTTTGCCAATTTTGAGAACAAATTTGTACTTCAATGAGATCTGAATAAGTGCCTAGGTCCACCAGATACTGGGGTGCCGCTAGGTCTTAAGGTAGACAAGGCTGCTACAGGAGGCTAGGCAAGGCAAATACAGGACTGGACAGACTGGGACACAAAAGAAAGGACCAGACACACAAGGCAAAAGATAGACACTAAGATAGACACAGTGCTACTGGCACTGGACCACTGCAGCGGATGGTGCATGCTAGTCACCGTACAATAGATGTTATAAGTACAGGGTAGGGAACTGCAATGGCAAGGTGTTTAATGATGCAGTCGCTGTAGTGTCAGAGTGCAATATGAGCAGACAAACAGACAGAACCGGAATGCAAAACAATACGGGTTACAGGCAGACAATGGACTACTGGACTGAACTGGGGAGCAGAGCCAGCACAGGTGTACTGACATTTAAGCACAGGTATATACACACACAAGCTCAATAGGAGTAAGTACATAAAGAACACAATATGACAGAAATATGTTCACAAGACATAAACAGAAGCTCAGTATGAGCAGGGACAGACAGGGCAAGGTATATTACACAGGACTAAGCAGAAGCTCTATTAGAGCAGGTACAGGCTGGTATATGCAGGAGAAGGCTCGCAGAGCAACAGCAAACTCGGCATATCTCAGGGTAACACAGGCTAGTCAGGATTAGATCAGGATCAGAATCAGGGTTGGTTAGGAAAGACTGTGTATGATCTGCTGCAATAGCTTGAAACAAGCAGTATAACCAGCACAGAGTTTAGGGCAGGCTGGATAATATAGGGAGCAATATCCAATCAGAACAGCTGGAATGGACAAGCCCCCAAAAGGAGGAAAGTCGCTGCAGGTGAGCAGCCTGACACACAAGGCAGAGTGCTAATTCCCTAATTATGTGACACAGAACAAATACAAGTCAGGCTGCATTTACACAGACCCACCAGAGGCAGCTCGTAACGTCTGGCTTAACAGGTCAGGTAGATGATATCACATTAGGCAATCTTTTGAAGAAACACAAAAATTTAAAATGAGTCAGTGTAAAGTCAAACAAAGATGGCACCTACACATGCTTAGTGGAGATCCATTTGGCCATCTTGGGATAGTGCAGTAGTGCACTCCTCTTTCAAGAAAAAGTTCTAAATTGGATTCCACTATATCAGGTAAAGTAACTGCATGTGGTCCTCCTGTCATAGAGGAATATTTATTAAAATATGCAGGCATTCCAAATATGCATATTAGGTGCATATTGCACCAAAAAGGATAATTTTTCTGCTGGGATGTACCAATTTTTATTGCCTGGGCTAAGGCTGAGATGACAGCCTATAACGGTGATCAGTACGAAGCACTGTAAAATGACCACAGACGTGATCTCTTACGTCTACCTATGGTTATCCTCAGAGTTTGTGTGTGTGTGTGTGTGTGTGCGCGTGTCGGCCCACACAGGCAATACCTTGTTAAATAAAATCTTATAGGAAGCTATGGGGAGCAGCTGCTGTAGGAGCCAGCGGGTGAAAACCAATAGCTCTAATACCTCATGATTTCCTATTTAATACATTTATGAGATAGTACTTAATTCTTCTCTTTTACATGTGTAAATTTTCTGCAAATATTAAGGGCAGCATAATAAATATTTGCCATAGAGAGAACCAGTCACTGTCTGTAAAGTGAGGGTACTGTTGTATTGTTAACCCTAGAACACATACAGGATTAATAATATACCACAAATAAACGGAAAATTACAGCCTGCCGAAATTATGTTTGTGTTCAAGGGTTAAAATCAGGTCCCCTGGCTTGACAATTTTGTAACAGTAGCCCCAATATATGGATTTCCTAATACATTACACTTTTAATATTGGAAAAGTACAAACAAATTACTATGATACTAATGATAATCAAATTGTAAAGCAAAAGTTGGGAAATCCCATTTTGTAACCTTTTCATCACATCTCCGATTGCAACAGCTGCTCATTGGAAGCTTTCAAAACCAACTAGAAAGTGAAAGAAAACATGAACGGAATACATTTTTCAGTGCATACAGTCTGAAACCACAGCATGCAATAGGTTACAGGGAGGTGATTATTTGTTAATACCAAAATATGGCTTTTACATCTTTTGGTGTTCATAATCCCAGGGGAAGGGCCCCCTGCAAATAAACAGCTTTAAGCCATCTGTGTAGATAATGGATGACCAATTTTGCTACCGTAACAGATACAATATCATATCTACCAACATTGTTAGGTCCCCAGTCGGGCCATCGTGTGCTAAGCAGAGCAGCATGTAGCAGAAGAGACTCCCAACTGCCCCATCCTCTGCACCACATGACACTGACTGCGAGGGACGTAGGACCATCCCCCAAAAAACAGGACGGTCTCGTGAAAATCGGGACAGTTGAGAGGTATGCAGTATAATGGAGTGCTTCTCAATGCAGTCCTAGGGACTCATTAACAGTGCATGTCTCTAGGTCTCCTCTCAGAATCACAAGTGAAATTAGTAGAACCAACTGTGGGTCTTCTTAAAAATGTCAGTCAGTGTTCAACATACCTGTGCTCAGGGCCGTCTTAACAGCAGTGCGGGCCCCTGGGCAAATCAATGCACTGGGGCCCTTACCCATTCTCCCCTATTAGGGGTGGGGGGTGCCATCAGCAGTAGCTTTGATGTCCCATGGGTGGCAGGGGGTGCTTTATCTTCCACTCAACATGTAGGACCTGGAGCAGTAACTTCTGCTAATTACTCCTTTACTGCACAGGTGGTGGGAGGGAGAACACAAACGTGTGGAAGGGGGCACTGAGCTGAATGAAGGGTCCCTTGTAAATTACTTCTAGGGAGGTAGGGGGTGTTTTATACGCAGGGGAGGGTTGGATAATAGAGTGGGCTTAATATTCGTCATTTTCCGGTGGAAGGGCAGCTTGTTTGACTGCAGATATTGGCATTATCTGGAAAAAGATTTCTTAGCCTTCAATAGTATAAAAAACTAGAGTCCCAATTTTCAGGAGGTGCTGGGAACTTGGGGATCAGAGATCAGGAGCCAGAGCAATCCATTGACAAAAATATAAAATTGTACACTAGACGTCTAGAGCTGCAGCAGGGACCGGCTGCTGGAAGGCTGATATCTCTGGTTTTGGGCATGATAGAGACAAGCCACTAGTGTCGACAGAAAGGGAAGAGTCCCAGCTTTTGGAATATACTCTCAGAGTCAGAGGAAACCTGAGAAATATGACTGGAAATTGCAATTAACAGGTCAGATGTGGACTGCTGTTTTTGAAGTTGGATATCTCCAGTTCCCCAGGGCCAATTTTCAAAATTCTGGTATCCCTGGAAAAGGGTGATCCTCGGCTATCAGCATAGGGCCCTTATACACCTGGGGCCCCTGTGCAAGTGCCCATTAAGCTCATAAGAAAAGACAGCCCTGCCTGTGCTCCAGCTGATAGATATGGAAAACATGCTCTGTAGTACATTGCAAGGGCTGGATTTGGGAAGCATTGGTAAGTGTTAGCTAGCATTTAACACGTGCTGACAAGTTGTCTGTATCAGTGTCCACATAATGCTTGTGACGACAAACCAATCTAAGATGGAATTCAGTAAAGCAGGTAGATATTGATCATAGACATGGGATAAACACTGCAATGAAGGACCACCTGTGGGATATATAGCAGTGCTGCTGGTAGATTCACCCCTGAGGGTACATTAGACAAAACTTCTATTTCATCAATATGCAAAGGGAAGAGTTCTTTCTTTACACTGCTATGGGGATACAATTAATAACCATAATTCATATTTTTTATTGACAGTCTCATTAGCTACTGATTGGCTTCTAGTTGCTATGGGATTGCCTGTCATCTGGCAAGCCATTACTGATTTTCACCTATTTTTCCACCAGTGTTGAATTTGGAAATACCCTAGTAATTCCGAGTCAGGGATTTGATATTTATGTTGCAACGTAGGGAACGGTAGTAGTAGTAGTGTACCGATTAACAAATCGCAAAATGTTTTCACACCGCAGGAGACCTACTTCACAAGACTCAGGTTAGGTATAAGCTTACAAGGGATTTCAATGTAATGAGGGCTAGTGAAGGAAGAAATATGTAGTTTGTCAGCGAGTGTATCTCAGATTTTCAATGAAGATTGTGTAGAGCAGGGGTGGCCAAACTGGTCCTCGAGATCAACCAACGGTCCACGTTTTCCAGGTTACCTAGCTGACGCACAGCTGTAGTCATTACTAACTGTCACATTTTAAAACATGCTGCATTCATTCCTACTATAGAGCCACAGGCTGCATGGAAAACATGCACTGTTGGTAGATCTTGAGGACAGGTTTGGCCATCCCTGGTGTAGAGGGGAGTAAGGAGAAGGGGGTCTTAGAGGTCTAGGTATGTACACTGCATCGCTAGCGGAAAGTCAGTGCGAGCTGCTCTCTCTAAGATAGCCCACCCTGTAACTAGGTCCGTAGCACATATATACGTTTAAGTTGGGCTAAAACACAGGCTTCATGGTACAGTGCCAGATCAGGGAGACAGAGACCCCCTTTAGCTTTAGGTGGAGTCATTTTAGATTTTCGTGAGTTTGGGGGGCCCAGTCGGGCAGACGTATTTAGTCAAGATGCAATTACATTCCGTTAAGTGTTTAGGTGGGGCAGAATAGGGACTTATCTTGAATAATTGTCATGACCTATCCAGGATGTCCTGGAGGTAAAAGGGGGCTTATCGAGTACTAGAAAAGTGTACTTTATGAAGTGGTAGTTCATTGTAAATCCCAGCCATGCAGTTCTACTTATTAAGGAGGTATTAAGGTGTCTCAGCCTCTATATTTGCTGGTTAGCTCTTTGCTCAACATGGTTATAGGTAGACCCTCATCTCAGGATTATTAAAGCAGGGGTACACCTCTGAGGAAAATACTTTATTTAAATAAAACATAAAAAAAAATCCCACTGAATTTTTAAGCTGTTGTTTTCTGCTTTTTACTTCCAGTTCACTGTGCATGTGTGCAGGGAAAGTAGGAAGGGGGTACACACTAGTACTCTGACCCTGAGGTGCTGCAAACGTGTTACTACTTTGCCATAATCCCCTGTAGGCACACACATCCCCCTGGGCTGGGAAAGGGCATGTTTATATCTTGTGTGAGGGGTATGGGTAAAATCCGGAATCGGATAAGACACCGGAATGCCGGACTGGACATCAAACTCTGCATTCCGGAGCTTGTAGTATCCGGTCCGGGGGTGTCCTGTCCGGGGGTGCTCCATCTGATGAGGCTGCTCTCGCACCTGTCACCTGGGAGAGGAGAGGGGGGAGAATACAGCCTCACCGCATGGTCCGGGGGTGTAATAAAAACTGGAACGTTCCAGACCACACGGGGAGGCTGTAATCACCCCTTCCCCATGTCCCTGGTGTGAGCAATCACAGGCATCCCCCCGGACAAGACACCCCCCGCATGGGACACCCCTCGGACCAGACACTATAAGCTCCGGAATGCAGAGTTTGATGTCTGGTCCGGCGTTCCGGTGTCTTATCCGGGTCCGGTTTTTACTTAGTCCCTTGTGTGAGCTCCATGCGCATGTGCTTCAAGGCTCTTGAGTAACGTGGTAAAACCGCCCCCCTCTCTGCCAGTCCCTACGGTCTCGCAGCTGAGAACTCTCAGATTCCCCAGTTACATTGTATTACCAGTTTACATGATTGCTGATTTTCTAGCTCCACAATACATAGCGATAGAAGAATATCTGTTTATACTTGACCCTATAGTTTAGACCGCACCATTCTATTTATTTTATTTAGCATTAAGTAATGCTGTGTACACACTAGTACAATCTGCATAATGCTGTGTACACACTGATACAATCTGCATAAGATCCAGATGAGATTTTGACTATATAGTCAAAATCTTATCTGGATCTCATGCAGATTGTATGGGTTTTATCCCAAGCGATCCAGATGCGTTCAAGATGCGCGCTCCCATATCTCAGCCAGAAAGTCTTGGCTGCCCTGTCTATGGCCCTTATTTTGATCGGCACGGTACGGCCCGCGTGCGGCCGTACCGCCGATGTTTTTTGTCTGCACATGCGCAGAGGTCATTCTGCGCATGTGCAGCCCCCTTCGCCGCAGACGGATTTCGTCCGCCGCAAAGGGGGCGTATAGGGGCGTGAGGGGCTTCAGCCCCTCATTTCCCTATGTGTACGCCCCGCGTTTCATGGGCGTTCCCATGAAAACGCGGGGCGTATGCATGGTAATGAGGGCATGACGCCCTCATTACCATGACATGGGGGCGGAAAGCTGACGTCGCCGGATGTCAGCTTTCAGCCCCCTTACAAGCTCCCACACGGACGATTGTCCGTGTGGTCTGAGCTTGCGGGAGCTGCCGCGGCGTGCGGGCCTGCCTTCGATGGTCGTCGACCATCGAAGGCAGGGGGCAGCTCCCACCATGGTGGAGGCGTAGCCTCCACCATTTTTGTGCGGATCGCCAGCCGTCCGTGTATGGACGGCCGTGGCGATCCGTCCGGTGGGCGGCCCTTGGTTTGTGCGGTCGGAGCCCCGTGTGCGGCTCTGACCGCACCAACCAGAATAAGGGCCTATATAGTGCAGATCTGCACTATATAGTCTAAATTGAATGCAGTTAGTGTAAATTGTATGCAGATAGTCTAAATTGTAATCGCATCTGGATCTCATGCAGATTGTACAAGAGGTATGCAGCAAAGACTCTGTAGCATACTGTATAGTTGTTTGACAGTACTGACAAATATAATTTCCATTTCCTTCATTTACTTAGATGTGTGCAACAACAACATTATATATAGAAGAGAAAGCAAATGTCAGCCAGTGGCCACTCTCCCACTACACAGTATGGCTTTGGTTTGACTTTCTCACTTTCCTCCTACGGTAAACCAACACAGTGGGTGGTCTGCTCCAGAGCAATTGCGCACCCCTGATTACTCATGGGCTACTATCAAAATGACACTCTGGAATTTACATTTTTGGTGTAGGGTACAAATGTAATAAAACAAATACATATTATGCGCACTTTTTAATGCAAGAGCTGGATTAGATGGCATCATGATATTTAAAGTTCATTTTGCATGAGACCTATCATCTTTAATACATATTAATAATTACATTAGATGTTACTAATACTCGAATACAAACAGCTAGGTGTAATAATGATTTGTTTCATGAAAATGAATTCCCAAAATTAATCACTTTTCAAGCAGTTTAATATTATTAATAATAAATAATTATTAACACAGACACTTTCTATAAAGGGAAAGGCAAAAATGTATTCCAGAAAAGACTGAAAATAACTAATTCATCTTTAATAAAAATAAAAATGAATAGACCATTCTGAAGCAGACTGGGACTAATGATGCCCACACACGCACAGATCCCGGCGGTGCGATGCTATGCGATGGGGTGCGCACTCCCGCGGCACCTCATCGCACAGTACAAAAAAGTATTGGTGCCCACACACGTACTGTTCCCGGCGGTGCGATGCTATGCGATGGGGTGCGCGCCCCGCGGCACCTCATCGCACAGTACAAAAAGTATGTGCTGCACAAACCTAAACAGGGGGTGTGCCCATGTCTGCTAAAAACTAATAATTTTGGGGTCACAAAAGGGGGTGCCATTCTAATGCAGGAAGGGAGGCAAAGCAGAAGCGGCTGCGGGGTAGGGCAACCACTTCCTACCTTGCTTATGGGCTGGTGCCAATATCTAATTGGTATTTGGAAAGATGGCGCATGTACACTAAAGAGCAAAGACTCTGGCACACTGCCAAAGACAAACTGTCTTTGCTTTCAAAGAAGATGGTGCTGGCTATGGGTGCCGGATGACTGTCTGAGAGTTGGGATTCCGACGGTCAGTGCTCCAACATTGGGATCCCGACTGTTTAAATGCCCGACTGTTGGGATCCTGACTAACAGGCTATTCTCCCTGACCCCCATAGAGTGAGAATAGAACCTGTGGCAAGTGAAGCGAGCCACTGAGCCCGCAGTGTGGTGAGCACAGCGAACCCGCAAGGGGCTTCTTTGGACTCCTCCCCCTGTCTGAGCATCGGCAGTCGAGATTCCGATGTCAGGGATACTGATCGTCAATATCCTGATTGTTATAGCACCATACTACACACGCTGGCTATAAGTATAGTCTGGGAAGGAGGCAACAACACAGGTGTCTCCAGAAGCCCAGGCCCTTGGCACCACTGAGTACATGAAAAGTCACACATTTTTAAAGTTGGTGTTGACGGCAGTTTAAAAGGGAAAGCATACTGTAGCTGGAGCCTTGTCTCAGAGCCAGGGTTTCAGAGTTAAATGGGTATTAGGGGGTTCTGAGGATTGGAGTTGTGAAACACTTGTATAGGGGTGAACTATTCAAAACCTTTGTTTTTTGTCTTTCAGATCTGGTACCAGTTTCAGATTAAAACACCGGGTGGAACTCTCCCAGATGATAGTATTGTCATGTGATGAAGAGGAAGATGATGAAGATTCATGTGCTCTACACATTTCTCCTAAGAATGCTCTCATTTTTATATGGCCCTACAATGGCTGTATTGTATCGTATCGGTAGGTGCAGTAATTTTGAGGATTCCTGTTCATAAATACTGGAGGTCTCTATTAGATTTGTCTTTACTATAGTTTAGGAAACAGCAGCTACTGTGCATTAATTATCCATTCAGGTTTATACTGTAGGTTGGAGTCTTTTATACAATGTCTGTAACTGTATTATCAATCGGACCACAGTGGCACAGTTACAATGCTTTACTAAACCACAGACACTGCTAGTGTGATACATAATGTGTCAGTTACAGTACATTAGAACTTGGAAGGGAACACCCCATACATATTCAATAGTAACAAGAATGTAAACAAGAAGCGATTATTCAAATAAATGCTTTGAATAGCTTTTAAATGAAGGCAGAATAAAGGATGACATTAAAGTAGTAATACTATTTAAGTATATTTTTACTTGGAGCATACTAAATGAAAAATGGACCACTTTAACCCTTTGAGTGCCAACATTGCTGTGAAAGATGTGCAAAATATTCCCTAGAAATGCCAGGGCTGTAAGGAATATGAATCACTTTAGTTATTGCCGGCAAATGACCTGAACTCAAGTAATTGAAGCTTAATTAAATATGAATTAATGAACTAATTATATACTGAGCTCTTTCACATTTATCTGAAGGTATTCTTCCGTGCTAATATCTCTGCTAATCTCACCTGGTAAAGTCAGGTGTCCAGCAGAGAGCCCAGCAATAACTGTTCTGAGGGGATACGGTCATATTGTCTAAAGCAACTAGGTCGACAGGCATTGGGTCGACACCACTAGGTTGACATGCAGGAAGGTGGACATTGGTGAAGGTCAACATGTGTTTAGGTCGACAGGTCAATTAGCCGACACAAGCATTAGGTCGACATGGGCAAGGTCGACAGTCAAGAGGTCGACATGGGGTTTTTCACTGTTTTTTTTTTTAGCCTACATGTGCCGACACGCGGTATTTCATGCCCTACCATCCATTGGGGCGTGGTGGGTGAGCAAAGCTAGGCACCGTCCCCGAAGCATTACGAGCTTTAAACTTTAAAATGTGTCCATGTTCAGTGTCGACATTCTGGTAAAAAAAACAGTGAAAAACCCCATGTTGACCTCTTGACTGTCGACCTTGCCCATGTTGACCTAATGTTTGTGTCGACCTAATGACCCTGTCAACCTAACCCAGGTTGACGTCCCATGTTGACCTTGCTGCATGTTGACCTTGCTGCATGTTGACCTAGAGGTGTTGACCTAATGCTTGTTGACCTAGTTGCTGTAGACCATATGATCCACACCCGTTCTGAGTTGGATAGCAGAAAGCCAAAAGCTTGGATATTCACAACCGTTTCCTGCTGGTGTATGGGTGGTAGGTGGGCCGCACATTGATCCTCCACTCCACCATATTTCATAGATTGTGTGACTGCCCGTTTCCTGGATGGATTCTTCACATGGTGCCACTACATAGCAATTCCTGTCAGAGCGCTCTCCACGAGCATCGGAAAAGTGGGGAGCAGGCAGCCGGCTGCAAGATTGTCCTTAGTATGTAGCATTGTTTCTCCAAACTGGTGGTAGGTGTTCTATCTTCTGGCCAGGTCTGCTCTAGGTAACATGCTATTTTACTATAGACATATGTTTTCTTTTTTTGTGGAAAAACTACTTACCACACTGGTTGATGTGGTTACCTTATGTGACTTTCCTTATTCTATTTTATCCATTTTTTTTTTTTACATTTTCGCTTAGGGGGGGGTACACACCAGAACGATTAGGGCTCAATTCCATCAATCTGGATCCAATTCCGACCGATTGGATGCAGATTGTGTGTAGATTGGGCATGTTTAGGTCCAATTCCGATCCGATTCCAATCCGATGCGCGTCCCCGCTGTCGTTTGGTCGTTTTACAGATCCTACCTGCTGCAGTGAGGATCTGTAAAAGATCCATTCAACTGGATACAGACTCAGATCGGATTGGGATCAGATTGGATGCAGATCGTTAGTAGATTGTGTGGCTTCAACAGATCGTGCGAGCATCACACAATCTGCTAACGATCTACTAACAATCAGGATCGTTCTGGTGTGTACCAGGCCTTACACTTTCTCCGATTTGAAACCAGTTTTTCCTGGTCCCTTGAGAAGCATAAAATCAGGGACTTACTGTATTGATGTCCTAGTTAGCAGTACAAGGCCTGATTCAGAGTTTCACTAGCAATCTAGTTCCCTGTATTAAAAACTCAGCAACAGTTGCCTTGAAGACTGTTGTAAATGTTTCATTTTATCTTACTCTATTTCACAAGCAAAACAATTTGTTGCATGCATTTCCCCATTTCTGTAAAGTCAGCATTTCTATGAAATCACATGGATCAGACAGAGACCTGAAGCATCACTAAAAGTAACAGTGCAGGCAGGGTAGTGACGTGGCATAATCCAATGCCACTGAGGGAAAGTACTTGCAGTAACCAATAATCCCGCAACAGCTCGCTCTCTCTCTCTCTCTTTACTTTAACTTTAATTGTTTAGATTAATGGTAATAGCCTTTACATGTTGGGAAGTAATTAGTTTTCTGTGCTTGAAAAATGGGCCTCATGCTGAATTGAATTTGCTTCAGTTTTCTTAGCATAAATTGTGTAATACTGCTTTCACATTGCAGAAATGGGTAATGACACTGTATTCTTAAATGGGACTTTAAAACGGGTCAGAGCCTTAAAACCTGGGCAAGGTGAAAACCGTTTTAAAAATCATTTAATACCATTCAAACATTCAACTCATTTAACCCCCAAGGGACAGATTTAAAGCCATTGAAATAGAGCTGTTCAAACTGCCAAAAAAAGGCTTTAAAACGTGTAGGACTCTGCTTTTTAACCGTGTTGAAATACCGGTTAAATTTAACCGGTAAATCAACTCTGGCACTTTCACATTGCAGCCTTAAACGTTTTAAAATGGAAAAAAAACGGCAATATACCGTTTTAAAAGTGCGATGTGAAAGGGGTATTACTTTGCCCCGTGCTTGCTCACAAAGAGAATACATAAATAAAAACAAAAACAGACAAGTGCCTTTCTGGCAGAGTTGCATATTTTTATGACTGCGAAGAGGAAACCGTAAAAGTGCCAACATACTGAGTACATCAAGGATATGTACATGCAAATGCAGACCTGCACAAATTCGAATACAGCCCGCTCTGTGAGTTATTCAAAATGTCAACATCAATGGAGCTGCCATAGCAGGCAAGTCACTGCTAGGCCACCAGGGAGGTTATGTCAACATTCCACAATGTCTACATGATGAATATTGACCAGCTCAATGTTGACATTGTGAGAATGCTAACCTGCTGTATTTTGAAATTACCATAAATTGACATTATGAAGGTCAACAAATTATACCACCACCCGTAGTTTTTGCACCTACTATTGGACAGAGCCAAATACCCACTGAAGGTGACTTCACCTGGCCAACACAGAGCCCCATGACAATGTGTTATGCTTTTGATAATGAATATTTTATTCTTCATCTTTAAGTATGCCTATTTCACACTGCACTCTGCATGAGTGCATGCAGATACAGTAACATGTGCTGGATGAGTAAATAATGTGAATACTGTATATTGAAATACAAATTTGAATATGTTTTCAAAATTGCAATTTTCTTCAAAACTTCATGTTCATTTACAGGCCCCATGAGTGTAATACTTTTAAAAATTGTCCAATTTCTTTGGCCAATTTATGCAAGCCTTGTCCCATGTACAGTGTATAAGATGTATGTGTGTGTATGTATGTGTGTGTGTGTGTGTGTGTATGTATGTATGTATGTATGTATATATATATATATATATATATATATATATATATATATATATAGGTACGGTATAGGCGAGCACACCTCAGTCGAAACTCACTTGGGGTGCCTTCCCCTGGATGCTCCCAGTCATGGGGTCCCCAATGTAGTCGATTTGTAGGGCGGCACTCTCATCAAATAACGGATACAGATACGGAGCTGGATCAACGTTTCGAAGTTTAATAATTTACTTCGTCATCAGGATACATAAAAACAGTGCATACCATAACAGAATTTATACATACCAGACCCCGCGAAAAGGAGACGCCGTCCGCACGTTCTTCCGGGTCACGTGGCGTATGGACGTCATCATCCGGCTGCCGTTGCCATGGTATCAGCATAGCATTCGGCGC
The DNA here is from genome assembly GCF_055691185.1 of Crinia signifera. Classification (NCBI taxonomy): domain Eukaryota; kingdom Metazoa; phylum Chordata; class Amphibia; order Anura; family Myobatrachidae; genus Crinia; species Crinia signifera. The sequence goes on from NC_139219.1 coordinate 134,765,948, forward strand.
TCAGATGGCGCGTCAACGCTGTTACCCGGGAGGCTGATGAATCAAGCTGATAGGTGTATGCGCAGTAGCCCGTCGTCATGGATACATGACGCTAGCACGCTGCAACATTCATCACAGCTATCTCAATCAGTTATACGTCTGGCACTCCCTAAACACAAATACAATATTACCCAATACGAGTGATAAAAAATAGAAAAAATAGAAGACATATAATAAGTGAAACTTTACACATAATGCTTTACATAAGAATGCCTGCATAAAAGATCATATAATTTTAATATTAATACATATGCACCCATAGTAGTTCAATGTAAACAATCAAGAATTCAAAACATGAATAAATTTTTAGTAGTCAAGTATAGTTACATAAGATAATGTACTCCAGATTTGCATGCTTATAGAAAGCAGTGCAGCCCATGGGATTCATTCAGGCCACCTGGAGAGAGGGTGCCTCATCATTGAATCCAACTGGCCTCTGCCCTGAGCAGTTTGAGGGATCTATCCCCCCTTCTCAGTGAGACAGGAATATGGTCAATAATAACACTTTTGAGAGATGCAACGCTGTGTTTGGCCTCAAAGAAATGGCGTGCTAGTGGCTGATCACTGCCACCTTTCTCAAACGCTGTTTTAATAGAGGATCTATGTCCCGCAAGTCTTTCCCTAAGGGTTCTTTGAGTTTTACCAATATAGTTTAATGAGCATGGACACGTAAGCATATATACGATATATTTAGTAGTACATGTCACCCGATGATTAATGTTGATTTTGACGCCTGAATGGGGGTGTAAGAAATATGGACCAGACGACATTGATCTGCAAGACGTGCAGTCCAGGCACCTATAGCAACCATTCCTGGGCCTAAGGAATTGCTCGCTATTTTGGTGTCTAAGACCTGTAACGTCAGCCTTGACCAGATGGTCTCTCAAATTCCTTCCCCTGGTATAACAACTCATAAGTCCCGTATCAGTAAGACCCAATGTTGGATCTGATTCAATCATGGGCCACAATCTCCTGCCCACATTACTGATGGTATTACTTTCAGCATTAAAGTGTTTCACCCAAGGGAGCTTTTTAAGCGTTCTATCACGTGGTGTTGGACAGAGGAGTCGGTCCCTAGGTTGTTCGAGGGCTTTACTTTTAGCCTTTTGTAGTAAAGGCATTTGATACCCCCTCTGAGAGAACTTGGTCACCATCTTATCAATAGCCTGTTCAGCCAATAAATCACTGCTACATATGCGTTTGGCTCTCACAAACTGTGAGTAGGGGAGGCCAAACTTAAGGCTTTTGGGGTGAAAACTAGAAGCATGTAACAAAGAGTTAGCGTCAGTTTTTTTGGTAAATACATCAGTTGTGATCACACCATCTTGGATGGTGAGCATCACATCCAGAAAGCTGACACAATGTGTATCCACAGTATATGTCAGCTTGATGGGACTGAGGCTATTATTTTGACGTGTGACAACAGTAGCCAAATCCTGGGCGGATCCCCTCCATATAAGGAACAGGTCATCAATGTATCTGGCATAGAAGACCACCATGCCAGATACATTGATGTCCGTGAAGAAGATGTCCCGCTCAACTTGCAGCATAAATGTATTGGCATATGCCGGAGCAAAATTACTGCCCATGGCACAGCCCGACATTTGGATGTAATAACACCCATTAAACAGAAAATAGTTGTGCGTCAACACCATCTCCAGTAAACTCAGGAAAAAATCAACATTGGGTCCCTTGTATAGGGCATTACCATCAATCAATCTCTTAACAGCCAATAAGCCTTGATCATTGGGTATGACTGTATATAGACTTGAAACATCCAAGCTACATAACAAGCTACCAGTGGGGACATGGTCAATTTCATTAAGTCTCTTCAAAAAAGCAGTTGTGTCACGTAAGAACCCAGTAGTAGCTGTAACACACGGTTGAAGTATAGCATCTATATACGTGGATACGTTTTGGAATAACGATCCACGTGCAGCTATTATGGGTCTGCCCGGTGGGGGCGTAATTCCCTTATGAATCTTTGGAAGTGTGTACAGGAGTGGCACTGTCGGTTCAGGTTGACTTAATGCTTTAGATAATTCTGAGCTAATTACTCCAGCAGATACCTCCTCCTGTAACACACCATCCAATAGTTTCATAAATTGTTCAGTGGGGTCCTTACGCAGTAATTTATACACATTAGTATCAGCAAGTTGTCTCTCAATTTCTGTGACATAATCTGCAAGATTTTGTAAAACAATTGCCCCGCCTTTATCTGCGGGGCGAATAACCAAGTCTGTGTAAGTACCCAGATCCTTCAGTGCACCAGCCTCTTCCTTAGTGAGGTTACTATGTATTTTGGCACATTTTGAGTTCTTCCCTGTTTCTGATGTTACATCATGTGCAAGCATTCTATTAAATGTTTTTATGGTAGCACTGTTGGATAGGGGTTCAAACACAGACTTGGGTTGCAATCTCTGTACTTGACTGGGAATATCATTTTCAATGGGAGCATTCCCCTTCTTGTTCCTAGTAAAAAATTCTTTGAGCTTCAATTGCCTTGAGAGTTTATATTTTTCAATTTCCCACTTAGTGGGATTAAACAGTGTTGTAGGAACAAAAGACAAACCCTTATTCAAAACACTCAACTCATGTTCATTCAATATATGATTGGATAAATTACACACTAAATTCTCGTGGGGGGGCGTCCTCTGCCCCTTCCTTTTCCTTTGGCATTGGCCACCGCGCCTCGTCCGATGGCGCCGGTGCCAGTCCGCGTTCTTGCCCCTAAAGGGAGAGAACCAGAGGGTGGTCTAGACATGATGTTGGCATTGTCCGAATCACTGGTTGTAGTAGCCTCCGCTGATGAGTCAATAGTTCTGGATGATGCTACTGTATTACGTGTTCTATTTCTATAACCTCTCCGGTTGTAGTTAGGCTGTGACGGCCCACCTGACAACCAGTGATATACTTTATTCTGGTCATAGTCATTTTTAACACGGTCCATTTTGTGGACCGTGTTAAAAATGACTATGACCAGAATAAAGTATATCACTGGTTGTCAGGTGGGCCGTCACAGCCTAACTACAACCGGAGAGGTTATAGAAATAGAACACGTAATACAGTAGCATCATCCAGAACTATTGACTCATCAGCGGAGGCTACTACAACCAGTGATTCGGACAATGCCAACATCATGTCTAGACCACCCTCTGGTTCTCTCCCTTTAGGGGCAAGAACGTGGACTGGCACCGGCGCCATCGGACGAGGCGCGGTGGCCAATGCCAAAGGAAAAGGAAGGGGCAGAGGACGCCCCCCCACGAGAATTTAGTGTGTAATTTATCCAATCATATATTGAATGAACATGAGTTGAGTGTTTTGAATAAGGGTTTGTCTTTTGTTCCTACAACACTGTTTAATCCCACTAAGTGGGAAATTGAAAAATATAAACTCTCAAGGCAATTGAAGCTCAAAGAATTTTTTACTAGGAACAAGAAGGGGAATGCTCCCATTGAAAATGATATTCCCAGTCAAGTACAGAGATTGCAACCCAAGTCTGTGTTTGAACCCCTATCCAACAGTGCTACCATAAAAACATTTAATAGAATGCTTGCACATGATGTAACATCAGAAACAGGGAAGAACTCAAAATGTGCCAAAATACATAGTAACCTCACTAAGGAAGAGGCTGGTGCACTGAAGGATCTGGGTACTTACACAGACTTGGTTATTCGCCCCGCAGATAAAGGCGGGGCAATTGTTTTACAAAATCTTGCAGATTATGTCACAGAAATTGAGAGACAACTTGCTGATACTAATGTGTATAAATTACTGCGTAAGGACCCCACTGAACAATTTATGAAACTATTGGATGGTGTGTTACAGGAGGCGGTATCTGCTGGAGTAATTAGCTCAGAATTATCTAAAGCATTAAGTCAACCTGAACCGACAGTGCCACTCCTGTACACACTTCCAAAGATTCATAAGGGAATTACGCCCCCACCGGGCAGACCCATAATAGCTGCATGTGGATCGTTATTCCAAAACGTATCCACGTATATAGATGCTATACTTCAACCGTGTGTTACAGCTACTACTGGGTTCTTACGTGACACAACTGCTTTTTTGAAGAGACTTAATGAAATTGACCATGTCCCCACTGGTAGCTTGTTATGTAGCTTGGATGTTTCAAGTCTATATACAGTCATACCCAATGATCAAGGCTTATTGGCTGTTAAGAGATTGATTGATGGTAATGCCCTATACAAGGGACCCAATGTTGATTTTTTCCTGAGTTTACTGGAGATGGTGTTGACGCACAACTATTTTCTGTTTAATGGGTGTTATTACATCCAAATGTCGGGCTGTGCCATGGGCAGTAATTTTGCTCCGGCATATGCCAATACATTTATGCTGCAAGTTGAGCGGGACATCTTCTTCACGGACATCAATGTATCTGGCATGGTGGTCTTCTATGCCAGATACATTGATGACCTGTTCCTTATATGGAGGGGATCCGCCCAGGATTTGGCTACTGTTGTCACACGTCAAAATAATAGCCTCAGTCCCATCAAGCTGACATATACTGTGGATACACATTGTGTCAGCTTTCTGGATGTGATGCTCACCATCCAAGATGGTGTGATCACAACTGATGTATTTACCAAAAAAACTGACGCTAACTCTTTGTTACATGCTTCTAGTTTTCACCCCAAAAGCCTTAAGTTTGGCCTCCCCTACTCACAGTTTGTGAGAGCCAAACGCATATGTAGCAGTGATTTATTGGCTGAACAGGCTATTGATAAGATGGTGACCAAGTTCTCTCAGAGGGGGTATCAAATGCCTTTACTACAAAAGGCTAAAAGTAAAGCCCTCGAACAACCTAGGGACCGACTCCTCTGTCCAACACCACGTGATAGAACGCTTAAAAAGCTCCCTTGGGTGAAACACTTTAATGCTGAAAGTAATACCATCAGTAATGTGGGCAGGAGATTGTGGCCCATGATTGAATCAGATCCAACATTGGGTCTTACTGATACGGGACTTATGAGTTGTTATACCAGGGGAAGGAATTTGAGAGACCATCTGGTCAAGGCTGACGTTACAGGTCTTAGACACCAAAATAGCGAGCAATTCCTTAGGCCCAGGAATGGTTGCTATAGGTGCCTGGACTGCACGTCTTGCAGATCAATGTCGTCTGGTCCATATTTCTTACACCCCCATTCAGGCATCAAAATCAACATTAATCATCGGGTGACATGTACTACTAAATATATCGTATATATGCTTACGTGTCCATGCTCATTAAACTATATTGGTAAAACTCAAAGAACCCTTAGGGAAAGACTTGCGGGACATAGATCCTCTATTAAAACAGCGTTTGAGAAAGGTGGCAGTGATCAGCCACTAGCACGCCATTTCTTTGAGGCCAAACACAGCGTTGCATCTCTCAAAAGTGTTATTATTGACCATATTCCTGTCTCACTGAGAAGGGGGGATAGATCCCTCAAACTGCTCAGGGCAGAGGCCAGTTGGATTCAAAGATTAGGCACCCTCTCTCCAGGTGGCCTGAATGAATCCCATGGGCTGCACTGCTTTCTATAAGCATGCAAATCTGGAGTACATTATCTTATGTAACTATACTTGACTACTAAAAATTTATTCATGTTTTGAATTCTTGATTGTTTACATTGAACTACTATGGGTGCATATGTATTAATATTAAAATTATATGATCTTTTATGCAGGCATTCTTATGTAAAGCATTATGTGTAAAGTTTCACTTATTATATGTCTTCTATTTTTTCTATTTTTTATCACTCGTATTGGGTAATATTGTATTTGTGTTTAGGGAGTGCCAGACGTATAACTGATTGAGATAGCTGTGATGAATGTTGCAGCGTGCTAGCGTCATGTATCCATGACGACGGGCTACTGCGCATACACCTATCAGCTTGATTCATCAGCCTCCCGGGTAACAGCGTCGACGCGCCATCTGAGCGCCGAATGCTATGCTGATACCATGGCAACGGCAGCCGGATGATGACGTCCATACGCCACGTGACCCGGAAGAACGTGCGGACGGCGTCTCCTTTTCGCGGGGTCTGGTATGTATAAATTCTGTTATGGTATGCACTGTTTTTATGTATCCTGATGACGAAGTAAATTATTAAACTTCGAAACGTTGATCCAGCTCCGTATCTGTATCCGTTATTTGATGAGAGTGCCGCCCTACAAATCGACTATATATATATATATATATATATATATATAGCAGGGTGGGGCGGACCGGCACTCAGTCCCAAATGCTTTGTCCTGCTCCGGTGCCTTCCAATACAGAGTAGGTAGCTAAGAGAACACAGCGGCGGCACTCGGAGACTAGTGAAAAAAACAACTTTATAAAAACATCAAGCAGGTGCAAACAAAGACCGACGTTTCGGGGGGAAGCCCCGTTTTCAAGGTGCAGATATATACAGAGGCGTAGGGAGGGCGGAGCCACCGGAGCTCATGCTCCGGGCGGCGATTGGTCGGATGGCGCCGCCGGCCTGCCCCCCCTCCGCAAAAATCATCCCTGCACGAAAGACTATATGGGCAGCGTGCGCCTGCCTCCTGCCCCCTGCCCGGTCCGTGACGCTTGGTGACTCACTCATGTAAATTCGTGCTGCTGCTGCTGCTCGGACCGACTTCCGGGCAGCGCAGCAGCACTCAGATTCCTCCCACAGTGTCCTGCCTCTCACTCCCTCCTCCGTCATCAGCCACATCCATCCCAAGCGCTGGTGAGCAGAGTTTCTGCTGCCGCCCTGCTAACATTATTCAAGGTGGATTTCTTTTTTTTTTCCGTTTTTTACAGCTAATTAATGATGTAATAATAAGATTAATAATACACTTGGGGTTTGGGGGATTCGTGGGTCCTGGGGGGGGGGGGGGGAGTGAATCTCTCTCATCTGCTGCTGCCCTGCTGTGCTGTATATATATTTATTTATTTACAGCTGTCAGCATGTTATATAGCGCAGCAGATTCCGTTACAGTGTCTTATATAGCGCAGCAGATTCCGTTACAGTGTCTTATATAGCGCAGCAGATTCCGTTACAGTGTCTTATATAGCGCAGCAGATTCCGTTACAGTGTCTTATATAGCGCAGCAGATTCCGTTACAGTGTCTTATATAGCGCAGCAGATTCCGTTACAGTGTCTTATATAGCGCAGCAGATTCCGTTACAGTGTCTTATATAGCGCAGCAGATTCCGTTACAGTGTCTTATATAGCGCAGCAGATTCCGTTACAGTGTCTTATATAGCGCAGCAGATTCCGTTACAGTGTCTTATATAGCGCAGCAGATTCCGTTACAGTGTCTTATATAGCGCAGCAGATTCCGTTAGTGTCTTATATAGCGCAGCAGATTCCGTTACAGGTTCTTATATAGCGCAGCAGATTCCGTTACAGGTTGTTATATAGCGCAGCAGATTCCGTTACAGTGTCTTATATAGCGCAGCAGATTCCGTTACAGCGTCTTATATAGCGCAGCAGATTCCATTACAGTGTCTTATATAGCACAGCAGATTCCGTTAGAGCATCTTATATAGCGCAGCAGATTCCGTTACAGGTTGTTATATAGCGCAGCAGATTCCGTTACAGCGTCTTATATAGCGCAGCAGATTCCGTTACAGCGTCTTATATAGAGCAGCAGATTCCGTTACAGCGTCTTATATAGAGCAGCAGATTCCGTTACAGCGTCTTATATAGCGCAGCAGATTCCGTTACAGTGTCTTATATAGCGCAGCAGATTCCGTTACAGTGTCTTATATAGCGCAGCAGATTCAGTTACAGTGTCTTATATAGCGCAGCAGATCCCGTTACAGTGTCTTATATATCGCAGCAGATCCCGTTACAGGTTCTTATATAGCGCAGCAGATTCCGTTACAGTGTCTTATATAGCGCAGCACATTCCGTTACAGCGTCTTATATAGCGCAGCAGATTCCGTTACAGCGTCTTATATAGCGCAGCAGATTCCGTTTCAGCGTCTTATATAGCGCAGCAGATTCCGTTACAGCGTCTTATATAGCGCAGCAGATTCCGTTACAGCGTCTTATATAGCGCAGCAGATTCCGTTACAGCGTCTTATATAGCGCAGCAGATTCCGTTACAGCGTCTTATATAGCGCAGCAGATTCCGTTACAGCGTCTTATATAGAGCAGCAGATTCCGTTACAGTGTCTTATATAGCGCAGCAGATTCCGTTACAGTGTCTTATATAGCGCAGCGGATTCCGTTACAGCATCTTATATAGAGCAGCAGATTCCGTTACAGTGTGTTATATAGCACAGCAGATTCCGTTACAGCGTCTTATATAGAGCAGCAGATTCCGTTACAGTGTCTTATATAGCGCAGCAGATTCCGTAACAGCGTCTTATATAGTGTCTTATTTTTTAAGTTTTTTCTTTTCAAATGTAACATGCAAACACATGTTAGCCACGCCCCCAATTCATTGCCGGGGTAGGGCGCGAAATATGCCCTTGCTCCGGGCACCATGGCACCTAGCTACACCGCTGTATATATATATATATAAAATTAGAGAGAGAGATATAAGTGACATAAGATGTCTGAATCTGTATATGAACGGGAAGGAGAAGATATGCAGAGACTTATAAAGTGCGTCACTCATAAAATAATGGGTAAGCTACACGATCCGATAGACTTGGAATGGAATTATGGAATGATTGTTGGTGCTCACCATAAACATGCAATCATTAGCAAAATTAGCAAACAGCTGCACTAGTGAGTTTTTCCTAAAGTGTACAGTGGACCAAAAAATTGAGTCTGCGCTTAAGGCCTGTAAAATGCTACTGGATGCTGCAGCTGAGTAAACAGACTTCATGAGTGCCACAAGCAGACATCACATTACATTTTGGAACCAAGGACCAATTCAGATCAGTAAAGAACACATTTATTTTTATTTATTTACAGTTTCTTATATAGCGCAGTATATTCTGTTGCGCTTTACAATTGGAAACAGTGATTAAACAAACTGGGTAGATGCAAACCGATATGGAGGTAGGAGGGCCCTGCTTACAATCTATAGGGATAACATTACATCATATGGGCTACAGGACCAAAAGGCCTACCTGTATACATTTACTACCTGTTGCAAACGGGGGTGACATGCCTACCGTTTGCTCAGAAACACAGGAATTGGATATTAAATGGCTTGAAACAGGTCATGTGTTTTACCAAGGGAAATTTCAATCACACCTGGCAGATCTTTCTTGCATTGTTCAGACTGAGAGGCGACCTACAGTATGTAATGGGCTCCTGTTGAGTGACATTTCATACAGGGAGAGCGGACTGAAGGGCAGGCATGTTAAGCCTGGGGAAGTGATAAAGGACCTTATTCTGGTTGACTCCCTCTTGCGCGAATTCGCAAGGTGGACCGATGTTTTTCGTAGCCGCATGCACAGCAGCATTTCTGCGCATGTGCATACGCTGGGAGAGTGCGAACTTTGCGCTAAATCTGTTTGCCGAGTGCACGCTCCCTGCCTTTCGGAAGAATAATGGAGAGGGGCTTGGGGTGCTAGGCAGGACCATTAGCATATGGAATGGAATGCCCTGTTCCCATGAAAATGCTGGGTGTACACATGCTAATGCGTTTGTGACGCACGTTTGGGGGGAGGGGGGGGGGCGCGGACAGCTGAAATAACCGGATGTCAGCTGTCCGCCCAATTCCCTGGAAATCTACATGCATATGTACGAGGGGTCTGGACCATCCTTACTTATGCGTCGGCGACCATTGAGAGATGGGGGAGGTTCTCACTGGTATGCAAACGGATGTTAAACATCCATTTGCATGCCAGGTGAACTAACCTGGTGTGTAAAGGGGGGCGGGCATACCACCATTCGCAGGGCGGGTTCTGGATGACTCGTAAGGGTGCAAATTCGAATCCGAGCAAGTCTAACAGAATAAGGCCCAAAGTGTCCGGTAATAAAGTGCCAGTCAAGTCACAGGCTGGGTTTGAAAAATGACAGGAGCTGCCTGGGTGGTAAGTTATCACCAGACACTTTATCACTTCACCATGCTTATAAGTCTTCCCCTGACTGCTGTTGCAGCTGCCTCTCTTCCCTAGCACACATCATGGGCCATGTGCAAGGCTAAGGGAGGCGGGGAAACATATGTCAGTGTAAGGAATAGGCAGCAGGACCCTACCATGAGCCTACATAAAGAGTACGTGTGTGTGTGTGTGTGTGTGTGTGTCTATATTTATTAGTGATGGCTCCAGAAGTAGGGTCTCACCAACTGCCCCCAACTGTTACCCCAAACTAACTCATTGGGAGTTGTTTGGAATTTTGGTATTTTTAAGATGCTCAGACCCTACTGTGCATGTGCGGATCTCCTGAAAAATTATGCAGCAGCCATTTTTCCATTGATTTTAGCATTGCTGCTGCTGTCAGCATCAGGGAGTCTTAGTACTAGAGTGCGCAAGCTCCATTGTGCATCTACTAAAAAAAATGGCAATATCGGTAAGCACCCCTGCTGCTGCTGGACGGAGGGTAAGTATCGAAAAATGGGTTCATCGTTGGTGGTGTGGGCAGCCCCGAGGACTTAAGGGCCAGTGTGCATCGCGCACACTGAACCCATTATAAATATGCCACTGGTTACAGCACCACCTCTGGAGCCACCTCCAGTGGCGGAACTTGTGAGTGGTTGGCCTAGGTGCAAAAATATTATTTTGGCCTCCCTCCTCCATGTTAACCCAAATTCACAATATGCCACACAGCAGTGGGTGGCAGCAGTAGGCCGGTCTCTTAGTCCTCAGGGGCCCTGGTGCAATGCACCTGCTGCTCCATTGATAGTTACGCCTTTGGCCACCGCTGAAATATACGTATTTCCAAAGATAGCTCTGGTTAGCAATCCCCGCCGTTTTTAAGATCTTGACCTTTTGTAAATGTTGACCTAATGCTTGCCGACCTTTTTCATGTGTTGACCTAATAACTGTCAACCAATAGTGGACAGCCTAATGGCTGTCTACCTAGACAAAATTGACCTAATGACCCATACCCCACCAATATGCGCACCTCCAAGGGATAACCTGCAATGATGCTGTTCATGGTTGGAATGCCAGCACTTTGTGGCCATCAGCAACAATGTAATATCTCACTTAGCATATTTTCATTTATATATTATAATTACTATAATTATTGTAACAATTATGACTTTTGGTATTTAATACTAACCAATTTTTTGCCTTATTTTGACATTTTAACTTATGTAATATGAACTTTACAAATAGGAATTTTTATTTTTAATATTTAGTGTGAACAAATGTTACGTTGGTTATTGAGCTGCAAACCTGTGTGCGTAAGTAAGTTATTTGTATTTAGGTGAATCCTGTGACGCAATGGGTGCTTGTACCTATGAGGTGTCATGATTTCCACTAGAAAAATAACCTTACAGAAACTTTGGTCTCCCTTTGTCATTGTGGAGGAGGAAGCAGGCGTGTTTTACACATCTGCTCATGATGATGTTTCTTCCTGTCTCTGTGAATTTCCACCTGCCCCCTACACTACATACTGTAGGAAAGCGTGGTGCAGGCATGTTCGGTCAGTGCAGGTCCCAGACGTGGTCCTGGAGTGTCATGCACTTTGTCCTCTCTTCTTTCTAGTTCTTGTGAAGTGAAGGAACTCTGGCTGGATACTCTTGTGTGGTAAGTTTTATATCAATTGCATGATAACATTGTACAATTCTCCTAATTAAACAAAAGCGACAAAAGCCAAATCACAAATATATGGCTTTTCATAAACTGTTTATTTTTGTTGATGTTTAATACTAGTAAAAAAATGTGTATCAAACATAGGGGAGGATGTATTAAGCCGTAACAAGAGATAGATGCAAGTTTGATAAAGAGAGAGAAATGTCCAGCCAATCAGCTCCTTACTGACTTTTTTCAAACACAGCCTGTAACATGGTAGTTGGGATGTGATCGAGATAAAGTACCAGCCAATCAGAACCTAACTGCCGTGTTACAGACTGTGTTTGAAAAATGACAGCTAGGAGCTGGCTCGTTGGTAGTTAATTTCTGTTCACTTTATCTCTTTACAAGTCTTAGCAAATTTGACAGTCACTTGTGAATAGTTTGTCACTAGCATATGTGTGAGTATGGAGTACATGGTGTACAACAGGTGTTTCATGTACCAGCGCACAGATGCATGCAGTATTACAGTAGGTTCTCCTGCTTTCTTGTAATGGGGTCATGTGTTCCACATGCTTCTTGTAATGATTACATTACTGCACTCTGATGTAATGATTTGGTCTTCATTCAGTAATGTAACGATATGAAGTTGCTAGGATAATTGCTGACATATCCATACATAATGTACTTAATTAAATATATTGAGGCTTCCCACACTTAATTTGACTGTGGTAATGGTAATGGTCATGGGTGTCACCTTGTGGTTTAATGAATTCTCAGCTGCATTCATAATTTTTTTTCTGTTATGTTTGTTATTCATTCTGCAGCAAACTGTGACCACAGGCTTATTAATGTACTAAAATCATCAATAGCAATAACACATTTATTTTGGGGAATTTTACTCATAATACTGTATAAATGTATATTAAATTCAGATTTAAAAGAAGAGGCTGCACTGGATTTGGAATGTTATTTCCAGATGACTCAAAATAACATTTATTCTGCTTCTGTGTGTGTATATATAGACAGATATTCATTTTTTGTTGTGATCTGATGGAGCTCTGCTGTGTTAGAATACCTTTGCTTTATATGCACATTCACTGAAAATAACTTTACCTACAAATATGTCCATTCTGAAAAGCACAGAAAGAAAAAGGAATGCTTTTAGTAAAAGTTGCAGGTGACGATCCACAAACCCACAAACAATATCTACGGGCCCTTCTCCACACCATGGCCCTTATTCTGATCTCGGCGGTACGGCCCGCGTGCGGCCGTACCGCCGATGTTTTCACTCTGCACATGCGCAGAGGTCACTCTGCGCATGTGCAGGGGAAATCGCCGCACAAAAAATGTATACGCCGCAAAGGGGGCGTATAGGGGCGTGAGGGGCTTAATAGCCTCATTACCCTATGCATACGCCCAGCGTTTCATGGGCGTTCCCATGCAAACGCGGGGCGTATGCATGGTAATGAGGCTATGACGCCAGTGATGGGGGCGGAAAGCTGACATCGTTGGATGTCAGCTCTCCGCCCCCATACAAGCTTTCACACGGACGATTGTCCGTGTGGTCTAAGCTTGCGGGAGCTGGTGGAGCGTGCGGCCCTGCCTTCGATGGTCGCCGACCATCGAATGCAGGGGGCAGCTCCCACCATGGTGGAGGCGTACGCCCCACCATTTTCATGCGGATCGCCAGCCGTCCGCGTACGGACGGCCGTGGCGATCCGTATTGTAGGCGGGGATTGGTTTGTGCGGCCGGAGCAACGTATGCGGCTCCGGCCGCACAGATCAGAATAAGGGCCCATGTGATTCTGAGCCTGATTCTGGGTTGGGAACACAGGGGCAGGTGTATTAAGCGGGTGTGATATAACACACCGACAGTAAGGATTCCGACAGTCATTAGACCGACAATGGAATCCCGAGTGTGGGGATTTAGACAGCGGGGGGAGCACAACAAAGCCCCTTTCAGTCTCGCTGCACTCACCACGCTGCGAGCACGGTGGCTCGCTACGCTTTCCACCTATTCTATTCTCCCTCTATGGAGGTCGTGGACCCCCACGAGGGAGAATAGCCGCTGCTCATCTGTTGGGATTTTAGCCGTCGGGATTCCGACGTTGGTGTAATGACTGTGGGAACCCAACTGCTGGTCAGTCATTCGGCACCCTATTAAGCCTGGCACAGAGCTAAATTGGAGATAAAAGAGAAGTGATGACACACCAGTCAATCAGTCATGTTTGAAAAATGACAGTTAGGAGTTGATTGAATGGTGCGCATAGGCGTGCGCAGCACTGTCAAAGCGGTATGCCTAGCACCACCTATTGGGCATGTCTAACACTGCCATTGGGTCTGTCTAACACCGCCAATCAGGCGTGCACTCACTACAATATAAAATGTCTCTCAGCCACACCATTATATCCTGCCTATTTCAGTTTTAATCTTCTAATTACTCTGTGTAACAGTACATGCAAATAGCAAAGTCAAAATCATATCTGGATGACACAGATACGTAGTGATATGACAATGGTGTAATACAATTAATCATGCAAAGCACACATAATTGATTGATGGGCGCTTATTTTAATGGAATAAAGGTCTAAAACGCAAAAGTCTTTGGTAAAAGGTATTGCTGGTATTACTAGCAGCAATAAGTGTGAGGGTGGGGGCACAGCATTAGGGGGTGCCTGTGCACCCTTAACACTCAATGTGCGCATGCCTATGCTGGTGCGGTATCACCTCCCAATTTATTTCCACATTCTATCTTCTCCAGACTTAATACATCTGCCCCAAAGTAAGAAAGAGCAGTAACTTTGTACCTTGGTAAAACCGTGTAGCACTGGTGTTCCAGAAGATGCTGTAGGACTGACAGTCAATAGGTCTACCCCATATAGTCGACATGCATTAAGTACAAAATGTCGACGTGGACAAAAGGTTAACATGTAAACGTAGACTTATTAAAGTTGACAGATACAAAAGATCAACATGTTCTAATGGTCGACATGAAAATGGTCGACACGCTTTCATTTATTTATTTTTTTCCCAACTTTTTCACCATTTCCCATCCACATTGAATATGATTTTGAACAGCAACAAACTGAAGTGTGGCTAGTGTAGCAGTACACTCTCTTGGGGGTCACATTGTGGTTTAAATGGTAAATGGGACCCAATATACGAAAAATGCTCATGCTGACATTTCCGGCATCAACTATTTTCATGTCGACATTTTAACTGTATTCCATTCAACCTTATCATGTGTCTACATTTTTAGATCTCTTTTGCTCCAGTTGACCTCTAGCATGTCGACCGTATGGGGTCAACCTATTGCCTGGCGACCTAATTATGGTCGTTCCAATGATCCACACCCATAGGTGTGGGTGGTGTCCAAACTAAATTGTTGTGCACAAATAAAGCTGCCCAGCATTGGTAAGCTACATGCAAAACCAGCCAATATTTACTGCATGCAAATGTTTTATAAACACCCCTGAAGTTTAACAGGTTTTGTCCGGTTAAACCATTACTTTCTCACTTAACCAATTTAAGCTGGGTACACACTACACTGACAGTAGTGGCTATCCGGATGGCTTACAGACAGTGTCTAGATAGACAGTGAATAGGTCAACACAAAAAAGTCAACATGCACTAGGTCAACATTGGCAAAAGATTGACACCAGTAAAAGGTTAACATGAGTTTTTCACAATTTTTTGGGACTTCAAGGTTTAACATCCACATGGACCCTGCTTGGGAACAGTAACGTATGTTGAACAGTGTGGAGCAAGGCACCTGGCCTGAATCATGGTGAGCGAAGTGAGCCATGCGAGGGTACATACTACACTAATTCGGGGTCCACAAGCTCAGGTGTCCACATTGACACCAAAACACCTCTGAAAACTCATGTCAACCTTTTCATGTGTCAATCCTTTTCCATGTTGACATTTTGCTTGTGTAGACCTTTTTTTACTGTTCACCTACTGAATGTCGACATTTTGACAATATCAACCTAGTGCACAGGGACCCTTTAGTATTGACTTATTGACTGTCTACCTAGACATTGTCTGTGAGCTAATACACACTCAATTCAAGAATTGGAATACCAAAAGCAGCACTTTCTTGCATGTAAGTTTTGGTAATTATTAATACTATACTATGGATAGCTTTAAAAAAATTAAAAATAAAAATATATGGATATATATACAAATTAGAGCAGGAGATGAAAGGCTTTTCTCTCTGACATACAGGGTCTTCCTTGAATATCAGGGGGCTATGATAAAGGCTATTTGCTGACTTCATCCATTCAGGATCCATGTATTAGGATTTCTACTGGTGTGTTCACAACCTTAACTAGCAGTGTGTGAGAGTTGCCAATGCACTGGGTGCAGGACCCTGGGGAAGCACAGTAGCTGGCCCATGGCCTCTGCATCTAGCTAGCAGGGAACCCTGCAGCCACTGTCGCTGCTGCAGCGTCACCTGGAGCATCCCAAGGCACACAGTTTTACAGCTACTGTACTTCCGAAAAATACCAACCTGTGCCAGCACAGTTCAGGGCAAATCCATTTTTTTGATAATTCAAAACCATTGAAGTGTTCAGCTGATAGCCAATATTGTGATAATTCTGACTGCTGAGCACCCACCATTTGTGTTTTCAGGCAGATAAAAGAAGTTGGTGGACTTGAGGACACAAGCATCCCTTGTGCACGATTACTAATGAAGGTTCTCACAGGCTGCAATGCTGTAAGTATTTATACACAGATGGAGCCCTCCTCATTTAGCCTGTTAATTGGATTAAGTGAGTAATAGGATTACTATGATAATCCCCTACTGTATTGTTCTATGTATTGTATTGCTGCTGAGAACAATCGGATAGCCATATGATGGTGCCATGGTGATCCACGACCTAAGGAAGATAGTTGAGAGGGGCTCCAACTGTATGAAATTAAATCTCAAGTGATTTACAGAAAACATGTAGCTAATGGGCAGTATTCAATGCAGCCGGCGATGGGGCTTTGTGCAGCAAGGATGGCTTGCTTTGGGCAAGCATCGCCGAAAACAAGCCATCCTCGTTGTAAACCCCCTCTCTGGTCACTCGCTGTAGTCAATGTTCCAGGGAAATCA
Source organism: Crinia signifera (assembly GCF_055691185.1). Taxonomy (NCBI): domain Eukaryota; kingdom Metazoa; phylum Chordata; class Amphibia; order Anura; family Myobatrachidae; genus Crinia; species Crinia signifera. Next base: position 134,782,714 of record NC_139219.1, read on the forward strand.
TCACCATCAGAGGACAGCAAGGATTCCCTAATATGGCGAGGTTCGCTGCAGTTGGTTGCATTTTGTGGCGAGCCTCGCCTTTTTGATGGCCACAATCGCCGTTTCCATCTCACTGAATAGAACCAGTGAGGTGGAAACGGCAAGTGAACGGGGAGCAGTTGAATACGGACGGCGAGCTAGCAGCACTGCTCGCTGTCATAGTTCACCTTAAGGGTACTGAATATACCCCTATGTATTAGGAAGAATCATTCCATGATACATAAAGCAAAAATGGCTTTTGTTGTACATACTGTATTGTTTGTTATTTAACAAAACTTTATCATGGATCCAACGCTGTGATTAAATAACATATATTTTGTTTTTCATTTTAGTCCAAAGCTCTGGTTGTCAGCAACATGGACAGCTTAATTGAATGCCACACAGAGGTAATTAATGCATCATTTGCCTGTTTTGAATGAAACATAGGAAACAAAAATTGCATGAATGCTTCCTCTTAAGAAACAGCGGCAACCACTACTTTACTTCTTATTTCTTGAGATACAGTTGTTTATGTAAAATTAATAAAAAATATTGTATATTAACAACATGCTATTGGGGCATTGTGTAGTACCAGCCATGAGCAGCCTTTAGGAAATTCAGTCAATACATTGTCATAAATGAATAAATAGCACATTTATTTTTGTATTATTATAATTTTACAGGCAGATGCTAAGAAATACCAGCTGCTGGCAGATATGATCCGTGAGGAGGGCTTCTGCCACATGATTGGTTAGTAAAAAATCAGTCTCCACTAATAACTGTCCTCTAAATTTTTTCAGTTTTTATCTTTTTTTCTACACCATGTGTATATGTAAAACAATTTGGGGATATCCCACACTTCGGCTGTGTATATAGAAAAGATAGCTGTATTAAAATACAGTTTCCAAAACACTTATCAAGTCTGTAACAAACAAATGAACATACTGTACCTATGTACTTCATACATAACCAGCTATATGGGTGAAACAAGTTGTACATAGGGTTAATCCATAGATTACATTTAAAATATGACCGTTCTGATGGAGTCAGTATTCCGGTGCTCCGTGTGTTACCCTGCTGCAGGCCAGTAATACTTTATGTGGTTAGCAGGAAAAACCCACCTTGTCACTCACCCACAGAGCATGACCTAGATAGAGGCTGTGTTTACAGATAATGACTACACAGGGGTGGCAGCAGGAAGAGGCTAAATATAGCTATGCCCACTTTTGATTAAAATGAATTTCCTGAACAATTACCTATTAATGGCTACTGTGGTTTTTCACTTATTTTTTTACAATTGCTTTTCAATGTATACTTCGATTTTTAAATTGAAACCATGTTTCTTTTTTGGACTGTCCAGACAGCAATAAAAAGAGGAAAGCGGTCCTCTCCTGGCCCTTTACATTCAGAAGAAGTTCTACCTTGTCTGAGTCTTCAACTCCACCAGAGTTAAAAACAACTTTGTTTGACCAACCACTGTCCATTGTCTGTGAGGAGGACAATCTTCCTAAAGCAATTCTTGTAAGCTAACTTATTATCTTACATTTGCACTTTACTGTTGTAATGTTTTTCTGCAGCAGTGATACTTTCTCTTGTCTCTAACTGTAATTTAATGAATTCAGCCACATTATTTAAGTCTACCTCGTTGCTGCAGTGATGTTCTAGGCTATTCTGCACTTTCTGATGCCACCGCCCCTTAGGTGCGCCATCATGGTGTAATGCAGTCAGGGGACAGAACAGAGCATACTACCACAATGTTAAGGCACTGTACATAGTATTGTATCCACCCATGACAGAAAAACTTTCCTCATATAAAGTTTACATTTTTAGGTCTCATAAGTGTACAATGGTGTGATAAAAACTTGACTGGCTATAACTCACAACCCTGCATGACTACTCAAATTACAACCTATCCTTCTGAATCTGCCTGGATACATCTCTATTTGCCCTAGATAAGCCAATGCTAGATCGCAACTACTCTTGTTCCATAGTTTTTAAGTAGGGAGGAGCTGCATACTTTCTTTGGAATCTGAAGTGCTCTGAATGCCAGTCCAAACCTGCACCACAGCTAGGGTGTTCCAGCCAGACTAGGATCCTAGTTCAAAGCCGAACACCATCCCGGCGTAGGATTCTTGCATCCCATATAAGGCGCTGCGGCTCGGTGGCATTATATGGGATGCATGCACGCTACTCTGCACTTTGAATCTGCAGGCTTTACCCCACTATGCATGCAAGTACTGTGACTCTGCAGGCCATGCCCCACTGTACATCCAAGGACTGTGACTCTGTAGGTCATACTCCACTGTGCATACAAGTACTGTGACTCTGCAGGCTGCACCCCACTATGCATGCAAGTACTGTGACTCTGCAGGCCATGTAACACTGTACATCCGAGGACTGTGGCTCTGCAAGCCACACCAATATTGTGTGCTGTAAGGTGGCCAACATTGTCTGTGAAATTTATGTTATTGAGATGAATAATTTGAAATTGTGTTTCTGATTTGTCATATACTGTATACTGTACACTAGCACTTGTTAGCATCAGTAATTAAGTGCTTAAGCTATGTACACACGGTGTGATTTTGGCTATCCATTTTGACCATACAGCAGTGGTGGTTTTTACCTATGGGCTGCAGGTCTGCAGCCCCCCAGGTAAAATCTGCCACTTTAGTGAAGCCAGATGCCGTCTGTGAGACTGCACTGGCTTCACTATGACTGACAGTGACTTTCTATTTTAAGTCCGACCTGCCAGTCACCAAGGCAGTCCCATTGGGAGGTGTTCTCTCCCTCTGGGACGCCTTGCTGCGGGCTGCCATGCAAAAATGGCAAATGCGCATGCGCAGTACCTATATCGGTACTGCGCATGCGCTGGTCCCAGTGCCTGTAACTTATATTGTACAGGCGCCAGAACCATGATTACTTCTATGGGCTGCTGCCGAAGCAGCCCATAGAAGCTGGCCATATGCGCAGTACATATGTTTGTACTGCGCATGTGCCAGTCCCGGTGACTGTCATCATAGGACAGGGGACGGGAAAGCAGCGGCAGGGGGAGGGGGTGCCTGCAGCCAGAGGCAGCCCCCTTCCTTGAAAGAGGTAGGAGCCGCCACTACCATACAGTACAGCCAAAATCATATAGCAAGTTAGTCAAAATTATACAGTGTTCAGCCGCTTGCGATCCCGATGTGCAGTCCTGCAGCGTCAGTATGGCATAGCTAAATAGACTGTGCATGCAAGTCTATCTTGACCACAGTATGTCGCTTGTAGAATGTATTTGGCCCAGGGCGAAATAGCAAGGTAGTGTAAATCTTAAGTGCAGTTAGCCAAGATTAGTAAAAATTGTCCATTAGCCTGAATTTGTATACACCATTAACAGCATGTGTCATTCCTAAATTAGAAGCATCTGCCATACCTTAAATCATGCCTTTTCCTATTTAGGACATATTAACCATCCTGCGAGTGCAGGGACCATTGACTGAGGGCATTTTCCGTAAAGCTGCCAATGAGAAAGCTCGCAAGGAGCTGAAGGAAGACCTAAACTATGGAAGAAACCTGGACTTCAAAAGCAAATCTGTGCACTTACTGGCTGTGGTATTTAAGGTAAACCTATAAACAAATTTTAGTGTGATTTGTGGAATACTAACTTTTCTTACCCATAAGATTTCAGTGGAAGACTAAACATGATTGTGGCACAATATAAACAATTCATACTAATAATAATTTGTTGTTCAGGGCTGTATATACGAAGGGTAAAAGGGGAACAAAACTCAGAAAACTCCATATGTATTACGCTCCGGAAAGAGGTGGGGAGAGCTGGGGAAAGGGAGCCATTTAATCATACTAATCAGTGTCGGCACTTACCATTTTGGAGGAGGGGGGCTGCCGCAATGCCCCCCCCCCCCCCCTGCTGCCACGCTCCCTGGCCACCGGTCGCATGCACGGGGTCAGCGCATGCGCAATAACTTCATATATACTGCGCATGCACTGGCCCAAGCCTCCATGGGCTGCCTTTGCAGCAGCCCCCGGTGGCATATTCAGGTTCCCGGGTCCAGCGCATGCACAGTATGGTCCACGGTACTGCGCATGTGCAGAACCCTTTTTGGGGGCTGCAACGCATTTGCACAAAGAGAGGCAAGCCTTCTAACCTCCCCTCCCACTGCCTAACTCTGCCGTAACCTTCTTCAAATACTTTAGCATTTGTCACAACTTTAGGTGGACACTACAGTATATATATTCATTATGAACATCTACACCCATCTCACCCCCTGGCAACCATAGTACCCCTATTCACCGTGCACCCCCTGTCATTTTTTTCTGTATCCGCCCCGGGTAGAAGAATTTCGTTTTTTTCATTTAATGACCCTGGACATGAATGTAAACATTGGTCTTCCTATGCACTGGATACTGTATTAATATTTAACACCATGTAGATTGTCTATAGTATAGGCTGTATCAAAAATAGAAATAATATAAATAAGTTGTAAGAGAGGGTATGGTTCATAGGGTCGACAGAACGTAGGTCGACACAAGCATTAACTTGACATGGAAAAGGTCAACATGAGTTTACATTTTTGGGGTGTCTTTGTTGACATAAGTTGACATGGACACCATATAAGTGTACTGCATCCCCTTGCATGTCTCGCTTCATTCGCTATCCTCGACACACTATTAAATTCTCACTATATGCCCACTTGTATAGTAAAGTATGGAAAACCTATTTTTAAAAACACATGAAAAACTCATGTCAACCTTTTTTGTTTCAACCTTGTCCATGTTGACCTATTGCTTGTGTCCACCCAATGACCATGTTGATCTATGTCATGTGTCGACCTAGTGACTGTCAACCTAATGCTTGTAGATCAAGTACCGCATTCTGTAAGAATAAGGTTACACATACCATAATAAATAAATACACATACTACACTTACTAAGCACACATTCTCCCACCTTATGGTAAGGCTCCTTTCTCTTTTTCCTGATAGTTACTCTTTGGTCCATTGCACTGATTGATCCACACCGCAAACTTGGTAAAAGCAGCTGATACCACTAGGCATGTGCAGCAGCTCTGCCCTTAAATTGCATGAATTGGCAGCAGCTCTTGTAATCATATTACAGTATATACAGTACCACTTCTATTATTTTCATAATTTGAGCCACATGGCAAGAGGAAGGGGGTTTATGAGCAATCCATATCCCCCCTGCGTTTGCCTATGTGAAGTATACTTGTCTGATCCCTTCCTGTGTCTTGCATTGGCCGATGGCTGTACATGCACAGGAGGACTCCAAGGAACATAAAGCAAAACACTTTCTGAATCTCACTGAAAGAGCTGTCCTCTGCATTTGTTTGCATGCATAAGGCAATAATAGCTGTTGCTGTGCATGCAATAAATGTCATGATGTATTGCATGCAATATGCAATGCATGATACATCCCACCCGAATTCTTACCAATGTATAGCTTAACCTTTTTTTTTTTTACTATGTATAAAAACAACTAATTGTTTGATGGTAACTGCTAAATACAATATTTTCTGAATGGCAGGATTTCCTACGAGGTATCCCAAACCAGCTGCTGTCATCAGAACTTTACAGTAAATGGATTTGTGCTTTAGAGATGCTAAACTTGGATGAAAAAATCGAGGAGATGCGACGGTAAGAATAACAAATGTCATGTGCCATGATCCTTTTTATCATTCACTGTATATAGTGTCAGAAAAAAGGGTTCTTGTTTAGTTTCACGGCGGCAGCATGGCTACCCGCTACTTCCGGGTTCTGCAAACTTTCTAAAATAAAGTCTATGCCAACGTGAATAGTTCATACCCCCACTATCCACGTTGGCATGGAGTTGATTTTAGATAGCGTGGCGAGCGTAGCGAGTCACCGAGCCCGTAGTGTGGGCAAGCAAAGCGAGCCCCGCAAGGGGACACAGATGCTGCTGCGACTGAGACGCTGCCGCCGTGTAACTAAACAAGTACCGAAAAAAGTGCCATATACTGTACTGTATCAGAATCCGCTTTATTGGCCAGGTATATTTGTGTATAATAGGAATAGAGTTGTGCAACAGCCAGGGTGGGAACAAGTAAACAGTGATAGTACTGATATATATCGCACGTACAGATATGCACTAGATGTATCCTGACGCACAGACATGGGGAACATATATTTACTGAGCTGTACAGCACCCAGGACCGACATTCATCAGCGCCACTTGGTGATTGCACCAGTCAGATAGTTAGCAAGTAAAAAACAGTACAGCTATAGAACAGGACAGGGGAGACAATGGGTACATATTTTGGCTAGCAGCACAGATCCTAGGCATCCATCGGAGGCACCATCTTGATGTTGCTAATCCCAGGGCAGTAGTGGAGGGCCTCAACAAACCATCCCCCCATCAGCACCCACAGGAGTCTGCTTGGATGGATCCAGAGGTTGTCCTGCTGTGGGGCTTGGGGGGTGCAGCGTACCAGAGGTGGTTTGAGGGGGGGGGGATTCAGTGAGGCTGGGGAGAGTCTGTGGGGCCTGAGGCCAGAGTTTGGCCCTCTCTAGGCCGATAGAGTAACAGTACCTACTTCCATGGGGGGCCACCCCCACTGGGTTTGCCCGGAGCTGGAGCATCGGGTGGGGGGCAGATGGGCTCCCACAGTCTGCTGGGGGACAGCAACCGCAGCATGCAGGCCGGAAATCCCTCATTGTCTCAGCCTGGTGACGTGGATGGGGATCCTGTTGGCCTGGTGGATCATCGGGGGGGGGGTATCCTACCGGCCGATGGCGATCAGGTCATGCCGGGACCCGTCATGCCCTGCATCTGGGGGCACTGAGCAGTCCTCCTCAGCGCTTCCATCCTCATCCACCATCCGCCTTCTCCGTCCAACTCCTCCACCACCATCCATCGTCTAGACCATGCTTCTACTTCCCCTCTGGAGACCAAGGGCTGAGGATGGGAGCTCAGTGGTCGGAGCTCCACGTGCATGTGACTATCTCCCAGATGTTTGAAGGATAAAACTTTGGCTGTATATCACAGTGCTTACTACTGTATGAGAGAAACTCCTAATGCATCTTTTTTATGGTTCAGCGTTAATTATTATTTAATTCCTCCATCATATGTCTGCTTGCTAACCAGGCGGTTGGTCGGTTATTTCTGAATGGGAGTTTTTCTGGTGGTCAGTTCCTCTTTCAGAAGGAAGTCTTGGTTTCTGTGCTTGGCTTGGAAGTTTCTGGCCTGTTTGCACTAACGTTGCATAAATTGTAACATCTTTCTGTTTCCCTTTTTTCAGCATTGCAGACAAACTGCCAAAACCAAACCTTATTGTATTACGGTATTTGATCTGTGTTCTCCATCACATAAGTAAGGCTTCAGACATAAATAAAATGGATTCCAGAAATCTATCTGTCTGCATTGCCCCAAACATGCTCATACCATATGTTGACAAGAATCTTCCACTGGAAATGCAAAAAGAAGTTAATGACAAGGTACGGAATTCCAATGTTGCACTTTTTTAAATACATATATGGGGTCCATTGCCCAGAATGCCTAGGGACATAGACTTTTTTGGATAAGGGATCTCATATCTGAACATTATGACAGTAATAACAAGACATAATAGAGTATATCTATGTGTAAAATCTGTAATGGAAGCCTATAGTTAAAATCTGGTTTTCCTGACTAAGAATATACAAACCATATGAAAACAAAATACAATTTCAAGTGCTATTGACCCCTAGTTTTGTCTGAGTTGCAGATATATTATCAAAATATCTTGCTCAGGTGCAGCAATACTGATGATTAGTATTCCTCTTACCATATACTGTATATTGCATTGCTTATACTGTATGTGTTGTTTTTTTTTACAGGTTACAGCACTGGTTGAGTTCTTCATAGATAATTGTTTTGAATTGTTTGGGAACAACATATCACAGTTGCTCAGTGCATCTGAGCAGGATTCACTAGAAAACATTGATGCTGCAGGTATGTTCATATATGAATGGAAGATAGGGAGATGGTCATTATATATATTTATAATGTTACTTGATAGAATTCCAAGCAGGAAGGGTAATTGTTCCAATGCATCATGGGATAATATAGTTTGCAGTTCTACCCAAATTGTGTAGTTCAATAAAGGCCTTGGTGATTAAAATGATATGAAATGGAACGTTAGAGTGTTTTCCTTAAAAATACTATCATATAGCATTTGGTATGCAAATACAGCTGCCGTTACACACACAATATAGGAATACCATTTTCACCATTTTCATGGTGTAATGAGGATAGATATATGAGAACACCTCTGTTTCCTGTAATGTAATTATAATTTAAATTTTACATTAAAACCTGTTTTTTGATTATGCTAAAAATTAAACTGTGGATGATTATCTATTCATTGAGAAAGTAATTGGAATTTTTACTTTTTTCCAGAGATGTCTGTTCATCAGAATGACTCTGCATATGACAGCACTGATCCAGATCATGAGATTCATGCCAACACTTCAAGAAGGTACCAGGACAATCAGTGGAGACACAACAGAGCTGTTGGTGGGGAATGCACAGTGGACCAAGATATTGATCTCTCAGTTTTGCCTATAGCCCGAATCAGACATGAGATCCATGGCGTGGACAGGAGGTGTTCCGAACCATACATTTTTCCCTCACAGAATGATGCAGCAGTGGCAGAGCAAAAGCTCACCAGAAGCCAAGATGATGTTACAATCAAGAAACAAAGAGTACCATTTAGTGATGAGGAATTGCCCACCCATACACTTCCAAAATATTGTGATAGAGCTTTATATAAGAGGAATATGCCAAAAGAACTGACAATTAATACTAGCTATGCTTCGGACATAGCAGATGACTTTTTAGCAAATGCATCTTCAATCTGTTCGGTCGATAGTTCTTTTTCAGATTGTTCTGTCTTTACGAGCTCTCCACTTATCTCCCCTATAAGTCCGAAGAAAAATGATTTATCAAGACATAAATCTTTCTCTTTAAAGTGTAAAGACTTAAATGACATAGTCAAGGTTGGAAGTGAGTTAAAAAAACATTCAAATTCCTTTTGCTATGAAAACCACAAAAAAATGCTTACCAAAACACAGAGCTGGAGTCCGGACGGAGATCATGCTGGATTGCAACGAAATGGTTTGAGCCGGAGTTTCCTCACTAAAAGTCAACGTGAGTGCAATGGTGTGCGAGACACAGGTTTCCAACAACCCCAGGTAATAAGATTAAGACCTCAGACTGCTCGCAAAATATCTGTAGATGAGGTGTTTAGAATGGTGGACAAAAGAAATCCTGGCAAACCTCCATCATATGAAGAGGCCATTCATAAAAATGTATCTTCCTACAAGGGTATGACTGTTCAAACCATGAGAGACAATGTATCACGTGATGACTACACTACATCTTACTCAATGAAAGGACCATCACCAGATTCCACTCATGATGGCAATAACCCCAACTCTAATGGGGACGTGCAAAAGGACAAAGTCTGTGGATTAACTCCACTTTTTCACCAGCCTGAGAAAGCAAAGTTAGACATTCTCAGGACCAAGTCAGAATCCTGTCAAAGAACCAAGCATGAAAGTTTAGGTCGACGATGCAGTCAGCCTATCTTTGAAGTCTATGATCAGATACAGTATGCTAAAGAGTCATATGTTTAAGCAGTTAATAAAAGCATAGTGTAAATATACTGTAGAGATCTCTGAATTGTAAAATACTGTATGCACATACTGTACAAATTAGAACCTTTTTATATATCTGTGTTGTTTTTGTTAGTTGTGTGATTATTAATAAATTTACATTTCTGTCAGAAATTAGTGGCTAACCATCAGGGATGTAAATGGCAGTAGGTGATTGATGTCATCGCGCAGGGCTTTGTGGGAGAGACCGTTGGGTGTCTGGAATGGCATCCTGCAGTCAGTAGTTCTACTACTGTGCCCCTTGGAGCATCCAAGTGATGCTCCAGACAGGCAACTTGTGAAGCTCCAGGTAGTGCTCTACTTCATAGAGCTGGTGGCTTTAGGAAGTAGGTGTGGCATCATGACATCACTGGTTTAGCAGGAGGGACCTGCACAAGGTGCAGTATCTTCCTGTTATGGCGCTGCTTAGCATATATTTAAAAACGTATTATACAATATTCTGAGAACTAATTGTGCACAATCGGCATCGTAGTGTTTTCGCCATGTTATGGATTGTCTTACAAAGGACCAGTATAGTATTATAGTATTACGCTTCAAAAAGTGATAAAATGGAGAGCGATAAACAACCAGCCAATCAGTTCCTAATTGGCTGGCTGTTATCACTCTCCATGGTATCACTTTTTAAAGCTTGATACATCTGGCCCTAAAGCAGATTTATAAACAGGGCCATCTAGGGGCCTTCGAGCATGGGTTTGTTGGTACCTCTGGAGTTTCTTGTGAGGCTAGTAGAGATTGCTCCCCGGCTGTTTGGTTGTGAATTACACAAAATCAGAACTGCTGGGAAACATCCTCTACCGGCTGCAGCCAGACAGTTACTGGCTGTAAGCATGCTAATTGCTGGATGGCTGATAGCAGGTGGAGAGACAGAGCAGGAAGTCATAATTTTATTTTAACTTAAGTAGAGGCCGCAGTGCATTGCTTTTCCTAGGGCCCATAATGCCATTAAGATGGCCCTGTGTATAAACATGTGTTGTTTGTTTGGTTTACAATAATGAATCACATGGATATTTATATGAATGTAATATGTAAATATGTACTGTCACTTTTATAGTCCATTCACTATTGTAACTTAGACTGTAATGCAAACATCAAACAATAGTTTGATGTATTTTTCACTACAATAAAGCACTTTAAGATAAATATACTATTTTTTGGTTTTGATTTTAGCTATACTTACTGAACAGTGTATAAAACAGGCAGATAATATGAGTTTCTTATGTGTTGCCTTGAGATCCAGTGAAAATAATGTATAATGTGATGTGTTCGACGTGCTGACTATGCAGGGTCTGTGTTGTCTTTGGAGGGCTGTGCTTACTATCTATGGGGGTCTGTTCTATCCTTGGGGGGGGGCTATGCTGACTATGGGGGGGGGGGGCTGTTTTAAACAATGCTATACTTAAAATTTGGTGGCAACCGTTTGGGAAAGGCCCTTTCCTTCCTCTCCTTTAAATTTTTTTTTTTTCTTTATATATATTTTTTTAGAAGAAACAGTATACAATAATTTGGGCTTACATATTACCCACAGAAACAGTAAAAAAAAAAGCAATGCATGTATGGTACCAAAAGATTAATAAGTTCAGTACATATAAGATCTAGCAAAATCCCAATCAATGGTCCACTGATAACACAGAAACCAAGAGGGCTTCAGGACTTGTTTAAACAAGGAAAACAAAAATAAATAAATAAAATATGAAAATGAAAGAATATAGAGAGATGACTAGCAGAGTGCAGGGGGGGGGGGGAGCGAAAGAGGTACCAGGGGGACCATATTTTATGAAAAGTATTCCATGTCATTTTGCAAACTCAAAATATACTCCATCGAGGCCACAAAGTTAATATGTCTATATAAGGCTGTTAAGGAAGGTACCACCAAGCATTTGTAATTGTTGGCAATCAAAGATATATGGTGGCATTACAAATATGGACTATAAGCTTATCTTGGTGTTTGTTAACAGATTGAACAGGAGCACTTAGGAGTGCCACAGAGCTGTCACTTGGCTGAGATAGGCATATAATTCTCTCCAACGCTGCTAAAACTTTCCACAAAACTTTTATAAGTGGGCAAGACCACCAGATGGGTTGGAATGTACAGTTTTCACCACAGTTTCTCCAACATGATGTTGAGGATGATGGAAATATCGTGTGAAGCTTAGATGGTAGCAAATACCATCTTGCATATATACTTTTGTTGGACATCTCTCTTATTGAAATGTTAATCAAAGCTTTTAGCAATTCTCAACCTAGACTCTCCGTCATCAAAAAGAACGGCTGGGTCTGCCACCCATGCTAGTTCATGAGGTTCTCAGTCAGGGGGATTTGGGGCCAGAATGGCGTGATAAATAACAGAGATGCTGCCTTTTTGACCTACTCAGTATGTACAGAGGCATACTATTTGAGGGAGCATTAGATGTTTTCTGGAGGGGAACTGAGAGTTAACAAAACTAATAATCTGTAGATATTGGTACTGGTATGAGGAAAGGATTGAGCGGGGAGGCTCTTTTCTATTCCAACATGACAAAGCAAGAACTATAAAGACATGTAATAGCCTCCGATTTTGGCAGCCATATGTGATGCCGGCTGAACTCTGGTTTTTTTTGAGAGGGCAATACAAGGCAAAACAATGCCTTCTAAACAACTGCTTCTTTAAAAACCTTTGAGTTTGGTCGGCATCCCGCAAGGTCAAGGAACTTAGAGGCAATTACATTTGCCGATGGTTTTAAGACTTTGTGTGGCCCGTACAGAGCCCTGACCTAAACCACATGAAATATTTTTGCAATGAGATGGAATAGAGATTGCAAGCCAGGCCTTCTCGTTCAATATCAGTGCCTGACCTCATATATGCTCTACAGAATGAATGGGCACAAATTTCCACAGAAACACTCAAAATCTTGTGAAAAGCCTTCCAAGAAGAGTGGAAACTATTACAGCTGCAAAAGGGCGACAAGCTCCATATTAACGTATTTTAAATACACTGTCATTATAGTCCCTGTTGGTGTAATGGTCTGGTTCAAATAAATTTGTCCATATAGTGTGTGTATGTATTTTAGGTTTAAGAACTAGGGCAGTGGTTCCCAACCCTGGTCCTCAAGTACCCCCAACAGTGCACGTTTTCCAGGTCACCCGGCAGGTGCACTCATTATTCAGTCACATTTTAAAAGATCCACAGGTGGAGCTAATTATGTCGCCTGTGATTCTGTGTGGAGATTTGGAAAATGTGCACTGTTGGGGGTACTTGAGGACCAGGGTTGGGAACCACTGGGCTAGGGGGATACTTAGGGTTAGGCTGTGGAACAGGCATGTGTAAGGTTTAGGTGGCAGGGTATGGGGGTTAGGTACTTGTGGTGAGAATTACTGCCAAGCTGGGGGGGGGGGGGGGGGGGTGTACACTTCGTACAATGTACTTTCAATTCAATCCAGATCGAATCAGGATCGACTTGCGCTGTGTACACATTCGATTTAGACTATATAGTACATACTGTATATGTACTATATAGTCTTGCCTGCACAGTCTAGTTTCCAATTTGATTTCAATGCTGCAGGGCCACACATCGGGCTCAAATCAAGATCGAATGCATTTGATTTACGTTCGACTTCAATTCAATTTTGCTTATGTCAGCAAAAATTGAAAGGAAAAAAATAGACTAAATCAAACCCTGTGTACGCCATATTAGACAGCAGGATGGATGGGTTGGGTTAGTGTGGGGTGCAGGTGTGATGTCTTGAGATATTCTCCGTTGCCTATGAGATATTGGGGGTTATTCTGTTTGGTTTGCAAAAGAAAACTCCTTTTAATGGACAAAACCATGTGCACTGCAGGTGAGGCAGATGTAACGTGCAGAGAGAGTTACATTTGGTCGGGGTGTGTTCAAACTGAAATCTAAATTGCAGTGTAAACAGAAAGCAGCCAGTATTTACCCTGCACAGAAACAAAATAACTCACCCAAATGGAACTCTCTCCGCACATGTTACATCAGCCCCACCTGCAGTGCACATGGTTGTGTCCATTACAAACCAACCAACCAAACCAACCAGAAATCACCCCAATATGCTTGACATCATATCTGGCCCCTTCTGTTCTCCAGATATTCAGTGTACACACTAGGCAATATAGTAAAAGATATCGCTCAGGAGTGCTGTGAATACTTTCCAGATGCACTGTAGCTGCGCTCAAACATAAACAGTGGGATGTCCGAATTGATTGGTTGCCCTAAATACCTAAGAGTTCAGTACATATGTTAAAGATGCTTCTTCTTTACACCATGCTGTTCGATAAATACTTCTTACTGTTTTAAGTTAATAGCTCATAATTACAGTATGGATCTCTTTGGAAATTTAGCTAGTAAAAACATACACTTGTAGATTTATAAGTTTATTGGGTTCTGTACCAAACTTGGGGTTGTGCACATACAGTATTGTCTTTGTTTTAATTTTGCTGCGGACAGACATTGTATTCTGTGGGTATACAATGGGGTGTGGTATTCCACACAGACAGTCGGGATTCTGACAGTCATTACTCCGACGTCGGAATCCCAACTGCACAGCGGGGGGGGGGGGGGAGCGCAATGAAGCCCCTTGTGGGCTCGCCACGCTGCGCTCGCCATGCTGCACTCGCCACGCTGCGGGCACGGTGCCCAGCTGCGCTCGACACCTATTTTATTCACCCTCTATGGGGATCGTGGACCCCCACGAGGGAGCAGTCGGGATTCCGACGTCGGAGCAATGACTGTCGGAATCCAGACTGTCGGTGAGACTTCCGGCACCCGTACAATGTTCCTTTAACAAAACACATCATTCAAGCAAAAAATTACTCCATCTCCGTGGGTAAGTATTAGGTAGAAATTGAATAAGACATACCTCCCAACATGACCCATTCCAGCAGGGACAAAATGGGTGGGCAGTTTGTGTGGGTCCCCTAGTTGAATTTTGGACTGTGGGTCATGTTGGGAGGTGTGAATAAGGTCTCCTCAGAAAATGCAGTGTAATGCTAGTGGCAGTGGTCTTCTAAGGAAGACTAGTGATGACCCAAAATTTGGATATTGTGTTTCTTTGTGTGTATTGTATGTTATTAGGACTAATATTCATTCTCTTAGTACTTAGCAAATGACATGGCTGACATCAGTTAGCAGTTGTCACAAACTGGAACAAGAGAACCCATCTGTGTACTAAATGATGTCACTTAACAGCGGTTCATCATTCACCTGACCCACAGGACACATTTTCCAGTAATAGTTTACATGGTGGAGCAGACACTGGTGGGACATGAGCACCGCCATCTTGCTCTCAGTCAGATGACAGCGATCCCTCTAGTCCAGGTCCAGCTTTATTGCACATGATGTCTGCCACAAATTATTAGCTGTTATTCTACTTGTTATGATGCCCACTGTGGTGCAAGGAGCAACTGTTGGCGGAAGTAGACAGGTGGTCAGGCGTGAGCCCGTAGCCGGGACCGCCTGTTAGGACGGCCACAGCGGATGCTACACTAACTCTGTTGAGTCCCTGAGGCAGATGGTAAACCCCTGCAGAGCTAGGCTTCACCTGTGGCCGCCGCGTCCGAAGGAGCGAGTTAGGCCCGCTCCGACCCCGATGCAGCCAGGTCTTAGGAATAGACAAGGGGTAGACGATCGCCAAAGGGTACCCAAGAGGACCACTAACTACCGGGCCTAGCTGAGAGTTGACCCCTAACTGCCGGCACCTAGCCAAACCGGGACGCGACCAAGTCGCAGACACAAGAGGACCAGAAGAGGAGCCCCCAGCAGGCTACGCCACAGGAACGGCGACTCCTCAAAACAAGGATAGCAATTGAGGACACTCCCTGCTAGAAAGATACTAATAAAGACAAAAAAGAGAAAGAACCAGAGAATAAGAAGGATACAATAATCGATGATAAAAGAATGAACCCTCGGAAGGGCACGGCCACGGCAGGCCACTGGAGAAGAATGGAAAGAGAATAATGAGCCCACGGAGGGGCACGGCCACGGCGGGCCACAGGAGATGAAAAGAAAGACCGAGGCTCCACAGGAGCACTTACGTGACCCACGAGAAGATGGAGACAATGGGCCAAGCGCAGGCTCAGGCTGAAGCAGGTCTTCTGGCGGAAGCAGGATACTGGACAGGACACTCCATGGAAGGCTGGGAGAACCAGACACAGAAGGGACAAGGAGCTGGACAAAGTACTGAGGGCTGGGAAGCCACGGGGACCGGAAGAGAGTGCTTGTCTGCTAGCTGGGCAGAAAGCTATAACCGGCGTCTGTGCCCAGCAGACGCCGGCTATTTATTTGAATTTCTGACGTCAGGCGCGCGCGCTTGCAGCCGCCGGGCGGAAGTTCGGGAACGTTGCCTAGCAACGTCCCGACGCTCCGTTTCAGAGTGAGGCTTGGGACGCTGCTCGACAGCGTCCCCAGCCACGTCACTCACTGCCGCATCCGCTGTCCGTCCGGGTGCATTGCAGCCCGGACGGCGGCGTGCAACAGTACCCCCCCTTGAGGAATGGTTAACAACCCTTTTCCACTGGGTTTATTGGGAAATTGTCGGAAAAAATCCTTTTAAGATTGGGCGAATGCAAGTCTCAATCCGAAACCCAAGACCTCTCCTCGGGACCAAACCCCCTCCAGTGTACCAGAAACTGCAAAGAACCTCTCACGAGTCTGGAATCAAGGATTTTCTCCACACAGAACTCCTTTAGCCCCTGCACTATCACCGGGGCAGAGCCATTCCTCAGTCTGCGAGGAAATTTTTGTGAAAAAACCACTGGTTTAAGAAGTGAAGCATGGAAGGTACTTGAAATTCTGAGGGACTTAGGTAGGGAAAGACGGAACGCTACCGGATTAACCCTCCTGACAATCTGAAAAGGACCCATGAACCGAGGCCCCAATCTCGCCGATGGTTGGTGAAGCTTAATATTACGGGTGGATAGCCACACCCACTCACCAACTTTGAAACGGCAAGGACGTCTGGATTTGTCAGAAAATACCTTCTCTCTGAAAGAAGCTTCCTTAAGGGCCAAATGGACCTTTTTCCATATACTCGAGAGTCAAGAGGCGGCTGACGAAGAAGAACCGGAGGCATCTGGTCCCAAAGAGTTAGCCCGTGGATGGAACCCATAGACCGTAAAGAAGGGTGAGGTCTTGGAGGCCGAATGATGTGCGTTATTATACGCAAATTCAGCTAACGGCAGGAAACTGACCCAATCATTTTGTAGTTTGGAAACAAAGACCCTCAAGTACTGTTTGAGAGACTGATTGAGACGTTCCGTTTGCCCATTGGCCTGTGGATGAAACGCAGAAGTGAGACTGGTCTTTACTTTTAAGGCTGCACAGAACAGTCTCCAGAACTGTGCCACAAACTGTGGACCACGGTCGGAAACGATATCACTGGGTAATCCATGCAACCGAAAAATGTGCTGGAGAAACAAAGTGGCCAGTTCCTTAGCCGAAGGTAACTGTTTCAAGGCCACAAAGTGTGCCATCTTGGAAAATCTATCAATGACTACCCAGATGACCTGACACTGGGATGAGATCGGAAGACCAACAATAAAATCCATGGCCAAATGGGACCAAGGCCTGCAGGGAACAGACAGATGCAACAATTCTCCTAAGGGTCGAGAACGTGCAACCTTATGTCGGGCACAATCCGGACAAGACAGCACAAAATCCTTGTTGTCCCTGGCCATCCCTGGCCACCAGACCATACGAGACAGAAGAGCAAGTGTCTTATATACTCCTGCATGACCAGCAATCATGGAGTTATGGCATTCTGCCAAGACTCTGCGTCTTAGAGATGGAGGAACGAACAACCTGTTCTCTGGTGTTTGGGCTGGAGCTTGTCCCTGAGCTTGAAGGAGAAGACCTTCCAAGGTTTGACTCACTCCAGCATGAATACAGGATGTGGGAATGATGGGCCCTAACTTGACTCTACTCTCCTGCTGAGGAAGGAAACATCTTTTATGAAAAGTATTCCATGTCATTTTGCAAACTCAAAATATACTCCATCGAGGCCACAAAGTTAATATGTCTATATAAGGCTGTTAAGGAAGGTACCACCAAGCATTTGTAATTGTTGGCAATCAAAGATATATGGTGGCATTACAAATATGGACTATAAGCTTATCTTGGTGTTTGTTAACAGATTGAACAGGAGCACTTAGGAGTGCCACAGAGCTGTCACTTGGCTGAGATAGGCATATAATTCTCTCCAACGCTGCTAAAACTTTCCACAAAACTTTTATAAGTGGGCAAGACCACCAGATGGGTTGGAATGTACAGTTTTCACCACAGTTTCTCCAACATGATGTTGAGGATGATGGAAATATCGTGTGAAGCTTAGATGGTAGCAAATACCATCTTGCATATATACTTTTGTTGGACATCTCTCTTATTGAAATGTTAATCAAAGCTTTTAGCAATTCTCAACCTAGACTCTCCGTCATCAAAAAGAACGGCTGGGTCTGCCACCCATGCTAGTTCATGAGGTTCTCAGTCAGGGGGATTTGGGGCCAGAATGGCGTGATAAATAACAGAGATGCTGCCTTTTTGACCTACTCAGTATGTACAGAGGCATACTATTTGAGGGAGCATTAGATGTTTTCTGGAGGGGAACTGAGAGTTAACAAAACTAATAATCTGTAGATATTGGTACTGGTATGAGGAAAGGATTGAGCGGGGAGGCTCTTTTCTATTCCAACATGACAAAGCAAGAACTATAAAGACATGTAATAGCCTCCGATTTTGGCAGCCATATGTGATGCCGGCTGAACTCTGGTTTTTTTTGAGAGGGCAATACAAGGCAAAACAATGCCTTCTAAACAACTGCTTCTTTAAAAACCTTTGAGTTTGGTCGGCATCCCGCAAGGTCAAGGAACTTAGAGGCAATTACATTTGCCGATGGTTTTAAGACTTTGTGTGGCCCGTACAGAGCCCTGACCTAAACCACATGAAATATTTTTGCAATGAGATGGAATAGAGATTGCAAGCCAGGCCTTCTCGTTCAATATCAGTGCCTGACCTCATATATGCTCTACAGAATGAATGGGCACAAATTTCCACAGAAACACTCAAAATCTTGTGAAAAGCCTTCCAAGAAGAGTGGAAACTATTACAGCTGCAAAAGGGCGACAAGCTCCATATTAACGTATTTTAAATACACTGTCATTATAGTCCCTGTTGGTGTAATGGTCTGGTTCAAATAAATTTGTCCATATAGTGTGTGTATGTATTTTAGGTTTAAGAACTAGGGCAGTGGTTCCCAACCCTGGTCCTCAAGTACCCCCAACAGTGCACGTTTTCCAGGTCACCCGGCAGGTGCACTCATTATTCAGTCACATTTTAAAAGATCCACAGGTGGAGCTAATTATGTCGCCTGTGATTCTGTGTGGAGATTTGGAAAATGTGCACTGTTGGGGGTACTTGAGGACCAGGGTTGGGAACCACTGGGCTAGGGGGATACTTAGGGTTAGGCTGTGGAACAGGCATGTGTAAGGTTTAGGTGGCAGGGTATGGGGGTTAGGTACTTGTGGTGAGAATTACTGCCAAGCTGGGGGGGGGGGGGGGGTGTACACTTCGTACAATGTACTTTCAATTCAATCCAGATCGAATCAGGATCGACTTGCGCTGTGTACACATTCGATTTAGACTATATAGTACATACTGTATATGTACTATATAGTCTTGCCTGCACAGTCTAGTTTCCAATTTGATTTCAATGCTGCAGGGCCACACATCGGGCTCAAATCAAGATCGAATGCATTTGATTTACGTTCGACTTCAATTCAATTTTGCTTATGTCAGCAAAAATTGAAAGGAAAAAAATAGACTAAATCAAACCCTGTGTACGCCATATTAGACAGCAGGATGGATGGGTTGGGTTAGTGTGGGGTGCAGGTGTGATGTCTTGAGATATTCTCCGTTGCCTATGAGATATTGGGGGTTATTCTGTTTGGTTTGCAAAAGAAAACTCCTTTTAATGGACAAAACCATGTGCACTGCAGGTGAGGCAGATGTAACGTGCAGAGAGAGTTACATTTGGTCGGGGTGTGTTCAAACTGAAATCTAAATTGCAGTGTAAACAGAAAGCAGCCAGTATTTACCCTGCACAGAAACAAAATAACTCACCCAAATGGAACTCTCTCCGCACATGTTACATCAGCCCCACCTGCAGTGCACATGGTTGTGTCCATTACAAACCAACCAACCAAACCAACCAGAAATCACCCCAATATGCTTGACATCATATCTGGCCCCTTCTGTTCTCCAGATATTCAGTGTACACACTAGGCAATATAGTAAAAGATATCGCTCAGGAGTGCTGTGAATACTTTCCAGATGCACTGTAGCTGCGCTCAAACATAAACAGTGGGATGTCCGAATTGATTGGTTGCCCTAAATACCTAAGAGTTCAGTACATATGTTAAAGATGCTTCTTCTTTACACCATGCTGTTCGATAAATACTTCTTACTGTTTTAAGTTAATAGCTCATAATTACAGTATGGATCTCTTTGGAAATTTAGCTAGTAAAAACATACACTTGTAGATTTATAAGTTTATTGGGTTCTGTACCAAACTTGGGGTTGTGCACATACAGTATTGTCTTTGTTTTAATTTTGCTGCGGACAGACATTGTATTCTGTGGGTATACAATGGGGTGTGGTATTCCACACAGACAGTCGGGATTCTGACAGTCATTACTCCGACGTCGGAATCCCAACTGCACAGCGGGGGGGGGGGGGAGCGCAATGAAGCCCCTTGTGGGCTCGCCACGCTGCGCTCGCCATGCTGCACTCGCCACGCTGCGGGCACGGTGCCCAGCTGCGCTCGACACCTATTTTATTCACCCTCTATGGGGATCGTGGACCCCCACGAGGGAGCAGTCGGGATTCCGACGTCGGAGCAATGACTGTCGGAATCCAGACTGTCGGTGAGACTTCCGGCACCCGTACAATGTTCCTTTAACAAAACACATCATTCAAGCAAAAAATTACTCCATCTCCGTGGGTAAGTATTAGGTAGAAATTGAATAAGACATACCTCCCAACATGACCCATTCCAGCAGGGACAAAATGGGTGGGCAGTTTGTGTGGGTCCCCTAGTTGAATTTTGGACTGTGGGTCATGTTGGGAGGTGTGAATAAGGTCTCCTCAGAAAATGCAGTGTAATGCTAGTGGCAGTGGTCTTCTAAGGAAGACTAGTGATGACCCAAAATTTGGATATTGTGTTTCTTTGTGTGTATTGTATGTTATTAGGACTAATATTCATTCTCTTAGTACTTAGCAAATGACATGGCTGACATCAGTTAGCAGTTGTCACAAACTGGAACAAGAGAACCCATCTGTGTACTAAATGATGTCACTTAACAGCGGTTCATCATTCACCTGACCCACAGGACACATTTTCCAGTAATAGTTTACATGGTGGAGCAGACACTGGTGGGACATGAGCACCGCCATCTTGCTCTCAGTCAGATGACAGCGATCCCTCTAGTCCAGGTCCAGCTTTATTGCACATGATGTCTGCCACAAATTATTAGCTGTTATTCTACTTGTTATGATGCCCACTGTGGTGCAAGGAGCAACTGTTGGCGGAAGTAGACAGGTGGTCAGGCGTGAGCCCGTAGCCGGGACCGCCTGTTAGGACGGCCACAGCGGATGCTACACTAACTCTGTTGAGTCCCTGAGGCAGATGGTAAACCCCTGCAGAGCTAGGCTTCACCTGTGGCCGCCGCGTCCGAAGGAGCGAGTTAGGCCCGCTCCGACCCCGATGCAGCCAGGTCTTAGGAATAGACAAGGGGTAGACGATCGCCAAAGGGTACCCAAGAGGACCACTAACTACCGGGCCTAGCTGAGAGTTGACCCCTAACTGCCGGCACCTAGCCAAACCGGGACGCGACCAAGTCGCAGACACAAGAGGACCAGAAGAGGAGCCCCCAGCAGGCTACGCCACAGGAACGGCGACTCCTCAAAACAAGGATAGCAATTGAGGACACTCCCTGCTAGAAAGATACTAATAAAGACAAAAAAGAGAAAGAACCAGAGAATAAGAAGGATACAATAATCGATGATAAAAGAATGAACCCTCGGAAGGGCACGGCCACGGCAGGCCACTGGAGAAGAATGGAAAGAGAATAATGAGCCCACGGAGGGGCACGGCCACGGCGGGCCACAGGAGATGAAAAGAAAGACCGAGGCTCCACAGGAGCACTTACGTGACCCACGAGAAGATGGAGACAATGGGCCAAGCGCAGGCTCAGGCTGAAGCAGGTCTTCTGGCGGAAGCAGGATACTGGACAGGACACTCCATGGAAGGCTGGGAGAACCAGACACAGAAGGGACAAGGAGCTGGACAAAGTACTGAGGGCTGGGAAGCCACGGGGACCGGAAGAGAGTGCTTGTCTGCTAGCTGGGCAGAAAGCTATAACCGGCGTCTGTGCCCAGCAGACGCCGGCTATTTATTTGAATTTCTGACGTCAGGCGCGCGCGCTTGCAGCCGCCGGGCGGAAGTTCGGGAACGTTGCCTAGCAACGTCCCGACGCTCCGTTTCAGAGTGAGGCTTGGGACGCTGCTCGACAGCGTCCCCAGCCACGTCACTCACTGCCGCATCCGCTGTCCGTCCGGGTGCATTGCAGCCCGGACGGCGGCGTGCAACAGTACCCCCCCTTGAGGAATGGTTAACAACCCTTTTCCACTGGGTTTATTGGGAAATTGTCGGAAAAAATCCTTTTAAGATTGGGCGAATGCAAGTCTCAATCCGAAACCCAAGACCTCTCCTCGGGACCAAACCCCCTCCAGTGTACCAGAAACTGCAAAGAACCTCTCACGAGTCTGGAATCAAGGATTTTCTCCACACAGAACTCCTTTAGCCCCTGCACTATCACCGGGGCAGAGCCATTCCTCAGTCTGCGAGGAAATTTTTGTGAAAAAACCACTGGTTTAAGAAGTGAAGCATGGAAGGTACTTGAAATTCTGAGGGACTTAGGTAGGGAAAGACGGAACGCTACCGGATTAACCCTCCTGACAATCTGAAAAGGACCCATGAACCGAGGCCCCAATCTCGCCGATGGTTGGTGAAGCTTAATATTACGGGTGGATAGCCACACCCACTCACCAACTTTGAAACGGCAAGGACGTCTGGATTTGTCAGAAAATACCTTCTCTCTGAAAGAAGCTTCCTTAAGGGCCAAATGGACCTTTTTCCATATACTCGAGAGTCAAGAGGCGGCTGACGAAGAAGAACCGGAGGCATCTGGTCCCAAAGAGTTAGCCCGTGGATGGAACCCATAGACCGTAAAGAAGGGTGAGGTCTTGGAGGCCGAATGATGTGCGTTATTATACGCAAATTCAGCTAACGGCAGGAAACTGACCCAATCATTTTGTAGTTTGGAAACAAAGACCCTCAAGTACTGTTTGAGAGACTGATTGAGACGTTCCGTTTGCCCATTGGCCTGTGGATGAAACGCAGAAGTGAGACTGGTCTTTACTTTTAAGGCTGCACAGAACAGTCTCCAGAACTGTGCCACAAACTGTGGACCACGGTCGGAAACGATATCACTGGGTAATCCATGCAACCGAAAAATGTGCTGGAGAAACAAAGTGGCCAGTTCCTTAGCCGAAGGTAACTGTTTCAAGGCCACAAAGTGTGCCATCTTGGAAAATCTATCAATGACTACCCAGATGACCTGACACTGGGATGAGATCGGAAGACCAACAATAAAATCCATGGCCAAATGGGACCAAGGCCTGCAGGGAACAGACAGATGCAACAATTCTCCTAAGGGTCGAGAACGTGCAACCTTATGTCGGGCACAATCCGGACAAGACAGCACAAAATCCTTGTTGTCCCTGGCCATCCCTGGCCACCAGACCATACGAGACAGAAGAGCAAGTGTCTTATATACTCCTGCATGACCAGCAATCATGGAGTTATGGCATTCTGCCAAGACTCTGCGTCTTAGAGATGGAGGAACGAACAACCTGTTCTCTGGTGTTTGGGCTGGAGCTTGTCCCTGAGCTTGAAGGAGAAGACCTTCCAAGGTTTGACTCACTCCAGCATGAATACAGGATGTGGGAATGATGGGCCCTAACTTGACTCTACTCTCCTGCTGAGGAAGGAAACATCTAGAAAGAGCGTCTGCTCTGATGTTCTTAGATCCAGGTCTATATGAGATAATGAAATTAAACCGCATAAAGAAGAAAGCCCACCGGGCTTGGCGAGAGTTCAATCTCTTGGCTGACTCAATGTATTGTAGGTTCTTATGGTCAGTCAAGACAAGAATCTGATGGGCCGCTCCTTCCAGCCACTGTCACCATTCGTCAAAGGTCCACTTAATGGCGAGTAATTCTCTGTTGCCTACGTCATAATTGGACTCTGCCTGAGAAAATTTTCGGGACATGTAGGCACAAGGGTGGAATTGTAGTGATTCAGGATCTCTCTGAGAGAGAACCGCCCCAGCCCCTACCTCAGAGGCATTGACCTCTACCACAAACGGCAGACTGGGATTGGGGTGTTTAAGAACCGGAGCCGAAATGAAGGCCTGTTTCAAAACTTTAAAGGCCTGCTCTACCTGAGGACTCCATACAGACGGATCTGCCCCTTTTTAGTCAGAGCCACCAAGGGTTCCACAATGGACGAAAAAGCATGAATAAATTGTCTATAATAGTTGGCGAACCCAAGAAACCGCTGGACTGCCTTTAAGTTAGTGGGCCGGACCCAATCCACGATGGCTTGTAATTTCTTGGGATCCATTTGGAACCCCTGGGAAGAAATTATATATCCAAGGAAAGATATTTGGGTCACCTCAAATTCACATTTTTCTAACTTTGTGAATAGCTGGTTTTCCAACAGTTTCTGCAGTACCTGGCGTACTTGTGCTCTATGCGACTCCAAGTCTCGTGAAAAAATTAAAATATCGTCTAAATAGACAACTACAAATTTGCCCAAGAATTCCCGAAGGACGTCATTGATAAAAACTTGGAAAACGGCTGGGGCATTGGAGAGGCCGAACGGCATTACCAGGTACTCGTAGTGCCCCGTCTGAGTACTGAACGCCGTCTTCCATTCGTCCCCTTCCTTGATTCTAATGAGGTTATAAGCCCCCCTCAGATCAATTTTGAAGAAAATGGTAGCGGTCAGTAGTTGGTCAAACAGAACCGTAATCAAAGGAAGGGGATAGGTGTTCTTCACAGTAATTTTGTTGAGGGCACGGAAATCTATGCAAGGCCTCAAAGAACCGTCTTTTTTTGCCACAAAAAAGAAACCGGCACTGAGAGGTGATTTAGAGGGCCGAATAAAACCTTTTGAGAGGCTCTCTTGAATGTATTCATCCATAGCCTTTGTCTCCGGGACGGACAAGGCATAAAGTCTGCACTTGGGTAATGGAGCGTTAGGGACTAGCTGGATGGCACAGTCGTATGGCCGGTGTGGAGGCAAACTGTCGGCCTTGCCCTTTGAAAAAACATCGAAAAAATCTTGGTAGGGAACGGGGACCCCTGCTAAAGAGGTGGAATTTACCGGGAGTGAAATATGAAGACACTGTTGCTGACAAGTGGGACTCCAATGGGCAATTTCTCCCAGGTGCTAATCAATGATAGGATTGTGCTTCTTCAACCAGGGAAAACCCAACACAATGGGCACCGAAGGACAGGAGGTTATCAGGAAGGTAATTTCCTCCTGGTGAAAAAGACCAATGGTCAACCGCACGGGAGGAGTCTGAAATAAGACGGCCCCATTGGAGAGCACCCCACCATCTAAACCCCGTAGGGTGATGGGAACAGGAAGCCGGAGTTGGGGAATCCCCAAACTCTGGGCGATGGTAGAGTCTAGGAAGTTACCAGCCGCACCACTGTCAATAAAAACAGACCCTGAAAAATTGTATCCCTGAAAGGATATACACCCCGGTACTAATAACGAATCTAGAGAGGAAAATAGCTGAAGGCCGAAGTGAACCCTCTCTTCGTTCACTTGGCCCGGCCTTTTACTGGCCTATTGGGACAGTTTCTCAGAACGTGACACTTACACCCACAGTATAAGCAAAGTCCTGAGCTCAGTCGGCGAGCCCTTTCTTCCGGGGAAATGCGAGCTGCCCCAAGTTGCATCGGTTCCTCGCTTTCCTCAGGGGTCACCGGGACATAGGGAACCACCCGGGTGAGAGAGCCCCGTTCAGACCTCCACTCACGGAGGCGACGGTCAATTTTAATGGCTAATTCCATTAATTTATCCAAAGTTTTAGGTGCCGGGTATTGAATGAGGCAATCCTTCATTTCGTCGGCCAGACCACAACGAAATTGGCTGCGTAACGCTGGATCGTTCCATCCGCAGTCATTTGCCCATCGGCGGAACTCTGTACAATAAGCCTCAGCTGGGTCTTTCCCTTGTTTAAGGGCCCTAAGATGAGTCTCTGCTGAGGCTTCTTGGTCAGGGTCATCATATAACAACCCAAGAGAACTAAAGAAACTGTCTAGCGAGGTCAAAGCTGGGCTGTCAGAAGGCAGTCCAAAGGCCCAGGTCTGGGGGTCACCCTGGAGTAAAGATATTACAAGACCGATATGCTGGGCCTCGGACGTGAAAGAGCGCGGTTTGAGCCTAAAATACAGCTTGCAGCTCTCTCTAAAATTAAAGAAGGTTTTGCTATCCCCAGAGAACCGATCTGGAAGGTTCATTTTGGGGTCTGAACCCCCTGACTCTGAGGGCCGCATCCTTTGCTCTTGAGAAGCTACCTTTAAAGACAATTCCCGCACCATCTGAGTAAGCCCCTGGAGCTGATAAGAAAAAGTCTGGGGAGTAGTACTCATAATACCAAATCACTCAACAACTAACAGGAGTAAATATAAGACCAAATATGGTATGTCTTTTTTTCTGGCCGGTTATAATGTTATGATGCCCACTGTGGTGCAAGGAGCAACTGTTGGCGGAAGTAGACAGGTGGTCAGGCGTGAGCCCGTAGCCGGGACCGCTGGTTAGGACGGCCACAGCGGATGCTACACTAACTCTGTTGAGTCCCTGAGGCAGATGGTAAACCCCTGCAGAGCTAGGCTTCACCTGTGGCCACTGTGTCCGAAGGAGCGAGTTAGGCTCGCTTCGACCCCGATGCAGCCAGGTCTTAGGAATAGACAAGGGGTAGACGATCGCCAAAGGGTACCCAAGAGGACCACTAACTACCGGGCCTAGCTCGGCAGCGTCCCCAGCCACGTCACTCACTGCCGCATCCGCCGTCCGTCCGGGTGCATTGCAGCCCGGACGGCGGCGTGCAACACTACTGGTCACTCCAACACACCTACTAGATCATGTTCGCCAGCCCTGCTGGTAACAGAGGCTGTTGCTGTGTCTCTATATTGTATTCAATAAAAAAATATTTCTTATGCTTAGACCTAGTTTTTTTTCCCATACTCCCTCCAGCTGTACAAACCATGGCTACTGTCATGAATCCAAAACAATCACAGATCCAAGAAGAGTGACAACAGTGTTTAAAACAGCTGAGGACTATGAGTATGGAGAACTAACCCCTGCATTATGCATTTGAATTGGATTGCTGAAATATACTGTACCTTTCATTTGAGACACTAATGAATGAACATTGCTTGTTGACAATTGAGCGGCAAGAGGGCATTAGCACATACTGTAATAATGATGTTCATTTTGTGTGTCATTGTCATCAGAGTGGCCACCTAGGGCCTGGTTCTCAACCAATCGAGGTGTGTGCTGACAACAAAGTTGTCAGACCATGCCCTAATCCTATTATTCTCCTGACAGTAATTGTCCAGTAGGTGGAAGTAGGGATGGTTTCACTAGCTACGCCAGAAGCAAATAGGGAAATCAGTGCCTCCAGACAGGGGGGTGTGTTATGGGCAGAGCGACACTCTTGGCTCATGCTTCCCCCACACCAGGCTCCCAGCATAGAGACATCGAATTTTCTCTCTGTGGGAGATGATTGGAGCAATGATGAGTGAATACAATGCCCATCGCAACTAATCAACTTTGAGGTAACATTTGTCATGTACACTTTGCAGATATTACAGGAAGAGGGTTTCCGTAGGTACCGCCACTAGGCAATCACCACACGCTTGCATGATCACCAGACCGCCCCTGCACAATAGCGCTGAAGTGAAGTGAACACTTTGATGTAGCCAACTCTTTCCTGTGTACATGACCACTACATGGCTGCATAACCATAGCTTCCAGTGGTTGCATGATCATGCTGTGCCATGCAGGTGCATGCTCATGCAGCTTGTTCTCTTACATTAGCGGTAACCAGCACAGGTTAGGAATGCAATTTTGTGGTGACTTTTTACAGTTGGGTATGGGGCACAAACTCGATTCTACTATAAATAAAGCCCCTACTGTATGTTTGACCAAATTATTTCACTGCTTCTTAACTTGTTTTCTATTTGTTGACAGAAACCATCCAAGTATGCACTAGAATCTTTTACACTATTTGCATAAACATGACATCAAATGTTTAAAATAACTGAGATAATGAGGCTTCCTCAAGACGAACATTATGTTCTATCTGCAGGGAGAAGGAAAACCACATTCATGACAAAATGTAACTCTCACTGTTTAAAATGTTAACTTTTTTTTTTTTTTTTAATTAAATTAATAATATTACATTGTGTTTAGTCAATTGATGGTCCAGGGGCAAATGCAGGATTTGTGAAGGGGGTTTTCAGATATGTGTACGTGTGCACTATAAATATTCTAATAGGCTGCTCCCCTAAAGTAACAGTAAATTAGCTTTAGACATCCAGACTACTAGCTGGCTATATATATATATATATATATATATATATATATATATATATATATATATATATATATATATAGCCAGGTTGTAACAAAGTACACACAAACAGCGGCACTCGGTGGGTTTTCAAAAAGATGTATTCAAATATTGTCCAACGTTTCGGGGACTAGCCCCTTTGTCAAGGTGCAGGAAACAACAAAAACAGTGGTCATGCATCAAACTTAAATAGGGTGAATTTTACCGTGAGGCGTGTTCATTCAGACGCCGGGGAGCCCGCTGCCGGAAGCCGCTCTAGCCAGAAGGCGAATGCCGGGGTGTGGGTGGTGCTTACTTTGCGTGTCACCCTATTTAAGTTTGATGCATGACCACTGTTTTTGTTGTTTCCTGCACCTTGACAAAGGGGCTAGTCCCCGAAATGTTGGACAATATTTGAATACATCTTTTTGAAAACCCACCGAGTGCCGCTGTTTGTGTGTACTTTGTTACAACCTGGTTACCTATCGTATCCTGAGGGCACCTGGGAATTTGCCACATTGAGTTGGAGTGCCAAGCCGCAACACTACTTCTATCTATCTATCTATCTATCTATCTATCTATCTATCTATATATATATATATATATATATATATATATACACACAACAACAAAATTCCTGGAATTTGTGCTATTAGTGGATGGTCGCCAATAACACTTAGCTCCCTACTAGCGGAGCTTCCTCTACCCAATACTACCACAACAGTGTTAGGCACCCTCTGTTGTGATGGTTATTCCTGTCTTTCCTTACTTACAAACTTTTTTACAAGAACCATACATATATACACGTATAAAACTGTTTATTAAAACATCGATTTCTTTAAAACAGGTTCTTCTTGTCATAGAAGTGCAATCTTTGTTTCATCTGTAAAACAAAGATTGTACTTCTATGACCAGAAGAACCTGTTTTAAAGAAATCTATGTTTTAATAAACAGTTTTATACGTGAATATATGTATGGTTCTTGTAAAAAAGTTTGTAAGTAAGGAAAGACAGGAATAACCATCACAACAGAGGGCGCCTAACACTATTGTGGTTATATATATATATATATATATATATATATATATATATATATATATATATATATATATATATATATATATATATATAGTGAAAATTGGAGACACTCACCGGACTTGCTGAAGCAAAAGTTTTTAATGGTACATACCACCTTTAATTCAACCAGTGCATAACAGTGGGTACAGGTTGACCTGTACCCACTGTTATGCACTGGTTGAATTAAAGGTGGTATGTACCATTAAAAACTTTTGCTTCAGCAAGTCCGGTGATTGTCTCCAATTTTCACTCGCATGTGTTTGGAAGTATCCAGGATCGGGACTTTCTGGCTTTAGGCACCCCGGCAGTTCTTTGCATATTGGGAGAGTGCTATCCCCACGATATGGATATATATATATATATATATATATATATATATATATATATATATATATATACATGGAATCCGCACACAATTCACTGGTTCATCACGGTTGTACTCACTCTAAGGCACAAGACTACAACATAGAATTTTGAAAGGAGGGCACTCACCAATATGCAGATAAAACTTCAATTTATTCAATTAATTAAAATATTGAACCTCAGATAGTCGTCAATGTTTCGGTCCGCATTTCAAACCTTCTTCAAGACAGACAGTATAGCAGCAAGAGATCTTACTCCAACAGAGACCTAATTAACACTGGTCCCCTGGTGAACTTTTATACCCACCCATACAGGAAGTACCTTCCGTATACCAATAGAAATCAATGTAATTGCAATATGCTTATAAGTGATAATGGGCTAACTACAAACATCTCCCAGACTTCTCTGTATGTGTATGTGTCAAAAGACATAAAGGATTCCACTACATGTACCATACATTCAAAAGAAACCCCTCTATGGGGAACCGATACGTAATCCCGGCGGTCGGAATCCCGACACTGGAATCCCGACCGCCGAAATCCCGACATGGGGGGGGACGTGGATCGCCCCCCTTGCGGGCTCGCTGCGCTCGCCACGCAGCGGGCCCGGTGCCTCGCTACGCTCGGCACGCTATTTTATTCTCCCTCTATGGGTGTCGTGGACACCCACGGAGGGAGAAAGTTTCGGGATTTCGGCGGTCGGGATTCTGAACGCCGGGATCCCGACCGCCGGCAAATTGACCGCATCCCCTCTATGGCACCGGGTATATAGTATCGGCGTGCGTTCCAACTCCGTGGAACGCACCGCCATATTGTTTCCGCCAAAGGCTATTAGCATAATCCGAATTATATGGCCAAATAAATAAGTCTACCTGCATCACCAATACGCAGGCGAGGTGCGCTACCCCCCCCCCCCCCATTCATCATCGCCAGACAATGCCGCCGGACAGATCATCCATGCGGCCCCACTCTGTACTCCACAGCATCGCGTCTTCCGGAAGTGACGCGTATGTTGTGTGTTACGATGCCTACGGTGGCACCAGGTGAGATGGGTGGAGGACTTGAGCAAGTGGTCAGGCGTGAGCCCGCAGCCGGGACCGCCGGTTAGGACGGCCACAGCGGATCCTACTCTGACTCTATTGAGTCCCTGAGGCAGATGGTAAACCCCTGCAGAGCTAGGCTTCACCTGTGGCCGCCGCGTCCGAAGGAGCGAGTTAGGCCCACTCCGACCCCGATGCAGCCAGGTCTTAAGTATGGACAAGGGGTAAACGATCGCCACAGGGCACCCAAGAGGACTGCTAACTACCGGGCCTCACTGGGAATTGACCCCTGACTGCCGGCACCAGGCCAAAACCGGGAAGCGACCAAGTCGCAGACACAACCAAATGGGAAGAGGAGTCTCCAGCAGGCTAAGCTACAGGGACAGTGACTCCTCAAAACCGGGATATGACAAGAGGGCACTCCCTGCCTGACAGGTGTTAATAAAGACAGAAAGATACAAGAAGATAAAGAATGAAGCCCCTAAAGGGCACGGCCACGGCGGACCACGGAAGCTGAATTGAAAGGGAACCCTGAACCCACGGAGGGACACGGCCACGGCGGGCCACAAGAGCTGAAGAAAAAGAGAATACAGAACCCACGGAGGGGCACGGCCATGGCGGGCCATGGAAGACAGAAAGAAGGACCGGGGCTCCACAGGAGCACTTACGTGACCCACGAGATGATGGAGACAGTGGGCCAAACGCAGGCTCAGGCTGAAGCTGGTTTTCTGGCTGAAGCAGGTGGCTGACAGGACACACCAGGAGACGCTGGAAAAAAACGAGGAAACGAAGGGACCAGGAACAGAATGCAGAGAAATGGGCTGAGAAGCAACGGGGACCGGAGGCACAAGCTATCTGCCAACAGGGCAGAGAGCTAGCAGCTTAAACTAAGCTAAAGCTATAACCGGCGTCTGTGCCCAGCAGACGCCGGCTATTTATATGAATTTTCGTGCCGCCTGACTAACGTCAGGCGCGCGCGTTATCTGCCGCCGGGCGGAAGCCGGGAACGTTGCCTAGCAACGTCCCGATGCTCTCCGCCAGAAGGAGGCTTGAGACGCTGCCGGGCAACGTCCCCGGCCGCGTCACAGCCTGCAGTATCCGCCGTCCGTCCGGGTGCCTCGCAGCCCGGACGGCGGTGTGCAACAGTACCCCCCCCTTGAGGAAGGGTTAACAACCCTTTACCACCGGGTTTATTGGGAAATTGCCGGAAAAAAACCCTTTTCAGGTTGGGTGAATGCAAATCCCTATCCGGAACCCAAGACCTCTCCTCGGGACCGAACCCCCTCCAGTGCACAAGAAACTGCAGAGAACCTCTCATGAGTCTGGAATCGAGGATTTTCTCCACACAGAACTCCTGTTGCCCCTGTACCATCACTGGAGCGGAGCTATTCCTCAGTCTGCGAGGAAATTTTTGAGAAAAAACCACTGGCTTGAGAAGCGAAGCATGGAAGGTACTTGCAATTTTGAGGGACTTAGGTAGGGACAAACGGAACGCTACCGGATTTACCCTCCTGACAATCTGGAAAGGACCAATGAACCGAGGTCCTAATCTTGCTGATGGTTGGTGAAGCTTTATATTACGGGTGGATAGCCACACCCAGTCACCAACTTTGAAACGGCAAGGATGTCTAAATCTGTCAGAAAATACCTTCTCTCTGAAAGAAGCTTCTTTAAGAGCACAATGGACCTTTTTCCATATGACTGGGAGTCGAGAGGCAGCTGATGAAGAAGAACCGAGGGTATTAGGTCCCAAGGAGTTGGCTCGTGGATGGAATCCATAGACCGTAAAGAAGGGTGAGTATTTTGAGGCTGAATGATATGCATTATTATATGCAAATTCGGCTAACGGTAGGAAACTGACCCAATCATTTTGCAGCTTGGAAACAAAGACCCTCAAGTACTGCTTAAGAGACTGATTGAGACTTTCCGTTTGCCCATTGGCCTGTGGATGAAACGCGGAAGTGAGACTGGTTTTTACTTTTAAGACTGCACAGAACAGTCTCCAGAACTGTGCCACAAACTGTGGACCACGGTCGGAAACTATATCACTGGGAAGTCTGTGTAACCGAAAAATGTGTTGGAGGAACAAAGTGGACAATTCCCTAGCTGAGGGTAATTGTCTTAAGGCCACAAAGTGTGCCATCTTGGAAAATCTATCGATGACTACCCAGATGACCTGACACTGGGAAGAGATCGGAAGACCAACGATAAAATCCATGGCCAGATGAGACCAAGGCCTGCAGGGAACGGACAGAGGCAACAATTCTCCAAGGGGTCGAGAACGCGGAACCTTATGGCGGGCACAATCCGGACAAGACAGTACGAAATCCTTGCTGTCCCTGGCCATACCTGGCCACCAGACCACACGAGATAGAAGAGCAAGTGTTTTATAAACTCCTGGATGACCCGCAATTTTGGAGTCATGGCATTCTGCCAAGACTCTGCGTCTTAGAGATGGAGGAACGAACAACCTGTTCTCTGGTGTTTGGGCTGGAGCTTGACCTTGAGCTTGGCGGAGAAGACCCTCCAAGGTTTGACTCAATCCCGCATGAACACAGGATGTGGGAACGATGGGCCCCGACTTATCTCTACTCTCCTGTTGAGGGAGGAAACATCTAGAAAGAGCGTCTGCTCTGATGTTTTTAGACCCAGGTCTATATGAGATGATAAAATTAAACCGCATAAAGAAGAGAGCCCATCGGGCTTGGCGAGAGTTTAGTCTTTTGGCTGACTCAATGTATTGCAGGTTCTTATGGTCAGTCAAGACAAGAATCTGATGGACCGCACCTTCCAGCCACTGTCGCCACTCGTCGA
Organism: Crinia signifera; assembly: GCF_055691185.1. Taxonomy (NCBI): domain Eukaryota; kingdom Metazoa; phylum Chordata; class Amphibia; order Anura; family Myobatrachidae; genus Crinia; species Crinia signifera. The sequence goes on from NC_139219.1 coordinate 134,816,449, forward strand.
ATGCCCACTTAATGGCAAGTAATTCTCTGTTGCCTACGTCATAATTGGACTCTGCCTGGGAAAATTTTCGGGACATATAGGCACAAGGGTGGAACTGTAGTGTTTCAGGATCTCTCTGTGAGAGAACCGCCCCAGCCCCTACTTCAGAGGCATCAACTTCTACCACAAATGGCAGATCAGGATTGGGGTGTTTAAGAATTGGAGCAGAAATGAAGGCTTGCTTCAAAGTCTCAAAGGCAAGTTCTACTTGAGGACTCCATACTGATGGATCTGCCCCTTTTTTGGTCAGAGCCACCAAGGGTGCCACAATTGAGGAAAAGGCATGAATAAAACGCCTATAATAATTAGCGAACCCAAGGAACCGCTGGATCGCTTTTAAATTGGTGGGACGAACCCAATCCACAATGGCTTGTAATTTTTTGGGGTCCATCTGGAAACCTTGGGAGGAAATTATATACCCCAAAAAAGAAACCTGGGTCACCTCAAATTTGCATTTTTCTAGCTTTGCGCATAACTGGTTTTCCCGCAACTTTTGCAAAACCTGGTGCACTTGTGCCCTATGTGAGTCCAAGTCCCGGGAAAAAATTAAGATATCGTCCAAATAGACAACAACAAATTTACCCAAGAATTCCCGAAGGACGTCATTGATAAAATCCTGAAAAACGGCTGGGGCATTGGAGAGGCCGAATGGCATTACCAGGTACTCGTAGTGCCCCGTCTGAGTACTGAATGCTGTTTTCCACTCATCCCCTTCCTTGATTCTAATGAGGTTATAAGCCCCCCTAAGATCGATTTTGGAAAAAATGGTAGCAGATCGAAGTTGGTCAAACAGAACTGTAATCAAAGGAAGGGGATAGGTATTTTTCACCGTAATCTTATTGAGGGCACGAAAATCGATGCAAGGTCTCAAGGAACCGTCTTTTTTTGCCACAAAGAAAAAAACGGCACTGAGAGGTGACTTAGAGGGCCGAATAAAACCTTTAGAAAGACTCTCTTGGATATACTCATCCATGGCCTTAGTCTCCGGGACAGATAAGGCATAAAGCCTGCACTTGGGTAGTGGAGCGTTGGGAACCAACTGGATGGCACAGTCGTAAGGCCGGTGTGGAGGCAAAGTGTCGACCTTGCCCTTTGAAAAAACATCTAAAAAATCTTGGTAGGGAACGGGGACCCCTGCTAAGGAAAGGGAATTTACCGGAAGGGAGATCTGAAGGCACTGTTGCTGACAGGTGGGACTCAAATGGGCAATCTCTCCCAGGTGCCAATCAATCATGGGATTATGTTTCTTCAACCAGGGGAAACCCAACACGATGGGCACCGAAGGACAGGATGTTAACAGAAACGAAATTTCCTCTTGGTGGAAAAGACCAATGGTCAACTGCAGAGGGGGAGTCTGAAATAAGATGGCCCCATTGGAGAGCACTCCACCATCTAAACCCCGTAGGGTGATGGGAACAGGAAGCCGAAGTTGGGGAATCCCCAAACTTTGGGCGATGGCAGCATCTAAGAAGTTACCAGCCGCACCACTATCAATAAAAACAGAACCAGAAAATTTGTCTCCTTGAAAGGTGATACAGCCCGGTACTAATAACGAATCTAGAGAGGAGAATAGTTGAAGGCTAAAGTGAACCCTCCCTTCGTTCACTTGGCCCGGCCTTTTACTGGCCTATTGGAACAATTTCTTAAGATGTGACCCTTGCACCCACATTATAGGCACAGTCCTGAACTCAGTCGGCGAGCTCTTTCCTCCGGGGAAATGCGAGCTGCCCCGAGTTGCATTGGCTCCTCACTTTCCTCAGGGGTCACCAAAACATAGGGAACCACCCGGGTGAGAGAGCCCCGTTCAGACCTCCGCTCACGGAGGCGACGGTCAATTTTAATGGCTAATTCCATTAATTTGTCCAGAGTTTTAGGCACTGGATATTGAATGAGGCAATCCTTAATTTCGTCGGCCAGACCACAACGAAATTGGCTGCGTAATGCTGGATCATTCCATCCGCAGTCATTTGCCCATCGGCGGAACTCGATGTACAATAAGCCTCAGCCGGGTCTCTCCCTTGTTTAAGGGCCCTGAGATGAGTCTCTGCTGAGGCTTCACGATCGGGGTCATCATATAACAACCCAAGGGAACTAAAGAAACTGTCCAGCGAGGTCAAAGCTGGGCTGTCAGAAGGCAGTCCAAAGGCCCAGGTCTGGGGGTCACCCTGCAGTAAAGATATTACTAACCCAATACGCTGGGCCTCGGACGTGAAAGAGCGGGGTTTGAGCTTAAAATACAGTTTACAGCTCTCCCTGAAATTAAAGAAGGTTTTGCGATCCCCAGAGAACCGGTCTTGTAGGTTCATCTTGGGGTCTGAACCTCCTGACTCTGGGGGCCTCATCCTTTGCTCTTGCGAAGCTACTTTTAAAGACAATTCCAGCACCATCTGAGTGAGCCCCTGGAGCTGATCAGAGAAAGTCTGGGGAGTGGTACTCATAATACAGAATTACCCAAAAAATAATAGAAGGGATATAAGACCAAATATAGCCTGACTTTTATTTTTATGGCCGGTTATAATGTTACGATGCCTACGGTGGCACCAGGTGAGATGGGTGGAGGACTTGAGCAAGTGGTCAGGCGTGAGCCCGCAGCCGGGACCGCCGGTTAGGACGGCCACAGCGGATCCTACTCTGACTCTATTGAGTCCCTGAGGCAGATGGTAAACCCCTGCAGAGCTAGGCTTCACCTGTGGCCGCCGCGTCCGAAGGAGCGAGTTAGGCCCGCTCCGACCCCGATGCAGCCAGGTCTTAAGTATGGACAAGGGGTAAACGATCGCCACAGGGCACCCAAGAGGACTGCTAACTACCAGGCCTCACTGGGAATTGACCCCTGACTGCCGGCACCAGGCCAAAACCGGGAAGCGACCAAGTCGCAGACACAACCAAATGGGAAGAGGAGTCTCCAGCAGGCTAAGCTACAGGGACAGTGACTCCTCAAAACCGGGATATGACAAGAGGGCACTCCCTGCCTGACAGGTGTTAATAAAGACAGAAAGATACAAGAAGATAAAGAATGAAGCCCCTAAAGGGCACGGCCACGGCGGACCACGGAAGCTGAATTGAAAGGGAACCCTGAACCCACGGAGGGACACGGCCACGGCGGGCCACAAGAGCTGAAGAAAAAGAGAATACAGAACCCACGGAGGGGCACGGCCACGGCGGGCCACGGAAGACAGAAAGAAGGACCGGGGCTCCACAGGAGCACTTACGTGACCCACGAGATGATGGAGACAGTGGGCCAAACGCAGGCTCAGGCTGAAGCTGGTTTTCTGGCTGAAGCAGGTGGCTGACAGGACACACCAGAAGACGCTGGAAAAAAACGAGGAAACGAAGGGACCAGGAACAGAATGCAGAGAAATGGGCTGAGAAGCCACGGGGACCGGAGGCACAAGCTATCTGCCAACAGGGCAGAGAGCTAGCAGCTTAAACTAAGCTAAAGCTATAACCGGCGTCTGTGCCCAGCAGACGCCGGCTATTTATTTGAATTTTCGCGCCGCCTGACTGACGTCAGGCGCGCACGTCATCTGCCGCCGGGCGGAAGCCGGGAACGTTGCCTAGCAACGTCCCGACGCTCTCCGCCAGAAGGAGGCTTGAGACGCTGCCGGGCAACGTCCCCGGCCGCGTCACAGCCTGCAGTATCCGCCGTCCGTCCGGGTGCCTCGCAGCCGGGAAGGCGGTGTGCAACATTGTGTATCCGGCCATCTGGGAAGCATAGCGCTAGGCTTGCGTTTCATTGCCTAGCAACGAGATATAATCAGGAAGTGGAGAGCGCTACGTTGGTCACTTTATGCGCTTATCTACCATTGAGCTCACTATTTTTTGAAAAGGGGTGGGTGACTTCCGGTGGGTGGCACATCCAAGATGGCCACGTTTTAACAGAGCTCCGCTCACACAGGCAGCATCCCTCCTAATCCACCCGCAACCAACCCAGAGATCAACTGGAGACCAGGCTAGGTCGCCCCCTGACTACCTGGAGAATCGACCGACATCTATATTGTGGACCAGGACCCTGGGAGAGCCTACCTCCGCCGAAGTCTGACCCGTGATCGGGTCCTCACGTGGGTCGCCGCTGAATTGGGGACCGGGAGAGACCTGGCTTTCCTCCCCTACAGATACTCGCCCCTCCGAGACCCACTCCTCGCCCATCATACCTTGCCCCCCCCCCCCTGCTGCTGAGTCCCGGTAGACGAGTGAGGCAGCTCGGATCCGGTGGCGACAGACGAAGCCGCGAAGACGCGACGAGCCCCTGTCCGGAGACGTGCTGGGAGCCAGGACAGACAACACGCAGGGAGCGGCTAACAACCAGAAGCCCGCCGAACTCCCCCACAGACCCGACAACGCTTCCGTGGAGCTGTGACCGGCTCCGGAGACAGCAGAGGAAACACACGCAGCTTGGCGCCTCACACCGGAGACCGTTGGAGAGCTCCACAGCAGTCATCACCGCGGAGTCGCGGCACGGTGAGCCTATACCCCCCACGCACCTCATATTCCCTGCCCCTAAGCCCACAGATCACCGCACCGGTACCGGCATCTATCCTAAGACACAGGAGCGGGGTCAGGAGGTCGGGAGCTCTTGGGGTTCATACAGCGGGCAGCGCAAGTGGCTATCAGACAGAGCCCTACAAAGTAATCAACCCAGCCCCTGTGAATGTGTGAGAACCAGGGAACTGCCCAGGCTGGATAGACTGCACATGCCCTAAAACCCAGGCATCGTGCCCCTCTGCCAGCCCCACAACCAACGGACAGCACCCTTGCCCTTGCTCCACAGAGACTTTTCCCTGGAACACCCCCCTGACAGGCACACACTAAGCCTGCACTGAATAACCCTTCTGCCTATCACACAGCCTGGAAACACTGGCTGCGATATACCTTGCAACTTGATAAGAGAATCCTGAATCATTGCCCAGCACACACCTTGGATTACCAAAACCCTCTACAGGCCTTATCACACTGGTGCCTCGGCCCCCTCCCCACCTGCTCTCCCAATACCATCCCCCCATCCCTTCTCTTCCCAGGAACTCTCTCAACTTGAACCCCACTGAAAGGCTGCAGCTATTGAGCAAATCCACTTTTACCTACCCGAAACTCTGAAGACAACGGGTAACAGCTGAGACTCTCTGCCTTATATCTCTGTCCGCCTTACCATATAACATACTTGCTGTTTTACTATTCTAATGGCTTAACACAATATCATATTGTACTGTAAGAGAAATAGCCTGGGCAGTCACAGTGACCATATTTATGGCAGTGTACCTCCTTGGTTAGATAACCCATTTCCTTATCTCTATACATCAAAGTACTGCGTTCACAAAATAATTGCTTAGTATATACTGCCACCTAGAGGAAAGTATTGAAATTACCTTAAAATCTTCCTGATTTTATAGCATACATCCTACACTCTGAGAAAGACCTGGGGAAGCTTCACATATCCTGTGATTACAGAAAACTGTCTTGGTTGCCAACGTTATGTAACACCGGACAAACATACTAATTGTTTGACCATCCTCTTGTCCCCCCAGTTGCTAACAACTTTTATTTTAAGGTAATAATGTAGACCCTTCTATTCAATAGGGAGAAACACTTACTTGTCATAATATAATGTGTTAATGTGATACAGAACACTTTTATCCTGTTTTGACTTTACTGGTAGGCCTAATCTGGTCCTAATACACTGTGGTCTGACCCGAGCTGCCCCGGTGACAGGAGGCGAAGTAGGGAAGGGAAACACACGACACCTAAAACGTTTGGACCGCTAACGGAATAATTTATTACACATTATCCGTGCCCATTGCAGCTTAAACACTATACGCCAGGTGACGCCCCCTCCTTTACATCTACCCCTCCCCCCCCTTTTTTGTTTAAACTAACACTGGTTAATGGAAAGGTTCCTGTCCCCAACGCGCTCACATTCTACCTTACCTCTTGAAGAGAACAAAATGAGACGCAATAAACCCGTTAAACAAAACCCCCCAACCCCTCACACCTCACAATCTAATACAGATGTGAGCCCCACACCTGACGACGACCGCCCCTCAGACAGTCAGACAGGCTCATCTATGGCACAGGAAATATTGTCAGTCCTAATGCCACATATTGACAAAAAATTAGAAGAGTTTAAAGCGTCTTTCCAAACTACAGTGAGGGAAGTCGCAGCTAACACCTCCCGCATAGCTGATCTTGAACAAAGAATGAGCGATGCAGAAGACACTATTAACAACATGCAATCCTCTACAATGATGATACAGGAACTCCAAGATAAGATTGAGGATTTAGAAAATAGAAACAGGAGGAATAACCTTCGATTCATAGGAATACCTGAAAGCATCAAACCAAATATGCTATCAGACTACCTTACCTCTAAACTATTATTAGCCTTAGAAGTGTTGGACACAGTTGATCTCCCCCAGATAGAACGAGTCCACAGAATTGGACAAGAAAAATCAGACCCAAACTCACGTCCCCGACCTGTGATAGCACGATACCTTGATTTTAGAACCAAAGAACAGGTACTACGTGCATACAAAAAAATGGACCAACTCCTAATTGATGGCACTCGTGTACTCATATTCCAAGATTTCTCTGTGGCGGTGGCCCAGAAACGCAAAGCATTCTCCCCAATCTGCAAATTTTTGGTGGACTCCCATAGGAGATTTGCCTTATTGTACCCAGCCAAACTCCGGGTAACGGATAATGGCCGTACTTTACTATTTGACGACCCCGAAGCTGCAAGAGCGCACTTTCTGCCATCAATTAGCCCCCATGGCTCGCCAGTGACCACTTGAATTTTTATTTTATTTTATTTTTTATTTTTTATTTTCTTCACAATACTGCATAAACTATGGTTTCTCCTTATGCTAGATTTAAAGTAATGTTAATTTTACCACTGTTAGGTATAATGTTGTTAATGTATAGTTCATATCCGGTCGGTTCTGATACCCCAATCGGAACCCACTGCGATAGCTTGGTTTGGAAAAAATGGAAAATGTTGTCAAAGCTTCATAAGTCATCTACAATATATGATCTGTTTGTCACAACTGTTCAATCCACATTGTTATTTCAGACATGTCTATACCACCAAAAATGGGGTCTATCACATGTTAAGACACGGCCCTTTACTCGCTGGGATGGAGGGCCCTCTTGTACGCTTAATCCTTGCTTTGTTGTCATTGCCAGGGCCGGAGTAGGATGACACCACACATCCCAACAAACCTGCCATATTCGCCCCCCGCACATTCAATTAACATCTTATCTTGGAATGTGTGTGGCCTAAATTCCCCTATTAAGAGAAGGAGAATAATCACCCACTTAAAAAATCACAACCCAGATATCATCCTATTACAGGAGACCCACTGGAAGGCGGATGAGAACTCAACACTTAGAGCGCCATGGATAGCAGAGTGCATATCAGCCTCTTATACCACTAAAACCCGAGGGGTGGCCATACTCTTTGCTAAAAAACTTATCTATTCTGTAGTAGATTCAGTCTTGGATCCCGAGGGCAGATTCCTACTATTAGATATTAAGATAGGGGAGTCTGCATATACTATCCTAAATATATATGCCCCCAACACCCAGACCCCAAATTTTCTCTGCCAGATTTCTCAATTATTAGCACAAAGACCTCACTCATCCCTAATCATAGGAGGAGACTTTAATATAGTTAAAGATCCCACATTGGACAGACTCCCCCCCTCCCCCAACGTCTACACACTCCAACATATGGACAGCATTTAACACATTTACGGCACAGACTCACATGACTGATGCATGGAGATTATTTCACCCCACTGATAAGACATACACATTCCACTCGGGAGTCCACCACTCATTTTCGCGGATAGACTATATCCTAGTAGCAGACCATCTAATCTCCTCAGTCACTTCAGCCAATATAGGAGACATATTGATCTCAGACCACGCCCCCGTAACTCTATCCCTTAATCTAACATGTACAAACCCCCTCCATAAATCCTGGAGATTCCCCTCATACCTTTTTCACTCAGAAAATTTCCGCCAATATCTAAAACATCACTGGATGGACTACATAGACACCAACATTGAACATTGGGACACGCCAGTACTATTCTGGGAAACTGCAAAGACTGTAATGAGAGGACACATTATAGCATACGTGGCCAAACGTAACAAAGCCTCTAGAACACAATATAATTCCCTCCACGCCAATATGACCTCATGCTTAAACTCCTATATCGCAAACCCCATTACTGATAACCATACAGCCTACCAACAGGCAAAACATCTTCTTGAAGACTTTCTAACCTCACAAGCCCAAAGACACCTCGACTTCACAAAAAACAGATATTATAGATGGGGCAATCGCACCGGACGCTTACTGGCAAACCTAACAAAATCCAACCATCGTAGAAGCCATATTACATCTATAAAACAAAATAATGACTCCCTACCCCTTACTAAAACCCACGACATAGTCAGTGCTTTTCAAGCCTTCTACACCACGCTATACTCGGCCGACCCCCCAGACTACACACAAATAGACCAATTACTTAAAGACACCAGACTACCCTCCCTCTCCCAAGCCCAAATGGAAAAATTAGATGCAGATATAACAGCTGAAGAGATAACTCAAGCAATATCTTCACTTCAAACAAATAAATCCCCGGGGCCAGATGGATTTTCTGGGGAATATTATAAAATACTACAGCCAGATATCGTCCCGACACTATTAGAACTATACCGAACCATTCACAAAACCCAACCTTTATACCCCTCCTTCAATGAGGCGTATACAACCTTAATCCCCAAGCCTGGACGGGAACCCACAAAACTAGACTCATACCGCCCCATTACTCTTTTAAACGTAGACTTTAAACTACTATCCAAAATTATGGCAACAAGAATCCAATCTTTCTTTTCGGAGATTATCTCACCCAACCAACTGGGTTTTGTCGCGGGCCGACAATCAGTTAAGGGAATACGCACCGTAATAGCTTCGGTAATTGCTTCTAATCTCCATCCTACTGCCCCACATATGCTATTGAGCCTAGACGCCCACAAAGCGTTTGACACCGTTTCTTGGCCTTTCCTATTCCAGACGCTATCAGCATACTCCTTCGGACCCCTTTTTGTAAACTTGATAAAGTTCTTTTATGAAACACCACGCACCTCCCTACTTATCAATGGAACTAAGAGCACACCTATACAGATGTATAGAGGGACTAGACAGGGATGCCCCCTCTCACCGATCCTATTTAATCTCTCTCTAGACCCCATACTCAGGCTAATCGAATCCTGGCCTGCCCTTCAAGGAATACACGTAGGCAACATGGAAATAAAATTAACTGCATTTGCCGATGACGTCCTCATCTATATAGCAAACCCCAAAACCTCCCTACGCCCCCTACTAGATCTCTTACACAACTCAGGTAGACTATCAGGTTTCCAGATTAACTTGGAAAAATCTGAAATCTTATACTTAAAACAGGGATATACACGCCCCAAGTGGGCCGCACAATTACCAATGAAATGGGCAAAGGGCCGTCTGACCTATTTGGGCATAACTCTACCCAAAAACATGCAACATCTATACGCCTATAATATCAGCAAAACTATTAAAAACCTTACCAGGGACCTAAATAGGATGGGTCATCTCCAGTTGACATACCTGGGCAGGGCAAACCTCCTACGAATGGTATATTTTCCCAAACTTCTATATCAAATTCAGGTCCTACCACTATTACTCACTAAATCCGATATCCTTGCTATAACTAAACTGTTCCGAACCTTTATCTGGAACAAAGGTAGAGCAAGAATCGGAATGATTAAATTGACACAACCCAAATGGAATGGTGGGATTAACTTCCCGGACATATCAATATATAACCAAGCGGCAGTATTTAGATACCTCAAAGACTGGCTACTTACGAACCACACATATGCTAACACAGCCTTGGAACAACAATTCTTACCTCACACCTCACTAACTGCTTTCCTGCACCTAGAAGACAGAGACATCCCCCCAGAAACGCATCTTAATCCCCTCCTAATGTCCGTTCGTAAGTTATGGCTTACCCTACGCCACGCTTCTCACCTGAACCCTCACCATACGATACTCCTACCTTTTGTACAAAATCCTCAATTCCATGATGGTAATGCCCCACCAACTTTCACAAGTTGGAGAAACGCAGGATTACAAAGAGTTGGACAGTTAATTGACTCCCACACCCATAAACCACATAACTTCTTAGAAGCCTCTAAGAACTATCCAATAATTACCACACTTAACTTAAACTTTATCCAAGCCCAATCCTACGCAGACAAAATCTCTAAACTCATTCCAGAAAGAGACTGGAACAACGATCTCGACAACGTACTCCTAGCTCCTCCATTACCTAAAAAAGCGATCTCTACCTACTATAAATTCCTCCGAAAAACCATAGACTACTCGTCACAAAAAACAGGCCTCAATCAATGGCTAGAGCATTTCCCTTCCCTCACAACAGACATCTTGCTAAAAACCCTAGAGACATCAACTACACTATTCCCAATGGCCAAATTTACGGAAATGTATCTAAACATTTTTCATAGATCATATATATCCCCCGCGCGAGGGTTCCAAATGCAAATTCTAGAATCCCCAGAATGCCCTAAATGTCACCACCCCCAAGCAGACCTATATCATTGCTTTTGGGCATGCCCACAGGTCACAAAATTCTGGACAGAGGTCCGTGACTTCTCTAATGAACACCTAGTAAATTTCACTCCGCTCACCCCGGAGTGGGCCATATTTGGCATCCTCCCGCAGGAGACTAGAGCCCCTAAACCCATAAAAAAATTAATGCTAGCAATCTCATCCGCTGCCCGCAAAACTATCCTGCAAGTGTGGATCCAAAATTCCCCCCCGGCCCTGGCAATGTTTAAGGATAAACTGTTTTTTTATTTTCCATATGGATTGGTTGGAGGCCTCCCTCCAAAAAGAGTCGCGTACAAAACAATTCTTTGCCACCTGGAACAGCTATATGGAAACTCTACCTACATCAACTAAACAAACTCTCCACCAATGCTTCCAAAATACCCGCTGGTACGAAGAACAGAGACTACTCAATGACCCTCCGCTAGTCCTGGATTAGTATAACACCTCCTTTTACTATGATAAATGTATTGTACTTTTGCTGTGAAATTGGGGAACCCTAATGTCAACATGTAACCCCTCTCTGTATACTGAAATTTTTGATATACGACTCTCATGCCTGAGAATGTCTGAATGCTTCTTATGATGTTTTGATGCTTTGACTCAATAAAAAGCTTTTTGAAAAGGGGTGGGTATTAGATTCACCATGGGCGCAGCTTTACATGTGTGTTAAACTAGTTCAATAAAGACATACATTAAACAAACATACAAACAACAAAGAGTCAACCCATGGGTATATTTACCCATAGATCGTATTTATATTCCAGAGGGGAAAAAATATTATTTACCCTCCCTGCTCCACTGTACCTACCAAAAAGAGAAGAGTGCAATATTGCAATGATGGGACTACTACAATTTAGTGTCCTTAACGTGTTTAAGCCATTATAGACAATGTCCACATAGATGAGCAATGTCCCATTAGGAAGATGTAGTCCAATATCACAAGAATACACTATAGGGTATATGCTCATTGAGCCCCCTTGGTGAACAAGTGTCCAGTTGCTTTATCCGTTTCAATTCTCTTTGTTTCAAGAGTTTCTCACGGTCGCCCCCGCATATTGGAGTGGGTATGTGGTCGATGATCATACTCTTAAGACTTGCAATCGAATGTCCCTTTAGAAAGAAATGGCGCGCCACTGGCTTATCTGAGCCTTTTTTCTCGAACGCCTCCCTTATCGAGCGTCTATGGTTAGCCATTCTTTCTCGAAAGGTTCTATAGCAAGAAGTAGATAATAGATAATGTAGGTAGACTGGCAAGACACTCTGTGCTGTATTGTAATTCTCTGGTTGGTATGCGGATGTGCAAACGTCAAACCCACCAGCATTAATCTGCATGTCGTGCAGTCTGCACATCGTAAACAACCTTTTCTACCTGTCGGTATCCAATTTCTGTTCTCTCGAGCCGGCATCATTGTAGGCCTCATCAGCATCTGCTTGAGGTTCGGGCCTCTCTTATACGAGATCATGGGTGGTATCTTGCTAATTGCACCCAACGCTGGATCTCTCGTGATGATGGGCCATGATTTTTGGATCGATTTTTGTAATTTGTGAGAGGCAGTATTGTAGGTGGTTGAATATATCATCCTTGTTTCATCAAAGGGAGCTTTTCTGGTTTTGTCCTGGAATCTTGCTCTCGCTTTTTCCAGGCAACGATCCACCACCTCTCCTTTATAACCACGAACTAGAAACCTGCTGGTCATCTCAGCTATCTGACTCTCGGCTATCGCCGGGTCTGAGTTGTTACGGAGTACCCGTAAATACTGCGAGATTGGCAGCCCCTCCTTTAATTTTTCTGCATGATGGCTGGTGGCGAACAGGAGCACATTGCGGTCAGTGTCCTTCCGGTATAGTTTATAACCAAGACCACTTGTCTGCTTGTAGACCGTAACGTCAAGAAAGTTCAATTCCTTACTGTCGACATGCGAGGTGAATCTGATTGGGGAGTCCAGTAGATTGAGATACTGGATCATCTCATTGAGCTCCACCAGAGTACCCACCCACACAATAAAAACATCATCGATGTATCTCATATAGCCTGCTATGTGGGTGCGATATCTGGATAAAATAAATTCATGCTCGTAGAAGTGCATGTACAGGTTGGCGCAAGCCGATGCAAGGTTGGACCCCATGGCCGTACCCCGGTTCTGGAAGTAATAACCCCCGCCATAACTGAAGTGGTTCTTGGTCAGAACCAATGTGGCAAGTTCCAGAAGAAATTCTGCCGGGGGGGGCGGCCATGGGGGTCCTCGCCCAATGCTTTTCTCATAGATAACAGGCCTCCTTCGTGAGGTATCACGGTGTATTATGAGGATACATCCAGTGATACCAGCAGTGCCTCCTCTGGTATGGGGCCTAATGACCTAATCTTTTGGAGAAAATCAGGTGTATCCTGTACATAGATCTCCATTTTCCTCACATAGGGCTGTAAAAAGGTGTCTACAAAGACTGCCAGAGGTTGCAGAACCGAGCCGATGGCCGATATTATAGGACGCCCCGGAGGTGCACTCATGGATTTGTGCACCTTTGTGAGCGTGTACAATATCGGACAAATAGGGGCATCCACCGTGAGGTATTTAAAGATTTTTTCATCAATCCATCTATTGTTGCCAGCACAATTAAGTCTATTGTCAACAAGTTTCTTTACCTCATACATGGGATTCATCCCCACTTTGGTATATGTATCAAGATCCGATAGTTGGGACATGACCTCGGTATTGTAGACTTGTTGACAATAGACTAATGGGGGCTTACAATGTTAAATGGACCCCCACGCCACCCCCACTATGAACATGAACCCGAAGCGTGGCGAGCGGCGGCGGTACGCGTCCTCCGACCTTTTAATACCCCCAGTATCCACGTCGGCGTGGAGTTGATTTTATATAGTGTGGCGAGTGCAGCGAGCCACCGAGCCCGAAGCCCGAAGCCGACGTGGATAGTGGGGGTATGAAAAGGTCGGAGGAAGCGTACCGCAGTCGCTCGCCATGCTTCGGGTTCACGTTCATACTGGGGGTGGCGTGGGGGTGCATTAAACATTGTAAGCACTCAGCTTCTACAATTTAAAATCGTATAGGGGGGACTGCATGCTACTCAAATCTGACATTTTATGTACTCTTTGTAGTCCAAATGAAAATGAAAATGTTTATACTACAATGTATGTATGTTGTTTTATCATAATAAACACTGATTGCGTAAAAAAAAAATCGTATAGGGGGCTTAAATCGCACTGCATCGCTGTGCATCGGGTGTATGGCATGCAATGAAAAATCGTGTTCTGATATGCGATGGGCGCCGTGATAATACACAAGTACCAAAGTTTACACAGGCAAAAGGTCAACATGGAAAAGTTCTTTACATTTTTTTCGTTGTCAATGTCAACCCCTGAGTACATTGCCCCCCAATTAGTGCACCACATCCCCGCACATGGAGCCTGGTGCATTGCTTTGCTACCAGTGTGTTGGGCACACTACCGTTATAAGTAATGCCCCTTTCAGACTGCACTTAAAAAATGGTATTTTGCCGATTTTTTACCGTTTTAAAATGGTAATCTGTGCGGTCTGAAAGGTGCAGAACCACTTTACCGTTTTACAAAAGCCGTTTTTGTAAAACGGTTAAAATGGAGGGTCCTACCGGTTTCAGACCCGGTATTTTGGCACCAAAATCGGGTCTGAAACGGTATTTAGGACCCAGCCAATGAGCTGGGTCCTAAATTCAGCGCAGTAAATATTTAATGAGCGCTCATTAAATATTCACAGCACTGGAGCCCCCCGCGCAGGTTAACATCCTGACCCCCCCCCCCCCCCCCCCGCCTGCAATGTGTTTAAGAACCCCCCCTCCGTGCAGCCGGTGCCTCCCGTTGCAGCTTCTGGCAGTACTGTATGGACGGTTGCGCTTATAAAAAGAAAAAAGTGACTTTCAGAAAATGGCTGCCCTATAGGAAAACCTGTTTAAAGAAACTGTCTTTCATATGGGGGCAGCCATTTTCCGAAAGTCACTTTTCTCATCAGCAGAAGGAGGCTGGGAGGGGGGTTCTTAAACACATCGGGGGGGAGGGGGGCGGAGGAATGTTAACCCGCGGGGGGGGGGGGGGTGATGTTAACCCTAGGGGGGGGGTGATATTAACCCTAGGGGGGGGGGGGGGCAGCGCTGAAGACTGCACTGGCTTTGACCCTGTATTTGGAAAGTTTCCAAAAACGGGTCTGCAAGTGTAAAAAAAAGGCACTTAAAAGGTAATATACCGTTTAAGAGATGCGGTGTGAACGGGGTTTTACAACTGCGATTGCACAAGAACTGTGTTTGCGTGGCTACGGGAATAGAGTGTTCCCCGGGCACTCGCACCCACCACTGCTGGTGAGGGGTGGGGGGGGGGGCAGGCCGGGGGATGCGTAATTCCCATGGTAATGACCTGATGACATGGGTGCCGGACAGCTGACATGACCGGATGCCAGCTGCCCGCCATGTTCCCCACCAGGACACA
Organism: Crinia signifera; assembly: GCF_055691185.1. NCBI lineage: Eukaryota > Metazoa > Chordata > Amphibia > Anura > Myobatrachidae > Crinia > Crinia signifera. Next base: position 134,831,631 of record NC_139219.1, read on the forward strand.
CGCAAAGCTATGACACCTCAGAGCGACCATTGACTGATGTGTGTTTTGCCCCATAGGCTGTGAATGGATGTTTATGCATAACATCCATTTAGGGTTACCACCTAGTCCCTTTAATTCCGGACACATGTTAGTTACACAGGTTCTGTGGCTGGCTGACTTCAAGACTCCACTTCACCTGATTTTAAACTGCCACAGAACCTGTGTAATTAACATGTGTCCGGAATTAAAGGGACTAGGTGGTAACCCTACATCCATTGGAAGCCGCGCAGGTCCATTCGCCCTGTGAAGGGGGGTGGTGGTCTGTGCAATCAGTGGGTGGGCTTAAAATAACAGGCAGCGCTACAAACTTCTGGATACCTGTACGAACAGAAGTACAATCCTGTTAACCTGGGCAACTGAAAGAACTTCATGGCTCTGATAACCACATAACTGGATCTACAGGTAACAATATTTATAGTTTAATACTGTTTGTTACATTTCTCAATAATAAATATTTTGCTAGTTGGTGCAGGGAAAGAACCCGCTTGTACACCAGCATACCTCCCATCATGACCCTCTCCAGGAGGGACACATTGCTCTGCTGCCGCACTTCCCTCTTAATGCATGATTACCATCACCTGTGTTCAAGCGCCTTTCTTATCAATTAAACTGTTCAACACAGATGAAGGTAGTCATGCATTAAAAATAAAATCCAGGAGCAGAGCATTGTGTCCCTCCTGGAGAGGGTCATGTTGGGAGGTATGCACCAAGGTTGCCTAGTACCTGACCCTCTCCTTCAGGGAGAAAATGCTGTGTTCCTGGACTTCCCTGGTAATGTATGATTGCCATCACCTGTGGTGAAACACCTTAATTGATAAAATTACCTAGCTCCACACAGGTGATGGCAATCATACATTACCAGGGAAGTCCAGAAACAGAGCATTTTCACCCTGAAGGAGAGAATCAGGTAGGCAACCCTGTTGTACACACTGGGGCGCCCTGCTGCCCCGACTCAACCCAAGCAAGTTTGTTGTGAAATTAAGAGGCTGGGCTAACAGTTTCACGTGCCTGTTTCTGCTGTCAATAAAGCTTTGTACGATAAAAAAAAAGCCTCTGTGACCACGGCGAATGCAGCAGCGGTTGCTATGGGAGTGTGGTGCCCCTGGTAACCGGTCACTAAGGAACGCTGTAGCTGTGTTGTCACTTCTCAGAGCCGATCCTGGACCCTGTCTATAGAGGAGAAGCCGGGACAGCGGTACGTGAGTGCGGATGATGGGACCCGACGATGTCCCATGCACTAGTAGTTTTAATGGGGGGCTTCTTTAACATCGCCCACCTGGGCAACTGAAATAACTTTATGGCTCTGATAGTGTAGGGTGAATGACCCGTTCCATTTGTACCAGGCCATTCCGTCAACTATGTACACGTAAAGTATATGCACTTCGCCCCGCTGCTGCTGCTGCTGCTGCTTACCCCGATTCTCCTTTTCAGTATTTTTAACCATTCTCTGACGTTTCTTTTTGTTCTTTTTTCATGATGTTGTATATAAGCTGCTTGAGGTTGCTTCTCTGCGGCTTGAAGGATCTGTCCTACTTGAATAGTTTTTTTTTTGGGGGGGGGGGGGGCTTACTATTATCATTATTCTCATCATGATTATGTGCATTGATTTGTGAATCATGTCATATTAGTGACATATTAGTGATCCATGTATAACTACTGTTAAATGTTCCTGTTACCAACTCTGAAATTAAAAACAAGCAACTGATGACTGAAAAATAAGCCCAAAGCAATCCTAAAAAGCCCTCAAAGCCTAACTTGTTTGTTTTTATTTAAAAATAACAAACGCTATTGGTTGTTTTATTAGAATACATATAATTATTTATACAATCTGCCTTTAATGTCTTTACAATTATATGAATCAGCATAAAAGTGGCTGTAAAAAAATCTGTGACAAACATGCTGTCACTGACAATATAGACAGATTTGACTGCATGTTTAGACGATAGGGGGGGTCATTAATGACCCTCAGGCGTTTGCATCGTTAACGATTTAGTGGGCACACACCAATATTATTATTGTGCATATGGTTTGCCTTTATCACATAGTATGTTCGCAACCTAGCGAACAGGTAAACACTGACCGGTCCAATCCCCTTTCTAACTAACACATCCCGTCGCATCCGGCCGCAAGAAATAGAAATCATTTGATGGTCGCTCAACATCGAATGATTTCTCCTGCCTTTGCTAAGAAAAGTCAGCCTGGAATCTGATATCAGCTGCCTTCCCCAAGCAGGCATCGCCACGCCTGCATCTGCAGGGGAACGCCCATCATTTTTATAGAACGCTGGCCATTCCCCTGCTCCAGCCCCCTTCCCCTCTCCTCCCACTATGGAGCGAACAGCTCAGCGAGTGTGAAACTCGCCAAAGTCGTTCGCTCTCGGGGTTTGCGCATGTGCATTTTCACAGTGTGAAAAATCCCAGGTCCATCAATTCTACCCGGGTTAAAAGTAGTCTTTTACCTGTGTCAGGCCCGGCTTGCTGGGCAGTGTGAATGGGTAACGCGGATCGAGCGACCCGGGTCCCCTTCACACTATAGTGAGGAAGCACTGCCTCCTACCCCGTCCCCTGATGACGCTCCACCCGCCCCCCCTCAATGACATCAGCGACCCAGCTTATTGTCAGGTCACTGTGGGGAGCTTCACCTCGCAAATGCCGGGTCGCTCCCTGGACAGACCTGTGTCCAAATCCTGGGTGCGACCCAGCATTTGCTATGAGAAAGGGGTATAAACCTTTATTCATGTATTCATCCACAACTTCTCACATATGCCTTTGTGAAGGTTTGTGTTGAATGGATGAATGACTAATTACTAGTGATAAGAATCGAATTCCACCCCCCATCCCGAACTTACCAGCTTGTGAGCTGCTTTATCCGGAGCACCATTTTCCGGATCCAATTAGAGGCAGAACGTAATCATCCCACTGTGAGACTCTTGTGAGACCCAGACTCTATATAAGTCCCGTTGATCGGCGCAATCTTCATTCCCACATTAAGAATTTGCGTACATGCTGTCTGCTGCTATGACGGCACTACTATGGGGGACTACTTTTTTTTTACTGCAGGGCTGCCCTGTTTGCCATATAAGTCCAGCAGAGCTGGTCATGCTATCATATAAGTCTAGTAGTGGTGTCCTGTGCTGCCATATAAGTCAAGTGTTGGGGTCCTGTATTGCCATATAAGTCCAGCAGTGCTTCCCAGTATACATCTGCCATTTAAGCTCAGCGTTCCTGCCCTGTGCTGCCTTATAAGTCTGCCATATAAGTTTAGCGGTGCTGCCATATAAATCTGCCCTATACAGTAAGTCCAGAGGTGCTGGCCAGTGCTGACGTATAAGGCTGCCATTTAAGTCCAGCGGTGCTGCCTTTTAAGTCTGCTACATAATTCCAGCAGTGCTGCTGTATAGGTCCAGTGGTGATGCCCAGTGCTGCCGTATAAGTCCAGTGGTGCTGCCATATAAGTCCAGTAGTGGTGTCCTTTGCTGCCATATAAGTCCGTCATATAAGCCCAGCAGTGCTGCTCTGTGCTGCCATATAAGTCTACCATATACAGTAAGTACAGCAGTGCTGCCCTACAGTGAATATAAGGTACTTGTTTCCTAGAACGGCCACAATCGTGAGTGATCGTGGCTCTTAATTAAGGGACACGATCCTCACGATGTGGCCGATTTTTTACAATTTTTTCACTTTGATTGACAGAAATCGGGTCAATCGGTCGGTCGCGACCAATTAAAATCGGCCGCGATGCGACCGACCGATTGACCCGATTTTTCCATAGACTTCAATGTTAAAAAATCTTTTAACATTGAAATCGGTCGGTCTTGTGCCATTATAATGGCACAAGATGAGATGGACTTGATTAAGTCCATCTCACATAGGGAAAAATGATAAAAAAGGTGAAATGGGCCAATATGACCCATTTCACATTTTTTATGTGCCCGCCATGACCCCACGATAGACGTGAACCCGAAGCGTGGCGAGCGCAGCGAGCCCGCGAGGGGCGGCGGTGCGCGTCCTCCGACCTTTTTATTCCCCTACTATCCACTAGGGCGTGGAGTGAGAATATAATAGTGTGGCGAGCGCAGCGAGCCACCGAGCCCGAAGCGTGGCGAGCGCAGCGAGCCCCGCGAGGGGACGCGTATACCTGTGAAGTGAGACGCGTCCCCTCGCGGGGCTCGCTGCGCTCGCCACGCTTCGGGCTCGGTGGCTCGCTGCGCTCGCCACACTATTATATTCTCACTCCACGCCCTAGTGGATAGTAGGGGAATGAAAAGGTCGGAGGACGCGCACCGCCGCCCCTCGCGGGCTCGCTGCGCTCGCCACGCTTCGGGTTCACGTCTATCGTGGGGTCTAGCACACTTATTAACATTTGGGGGGGCAATTTAAACAAATCTGGTGTAAAAAAAAAAAAAATCGGGTGAAAAATCGGCAGATCGGATCGGTCGCATCGTATGCGACCAAATCGCATGCGATGCGACCGATCCGATTTTTTATCTTACGACCACAACGATCTAAATCGTTGTGGCCGTTCTAGGAAACAAGTACCGAATATAATGTACAATTTAGGTTAAGGAGAGATATACAACTTTTGATATAATTATACTGACAAACCAACATGATATTGCATGCTGTCTTATGCAGTGTCTAACACAGTCTTCTTTGACAACACCACTAGGTAAAACTAGAAAGACACAGCCATGACGTCTGTATTGCCCAACCAGAAGGAAATGGGAGGTGGAACGTACACTTTTTCCAGCCATCCAAGGGTTGTTCAAAATCGCAGGAAGTACCGAGGAGTGGAGCCGCTAATGTAAGTGTAATATCCCTGAACTGCACGAAACACAATAATCTGCAAGATAATAGAGTGATCTATTAGAAGCTTAACATGGCCAAGAGCTTGTTTACAGAGAGGAGTTTTCATATGCATATCCATGTACTGTACATCCTTCTGGTGTAGGCCTACTGTATTGACTGTCTAAACCAGTGGTTCCCAACCCTGGTCCTCAAGTACCCCCAACAGTGCACGTTTTCCAGGTCTCCACACAGAATCACAGGCAAAATAATTAGCTCCACCTGTGGATCTTTTAAAATGTGACTGAATAATGAATGCACCTGCTGGGTGACCTGGAAAACGTGCACCGTTGGGGGTACTTGAGGACCAGGGTTGGGAACCACTGGTCTAAACAATGACTTCAATCCACACCCCTTATGATAGGGGCTTAACATGATAATAGTGGCCCACTAAGTTTCTAGTGAATTATACCTTGTATTCACCTGCCTTGCTCGTCTAGCTGCCCAGGACTGATTCTCCGAACTCCAAATTGTAATTCTTGCTAAAAAAGAACACAAAAATCAGTGTTTGCTTAAACCAGTGGTTCTCAAACTCAGTCCTCAGGACCCCACACAGTTCACGTTTTCCAGGTAACCCAACAGGCGAACTCATTACTGACTGACACATTTTAAAAGATCCACAGGTGGAGCTAATTATATTACTTGATTCTGTGAGGAGATCTGCAAAACTCTAAACATACTTACATTTTTGCATCAATAAAATTCTGGCTCCAGATTATGCCTTGCAGTTGGCAATTGGCCTCATTCCATTGATGGAGACAATTTACAACCACAAAGAATTTGATGGTTTACTGAACGTGATTTTAGCTGTCATTGGAATGGCCGGCCAATTAGAATGCAGCCGGAAACCATGAAGATATAAACAAAAATTTATACAAAATCCTAGATAGTCGTAAATCATCAAGCTCTCACCATTTGTGGCAAACACATGGGACATTGGACTTGATTCAGGCATGATCGCTGGGCTGCGAATCTTTATAGCCCAGCGATCAGGTAAACACCGCCCCACCAGAGTTTCTCCCCACCCCTGTGCATGGCTTCTAATAAGTTTGCAGCCATGCACATGGGGAAAACCATTTCGCAATAACTCACCATTGAGTGGTTTTCCCCTTGTCCGCAGACACTGAGTAAGTCTAGACATACTCAGCACTGCAATGGCTGTGGGGAAGCAGCCTATCCTCCCAATGGCTAAGCACTGCCTGCGGTTTCCGGGGCATATCCAGAAATTGCCGTCATGCCGCCTACAAACGACCACCAGCTGTCAATCACTTTGCGAATGGCCAGCGGTCACTTTGTTCAGAGGAGGACTGGGATTTTGCAGCCCAGCGACCCCAAGACCTCCAAATCTTTTTAAAACATCAATAATCTTCCCCTATCCCTAATTGGAAGTTAAACAGAAGGGAGCTAATTAAAGACATAAGGGGAAAGAAGGACCTTGTAAAGGAATTCCAATTCAGACCCATATTGATATCCTGGGGGTTTTGGGATTACAATTTCATAATTAATCTCAAATTTATGATTAAATAAAAAGTGGTATAAATAAAGCATGACGTTTTCAATAAACTTGTATTTGTTCAAATCAAGAGTAATAGGGGGTATTTAATAAGCACTAAACATATTCAATTAGCATTAAATTCCCTACATGTAAGGCGCCGCAGATGGCCAAAACCTAAAAGCTCATTAAGCTGTAAATCTGTGAAAAAATCAGCTTGCTCACTTGGAAAAAACTCATTGATGCCAGGGTTTACTCAGAATCAGTGGGGTAAGGAGTCTAGATTTTTGGTCACAGAAAAATGGCTGTTTAATTGAATAGTTGCTAGTGTTCACTCTAGGATTTTTGTGCGGGCAGGGCGCAGGGGGGTGGACCAGGCCCGCCGACGTCACAAAAGGGGCGTGCCCGGGCCGCCGACATCATGAAAAGGGGCGGGCCCGGCCACCACAGTCATGAAAGGGGACGGGCCCAGCCACCACCGTCATTTAAGGGGGCGGGCCTGGCCACCGTCGTCACTAAAGGGGGCGGGCCTGGCCCCACCGAAGTTGCTGTGCTGCCGGGGAAGCACCGGGTATCACCATCTATGGGGGCGCTGGGCTTCCCCGTGCACACCGTCGGGGCAGACACCAGGCTGTTTTAGCGGGACGCTACTAGAGGGGCAGGGCACATTTTGCCTTTTAAAAATTGGGCAGGGCACAGTGCCCCGCTAAAACAGCCTAGCGGGAACACTAGTTACTCTCAGGCTGGGGGATTCTTGCAACCCCGCAGCTAATTGATTGCCAATAGAGTATTTTATAATTTGGGTACCCTTCATATAGCTAGAACTGCCCCTACACACTCACAAAACTCATGTAAAACAGGTGGACAGTGATTAGGAAGTGTGTCCCTTAAAAAGGAACAATTTTTTGTTACCAGGCTTCGAGGGGGCATGACATAGGTACTTAGAGGGAACTAGGAAGGGGAGAGGGGGGGTGCAGACCTTGGTGTTGTTTACATTTACGTTTTTTTTTTTCATTCTGGCAATCCAGCATCCCGTTCTCTGACATCCTCATCCATGTCTCTAGCATGCATAGCCTTCTATCCAAATACATACTGGTATGTTAATAAGGTCTTGACATGTGTGTCTGTGTGTTCATATGATAGGGAATATAAATTGAAAGCTACACTGGGGCAGGTGCTGATGTGAATGACTAAAATATTCTATAAAACAATGCATAATGGCCCTCATTCTAATTACATCGGTCTCCCGCATGTTCGCACAGGGACCGATGTTTGTGCCCTGCGCATATGTAGGCTTCTGTGCGAGCGCCCTCGCTGAGCTGCACTGTCCTAGGCTCCTCTTCTCTGCAACCATCAACCACCAGTGCGAATTGGGACCCAGATGCAGTGGGTACCTTTTAAGGGGGCTTGTAGTTAGATTTCTTCTTTATCTATGGCAGCACCTTCTCTGCAATGCCACCCCGGACTGTGTTTACGCATTCCCACAAAGTAGGGGTAAGGATTGCCAAATGCTTTTGCCAACAATTTGAAAGAAACTGCATTGTTTTCCTCCATCGATGGCACAGCAAAGCTGGATGTTTTGTTTGGGACAAGGTGCCGGGACATGGAGCACAGCCCTGCCCTGCCCAACATATGCGAAGCCCTGACCCCTTTTGATTGTCCCACATGCCAATCTGTCAGAGAATATGGATGACCATCAGTTGATAAAACCATTGATGTTCATACATTGCATAGTTCATAGTTGGGAACCATCAATGGCAACTTTCCGTATCATCATCAATGGTAACCACACCAATGGCCATCCCTAAGTGGAGGGCTCTGCACTTTGAACAGAGAGGGTCAGCTTAAAGTGGAGCCTAGAGGTCCTGATCTCCCCTTATTGCTCTGCCTGCTTGTGGTGCAGTCTTACCAGCTGCGTAGGAAGCTGGCAGCCACAATTGACAGACTCCTCGACAAAACCGTTCTTCAGCATTGCTCTGCCGAAAGCTTACTGATTTACATAAGTTTGTGACAGTTGGGGGTAGCCTGTTAGACAGCTAAATACCATATATACTCGAGTATAAGCCTACTTTTTCAGAACATTTTTTATGCTGAAAAAGACCCCCTTGGATTATACTCGAGTGAGGGTCCCGCTTGAGTCAATAAGTTTTCCCAGTTTTTTGTTGTAAAATTAGGTGCCTCTGCTTATATTTGGGTCGACTTATACTCGAGTATATACGGTAACTTATTGTTATTTTTAATGCTCAATTTTTATTTATGATAGTTTTGCCTGGGATGCAGCTTAAATCCCGGCGGTCGGGATCCCGGCGGTCGGGATCCCGACGCCGGAATCCCGACCGCCGAAATCCCGACAGTTTCTCCCTCCGTGGACACCCCTGGAGGGAGAATAAATTAGCGTGCCGAGCATAGCGTGGCGAGCGCAGCGAGTCCGCAAGGGGGGGGCGATCCACGTCCCCCCCCCCTTGTCTGGATTTCGGCGGTCGGGATTCCGGCGTCGGGATTTTGAACGCCGGGATCACGACCGCCGGGATTTCATACTGAATCCTTTTGCCTCACTGAATTTATTTACCTTTTTTGTGTAGCCTCTCTTCTGGTTTTATTTATTTATTAACAGTTTCTTTTATAGCGCACACATATTCCGCAGCGCTTTACAGAGAATATTTTAACATTCACATCAGTCCCTGCCCCAGTGGAGCTTACAATCTATATTCCCTACCACATACACACACACACACACACACACACACACACACACACAGACAATCTAGGGTTTATTTCATTGGAAGCCAATTAACCTACCACTATATTTTAAGATTGTGGGAGGAAACAGAGTATTTGGAGTAAACCCACACAAGCACAGGGAGATTATACAAACTCTGCACAGTTATGGCCATGGTCAGAATCAGTTAAAATTGCATAACTGTATGGCCAGCTTAACTTGGACTCCATTACCTCAACTGAGTTGTATGTTTAACATAGGCGAAATATCTGTATCTGACTTTTTACCGGAACTGAAACATTATCATTTTTGTAACACCCACAGAGTGCATAAGTACTGTTCCAAGTGAGTTACGCGATTTTATGCTGATAGAAAGGGAGTTGGGATGAGATAGACATATTTTGAGAAATCAATTAAAAAAATATTATATTTTTATTATTTTGATGATTTTATATTTGCCAGGTACCATTGGGTTGTCCTTTTTATTTTAGTATTGTAACATGTAACTTAAGGGTAGATTTATTAAGCTCGGTGAAGTGATAAATCATGGGTCTTCAACCTATGGCCCCCCAGATGTTGTGAAACTACATGTTCCAACATGCATTGACACATTTTTTCCTATAAGAGCATGCCAAAACTGTCAGGGCATGCTGGGACATGTAGTTCCACAACATCTGGAGGGCCACAGGTTGAAGACCTGTGTGATAAAGTGTCTGTTTTTTATCACCGGCCAATCAGCTCCTACCTGTCATTTATCAAACAAAGCCTGTAACTTCACAGTTAGGAGCTGATTGGCCAGTGATAAAAACAAGACATTTTATCACTTCACCGAGCTTAATAAATCTGCCCCATATTGCTTATGCTCAGGGACATAACTATAATGCTGGTGCCATTGCCTTTGTGCCTGCTCATTGTCATGGGCCACCATTACTGCATGTCCGACTTCTTGTCAAAGGCCACCACCGCTGCATGTCCTTCTTGTTATAAATGGCCACCAGCAATGCATGTCCTGCTTGTTATAAATGGCTGTCACCACTGCATGTCCTGCTCTATGTCAGGGGCCACAGCTGCTGCTTGTCATGTTCATTGCCATAACCCCTGCAGATTACCCAGCACTTATATGTCACCCAGCGCCTTCAGGCTCCCACGGCAGACTACTGAAACCAGAGTTCTAGTCATTAGGACAGTGGTTCCCAAACTGTGCGCCTAGGCTCCCTGGGGTGCCTCGGGACACTTGCAGGGGTGCCTTGGGTTGGTCGTCCAGGACCAATTCAAATTATTTATGATTAATTATTTCTGGACAAAACCAGTGCTGGTGGCTGCCAATCATAAAATGTGTACAATCAGAACCAAATCCTGCCCTTTACCACATTACTGAATTTAAGAAACACATATAAACACAATCTACTTAATTTGATATATATTTTTGCGACCTAGGGGTGCCGTGGAAAAATTCTGATACTCTAGGGTGCCATGATTAGAAATAGATTGGGAACCCCTGCATTAGGAGAACATGGGAGCTACATTATTTTGCACTGACGCCCAACACAAAAGGACATATTGGCACTTGTTAAAGTGTTACACTGTCTCCACCTTGTGATCTATAATAATAACTGCAGTACAGAAAAAAAATCTCTCCAAACACCACTAAAGCTCAACATGTCAGACCATGCAACCAACTTCTGCAGTACTTTAGCACTGGTGAGCACTATTCCACAATCATTGACAACCATTTATTGTATCTGTGCTGTGGCACTGTGCATATTTGCACTTTCTTGCATTACTTACATTATGACAGGTAACATTCCTGGCACTTAAGTCACACTGCCTTATCCCACCGCAAGCATAAGCTGCTGATAACTGGGCCCACACTCTTGTCAGAAAATATACTTTCTCTAAACCACTGTTGTGTTTTTGTTTTTTCACTACACATGTATTCAAGTTGTTAATTGTAAACTAGAAATATGGCATTTGATTCTTAGTGATATAATATTCTCATTTTATTGTGAACAAACACAATGCATCATTTCCATGATAGTAATTAGGAATAGCTGAGGAACTACAATTACTATACAACTTCAGTAGTTGTACTAAAATTTTACATTGAAGATAAAAATAATAATTCGTAAAATCTCAGTAGCCTGTTGTAATAAGAGGGTATAAGCTTAGCTTGGACCTAAATAAAGCATTTTATTCAAATATAATTTTCCTTTGAGTTTACCCTAACAGTAACCAATATATTTATATATATATATATATATATATATTTTTTTTTAATATGAGGACAATTTATCAAAAGGATATGAAATATGATTTACGGATTCTATATATGGGCCTTATTCAGACCTGATCGCAGGTCTGAATTAGGCCCAATGGACAAAACCATGTGCACTGCAGGTTGGGCAGATGTAACATGTACAGAGAGAGTTAGAGATTTGGGTGAGTTATTTTGTTTCTGTGCAGGATAAATACTGACTGCTTTATTCTTTCATTGTAATTTAGATTTCAGTTTGAACACACCCCACCCAAATCTAACTCTCTAAACATTTTACATCTGCCCCACCTGCAATGCACATGGCTTTGCCTATTTTGAAAACAAGTTTGTCCTGCGATCAGGTCTGAATTAGCCCCTATTTACCATTCCTTGCAGGCTGTGAAAATCATGGGGAACCATGGACCTGAACCTCCTATGCTATCGCTATAATAGTACCCGTATTAAATATTTTTATATATATATATATATATATATATATATATATATATATCCCAGTCTCGGTGCAGCACTCCAAGGATACCATATTCAGATGGGTAAAAGCATCAAGTTTATTATAAGCACAACAACGTTTCGATGCTACATCAGTATCGTCATCAGGCTAAACATCAAGATATAAACAGACAGACATACCTTATAAAGGCACCCAGTGAATAGACGCCGACCGGGCCGGAAAGAGACGTCATCCGACGCAAGTCTGTGACGTCAGCGGCAGCCGCCGCATTGACGTCTAGACCGCTGATAGGTTGTGCACCCATCACCATGACAATGTAATCAAAACATAACAGAGTAGCTGACGCACAGCATGCACAATGGAATACATACATAGAATACCCTCAGTCTACCGTTTTCACTGCCGCATACTAAACACAGGATGTCAAATATGAAGCTCAAAATAACATTTCCCTATAGCAGGAACTCAAAAATGTACATAATTATAACAACGTGGAAATACCTGCAAATTCATTAAGCCCATGTGGCGCGGCAGTACCCAATCTGATGATCCACCTTGCCTCACATCTCAGTAGGGAAGCTCCCCTACACTCTTATCTATACGCCCATTCTCAATAATAATCAGTACATCAAAAAAATGTACTGATTACCATTGAGAATGGGCGTGTAGATACGTGTGTATACACCAAGCCCACAGACAGAAATAATGCCCTATTGTATTCGAGCTGTCATCCCCGTGCATCAGTTAGGAGCCTCCCATACTCCCAGATACTTCAGGTGAGACGCATTGTGTCAGACCCTTTTGTCGCAGGTACCCAGATGGATGAGATGATTAATCGCTTTACTGCCAGGGGTTATCCCCTTAGTGAATTGCTCACCATCAAAGAAAAGGTCATGAGGCTGGACCGTTGTGACCTTCTTAAATCTGAAAGAACAGATGAATAATATATCTGAAGTGATCCCTTGGGTGACCACATACAATTTGATGAGTCCGAACATTAAGCAGATTGCCCGTTCACACTGGCCATTAGTTCAGACCCCGATGTAGGTGTCCATAATTCCAGATTGCTTACGAGCTACAAGCGCTCGAGAAATCTTAAAGATATACTCGTTAAATCGGATGCATCTCCAGCTAATATGTCTTGTCCCGTCCGTAAATTGGGCTGTGTACATTGCCCGTGTGTTACCTGCCAGTACCTATTCCCGGGTCCTATGTTTTGCCATCATCGGACTGGCCAAACGCTATATATCCGACACACATTATCCTGTAACTCACAATATACTGTCTACCAGATCAATTGTCCTTGTGGACTTTCCTACATTGGCAAAACGGAACACTCCTTTAAGGAGCGGATGGCAGCCCACAGATCGGCCATTAAAAAGGCTTTGTCTGTGGGCACTAGCGACCAACCGGTCGCACGCCATTTCGCAGCTTGTAAGCACAGTGTGGCATCCATTAGATACAGGATGATCAATCATGTGCCTCACATGCTGCCCTACTGAGATGTGAGGCAAGGTGGATCATCAGATTGGGTACTGCCGCGCCACATGGGCTTAATGAATTTGCAGGTATTTCCACGGTCTAGACATCAATGCGGCGGCTGCCGCTGACGTCACAGACTTGCGCCGGAATGACTGCGCTTTCCAGCCCGGCCGGCGTCTATTCACTGGGTGCCTTTATAAGGTATGTCTGGCTGTTTATATCTTGATGTTTAGCCTGATGACGATACTGATGTAACATCGAAACGTTGCTGTGCTTATAATAAACTTGATGCTCTTACCCATCTGAATATGGTATCCTTGGAGTGCCGCACCGAGACTGGGATTATACATTGATTGGTAGTGTGGGCACCAAGAACGCTGAGGAGAAGGAGGCTGTGCCGGGCAGTACCGCACATTATATATATATATATATATATATATATATATATATATACTGTATATATATATATATCAAAAGAAAAGTCCAATTAGCGCGCAAGTCCTTGTTCTTTTTATAGCAGGAATGAAACTGGCTTCTTCCACACAGAGTATCACAGCACTTCAGGTCATATGAGACCGGCAGCTTCCTCAAATTACCCTTGCGGGCACCTGGATTCTCAGGTAGTGGATTTTCTAAGAGAAGAAAAGAGGAGCGCTCCAAATAGTGCTTTATCTTTTTATTTTTCAGCACAATAAAATATCCGACAGGTACACTTCAAAATAGCATCACGTACCGCAATTAGTTCTAAAAACATCATAAAAATCATCATAAAAATTTTTTTTCTTATAAAAAATAGCAGCATTGATTGTAGAAAAGCAGGACCAGCCCTCTGACGAAGTCCTCGTGACGAAACGCGTAGGGTCGTGGCCTGGCGTCGGTCTGAACTCCGTGTTGGAGAGAGTGGTGAGAGCACTTGTATCCAGTCATCCTGCTATTCTGCTGCTTGTCAGCTTTGATATATGCTGTTTATCACCCGCGGTTGTGCCTAACCGTTCATTGCGGTACGTGATGCTATTTTGAAGTGTACCTGTCGGATATTTTATTGTGCTGAAAAATAAAAAGATAAAGCACTATTTGGAGCGCTCCTCTTTTCTTCTCTTAGAAAAAAAAAAAAATATATATATATATATATATATATATATATATATATATATAGTTTGTGGGGTAGCCAGCACTCCACGGCTCAGTGTAGAAGTAGCAGCACCAGGTGCCTTCCCTTGGCGGACCAACAAGTCCCCAAAATATATTGTAGTGGTAAGGCGGCACTCCGGCGACTTTCAAATAAAGGAGACAGACGTAACACAGATGTAAGCAGGCGTCTGTCTCCTTTATTTGAAAGTCGCCGGAGTGCCTCCTTACCACTACAATATATATATATATATATATATATATATATATATATATATATATATATATACAGTGGTCGAAGTGGCAATTTTGAAGTGGGGGTATGGAAAAGTAAAGAGTGAATATAGTGCGCACCTTCGGACACCCCCCTGTCCATCAACGTCCCCTGCCAGACTGCCCCGTTGTACAGGGGTATTACAAAAGCACAATATGCGCTGCTGAGTGATCACTCCCACCACCCTCCCACCACCTGTGCAGTAAACATACCTCCCAACTTATGTGTTGGTGAAATAGGGGGCGGGGCATATGCAACTGAGGGTGCGACTTATGCTAATTAGCCACAACCTCATTTTCATACGAGAATAGACGCTGTGCGCATGCGCACAGCGTCTATCTATTAGATTGGGGGGTCTCCCAACTGCCACCCCCTGCAGCGGGACAATGCCTGCCGCGCGTGGGACAGGACCCGAAAATCGGGACTGTCCCGCTGTAATCATGACAGTTGGGAGGTATGAGTAAAGGAGTAATTAGCAGAAGTTACTGCTCCAGTTCCTACATGTTGAGTGGAAGATAGAGCACCCCCTGCCACCAAACAAATCAAAGCTGCTGCTGATAGCACCCCCCACCCTTAGGAGTGGAGAATGGGTAAGGGCCCCAGTGCATTGCTTTGCCCAGGGGCCCACACTGTTGTTAAGATGGCCCTGATTGGGTGTTCATATAAATGTTCACAAAACATTAACCAACCATATGACCATTCTGACTCTCATATAAGTAATGTGCATGTTTGCTTTGTTTCAGGTTTGAAGAGACGTATAATTATGGAAACATTATGTATGACCCCAGGGTGGTGCGAGGCAATACCTATGCTCAACATATCTTACCTCTGGTAAGCACAACAGCTGTTTGTGTTGTTTTCTAAGTTGTTATATCTTACTAATTACTTTTTGAACAATAATCACAGCTATTTTATTTGAGGTTGGTAGATTGACAGGAACATGGTTTACAGTCAGTATGTAAACACTGGTTGGTCAATAGTGAATCGGTCGACGGGTTTAAAAGTTAATAGACACATGATTTTTGGAGGTAAAAATAGGGTTAGGTTACACTGCACCAAATAAATCACACTCTGCCTAATCTATGTTGGAGGTGTAACCAGCCTCCAGGCACCCCTATACATATTTGGTGGTCATGCTCAGTCATTCAAACAAACTGGCGTCAGATCCACAATATTTCGGAAAAAATAACTAATTCTTCACTCCCCTTTAGCCCAGAATTTTGGCTGCTTAATCTCATGGACATGCCCATCTCCAGATTTTAAAAATCCTTAATCAGACACCTAATGAATGCAGCAAGAGCTGTCATACCTTGCCACAGGAGGTCCTCAGAAACCCCCCCCCCCCCCCTTCTCTCCCATTGGTTCCATAGAAAGGACCTGTACATGACTATGGAGGACTTGACATCCTTTTTGAAAGACTCTACACAGACCTTTAATGCCACCTGGCTCGGATGGCTGGCCTTCAAAGAATCCCCTGATTACTCCCACCTTATCTCATCAGGACGGGTTTCTGATGCACGGTGATGCCTAGGCACACTCTCTCCCCCTTCTCCTCTCAACCCCCCTCATCTCCTCATTTCTCTATCTTTCTCTTATGAACCTTCTGCCATATTGCTTTCTCTACATCTTTCAGATGTGTACTTTGCTGTATACAGTATGAGGCATTTGGAATATATCTTCTTTGGTCCGACTGATGAACGTAATGACACTCGATTGCCGCATTTAAATATTGCACTTGATCTTTATATTGTATTTTATATTGTTTGTAAGTGCATAACATTGTTCCACGGTGATGATGTTTGTAACTTTATTTCAATAAAAACTGATTGCATAAAAAATAAAATAGGGTTAGGCACTAGGGCAGTGGTTCCCAAACATGGTCCTGAAGCCACCCCAAAAGTACAGGTTTTAGGGTTATCTCTGATTTATTCAAATATGTTACAATCAAACTGACTGATGCACTAAATAAGTCACCAACCTACAGCATTCCATGTTGACTATCAGGCATTGATGACTGTTGATCTATCAATCCATACTCTTTTTTGTGAGATATATTATGGAAACAATACCCTGAATTTGTGTAATTTCTGGAGGCATCGCTGCTGTTTTTTTGACAAACTTCACTTTCATTTGTCTGGATATGTTAACAAGCAGAATTTTTGTTACTGTGCGGAAAACATTACTCGTCTACTTCATGAAAGGCCTCTACACAGCCACCATCTGATCGCTGTGATCTACATACATCGACCACGAACCATCTATAAACTGAAGCCTTTTAGGCAGTTTTGCAAGTATCTGCAAAACTACAACACGCAGCGGTAGCATGAAGGGGGCCGAACAGCACAGGGCACGGCTGCCCTGCATGCTCGGTCCCGCCATTGCTAAAGTGCGAGTGCTTCGCTATATACAGTAAAAGCCCATCCAGGACCCATTTTTTTGTGACCTCAGTTTAAGGCTTTACGCACCGACTTATGCGCCTATATATGCAGATTGCCAAGAATCGCAATTGACAATTTTTGCGCCAAGCTGAAGTAATATTCCATGCACTTTTATATTACATGCTAAAATTTGGATAGCATTTACAATGCCTTTTTTTGGCTCACCCTGTATAATAATAAGAATTATTATTATTATTGTTGTTTACTTACAAAGTGTTGTCATATTATGCAACGTAGTACATTTAGGTGATTTTGTATATAAAATAAAAACAGAATATATGTGAATTAGAAACCAAGAAGGGTTATAATTCAAAATAAAACCACAAGCCGTTTACTTTGTAGAAGACAAAAGGGCACAGCTTACATTAGATCATCATATGATTTACAGTACCTTGCTTGATCAATAACCTGTAGTAATTGTAAGCATCTTTATTAATGTACTAACTTTAGTCAATGTATTTTGATCAGTCCAAAGCTGCGTATACATGATTAGACAACACTGAAAGCAATCCGATGTCATCAAAAATTTCCCTTGAACTGCCTGGAACTCTGTGACAAAAGATATAGTGAATACACACAGAGCGATTTTTACAAACTATGGACCTCATTCTGGTTGGCTCACAAAGCAGCGTTATTTTGCTGCTTTGCAAGCCTTGTTGCGCCGACCACCTTTCGCCCCCGCTATTCGCATATCTTTCCCGCATCGCTGCGAATGGATGATTTGCATATACTGTACATCCATTCACAGCCTTGCGTGGGTGCCCAAAATCATTGGATGGTCGCCGACCATCCACTGATTTCTGAAGCGCTCTCTTATCTAAGCCACTCTCTCGGGAGCGGGCATCATTCACAATAAAGGAGTTCTTCAGATCTGATTGCTGGGCTGCAGAGCCCTGCAATCAGGTAATAGCCGCACAGCAAGAGTGAAATCACACTGTATGCAAGTCTGTGAAAAGTTTGCGAAAATATCGCAGCCCTGCAATTACTGTAGCTGCGAATCCATTCATAACTCACTCACCAGCATATGATTTTTGCTATGTGTGCATTCTGTGCGTAACCCATGACCTACTCGGCCAGTGCCATAGAAGCAGGCTGATCGGGCCAAAGCTGTTGTTGCATACCCTTCCTGAAAACACTTGGGCACACCGGACTTTTCCCTGACACTCCCAGAAAACGTCCGGGTCACACCCTCAAATGCCGGCTTCTTGTCTATCAACTTGTGTACAGCCAAGACGCTAGATTTTATCACAGGAAGGCCTCATACATGCGTACTGCGAGAGGTATGCATACGTACTCGATCACTAATCATCCGGCCTGCTTTATCATAGCCATGCAATCAGGTCTGAATAACCCTTATAGTGCGTACACACTAGGCGATATGCAAGAAAATGTTGTTATAATGGATATTGTCTAATGAATACGCAGCTTTAAGTATTTTGCAGCCTTTTTTCCAGTAATAAATACATTTCTGCTGCAGGAGATAATGAGCAGCTCATGACTCAGCCAAACTCCTGTGGGGACAAAAATAGCCATATTGGTTACGTGACACAGTAGCAGAGGAGACTGGTTGCTATTCCTGGCTATTTTGTTTTGCTTTTATGTAATCCTTATATAGATAATGAAAAACCTACACCCTGCATGAGATCACTGTAACTCACGCTTTGCAACAGAACAATCGAATCTTGTAGTGCATTGTGTCATTTTAATTTTAGCATAGAAAAACATTTTTTTTTAGGTGTGCCCTAATTAAGAATGTAATAATTACATGAGTATTTCTGTAGTCACACTACTTGTGTTTACAATTGAAAATGACGTGTTTTCTGACTATATACACTGAACACTGACATAGGGGAAACCCTATTAGGCCCAATACATACAATTTCTGCCGATACAAACAGCCTGGATGGTCTTTATCCTGGTATCTAATTTGGAGTGCCAGAAGGACACTGGTAAAGAAACAAAACATTCTGCCCTTAATGAAATGCTTCAGAATAAAGCAATTGTCATCCTATTATGCATGTGACTTTAATATTAATGGCAGAATACAGGTCACTGATTACTGACAATTTATTCCTTAGTCTGCCCAGCCGGATCCAGTGGAGATTCAGAGGAATCAGGAGGCACGAAGGAGAGCACTGGCCAAGAGACGTGCCAAGGAGCTGCTGAGGCCCAGGTCACCGGAGCCTGTAGAGGGCAGGAAGCACATACACGTGCAGACAGGTTAGAAGATAAAAAGTTCTTTATTGAAAATTATTTAAATCGTGCACACATATTCTGCATTGCTTTACAGAGGATGTATGAATCAATTCACTATGGCAGAGTCCCGGCCATAGTGCAGCTTATAAATTACATTCCCTACCACAAGTACAAACAGACATAGGGCCTTATTTTGGTTGCTTTGCTTCCCCCGCGCATTCGCCCTGGGGAGCGATGTTTTCGTACTGTGCATGTGCATAAGCTGGGTGTGAACGGGCAACTGCTAGTTTGCCGCTTCCCGTTTGCACCTACCAGTGCATGCAGTGGGGTGGTGATGGGCTGTGCTCTTGGCAACGCCCAGTTTTTCATGGGTTCCCATGAAAATACTGGGCATTCCCATGGAAATTAGGCAGTGGCACAGCTGCTTGGGGCCGGCAGCTGACGTCACCGGATGTCAGCTGCCTTCCCTCTTCCCGTACAAGGAGCATGCAAAGCTAAGAGTGTCTTAGATTTGCGTTCTGCTTCCAAATCATCGGCGATCATTGAATGATTTGGCCCCCACACCCAAGGCTACAAAAGGGTGTTTATGCAAAACATTAATTCGCAGCCGTGCAGGGAACTCGCCGAGCGAGGGGGGTGCTGGGTGCTGGCGGCTGTGCGAAAGGCGGGCAGCGTTTAATCCACACGCAACGCTGGGAAATTCTCAGCTTTGCATTTTGACCAGAATAAGGTCCATATACTCTAGGGTTTCTTTTATTAAAATATAATTAACCTACCATTATGGCTTTATAGTGTGGGAGGAAACTGGGACACTCAGATAGGACTTTGGTCGGAAATTAACCCAGTGCTGTGAGACCGCATTGATAACAACTGTGCCACTATGGGTTTCAGACTTTTATCATGCTGTAAGATGACCCTTTTCTTTTCATTTCTCATCCTGTGATCCAGGCTCTATATGTATGATATAGTATGTAATAAAATTGGATTGAACGTTTTAGGAAAATAAACCATATCATGATATCTATGTTGCTGTCTTTCCCAGAGCTGTACCTGGAAGAGCTAAGTGATCGCATTGAGGAGAAGGACATGGAGTGCCAGACAGATGCTTTCCTGGACAGACCACCCACACCTCTCTTTATCCCAGCAAAGACTGGAGCTGATGTAGCAACTCAAATCCTGGAAGGAGAAGTAATTATCTAGAATGTGAAATAGCATTCCCATTAATAGTCCTGAAGCTAATTGTTCATTTGCATTGTGCATTATTTAACTGCAACAAGCATCTGAGACACTTGCTACTCGTTCTGGGAACAGACCCATTTCCGCAGTGTTGCTGTGCATAAGTTAGGCAGCAATTCATTTATACTTTCTTATTCTAACCAAACAACTTTTCCACATAGTTTTTTTTTTAACCAATGTTGTTTGTACATGTTCAATATTATCTCATAACACTACTGCTGATAGACCAAATATTGTAGTTGTGCTTAGCAAAACCTCAAACATATGAACTTGGAGTATTCCTCTGTTGATCATCTTGGTGATCTCCGCTGGTGGGTTCCTAACACTAAGCCCAGAGCATGGGACACCCCAGGTCAACACAGGCCAACTGCCCCAAGGCATTACACTAGTGAAAAGTCCATGGTACTGTCAACAGCCAAGGCCTGTAGATGGGATAGTGTTCAGTTCTGCTATCCCCCATCTCCACAATGATGGTTATAATTATTAGTCTGTGGTATGCCTTTCCACATGTGACATTTGCAAACAGAATTGTGTGTCAAAGAATTGATGCACTGCGCTCGGAATAAGTTTGCACATTCCCAACCGAGAATTTGGTTATCACCAAAATTCTCTTTAGATCCTATGTTCCATCAAATCCTGTTGGAGAATCTCAGGTTATCTACAGTATTTTTCTCAGAATTTCTGGTCTGTATAAGATACTTTTGTCCTCCAATCATACTATGTAAACTGCATATTTTATGTATCTATATTGCATTTTTTTTTTGAATACACTAAAATTTTGCATTAGATGGTATTTATATTAATTCTGACTATTTATTATAAGGTAACTGTGCTAGCTATTTGTTGTTGATCAGCCATTGTGTAAATGTTTCTGTAATTAATATATTAATACTTTTTTTATTTTAAAGCTTTTTGACTTTGACCTGGAGGTAAAACCAATACTCGAAGTGTTGGTTGGAAAAACAATCGAGCAGGCTCTGCTGGAAGTAAAGGAAGAAGAGGAGCTGGCCAACCTAAGAGCACAGCAGCGAGCTTTTGAGGAGCTACGCAATGCTGAGCTTGCAGAGGCCCAACGGCTCGAAGAGAAAGAGAGGCGGCACAGGGAGGAGAAGGTAAGATGCTTCATTGTTTTAGAGGAATAATCAGTAGCTATGGTTCTTGTACAGATCTACTCAAATTACTGTTGCCTCACCTGGAACCCTTGCATATTGTGTGGAAAATACATGGACCTGACTTTTACAGTGGGATCCTACTCCTTTTGTATAAGTGGAGAGCTATATAAATGTAGTAGTAGTAGCAGTAGCAGCAGCAGCAGCAGTTTGTAACAAATCACTTACTTTACAAATCACTGCCCGATTCTTTGCAGGAGCGGCGCAAACAGCAGCAACGGGATATGCTCCTCAAAGAAAAGGAGACAGCAGAAAAAGTGGCAGCTCGGGCGTTTGCACAGCAATACTTGACTGATCTTATTCCATCTGTGTTTAGCATTTTAAGGGACAGTGGCTACTTCTATGACCCTATGGAAAGAGGTTAGTTTTAAAAATATATATTTGTAAATAGCTAATGGTTTATGCAGTGACGGCATTGTGTATTTGCTACTAG
The DNA here is from genome assembly GCF_055691185.1 of Crinia signifera. Classification (NCBI taxonomy): domain Eukaryota; kingdom Metazoa; phylum Chordata; class Amphibia; order Anura; family Myobatrachidae; genus Crinia; species Crinia signifera. The sequence goes on from NC_139219.1 coordinate 134,853,807, forward strand.
GCATCATCACCCGCAGTGTGCACCTGCCTATGCTAAGTGCAAACATTATACCTCCTACGAGACATATTTAGGCTGATGCTGAGGATTACATAGGACACATTTGCTAAATGCATCCTCACTGGACATTGCCTATATGAGAATTCACTGTCACAAACCTGTTCTGCCTCTTTAGATGTAAGAGTAGATGCAACCAAAATGCTTACAGCTCTGCATCAGGTCCATTTTCTATACTGGAGGGAGGTAGGTTCAGGGGAAATGTTAGAAAACATAACTTCACAGAAAGGGTAGTGGATAAGTGGAATAGCCTCCCATCAGAGGTGGTAGAGACTAAGACAGTAGAACAATTTAAAAATGCTTGGGATAGGCATATAAATATCCTTACAAAGAAATAAGGATCAAAAAGGGTTGAGATTACCTGAAGGATAAAAAAGGGGCAGACTAGATGGGTCAAATGGTTCTTATCTGCCGTCAAATTCTATGTTTCATTTCTGAGCATGCAGATTCTGCAAATTCTCCTAGGATATGATCCACAAATGGGCACTTGATCAGCTTCATATTAGCCCTATAGTCTACTGGCTTATGAGCAGAAATTGACTAAGATCAAATGGATACTAATGAACCTATTCATACCCATTTGATCATTTGAGCACATCAGCACATTTACAAAGTGCCCCCCCCCCCCCCAAGGGCGTAACTACCATAGGTGCAAGGGGTGCAGCTGCTATTGGGCCCAGAGCTGAAGGGGGCCCATCTTTGCTGTCTAAGTAATATGTTTTACATACATTTATCACCATAAGTTGCTAAATAGGGGGCCCTTACAAACTTTTGCTATGGGGCCTATGAATATCTAGTTACGCCTCTGCCCCCCCCCCCCCCCCCCCCATCAGCCCTGAGCTCTTTGAGCTGGTCCCGGTTTCTAAAGTACAGGGAACAATAATGACTGGGTCCTCCTGTATTTCAAAAACCAGCACTGGGCTTTTGGTTCCAAAAATACGGGGGATAAAATAAAAGTAGGGCACCCCTGTATTTTTGTAACCAGCACGGACTCCAACAGCCAGCAGGGTTATGCTACAGCCGGGAGACACATTATATTAGATCCCGTGCCCTAGCATTAACCTGAGGCTGGTCAGCCCAGGGCAGGGTTCCTGGGGGAGTGGGGACTCCCAATAAAGGGTGCGTGTGTGTGTCCCAGGCCAACCCCAACTAGGACTGAAGGCCGGGGCTATCCCCAGCACCCCGGGCAGTGACAGGCCCCTGGGAGGATAGCTGAAGTTTAAAATAAAGGGTTAAAAAATAGTATTCGGTTCTGCTGTGAAACTCAAAGTCAGAGCAAGCCTCCACCCCATGCAGGGCATTAAAGAGGCCTGCTGCAACTTGTAGGTCCACAGCAGGACCAATACACAAATCAAGAAACACACACCATGTAAAGTAGAACTTTAATCACATACTGTACATGTGCATACCATACACACATGCATTCATATATGCATAGGACATGTAGGTTTTGCCCCCTTGTCATGTTGAACCCCCCCCCCCAAAAAAAAAAAAAATGATACTCACTTCCTCCAGTGTTGATCGGACCATGTAGGCATCCACAGGGTTAAAATAAATAAATGAGTATTGCATACCAGCAGACCGAGAAGCCACATGCTACGGTACTTCAATACATCAGTCAATAGGACTCCACTCAGCCTATCAGGAGCCAGTCCAAGTCAAACTCAGCACTTCGTAGGCTGTTTGCATCTCCATAGATGCCCATGTTAGGAAATTAACATTGGGCGTGTAAGAGGCAGTACTCACCATAGACACTTTAACAGGTTAATATTGTCGTCTACGATGGGAACTGGTAAATCAGCCTGACCGCAAAATTAATTGGGGGTCACTTTTCATACATTAAATGAACATTGGGTTTTGAATGGCAATTGGCATCACAATACAGTATACGCAATAATTATTTCTTCATTATGTCCATTTAAATGGACATGGGGTCATAAAGGGTTACATTATTCAGCATTCAATTGAATTAGCCTGTAAAGTAAAATACCCATAAATGTACATGATTATTTTTCTTTGGCAAACAATAAGTACTGGTGTGAAAGTTATGATGCTGTGTTACTCTTTCCAGTCATGTGATCAGACCCAAAACAGTTTTTTCTTATTAATACAATGAAATAGGAAATAGGAAATGTAAAATTCTGCAGAAAAGACTGTCTTTACAGTGTCCAGGCCTCCTTGGAACAGTAATTTTCCCATATGTAGAGAGGGTGTCTTATAATAAATTAAAAGTATTTTCCCATCAGCCATTAAATGTTTTTGCTCACTACGGGCATGCACAATGGTCACCTTGTATATTGGAGGACATGTAATGTTATGTAGAACAATGATGACCTCTTTCATGTCCACACGAACTCTGTATCATTTGGCACTGTGGCTGCTGACTGTTGTTTGCCTTTCAGTCATATCATAAGCTAACAAAGTCACCTGCTAAATGCCTTGTACTAGCTTGTATAAAATAGCATATATTTATGTTGGCTGTACCTTAGCCATCTTGTTCATGATGTTGCCAAGTTTAATATAATATACAGTATAATCAGACGTCACCTTTAGAGCGGGCTGGTGCTCATGTTCTCTGGGAAACTGGTAGTAAATGTGTATGGCTCTGTAAATGGAGCACCCAGATGCCGTAGCATAGTCTAACAATGATCGCATGCATGGTTAGTTGTGGTTTAGCCAGACCAGATCTGCTAAACATCTAGGGATAGGCATTCTTTTTGAGCCCATATAAATGGTAAGTGTTGCCATTCAGGTCTTAAAAGATTTTGGTAATTAGAATTGTAATACATTTTGAAATACAATTTAGAATAAAATAGAGGTTTTTTTTTTTTTGCATAATCTTGGCCAAGGTTATGGGCTTTCACATCATGCCCAGGTAGCCTCATCATTGTGCATGCCTTTCAAGCAGCCCAGTCAAAGTAGCTGAAAGGGTCCCATGCCCCAAAACTCACCCCATAACTGACATACTATAAAAATTAATCGGTCTTACCTAGAAGAGAAAATGGGGGGTGAAAGAGAGAATGGGTGATAGATGGTGTCAGAGATAAAGAGGGTGAGAGAGAGTGTCTGTCAGGGATAGAGAGAGAGAGAGGGGGGTGAACGATTGTCTTGGATAGAGAGAGAGGGGGTGAACGATTGTCAGGGATAGAGAGGGAGGGGGTGAACGATTGTCAGGGATAGAGAGGGAGGGGGTGAGAAAGACCGTGTGTCCGGGATAGAAAGATAGGGTGTCCGTGATAGAGAGGAGGGCGAATGGGGGGGGGGGGGGGGGGGGGGCTTGAGAGACAGAATTGGGAGGATGAGTCAGGGAGAGAGAGTAAGTGTCAGAGATAGAGAGAGTGGGGGTTGAGAGAATGAAAGGTGAAAGAGATGGTGTCACAGCGATAGAGAGGGGGGGGTGTGGGAGGGGAATAAAAATGGTGTCAGGGGAAAAAAGGAGAAAGAGTGAGCGAGAGAGAGAATAAGGTATAAAGAGAGAGGGTGTCAGGAAAAGAGGGGTGAGAGAGAAGGTGTCACAGATAGAGAGAGGGTGAGAGGCACTGTCAGTGATAGAGAGGGGGGTGAAGAGAGGATGACTGAGTGAGGGGGATGAGAGAGGATTTCAGGGATGAGGGTGTCAGTGATGGTGGTGATTGGGGGGGATCAGGAAAAGAGAGAGGGGGTGAGTGGGGATATCAGGGATAGAGGGGGGTGAGAGAGAGGGGATGTCTGGCAAAGAGAGAGATGTCTGAAAGCAGATCTTCTTTCACTGGGTGTCCTGGGTTTAATGTGAAAGTGTCTAACCTGGGTCAGAGCTCGGTCGGACCCAGGATCGAGATCTCGTGTCCGACCTAGCAATTACAATGTAAAAGCGGTAATAGAGATTTAGATAATTCTTATTAATTGCCTGGTTATTTATAGGTTAAACCGAATATTGTCTGTGTGTCTGTAAACTTGATATTTTGTGTCAAACAAGTTACAGTTAAAGAAGAATTTCATCATGGCAATTTAATATTATTAAAATCTAAATTTGTATCCTGAAATTTAAGTTGAAAATAAATGTTACATATTGTTATGTAGACCCTGAGCCCAGCATGCCTAAAACAGACCTGGTCACTGCCCCCCACTTTTCCCCCAAAGGCCACAGCAATCATTTTGTGCATAAAGGGACTTCTACGAGCGATATTGTTAGAGACCAGGATAAAACTGACACCACGGGTGACATAACTTGTATGTTCACACTGTTTATCATTAGGAAATCAATATAGTATTCCCTAAACATTTTTAGTTACTACTTCATGGGTTATTCAGACCTGATCGCAAAGCTGATTTTTTTTTTTTCTAAAAAAGGCAAAGCCATGCTGCACTGCAGGTGGAGCAAATGTAACATATGCAGAGATAGGTACATTTGGGTGGGGTGTTTTGAAACTTAAGGTCCATACACACTGGGCGACTATGCCCAGTGTGTATGGACAGCGATGATGCCAATCATCGCTGCGGGGAAAGCTGCTCAGTGCATACAGACTGAGCGGCTTTCCCCCTGCCCGGTGCCGATGGAGGGGGGAGGATGGTTTTGCATAGCAGAGCACTATGCAAAGCCGCTCATCTGCTGGTGTAACCAGCAGATGAACGGCTTTCCCGGCGATGGTGCGGGAGCGCGCAGCAGCGCTCACCGCTCATCGCCAGGCCATACACACTGGGCGGCTTTGAACCTCCTGTTTTGAGTGACTTTCAGCTCAAAGTCACCCAGTGTGTATGGGCCTTTAAATATATATTGCTGTGTAAAAATAATGCACCCGGTATTTATCCTGAACAGAAACAAAATAACTCACCTAAATCTTTCTAAACTCTTTCTGCACATGTTACATCAGCCCCACCTGCAGTGCAGCATGTCTGAGTAACCCCCAATATTGCCACTCTGTACCTATTTTACACTGGTTAAAGGATCATTGTTCTGTAAATGTTTGTTTTTAGTATTTAATTTGGTTCATGTGCATTTATTAATGCTAAGTACATTCTAGGTTCTTTTCATACTACTGTTTACATACAGTCCATTCCGATGTCGTTTTTTTGAGTGTTTCTTCATAGCTTTCCATTTAACTGAATCCCTGTGTTCTAACAGATGTAGAGACAGAGCTCATGCCATGGCTGATAGACGAAGTGGAGAAAACATTACAAAAGAATGATCTGGGAAGAACAATGCTTGACAGTAAGTTGTGTACTTCTATCTGAAATTTCTATCCGTTTATTCAAAAAGCTCTGTATATACCTGTAATATACTGTAGGTTATTTGTCCTAAAACATCTAATCACCCCGAAGGTGCGTGGGCAGCCACTAGATGGCACCCAACGGAACTCTGTTTGGGCACACATATTAGTTTATATATCACTGTCAGCTAAAGTATTATTTAGAAAACAAGGACTAGTAAACCTTTAGATTATTAATGATCTGTAAAGTATTACATTCCCAGACTTAAATGCTTTCTTACTATACAACTGAGGAATGACATGTCGATGCAGTACAAAATGTCTACTTTCATGACGTTGACACCAAAAATTAGACCTGTTCTGAATGTCTACATAATGTAAAAATGTACATGAGGTCAACATGCGACATTCATAATGAAAGCACTGACATATTGTCAACATTTAATGTCGACCATGTGTTTTTGCATGAGTATCCCTAATGGCGGACTAAGCCTAAGTAAGCCTAAGCACATCATAACACTTACGCTAACGTCAGTCTAAAGGTTCATACACACATGCCGATGTGTGTACTGCTTTCTAGCAATGCTAGATCACTCAACACACAGCTCTGACAGCCCACACAAAGCGGGAGCTGTCAGCGCTGTGTGCTGAGCAAGATGACAGCGCCAGTGTTCTCTGCATTGATGATCAGCGAGATTGATGGTCAGTGACCATACAGTAGATCTCTGACAGTGACAGTGACGCTGTCGCTATGACCCCTACACACACACTGATGTAGGGCCATTTTTTAAGCGACTTAGTCAAACTTAGCAAAGGCGCTTAGAAAATGCCTTAATATCAGCATGTGTGTAGGGGCCTTAGCGACCCGGGCCGGGGACAGTGGCAGGTGGGGAGTTTTAATGGGGTGGTACATCTGTCAAACCATAATGCAGGTGTCCTAAGGCTAGCTCAGGGAAGACAGGAGCCTCCAGTGGAGCAGAAGGGCAATTTTTATTTAGAAATCAGCATTCTGAATGTTTGTTGTAAATGTAGAGAAAAGCCATGTCAGTTCTTCCATGGAATACAATGCCTTTTTTTCCAGGAAGCAACAGTCAATAGCCTCTTTGCGTCTGGTACTGTTCAGTTGCCTTGTAAAGTACATAGCTTGTGCTATCACATGTGCTAAGCAATTAATGGCCAGAGATAGGAAGAGTTATTTCCCTGTACTTCTGTAAAAGGTTTATCTGCCTACAATTTTGCATGGCAGCACTAATAAGAATCAACATTTATTCCTTGTGACTTTCATTCAGCATTTGCACCATATGTGAGGATACACACACATTTTAATGTACCATGTGCCATAAGGGTATCTACCATGAAGGTGCCATGCACCATGAAGGTATCTGACACAGCCCCTATAGATTTCTGTTGGGGCATCAAGGTTGTCAGATCTATCACATTCACGAGGCAAAAAACATGGGAAAACTCTCCCAAAATCTCTCACTTTCTGATTCTTACATCATATTACATTGGGCCCTAAGTATCTCCTGCATGTATCTAGGAGGGACTGCAGCAGGTACAGTATCTCCAATTCCTTCTGGGATCCCTCCTGCCCTGCTTGCTGTCGCATACCCTATAGGTTTCTATGGGGGATGCGATGCTGCCAGTGTACCAATTTTCTGAAATTGCAGTAGAGCATTGTAGCCTATGGGCTAATTACCACACTGCCATCAGAACAGTGTGGTCAGCCCGGGGTCAGCGTTAACCACACATCTGCAGACCGCCGGCACAGCAGGTAGAAGGGATTCCTGTTCTTGCCTTTGCAGGAACATACATTATGTTGAAAGGATTGCATATTGCAGTGTGATCCTGGGCGGTAGATCCCACCCAGATCGTATTGTATATGCGACCCCTTAATAAATGAGCCCCATAATGTCCAAGTACATACCAAGGACCTGATTCAGGCCTGCTCGCTAGGCTGCGGATATTTGCTGCCTAGCAAACAGGTAAATGGTGCCCTGTTGAAGACCCGCCCACCCCACCACCCGAATCCCTGCACTGCGCTGCCAGCGGATGTGTACGCTTACATATACGCTTGTATGCGCTCGCACAGAGAAAAAATCATTTGATGGTTACTCACCATCGAATGATTTTTCCTTTCCTCATGGATAAAAGTAAGCCTGAACATACTTTTATGCTAACTGTTCTTCTGCGAATTGAGGGTGGGTGCTGACATCATGTAGATTTGGGCGTTTACTTTGTTTCTGTGCAGGGTAAATACTGGCTGCTTTATTTTTACACTCCAATTTAGATATCACTTTGAAGTAAAACCCCACCCAAATCTAATTCTCTCTGTACATGTTACATCTGCCCCACCTGCAGTGCACATGGTTTTGTCCATTTGAGAAGGAATTTGCTTTTGCGAGTGAACCAGAATAAGGGCCTGTGTGTATAAGGTGTATATAAAACATAAATTAATTTCATGTATATTCACAAAGTTTGTTAGATGCATAAAATTATTAAAAATATTGTATAAAACCGTTTGTCCAAAGCATTTTGAATACGAGACTCAACCTGTACTACAGTGGCATTATGATTAGTGAATATTATGGTCTGTATTATAGTACAAAAGAACAGTGCATGGAAATAATGATTTTTCTTCCCTTCTAGTATTAATACGTGAAGTAGTGGAAAAGCGGATTGATGATTTCAGAAAGTTGGAGTTAAAAGACCCTGCGTCATCAGACATATGAGAAAAAACTAATATTGGACGGTATAAATGCACCATGATTGGGTATACAGGATGTATTTTACATGTTTTTATAAGTATATCATTGTATCAGTCATAATAAATCATGAAAGGCGGGTTAGGCTGCGGGCTCGAGGGTTAGGTTTAGGTTGCGGGGTAGGTGAGTAGGGTTAGGCTGCATAGGGTTAAGATTAGACTGCGGAGTGGGGTGGATAATGTTGGGCCAGACACCTATCGGAATTCCCTCCACCGGGATGCCGGTGTCGGTATACTGACTGCTGGTCATGCGTATGTATGCTGTACAAGGTACCTCAGTGGTGGAATTGTGAGTGGTAGGCCTTCTCCTTCAAGTACATAATAAGCCACATGGCAGAGGATGATAGGAAGATTCAGAGGGTGACTAGAAGATGGTGACATGGAGAGCAGGAAGTGAAGGCAATGGGTGACAAGTTGAGGCAGAGTTGTAACAGGTAGTGGGTGAAAGGGAAAGACAGATGGTGATATGAAGTGGGTGAAAGGTAGAGGCAGAGAGTGCCAAGGAGGACCCAAGAATGACAGATTGTGAGGGAAAGAGGAAGAGGTTGATGGGGAAAGGTAGAGGGTGACTGAGAGAGACAGGGTGACATGCACAGGAAGAATGTGATGGGGAGGAGAGTGTGACAGGGTTAGGGTAGGATATACAAATGTCACTTTTTAAAGTAATCACTAACTTCTGAGGCCACTTGGCGTATTGAGGGTAGGTGTATTAGGACACATCTGTATGTAAATAAAGGATACTAGATAAACAGAGGACTATAAAGAAATAAAATAAATTCTGTGAAGGTAGTCTGAGGCAACTGTTTTAGCATATACTGAATAATCAATGTTCATATAGGTCATTTAAGTCCACCTCCGTAACATTCTCACATCTTATCAGTGAAAGTAATTTGTTGGCATTTCATTTTTTCCCACGTCATTTTACAAGATTAGAAACAATTTTGGGCACCGCCCTAAGAAGTTTTAGACATGGCACCTACAGTATGGCACACACTAGCTTCCAGCAATCGCAATTCACAATACATTTTATGTTAATAGATGTCAGCGGTGATCCATGGAGGTTAGGCCACCCGGTAACTAGTTTAACCAGGTTTTGCTTTATTAACTGATAGAAAGCAGGAGCAGAGTTAAGACCTGTACACACTGTGTGATCAAACTAGTGATATTGTTCAGGATTCGTTTGCATTGGAAAGTGTGTATGTCCTTGCTGATGGCGGGTTCCCGCTGCCGCCGATATCCGTGGCAGAGTACATCGCCCAGCATGTACACACCAGTCGTCAGACAATGCATGCTCCCACGGACCGTTATAGACCCTCTCCATCTTCTTTGCATGTTCAGACAAGGTAGGGGATTGTTATAAAGGGCCATGCTGCAGAATACAGCATGGCCACCGCTCACGTTCATTGCCCGCCGGCATCGGGAAAGTGTGTATGCATCTGCAGATGCCTGGACCCCGCTGACACTGTACATCGCCCAGTGTGTACAAGCCTTAGGACAGAGTTAATCAGTATGCAGTAGGGACACAAGGCTTTATCTCCAGGATTTTGTTTTACATAAAATATAGTTTTTGTGATAAATTCTATTCCTAATACTGTAACAAGTATTGTGTAAAATGTTAATTTACAAGGCATCACTATTTGTACAATCCCCAAGCCTGCTGTGCATGAATAGGTTAATCATTCACTGCATGATATCACTGCATATAGCATATCAAAAGGGATTTTAAGAGGTTAGGTACATTTTACATAGAAGCATAGAATTTGATGGCAGATAAGAACCACTTAGTAAAATATTTTAAACTATTTCTCCAAATTGGCGCTGTCTTTATTTCTTTCTGTTTCTTGCATATTTCAAGGGGTGGAGTATTCCCTTGTTAAAGACAGCAGCAAATCCGGAAGCTTTTTTGAATAGATTTGCGCTCTGTCATTTCGTAACCTTGATTTTGCAGTGTAAATGATGTCTGCTTTAAAAAAAATTGGAAATTTCTTACCAAATCTCTCACTTTCTGAATCTCTCATCCTATTAAATTTCACCCATGGTGTTCTGACACTTCTCCTCAGTCCCCACTAGCAGACAGCAGTGCATGTTTTATGGAGCAAAGGTGCATGTATTATATACATTGCTTATACCACTTACTAAACCACACTGCTCATGTAAGATTATCCATGTGACATTCATTATTAATACCTTTTAGAGTTACAACGTATGTATAAAAAAAATACTACTTTAATAAGCAATAATTATATTACCAATTTTATTCAAAGGTGTTTCCTTTTTTTTTGCAGGATCATCAGTCTCCATCTTTGTTCCCTGGTGCAAGAACCCTCAATCTATAAACAACATACGGGAAATTATAAATATAAGTTCTGTGTGAAAAATGACCAATAAAGAACCATTATTTACTGACTAATTAATTTGTGTAGCTTCTCACAGTATTATATAATATCTTATGTATTAAGCAGGCTATACAATCAGGTCTGCCCTTTAGCTAGGCTACATACGTTCAGCATGCAGGCTGAATTGCCATATGACTTCAGGTAGTACTAGGGCATGTAACGTAACTGTACACGCAGACCGCATTTGCTAACATGCACAGTAATTATCTTATTATATTGAACCCATACACATGCAAATGTTGTACCAAATGCAAAATGGCTAGTATCCAAGAGTGAACTGAGGGCTGAGTTTGGCAACCACTGGATAAGACTACAAGAGGGCCATTCCTATCCTACAGTTGTAAAAGTAGTGTTAACAGAGGTGTTGCTAAGTAATCCCTTGTAAGAATGCATTATAAATAGGCACAGTGGGGCTGTTCCAAAGTGGAAGTAAAATTAGATTCAAATATATTTTTGTGTATTTGTGCATATAAAATACACAAGGGGCCTGATTCAGACCTGTTCGCTAGGCTTCGTGTAACAGGTAAATGCTGCTCAGCCGAACATCCCCCCATACTGCTCAACACCATAGAGACACAGCTATTGAATAATTTCTCCTCCTTGCAGAGAGGGGATGTGTTACTGTACACATCCCCTCTCCGCAAGGAGGAGAAATTATTCAATAGTAGTTCACCATCTAATCATTTTTCCAGCCTTCGGTCACAAAAGTCAATAGTCATTTTTTAGATGGCCACTGTCTTCTGAATTCAGAGCAAATCTGTCCTGTTTTATTTGGGTTTTACTGTTGACATTGAGCTGTCCCCCAAAATTTAGCATTTTGTGCAGCACGATTTCACTGATTCTGATATAGTATCAATCTACTCACTTTAGACAGAATGGGGCAGATGTATTAAGCCTTAACAAGAGATAAATGCAAGGGTGATAAAAAAAGATAAACGTCCAGCCAATCACCTGCTAACTGCCATGTTTACAGGCTGTGTTTGAAAAAAGTCAGTAAAGAGCTGATTGGCTGGACGTTTATCTCTCATTGGGGCAGATGTATTAAGCCTTAACAAGAGATAAATGCAAGGGTGATAAAGAGAGATAAACGTCCAGCCAATCAGCTCTTTACTGACTTTTGTCAAACACAGCCTGTAACATGGCAGTTAGCAGGTGATTGGCTGGACATTTATCTCTCTTTATCACCCTTGCATTTATCTCTTGTTAAGGCTTAATACATCTGCCCCAATATATTATTTAGATACCATAAGGAATCCTTTTAGATAGACCTATAACTTTCTGAAAATGTGCAGTATGTATGATATTCTACATTTTCCGGTAAAAGGTTGAAGCATTTAGTGTATCTACTTTGAAAACCGGCTGATGCATTTTGAATGAAGCAAAACTTCAACAGGCAGGTATTCTCAGCCTTTGAGAGTGATAAAGTGGAGTAAAAGAAACTACCAACCAATCAAACTCAATATTTCCAAAACGGAATTACTTATATTCCCGCCAACTAAGAACAGTTACCATCCTGACATCTCCATCGCTGTTGACAACTCGATAATCTACCCTACCCCACAAGCTCGTTGCTTAGGGGTCATCCTCGACTCTGAACTGTCCTTTCTTCCCCACATTCAATCTGTCTCCAAATCATGTTACATGCATCTAAAAAACATATCCAAAATACGACCCTATCTCACACAAGACACTACCAAATCTCTTATCCATGCACTCATTATATCCCGCATTGATTATTGCAATAGTCTCCTAACTGGTCTTCCCAAGAACAGACTCTCACCACTGCAATCAATTTTAAATGCTGCTGCTAGGCTGATCTTCCTTGCAAGACGCTCATCGTCTGCTGATCCGCTCTGCCAGTCCCTCCATTGGTTGCCTGTATATTACCGTATTCAATATAAAACACTTCTACTTGCTTATAAAGCTATTAACCATACTGCACCAGCATATATCTCTGCACTTATCACAAAATATCTCCCATCTCGACCACTACGCTCTACACAAGATCTGCGTCTCTCTTCTGCACGGATCACTAGCTCCCATTCATTATTACAGGACTTTTATCGGGCTGCTCCCATCCTATGGAATGCCCTTCCACGCACATTAAGACTCTCCACCAGTCTCCAAACTTTCAAGCGTTCCCTGAAAACTCACCTCTTCAGGCAAGCCTATCATATTTAAGTTCTACATGCATAACCCTCCGAGGCACTTATGTATTATATAGCTTCCCTTCTGGACTTGTAACTGCTATGCTATTACTGGTGCCTGTCCTTATGTTTCCCCCCTATATCCCTATAGATTGTAAGCTTGCAGCAGGGCCCTCCTACCTCCAAGTCTGTCTGTTGTTACCCAGATTGTCTTATCACTGTCTACTATTGTAAAGCGCAACGGAATCTGCTGCGCTATATAAGAAACTGTAAATAAATAATAATAAATAAATAATCAGCTGATAGCTGCCATTGTCACCATCTGTAACATGGCAACTAGAAGCTGATTGGCTGGTACTTTGTCTTTCTCCACATTATCACTCTCCAAGGCATAACACAAGGACGTAAGTTTCTTCCAGTCGGCTGGAGGCAAGATAGAATTTGATAACCCCACTTCCCTAAAAATAAAAGGAAAACAAATATTGTGTGTGTGTGTATAAATAGTTTGCAAGTGAAAATAAAAGTAGCATTCACCAGATTTGCTTTTTACTCAGTATCAACCAGCCAAAAAGTGCATAGTGCCACATTCGATGTTTCGGTCTACACTGAGAACTTTATCAAGACCAGGAACAATCAAGTGTAGTACATTACCCTGCCCGAACAGGGCTATAAACACCATGGCCAATGAGGCAAGTACAGCCCCCCAGCAATCAGAAACCAGAAGTTTATACCAATATCATATACATACCAAACCATGGGGGTTATTCTAGTCCATTCTTTCTGACAAAATCCTTCTTAGATGGACAAAACCATGTGCACTGCGGGTGGGGCAGATGTAACTTGTGCAGAGAGAATTAGATTTGGGTGGGGTTTTTCTTCAAAGTGAGATCTATATTGAAGTGTAAAATCATGCAGTCAGTATTTTCCCTGCACAGAAACAAAATAACTCACCCAAATCTAATTCTCTCTGCACATGTTACATCTGCCCCCCTGCAGTGCACATGGTTTTATCCATCTAAGAAGGATTTTGTCAGAAAGAATGAACTAGAATAAACCCCCATGTTATCGATGTAGATAATCAGACACAAATAGCTGCTCTCCTGAACCATATGTAGTAAACACATGTACTTACATTCATAAAAGGATGTGCATGCATGGGATGTCGGGGAACGGGACAGTATACCTATGCACTAGTACCCACCAGAAAGATAATTTTCAAGTAAGAGATAACAATGATAGAATATCCACAATATATTAATCAATGTGACTCGGCACAAGTGAGCGGTGTGGAGGTGCTCCCCTGAGATTAAGATAGAATCAAACAAGGAAAGAGGAAAAGTACTCTCTTTGTTTGGGGAAAAAAGTACTCAGTTTTAATTAAGTGTGCCCCCAAACAAAGAGAGTACTTTTCCTCTTTCCTTGTTTGATTCATAAAAGGATCACAGACCACACTTTGTTATACATTGGCATGCATTACACTGCTCTGGAATGCATCGCCAGAAAGACTGCCGGCGTCACTTCCGCCAAGCGCATCAAAGCAACATGCATCAACCTCAACACATGCGTTCCACCCAAGTGTTACTTCCGTATCATGTGACATCCACTGTGAGTTCAACCATAGGTGTAACACACCATAGACAAACAGTGATTGTTGTTTCCATCTTATGCCATCGACTACCAGTATAATGTCATAACAAGATTGAGTCAAAAAATATTCACACTTGTATAACAATATTCTATGATCTAGTGATCACATACTTAAAGAGCAACCACAGTGTACACACATTATTCTAATTTCTAATATTATCTTTCATTAATTGCTTATATGATGCTGTCATTTACCTCATTGGCATAAAGTATGCAATATCTTCAAGGAAATGCACACACAAACATATTACAAACTGATTAAAAGCAGATCAATCACCAGGTATAACAGCTACTAAATTGCAAAAAAACCCATAAAATGTATATGTTGATCTTAGAGAAATACATTAATACCCCTTTTACACCAGCTTGAATTCTTGGGTTGGGCCCAGGAACAACCCGCGACTAGTGCTGGTATGAAAGATTCCAGGGCCAAAATATATAACAGAGTTGCTCCTGCGGCCAGCCCGGGATACAGGCCGTTTTGAAAGGTACTTACCTGGCTTCCCGGTCCTGGACATGAACCTGCCACTGCCCGTCACTCTGGTGACACAGAGCTGCCCCATTGCCGCTGCTCTCTGACACTCTTGGTACAAGGAGGTGCCGAAAGCCATCGCCCTCTGCCCATCACCCATAGGGACTAGGCTGATGGCTTCTAATCACAGCAAGCAAAGGTCATGGTCATCACCCTTCAATAATGGAGGCACAATGATGGCAGCTTTCTGAGCATGTCAAGGATGAACTAGCATCTACCACCTACCACAGAAGAACCTGTGCAGACAGGTAGATCTCGGCTGATACCGGAAGACCGTTCCAGAAGACCACACAAGAAGTTATGTCTGTATTGTGCCACGCCGGGCCAATTCAAACCGGCTTATTCTTACTTTACAGTCCATGTCGGCATAAAGGGAGAACATAATAGGGTACTGAGCGTAGAGAGTCAATGAGCGCAAATACCAGGGTGCACATTGTCGACACTGACTCAAAAACCTTTTGACCCTGTTGACCTATTGCATGTTGACCTATTGACTGTCTAGCTAAAGTTTAGCTGGGCAAATGCGGCCCTCCAGATGTTGAGGAACTACCCATCCCAGCATGCTTTGCATCAGTTTCAGCATGGCCACATAGCAAAACTAATGCAAAGCATCCTGGGATGTGTAGTTCCTCAACATCTGGAGGGCCGCAATTGCCCAGCCCTGAGCTAAACTGTCTATCTAATAATCTACACACCCCTAGCACATATCTGCCACTGCAGATTCTGGGGGTGGCTGGAAATGTCATTAATTTAGACATTGTCAAGAATTTTGACATTCCTGCATCTCTACTTAACAGCAGTGGGCAGTAGTAGCAATATCACCAGAAGTGACATCACTCATTAGACTGTTTCAGTGACCTTTCGTGTTGGGGTGTTACATCATCAGTACATCAAGTTTCTGATTATCCCAACGGCATTGTTTACATCGTCCTAAGCATACCATGGCTACAATCATCTATAATCCTCATATTATTTGGGTGTCTCTCCCACTTTTGGAATGGAGTGATTACAGTCAGGAAGACTGCATGGCTATGGTGTTTCCAGTTCTGTCCCCTGAGATAAACATCTGTCTAGGCTACCTGCTGAGTATGGAGGGTTCCAAGACGTCTATTGCGGACAAGTGTCTAAGCCCATTCATTGACTACAGGGGCCTCAATGGCATTACCATTAAGAAAAGTTACCCTCTTCCACGTACAGTATTACAGAACTCTTTGATCTTTGACAAGACTTCAGAGGTGCATATAATCTTATTAGGATTCTCAAGGGTGATGAGTGGAAGATGGCTTTCAATGCCACAGACTGACATTATGAGTACTTTGTAATGCTCTTCGGTTTGTTTAATGCTCCTGCTGTTTTCCAGCAGTTTGTTAATGAAATCTTTCAAGGTGTATTGGACAAGTTCCATGTGTATTTGGATGACATTATAATCTTTTCCTTGGATATCCAGTATTATCGCCTTAAAAGAGGTGTTGTTCCGTCTCAGGAGAAAAACAAGCTCTATGGCAAACTTTCCAAGTGTATCTTTAAAGTTTCCTCCATACCTTTTTATGGTTCAGAGCTTCGGCGGGATCCTAAAAAATTGGAAGCCATTACAGGGTGGTCACAACCAACTCCGCTCAAAGCTATTCAGAGCTTCATTGGCTACATCAATTATTACAGGAAATTCATCAATGGATTCTCTACACTAGTTTCTCCTATCACTGCCCTTACCTGAAAAAGAGCCAATCCAGCAGTATGGCCCGAGGAAGCTACTTCATCATTCTATCTCAACAAGCTTTTATTTCCACAGCTATCCTTCATCAACCAGGCACTGATAAGCCCTTCCTAAAGGTGGATGCTTTCAATGTGGGTGTTGGTGCTGTTCTTTCTCAAACCTCTGATGATAGCAAGCAACATCAATGTGGCTTCTTTTCTTACAAATTCCTCCCTGCAGAAAATATTTACTCTATTGGTTATCAAGAGCTATTATCTATCAAGCTTGCATTGCAAGTAGGGGCCAGATGTATCAAGCTTCAAAAAGTGATAAAGTGGAGAGTGATAGACAACCAGCCAATCATCTCCCACCTGCCATTTTTCAGTCAGCCTGTAACATGTCAGGTAGGAGTGTGCTAAATTCCCTGTGACCATCTTCACTGATCATAAGAACGTCAAGCTGTTCAGTGTTTGTATATGCGCCAAGCTCATTGGTCTCTGTTCTTTTCTAGATTTAGGTCTAAGGGGCAGATGTATTAAGCCTTAACAAGAGATAAATTCAAGTGTGATAAGGAGAGATAAACGTCCAGCCAATCAGCTCCTTATTGACTTTTTTCAAACACAGCCTGTAACATGACAGTTAGCTGGTGATTGGCTGGACGTTTATCTCTCCTTATCACACTTGCATTTATCTCTTGTTAACAGGGACGTGCAGTCAGGGGAGGCAGTGCCTCCCCTGTCATTAATGATTGATCAAATAATACAAATAAAATACTTATGACACATATTTGGGGCGAGATTTATTTTGTTGACTGTTTTTCCAAAAATGCGATTTTTGCTCAAATCGCCCTGTATCGCCGTTTTTTAAAATCACATTTTTTTCCAAAAATCGCATTTTTAATGAGGTGTGTATTCCGGCATGAAAAGTGCGAGAAAGTGCGATGTAGGGTGAAGGAAAATCGATCATGTGCCAATGTATCGATTTCCTTATATATTCATTACCTTATTTGACCTCAGTGTGAAGACCCCTTAGAGCTCCGTGAGAGTGTAACCTCATATGATATGACCAGTAACGAGGACCACAGATACAAGGTTTAACTCTGATTTAATAATGACAAAAACAACATATTTATACATAACATACGGTGCTGGTTCAATTATATGATTGGTTAATATTTGGTGCAGAGGTAGGGAAATAACAGCATAGAGGTGGGGTGGCTTATACGTCGCCTTATAGGGGAGTGTGTAGTATTCGTTAGTTATGAGAAATCACAGGCTGTACAGTTTCTGAGGAAAGTTGCAAAGTACATGATAGCAAGCGAGTACTGGAAACAAGCCAGAACATAACTTCTTGAGATAAGCAGGAACACAAACTATAAGACAGAGAAACAAGATGGCTGATTAACCCTTCAATCCCCTCTTAGAATCAATGTCCTTTTTAGACAATTTGATTCTTGTAGATGGCATCTTGTTTGGTACGGTGAATTTTGACATATTCACCATAATCTTCTGGTGAGGGAGGGCTTTTGGCGAGATCAGTGTACATAGCAGGTGTTACATTATCCAGGTACTTGGAACCAATCTTCTTGCATATGGGAAAGACACAATATCCTACTATCATAAGTACAATAATTACAATGAGGATAAATATGCCTATTTGTGTTAGTGCGTGTTTCCAATCGTTTAACCATCCAAACCAGCTACTCCAGGGGTCCGTGACACCTGAGTTCTTCTTGAGTTCGATGGATAAATCTTCTAGATGTTTAATAGCTAGGGTAGTTTTCCCATTAGGACCTGTGTTGTCTGGGATATAAGTACAGCATCCATCAACCTTACCTATGTACACACAGGTTCCTCCTTTCTCGGCAAGCATCATATCTAAAGCCATACGATTCTGAAAAGTCATTTGAGAAGTGGCTTCTAATTGTTCAGCAATACCTTTCAAAGCATCTCTAGTATCATTAACAAAGCGCTGCTGATTATAATATATATAATTTATCCAGTCTACGTTCTTATTGATTGTCACTTGGGGAATCAGAGACTCAAAGCCGGCAGCGACTTCATCTCGAGCCTTAAATTCATCTGGAACTCCCCGAGGGACACCAATAGTATCGATATATATGTGTGGATCGAAACTTTCCTTGGGGGCATCTCTCTTAGCTCTAGAGTGTGTGTTTGTGTTGCCTGTGGGAGGAGGTTGAGGAAGGTTGGCTGGGAGGATGTGAATGGGCATGATAATCTTTGCCAGGGCACATTCTCCTTTCCAAGGGCTATTTAGTTTTGTCCTCAATTTCATATCTCCACAGATAAAGTAGATATCGCCTAATGATTTCTTCATGATGGGTATGCTGATATTTCTTCGTTCAGTACAATACCCGTCAGGAAATAATTTCATTTGTACAACATTTTGATCAGTACTATTAGAGAAATAACAAGTGTAATTACCGGGGTAAATAGTTATGGTACTACCAGGGTTGGTATTCTTTGTCATAATGGGGTATTCCTTTTTCCAGTGTTCACATTTGGCCTCTTCCACTATGGTATCAGTGTATAAACTAAAAAAGCACTTATCCTGATCGGGAGGTATGCGTATGGGTACAGTACCTAAATGGGGTCTGGACTTTCCACATACATAGCAATCAGTTTGATTAACCTTGCGGGCATTATACTTCATCCATTCTAACCAATAGTTTACGTCAGATGATCCAGTCTCTATGGATATAGTGTCTTCGTAAGTGGGGTTGTTAATGGCTAACATTTCATTAAAAGTAGTGACATGTGGTTTAAAGAATGATGGTGGTGTTTTAGGTTTTACAGTGGCTTTGAGGGCGGTGTATTCTGGGTTATCATACATGTCTTTTAAATGGAATCTTCCCCTTGGGCCCCCGCTTTCTCCTGATTGATATTTACTCATGACATATAGTCCGGCATCGCCAGGGGCCGGGTTTTCTAGGTTAATGATAAATTGGCTATTGCAAGTGCCCCTTTTTCGTAGGGACATACGGGTTAGTAAGGATCGACCATGGGACCATTTCTGGAGGCCAACATCGGGGCGATATCCCCAGTCTTGGCTGTTCTCAAAGACAGTGGTATCTGCTCTAGTGTTCCACCCAACAGCCCCCCATGAGTCGCAAGAATCTCCCCAGTAAGTGCTGGTGACACAGATATACACGTGACTTACTGCGTGTGGTGCGTGGTGGACATTACACAGCCATGGCAGCGGTGGTTCTCCCCGATTCCCGCCTTGATTGTTTGAGCAAGGTACAATATCACAATAAGAAAAAATAAAAGTAGCGACAGTCGTGCTAGAAGAATTATACCAGAAGGTAAAGCGTCCATCATTTTGGGTTATATCAACTTCAGCAAAACAATTATAAAGAACAAGCCCGAGTAAAGTCACTAGGGCTAAGGTGGGGGGAGTCATATCCTGTAGCGTCGTCCTCGGCTTCAGAATGTTGTACCCCTGATTCCTCGTCACCTCCAGCCGGCAGGTCTTCTCCAGGTTGGAGGTCAGAGTCACTGACTCCCGTTAGTACCTCGTCCTGTTGGAGGTCAGGGCTGTCTGCCCCCGTTATCACCTCTCTCGTCCCGTCTGTGTAATTCTCTGGATCAGCGTCGGGATCGGTGTCGATCTGCGGTGGGAGTGGAATTTTCTTCACTCTGGATGCATGGATCCACGTTGGTCCTTCGTCTGTGAGGACAGCCGTCCTGGTGACTGCGACCACTTCCGTCTCTGGTCCGTAGGTGAAGTCTCCAGGGTGCTTGTTTCTCGGCAGTACCTTCACTACGACCTTGTCTCCAACCCTGAATGGGTGAGTGGGTAACTGTGGATGAGAAGGATTCTTAAAGATAACATTTTGCTCTAACTCGTTAAGTTTCTCTATTAGGGATCTAACGTACTCTTCTCTTATTACGTCTAGATCTCCCTTAGTTGTAACCAGTGGTTTCTTTGCCCAGGGTGTGGGAAAAGGCCTACCCATTAGTATTTCGAAGGGGGAGTATCCTAGAGTTTTTTGTGGCGTCATTCTTATTTCAGCCAATACAATAGGGAGGATTTGTTTCCATTTAGCGAATGTACCTCCCGTGGCTTTACGTAATTTGTCTTTGACGGTACGGTTCATGCGTTCCACGATACCAGAACTTTGAGGGTGATATGGAATGTGAAACTTCCATTCTATTTGTAAAGCTTTGACCAATTCTGCAGTAATTTTGGCCGTAAAGGCTGAGCCTTTGTCACTATTGATTTGGAGCGGGCATCCCCATCGCGGAATGATTTCACGCGTGAGTATGCGGGCTACGGTTTTTGCGTCTTCTGACTTTGTGGGGTATGCCTCGGGCCATCGTGAGAACATGTCGACAATGACGAGGGCATATTCCTGTTTGCCTGCATTGTTAATGTGTGTAAAGTCTATTTGCAGGTGAGTGAATGGAGTGGTTGGGTATTCTAAGTGTTGGTGTCTTGCTTTGTCTGGGTTATTTGGGTTGTTTCTGAGACATATTATACACCTACTGATGTATTGTTTAATAAGTTCTTTCACATTTGTGATGTAGAAATCGTTTGAGAGGAGTAGGGTGGTTGTGACTATACTATGGTGTCCCACTCCGTGGTAATGTGCTATGAACAGTGAAGCACTGGTTTGGGGAATGCATGGTTTCCCCTCTTTGCAGATTAATCCAGTCCGTGGATTCTTCTGCAAAATGGGATATGTCCAGTCTGAAAGATCAGAGTTAGAGGCAGCCGCCTGTAATTCTGTGAGTAAATAGGTATCATCTAGTGATGGTGGTGAGATGATAGCAAGAATGAGGTTGTAAGTTTCTGTAGTGGCAGCTCGTTTAGCAGCGGCGTCAGCTAAGGTGTTGCCTCTGCTGATGTCGTCTTTTCCTCCAGTGTGAGCTTTACAATGGAGAATGGCGAGTTGTGATGGCAAGGTAATTGCGTGCAACAGGTCAGTGATGAGTTGGGCATGGGATATGCCTTTTCCATCAGCACCTGTGAATCCTCGGCGTTGCCAGATCATACCATGGTCATGGACAACACCGTAGGCGTATTTAGAGTCCGTGTAGATTGTTACAGGTTTGCCTGAATATAGGTGACATGCTCTGGTGAGTGCAATGAGCTCTGCAGCCTGTGCTGATTGTAAGGGAACTGCCTTTGCCTCAAGAGTGATATCAGGAAGCTTAACTACCGCATAGCCTGCTTGGTATGTGTTGTCATTTGGTCGACTGCAAGAACCGTCGACAAAGATCGTGTCAGCGTTCGGGACAGGTATGGTGTACATGTCTGTTCTGGGCGAAGTTTCTGAGTCAATAGTCAATGCACAATCGTGTTGAGGAGGTGCCTCGTCGTCAGGGCCTCTTAGTCCTAAAAGGGCATTGAGTACGGGGACCGGACCTTCAGAGTTTGTTGCATATTTAATGGTGAGAGAAGGGTTACTAAGTAGGAGTACTTCATAACCACTGAGTCTTTGAGCTGACATGTGTTGTGTGTGTAGGCCATTGAGAATGGAAAGGACGTTATGTGTGGTATGTAACACAGTAGGGTGTCCTAGTGTTAATGTGGTAGACATCTCAACAACCATTGCACAGGCAGCCAGGGCTCGAAGACAAGCTGGCATTCCTTGCACAGTGACAGGCATTACTTTTGAAAAAAATGCGACAGGGCGCATTTTGCCTCCGTGAAGTTGGGTGAGCACACCCGCCATAGTCGTACATGTGTCCCTTGCAAATAAATGGAATGTTAACAGATAATCCGGGAGGCCGAGCGCGGGACTCTTTACCAACATTTCTCTTAACTTTGCAAATGCAGAAAACATTACATCCGACCATTCTATAACCTTGGGTTTGTCCTTGAGTGTACATTGTCTCAAGATGTTATCATAGTAGGAACAATCAGAAATCCACTGTCTGCAGTAATTTACCATACCCAAGAAAGACAGCATATCCTTCTGGGTAGTTGGGGTGACCAGGCCCAATACAGACTGTATGCGTTGTGGACTGATTTTCCTTTCTCCCTCGGAGAGTACAAAACCCAGATAATTGACATTCATTTTGCACCATTGCAGTTTTGCTTTTGACACCTTGTGTCCACATTCTGATAACCAGTTTAACAATGAAATTCCATCTAACCGGCTGGCCTCCTCGGTGGTACTACAGAGAAGCAGATCATCTGCATACTGTAGCAGGACAGAACCATGGGGGGGGTGCCAGGGAGCCAATGTGGCTTGGAGGACTATGCTATAGACCACTGGAGAGTCAATATAGCCTTGGGGTAAACGACACCAGGTTAATTGTTTACCCTCAAATGAAAAAGCAAATAGTAATTGGGTCTCTGTGTCTATAGGAATGCTAAAAAATGCGTTTTTCAAATCGATGACACTAAAGTGGGTTGCGTTTGCAGGGATTGCTGAGATGAGTGAGTTTACATCTGGTACTATAGGTGCAATAGGGACAATGAGGTCATTTACTTTTCTCAAGTCCTGTACGAACCTGACAGCACCGTCAGCCTTGGCAACGGGGTTGATGGGTGTCGAGTAAGGTGAGATGACGTATCGGAGTATGCCTTGTTCAAGGAATTCTTGTATCATGGGTCTAAGACCTTCTATCTTTTCAGATGAAAGTGGGTACTGTCTACAGAACACTGGCTGTGTGTCTGGTTTGAGTTTGGCTTTGTAGGGTGTGCATGGTACGAAACCAGTGTCATAAGGGCCAGTGGCCCAAATTCTATCATCAATTTGATCAAGTGAGCTATCCAGAGTATTTTGTAGTGACACAAAGTGTGGGGAGGTGACTTGGAGCCCACTTCCTTGTGGAGAGGGTGAGATGGAGATGTGGAATTTACTAAACAAGTCACGGCCTAGTAAGTTAACAGGACATTCTGGGATGATCCTGAATTGGTGCATCCCTAAGTGTTTTCCCTTGTCAGAACGTATGATAACTGGGTCAGTCAGGTAAGTGTCTGTAGGTATCCCGTTGATTCCCATTGAAGGAGTAGTCTTTTGCAGTTCACCATCATAGTTAAGAGAACACAAAACACTGGTGGTGGCCCCGCTGTCCACGAGAAAAGACAGTTTTTTATCATCTACATACAATGTGATGAGGGGTGAATCTTCCCAATGAGTAGTGAACTGTGCAAAAGATGGGATACCCTCCTCCGGGCCCCGTCAGTGGGTAGGGTCAGACCAGTCCACTCTGAATCGCACATGGTCTTGAACTGGTGTAGAACCTGATCGGGACAGTCCTTGTTGGGGCCTTTGTGTGTAAGGTTGTTGTGGTCTCTGGGAAGGGAATGGACAATCCCTAGCCCAGTGTGTGTTTTGGCCACAGTTAAAACAAGTTGTCTGTTTAGGGACTGTGCCAGTGTTATTATAATCCCTGTTATATGGTGGTGTACGGAACGGTTGACCTTGAGGGGGCCTGTGAGGTCTCCTGTGGTTGTTCTGTGGGAGTCCCCTATTTGATCCATTGGGTGGGCCCCTATTGTTGTTCTGGAAGTTGTGAGTAGAAGTGACAGGAGTCTTCTTCATGTCAAAACATCCTGCTGATTCTTTTTCATACAAGTGATCACTAAATTGAGTGATGTTGTCAGAGGTCCAGGTAGAGACACTCTGTTTGACAGTGGTGATAATAGATGAGTGTAAGTTATTAATAAATGTGGAGATGAGGAGTGTATCCATTCCAGGGTCTAAACCAGCCTCCTCAGACCAACATTTCTTGAATCTTTTCCAAAATTCAGTGACTGTCTCAGTTGCCTTGTGTTTACAGGCCACTGCGACGGGCAGTGAAGACTTGGTTTTAAATACTTTTGTCATTTCTGTACTTATTTCTTCCCACATGGTTTTTACGCTGTCTGTTTTGTTTAAAGGATAATCCTTAGTGGACATTTTAGCTGGACAGTCGACGATGGTTTTTACGTTTTTCCAATCCCATTTGGAGTTGTGGTCAGTGACGTTGTCAATAATTAATATGATGTCATCATGTGTATAGTTACGGCCTGTACAAGCCTTTTTTTTTTTTTTTAAATTCTTTATTTTGGCAAGGAGAGAGAAGTACAGATTCACATAGACATATAGATAGAACACAGTGAGAAGGCACATGTTAAATGAATCTGGCTCGTAGAAAGGCAACAAAACAGGCAAAGATCTCCTTACATTTTTTAACGTTTTACAGAAAAAAAGAACAGTAATTAACCAGAGATAGACATAACAAGGCAAAAAAGAAAGGAAAGGGGGGGTGTGGGAGGGAGGGGGGGGGGGGGGGGATGTGTGTAACTCCTGTAGGGAGAGTAGAGTAGCGAGTGTTCTCTTTATAATCATGGACCAGTGGGATAACTGCAAGGCCGAAGGGGGTTTAATTTGGGAGGACAGAATTCCAGCTAGGGAGGGAAGATCCTGGAGATTTAAGGAGCGGGGGGGGGGGGGGTGTTGGGGTTGTCTGATATCCAGGCTAGCCATGGGCTCCAGATCTTATCGAATTTGTGGGGGCAGTCATGTAGGTAATAAGTAATTTTTTCCATGTGTGCTACAAATCCGACATAGTTAATTAAGGCGGGAAGGGGCGGGGTGTTGGGGGACTTCCAATTCTTAGCTATTAATGATTTTGCTGCAGTCAGAATATGAGAGAAAAGTTTGTTCAAGGACGGATCTAAATTGGGAAAAGGGCGAGATAGAAGGTAAGACCAAGGGTCTAGGGGTAGGCTAATGCCAGACAGGGATACAAATATTCTCGAGACCCTTTCCCAAAAAGGAGTGATCATAGGGCAGTTCCACCATATGTGGAGTAGGGAACCCCGTTGGCCACAGCCCCGCCAACACGCAGGAGTCGAGGAGGGAAACATCTTGGATAGTCTCTCGGGGGTGTAATACCACCTGTAGTACAATTTGTAGGAGGTTTCTTTCAATCTGGTGGAAATGGAGCATCTTGCGATACTGTCTCTTATCTCCGCCCAGCAAGATTCGTCAGGGGGGGGGCCAAGGTCTTTTTCCCATTCCTGCTCGTGGCGAGGGGGCGCGACAGACGAGATATCCACTAAAATAGAGTATGCGGAGGAGATCATGCCTCGTTTCAGTGGACTGTCTATGCATAGTTTCTCAAAAGGGGTGAGGTCTCTGCATGTTTCTTGTTGGGGGAGCGAGAGCAGGAAATGACGGATTTGGAAGAATTCAAAAAGGGGAGGGGATAGAGAGCAGAATTTCTGTTTAATTTCATCAAGGGATGCCCAGGATGTATCGCTTCTAAGGGCATGTACTCTATATATCCCCGCTGATCTCCACTGTCGGAATTGGGCGGGTGAGAGGCCAGGGGGGAAAGCTGGGTTATCCCAGAGAGGCGTGAGGGGGGAGTGGGGGGAGGATAGTTTATATTTCTGGAGGGATTTGATCCATAAGGTGTGATGGAATCTAAGGGGAGGGAGGGAGTTAATCAGGGAGGTTGGTGGGAGCTTATGTAGACCCCATAAAGAGGCCAAAGAGTTGAGCTTTAAGTAGGCCCTTTCCAGATCTAGCCAGGCTAGATTGCCTTGTTGTGCAAAGGAGGAAGCTATTTGGCTTAGGTGGGAGGCTAGGAAATAGAGTTTGACATCTGGGAGTCCCCTTCCTCCCTCCGATCTCGGTCGCCTGAGGACATGGAATGCCAGTCTTGGGGGTTTATCTTTCCAGATAAATTTTCTTATAGAGATTTGAATGTCTTTAAGAACAGAGTCTGGGACTTTGACTGGTAAGGTTTGAAAAAGGTAGAGGAGTTGGGGCATTAAGGTCATTTTTACCGCGATGATCCTACCGAGCCACGAGATGATGAAGGACTTCCATTTAGCTAGGTCAGATTTAAGCTTATGAATTAGTCGAGGGAAATTCTCTGCATATAGGGAATTGTAGTTAGAGGTGATATATACTCCTAGGTATTTAATCTTAGATTCCTGCCATGCTGTACAAGCCTTTTTGAGGTATGCTACAGTGCCAGTGGGACTGACATGAGGTTTGGGACAATGTTTAATTATCTTATTTAATTCCTCAAGGTCCATAGCCTTGATGAGGAGTTGGTCTCCTATGGTCATGAAGGGGGCAAGAAAACGTGAGGCAGAGGCTCCGGAGGCAGAATCATCGTCTCCGGAGGTTCTGTTATCAGTTACTTCTATTTTGGTGATTTTTCTACTGGCCCTACTAATACTACTTAGTGACTGTGGATTTATAATGGAATCATCAGCTGATTTTCTGGTCTTTTGTTGTTGTTTATGTTTAAGCATCTCTGTGGCATCTTTTATTAATTCCTCCAATTCCTCCTCAGTAGGTTCTGTTTTAGGGGTTTCGTCGTCAGTGTCAGATTCTTCTCCTAGTTGTTGGTTTACAGGGGGTATGACGTTATTGACAGGGGGTACTTGTCCTGGAGGTATTGTACCAGACCCCGGTACACCAGGATTGGGGGGTGGTGCACTGGGGTATAGAACCTGGTGACTAATGGCCATCAGGTCAGTATCTGTCAATGAGGGATAGACTGGGCTATAAGGGGGTGGTGATAATATTTTAACAACCTTTTTAATTCTCTTCTCCTCTTTGTCATGTAAAGATTTAGATATGAGTTTTATTTGTCTTTGTTTCTTGGTGATTGTGGTGTCATGCCAGAAGGGGGCAATGGTGAGCCATTGTTCACCTCCTGCAGACATGTATTTCATGTCCCAAGACGGATCAGCATCATACCATGGCCAGGCTTGTTTGTCTCCAAGACACAATCCTTTAACCATTTCCATGTAATAGGGGTAATTGCTGCCATCTCTGGGAAATGCATCCTCGCTCCCACAATTTTCAGTCCATCCCTCTAGATTATCTATCCATGAGTTGATTAAAAAATAATTAGTGGGTGAGTTACGGGCTACGTAATCTTTACATGTCTCGTTAGGTAGGGGAGGTGGATATGTTACAGTCATTTTACTTTGTTTTGAACCCATGTTTATTGTGAGTTTGTTTCTGATGTTTCTGTGAAAATAGTTTCCACTTCTTTATCTGTTGTTGGTGACTATAATCTTCACTGAAGTCTAAGAAATATAGTATCTGACTACTTTCAGGTAGTTTGTGAATCTGCTCTATTGATTTGGGACAGATAACTGGATAATTGAAGAGATTAATTGGTATATCCGTCACAAAGAAAGGGTATGGTTGATCAATGTATTTTTGTATAACGTCCGTGCGCAGATGGCAACCTAATACAAGGACCGCCTCTACAACAGTACCGTTAGAAAAGGACGTGAGTGTAGATTTGAACCTTATAAGTTCACTATTGGCAGATACTAATTTCGGCCAATAATCGTCTCTTTCAGGGTTGTGGTACCAAAGCACTATACTACACTGACAATCTTCACAGGTTCCTATTTGTGGGTGTCTAGGATGTGACATATGTGACTATGATATGAGAGCGTGAAAAATTCAAAGTGTGCAGACCAGGGGCGTCGTCACAGAAAGGCAGGTACAACCTGTTGCAGCAGGCTGTGAGGGTTGGTCTTTGTCTGCTCACTTTTCAGAATTATGTATTCACTTTAGACATCTCATATAGTTTTAAATGTATAATGATTTTGTTAGTAGGGACCACAGACTGTCTACGTGACAGTGGATAGAGTCTAGTGGTTCTGATTATGAGAACTGTATATGAAGCCTCACGTTGCGTTACTCCAAGAAGGAGAGCATAAAGTCCGCAAGTCTGTTGGCATACAGTAATCAAATGGGACAAGTGGTGAGATTAGTGTGCGTGAACTTACCAGCCGCACGGTTTACAAAGAAATACAGATATCACAAGTGTGTATACTTACCAATCACACAAGGATATTGAAATAAGAAAAATTTATACTTCAAACTAAACATAGTAAGGAAATTTGGCCAATGAAATAGTGGGTGTTCAAAATGAGGTTCTATTTGGATAAAGACCCGTGGTCTCTTCGTACTCCAAGTACGGTATCTGATCCTAGATCAGTGTGTACACAAAACAAAGATAGAAGATTTTAACTTCTATGAACTGACATCCGATATCCCCCGGGGATAGAGTCATAGGTTCAGGATCGAGTTTGTCCGTAACCTCACAGCGGTCTCAGAGTAGACTTTTGGAGTCTGCTGACGACCGTGTAGGAATGAACTTCGAATCCCGGACGAGCCCCCATTTGAAGGAAAATCGATCATGTGCCAATGTATCGATTTCCTTATATATTCATTACCTTATTTGACCTCAGTGTGAAGACCCCTTAGAGCTCCGTGAGAGTGTAACCTCATATGATATGACCAGTAACGAGGACCACAGATACAAGGTTTAACTCTGATTTAATAATGACAAAAACAACATATTTATACATAACATACGGTGCTGGTTCAATTATATGATTGGTTAATATTTGGTGCAGAGGTAGGGAAATAACAGCATAGAGGTGGGGTGGCTTATACGTCGCCTTATAGGGGAGTGTGTAGTATTCGTTAGTTATGAGAAATCACAGGCTGTACAGTTTCTGAGGAAAGTTGCAAAGTACATGATAGCAAGCGAGTACTGGAAACAAGCCAGAACATAACTTCTTGAGATAAGCAGGAACACAAACTATAAGACAGAGAAACAAGATGGCTGATTAACCCTTCATAGGGCGATTTTCGGGATGAAAGCTGCATCGGAGAAAGCCGGTTCAGCCCGCTGTCAGTGCAGGCTGTCCGGCTCTGCTGCAGAGAGACCAGCGCTGGATCCTGGATCGGTATGTATAGTGGTGTAAAAGTGAGGTGTGTGTGGATGTGTGTGTAATAAAGTTTTACTTTTCTGTGTGTGTGTTTTCTTTTAACATTCTTTTTACAGGTGGACTGCTAGTCCCAGCGGGCCCATTAATGCCCCGCATGCTGGGACTTGTGGTTCTCCAAGTCCCAGCCTGCGGGGGAGGTCTGCTGGCACTTGCAGTTCTCCTGTATTAAGCAATGTTAGGAATGAGAATTTAACCATACTGTATCAGGCCGGAGTCCAATGGGGGGGTCCCCACTCCTCCAGGTACCCCGTCCAAGGCTGACCAGCCACGGTGCTCATGGTGCGGCCGGGGGACCTTGTGTAAAAAGTGTCCCCCGGCTGTGGCATGACACTGGGGGCTGTTGGAGCCCGGTGCTTGTTTCAAAATACGGGGGACCCCAGATTTTTTGTCCCCCGTATTTTTGGAACCAGGACCGGTCCAAGAGTCCGGGGCTGGTTTCAGAAATACGGGGGACCCCTACTCTTTTTGTCCCCCGTATTTTTGGAACCAGGTTACTTTTACACATATTTAAACAAAGAACGATACACAGATCACAATGATCTGTGCATGGTTCTGACAAAATCGCCATGTTTCTGACCAAATCGCCAGTCAGGATCAGGTCTATTTTTTTTGGGAACTTTAGACCATTTTTTTTGGAGATTTCCAAATTCGCATCTCATTAAAAATGCGAATTGTATCTTTTTCAATGGGGAAAACATCTGGATGCGAATTCCGGAGTTAAAAAAAATCGCACTTTTAGAAAGTGCGATTTCGCGGCAAAAAGCGCAATTTCGCGGCAAAAAGTGCGATTTATGCTGCAAATCGCCACCCATTAAGTAGTCGATTTGGAAAAAAAATGAAAAAACGGCCATTTTTGCGTTATAAATCGCCAAAAACCCAACATCGATCTCTAATAAATGTCACCCAGAGTGTCATAACTATATGCTTTATATTATTATAATCATTTTACTCCCTTTTTTTTCTAATGGGTTACGGAGGCATCAAGAGCGGTGCCTCGGGTTGTTAATGGTAAAGTTTCTGAACTATGGGGCGGGGCCAACTAGCACGCTGTCAATGCCCATTAGAAAAAGCATTACAGGCGGCAGCTACAGTATAGCGGTGCCTCTGTCACTGAGGCAGATGTGATTGGGCACAGTGGCGCTGCCTCAGTGACAGGGGCGTGCTTTCATATAGCCAGAAACAGAAAGCATGTCCCTGACTGTCACTGAGGCACTTCTATAGGTATCGTTGTCTGTCCATCCATCCCCCCACACCTCCCCCCAAGCCCCAGCCCCTGCTCCAGCTCTACTCAAGAGAGACCAGCGGGAGAATTATTTGGCGGATCCCTCTCTCCCCTGGCACTGACCCCAGCTCCAGAGCTGAACTTTAGTCCAGCGGGGGGATAAAAGGTTGTCTGACTGACACCAGCGGCTCCCGCTCCCCCTCTCCCCGGGCGCTGGCCCCAGCTCCAGTGGCTCCAGGACTGATCAGTAGCTGAATGTGCTCAGCAGCACTGATCAGCACTGATTGTGACATTAGCGTCGCCCCCTCTCCCCCCCGGCGCTGGCCCCAGCTCCAGTGGCTCCAGATGACACCAGCGGGGGAAGTGACTTTGTGGCTGCCGCCTGGTCCCAGCCCAGGCTCCATTTCTGATGAGATCAGCAGGGCTTGAAGGCTCCCTCCTCGCCTGACGCCAGCACTGCTCAGCAGCCCTAGCCCAGTGCCCCCTATCTAACCAGCTATCCCCTTCCCCAGCCCAGTGCCCCTATCTAACCAGCTATCCCCTTCCACAGCCTAGTGCCCCCTATCTAACCAGCTATCCTCTTCCCTAGCCCAGTGCTCCACTATCTAACCAGCTATCCCCTTCCCCAGCCCAGTGCCCCCTATCTAACCAGCTATCCCCTTCCCTAGCCCAGTGCCCCACTATCTAACCAGCTATCCCCTTCCCTATCCCAGTGCCCCACTATCTAACCAGCTATCCCCTTCGCCAACTCAGTGCCCACTATCTAACCAGCTATCCTCTTCCCCAGCCTAGTGCCCCCTATCTAACCAGCTATCCCCTTCCCTAGCCCAGTGCCCCACTATCTAACCAGCCATCCCCGTCCCCAGCCCAGTGCCCCCTATCTAACCAGCTATCCCCTTCCCTAGCCCAGTGCCCCACTATCTAACCAGCTATCCCCTTCCCTAGCCCAGTGCCCCACTATCTAACCTGCCATCCCCGACCCCAGCCCAGTGCCCACCTATCTAACTAGCCATCCCCATCCCCAGGCCAGAGCCCCCATCTAACCATCCCCCGCCAACAGCCCAATGCCCCCATCAGCAGGGTTGGTAGAACAATGGGCAGACTCCGTGGCGGCTTGGTGGAGCCAGCACTGACAGGGTCTGCTGGGAGAGCTGGGTCAGGGTAGGAGATGCTTATGCAGGCGGCTGCTCCCGCACTTGCCTGTCAGCGCAGAAGCAACGCAGACCCGGTGCTCCCAACAGAGCTTGTCGGCGCTGGCTCCACCAAGCTAGTGCCCCACCATCCACTAACCTCACCGCACGTCACTGATCGTGTATTGTCCAGGCTCCCAGAATGTCCCTCTGTATCCTATTGTCAACCCAACTGCCTTTGCCTCTTCTTAGCTGTCTACTGTGCCTCTACAGATGGTGGGCAGAGAGAGGGGGGGACGACAGATGCTGGAGGGAGAGAGAGAGAACACCCCGGAGCTACAGAGACAGTGGAGGCAGGGTACATAGTGCATACTCACAGTCAGACAGTCAGGTCCATGCTGTGAGAATGATGATTACCTCTGTGTTCCTGTGATTATCAGAGAGGAGCTCCTCCAATCAGGGGCACTTATATTCAGCACCTCCAATCACAGCTTGGCACATGCTGTCCTGGCCCTGTGCTGAGATGAGGAGGGAGGGACTTGGCACTGCAGTGACTTCCCCTGCTGCTGCTGCTGCTAACCCTCTGATGTAAGTGCTCCCAAGTCTCATCCCCACTGCTGCTGCTTATCAGTCTCTCCCCTCTGCTGTCGGTGCCGCTGCCTGTCATACACTGACAGGTGCAGCAGCCGGCAGAACCACACATGCAGACAGCAGCAGAGTAGGGACAGAGCGCCTATACAGGCTGGCGCTGCTCTGCTGAGTGGGTAGCACCGGGCCTGCCCATCTTAGTAAATTTATCCCGCAGTGTCAGGTGACAAAGCCATACAACCTCTGAATCTGGTATCCCATAGAACAGTAGTTCCCCAACTTTTTGGGATCGCGGTGCCCCTGAGTATCAGTATTCTTTCACAGCACCGCTAGACAAAAAGTATCTAATTGACAAAATAAGAAAAAGATATTAAATTACGTAAATTGGGTTTATAACTCCTCCTTGGGAACATTAGTTTGGTGAGGGACAGGATTCACTTCTGTGTGTCCCCAATTTTGCTATTGGTCAAAATAATTTGAATTGGTCATGGACCAGCAATGCAGGGCACCTCTGCAAGTCCCCAAGGCACCCCAGGGTGCCACGGCACACAGTTTGGGAACCGCTGCCATAGAAGGTTACACATAACCTATAGTACATATACATTCACAGGACTTGGCAATGTTGTAGATGCTGGTGTCGGAGTTGCCAGTGTCTATGCCTGATTCCTATGTACATATCAGGTAGAAAAATTAGCTAAATAAAAAGGTGTTTTACATGGCAAACAAGTGTGTTGTGCCAAACATATCATACACATATGTGCAAGCTGAAGTAATACTTCAGGTAAAAGACAAACCATGCTTTTCAAACAAACTTTGTAAAGTCTGATTGTATTCATTTGAAAGGGGGAAAAAGGGGAAAAAATCATTTAGCAAATATCAGCGAGAAAAGTTTGAAATAGCAAGATTAAATTAGAATGAGCTAGCATGACACATGTATAGGCAAATGTGTGTAAAGAAATAAAAACAATTAGCTTACCTGCCCAAATCACTCCTAATTCTTTTTTTATTTTGAGAAATATTTTTATTGAAGCAAAATGTTATACATACACATCAGACAATCAGGAGATCCAAAGTAAGTGCACATAGACATTGTCAATAAAGGCATTAATGATGAATCATTGTTTTGGTAGTCATTGCTATACATCTTATGACTTGATGACTGTGTCAGTGATTCGCTAATACCAATGAGAATCATTGAGGTCATATCGCCACCTGCCATCATGATTTCTATATTTCCTCCTGCCCTGTAGGATGTATGGTATTGGCCACACCAGCGCGTGCATGCACGCTTTTAAGACACGTTAGATGAGGGGATCTTTTCAGCAATATCATTTAAAAACGTATCTAGTGTGTATGCTCAATATCATTAATGATGTGCGCTTCTGCGCATTGTTAACGACCTCACCCCCTCATCATCTTTGCATGCAGATCAGTCTGGCAATATCGTCACCATGCATACACCATGGGGGAACCAGAGACGTCACTAAACAATTTCATTAAACTATATCATTCAGTGTGTGCGCACAATATGGTACGGCCCTCCGGGCTTAGCACCTATATCATTAATGATATCGGTGGTAGAGACCATCGCCTAGTATGTATGCGGCTTTGCTCTGACAGTACACCTGTTTGCACACCCATTCTGCCTCCCTAGTCATGTTTGACATCTGCATAATATGTTCAACATTGTAAAAGCACAATTACATGTATTTTCTTTATGGACATAAGCACTGCGGAATCATGCAAAGGGCCTTATTCAGCAAGGATTTTTAGGTTGAGAAAAAGCAGTTGCCTGCAAACAAAAGGTTGTCATCCAGACAGAAAATACACCCATTTCAGGATTGCAAATGCATTATACATAGCGATGCAGCTGAAGATCCATTCGCAAACATTGAACCATCGAACATTTTTTTTCTATCTGTGCCAGTCTAGCACTTCCACTACTCTGCTAAAGAACCTGGCTGGAAGATGGTCATTGCTGACCTCAGAGACCCACAAACACATCCAGCAAATGCCATGTTTCCTCCCATAAAAGCTGGCTTCCTGTCAATCGCAATTGCAACTTCTATGCGTACTGATATTCATTTGCTAATTACTGAATTATTGTGCACGTGCATTCGATAATCTAACGGATTGCAAATTCACTGATTGGTGAGCCATGCTGAATTAGGCCCAAAATACGCTATAACAACTGGTGCAATGGCTATGTAGTCACTCTGCATCAGCCCCTATATGGGGACTATGTAAAAGCCGGACCCGGACTAGACTCCGGACCGCCGGACAGGACATCAAAATGTGCAGTCCGGAGCTTGTATGGTCATTGTTGCTACATGCCCGGACCATACAGGGAGGCTTTATTCTCCCCCTCCTCCTCTACCTGGTGACAGGTGTCACAGGCAGCCACCCCGGACAGGACACCCCCGGACAGGACACCCCATGGACCGGACGCTACAAGCTCCAAAATGCAGAGTCCGGGGGTTTTGTCCTGGTCCGGTTTTTACCCATACCCCCATATATGCGCCTTTCCAGCTGATTGTATGGATAATAACTTTATATTTATAACCAAAAGCACCTGCAGAGCTGTAAAGAAGGATGTGCGGCCACACATGGTTGGACAGCCTGGGGGCAGTATCAGCAGTTTGTCCCCTCCTCCTCCTCACAGGTCCCACAGAGAGAGAGACGCTATGTGGAGAGACACTATAGGGGAAATTTACTAATATGAAAAACCTAGAATTTCGTATTAGTATTTTTCCTACGACTGCATACGGCTGTTTCAGCCGTATGCAAAGTCGTGTTCCGGAGGATAATTTACAAAGCAGTCATATACGACTGCTTTGTAACCCTCTGATGTCGTAGTAATTCGTATTAACGGCCGTATATACGGCCGCTAATATGAATTAGTGGAGGCAGTCTGCACGGATCAGTCAGATCCGTGCAGGCTGCAAGGTGTAAAAAAAGAAAGTAAGATAAATAAATGTAAAAAAAAAATCGGCGTGGGGTCCCCCCCACAGCTGTAACCAGCACCAAATAGGGGTTCCCTGATTTTTAACAACCATCCCCAGGCTCCAGGTCCGGGGCTGGTTCCCAAAATACGGGGGACAAAATGACTAGGGGTCCCCCGTATTTTAAGAACCAGCCCCAGGCTCAACCAGCCAGCAGGGTAATGCCACAGCCAGGGGGAGACTTTTTATACAAGTCCCCCCGGCCAAAGCATTAACCCTCTGACCAGTCAGCCTGGCCAGGGGCCCTGGGGGAGTGGGGACCCCCCCAGTCTGAAGCCTGGTGCTGTCCTCGATGCCCCTGGGCGGTGGGCATCGAGCTGATTGTGTGTAAAAAAATAGAATTAACTATATTTTTTAACTGTGGAACTATGAGTCCCAGCAAGCCTACCCTGCAAGCTCGGACTTGGAGATCCACAAGTCCCAGCCTGCGGGGCATTAAAGGGCCCGCTGCCACTTGTAGTTCCACAGTTAAAAAAATAGTGAATTAAACACACACTGACACATAAGAAAAATAAAACTTTAATACATACATAACACACACATACTGATACTTACCTATCTTAATCCCGTAGGTAGGTCCCAGGGTCTTCATCCGGTGCCTTGTCCTGCTCCATGTCGGCAGTGGGCTCCATGTCGACGGCGTCTGTGTCGGCGGCGTCTTTCAGCGTCCATCCGGGTCTGAAGAAATCCATGGGGGGACCTGCGGAAGGAAATCCTACTCACCCAGGTCCTCCATGGAAGCTCTGAAGTCTTGATCCGACGTAGTCCTGGTCTTCTGTCACCTTCTGTGACACGCCGGCAACTCCATCGGCTCCCCGCATCGGACTGTCAGAGGCGCAGAGATGTTTGGCCGCTAGGTGGCCAATCAGGAGCCGACTTTCTCAGCTTTTTCCACAATTTATTTTTAGTAAATTTCCCCCTATGCCTTCTCCTCTAGTGCCATGGGAGCTGTTCTGCTGCTTAAAGCATCTATTAGATGCCGTGATCAGCAGCAAGTGAGCGAATCTAATGGATCCACCCATCTGCCCAACTATTTACAGTATGAAGGTTTCAGCGTCATCCAGTGGTAAGCAGAAGGAGCTGAGTACCTAGGGCCATAACTAGGTTTGTGCCAGTGGTGCCTTGCCCACAGTGCATTTGCACTGTGGATGTACCATCAGGCAGCACCACCTATATAGGGGGTTTGGATCCGCACAGACTTTTATCGTCGATTAGAACATTCTAGAAAAACATCTATTAGGACCAATATGTTGGACTACTTTTGTAAATTTTCGTAGTCTCGGATTGGTGGTGCGCCCAACACATTCAGTATTTGTAACTGAAAAAAGGGGGGTTATTTGCAAGAGGCAAATGGTAAGACAAATGTGCCTTTTTGGGCGCACTCTTTATTTTATAAGTTATATGGTATGATTATTTAGTTAAAACATAACTTTTAATAGACTTCTTAGTGTAAAATATATGGAGCATTCCTTAATTTTTTAGTACATTATCATTAGACTGTCAATCAAACAACACATAACACAAAACAAGACAAAGACATACATACATATACACATGATATTTATTAACTTGAAGTGTGATTTGTAACTTTTCACACTTCTATTGATTCACTCATGTGTCCTATTAATATTGCCTCAGCAAATATCATTAGTTTACATTGATCAGCTTTGCCAGCTTGCCCAGGTAATCCTACACAATTGTTTATATGTAATCTGGTTTCAATATCAGGTTGTTAGTGCTCTATAGGGGATAGTGGTGTCCCACTCTGGTAGATATTAATGGTGAGGAAGGTCCCACGTGAGAAGTGCTCCTACAACCGGTGGCTCCTGTGTATCTGCTGTTCGATCACCCTGCCTATGCTACCATACCAGTTATTCCCCAGGGGTCTCCTCCCTGGTTAACAAACTGGCCCCATATTGGCCTTGCTGGATTCCAGCCCGAATTGGGGTATATTGGGGTAAAAGGCACATTTGTCTTACCGTTTGCCTCTTGCAAACAACCCCCCTTTTTTCAGCACCACCCATATGGCTGCTCACCACCGCTGATCCCCAGCCTGTTCACCTGACACTCCCCATTGCTACATGTCAACATTTTAAATGTGCTGCTGTCACGGACCGACAGCCGCAGTTAGCGATTGGCTGACAGCCTGCAAGTTCCATTTGGTTCACAAGCCGGTGCCATGATTGAAATGTCAACTTTTCTCTCCTCACTTCAGTAGCTGCAGGGGTGGTGGGATACCAGATGCCAGTCTCAGGGTTGGACTGGACTACACGGTGAGCAGTACTGGGGGCATAGTGAAAATGGGAAGGGCCTGATTAACCAATAGGTTGATTAGGCTGCACCCTAGGGCGCCAAGACTGGGGAGGGGGGGTGGGGGTGCCTTGCAGGTAACAGTTGAGGAATAAAATGAAGGCCTTATTTATTCCATGCTTATTAGCTATCACCTGTCCCAATGTACTTGGGGGTTGTACAATTCCTAAGGTGACTGCCACATTTCTGTGCCAATACAACTTACTCATGGGGCTGTTACATTATGTACATTGTGCTTTAGCGCCACTTGGACTGTCTAAAGCAAAAGCCTCCTTCCCACACCACAAGCACATGCCAGTTGTTTAAAACTTTTTTACATGCACATGGGCAGTATTTGTGATTAACAGCATAACAATGGCACTACATATGTATTAGCCTAGGTTAACCTGAACTTTTAATCAGACCCTGGCAATGGGTACTACTCTGGGCTTGTGTAAGAGGCACTACAGGGGGTATTATGTGTAATAGGCACCAGTGGGGACTATCACGAAATACGGTAACTAGGCCTACCAGCTTGGGGAGTCTTACCATGCCGGGGGGGTTTTCTGCCAGTGACCCCTCCAAGCAGGATTTCGTTTTTTGCGGGACCCGACATGCTGGTTGCAGCCCCTTGGTCAGGTTCCCCTTTTTGAGCTGGTGTATGCTGGGACAGGATATAGAGAATCGTAGTCATCTAGCCAGGTCAACATCGGAAAAGATAAAGCAGGTACCAAAGGATAAGGCAAAGGGAGTGCAAGGTCAGGCCTGGTCATACACAGGAAAGCACAGTTCACAGTACACTAGGATGAAGCTGAAGAATGGTCACTAGGCAAGGTCATACACTGGATAATACAGGTCAGATACTGAAGACTCAAGCAGGAGAGTGGTCAGAAAACAAGCCAAGGTCAAATACGATAGTCAGGAATCTCAAGGTAATGGACAAGGCACAGTAATGCTGGAGCTGGTGTGAACCTATTCTCAGGCAGGGATTAATTGACAGATACTGCCTTATATAGGGAGCTAATCAGTGAGCATGTCTCACTCAGGTGCTGTAATCAGTCTGCAATGGTCAGACCACACAAGACTGATTGACAGCATGGAGCAGAGCAAGGCAGAGCCGAACCAGCAGGATAAATCATAAACCAGGTAAACACCAAACATACTGGAATGTGGTGACAGGGGCATTGTGTAAGGGGCACTACTCTGGAAACAGTGTAAGGGGCACTACTGGGGGCATTACATGTGGCATAATGTGATATAGGCATTATGGTGTGCATCATATTGTGTAATTGGCACTACGGTGTGCAGCATTATGTGTAATGGGCATTTCGGTATGCAGCATAATGTGTAAGGGGCATTATGGGGTGCATTATGATGTGTAATCGGTATAATTGTGCGTGGCATAATGTGTAATGGGCATTATGGTGTTGTTGGTACTAGTATGTGGACAGGCCCCTTTTCCTCATGAAGCCATACCGCTATTTTCATTGGGGCGGGGGGGGGGGGGGGGGGAAGTAACTGTTCAAGTTATAGCTTCAGACAAAGAGGTTACATCAGTTTTGTTCTGTATATACATTAGCTAGATATACATAATGGCATACACTTTAATTATCCATTACAGTCTGCTTACGTAAAGCAGCAATGTCTTAAGTTAAATCATTGACAGTACACTCATTAAGAAAAGAATGTGTGCAATCTCAGCATGCCAGGTGGGGACTCAGTGAGTAAGATTAGTTCTTAGTCACATAGTAACATAAATGTTATGTTCCTTTGAAAACTGCTTTGAAACTGCTGCTTTACAGCATGTTACAGTATCTTAAAGTTATATTCCAACATTTTCTGTATTGTGTATTTTCGGGAATATCATTGGCAGTAACAAACAGTGTAGTTTATTGACAAATGTGTATTTTGTATGTTGAGGATCCCTTTTTCTTATATTTTTAAATAGCATACAGATATATATGCTTTCACTGTGTCTGCTTACTAAATACCACTACAGTATATCCATAAAGTCTGAACAGAGGCAATTCAATATTTGTCTGTTTCGACTGTTAGCTGTTGTGTGTATTTATGAAGTGTACTTTAGGCTTTGACGTTATCTCCTGTATGGCAGGCACTCATACATATTGTAGCACCAGTGGTGAAGCTAGGTGCCACGGCGCCCGGAGCAAGGGCATGTTTTGCGCCCCCCTCCCAAATTTGTAGTAGGTGAGGCTCCTGCACAGTGAAAAGTGGGCACAGACCAACATTATACCACACACCGTAATGCCCATTGCACATTTTAGTGAAATTGTAATTCCAATTACACATAAGCCCACACATGATGCCCATTGCATACTATATAACACTCCGCAATGCCCATGACACATTTGACACATAAGTGCCACTTACCTACATTCTCAATGCCAGGGGCTTCATGCTCAATGCCAGGGGCTTCATGCTCAATGACAAGGGGCTTCATGCTCGATGCCAAGGGGCTTCATGCTCGATGCCAAGGGGGCAGTAGGGTGCAGCAGGGTGGGTGGGTGCAGGTGGGTGGGTGCAGTAGGGTGCAGCAGGGTGGATGCAGTAGGGTGGGTTTGTAGGTGCAGCGGGGTGGGTGGGTGCTGTAGTGTGCAGCAGGGTGGGAGGGTGGATTGCAGTAGTGTGCAGCAGGGTGGGTGCAGCAGGGTGACCGGGTGGGTGCAGCAGGATGGGAGGGTGGGAGTACAAAATACGAGAGCCAGCCACCGGTTAGCCACTCACCTCACCCCTCCCCCCTGCCAGTGTGCATCCGTGTGCAAACCCCCCCCCCCCCGCCTGTGCTTACAGTCAATGCAGCATGTGTGCACCCCTCTCCTCCCCCCTGCCAGTGTGCGTCCGTGTGCACCGCCCACGGCTCCCCGCTGGGTCCGGGAGAGAGACGTGCTGCTATGTACAATTCATATCTCCCGCTGGACCACTAGCCAATAGGTGCTCGTGGTCCAGCAGCCACCAGTTGATTGGCTGCTGGACCACAAGCGCCCATCGGCTAGCGGTCCAGCGGGTGCCATGAATTTTAGACAGCAGCACGTCTCTCTCCCGGACGGAGCGGGGGAATGGGTGGGGGAGCTGATGGGAGAGCTGGCAGGTGGGCGAGCTGGTGGTGCCAGCACAGCTCCGGCGCCATGCAATCTTCCAGCACCCGGAGCGTGTGCTCCGTCGGCTCCACCCTCGCTACGCCTCTGTGTAGCGCCTAATAAACAAATAAAATAATAATTAAAAAGCTGGGAATAATGGTCGCGCTACGTCACAGATGGAAAATCTGTAATGATTTTCACTTTTTACTAATATCCTTTCTACACCAAAATGTCTAGAGTCTTACACATTATTTGGATCATGGTTCCAAACCAGTACAGACCCCTCTTACAACACTTACCCAGGTTATTCAGGGACTAAGTAAAAAACGTTCCCGGACAAGCTTTCACCAGGATCATGGGGAAGGGGAGATTACAGCCTCCCCGTATGGTCTGGACTGTTCCGGTTTTTATTACATCAGCCCCACCGGACTGGAGACCCCTGGACAGTCACCCCCCACCAGACACTACAAGCTCCAGAATGACAGATATTGATGAATGGAGCCTGTTTGGTCTGACGTTCCAGGGATCTATTTGGTCCGGTTTTTACCCATACCCAGTTTCCTTTAAAAAGCCCCTGTCCAGGGCCGGCGCTACCACAAGGCAGCTTTAGGCAGCTGCCTATGGGTGCCAACCACTGGAGGGCGCCTTTTGTTCAGCCTAATGTACATTTATCCATGGTTTCTGGGAAATGGTAGGGATTTATGACAAGCCGGAAGACCGCCCCCCACCTGCAATAACCCCGCCAGCAATGGTATAAAGTCTCCCTGCCAGCAGTAGCAGCAGTGGCAACACTGCTGACCACACCATGAGCCTCTGGGTCTTCATGCCAGTTCCTAACGCGCTCCCCCCCCACCCGTTCCTCAGGCTGCAGTGTGTGTGTGTGTGTGTGGGGGGGGGGGGCAATGTGTAGCATTGTTTTACCTTGTTTAGCGCTTTCTTACAATTCAGTTAGCAGCACACCGTAGCCACACCGCTATTACTATTGCGTGGGGTCGCCAGCCAATAAGAGCCGCTCCTGATTGGCTGCCAGGCCGCGACCCGGCGCAATATTTCAAATAGTTGTGGACCTGCTCAGAAGACAGCCGGGCATCCCACCGCTCTTTGCCCGGCTGTCACATCGCTTCCATTCTGACGGGTTTGCAGCTGTCACTGTGAGCCTCACTCCCCCATGGCAACAAGTATGAACCACCCTTCACAGAGCATGTAATCCCCTGTGGCAATGAGCATGAAACCCCCTTGGCAATGAGCATGTAATTCCCCCATAGCAACAAGCATGTAATCCCCCATGGCAACAAGCATGAAACCCCCATGGCATCGAGCATGAAGCCCCTGGCATTAAGAAACTCCTAGCAATGAGCATGTGGGTAAGTGGCACTTATGTGTAATGGGCATTACAGTTTGGGGCATAATGTGAAGTGGGTATTACGGTGTAGGACATAATGTGTAATGGGCATTATGGTTTGTGTTATAATGTGTAAGATGGTGAGTGGTATAATGTATCCATGTATCTATTGTCAATTAACCACTTGTCTAGTGTCATATGACAACTCCCCCTCATGACACATGGCCATGCCTACTTTTGTCACGCGCGCCTATAGCGTGCACTTATAGTGCCACTCAGAGGCGTAGGGAGGGCGGAGCCACCGGAGCTTATGCTCCGGGCGCCGATTGGTCGAATGGCGCCGGCCCGCCCCCCCTCCGCAAATGACCATCCCTGCACAAGTAGTTAGTTCAGGTATAACGGGCAGCGCGCGCCGGCGTCTGCCCTGCCCTACCCGGCGCCTGCCTCCGTCCTGTTCTTCTCGCCTGATCCCTGCCGCCAAGCGTCACTGACAGTGTGGCCGGGCGGCAGGCTGACAATCTTCTGGCTTCTCTAAATTGCTGCTGCTGCTGCTCGGTCCGGATTCCGGCCCGGGCAGCGCAGCGTAGCAGCACATGAAACTCCTCCCAGTCACTGACTCACTCCCTCCTCCCTGGCTACAGCAGCGCCGTCATCAGCCTTCCCAAGCGCTGGCTGTAGCCTGGAGGAGGAGAAGGTGCTCTGCTGCCCCCGTGCTGCCCTGTAATTCAAAGGTGGATTTTTATTTTACTTTTTTTCATAC
This sequence comes from Crinia signifera, assembly GCF_055691185.1. Lineage (NCBI taxonomy): Eukaryota > Metazoa > Chordata > Amphibia > Anura > Myobatrachidae > Crinia > Crinia signifera. The sequence continues at coordinate 134,896,407 of NC_139219.1, forward strand.
AGCTAATTAATGTTAGTAATAAACATAATAATAAACTTGGGGTTTTGGGGATTCGTGGGGTCCGGGGGAGGGAGAGAGAGAGTGAATCTCTTTGGCTTCTGCTGCCCTGCTGTGCTGTAAATATCTTTATTCTTTATCTGTATATATATTTATTTACAGCTGTCAGCATTTTATATAGCACAGCAGACTCTGTCAGTGTCTTATATAGTGCAGCAGATTCCGTTACAGGTTGTTATATAGCGCAGCAGATTCCGTTACAGCGTCTTACATAGCGCAGCAGATTCCGTTACAGCGTCTTATATAGCGCAGCAGATTCTGTTACAGTTTCTTATATAGCGCAGCAGATTCCGTTACAGCGTCTTATACAGCGCAGCAGATTCCGTTACAGCGTCTTATACAGCGCAGCAGATTCCGTTACAGTGTCTTATATAGCGCAGCAGATTCCGTTACAGTGTCTTATATAGCGCAGCAGATTCCATTACAGCGTCTTATATAGCGCAGCAGATTCCGTTACAGTTTCTTATATAGCGCAGCAGATTTCGTTACAGCGTCTTATACAGCGCAGCAGATTCCGTTACAGCGTCTTATACAGCGCAGCAGATTCCGTTACAGCGTCTTATATAGCGCAGCAGATTCCGTTACAGCGTCTTATATAGCGCATCAGATTCTGTTACAGCGTCTTATATAGCGCATCAGATTCTGTTAAGTGTCTTATATAGCGCAGCAGGTTCCGTTACAGTGTCTTATATAGCGCAGCAGATTTCGTTACAGTGTCTTATATAGCCCAGCAGATTCTGTTACAGTGTCTTTTATAGCGCAGCAGATTCCGTTACAGCGTCTTATATAGCGTAGCAGATTCCGTTACAGTGTCTTATATAGCGCAGCAGATTCTGTTACAGTGTCTTTTATAGCGCAGCAGATTCCGTTACAGTGTCTTATATAGCGCAGCAGATTCCGTTACAGCGTCTTATATAGCGCAGCAGATTCCGTTACAGGTTGTTATATAGTGTCTTATTTTTTAAGTTTTTTATTTTCAAATGCCAACACATGTTAGCCACGCCCCCATTTCATTACGGGGGGGGGGGGCGCAAAATATGCCCTTGCTCCGGGCACCATGGCACCTAGCTACACCGCTGGTGCCACTAAGAAATCCTTTCTATTTGTGCCACTCTGCCCAGCGATAGGATCGCATATTACAATGCTATCCTGGTGCGGGAAGAGTATGCCCAGGTGATCCTTCTTAAATGGGCTCCTACAGCTGTTTAATTTCAATCAAGTAAACCAAACAGTTCAGAAAAAGAGCCAATGAGTTCATATTCATTGGCTGTACATTACTTCACGCTTCCATTATGTTCAGTATAGGGACATTACTACAATAAGCCAATCCAATGTCATGAAGTTTCAGATTATCTGCAGAAATCCTACTGTATCACCAATGTATACTTCCACTAACCCTGAATGACGGCATATATCCGCTTATTTAGTCATATGTCACAACCTTTAATGAATGCCACAAAACCCTCTGAGCAGTATTAGGGAGGCTGAATCACTAAGTAAGCTTGAAACCAGGAGCCTTACGCCGTGCCTTAAGACACACGGGAGATGTGTACAGAGCCACCTCTCCTCAGCTCCACACACACAGTCTGACTGACACTGCCGGCTGCCGCTGCAACATTTACATATATAGGGCTATATTTACCCTGAGTCCTGATTGGCTCACCTTCCCAGTGACGTAATTTATGCTTTGGCGGAGAAGTCCAAGGTTCGAATGCGGAATGCCGGTGTGTGATGTGTGAGGGAGTGTAGTGCTAGCGTGCACTGTGCAGCGGCGGCTAATTACGTATTGTACATGTGCGTGCATGAGCGATACTATGTAAATTAGACGTATTGTAGATAAAGATTAGTGCCCTCTTCATCATCCATGCACGATTGCAGAGCCAACCACCGTATCAATACAGCATCTGATGAAAGAAAATAGAGGGTATGGGTAAAATCCGGAATCGGATAAGACACCGGAATGCCGGACTGGACTTCAAACTCTGCTTTCCGGAGCATGTAGTATCCGGTCCGGGGGTGTCCTGTCCGGGGGTGCTCCATCTGATGGGGCTGCTCTGACACCTGTAACCTGGGAGAGGAGAGGGGGGAGAATACAGCCTCACCGCATGGTCCGGGGGTGTAATAAAAACTGGAACGGTCCAGACCACACGGGGAGGCTTTAATCTCCCCTTCCCCATGTCCCTGGTGTGAGCAATCACAGGCATCCCCCCGGACAAGACACCCCCCGGATGGGACACCCCTCAGACCAGACACTATAAGCTCCGGAATGCAGAGTTTGATGTCTGGTCCGGCGTTCCGGTGTCTTATCCGGGTCCGGTTTTTACTTAGTCCCGAAAATAGATGCTATGAAAGCTTTGATATGTCGGGCGCGGGCATTCCGGAGCAGTAATCTCTGTATTGTGGACATATTTCTCATACACTGTGTCACTGATTAATGCAGGTGTGGTTTTACACTAGAAACAGTGCTGCTGACAGAGTGGTGCACACATTGGCCCTGGTTCTGGTCTGATCGATCCCCTGCATGTTCACACAGGGAGCGATGTTTAGCATAAACTTTTCTGCGCCATACCCTCCAACATCTGAAGGGCAGAAATCGGTACACATTCGGGAAGGGGGCGTGGCCACAGGTAAAAGTGCCTTTTTTTTTTTTTTTTTTTTAGAGAACCCCAACCTGTTACATAGAAGAAATGATAATAATCAATACAGTGGGGCTCAGCAAAGAGCCCTTAGGCTCAGGAATGATATACTTCCAATGTTGCCAGTTCTGCACATCTTACACATTACACTCTGACACACACATATCGTAAGCACTGACTGAGCAGCAAAACTGTCCTGCAGGAACCTGTCTGTCACACACAGCTCTGTGCTGTACGGTCACCCTCCCCTCCATGTCCCGGCACACAGTGCACACCCGCCTCCCCCACCACACCACCCGCCTCCGGCCCGGGAGCAAGTGCACAGATTGTGTATGCTCAGTGTGTCAGAGTCGCACGGGCAGAGGGAATGACGGGACCCCGACACTGACTCCCACATCTCTCCCACCGGCGGTGATCCCGGGCAGCAGCCACAGCAATTACCCACATCACCACCGAGGACGTCTTCTCCGACTTCCTGCTGAAGGATGCGCGCACGACTCCAAGTACAGTGGCTGTGGCTGGAGATTGCGGTGCTGCCCCAGACGATTGCCTAAAAACCGGTACATTCGGTACACTCTGATTTAGCCGGTACAGACCGTAAAAAAACGGTACTGTACCGGCTAAATCGGTACAGTTGGAGGGTATGCTGCGCATGTGCAGCCACTTTGAGCAAATAATGTGCTGTCCCGTTCTCATGTAGCAGTGCGGAAGGGCGGCGGCAGCCACGGGTAGCACCCATGGGAACGCCCAGCTTTCATGGGCGTACCCATGGAAAGTTGGGCGTTACCATGGAAATGCACCGATAACGCGGGTAACTGACGTCACCGGATGTCAACTGCCTGCCCCATAGGTGCCGATTTATGTTTTCGCTGGTGGGTGCTCAAGCCAAAAATATAGGGGAGTGGCTTCATGGGGAAGGGGCGTGGCCAAAAATAATACCACTTTATATTACGCAGCACAGTAGTCTCCAATATTCAAATTAGACTGACTGTCAGCGAATGGCCAGGCCCAGGCAGGCACCCCAAGAAAATAGAAGCTGACAAGCCTGACAGGACTGGAGTCAGATGCTGTTGTGAAACTACATGTCCCAGCATGCCCTGTCACAGTTTTAGCAATCTATTATATAAAATCTATGGCAGGGCATGCTGGGACATGTAGTTCCACAACAGGTGAAGGGCTGGGGGCATGAGTTTCACACCAACCACTGATCTAAACACTCCTTTCATTTATTCCCTGGCTGCTGTGTAATATGAGCTCTGGTTTTTATAAATGGCCTGCCCAGTGCCCTGCTATTAATTTCAATTACATTCTTGATTTTGCACACCATAATGCCAGTTACATGGTACTGTACATCACACACAGTAATGCTAGGGTTACCACCTAGCCCCTTTAATTCCGGACACATGTTAATTACACAGGTTCTGTGGCAGTTTAAAATCAGGTGAAGTGGAGTTTTGAAGTCAGCCAGCCACAGAACCTGTGTAATTACTATGTGTCCGGAATTAAAGGGACTAGGTGGTAACCCTAAGTAATGCCCATTACATGTTATGCCATACACTGCAATGCCCATTACATGTTATGCCAGGACCGAAGAAGCTTTTTGTAAAGGAGGGAAAACCTGGGCAGTGCGCGCCAAAAATTGTCAACATAATGCTGATTACACGCAGGGCTATTTTTCAGCAGGCTCCAGCAGGAACTGAGGCCCTTATTCTAGTTCACTCTTTCTGACAAAATATTTCTTAGATGGACAAAACCATGTGCACTGCAGGTGAGGCAGGTGTAAAACCCCACCCAAATCTAATTATCTCTGCACAAGTAACATCTGCTTCACCTGCAGTGCACATGGTTTTGTCCATCTGATGCTGTGTACACACGGGGGCGATAGGGGCTATAATCGCTGGCGACCATATTGCCAGTTATTGGGAGTGTGCCCCAGCGATAAATCACTGGGTGCGTGCTCCCGTTTACAGCCCCTTTCTAATCGCTGGTCGCAGGAGCTTGCTCCTGCGACCAGCTGATTACCTCTGCGGCACCGCCAGCAGAGGTTCCTTTTCATCAGCGACCATATCTGGTCGCTGATGCAAAAGAGACACTGGGCAATATATTGCTCAGCAATATATTGCTAGCAATATATTGCTGAGCAATATATCTCCCCCCATGTGTACGGGGCTTGAGAAATATTTTGTCAGAAAGAGTGAACTAGAATAAGGGCCTCAGTTCCTGCTGGAGCCTGCTGAAAAATTGCCCTGATTACACATCACACCCATTACATAGTATACCACATGCCATAATGCCCATTACATGTATGCCACACACCGTGAAGCCCATTACACATTATGCCCATTAGTTGTTATGCCAGGACGCAATTTTTTTCTAAAGTAGGGATAACATGGGCAGTGCGCGCCGAAGGTGCTCGTCAAAATCTTTCACCATAATGGCGATTACACGTCACACACCCATTACATAGTATACCACATGCCATAATGCCCATTACATGTTATGCCACACACCGTAATGCTCATTACATGTTATATCAAACACCATAATGCCCATTACACATTATACCAAACACCGTAATGGCCATTACACGTTATATTGTACACAGTAATGCCCATTACACCACACACTTATATTCATTACATATAATACCACACGCTGTCATGTCTATTACATATTATGCCACATAAGTGCTGCTTACCTACATGCTCGTTGCTACAGGTTTAATGCTCGTTGCTACAGGTTGCCAGGGGTTGCATTGCATGCTCTATATCAGGGGTTGCATCATACTCAATGCAAGGGTTACTTGCTCATTGTCAAGGGAAGTGAGATGCTTGTTACCATGAGGGAGGTGACGGTGACAGTGGCAGGCAGAGAACATCAATCAGGTCTAGGGGCGAATACAGAAAAATATGACAGGAGGGGCACCACAATAAGTGAGTGGGGTGAAGGGTAATATTGTGCGTGCCATTGGGTGTGGCCACAAAACAAGGGGAGCTGTCTTACAGGTAATGCAAGTCACACTTATTTTCATTGCGTGTGGAGCATGGGGTCTGCTAGGGGGCAGGGTTAGGGACAGGGTGAGTGTGTGGGGGCATGTATGGTATGAGACAGGGTTAGGGACAGGGTAAGTGTGCGGGGACAGGTGCAATAGGGGACAGGGTGAGTGTGGAGGAACATGTGTGGTAAGCGACAGGATTACGGACAGGGTCAGTGTGCAGGGACAGGTGTGGTAAGGGACAGGATTACGGACAGGGTGAGTGTGCGACTACAGATCTGCTAGGGGACAGAGTGAGTGTGAAAGGACAGGTGTGGTTAGGAGACAGGGTTAGGGACAAGTGAGTGTGTGGGGACAGGTGTGTTAGGGGACAGGGTTAGGGACAGGTGTGGTAGGAGACAGGGTAGGGACAGGTGAGTGCGCGGGGACAGGTGTGGTAGGAGACAGGGTAGGGACAGGTGAGTGTGCAGGGACAGGTGTGGTAAGGGACAGGATTACGGACAAGGTGAGTGTGCGACTACAGATCTGCTAGGGGACAGAGTAAGTGTGCAAGGACAGGTGTGGTTAGGAGACAGGGTTAGGGACAAGTGAGTGTGTGGGGACAGGGGTGTTAGGGGACAGGTGTGGTAGGAGACAGGGTAGGGACAGGGACAGGTGTGGTAAGGGACAGGATTACGGACAGGGTGAGTGTGCGACTACAGATCTGCTAGGGGACAGAGTGAGTGTGCAAGGACAGGTGTGGTTAGGAGACAGGGTTAGGGACAAGTGAGTGTGTGGGGACAGGTGTGTGGCCAGGACCATTGGAACACCATAGAATGTTTACCATTTGAGGGCGGTAAACATCGGGATGCCACCATTGAATGGTAAAAACACTACCATCAAAAACATTTATGATAGTGAAACATCAAGATGCAATGTCCATCCCTAACCTAAACCAAACCCAGATTAGAGACAAAATAAAAAACAGTGTAAAGGCATTAAACAAATTCAGCCCACACATGACTTTACATCCGGGTCCTTTCAGTGAAGGGGAACTTCACAGCTGTCTGGTCATAGGAGCACAAATGGATGCTTGCCACCTGTTTATTAAAGGCAATAGGTGATGGTGTGGATAGTGACACAGCAGCAGGGCAGGCGACAGGGGGGGTCAAGGGGGACAAGTGTGACGGGCCCCAGAGATATGAAGGGCCCCAGAGTTTCCATGCCTGGGCACGGCCACTGCCTGTACTAGCTGACCTGTCAGTGACCCTTGTGGGTTGGCAGTCTACTGTGCACCATCTGTTTTTGGCTGAGTCTGACTGACTCACTGTGTGCCACTGTCGTCTACTGTGTGTGCACCCTGCCACTTGGTGCTCAGAGCCATCTACTCTGTGTGTGCGCATGGCCTGGTGCCGCAGGCGCACAGCCTTACCCACCGCTGGTGCTGTTGCCTCAGTTTCTGGCTCCTGTACTTTTACTGCGCTGGTCGTCTGTTCCGCACACTGCGAAAGACCTGCCATGCCTGCTCGTAGCACTCAGCATTCTTTTGTGAAAGTGACAGGCCAGCAGGAAGCAGCAGCCAGGAGCCAGGCCAGCAGGACTGAGAACGAGAGAAGTCCGCACCTGAAAGCAGGATCTGGAGCAGCGAAAGGTTAAGGCTCATGCAGAAGAGCGTTGTGTGGATTTGGGATTAGGTGGGGGGCCCCAGAAATATAATTGTACAGGGCCCCAAGATTTCTGTTGCCGGCCCTGCACAGCGGACCCACAGACCTTGCTATTATCCCTGGGAGTGAAAGGTCCTTTCTCCAGCTTGGATTTAGCAACTACTGGATTTACTAGAATAATCAGTTTCATAGACATGGGTGGGTACTTATTTTTTCGGGAACTGTGGTTTTTAATTAATACTATCCTGCAAACCTGTTTTACCTGCCCCTATATTGTTATTGTCAAAGATGTTTTACAAGCAAAATAAAAACTTTGCCTTTAAACTTATAATAAATGGTTAAGAAATGTAATATTATATATTCCGAGTCAATATGGATTCTACTAATTCAGAATTTACCATCTTCTGTAACTTCCTAGTGAAATGACTAAATTCTCCAATTTGCCCTACAGAAACTACATGTCACACATTCATTTTCGGTATACTAGGGGGCTTGCCACATGCTTTGGGAGATACTGGGCAGCCCTCAGCTCCCTCCAACAGAGTGTGGATGAATCTATCTATATCAAATTCTAATAGTGCATACATGATAATGCATACGACAAATAACAGCAATGCACTATATAGTACACCATAGGCCTGTGCAGTATAAAGGCCTCATACACTAAGCAGAGGTTTTGCATGCGGCCTCGTATGCAATACCTCGGCAGCTCCCTGGTGGCTAAGATCACATACGATACAGTGCATGCAGCCATATTGTATGAGTGTATTGGCACCTTAAGATACCATACAGTGGGGGAAATTTACTAAGATGGAATGGCTATGAATGCCTGTATACGTAGCCATTCGATGTAAAAAACTGTCCGTAACTTAGCTTATTCTAATTAGGTTTTGCTAATTTACTAAACCGAAAATATGTGTGTGTAATCTGTTTTATGAATGGTATATTCATTCATTCATTTTTTTTTTATGAATGAATACACCATTAAAAGAACACGTAAGTCTTTCACCATTCAGTGAATCAGGTCGTATGCTGAATACGGATGGTAATTCAGTCATTAGGTCGACATGTATTTAGGTCAACATGAGTCTGTCGACATGCAGGATGGTCAATATGAGTCTAGGTCGACATGGGTTAGGTCAACAGGGTCATTAGGTTGACATGGGCTATTTTTGAAAGCATTAACAAGCTGGGGGGGGGGGAGCAGTGATGCGGAGGCGCAGTGTCTCGGACTGCATTGCAGAGACCCTGAGCCCCTCTGAAAATGGCCACCACCACAGAGAAGACATGCTTGAGGTACTTCTTGACCTCTAGTGTCTGTCACACTGACTGACGCTAGAGGATGTGCAGGAGGGCCTCTAGCAGATGCCTCCTTTTTGGAGGCCATTTTTGGAGGGGCGCAGGGGCTCTAATGCTGTCCCCACAATGCGGCACCGCTCTTCCCCATAATAAAAACATTTAACTTCCCCTGGGCAACAAGCATTTACCTCCACTTGGGCAATGAGCATATAACTCCCCTGGACAATGAGTATTTACCTCCTCATGGGCAACGAGCATTTACCTCTGTATGGCAATGAGCATAGAACCCCTGGAACCAAGCATGTAATCCCCTGACAACAAGCTGGAACTCCTGGCAACGAGCATGTAATCAGCACCAACAATGCAATTAATTACATAAAAATCATTAGATTAATCACGTTTAAAAATTGTATTCATTGCCCAGACCATCGGTTGGGATACTGATGGTCAGTATACCAATGTGAAAATCCTGACGTTGAAATCCCAACTGCCCGAAGTCAGGATCCCAACCAACAGGGGCTATTCTCCCTCATGGGATCCAAGACCCCCATAGAGGCAGAATAGAAGCTGCGCAGTAATAAGCCGGGTCGCTGTCATCAGGAGGGCGGGGCAGAGCGTTGGCGCATCACAGAGTGCGGGGGAGGAGGCAGCACTTGGAGCTGTCACTGTCTCCTCCCTTTAGTGCAGGGGTGGGGAACCTTTTTTGTGCCAAGGGCCATTTGTATGGGGAAAAAATCCTTCGGGGGCCATATGTAAAAATGTCTTGTACAAATTGTCCTGCTGCAGCCGTCTCACGTTAAGGCAGCTGCTGCTGAATAGGACTGACAGTCTCTGGCTGCTGCTGATTAAGAGGAATCTACAGACCTCTCACGAGAATTCCCCTGTACTTGACTCCCGGCAAAGCCACCAGGCCCCCGGACCTGAGGTTCCCCACCCCTGCTTTAGTGTGAATGGGACCCGGGTTGCTCGACCTGGGTTATCTGTTCACACTACCCAGCAACCCGGGTCCGGCCCGGGTAAAACCCTTGTCCGGCCCGGGTAAAACCCTTCTTTTAACTCAGGTCGGATTGCAGGACCCGGGAGTGTTTCAAAAGGCAGCAACCCAGGTCACAGCTGGGTTATTTGTGTGATGTGAAAGGGGTAGAATCGAGATATACAGTATATGTACTTAAATGAATCTCCAGTGAAATTTGTTATAAAGCACAATGGGGCAGATGTTTTAAGCCTGGTAAAGTGATAAAGTAGTGATAAAGTGGAAGGTGATGACACACCAACCAATCAGCTAGGAGTTGATTGGCTGGTGCATTATCACCTTCCACTTTATCACTGCTTTATAATCACTTTACAGCCCCATTTGATCCATATGGCTACATTAATTTTAATAAGGTTTCTTGTTACCACTTATATGGAACCACGTGTAAAACCCAACAAATGAACAAGCCACGTATCAGGGTATTTTCTTCAAAAGCGCAGTAGATCTTACTGACTGTTTTGGGGCTCATCTACATTTGGATATGTCATTTTTTGACACACCTCTCGGAAGTAGCAGTACACGTTTGCGCTTCTAGGTGCCACCTTCATAATCTCCCTGACATTCTTTTTCAAAAGAAGGCACGTATGGATAACATTACTCCTAAAACATTAGTCACTGAAGCTTAACATGCCTGAACAATGATACCTCTTTCAAAATTACAAGCTTCCTCTGGTAGCAGTAACTAGCCATATCCTTTCTCTTGATACAACATCTTCTTATTAGACATTCATTGGTGAGAATATTTGGATGAGAAGCAAATAGTAATTAATTTGGTGACACACCTACCTTGATAAAGAGATTCAAGAAAAAATTCCACTTCCTGCGGTCACATAAATGTAAATAAAACTCTCACAATACAACTACTCACAAGGCAAACCTATAAATATTAACCTTAAGAGGAAAGATATACTTCTTTATAATAGTTGCCTAATACTTCATTGAATGCCTGCTTCGGAAATAATTTGGTGCCTATGTAAAGATGCATTTGCAAACAACTTTCCTACAACCATTTACAAACAACTTTCCTGAGGGCCCATACACATATGTTTAGCAGCATTACAAGGGTGCTACATGTGTATTAGCCTGGGGCAGGGGTGTTTTAAGAGAGGAGAGTACCCTCCACTGTGGGTTTCCTCCTCTCTGATGGCAAGTAGACTAGTACTGCGCAGGTCTCCAGGAACATGGTGCCCAAGGCCTTGTTCCCGGGGTCATATCCATCGTAAACACGGAAAGCACTTAGAAATAGCCATGGTGCAGAATTTTATTTGTGTGATTACTTTCTCTGATGTGAGATGCCGCCACGGGACACAGCGCAGTCTATGGGCCCACCGTGTCCACTGCACCCATAATAAAAATGCCTATAGCCTAGGACACCTGGATCATTTAATCAGGCCCTGCTACTAGTATATATGTAGTATAAGTGCTTATGTTTTAAGGGCATGAAGAAATATGCTTGTTGCGAAAGCTTGGATCATGGTGATTAGCAGACAGTAGAGAGGCTGGCCAGGCCCAGGTACTTTTCATGGGGGTGGCCTAATTGTATGAGGCGTGATCATGCATCCTGAAAATTATGTACAGAAAAAATTGTGCTTTAAGCATACCTCCCAAGTATCCCAATTTTCATGACACAATCCCATTTTTTTTGTGGGGGGGGGGACAACGACATGGCCAGCAGCTAGCAAAGCACTGGCCATGTCCCACACAGTGACAAAAACATGCCGTGTCTTGTGATTGCGGCATTTCCTGCTAAGCCACTTTCCTTTCCAGAGGCCTCAACTATTCTCAGGGTAGGGGGCACATCTGTGAGTCTCACTCGGGAACCTATAAATGTTTGGAGGTATGCTTTAACACCTCTTTGGCCACACTGCAGCCCAGGACACAGCAGCATGTGTTGGGTTGACTAGAGCTGCTGGAGCTGCTGCACGCGGTATTGGGGGCCCCACCAGGCCCCTTCATCAAACCTGGGCCAAGTTATTAGTATCCCCTACCTCCCACTCTCGGTGCCACTGGTGATTACAACAGAACATAGGATTACAAGAACATCATCTTCATTTTTTTAAATGATCTAAAAACGGTACAGATTTAATTTAATTTAATAAAAATCTGTGATGGAACATTGTTTACATTTCATTCTGTTTCTTCTAAATCCAAATTACCCTGAAATAATTGTCTCTTATTAAGCCTGCAAATGCATTCTCAATGAGTTATATATGCTAATACTACTTCATAATCTGTGCCTCAGGTAACTGCATATTTAAAGAGGTTGGCATGTTTAGCCTGGAGTTGGTAACTAACAATACTGTTCTGCCCAGGGTTGCCTCTTGGGAGGTGAGTCATATTTAATTACTATTCAACTAGTAGCAAGAAGAAATAACTGGGTGTGCCACTTTAAAAATATCGCAAAATCTATTTGCCTTAGATTACCACAGACCATTTTGTATGAAGGAAAATGACAACCTTTTATTTTCTTCAGATAAAATATATTTATAAAATGGTGACCTGCCTTCCCTAATTCTGTCTCATGATTAGATTCAGAGCTGTGCAGTCTTAGTCAGTGACCTCTACAAAAAAATGTTAACTGTTATATGATTTGCTTTCTAGGTACGGTATCCCTATACAGTGATTGGCTTCCTCACAACCAGACACAGCGGCTCTGCTATTGGTTCAAGTGAGCACTGCTGGTGCTGATGGGTTGATTCAGAGTTGATTGCAGTGTTCTCAAATGGCTAAAACCATGGCCCTTATTCTGGTTCACTCACAAAGGCTAATTCCTTCTCAAATGGACAAAACCATGTGCACTGCAGGTGGGGCTGATGTAACATGTGCAGAGAGAGTTAGATTTGGGTGGTGTTTGTACTTCAAATTGATATTATCTATATTGCATTTGTAAAAATAAACCAGTCATTATTTACCCTGAACAGAAACAATATAACAACCAAATCTAACTCTCTCTGCACATGTTACATCATCCCCACCTGCAATGCACATGGTTTTGTCCATTAGAGAGTGAATTTGCCTTTTGCGAGTGAACCAGAGTAAATAACCCCCCAAATGTGCAGTGCAGCTCAGGCTGATGTAAAATGTGCAGAGAGAGTTATAGTCCCCATACATCAACAATCACAATTAATTCATACTTGCCGACTTCTCTTGTGCCCTTTCCGGAAGAGGGCAGCAAGTTACAAAAAGTAGGGGTCGTGGACATCGATCGTGACATAAATGGGGTGGGACCATGGGCGGAGCTAACCAAATTACATTTCGATTCAAATTTTAAATCCTTCCTCTTCACTTACTCCCTCCACGCTGCTGCAGCTTTATAAAAATAATAGTTTCCTTTCCTCCTGCACCCTCATTATTGTTCCTCGCCCCCCTCCCAATTGCTTCATAAATATGATATAAAGCAGTGGGAAGGGGGTAGAGGAACCATTTTGATGAAGCTGCACCATTGCAGCAGCATGGAGGTCTGAAGGGGGAGGGAGACAGAGCCTGAGGAACGTTATTAAATAAAACAGCGGGGATGCCGGGGAACTGAGTGAGAGAAGCAGAAGGCAAGTACCGTAGCAGCCAACCTCTAACTTACTCACCATCTCTTCTGTGATGCTGCCTTCTGCTGCTCATCTGCTCTCTCTCCACTGCTACTGCTCCCAAGGCCGACCCGACGTCAGTCAGCCTCTACACTTTGTGACTTGCACAGTCACTGGTTTTTGCCAGGTAGGGGAAAAAATGGGAGGATCCTATATATTCCCGGGAGACCGGGAGAAAGGACCAAAAAGCGGGAAACACGCTAAATGCGGGAGGGGCGGCAACCCTGAATTAATTGCTTCTCAGATCCAGTGATTTTTTCCCCCCAGATAAATGGTTTCTTCAATCTATTTGACTTGCCCACACATTACAGATTTGTTTCAGTGATCGGCAGATTGATCAGTGATCAGCAAACTCCAATAAAACCAGATTTTAAACATGTTTATAAATCTGATTCAGCAATCGATTGGTGATCCGTATTCATTTTTGATTGGGATTGCCAAAAGGGGGAGCCCACACATTAAAGATTAATTGTGACAATCATCTCCAGAATGGAGGATTGTCACAAATAATAGCTGATGTATGGGGCCCATTAGATTTGGGTGAGTTATTTGGTTTCTTTCTGTGTAGGGTAAATACCATACTTGCCTACTTTAGAAAATTAGGTTCATGGAGATTATAGTTTGCAGTAGAATTTTGCACAGTGCCCATTAAGGGCGTGGCTAGTTCCATATAGTTCCATATATGAGTGTATATGTGGTTAATGGTTGTTGCGAGATATTTCTAGATAACATTAGTAACTATATACTTTGAGAAATGTGTCAAGTATTGATAATAACAGTGCTGCCTGCAATATTGGATTATTTGTTTGCAATTATTTGCTGTGATATTTAGTTTCTTCTCTCTCTCAGCACAATATACATAATACATGTGATGCCTATACTATAAATTCCAAGTGCAAATCCCATCTGATTGTATCAATCTCTGATTTCTTTTTTCCCCCGAAAAAAAGGTAACAGCCGCATAATACCGTGTTCTCACTGTCAGTGAGAAATACACAGCTTTTCCCCGGCATTTTAATGCAGGGACGGACCCCCGTTCTCACTGCAAGGCAAATTCCCGGGTGAAGAAGTTCTACCCGGTATTTTGCCTTTTAACACAGGTTTTTCTGCAGTGTGAACGGGTCAACCCGGATCTCAAACATTGGTAAAAAGAAGGGTTTTACCCGTGTATGAGATCCGGGTATGCGACCCGTTCACACTGCAGAAAAACCTGCGTTAAAAGGCAAATTCCCGGGTTGACATGCTAGACCCGGGAATTTGCCTGCAGTGAGAACGGGGTATAAGGTTGGTTAGAAGAAATCAGGGAAATTTCTAGACTCTTCAGGGAGACAGTAAGATTTCTCCTATTTCAGGAGGGACAGAATGCTCTATTCCTGGACTTTCCTCTTAATTTATGATTGCCATCACCTGAGTCGAAGCATCTTCCTCATCACTTAACCTGTTCAATACAGGTTCTGACAATTATACATTAAGAGGGAAGTCCAGAAACAGAGCATTGTGTCCCTCCTGGAGAGGGTCATGTTGGGAGGTTTGGGGTGACATTCTATGGGATGAGATAAAAGCGCAATTTTTTTATCTCGCTCCACATCGCCGCTCTTCGCACTTTTTGAAATCGCATTTTTTTGTAATAAATCGCATATTTAATGGGATGCGATTTTATGACACATAAAAGTGCGATTTCTTCTGCCGCTCATGTGCGAGTTTTGGACCAACCGGAGTGCGATTTACAAGACTGTCTCCGCATGACTAAGAACCCCCTAACCTATTAGCCCACCTCTGTCCTCTCCATTATGCATCACACCCCTTATATAAAGGGGCACTGGCGCCATTTCACTCTTTGATAGGAAGTAAGGAGCATGGAGAGGAGCAGTGGCAGTGTGAGCAGAGGAAGAGGTGTTGGTGGCAGAGTGAGAAGTGGCAGAGTGAGGAGTGGCAGAGGGAGCAGTGGCAGAGGGAGCAGTGGCAAAGGAGGCAGTGGCAGCAGCCAGCCAAGTGGGAGAGGCAGCAGAGGACTGCTGAGGTCGTCAGGGAGTGGCAGCAGTGTGGCAGGCAGCATGGCCACAGCAAGGCCAGCCCCAGACCAGGCCCTGGTGGATCAGCCCCAGCAGGAGGAGGTGGAGGATCCGCTGGCATCCCCATCCTATACCCAGGACCTATTCCATACCCCAGAGCAGCTGCAGGAGGGCCACATGTCAGAGGTGGAGGAAGATGGAGGTGAGGAGGAGGAAGACACTGGCATGGAGGAGGAGGGGTACATGGCTGGAGTAGAAAATGAGGAGGAGGTAGAAGCTGGCTACACAAAAAGTGGCAGAAAGGTCAGATTCTCCTACGAGGAAAATGCTGCGCTTATCTGGGCTATGATACCTGTGTTTGACCATTACTGGGGAAAAGTCACCACAAGACCACTGCACAGCGGAAAAGGGCATCACCCAGGCGGTGAACGCTGTAAGTCAGCACAAGCGCCTGGTCAGAAACGTGAAAAAGAGGTTCAACGATATAAAGAGACACCTCAAAAGTAAAATGGCCATGGAGTTGGAGGAGGCCACCAAGACTGGCGGAGGAAGCCCCACCACTGTCTGCTACACGTCCTATGAGGTCAAGCTCAAAAGAATCATACCCCCTGAGGTCCTGCCTGGCATGCACGTCGCGGATACCGATAGGCCAGCGACACCACCCAGAGCTGGTAAGTGTGACCACATGCAATCTTAAACATACATGGCAATGTTTTCAAACTGTAATGTTCACTTGTATTTTTTATGCTAAGTAAAGTGCTGCTGTGGAACTACATAGCCCAGCAAGGTCAGGCAAAAAAAATTGCCTGCTCCTACTTTCAAATTGGTCATAATGCTGGGCCTTGTAGTTCCACAACTGCTGATATTGATCAACACTTTAACATTCTTTCTAGCAGCTTAACATGTATGTGGCCCAAAAAACATTGGTGTACTGGTGGTTTAGCTGCCATGCTTACATACCACAGATTTTGCACCAGTTGTAATGTGTCAAATAGTTTAATAATAATAATAAAAAAAAAAAATTCAGATGTAAAACATAATAAATAATGTCAAATAATGTAGGGACTAAATAATGTAGTCCTTAAACAAAGGAAGTATTGTCCAGTAATGTCATTTCAATGCATATTTGGCATAAATGTTTATCAATTGCAAGGTAGATAATGGCTGGCCATCTTTCCTTTCACAGATTGTCCGTCCCGAAGTGCTCACGCATCACAGAAAAGAAGGCCCGTTGGAGCAGAATCTGTGGAAGCAGGTAAAGGAACAAAAAACAGTTCATTACACATACAGTACACACACCCATGTCACATCAACAATATCTCACACTACATTCATCTCCTGCTGCTACATTGCAACGGAAATGAATGTAATCTGACCTAGCCATCTCACTTATTATTAATGTCAATGTTACATGCAGTATCGGGGTACATGTGTAAGTACATAATACCCCTAGGTATGTGAGTTTAGCATCTCAAGCCCTTTCAAAAACAGTACTGAAGAGAGACTGGCCTATATATGCATCAGTACTTACCTCTTCATCTGTATCCACAGGTACTGTACAACTAGAAACACAACCAACAGAATCCTCTGTTATGATGTTGGACGAAATGGACATCATTCTAGAACCCGTGGAGACCTTTGCGGCTGAGGAGGAAATACAGACGTCATCACAGAGTGATCTTCCCCCAAGAGGGGTAACTCCCAACCCACCCCCACCCACAAACACACCACATACAGCAGCTTCTGCTGCACAAGTAGCTAACTCCTTGGTAAATTTCAAGGAGAAACAAATTGAATTTATGGCCTCCCAAAGCCTGCAAATAGGGAACATCCAGGGGTACATGCGTCACACTTTTCTTCAATTAAGAAAAATTTCAAGGAGTGTAAGGGTTGGTGTAGGTACTCATGTGCGCATGACTAATAGCATTGACACCCGTTTTGCAGATCTTACTTCTGTTGTAAGGGAACAGAATAGCCATATTGGCAGCCTTGCGCAAAGTATAGCTGCTCTTAGCCAATCGTGTACAGTGCAGACTAATGCCTTAATAGGTATGCAGGCACAAATTCAGCAGATGGAGGTCAATGTCATAGGTGCAGCAGCATCTACACTGAGTAGTGTATCTAGCACCCCAGTAAGTTGCTCCCCCACTTCCCCACCCCGTCGGAGTATTAGGACCCGGGGTGGGCTGGATGCAGCTTCAAAAAGTGGTTTAGGGTGGGCTGATGGTGGGAAAAAATAATTAATTTAACATTTTTTATTTGCATGTAATATGCAATACATCTTGTAACATCCCCCGACAGTACAAATGTTTGAGTGACAAAAATGCAGGTTGTTTATGACATACTATACTCAGGGGCGTCACTAGAACTTAGAGGGTCCCATAGCAGAATGTTGAAAGGGCCCCCCACGTACCATTGTCACTACAATTAAGGGTGCAGAAGAAAGAGTGGCAAAGAGGGTGTTGGGGAGAGGGAGAGAAAAAGAGAGAAGCGATAAAAAGAGTGCAAGGTAGAGAGGGAGAGCAAAGAAAGAGGTGGGGAGAAAACAGAGGAGAACAAGACTACATGCAGCGAGATAGATTAAGAGAGAGGTAAGACTGAGGAGAAGTTAGAGAGGGATGAGAGAAAGAAGGGACAGGGAGAAAGAAAGCAGGGGAGAGAGAAAGTAAAAAGATTTAGGGAGTGAGGGAGAGAGAGAAGAGGGAGAGAGAAACACAGAAGAGAAAGCATGGGGAGAGAATTAGAGAGAAGGTCAGGTAGACAGCATGGGAAAGAGAAAAAAGGATAAAAAAAGGGGAGGGCAGATAAAAATAAATGTCGGAGCTGTGGTGGGGGAGAGAGATGAGAGAGGTGGGGAAGAGACAAATGGAGAAAAAAAGAGGAGGGGGGCTGGGGAGACAGTTGAAAGGAGAGAGAAAGGGGGTTGGGGAGGCAGGCAGGGAGAATGACAGAAAGGGGGCTCTGGGGAGGCAGTAAGGAGGGAAAGGGGGGTTGGGGAAGCAGGGAGGAGGAGAGTAAAGGTGGCGATGTGCACTGTGTGTTTTGCACTAGATCGCATTGCATCTAGTTAAAAACGCATGCGATATGCCAAAGCAGCATGCGTTTTGAACTAGATGCAATGCGATCTAGTCCGAAAAGTACTTGCAGCACATACTTTTTGTGCTATGCGATATGATGTGCGCCGGAGCGCACATCGCATCGCAAGCTGAAAATGCTGTGTGTTAGCATCTTAAGGGGTGGCTGAGGACAGAGGGAGGAGTGAAAGGGGATTAGGGAGGGGGAGAAAGAGGGGGTCTGAGGAGAGAGAGAACCATGGGAGGATGGGGAGAGAAAAGGGGGCTGCAGAGAGAGGGAGAGTTGGGGATGCAGGGAGACGAAAGAATCACATAGTTTAGTACTTACCAAGTAGCCAGCCCTCTGGCATTTGTTGTTGGTTAAATCGATTGCAGAGGGCTGAGTGCCTCAGAATATAGGCGTCATGGCAGTTCCCAGGGAAGCCTGCTACTACACTTAGGATTTTGAGATGACCATCACATACCACCTGGACGTTCAAAGAGTGCCGCCCACGCCGATTGACATAGACGTATCCCCGCACGTGCGGTGCCCTAATCCCAATGTGTGTGCAGTCTATAGCTCCCAGCAGGTGAGGGAATGCTGAGAGTCTATAGAAAGCCACCTTGTGGTCCTGCCACTCCAACTCAGAACGTGGGAATCTGATGTATGTGCGCCACAACTTCTTTAAAGCAAGTAACACTTGGGTAAAATGCTTAGAGAAAGTGGGCTGTGATACCCCCAAGGACCATGAGGTCACAGACTGAGTGGAGCCTGTGGCCAAATAGTAGAGGGTACACATTAATTTCTGCAGCCCAGACACTGCATAGTTGCCTCCCCCGAAAGGGTCCAAATCATCTCTCACCTGCTCATATAAGTCCAACAGGTTATTGCGGTTCAGCCTAAACATCCCCACAACCTGTTGATCCGAGAGGGAGCCCAGGTACAGCCGAGCACGATACATACGTGGGGTACGCAGTAGTCGGGGGGCTACCTGGATCTGGTGCCCAGCTTCCTCCCTCCTGCGCAGCTCCTCCAAATGGGCCACATCACAAATCAGCAACTCCAAACCACTCTGCAAAATCTCCATGTCTCAAACCCTCACAGGTGTCCTTAATGATGTTGGGGTATATGTAGGGGTGTTTCTGAGTGAAATTGAGGGTACCTGTGTTGAAATTAACCATTTGTGCACTTGACCAAAGTGAGTTCTGGGCCAAATCGCCCAACAGAACCTGGTCTGAAAAAAGTGCGATTATTAGACACCTTAAAACTGCGATTTACGAAAACGCATCCCATTCAATAAGCGATTTTATACTTTTCTGTACGAAAACATCTGGATGCGATAAAAATGCGATTTTTTTCACACACTTTCAGTCCGCATGAGTTATCGCACATAATATGCGATATCCGTCCCTAAGCGCATCCTATTAAATATGCGATTTCAAGAAAAATGTCGCCATTTTTTTTACTAATAATCGCCAAAAAACACACATCTCATCCCATAGAATGTCACCCATGGTCTCCTGAATAATGCAGGAGGGTAGGCAACTATGGTAAATACTGGCTACTGGCTGTTTTTACACTGCAATTAAGAGTTCAGTTTAAACACACCCCACCCAAATCTAAAGGCCCCATCGACTTGTATGGTGTATAACATCATCTGCATACCTCCCCCAACATGACCCTCTCCAGGAGGATCACAATGCTCTGTTTCTGGACTTCCCTCTTAATGTATGCTTGCCAGCACCTATTTTAATCAAGATGAGTGATAAGAAAGGTGCTTCAGGAGATGGTGATCATTAATTAAGAGGGAAGTTCAGAAACAGAGCATTGTGTCCCTCCTGGAGAGGGTAATGGTAAAGTATGCATATGGCAGTTGATGGGTGGCAGCAGTGGCGTAAGTTCGTTCCAGTTGCCCGGAAGCAAGATATATGTTGTTGCCCCCCCCCACACACACACACACATACACAACACAATAAAACCTTATATAAAATATATATTTATGTTAAGAAATATAGATAGATAACAGCCACAGAAGAAAAATTGTTGGCTTTTAAATAACTGATTTCTACTTGCAATAGAAGGAGAGGTGCCCCATTGGGAGCAGGAGCCCGGCGGCAGATGACTCCATTGCCTCCCAGAGTTCTGCCTCTGGGTGGCAGGATCCCATTTGATACTGTGATGAATATTCATGGCAGACCATATGATCTGCAATGCAAGGTTCACAGGAACCTTGCATCGCAATAGCAGGAAAATGAAATACGATGTGCATAGGCGTGCGCAGCCCATTTTCTTAGGGGGTGCACCATTGGAGGGGCGTGTCCATCTCCGCCTACTGGGCATGTCCATTACCGCCTACTGGATATCAATGCAAACTAATGTGACTTAACTAGAAGGTGACTTATTTATAAATCCCCCCCCCCCACACACACACACACTAGAAACAGGGACAATGCGTGCCGAAAGCACTGCAAAAATTTACACTGTAATGCCCATTACACATTTCGCCACACACCATAATGCCCATTACACATTACGCCACACACCGTGATGACCATTAACCGTTATGCCTCACAATGTGATGCCCATTACACATTGCACCTCACACTTTGATGCCATTACACATTACACCGCACACTGTGATGCCCATTACGCCTCACACCATGATGCCCATTACACTTCACACCGTGAAGCCCATTACAAATTATGGCTCTCACGTGATGCTCACTACACATTTTGCCACACACCATGATGCCCAGTATACATTATGCCACACTGTGATGCCCATTACACATTCTTTGACACACATGATGCCCATTACACAGTGTGAAAATGGCATAAATGGGGCAGAGGACTGGGTACACTGGGACTGGCTGGACATATCCCATATCTCCCTGCCTGACCCCCTCCTCATATCCCACTTCACCTCCTTTAACTTTGCTGGTCCCCTTGTGATAGGCACATTGCGGCAGCCAGGCAGGATGAGGTGATATTTGCTGTGGCGGACAGCTGGCTCTGGTCTCTTTACTGCAGCCTGCGCAGGTCCGGCACAGGCTGCACAATCACAGACATCATAATAGTCGGCCGTCACAGCTCGTACTTCGCCGGTGGCTGTGATGGCTGTGACTGGACTCGGGGAGCAGTGCCGCGGATCCAGAGGCGGAATAAGCGAGCTGTGGGCCCAGGTGCAAAAATATGGTTTGGGCCCCCCAAACACACACACAAAAAAAAACGCAGGGTGTCTTTTTGTTTTGTTTACAAATTTAAAGCCCATTACACATTATGCCACACATCATAATGCCCATTACACTTTGTCACACACCGTATTGCCCATTACACATTGTCACACACCATAATGCAAATAACACATTATACCACACACCATAATGCCCATGATATATTATGCCACACACGGTATTGCCCATTACATATTATGTCACTCACCGTAATGCCCATAACACAGTGGTTCCCAAACTGTACGCCTAGGCTCCCTGGGGTGCCTCGGGACACTTGCAGGGGTGCCTCGGGTTGGTCGTCCAGGACCAATTCAAATAATTTATGATCAATTATTTCTAAACAAAACCAGTGCTGGCGGCTGCCAATCATAAAATGTGTCCAATCAGAACCAAATCCTGCCCTTTACCACATAACTGAACCTAAGAAGCACATATAAACACAATCTACTTCATTTGATATATATTTTTGGGGGCCTAGGGGTGCCTTGAAAAAATTCTGATACTCTAGGGTGCCGTGATTAGAAAAAGATTGGGAACCCCTGCCATAACATATTATGTCACACACTTTAATGCCCATTACACATTATGCTGTACACCTTAATGGCCATTACACATTATTAACATTAAATGTTTCCGTGGCCTGCAGCCTCTGCTTTATTTTAAGAAGTTTTATATGCGCTCCCCCCCATTTAAATTGAAGATGCTTCAGCCATGCTCCCCTCCCCTTAATATAACATATATATATATATATATATATATATATATATATATATATATATAAAGCAAACGGCGGCACCGCAAGGAATGAATTTTCAAAAATGTGTATTTCAAAAGTGCACAGACTTGTGTCATTACTGCAAGTCTGACTAGTCCTGCCATTTTCCATACTACAGAATATTTATGTTAATATGTATATATACGCACACATGTATATGTATATGCCTGATGCTGGTTCTTTCTTCTCATTTAAGCTCCTTGAAAAGGGTCCCTTTGCTAGGACCGAAACGTCGGGGCATGTGAATGGATTTACAAATAAATTGTCTTCCAAACTTTTTTACAATTTGACATCACCTTGTGGACTATTATTGACTTTATGAGTAAATGACACATCTCCTATTGAGTTGTGTTGTGGTGAGTGCCCCACATCCCCATTCAGCCGACTGGGGAACACAGATATATTGTGGGTACACACTCCCTTTGTTGGGCACCCCACTGTTGCCTCTATTCAGTGCGAGTTCGGTCTCTCCAATCAACTATATATGTATATATATATGTAGGGTGTGGAGGGGACGGTGGCACTCAGCAGCAAATGAATACACCAGGCAGGATTAGTGAGCCAACGTTTCGAGGCACAGCGGCCTCTTTATCAAGGTGAAAACAACAACCAAAACAGTGCAAAACAAGTGAAATAAATACCTGTGAAGCCTCTTTCCGTCCTCCCTCGCCTGAACTCCCGGTGGCGCCTTCTGGTGGCGTCACGCTGGGGGCGCGGCAGTGCACTGCCGCGCCCCCAGCGTGACGCCACCAGAAGGCGCCACCGGGAGTTCAGGCGAGGGAGGACGGAAAGAGGCTTCACAGGTATTTATTTCACTTGTTTTGCACTGTTTTGGTTGTTGTTTTCACCTTGATAAAGAGGCCGCTGTGCCTCGAAACGTTGGCTCACTAATCCTGCCTGGTGTATTCATTTGCTGCTGAGTGCCACCGTCCCCTCCACACCCTGCATATGGTCAGCATCCCTGACACGGAGGGCACCAGACTACCTGCAATAACTGCACATCGGTTACAACCACAGTGGAGTGCCGCCCCTACAGATTTGTATATATATATGTATATATAAACATGGTATACATACAGTGTACAGTATTAATACATGTCATGTGCATGTACTTACTTTACAAGAAGTGCCCCTAGCTCTGTCCATTAGTTTGCAATGGTGGGACGGGAGGAGAAGGGTGGTGTGACTTAATCCTTGGAGTCAGACAGACTCCGCAAAGGCCCATGGGAGGAGGAGCTGTTTAAGCTGGGTATGCGCAGCAGCCCTCCTCCCAGCCAGTGGCCATTTTCCTTAGGGGCAGCCCGCCGGAGCCGAGTATCTTTAGAAATCACCCTCCCCAGCGCTACCGCCGGCAGGTGGCTCAGTGGTGGCAGCGCACATAAAAAAAAATGGAATTTCGGCATGTCGGGCGGATGGCAGCACCAGGTCCCTTCAACCCCTTGGGCCCGCTGCACTGCACCAGCGGTAAGCGCTGGACTTTAGTTTAAAAAAAAAGAATAAGGCAATCGTGCGGGGTGTCATTAGGGGGTGCCTGTGCACCCCTGGCACCCACCGTGCGCATGCCTATGACGATGTGTCACTTCATGTGATCCGTTGGAATCTCATAAAAAGTGGCCATATTTTACTCTCATACCTTTACTCTCTTTGCACATGTTACACCTAGGGATGTGCACCGGCCACTTTTCGTGTTTTGGGTTTTGGGTTCTGATTACCTTGAGGTTTTGGGTTCTAATGGGTTTTGCCAAAACACCCCCTAAACGTTTTGTGTTTGGATTTTTTTGGTTTTGGGTTCTGATTTTTTATTTTTTAAATCATAAAAACTGCTAAAATCGCAGAATTTGGGTTTTTTTTTTTTTGCTTCTACGCTATATTAACCTCATTAACATTAATTTCAACTCATTTCCAGTCTATTCTGAACACCTCACAATATTGTTTTTAGGGCAAAAGGTTGCACCGAGGTAGCTGAATAACTATGCTAAGCCACACAAGTGTGCGGCACAAACACGTGGCTCATGTAAGAGTGGCACTGCAGCTGTAGATACGGCAGTACTAGACACAAGACAGGTAGATTTGTCAGCAATACTAGTATATGTGCACCATTTATAATAATTAATTTTATTATTAGGTACTGCTTGGCACTCAGTGACACACGTCAGTGCACCAGCAGCATGGAATTATTTTTTACAGTCCCACGCAGCACAAGTATTATTTTTTAATTAAATTATATATAGCAGCCTAGTATGTAGTTGTACTACTAGGTAGGTACACTTACACAGTAACACTGCCAGTGGCAACAGTGGACTGAGTAAATAATACTGGCAACCTACAGTATATTCACAGTATTCAGTGCAGGCAGCACCAGTGGACTATATATAATTAAATTAATTAAGTATTAATAATATTGCAGCCTTGTAGGTAGATACAGTAAACTACTAGGTAGGTAGGCAGTAGCACTGCCAGTGGTCACCACAAAATGTAGTTACACACCACCAGTAGCAGACTACATACCTCCCAACATGATCCTCTCCAGGAGGGACACAATGCTCTGTTTCTGGACATCCCTCATAATGTATGATTGCCTTCATCTGTGTTGAACAGGTTAATTGATAAGAAAGGTGGTTCAACACAGGTAATGTCAATCATGAATTAAGAGGAAAGTCCAGAAGCAGAGCATTCTGTCCCTCCTGGAGAGGGTCATGTTGGGAGGTATGACTATTATGCACCAGCAGAATTTATAATAATTAATTTTATTATTAGGTACTGCTTGGCAGTGGCACACGTCAGTGCACCAGCAGCATGGAATTATTTTTTACAGTCACACGCAGCACAGGTATTATTTTTTAATTAAATTATATATAGCAGCCTAGTATGTAGTAGGTAGGTACACTAATTCTGGCCACACATCAGACCAACTTTCCTCCAACCATCCAACTACAGTAGTTGCTTGGATGGAATAAAAATATGGTACTGGATGGAAGCAAATGTAATATTTACTTCAGAAATTTGCTCCCAGAATCTGATAAAAGAACAAAAACTATCGTTCCGACACGGTACTGTAGTTGAACTCTAGTTTGATTTAAACAATTTGACTGAATGTTTTTGTCCATTTTCCTGGGTTTGTGAGCACATTTCTGATTGTCCTTTGCTCCCATCCAGTACCATATTTTTATTCCATCCAAGCAACCAGTTGGATGGTTGGAGGAAAGTTGGTCTGATGTGTGGCCAGCATTAGGCAGTAGCACTGCCAGTGGCAACAGTGGACTGAGTAAATAATACTGGCAGATTCAGTGCAGGCAGCACCAGTGGACTATATATAATGAATTATTAATATAATATGTATAATATTACAGCACAGCACCAGAGGTAGGCCCCAGCACAGAGGAGACAGTAGTACTACAAGTACACAGTTACATACCCTCCAACATGAACCATTGCATTCGGTACACAATGCTCTGTTCCTGGACGTCCCTGGTAATGTATGATTGTCATCACCTGTGTTGAAACACCCTTCTCTTCAATTACCTAGTTCCACACAGGTGCTGGCAATCATACATTTTACCAGGGACGTCCAGGAACAGAGCATTATGTACCGAATGCAATGGGTCATGTTGGAGGGTATGCAGTTAGACCAGTGGTAGCCAACCCTAGCCCTCGAGAGCTATCAACAGTTCACATTTTCCAGACAACCTAGCTGCTACACAGCTACACTCACTAATCACCGACACATTTTAAAAGATGCACAGATGGAGCTAATTAGCTCACTTGTGATTCTGTGAGGAGACCTGCAAAACATGCACTGTTGGTAGCTCTCGAGGACTAGGGTTGGCTACCCCAGAGTTAGACTGTCCTCCTTGCTAGGGAGATCCCACCCTAAGCAGAGAGGAGAACAAAGTACACATCAGCACTGAGGGAGACAGCGCCAGCGAATAAAATAATTTCAGCACAGCACACCAGAGGTAGACCGTACAGAGGAGACAGTAGTACTACAAGTACACAGTTAGACTGTCCTCCTTGCTAGGGTGATCCCACCCTAAGCAGAGAGGAGAACAGAGTACACAGCAGCACTGAGAGAGACAGCCCCAGCGAATAAAATATTGCGTTCAAGGTCAAGCTCAAGTTTAAGCCCCAGCAGCAGCACCAACACACCCTCTCCCAACCCACTACTAGACTGGAGTGAAGATGGCGGGCACAGCAGCCGCTATTTAATGCCGCGCAAATGGGTGGAGAATACAATAGTATTCCCGCAGCATGGCGGGCGGACGCTGTGCACCGATACGGTGCCCATGTCAACCATGTCGTCATTCGGGACATAAAAATGTGAAAAACCCATGTCAAACTTTTGACTTCAGTGGTCCACCTAATGCATGTCGAAGTTAGTTTGGTTGACCTAATGATTCACACCCGCTTTTGCTCACTAAAGGTTACAATTCCCAATAGGAAAAGCATGCAAAAAATATGTGACACCCCTTTGAACTTTGAACTTGTCTACGTTTTGTACCTGTGACCTAATGCATGTCAATAATATGCTGTCGACATTGTCCAACTATCATCTGGACACCACTTGTAATACAGCTTCCAGTGGAAATGACCTAATAAAGCTGAGTGTGTAAGACATTTTGCTGTCATATGTATTTGTTTCCTGCTAATTCTGTTGTCTAGCATAATATGAGCAGACAGGGCATAATTAAGGTATCTCTCTTATTCCGTACAAACGGCTTAGTCAACATATTTCTGACAAGACAGAGCTTTTAATCTCATCACTACTCTCAGTACATTGTAATGAGGACAGAGGAGACCTCTCAGACACAGATGAAACAGAAAACACAAGTTACAGTAGATCCCTAGAGCAAAAGCCTACAATTGTGATGAATGTTTGCTAATATAAATTGGGTTTTTGTTAAGTTTCACGGCGGCAGCATGGCCGCCGGCTACTTCCGGGTTCGGTGCTCGGAAAACTATCTGAAATAAAGTCCATGCCAGCGTGAATTAGTTCATACCCCCACTATCCACGTTGGCATGGAGTTGATTTTAGATAGCATGGCGAGTGTAGCGAGCCAAGAGCCCGTAGCGTGGGCGAGCAAAGCGATCCCCGCAAGGGGACACAGACACTGCTGCGACTGAGACGCTGCCACTGTGAAACTAAACAAGTACCAGAAATTGCAAGGAACTCTGTGTAAGTACAGATGTGTCCACATACATCTACCCTCCGTTCACATTAATTAGCACTGGGAGCCTTTTTTTCAACATATATAGCATCTTCTTTACAGAATGCAAATATTATGCACAATCACCTTCTGCTTATTAAAGTGACATACAGCATTTATATATTCAGTGTGTGACTGCGGCTGTATATGCATAAGAAATGCTATGTTTAATTTCTTATACAGATACAGCGGAAAATGTACTGTCAACACGCCTTCAAGAAAATTACAGCATACATTATGTACTGTAACTAGACTTCATTTTGTAAGATTCAGTTGTAAAGGCAGTGGCGTAAATATAGTCCCGCAGCCCCCGCGGTGGCGGGGAGGCGCTAGGCAGGTGTGGGCGCCTGGGGGGTCTGCGGGACTATAGTTACCACCTGGTCCCGGCTCCCGACTCCTGCCCTCCCCCTCCTTACCCCATTGCCGCCGGCGCCGCTGCCTCTAACCCGACACGCAGATCTGTGTCGGGTGACGGGCGGTCCCCGGCTCCGGCTGCAGTGCTAATATAATAAGAGACACTCGGAAAATGGCTGCCCCCATAATGCTGTATGGGGGCAGTCATTTTCCGAGTGTCTGTTATTATATTAGCACTGCAGCCGGAGCTGGGGACCGCCCGTCACCCGACACAGATCTGCGTGTCGGGTTAGAGGCAGAAGCGCCGGCGGCAATGGGGACGGGTAAGGAGGGGGTTAATATTTCGGGGGGGGGGGGGGGGGCGCCCGAAATGTCCGGCGGGGGGGGGGGGGGGGGGGCGCAAAAAAAGTAGTTACGCCTCTGTGTAAAGGTTATGGGGCAGGATGTACTAATCTTTATCTTATCTTTTTTTATGCAGTGTTTTTGTTTAATGCACTATTTTTTTTACATGCAACAGTGAATGCATTAACTGCTGTGTTTGCAGAATCTTTGGTTTTTCTTTTTCATTATGTTAGGCATGTGCATAGTTTTGTGTGTATGCTGGGTGACATGAGCAGATGCTTATATTGTATGCCAACCTCTGCCAATAGCTGATAGCATCCCCTATCCACTCTCTTCCTCCCCTATCCCCACAGCATCCCCTATCCACTCTATCCCTCCCCTATGCACCCTCTCCCTCCCCTATCCACCCTCCACAAGCCTATGCATCCTCTCCCACACCAGCCTCTGACACTTTCGGACAGCATCTTCCTCATACTTGCCTACTTTTGAAAAACAGTTTCAGGGAGATTATAGTTTGTAATAGAATTTTGCACAGCGCCCCATTGAGGAGGCATGTCATGCTCCACCCAGAGGACGTGTCTAGTTCCATATATGGAGAGATTGTGAAAAGAGATTGTGAAGGTGGCACCTAGAATTGTGGGTGTGTACTGAGAGGAATCTTGTAAAATGACTTATATTCAAATGTAGATGAGCCCCAAAGAAATTAGTAAGAGCTACTTTACTTGCTAAAGTCTGGGAAATGGGGCAGATCATTCAATGTAAACGTATCTGTCTCTCATTTTTCCCAAAAAAGGTAACAGTGCAATGTGGGCTAGGTGAAATGAGGGAGATTGCTGGACTAATGAGGGAGAGAGGGAGATTGCTGTTATTTCAGGGAGTCTCCTGCAGAATGCAGGAGGGTAGGCAGCTATGATCTTCCTTGGCAACTCCACATGATGCCTCATTCTTGAGATGGGGCATGGTGTGTGAGGGGAAACAACTCAAAAGTGATTGGACGTACTGAGCTAATATGTGGCAGGGATGTGTAGCCAAATTATAGAGCAAAAAAAAAAAAAAAAACAGAGCAATTGGGAACAGCCTCCTTCCTGTTTGGTCAAAACTGACAGTTTTCTGCTGTACCCTATGAGGGATTTTTGGGAAGGGTAGAGGATGAACTAAAACTTGCGATTTTTGGTACTGTGTTATTTTTAGGCAGAAAACTGACAAAATTTCATGTTTTCCGAAAATCACACATGTAGTAAAATTTGCATGTTTTGACCTGTTAAAAAAGTTGCACATTCAAAATCACAAATGTAGTAGGGTGTGATTTTCACATCGCATCCTAAACATGACCAAAAATCGCAAAATAAATAGACCAGGTCCAGCTTGGTGAGTTTGACAGAACAATGCACAGATCATTGACATCTGTGCATGTTTTTGTAAAGACAAATTATGCTATAATTGAAAAAATAAAAAAATAAAAACGGCGTGAGAAATTAAGAAACGAAATAAAATAGCACAGTATTTATTCACAAGTTATTATATAGTGTAGCCGCAGCGTATTCCGTTGCACTTTACAATTGGATCAACAGTAACAGACAGACATACAGTACGGGTAGGAAAGCCCTGCTCAGAAACTTACAATCTATAGGTAAATAGATGTTGATACACAAGGATAGGTGCTGCCTATTGCATAATGGCCAGCCAGGTTGCAAAGGTTCTTAGTGAGATGTATGATATGGTAGGCCAGCAATGTTGCTCAGGATTCAGGATGATGTGAAGGTGAAAAAAGAAAAATGTGAGTACAGTATATCTGTATGTATAGAGTGAAGTAGGATAAATTAGGGTAGCTTGTTATGTTTACATTCT
The DNA here is from genome assembly GCF_055691185.1 of Crinia signifera. NCBI lineage: Eukaryota > Metazoa > Chordata > Amphibia > Anura > Myobatrachidae > Crinia > Crinia signifera. Next base: position 134,926,473 of record NC_139219.1, read on the forward strand.
GGAATCTGATACAGTTTTCTAAAGAGGTGAGTTATTAGGGATTACTTTAAGGTTTGGATACTATCGGAAAGAGTATTATTGTGCTTGGTAGAGCACTCCACACAGTGGGAGCAGCCCATAAAGAGTCATGTCTTCATGAGTGGGAGTGAGTAATGTGTGTGGATGAGATGAGCAGATCTTATGAAAAGGGGAGAGGTTGGCTAGGGACATATTTTGATATAAGCAAAGCATACCTCCCAACTTTTCATGTGAAGAAATAGGGACACTCGCGCGGCGAAGCCGCGCGAGCGCCCGAAAAGGGGGCGTGGCGTATGCAAATGAGGGCGCGGCTTATGCTAATTAGCCGCGACCTCATTTTCATACGAGAATAGACGCTGTGCGCATGTGCACAGCGTCTATTCTACTACATTGGGGGGTCTCCCAACTGCCACCCCCCCGCAGCGGGACAATGCCTGCCGCGGGTGGGACGTCGGGACAGGACCCGAAAATCGGGACTGTCCCGACGGAATCGTGACAGTTGGGAGGTATGGCAAAGACATGAATGGGAGCAATAATAACATGCTTGTACAGAAATGGGAAGATACCAGTAGATAGAGATAAGAGATTTTAGTTCTGGTTGGGATGATCACAGGAGATGGATCTTTACTGATTTGGAGGGTAAAGGATCAGCACACGATAAGCATTTGTAGAGTAGGCAGATAAGAAGAGTGTCTGTTTGGAGCTGCTCACGATGGTAGGGACTTGAGGGAGCTCGGGAAACCAGCTTGACCAGCGGACACTTGGGGTGACATTCTATGGGGTGAGATAAATAGACTTTTGCAAATTTTTTCGCAAAAACGGCCGAAATCGCATTTTTTCCCATTTTCGCATATTTAATGAGCTCCGAAAATGTGAAAAAAATTCGATTTTTGCCAACAAGTTGGACACACTGGAAATGCGATGGCTGCTTTTCGCAGCACATCGCATCCAGATGTTTTCACATGGAAAAGTATACAAATCGCATATTTAATGGTATGCGATTTGTATAAAGTGTGACTATAATTCACCCAAAAATCAGACCAGGTTCTGATGGGCGAATTAGGCAGAACCCTGCACAGATCGCAATGTTCTGTGCAGGTTTCTGGTGAAAAAAAATAAATAAACAGTTAAAATAAAATAAAAACGAGCGCGGGGTCCCCCGCCAGAGCATAACCAGCCCCGGGCTCATTGAGCCGGTGCTGGTGACATAAAATAGGGGTCCCCTTGATTTAATGAAACCAGCACCAGGCTCAAGGTCCGGCGCTGGTTCCCAAAATACGGGGGACAAAATGACTAGGGGTCCCCCGTATTTTAAGAACCAGCACCGGACCCAACCAGCCAGCAGGGTAATGCCACAGCCGGGGGACACTTATTATATAAGGTCCCGCGGCCAAAGCATTATCCCCCTGGCTGGTCAGCATGGGCAGGGGTCCTGGGGAAGTGAAGGGGTCCCCCCCCTCCAGGACTTACCAGCCCATGCTGAAAGTCCGGGGCTGTCCCCGATGCCCCTGGGCGGTGGGCATCGGGCTGATGTAAAGTGTAAAAAAAAGAAGATAAACTATTGTCTTATGCTGAAGAACTATGAGTCCCAGCAAGCCTACCCCGCATGCTGGGACTTGGAGAACCACAAGTCCCAGCATGCGGGGCATTAAAGGGCCCGCTGGTACTTGTAGTTCCATAGTACAAGAAATAGTTAAATAAAACACACTGACACCCTGAAAAATAAAAGTTTAATACATACACAGCCCACACACACTGATACTTACCTACCTTGAGCCCGTAGGTCGGTCCCTGGATCCTGGGTCCGGGCTCCGGGGCAGAAGAGTCCGGTTCCGGGGCCTTGGTCCTGGTTCCGGGGCTGGTCCTGGGGTTCCGGGGCTCCAGGGCTGAAGAGTCCGGTTCCGGGGCCTTGGTCGGTAGGCTTGCTGGGACTCATAGTTCTTCAGCATAAGACAATAGTTTATCTTCTTTTTTTTACACTATCCATCAGCCCGATGCCCACCGCCCAGGGGCATCGGGGACAGCCCCGGACTTTCAGCATGGGCTGGTAAGTCCTGGAGGGGGGGGGGGCCTTCATTGGGGGGGTCCCCACTTCCCCAGGACCCCTGCCCATGCTGACCAGCCAGGGGGATAATGCATTACCCTGCTGGCTGGTTGGGTCCGGTGCTGGTTCTTAAAATACGGGGGACCCCTAGTCATTTTGTCCCCCGTATTTTGGGAACCAGCGCCGGACCTTGAGCCTGGTGCTGGTTTCATTAAATCAAGGGGACCCCTATTTGTCGGGGACCCTGATTTTATGTCACCAGCACTGGCTCAATGAGCCCGGGGCTGGTTATGCTCTGGCGGGGGACCCCGCGCTCGTTTTTTTTTTTTAATTTGCGCTTTCCTGCAAACGTGCGATTTTCAGACATGAAAATCGCACATTTTTAGGACTAAAGACATCGCACCACCTCGCACCTATTCGCACTATTTGGCCCGTTTTTCGCATCTCATTAAATATGTGAAAAACGGGCCAATCTTGCGATTTGAAAAAGGGCGAAGTGGTGCGATAAAAAAAACGCGCATTTATCTCATCCCATAGAATGTCACCCTTGATATTTTATTTATAGAGGACTGGATCTCCCATAGTGCCTGCTCACCTGTGAGTATTGTTGTTGTGGTTCTAGAGAGGAGACATTTCTTAAGACTGAGAGAGGAATACTTCACATTTACTAAGATACGGATCTCCAGTCAGCCACTTCTATTGTCCCATAGCCTTCCACTCTAATGATACCCATGTATCTCTAAAATACTGTACTATACATATAGTTGCTAACCCTGCTCATATTGGACTAATTTAATGGACCCTTTGTGTGAATTTTATGCACACATAATTTATTTGCATTAATTAACCATTAATTAATGCAAGGAAGAAAATATAAGAAAGCTAAATTCAGTCAAATACACTGGCATAAAAGGTAATATTAAAACAGTAGTGCGTTTAATATTAAAGTAATGGAATTGAATTTCACACATTTCTAGGAGCAGTAGATATTTGTAGTGGTATGTGAGCAAAGGTTCAGATGCAGTGGCTTAACTGTAGAGGGTGCAGGGGATGGAACTGCTATGGGGCCCGGGCTTTGCAGGCTATGCCATACCACTGGTTCTGAAGAAGCCGCTGACAGTCATAACAGGTGGGGAAGCACATCAACCTCTATTACCTGCACAATTCTATCTGCTAACATCTCCTTGCATTATGGTTTGTGGCATAATGTGTAAGGAGCATTACGGTGTGTGGCATATTGTGTAACTAGAAGGAGGAATAATGGGCCTATCAGGCATCTTTTTTCCATATGGTGGCCAATGTTTGGGCATGCAGGGGTGGCTGGGGCACCAGAAACTTTTTTGGCAGGGGTGGTCAAAATTTATAGTTATGCCACTGAAGAATGGTAAATGCCATTCATGTGTTTTAGTGCATTAAAAAGTTTCAAAACTCATATTGTTGGTCTATTTACAGTATGTAATTTATCTGTCATCCTGCAGATCAGTGGTTCTCAAACTCAGTCCTCAGGAGCCCACAAAGTTCATGTTTTCCAGGTCACCTGACAGGTGCACTCATTACAGACTGACACATTTTAAAAGATCCACAGGTGGATGGACTTTGAGAAACTTTGCTGTAGATTATCCAAACTGCCCTTAAGTAACAAAGTAAAGTGATTCATGTGGTGGTCAACCTTCATTACCACAAGGACAGATTTTGGAAATAGAGGGAACATTTGCTAATGTAAGGCTCATGTGACCATTTACGGTTTCTGCAATATGAGTTTTTAAAACCTTTATGAAAGACGCCTAGAAAAGTAATCTCAAGGATATTAAACATACTTTGTTATACAGTGAAGCCATGTTTAAACAAAGGGTGTGAGCTTTCATGAAGAACAAGAAGTGTTCCATTTATTAAACATGAAAATGAGTCATAGAGGAATCATTTCCAAGTGTTGCAGGAACACCTGTAGGACCTTTCCTTTAGTTTACAATGGAATCTCAGTCATGTTCATTGTGTACATGTGATACCCAACTAAACTAATCCAGTCAAACTCAAACACATCTTAAAATACAAAGGTAACTACTGTACCTAAATAAAGGAAACTGAGGGACACAAAGCAAATGTATCCACACAGATATACAATAGTTCCGTAATTATTTACCCTTTTGATTATTGATTTAACTCTGCATATAGGATATGGGCTGAACCAAGATTCAAAAGAATGAACCAATCACTGTAAGTTGCAACTATTGATATCTCTCAGGCATACATCACACAGTTGTAGTCTCCTCATTATGGGGGTTATTTTGATTGACTCGGAAAGGCACAATCACTCTCTAATGGACAAAACCATGTGCACTGCAGGTGGGGCTGCAGAGAGAGAGAGAGAGAGAGAGAGAGAGAGAGAGAGAGAGAGAGAGAGAGAGAGTGAGATTTGGATGTTTTATTGTTTCTGTGCAGGGTAACTACTGGCTGTTTTATTTTAACACTGCAATATAGATATCATTTTGAAGTACACCCCTCACCCAAATCTAACTCTCTCTACACGTTACATCAGCCCCACATGCAGTGCATATGGTTTTGTCCATTAGAGAATGATTGTGCCTTTCCGAGTGAATCAGAATAACTCCCTATGTGGTTTATGTGTACTCTTTAATCAGTTAGAATTTTATCATATTGCCTAGTGTCTAGAGGAGGAAACCTCATTGATTTCTATCAACTGTGCATTGAGATCAGACTCATACGTACAGAATATTGCACAGTGTACTAATGTTTTAATGGGGCTAGTGCTTATGGGTGTGGTATAGGGGTCCGACAGTCATTATCCCAACGTCGAGATCCAGACTGGCCGGACCCAGACAGCATGGAGAGTGCAATAAAGCCCCTTGTGGGCTTGCTGCGCTTGCCACGCTGCGGGCACGGTGGCTAGCTCGCTATGCGAGACACCTATTCTATTCTCCCTCTATGGGGGTCGTGGCCTGGATGGCTGAAGTTGGGGGAGGATCCCTTCATTGGGGTCTCCACTCTCCCAGGACCCCATCCAGGTCTGGTTAGCTATGGTATTAATGTTTTTGGATGGTGGACCTTATATAAAAAGTGTCCCACAGCTGTGGCATTACACCGCTGGCTATTGGAGCCCAGTGCTGTTTCCAAAATACAGGGGACCCTGGTCCAAGAGCCCAGTGCTGGTTTCTTAAATAAGGGGGAACACCAACAATTTTTGACCCATATTTGAGAAAACAGGACTGGCTCAAAGAGCCCGGGGCTGATTATGCTCGGGGAGGGGGGGACCTCATGCCATATTTTTATTTTACCAAAAAACGCACTCTTGTTACAAAAAAAATCGCACCTTTGCTAAAAAAAATGCACATTCCCATTACTAAATAAAATACCACCCTATTACATTTGTGATTTTACCCTGAAAATAGCACATGTGACATTTCACCCCATCTATCCATTATAGAAAAGTATTTCATATCACCAAATACAATTTTAAAAAGATAATATAGATTCTTACTTACACAAATTGTATGTCCTAATATCTCCATTGATATACATCTTGTCCCCCATTATAGGCATTATTTCTTGCACTACTTCATTATCTGCATGGCACAGTATTTCTTTCTACCTGTAGTTCTGTTGCTTAATGAGCAAATTAAGAAGTGACAGAAGTGACTACATACCTAGCATGGCAAAACTGTTTCTATTTCAGAGGTTTCCAAACTTTCTTGAATCACGGTGCCTTAGAGAATCACCATGTTTTTCATGGCACCACTAGGCCAAAAGTTTTTTTTATTGATAAATTTTGTGAAAAAAAAAATAAACTAAGTAAATTGTGCCTACCTGCCATCCTGAAGCCCCATACACACTAGATGATCCTGGTCCATATAGATTATGATCAGCCGCGGCTGAATTGAGTGTACATTCTGAACGATATTGGTAAACGATATTGTTCAGTAACATCACTGGGACCTGCTGAACATGCAGGTCATTGACTATATAGCCAAAATTGACCCACATATTCAGTAGATAGAGTCAATAGCGATGTGCGGGAGCGTACTCGTTGATGGCATTAAGTGTACAAAATAGACAATATTTTTAAATATATCGCCCAGAAGGCCCTTTCCGAGTGATATCTTTGAAGATATCCTCTAGTTCATGGGTCTTCAAACTGTGGCCCTCCAGATGTGAAACTACAAATCCCAGCATGCCTTGCCACAGTTTTGCTATAAGGGAGTGTTAAAACTGTGGCAAGGCATGCTGGGATTTGTAGTTTCACAACATCTGGAGGGCCACAGTTTGAAGACCCATGCTCTAGTGTGTATGGGGCTTTAGGGTCAAGAGGTGTGCTTCTGATTGTTCACATGTTTTATGATTAGCAGCAAGTAGCTCTGGTTTTGCCTATCATTTTAACCATAAATAGTCTGATTTGGTTCTGGGCCACCAACCCAAGAACCCCCCTGGGTGCCTAGGTGCACAGTTTGGGAACCAGTGCTCTAGTCCATGGTTATGTTTTCAGCCCACCTGCTGTTTCTCTCATGTAACTGTAAACTATTTGGTTGCTTTATCCTAAAAGACTAATGACCTAAACCTATCCAGTTGAATTAGATCATCTGCCATAATAATAATAATAATCAACAGCATGGTCCCAAGCATGTGAAGCTGCTCATACACCTCACAATTAGTGGATTATTTTATCGTTTAACAAGAGGATCAGCAAAGGATTGCAGTGCTTTCCCTGTTGATGGAAATAAAACGACAACCTTTGTGTAATGAGGTAACCATGGATGCAGTGATGCCTCAGAGATCACACAAGTGGCTTCTGTAGTCAGCAGTATGAGGTCTGGCAGCAGGTAAAGCAAGTAAAGAATGAATTTTGATTCTTACAGAAGCTTTGAAACAAACAAACACATTTTTTACCAGTTTATAATCTAAAGGTGACATATTTTACTCAATTAAATTTGCTAAAATATGTTCTTCTTTTAAACCCTTGTCCCTCGAATACTATTAAGTGTATCTACTACAATAACGGAATAGTTGAAATCACTGCTCTGCAATCCAATATGTTATGTGTAAGATATGTCACTTGACATATTTCGGGTTCCACATACATTGGTAGAGATTTAAGCTCTGTCTAATCTGCATGAACGATATGCACAATAAAGATACAGTTAACGATATCATGCATATCGTTCAGTGTGTACCCTGTATATCATAATGATACGCACTTCTTCGGCTCATTAACGATATCCCTGATCATCTGAACATGCAGTTCAATCTGATGACGTCATCAGTGACTACAAGTTTGGTGGGGGTCTTGGTGACTGCGCAGGTCTTGGGGGTGTGTGTGTGGGGGGGGGGGGCTCGGGCCCACGGGGGTACTGAGTTGCTGCAGATGGAATGGAATGCACAGAAATGGCCTTCCAAAAATAATCACCACCTTTTAGGAAACAGACGCTAGAAGTCCATTTAAAATGGCACTGTGATATCGGTGATGACACATATCTTAGCAGGTGTACGGATTTTTATTTCAGTGTATCTACCCTGGTCCGCCTAAGCCAGGGGTGGGGAACCTTTTTTGTGCCAAGGGCCGTTTGTATGGGGAAAAGGATTCGGCATGAAAAGCCGGCGGTCGGGATCCCGGCGTTCAAAATCTCGACGCCGGAATCCCGAACGCCGAAATCCCGACAAGGGGGGGACGTGGCTCGCTACACTCGCTACACTCGGCACACTAATTTATTCTCCCTCCGAGGGTGTCGTGGACACCCACGGGGGGAGAAAGTGTCGGGATTTCGGCGTTCGGGATTCCGGCGTCGGGATTTTGAACGCCGGGATCCCGACCGCCGGGATTTAAACTGCATCCCGGAGAAAAAACCTTCAGGGGCCATATGGAAAAAAAATTCTCACAAATTGTCCTGCTGCAGCCGTCCCATGCTCTGGCGGCTGCCGCTGAATAGGACTGACAGTCTCTGGCTGCTGTTGATTAAGAGGAATCTCGCGAGAATACCTATCCTCTCGCAAGAATTCCTGTGCACTTGACTACTGGCAAAGCGGGTGGGAGGACCACTCAGACCGGCTACGGGGGCTGCATACGGCCCCTGGGCCTGAGGTTCCCCACCGCTGGCCTAAGCAATAAGTGAGGAATGAACAGGCATTGCTATTACTGCTCTTACTAAAATATATGAGTTGATGTTCTTTAGATTATTTCTCTGGCCAGACATCTGGACTGGCCCGCTGGCGGTACTGGGGGATTGACTGATAGCCCCGACTTTTGACCCTTCCCACTTTTAGGAGGGCGGACCTGACACAAATTTTTGATAAGTTAATGCCAGGCAGTCATCACCTAATGACTAATACCCCTTTCAGGCATACGTGAAAATCCCGGGTTTTTTCACATGAACGCGCCCAAACCCTGGATTTGCGTATGTCTGAAAGGGTATACCTGGGATTTCACTCCCGGATACTGAGCACCTGCAATTGAGCAGGGTTTTTCCGGTATTGTACTCCGGGGTATAATACCCGGTTTATGTCTGAATGGTATTACCCGGATGTTTCAGTTTTAAACATGTGATTTGACTTTTTGCTGCTGAGACACCTTCTGATGAGGTCATCAGCAGCAGCCAGGGAAGACACCTCAGGCACATCTGCGCTTGCAGAGGCAGTGGCTGCATGTTGCAGCAACAGAGTACAAAGTCCTGTGGGATATCAGGATAGCATGGCACATCATTGGAAGGAAGAGGAGGTCAGGGAGCTACTGTATTATATGTACGGGGAGAAGAGGAGATCAAATCTCAAATCACAGGCACTGTGAAGGATGTGTATGCAAATATTGCAAATGTCCTTGCTAGCAGAGGTGTGAGGAAGACACAACAGCAGGTACTGAACAAGCTTAAATCCCTGAAAAAAACAGTACCTGGTACTTGTGTAATATCTGGTCGCCCGATTTTTTTATCGGGTCGGATAAATTGGGTCGATCGCATCGCATGCAATCAAATCGCATGCGATGGACCCGATTTTTTCATTGGATCCAATGTTAAATGCCCCCCAGACCCCATTTTTATTGTATACCCACCCTGTTCATACCCCCACTATCCAAGTGGGCATGGAGTTGATTTTATATAGTGTGGCGAGCGCAGCGAGCCACCGTGCCCGAAGCGTGGCGAGCGCACATGGAATACGTGTTAAGTAATCCGCGTCCGCTCGCCACGCTTCGGGCTCGGTGGCTTGCTGCGCTCGCCACACTAAATAAAATCAACTCCATGCCCAATTGGATAGTGGGGGTATGAACAGGGTGGGTATACAATAGAAAATGGGGTCTGGGAGGGCATTTAACATTGGACCCAATGTAAAATTGGGTCTCAGGGACCATTTATCATTGGATCCAATGTAAAAATCGGGTCGATCGCATCGATTCGCATGCGATTTGGTTGCATGCAATGCGATTGACCCGATTTTTTCCATCGCATCTGATTGTATGCCTTAAGTTAAGGCATACAATCAAAAAATAGGGGGCCCAGATAATACACAAGTACCCAGTACCTAAAGGTCAATGACCAGAATCGCAATCGCAGTGGAGCTGGATGCACAGAGTGGCCTTGTACGATCTTTGCAATGTTGTTTTTGGGCATACAGCACTATGCAACCCTGTTATCTTGTCGTCATCAAGTAATGCCTCATCGCTGCCAGAGACGCCAGCAGCGATACCACAGTGCAGTCCGCAGTGCCCGGCGCCATCACAACTTCTATTCGATGATGATGACTATGCCATCGTTGTGGAATCAGACAATTCAGACAGCGCATCCGATGTGACAGCAACACAGCAGGGCCAGGGGATAGAGACCCAATTGGAGACCGAGGGATGCATGCCGACACTGCGCGATAACAGTAAGTACCCCTGGTTTATAGATATAGTAGTTTTTACTTTAGCCGACATGACAGCTAGATATAGTAGTGTCTACTTTTGCCGACATGACAGCTAGATATAGTAGTGTCTACTTTTGCCGACATGACAGCTAGATATAGTAGTGTGTACCTTTTCCGACATGACAGCTAGATATAGTAGTGTGTACTTTTGCCGACATGACAGCTAGATATAGTAGTGTAAACTTTTGCCGACATGACAGCTAGATATAGTAGTGTCTACTTTTGCCTACATGACAGCTAGATGAAGTATTGTGACTGTTTATTGGTACAACGTTATAACAAATTTTGTCACACAGTCTACAATGTCCCATTGAGGCAGAAGAAGAGGACCAAAATAGAGATTACCACAGGAGCCATGACTACCATCCTCGGTAAACAACTGCGGGACCTGGATTCTGTGTGAAACAATAAGAAGATGCCAGACTTCAGCACTTCATGGATAATGAACGTGAACTGCAGAACACTTTGCATACCCAAATGGCAGCTATGCATGACAGGGTGAGTCAGGATCAGGCAAAGCTTAGTCGAGAAATTCGAGATTTTCTACACCAACTTCTGGCTTAAACCTGGTCACCACCCACAACAACATTGCCATCGCAAAACGTATATAGTCACCAACCACAGTTGCCACCATCATTTGTCCATGCCTCCCAGTATGTGCAACAAGTGCACTCTCCACTCCACATTTGTACCCAATTCTCAAGCACAATCTCCACCTTCATTTGGGGAAAGTGTGTGGAATGGGCAGAATGGGCAACATTCCCCTTCTCCAAACAGTAGTACGGAGTTCAGCATTTACCGAAATATTTAAGGCCCTTATTCTAATCTGTGCGGTACGGCCCGCGTGCGGCCGTACCGCCGATGTTTTCACTCTGCACATGCGCAGAGGTCACTCTGCGCATGTGCAGGCGAAATCGCCGCACACAAAAATTATACGCCGCAAAGGGGGCGTATAGGGGCGTGAGGGGCTTGATAGCCTCATTTACCTATGTATACGCCCAGCGTTTCATGGGCGTTCCCATGCAAACGCGGGGCGTATGCATGGTAATGAGGCTATGACGCCAGTGATGGGGGCGGAAAGCTGACATCGCCGGATGTCAGCTCTCCGCCCAAATACAAGCTTTCACACGGACGATTGTCCGTGTGGTCTAAGCTTGCGTGAGCGGGTGGAGCGTGCGGCCCTGCCTTCGATGGTCGTCGACCATCGAATGCAGGGGGCAGCTCCCACCATGGTGGAGGCGTACGCCCCACCATTTTCATGCGGATCGCCAGCCGTCCGCGTACGGACGGCCGTGGCGATCCGTCTTGTAGGCGGGGATTGGTTTGTGCGGCCGGAGCAACGTATGCGGCTCCGGCCGCACACATCAGAATAAGGGCATAAGTTACATAGTTACATAGTTACATAGTAGATAAGGCTGAATAAAGACTTGCGTCCATCGAGTTCAACCTACGTTTTAATAGCTTATCCCTTGTAAAAGACAGAATATGATTCTTATTTGTACCCTTGGATGTTTTTATCCAATAAATGCTTGTCCAACCTTATTTTGAACGTATTTATTGTATCGGGATGCAGTTAAAATCCCGGCGGTCGGGATCCCGGCGTTCAGAATCCCGACGCCGGAATCCCGACCGCCGAAATCCCGACCGCCGAAATCCCGACACTTTCTCCCTCCTGGGGTGTCCACGACACCCCTGGAGGGAGAATAAATTAGTGTGCCGAGCGTAGCGAGGCCCCGGGCCCGCTGCGTGGCGAGCGCAGCGAGCCCGCAAGGGGGGGGGGGCGATCCACGTCCCCCCCTTGTCGGGATTTCGGCGGTCGGGATTCCGGCGTCGGGATTTTGAACGCCGGGATCCCGACCGCCGGGATTTCATACTGCTTCCATTGTATCTGCCGACACCACCTCTCCAGGAAGAGAGTTCCAAAGTTTGACTGCTCTGACCGTAAAGAATTTCTTTCTTTTGAGGGAATAAAATTTTCTTTCCTCTAATCTAAATTCGTGCCCTCGTGTCCTAGATTCCTTTCTTGCAGTAAAAAGGGTGCTTGAGAGTTCCTTATATTGGCCCCTGATATATTTGTACATGTTGAGCATATCCCCCCTTAAACGTCTCTTCTCTACTTCTCTCGATCCCCTGCGCTGGTCTTAACCAACAGGGGTGACACGGGATACTGGAAATCAACAGCAGATCCCTACTTTCCTTCCTTCCATTTGTTCTCACTACTTTGGCCTCAATCCAGATCACCCCCTCATTCGGCTCGTTCACTGTCTTAGAGACACACGGCCGGAAAGCAGGAATGATTTGAGACCAGAGAGAACAATCTGTATCTGTTCCCACTCTCCACTCTATATTTGTACTTAGGTTGTGAATTTATCATTCAAGCACTGCACGTATCTGTACAATCACATATGAATTAAATACGAGCTCAAGCCACCTGGTACCACAGGGATATACACTGTGGTTACCCACTGTGACAGCCACAATAACATCATTATATTTCGCCATAATTGTATGGTCCCAGACAACATTTTACTTAGTATTCACTATAAAGATTAATTAAGTTTTTTTCACACTTTTTTGTCACAAATAAATTAAAAATTAAAAATCAGCCAGGCTATCCAAATGCCTCATGGGAGTATATTCCCACATTGAGATCATGTCTGACCGAGGCTGATACACATTTTCACTTATTTGATTGACATATTGTCATACTATCCTATTCTGCTATGTCACATATATAGACAGACACTACTTGCTCTTTCTTTAAGAGACTATCGTAAGTCATACTAGTTTTGGAGGATTTTCAGTGAGTCCTAAATTTTAACGTATATCATTAAAAAATTCATATATTTTAACTAAGTTGTGCCCCAACAAAGAGAGTCATCTTTTTCTTCGTGTACATAAGCTAGTGTAAATAGTCCCAGCTTGCTTAATCTCTCCTCATAGCTCAAATTCTCCATTCCCCTAATAAGCTTTGTTGCTCTTCTTTGGGTTTTTTCCAATTCTATGATGTCCTTTTTATAGTGTGGGGCCCAGAACTGTACTCCATATTCAAGGTGACGTCTAACCAATGCCTTGTACAGTGGCATAATTACTTTTGAGTCCCTAGTTTCCATGCCTCTTTTAATACATGCTAGAATTCTGTTGGCCTTTTTTGTTGCAATGTGACATTGAGCACTGCACCCCCAGCTTATTATCTATATGGACTCCTAGACTCTTTTCAAGTGCTGAAGTACCTAATGCCTCCCCACTTAGGTTGTAACTTGCACACTGGTTACGTCCCCGAGATGCATAACCTTGCATTTATCCACATTGAAGTTAATGGAGTACATCATTTTTCAAAGCGTATTCCATGTTCCTATAAAAGTTTTGGCTTCGCCGGAAGGTATAGGTGGCAATAATTTATTCTAGAATGTTTGTTTGTTACATTTGAAAAATTTCAAATGTGTGCTTTTTTGGAGCTGGGGATGTTGTTCGTAGCAATGAAGCTCATAAAAGTAAACTCTTCCATTAAACACACATATTGTAATTTGACCATATAAATAAAAAAAAGGTTACTTTTGGAGCTACTGTTTGTGAGAATTGTTAGCCAGACAATTTAAGGTGCGTACCCACGGGACGATTCATGTTTCGTCCGATATCGTATGCGATGTCACGGGAACGCACTATAGGCTAAAAACCATCAGATTTGGACTGAAAATAATGTACGATCTGCAAACGATATGGTATACGATCTGACGTCACAGCTACTTGGCTAGATCCTGGACGATCACAGTGTTTGCATAATGGGCAGGGATTTCAAAAAAATAACAAACCCCTCATTGGCAGGCTGTAGAAGTGGGTGTTTGCAGGGTTGTATAAAGGCTCAGCAGCCATTTTAAAATTATTGCATTTGTGCAGAGTGACTAGTTTGTATTCCCTCATCAGGTTATTGCAGCTAGTGTGCTAATCAACCTTTTCCAAGGTCAATAATGGATACTTTTCATTGCAATATGCTGGCAGCATATGCAGGAGCTGCTGTGATAGCAGAAAGGGAGAGCTCTAATGATGAGAGAGGAAAAGGGCCCAATAGGGCAAGGCGATCCTGCTGGACCAAGCATTGGCTTTTACAGAGGGAAACTCTCTCTCATGTGCCACTACTTGTCCAGATTCGTGAAAACAACCCAGTAGACTACCGTAACTACCTGCGGATGGATGACAGTACATTCCAGGAACTGCTGGGACTGGTGAGGCCCTATATACAAAGACAGGATACCACCATGCGGAGGGCAATACCTGCAGAGGACAGGCTGATCGTCACTCTGCGTTTCCTGGCAACAGGTAGATCCCTAGCGGATCTGAAGTTTGGGTCCTTGATTTCACCTCAGGCTTTGGGCCGTATAATTCCTGAAACCTGCAGGGCCCTATATGCTGTCCTCAAGCCACAATACTTGAAGGTAAGGACAATTTAAAAGTCACATTAGTTGTAAATATGTATTCACAGCATCCTCCGTAGAGTATATATGCTAATGCACATGGTCCCATTGTGTTCCCACTTAATTGCTTTATTTGAAGTGTCCTTTGTTCTCTATGTGTGATCCCCGCATGCTCTGAAAGCAGCAGCAGACATATACCTAGAGAAATGAGCACACACCAAATACATTGTTTAATGTTGTAAAATCTGAATTAAACCAGACACCGCTTAAGATTGCTGACCACCCCAGCGGCAAGGCTTACGGAGACGAGGAGGGGGAGAGTTGGGGTGGGGTGGCCCGTAACTGTGTGGTGGCTTTTTTATGGGGCAGGAGAAATCTGCCCAGGTTGGTTTGTTGTAACCCAGTAAAACACAACAAGCATGGGCTTAATACAGGCCTGGCCAACCGCTGCCTCTCAAGATGTTGTGCAAGTACAAATCACATCATGCCTTGCCACAGTTCAGCAATAAAGAAAGGTAGTGTTTAAACTGTGGCAAGGCATGGTCGCATTTCTAGTTTGGCAACATCTGTCCATCCGTAATATATATCATACATGGTTTGCAAAGTATAATTATGTGTAGAAGTGTGTACTGCCAATCAATTGTCTTCCTTGGGAAGGCTCAATTGTGAGCATCAACAATGAAATATGCTATAAAGTGATGTAAATATAAACCTCAAATGAAAATCATTTTTCTTCAACCTTTTTTTCTAGTTTCCTACTACCCGTGAGGAATGGCAGGGTATTGCGGCCGATTTTGAGACCAGATGGAACTTTCCAAACTGCGGAGGGGCCATCGATGGGAAGCATGTCCGCATTACACAGCCACCCAAATCTGGTTCCTTGTACTATAACTATAAAGGGTTTTTTAGTGTAGTACTGCTGGCGATAGTGGACGCCAATTATGAATTTGTTTATGTGGATGGGGGTAAAAATGGCAGGGCATCAGATGGAGGTTCACTGAAAGACACTCTTTTTTACCAGCACCTTGCCACAAAGCGCCTCAACCTCCCTTCTAGTGATGATTGCCAAAATGGACTAAATTTTGTTTTCCTAGCTGACGAGGCATTCGCACTCCATGAGCACATCATGCGTCCCTATCCTCAGAGAGTGCTTAATCAGGAGCGTCGTATTTTTAATTACAGGCTTTGCAGGGCGCGACGCACTGTGGAAAATGCCTTCGGCATAATGAGCAACAAGTTCAGGATTTTCCACAGTGCAATCAATATGCGCATCGACAAAATCCAATGGATAGTGCTTGCATGTTGTGCGCTGCATAATTTTTTGAGGCGCAAATCAAGACACGAATTACCTGTAGTGTCAGAACCAGAACCAGCACAGCAGTCTCAGGACATCGATGGGTGGACCTCCCTTAATGCAAACCCACTGGCACATGGGTCATCACAGCGTGCAAAGCAGGTCAGAGACCAATACCTGGCCTACTTCAATGGAGAGGGTGCATTGGACTGGCAGCTTCAAGCAATTGCCTGATATTGAACCTGCTATTTGTACATATTTGTTTAAGATACATTACTTTGACTGCAATGTCCAAAAGATTTGCATGTGTTGTATTTTTGGAACAAATGCTATGTTTCAAGTATTAAATAAGTTTATTGTATGTTACCCAAATGTATATTGTTTTTATTGAAAACCCAACTGTGATAGCTGAATGGTAGTGTACACAGATTGTGACGTACTTATCAATACCTTTGGGGAAAGCAGTAATTTATGAGAACAACAAAGTTTTGCAGAAAACAATATTTATTGCCCTTTCCACAAAAAATTGCAACCAGGCAATGTAGATTTTTTCTTTACAAAATAAAATGTGGTCCTTTCCACAAAAAATTGCAACCAGGCAATGTAGATTTTTTCTTTACCAAAAAAAATGAGGGTACTTGTTTCCTAGCACGGCCACACCGATTAAGATCGGGGTGGTCGTGCTGAAAAAAATCGGTCGATCGCATCGCATGCGATTTGGTCGCATGCGATGCGATCGACCGATCCGACCGATTTTTGACCCGATTTTTTCATTAAATCCAATGTAAATTGGGTCCCTGGGACCCAATTTTACATTGGATTGAATGAAAAAAATTCCAAACCCCCCCAAATTGAAGCGCGTACACAGCGCCCCACGATAGACGGCAACCCGAAGCGTGGCGAGCGCAGCGAGCCCGCGAGGGGCGGCGGTACGCGTCCTCCGACCTTTTCATGCCCTACTATCCACTAGGGCGTGGAGTGAGAATAGAATAGTGTGGCGAGCGCAGCGAGCCACCGAGCCCGAAGCGTGGCGAGCGCAGCGAGCCCCGCGAGGGGACGCGGATACCTTCACAGGTAATCGCGTCCCTTCGCGGGCTTCACAGGTGTCGGCGTCGCCACGGACACCTGTGAAGCCCGCGAAGGGACGCGTTTACCTGTGAAGGTATCCGCGTCCCCTCGCCACGCTTCGGGCTCGGTGGCTCGCTGCGCTCGCCACACTATTCTATTCTCACTCCACGCCCTAGTGGATAGTAGGGCATGAAAAGGTCGGAGGACGCGTCCTCCGACCTTTTCATGCCCTACTATCCACTAGGGCGTGGAGTGAGAATAGAATAGTGTGGCGAGCGCAGCGAGCCACCGAGCCCGAAGCGTGGCGAGCGCAGCGAGCCCCGCGAGGGGACGCGGATACCTTCACAGGTAATCGCGTCCCTTCGCGGGCTTCACAGGTGTCGGCGTCGCCACGGACACCTGTGAAGCCCGCGAAGGGACGCGTTTACCTGTGAAGGTATCCGCGTCCCCTCGCCACGCTTCGGGCTCGGTGGCTCGCTGCGCTCGCCACACTATTCTATTCTCACTCCACGCCCTAGTGGATAGTAGGGCATGAAAAGGTCGGAGGACGCGTACCGCCGCCCCTCGCGGGCTCGCTGCGCTCGCCACGCTTCGGGTTGCCGTCTATCGTGGGGCGACGACGGGGACATTTTTAATGTGAAATGGGTCATATTGACCCATTTCACATTTTTTAACATTTTTACACCATTTCAATGTTAAAATTTTTTTTAACATTGAATCCTATGTAAAAATCGGGTGCATCGCGTCGCATCGCGTCGGGACCAATGTTAATGGTCCCGACCGACGCGATGCCCCCGATATTTTACAGTTCCCGACAAGATTTCAATGTTAAAAATTTTTTTAACATTGAAGTCAATGCAAATATCGGGGGCATCGCGTCGGTCGCGTCGGGACCAATGTTAATGGTCCCGACCGACGCGATGCCCCCGATTTTTGTTTCCTAGCCGGCAAAATGGACCTGATTTCAAAAGAAATCGGGTCCATCGGGCTAATCGTGTCCCTTAATTAAGGGACACGATTAGTTACGATTGTGGCCGTGCTAGGAAACAAGTACCAAAATGAGGTATGATTTGTTTGCGGATCATAAAAACTATTCTTCAAAGTAATGTGTTACAACAACTTTCCATCAAGCCACATATCACTACTTCCTAACGGCTCAGCATTAACTTCTAGATATCAGGAACAGAGATATCTTAACTACCCATAGGGACTGCATATATTATAACATTTACAACTTGAACAGATCAGGCTCACAAAGCAGAGTGGCCTGTGCACCCACCCATACAGAGGGGGTACCACTCGGGCCGGGAGTGGAAGTTTGATATTGGGGCTGTGATGAGGTAGCACTTGGGCTACAATACAAGGGTGGGCTTGTATGTTCAGTAAAACTTTGTGGTGGGTATGATGTGCGAGATGGGTATTGGTTAGGGGGAGGACGTTGGCCTTGCTGCATTGTATATGATGCAGATGATGCAAGGTGAATATCACGCCTTAATTCGCCACTGCGACCCCGTATCATCAGATCATATACAATCCTCTTGAAATGGATGCGCTGGTCTGGTACCATTGCCTCCAATTCCTGTGCAACATGTGTACCAAAAGCATTGAATTCATTGGGTAACTTATGCAGAACCTCCTCTGCACTTTGGAGAAACCGCTCGGCACGGTTTGGTGCTGAACTTGAGGAAGCTCTAGACTTGATTGTGGTGAGGGTCCTCTTGGGTCTTGACGGAGGTGTGCTTTCCACCACCACAGCAGTCTGCTCGGCTTCGGTTTGTTGGGTGTTGGGTGGCTCTGTCTCCGCATCCGAAAGAGTGACCTTAAATGTGCACAAAAATAAACTGTCAATAACAAATTACATGAAGCTAAATAACACAGTAAATAAAATTATGTATACACTCACCACGTTGCTATTATCTGTTTCCTCCTCTGGCAATAGCCCTGGAGAGACTTCCATCATTGAACACTGTGACTGACTTAGGGGGTCTTGATCCTGTAGGAAATGGAGCTGATCATAGTACCATAAAGATGGTTTTTCAATCTCCTCTACCCCGGCTCCAGAGCGTTTGGAATCCTCATATTTCTTGCGTTCTTTTAAGTATACTGTACGGAAATTTTGAATCTTCTTTTTCACAAACTTTATGTCGGCAGAAGCATTTATGCCTTTGACGTATGTCAGCATTTCCTGCAGTGCCTTGTTGCGTTTCTCCTTATTAGCATAATTTTTGTCCTTGACCCGCCACAGACACTCATTCGACTCATACATGTCCAGAAATCCTGTCCAAAATTCCTGGTTTGGGGTTGCCATTTCTTAAAAAAAAAAAAAAAAAAAATTTAATATCAACACAACACTGACATCACATATACTGTAATAAAGCACTTTCTTCACGCAGCTCTCCATCCCCTGTGATAATGCAGCCTCACCCTCCATCCCCTGTGATAATGCAGCCTCAGCCTCCATCCCCTGTGATAATGCAGCCTCAGCCTCCATCCCCTGTGATAATGCAGCCTCCCCCTCCATCCCCTGTGATAATGCAGCGTCACCCTCCATCCCCTTCATGCAGCCAGGTCTCCCATCCCCAACCAAGCACCATTTTCATGCAGGCTCCCCCACCTACCCCTTGATGTATGCAGGCGACCCCTCCCAACCAAGCACCATTTTCATGCAGGCACCCCCACCTACCCCTTGATGTATGCAGGCGACCCCTCCCAACCAAGCACCATTTTCATGCAGGCACCCCCACCTACCCCTTGATGTATGCAGGCGACCCCTCCCAACCAAGCACCATTTTCATGCACGCACCCACACCTACCCCTTGATGTATGCAGGCGACCCCTCCCAACCAAGCACCATTTTCATGCAGGCACCCCCAGCTACCCCTTGATGTATGCAGGCGACCCCTCCCAACCAAGCACCATTTTCATGCACGCACCCCCACCTACCCCTTGATGTATGCAGGCGACCCCTCCCAAACGAGCACCATTTTCTTGCACGCACCCACACCGCAGCTGAAACACCCATGACAAAATGTACTTGCTTTTTGTGCCTGTCTCCAGCTCCTCGTGCCTCCTCTGGGTGTGTGCGTGCGTCGTGGTTTTTTCCCCTTGCTCCAGCTCCTCGGGCCTCCTCTGGGTGCGTGTGCGCCGCGGAATGGCTGATGGGGAGTGTCTGGGCAGTGTCCAGGAAGTGGCCAGGGCGTGCCGCTGATGACGCGCATTGTTTGCTAGAAAGCATACGATACAGTGTGCCGTACGATATGCACTGTATCTTATGCTTTCTAGCCAAAATTCAGTTGCATGTTCACCCGACCAGCTCCCTCCCAGACGACCGGCGGGAGCGCGCATCGTACGTCGGATAGTGCGTACACACGGTAAGATATAGTGCACTATCTAGCATGCTATTCGAAACCAGCTAGATAGTGTGCTAGATTTTGCACTATATCTTACCGTGGGTACGCACCTTTACACATGACCTGTGTTGTAAACGTACTTGATTTATCCAAATCAATGCCTCTCTTATGAAGGCATTATGTTACACAAGTTATCAAACATTTACAATGCATGAAAAAAATGCAATTGAAATAAAAATGTATGGATAAAGTACCAGTTTAATGATTTATTATTTACTGCAACATGGCATCCAGATTATTTGTAATAGTGGCACGTATTACTTCTGCCGGATTCACACCACTTTGGGCCTCAGGGAGGGAGGGGGGGCGGGAACAATTTCACTGCCAACCTGCTCATCTTGCACATCCCACTCCGACAGATAGTGTTCTTTCTGTATCTCACAAATGTTATACAAGATACAGCATGCTGCCACAATGTCAGGAACAAGGGAAATGTCAATGTCATTGCGCTTTAGCAAACAGCGCCAAAGTCCCTTGAGCTGGCAAGTATGGGTGTACCATATCTGTTCCAGTGTCACCCTAAGATTGGTACCCTAAGTGTCACCCTTTCATTAGCCTCCTTTTTAAAGGATAAGTAGCATCACCAATGATGTGGATTGGTACCTCCACAATCTTTGACTTCTGCGAAGAAAAAACAGGATCAATATAGAGCAGTGGAACTTAAGGTGGAAACTTGGGCATTATGGCACAGACTTTGTATGGGTATATATATTATAGGGGAACATTCATACACAAAAAACATCCTCATATTGTGAATCCTTAGTTTTATTTGACTAAGCCCAAATCTTCTTTGCACACATAAGCATTGCAAAATACCAGACACATAAATTTACCTCTTCAGGGATCTCAGAACGAGGAGAGAGATGCCGCCAACCAAGGTCGCTAGAGCAGAATGGGAGACGGAGCAGGAGCCGGTACCGTGTAGAGGAGGTCTGGGTGAGTAGAGCAGGTCTGTTGTGGACGTAAGGGAGAGAGACAATCGGTGGTCCAGTCGGGGTCCCTCTCACCATCCGTCCGGACCACAGGTGGCCTGTAGCAGCACAACGCCGGTTGTAACTCCTTGGCAACCCCAGAGACAGCGGCGGCTGCAGCAACATACAGGAAGCAGGTCCAGAATCTCGCCACCACCCACCTTATCACACGCAGCCCAAAACAGAAACCTTTACTGCACACCGGGGTCTGTATACAGTGATCACCACCACGATTACATCCGCACCAGTTGCGGGACGCCGCTCTGTGCATTCATAGAAAAACTGAGCACATTCAGAGGAGTGACATCTTTTGTTGCCAGCTTAATCCCTCCATATTTTTATTGTGGGTTACAGTAATCCCAAAGCATCTATCATCCAAGACATCACCATTGCTGTTGGTATTTGCTCCATTTAACCCCCTCCCCCCCCCCCTATTTTTTCCACTTTAGAAACTTTCATATATATACAGTGTATGTTTTTTAAATATGTTTTTTTTTATAATTGATTAATGTTTACATACTTCTACTAATATCTATGGAATGAATTCATATCTTATTTTAAATATATTTGTTTTAAAGTATAGAGGGTAGTTCACTTATTCCATTAGTGAACTAGGTATAAAATAAATGTATCTACTATCTACATTAACCTGGGAGACTGGACAACTCCTATACCGTTGCAGCACTAAAATATAATAATTGTTTGAGCGCAGAATTGTGCGGTACTCGCCAGGGATAGCATACCACCACAAGACAATTGCCAGTCTCCTGCTAGGGGAAATGGGCTGTCTCCAAGGAGTTGTTTGCCTGGTAAGTGCCCGGGAGAGGAGTTCCAAAAGATAATAAAAGGTGCCATGCGACATCCTAAAATGTGCCAGCCATTGGTTATCGTCAAATGCCTCCACCGTAGGCCAGAAAACCTGGCCATGTTGCTGATCTCTAGCCCACAGTGTACGAGCTGACATACCGGTCACACGCAGTATGGATGAGATGCTGGACTTGATCAAGGTTCTTCTCTGGCGTAAGTAGTGCCGGCGATTGGCCTCCCTCTGCACCAAAAAATGATACCTCCTTCTCTGCATCTCACACTGTGCAACAAAGAACAGCACGTGTAGCTTAATCCAAGCATCACCAGCTGCTTAGCACAGCAATTCAATTCTGTTCTGAATTTTTCTTTTCAAGATTGTGTGAAAATGGGTAAAATAAATTGTTGTATTTAAGCTGCATTATTTACAATATTGTTTTATAACCTACAGTGCAAAAGTACTTAAGCTTGTACAGCAGGCAAAAGGATATATGAGCAGAGGTCACAGGTTAGACATCTGTGCAAAATGCTGATTTGTGAGAAATGACCAGTTAAATCAGTAACTAGGAAGAATAATGAGATTATCTATACATGAGTTGGAAGATGTGTGATGTGAGGATAGGAGAAGCATGGCTGAACTTACAACTTATTCCCATTGCTGGAATTGTATCGGACCCTGTCTATTGTGAGAAGATGGTATCTGAGAAACCTATACACTTGAACGAAACTTGAGGAAATTGTTGGGTAAGACACTGCAGTAATTAAAGCAAATTGGTTAAATCCTTTCGATTTAATCAATTTATGCAAATGATTGTTTTTGTACATTTTCCAGCTTTTGGGAGCAAATGGTTGGATATTTGCGATCTTGGCAGATTACTGAGCCAACACACACACACACACACTAGTTGGCACTCACAATAACAGTGCTGAAATGTTGACCACATGGTGCTGCTTTAAATTGTCTGTATTAATTTTGTAGTGCCGCTGCTGTTTTCTTGTTTTATCTATCTATCTATCTATCTATCTATCTATCATCTATCCATTGTATAGACTTGCACGGTAGATAGATATTGTGGTGCCAGATGACTGGCCGACGGTCAGTTTACCGATGTTGAAATCCTGACAGTCAGGATCCCAACCAACCAACCAACGGGGCTATTCTCCATCATGGTATCCACAATCCCCATAGAGTTAGAATAGAACATGTGGCAAGGCACGGAGCCCGCAAGGGGCTTTTTGCGCTTGCCCCTCTGTCGGAGTACCGTCGGCCAGGATTCCTATGTCGGTATATTGACCGTAGAGATCACGACCGTTGGCCAGTCATAGCACACCCAGATATTATGTACTGTATATATTTGTGTATCTATTTAGACCTTTTTAATGGACCAGGTATATGAGATTCCCCTTAGTCTCAACCCCAGTCATATTGCAGTTTCCCTGTATGGCCCCTATGTGACCAGTTCATTGTTTTTGTAAGCAACCACATTCAGCGCATGCCTGTCAATGCAAAGGGAGATGCATAACATTCTGCATATTTGTGTGTGTGTAATAATGGGTTAATAGCAGAGGAGGGCAGGGCCGTCTTGATGGCATTTTGGGCCTTAAACGATGTACTGCAGCCTCTACTATGTTTTTTTTTTTAAAATGATAACTTCCTGCAGTGTCTCTATCTGCTATCAGCCATCCAGCAATTAGCATGCTTCCAGCCACCTGTTTGGCTGCAGGCCGGTAGAGAATATTTACAGGAAGCTCTAAATTTAGTGAAATTCATAATAAAAGTAGTCAGGCAGCAATCCCTACTAGCAAAGAAACTCCAGAGGCACCAACAAACCCCTGCTAAAGGCCCCCAGCATTGTGGGGCCCTATGGCACCTACCCAGTAATCCCATATGTTTTGATGGCCTGGAGGAAGGGGTTAATTTGCCAGAAAGTATACAGGTTACATTAGGTGGCCAGGCAGGGTCCAGGGCAACCACTGCTATTACTGTGATCCTCACAAAAGATACAAACTTGCCCTTCAGGGTGGAGCTGTTTATAATGCATTGTTATACCACTTTTACACCAGCCCTAATTACTTGTGTTTTTACACAGGAGCGCGCGAAAACCCAGGATTGAAGGTGTTGTAAACACTCTGACGACCCGGGATTTTAACCCGGCAAATGACTTTTCGCAGATCTTCAGAGGGGATTAAGTGTTTGATTCTGACTATGTTCCTCAGAATTTGGATTTGATTTAGCTGATATCTGATGTTTAAGTGTCAAGCCCTGGATGCAGTACCGCTCCAAGATTCCGCACATGATCAGAATTTTTTAATTCTGTACCCTCAAGTGTCAGTCCAGTTGGATGGATATGCTGCAGTCTTGTCCATTGCTATTGAGGTCCTATCATAAGGACCTCTGTTTTATCAGGATTTAGGCCCTTATTCAGATCTGATAGCAGTATAAATTTGTTCTCAAAATGGGCAAAACCATGTTCACTGCAGGTGGGGCAGATGTAACATGCATAGAAAGTTAGATTTGTGTGAGTTAGTTTGTTTCTGTGCAGGGTAAATTCTGGCTGTATTACTTTTACACTGCAATTTAGATTTCACAACACACTCCACCCAAATTTTAATCACTATTTTAATTAGTGATATTTGAAAAGTGCACCTGCATCTATTTCCTATTCACAATAAAGCTATTCTATATATCCTAGATATATACAATACCAAGTACCAGGGGAGGCTCCAGAGGCCCACCAACTGCCATTTCAAACAGAATCACTGGCAGTTGGTGTTGATCCCCTATTGGAATTTTGGACTGTGCTGCAGCCCCACCTCTGGTGCCACAACTGCTAAGTACAGCTGCAAATCAGTTGTATCAATAATCTGTACCTGGGCTACTGACATGTTGTTTGAGGTTGACATGTGATATGTGTATCCGGGTGACGGATCGATGATGTCTAGGTCAACAATCACGTGGCCGTCCAATAATAGTTTAGACACCTAATAATAGTCTGCAGAATCTTGATCGACACTAATAGAAGATTGACGCAAGCAAAAGGGAATATGGTAGACAGGAAAAATGTTTTAATGATTTTTTTGTTTTAACCGACTTGTTCATACTTTTACCATCCCAGAGGGAGAAAAAATAGTGTGCTGAGCACAGTGAGACACCATGCCCAACCATAGGGAGCACAGCGAGTCATAAGAGGGGATGCAGTACATCTATGTTGACATACAGATAGAACCATCCTCATCTAGCCCTTTAATAGGATTAAGGCCTTATTCTAGTTAACTCTTTCTGACAAAATCCTTCTTAGATGGACAAAACCATGTGCACTGCAGGGGGGAAGATGTCAAACGTGCAGAGAGAATTAGATTTGGGTGAGTTATTTTGTTTCTGTGCAGGGTAAATACTGGCTGCTTTATTTTTACACTGCAATATAGATCTCACTTTGAAGTAAAACCCCACCCAAATCTAATTCTCTCAGCACAAGTTACATCTGCCCCACCTGCAGTGCACATGGTTTTGTCCATCTAAGAAGGATTTTGTCAGAAAGAGTGAACTAGAATAAGGCCCTTAATTCCCTGCTAATCCTCTACTGTATTGTTCTATGTATTGTATTGTATCTGAGAACAATATATGATAATAAGCCTTGGTGAGCCATGGTTTACCATGGCTCTCCGGAGAAGGCTAGTTGAAGAAGGGTCCATCTGTGGATACCCCAAAAATGTAAAAAACGTTGTCAATGTCAAGCACATACTGTCGCTCTTTTGCTTGCATCAATCGTCTTTACTGTCGGTCTAGTTGCTGAAAGCTTTTTTTAGTTGTCTCTTTTAAGGCATTTGATCTTTATTTGCCGACTACGTGATTGTTGATCTAGAAATCATTGATCCGATATACCATAACCATGATATGCTGTTGTCTATGTACCTGATTCAGGTCCTAGGGCAACTTGAAATCATGTTGCAAAGTATTGATAAGTGGTATATTTCCTATGTGTAGGACCCATGATGCATTTTGCCATTTGTGGATGGGAGGGAGCATGATGGCCTCCATTTTAAAGAGTGCTGAGACCAGGATCTCTGTCTTCTCTGACTTCTGATAGGAGCTGTTGAAGACGGCTTATGTGACCCCATGGGTCATGCAGTTGGCCGATGGTGTTGCAGGTGATCCATTGCTCATCCTCCGATTAATCTTTTTGATAGTACAGTAGTCACCTTTTACAAATATAAGTGCCAAACTCACTAGTGTCATAAATATTACACAGCCAGATGCATGCACACATCACTCCATAACCACTTATTTAAAAAGAAAGACTCACACAACTGATTTATGGCATGAAAGGGGTTGGCTTTTTATTTATTTGAAGAGAAAGGCCTATTTATAACTAACTCTAATAAGAAGGTCCCTCCTCTAAACTAAGGTGGCGGTGAGAAGAACGGTTGAAAAATATGGACACAAAAGCTATGCAAAAATAAAATAAATCGATAATAAGGAAGGGTCAACTGCCCTGATGGACAAAGATTGACCTTCTGCCACTATCCTTGACCACCCTGAAAAATAAGGATTAGCCTTCTATCCGGAAAATAACATCAACAATTAAATAAAAATCTACTGCCAGGCCAACTGCCCCATCCATGGTCAGAGATCAACTTCATCAGCTTCAGGATACAGTATGTGATCCAATCACATTTCCATTGCCAATCGCAGCTACGAAACCTATCGTTCAAGCAATATTATCGTTGCCCCTTAAGTGAATAATCATAAATATTGGGAACCCAAGACATTCTGCATACTGAAGAAAAAATTACTCAAAACATTGCAACCAGTGTTGCAAGTAAGGGGGTACGGCGTGGTACAGAGTACCTGTAAGAAATATGTTGCAGGTACGCAGTACCACTTACCACCTGACCCACTGTCAATTCTATTTTTATTTTAAGTCTAAATATGATGCATCCACAGCCTGCCCACCCAGCGTTATGATTGGTGCTGTATGCAGCTACCAGCAACTGCTGATTTAGCCTGTCACACTGACAGGCATCAGCGGCACCGACAGCATGAAGAGCAGGCTCCACAATTGTAAGCACAATTTGCCCGGCTCTCACCCAAGCAAGAGCCAACCCACCCCCAGTCATTCTCTGTTTCTCATTCCCTTTCTCCTGATGCCACGCCACTATTGTCATTTAGTCACTCCTCTAGCTTTGTGTAACCACGCATGACACATGACCACGCCCATTTTTGGTGGAGGCTATCAGTACCACCAAGAAAAAAATTCTACTTGCACCACTGATTGCAACTGAAGGGTTTACTGACCAATCCACCTAACCAGCTGTAATTCTGTAAAAAAAGTCTCATTGACCGTACCTGTGCCATAGACGACCATTAAATATGAGAATGGCCAATGACCTGGATAAGTAACAGCACCTACCACATTCTGGTAGAAGCAAATCCTGTAATTTGATGCAAAAGTTTTGAAATAAAGCAGAAAAAACACCTTACCGGAATGGAGGGGGGGGGGGGGGAGAGATGTGGGTCACCCAGTTTGACTTGAGGCAATTACTCAAAACTTCCACCAGCCGGCAAAAGCCACAATCAAAATTGGCGGTAACACAAAGGCATTTGCGATGAGTACATAACTCCTCAAGGGGGCACACTGACAGGCGATGGTCTCATGCAGCCCGAAACACACCAGCCCTCCACTTACCCAGTGTCCAAATATCGACTTCAGACCAACCCGATACAAACTGGTGAGTCCCTTAGTCGCCCGATGAGACCCACATGCAGGATACCTTGCTTCAAGACTGACATAATTGAATAAATAGCAAAATGTGAACCATCAAAAGGAATGAGTCCATTGTAGCCAAAGGAGGACGCAAAATCTGAATGAGCCCCAGCCGCCACAACCAGACAATCATCCATGACAGTGACCCATCCGAATCCGATAACCCAGCCGACTATGCCAGTGCAAGAACGCTGTATATTTAGCGCGCTAAGTTCCGTCCAAAGCAGGCGCATTATTACCCAGTGGCACAAAAGCAACCACCTTGACCCTCAAAATTGGGAACCATGCCCACAATTCCCAAAAAAATGTAGACTGCCAAACTAGTAGGCCTTGTGGACTTATGCATTAACTCCTCCCTTCTCGGAAGGTAAACCTGCCACTCATAATGAGAACACACCTCAGCCAAAAGGGGGTTGCAGCCACCAACAGTATCTGCTGCAATGAGAGAGGGTATTGCCAATGTATTACGCCAGCCGGGAACATGCATTGGCTGGCAACGAGATATTATTTACCAAGCACTTAAGAACAATTCGTGTAGAAACCCGAAGGACCAGGAAGGGGGTAGACTTCCGATGATTTTGTTATTTAAACTATGTCAGGAGTCTAGCGCAAAGCATGATGGAAAAACCTTGAGGAGGAGCACATTACTCATCATACTATTGTGCATCCAAAAAGCAAGTCTTCATTCTGCAAAAACATTCTGACAAAAAGTGCTGGAAACAGCCAAGTCTTTGCACAACCCCACCAAATAAAACTGAAGCCAAATTTTTAACACTTTGAAAAAACGTCCCTCCAAATTCATGCGATAAGCGTAGGGAATATAAATTTTGAAGTCCTCAGTCCACAGGTATAATTCCTACACGTAAAAACTAAAAAAATCAGGCCTGCTCAATGTAATTCAACCGTTGCCAGCACAAATAAAGAAGAACTAGAACAAACCATTTGCAAAACAACTACAGATGCAAACTACACAATTTATCACTAGGCAAATGCCTAATTAACCTGGAAACTGGCAAAGCAAAAAAACACAAAAACATGAACGCAAACTCAGGATCCACCAAGAGAGGAACAAAATTAAGCTCTTCCCCCCTTTCAACAGGCTGAAAACAGTCCCTGAGGGCATGTCCACATATATTCAATAATGATAAAAAAAACGATGTAAAGCCCATTAGTAAAGGAGAAGCACCTGTCAAAAAATAGCCAACAAGGGTCTGAGTTGTTCCCTTAAAATCTTTAACATACCACCTTCCCCTGCCAACCAGCTGCCTAGCAAATTTTACTTAATGAAGGAATGTTAGGAAGGGCATGTACCAGCCCTCTGTTGCAGACCCCTAGCTGTCCTGACTACCTCCTGCGAACTAGGCTTCACCAATAACAGCCACATTTAAAGGGATGGATTAGTTCCACCCCAACCCGTTGCTCTTACGGGTGACAAAGCTGCAACATGAGGCAAGGTACCGCAAGGGTAACTGGCTAAGGTACACGCACCTTCAATACGCAAAAAGCAAATGCAACAATGCAAGAACATACTGCTAAATATAATAATTGAATGTAACAATACACAAGGTGGAACCGGGGTTAAATAGAATAACAAAATTATGAATGCAACAATGCAAGTGAGGTGACACCAGCTTTCTCTTGCTCTCTATCTATTTTTATTTAATCGATCCACCTCCAGACATGGAGTTCCTGGACCTATTTTTCCAGAAAAATAGTACAGGAGGTGGGTTTTTAGTAGAGGGTCTAGGAACTCTCAGTTGCTGGTGCAACTTTGTTCATATTCCTCCGTGTTCGAGTATCCCAAGCCTCTCACTGTAAATCTGCATTCCCACTATCAGCAGTTCACTGTGGGGTTTCCATCCCTGTATCGGGTCCATTTCCACTGGTGACTTCTCCGGTTTTGTTTTCCTGTTCCTGTATCCTATCCAGCTCATCTGGCGGTTCTGTTGGTGTAGCAAAACACTGTATGATAGATAGATAGATAGATAGATAGATAGATAGATAGATAGATTACTCATGGATGAAAAATAATCATTCTATCAATGTTAAACCTGAGTGCCAATAGTCGCTGTAAGTGTTGCTGGCATTTTTTGCAGATATTTTGAGGATCTCTCACAGCAACTTTGGCACTCAGAGGGTTAACAGTGATAGAATGATTATTTTTCATCCATGAGTAATCTATCTATCTATCTATCTATCTATCTATCTATCTATCATACAGCGTTTTGCTATACTAATTTATATATGAAAACAACACCAGTATTTAGTTTTTTTATTCATAATCAGAAGCATTTAACTTAAAATCTGAACCAAAGTAAAGCACTCTGCAGCCGTTTTCGTGTCCCGACTGTACCTTTATCAATTGCTGCCAAAGTACATAATACAACCATATATTGCAAGAGCAATATAATTAGCTAAACAAATCTTATACCTGCCTTTAGTATCATTGGGGGAGTTCAATCTTCTGTGCAGCAGTATACTGTACATATACCCCTTCTTAACTGAGGCAGCACAAAGTCTTAGGAACATAGGGTATAATGGGCCCATTTATCAAACCATATTTGCGGCTTAATCCCTGAAAACACACGTTTTCGGGGTTTAGCCGCAAATATTAAGTATCCCCTAAATGTATCATAGGGGGACCGCAGCAGAAATCTCCGATCCCTGCTGCGATCCTCCCTGCAGCACCGCCGGCCGCATCCCCCATAGGTTTCTATGGGGGATGCGAAGCTGCCAGATGTATCAACATCGGGCAGCCCGGCTTCGCACCCCTGGGCTATCACCATTCTGATATGGCGATAGCCCATTGTAGCCTATGGCTACACATCGCACTGCCCAGTGCGGTCAGTGGGGTCGCGGGGGGGGTCAGCGCTTAACCGCGCATGCGCTGACCCCCCGGCTTCCGGGTTAGGGCTGCGCCCTTAAAATTGATACATTCCCCCGATATGATCGCATTTTACAATGCGATCCTGGACCGTAATATTCCGCCCAGAACGCATTGTAAATGCGATCATGATAAATGTGCCCCTAAGAGAGATGTTTTTTGAAACAAAGCCCAAGCAACTATACAATTCGGAGAAATACTACCTGTATTATCGGCTGGAGTTTTTGGTCTCTTACCTTTACGAGCTTTACATTGAATTGTGTGGAAGATAGAACTGCGCAATAGTAGGATTTTGGGTTAATCAAGAACACATTTATTAATATTAAGACACAATAGTCTAAAATAACGTAACTGGATAAAAAAATACAAAGAAAAAGCACAACCGGTTGTGGAACAGATAGCACCTAAAAAGGCATAATACCTACTGTATATTGCACATGTATTAGATCGTCGAAAGGCAAGCATTATAAGCACAATATTAAGTTAGTGTATGAACATAATAATTTTAGATTAGTCGGTACTCTTTACCTAGCACGGCGCCCACGATGTCCATCGCGGTCATCGGGGGTAAAAAATCACGGGCATCGCGGGCATCGCAGGCACTAAAAAAATGGGTGCGACGCGATGCCCGCGATTTCCCATAGGGATCAATGTTAAAAGTGTGATTGGACGCGATTTTACTGTTCAATGCCTCAATGCCCGCGATTTTTCCATAGGAAACAATGTTAAATGGGCCACAGAGCCCTAATAGTCCCCCTGAAGTCTGAAATGGCCCCCACAATTGTTAACGCCACCCACGATCAACGTGAACCCGAAGCGTGGGCGTGGAGTTGAGAATAGAATAGTGTGGCGAGCGCAGCGAGCCCCGCGAGGGGACGCGGATACCTGTGAAGCCCGCGAAGGGACGCGTTTACCTGTGAAGGTATCCGCGTCCCCTCGCGGGGCTCGCTGCGCTCGCCACGCTTCGCGCTCGCCACACTATTCTATTCTCAACTCCACGCCGACGTGGATAGTGGGGGTATGAAAAGGTCGGAGGACGCGTACCGCCGCCCCTCGCGGGCTCGCTGCGTTCGCCACGCTTCGGGTTCGCGTTGATCGTGGGGTGGCGTTAACAATTGTGGGGGCCATTTCAGACTTCAGGGGGACTATTTGGGCTCTGTGGCCCATTTAACATTGTTTTCTATGGAAAAATCGCGGGTATTGAGGCATTGAACAGTAAAATCGCGTCCAATCACACTTTTAACATTGATCCCTATGGGAAATCGCGGGCATCGCTGCCATCGCGTCGCACCCGATTTTTAGTGCATTTGATGGCCGCGACGCGCCCGCGATGGGCGCCGTGCTAGGTAAAGAGTACCGATTAGTCCATTAGTACTTAATGTTCTACATGCAGTTCTATCTTCCACAATTTTCGCTCTTTCCCTTTGGGGTATTGAGCCACCCCAATTACATACCTCCCAACTTTTCATGCGAAGAAATAGGGACACTCGCCCGAAAAGGGGGCGTGGCGTATGCAAATGAGGGCGCGGCTTATGCTAATTAGCCGCGACCTCATTTTCATACGAGAATAGACGCTGTGCGCATGCGCACAGCGTCTATTCTACTACATTGGGGGGTCTCCCAACTGCCACCCCCCCGCAGCGGGACAATGCCTGCCGCGGGTGGGACGTCGGGACAGGACCCGAAAATCGGGACTGTCCCGACGGAATCGTGACAGTTGGGAGGTATGCAATTAGAACAGCTGAAATAGAAGGGAAAGTTGAGTTATCTTGAATAAACATTAATCAGGAAAATTGACAGACTAGAAATGTATATTTTCTAAAAGAAAAGCTAAATGTAAAAATGTAATTTAAACTTTAGAGAAGAATTTGGAAAAGCTGAATTTTATAATAAGTAAAACAAATTCAATGTAATAGAAAACGAAAAAAAAAAAAACACGGAGAGCCAAGTCCTGCGCTACATAGAGCTGACAAATTTTGACACTTATATGATAATAAGGCCAGACTTTACAAAGATAACCCAACTTAAGATATGACCAAATTCCTCAATATAATGTCTTGCTTATTATAGACATGACCCAAATATCTACTATATATGCCATATACCCTACAGCATTACATTACAGGCATATCCAGGTACACTAGTTTCCTCCCACAATGCAAAAATATACTGGTAGGTTAATTGGCTCCAACAAAAATGAACTAGAATGTCTGTGTGTGCGTGTACATGTGGTAGGGAATATAGATTGTAAGCTCCACTGGGGCAGGGACTGATGTGAATGTTCAAATACAGTATACACTGTAAAGAGCTGAGGAATATGTATGCACTCTAAAAGTAACTGTTAATAAATAAATAATTAAACTTCACATGAAGCTGTGTCCTCAGTGCGGTCTGAAATCGGTATAAGAATTGATTTGAGCTGTGAAAAAAGTAACTAGTATAATTAGTGCTATCATTTACATTTTCTTATTTTTAGGTGATTTCTAATCTTTTAAATTGGTATACAAATTTAGTTTCATTGTATTATGAATGTTTCTTTCAATAAAATAACAAGCAAAACAAAAACAAATAAAACTGATTACAGTGCAATATCTGGTCAGGAATCAATTATGTCCCCTAGTTTATTCCCTTAAACCAAAGAGGCTGATAGCACAATTGTTAACCAATAATCATTATCTGGTTATTTAATAATAGCCCTTTGCTGGGCTCTGAGGTATTGGAGCTATTAGTGTAGAATGGCCCCTGGTATATCAATTATCTGTGTTACATTACTGTAGCTCGTTGAATACTGCCCATAATCTGAGTGATTTAAGGGGTAATTCCGACCTGATAACTGGGCTGCTAATCTTCGGAGTTCAATGATCAGGTAAATGCCACCCAGCCAGTGTGCCATAGTGAAGAATACCGCCCCTGTACAAGGCTGCGATGCACATTCATTCATAATCGCTCACCATCAAATGATTCCCCCCCCCGTCTTATGTGTGCACTGAATAGCCAGATACATACTGATGTCAGAGGCATAGGCAAATCTAGGGGGTGGTCCGGGGTGCACATTTTGTAGCTGAGGGATGGGGCTTTCCAACGAGCCCAGTCCCGTGTCTCTAGCCCCCTGGGAACCGGAGATACTGCCAGGCAAAACTGGAATGTTTTCCCTATAGGATAACATACAGTAGGACCCACTAATTCCGACCCCCACCCTGTTCAACCGCTGCCAGTTCCCCCTTCGGCATCACTGAAGCTCGAGGTTGATCTCAGTCAAATCCAAATCGCTGGGCCTTCAATCTGATACAGGCTGAATCGGTTACAGGGATATTTAGGTTAAACCGTTTTTTTTTTTTTCATTTCTTAAATGGAATTTCATGACTGTTTATGTTCTTTGAGGGCAGATTTCTCTGGAACCAAACAGCCCAGTTTCATGGGACCAAAATCATTCAAAGCCAACTCAAAAGTTCTTCAATATGATACTGGTCTCATGTAAATGGGTCAGTTGGTTCCGAAGATATAGCTGGTTAGTTAAAGGGGGGTAGGGAGAGGAAAGTGGTTGTCTCTCCCCCTCACACCAGAAAATGCAGGGACTAGGCTGGTGTATAAGGGGTCAGCCTGTCACCCCTGCAGCTTCCGCTCCAATTCTTTTCCCCGCTTTCACCTCAGCCCGCCCCCCCTTTAATCATGTGGTGCCGGCACCCGGCGTGCTCCCCCGACGTCACGCACAACAACAGCATGTACAATATTTCAAATGTCCACTCATCTAGAGGGGACACCAGGAGGGGAGTGGGAGCGTGCTCTGCGCTGCGCTCTGCTCCTCTCCCCATAGAAGCAGCTGCACCGCTCTCCATCTTTCCCTGCAGCAGCAGCGAAGGCTCATATAAAAATTTACAGTAAGTGGCACTTTTGGGGGCATTGCTTAAGGGACGCTACAAGTGGCGGTATGTGGGGGCATTACGCATAATGTGTGGCTTAATGTGTAAGGGGCATTACGGTGTGCAGCATCATGTGTAAGGGACATTCTGTGTGCAGCATCATGTGTAAGGGACATTATGTGTGCAGCATCATGTGTAATGGGTACTATGGTGCGCGGCATCATGTGTAATGGGTACTATGGTGTGCGGCATCATGTGTAATGGGTACTATGGTGTGCGGCATCATGTGTAATGGGTACTATGGTGTGCGGCATCATGTGTAATGGGTACTATGGTGCCATCAAGCAAGAACCCCCTAGCAATGAGCACGTAGGTAAGCAGCACTTATGTGGCAAATATGTAATGGGCATTACGGTTTGTTTTATAGTATGTAATAAGCATCATGATGTGTGGCACAATGTGTAATGGGCATTATGGTGTGTGGCCTTATGTGTAATGGGTATTACGGAGTTTGCTAAAATGTGTAATGGGCATTACTGTGTATGGTCTAAAGTGTAATACCACACCCCTTTTTATGATGCCACGCCTCCTTCCCATGAGGCCATGCCCCCTTTGCCACGCGGCTACGCCGAGCAAAGGTCCCCCTGCTATTATGTCTAGATCTGGGACCAACCACTACCATAATTCTAGATTTGCCTATGGTCAGAGGTCCTCCGAGAAAGGACACTCCCTGGAAATGACCGGGTCCTTCCTCCAAACGCCGGCTACCTGTCAGTCTAGAGTAGAAAAGCTAATGCTGGCTTTTATCGCGGGGAGACAGATTTGTGTGCATGCACAGTGGGACAATATTTTCAGCTTAGCTATTGGGTCTTAATTAGGCCCTTAAGGCCCTCATCCAATAGGGTGAGGTATCGCAAGCTGTACCTAGCATGCGATACCTGCAATCTCACCCGGCGGCTCCCTGGAGACAGGATTGCATACAATGCATTCTATGCAGTCCTTTTGCATACAGTGTATTATATGTGATCCTAGCAGGGGTACAGTCTGCGACAAATATTCATGGCAGCCTGTAGGATCTGCGACTGCGATGCGAGGCACACAGGAATGTGCCTCACATTGCAATCACAGGTAAATGACATGCAATGTGTTGCTTTTTTTATTGAGTAATAAAGACCAACAATCAATGTCAGATATACACATGGCAACAAAGAAGTTATGTATGTCTCGACACATCGAGACAGTAATAAGCAGACAATCACAATAATAACAGAATAAAGGATTCAAGTTTTGTGCATGTGTAACACTATAATATCAATAGTATATATAGAAAGAGACGATCGTAGACTAAAGTGTGACAGAATAGAAGAAAGAGAAAAATCTGAGAAAGGGAGAGGAAAGACAAGGAGGAAGAGGGTGGGAAGACGATAAAAGAGTGATCTGTTTTAATGAGAGGAGGATGCATGTTTGCTATGTGTAGGGGTTTCTTTAAAGGCTAGTCAGCCAAACCAGATGGATGTATAATCAGAAGAGGGCTATCTCATGGAAGTGGTTAAATCTTCCATTAGCATATATTGATCAATTCTTTGGAACCATCGAGAGAAAGGTGGGCAGATTGTAGATCTCCAATAACATGGGATAATTGGTCTTGCAGCATTCATTAGATGTTGGAGAAGAGATTTTTAATATACTGAGATGGGAATATCCATCAGGTTAAACAAACAAAACTCAGGTGTATCTGGTATTGTCAGGTTGGTGATGGAGCATGATAGTTCTCGGATAGGTCGCCAAAAATTAATTAGGATAAGACATGACTACCAAATGTGTAAAGGGGTACCCAAATCTACAGTATGCCACAACTCCAGCATGTAGCAGGCACAGCTGAAACAATATATGATATATTTGTAGTAGGCAGTGGTACGAGCAAGCAAGGAGTTTATAGAAACATAGAATTTGACGGCAGATAAGAACCACTTGGCCCATCTAGTGTGCCTCTTTCTTAAACATGTTAACTCAAACCATATTTGATCCTTATTTTTTTGTAAGGATATCAATATGCCTATCAAAAGCATGTTTAAATAGTACTACTGTATTTGCCCCTACCACCTCTGATGGGAGGCTATTCCACTTATCTACTACTCTTTCTGTGAAGTAATTCTTCCTCAAATTTCCTCTGAATCTTCCTCCCTCTAGTTTCAGTGCATATCCTCTTGTTCTGCTGCTCCTCTTCCCATGAATAATGTCTCCCGCCTGTACCTTGTTAAAGCCCTTGATATATTTGAAAGTTTCTATGATGTCCCCTCTTTCCCTTCTCTGCTCCAAAATATAGATCTTTTAGTCTTTCCTGGTACGTTTTGTGATGTAGGCCATGCACCATTTTAGTTGCCCTTCTTTGTACAGTCTCTAATGTATTTATATCCTTCTGGAGATATGGCCTCCAGAACTGAACACAGTACTCTAGATGAGGTTGTACCAATGACCTATACAGTGGCATTATTACTTCTTTCTACTACTGATACCTCTCCCTATGCAACCAAGCATCTGACTTGCCTTCATCATTGCTTTGTTACATTGCCTACCTGCCTTTAAGTCCCCTGAAATAGTGACACCTAGATCCCTCTCTTCCTCAGTAATTTCCATTATAGTGCCATTTATACTATATTTAGTCTTTGACATTTTTGAGACCCAAGTGCATGATTTTGCATTTCTTGGCATTAAACTGTAGTTGCCATGCTCTTGACCATTCCTCTAATCTACCTAGATCATCAATCATTTGTTTTACCCCTCCTGGTGTGTCTACCCTGTTGCATACCTTTTTGTCATCTGCAAAAATGCACATTATACCCTCAATTCCATTTGCAATATCACCAATAAAGATATTAAAAAGCACTGGTCCAAGTACAGATCCCTGGGGAACACCACTTGTAACCTTTCCCTCCTTTGACTGTACTCCGTTTACTACAACTCTCTGTTTTCTGTCCTGCAACCACGCTCATATGCATTTAACTACCGTTAAATCCAAACCCTAGCTTTCAAGTTTATTTAACAGTCTGCGATGTGGGACAGTGTCAAAAGCCTAACTAAAGTCTAGATAAGCCACATCTTCAGCCCCATCTTGATCTATTTCTTTAGTTTCCCAGTCAAAAAAGTAAATAAGATTTAATTGACATGATCTTCCCCCAGTAAACCCATGCTGTTTTGGATCCTGTAAATTGCTGGTTTTGGGAAATTCTACAACTCTTTGTTTTAAGAGTGTTTCCATCAATTTCCCTACTACTGATGTAAGGCTCACTGGTCGATAGTTGCTTACCACTTCCTTTCTTCCACTTTTGTGCAGTGGGACTACATTCGCTGTTTTCTAGTCCTCTGGGATTACTTCAGTAGCTAGTGACTGGTTGAATATTTCTGTTATTGGTTTTACCAGCTCCCCTTTAAGCTCTTTTAGTATCCTTGGATGTATCCCATCTGGCCTCATTGATTTATCCACTTTCCGTTTTGAGAGTTCTGTGAGGACTTTCTCCTCTGTAAATGTACTTGTTACTCCTTCAGTTTTCTGACTATACTTGCAACTTAACTGTGGCCCCTTCCCCTCTCTTTCAGCAGTGAATACTGAGCAGAAATAATTATTAATATGATCTCCTATTACATTGCCCCCTCAAGAAGACTTTCACTCTCTGTCTTTAGTCTTATTATTCCACTTTTTTATTTTCTCCTTTCACTTATATACCTAAAAAAGTCCCCCCCCCCCCTTTACCCACTTACTGGGCCATTTCCTCTTCAGCCTGTGCTTTTGCACATCTGATTGCCTTCTTAGCCTCCTTCTGTCTAACAAGATACACCTCTTTATCCTCATTATTCTGCTTACATTTCTTAAAGGCCAACTTTTTCCTTTCACAATACTTGCTACATCTTTCGCAAACCACAATGGCTTCCTTTTCCTTGTGTTTTTCCTAACTCTTCTGACACAAAGTTCTGTTGATTTCAGTATTGCACTTTTAAAATTTTCCCACTTCTCTTGCACTCCTTCCAAGTTCCTCCACTCTGCCAAAGAATCTCTTACAGAGTTTCCCATCTCTATAAAATCAGCCTTCCTAAAATTTATACTGAGTTGCTAGGACTAAGAGTGACTGGAAACTCACCAAAGTATAGGAAAAGATGCGGGCCCATTGGACTTCAGTTACGTTTCGTCCCAGCTCCTCCTGCCAAGCCGACACATATGAGGGCAGCGTATTATTAAGCTTGTCTAAGCATAGTCAATACAAGTGGGATATTAAGTGTTTCTAAGAAGCAGTAGCCATACAGAAGGATTCAAATTTAGTAGGAGTCCACCTGGGGCTATCTGTTTTAAAGGAGGTGATATAATGACAAGCCTGGAGGTAGAGCCAGAACGAAGGTGGCGAAAGGTGATACTCCTGTTGCATATCAGCAAATGACCGTATACCGCAGTCTGTAAGCAGATAATGAATGTGTGACACTCCGATAAGTGACCAATGGGATGGGCTTGGTAGAAAGTCAGGGTTACTGTATGTAGTAGAGGAGGAGTATGGGATGGGCCTGGTGGAAAGTCAGGGTTATGTAGTAGAGGAGTGGGTAATGAAACTCCAGCGCTGAAGGAGGTGAGATTTTTGTATTTTTCCCAACACTGTAGTGTCGGCCATATATTGGGGTGCGTAAAACGAGGACATTTGATTAGCCATGGGAGAGTATTGGGTGGGGCAATATGTCACTTTTTATGCGGTCCGACGCAGCGAAGCATCAGAATCACTTAAAAAGTGGTCATTAGTTTGTGGTGCTAAATTGTTGGAAAGTAGAATGTTATCACTTTATAAATAAATCATTTACAGGGGGGAGTTCAGTTGCCAGTGATGATCCCACCTGGCTGAAACTGTGCAGCTCCTGTTGTAGCTGGATCTTGCACAAAAGTGTTCACTACTCCCATAGGCTAGTGAGCACTTTTGTGCAAATCGGCTGGGAGAAATGTGCAAGCTGGGCTGCTGGTGGTGGCATTTAAAAACCGTGACAACATTAATTTGCACTCTTCACTAGTTGAATTACATGTGTAAACTGGGTGCCGGATGACTGACCACCGGCTATTCTCCCTCGTGGGGGTCCACAACTTCCACAGAGGGAGAATAGAATAGGTGCCCAGGGCCGGCGCCACCACTAGGCAGCATTAGGCATTTGCCTAGGCATTTGTTGTAGCTGGATCTTGCACAAAAGTGTTCACTACTCCCATAGGCTAGTGAGCACTTTTGTGCAAATCGGCTGGGAGAAATGTGCAAGCTGGGCTGCTGGTGGTGGCATTTAAAAACCGTGACAACATTAATTTGCACTCTTCACTAGTTGAATTACATGTGTAAACTGGGTGCCGGATGACTGACCACCGGCTATTCTCCCTCGTGGGGGTCCACAACTTCCACAGAGGGAGAATAGAATAGGTGCCCAGGGCCGGCGCCACCACTAGGCAGCATTAGGCATTTGCCTAGGGCACCGGCCACTTGAGGGCGGTACTGTGCAGCAGGAAGCAGCAGCAGCAACAGCGCTCCCTTCGAGGAAAGCAGGAAGAAAGGAGCTGGGAGCAGGTTAGTGACCCCTGCCCCCCCCTGGAGCCCACCCGGAGCTACATCTCAAACCCCCTCCCCCTGCCGCATTTTCCGCCACCAACTCTCTTTCCCGTGGAGCGAATCGACGGCAGCCACATACCCATAACCCCCCCCCCCCCCGTGGAGCGTGTGAGCTCTGGGGCGCCCCCTCCTCACCGGCCCCGTAGGTGCCCTTAGCGTGGCAGTCTGGGCAGTTGGGATCCCAACGTCGGGCTAATGACTGTTGGTATCCGGCTGTCGATGTGTTATACCCCACCAGTGTAAACTAAGGAGTCAACAGAAACTAGAAACAATACATTTACTACTAATTAGTAGCATCAGCATATAGTAAATCCGCTCCACTTTATAACTGATAGCAAAACATTAGCAAAATAAAACTACAGATGGAGCGGGGCTTGTCTTTGTAGGGGATGGCAATGGCGACGCCAGCCGCTATCCCCCGCCACCCACCATCTGTATCTGCGAAAGGGGATGCGTGCGCATGAGATGCGCCCGCGTCCCCTTCCGACGGCTTCCCCCGGGTCCCAGCCGGCTTGTCGGTAGTCACCCGGGGTCTCCACCGCCTCCCCGCACCCCCCCCCTAACCCTGTCCGTCTCCCTGAAGCCGAGATGGACAGGTTCCCGTCGCCCAGCCGCACGGAAACTGAGACGCGCATGCGCGTGAGACGCACGCGCGTCTCAGTCAGATGGAGAGCCGGGCTGCTGGCAAATCGCCATCGGTGACAGTCTGGCGATTCGCCAGCAAGAGGGAGCCTGGCTCCATCTGTAGCAAGTGTCTATTTACCGAGTAATGGATTTTCAAAACACATAATGTTTGCAAATTTTGTTTTCCAGATTCAAAAAGGTAATACAGAGTGAGTATCCATTATCCAAATTATTCCAAAAACCATACATTCCAGAAAGTGATAAAAATTTTTTTTAGCTAAAAGCACTACTGGGGACATCTGTAACAGCACTGCTGAGGACATTATATGTAACTGGCACTACTGGGGACATCTGTAACAGCACTACAGGGGACATGATATGTAAATGGCATTAAATATGTGCAAGACAATGATTGCATGCCATTCAGTATCTGAGACAGGGTTGCCAACTTTTGTAGTCTTCTCTCCGGGAGAAGCCCGGAGAGGAGACTTTCAGTAGGACTTGAGTGTGTCGTCGTTAAGCCCTGCCCCATGATGGTAAATGGCCTGATTTTCCAATCTCTGTGGAGGGGGCGTGGCTAAAATATCACGTTGACACTTTAGCCCCGCCCCCTTATCAGAGATCAGCAGATAGGGTTATTTAAATGCTGCGGTCAGGCAGAGGAAGCCATGATCAGGAGCAGAGCTGGGGGAACCCCAGATTCCGGGAGGGTGGCCCACCTTTCCGGGGAAAATCGGGTCCCCTCCCGGGCATTCCGGAAGGGGAGGCAACCCTGATCTGAGATAGTACACAAACTTTGTTTCAAGTTTTGAAACCTTGTTGTATGCACAAATAAAATATATTTGTGTTCATTTCATGTTCTTGATGTGTTTGTAAAACATAAATGCAGGCAGTGGCGTAGCTTGGTTTGGAGCGCCCCCCGCCGTTAATGGAGGGGGCGCCCCCCCTCCCCGCCGGCCTCCCCACCCCGGCCGCCGGTGCCGCCCCCCCCATCGCCGCAGGCTTACCTGTCTGCGCGTCCCGGCTCCCCTCCTGGCTTCAATTAATAATTCTATGCAGACGGACCACGATAAAATGGCCGCAGACAGTTTCAGAGAACTGTCTGCTTTATGGGGCGGACATTTTATCATGGTCCGTCTCCATAGAATTGATTGAAGCCAGGAGGGGAGCCGGGACGCGCAGACAGGTAAGCCTGCGGGGGGATGGAGGGCGGGGGCATTACTATAGCACCGCAGCCCCCCGGCGCCCCACATGCACAGCGCCAACCCGCGACTGCGGGGGCTGCGGTGCTATAGTTACGCCACTGAATGCAAGATACCTCAAAATTCATCATTGAAATTAGAGATGTGCAGGCTCTGAATACTCTGATTTAAGCTGTGTACACACGCTTAGATTTTTTCCCTGTTTTCAATTTGATTTTGCTTATAGGAGCAAAATCAATTCCACATCGAATGGTTTTTAGGACACTTTCGATCTGCATTCGATTCGATGCGCGCTCCCGTTTTCTCAAAATCGAATAGAAAACTCAACTGTGCAGCCAAGGAAATCTCGAATTCGATCCAGTAAATGGAATGAGTACATTGTGCCTACATTGTGAAATCGAAATCAAATTGAATTCAAAAGTACAGATCTAATGCCAAATCGAATGGGATGATCTAATGCCAGATCTAATACAAAATCGAATCTAACATCAAATCTAAAGCAAATCTAAGCATGTGTACAGGGCTTAACTCTGATTTCAAAGCAGGATCTCATTGGCTATCCCAAATCACATGATAGTTGTTGACAGTTGATAGCCTGCACATCTCTAATTGAAATATAAAAATATTCTGAAATACGGAATAATCCATTATACACAATTCTTCTAGTCCCCAGCATTTTGGATAAGGCATACTCAACCTGTTATAGTAAATGCAAAATCGGACTCTTTTTGCATTGAATATTATTCAGGGTTGCCGACTTTAATATTCTCCTCTCCGGGAGAAGCCCGGAGAGGAGAGTTTCAGCAGCTGCTCGGTGGGCAGGGCTCGAGCGCGACGTCACTAAGCTCCGCCCCCATTATGTTAAACCGCTGAATTCACAGATCTCCGTGGAGGGGGCGGGGCTAAAATGACGCAATTTTGCCATTTTAGCTCCGCCCACTCCTCTGAGACCCGCGGATTGCGGCATTTAAATGCCGCGATCGGGGGCACAGGGGGGGGGGGAGGGTCCCCCCTGAATCCGGGAAGGCTGCCCACCCTTCCGGGGGACCGGGAGGGGGACCCGATTTTCGGGAGACTCCCGGCCATTCCGGGAGGGTAGCCAACCCTGATATTATTGCCCTTTTTTATCTGGCAAGCACAATCTGTGAACATTGAGGATTTTGAAAATCTGCTGCTTAAATACACCGTTAAACAGTGTTAAGATATATATAAATATACAGTATATATATATATATATATATATATATATATATATATATATATCTGTACTGTACATATTACAGGTTACACAAGTTAACAATCTTATTTGTATCCACAAAACCTCTGTGAAGTCTGTCTCTCGGTGGCGTGTGGGAGTGGAGGGAGAGGCAGGTAACATGTGTGACTCTTTCACAACAGGTCCCAACAGAGGGAGTGGAGGGAGGGAGGGACCTGTTAGACTAAGTTGGCAAGTCAGCCATATTGCAGCCAGAGGGGAGCAGTGCAGCACCCGGGGAAGGCTCAGCACACAGAGGGCACCTCGGGCAGTGACTGGCAGCGTAACGAGTGAGTATCAGACTTATTCAACTGAATGATGTGTGTAGTCTCCCTTATGGCACTTTCTCATATTCCTCTCATCTATTCTCATTAAGGAGATGTGTTCTGAGAACAGGTGTCAGCAGGATTAGACGCTTGCTATGCATCTTAGTACCAGCTGCAGGAAAGGGCACAGCACACCTCCCCTCCCACAGTCTGCTGCACTTATCATCCCAGTGGGATCCAGACATTCAGTGCAATCACTGCTCTGGATTACTTTGTGTCCCCAGTTGTGAAATGCTGAGAGCACACTAATAGTAAAGAATAGAAGTGCTCGATGGAATTAGTTTGTTGGTGTTGTAGTTACTGTAAACATGTTTTTACCTTTCATAACCCAATGTCTATTACAGGGGACGATTATTCTAATAGATGAGTG
Organism: Crinia signifera; assembly: GCF_055691185.1. Classification (NCBI taxonomy): domain Eukaryota; kingdom Metazoa; phylum Chordata; class Amphibia; order Anura; family Myobatrachidae; genus Crinia; species Crinia signifera. The sequence goes on from NC_139219.1 coordinate 134,970,303, forward strand.
TATGAGTATCTGGGTGTGTTCATCCCTGTCACTGGGGACCTGTCACGCAGCGCACTCACTGCAGTCCTGGCATTAGGGGCATGGTCTGCTCTGTGCAGTGAGAGGAGATCTGTTGCTGGTTGTTGCAGTGACTGTGTGCCGCTGATTTGCTGTTCGGGGCTGAGATTGTGCTGGGGGGGTAGAATGCAGCTCTCCCACTCCGGGTGCCTCATGCACTGTAAACCAGAAAATACATTATTACAGCAAGTAAACCTTCTGGGGAGATTTTCTCACAGCAGACATGTCAGTACTGCAGGAATCCCGGTGGAAATAGTCATGAGTGCAAACTTTGTAAGTGGCAGAACGAGTTACTAGCCAGGCAGGTAGAGGTGGGGCTGCTAGGAAGTTCAGTGTCATTATTAAAGCAAGGTTCATTCCCAGCCTGTGAAGATCACTGCCTCACTTTGAGCTCTAGGTAATGGGTGTCATTCACCTATTTTCAGCATTATATTTGTGTAGAAGTTGTATACACAGAGCAATAACTGATGGTATTGACCTAACATACATCTTGTAGCTATTCTTTGGAATAAAAAAATCTTTATCAATGCTTATGTGGTTGGTGTCTGTAAGCATACAGCAATGTATTTTATGTAAACAATAATTTGCAGAAATATGCTTTTACCCAGTACTCACAGGCACCCTCCAGCTGTTGTGAAACTACACATCCCAGCATACCTTTCCATAGTTTTATCATTCCCTAATAGTAAAACTGTGGCAAGGCATGATGGGACTTGCAGCTGGATGGTCACAGTTTGGCCATGCATGCAGTCATATATTCATTTTATCATTCTGTATAGAAAAGCAGGTCTTCTGATTAGCAGTTACTAGATCATACAAAAAAACACTTATGTGTTTAATTTTGTGGGTGCGGTGTATATGACCTTTTAAAGGTTGCAATTGGACTTTCTGCCACAGGGTGAGGCCTCTTTCTTCATAGTTACAGTGCTTGGAACGGCTTGTTTTACTTATGAATCATATACCTTTAGTAGAAAACCTTAAATTAGCAGTTTTCCTGACTCTTTCCATTCTTTAAGACCACAGAGGGTACATGCATTATGGTAGCTAGATTTCTATTTCCCATTTGAAATACAATATTTTAATTTAGTTCTTTAACATTTTAAGGTCTGCAATAAGATTGGTCCCGGAACTTACCCCAAATTTATTTTGTGGCAAAAGACTTTGACAAAGAACCAACCATGCCAAAACCGGTAAGTCTGCATTTTGTTACAATGGAAATGTTTTTATATGTGGGTGTTTTTTTTTGTGCTTTTCATTAAAAGCTTCAGTATTTGTTGATTTTCAAGAGTGCAGATATTAAGCTGCTGCACTGAAGCCATTTAAATACATTTTTCTTGTGATTGTGAAAATGTCAGATAAAAGAATGTCCTATGGAATTTTTTACCTCCTCCTTCATTGATTTTGCCCCCCTTCCTCCCAGTGTAATGTACATTTCACCTCCAATAGCTCAGGAAAGTCATGGGGCTTAGGGTTGGCTATTTTTCCAGCACCACTAGGCAAGTTTATGTGTGCGGACTGTAAAAGCATGTGTTCTGCACTGTTTAAATATTGGTTTGCATTTCCCCCCTTGCAGTACATCATGGGGTATATACATGTCATTCTGTAACTGGGCAAAAGCCACCAGTGTTACGTAAATGTCCATATGTTTTTTTGTGCAACCAGCCTTGTACTGTGGACAAATAGTACTATGGTGCTGATTCATTTCTCTGTTGGGCCTTCTCAGTGACCTGTGCTGTCTCCAGTGTTGCAAGTAAGGGGGTACGGTGTGGTACGGAGTACCTGTAAGAAATATGTTGCAGGTACGCAGTACCACTTACCCCTGATCCACTGTCATTTATATTTTCATTTTATGTCTAAATACTGTATAATGCATCCGCAGCCCGCCCACCCAGCGTTATGATTGGTGCTGTATGCAGCTACCGGCTACTGCTGATTTAGCCTGTCACACTGACTGGCATGCAGCGCCGACAGCATGAAGAGCAGGCTCCACTATTGTAAGCACAAGCTGCCTGGCTCTCCCCCAAGCAAGAGCCAACCCACCCCCAGTCATTCCCAGTTTCTCATTCCCTGTCTCCTGTGTCCACGCCTCTATTGTCATTTAGTCACTCCTCTAGCTTTGTGTGACCACGCCCCCTGATGACACATGACCATGCCCATTTTTGGTGGAGGCTATCAGTACCACCAAGAAAAAAATTCTACTTGCACCACTGGCTGTCTCCTTTTGCAGATATGACTTGTTAGCATTTCCATAAGAGAGATTTCTTGGTCTTTAAGATCTTGCTATAACTTCAACAGTTCACGTACTTTTACTCTCTTCCAGAGGAAGATCTTTTATTTGTAAATCCTTATGCCTCACTGAGTTAAACCTGTTTTTGAGGTCTTAAAAGGAGAGGGGTGCCCAAATATTTACACATTAACACAATAACTGTTTTATTGTTTCCAGGTTATATAGTTCAGTAAATAAATAACTTGTAAAATTGCAGAACTGTCCTAGAATGTTTGTGTTCTCCTTACCTAGGGGCACATGTGCTAAGCTTTGGAGGGTGAAAAAGCAGAGAGTTAAACTACTAACCAATAATCCCCTAACTGTCAGTTTTAAAGCGCAGGCAATAACATGCCATGTAGAAGTTGATTGCGTGGCACTTTATCTCTTTCCAAGGCTTAGAATTTCTGCCTCTGAGTGAGTCCGTGAAGTCAGGCATTAGACTGATAGGTTAAGGCAGTGGTTCCCAAACTGGGTGCTGTGGGGCATGTGCAGTACCACCACTTGGAGATCCAGGTCCAAATCAGATTACTTATGGTCATTGTAAAGGGACCTACACACATTGCGATTTAGGGACATTTTCTAAGCGATCTCACTAGATCACTTAGAAAATGCCCCTACACCGCTCCTTGTGTAGTGGTTATAGTGATGCACATCAATATCACCAATGATTAATATCCAGCATGCTCCCACATTGCTGTGTGCTGAGAAATCTTGCTGAGCGTTAGAATGCTCAGCACATCTCCCCATGTGTAGGCCCCTTAATAGAAAAAATCTGTGCTGGTGGCTGTCAATCATAAAATATGTGGACAAACAGAGGTGTAACACTGTCCTCCACCACATACTTTAACAAACTTTGTCTAACTTTGACAACTTAGCACAATATATTTATTTTTTCCCCCCAGAATTTCCCGATCACAAACATTTGGCTTAGGGGTGCCATGAAAAAAAAATCTGATAATCTAGGGTACCATGATTAAAGAACTTTTGGAAATTACAGGGTTAATGTGTAGCTTACTATTGGTATTTTTAAACAGTTGATTTGAATTACGCAGTGTTTCATCTTTGAAACAGTTGTTCTATTGTCTTCATGATCTTACCTGTGTCTTCAAGAGAATGTACTACATTTTTTGCTATACAAAGATTTGGTACAAGATTGATACCCCAGAAAGGGTCAAACATAAGCATAATGGGCCCCATACATCAGCAATCACAATTTATGGATTTCCAGATACAGGGATTTTTTGGCCAGATAAATGGATTTTACAATCTATCTGACTTTGCCCACACATTACAGATTTATTTCAGTGATCGGCAGATTTTTCCATCTAAAGATTGCATCTTCATATCTGGAAATTGCCCCAATCGATTGTCACTTCAGCTGTTCATAATGTAAATAGATGAAGAAGACGAATTGGGAATGCCCACACATCTAAAAAAGATCCGCAGATAACACCAGATTATTAAACATGTTTAAAAACCTGATTAAGCAATCGATTGGCGATTTTGATTGGGATTGCCAAAAGGGGGAGCCCACACATCTAAAATTAATTGTGGCAATCATCTCCATATCTGAAAATTGTCACAATTAATTGCTGATGTATGGGGCCCTTAAGAATTTACAACAAAAAATTGCAAATGTAATACAGTAAAATAAAGTATATGAAAACATCATACCAAAAGCAGAATAAATGATGTCATCATACCTCCCAACATGACCCATTCCAGGAGGGACAAAATGCTCTGCTCCTGGACATCAGCAGTTGCAGAGGTGGGACTGCACCACTGTCTCAAATTCATATAGGGGAGCCACATCTGCCAGTGAGTCCCGTGTTTGGGTTGACAGCTGGTGGGGCTCCCCTATCTGAATATTGGACTGTGCTGCAGCCCTGCAACTTCCACTGGCATGGATGTCCAGAAACAGAGCAATTTGTCCCTCCTGGAATGGGACATGTTGGGAGGTATGTGTCATGTACAGTAAATAGAGAGAATTTTATGCAGGGAGTGTAATTGTTTTATGCACCGTGCTAATTAATGGGTGCCTGATGAAGCAGTTCAGTTGTTGGTTTGATTGGACTTGAATGCTGCAGGCAAACACATTTGCGCTCGGTGGGGTGAATAAAGGACACGGGGACTAACTATCAAGCAGTGAAAGAGTGGAGAAATTGCTCATAGCAACCAATTATATACCAATCACTTTATAGCAGGGCTGGGCAACACCGGCTTTCCAGATGTTAGTGAACTACACATCCCAGGATGCTTTGCATTAGTTTTGCTATGTGGCCATGCTGAAACTGATGCAAGGCATGCTGGGATGTGTAGTTCATCAACATCTGGAGGGCTGGTGTTGTCCAGCCCTGCTTTTTATTGTACTTGATAGTTGTCATGGGCAAATTGTCCATTGGGCCTCTTCTCCACTTTTACGGCTTGCTACATCAACCGGAGGATGAGGAAACAAATGCAGGAACTGACTGATAGCAGCTCAGGTGTACCATTATTTCCTCTTTCAGTCTTGGCAAGGGCGCATGGAGTTCCCTTTCTACTGTTCTTACTGCAGCAGTGGCCTTGGCTTAGAAGATGTGCTCCTTTTTGACTTCAGAGAATGGTGGTCTCTATGGAGAGGCTTATTATCACTTGCAGGATTTAAGACTCCTTATTATTATTTTTTTAATGGGTGTGGAAACTATTGGTTCCGATAACCCTATATCCTTTTGGACCTGTGGTCAGGGGTGTAGAAGGAATTCTACCCCAATCCCAATGTAATTGCAAGAATTGGTTACCACTTTGTGGCAAAACTGATACTGTGGTGGTGTCCCTGGTGCTTTGCTAATGCCAATTAGTAAAAGAAAACTATTATCCAGACTGAATCATCCAGTGATGTGCTCGCCGTGAAGCCTTCACACAGTGCTGGCTGCCCCCAGGTTGTGCAGCCTAACTGTGAAGCTAGGCACAGGCTGGCCATGTTTTTTGCTGCAGCGGCTCCAAGTGGTCTGGACACGCCTGCATTGTCTGGACTGCTGCCAAAAAAACGGTCAACTCCATCATGCCATCCGCCACCCCGTTGCAACTTAAACTGTGAGACGTGCAAAGATCGCTGAATAACAATTTCTGAACTTCTGCACCTATCTCTGAAATGGGCCCAAGAATCCAAAATCCAGACCTTATAATCTTTTTCTGCTGTATCAATGGCGACCTCCAGCCCTCCAATACTGTACACTTTAATGAAACAACAAAAGTATAGCACTGAGGTAAAGAGTTCATGTCACACAATGGTATTAACTACGTGGAGTTTATATATTCTACCCGTGCTTGCGTGGGTTTCCTCTGGGTGCTCTGGTTTCCTTCCACATACCCAAAATATAACGGTAGGTTAGATGGCTCCCAACAAAAATGATCTCTAGTGTGTTAGTTTGTGCATGTTCATGTGTTTAGTGCAGGCTAGATGAGCCAACTGGTTCTTATTTGTGGTCAAATTTCCGGTTTATATGCTGCATACAATAACAACATGGAGGTTCTTGGGAAAGCAGAGTGCTACAGACATGTTCTGTGTTGCTTCTTTTCCATCTTTGACTTTGTAGTTAAGACTTATTTCTTTTTGCGACATATGTATAGTAAAATAGCATTATTTGTGAGTAGTGGACTTATTTATTTTAAATATGTTTGCATGTGAACAAGCTTTTCTTTAGAGGACACTGCCTACGTACAATCCGTATAACTCATTTTCTCAACAATAGATTGAAATAGAGGGCTGAATGTTATCAGGGTTTGAAAGCTCACACAATGCACCTGTCATCAAAATAAGAGTAACGATTGCTTGCTGACCAATGTAGAATTTGTTGTTTGTTTGAATAACTAAAGGGTTTTAGACAATGATACAATTACATTTGGTCACAAGATTTAGGAATAAAAGCCATGTTCTAACTCTGGCTCTGAAACAAGTAACATCACAGAAATGATGTGCCAAATGGTTCAGGCTCTGCTTCTGTAGAAAAATACCAATTACACTGGATGCTGTAATAGTCATTCACCAATTGTGCATTTTTTTAATGCAAGTGGTGTATCCATAGCTAGATTAATACCCCATGGGGCCCTGAATGAGATTCTGCTTTGGGCCCCTCCCTTTCAGTTGATCCCTGCATGCTTGCAATAGGTGGGTGTCGGAGCTCCTGGGACTACAGGGCTCTAGGAGCCTGCCTTTTAAAGCCTTGATGGTAATCTGGCTCTGGTTGTGTTTTTGATATTTCATCAATTTGTTCAGGGGATACGACTTTTATTTGTAGCTACACTTATTGTATCTTACCATACTCATTGTTCTACATAAATACATTTTTTATATTTCTGTTTTCAGTGTTGTTCTAAGACCACCATTGTTGGTGGAAATTCAAACATGTTGTATTACCCCTACTAAAGTTGTAAATGCTAATCAGACCCTGTTTTATGTGCAACTTTATGCTCTCCAATCTTATCATCTGTATGATTGTTATCAGGTGTTGTGGATAATGTGTGCTGTACTCAATGTAATGTAAAACTAGTTTCCCCATTATGCTTACTGTATATATTGAATGATGATATACAGTAAGATGACTATTACTGTTAGGATTTCAGTTATAACCTATGCCTCAACAAGACAAAAAAAAACAACGGTTTAATGGCAACTGAAGGACGTGTTTTAATCTTTCTAATGACAGTCGTGAATAGGATTAAGCATGGTTGCTAGAGGCCATGGCATAATAATATAGTGTCAGTCTGGTCTTTGAGTGACGGTCTCTTAATAGATTTGTTTGTAATATCTGTTCAGCAAATAGACTAGGACTTCTAATTATTGAAAATATGTTTACCACCATTTTATATTTCTCATTTATGTAACAAGTACAGAACTTCTGGGATTTGCAGGACTATTAGGTGAATGCCATAAGGTCTGGATGGGTAAAATAAAATTGTTCTGTAGGGCTCCTGTTATAGCTGGCTCCCCTATAGACCTGTGCAAGCCAGCTAATGGTAGGATCTCTAATACTTCACATTTCATAAGATTCCAAAATGTAGAGCAGCATGAGCCACATTTTAAAATTGACCCTTTTTGTGAGAAGACTCCCTCGAATTGCTGCTGCTGCTGCTTTGTAAATAGTACTTGTCCTAAGGAGAAAATAACATGTATTTTATTTGGTACTTGTTTCCTAGCACGGCGCCCGTCGGGTCCCATCACATACCATAACTTAAGGCAGGGGTGTCCAAACTTTTTGCGATGAGGGCCAGATTTGGTGAAGTGTAAATGTGTGGGGGCCTACCATTCAGCCTGACATTCTTTGAATCACTAATCACATCAGAATAGTCCCCCACTCTGCCCCCATTCACTCTATGTCCCCCAGCCTGCCCCTCCTTCACTGTATGTTCCCCACTCTGCACCCATTCACTCTGTCCCCCAACCTGCCTCACTTCTCTTAATGTCCATCAGTGACTCCATTCATTGTATGTCCCCAAGCCTGACCCTCCTTTACTGTATGACTCCCATTCACTGTATGACCCCCATTCACTATGTACCCCACTCTGCCCCCATTCACTGTATGTCCCCCAGCCTGCCCCTCCTTCACTGTATGTCCCCCACTCTGCCCCCTTGCTTCTCTGTATGTTTCCCAGCCCCTTGTGTGAGTCAGAGGAAGGAGAGGCAAAGCAGGAACTGCAAGGACAGGAGATGCTTGGGCTCCCGCTGCTGCCCTCCTCCGCTCTGCATGTTACGGGTGCAAGCTTCCCCCTTGCTGCCCCCTCCCCAAACACTGCTGTCACTGTGATTGATTGTGGAGTAGGGTGATAAAATACGATTACAGCAGCAGGGGTAGGATGCCAGACACATCTGACTGTGGTGGCCGGCACCTCCTCACTGCAGAAGACAGCAAGGTAAAGGCGCGCTCGCCGGGGCCCCACCTTTAGGGTCCTGTGCTGTGCTTCCCACATCTGATGCTCTGCCCGCTTCCATCTGGAGGCGGTGGGCCACTTGAAATGACAGCATGGGCCGCAATTGGCCCCCGGGCCTGACTTTGGACATGCCTGACTTAAGGTATGCGATGGGACCCGATCAGACCCGAGCGACCCGATTTTCGGGTTTTAAAGATCTTCCCATACAATTTAAAAATCGGTCACATCGCATGCCATTACAATGGCATGCGATGCGACCGACCCGATTTTACATTGTACCCAATGTTAAATGCCCCCCCAGACCCGATTTTTATTTTTTTTTTTAAATTGTATACCCACATGATGGCTAATTATTATGTCAAATGCCCCCCCTTTGTTAATGCAACGCCACGATAAATGTGAACCCGAAGCGTGGCGAGCGGCGGTGGTACGCGTCCTCTGACCTTTTCATACCCCAACTATCCACGTTGGCGTGGAGTTGATTTTATATAGTGTGGCGAGCGTAGCGGAATACATGTGAAGTAATGCACGTCCCCTCGCGGGGCTCGCCACGCTTCGGGCTCGGTGGCTCGCTGCGCTCGCCACACTATATAACATCAACTCCACGCCGACGTGGATAGTGGGGGTATGAAAAGGTCGGAGGACGCGTACCGCCGCTCATCGCGGGCTTGCTGCGCTCGCCATGATTCGGGGTGGCGTTAACAATGGGGGGCGTTAACAATGGGGTGGCGCCGTGCTAGGAAACAAGTACCTTTTAATTTTTCTTAGTGTTTTAGAGCCTGCTGTGTTTTGAACATGCTTAGTTGAAGAGCAACTATGGATTCTATAAACACATCAGTAGATAGGATGTTTTCTAGTAGTATTTGGTGCAGTTCAGTGCCTGCCTGGCCTTGAATTGAATGTTAGTAGCTCATCTGCACAGCTTGTGAACACTGATCTTGATGGCGGTCTTTTGGAGGGCTTTCACATGCAGCCTGGCACAGTTGCAGAGTTTGAACGGGTTAAGGTTCTGTAACAACATCACTGTACCCCCAATTTGAGGAGAAGCTTGTGGGCTGCGAGGCCAAGAGGGTTGAGGGTGTTGAGTAATTCCATGGGGTAGCGGACTGCATCATTCATTTGCACTACCAAATCCACAGACCTGTTCTCCACTTGGCCTTTCGAATGATTTAGCAGAGTATAATTAATGATTGTAGCCTTGTTGTTCTTGACGGTCAGAATGGCATGCTCACTCAGGCAGTCCATGGACTTCTTTTTTATATTGTCGATATGATCCTGGCTGTGTGGTCTACAAGGGTTGTCACCACTAAGCCTAGGTCTGCATCAGGATTAACCCCCTTCCCACAGACTCTGGATACTGTTCTATTATTTTCAGAGAATTGCCCAGCAGACACATTGCCCCATGCATGGACCCTCATGTTCTGCCTGAAAAGGGTTTCCAGATAAGTGGTTTCAGATACAACACTTGAAGCATGCCTGAACTTGGCAGCCTGTGTTTAGCCCTTTTATATTGTGGAAGAAATATGGCCCCCTGGCCCCATGGCCCAGGGGGCCATATTTCTAGGTCCAAGGGTTTGGCTTGGGTGTTTGTGAGTCAGTCAGAATTTTTTTTTTATATATTAAGATAAGGACTGCTTATCCTACAGGTTTGGAAGTAGAGCTGGGCAAACTGCCCCCCTTAAAGGCCCTAGTGTTGGACCTGTCACTACCCCAAGGCACATGCGTTCAGTTTGCAAGCTGCTACTGCAGACAGTAGTACTGCTGCTCTACTTCCTGATGAAGGCAGCCTCACCCCCTGGATTTATATGCATTTACAGTTGGAACATCATAGTTATCTGAGGCTCCAACAATATAGTTTGTAAGCTTGCAAGCAGAGCCCTCCTATGTCCATGTAGGTTAGTTTCTACCCAGTTTGTTTAATCACTGTTGTTTCCAATTGTAAAACGCAATGGAATATACTGTGCTATATAAGAAACTGTAAATAAATAACAAGTGGTTGCATCCGGAATAAAAAACGAAACAAATAAACAACCGTTTACTACTCTTGAATGTTTTTTTCTTATTATTTTATGTAGTGTCTATCAATGATATGATCTCCATTAATGTCCATATGACTGGAATGGACAGTAAAATCATAAGTGTTAATAATTATAATCTGCTTATCATGTTGGAAAATGTTAGCCTATAAGTGTGGTAAAGTTTTAACAGGTCCCAATTTATGACAAGTAAATTTTTGTTGAGGAAACAAAAAGGGCGTTTAACAGTATTTGTCTGTCTACCTCCAGGGTAAGGTGGGACAGGAATGCTTGTTCCTGAGTTTATATGTGTACTGTGAATTCTAAGGTACAGATGTGTCCTTATTCATGTGTCCTCAGAATGTCATGCAGCACGAGATACCTGGCATTAGTTAGTGACCAGGTTCTGGGCAACTCTGCTAATGATTGCCACCTTTTTATGATTTACCTTTTGCATCTTGGTCACAACGCAATGTGACTAGGAATCATCAGGAGACTCTGTTGATTAATGTGATATGATACTTGTATAGTGTGTGTGAGAGTTTATATGGAACCAAACTTTAATTGGGGGGGGGGGGGGAAGACTCAGGGGTTTATTTACTAAGATGGGAGTTGGGATGTTGCCTATAGCAACCAATCACAAACTACGTCTTATATATTTCTAGAAGATAATATGTTCTGATTGGTTGCCCATAGAACTCCCATCTTCATAAATAAACCCCTCAGTGTCACATATGAAATTAATCAGCACATTCTTCTGCCATGTTCTACCAGCATCATGTTGCAACCGACTGAGCTCCATTCTTGGGACTGCTGCAGTTTCAGGAGTGTGTAGGCGGTCCGCATCTCTGTCCTTTGCAGTCCGGAGATGGACCCTGGTCCGCCAGTTGCCTACCACTGATGTATGATGACACATCTGTAAATCTGTATATCAGTCATCAGTGTAGAGATTCTGGAATTTTTCTGATACTCTAATGCAGGGTTCCTCAAACTATTTTGCTCCGGGACCCCATCAGACAATAAAAATAATGACAGGACCCCAGCAAGTTACTTCAGAAGGCCATCACATCACATGTGTAGTCAGCAGACGGCACATACATGGCAGCATTGTGGAGGCACAGAGTGATGGGAGGAGTCTAACATAACAGACCATTCAACAGATTGCTCAGACTCCTTGAATCACTGACCGAGATTAGAAAAGTTATCAACCTGATGATCAGCAATATGGAGTCGAGACCCCATGCTGAGAAGGTCAGGACCCACAGTTTAGAGAACTGCTGCTCTAAAGAGATGTATCAGGCTGTGTTTATAATGTATCCTTTGGAAAAGTGTGATATTTATTTTACTAATAAGATAAGCCATCAGCAAAGTAAGGTAGATGCTGCACTAAATGATCTGTCACCTATGTCTGTGGTGTTTGTTTTCAAAGGACAGGTCTCCAAACATACCTAGTATACATATTTGTAGGGAATGTTGGTTTAGTATTTAGTAAAGTCATGTATTATACTGAGTGTAAGCAAACAAAATGGCAACAGGTGGAATTCTATACCTGTAGGCATTGTGTAGGTCTGATATATTAGTTTTTGGGTCTGTGTGACAAAACCCGATGGCCTGAGTTCTGTTATTGATAACAGAATAATAAACCAGAAATGCAAATTGGGGCACATGAGGATTCCAGTACAGGACAAGGCTTTAGTCAGCCCATTTCTTATCTGTCACATCTATCTCTAGTGTGTGGGTGGATTTTCATATGTGTTTTCTGCTCAGCCTTCCCTGTGACTTTACTGTCGGCTGCCCTTTTCATTTCCTGGGAATATATTGAACTAGTAAGCCCGCTCGAAGCAAATGCTTTGAAAGCTAGTAAGGCAGCTAATTGTACATGATTGCCTCTGTCTGAGAGAGAAAGAGATGTAGTTTCACTCGCTGCCAACAGATGGCAGTGTTTCGATGACACACAGACACACACTGACACACACACACACACACACACAAAAAGATATATGATAAGAATGTGGTTGTACATACTGCACACACCATAGGCCTTGAAAAAAGACGGAGGACGGGTAGAAACGCATTGGCATGATCCTGGGGGGTGACGGCTGGCAGACGTGATACTATTTGGCAGGAGTATTGCCCACGAGCAGATTGCCCGGGCAGCTTGCAGATTTGCACAATCCTATTTTCATAACAGTTCCTACACTTTTGGTAAATACGCTTTACAGCAAAACTAATTCCTGGGGTAATACTGTGTTTGTGCATATGTTTTGTCATAGTGGGCGAGATTCACCAAACTAAAAATGCCGTAAAAACCCAGTTTTCGGGGGTTTTACCGCATTTTCATATGCAGCAGGGCTTCGCTGCGGGGGGTTACGCCAGTTCTATATAGCGTGTCCCCCGCCGTTCCACGATGCCCCCCCTCACCTGCGTCCAGGAAGCCTCCTATGCTGCCCAGACCAGTGTTCTCCTCCTCCCTGTACAGCTTCCGGGTGCAGGGAGGAGGAAAAGGAGTCCTCACACAGCCGGGTAAGGGTTCAGGGAGGGAGGGGGGACCCGCAGCACATCGCCGGCCATCTCTTTTGTGTTAATAATCGCATATGTTACTGCATATGCAATTATTAAAAATGCGAATCCCGCCCTTTATCATGGAGGTTTTAAAGGTTTATTAACTGTCATGTCATATGGATTTTTATAATTAAAACACTATTATACTACTTCTCATTGCATGTTGTTAACCCACTGCAAATATCTGGTATCAAACCCCTGAACGTCTCAATATCCAGTACAGGTCGAGTATCCCGTATCCGAATATCTGTTATCCGAACTATTCCGAAATACGGACATTCCAGAAAGTGAAATTTTTTTTTTTTTTTTGCTAAAAACTCACTGGGGACATTGGTAACAGCATCACTGGGGACATGATATGTAACTGGCATTATATATGTGCAAGACAATGATTGCTTGGCATTCAAATTCAGTGCTGAGATAGTACACACATTTTGTTTCACGTTTTGAAACCTTGTTTTTTGAACAATTAAAATATATTTGTGTGTATTTTATGTGGTAATAAAATATATTTGTGTGTATATTATGTGTTTATACAGCATAAATGCAAGATACTTCAAAATACATCATTGAAATATTAAAATATTCCGAAATACGGAATAATCCGTTATCCAAAATTCTCCTGGTCCCGAGCATTTTGGATAAGGGATACTCAACCTGTAATACAATCGCAGGAATTCCCCATACAAGGGAAGTGATCATTTCTATTGTTTGATGCGCTGGTGAAGGGTATTTACTTTATTTGCTAATCCTAGTAACATGAATAATTACATGCCACTATATTTGTATGTTTGTTACAATAAATACCTCCTATAACACACGTAAGCTAATTCTGTTATCAGTTATGTATAGTAAAGCAATGTATTTGGAGACATTGGTCTTGTTTCTTATTACCTTTGGGAGTGCTCCTTAACAAATAAGTTTGAAAATACCCCAAACTGACGTAATTGAATCTGAAATTCCATCATACAAAGATTATTCTTAGGGCATGATTCAGTGGGAAGTGTCTGTATTGTACTCCATTAATCCCACACCCTAGGTACACAGGAACCAAGTTAACTAAGAATGCAAGGGCAATGTCCTTCGGAAAGCTATGCTGAAGGTAATCATCGACTACTCTATATATATATTTATATGGCTGAAGTACAAACAGGAACTGCTAACATGTTATGTAGAGGTCCTATTTCCAGTCATTCATTGTAATCTGCTATAACTTTGTTCTGTGTCATGCAGAAAGTGAATAAGACTTACTATTCTACAAAGTGTGTGTGTGTGTGTGTGTGTGTGTGTGTGTGTGTGTGTGTGTGTGTGTGTGTGTGTATGTATGTATGTATGTATGTATGTATGTATTATGTATGTATGTATGTGTATATATATATATATATATATATATATATATATATATATATATATATATATATATATATATATATATATACTTCACCTCACCTCTATGAGGTGAAGGACTGCCAGTGACCACTAGAGGTCACTTGATGGACCAAATTACTCCTTTTGTGTGCAGAAAGATGTCATAACAGAAAGTTAAAGCAATTTTTGCAGGGACACTGGTCTGTTTCAAACTTTACAGATATGGAGTGAGGGAGCTGTGAAGACAGAGATTGGAGGAAGGATCAGATAGGGACTGGTAGTGAGGTGGAGAGTTTGTGGGCTAAAAACCCTCACAGCTCAAAGTGAAAGTACATTGCAGAAGCCGACATTATGATGGGCTTTTAACTAGTTTATGCTGCTTTCACATTGCCTAAACGTATTTCAAAATGGTATTTAAAACGGGTCTGAGCCTCTAAACCACTTTCAAACCCCTTTCACATTGCAGGTGAAAACCGTTTTAAATAGCATGTAATGCCATTCACACATGTAACCCGTTCAACCCCCAAGGAACACGTTTCAAGCCATAGAAATAGACCCTTTCTAACTGCCAAAAAAAGTCTCTTAAACAGGTAGGACACTGCTTTTTACTCGTTTAACAAATACATGTATTTGTTAAACGGGTAAAGCAACCTGGAGCTTTCCCACTGCAGCTCTACCCATTTTTAAAAGGCTTAAAAACCGGCAATTTACCGTTTAAGAGTTGCAGTGGGAAAGGGGTATTAGATTAAATACCTAGCAGTGTTGCAAATATTTGACCAATTAAATAACATCTTGTGTTGTTTCAACCATTTGGACAAAAATCTGTATATATTAAAGCTTATTTAGAAACACATGTATCTGGCAGAGAGAGTACACGCCAAATGGGACATGTGAAAGCATCTAGCAGTAGTAATAGGAATGTGTAAAATGGGGATGCAGTTGAAATCCCAGTGGTCTAAATCCCGACCGCCAAAATCCTGTCACTTTGTCCCTCTATGACACCCATAGAGGGAGAATAAATTAGTGTACCGAGCGCAGCAAGGCACCGGGCCCGCTGCGTGGCGAGTGCAGCGAGCCCGCAAGGGGGAGAGATCCAAGTGCGTCCCCCCCCCCCCCTTGTCGGGATTTCAGCTGTTGGGATTCCGACGTTGGGATTTTGACCGACGGGATTTCGTACCAATCCCGTAAAATGTTGCCCTCCAAAATGTAAATATGCCCTCCTCACTGATCGGCATCCTGAACTAAGAGTGAATGCTATTCATGTATATCTGCATTTATTTTAGCAATGAACTATTATTTTTATTTCGGTATCTCTTCTGTTCTCATGTGCCTTTTCAATTCATGGGATTCAAATTTGGCAAGCTGTGTTCTCTGGGAAGCAGGGGAAGTATCACTCCATCTCTTGGCACCATAGCAAAATTTGAGGATGGGCAAACCATTTTTAGTGCCTTATTGTTCACATGTTCCCTGGGAGGTTTAATTTCTGAAATGGGGGCATCGCTGCATACACTCTTGGAATGTTTTCCTGTCTGCATGTCAGATTCCAGTTGTGTACACACACTTTGTCTTCTAATACTAATACCCCAGTGTTGTCCTTTGAAGAAGTTACCAATGTCTTTGGTTGGGAAACTGTACACATGTGACATTTGCATGCAAATACCATGGCAAATTAGATCATTCTTATTGAACAAACAGCAAATTAATATCTACAGGTATTGTGGATTGAAGAAAATGAAGAGAAATCAGAACGCAACTGCTTCTGAAAACACAAGTGCGTTTGGTGATAAAATGTTGCTAAAATTGGTCTAAAGCATTTCTAACACCCCGTGCAGTGCAGCTTGTCAGATCTCAATCCGTGTTGTGGTACAAGAGCATTGTCAACTTGTACAATCCTGGTTGTTCACACACAGGAATATGTTACTTTAATAAGCATTGGTTGGAACTTTTGATATCAGCAGTATAATGCATTTGCCGAATGGAGGCAGAAAATAACATCAATGCAGAGAAGAGAACATGTGTGGCAGCAGGGCTTATTGTGTCAAGTATTGAATTATTCAGTACCTACCTGTTATAATAAATCCATCCCCCACAGTGGTTGCAGCCAATGACTTCCAAAATCTCTTAGCCAAAAGTCCCAGCTTACAGTATGTAATGAAGTTGTGATATGCTTTCTGAGTTGCAATGCCATTTGTGTACAGGCTTTAGCTTGGCCACCTCTTCATGAGTCTGGCTGAGGGGCAAAGACAATGCTGAACTTTGGTTTGTAAAAAATGCAGCCAAGTTTATTGTTTAGATATCAAAGCAAGTACTGTAGATGTAGTTTCACTTGCCGCAAACAGATGCCAGTGTTTCGGAGTCACACGGACACTAGAAAAGGGCCTTTTTTGGTTACTTTGGGATGAGCGCAAACGCACTTTTTATTGAATCAGTTCAGTATTGTTAAGTGAGGTTAAATAAAACCGCACATAATTGATTCATAAAAAAAGAAATCGTGTTAGGTTATATGCGTACCAGGGGTATGGATCATTGGATAGACAGCAACTAGGTCGACATGACTGAAGGTCGACATGCAGGAATGTCAGTGTGACTGAAGGTTAGCATGGGTTAGGTCGACATGGGGTTTTTCACTTTTTTTGTCCCGAATGTTGGAACAGTCGACATGGACACTGAAACGTACCATCGCATCCCCTCGCATGGCTCGCTGCGCTCGCCATGCTTCGGGCACGTTGCCTCGCCGCGCACGGCACACTATTTTGTTCTCCCACCACACCCTAGTGGATGGTAGGGCATGAAATACCACCTGTCGGCACATATCGGCTAAAAAAAAAGTGAAAAACCCCATGTCAACCTTTTGACTGTCGATTTTCCCCATGTCAACCTAGGGGGTGTCAACCTAATGCTTGTTGACTTAGTGACCGTATCCCCATACCAGTATTCTCCTTCATCTCTTTTATACATCCCAGTAGCAAATGGAAGCTCATATTGTTTTATCACTGTCTACAATTGCAAAGCGCAACAGAATCGGTTGGGCTATAGAATAAACTATAAATAAATATTCAAATTGGGCTTGAGATTTTGCTTGCAAAAAATTCAGACATTGGGCCAGATGTACTAAGCATGAAAAGTGATAAAATGGAGAGTGATAAACCACCAGCCAATCAGATCCTACCTGCCATGTCACAGGCTGTGTTTGAAAAATGACAGGTAGGAGCTGATTGGTTTGTGGCTTATCACTGTCCATGTTATCACTTTTCACTGCTTAGTACATCTCGCCCATTGGGACTAATTTTGAATTACCTCAGAAATGTGCGCTTCCACTTTCTGAGGTATCTGTGGAAGATGTCAAAGGTGTTTTGAGCCACTTCAACATGTCGGGGTGCTCATTTTGATGGCTATGCTGCCAGAGAGTAGTTATTGGACTAAATAAGCTCATTGAAAACTTCCAATGTCTTAATTAGTCTTTACTAGAGGTATTCAAGGCCCTCAACAAGCTTTTCTTAAAATATTGAGATAAGGACTAATTGGACTAATTGGAGATGCTTAAAAAAATACAAAAAAAATTAAAACCTTCATTGGTAACTACACGGGCAATTGAACATTTTCCATAGAGTGCATTGATCTCTGTGAAGAGCCACATGGACTGTTCACATGCACTTTTACCATAAAAAGATGAAGGAATAGTATAGAGTCAAGAGCCACTGTATGTTGGGCAAATCTCAAAGTTACTGGAAGTCATAAGATTTGTATGCAGCGATCTAACCAGTAAAGCCTTCTGATGCTTTCTCCGGTGGCCGCGTTCAAAATGCTGCATTTGTCCTACAGTATACAACCCATGATATGTCCCAGTTCTAAGATGATTTACTTACTTTGCATGTGTTATGTACGTGCATCATTACATTTATGTTGCAGTAACATTGACTTGTCCATGTTAACTTCCCAATAACCTTTGTCCTAATATGCATTTTAATAGATGATGTGCAGGTAATGATTACTGATCTATTTAACCCTTTGAGTACAATCATCTCTAAGAGATGTCCAAAATATATGCTAAAAACACCATCGTCATTCACATTTGTTATAGAAATTCAAATAACAAATGTTGTGTAAATAAAGATTATATTTCCTATAAGGTAAACATTACAGGTCATTATGATGAATAAAAATGTCTGCTTGACAATTTTCACACTTATTTTGACAACCTCTCTCAAAGGGGTTAATATCAACGGTGCTTAAACTGCATGAGTATAATATTAGCGCAATACTGTAGTGTTACTTATCCCTGCATGTACTTGTTGTTGTGTGAAAGTCTTGTATTTGCGTGTCCTGTACAATGATGTTGGCGATGGGCGTTTATGAAGCTGTAAGTTTGCAAATGAACAGTGCCATCTATTTGAGTGCACATGCACCTATATGCCTCCCGTTTGCAAACTTAGCCTGTTGCTATTGTTCCACTTTTGATAAGGGTTACGGTATAAAGGGTCGACCGTGTCTTGGTGAAAATGGTTGACACGCTCAAGGTTGAAAAAAGCACAAGTTCAACATGCGGGTTTTTTTGTGTGTCAATTTGTAGATTTTGTCACATGTACCACGTCCACTCACATCCGTTCCCAATCGGTGTCCACATGGATGATAAACTATGAAAAAGTTAAACAAAATAATTAAATAAAAAACTAATTGACCTTTTCATGTGTCAACCATTGACAGGTCTACCTTTTGCTTGTGTTGACCTTGTGTTTATATAAAATATATGCATGTAGGCCATATGGTGCCTATTAACTGTCGACCTATCAGCCAGATCCCTTGATAAGTAGCCCAAAGCAAAATATTTTGAATATTTGTGTCCGTGTATATTAAAATTCTCTTTAAAGCCGATCTGATGGAAGTAAAAGATATTTCATAGTCTGTATAGGCCAGAGCCTCATCTTTTACATTCAGTGTCTAGTAAATAGCAGAAAATCCCATTCATCCAAAAATGTCATTTTGCATCTGGGGCCATTGACTAAAGTATGTAGAAGCTGCATAATCTATTTCAGGATGGCGCTGCTTACGCACATTCTTGATAGCATTCCACTGATAAGGAACAAGCATGCCATAGAGGAAGGTTTGCATGGGACAATCTTCCAGTCCTCAGAGCTTAGTTGTTACTGTGGCTGCATACATTTATTAGCTGCTGCGATATTACTTGCTATCTGAGAGCTCCCTGTGTGTCAGGAGAGCAGCTTGGATTGCGCATCTTCAGAGGCATAGGCAGAGGCACAGAATCTGCGATGTGACCCAATTTGCAATGATGGATCTGATGTTTCTGCATTTGTACACTATGGGATAGAAATGATGAGACCGGCAGTGGACGACCCTGTGCTCATCTTGGCTACTGCCCATATTAGCATATAGCTGCAATTGTAAATGCCAAAGGATCGCAACAGCAATTCAAAAACAGTCACATCTGATTTAGGCCATCTGTGCACATAAATGGTAATGCTACAGCTGCCTGGAAATGTATTGAGATGCCAACCTGCTGCATTGTAGATCCACGCATCTGTATACAAACATGCAACTGTGATTACAGATCCTGCAGTATCTACCATCTGAGCATAACCCTATGGCCATGCAGAATGGGTACAGGAGATGAGACCCTGGCATCATACTTTCTGTGTACGTGGTTGCAGTATGAGACATGCCCTCGGCGCTTCTGTGTTTTTGGCCCCACTCTTTGTTACATCTCACAAAATGGTATCTTCCTGGCAATCACTTGTTAGTGTATCCTCACTATGAGCAGCTATGGTGATGGACCATAGTTATGCATGGGCTCCAGGTGATGATGGTTTATGCATTACTGGCCAATAGTTACTCAGCAATGTCAATATCCACATTGAGTACAAATTGAAATCAGGCCCAGTGTTTGAGCTTGGATTTTAATACACTATCAACTGCATTAAGGAAGTCAATTTTCATGCTTTGATCAGCAATTTAATAAATCAATGATTGAATACTTAACATAAATCCACACTTTGATATAATTATTGTACACAATGTTGTTGGTGTTTTCAATCCTGCAGTCTAAATTCTAAATCGCCACCGTTAAGAAAATAACACCCCTTACACTCATTTTCTGTCTGCAGTTAGTTGCTTGGCAGTTCTCTTATCTGTTATTAAGCAGTATTAGCATCCAGCCATGAGGTCACACTTTTGACGAATGTGTTGCAGTCTGTGATAGCACCAGTCACATTATACATGTTTGGTTCCTTCAGTAGGACTCATTACTGATATCATGAGCCTGTTGTGCCTTTCTAGTTTGTAGAAGATAGGAGAATCCATAAAGAATATTAACAGCCTTAAGACCCCCATAACCCTAATGCACCAACTGTGAGCGAGAAGTCGCAGCCAATTCTCCTTGAACCGCCTAAAAGCTCCCCGGCAGCTGCATCACATACAATATATTGTATGCGATCCCATTCTCTGCTGCTAGATACTGTTCGAGCCAACATATCTTATGTGCTGCACCTTCAACCTCTGACTCCGATCGGATGCGCAAGGGACCTCTGCATCGGATTGGAATCGGAGAAAAAACACTTAGACTTTGCTACTATTCATCCGATTTCTTGGGCCGATCTGTCGGAATTGGATGAAAAGTGGCCAAATCGCACTAGTGAATAGCCAGCTTTAGTCATTTTCTCCCATTGTCACCCCTCAAACTGGTGACTTGAGCCTTCAAAGTGTGTCCACACATTGGTATAGTGAAGTGGAAATATGAATCGCTTTTCCATCATTAGCTCCTGTAGAAGTGGGGCTGATGCACCTGCCTTAACATCTCTTTAACAAAACACAATCATTTTAATGAGACTTCTTAGTTATTATTCTGTATTTTCTGTAGATGCACAGCTGTAAATGAAGATCTCCATGACACAATATCCTTATTGAGAGTACCTGAAATCTGTAGTTATACAAAGTATAGATTTCATAAAAACCTGATACTCTGATGGGTCCAAGGTGGACATTGATTTCTTGTACCTCTTTCGGCATTTCTCTTAATACAACATTTGTTTCATGCTTTCTACTCACCGTATAATCTGGTCGTCCTTGAATGTTGCCATTGTCTGAAGGACTTCAGTTGCGTCATATAAGAAAGGAGGGGGTGTGGAGAATTCCTCAAGTTTCTTCATTTGCTGCAGTGGGGAGGTCCAGTTCCTGGAATTTCCTTTGACATTTCGTTGTATAACCTGAATATCTGTCCTTTTCATGACTCGGTCTAAAGTTCAACCAGGTTGTTTGCAACCGTACTTGGTTGGATTTAACAACTATTTATTGATTGCTTGGTGAAAAATATTTTCTGTCATGGAAACCAAAAGTAACAATTTAATACACAAATAAATAAATGGACATCTTTTATGAAGTGATTAGAATTTGGACATCTAGGTCATTTAGCATTCTCTAAGCCAGGGCTGGGCAATTGCGGCCCTCCAGATGTTGAGGAACTACACATCCCAGCATGCCTTGCATCAGTTTCAGCATGGCCACATAGCAAAACTAATGCAAAGCATCCTGGGATGTGTAGTTCCTCAACATCTGGAGTGCCGCAATTGCCCAGCCCTGCTCTAAGCCTACCTCTGCATGTATATTACTGACATTATAAGACTTCATAGCTTATATAAGGCACAACAACATTATACAATATATGCCTGTAGGGTTTACTACCTTTTTGTATTGCTGTCAAAATCAATATCTTGGCAGGTATGTAGCTTAGTATTTAGCTGAACTCAGGCTTTCTTTTTAAAGCAGTAATAATTTACAAGTCAAAACCATGCCTTGTAAATGATTTGCCACTTTAAAAAAAAAAAAAAAGTCTGAAAGCCGCTGGTATTTTTTTACTTCCACAAAACTGTATTTTATTCCACTGAAGGTCTGAATATCTGACTCAGATCAGGCAAAGTGGAAGTGAAGACATAACATTGGTTTTTATTTTTATTTTATTTTTTTGAAAAAATGTGGAGAACAAACCAATCCACTCCTGTCATTTTTCCAACACTGCCTGTAACGTGGCAGTTGGGAGCTGATTGGTTGTTATTTTAACTACTTTATCTCATCTTCCTCTGTGTTCCCATGTATTCAGTTAGGTCTGTATAGCATGTTAGGAGGTAGGTTATTTTCTTTCTGGACAGAAAAAATAAACCTTTCCTGCTTAGACTCATTGTCTCTGTTTGTTAGTAACAAGCTCACCCCGTTGCTAAGTCTGCATGAAATGGATTTAGTTTATAAGCTAATTCTGTATATTACAGTGTAGTCTATTTTTAGTACACTTGTGGATTTATGCCCTTTTTTAACCACAGTTGGCATTCCCCAAAAAATAAAAATAAATGCTTAGTACTTGCAGAAAGTATGCACAATTTTCCCACTGCTAATGTGTTTTTCTCCAAATGATCTTACAGTAGTAGCATTCTATTTCAACCAAATCAGCAACATCATATTTTTATACATTTGAATTACAGCAAAGAAGTTAATTCTCCTGCTTTGGATTTAGATGATAGAATGATCATCTAACCCGGTGGTTCTCAATCTCGGTCCTCAGGATCCCACACAGTTCACGTTTTCTAGGTCACCCGATAGATGCATTCATTACTGAATGATACATTTAAAAGGATCCACAGGTGGAGCTAATTATTTCACTTGATTCCGTGAGGCGACCTGCAAAACATGCACTGTGTGGGGTCCTGAGGACTGACTTTGAGATCTTGTTTTCTAACATGAACACACAAATGCAGTTGTTTTTTTCTATATAACATAAACCTCACTAATGCAGTAAGATTGTCTAATCCAGCATGGTTTTATAAAGCTTGTTTGTTGTTCTAGGATTTACTGGAACTCTCTAATCCGGCATAACATTGTGATAGCTATGAGAGGTGTGCCTTAGTTATAACAGAGAATACAATACAGGGGTACATTCCATGTATTCTGGATCTCACCAATACTTCCGCTTCCACACACCTTTGTTTATTGCAGAAAGAATTGTCAGGTGGCAATAATGCACATTATTTCCTATGCATGTATTATATTACAAAGGATATGTACCCACACTTATAAAGCCCTTTATCACTACCCCCCCCCCCCCAAAAAAAACCCATCTCCAACGTTATGTATGTTCACATACCCGCCCTCTTCCCTTCTGCGATTGCTGCCTCATCTCTACTTAAGTAATTGTTTTCAATGCTTTCCTTAACCATTTGAGTGCCAACAACTCTGTAAGTGGTGCGCAAAATATTGGCTAAAAATGCCAGTGTCGCTCACATTTGTTATATAGATTTAAATAAAAAAAGTTCATGTCATTATGATGAATAACCATGTTTGCTTGGCAATTTTCACCGCAATTTTGACAAATTCACTTGACACTCAAAGGGTTAAAAATATATCACATTTAATTTCTCTTGTCAAACACTCTCAACTTTTCTCTTGCTTTTAAAAGTTCTGTTAAGACACACTGAGGCCTACTTGCCTACTTTGTATCTAATATAATGCAATCAGAAGCACAATAAAAACAAATTCCTTGTTAAATAAAAAAAAATATTACATTTCCCCCTGACTTTTTTGTTATGCAGGGGATACAGATGTGTCTTCATACATCTACCCTCATTATGCTATTCAGCACGATATGCCTGGTGCGAGTACAACTCCAGCCTTTGGATGTCCTTTCTGCCGAAAATGTGTCTTCAGTTGGGTACACACTGGAGCGATGTCGGACCTACCTATATGTTGTTTCGTAATAGCATATCACTTACATTACTCGGTGTGTCCACATATATGCACACTCCCACTAGCGATTGCTGCTGTTCATCCCTGCTGCACATCAAACCTATCAATATTGCTAGGGGCATAGTACATGCTAATTAAGAACAGAACAGTCGTCTTTCCATCATTCATTGACATTGTACTAGAGCAATGTCGGAACAAATACCATTTGCTCCAGTATGTACCCAACCTTAGTTGCAACATGATGAGACTAGGAGAAACCAGCAAAACTTGTACAGTATATTGTGTGTAACTCTGGGGTAGATTTATTAAGCTCGTGAAGTGATACACTGTCTGGTTTTTATCACGGGCTAATCAGCTCCTACATCTCCTTTTTCAAACCAAGCCTGTAACTTCACAGGTAGGAGCTGATTGGCCGGTGATAAAAAACAATCAGCTCCTACCTGTAAAGTTGCAGGCTTGGTTTGAAAAATGAGAGGTAGGAGCTGATTGGCCGGTGATAAAAACCAGACAGTTTATCAGTTCACCGAGCTTAATAAATCTACCCCTGAGTCTGTATGTGGAGCACTACAGAAGGAGGCTGTGACTGATGCATTGTATCAGTTTCTATACATCAAGCCGCTCAGTTTACTTTCATCGCTGGTATTACCAGAAGATGAGCAAGGGATTAAACGGCTTTCCATAGAATCCTGCTATGGAAAGTCGTCCACCCCGGGGAAGGGTGAAAACTGCTCAGTGTGTATGGACCTTTAGTAGCTCACAGATATACAAGTGTCATATATTTGGTGAGACTGCAGCAATTCTGCATAAGGAGACAGGAATCAGATGGCACAAGTCCTTTTTATGTGTCTATTTAGGTAAAATGCATGTACAGTTTACTGTATGTGGAATCTTTCTTTTAATTATCATTTTCATCACTAGGCACATGTCTGTTAGAAAGCATTGAGCTCACATTCATTAGAATTAGCCTTAAGTCCCCTAAATAAATCAGGCAGTCACCTTGCTTGACACTGAGGTTAACATAGTTTAAGGTACAGTAGTCTCATTCTGATCTTCCTCATTCACACTCCTTTTGTGTCTCATCTGCTACAACACAGCGCTATCGGACATTTTCATGAGTCATCATTGGGTATGGCTAACTGAAACTTTTTTTTCCATTGAAGGGATCAGTATCATGCCCATTACTCATATAGACCAATGTTCCACCTACAGCAGCTGCAGCTTGAGGAATGTATGAAGCAGGTGCATCCAGAACAGTACTTGTGAATAGTGGTTGCCCCAGCTGACACCTCAGAGTGTCTCTGTACATTTTTGCAGCTGCCTTCTCATAGGCACTTGTGTTTGTGGAAGAGAAAACACACAAGCACAAGAAAGAGAAGAAAGTCATTGTGTGCTTTCATATCATGATTTATTGATTAATAGCCCCTGCCCTGTCTGCCTATGTCCACAACCTTTATTTCCCCCAATGACAAACACTAGTGGCTTTTACTGTTTGAACTTGATACCAGTTATCAGGATGAGGTTATACAAGTCCTCCAAACTTTGCCACCGCTACTTGACTGAGTTTTCTTACTTCCTGAGTGCCACCTTCATGTCGTGTCTTCATGTGCTTGACTCAATTGGGGAGTACCTAGGAGGGCACCAGAGCAGTTAGAGCAGGCTTGTCCAAAGTCAGGCCCGGGGGCCAATTGCGGCCCGTGCTGTAATTTCAAGCGGCCCGCTGCCTCCATCCAGAAGTGAGTGGCGCATCAGATGCGGGTCACACAGCACTAAAGGTGGGGCCCCGTCAAGCATACCTTTACCTTGCTGTCTGCAGCAGTGAGGAGGTGCTGGCCGCCACAGTGAGATGTGTTTGGCGTCTTTCAGGTAAGTATACATCCAACCCCTGCAGCTGCAATTGTATATCACCCTCCTCCGCGATCACAGTAACAGCAGTGTGTGGGGAGGGGGTGCAGCAAGGGGGAAGCTTGCTCCCGTAACATGCAGAGTGGAGGAGGGCGGCATCGCCTGTCCTTGCAGTTCCTGCTTTGCCTCTCCGTCCTCTGGCTCACACAAGGGACTGGGAAACAAACAGAGAAGGGAGGGTACAGGCAGGGGGACATACAGTCAATGGGGGCAGAGTGGGGGACATACAGTGAAGGAGGGTCAGGCTTTGGGACATACAGTGAATGGAGGCAGTGATGGACATTCAGAGAAGAGGGGCAAGCTGTGGGACATAGAGTGAATGGGGCAGAGTAGGGGACATAGTGAATGGGTGTCATACAGTGAATGGAAGTCATACAGTGATTGGGGGCAGATTGGGGGACATACAGTGAAGGAGGGGCAGATTGGGGGACATACAGTGAAGAAGAGGCAGATTGGGGGACATACAGTGAATGAAGGGTCAGACTTTGGGACATACAGTAAATGTAGGCAGTGATGGACATTCAGAGAAGGGGGGACAGAGTGAATGGGTGCAGAGTGGGGAACATACAGCGAAGGAGGAGCAGGCTGGGGGACATACAGAGAAAGATGGTCAGGCAGGGGAATATACAGTGAAGGGGGCACCAGTGGGGCACCAGTGGGGGACATACGGTGAATGGGGCAGGCTGGAGGAAATACAGAGAAGGGGGGCAGTCTAGGGAATATACAGTGAAGGGGCAGGCTGGGGGACATAAAGGGAATGGTGGCCGAGTGGGGGACCATGCTGATGTGATTAATGATTCAAAGAATGTCAGGTTGAATGGTCGGCCCCCCACATTATCACCTCACCAAAACTGTCCCTCATCGCAAAAAAATTTTGTGGCGATTTAGCACCACAAAATATATTGGGCGGTATTCCGGAGCCTCGCCGGCTCCGGTATGCAACGAGGTCAGGGGCTCGCTGCCCCTGACCGGCGAATATGAGCTCCTGCGGCGAACGCCGCAGGGAGCCTGAGGACGGTGGCAGGCAGGGAGATGGAAGTCTCCCTGCCTGCCCCAGAACGTTTGTGGGGGGGAGGTGGGCTCCCCGGGTGCCAGGCAGCACAGGCTGCCCCCCGGGGGTGCCAGCAGGGGACCGGGTATATTCACTACACCCGATCATGCATATGTAACGATCGGGTGCAGTGAATATATGAATATCTAATGAGCGGCTCGGCTCCGGCGCCCCCTGCTGGCTGCTGTGTAAAAAAAAAAATATATATATATTTTTAAATTAAATATATATTCATGTGCTTACAGCACATGAATAAAAATAGCATGCCCCTCCTCAGAATAAAATTCCTGATTTTTTTACACCAAATGTAAAAAACAAAACACTTGATTTTAAAAGTTCACATTCCACTTCACCATAAAAAGATAGCGATTGCTACTCGGTGAATCATGGCGAAAAAAACCTTCAAATGTATTCGCCATCTGGTCATTGAATAGGGTGATTCACCGTTTTAGTCAAAAATTTGCCAAACAGCACAAATTCGCCATAAAAACATGGCGAATCAGGCTCATTGAATACCGCCCATTGTGGAAAATGGCTTTTATTTTGTAGTCTAATATACAATTCAGGGATTGTTTGTATTAATAAAAGTCATATTGCCCCAATCTTCTCAAATGTTACAGATGTAGTGTTACCTAAATTTAATTTACATTAGCATTCATCATGTTCCAGGTACCTGGATGATCTGCATCTATCCCGATCTGTCTGGTCCTCCTATCCATGGAGTACCAATGAATAAGATATTGCCTGTAGTTACATTATAGGGCGGTATTCAATGAGGCTGATTCGCCAGGTTTTTATGGCGATTTTGTGCTGTAAGGCGAATTTTTGACTAAAACGGTGAATCACCCTATTCAATGACCAGATGGCGAATACATTTTAAGGTTTTTTTCGCCATGATTCACCGAGTAGCAATCGCTATCTTTTTATGGTGAAGTGGAATGTGAACTTTTAAAATAAAGTGTTTTGTTTTTTACATTTGGTGTCAAAAAATCAGGAATTTTATTCTGAGGGGCATGCTATTTTTATTCATGTGCTGTAAGCACATGAATATATATTTAATAAAAAAAAAAATATATATATATATATGTATGTATATATTTTTTTTGTTTTTGTTTACACAGACCAGCCAGCAGGGGGCCTGAGCCGAGCCGCTCATTAGTTATTCATATATTCACTTCACTCGATCATTACATATGCATGATCGGGTGTAGTGAATATACCCGGTCCCCTGCTGGCAACCCCGGGGGGCAGCCTGTGCTGCCTGGCACCCGGGGAGCCCACCTCCCCCCCACAAATGTTCTGGGGCAGGCAGGGAGACTTCCATCTCCCTGCCTGCCACCGTCCTCAGGCTCCCTGCGGCGTCCGCCGCAGGAGCTCAAATTCGCCGGTCAGGGGCAGCGAGCCCCTGACTCGTTGAATACTGGAGCCGGCAAGGCTCTGGAACGCGGCGGGCAGTTGTGAATGTGCAGCGAATCCTAAACAGGATTCGCTGCACGTCGTCAGTATTCTCGTTGAATACTGCCCATAGACAAAAGGTGCACTGCTGTGTATGGTATTGGCTTGGATAATATTTGGAGCCGATAATACAAATCTTAATAATTTATCTTTTCCCAGAGGATGTCTTGTGGAACAGATTCATGTCTAATCTAGCTGCATGATTTCCTTGGCATTGATGTACACACTGGGATTTTTCTTGTACATTTAGTGCATGGCTGTATGTGTCTCACTGCTTCATATGTGTACTATGTCACTGGTATGTGTCTCACTGCTTCATATGTGTACTATGTCACTGGTATGTGTCTCACTGCTTAATATGTGTACTGTCACTGGTATGTGTCTCACTGCTTTTCGGTTTACATCTGCATACGCTTCGCCGCGCGAGTGTCCCTATTTCATTAGCACAGAAGTTGGGAGGTATGCATCTGTGGCAATCTGTACATGATACATTTTCACTTGTGTCCTTTGACTAGGAAAAGCACAAAACACCACTTCCAAACTTTTTATTTGTACATCTAAGCATCACACAGGATAATGAATAGATCTCTTTTGCGAGTTCATAAAAAACCCTGCTTTTTCCAGCCAAGTAAAGGATATCCTGCCTATCTTTGATTACTTAGGTAGACAATGAGAGCTTTGTTAGAGCACCTTCTGTACAAATCCCTATTTGATGTTGTAAATAAAACCTATGCAATTTGGGTGAAGACAAAGGGTCCACTTTAAATGCCATTTGGACCTTGGTTTTGTGCTGTTACTATTGTTGGCCTTATACAGCAGTATATCTTCACATGATAATTATTCAGGGTCATTTATGAGCAGCAAGAATAGCACAGGACAGGGATTTCTTTGCTTAGCTCAGCTGCCAGTCGAGGTTGCATTGTGGCTGCTATGTATAGTTAATACTTGCCGAGTGAGGAGGGAGGTGATACCCTATTCTTTCTGCTCCACCCCCTGCCTCCTACCTCCCCATAGCACTTCTCTGCCTGCAGGGCCCTCCTGCCACCCTGCACCCAGCTCCAGCCCCTGCTGTGAGTACGTAGTTACTGTAGGCTGGCCTTTCCTCTAAACAGCTATATTGCCTCCCATTTCATATGTTCTTCACCTATTTCACCTTTGTACTCCCTTTACCAGATCCCCTTTGTCCTCCCACTCCTTCTCTCAAGGGGAGGGCCGGGGGCACTGTGAAATATGTGAACTGGGGGCACTAGAGCTTATTTTTCTGGTCTGTGGTTCTGAGCAGTATTACACAATACTTTTTAACAACACAGCCAGCATGTCTTATTGGAAATGTGATTGCTTCTCACAGCAATACACACTTGGGTACAGTATTAATTCAGAAATACCTTTGCAGGGATGTGCAGCAATGTCTCCTTCATCAGTGCTGTTATCTTCTTATTTGAAGGCAGCTGAAAGCAGAGGTTCTCAAACTCGGTCCATGGGACCCCACACAGTGCATGTTTTGCAGGTCACCTAATCACAAGTGAAATAATTAGCTTCACCTGTGGATCTTTTAAAATGTGTCAGTGAGTAATGAGTGCACCTGTGTACCTGCCGGGTGACCTGGAAAACAGGAACTGTTGTGGGGTCCTGAGGAACGAGTTTGAGAACCCCTGGTTTAAAGGGTTCATGTAAATTGTGCATGTTGTTAAACCGTTGGGAGCCCAGTAAAGCTGGAGATGTCTCCCTCATCTCCATCGATGAGTATAAGTAACTCGGTACTTGTGGATTATCACGGCTCCCATCGCATGCCATCGCATGCCATATATAGTGGCATGCGATGGCATGCGATGCGATGCGATTTTTGCCGTTTTTGCAGTTTTTTGTCCAAATCGCATGCGATTTTTCACTGAAAAGCATCCAAATGCATTGGAATTAGTATGAAACATGTTCAATGGCCCCCAAATGGCATTTTTGAGGCTGTACCACCCCCACTATCAACGCGAACCCGAAGCGTGGCGAGCGCAGCGAGCCCTCGAGGGGCAGCGGTACGCATCCTACAACCTTTTCATACCCCCACTATCCACGTCGGCGTGGAGTTGAGAATAGAAAGTGTGGCGAGCGCAGCGAGCCACCGAGCCCGAAGCGTGGCGAGCGGACGCGGACACCTGTGAAGCCCGTGAGGGGACGCGGATACCTGTGAAGGTATCCGCATCCCCTTGCGGGGCACGTTGCGCTCGCCACGCTTCGGGCTCGGTGGCTCGCCACACTTTCTATTCTCAACTCCACGCCGACGTGGATAGTGGGGGTATGAAAAGGTCGTAGGATGCGTACCGCCGCGCTCGCCACGCTTCGGGTTCGCGTTGATAGTGGGGGTGGTACAGCCTCAAAAATGCCATTTGGGGGCCATTGAACATGTTTCATACTAATTCCAATGCATTTGGATGCTTTTCAGTGAAAAATCGCATGCGATGCGATTTTTTCATGTACGATGGCCATCGTGGGAGCCGTGATAATCCACAAGTACCAGTAACTCTGTTTTGCCACTTTGGGGGAAAGCAGTACGTTCTGCTTGAAGGTCCATACACACTGGGCGATTATGCCCAACTTTGTATGAACATCGATGACCGCTGTCATCGCTGGGGGGAAAGCCACTCAGCCGAAAGCTACTCAAACTTGGGTTTTTGAGCGTTTTTAGCTCAAAATTGCCCAGTGTGTATGGGCCAATAAGCTGAAGAAATCTAATTTGTTAGGCATTAACTATATTTTAATTAGACAGAAGCAATGATAGAGCCTTTTGCTGACATTTATACCTGCAACTCTCTACCACCAAATAGAGCTCTTTGTGTGCCTGGTCACATAGACCTAGACACTGCTAGCTCCAAGAATGTTGAAAAACACCAGGGACGCCAAATATGGAGCATGTGATCATGTCTGACTGGAACATAAAGGTATGCCCCTTTCAGACCGCACTTTAAAAACGGTATATTGCCGTTTTTTTACCGTTTTAAAACGGTAATGTGTGCGGTCTGAAAGGTGCAGGACCACTTAACCGGTTAGAAAAAAACGTTTTTTCTAACCGGTTAAAATGCAGGGTCCTACCCGTTTCAGAACCGGTATTTTAGGCTCAAAATCGGTTCTGAAACGGTATTTAGGACCCAGCCAATGAGCTGGGTCCTAAATTCAGCACAGTGAATACTTAATGAGCGCTCATTAAGTATTCACAGCACTTTAGCCCCCCCCCCGCGCGCGTGTCGACGCCCCCCGCGTGTGTCGACGCCCCCCGCGTGTGTCGACGCCCCCCGCGCGTGTCGACGCCCCCCGCGCGTGTCGACGCCCCCCGCGCGTGTCGACGCCCCCCGCGCGTGTCGACGGCCCCCCCGCGCGTGTCGGCGCCCCCCCGTGTCGACTTATCCCGTGCCGGTATCTCCGTTGTGGTTCCCGGCACTGCAGCTCAGTATGCTCGGAAAGCACTTATGAAAAAAGTGTCTTTCAGAAAATGGCTGCCCCCATATGAAAGACAGTTTTTTTAAACTGGGTTTCCTATGGGGCAGCCATTTTCTGGAAGACACTTTTTTCATAAGTGCTTTCCGAGCATACTGAGCTGCAGTGCCGGGATCCACAACGGAGGTACCGGCACGGGGTAAGTCGACACGCGGGGGGTGGTCGACACGCGCGGGGGGCGTCGACATGCGCGGGGGGCGTCGACATGCGCGGGGGGCGTCGACACGCTCTCGGTCGACACACGCGAGGGGGGGGGGGAGCTGCACGGAGGGGAGGGCTGAAGGCTGCACTGGCTTTGACCCTGTATTTGGAAAGTTTCCAAAAACGGGTCTGCCAGTGTCAAAAAATCGGCACTTAAACGGTAATATACCGTTTAAGTGCTGCGGTGTGAAAGGGGTTTTATCTGGCAGACCCGTTTTTGGAAACGTTTCCAAATACAGGGTCAAAGCCAGATATGCGGTCTGAAAGCAGCAGTAATGGGTATGAATCTACTTCCATTGTAGAAATCTGAGGGACATATATCTGGGAGGCGAAACAATCCTTTCACTGTCAATAAAAACAATAATCACTAATGTACTGAACATTACATGTTTTTGTT
This sequence comes from Crinia signifera, assembly GCF_055691185.1. Lineage (NCBI taxonomy): Eukaryota > Metazoa > Chordata > Amphibia > Anura > Myobatrachidae > Crinia > Crinia signifera. The sequence continues at coordinate 135,002,708 of NC_139219.1, forward strand.
GTGTAGAATGCCAATCTTTTATACAGGGCTTTTACTATTGGAACATGTAAATAGCAACATGCTGTATAAACATCCCATCTCTTTGCACTTGCATTCTGAGCAAACATAAAGCTGGCTTGATAGAAACTTATCTTTATAGTATTTTTAAGATACAGGTAAAAGAAAATCACTGATAATATATGATCTGTGAATTCCGTAACAGATTATTGAGCATACAAGTCATCTCATTAATTCTAAAGTACATTTTCTTTATGATTTTAATTGTTTTTTTTGTCTTCTGAGCATGACCCAAACTGACCCCTCTGTGTTTGCCTGTTCAAATGTTTCCGGCTGTTACTACACTTCCAGTTGTTACATCTGCTGTGCCAAATTTATATACCTGACCAAACATAGTAAGGAACATTTACCTGGGAGAAGCGGTGGGATTGCCTGCGGCAGGCAATCACATAATGGGGTATACTGTACTTATTTTTGTTTATATTCATATATTTTTAAAATCAATGAAAATCTATCTACACAGAACTTGTGCTGCTTGGGCTGAAACACACAGATTTCCTACGTACGCTAATGTAGTGAAGTCTCATCGCACATCGCATCGCATGGCTTTTTGTGGCGTCAGATGTGAGATGTGATCTTAGTAGCCCGAAGTGGCGAGTGGACGCAGAATACATGTAAAGTAATCCTTGTACGCTCGCCAAGCTTCGGGCTCAATGGCTCGCTGCACTCGCCACACTATATAAAATCAACTCCACGCCAACGTGGATAGTGGGGGTATGAAAAGGTCAGAGGACGCTATGGCCCCTACAAATGGAGCAATGTAGGGACATTTTCTAAACGAGCTAGTCAAATTAAGTCAGATCGCTTAGAAAATGCCCTGAAATCGCCCCATGTGTATGCCCCATTAGTCCCAGCAATGCATTCCTGAAGAGAGACAGAGCCAGTTAGTACAGAAGATGGGAAAGTACCTTACACCAGCTGACTGCTTGGAAATGTGAAGCTGTCCAGGGGGCTTCAGTGGTAAGAAGGCATCCGAGCCTCTGTCATGTGTTTAGAGGGGGTTGTCAACTATTTTGACAGGTTTATAACTAATATTTAATGAGTGAGCTTGGCAGCCATGAAAAGAGCACCAATACTTTAATGGGATGGTCAATAAGTGGATGTGGCTATGGCTCCTTGTAAGGATCATGCATTTTGTGTTTTGTTTTTTTCTTGTTTCAATTATGGTTTGGGGTGATGTATCAAGCAATGTTAAAGTAGTCGGTACTTGTGTAATATCTGGGCGCCTGATTTTTTTCATCGCATGCAATATAGTGGCATACAATTCATGCGATGCCATTTTTCCTTGTAAAGACCCAATTTTTAATTGTATAGTCACACATGGGTGATTTCATACCCCCACTATCCAACTACGCATGGAGTTGATTTTATATAGTGTGGCGAGTGCAGCGAGCCACCGAGCCCGAATGCGTGGAGAGCGGACGCAGAATACATGTAAAGTAATCCGCTTCTGGCTCGGCTCGCTGCGCTCGCCACACTATATAAAATCAACTCCATGCGTAGTTGGATTGTGGGGGTATGAAATCACCCATGGGTGACTATACAATTAAAAATGTGGTCTTTACAATGAAAAATTGCATAGCATGCATTAAGTAGTGGCATGCAATGATAAAATCGGGCGCCCAGATAATACACAAGTACCAAGTAGTCCAGTGAAGAAGTTGCCAATAGCAACCAATCCATTTCTACCTATCATTTAATAGAAAGTACTTAAATTCTACCTCAAAGCTGTATGGGTTGCTATGGGCAACTTCATCACTGGTCCACTGGTACACATGTATCACTGCTTAATACATCACCCCTACATGTATTTTATTTTTTAATTGGCATATATAAATACACTTTTTTGAGAGGGCAGGAGTCAAGCTGAACGTGGCTCTCTGTCATTGTCTATCAAATATTTATATTGATTTTAATAATGCAACTTTGACAAATGCTGAAAGTCATTCCGGTCATACATCTACGGTCTCGAGTCCCTGTTCTACTGATCCACTGATCGGTGAACATTAGTGACCGATGATCGATCTGATAAAAACAGCATGTTAAAAAGCCCTGAGGATTTTCCAACATGATGTTTTTTCAGATACCTCAATCATCATCTGGAGAATGGGGCATTGCCTAGATTCTCCCCTAATGTATTGGCCCATTAAGATTTCACCAATATGCCAATAAAATATCCACAAGGTAAAATGGAAAAAACAAAACAAAACCCCATAAACTAACATAAAATATCAATGATGCATATTGCATGTGTGTAATGTGTAACCTAATATCTGGTGCTTTTCTTTTTTTTTTTTTCCTCCCTGACCCTAAACTATATGAACAATATTATATTATAAACTTTGACTGAGCACAATACTTTCATCGTGAGAGAATACTCCGTTTTTGGGTTTCTTTTGCCAGAACCTGGGATGAATTTATGCATTTATGTTAAAATAGCCTGAATGCCAAATCTCTAACAGGCCAGGCGAATGCAGTTTGTAAACAAGTGTGAAAAGCAGAAGCAGCATATTATCTCTCTGTCAAAAGGGATCAAGATGGCAGGTATGCTACTGTGATGTTTATTTTGTTAGTCAGCGTCATCTGCCAGCCTTCCCGGCTTCATTTTACCAGGTTCTAAAAGATTGCTTAGTGCGTAGGTGTCTTTAATCCCATCTGTTTTTTAATCCCACTTGCCTTTAGGTTTAACTATAGTCATGACTGTAACTAGGTGCTTTAGCCAATTACACAGTAGGAACTCTTGGTGTATGATTTTTCCTTCGTAACCAAAAGCTGATACAGTACAACAAGGTTTGAAATGTTGCAGTATGCAGTACTAAAATTGTGTGAAGCAGCTATTGTAGTAATTTCAGTTTATTTACGTTGTTGTTGTTGTTACCGTCATCATTATTGTGGGTTTTGCACTAGCGAGTTGAGCGCAACCAACAAATAATCCTCCTTACAGGTACATATTGCATTTGTGTCCATGTCAAACACTATGCAACCATCAGTACAATATGCCATCTATTTACTTATCAAACACACTTTTTACATATTGGACCTTATTCTGGTTGACCCGCAGGGCTGCGAATTCGCAGCCTTGCGAGTCAACCAGACACCGCCCTGTGAACGCCGGTATGCCCGCCCCTACCTCCCTCACACGCCGGGTTCGTTCGCCCAGCATACAAATGGGTGTTTTAACATAAACATCGATTTGCAGGCCAGAGGCAAACTTCCACATCTTTTGATGGTTCCTGACCATTGAATGATGTGCTGAGTGCACACATATCTAAAGTGACCTCAGTCACTTGGATAGGCATGCACATTTGTGAGGAAGTGGGCGGGCAGCTGACATCCAGTAATGTCATTGGGCTATTTCCATGGGAACGCCCATGAAACGGAGGGCGTTCCCATGGGCGTAACTATCCGCCACCGCCCCCCCGCCCACTGTCTTGGGTGCTGCACCTGGCAAACAGTCTATTCACCGTGGCCACACGCACCCGGCGTATTCACATGTGCAGAAGTGTGGCTGCACATACGCCGAACATCGGTCCCTGTGCGAATGGACCAGAATAACCCCCCTTGTATGGCCACGACCAAGCATCAATTATTGCTCTGTCGGGCATAAGAAACCAGTCAGCATGCCTGACATGTAGACTAAAAACAAGAAAGGTGGGTATGCAGCGCTGGTTAAAAATCACAAATAAATTGGATAGTCTCCCACTATCCATGCTACCTTTGATAAAGCTTTACAAGCGAAACGCGTTAGTATTGGATTACAATTTCCAGTGGAGGTGGACTACAAGTCTCACACTTTAATATACCATTGGATATTCTCATCAACACTGCGTCCCATTCACATTATACGCAGCGTAACTCCGGGTCATGTGACTCGTGGGGCAGCTCAAATGTTATAATATTCTTGAGTCACATGGTCCCGGGGTCCAATCATATGCAGCCAGTTGGATGCATATTGTGAATGTAATTTCATTCATTCATTTGGCTGTAACTATAACTACTCTAAAAACGGTACTTGTTTCCTAGCACGGCGCCCACGATATTAAGTCGTACGACATATAATGGCATCGCATACTATACACCTGATGCAATGCCATTTAAAATTGTATAAGCCCCTATATGATTTTTAATTGTATAAGCACCCTAATGGGGGCTTACAATGTTAAATGCACCCCCACTATGAACGCCAACCCGAAGCGTGGTGAGCGGTACGCGTCCTCCAACCTTTTCATACCCCTACTATCCACGTCGGCGTGGAGTTGATTTTATATAGTGTGGTGAGCGGACGCGTATTACTTTACATGTATTCCGCGTCCCCGCTTCGGGCTCGGTGTCTCGCTGCGCTCGCCACACTATATAAAATCAACTCCACACCGACGTGGATAGTGGGGGTATGAAAAGGTCGGAGGACACGTACCGCCGCCTAGTGCGGGCTCGCTGCGCTCGCCACGCTTCGGGTTGACGTTGATAGTGGGGGTGCCATTGGGGGTGCTAACATATAGGGGCCACATTTAACATTGAAAACACCCATTAGGGTGCTTATACATTTTTAAATCGCATACCATTGTATATGCCATACAATGGCATACAATGCGATGGTATACAATTTAAAATTGTATACCATCGCGTAATATCGCATCGCATATCCATCGTATACATTATGGTCTGGGCGCCATGGTAGGAAACAAGTACCCTAAAAACATTACAGAGTTGGTCCATTATTTCTCTGGGAATGGACAGTGAGGATATCATATACCCTGCTAATTGTCCTGCCACAATGTGTTTTGCAATTTAAATTGCCTTGTCACAACTTGTTTTAATGTAAAATTTACTCTTTTGTTATTTTTATTTATTATAATTTTTTTATTTATTTAATGTGATATGTCCTATCCAATGGTATACATGTCATACATTTTATGAATATAAAAATAATGTAAAGTCAATCCAATACATTAGTGATTTTTATACCCACCGTGCTTGTTTTCAGTCTCCATATTCCAGGTCTGACATACCTGTTTTTTTGCAGCTGCTACGTAGATAAAACAGCTCCTGCATATTGCGCCCCTACGGTTACACTTTTATAAATCTGGTGCAGGTTGAAAGTAATACCCCAAACCCCCCTCTTTTTTTCCCTGACATGTAGGGTAGTATTGCCGGGATCTGACAGTGGATATACTCAGTGTATGGTTAGCATACTGCTACCAGTAGGGAGATCTGTTTGCCCCATATTTCCCAATTTCTGACAAGTTAGCTCCTATAATCTATTTATAGATTTAATACACATTCTGCTTTATTATGGACACTTGTTTATAGCCAACATTAGAGGTACATACAACAAAATTAAAGTGTATATATGTCCTTCAGAGCACATTGATGATAATAGTATTGCAGTGATTGGTCCGGATTCTAGAGATGCCAAACAGAACCTCTGCTCCCACTTCATCCCATAAATAATTTGTTTGCCCACTGTTAGCTAATTGAGGGACACCTAAAACTTATAATGGGTTTCAAGATTTCCTAAAAGAGATGTTTTTTTAAGTACTTAGGGTAGGTAATGTACAGTATATCATGTGCAACACTTGTGACGTCATCAGGGGGTAGCCCTCACAGCAGAACTCCTTTTTAATGGTGCTACTGACTAGCGAGTTAGCACCTTATTGTTGTCACCATTCTATTGTTAATCCTGTGTATCCAGTTTTGAGTTAGGTGGCGATAATCATATCCAGTAGCCATTCCATCTCTAAAGCTAGGTACACATTGGACATCATTTTAAATGATTTAGCAGATTCCGATGGGCCAGAACGTCAAATTCTAAATGTCCTCCAGTGCTTACACACAATGTCTCTAACAATGCTTGCTCCCATGTTTCATCAATGACATACTCCATTGTCTATGCTTCATGGTTCCTGCCCCCCCCCCTGCACCACCAACATATCTACCCCCCCTTGGGATCACGCATTGTCAGGGACATTATGTTTACATTTAGATTTTGGTGTTCCGAACCGCCGATTGTAAAATCCTTCAAAATGTCACCAAGTGTGTACCCAGCTTAATGCTTCAAGGCATAGTAAAGGTGCTCTGCTCTGATGCCATTGTAGGCAATACTGTGATTGTGTGAGGCCAGGGCTGGCTCTAACAGGAATAGTTACTTAATAATATTGGGGAAATGGTACAGTATCAGCAAACAGGGTGTATATCGTGGAAGAAGCAGTTTTCCAAAACAAGGCTCCTGACAAATTGATGCAGGGAATTTGTGGTGTGTCCATATGAAATTAAGTTTATACAAGCTATGTGTAAGATTACAAAGGGTTGCAGACACACTTTATTCCATTGTAATGTCCGGTAAAACCTGTAGAACGAGTGCATTGTACATGCTTATGAGATACTTAAGAAAAGAAAAACAAACATCCTCTCCTTATGCCCCTTCCCCCAGTGCTTTAAATGCCCAATTACTGTTTCTACAATTTGTGCAATTTGAGAATATACCAACTGCAAATAGTTGCTCTGTGTAGCAAAGCATTTGATACGTAGGCAAATAATATTTGCAGTAGTTGGTATATCCTTCAAATTGCGGAGGACACATAATAGTTGCATTACACTAACACAAGCAAAATGAGCGTGTGCAAACTTTGCAAGATCATATGAATGTGAAGTCTTCAGCTGCTTTATGCTCACTTACCTTTACACCTCCCATAAAGTTTCTATGTTGGTAAAATATAGCACGCATACACAATTCATGATATACATCCTTATATACAAGGGTTGAGTACAGAGTACCGGTGATCAGAATGCCTATGGAATGCCTATGGATCCCTATGAGTATTCTAACCCTAACACCAACCATCCCCTCCTGCAGCCTAACCCTAATATTCACCATCTGGATCCATCAGCACTGTGACCATCTGGATTCTTCTTTCTGGATTCTTACCATTGGGATCCTGACTACATCCCAAATGCAGTAGTACTACATGTATTCACTATATGCATACACTTAAACCTAGTTCTAATACACGCCCAGATTTATATATATATATATATATATATATATATATATATATATATATAAATATATATATACACTGTGTATATATATATATATATATATAATCATTATATATGGACCTCTTTATGGACCTACCATACTCCCACAAGCATCCTCCTGGAACCCTGGCAACAGTCACGCGGCACCCCCATGGGGTGGCGCCCCCGTTCAGATGCTCAGAAGCAATTGCCATAGAGTCAGAAAAAGTCAGACAAAAAGATGCTTGGCGCTACCGAGTCATGCCATGGCATGGCACAACAAGAAAAGCTGTTTACTGAGCAACCTGGCTAGATGTATTGTGGACACATGTCTGCTAAATATGGTGTTTGCTCAAATCAGTTTATAGGACCATCACAAGTGCATGTAAGTGCTGGGATTAATCTAGACAAGAATAAACAAACAACATTCCCCCAGCACACCGCCATAGTGGAGATCTCTGTTACAGACATTTGCAGACATATGGAAAGCCATCTACCAGTTGTCCTTTACTACCTGAAATAGCACCTACATATGTTTTTGTATTTCTAAATTCAAGGCAAAAGCAGGGTGCATACTACCACATAATCTAGATGAATTAGATATCAGCAGTGTTTTCCCTTGAACTCCCAGGCAAACGATCTAGTGCATACATACTGAATGATATCATTCAGTGATGTCATCCTGTACATGCAGTTGTTAACGATATGGTCAAAATTGACCTACATACGAAGGAGGACTTTATGACCCACGGGAATGCGCATCATTAACCATATTGAGTGTACACACTGGACGACATTGCAAACCATATTGCTCAGAAGGGCAAAAATAAGAGGTATTGTTTGTAATATTGCTTAGTTTGTACACCGCTTAATTGACCTGGAGGCTCCACAAGATTCATCAGAGCAGTGATGAAATGGCAGTTGCTCAAATCAATGTAAAAGCCTATCACGGGCACATTGCAAGGAAAATATTCCAGTTTGAACTGTCAAACCAGCTTGCGATTTGGCTTTATAGAAATAATGCTGGGTACACATGAAAGATGTGTAAGCAGGGGCCATGCCACTTTCCCCAGCATGGCCCTTGCTAACGAGCTATAAATGTCTTCCGTTGGCCCTGCATGCACGGTCAGCGGAGCATGTTGGTGATGAGAGCCATTGTTGACCAGGGCATCATCTGCTTCTTTTATGGTTCAATACTATTATTACTATTTTACATGTATGATAGAGCTTTGAATTAGTACATTTGGATTATCATTTTAACCAGAAGATCCCTTAATAGTATGCTCAATTTTATTATATACTAGCAACCCGCCCCGGCTTCGCACTGGATGCACTAATTATCTATAGACAGATGACTTCTGGTGGATGGATGGGGGCGGTCATGTGACAAAGTTTTAGCAGATATCTATAAGTACAGTGCCGATGGTCAATCTGGTTTCGTTCACCGGTGAGCCAACCTTCAATGTTCATACGTGCGGTGGCATTCCGAGTGGTTCCAATGAATTAAAGAATTCAATCAGATAATTGACGGCTTGTTCTTTGTCCATTACTGTGTCGATCGATTTGTATTTGACTGTTTTGCCGAGCAGTTTCAATTGAATTTGCTCATTGAGCTTGTTCACATCATAATTTTTTGGTGCCAAAATTGCACATTCGCACAGCCAATCCGGATTTTTGTAGTTGGTTGTTAGATTTGGGAATACGTTGTCGACAACGGCTTGAATATTCAGTCGCATTTGAAAGAAGTTTGGTAGGAACTCATTCGTTATGCGATCAATTAATTGCCCCCCCCCCCCCCCCCCCAAATACAAATTCTGTTGATCTGATTGCTTCCAAACTTCACAGGATTACCAGCTGGGCTAATCTGAAGATTGGCTGAAAATGTAATCAAAATCGGTCAGGTTGTTTTGGAAATATTTTTTTTTGCTAAAAACACTACTGAGGACATGATATGTAACTGGCACTATATATGTACAAGAAAATGATTGCTTGGCATTCAAATTCAATATATGAGATAGTACAAAAATTTTGTTTCATGTTTTGAAACCTTGTTTCTCTACTATAATTGGCCAGGCAAACCCATCAATGCTTGTGCTTGTGATCTCACTGTGTTAATAGGTTATGAATTACCTACTGATTTACTATTACAAATCACATTAAAATAGGTGTAAATGTTACTTGGCTAGGTTTTTATCATGTGGCTCCACTTTAGACAATGTAACAATCTGTTCAATAGAAGTTATCCAACCTCGCCCTGCCACTTATTGTCTCTATACTGGGCAACTGCAAGTAGTATTGTGTAGAGTTGTCGGCATCTTATCAAATCCGTACAAAACACATAAATTATTGCTGCTTTTTCATTTGCTTGCTTCTAACTCTATCAAAGTTTCTTTTAAGTACAGGTTGAGTATTCCAAATATCAGTTATCCAAATTATTCTGAAAACCATACTGAGAATGCCCTTTTTTACTAAAAACCTACTGGGGACATGATATGTAACTGGCACTACTGGGGACATCTGTAACAGCACTACTGGGGACATGATATGTAACTGGCACTACTGGGGACATCTGTAACAGCACGACTGAGGACATGTTATGTAACTGGCACTACTGGGGACATCTGTAACTGGCACTGCTGGGTACATCTGTAACAGCACTACTGAGGACATGATATGTAACTGGCACTAAATATGTGCAAGACAATGATTGCTTGGCATTTAAATTCAGTATCTGAGATAGTACACAAACGTTGTGCAATGTTCTAAAACCTTGTTTCATGCACAAATAAAATATATTTGTGTGTGTTTGATGTGTTTTTACAACATAAATGCAAGATACCTCAAGATCATTGAAATATTTAAATATTCCAAAATACAGAATAATCCATTATCTAAAATGTTTCTGGTCCTGAGCATTTTGGATAAGGGATACTCCACCTGTACATCACTTTGGACTGTGCCAGCATTAATATACCAGTTGTTATTTGCAAAGTGCGACTTCCAAGTGCATTGTGTTACTTTGTGCACGTAAATAAAACCAAACCTATTTGAATATTCCTGAAATTCAGATTTATGGATGAAAGTAAAATGTTGATGTCATTATTTTGTAATCCAAAACCCTAACAAAGGATTTGGAATGCTGTAATATGATTAACGTTATGTGATGATATGACTTTCTTAAAACTTTGTGGCATATTCATTAAGCTGTGATGTGTCAAAACTGCTTCACGAAAGTGCACTGATCAACATGATGTGCCCAATCTGTGAGCGCTAAAATGCAGTGAAGGGGCTATTTCTCATGCCAAGTTCCTTGCCTCGTTTACAGATTCATACACCGATGTTATCGGTACAGTATTGATGCAACAAATTGTTGCATCAATTTACTATTTAAGATGGGATGTTGCCCATAGCAACCAATCAGAGTCTATCTATTATCTTCTAGAAGGTCCTAAATAAATATGAATCCCACCTTCAATAGAACTCCCAACTTGGTAAATTTACCCTACAGTATCTACCGGTATTTAGAAAAATTATGAAAATCGGCTTTTTGTAAGTATTCACCTAGGTCAGGGGTGGGGAACCTTTTTTGTGCCAAGGGCCCTTTGTATGGGGAAAAAATCCTTCACGGGCCATATGTTAAAATGTATCTTACAAATTGTCCTGCTGCAGTGGTCCCACGCTCCAGCGGCTGCCGCTGAATAGGACTGACAGTCTCCGGCTGCTGTTGATTAAGAGGAATCTCGCGAGAACTACCGACCTCTTACGAGAATTCCCCTGTACTTTACTCCCAGCAAAGCTGCCGGGCGGGTGGGAGGGCCACTCAGACCGGCTTGAGGTTCCCCACCCCTGCCCTAGGTGTATGAGGACCATCTATAATGTTATATAAAATAGCTGGAAAATAACTATTTCTGAAGATACTGCGTAAAGCTGAAAACTTAGTGAAAATTGTATAATCGAGTTGTACTGAGGGGGTTATTCTGGTTCAATCGGTCTTCTGCACGCACGGAGGACCAATGTTTTGTTTGTGCACATATGCATGCGCCGGGTGCGTGCAGCCACAGCGAACAGAGTTTTTTTGCCAGCACACGCACCCAAGACTGTGGGCAGGGGGCGGCGGCCAGGGGATTTGCGCAAGGAATTGTCCAGCGTTTCATGCGCGTTCCCATGACAATGCTGGGCTTTCCCATGCAAATAGCCCGGTGACACAGGTGCGGGCAGCTGCAATCACCGGATGTCCGCTTCCTGCTCTGTTCCTGAGGAGGTTGCATGCATATCTAAGGGACCTGAGATTCACTTAGATATGTGTGTACCTTCCATATCATTTGATGGTGGCCATCGAATGATGTGGGTGTCACCCCATAGGCTGTTTTGCCAAAACATCCATTCGCAGCTGTGCGGGCAACACAGTGTGCGACGGGGGGGGGGGGCCGGACCGACCAGCAGGCAGCGTTTAGTCCACACCCTACATTGTGTAATTCACAGTATTGCTTGTGGACCTGAATAAGCCCCTGAATGTGTGTACAGTCGTGCAAAATTAAACTTGCAGTTAATATAATGATTGTGCTGTGATTTAATAATAACATTGTTGTTTAACCTGAAAATGTGCCTTGTTTTATTTTTTGATTATTCTAAATAGCATTTCAAATACACAGATATTTTATAGTTGCAAACTTTGTAACGTTTCCAGGGACATTGCTGAGCCAGTACATCTTCATACATGATACTGTCTCGGAAATGTCCCTGGATGCTTTACAATCGCTTGTCACGTGTATTGAAAATTATTTAAACTTTTTTTTGCATTTAAATACCTCCCTTTGAGGGATATTTAAATCCCAGAGGATAAGGAGTGACAGTAAATGGGCAGTGCAAGTCTTTCCATGCTTTAATCTGCACATTTCCATTTATTAGGGTAAGCAATCTTTTGTCATTTTCCTGCGCACCTCTATGGGGTTCCAAGATAAATGAATGTGCATATATTGCAGAGTGTCTATGCTACTCCACCAGAGCCCCATCGCAAAGTCTTCAATTTACCCCTCAAACCTTTTTGGGCCGTGAGCTACTCGAGACAAAATAAACTGTCCAAAGAGCTACTAAAATAAAAAAAAATATGCATAACAACATTATGCCACACACCGCAATGCCCCAGACACAATATGCCGCACACTGCAATGTCCAATATGTTGCACACCCGAAATTAGGGGTATCACCTACTACCGTGGTACTCCTGCAAGGCCACATCCCCCATTTTTACGCTATGGGGGCATGGTAAGAGCTACATGTGGTGCGGCCAATGAAAATGGGGATGTGATACACATATGCCCCCAATAGTGCAGTGCCAGATACACATATGCCCCCACGGTGGTAGATACACATATGTCCCCACTGTGCCAGAAATGCCCCCACTGTGCCAGATATGCCCCCATAGTGCCAGCAGCAGCACAACTCATCATTGTTGCTCCTGCTGCTGCTGGGGTGAGGAGAGTCTGGTGTCCCCCTGCTGGCTGGACTAGTTGTCTTGTCCTGTATGTCCGTGGTGTCTCCTTCTCCTCCTGCTTCCTCCTGCCTCCTCCTGCTTCCCTTCACATTGCGCATCTCTCCCCTCACTTCCCTGACTGGGCCGTCAGCAAATCAAAGCTTGCAGGCCGGCTCCTGACTGGCTGCCAGCCTGCGATGTCTGATTGACTGACAGGCCAGTCACAGGGCATCAGTCGATGACAGCAGTAGGTGGCGGTGAGCCGGGTGATGATGAGCAGTGACAGCCTCCGTGCTGAGCCCCGCGGAATGTATCATAGTGTGGCAGACAGGCTGTGCTCGGCGCTGAGACACGTGCGGGCAGTGTGCGCCTCCTCTTTGCTGTGCAGTGGTTGAGCCACCTGGATCGCCACTGCGAGCTACCAGTAGCTCGCAAGTGACGAGTTGGCGACCACTGCACTAGAGGATATAGTGAAAGATATTGTCCAGGAAGGGCTATTGTTCACTATATAATCTAGTTTACACTCAATTTAATTAACGAGGTGTGCTACCATGTGTCGTTAACAATGATTGATGTCTACTGAACATGCAGGACAATTTGGCTGTATAACCAAACGACTTGCATGTTCAGCGGGTCCCGGATATTTCACTAAACAAAATCATCAGCCAATGTTCTTCAGTGTGTACGCGAAATATATTGTTAACTATATTGACCTCGGCCAGGCCATCTGTGGGTCAGCTAGTGTGTATGGGGCATAAGACTTGCACTTAAAATGATTGAAAAGTAGGCAAATCTATTAACATATTTGACTGTCCCTTGATCTTAGGTATTTTTGGCAACTAGGCAATTGTGAATTTAGCCCACGCTCCCCTGGTGTGCTGTTCTTCAGCCCATACATCTAATGCTTACTGTACAATCCCCTTTTAATCTAAAGATGTAGTTCAGTGTTGCAGACGGCAAGCTTATTAGTTCTTTTCCACTTGGAAAGCAATCTCTACAAAAGGCTATTAACAAGTCAATGACCCAATAATATTTTAAAGTAGCTTTAGTATTATTAGGTTTAAAGTAATTCCAACAAAAATGTTCAAATATAATCGCTGCTCCGTCTTTCCTGGCTACCTTTTCTAATTAGTGCAGGGTTCCCTGTTTTATTTTTAGACACTTGTGCTTCTTGTCTTTCACATATAAGACTATGTGATTAGAACAATGTGAACAAAAGTGTTTGGACACTGATAGGAAATAGATCAATGTGATTTTATTGGCATCGATACTTTTGTAGGTCCACCAAGTGCAGTGATTACTGCAGACACCCTTCTTGGCAAACTGTCAAAAAGTTCCTGGACACCAGCAGGTGGTATATTATGCCATTCTGCCTTAGATATAATGACCAACTGTGACACTGAGTTGGTCATAAATGTACCCATTGCTCCAATTCATCCCAGAGGCATTATTGGGAACATCTATACTTCTCAGATTTAATGTGACCATGCATTAGAACTAGCCAAACCAGTCGAAACAGCCCCACAACATAACGTCACCACTTCCATGCCTTATGGTATCACTACTGTACACATGGCATCAGACTCCTGGCAATCACCAAACATGTTCATCTTTTCTGAAAAGTATAAATAGTGTTTCCATAGTACTCAGCGCTATTGTTTCACTGTCCAGTTTTTTTCCGCTCGTTACACCATTGTAAGCACTGGGTTGCAGTCTTCTTTGTGATTATAGGTTTATGAGCAGCTGCTCAACCATAATATCCAAGTGTATGGGCCGCCCTATAAAGTGTTCTTGTTGAAACCAACACATTGGTGTCCATTTGGAACTCGTGTGCAATTGTATACATTGGGCAACACCCCTGTTCTTTTGCAGCTCCCTGGTCAGTACAGTTTCAGGGGTATTCCAGGGCGATAAGCATTCCTGCAATGACCATTCGTCCACACAAATTTTTGACAAAAGTCACTGTGTTTTTAGGAACCTTCCTGATGTTTGCACTGCTTCTCACCTTCCATCGTGCAGCCTATGATGGTCCTCTTTTCAAACATGATTAGCTCCTTCTCTTAAGCCATATCATTAGCAAATTAAGTAATCAGTGCCCCTTTGCCCATTTCATACCTTTACAAACACATCTCTGCTGCAGGAGCACACCATTTCACGTTGGATCAGACAACATAGCGTCTCACGTGTACCCAGCTATACAGCTACAGTACATTTGTGCATATGTATACAATTATATATGGAAATATGTGCGTTATATGTGTTACCATATCAGCATCTCTGGAGGTTTATAATGTTTCATCATATAAGAGGGACTGGGTGGATTGGCGTTTTCCTTTTCCTAAGCAAGAGTTTGTGGTGCACGAGTTCTCTTAGTAATGCATCTAGTTTTTAATTGGAGATTATATAAATGTGTACGGACAGTGTTTTACACCTCACAGTAAAATTAGAATATAATTGGAAGTCAACTTTCCAGCCACATTCACCTTATGGATGCACATTTATGGGAAAATATCACTGGTAATAAAATATTTAAAGATAACCTCTCCAACACATGGAAATAGATGCATTAAGATGGCCTCTGTCAGCTAGATATGCTTACTTGTTCCCTTCTACTGCATGAAGCACAAATGAAACCTGATGGAAATTTGGGTACTCTTTACCTAGCACGGCGCCCATCGCGACCATCGCGACCATCGCATGCACTAAAAAACGGGTGCGATGCGATGCCCGCGATTTTCCCATAGGGATCAATGTTAAAAGTCAGATTGGTCGCGATTTTAGCGTTAATTGGCTCAATGCCCGCGATTTTTACATAGGAATCAATGTTAAATGGGCCACAGAGCCCTAATAGTCCCCCTGAAGTGTGAAATGGCCCCCACAATTTTTAACGCCACCCCACGATCAACGTGAACCCGAAGCGTGGCGAGCGCAGCGAGCCCGCGAGGGGCGGCGGTACGCGTCCTCCGACCTTTTCATACCCCCACTATCCACGTCGGCGTGGAGTTGAGAATAGAATAGTGTGGCGAGCGCAGCGAGCCACCGAGCCCGAAGCGTGGCGAGCGGACGCGGATACCTTCACAGGTAAACGCGTCCCCTCGCGGGCTTCACAGGTGTCCGCGTCGCCACGGACACCTGTGAAGCCCGTGAGGGGACGCGTATAACTGTGAAGGTATCCGCGTCCCCTCGCCACGCTTCGGGCTCGGTGGCTCGCTGCGCTCGCCACACTATTCTATTCTCAACTCCCCGCCGACGTGGATAGTGGGGGTATGAAAAGGTCGGAGGACGCGTACCGCCGCCCCTCGCGGGCTCGCTGCGCTCGCCACGCTTCGGGTTCACGTTGATCGTGGGGTGGCGTTAAAAATTGTGGGGGCCATTTCACACTTCAGGGGGACTATTAGGGCTCTGTGGCCCATTTAACATTGTTTCCTATGTAAAAATCGCGGGCATTGAGCCAATTAACGCTAAAATCGCGACCAATCTGACTTTTAACATTGATCCCTATGGGAAAATCGCGGGCATCGCGGGCATCGCGTCGCACCCGTTTTTGATTTACCCGCGATGCCCGCGATGCCCGCGATTTTTTACCCCCGACGCCCGCGATTGTAATCGCGGGCGCCATGCTAGGTAAAGAGTACCGAAATTTGTTATGTTAGGTGAGAACCTGTAGCCGTGTGCATGTTCTCATGAAGATAACGGCTTACCGTATTTGCCGGCGTATAAGACGACTGGGTGTATAAGATGACCCCCCAACATTTCCACTCAAAATATAGAGTTTGTTATATAAGTGCACCCAGCGTATAAGACGACCCTCCCACTTGGAGGCATGTTTTGCAGGGGAAAAAAGTAGTCTTATACGCCAGCAAATACAGTACTTACATCTTAGCATACAGTATGAAGTGCAAACCTCGTTAGTTGAGATAGCGGCAAGAACTGATTCTCAGATGTCAGGTCACATATTGGGCTATGTGTATTAAGTGGAGAGTGATAAAGTACCAGCCAATCAGCTTTTAACAACCATATCAAAGGGTGTGTTTAAAAACCTATAGTTTGGAGCTGATTGGTGGTTTATCACTGTCCATTTTATCACTTTTTTCAAGACTTCGTACATCCCGCCCATTGTGTATGTATTTTCCACTGTTTTACATAACCAAAATAGAAAAAAAAAAATACTTATAATCTGCTGGCGAAATTGATGTACTGTATCATGTCCGTATAATGCACCCTGTGTGGTTGGTAAGCTCCCCCCACAACCCATGTGAATGTAAGCACAGTAGAGTACAAAGCATTTTTTCTGGAACATGGTATTTTGTGTTTTTTTTTTTTTTTTATATAATTGAATAGTTTTTTTCAGTACACCTAAAGTCATCTATGTTACTTTCTTGTTATTTCAGGTCAATGTTCGGGTTACCACTATGGACGCAGAGCTGGAATTTGCCATACAGCCCAGCACGACTGGAAAACAGCTTTTTGATCAGGTAGGCTTTGTAAAACTGGAAATGTTTTGCTAGTGAATATAATGCGATCTATCTAAATTAGATTTCACCCAAAATCACTCACGAGAAAGAACACAGTTGTAGTTGCTCATTTTAATGTGTACCTTCCCCCTTCAATATGAAAGTAGCTTTCCATTACAGGTTCAGCATGTTTGACAGTACCGTTCAATGACATGTTTGAGTGAAAGACAGAAGTAGAATGATTTTTCAGCACACAAGTCTTATTAGGGAGAAACATTGGCCACTAACTATAGGCATATTGTAATAGTACAGACTCTAGGACATGGCTGTATACAGTATTGCTCAGGTAATATTGTGTTATATTTGGAAATTTAGTGATGAGCGACTGCATAAACCACAGTTGCTTTAAAGTATTTACCGGTTCTGAAACAAAATCAAGACAGATAGAACCTATTTTGGCATATATGCAAAACCCAAACTGCTCTTTGGTCTAAAATATTGCACTGCATTAATTATACAATACCAAACATTGGAACCGTTGCAAATATAGCCCTCTTAGGCAACTTATGGTAACTGGTAAATTGGCTCGGAGCTAATCTAATACTTGAGAACACACTGAGGATGAATAGGGTATAAATGAAGTCTGAGAGCAGGCATAGGGCATTCAGTGAATGTAATGCTGGGCAAAACGGGAATATATCCCGGCCAGCACACTTTTTTTTTTAAATAAAAATCTCCCCATGAAAAATTATTTTTCATCACCCTCCGTTTCTGTTCATCAAATAACATATTGTATATGGCTAATGAGCCACAGCAGAGGAACAATGACCAGCTGAGTGCTTGTTTGCAAGGAATCTCTGTGTTCCAAAAGTAATTTTCATTTTTGGCTCAGTTTCCGTTTTTGACCTCTTGGTACATGCCAGTTTTATCACCATAGCTACCCTCATTTACTAAACATCAGTAAACTCTGCCCAATCCTTCTAGAAGCTGCCTAATACTTTATTTCAAGTAGTTAAACATTATTTGTTTTGTCAGCATCCAGTTGGGCAGAGGTTATTTTTCCATCCGATAACTCTGACATCTGACTAATGAGTGATACATTAGAAGTACATTTTCCTCTTCATACTCTATCAACAATGATGAAGGGTTACAGGGGCACCTGTATGTTCCAGTACAAACATTATTTTAAATTGCCTTGGGCTTCTGGTTACGGCAGTCTGTTCCATTTCATAATGTTGCAGCTGTCATCCTGTAGAACTAGGCAATTAGATAACAGAACCTGTCATCGTAAGCACACAGGATAACACAGACCGCATAAATCTATCAGAAAAAAATCATATATATTCTGGTTATTGCTCATTTTCATATTCAATCTTTACGATTTTGCAAATTAATACGAGTCGAAATATAAGAGAGGAGAATAACATTATGATAGGTAAACTATAAAATGCTGAAAAGAAAAGTAGGGTGGGATTTATAAAAGCTTGTAGACAGAGAAAATTGTGAGATAAAGGTGAATTTAGCATATTGTCATGGATTGCGCTGGTATAAAGGTCCATACATAATTGGTGTTTTTTGCTCAGCCTGTATGGATAACGATTATGGGGGAAATCGCTGGGCTGAAAAATGCTCAGTGCGTAAACAATGAGCGTTTTTTTTTTTTTTGCCTGTTTTAGTGATTTTCCCTGGGGTGGATGACTTTACATAGCATAACACTATGGACAGCTGTGCACCCCATTGCCCATCTGCTGGAAACACCAGCAGATAAGCGGCTGGACCAGCAAAGATGCAGGAGCACGCATCATTGATCACCGCTCATTGATGCCCTGTACACACTGGGCGGTTTTCGAGCTGAAAGCAGCTCTGATGAGTAAACTGAGCTGCTTTCAGCTCAAATGCCCAGTGTGTATTGGCCTTAAGTCTTCCTGCTGTGCCTCTTTTTCTAGACAAAGCAGGATGCACTAGCAACAATATGTATAATCTTGTTTGCAGGATTGAAGAAGTGATAACTTCCCCCTTCGGCAATCTATTCCAGCAATGTGATGTTTCTCACCCCTGGCCGGCTTCAGTGCACATTCATGAGATCTCCCATGCAGTTCCAGAGGTGGCAGCTGCAGCAGCTACTACAGTGGCTTTCAGTGCAGCAGCAACACATGCAGCATAGCTGCAGGTGACAGTACCACTGCCCATCCTTATATTGCCCAACACATTGATGTATGATGTAATGACCAAGGCGCATAGCATCGCTGTTACTTGCCACACATCGCTGCAGTAATACATAGGGGAGAATCAGTATCAGTGTACTATGCCCTGATACAACTTCTTCACCATATGAAACATCATATATCCCCCTCCCCATCCAAGTACCAAACAATCAGATTCTAACTGTCATTTTCAATCACAGCCTGTAAAAATGTAAGGTAGAAGCTGATTGACTAGTACTTTATCTTTCACAATTTTACCTCTCACAGCTCTGATAACTATCTCACTTTATCTTGCAGATGTTGCCATTTTAACGGGTTAGTGTTATCGTATAAGCAAAACAAATGCTTCATACATTATATATAGCGGCAGAATAAATAGTGAACTGTGCCATCCTTCCCCATTGTCCCGACTTTTGCTGGACAGTCCCATTGTTTGTAACTACTTTATCAAACCAGAAGTACCTTAACTGGGTAGCCCATTTCTTAAGAAGCCTACATAGTATGTGTAATGTTCTCTTGGCTGACTGTAGGAAGACAGAATTGCAGCCTGGGGGTACAGTAGTTCACATTTCCTGCACTGGGCAGTAGATGCAGCTAAAACAAACATAGTATGGACGGTGTAATGGTTAGCATTACTGCCTCACAGCGCTGAGGTCATGGGTTCAATTCCCACCATGGCTCTAACTGTGCGGAGTTTGTATATTCTCCCCGTACTTGCATGGGTTTCCTCCGGGTACTCCGGTGTCCTCCCACAATCCAAAAATATACCGGTAGGTTAATTGGCTCCCAACAAATGAACCCTAGAATGTCTGTGTGTGCGTGTACATGTGGTAGGGAACATAGATTGTAAGCTGCACTGGTGCAGGGACTGATGTGAATGTTCAACAACTACTACTACTACTACTGTGAAGCCCTGCGGAATATGTGCGCTATATAAGAAACTGATAATAAATAAATTAATAAATACTGTACAAGGCACATTTTATTCTATGCATTTTGTAGTTGGTCATTAACAAGTGTGCTGCTGTTTCAGGTGGTAAAGACTGTGGGCTTGCGTGAGGTATGGTACTTTGGACTGCAGTTCATAGATTCAAAGGGATTTCCAAATTGGCTGAAACTTGATAAAAAGGTAAGTTTGCTATTAATGCATAGAGTTCAGATGTCAGCACTGAATTCCTGAGATGGTTTTTCTGCTTCAGTCGTAATGATACAGTAACTGTTTAACTAGTGCAATGCAGAATGTGTTTCAAAAGGTGCGCCAACCAAGAGCCCTTTCACACAAGCATAAAAGCATTATTTTCTTTTTAAAAAACATGCACATTGTAAACCACACTCATTTGTTTGATGGGTAAACATTCCTGTAATATATTTTATGTACATGAGTCAGTGAGTGCACTCAGTGGCGTAACTATAGCTCCTCAGCCCCCACGGTGGCGGGGAGGCGCTTAGTAAGTGAGGGCGCCGAGGGGGGCTGCAAGGCTATTGTTACCCGCTGCCGTCTGCCCGGGACCTGCTCTCCCAGCTCTGACCTGCTGCCAATAAAAGATGTGACATTTAGAAAATGGATGCCCCCATACTGCAGACAGTTTTTGAGGAGGCTAGAGGAGACGGTGGCCTCCTCTAACTTCCTTAAAAACGTTCTGCTGTATGGGGGCAGCCATTTTCTTAGTGCCACTTTTCATTAGCAGAAGCAGGGAGAGCCTGGACCGCAGACTGATGCGGCAGGTACTGGCGGCGGCATTATGCAGAGGGGTAAGGGGAGGAATGCGGAGGGGTAGGGGGGGGGGGGTGAGGGGAGATGGGCACTGCCAAAATTAGCGGTGGGAGGGGAGCATATTTAATAGTTACACAACTGAGAGCACTGTACTTCTCTACTCTCCTGGAATGTCTGGGAGACCCTGGATTCCAGGTGGGAGAGGTCACTACTCCACCACTTGGTGTATATATTGCTGCATTACATACTGTGCATGGGGCCATAATAGCACGATTCACCCCACCACACCACAATACTTGCCACTGAGAACTCTCTACTTGGCACACAGCTTTAAGGATGTGCAAGCACCTTTCACACACACACTTCCTTGTATATAAAGTGTTTTTTATGTACATGGGAATGAACCCAAAGTGAAGTGTATATTGTTGAAAAATTTAATAGAACACGACTGTAAAAAATGGGAATATAACATGTATACAGTCACGTTTCAGGACAAAATGCATTTAGGACTTCAGAGTCTTTTTTGACACACACAAAATAGTTAGAAATGGTCCTATTGTTCCCACATAGCACATACAATGGCACAGCTCATTCCCGCTTCATCAAGATGAACCCTAATATCTTGTCCGGTATTGCAGTATCTGCAAAATTAAAATGCCACCTGAAAGTACAGCCTTAATAATCATCATCTTTGCTGTTTCTTCCTCTTTAACAAAAAAAAAATATATCCTATTACATACAGTATGGAGTATTCATATCTGTTTTTTTAATTCTTAATTACATATTTCTTTGCCTTTTAAAGTACATTTATAAATTTCACCAAACAAAACACATTTTGGGGGAAATGTAATAGGATGAGAGATTCAGAAAGTGAGAAATTTGAGGCAATCATTTACCAAATGATTTAATACTAAACCAGTTTAATTTTGCAGTGTAAATGATTGCCACTTTAAAAAAAATGGGTACTTGTTTCCTAGCACGGCGCCCGTCGTGGGTGATCGCATACCTTAAGTTAAGGTAACTTAAGGTATGTGATGGACGCAACCGACGCGATATTTGGCTATTTTTAGCCTTTATTGCCGGCAATGAGAAAATCGTGTTGATGGCGTCCATCGCATGCCATTATAATGGCACGGGATGCGACCGACGCGATCAAAGCGATATTGCATAGGGAGCAATGTTAAATTAGCCGGCTATTACAAAATCACGTTGATCGCGTCCATCGCATGCCATTATAATGGCATGCGATGCGACCGACGCGATCAACGTGATTTTACATAGGGAACAATGTTAAATGGGCCAATGGCCCCGATTTATGATTGTATAGGCACCCTAATGGGTAATGTGTATGTTAAATGCCCCCCCCCCCATTGTTAACGGCAACCCATGATTAACGCCAACCCGGAGCGTAGTGAGCCCGCGAGGGGCGGCGGTACGCGTCCTACGACCTTTTCATACCCCCACTATCTACGCCGGCGTGGAGTTGACTTTATATAGTGTGGCGAGCGCAGCGAGCCCCCGAGCCGGAAGCGGACGCGTAATACCTGTGAAGTAATGCGCGGCCCCTCGCAGGGCTCGCTGCGCTCGCCACGCTTCGGGCTATATAAAATCAGCTCCACGCCGACGTGGATAGTATGAAAAGGTCGGAGGACACGTACCGCTGCGCTCGCCACGCTTCGAGTTGGCGTTGATCGTGGGGTGGCGTTAACATTGGGGGGCCATTTCACCCATGAGGGTGGGTATACAATGAAAATTGGGGTCTGGGGGGCATTTTACATGGGGGCCAATGTAAAATCGGGTCTCGGGGACCATTTTACATTGATTCCAATGGGAAAAAATTGCGTCGATCGCATCGCATGCGATTTGGTTGAATGCGATAGACGCAAGTCCCGATGGATGCAATTAAAATCGCTGGCGCCGTGCTAGGAAACAAGTACCAAAAAATTTAAATTTCTTACCAAATCTCCCACTTTCTGAATCTCTCATCCTATTACATTTCACCCTTTTTGTTTCTAGTATTGTCCAACCACTTGTGCTGTGAGTATACAGTACATATATGATCTGAGATGCCCTTGTACATCATCACAGTAGCCTCTCACAGAGACAGATTCTTCATGAGAAATGTGCATGTCAGATCTCTGGTGTACGACTAATGTTGTTCTCCCCGCTTACTTCCATTGCATAACAGTGGGAAAAAGGATGAGGTCCATTAATGTTTATCGTATACCAATTTGCAACCCTATGCACAATGGCCCTTATTCAGATCTGATCGCAGTACAAATTTGTTCTCAAAATGGGCAAAACCATGTGCACTGCAGGTGGGGCAGATGTAACATGTATAGAAAGAGATAGATTTGTGTGAGTTATTATGTTTCTGTGCAGGGTAAATACTGGCTGCATTATTTTTACACTGCAATTCACACTTTCGTTTCAATACACCCCACCCAAATTTAACTCTCTCTGCAAATGTGCCCCACCTGCAGTGCACATGGTTTTGCCCATTTTGAGAACCAATTTGCACTGCAATCAGATCTGAATAAGGGCCAATGTCTGCGGAGGCACATCACTGGACCTACTTCTGCAACTAACCACGTTACAATTTTGACACTGGCACATATGTGATGCTTACTTCAAAGCTATTTATTAGGCATTCAAAATATAACATTGGGCTATTAGCCATGTTAACAGGAATAAAATGTATTTCCATTTGAGAAAAAGTGCTTTCTGATCAATTCCGAAGTAAGGTGCATACACACACACGGTGTGATTTCTTTCTTTAGAATTTAAACTATATGGTTAAAATCATAAGTAAAGTTAGCCATAATAGCACAGTGTTTGTACTGCTTGCGATATCAATGCACGGTCCCGCAACGTCTGTATCGCAAGTAAAAATTTAGATTGTGCAGGCCAGACAATTTTTACCATGTAGCATACTGTGTATTTGGCCATAGGCCTAATCGCAGTCAAAATCACAAGTGCATTTATTAAAAATCAGATCGATGCATTTCAAGGAGAAATACCATAGTCAAAATCAGCCATAGCCAATATCCCCTGTGCATATGCACCTTTGAGCCCTTAGTAAGGTAATGTGATTAAACATTGTAGCAACTTGATCACATTAACATTCTGTAGAACTATGTAATTTAACTTCACACATAAATAAAACCCTTTTTTTTTATGCTTAGATATACTTTGCCGCTTAACAGCAAGAATGTTCAGGTTTCTTATTCTAAGGGTTCTGGAAAATATAACTGCATAAGTTATTCATGCATTCATGTGCGTAGAATCCTTTTTTCGCATCGATCCTTGCATAAAACAGCCATGCTTGTAGAGTGTACAAGTGTGAAAGTGGTACTGGTTGGTAATTTATTTATAGTTCTCCTCGAAGTAAGGAAACAACAACAGAGTTGATTCCTTAAGAATACCACATAACACCTAGAATAACAAGGTGTGACATGAGATATATTACTCTATATTATTGGGATATATTATTTAATATTAAACTTACAACACACTGCTCTCTCTCATTTAGATAAATGTTAAATAAAAATAAAGCATTTAATAAAGTCTTCTGTGGGACGATTTATCAGACCTTGAGGAGAGATAAAGTAGTCAGTCTTCCCTTATTTTGTAGGCTGTGCTGGATAAATGTCAGAAGCTGATTGTCTGGTACTTTGTAGTCCATGTACTAAGCATTGGAGAGAGATAAAGTACCAGCCATTCTACCCCTGGCATTTTTCAAGTGCAGTCTGCAACGTGACAGTTAGCACCAGATTGCCTGGCATGTTACCTCACTCCAGTGCTTAGATAATAAACACCCATGTACTAAACCTCGGAGTGAGAGGAAGTACCAACTAGCTCCTTCCCAGCTGTCATGTTACAGGCTACATTTGAATAATGTCAGGAGCTGATTGGCTGGCTCTTTATTTCCATCCAAAGCTTAGTAAATGGATCCATAAATCTCTGTCCACTTTATCTCTCTCTAATGCTTAGTACATAGATCCCTTATCTCTCCACAATTTGATACATCTCTGATACAAGCTCCAAAAAGTAATGCTCATTTGTATTTAATTTGTAAATGTCATACTATACTTTAAAATGAATAACTGAGTTATTAGTTGATGTCAGATGTATCCTAGACTGACATCTGACACTGATATTTTATATTAACATTGTATACATTTTTTATATATTTATTTGTATTCTATTTATTGCACTTGTGTACACCGCTCTTTACAGGACATGTTTAGCCACCATGAGCTGCCACGGTGCAGTTTATAGTCTGAATT
Organism: Crinia signifera; assembly: GCF_055691185.1. Classification (NCBI taxonomy): domain Eukaryota; kingdom Metazoa; phylum Chordata; class Amphibia; order Anura; family Myobatrachidae; genus Crinia; species Crinia signifera. Next base: position 135,027,916 of record NC_139219.1, read on the forward strand.
CTCAAGCACAATAAACACATTGTAATAGTTACTGTGTATCATAAGTAGGTGACAGATGAACGCTTTAAAGAAGTGTGATTTGGCATAATTGTGTACTTAAGCATAAATATGTACTTCACATATGTATGTAGGTACTATATATACGTTTTCTCTTACATTGTTTTGAGGCTTTTGAAATTTTATATTGTAGGGATGGAACATTTTATTGCACATAGTAGTCTATTTCATTGCTAGCTTAGTGATGTAGATATCAGGCTTTTTATTATGTCCCTTGTGTTTAGGTATCTGCACAGGAAGTGCGAAAAGAGAACCCACTCCAGTTCAAGTTTCGTACCAAATTCTATCCTGAAGATGTGTCTGAGGAGCTTATCCAGGACATCACTCAGAAGCTATTCTTCCTGCAAGTCAAGGAGAGTATCCTGAGTGATGAAGTCTACTGTCCTCCGGAGACTGCAGTGTTGCTGGGCTCCTATGCGGTACAAGCTAAGTTTGGGGACTATAGCAAAGATACACACAAGTCTGGCTATCTGAACTCGGAACGGCTCCTTCCACAAAGGTAAATCCACAAGTTAAGAAGCATATTTTATAGCAGGAATAACTCAGCTAGGGTGATCGGGAAGTAGAGTTCATAACCTACTTAATGCTTTTGGAGACCACTCCAGAGCTTAGATATACCCATGGATTTAGTAGTAGTAGTAGTAGTAGTACATTTATTTACTACTGGTGTAGAGGCCAATCCCAGGTCATTTTTTCAATTCCGGGATTGAAAAACTGTCAATCTCAGGATTCTGGGATTGGCCTGCTGATGTGGCACTGCGCTGGGAACTGCTTGGAAGCAGTCCTTCAGTGGACTGCACACCGTGTTTTCTGGCGCTCAGGGCTGCCCGGCAAATAGGGATGGAATTCAAATGCGCATTTCAGTCCAGAAATATCAGGATTGGATCATTTCAGTCTAGAAGTATCAGGATTGGATGATCCAATCCTGGGAAAAATTGTCCTATATCCAGAAATTTCTATCCCTACCGGTGTAGCACTAGGAGTAACCTCTATGGGTGGCTGAGGTATAGAAGTTTGTCCTAGCTCTTATTGCCTTTACTGTATTTGTATTGAAGTTCTGTGTTGCCCACTCCATCCAGCTAACAAATTGCACTGATCAGAACAATCTCTGATTGGCTGTTTGACAACCCAATGAAGATTGCTTTAAGTAATGGGATCCAATAAAGTTGACATTTGACTGGAATGGGATAAACATGTTTGCAGATGTTCTGTGTGGTGCTTGTAAGGGTATCTTGGACTTTTCGCTATTGAACCCATTCTTTTTCAGATCCACCTTGTAATAGGTATGCACAGAATTTTCAAATAAAAACTTTAGAGGTGCCTTGTGCAAAAGGATACTGTACATGTACAAATTTCTACAATGCAATTCTGATTGTTTAGTCTTAAAGTAGTTAGTGAGGGGAAATCAGACTGGTCTTTAATCTACAGTACAGTTTGTGGCACTTTTGTGTGTTTTTGAGGCTTTTGCTTTACATTGAGACTATGAAGGTAACTTTATATGTACAGTTCGCCAAAGTAAAACAGTACAAAATATGTCCTGTTAAAAGCAATACATAAGACCTGACCCCAACCAGCTCATTGATGGAGCAAAATTTAGAATATTACTGTAGTCCTTCCACAGTGAATAGAACAAATATTTTCTCTCCACTTAATGTGTAATCTTGCTTAGTGAATTAAAATCAAATTTGTGAACAGCATCTGAGAAGTAGGCAAACGTGCATGTCTCCTAGTTATTTAATGCTCAACTTTTCCCATTGGCTAGAACTAAAGATAATGTCGTGCAGCGGTTTGGCAAGAAATATAGGGAGTACTTGTTCAAATCAATGAGCATTATTCCTCCAAAGAGCATTTGAATAGCAACACAACCATTAGGAGCGTCCTAGACTGTTCATGGTTTATCATTTAAAAAATATATGTTCTTCAGATAAAGCCTATAGAAATCACTGCTTCCTCCTTACCTGTTTAAAAGCATGGTTTTTCACATATTAGATATGCCTGTGTGTTTGAGCCCTTGAATAAGGTTGCTACTTCATGATAAATCTATAGTTATATTGTATAAAAATCATTGAATCAAAGGGGACATACTGCAGTTAGACCAAATATTTATAGCGACCAAATGGACTTTTAGCATAGCAATGCTCATTCTGTTTGAAAAGTACTGTTCAAAACCTCCTGTAGAAATGTGTACTAATACGTTGTCATTGTCTTCTTTTAGGGTGTTGGATCAGCACAAGCTTTCCAGGGAGCAGTGGGAAGAGAGGATAGAGGTGTGGCACTCAGAGCACCGAGGCATGCTCAAGTGAGTCTGCTTCTTGTGTTTACCTAGTCATGTATTTTGGATAACTCCTTATCAAAATATATCCTTTTGCCATTTTTTCCAGCCAGGTTACCTTGAAAACACCTTGCTATTCAGAACAGTTTTGAGATCTTGGAATACATGCAGCAATGTAGGGTTTAAAAGGCACTTGTCTATAATTAACTTTTAGAGAAATATCACAAGTAACTAACCAGTTTGAAGGCAATTTATTTTAAATCTATCTTTATAGAGTAGGAGTAAGTTTTTTTCTTTTCATGTAATACTTCAGGAGATACAGTACTTAGCAAAAAAGGTTGAACCTGGGGAATCCTTTGTATCATAAATGCATCTAAATGCATTACTGTCTCCATATCAAAGCCTAAACTGATATATAACAGAGGATAGGAGCTTACTTTTTAGGTATAATTAACATGCTAACAGTTGGACTGCACTTCTCTTGGGAGATTCCATTATTAGAGGAGTAAATCTGGAAAATGCTACTAAAGTAGAGAAACAAGTAAGGTACTTACCTGGAGCCACAGCTCCAAGATATAAAGACTGCATACTAAGAGTTGTAAAGGCAGCAAGAAAAGATGGGGAGGTGGAGGTCATCATCCACCTAGGCACAAATGACCTGGTTAATGCTGAAGTCATGGCCATAAAAGATGAATTTAGGAAGTTAGGAACCACTCTAAAACAGGTGGCAACCACTGTAACTTTTTCAGAAGTATTGCCAGTACACCAAAGGGAAGATAGAACTCTGAGAATCAGAAACTGCAATGTTTGGCTAAGGAATTGGTGCAATGAGGAGAGATTTGGATATTTAGGTCAAAGTCAAGTTACCTGGCAAGACAGAGCCTTATATAAAACTGGTGGCCTGCACCCATCTTCAAGGGGAAGGAGAATATTAAGTGAGAAGTTTGGAAGCTTCATCAGCAACTATTTAAACTAGCAGAGGGAGGCAGTGAACCAAATAAGAATGAAGAAATCTGCTCCCCAACCTAGAGGTATTGTCTCAGCAGGCAAATGGAACAGGAAGCCTATCCACTGCAACAGGAGATAATGCCGATCAAAACCGAATAGATATAGGCAGAAAGATGAACACATCTAGCAGCAGGAGAAGCACAAACACAACTTTAAGAGCTATGTGTGCAAATGCTAGGAGTTTAGGAAATAAAATCCCAGAACTAATTGCAATAATGACAAGGGATTAACTGGATATTGTGGTTATTACAGAGACATGGTGCAATGAAAATCATGACTGGGACATACCTATACCAGGATATACTTTATTTAGGAAGGACAGAATGGAAAGAATCGAAGGAGGGGTTGCAATATATGTGAAAAAAGCATAAAGACTACCTTAATACAAAGTATTGAAGAAAAAACTGAGGCCCTTTGGTTGACCATAGAAACAGGGGAGAAGGCGATTCTTTGTATAGGGGTGATCTACAGACCACCAGGTCAGGAAGAGGAACTTGACAAGAGCCTATTGCAGGACATCAATAAAATGGCATTAAAAGAAGAAGTGATACACATGGGAGACTTTAATCTACCTGATATAAACTGGGAGCTGCCTGTTGCAAGTTCCACCAGAAGTAGGGACATTCTGAATTCCTTGCAAGGAGCATCCCTCCAGCAATTGGAAGAACACAATATTAGACTTAATACTTACAAATGGTGACAGAACATCTGATGTAAATGTGGGTGAAAACCTGGGATCCAGTGACCATCAAGCAGTACAAAATAAAGACAGAGACCGACTCATCGCACACAAAAACAAAGGTGTTCGATTTTAGGAAGGCTGATTATGTAGAGATGGGAAACTCTGTAAGGGATTTTTTGGCAGAGTGGAGGAACTTGGAAGGAGTGCCGGAGAAGTGGGAAAAATTAAAAAGTGCAATACTGAAAGCAGCAGAACTTTGTGTCAAAAGAGTTAGGAAAAACCCAAGGAAAAGGAAGCCATTGTGGTTTGCGAAAGATGTAGCAATTATTGTGAAAGCAAAAAAGTTGGCCTTTAAGAAATGTAAGCAGATGCAGAATAATGAGGACAAAGAGGTGTATCTTGTTAGATAGCAGGAGGCTAAGAAGGTAATCCGATGTGCAAAAGCACAGGCTGAAGAGAAAATGGCCCAGTCAGTGGGTAAAGGGGCGACATTTTTTTTAGGTATATAAGTGAAAGGAGAAAATAAAAAACTGGAATAATGAGACTAAAGACAGAGAGTGGAAGTCTTCTTAAGGGGGACAATGTAATAGCAGATCATATCAATGATTATTTCTGCTCTGTATTCTCTACTGAAAGAGGGGAAGGGGCCACAGTTAAGTTGCAAGTATAGTCAGAAAACTGAGGGAGAAACAAGTACATTTACAGAGGAGAAAGTCCTCACAGAACTCTCAAAACGGAAAGTGGATAAATCAATGGGCCATATGGGATACATCCAAGGATACTAAAAGAGCTTAAAGGGGAGCTGGTAATACCAATAACAGAATTATTCAACCAGTGACTAGCTACTGGAGTAATCCCAGAGGACTGGAAAACAACAAATGTAGTCCCACTGCGCAAAAGTGGAAGAAAGGAAGAGGTAAGCAACTATCGACCAGTGAGCCTTACATCACTAGTAGGGAAATTGATGGAAACACTTTTAAAACAAAGAGTTGTAGAATATCTCAAAACCAGCAATTTATAGGATCCGAAACAGCATGGGTTTACTGGGGGAAGATCATGTCAAACAAATCTTATTGACTTTTTTGACTGGGTGACTAAAGTAATAGATGAAGTTGGGGCTGTAGATGTAGCTTATCTAGACTTTAGTAAGGCTTTTGACACTGTCCCACATCGTGATTGTTAAACTTGAAAGCTTGGGATTTAAGTTTAACCCCTTCCCGACATTTGACGTACATTTACGTCATGGTCGGGATGTACTTCCCGACACATGGCATAAATGTACGTCATGACTTGTAACTGTCACCGCGTCTAGAGACGCGGTGACAGAGGGACGATGTCTGCTGTCCCTGACAGCAGACATCTTCCCTCATTGCCCAGGGGGGGCAGCGGTGCCCCCCGCCATGGGCGATCGCTGCGATTGGCTGTTCAAACGTGAACAGCCAAAAGCAGCGTTTACTGTGTTATGTGTAAAATTTAGACTCTGCTGCCCCCTAGCGTCCAAAAAAAAATAAAAGAAAGTTGAAATAATGATGTAATAATAAAGTTTAGATATGGTCTTTGTTAGTTATTAACTATTTTGAGTGGTATGATTATTTGTCTCACAAGCAGAAAATGTAACATTTTGCAAATTGCAAAATGTTCATTTTTTTTTACGACATTTTGGTATTTTTCACAAAAAAAAAAAAACTGTATCGACCAAAATTTAGCACTAACTTAAAGTACAATGTGTCACGGGAAAACAATCTCAAAATCACTGGGATAAGTAAAAGCAAAAAAAAGTTATCCCCACTTAAGTGATACCTGTCAGATTTGAAAAAAAGGCCTCTGTCAGGAAGGCAAAAACATGCTGCGTCGGTAAGGGGTTAAGATAGTTGAATGGATAAGAGCGTGGTTGCAGGACATAAAACAGAGAGTTGTAGTAAACGGAGTACAGTCAAAGGAGGGAAAGGTTACAAGTGGGGGTACCCCAGGGATCTGTACTTGGACCAGTGCTTTTTAATATATTTATTGGTGATATTGCAAATGGAATTGAGGGTAAAATGTGCCTTTTTGCAGATGACACAGGTATGCAACAGGGTAGACACACCAGGAAAGGGTAAAACAAATGATTAATGATCTAGGTATATTAGAATAATGGTCAAGAGCATGGCAACTACAGTTTAATGCCAAAAAATGCAAAATCATGCACTTGGGTCTCAAAAAGCCAAAGACTAAATATAGTATAAATGGCACTGAAATGGAAACTACTGAGGAAGAGCGGGATCTAGGTGTCACTATTTCAGGGGACTTAAAGGCAGGTAGGCAATGTAACAAAGCAATGAAGAAGGCAAGTCAGGTGCTTGGTTGCATAAGGAGAGGTATCAGCAGTAGAAAGAAAGAAGTAATAATGCCACTGTATAGGTCACTGGTACGACCTCACCTAGAGTATTGTGTTCAGTTCTGGAGGCCATATCTCCAGAAGGATATAAATACATTAGAGATTGTACAAAGAAGAGAAACTAAAATGGTGCATGGCCTACATCACAAAACATACCAGGAAAGACTAAAATATCTTAATATGCATACTTTGGAACAGAGAAGGGAAAGGGGGGACATGATAGAAACTTTCAAATATATCAAGGGCTTTAACAAGGTACAGGTGGGAGGCAAATACAGTAGAACAATTTAAACATGCTTGGGATAGGCATATTGATATCCTTACAAAAAAAAGGATCAAATATGGTTTGAGGTAACATGTTTAAAAAGGGGGCAGACTAGATGGGCCAAGTGGTTCTTATTTGCCGTCAAATTCTATGTTTCTGTGGGAACAGTTACATGTATAGCAGTGAATGTTAACTACAATCCCGGCATTGAAGTCTGGGTAATTTTAAGGGCCAAATGCCCGATCTCAATCTCTGGATTGGCCACCCTAATCCTGTAGGTCTATCAATTAATTTTTTTAATTTTCTTAATATGAATATGTTGCCACCACATAGAATCATAATAACACGTAACCTCTTATATTTACTGGGCTTTATCTTGCAGTCCGGTATGTTGGTTTTTCTGTTATACAGCATCATCATCTAATATATATATGTATATATATATGCATGTATGTGCGTGTGTGTATGTATATGTATATATATATAGCACGGAACGCCAAGCACTTCCTCCGTAAATGTTGCTGTGTGGGTGCCCGCACTGGGGAGTATCATATAGTCGATCAAGATGTGCAGCACTCCAGTCAGAATCATCCGAAAATAAGCTTTATTTGGAAACAAAGCTTATTTTCGGATGATTCTGACTGGAGTGCTGCACATCTTGATCGACTATATATATATATATATATATATATATATATATATATATATATATATATATATATATATATATATATATATATATATGTATATATGTATGTATATGTGTGTGTATATATATATATATATATATATATACTACGTATATGTGTGTGTGTATGTATATATATGTGTGTGTGTGTGTGTGTGTATGTGTATATATATATATATATGTATGTATATATATATATATATATATATATATATATATATACACACACGTATAAGTATATGTGTATATGTGTGTGTGTCTACTGTCGGTGTGTCTCCGAAACACTACCTCTCTTTCTCTCACACACATGCACAAACACAAAGGCAATCACAAGGTAGCAGACTTCCGATGCATTTGCTTTGAGCGTGCTTACTAGTACAGAATATCAAAGCAACTACTATTTCAGTCCATCAAGATCTAGTACTTTTGTTAAGGCACATACACACTGGGCGACTTTGAGCTGAAAGTCGCTCAAAACAGCAGGTTTGAGCGTCTTTCAGCTCAAAGGCGCCCAGTTTGTGTGGCCCGGCGGTGAGCGCTGCTGTGCGCTCCCACAACATCATCGGGAAAGCCATTCATCTGCTGGTTATACCAGCAGATGAGTGTCTTTCAGGACAGCTTTGCATAGCGTTCTGCTATCCAACGCCCCCCCCCCCCCCCCTTCCTCCGTCGGCTCCAGTGTGTTTGCACTGAGCGGCTTCCCCGCAGCGATGAACGCTACCATCGCTGTCCATACACGCTGGGCACAGTCGCTCAGTGTGTATGGACCTTTAGGCACTGGGCAAAGTTTTTTTTTTTTTTTTTCTTCCTGCTCCTTATAGTTATAATGTTTGATTAGATTTGTGTTATTAGTAGATAATGTGTTCTTATGTCAATGCTGTGCAGGGAGGATTCCATGTTGGAATACCTGAAGATTGCCCAAGACTTGGAGATGTATGGCATCAACTACTTTGATATTAAGAATAAAAAGGGGACTGACCTCTGGCTTGGAGTAGACTCTCTGGGCTTAAATATTTATGAGCATGATGACAAGTAAGTAATTTCTGAGTTCTGTTTTGCAAACCTGTAACTGGTTACTTGTCATTCAGGGAGACATTGCTGGTATTCAGCTTTGCAAATAGAAGATGTCTTTAGTAATATGATATTAATGTTTCTACAATTTGTTTAGTATTTAAATTGGTACTTTAGTTACATTAAACATTTCCCTTCTACTTCTCCATGACCATACCCATAATTCTATTTATACTTAAATATATGTCAATAAAGCACTAATCATGAACTGAACTGCCTTGTGCTTGGTTCCCTGCTCCAGGCTGCTGTATTTGTAGATGGGCTTTTCAAGGCTGGCCTTCCCAGGGCATTCTAATGTATTGTGCAGTATTACCGTGTGTTAGGAGAACCCAACACCTTGTATTACGAATGCAGAAAATTGCAATATCTGTGATATGCAGTATCTGTGATAAAGAACTAGATTTTTAGATTACAGCGTAATTGTAGAATTCGGCACTGTAAATTATATACATAACTAGGGAATTAAAAATGTTATTTCCATGTACTGCAAGCAAGTTCCTACTGTATGCAGTGTAGTAATATGTTACTGTCACTCAGCGGCGGCTTGTACCTTATTGGGAGAGGGGGGCTACCTCTGGCCGCAGCGGGGGTGCCACGATTCAAGCACCCCCCTGATGCCGCCGCTGCTGCCTCCTCTCCCGTCCCCGTCCTGGTGCCTGTGCTGTGATGAGTGACAGGCGCCGGGACTGGCGCATGCACAGTACACACGTGTACTGTGCACGCAGCCAACTTCTATGGGCTGCTTATGCAACAGCCCATAGAAGCAATCTTGGTCCCGGCGCCTGTACAATGTAAGTTATAGGCACCGGGACCAGCGCGTGCGCAGTACCTGGTCGTTTTTGCACGGCAGCCCGAACAAAGGCGTCCGGGAGGGAGGGAACACCTCCCAATGGGACTTCCTTTGTAATTGCAGGTCGGACTTCCAATTGGAAGTCACTCCCAGTCACAGTAAAGCCAGTGCAGTCTCACAGACGGCATCTGGCTTCACTACAGTGGCGGATTTTACCTGGGGGGCTGCAGCCCTGCAGCCCATAGGTAAAAACTGCCACTGCTGTCACTACAAGGAAGAATAGGAGTAGTGCATAGACACTGTGTAACATTGAATAAAGCTTTACTAGAACCATTAGTTTATGGATGTAGTGTTCGAGCCTGTGTCTGTGCTGAAATGCTTCTGTGCCAGCGACTTGGTAGGGTGTGGTCAGCCTCCTCCAACCTTGTCTGGAGAAGTATAAAGGAATACATGAAGTCATTCTTTCGCAAGCTGCCAACCTTACAGCTTTCACCCTGTGAAGAAACAAGGAGTGCCTGTCTGTAGGTTACGTAACAGAAACTGCCCGTACTTTTTTATCATTATTTGAAGTACTGGAACACTACAATGTCACTATGGAGACACAAACAGGTTTTTCAAGCTGCTGCAACCTACAAACTACAGGACTGAGCAGTGAAAGTATCTGGGCAGAGCAGCCCAACAACACCCTCTAGCTGTACATGATATTCATTCTTTTTGCATGTGATTTGTCCTTTACTGTAATTGAATAGTTTGACCTGCATTCTTGGAATTCACACTCCTAGGTCGGATAACTACTGGCGTTTGATTTGCATTTAAAAAGCATTTTAGGTGCGAATGTTTAACTTGTGGGAGGTCATACCTGACATTACAATTTAAAATTTGGCAAATGCAATGAACAGAGCAGAAGCTGGAAATCTGTGTTCTTTGCTATATACAGTATAATGGGTTTGAGGATGTAAAACACAATGGGTGACATTTAATGAGATGCGAAAATGTGATTTTTGCGTTTTTTTTCCGCCAAATTCGCATATTTAATGAGATATGGAAAACTGCAAAAAGCGCTGATTTTGCTGCGAAATCGCACATTCTGAAAAGACGATTTTTAGTCACGCTGGAACTCGCATCCAGATGTTTTCCCATTGAAAAGTATACAATTTGCATATTTAATGAACTGCAAAAATCAGGAAAATGTGTCTAAAATTTGCCACATATGTAGACCAGGTTCTGACAGGCGAATTGGCCAGAACCCTGCACAGATCATTGCGATCTGTGCATGGTCCTGTGTAAAAAAATGGGTAAAAGTGTTTTTTTTGTTGTTTTTTTTAATGGCGTGTGGTCCCCCTTCCTGAGCATAACCAGCCCCAGGCTCATTGAGCCGGACCTGGTTCCAAAAATACGGGGGATAAAATGCATAGGGGTCCCCCCGTATTTCTGAAACCAGCCCCAGGAGCTTGGACCGGTCCTGGTTCCAAAAATACGGGGACAAAAAAATCTGGGGGCCCCCTGTATTTTAAAACCAGCACCGGGCTCCAATAGCCCGCGGTGTCATGCCACATCCGGGGGACACTTTTTACATAAGGTCCCTCAGCCGAAACATTAGCACCGTGGCTGGTCAGCCTTGGATGGGGTACCTGGAGGAGTGGGGACCCCCCAATAAAGGGTTTTTCCCCCCAGGCTTCACCCATCCAGGGCTGAAGCCCAGGGCTGTCATCGACGTCCCCATCGAGTCCGGGGCTGGTTATGCTCAGGAGGGGGTACCTCACGCCATTTTTTTTTAAACACAAATTCGCACATTTCCTCAAATTCGCACATTTTCATGACTAAAATTCGCACATCATCGCACTTTTTTACCTGGAATACGCACACCACATTAAATATGCAAATTTGCATCAAAAAATGCGATTTTAAAAAGTGCGACAATGGGCGAATTTAAAAATGACTAAAAATCGCATCCTATTAAATGTCACCCAATGTTTTTTTATCTGCAGTCCTCTTGCTATGCATTGTTCGAGCAATAAAAACATTAATACCATGCACCAAATCAGTGGGTCAAGGCCTGAAAGAACAATTATAAGCTTGTAAAAATAATGTGATGTAATAATAAGTGAGAAGAGTTTGTCCACCTGTGACTTGCATGTACCCATGTAGTAGATAATGAACATATAAGCAGCATATATTGTTTACAGTGTATTCTCTACTAGTTACCAGCTCATCAAAATGTCAGAACATAACAGTAATGCTATCTCCAACAGCTGGGCGTGCCCGAATGGAGCAGCACTGCAATTACTCTGCTGGGTGCCATCTAGTGGCCACTAGCTCTCAAAACACCCATAGCGATAAGCAGTGTTTGCCTTTTATTATAGGATTGCATATGGACATATTGAAAAACATGTAGCCATTTCTTTTTTCTGATCTCAACTTTCTTTATATCTCCATTTGGATTTGGGTTATGTGAAAGGCAGAATATTAATATTCTGTACTAAAGATTACAGAAAAATCAGACTGCATTATTCATCCACCTATATAGGGGGGACAGTGTCATGCGTCATGTACACCTCTGTGTTTAACATTGTTTTTGGTCGGTAAATTTATCCGAACCATCAAATCCATTTAAGGATTCCTTCGTATTGTCTCACAGAGTGTACTCACTCTAATCATTTTCGCCACCAACAGTTCATTGGTGACCACTATTTTTGTATGTACTATATTCATCCTGTATATTGAAATTTATATATATTGTCACACGTACTGATATTTTACTATTAGTTTTCCAATAAAAGTTAAATTTTAATACATTTCATTCATTACAATTTACAAGCGTGCCCCAAAAACCGTTTTGTTCTTCCTTCGTCACCCTCGTGACAAAATATTTTTTCAGAATATTAATATTGTTGCTCTGGTTCAAAAGCTTAAAACAAATGGGTTTAGATGAATGCGTCAGATTTACCCAGGGTGAATATAAAGGTTCAATAATTTAAGTGTTATAAATTTTTGAGTTACTGATACTGTATACCAAATTATGGTACATTATTCCTTTTTATTGACTTACATGTATACATTATGTAATATATATACTTCAAAATTAGACTGTCAATTTAAATTTTGTTTGTAATGGATCATTATTGTACCTTCTGTACCATGTTGGAAAGTTTGGTGATCCAGAATCCACTGCGATAGACACACATGAAATGCTTCTGGTCTGAATAAGTACATATATTTGTTCCCTGTTTGTTTTATAACTTCTTTACAATTTAATTTAGGTTGACCCCAAAGATTGGATTCCCCTGGAGTGAAATCAGGAATATATCCTTCAATGACAAGAAATTCATCATCAAACCCATAGATAAGAAGGCACCTGTAAGTGTTAGCTTAATAAATAATCATTGGTGGTTCTTTGTTAAAGTACACATATAGAGTACCTAGACTTTCTATCTCCTCTCCACCTGTGCCAAATTACACCACTTGCAAAGTTTCCACTTGAAATCCACATGTATTCCACTTTTCATTGCGTGAATTCAGAAAATGCTTCAAACGTTACTGTAACCTATTTATATTATTTTCTCAGTGAAGTCACCGACTTGAGGTGTAAATAAACATTCTGCACAGGAAAACGCTATTTCTTCCATGTCAGCACTAACCGCCAAGAGTCACATTGGCAGAGTCTGATTAAAGGTTCAAGGTGCCCTAGGCTAACATACATGTAGCTCTCATTGTAATGCTGCCAGACACACATGTATGAGTGGTCAGGGACGCGCCAGTCATACTGCTCATGTGCATGTAACAAAGATTACACAACTGGCATGTAGGATCTAATGCTTGTGACGTGTGAAGGAGACTTTGGACCTTATTCTGATTGACTCGCAAGGCTGCGAATTTTGCAGCCTTGCAAGTCCATCATATGCCCCTCCCTCATACGCGGGATCTCCCGCACTGCTGCAAATGGATGATTTACATAATCATCCATTCGCAGGCGGGGAGAAATCATTCGATGGTCGCCGACCAACAAATGATTTCTTCAGCACTCGCAGTTCAGAGACTGGTGACTCTAAACTGCGGACGTCCTGTGCGAGGACAGGGCGGGCAGCTGACATCCGGTGATGTCAGCTGCTGCCCCCCCACATGCCCATCAGGGCCTCATTAGCCTGAGAATGCCAAGTGTTCTCATGGGAATGCCCATAAAACGCTGGGCATTCCCATATGCGAATAGGGTTGGCCAGTGCCCCCGCCCGCTGTGTAGGGTGCATGTTCACTGTAAACCGAAAGTTCGCCGTGGGTGCACGCATGCGCAGACGCTCAACATCGGCCCCTTGTCTTTAGGCTGCTCAGCTGGCGCTGAAGTCACAGTACATTGAGACGGATGATAGTTAAGAAGCATGGAATAAATTAGGCTTTCATTTTATTCCTTGGTTGTCACCTGCAAGGCGCCCCCTCCAGTCCTGGGGCCTCAGGCTGCAGCCTATTGTGCTTATCAGTTAATCAGGCCCTGGGCATTAGCCATGGTGCTATAGTTTGGACTAGAATATTCACAAGGTGTTATTAAACTCTATTAAAAAGTCCAATCTATATAATATTACTAAAATAGGAATAACCCATTGAGGAGAGGGGAACATATAAATGCATCAGTAACATTTTAGTAAATGTAATGATTCGTTTTATTCTTTCTATTTGTGTTCTGGCAGGACTTTGTCTTTTATGCTCCACGCTTGAGAATCAACAAGCGCATCTTGCAGCTGTGCATGGGTAACCATGAGCTGTACATGCGGCGCAGGAAGCCAGACACCATTGAGGTGCAGCAGATGAAGGCACAGGCCAAGGAAGAGAAAACGCAAAAGCATCTGGAACGGTGAGATAGTGTCATAAAATTGAACAGACCTCATTCTGTATATTGCTTTATATAGGCTTAAGTGAGACACTGGTGTACCAAGAAGAGTTACTGGCCTATTTCATGTTTATCATTAACTGCATTTGTTAATTATCAAATTAGTGATCAGTAAAGATTTGTGGTTGAGGGCTAAAGTCTGATAACTTGGTGGAATTCCTGAAGCAGGGTGTGCAGGCATGATGTTTGCAATTCTCCTCACATCTATAAGCTGATGATTAATGTATGGTGGTGATGCCAGAATTGCAATATCTTACTTGGCATCAGTAGAAAAGTGCCAGAACTTCACTACACAGAGCAGAACCAGCTTTCCCAAAATGTATAGATAGGATGACTGGGGAGAAATCGGAGCTTTCTCATGCGGTGTCTGGCTTTTGTAAATAATGCTGGTCTTACGCTTTTAAGTAATGTTGTTTAAGGCACAATTAACGCTGTTCTACTCTTAAAAGGCATAGCGTTATCTAGTGGCTCAATGTGTAACCTTGCAGTCCAGCCACCATTTCCTGACACCTTTGCACCTATGCTGCACAATGAGACTTTGCAAATGTGAAGGAGACATTCTGTATCACAACCTCATTAGGCTGGTGGGAAACAGAGATTACCAGAGAAGTGACCTATTGTACCATCTCTCTTTTTGACCGTTTTTCTTTTTTGTCCATTAAAGAGACAGAAAAATACATTTGCCCTTTTATGAATAGCATTTGTGTCCCCTACACTGGGTTACAGTAATAGAAATTCTAGTAATGCAAGAAGTGTGAAGATATCATACAATAATGTCATTTAGACTACATACACGTTAAGGTCCATACACACTGCTGGGTGATTATGCCCAGCATGTATGGACAATGATAATCGCTGGGGGAAAGCCGCTCAGTGCGTACACACGCTTTGCATAGCACAGGGCTATGCAAAGCCGTCCACAAAGCCGCTCATCTGCTGGTAATACCAGCAGATGAGCGGCTTTCCCGGCGATTATACGGGAATGCGCAGCAGCACTCATCGCCAGGCCATACAAACTGGATGGCTTTGAGCTGAAAGCCGCTCAAACTTGGTGTTTTAAGTGGCTTTCAGCTCCAAATCGGCCAGTGTGTATGGATCTTTAAAGTGTCACAGAGTATAGCATGTGACAGAACAGCACACTTGTTGCATTGTGTATCAGCAGTTGTTTGTATTCTTGTTTGTGTTGGAATGCTTGGATTTTATTCAAGTATGTATGAGATGCGTATTAGAACAGGTCCGGTTTCTCTAGTAAGCTGGGAAGTTAGTAACTATCCCTTTTCATTATTCCCCTCACAGGCAGCAGCTTGAAAATGAGAAAAAGAGGAGAGAAGCGGTTGAGAAAGAGAAGGAAGAAATGATCAGAGAGAAGGAGAAGCTCATGCTCAGGTTGCACGAATATGAAGAGAAGACCAACAGGGCAGAAAGAGGTAAACCAGAAAATGTCAGAAAGGTGCTGTATTCCCAAACACTGCTTCGCTATACGTGTTTCTGCCCTAGAGGCTTTGTATATCCGGTATTAAAGTACAGAAGTGTCCTACATTTGGTCTCATTTAGCCAGGCAGAGCAGGATGCCTGGTGTGAGTAAGCCGCCAGGTCCTGTGCAACTCTGCTAACATCAGGTGCCTCTGTTCTGCTGAAAACTCATCAACACAGTGCATATAGGATGTATGAGGAGACTGTGCTGATTACTTTGATGACATTTGTAAATTGGGGGTTATTCTGATTTTTTCAGTCCCCCGTGCGTTTGCATGGTGGACCGATGTTTTGCATTTCTGTGCTCAAGTGTGGATATCACTAGAACCTGGACTGTTTGTGTGCCTTGATGACTGAAGTTGCAACACACTGCCCTCATCTATGAAAGGCTCTTTCTACCAGACTCTCTTCCAGCCTTCATTCTTATCTTTAAAACTCAAATCACTAGAACCTATCAGACTCTCATCAACCCCACACTTATATACCCACTCTTTGTGTCTCTTCACATTAGAATGTACGCACTCATGAGCAGGGCTTTCTGTCAACTTGTCTCTTCTCCCATATTATTTTTGTTCCACTTCTCTTTGGAAATATATATACGCTTGTAAGGAAGTATATGTGCTGATTTTGTATTTTACTAGGACTACCTTGTCTGTAGAGCTATAGTTGGTTAAATTTGTGATGCCTCGTGAATAATTGCTAAGAATGGTACCCTGCATTTATACCAACGCATTATGCAGCCTTTTCTGTACACTATTACACTGACTGCTTATATGGTTAAAGATGTGGAGACTTGTGTTTACTTACTTAGTCTGTATTTCATTTAACAGAACTGTCTGAACAGATCAAGAGAGCTAGGGAACTGGAGGAGGAGAGGCTGAGAGCTCAGGCAGAAGCAGAGAGACTGGAGGCTGAACGTGTTGAGGCCCTGCTTGCCAAGGAGGAGCTGGAGAGACAAGCTTTGCTCCAGATGAAGAGCAAGGAGCAGCTGGTGAGACACATAAGCATTGATTGCTTCTAGGTTTCCCGAGCTTTTTATATCATTATTTGTCTTCATCCATGAAGGAATAATCCTAATTTGCAGCCATCATTTTACTACTGAGCACAGATTGCTCCCATCTGGCATGCTTCAGATAAGGGAGAGCAGGCATCTATGGGGTTTCCATGCTATCTATGCTATAGCATGGAAACCCCATAGCTATACACTGTCAATCTAAGGAGCTTATTATTAAACAATTTTTGCAGGATAGACAAAAGGATCACCTTAGGGTGAGCTAGCAGGAGCTGCCACTAGGTGGTTTGCTTTAACCAGCAGCTCACACTTAGAGGAAGGCCACTCCTTAAAAAATAGCATATAAATAAAAGAAAGAATGGTATGTGGAGCGCTAGTCATATTATATACATTTTTATATAGCGCTCCACATACCATTCTTTCTTTTCCATTTTTGCAGGATATTCACTAAAAATTCATTTGGGGGGTACCCATAAATACGGTATTTAGGATTCCCCGAATGTATGTACTGGGGAACACAGAAGTATCTGCTGTGATCTCCTGTTATTAAGCAGGGGCTGTTTAAATTCTATTGCTATAACCTATAGAATACCTTTTGAAGAGTTTCCCAGGAGATCGATCCATAAGATCCTTCTCCGTAATGGCTGCTCACACATGCATGGTGTGATGACAGAAAATCAAGTTATTGCATTATCTCTTGTCCTTGCATGTGATGCAAATGCAAATATGACTTCATTAAGCGGCATTAAAGAAATTATGTTTATCGGGTCTAAAACATGAAAATGACTAAATATACCCCTGCATACTTACTGAGGCCACATTGTAGAACTTGTGTTACTAATAATTATATCTAACCCGAAGGATGCCAGCCAGCCTGCAGAACAATAGGATTCCCAGTCAGGCTCAGAATTACCAGTATATGCATACCTAACATAGATATCCAGTAAGTGCGGTGGGAAATATTAGCGGCCTCTACACAACTGCCGGCACAACTTCATATACACGGCCTGTTGGCGATTATTGAGAAGTGTTCTGCAGTAACCCTCTCCCTGTGACTATTGTAAAATGTAGCCCATAGGGTACAGTCCATACTCCTGCTACTGCTGATATTAGGACTATTTTCATTACATTTGGCAATTTTGTGTCTAGAGGTTTTTATTACATTAATAGGAGTGTGCATAGAATTTGCGCTTCTCCGCTGAAGAGCAACTGCATCCCATACATAGTGTAATTCGAAACCTAATCTCAGACACTTCACTGCTGGTGGCAAAGAGAGTCCTTACCCCTGGTCTACTCTGCATTTCCATCTAACCACTCATGATTCAAAAGTAAATGCCATGTGCTGCTTTTTTTAATTAACCTTACTATCTGTGCATCTCTAGTAAAAAAAAATGAACTTTTAATCCATTTTATTACCATTTAGAGCATATAGGGATGAAGGAAAAATATTACAATGTATTTTATTTAACTATGTTTATGTTAAGTATTACTGTATGTACATTTTTCACACTTGAAGAATCTTTTCTTGAGGTATTGCAATGCAAAAATAATATAAAAGTACATAAGTGTAACGAAATATGCCGCTCTACTGTATATAAGAAACTGTAAATAAAAAATAAAATACTGTGGCATGGATAAGAAGAGATTTTTTCTAAACACCAAATTTAATAATATTGTCAAAAACTGATATACAGATGTGCCCTCATACTTCTTGCGGCACAGATGATGTCTGGCGTGAGTGAGCTGGCAGGTCCTGTCCTTTTGTTGGGCATCTTTGTTTTGTTATTGAAAAATGCATCGGGGACCATATCTGTGTGTGACTGAGTCAATATGAAGCACAATGGAACTTGATACAGGAAAAAGCTGCATATGCAGACTCAGAGATAGATACAAGTTTTATATTAAATTAATCAGCACAGTCTCCTGGTGTGTCCTAGTCACATCGCAAAGACACCCGATGCTAGAAGATTCTCAGGTGACGGCGTGCCAGAAGGGGATGTTTGGAGTGACTGCAGCAAGGATGCATGAGCACATATCTGTATATCGTTAGACTACCTCTTATGAATCTGTACATAAGGTGCTACAATATGGCAGCTTTTTTCCAATACAAGGTCTGTTATGTTTAGTATACAGACTCCGTCACACACAATATGCAAGTGTCCTATTAGATTAATTAGCACATATATAGTCCTTGTGCGTCCTAACCACATTGTGTTACGGTTTGCAAAAACTACGCCCAGGGTTAGCAGAGTCTCACGTGACCTGGTGACTCTCGCACTGCATGGGTTTTGAGGCTAGATGTACGAGGACACATCTGTAACATTCCCATACCACAAAAAAAGCACACCCCAAGCTTCTGTATGTATGTATTACAAAAACAGGGATTACAGAGGTGGTACACATTTTCATATATTCTTCCTATTTCAAGTAAGCTATATAGACACAGAAGTTTGTACTGACATCACTTTCTCCACTCTATTAGGCCTTAGAGCTAGCAGAGTATACATCCAGGATAACCCTGCTGGAAGACGCAAAGAGAGCCAAGGAGGAAGAGGTTGGCGAATGGCAACTAAGGGTATGTTCTCCCAATATGTGAATAGAGCTTTAAAATACTACATTGGACCTCTGTGCATACAGAGAGAGAGAGAGAGAGTCTGCCCTCAGACATGCTCTCACTGTGCACATCTGACACAGACAGACTTTGTAGAGTAATTCTATCCCTACTTTAGGATCAATCCGATTGCACTCTATCTCTTGGAGAGAGATAAATTACCGACCAATCAGCTCCTAACTATTAATGTTACATGCCGTGATGAAAACTGACAGGAGCTGATTGGTTGGTAGTTTCTCTCTCCAACATTTAGTGCTTCTGCACTATATTGAAGTTTGATTTTAATGACATTGTGGCATCTCCCATACCATTTTTTATTTACGTGTTAAAAAATTATTTCCTGCCTTTGGGACACTAGTTTCTGCTTTTCCAGATCAAGCACCAGTAGAATGCCCTTCCAACCATCCTATCCTCCCACTTCAGCACAATGATTATTGATGCCAGCAGTTTGATTGTAAATTCTTTATCAAGTTGAAGTTGCTGACTGACTATAAAAAAAAGCATGTAACATAACTGTCCAATAGTCTGCTTTATCACAAGGACCATACCCTAGTAGTGACTACTCCTATACTAATAAATAATTAAAAACAATTGTCCAATCCTCCCCCCCCCCCCCCCCCCCCGCTAAAACAGTATATTCGGAAATTGTGTTTTTTACAGAATACTTGAGACCTTAACTTCCTGAAAGTTTCTAGGAATTAACACATGTTCATTCTGCATAGTTATTTTAGCAAGTACTAGGTGCGATCATTACCCTTGCAGTTAATGGATTTTGCTATGTAAGGGGGTATTTAATGTTTCCCATTATTTCCGATTTCCAAAATAATGGTATTTCAGTATGCAGATCCGGCTGTTTGAAAAGAGGAATCTGCTTTCCTGGAAACGGCACTATATTTTTGAATTAGCTTCCGCGGAAAAAGATATGGATTTGCAGATTCATGTCTCTTCCAATTTTCGGGTTGTTTCCAAAAATAATTTTTTGGGGGGAAAACCTTGAATGGAATGTGAATTCCATCTATTCTTTGTGAAAATGTCTGCTAATTCATCGTTTTGCTGGGGATCGGCAACATTTAATGCCCCCCTTAGGAGGAATTCAATAAGCAGTGGTAATTTACCAGGTTTGAAAAAGGGCAGTAACACTGTGCAAAAAAAAAAAAAAAAAGAGGACCTTTAATTGAATAGTTTAAAGGTCCTCTTTTTTTTTTTTTTGCACAGTGAATTACTGTGTTAACTCATAGGTCCAGGAAATAATTCCTGATTCTATGGGTTAGCGTGGTTGTGGCACCCGCAATTTATTTTGTTGTCTAGTCAGGCTGGGGAAAAAAAATCTTAATTGACTGTAGCTTACGTGTGGCTTTCATGACTAATTGAATAGCATTGCAGCTTTAGTTAGCCTGCGCTAAATTACTATGGTTAATTAAAATCCCTCCTGACGCACTTTAAATTGAAGTGCTGTTAGATTTGCTAGCAACAGTTTTCCTTTGTTTGGTAAACAGGCACAGGAAGCCCAGCATGATCTGCTAAGAACAAAGGAAGAGCTTCACATGGTAATGACCGCCCCACCACTTCCTCCACCACTTCCACCTCCACCAGTGTATGAGCCGGTCAGAGCATATGTCAATGAGAACGTGCAAGATGATGGAATGGAATACAGTGCAGAATTCACCTATGACAATTTCCACGATGACCGCAAAGAAGAAAAGCGCATCACTGAAGCAGAGAAGAATGAGCGTGTACAGAAGCAGCTAATGGTAAGTAGAGTCCATCAATACAGTCTCAGTCCTTATTCCTCAGCACTGGAATCAAAGTGCTGAAAGCACCCATAACTAGCATGGATGTCTGCATTGACCAGATGTTCCTAATATATTCCCTGCTTAAAAAAATCCAGTAGGAAGAGGTTTTTACATGCTCGTCTAGTAAACGACCTGTTGCTTTTAAATTATAAATGGTCATCATACAGTATCTCTCTCCCTTGAAGTCATATTACTCATTGTTGAAAAAAATATCCTTATAATCTTGCTTATGTATTCTTTTTTTAGATAAAAGCTGTAAACTATATTTTTTAAACAATTTCAGTGTTAGAGCTGCTTTACAATCTCTTCTCTCTGAAAACCACTGGAATATAACAGTTTTTTAGTTCTTTAATTCAATTTTGAGGATGGAAATTTCCTCTACAAACAAAAACTGGTTAATACCTCTCTCACACAGATATTGGACCCAAGTTGTTGCCATTGCAACCCGGGTCTCAGCTCTGTGTGAAAGGGTGAAAGGGTCCATCAAGGTCTGACTATGGTGTGAAAGGTATGACTTGAGTCATGCCTAAATGGCTGCTGGTTGGTCAGCTAAGAAGCTCTTGGAGATTACATAATTTCCAAGAGACCAATGTGGACAGTGAAAACCTGGGAGGACTTAATGGGTAAGCTCGATCTCTGACCTGTGTTCAGTATCCTGTGGCACACACAGGGGCTTCTGTCTAAAAGGCCTGCATATTTATACTATTACTTATCAGTGTAGTTTAACACAGAAAGTGAGCGAAAACTCTCTACCAGTCCATTCTTGAGTACAAAAGGTTTGGGGTTGAGATAATAGTGGAGAGATGGCTCCACTGTTAAAATAGTCTTACATTATTTGTCTTTGTCTCCTTACCAGGCATTGACAAATGAGCTGTCTCAAGCACGGGATGACACCAAGAAAACACACAATGATCTTCTACACACAGAAAATGTGCGAGTGGGTCGCGACAAGTACAAGACCCTAAGACAAATCCGGCAGGGCAACACCAAACAGAGAATTGATGAATTTGAAGCAATGTAAAGGAGGTCACCAGACAGTCACATATCCCTAGAGGATTGTATTCTTGTTGTTATATAGGGTCTATGCATGAAAAAAATTGGATAGTTGACCCTTAATCGCTGCAAACACAAAAAAAACCCAGCTTGAAAATATGTTTTTCTTTATTGCCCATTCTTAATCCAGCTACATGCTGAGAGCATAATACTAATCAATGCACACTGGGGCCAAACTGCAAACACATTTGCACCATGCAATTATTTAAGTTAATAATTATTTAAGTTAAAAAACCCACTTCCTATAAAATAACAGAATAATGGTGCCAAAGGGCTCTTTGTTTTTATTGTGGAGCTTCCAAACTATTTTTTAAAGCTTAATTTCATTTTTATACAGTCACTTCTTTGGCACCAGATTAGATCTACACTTTTGTTTATATATTTCCCCTGTAAATCATACTGGTTAATGCCTATAATTAAAGATTGCTTTGGTGAATAATGTGCCATACATTTTTTGTGTAATTTTCTTTTCACCACAAAATAAAGATATATTTTACCGACTGATGGTTTATTTTACAATATCTATATAGATATATCTATATATATAGATATATCTATATAGATATATCTATATAGATATATATAGATATATCTATATAGATATATCTATATATCTATATAGATATCTATATATATATAAACAATTTTGATTGTTAAAGAAATTTGATAATAAAGTGAGAAGTGTCAAATGTTTTGTGGTTATATTTACATTTTGTTACTATAATATTCTTTAAGCCCCATTAATATAGTTTTATTAATTTCTTTCTGTACTCTGTATTTACTTAAATTATAAAATCTATATAATACAGTCAACAAAGCCCATAATAGGCAAAACTATAGCTTTAAATACTTCATAAAGTAAAGTACCACCTGATGATGGGAGTAGCTGAACTTTCCTGATGTCTGAGAGAGGGATAAGGTTAACAGTCTTGAAGCCTAGCACATACTAAGGTTACCAAGGAGCAGGAAGTGCATTGGTACACAAGTTACTGCTCATCTGTGTTTTCAGAAGAATAAAGTACTTAATGTTGAACTGTATTTATAAAATGATGCTGTATTAGAAGATTACTAATGTAATACAATGCATGTTCCTGCACTAAACAATGAGCATACATTTTTCTCTTACCCTTTGTAGTGCTATATTGGGCACAGATTTAACAATCAGTAATGTAAAGCTGGGTCTATTTCCGCAATGACAAGCAATGCATTTTTTTCTAATCTAGATTTGACCCAGAGTAGACTGTTCCCAACTCTCTGCTTCATATTTCTATGCTGCATGCCCCAGATATGATAATGATACTTTTACACTATGACAAAAGTGACTGCTGGTACTACAGTATAGGTGATTTTTTTTATTTTATGGAGATAAATCTTTTGGGATACTTTTACGGGCTCTGTAAGAGTGATATAGACAAATCAGACTTCTGTAGGATTTAGTATTTTTGTATATTATAGAAAAAAATGTTTTTAAATGTAATCGAGAAAAAAAAGGTAAATAAGTTTGCAATGTATATTTTGTTATCTTTTGCAGATCAAGAATAAATTACATATGTAAAGTTTGCTTCTGAAGTACTTATTCAAAATATTTTTCTTCTTATCAGCATCTATTTATATTAATGAAATTGTTTTTGTCTACAATAATAGAATATTTAATATATCTGGTTTAGTGGAAAACAATGAAAGTAAATTAGGAATTTGACAGCAACTGCACAAATTTGGCCATGTTGTGCTACTCCAATGTTTAGTAAACTGGTTTTAAAGATAGCCATGCTTCAGTGCAAATGGTTAACTCAAATTGGCTGAGTTACAGTACTTATTAATTCGCCTGTGGTCAATCATAGTTATCCTTAAATCCTGGACTGTAATGATGGAGCTTGGAAACATCTGCTAATAGAGTTGTTTCTATTATAAGTTGTTTCTATTATACTAGACATTTAACCTTTTAAACAGACTGTGGGGGAAATTTAAGTCCACTTTTCACAAAAGTGCACATTTTTCATGCGATTTAAAGTGCCAACTTAGTTTAATGGTGAATTACCACATTACCAGAAATTGATGAAAAAAATCGTCACTTTTTAAAAACTAGAAGACTACTATAATTCCTTCCTGTTTGTTCTAGACCTTTCCACATACCTCTTAGCACTATGTATGCTCAAATAAGACACTGTGGTCTTCATTCTAAAAATGATCCTACTGTATGTTTTTACTAAAATATTATACTACACAAAGTACATTATGTAAAGATGTATTCATTTCTGCATTTTTATTTTTCTGTGCTTTTTTTATACAAAATAAATTTATTGGAATTCCTATTAAAAAGATATTTAAAAAACTTTATTAAAAATGTATTTTTGTGGATCAACAAACGTAATCATAAATTTATGAATCACAATGTTGTACTATGCATTATTAAGTAAGTTATTATACTCAATGCGGCCAGCGAGGGGGTTAAATGGTGGGGATTGCACAAAACCAGCAATCCTCCCTGTGTAACCCCCTCGCCAGCCGCTCACTCTATTCTATGTTCCAGGGAAATCCAAGCAGGGAGCCTGCTGCATTTAGCCGCGAGTCTCACTGCTTCTGGGGGGGGGATACACCCCTATGTGTTTTTAAGACTGTGATTGAAAATATTAAATAACTAAGCTCCATCTAGGAAACATTTTTTTTTTTGCAGGCAATGGACATCACCAAATGCTGGTTTTCCTCCTTAGTTATCATTTGCTGCAGATGTCTTGGTTATTATTTGTTCGGGAGTCTTTCTGCTTTTAATTTTATATTCAGCAAGTGAAATGTATGCTAGATCATTTGATTGACTTGTCATTTTAGAATATTTGACTTTGAGCTTCACAATATAGATTAATATTGACCTAAAACTTCCTGCAAAAGCAAGCCAGGATTTTTTTTTTAAAGTCTAATCAACCTTGCTGAATCTTGGCATACAGTTAATCCATATACACGTCAGAATTTCTCTGGCTGCTTTAGTCTTCTGTCATATCCACAATAAACACTAATGACCTAGTGCCATTGGTTATGCAGGAACATGCCACCACTGTGTTTTACAGATGATGGTATGCTTTGGATCTTCAGTCATCCTAAAGGGATATGCAGTCAATTTACTTACAATCAAAATCCCGACAGTCAAAATACCGACAACCATCGACCGATGGTCAAAATACCGACATTTAAAATGTTGACACGGTCAGAATAGTTTTTCCTGATTTTTTTCATTGAAACCGACTTGTACATACTTTACCATCATGACGACCTATGTTAACATACAGACCCAAAAGAATATAAAAACCTTTGTCTAATTTTTGACCTGTCTATATTTTAAATGTAGGTATTTTGACCATGTCTGTATTTTGACTGTTGGTCAATTGCTGTCGGTATTTTGTCTGTCAGGATTTTAATTGTAGGTAAATCACACCGACAAGACAAGAGCTGTGATGCATTGGGTGTTCCCGTGTGCATTGCATCGCACCTCCTAGGTTACCCCTGCAGCAGGAGAAATCCATTGTGCTGTGTTCTTCACCCTGCAATACATCTCATTCATCTCATACATCTTGTTTCAACATATTTAGAAATGAAAAAACCCTGTTTGTGTTTACACATGTATGGGAAACATATCTAAGGGATTGTGGATTAGGGATCACAATGTACACTACTATGCTACAAAAAAGATGTAATAGTACACATTTTTGATAAAACAACGTTTTTTGTTTAATGCACCCAAAAGTATAATAAAAATGCAAACATAACATAGGAAGAATCAGCAGTTTAAGCAGAACCTTGGCATGCAGAGGGAGCGATAACAGGGACCAGTACTCAATCTTGGGCAGCAGACCACTTTAGCAGGAAGGGTCTTCACATCGAAATCCCTGAAGCAATGTGCTTGGGCCAAAATATGGGTGGAGCAAGAGCAGAGGGCATCTGACAAGATACTCATTCTCATCTGAAATGTAAAAAAAAAAATTAGCATTGCATGTTTTCGTTGATATAGGTAAAATAAATTTCACCACCTCCGCCCCCCCCCCCCCCCCCAAAAAAAAAAAAAAAATAAATAAAGGAGAAGCAATTCACCAAATACCCATGCAGCTCAATACTCTGATCTCTTGGAATTTATATGTGGAAGTATAATATTGTTAATAATTAATATTTCGCTATTAATATAACTCCAAGCGACACTATTCATAACATAGATTTGTTCAGAATGTTTGCATATACCAGCTTTTCACCTTGTGGGATGTGTGGACAATGGGTGCCTCCACATTGAATGCATCTGTTATCTTATGAAAAATGCGTTCCTTTGTTGCATCCCCCATATTCTTTGGCCCATGGCGAATCTTCTCCATATCTTGAGGGACCAGAATCTCCAGCTCCTTCCTGCTTATATGGGGCTATGTTTTTTGGCACCTGAGATTGATTACTGGGTTCTATTATCTCCTCATCGACCGGCACAGATTCTTCTTGGTGCTCTTTTGCAGCACCTGCAGAGAGGGAGAGAGAGAGAGAAATATATATATATATGTCGCCCCTCCGCTCAGGTTCTTCAACGCGTCGGCTGGGAAGATGACACCTCCTTATGAACCAGAGTGAGGCTTTCGATCAGGTACAACTGCTTAAGTTTTATTTAGTAAAAACAGTGCCAAACAGTAATGGACACGCGACTATAATACTGTAAGTGATTTTGGAAGCAGATAGAGCTGTAAACCGGTATTAACTAATAGTATTCAATCTCTGCCTAGAGGCAGCAGCAGCGTCTATGAATTACTGAGAATGTAAATCCCACGTGGGTTCACATAAACTGAGAGAAAACAACTCCCCTCAACTCGATGGGGATAACCCAGGGTCCTGTTGGGGTAATTGTGGGATCCGGGAGCCTCTCTGGCTAAAAAAAAGTTTTTAAACTTTATCACACTATCCATTTCTTACCCCCCTTGGTGCGAGGTTTTTCCTATTTAAGGTACCCTAACTTTGAAAGGTTACAGGGGTCCCTGTTGATGTCGGACCCCTGTCTAATGTGATTCATTCATTTATTTTTTACCAACACTATACACTGGGTGTATTATAATTTTTGACCACACTTTAAGCATTTTTGCTTCTAACAAAGTATATCCTCTCCTTTGGCCCGTGTATTCCATCCGAGTTCCATACCTACGGATGAGGAGGACCAATCAGGAGACGGACATAAGAAAGACACTGCTACGAGTGATCTTTTTCTTCTTTTCTGGTACGCATATCACTTTACTTTTAAGGATATTCACTGTTTTACACTGAAGGCGCAGCTGTCTACCACTGACTTTATATAATATATATATATATATATATATATATATATATATATATATTCCAATAAAGTAGTGTCACTCCAGGTATTTAGAAATATCCTTTTACTGCATAGTGTTATATATAGATATATATATATATATATATATATATATATATATATATATATATATATATATATATATATATATATATATATATATATATATATATCCTTACATAGTATAAAGCAAAGTCTGGGAAGCATGTCTGTCTGTCCAAACGCAGTGATTTGCAAACCACTGTACAAAACGATCTCTACTTTGCCATATTACAAGCTGCAGTTTCCCCAGAAGGTTTAGCAATATTCACAACTTATGTATTTGGATGGGAAGCAAGGAAAAAGGGGATTTTTAATAGAACTTACCGTTCAAATCCCTTTCTCTGAGTCCATCCTAGTGACACAGCTTCAACCTTGGGATGTAGGAGGGTCCGAAGGAGCAAGGCACCTATGTTGACTTCTTTGAGAGCAGGCTCCTCCCTTCTGCATCCCAGAGTCCCTCAGTTCAACTTCTAAAAAACACTGGAATACATTACTCAGTATAACGCCTGAACATTTTATAATGCACAATCAACATAACCAATAACATGACCATGCATGAACGATATACTTACTGAGCGTAAGGGAGGGATCGCTGTGTCACCAGGATGGACTCAGAGAAAGGGATTTGAATGGTAAGTTCTTACAAAAATCCTCTTTTCTCTTTCATCTATCCTGGTGACACAGCTTCAACCTTGGGACGTTCAAGAGCTGGTCCTTTGGGAGGGTATGCTCAGGCTTACAGTTCTCATTACTGTGAAAAATTGGATGAAGATGACCTTTTAGCGCATTGAGTGTTCACAGAAAAATTCTAATAGTATATCCTTATAATAAAAACTTCATTTATTCCACATAGACATGAATAGAAAATCACAATAAAAATTACAGTAAAAATGGATGACAATGAATTCTTTCTCACCCAACAACAGTAGTGGAGCCAGGATGGTAAAGACAGAGTGTTCCAAGAGATGGGCTCACCCTGTCGGCTCCACAGATTCAGGTTGGGTAGAAGTCCTCCTAGGTGAACAGCAATCCTTTTGGGATTCTCATTACTGCTTGCCCAAATGAAACGTCCTCCGTCGCAAACTCATGGAACCTATAGACTTTGGTAAAGGTATGAAAAACATATGACCAGGTGGCAGCCCTACATAACTTCTCCACACTGGTCCCTTGACGCACAGCCCAAGAAAAAAACACTAACCTAGTGGTATAGTCATTAATCCTATGGAAAACAAACAGCTTACCATACATGTACTGAGGTTGTCGACAGACTACGGGTGTCTTCCTCTTCGCCCAGACCTACTCAATTAAGGATCATTTCTACACCTGGACCTAGCTTGTCTCAGCTTTGAAGACCTGGCTCTTGAGACATCTTTTTTAAGGAAGAAAGGTTTCTCAGTTGCTGTTATCTAAACCATGCTTTGGGCTCGCAAGCTGTATTGGCGGTAGTGTGAACATCAGAAGGTACACACCTATAGGTTCTAGGTCATTTGACGGTTGGAGTTTTCTCTAAGATGGGTTTGCAGCAAGGTTTAGCCTGCAGTCTTTAGAGGTTCAGCTGCCTGCTTTATCCATATTCTTTCAGAATAAATTGGCTCTTGGCCAGAAGTACAGACCTTTTAACAGGGAGTAATAAGATTCAAGACCCCATATAGGCAGCCGATGGCACCTTGGGACCTGTTTCTGGTATTGTCGGTTTTACTAAAACCTCCATTGGAGCCTTTAAGCTCGGCTGATCCTATTTTTCGTGGAAAATTACTTTTTGTTTGCCAGGGCTTTGGCTAGGCGAATTTCAGATTTGGGGGCCGTGCCTTGCAAGTCTCCATCTCTGTTTTTTTTTTCATAATGATGAGACAGTTCTCAGAACAGTATCAATTTCCATTTTAACCGGGAGATTGTGCTTCCGGTGTTTTCTTCTCCTGAGGATGTAAAAAAAAAAAAAGGATGTCTCAAGAGCCAGGTCGTCAAAGCTGAGACAAGCTAGGTCCAGGTGTAGAAATGATCCTTGATTGAGTAGGTCTGGGCGAAGAGGAAGACACCCGTAGTCTGTCGACAACCTCAGTACATGTATGTCTGAATACCACAACCTCCTGGGCACATCCGGAGCAAAAACAGTATAGGTGCCCACACACTAGAACGTTTTTCTCTTTCAATGGTCCTGGTGACACAGCTCACATTGGGATGTAGGAGGGTCCGCAGGAGCCAGGCACCTATACCAAAGCTTTTAGAGTGGTAGGCTCCTCCCACTGCATCCCAGAATCCTCAGTTCCTTTTAGGTGCCCACCAGAGTGGGTGCTGTACTGAAGAGGCTGCTGCACAGCTGAAGATTAGAGACAGATAAATGTAAAAATTAATAAAATAAAAAACACTTATTGGTAGGGCGCAGTGCTGAGGATTTTCACAGAATCATCACACTGTCAGTGCTGCAGGAGCTGACAGAAGCGCGTCCTGTCAGCTCCTGCAGAGCACACTTGAACCGGCTCCACGCTTGGTGGGTGTCATGGGGGACAGGCACTCCATGATGGCGGCAGCCATTTTCTGAGGAGCTTACACACTGAGCTCCTTCACCAAGAGGACAACAGTGTGTTACAGGCACGTTCCAAGTGGTCCCCAGGTGAGGGGAAGACACTAGGAACAGGGAAGTCCAGTAGTGGGAGCTGCTGACTGGGGGTAGTTGGCACCAAAAAGCTACAGACCCCGCAGCAGCAGGGACTTTGGTCTCTTCCCTCACTCTGCTTGGCCCCATTTCGGGAGACGCAGTCTGCGGAGCTGAAGTGGCTGAATACTGGCTGAGTGTGGATTTCCTGGGCATCGCTACCCCCCTTCACTAGAAGAAGCTTCAGACAGATAAGTGGCTGTGATATACATTAGCTCTCTGTATAATGCCTGTTCATTGTGCACTGTGTGATTTCTTTGCATCATGTCAGAACAACAGTCTGTAGCTTTGGGGGAGGGAGCCCTATTACATTGAGTGCGTGCAGTGTTTGTTTAGGGGTAAATTGAAGTGCACAGATGACCAAAGGGGGATTGTGACCTGCTTGCGCAGTTGTGACACCCATGGCCAGTGAATCCCAGAGGGTAGAGCAAATGGAGCCTGCGTGGGCCAGTGCCCTGGGCAGGTCTGTGAATGCCTTAGTGCAGCTGTTGGACAGGCAGAGAGATGTTGTGGTGTCTTCTCCTAAACCTATGTCATCCTCTCAGCAGTCCTCAGGCTCCTTGCTTCTGACCCAAGCAGATCCTGGCCTGTTGCCTGAGACACATACAGACCTCTGGGAAAAAGTGCCTGTAGTGGATGCTTCTGTGGCAAGGCTTTTAAAAGCAACTGTGCTACCAGTCTAAGGGGGTGCGACCCAGTGGACAAGAAACTTGAAGGAAACCTCAAAGCCATATTTGAGGGGGTGGGGTTTACTCTCAGGCCCCTTATAGCGTCAGCCTGGGTTTTAAAGGCTATGATTGTTTGGGCTAGCAATTTGTGTACTATATTGCACGCTGTGTGTTGCTGCTGGCTGAAAAGCTGAAGGCAGCGGCTGAATATGTGCTTGAGGCAGAGGAGGAAGCTCTCAAGATGGCTTCTAGGGTATCCACTGTGTCCGTTAATGCCAGGAGAGTTCTGTGGCTCAAGGCTTGGGAGGCGTTTAATGAATCCAAAAAGGCCTTAGAGGCTTTGGCCTTTAAGGGCATCACGGACGGTGTAATGGTTAGCATTACTGCCTCACAGCGCTGAGGTCATGGGTTCAATACCCACCATGGCCCTAACTGTGCGGAGTTTGTATATTCTCCCTGTGTTTGCGTGGGTTTACTCCGGGTACTCCGGTTTCCTCCCACAATCCAAAAAAATACCAGTAGGTTAATTGGCTTCAAACAAAAATTAATCCTAGAATGTCTGTGTGTGTACATGCGCTAGGGAATATAGATTGTAAGCTCCACTGGGGCAGGGACTGGTGTGAATGTTCAACTATACTCTGTAAAGCGCTGCATAATATGTATGCGCTAAATAAGTAACTGTTAATAAATAATAATAAATTAAGGGTAAACTACTAATTGGATCTGAGCTGGAGGAGATTATTAAGCAGGCCACGGGAGGCAAAAGTACATTTCTGCCTGCCCCCTCAGCAAAGCAAGCTTCTAAGTTTTCAGCCTTTCGGCTGTCCTTTCAGCCCTCCCCTAGAGGGGGTGCATCCTTTCAAGGTCAGTCAGAGGAAAATTTCAGTCTTCAAAGGGAAAGTCCCCAAAATCTAGATTTGGCTCTTTCCACAAGAAGCCAAAGACCAAAGGAAAGATAAACCCTCGGCATGACTGCCTGGGGAGCCCTCCATCTGTTGTCAAAGTGGGGTTATGGTTATGGTTCCGGGAAGCTTGGGCATTGTTGGATCGGGATTCTTGGGTGTTGGACATTGAAAGGGATTTTGCATCCCTGTGATACAAAGGTCTTCCTCCGAGAAGATTCTTACCCACACCTCTCCCAAAGGAGTCACGACTCCGAACTGCTCTTTTGGGGGCGGCTCAGTCCCTTATAGAAAAAGGAGTGGTGATCCCGGGGCCACGGTAGGAACGGAAAAAAGGCTTTTATTCCATTCTGTTTTTAGTGCCCAGGACATACATACCTTCAGACCGATCTTAAATTTAAAATCTTTATATCTCCACCTGTGGGCGGACCACTTCAAGATGGAGTCTCTGCGGTCTGTGCTTCTCAGCCTGGAGGTTAGGTGGGGGTGATCCACTGCACAAGACTGGGAGTTGTATATTAATGTTTATTTTATATAGATTAGGCCCCCTCTTGGTAGGTTATTATTTACTTTAATACGTAGTTTAGTAAAATATTCAGGGGTGTGCTACCACAGACAAAAGAGTTCAGACTTTAATACAAAGAGGAAAGAGTAGCTTGTCTTATGGTGGTGCACCATTTATAATCATGAGACATAAAATATACCTTTTAATTTTTATTTAATTAAAAAAATTCTGCGAAATATAACGAACAAACATATAACATGAATACAAGTGAGACACAAATGTGAGTTTAAAATGGCACGTGCGGCTTCTCACTCTAATTATCTTTATTGATATTAATCTGACACACTTATATAATGACCCCTCAAAATAGCCAATTAGGTCTAAGAGGGGACTGTGTTTTTCAGATAATAATTGCGAACTGTACGCAGTGAACATGTAAATTCTCTTGTAATTATTAAGGTGTAAGGGGTAAGTATTCTTATCAGGA
Organism: Crinia signifera; assembly: GCF_055691185.1. Lineage (NCBI taxonomy): Eukaryota > Metazoa > Chordata > Amphibia > Anura > Myobatrachidae > Crinia > Crinia signifera. Next base: position 135,060,530 of record NC_139219.1, read on the forward strand.
AAGAATAAATGCACGGTTTCCAGCACAGCAACAGGCAGCTCTATTACAGATAATTTGCACAATGGCTATGTGCCTAATCAATGCAATTTCTATATACTACACTTAGGCGTGCATACGGAATATCACTGTTATGGAACCAGCGTCTCTATCAGGTGTTGCCGCTGCCGCTAGTCACAGACTCTCCCTGGGGGACGAGTTCATGTGCCGCTGGCTCAGCGCGCATCCACCTTTTCACCCAGCGCCGCTGGTATCGCACACAGCAGTTAGCTGGGGTGATAGGTAATCTGGCAATTAATCACATTAGAGTCCTAAAAAGGACTAGTAAGTACAGTCACAATAAGTGATAATAATAGTAGATATGGTGAGAGGAACGTCCGCACGGCCTGGTCAGCCGGCGTACGCTTCGCAGGTCTTCTTCAGGGTTGCCCTGAAGAAGACCTGCGAAGCGTACGCCGGCTGACCAGGCCGTGCGGACGTTCCTCTCACCATATCTACTATTATTATCACTTATTGTGACTGTACTTACTAGTCCTTTTTAGGACTCTAATGTGATTAATTGCCAGATTACCTATCACCCCAGCTAACTGCTGTGTGCGATACCAGCGGCGCTGGGTGAAAAGGTGGATGCGCGCTGAGCCAGCGGCACATGAACTCGTCCCCCAGGGAGAGTCTGTGACTAGCGGCAGCGGCAACACCTGATAGAGACGCTGGTTCCATAACAGTGATATTCCGTATGCACGCCTAAGTGTAGTATATAGAAATTGCATTGATTAGGCACATAGCCATTGTGCAAATTATCTGTAATAGAGCTGCCTGTTGCTGTGCTGGAAACCGTGCATTTATTCTTTCCTGATAAGGATACTTACCCCTTACACCTTAATAATTACAAGAGAATTTACATGTTCACTGCGTACAGTTCGCAATTATTATCTGAAAAACACAGTCCCCTCTTAGACCTAATTGGCTATTTTGAGGGGTCATTATATAAGTGTGTCAGATTAATATCAATAAAGATAATTAGAGTGAGAAGCCGCACGTGCCATTTTAAACTCACATTTGTGTCTCACTTGTATTCATGTTATATGTTTGTTCGTTATATTTCGCAGAATTTTTTTAATTAAATAAAAATTAAAAGGTATATTTTATGTCTCATGATTATAAATGGTGCACCACCATAAGACAAGCTACTCTTTCCTCTTTGTATTAAAGTCTTCTCAGCCTGGACCAGGGAGAATTTTTTGGTGTCCATGGACTTCCAGGACACACTCTTGCATGTCCCAATTCACCCAGTACACCAAACACTCCTAAGGTTTGCTATAGGGGACCGGCATTTCCAATTCCAGGCGTTGCCCTTTGGACTGGCCACAGCTCCAAGGGTATTCACCAAGATCATGTCGGTGATGGCGGCCGTTCTCCGATTGAGGGGTATCATTGTGATACCTTATCTGGACGATCTGCTGTTCAAAGCAGATTCAGCAGAGACCTTGCAGAAACATCTGGCGGAGGCTATTCAGTTTTTGCAAGGTCACGGTTGGCTTTTAAACTTACAAAAGTCTCAACTGGTTCCATCTCAGAGGATCCAAATCTTGGGAGTTATCCTGGATACTCATTTACATTGAGTATTCCTGCTGGAGACAAAAGACAAGGACATGTCTCTCCTGGTGAGGTCGATTCTGGAAGCACCGGATCCCTCAGTTTGGAAGTGCTTAAAGTTGCTGGGCAAAATGGTGGCGACTTTCGAGATGCTACAGTTTGCCAGGTTCCATTCTCTGACCTTCCAATGGAACATTCTGACATATTGGTCAGGGAACACACAGACCATGAAGTCGGAGAGGATGAAGCTGACGTTAGAAACCATGTCTTCCCTACAGTGGTGGACAGATGTGGATTCCCTTCAGTGGGGTCGGTCTCTTCAGTCTTTTTTTAAATTCAGTAATTTTTATTATTATATTTGCAATAAACAAACAAAACCCACAACATAGTAGACCAGACAACAAATTCCACATATAGCAAAGTAATGTCACAGGGTAAGTATGCAGTATATGATACTAAGAATAGCAATAATGGTACAATAATGTTTAGAAGTAGCAAGAGATCATTGGAAATATGCAAGGAGATATCAGATAGGATCAGCACAAAACAGGATGTAGAGATTCCTGTCACCCAAAGGCGCCATTTGGGCTCCAGGAGTAACGAGTATATAATACATGTGCAAACAAAATAAGCCACCACAGTAGTATATAACCGAATAACAGCATTACAAATAAGGTATTCTGATGCAACATTATATTACTCCATAGAGGAAAAAAAAGAAAAGAGAGATGATCCCTGCACTAAGTGGTAAGTAGAGAATATAACACTGCATAAGCAATCGTCTGGTCAAGTCATAGAAGTAGGAGAAATGAAACAATACCCACCCAAAAAAAACAAATCAAACCTCCCCAATAACCCCCCACCCTGTACAACCCACCCCCAACTAGGCGTACTTGGATCCCCTAACTGTACCCCCCCCCCAGCTATCTGAACTACCTAACTATTCCCATCCCCCCCCACCCCACCCCCACATAGAAGGAGAGTGATCGGATATTAGCAGGGGCATATGTATCAGGATATTAAATATGTGAGCTAGGACAATACCAGCCTTCTCCCAACAAACACAGATATATAATGGCCAATTTCACCTAACAAACATTAATAGAAAAGAAAAGATAACTTCCTCCATAATAGAGCATAGTGAAGTATCCAGCATAGATCCATTCCAGAACCCAAATAACTATTGTAAATAGGCATTGTCAGAGTTAGTAAGGCACATATAAACTAAAAGAATCAGTTTGACGTAAATAAATCGCTAATCCGGCCGAGGTTCAGTCTCATTATAGAAGAGAAGGAGTTTCTTATAGGTTAGATCAGTTTCATGTTGACTGTTAAGGTAGCATCCGGAGTACAAATAGTGCCACGCAGAGAAGGTATAGGTAAGCTCCAGGAAAGTCTCAAGGATCTGATGGCAGGTTGTAATATCATTAATGTATACAGGGGCAATAGTCCAACCCATCATATACTCATGCAGGTCAGCAAAATAGTGTAGGTCCATGGAGGGATTTAGACCCACATCGGGACAGATCAAAGGAGCTGTAGATACATAAACATTTGATGTATTGGTCATAACATATCCTCTGGAGGTAAAGCGAAAGGGTGGATCTCCTTTCCCAACGTGGCTCAGGATTTTACAGTTGAGGGTTATAGCAGGAGGCTCCAATGGCTCAATGCTAATAGGGATATCTCCCACAGCAGCCATGTCGCAATTCCCAGGTGAACATAGGAAGGATGAATCGCCTCCCCGTAGATTCTCCAGCTGTCTGCAAAGTCTAATGGTGGAGGCATCGATCTCTTGCAGGATATATCGGTCTCTTCAGTCTTGGGACTGGCTGGTAGTCACTACCGACACCAGTCTCAGGGGCTGGGAAGCAGTGGTCCTGGGCTTGACTACGGACCACGGTGGAGTCAGCACTGCCGATAAATATCCTGGAACTCTCGGCTGTTTGGAAGGTATTATCCCTGGCAGAAGACAGGCTGTGGGGTCTCCCCAAAAGGGTCCAGTCAGACAACGGCACGGCTGTGGCGTACCTGAATCTTCAGGGAGGCACGGGCAGAAAACTGGCCATGTGGGAGGTATCTCGGATTTTCTTATGGGCGGAGCAGAATGTTCCAGCCTTATCGGTGATATTCATCCCCGGGGTGAAGAATGTCAAGGCTGATTTCTTGAGCAGGGAGGAGCTGCTCGAAAGGGAATGGATGTTGAATCCACAGATATTTCAACAGATTGCATCTCGATGGGGGACCCCCGAGGTGGATCTAATGGCGTCCAGGTTCAACCGTTGGGTTCCCAGATTCTTCTCCAGGACGAGGGATCCCTTAGCATCCGCTGTGGATGCAATGTCCGTTCCCTGGACAGGGAATCTGGCATACATTTTCCCGCCGTTTTTGATGATTGCAAGGGTTCTGAAGAGAATCCGGTCCCAAGGAATTCCGGTAATACTAATAGCTCCGGATTGGCCGAGGAGGTCTTGGTATTCGAGTGTTCGGAAACTGTCAGTGGAATCGTGGCGCCTACCTTAAAGGCCCGACTTACTAAGCCAAGGACCCTTCTTCCATCTGGATTTAGCTCGGCTAACTTTGACGGCTTGGCTATTGAAACCGCCTTTTTGAAGAGCAAAGGTTTCTCAGAGGCAGTGGTGAATACCATGATTAAGGCAAGGAAGTCGGTGTCTTCGGCCAACTACTATAGGGTCTGGAAGACCTATATTAGGTGGTGAGAGCGTCAGAAGTCTCATACGTCCAGGTTTCGACTCAAAATTGCTTGAATTCCTTCAGGATGGATTTTCTTCAGGTCTCAGTCTCCAAACGCTTAAAGTTCAGATATCAGTTCTGTCAATCTTCTTTCAGAAGAGAGTGGCTGTACTTACGGAGGGGCAAACCTTCCTTCAGGGGGTTTCCAGGTTGAAACCACCATACAAACAGCCAGTGGCACCCTGGGCTTTGTCTATGTCGGCTGACCTTAAGTTCCTTACGTGGAAATTGGTGTTTTTATTGGCTGTTTCCTCTACAAAGAGGGTTTTGGAGTTGGGGGCATTGTCCTGTAAGCCTCCCTTCCTTATTTTTCATGACAATAGGGCTGTTCTTAGAACAGCTCCCCAATTTTTGCCGAAAGTAGTTTCTGCTTTCCATTTGAATCAGGAGATCGTTCTGCCTGTGTTTCAACCCCCAGAGGGTTCTAGGAAAAGGGACAAATTGAGGAATTTGGATGTGGTGCGCGCCTTGCGCATTTATGTGGACAGGGTTAAAGGTTTTCGGAGGACTGATACCTTATTGGTCTTGTACGACGTACACAAGATAGGCTGGCCCGCTTCTAAACAGACAATTGCCAGGTGGGTGAGATCAGTTATTGCTTTTGCATATACTAAGGTTGGTAGGCCTGTTCTGGCCAGGATAAACGCACATACCACCAGGTCTGTTGCCACCTCCTGGGCGGTTCGAAATGGGGCTACAGCTGAGCAGTTATGCAAGGCCGCCACTTGGTCATCTGTTCCCACTTTTGCCAAATTCTACAGGTTCCATGAGTTCGCATCGAGCAGTGATGAGAGCTGCAGACCTTCTGACGAGCAGTGATGAGAGCTGCAGACCTGAGCGTACCCTCCCAAAGGACCGGCTCTTGAACGTCCCAATGGGAGCTGTGTCACCAGGACCATTGAAAGAGAAAAAAAGGATTTTTGTAAGAACTTACCGTTCAAATCCCTTTCTCTGAGTCCATCCTGGTGACACAGCGATCCCTCCCTTACGCTCAGTAAGTATTGCCAGGTTCATGATGTTTCATGTTATGATGGTTATAAAAATGTTTAAGTTTGTGCATATAATATGTTCAGGTGTTTGTACTGAGTTGATGTATTCCAGTGGCTTTGAAAGTTGGACTGAGGATTCTGGGATGCAGTGGGAGGAGCCTACCACTCTAAAAGCTTTGGTATAGGTGCCTGGCTCCTGCAGACCCTCCTACATCCCAATGTGAGCTGTGTCACCAGGACCATATCAGAGAAAGGGATTTGAACGGTAAGTTCTTACAAAAATCCCTTTTTTTGGGCCAATTTCCGATAAATCGTCCGATATATCGTCTGATGTTTACCGATAATCAGTCGAAAATCCCCCAGATTTCGGTCCGATGCGCGCTCTCGTGGATCTTCTGCTAAATCTTCTGATCTTACGTGCTGAGAGAAAGATCAGAAGATTTAACAAAAGATCCATAGGAACGCACATGGGATCTTAAGAAAAATCTTTGGTAAAGATGTGCCCTTGCTTGAAATCTTTTGTCCAGGACAGACAAAATATTTGAAGGCTAATTTATGTTCACATCTTATGATCACAGATCTTTCTAGTGTGTGGGCACCTTATGACTTGCGCCACCTGTGTCCTCACTCTACTTGAGAACCTGAGAAATAATTAGAAAACGAGGGGAACACATAGGCCAGGGTTAAACACCCTGGAACTGTTATGGCAACCACTGCCCCCACGGTCGGATCCGTGGTCCAAGATAGAACCTGGAGACCTGACAATTGTGTCTGTATGCCATCAAGTCTATCTTTGGGAGACCCCAGAACACCACTGAAAAATCCACAAGACTATCTGCAGAGTCATCCTGCTGCGAGTACCGCCTTGAAGAATTAAGTAAGCCAAAGCCGTGTTATTGTCTGAATGTATTCGGTAGGTTTGGCTTTTTTCTTTGGACCACAGACCTTGAAATCTGAGGTGCAGGAACATTGCCTTCCCAGCCAGAGACTGGCATCGGTCGTGATGACCAGCCAATCCCATTAGCGAAGGAAGACGCCCCATTTGTAGAGATTCCAGATCTGCCCACTTGATCAATGAGCTCCTTGTCTCCTGAAACAGCCACAGAGTTCCCTGTTTCACGGTTCCCTGACCAACAGGTCAGAATGTTCCACATAAAGGGCCTTGAGAGAAACCACACCTACTGGAGAGTTTCGAAAGATGATAATTTATTTCCCCACAGTTTAAAACTCTGCCAAATTTTTAGATTCAGCGATTGGAGAATCAACCGCACCAACTGGTGAAAGTTTATTGCCTTTAGACTTATGTGATCTTGGACGCACATCTTCAAATACATTTCTGAGAGGATGTTAGATGAGACTTTGAAAGAATCAACATCCACCCCTGATCTCAGAGAAGCTGCCATCGTCAGATGTTCCTGCCATTTTTTCTGCAGATTTGGACTTGACCCAGAGGGGATGCAGTTTAAACCCCGGCGGTCGGGATCCCGGCGTTCAAAATCCCGACGCCGGAATCCCAACACTTTCTCCCCCCCGTGGGTGTCCACGACACCCTCGGAGGGAGAATAAATTAGTGTGCCGAGCGTAGCGAGGCACCGGGCCTGCTGCGTGGCGAATGCAGCGAGCACGCAAGGGGGGGGTGCGTTCCACGTCCCCCCCTTGTCGGGATTCCAGGCGTCGGGATTTTGAACGCCGGGATCCCGACCGCCGGCTTTTCATGCCGAATCCGACCCAGAGGTTGTCCAATAAAGGAATGAGCACAATTCCTTTTGCCTGAGAGCTATTGTCATGACAGCCATCACTTTTGTGAAAACTCTCGTAGCTATGGCTAACCCTAAAGGTAGAGCCAGAAATTGCAGAAGAGTTTCTCCACTTGTGAAACGCAGAGAAGATTGATGTTCACAGTCTATAGGCACAAGTAAAAGAGGGTCCTGGATTTCCTTGGACGCTAGAAACTCTCCAGGTTCTATGCTTAAGAACACCGACCTCAGGGATTCCATCCTGAAGTGACCCACCCACTTCAGGTTTAGAATGGGTTTGACGGAACCGTCCAGTCTGAGGATAAAGAAAATAATAGAAGAAAATCCCTTCTTTCTTCCCGCAAGCGAGCTTCTCGCGGCAGGGGTGTTGGGAACAATACCTCTGGAGGGGTACTCCTGAGATTGATCCTGTAACCCTGAGAAATTGAGATAACCCAAAGGTCCAGTGTGGAGATTCCACACATCTTGAAACTGCAGGAGGCGCCCCCCCCCCCCCCCACTCTGATTTCAAAACGTGGAATCTCCGCCCCATTATGCTGAGGCCTTATCCTCACATTCGGAAAGGTGGTCCTTTGCAATGGTCCTTAAATGTGATCTAGGAGCCTTTCTTATGCTAGAAGGAATTTTTCCTCTACCTGTCTGTATATTGGATGCACCCTCTATAAAGAAGGAGTAAAAGGTGCCTAAAAACTCCAACCTAGACACTGGATGCTTAGACGTGGCGGGAAGAAAAGGGCTCTTTCCCCCTGTGGCCTGTATAAAGGTGGAATAGCGTTCCACTCCAAACAGAATTTCTCCCTAAAAGGCCAAAACATCTAGAGACCTCTTGGATTCACTGTCAACCAAGACCTCTCCTGGCTGTCACTGAGGTAGCTGGTTCTCCATACGCCCTCTTGGTGCCTTATCACCCAGCTACATAAAAGTACTCCGCAGCTCACTTTAACATTTCCATCAAATCAAAAGCTACTGTGTCAGACTGACGTTTAGTACACCAGGCATATGCCCACTTTTTCATGGCCTTGGAAAATCCAAGCAGATGTCTAATATGGTGTAAGGTAAAAGCATACCTATTTATACAGCCATAAGACAGCTCGCCATCTCTTTTGTCTACGGGGTCCTTAAAAAACAGCACCCCCTCCTACGATGAAAGCAATGAATAGACAACCTGGTCACAGGCGCCTCCACCAGAGTGGTCTTTTCCCCCAATTTTACGTGCTCCTCTAGCACTAGGCACATGTTTCCAAACCTGCTTCCCCAACTAATGCTACCATACCCTCACCTGAGGGGAAAGGTAACTGTATCCCTGCGCAGTCTCTAAAATACTCTGCACTGGCACTTTTATCCTCCTCAGAGATTGAAAGCCTTTATAAATGCTAGAATCACATCCTCAATGCCAGGGAAAGGATTTCTTCACTTAAGGAGTCCTCAGGACACACACCTCATTATCAGAATTTTAAATCAGCAGGGGAAGTGTAGATAAGGGGTGCCTGGGCAAAATTACCACAGGAGCCTTGCTCAATGAGCTCCTTGTTTGCAGACATTTTATGGACACTCCGAGTAGTGTCCTGCATACCCTGCAGTAAAGCAGAGACTCCCTGAGATGGGACACAGAAGGTTGGGAGGAGGAAAAAGGCCTAGGAGATTTTACTATGTCATCTCTCTGCCTATTCAAGACCCGTGCTATGGCAATTATAGGTCTCCTCAGGGCAGCTGCCCATGCAGGTACAGGCTGCTCAGACCTCTGGCTTGAGCCCCACTTTGCACAGACTCACATGAGGGGCACAAATCCCCCTGATCCATCTGTTCAACTGTTAATTACTACTACAATCTGCAGATAATGTACATGGACGGCATCCCTTCCCTATGAGTAGCAACATAACACTTTTTAGTCATAAAAAGACAGTGTACATTATTCTTAGCTGATGCCTGATATTGTGCAGAGTACTTCTCTGTCTTGTTCTGCTGCAATGGATCCTCAGCAATCCCAGGGAAAACGCTGCCCAGGAGAGACTTTCACTCAGTTCTGCAGTGTAATCCATACTTCAGCTCCTGTGGAGAGAAAATGGCACCAAAACAGAGTGTAGGAAGAGACCCAATCTCTGCTTCAGCGAGGAGGGAAACCTTTTGTTGGCCCCTCTTCCTCCATCAGCCACTCCTACTAAGTGTCTCACCTCCAGTGACTCCCCTCAGACTGGGAATACTCGGAGGCGTCCAGCTACGCTGGACTCCTGTAATAGGCTTCACCTCCATTGCTGGATTTCAGCCTATAAACCCCTTAAGATGGCACCCGCCATCGCGGGGGGTCCATCCCCCACAATCCCCCCCCCCCCCTAAGCAGGGAGCCGGTTCAGGACGCCCCCGAGACCCAGGACAACCTCTCTGTAATGGAGGTTGAAGCGCTATGTAGGAGACGCAGCTGCGTCTCTCTGCACACAGAGCGCTGACAGGATGCACTTCTGTCAGCCTCTGCTGCGCTCTCAGTGTATGTAAACTTCTAGTAGAAGTAACACACTGGAAAGCTTGTACTAACTAGTGAATTAATAAAATAACAAACACCTAGCTACTCTCACAACATGGCTGCAGTCAGCAGCCAGTCAGCACAGCACCCACTCCAGTGGGCACCTAAAAGGAACCAATGGACTCTGGGATGCAGAAGGGAGGAGCCTGATCACAAAGAAGTCAGCATAGGGGCCTTGCACCTTCGGACCCTCCTACATCCCAAGGTTGAAGCTGTGTCACCAGGATGGACAAAAGAAAAATAAAGCTTTTAACTTATAAACCCCCAGTAGACAGGTTGCTGGCCCCGCGCCCTGTGTAACTATTAGATGTTTAAAATGCAAGGTATAACTCAATACAGCTTTCCTGACCCCACCCTTTATATAGGTTCTGTCTGAATCTGAGCTAATCTGCTAAGCGTAAGTCCTTAGCTTCTGCTCACTTGCCAAATTTTGCAGTCTGACGACTCGTAATCTGAAGAAATTTCTGATGCAAAGCAGAGATCCTCTAAGTCAGACACTGAAAAATGTCCCTGACCAGTGTGGCTTCGTTAGTATGGGCTGCTAGGGATGTCCTTACCTAAGCCAGACCCTCAGCCTACAGCACAGCCTCCTTTATTCAAAGGAAGGACCTGTCCATTTTCACGTCTCCACAGCTAGGAAAGCTCTTTAGGGAGACCTGGGAAAATCCTACCAAGAACTTTCTCTTGACTAGGTGTTTTTTCCTTTTAACCTTGTGAGGAAGGAAAAGAAAAGGTTGGAAAATGTTCCGCCAGTCGATGCCCATGTTGCACGTCTGGTTAAGTCCCTTAAGGAACCTACAGATAGATTTATGGAATTGTTCCAATTTTCTATCTATGCAAATTCAGGAGCAGTTATATTCCCTGCATTTGCTTCTGCATGAGTTTCATTGGCCTTTACTTTTGACATACCTGGGGAAATTTACTAAAGGAAATTTGTAAAAAATAGGTGTATTTATATCCAGAAATACACTTATTTTTGACATTTACTATCCCGAAAATACGGCAATTCGTATTCGTATTGATAGCACATCAATACGAATACGAATTTCCGTATTTCGGGATAGTAAATTTCAAAAATAAGTGGATACAAATACACCTATTTTTTTTACAAATTTCCTTTAGTAAATTTCCCCCACCTTGTCTAAAGGGCTAAGATCCGGAACAAAATGTTCAGATCTTATAGTCCTCGTGGACAGTACTCATGTGGCGAATACCTAAAAAGAAAGATAGAGAAAAAAGACTCTGTTTGTACCAGGGGGCTTAACGGCAAACCGCATCGGACACATCGATCAACAGAAGCTACTCTTCTGTTTTCAAAGGGTACATTCCCAGGCAATTCTTTTCAACAAGTCTGCCTGTAGACATCGACAGGGCTACTGCTCTCCACAGGGCTTTTCTCTCCCTCTTCACGGTGGGGGTTGTAATCTCGGTTCCTTTACATCAACAGGGCACCAGGTTCTATTACACCCTGTTCCTGGTAATGGCCCCTTGGATGTCTTTTTGGTCACTTCATCGCAATTTGTGTGATCACAAGGGAGATGACAGTGATGACAGCCCACTTGTGACTGCAAGCGATTTGAATCCTGACATAACTGGACAATGGCAAACTCTCAGGTCAGTCTCCAGGAACATGTCAATCTGACAGTAATAATGTTACAGGGATACGAATGGTTCATCAACTGGCATAAGTCTAGCATGATTCTCCTGGGTACCCTTCTGGATACCTCGCTGCAAAAGGTTTTCCTCCCCATGACAACAGTCTGTTCAGGACTTAGTTCGGATGTTCCTATATCTAAGGACCGTCTCCATTCACCTTGCATGCGCCTTCCCTCCATTCAGAGGTATTTCACCAGTTGGTGGTACGGTGGGTTCAGCCTCAGATCGACCTATTTGCCTCACGGCACAACCACAAAGTTGCCTTGTTACGTAGCATGCACAAAAGACCCGGGTGCATTTCTAATAGACGCACTGGCAATTCCGTGGCCATTTCAAATGGTGTATCTCTTTCCTCCGATTGTCCTTCAAAAGATTCAAGTGGAAAGGGTAATAGCCATTCTGGTTGCACCCAACTGGCCAAAGCGAACATGGATCGCAGATCTCAAGGATCTCCAGTGCACACCCTGTGGCATCTACCTCTACAGCCAGACTTACTCACGCAAGGCCCCTGTCTTCATCCAGACCTTCCTCGTCTGAAGTTGATGGCATGGCGGTTGAGCAGTCGGTCTTAAAGGCTAGAGGTTTTTGAGACCAAGTTATTCATACTATGATTTCTGCTTGTAAACCATCTACAGTTAGAGTTTACCACAGGGTGTGGCGGACTTATTTCGCGTGGTGTTTAATGCGTCATTTGCCTCCTAGGCAATATTCTTTGTCAAGGTTATTGACTTTTTTACAAGAGGGAATGGCATCCTTAAGAGTCCAGGTATCTGCCTTGTCTGTTTTATTTCAAAAGAGGATTGCTCAGTCTTCTGCGGTTAAGACTTTCCTGCAGGGTGTTTTACACTTGCAGCCTCCTTATGTTTCCCCAGTTCACCCTTGGGATTTGATTATTGTTCTCAAGGCTTTACAGAAGGCTCCATTTGAGCCTTTGGCGGAGGCCGTTTTGCATTGGTTGACATGGAAGATGGTTTTTCTCCTTGCCATTGCTTCGGCTCGGAGGGTTTCGGACCTAGGTGCTTTATCAGTTAAGACACCTTTTCTAGTTTTCCACAAAGACCGGGCAGTACTCCATACTCGTTTGGACTATCTTCCTAAAGTGGTATCCATTTTCCACTTGAATCAGGAGATTGTTGTCCCGGCTTTTTTGCCTTCTGGTTCTTCTTCCGACGATTCGGATTTAGTTACTTTAGATGTGCGTGCATTACGTCTTTATGTTCGGAGAACCAAGGCTCTCCGAAAAACGGATTCTTGTTTATTCTTTATGATGGGCGTAAGAGGCTGGCCAGCCTCTAAACAGTCCATTGCACGATGGATCAGAACGCCCATTCGTCAAGCCTATCTTTTCTCGTGTAAGCCAGTTCCGGTCTCCGTTAGAGCCCATTCTACTCAGCTCGGTAGTATCGTCCTGGGCGGCGGGCCGGGGTGCTTCTGCTGAGCAGATTTGTAGAGCAGCTACCTGGTCTTCTGTACATACGTTTATCCGTTTTTACAGGTTTGACTCCTTCGTCACTGCTGATACAGCATTTGGTAGAGGAGTCCTCAGTGCAGCTAGGGAGCGTTCCCACCCTTGAGGGACTGCTTTAGGACGTCCCATGGTACCAGTGGTCCACCATAGGCTGAAGGAAAAAACAGGAATTTTGGTCTTACCTGTTAATTCGGTTTTTCTGAAGCCATGGTGGATCACTGGGCGCCCACCCTTTGCTCTTATCTGCTGTGTTTGAGTGTATCTCTGTCTTGTTTATTCAAGTCTCTAGTATTGGGGTGTATGTGTGTGTGTGGGTCGGCTTCACCTTTTCCTGTTCCTTGGGCTTTGGTAGTAAATAAACTGATTAGCCTGGGGGCAGGGCAGCATATTAAGGAGGCCATCCCAGCTGCACTCTCAGAAGTTTAACTCCTTGGTGCCCGGTCTGGAGGACCTACAATATCAGACTAAATGCTGCCCACACGAACAAGCGCCCCCCTCACTCGATTTCACCCACAGGCATGTGAATGGATGTTTAGCATAAACATCCATTCGCAACCTTGCCTGCAGGGCTGCAATCATTTGATGGTCACGACCATAGAATGATTATAACTGGCCACTCAAATAGAAGTCAGTGGAGACTGACTTATATTTGCCGCCATTTCCCAGAAGACAGGGCAGATGGCTGACGTCATGCCGCCTGCCCCCGGCACCCCGCCTCATGGCTTAATTACCATGAGAACATCCAGCAATCAAATTATTATGAACTCCATGATGTGCAGTTATGCAGGTGCAGGGCATGTTCCATCCTCCCACAACACTCCCAGTTCACACCCAAAGCCGAATGTAACAGTGTGGACTGGATGGAGGATGCTGCTTCAGAGACTCCAATAGCAGCTGCTATGACCCTCTCCCGGCATGGACTCACACCAGTGACCACTTGCTCCTCCAGCACATGCACCGGTACATGCTGCAAGCACCAACCAGATGAAGGCTTCCGCTCCAGACACACAGCACAGCATCAGGTGATCAGACAGAAAGGGGTGGAGACAGTGCCATTAAGGGGGGGGGGGGAGAGTGGGGACTTTTAACCCTGGTCTGGGTCTGATGGAGAGAGCATAGGCAGGGGACCAGTGAGCAAGGCTTTTATCCTATAGATTGTAAGCTTGCAGCAGGGCCCTCTAACCCCCAAGTCTGTCTGTTGTTACCCATTTTGTTTTATCACTGTCTACTATTGTAAAGCGCAACGGAATCTGTTGCGCTATATAAGAAACTGTAAATAAATCTGGTTGACTTGAAGTGTCTGATAAGAATTGGTAATTAACAGTTAATTGTCTCTGTTTATGTATTTGTAATGCAAATGTTAATATAGGTTGAGTATCCCTTTTCCAAATAATTCCGGAAATCATACATTCCAGTAAGCAAAATTGTTTTTTGCAAAAAACCTACTTGGGACATGTGTACATACCTCACAACTTTTGAAGCTGGGAGGTCCCGAAAAGGGGGCGCGGCCTCGAGAAAAGGAGGCATGACCTCACGGGGGTGACGCGAACTCCGGCCACGCCCCCGTTTTCGCCGCTCGTCGGCGCTGAATAGACGCTGTGCGCATGCGCACATCGTCTATTCTTGGCAAGCTGGGGGGGCTCCCAACTGTCCCCCCCCACGCGGGACAATGGCGGCCCCGGGCGGGACGCGGGAACGTCCCCGAATATCGGGACGTTCCCGCGGTAAGCGTGACAGTTGGGAGGTATGTGTGTACGAGCACTACTGAGGACATGATATGTAACTGCCACTAAATATCTGCAAGAAAATTATTGTGTACAACCTCAGGTACTGAATTTGAATGCCATCCAAACTTTTTTGTATGTTTTGAAACCTTGTTTTATGCACAAATAAAATCTATTTGTGTGTATTTCATGTGTTTCTACAACATAAATGCAAGATACCTCAAGATAAATCATTGAAATATAAAAATATTCTGTACTTGTGTATTATCACGGCGCCCAGTATGCTATTTCCGTAGCGGGCTTTTCTGCTTAGTACAATCGCATCGCATGTCACTTTTCCATTGCATGCAATATGATGCAATTTCCCTAGTTAATTTATTCACTGCTGCCTGTACAATTTTTGCATCGCATAACATAACACTGAAATACTATAACACTAAAATTGCATGCGATTGCATGTGATTTTAACTTAGGGTGTTCTGTCACATACTGTATGCATATACACAGTGTCATATGTGTGTAAAAGCCTTGTTTATATGTATGTGATAGTTCTGAGACGAAGAATGAAAGGTCTGTTTCGTGGGGAACACACTAATAATAGGAAAATACTAAAATATAACTTTTATTAGTTTTATCATTAATATGCCCAATATTTACTATATGGGAATCACAGTTACAGTGAAAAATAGAGGTAAAAACATAGACATACAAACATATACACTTAGGGCCTTATTCTAGTTTACTCTTTCTGACAAAATCCTTCTAAGATGGACTAAACCATGTGCACTGCAGGGGGGGCAGATGTAACATGTGCAGAGAGAATTAGATTTGTGTGAGCTATTTTGTTTCTGTGCAGGGTAAATACTGGCTGCTTTATTTTTACACTGCAATATAGATCTCACTTTGAAGTAAAACCCTACCTAAATCTAATTCTCTCTGCGCAAGTAACATCTGCCCCACCTGCAGTGCACATGGTTTTGTCCATCAAATAAGGATTTTGTCAGAAAGAGTGTGCTCAAAAGAAAGGAAATTGGTGTGTTAAAATTACACAAAAATCCAGTGGAAAAGATGCTTGTTGGATTATAGCTAGTGATACTGTAATCTGATGAGATAATCCCCTCACAAATGAGATGTGTATCTGATTATGTATTAATAATACAGGGATCTAGTGTGCTGTATGATCCCAAGATACTATCCATCTGTTTTATGTGATAGCACTTATTCCATAGACCTCTATTGCCATCTACTGGTTTGTTGGGTAAATTGCACTCATTTATTATTTGTGCAACTATCCTTTGGTGCCACCTGCTGGTTCGGTGAGTGTGTTATGTACCACATTCTGTTTATATGATATATACAGCAGTCAAAGGAATTGCTTATACAGCAGTTGGAGGGATTGCTTGTATAGCAATAGAAGGGGATATCACTGTAGCACTCTTGTATTTAACTAGGAGGGTATATTGTACATATTTATACACAGGATTTTATATATCTTTTCCTGTCCTTTCCTAAAGGTGTGATCAGTTCCACACACCTTTCTACCTCTTCCTATATTCCCTCAAAACATAATTATTTTGCCTAGTGTTTCGGGAATCTTGTAATACAGAGCTATATTAATCAATCTATATCACATTCAGTATATTTAGGCTAACAAGCATTTCAAACTATATTTCATGCCAACGCTAATGTTTCACTATCTGACACAGCTTTATCAAGGCCAACCGGAATGTCCTAGCTGGCTCATACTTATTCATATTCATTAGGCAATGAGAATCCTGCCTTAATGTCACATGTGTACTAGGTCCTATCATGGGCCTTATTGACCTCATTAGTATATTGGGTGCCTCCCATTTTATCAGGTGTGTTCACCTAGGAGCGTCACTGCTCCCCCTCACATGATCGGGTGCCCGCATCACGTGGTCGGCATCCGGCACCACGTGACCGCCCAGCGTCCCAGCTTCTTGCGTCATCCTCCGCCCATGTGATCATTCAGCTAGATCACACGGGCGGTCAGGTGACGCATCACCTGACTGCAATAGCCAATTCCTTCAGTCGTACCCAGAAGTAGCTGGTGTCTTTAGTCCTATAGCCCCTGCCCCGGACTCTGTATGATCTATAAGGATTGATGTCAATTCCTTATTTTTTTATATTGAATTTTAAAGTTGAATCTTCTATTTGTACTGTTGGAGTCTCTTATTCCTATATCGTCATGTTCGCTGAGCGACCAGATTGCCAGCGATTGGCGTGTGCACTGGCGATAAATCGCCGGGTGCACGCTCCCGTTTTTAGACCATCTCTGGTCACTAATGAAAAGGAGACGCTGAGCAATATATCGGCCCCTATGTGTACACAGC
The DNA here is from genome assembly GCF_055691185.1 of Crinia signifera. Taxonomy (NCBI): domain Eukaryota; kingdom Metazoa; phylum Chordata; class Amphibia; order Anura; family Myobatrachidae; genus Crinia; species Crinia signifera. The sequence goes on from NC_139219.1 coordinate 135,077,343, forward strand.
TTTAGACTCCTCAATAACCCCCAAAGCTAACATTCTTTTAACCTCTTCAGAGGAAACTTGGCTCCGGCCCTCAGGTATTCTGTACGGCTTAACGTTTACCTTGACATTATGCTCAGTGACTGTCATGCTGAACTACATAATTAGTTTCTGGAAGGTCAGAGAAGATATCCCTATAATACTGCAAAAACTCCCTGGTCTCTTGTTTTTGGGACTTTGAGAGAGCTTTGCCTATGGTAAATTTGTCAATATCTCAGTGGGACTCCAAACGTGACTCTGGAGTAGTTACCAGTGACTATCTTGCCAAGCCTGGTGTATATTATAATTGACCTCACTAACTTTTTCCACCACGTCAAAAGGGCCTTGCCATTTGGCCAAGAACTTGCTTCGTGAGCCCCAGGACTAGCACCCGATCACCAGGGTTGAATGATCGGTACTTGTGAGTTATCCGGGCGTCCGATTTTTTGATTGTATGCCTTAAGTTAAGGCATACAATCAGATGCGATGCGCTGCGATATCGCATCGCATCGCATCGCATGCGACCATCGGATGCGATGACCCGATTTTTCCATAGGAATCAATGTTAAAATGATTCCTATGGAAAAAGGGGTCCTTTTCATACCCCTACTATCCAAGTGGGCATGGAGTTGGATATAAACCTGTGGCGAGCGTAGCGAGCCACCGAGCCCGAAGCGTGGCGAGCGAAGCGAGCCCCGCGAGGGGACGGTATTCTGTGTCCCCTCGCGGGGCTCGCTACGCTCGCCACGCTTCGGGCTCGGTGGCTCGCTACGCTCGCCACAGGTTTATATCCAACTCCATGCCCACTTGGATAGTAGGGGTATGAAAAGGACCCTTTTTCCCATTGAATTCCATGTTAAAATGGACTCAGTCCATTTTAACATTGATTCCTATGGAAAAATCGGGTCATCGCATCGCATCGCATCCGATGGTCGCATGCGATGCGATGCGATGTCCCGATCCGACCCGATTTAAAAATCGGACGCCCGGATAACTCACAAGTACCGAATGATCTAAGCTTGGATGTCCTATTGTACACTGCTCAAAAAAATAAAGGGAACACGAACAGAACACATCCTAGATCTGAATGAAATATTCTTATTTACTTTGTTCTTTACATAGTTGAATGTGCCGACAACCAAATAACACACAAATTATCAATGGAAATCAAATTTATGGAGGTCTGGATTTGGAGTCGCACGCAAAATTAAAGTGGAAAAACACACTACAGGCTGATCCAACTTTGATGAAATGTCTTTAAAACAAATCAGAGAGGCTCAGTAGTGTGTGTGGCCTCCACGTGCCTATATGACCTCCCTACAATGCCTGGGCATGCTCCTGATGAGGTGGCGGATGTCCTTTTGACGGATCTCCTCCCAGACCTGGACTAAAGCGTCCGTCAACTCCTGGACAGTCTGTGGTGCAATGTGGCATTTGTGGATGGAGCAAGACATTATGTCCCAGATGTGCTCAATCGGATTCAGGTCTGGGCCAGTCCATAGTATCAATGCCTTTGTCTTTCAGGAACTGCTAACACACTCCAGCCACATGAGGTCTTGCATTAGGAGGAACCCAGGGCCAACCGCACCAGCATATGGTCTCACAAGGGCTCTGAGGATCTCGGTATGCATTGATGTGCCATCCTGGATGAGCTGCACTAACCTGAGACACTTGTGTGGGTTGTAAACTCCATCTAATGCTACCACTAGAGTGAAAGCACCGCCAGCTTTCAAAAGTGACCAAAACATCAGCCAGAAACCATAAGATCTGAGAAGTGGTCTTTGGTGTCCACCTGTAGAACAAATCCTTTATTGGGGGTGTCTTGCTAATTGCCTATAATTTCCACCTGTTGTGGAAATTATTGCTTACTAAGTGGACAGTTTGATTTCACAGAACTGTGTTTGACTTGGAGTTACATTGTGTTGTTTAAGTGTTCCCTTTATTTTTTTTGAGCAGTGTATATTTGGCTCTGGGCTTCTTGTGCCCATTCTAAGTGTTCCTTCACAATTGTCATGACTCTGCTCATACGTTCCTGCAATTTTGCAACATATTCAGTAACACTTGTGTGGTATAGATTCACTTTCCCATGTCTCTTTAGCAACATCAAGGTGTCTCCGGGGGTGTCTCCATACAGCAATTCAAATTTGGAAAAACCAGCGGATGACTGAGGGACTTATCGGATGGAAAACAACAAATAGGGCAACAAACAATCCCAGAACCAACCATGTTTTTCTACCACCTTTTCTAACATCCCCTATAGCGTTTTATTAAACCTCTCCACGAGGCCATCTGTTTGGGTATGATCCACAGATGTTCCCAACTGTTTCATTTTTAGCATTTTGCATAACTTTCATAACCTTAGACATTAAAGGGGTACCTTGATCGTTTAGGATTTCTTTTGGAATGCCAGTTCAAGAAAATATATAAAATAACTCTCGGCCAATGCATTTGGAGGAGGTAGTTCGTAGTGGAATGGCCTCTGGATATCTTGTGGCATAATCAAAGACCACCAAAATGTATTGGTGGCCTGGGGCAGATTTGACTATTGGGCATACTAAATCAATGGCTATCCTATCAAACGGTACCTCAATTATTGGCAGGGGAACCAAAGGAATCCTGAAATGACATAGGAGCATTCACTTGACAGGTTGGGCAAGACATGCAATAATTCTCAATTTCTTTATAACAACCTGGCCAATTAAATATTTGTAAAACTTGCTCTTGAGTTTTATCTCCACCCAAATGATCCCCTAACACATAAGTGTGAGCCATGTCAAGAAACCTATGCCTATATGGCTCTGGCACCAATATTTGTACCACCAATTTATCTAGTACCTTTGTGACCTGATACAGCAAATTATTAACAGCAAATTACAGAAAACATTGGTCAGCATTTGGCTCTTGAGGAACATCATTCAAAACACTTACATTTTCTCATGCACCTTTCAGGGTTAAGTCTCACAACTAAGCAGCTCCAAAATGATCCTGTGATACTTCCAAGTCAGGGACATTCTGCTCAGGGGTAGACAGCTCATCATCATCTCCTGCCAAAACTGCTAAGGGAGAACTATCATTTACCTCTGTGGTCACCCCTACAGAATCAGGAGACTCATTCTGGAACTGGACTGAGAGACCTTGGCCCAAGACCACATCTCCCAGAACAATGGAAAATCACGTCCAACAGTGCTATGACTGGGACACCATTTACACTGAGTTGTCGCTCCTGCGGACCCTGTCCCTGCAGAGCAGGCATGTCCAAACTATGGTCCTCCAGTCCCATCATGCCTTTCCACACTTTTGCTATTAGGGAATGCTAAAACTATGGCAAGACATGCTGGGATGTGTAGTTTTACAACGTAAAGGTATATGGGAAACACAAGTAGTGGTGTGTGTGTTACTTCCTGTTCTAGGTGACAAAAAACCAAGGTGGCCAAAAAGTGCCAATCTGGGCAAGCCATATAATCGCCCACCCCCTTGTATTGCATAATATTAGGGCGCCCAAGGCAGCATGAGTCAGTACAAAGGCAGAGGAAGAGCAATTAAGTGATCCAGAAGGTAGACACTAAGATAATTTTGGATGAGCAGTGGCCATGCAAAATAGCTTAAAGGCTGCTGTCCTCCAAGTGAGGATACCATGGAAGTTTGGGGGAGGGAGGGGGGAAGCAGTGACCGTATAAAAGAGTTCAAAGACCACCACCCCTATCCATGTTATGAGCAAAGGTAAATAAGACGATAATACTGTAGGCCACTTGTAAGGATCAGTTTTATGGGATTACAGTACCATGAACCCTGCACTTACCGCCACCAGGCTGCAGTTGGTACTTGGAAGGTGGGACCTTATTTTTTGGCTGGTTCAGAATAACACTGGTAACGATTTGGGAAACAATAAAATCCACTCTTCCCATCCGCCCATTTTATTTTATTTTATTATCAGTAATAAATCCTCCTTCCCCAGACACAGATTCAATGTTTGCTGAAAGATTAGACAACTGTGTTTGCAGGATTGACTGTAGAATCTGCTAGGAGGTCTTCAGTAGGATTGTATAACCAGTCAGATCTGCTGAGGATTGGACAAGTATCTACTAAGCTTAAGATACTTTAAAGCCCCATACACACTATCCAATTTTCTAAGTGATATTGCTCAAAAGGGGCCTCTGAGCGATATCTTTTTTTTTTTTTTTTAAAGGTATTGTTAACACTGCTTTCCTGTGCATTGGCAACCACCCCCTGTTGCCTAAACATTCAGGTAAATTTTGACTATGTAGCTAACAACCTGCATGCAGGTCCCGGAGACATCACTGAACGATATTGGTAATATTGTTTACGCACTAGATCATCCACCCACGGATTTGCTGTTATCATGAACGATAGTTAATGTCTGGTGTGTAATGGGCTTAAGAGATTTCTAATATGTATTAGTGTATTATACTTTTTGTGACTGCAGTCTTGTATCTAACAAAAACATGACTCCTACAAGACTTACTATTTTGATCCTTGGTGTATCAACAAAGGAATCCCAAATATTACTCAGAACAAAGGATAAATTCCCTAAAAGCTGGAGAATACACAATTATTCTAAATGTGATAATTACTGTAGCGAAGACATAACCAGGAATATTGTTAGCTACATTGATTCCGAAAATGATTGAGTTACAACACGTGTTCAGTGTTTGATATGACCAATTACATATACTGATAAACTCGGTCCTCGGGACCCCACACAGTGCATGTTTTGCAGGTCTCCTCACAGAATCACAAGTGAAATAGATAGCTCCACCTGTGGATCTTTTAAAATGTGTCAGTGACTAATGAATGCACCTGTGCACCAGCAGGTTCACCTGGAAAACATGAATTGTGTGGGATCATGAGGACCGAGTTTGAGAACCCCTGGCTTAGAGTATTGCTCAAATATATATTGCAAAAAATAGTGTAATTTAAAAAAAGTACTGCGTGTAAATTAATCATGTTCTTCCTTTACACACTGCTGTATATTGTTCAAATTTGGCACACTAGCCAGAGGGAAGCCACCCCTGCTCATAAGAGGCCATGAATGCAGAGTGGATTGATAAGGTGCATATTGTTGCCTATTATGCTAATATATGCAAATAAATTCTACTCTGGTTCTAAAAGACTAAAACAGGGATGCGGTCAAAATCCCGGCGGTCGGAATTCTGATGGTCGAATTACCGACGCCAGAATGCCAGCACTTCGTCCCTCTAGGGGTGTCCATGACACCCCTAGAGGGAGAATAAAATAGTGTGCCCGCAAGAGGGGCGATCCACGGCCCCCCTTATCAGCATTGCGGCGGTCGGGATTCCGGCGTCGGTATTTCGACCTCCGGGATTCCGACCTCCATGATTTCATACTGATCCCCTGAAACACACACAAACAATCACACAACTTGGATAGCAGCGGACAAAGATAATGTACAAACTAAAGTAAAATGCAAAGCAGTAAGCCTACTTCTCTATTCCGAGTTATTAGAGTATTATATATACAAAATACGCTCTCTGATTGGCTATAATCGCCATAAACTAGGCAGAGTACATGAATGACCTGTACACATTACTAGTTTGTTGGAAGATTGTGTCTGCCTTCTTGTACAGATTCAGTCTCCCATATCCGAAAAACTAATATCCACAAAAGTTTGAGTGCAACTGAGATAGTGACAGCTTTGCTTTATGATGGTTCAGTGTACACAAACTTTGTCTCCTTCAACAATCATTAGCAACTTGGTCAATCTTGTACTTTGGAATAAATGCCCATCACATTCAGTGTTATTTAAAAATACATTGGTGCAAAAGATGGCAAATTATCATGATGTGCAAACATAAAGGTCAGTAATAAAATGCCCCTTTGTTGGCATGTAATACAAGAGTCTCTTCCAACCACTCATTGGGAGTACTGAGCAACTGTTCCCATAAGCGATGCCCTCGTTGATGGCCATCATAGGCATTGGCTTCCTCTCCTTGGGGGATAAATGAGAAAAAGGTATTATTATAGAACTATGGTTATATTGTCTGTTAGATAATCCACTAAGATGCATTAAACGTAGCAGCTCTAGGCTCCTCGTTACTGTTATGTAACACAGGGCCCACAATTCAAAGCAGAGGCTCAATGGTTAACAAAGAATCTGTCTGTCCCAGGCGAATTGTTCACTTTACCAAAACTATTTAAAGAGAAAGACCAATAAATGGGACACATGTTACTGAATTGGAGTAAATCAGTATTATTGCCGTGAGTGACAGCTACCTGTGCTTATGCTAGTGCCGCAGAGAAACCGGTCAGTCAGGCCCTGGTCCCACACGGTAAGATCCAGTCTTGATGTCCTGAGATCACTTAGATTCACATTATTATAAATGAGTGTGTGCTCCCACTCTGGACAGGGCTGTCTTTTTAGCACTGGGGTCCTTTGCTTTAATTCACTCTTGCGTGGCAGAACAAGACAACTAGTAAAATAAATAAATAGAGATTTCTTCAGTAGCACAACTTGGTTCATCATATAAAGAAGTCGCATTACCATCAAATTACCTCTTAACAAAAGGATTTAGAAATCCATCTGGTCTCAGCGACAGATTCTTGGCATTTTTTACAATGAGATGAAGCTGGACTACAGGTGGTTTTACTTCCATGCCTGCAGGATTGAAAAAGAGAAAAACATTATTATAAATTAAGATTTAATCTAATATTGATCCACCGCATGCTGCCTACCATCTGAGGTATGATGTCCATACTGGAGAGTATTAGAGACTGGGGGCATCTCTAGTCTAATCTTCACACAAAGTTCTCCATGATATTGCACTGTGCCATCCTCATTTTTCTTTGACTATAAAATGAAAAACAAAAATGATGAACAACTACTACAGTATATATTAGTGTATGAAATATACAAGATTAAAAATTTCGAAGTAAAAGCAATATTATGTATTCTGGTAGATCACAATACTGAACCACTCTTCAGAATGTTGCTGCACTCTTCAGAGCGGGAACTCCTAGCTGACGGTCTGGATTAAGGTGACCAACTCTTTACAGAATGCCTTGTTCCTGACATCAAAAAGCTTTACCTCTTCTCTTACTTGTGTATTTGCACAGCTACTACCAACTAGAATTTGAGAGGCATAGACTGAAAAATTAAGTCGGTCACAAGCCAAACAGCTACTGGAATAGGAGGACTGTATATAATCTTGTCACACTGCCGGAACCACTGCAGAACGCCCACCCAGAGAGTGATGTAGAAGGTCCTCTCAATAAAAGGGATCCAGACACTGCTCACTTTTCAATTGTAGAGGCAAGTGGATGAAGGTTAAGTTTAGCAGAAACTTGGCTACATCTACTTACATAACATTTTATTGGACACAGCAGTTTTATACACAAAATATATCCAACATTTAACATAATTGTAACCCTCAGTACTGGGTAACTATATCCTAGCAAAGTGCCTCCACCTAAACTTATTTATAGTGTAGCTTAGGAACCACTAATAACTTATTATAGTATTCGGACTGATCCTACCTTTCTCTCTTTTTACAGCTTTAAAGAGTCCAGTTCCCACGGATGCAATATCAAAGTAAGTATGCTGACAAGGGTTTAATAACATCCAAATTCACATACACATATCATATATTATACATACACATATTACAGAGATTCAGGTAAACATAAGTTATAAATACATGCACCTACTTACACTCTAATTATATAATTATACTCTAACTATTCACCTCCCTACGCTGGGCGCCTAAATCCTAATTCCTTCTTAGTTATTATACTTCTCAATAATACCTCCCTTGTAACATAGCATTATACAATATGTAAATATCCTTATTCTCTATATATTATATCTGGCCAGATATATAATATTCAGTTACATAGCTCTGAGGTAAGTATGAGCTCTTTTGGTTGGCGCGCGTTGGGGCCCGTGTCCAGTATTGTTACTGACTTTTGTTAAATAGTCAGAGTCATAGGATGAATAGTTCCATAGTAGTCCCTATATGGGTAGGTAGTGTACTGGTTAAAAGTTTATCCCTGGGGTGAGTATATACTGCAGAAGGGAGAAATATAGTAAATGTATATCATAGGCTCTCACCGGTGAAGCGTCTCAGTCTCTCAATCTGGAGTTCACGGCGGCCAGGGCTGCGAGGGGTTATCTGCCAGCTGTGTTTCTTCAATGCAGCTCTGTGATTGGGCGCACTCCTGTCAGCTCTGTCAGTTTCGCCGCCCTCTGGCTCTGGGTTGCTAGTGACAGTACGCGCTGTCTTCCTCCGGCAGCTTGCGCACTGAACGGCATGATCCAGTCTCTCGCCGCTATTAGTTTACAGTAGCGCCGTCTCTCTCCGGCTGCTGGGGCACGTGAATGATGCAGCTGAGCTCCGGCCTCTCGCTTCCACTGGGCTCCGCTTCCCCCACGATGGGAGGTAAGCTTACCAGTCTCGGGTCTAAGCGGCTCCCAGTCCCTCGCCTATAGGGAAGTTCCGCTAGAGACCCGGCCGCTGCTGCTGCTCTCTGTGCCAGACACTCGTTGCCTCGCTATCTCCGCTGCCGCTGGGCTGCCGCTGTCACTGCTGTATCCTTGCTGCCTGTCGTCGCCGCACTAGTTCAGGTGAGTGAGCCGGTGATCAGTTGCTGCCCCGCTGTTTCTTCCTCCTTTTTATACCCGCTGTCCCAGTCCAGTATCCCCTCGTGTGTGTCCTCAACGACCGGCACTTTCTCCTTCACGAGTCAGTACTGGAATCTTCCCTGACTGACTCGTGCATTATGCATCAGGCCAAGCAACTCCAGCGCTCCTACCATCATCATAAGTGCGCTCACATTGCATTGTATATTACAATCTAACACTTATCTAACACATATTTATAACAATGAACATATGGTTACATAATGTTATTACCAGGATCCCTAGGTCATAACACTTTCATCCATTAAAATATTATAAACTAGTTTTCCAGAAAATTGTTACAGAACACCTTTATCCACTCCCCTCTTTGATTCTTCTTGTCGTGCCTCAGCAGCATCACTACTTAGCATTGAATGGCCCACGTTAGCCGTTGAGCACAGGCTGGATGCAAATACAGCACACTCAGATTACAGATTGCAGGATCATAACACCACGGGTTTAATTATTCTAATCCCCACCCCCTAACTTCCTGCAGCCTAACACTCTTCCCCTTGTTCATGATATGGCTTCCCCTTAATGGATGTAACAGAGGAGTTGGTACTTATGTATTATCTGGGCTCCCATGTTAAATGCACACCAATTTTTTCATACCCCTACTATCCAACTACGCATGGAGTTGATTTTATATAGTGTGGCGAGCGCAGCGAGCCACCGTGCCCGAAGCGTGGCGAGCGCACGCGGTCTCATAAGAAAAACGGGAGCCCAGATATTACATAAGTACCGAGGAGTTTAGCCATTCAATTGTACAGACTGAGATTGTGAATACTGGAGGCATTAAGGTTGTATAATGTAGTATATTATTATGGCTATAATTGTATGCAGTCGATAGATCTACAGTCAAAGGTCGAAAACTATTGGTCGACAGTCAAAATGTCGGCATGGTCAAAAAAGTTGTCAGGGTCAAAAGGTTGAGTCATAAGGTCGACATGTTTTTTTTCCAGTCGACATGTATAGGTGGTACATACAGGTGGTATTTCATACCCTAGCATCCATTACAGCGTGGTGGGAGAATATAATAGTGTGACGAGCACAGCGAGCACCATGCGCTACACTCAGACAGAGTCGACAGACACCAAAACAACATGAAAAACTCATGTCAACCTTTTCCATGTTGACCTTGTGACCATGTCAATCCTTTCACCATGTTGACCTTATGACTGTCGGACTTTTCACCCTGTCGACCAATAGTGGTAGACCTAGACATTGTAGATCTAATATACCGTAACCGGCTATAGGGCCAGATTCTCTAAGCTTCAAAAGTGTTAAATGGAGAGTGATAAACAGCCAGCCAATCAGCTCCTACCTGCCATGTCACAGACTGTGTTTGAAAAATGTCATACAGGAGCTGATTGGCTGGCTGTTTTTCACTCTCTATTTTATCACTTTTGAAGCTTAGAGAATCTGGCCCATAATGACTTAAATCAGTTTTGCAGGATAAGTTTAGCTTAGACCATGTGGCAAAGGAATATGTGGCTTCCCACCCCCATGTGGACTATCTCTAAAGTTTCTATGCATACATCTCTCTGTATTTAACATTATCTCTTATTTCTTACATTGTATTTGACGAATACTGTTTTATGATATATGTGTACTTTATTGAAGATCATTTGTTTATGACTGAGGTGCTAATTATGTCACTTATGGCCAAGCAATATATGTACCTAAAACAGGAATCGCTGGGGTGGTTTGAGGACCTTGTTTGGGATCCTCTGGAATAATCCTAATGAATTTAAACTTTAAAGGTATATTACTAAAAGGTATAGAAAAATTAAATTATGATAAGGTATTAAATGATAACATAGTATATTTTCTTTATGAATATAAGATTAATATTAGGTAGGACATAAACACTCAACAAATCAACTGTACCTTAGCTTTTAGTTGGTACCAATTAAATGACTGAGTAGAGTTGTCATCAAAGTCCCAAGATTCCAATGGAATAATCACTTCTCCTAGAAAAACTTTTCTCTTCAGTGTCCCTGCGTGCCACACCGATACCTGGAGTGTCCTCGTCTCCAGCTGGGAGCGGTCTATGGAGTACTGAGCAATAAAAGGACATTCAGCAATAAATAAGAAAAAAGCAAACAAACTGATGGTGAAGTGGAAAAAAGAATACTTTTCACAAAGGAGTACAATAATTGCATGGCCTCTGATAAGTATTGGATTTATTAGCATTTAATGTGACCACTGCCAATATGAAAGCAAATAAAATGGTCCCACATGGATGCAACTACCGAAGTATCAGGAATTGCAGATTATATTGGAATTGGCAGGGAGATCATAACAACAGGTTAAATCTGTCCTCATTGGTGGAATGCTTACAATTAGTATATTACATGAATCCTTACCCAGATCCATAAATTTACTAAAGCTTCTAAAAATGAGAATATGTGATGTTGCCCATAGCAACATATCACATTCTATAACTTTCTTAGATGCAATAGAGAAATTATAGAATCTGATCGGTTGCTATGGGCAAATTCACCTCTTCATTTTTAGAAGCTTTAGTAGATTCACCCTTTAGTGTTTCATGGTAGGGGACACAAGTTTGGCCTTAAAGGCGCTGATCTACTCTGCAGCAGGCACACAAGGATTACAGATGGCAAAGTTTTAAACTTAAACATTGACAGACATTCCAGATAATTAGGGTAGTGATGTATGCTGTATGCAAGTCAACTGGACAAAATATTGATTCTGTTGACCTAGTGTCCATGCCAACCTAATGCATGTCGAACAATAGTGGGCCACCCGTTGACTTAATGTATGTTGACCAAAAGCCCAGATCCTGCTTACAGCATTGTTGCATCATCAGTGTGCAGTGCTGGAATGTCAGTCACTAGGCCCTGCTCCCAAATGTAATGATTTGCATGCCCAGAAGCAGGATGTGGGGCTTAATGCTGCAAATTTGCAATATTAAGCCACCTGCAGGCAGACACACCATTGCCCATAAGTCTCACCCTGCCCGCTTCACCTAGATTAGTGATTCCCAACCCTGGTCCTCAAGTACCCCCAACAGTGCACGTTTTGCAGGTCTCCACACAGAATCACAAGTGCAATAATTAGCTCCACCTGTGGATCTTTTCAAATGTGCCTGAATAATGAGTGCACCTGCCGGGTGACCTGGAAAACATGCACTGTTGGGGGTACTTGAGGACCAGGGTTGGGAACCACTGACCTAGATAGCAGACAGGATGCCGGAGAACTGCCCAGTCCGTGGGTGAGGGGGACTGCTTAAAATATTAGGAGAGTGGGCAAGTATGGGTTACAGTTCAGTGGACCACACCTTTAAGATCCCCAAAAAACAGATGGCTAGAAATACAGATGTGTTCTGCTACGTTGTAGCTGTGTATAGCAGCGTAATGTAGCGGGATCGCAATGCCAACAAAGCGGGTATACCACATGCATCGCTGCTGGTTCCCCTGCAATTCAGTGGCATAGAGGGAGGGTGTAATCACCTGAGCGCCACTCTGCCACGACAACGTCGCTGTGATGCAGAAGCATTGCAGCAAGGATGTTAAAAGTCACAATTGAAAATAAAAGACTGAAATTTCATCTGAGAAAGGATGACCAAAATGTATCTTGGATCTTAGGTATACCAGTCAAAATTTACATTCGTATCATGGGTAGGTGCCCCGACGTTTCAATGCCGCCACTGGCATTTTCTTCAAGGGCCCATGATCAATAGTCATATACAGTACAATCCATTGTACATTGTACTGTATATGACTATTGATCATGGGCTCTTGAAGAAAATGCCAGTGGCGGCATTGAAACGTCAGGGCACCTACCCATGATACGAATGTAAATTTTGACTGGTATTTAAATACAATTATAACGTGAAGAATATATATATATATATATAGTACTGGATTTTTTGATTGTACAAAAAGCTTATTAATCAATTTGTTTACCTTTAAACTTTCATGAAAAAATGGGTCAACTGTATTTTTTTTAACACTTGTTTTCATTTTCCGGAGGAAAGACTTATCAGGAAGTAAGTAGATCTTCACATACCTAAAAACGTAAACAGAGTAATAAAACATTAAGTTATACTCATAGGTATTAAATAGGCTTTAAAGATCTGGATAAGCTCCACATTATCCATCTCACTTTAGGAAGAGATGAATTATGAAGCTGATTGAAGGAAGTAACAAGGCTGTTCAAATTTTTTTTTTTCCTGTAAAACCCCTTTCACACCGAAAATGCTGGGTCGCACCCAAGATTTGGACAGGGGTCTGTCCTGGGAGCAACCTGTCATTTGCGAGGTGAAGCTCCCCTCAGCAACCCTTGCAATAAATCGCATCGCTGATATCACAATGGGGTGATGCAGAGCAGAAGCTCGTCATTGGGGGGCAGGAGAGGGAGGCAGCTCTTGGAGCTGACGCTGACTCCTCCCTATAGTGTAACCAGGACTGTTACTCATTTATACTGCTCAACTGCCCGGGCCCGACCCAGGTAAAACCCTTTTTCTAACCTGGGTTAAAATGCAGGCGCTTTCACACCACGCTGGGACCTGGGTGGACCCGGAAACCACCCAGGTCAGATCCAGTTATTTGTGCAGTGTGAAAGGGATACTAGTGTAAAGTATGCACTGGATCTTCTATGAGGAGATCCCACAGTGCAAAGATGGGCCAAAGTCATGTGTCTTTTATTCCTATTCTCATGTTCTGCACAAATAGATTTCAGCTGCAACATTTCGGATTTGCAAATGACTGCTCGGATTAATGGGTAGATTGGAGTCTTGTGTCTACATAAACTGCTAGCAATAACTGTACACATTGGAATTGGATTAAATAAGTGTGGTTAAGAGATTTAACTTGAAGGTAGTCACACACAAAACACTGGAGATAGCAGAACCTGTACAATCTAGGTAATGAATGCGGCGGGATGGGACAATAGCACAAATAAATTGTATGTGCTATTAAAACTCAGCAAACATTACACTTGAAATAAAGACTGCTCACATATTATACTTTGGAACGGGATGCGGTCAATATGCCGGCAGTCGGAATCCCGGCGGTCGAAAGTACAGATTGCTACCTTTATACAAAGAGTGACAGTAGCTACTTGCGCTCACAAAAGAGGTTGCTGCAGACTCCTACCTGTTAATATGCTTTCCTCTACTCCACCATGGCAGCCAACTAATGGGTTAAGTCCCGCAGGGTAGCTCTTTGGAAAGGAAACAAAAAGAACACTGGCCCCTATATAAGCTCCGGCCCCATTGGCTTCAGTGTCTTAGTTACATAGCATTAATAAAAATAACACCACACACAAACAATGATAGGGAGGGATAATGCTGCCATGGTGGAGTAGAGGAAAGCATATTAACAGGTAGGAATCCGTACTTTCCTCTACCTCCCCATGGCAGCCAACTAATGGGTAATGCCCAAGCAGTTTTACTCACTGGGTGGGAACTAATAGAATACAAGGTTATTTCACCTTCCAAATAATAAGAAAATATGTGTGAACTGAGGACCAGCAGGCTGCCTTGCATAAATCTTGCACCGACGCCGATTCCTTTTCGTCCCAAGAAGCGGACATGGCTCTAGTTGAATGAGCTTTTAAGCTCATAGGTGGTTGCTGGCCTCTTATTTTGTATGCTTCCAAGATACAAGTTTTTATCCACCTGGATATTGTAGCTTTACTAGCCCCCTGTCCTTTGTTCTTTCCTTCAGTTAATACAAATAATCTTTCAATTTTTCTATGCAATTTAGTTGTATCGAGGTACATTTTCAGAGCTCTGACTACATCCAACTTATGTAATCGCTCCTCTTTGGAATTGCTTGGGTTTGAACAAAAAGACGGAAGGACAATCTCCTGGTTGATATGAAAGGCCGAGACTACCTTCGGAAGAAACTCGGGGATAGTCCTTAATACTACTTTCTCCTGAAAAAATAAAAAAAAGGCTGAGCAGACCAAAGAGCTTGGATTTCTGACACTCTCCTGGCCGACGTAATCGCCACTAGAAAGACTACTTTAATCGTTAACCACTTTAGCGAGATTTCTTGTAGCGGTTCAAATGGAGCTTCCACTAACGTATTAAGCACCAAATTAAGGTCCCAAGGCAACAATGGACTATGAAATTATGGCCTTATACCAGGCATTCCCAACCACGGTTCTCAAGGCACACCAACAGTGCAGGTTTTAGTGATATCAGGCTTGAGCACAGGTGACTTAATTAGTACCTGAGTGATTCTGATTAAACCATCTGTGCTGAAGCCTGGATATCACTAAAACCTGCACTGTTGGTGTGACTTGAGAACCGTGGTTGGGAATGCCTGCCTTATATGTTTAGATGCCTGTACGAATCTCTGTATGTACTTATCCTCTGCTAATTTCCAGTCCAACATCACAGACAGGGACGAAATCTGCACCTTGATAGAACTTACTGATAAATTCTTGTCCAATTCTGATTGTAGGAATTCTAGTACTGCAGGTAGTTCTTTGGTACGCTTACTCATGGATTTGCAGAAAGAAACATATCTCCTCCAAATTTGATGGTAAGTAAGCGATGTAGACCCTTTCCTTGCCTTTAAAAGTGTCTTGACTACTTTATTTGAGAAACCTCTTCTCTCCAACATTTTGGACTCAGTAGCCACGCCGTCAGTTTCCAACTGGGCGGTTGGGCTTTCCACAGTTTGTTCTGATCAATCAGATCATCTTGATCCAGCAACCTCCAAGGGTTGTCCACTGCCATCTCCATTAGCTTGGAGACCATGCCCTCCTTGGCCAGATTGGGAGTACTGCAATCACTGTTGTCTTTTCTTGCTGTATTTTTGTCAGCAACCTTGCTATAATTGGAAAAGGAGGAAAAAAAAATACGCCAGGTCTGCTTTCCATTCTGCAGTTAGTGCATCCTGTTGTTCTGTTTGTGGATCCCAATGTCTTGAGAAGAACCTGCGCAGGTTCGTATTCTTTCCCGTGGCTATCAGGTCCACATATCTACCAGTTGTCTGAATACGTCTGGGGATAACTCCCACTCTCCTGGAAGCATTAGATGCCTGCTGAGACTATCGGTCTGTAGGTTTTCCTTGCCTGCCACAAATACCGCTTTGAGGCTGGCCACCTGCCTTTCTGCCCAAGTGATTATCTTTGCCACCTCTGACATTAATTCCTGGCTTCTCGTCCCGCCTTGCCTGTTTATATAGGCTACTATGGTCTGGTTGTCGGATCTCACAATCACGTTCTTTCCTACCAGCAAGTTCTGAAGATGTCTGCAGGCCATTAGGACCACTCTCATCTCTCTGACGTTTGAGTGTTTCTGACTTAATTCTCGGGACCATACTCCTTGGGCTATGCAGCCCCCACAAACGGCCCCCCAGCCTGATTGGCTGGCATCGGTAGTTACTACCATTTGTTCGGACACCACAAACATTCTCCCCTGTTTTAGTCTTTCTCTTTGAGACCACCAGGTTAGATCTTGACTTGCTTTTCTTGATAACCAAATCCTCTGGCTTTTGGTTTTTCCATCGATGCCCCACTGCATTAGAAAACAGCATGTGAAACCGGCCCCAGAGAACGGTATCTAAAGCTGCTGAAATTAAGCCGAGAACCTTCATACAGCCTCCTGAGGAAACCACTCTTCTGTCCCGAAGGCTTAGTACTTCTTTCACTAACCTTTCTCTCCAGTCTTCCGTTAAGTTTGTCATAGATATTGTGTCTATCCAGACCCCTAGATATTTCACTGTACGCAAGGGTTCCAGCTGACTTTTCTCTAGGTTTATTAACTATCCACGCTTTTCCAGGTATTGCTTGACCTGTAAAGTGCACCTTTCTGCTTCCGATCTTTTCTTTGCCATGATAAGTATGTCATCCAGATAGGGCCAAACTGAAATGCCCTGCTGCCTTAGGTTGGCGATAAGAACCACCAACACTTGTGAAAGTCCTTGGCGATATAGCCAGACCAAACGGTAGAGCGACAAACTGATAAGTTGCCCCTCCTAAATGGAACCTGAGAAACCTGTGATGCCCCGCAAATATGGGCACATGTAGGTATGCATCCTGCAAGTCAATCGTTGTGAGGTATGCCCCTTTCTTGATGTCCGGAAGTATTGATCTTAGGGATTCCTGTTAAGGTTTCGGGGCGTCCACGCTGACCCTAACTCCGTTGCCTCGGACTAGCGGTTGACGGACACGTGCGGTGCTAGGCTTCGCCTATAATAGCCGCGTCCGAAAGAGCCAGTTAAGCCGGCTCTAACCCCGATGCCACCAGGTCTTGTGTGTGACAACGTGTCTGCCAAGGCTAGCCGACGACAAGGGGAACCTCTAACTAGTACGGAGCTAAGCGAGGAGCCCCGAACCTCCTAAGGAGGGTGACTCTTCCGAGATGGTAATAAGGACGTATACAGTCAATGGCAACAATGCTCTGAGGTGGGATATAACAATCAATGGCAACAATGCTCTGAGGTGGTATATAACAATCAATGGCAACAATGCTCTGAGGTGGTATATAACAATCAATGGCAACAATGCTCTGAGGTGGTATATAACAATCAATGATAATATCAGCGGCAATTCCTGCAACCTTCAACTACACACGGCTGAGATGGCAAACAGCGATCGTAGGAAAGAGAGGAAGATATGGGAAACGTTCCCACTTATCTGGTAGGTGAACAGGAATGCTGCTGAGCACAAGGACAAGGCAGGATCTGGGCTGGAGGGAAAATCCCGCAGGACAGGTAACCAACAGCTGACAGACAGGACTGGCCTCTGGAACCGGGAACACTCTAGACAGGACGTCAGAACTATATCCGGCGTCTGACTAGTGGCTTGTGGGTGTTTAAATACCCCTGACAACCAATGCCTGTCTGCAGCAATCTGTGGATCAGCTGTTAATTACACCCCTTCCTCCCTGCGGCCGCCTGGCGTCCCCCGTCGCCTAGGCAACCGCTGCGGCCGGGGAGGAAGTGGTGAACTCATGTTCCCTGCCTTGCTAGCCCCGCCCGCCGGCGTCGTTATACAGCGGCGTCCCTGTTGCCTAGCAACAGCCGGGACGCGCTGCTGAGGGATTCTCGGGCGGAGGCCGCTAGTGCGGCTGATAGCCTCAACCCCGCCCACCGGCGGCGTCACGCAGCGGCGTCCCTGTTGCTTAGCAACAGCCAGGACGCGCTGCCGGGAGACCGACGGGCGGCAGCGAGAGCCGCTAGCGCGGCTCGTAACAGTACCCCCCCCTTGAGGAGGGGTCACCGAACCCTTGGCCCCAGGTTTCTCCGGGAACTGCTTGAAGAACAAAGCCTTTAACTTGGGGGCATGCAGGAATTTCTCCGATACCCATGACCTTTCTTCTATCCCGTAATTTTTCCAATGTACAAGGAATTTAAGGTGTCCCCGAACCCTCTTGGAATCTAAAATCTTTTCCACCACAAACTCTTCATTTCCTTGGACCAGAACGGGTCTGGTTTTACGGATCTGAGAGGTTCCAAAATGGGTAGAGGAAAACACCGGTTTAAGGAGAGAACAGTGAAACACGTTGTTAATCTTTAAGGACCTGGGTAACAACAATTGGAAGGCTACAGGATTGACTTTCTTTAGAATTAGAAAAGGCCCAATAAACTTTGGACCCAACTTCGCTGTGGCCTGGTGGAGTTTAATATTGCGAGTGGATACCCACACCCTTTGTCCCACTCTGAACCGGCAAGGTCTTCGATGTCTGTCGACAGAACGTTTAGAAGCAAGGGATGCCCGTTCAAGGGCTTCATGAATCTTCTTCCAAGACTTCCTTAAATGAGCTACCACAGACGAGGAGGAAGTGTCCTGTGACTGAATGTCAAAAGCATTGGCTTTAGGATGTATGCCCGTATTACAATAAAAGGGAGATTTCCCAGAAGCCGTGTGACACGAATTATTGTAAGAGAACTCCGCTACTGGAAGTAGCTCAGCCCAGTCATTTTGGCATTTAGAGACAAAGCACCTTAAGTACGGTTCCAGACTTTGATTGGTTCTTTCGGTCTGTTCATTAGATTGAGGATGATACCCCGAAGAGAGACTCACATGGATGTCCAGACTTCTACAGAAGGATCTCCAGAATTTGGCCACAAACTGAGATCCCCTATCAGACACGATATCCACAGGTAGCCCGTGTAATTTAAAAATATGTTGGATGAACAGACGAGCCAAGTCTTGGGCGCTGGGAATTTTTCCGTAAAGGGACAAAGTGGGCCATCTTGCTGAAGCGGTCTACGGTTACCCAGATGGTGTTGTAGGAACCGGATAAGGGCAGCTCCACAATGAAATCCATGGAGATGTGAGACCATGGTTTGTGAGGGATGGACAATGGATATAAACGGCCAATGGGTGATCTTCTGGAGGATTTATTTCGGGCACAGACCTCGCAAGACATGACAAACTGAAAAGTGTCCGACCGAATAGTGGGCCACCACACTGCTCGGGACAGTGACTCCACTGTCTTCTTTACTCCGGGATGGCCAGAAACTTTAGTGGAGTGGAATTCTTTAAGAACCAACATCCGGAGGGTTTTAGGCACAAAAAGACGACCTTCCGGAGTACCTTTGGGAGCCAGAACCTGGGATGCCAAGACCTGAGAGGCTAGATCTTGCGTTAGACCGGCCATAATGATAGATGCTGGCACAATGGCAATCTCCGGAGACTTGGGTTCTTGCAGCGGCTGAAAACTACGGGATAAGGCATCCGCTTTAACGTTCTTAGGACCCGGTCTGAAGGTTATAATGAAATTGAATCTGGTAAAAAATAAGGCCCATCTGGCCTGTCGGGGATTCAGACGCTTGGCCGACTCAATATAGGCTAAATTTTTATGATCAGTGATAACCGTGACCACATGTTTGGCCCCCTCCAACCAGTGGCGCCATTCCTGGAGTGCCCATTTGATGGCCAAAAGCTCACGATTCCCGACATCATAATTTTTCTCTGCAGAAGAGAATTTGCGAGAAAGGTATGCGCAAGGATGGATCTTTTTATCAAAGGGATCCTTTTGTGATAATACAGCACCAGCCCCGATTTCAGATGCGTCCACTTCTACCAGGAAGGGCACTCTAGGGTCCGGGTGTCTCAGAATAGGTGCCGAACAGAAGGCTTCCTTAAGTCTCTCAAAGGCCGCAATAGCTTGAGTGGACCAACTCTGAGGATCAGCTCCCTTCTTGGTTAGTTCGACAATAGGGGCTACAATGTCTGAAAAAGAGCGAATGAACCGGCGATAATAATTCGCAAAACCCAAGAACCTCTGGACGGCCTTCAAACTGGTGGGGCGGTTCCATGAGAGAACAGCCTGAACCTTACTTGGGTCCATAGAGAACCCCCTGGGGGAAATAATGTATCCAAGAAATGCAATTTGATCCACCTCGAACTCGCATTTTTCCAATTTGGCGTACAGGCTATTCTCACAGAGTTTCTGAAGGACCAGTTTGACGTGCTGACGATGTTCCGGAAGGCTTTTGGAATAAATAAGTATGTCATCAAGATATACTACGGTGAAGACTCCAAGATATTCTCGGAGAACCTCATTGATGAAGTCCTGAAAGACTGCAGGGGCATTAGAAAGGCCAAACGGCATCACGAGATACTCATAATGGCCAGTATGAGTGTTAAAGGCCGTTTTCCACTCGTCCCCTTCACGTATTCTGATGAGGTTGTATGCCCCTCTTAAATCAATTTTGGAAAAAATGACAGCTTCCCGGACTTGATCGAATAAAACTGAAATTAACGGTAACGGATAAGAATTTTTTACCGTAATCTTATTCAATGCCCGATAATCGATACAAGGCCGCAGGGAGCCATCTTTTTTCTCTACAAAAAAGAATCCTGCCCCGACAGGAGATTTGGATGGGCGAATAAACCCCTTTAAAATATTTTCTTGGATATATGAATCCATGGCCTGAGTTTCAGGAATCGAGAGAGCATATAAACGACCCTTCGGTAACGAAGCCCCAGGGACCAGGTTGATGGCACAATCGAACGGGCGATGAGGAGGTAGAATGTCTGCTTCCTTCTTGGAAAAAACATCGGCGAACTCTTGATACTGAGGTGGAAAAGAGGGGGATAAGGTCTGAGTAATGCGAAGAGGAATGGAGAGACATTCATGGTGACACCTGGGACCCCATTCCAATATTTCACCCGTCTCCCAGTTGATGTTGGGGTTATGGGATCTCATCCATGGTAAGCCCAATACCAATGGTGCCATGGGGCAATGAAAAAGAAAGAAAGAAATTTCCTCAGAATGAAATGCTCCTACGACAAGATTTAGAAGAGGGGTGCGGTGCGAAATGGTGCCGTTGGTCAAAGGGTATCCATCCAGCCCACACACCGAAACGTGGGAGTCTAAAGGCAAAGATGGAATACCGAGTGAGATGGCCAGGCCTAAATCTAAAAAATTACCCGCAGCACCACTATCTAAGAAGGCCGTGATAGTAGTGGCGACCCCCGCAAAGTTGATCATGGTGGTGATTAATACTGAATTTAAAGGGGAAAAACTGGCTAAACCTAAATGACGCTCCCCACCCTCACTTAGGCTTTGTCTTTTACCGACTTTTGGGGACACTCAACAGCCCGATGACCTGCACCCCCACAATAGAGACACAAGCCCTTGCTTCTGCGACGGTTCTTCTCGGATACCGAGAGCCGGGTTGCACCCAGCTGCATGGGTTCTTCGTCGGACTCGAGCACCTCCTCAGTGGGTCTAGCGAACCACCCACCAGAGGCCTTTTCCCTCTGCCGCTCCCGAAGCCGCCGGTCTATTCGTATAGTGAGCTTCATTAACTCATCTAGAGACGCAGGCACGGGATATTGTACCAAACAATCTTTAATGCGTTCGGACAGGCCAACCCTGAACTGACTGCGGAGAGCGGGGTCATTCCACCCAGAATCGACCGCCCACCTTCTAAATTCGGTACAGTATGCTTCTGCTGGGCCCCTGCCCAGTTTCAGGGAACGCAGGTTCGCTTCTGCTGAAGCGATGCGGTCGGGATCATCGTAAAGGAGACCCATAGCCGAAAAGAAATTATTCACTGAGGTGAGGGCTTCTGCATCCGCAGGAAGTCCAAAGGCCCAGGTCTGAGGATCCCCTTGAAGGAGAGAAACAATTATCCCAACCTTTTGTATTTCTGACCCTGAGGAGAGTGGGCGTAACTTGAAATACAACTTGCATGCCTCCCGAAAATTAAAAAATTGGGATCGATCCCCCGAAAACCGATCCGGGAGATTGACCTTGGGTTCAATCTGACGGGGAGTAGCGAGGGACTGTGCAACCTTCTCGTCTTGAACATTTACCCGGAGGGTAAGGTCCTGGAGTTTCTGAGTCAAGTTATGTACCTGACCGGCCAGGATCTGAGCTGCGGACTGTTGCGTGGGATCCATCTACTTAAATGAAACGAGTCAGATATTAAATATCTTATGGCCGGATATAATGTTAAGGTTTCGGGGCGTCCACGCTGACCCTAACTCCGTTGCCTCGGACTAGCGGTTGACGGACACGTGCGGTGCTAGGCTTCGCCTATAATAGCCGCGTCCGAAAGAGCCAGTTAAGCCGGCTCTAACCCCGATGCCACCAGGTCTTGTGTGTGACAACGTGTCTGCCAAGGCTAGCCGACGACAAGGGGAACCTCTAACTAGTACGGAGCTAAGCGAGGAGCCCCGAACCTCCTAAGGAGGGTGACTCTTCCGAGATGGCAATAAGGACGTATACAGTCAATGGCAACAATGCTCTGAGGTGGGATATAAAAATCAATGGCAACAATGCTCTGAGGTGGTATATAACAATCAATGGCAACAATGCTCTGAGGTGGTATATAACAATCAATGGCAACAATGCTCTGAGGTGGTATATAACAATCAATGATAATATCAGCGGCAATTCCTGCAACCTTCAACTACACACGGCTGAGATGGCAAACAGCGATCGTAGGAAAGAGAGGAAGATATGGGAAACGTTCCCACTTATCTGGTAGGTGAACAGGAATGCTGCTGAGCACAAGGACAAGGCAGGATCTGGGCTGGAGGGAAAATCCCGCAGGACAGGTAACCAACAGCTGACAGACAGGACTGGCCTCTGGAACCGGGAACACTCTAGACAGGACGTCAGAACTATATCCGGCGTCTGACTAGTGGCTTGTGGGTGTTTAAATACCCCTGACAACCAATGCCTGTCTGCAGCAATCTGTGGATCAGCTGTTAATTACACCCCTTCCTCCCTGCGGCCGCCTGGCGTCCCCCGTCGCCTAGGCAACCGCTGCGGCCGGGGAGGAAGTGGTGAACTCATGTTCCCTGCCTTGCTAGCCCCGCCCGCCGGCGTCGTTATACAGCGGCGTCCCTGTTGCCTAGCAACAGCCGGGACGCGCTGCTGAGGGATTCTCGGGCGGAGGCCGCTAGTGCGGCTGATAGCCTCAACCCCGCCGGCGGCGTCACGCAGCGGCGTCCCTGTTGCTTAGCAACAGCCAGGACGCGCTGCCGGGAGACCGACGGGCGGCAGCGAGAGCCGCTAGCGCGGCTCGTAACAATTCCATCTTGAATTTTTTTACTACTATGTAAGTATTTAATCTTCTCAGGTCTAGGATAGTTCTGAAGCCCCCGGATGGCTTCCTGACTATAAAGAATCTTGATTGCCAACCTCGCCACTCCTGTTCCTTCTGCACTTTCACTACCTTTTGATTGATCATTTTGTCCAGACTGGTGAGTAAAGCTGATTTTTCTATTGGGTCTTGAGGAATGGGAGGCTGCGTCCTCCAATATCCTGGGTACTTTGCAAATTATATCTTATACCCGGATCCTACGATCTCCAACACCCATCTGTCGTCGACCAATTGGGACCAGATCTGCCCGAATTCCAGCAGTCTGCCCCCAACTGTCCTTTTGGCGTCATTGATTAGTTTGTCTTGAGAGGTATCTACCCTCTCTCCCTCTTTGGCCGCAACTTCTGGCCCAGGACCTTCTAAAGTTTCTTCCCGACCTGTAGGCCCTTGCTTCCTTAAAATCAGTAGATTGATATTTAAAGGACCTACTGTAAACAGCTTTCTTCCCTTTATCTTGTGGCAGCCAGACGGATTGCCCTCCGGAAATTTTTGTGATAATCTCATCCAGTTTTGTTCATGTGCACCGCTCACCACTACTGCAGTGCCCGGACCTCCACGCTTCCTGCACCGCTCCTGGGACCATATTCTGGCACAGCATCCAGCAGACTCAGGAACCCCTTACTGCTCTCGACAGCGGGGGACCTATAGAATATTCCTTGCCTCAACCCCAACTGCTCTAGGCAGTGGAGAGGGCTGCAGCTCAGGGTAAGCGCTCCATGACTACCCTGGAAAGGAAAAAAAAGACACTGAAGCCTATGGGGGCGGAGCTTATATAGGGGCCAGTTTTCTTCTTTTTGTTTCCTTTCCTGAGAGCTACCCTGCGGGACTTAACCCATGAGTTGGCTGCCATGGGGAGGTAGAGGAAATACCAACGCCGGAATCCCAACCGCCGCAATACCGGACCATTTGGAACAGATAAAGGGTGACATTTAATAGAGTCTCTCCTCCAAATGATTCTATTGGCTGCCTAGCGGCCAATCAGGAGCCGAGTTTGGCGGCCAATAGAATCATTCAGAGGAGAGACGCTGAAGATGGAGCATCAGCGTCTCTCCGGCTAGTTCGTCAGACGGTAACAGCGGGAGTAGACGCATTTTTTTTAAAGAAGAACTGGACTACGTCGGATCAAGAGGACAGGTCTTCGTCTGAGGACCTTGGTGAGTAGGATTTTCTTCCACACTTGTGGTTCACCAAGTCCCAGCATGCGGGGGAGGCTTGCTGGGACTCATAGTTCCACGGTATAAGAGAATAGTTTTTCATCTATTTTTTACACAAAATCAGCATCGAGGACAGCCCCGGACTTCAGCATGGGCAGGTAAGTTCTGGAGGGGGGGGGGGGCGACCCCTTCTTTGGGGGGTCCCCACTCCCCCAGAACCCCTGCCCATGCTGACCGGTCAGGGGGATGAATGCTTTGGCCGGGGGGACTTGTATAAAAAGTCTCCCCCCGGCTGTGGCATTACCCTGCTGGCTGGTTGGGCCCGGTGCAGGTTCTTGAAATATGGGGACCCCTAGTCATTTTGTCCCCCCGTATTTTGGGAACCAGGACCGGCCCTTGAGCCTGGTGCTGGTTTTATAAAATCCAGGGGACCTTGCATTTAGTTTGCCCTGTGATTTTATGAAACCAGGACCGGGTCGTTTTGTGCGCAATTTTTTTTCCCCAAAAATCGCATGTTTTGAAATGCGCACATTTCCATGACTTAAAATCGCCACAAATCGCACCATATCACAAATTTTCCCCGCAAATTCGCATTTAATTAAATATGCGGATTACCAGCCCCTGTGTTTCTAAACTAGCGTAATGAGTAGCACCTTCAGCATTCCCCTAAGACATGTAAAACCTATGCCATTGCTTGCTCCATAGATGTGGGCTTCCACAAAGCCCTGGTTCACACTCGGTAGCCATTTTGTTAACCCACTCGGTGCTCGAGTCTGGACTGTTTGTACTGTATGCCATATATACTCTAGCTTAAATCTGTGTTTAACCAGTTTAGCGTAATGAGACACACGTACAGCAGTGCCCTTACACAAGGGTAAACTATGAGGTAATTAGCTCCATAGATATAGGCTCCCATGAAGCCCTGGTTGATTTCCAGTAGCCAATTTTGTTAACCTGAGTCAGGCCTGCTGCAGTAAGTACTTCGAT
Organism: Crinia signifera; assembly: GCF_055691185.1. Lineage (NCBI taxonomy): Eukaryota > Metazoa > Chordata > Amphibia > Anura > Myobatrachidae > Crinia > Crinia signifera. Next base: position 135,102,710 of record NC_139219.1, read on the forward strand.
CATCCCTATAGCCCGCGTCAATTTATCCCCATAGCCCACTATAAATTGCGTATTGAGACGCACGTCTATGCAATAGTATTTTCTGAGAATAATGTTTAACATACTTTACAGTACAGTAAAGTAGTTCTTACACTATAGCGCATTTCAATGGACACCACGCACACGCAATGCATATTCTTTCGCTATAGCATTGCATTAGACATCTCATGTATGCACAGTGGTGACTTTTAAAAGTGACATCTGGTGGATGATCGCTGGTATTGCACTCATCCCGTAGCGCCATATGCCATATGTCAAGCTGTGCAATTTATTGCACTGCCGTGCGACTAGGCACGCTGTGGTGAGTTGGCAGGACAAATGCCGGTACTTATGTAATATCTGGGATCCCGTTTTTCTTATGAGACCGCATCCGCTCGCCACGCTTAGGGCACGGTGGCTCGCTGCGCTCGCCACACTATATAAAATCGACTCCATGCATAGTTGGATAGTAAGGGTATGAAAAAATGGGGTGCATTTAACATGGGAGCCCAAATAATACATAAGTACCCAAATGCCATATGCGGGCTAGATGTTGGTGGCTCCATTTGTACTTTGGCAAACCCACTTGATGCAATGCTTTGTGTTTCCTCATATAGCAGTATGAGGGAGACTAATGCAATAACAGAGTGTCAGCAGAGAACGTCCTGGTGTTACCAGACTATGATCAAGCAACAGCATGTACAGTGAAAGGATGCATCTTACGGGTTACATTTCTTCTTCTTCTCATCCCCATATGCCAGGTTTTTACATGCTTTTATTGAGATTTCCAGAGTGCAGGTTCTGAGACTGTATGAAATGGCAAACTCAATTTCTCCAGTGACATTGGCATTGTCAATGCTGCCCATATCAGTGCAAGCACTGTTGATGCTGGTCATACTAGCCTGGAAAAAAGAGCTTAATGTGAGTGTTCACACATATGAAAGTAAATCTTATATCTTTGATGGTACAGGAGCTTGGGTGCTAAGCAGATAGAACTAATGAATAAATGGACAAGCATCCTCTATGTTCCTAATCATAATGTATACTTATCAGGCCCGCCATGAAAAGTCCCGTTTGAGCACCCAAACAGGTGACTTTTCATGGATTTAAACTGCCCCATGGAGTTACATTTGAAAGGTTTTGTTGGGTGCAGTCTAGTGGCTCTTTGTGTCTGAACTACAGCCACTCACATGCCCCATCTCTCATGCTCATCACACCACCTTTTAGTACCAAAGTCTGAAATATCACAAAGTAACACATCATATACAGTATGTAGGAAGCTTTTCAGAAGTCTTCACATCACCATATTGGTAGACTAGACCATTTCTAGCAGCAGGAACCCTATAACAAATAATAATTGCTAAAACCACTGCCATTTGTAATAACATTTTACTAAGCAGGGGTGGAAACGGGAGGGGGTCAAGGTGGTCACCACCTCCTCATAACACTGCCCACTACTGCCACTATATAGCAGAGACATATCAGGGACAGATGCTACTTATTGGTGGCATCCCTCCTTCCCAGAATAGCCCACACTGCTGTGCACTGTGCTGGATAGGACCCAGGAAGGCTGCTGCCACTGAGCACCAGCTGTCTATGCTCTCTCCCTCTCTGATGTGGTGCTTTGCTGTCATATTGTGCCCAACAGTAGTGGGCAGGAGAGAAGTGTTAAGGATCCATTTCTAAGTGCTTTATATATTTATTTTGAAACTGTCTCTGTGACTCAAATATTCTTAAGCATTGCCATGCTAAAAGATATGCATTTTACTTCTGCAACCCCTTAACCTAAGAAGGGAAGGGTACAGTAGATGGAAGAGGTAAGTAATCCCGGTTAAAGAGCCCGATTCAGACCTGAGCACTATTTAGAGAATTTGCAAATAGAGCAATGACTGTGCATGTGTACTGTTCGCAAATGCACGCGCGAGAGTGATAAGCCATAGAAAATGCATATGGATCATAAATGTGGCCGGACTTTGACACCGTTTCTCAGTCGCAGATAGTGGAAGCCTCAGAGTTACTCAAATTGCACAGATGGCAAAAACTCTTCAATGGTTGGGGAATTGCATATGGATTTGCGATTAGCGATCCATTTGCAATTCTCTTGCAATTTAGCAAGGAGCGTTTTTTTCTTTCCTGTCTGAATGGTGACTTTCTCCTCGCAGTCCACGGTGAATTCTCTGATTAGCATTCAGGTATTAATTAGAAATGACTTTCCATGCTGATCACAAGATATGCACATATGTTCCTATTTGAAAACATATAACTTGTTCGTGCCCAATATCTGGTACAAATAATAACAGATGATGACATCCCATTTATGTTAATACAATAGTAATGTTGATGCTACAATTTTGGTTTGGGGTGGACATCGGTGGATATTTGTCAAAAGCAAAAAATGCAAAAGCAATCCATGATTGATCTTGATGTTCAACAGCTGAATTTAGCTATGTTTAAACATTGATTGGCCATCAAATCCTAAGCCATTCAATGGTAAATATACAGAAAAACATTGATGGTCATGTACCATCAGAATCCGATGTACATCACAAATTTGGATTATTACGGTTATACTGAAAATTGGTCTGCAGCAATAAAACAGATTTCGATTTCACTTTTTCACATTTGGGAGATGTCAGACGTGTGTACTGATTTTAACTTAATAAAAACATTGATGTATTTTTTGCATCTTAATATACTGTACTTTCCTTTTGCATGGGAATATGGGACTTTATTAGATACCAATAACTGTCTCAAAACATCCTGTATTATTAACATTTGTGTATGCAGCTGGCTCTGCTAAGCAATATACACCATTTTCCCTGGTGACTTTGGTTTGATTCGGATGCAAAACAGACATGAGTGTGGACAGCGGTAGCACTCAGATTTACTACCTGTTGTTAGTGCAAGTGTCCATACCGCCCAATGATTTTGCATTTAAAGCTGCAATTTTCATCATTAATATTGTTTTTAAACACTATATGTTTTAAGAGAGTGCACATATGACACCTATATACTTTTCTAAAACCCTGGTATTATTTATTAATATATCACGTAAAATTCAACATGAATAAAAAATCACAATTAAAAAGAAACAAGGAAAAGTCGTGAGAGGTATTATCAAAGCACAAATGAACTTCAATAGTGGACAAAGTCTCTGAAGTGGGACTATTATTAGCAATCACAAAGTCCATACAGCGACTTGCTCCAATGTTTGAGGGGTATGGCCAGTGACCACAGAGGCATGGCCAAGTAACTGAGCCTCTAATAGAGTAAAAACCGTTTTGCATGACATGACGTTATCATTCTACACCTCAACAAGCTGGCAATGAATTTTAGCTGCTAAGTTTATGCAGAAATCTGACCACACTAAGTTTGACCATGTATCTGCCAGCTTCACCATCTCACAGCTGATGTTGGGGCTGGAAGGCTTCAATTGTCTACCTGCTCTTGCCTGGCACAAAATTAAAAATAAAATAGCAAACATTTACACACATTAGATAATCATCATATCATTTAAGTGCATGGATACTGGACTTGTGTGTGACTCGAAATAGAGCCCATAATGTTCATTATACAATAAATATTAAATACCTACTTGTTTTCTACCCCCAAAGAATATCCTGTTCCTCATCTCAGCCATCTCTTCTGTCTCTTGGTCTGTATCTTTTTTTCCCAGCAGCTCCTCTTCCCTGGCTTTGTTAATAAGTTGGTGTAGGCTGTTGGACTTTTCTAGCTGTTACAAAGATACATCACATATATGACTGAAGAATAATCATCCTACAGAAAGAGTTTACTTTTGAACAGGGTGTGCGTCGGTGCTCCCAGTAAGGGTAGAGCATTTCCCATGGCTTGCAGTATTGCAGTCTGATATGTATTAACAGATCCTTGTTGGCTTGAGTTGTCCCAGAAGACATACCTGACTAGCTATATTGATGGCAGTGTCTGAGTGACTCCTCCTCTCCTTCCTGATCTCTGCACGCCGCCCATAGTCCGTGCTTAGATGAAATTTGTCAGTTAACATATCATTCTGTGACTTGGATATTTCTAGAAGAAAAAGAAAATACATGATGTTATCCGATTGCTAGGACACTGGATATCCAGTGATTGTGAGGATCCAGGGGTCATGCAGCAGCGCAGCGCGACTTATGCCTCACGCAGAGCCCCGGGGTCATTTCGAGTTCCAGAGATCGCACAGGAATACACAATAGCAAAGGTACAAAAGTATTACCTTTATTTTACACACGGGTTATACATGTAAAATCAGCAATTACAGTCTATATACATTATATACAGAAAGGCCATCAGTATTAGTCACGTTATCAGAACCTTACCACGACACCACTCAGGTTAGCTTCAGATGGACAGGACCCGCAAGTCCACAACTTCCAGCGCTGACGCTCAGTCACTTCTCACTGGAAGTTGATTCTATCCTTGCATTCTTTACACTAGTGTTGAAAACATGTTTCTGATGTCAGGATCGGAGAGCGCATGATAGCATATGGGCAGGGGAACATATAGGTGTCAGAGAGACATCTGGTGTTCTTGGTGCCATGTTTGTTCATATTATTAGCTATCAAGGTCATATTTTGGGGGACTTAACATGCTGCATTATAGCGCCAAATAGACAATGCAGGCTACAACACAACCTGCTTGGATTTGCTTTCCGAAATTACATCTACATATAGCAAGCTCTGAGTATTTATTCTCCACCTAACGGATATATCTTATACATCCGCTTGCAAAAGTGTTCAACCCCTAAAAAATGTGAGCAGATGTTTGTGATAAAAATGACACAGATTGTTCCAGGCAGCAAACCAGTAGCTATTAAAGAAAAATGTAATAATTCACTGCTCGTGTAACTGTCCAAGCACTGCAGACTAGTACTTGGGGCCTGATTCACATTGGCTCATTAAGCAGCATAAATTTGCTGCTTAGTGAGCCTTCCAACGTCACCCGCCCGCCAAGCAAATGCCCGCCCGCCGCGTGAACATCCCGTTGCAAAGTGAATGGATGTTTAGCATAAACATGAATTCACATGAGAGTGTCCAGGACAAAAATCATTATTTGTTTCCTAGCAGGGTGCCACCGATTTTAATTGTATGAAATTGGGTTGCAAAAACTCGGGTCGATCGCATCGCATGCGACCAAATCGCATGCAATGCGACCGACCCGATTTTTACATTGGAACCAATGTTAAACGGTCCCTGAGACCCGATTTTACATTGGCCCCCAATGTTAAATGCTCCCCAGACCCCATTTTTCATTGTATACCCCCTTTTCATACCCCCACTATCCACGTCAGCGTGGATTTGATTTTACTTAGTGTGGCGAGCGCAGTGAGCCACCGAGCCCGAAGGGTGGCGAGCGGATGCGTAATACGTTTAAAGTAATGTGCGGGGCTCGCTGCGCTCACCACGCTTCAGGCTCGGTGGTTCGCTGCGCTCGCCACACTATATAAAATCAATTCCACACCGACGTGGATAGTGGGGATATGAAAAGGTCGGAGGATGCGTACGGCCACCCCTCGCGGGCTCGCTGCGCTCGCCACGCTTCGGGTTGGCGTTGATCGTGGTGTGGCGTTAACAATGGGGGGGCCATTTCACATAGTAATTACCCATCATGGTGGGTATACAATAAAAAATGGGGTCTGGGGAGCATTTAACATTGGGGCCAATGTAAAATCGGGTCTCAGGGACCATTTTTACATTGGGTCCAATGTAAAAATCGGGTCGGTCGCATCGCATACCTTAAGTTAAGGTATGTGATGGGACCCGACGGGCGCCGTGCTACTAAACAAGTACCCAAAAATCACAGCGACCCTGCACATGCGTATATATTAGCATATACGCATGAGCAGTGCAAAAACATTGCTCCCCGGTGCAAATACACCGGGGACAAATCTTTACGAAATCGAGCCCATGGTACAACCCCTGTTGCTGAAATAACAGCTTTGAGGCAGTTCAGGTTCTATTAGTTTTGTAAACAGAGTGATTTTTGTGCCAGTTCCTCCATGCAAGTTTTCCCTTTTTGTTGTTTAACCACGCCAGTGTTGCTTTGGCCTTTGTCAGGCTGAATTGTGAACGGTCTCCCAGGTTTTAGTGGGATTTAAAATAACCGCAGACTTTATCACATGGCTTAAGCTCCAAGGTAAACTGCACAGAGATATTTAATTAACAGCCTGAAGAAAGCCTCTGGAGGAGGGGCCTGGAGTTGGCTACCCCTGCTCTGGAGGGTACGAGTAGAAGGCTATGTTAAGTGCTGCCTCTAGGCTAGTTGTGGCCATGGACTACCAATTGAATAGCTCTGGGCATCTTATGCAGATGTGGCTAATTGAATCCCCCCCCCCCCCCCCTTTGGTTTTCTTTTGTTTTCTAGCAGATGAAAGCAAGTTGTCTTGCAGTACTCTCCCTTCATTCCCCACACCCATTGGTCCTTTAATTTTAACAAAATGCCAAGTGAAATTTTTATTCCAGTCTCAGTCACTGACCTCTGTAGCTCCTTCAAAGTGATAGCTTGCTTACATGTGGCTACCATCAAAAGTCTCTACAGTATCTGGCTCTGATGATGAGATTTGAGGGACAGCTGTGCACGCAGTGCTAGGGATGGCCATCGACCATCGATGATTTAAAAACATTGATGGTTTATGGCCGATGTTGAATAGTTTTTACATCAATGGGGGAGAACCAGATGGTTTCCCACCATCGGTGTCAAGCCTAAACTAATAGTTTAGTTTTGCTTTTTCCTGGGACATGGAACATTGCTCCGCCCAGTACATCTGTGAAGCCCCACCCCCATATTCTGATTGGCCCACAGGCCAATCAATCAAAGACAACGGATGATCATCGATATGTAAAAACATTGATGGTGATCCATTGCATAGTTATGCACCATCGATAGCCAGTTGCACTTTTGCCATCAATGGCAAAGACAACGATGGCCATCACTATGCAGTACTAGGGTGGTATGATACAGCTTCCATTATCTCACATTTGATGGCACAATGCTCACTGGGATATCCATTGTGCATGTGTATAACTTGTGTATAAATTATGTATATATCGTGTATACTGTAAATTGTGTTTAGCCTGTCTCCCCTCCTCCTGCATGCACTTATAGGTATCACATCCAGCCCCTAGCCCCCACCCTTGTTGTGGCCCTGCTGTAAGTTCTACTGAGGCAAAGGCTGACTGAAAGTAATAATACTTTTATATAAATAGTACTGTTTCGCCAATAGTTTCTAAAAAAAAAGGCAAGAGGTTTCAAATATAAAAAACATGCATCCTGCTACCGGTAGGTGCTTCGTAAGAACAGACACAAAAATGCATAGATGTAATTTTGTTACACAGCATTTAATAAAGATAAAGAATCTCCCATAATAATAATAATAATAATAATAATAATAATAATAATAATAATAATAATATATTACTCTCAAAGTAAAACCTCTCCAGAACAGCTTACAGAGCAGATATTCTAAGGGGGGTCACGGCTGTCGAGCCAGGACCCTGTCCCGTTCTTGGTCTGCTCGACCGAGAAATCGCAGGCGAGATTCAATGGGGGCGTGGCCGCAAACTGCGGCTGTGAAGAGGCGAGCTGCAGCCAGCAGATCCTCACTTTCCGGCTCATTCTGCGAGATCCCCTGTTCAATGCTAAAGGAGACAGCAGTGAATAGGTCTCCACTGCCATCTCCCCCGTCGGGAGATGGCTGGGGGTGATTGAATACCCCCCTATGTCTTGGATAGTAAAAAAGTAGAGAGAGATAATCTACCAACAGCAAAGCAACTCCTAGCTGCGAAGGTGGTGTTTGAAAAACAACAGAATCTGATTAAGGAGTAGTTTATCTCTGCCCATTCTCTCGCTCTATAGGCTTAGTATATCTGCTCTGAAGCATTATTATATCGGGTTTTTACTGCATTTTGGGATGCACTAAGCATCCCCTGCCGGGTTACCGCGGCGGGGGGCATCGCCAAAAAAATCTGGCGATGCCCCATAGAAGCTTATGGGCTTCTAACGCGACCCCCCGCCTCCCCACACCTGTGTCCGGGCAACACAGAGCTGTGCTGCCCGGACCTGTGACCTCCTCCTCCCTGCACTGATCCTCATCCCCCCCTTAGTCTGATGTATTAACTTAAGCTTCAAAAATTTATAAAATGGAGAGTGATAAACATCCAGCCAATCAGTTCCTACCTGTTATTTTTCAAACCCAGCCTGTAACATGGTAGTTACGAGCTGATTTGCTGGTTTTTATCAATCTCCACTTTCTCAATTTTTGAACCTTGATACATCCGACCTCTAACGTTTTATGTCCTCTGACCTTTTATTTAGTACATGAAGTTTGGACTTTTTCAGGGGTAGCATTTTCCGTGTAAGATTTTACAGAGGAAGGAAGACGACTATTCATGGGTAATATCTATCTGGAACGTAATCGATCACCTTTCACATGTGTTATTATTGTTTAGCCCAGCTACTGTAGTAATTTGGACAGTTTCTTGCATGTTGTCATATTCTACTTACTTTTCATTTGTGAGGTGAGCGACAGGAAGATATTTTCCACCGATTTAGTAAAGCCTTTTGATTTGCTTAGCTCCTGGAGATGATAATTGAATTTAGAAGACACATAAATACATTTCTCTGTTACAGCAAATGGTTTAAGTACTTTTTTATAAACCTGTTTTGGCCTCAAGTGATATTTCTAAGGTTATGCCTTCCCTTGTGTACATGACATCACTGTTCTTGCTTAAGTCGTTGGTAGATGGTAAACGTTCAAAGCTATTTCATATTTTGATTTTACTTTTTTTATATTGATCTATAATATAAATTAAAAATATATAATATTCATTGTTTTGCTACAGGTTATTCATTTTAAATCATTAAGTGTGGGAATACTGAGACTTTCCACATGGAAATGGCCAATGCAGAGCACATCACATTAAAGCCTCCTCTTAACACGCTTTGGCATCCTCCATCCCCTTGTTTGCACATAGCATATGGATTTGCAGATGAAGATGGCAGAATCTAGAAGGAGGCATTGATAATATGAAGGGTGCTCCATGTGAAGTATGGAATAGAGTCTCACTTTATAGAGGGAAATTACTGTAAACAGTTGAAGGGCATAGAAGATAAATGACCAAACAAAGCTTTGAAAAGTATAAAATAATAATAAGCCAGTATAAGGTTATTTTAATGCAAGCTACATGGGGCAGATGTATTAAGCTTTAACAAGAGATAAATCCAAGGGTGATAAGGAGAGATAAACGTCCAGCCAATCACCTGCTAACTGCCATGTTACAGCCTGTGTTTGAAAATAGTCAGTAAGGAGCTGATTGGTTAAATGTTTATCTCTCTTTATCACCCTTGGATTTATCTGTTGTTAAAGCTTAATACATTTGCCCCATTGTTCTTTGTGACTTATTTCTCTAGACTAATATATGTGAATAGTCTATTTTCCCATATCAATATATTAATTTTGGCACGCCCTTGAAACACTTGGCAGACCTCAGCAAATGCCCTTTGCCTAACTCTCAGGAGAAGCCTGGTAAAGTGATAAAGTGGAGCTAAAGTGAAAGGTGGTAACACACCAGCCGATTAACTCCTACCTGTCATTTTTCAAACACAACTTATTAACTGGTGCGCTATCATCTTATACTTTATCATGGCTTTATCACTTTACCCAGCTTAATACATTTGCCTCTCTGTTACCTTACAGCAGTGTTTTTCAACCACTGAGCCGTGGCACTCTACTGTGCCTTGAGCTGTTCTCAAGTGTGCCCCAGATCTAGAGATGCCCAAACCAGTTTATAGCTATCACCAGTACAACTGTTATTTACTGGTTTCTTCTTTTCATTTAAAAAGCCAATGTATTTAATTTGTTGTTACCTGTGGGGACCAGTGTGATTGTTTTTTATATGGGGCCAATATGTTTTTTTTTTCCTGTGGGGGCCAATGTGTTTTTCCCTGTGGCGATCTCATGGTGTGCCTTGGCAATTTTAAAATCTTATTTACTGTGTCGCAAAGTAAAAAGGTTGAAATCACTGCCTTACAGTATATTATTTATGTAACCCAATCTTCTTTTTTGCTATATATTTAACAGGAGAGCTAAAATGGTGTAAACACATATTTGTAAAAATATAGTTATACATTACCCCTGCGGTATATACATGGGTTGCTTCAGAGAAAGGAGGTGGTGTGGGAGGAACAACAGATATCTTACTAGACCATACAAAAGAAAAATATATATATTTTAACAAACATTTTATATTTTGAACAAATGCACAACATTACATAAGTTTATTATGTAAAAATATAAAGTAACTTTACTAACTTTATTTACTAAGTAACTTAATGGGAACTTTTGATGCCAGTAATCCCAAAGGTTTTGAAAACCCTGCACATTCATTGCATTTGGAAAAGTATTGTTTCATTTTAGATCAATATGATGTATTAAATATAATAAAAGAGGCAATATCAATTGTTAATTCGGGATTAAAAGGTTTTTTTATGATATTGCAACATTATTTTTTTGACAAGGCAGCATTTATATAGCTTACATAATAAATGTTGTACATCATTTGAACATTTTTTAAATGCCAATTAACAATTAATATTGCCTCTTTAATATAGTTGATAAATATTGCTCTCAGTAAAATTAAAAAATAATTTTACTCCTAGGGAATTATCAATGTTACAGTATCTGCCTCCCCATTCAACTCAACATGATTGCATTTATTAGAAGTATATTGTGATTACTCTCCTTTTAAGTAAAAAGATCATCCAGCAACATGCTGTCCTAGCTATCTTATCTGTCATTACCGCTTCATTTTTATGGGGGTTGGGCTGCTTTGACAGATTTTCAATGGGTTTCAAACATGCCACATGGTAAATCTTGGGTTTCTATGCCTCTAATGATAAAAACCTTGATTGTGTGGCAATATTGTATCCTAGAATCTAGACTCTAGATGGTGGCAGGTTAGGCTTTAGTAAAGTGCTAAATTGTTTTTATAAGTCAAAATAAAGAACACACAAATGTAGTACAGAATATAAAAATATTCCTTGTCTGCTTGATCAAAGTCAAAGGAGCTGGTTATAAGTTGGGAGAAAAGCCCTGGGGAAAACCTTGCTGCACTGCAGGTGGGCAGATGTACAGTAACATGTTCAGGGGGAGATATAGATTTAGTTGGGGTATGTCCAAACTGAAATCTAAAGCCACATGCATACTAGAACTGGGCTGACTAAACTGGTCCTTGAGATCTATTAACAATCGACATTTTCCAGACCACCTAGTTGGTGCACAGGTGCAGTCATTACTAACTGTCACATTTTTAAACATGTGCTGCATTCATTCCTAATCAACACATTTTACAGATCCACAGGTCATCTTGAAAACATGACCTGTTGGTAGATATTGAGGACTGGTTTGGCCACCTCTGCACGGAAGGATATTATTAGATATAATCAATGATTTCCCTTGAACTCCCGGGCGAACAATATAGTGCATACCCACTGAACGGAATGCGGTCGATGGTTGAATTAGGTTGAAACTCAATAGGTCGACAACTATTGGTCAACAGGCCAAAGGTTCACACCTTAAAAAGGTTGACATGGCTTAGGTCGACATGAACAAAAGGTTGACCCAAGCAACACCTATTAAGGTGCCGTCCAATAGAGGTTGATGTATTGATTGTCAACCAAAACGGAGTCGTGCATATGACCCATACCCCACTGAACGACATCATTAATGATATTATTCAGTGACATCGTTGGGTCCACCCTCGGTACATGCAGTCGTTATACAGTAGTTAGAAGATATAGTTGATATTGAGCTGCATGTACAGACGATGGAGGAACTTGTTATTGACCTGCACCGTCATTGATATTGAGCATACACACTGGAGAATATTACAAATTATAGTGGCAAAATGAGCGATATTAGTTGGAATATTGTTTAGTGTGTATGGGGCTTAAGGTTTGGAACACACCTAAATATATTTCTGAAGATCAATAGATCTGCAGATGGAGTCTTTTGAATAAATTGCCTCTTTAAAAATTGCAAGCCAGGGAAATTGGTCAGTCAGGTCCAAGGGTGGGTTGGCGTCTGCCTCACCCTTGAGAAATGCATAGATCATGGGCATTATCTATCCCAGCGAGCAGATCTGTTCACGCCTTCATATGGGAAGTCTGCAGACCCCCCAGCCACCAGGGAACCAGGGTAATTCATTCAAAAGACTCTTATACACACACACGCATATATATATATATATATATATATATATATATATATATATATAAATAAATAAAATCAGCTGATGCACTGGGGGAAATTTACTAAGATGGGAGTTCTAATTTCACATGGAATGTTACTATGGGCAACCAATCAGAATCTATTTCTTATTTATTTAGCACCTTCTAGAAAATAATAGATAGTATCTGATTGGTTGTCAATAGCAACATCCCATCTGAACTAGAACTCCCATCTTAGTAAATTTCCCCCAAAATGTCTAAGAACTAGGTTGTTTAGACATATTGCTGGTACATATTGCCTAAAGACCAGCATTATATAGGCTGTTCAATCAGACTGTCAATTAATTGGCCAGTGTGTACCCAGTATAATTACAGATAGTGGTAGATGCTTAATTAGTTCAGTAGCATTTCCCAGGTGCATGAGGGAGGGGTTAAATACTGGGTAAGTAAAACAAGACATTTTTTCCCTCAGCACACTGAGCAATGCTAGTAACCAATCTAGAACACTACATGATAATAGAATTCAGAGATATTGGTTACATATACCTGCGCAGGTGTATGCTATGCCCCCAAGCCGCGTCAAGGCTTCTCTGTATATTGGGGGTCCCTAGCGCTATATCTAGGTGCAGGGTGCGGCACCCCAAAAACCATCATAAGCTGGGAAGCCCAGTGCGGCTTGGGGGCATAGCATACACCTGCGCAGGTATATGTAACCAATATCTCTGAATTCTATTATCATGTAGTGTTCTAGATTGGTTACTAGCATTGCTCAGTGTGCTGAGGGAAAAAATGTCTTGTTTTACTTACCCAGTATTTAACCCCTCCCTCATGCACCTGGGAAATGCTACTGAACTAATTGAGCATCTACCACTATCTGTATGTATGTTGTTAGAGGCAGAAGGGAGCCCATATTAGGAGGAGATGTGGGTCCTGATATGCCACATGGAGTAGTTTGGGGTTGCTCCAAGGTAGGTAGCTCTTAGTTTGGATATATCAAGTAAGGAGCCATTATCATGTGGCTCCTTGCTGGTTAATCGTAGACCCAATTTAGGGTAACGGTGGTGTGGGGTGCGGTGCTCCTGGACTGGATGGGCTGGGTGGCTTTAGTGCGGCATGCCCTTACATTCTATTAACACTTTTCCCTCACTAACACTATCTCTATCCTATTTTAATTACATTCATTTATCTCTCTCTTTTTATATAGCTTCGGCTTCCTATCACTAATTATTAACACTTAGTATATCACTGGCATGCCGCACTGGGCTTCCCATTTTTATGATGGTTTTTTGGGGTGCCGCACCCTGCACCTAGATATAGCGCTAGGGACCCCCAATATACAGAGAAGCCTTGACGCGGCTTGGGGGCATAGCATACACCTGCGCAGGTATATGTAACCAATATCTCTGAATTCTATTATCATGTAGTGTTCTAGATTGGTTACTAGCATTGCTCAGTGTGCTGAGGGAAAAAATGTCTTGTTTTACTTACCCTGTACCCAGTATAAACTGTGGGATACTTGTGTATTATCACGGCGCCCCTGATATTAAGTTGCACAATGTTTTTCTCGCATTGCATCGCATGCCATACACCCGATGCACTGCGATGCGATGTAAGCCCCCTATACAAATATATATTAAATTGTATAAGCACCCTAATGGGTGCTTACAATGTTAAATGCACCCCCACGCCACCCCCAGTATGAACGTGAACCCGAAGCGCGGCGAGCGCAGTGAGCCCGCAAGGGGCGGCGGTACGCGTCCTCCGACCTTTTCATACCCCCACTATCCACGTCGGCATGGAGTTGATTTTATATAGTGTGGCGAGCGACGCGTATACCTGTGAAGTAATGCGCGTCCCCTCGCTGCACTCACCACACTATATAAAATCAACTCCACGCTGATGTGGGTAGTGGGGGTATGAAAAGGTCGGAGGATGCGTACCACCGCCGCTCGCCACGCTTCGGGTTCACGTTCATACTGGGGGTGGCGTGGGGGTGCATTTAACATTGTAAGCACCCATTAGTGTGCTTATACAATTTATAATCGCATCGCATTGTATGGCATTGTATGTCATACAATTTTAACATTGTATGACATTGGGGAACATCGCGGGACATCGCATCCCATGGCATGCCTTATGGTCTGCAATGCAATGGGCGCCGTGATAATACACAAGTACCAAATGTAGTGTAAAAATACAGTTGTCCAGTATTTGTGGGCTACATCCAAAAGCAGCCTGTATGTACCCTGCATGCTGCATGCAAAAAGGAAAATCTATCTGCACCCCTTGCATTGCTGCTAAAAAGTTACTTGCTTTTTGCTTTGTTTTCAGCTCAATATTTAAAAAATACATAGAAAAAACAATGGGTACTTGTGCATTACTGTAGCACGGCACCCACTTTCCCTACGTATGTTAACGTAGTTTCATTGCATCGCATGCCAATATTGTATGGCATGCAATGCGATGCGATTTTACTCCTTCCTGCCCAGTAATAATCCCGCCCCTTGGCACATCTGGCAGAATTTCACACTGAGGTGATTTTGTGAGGAGAATAGTCGTGTGGGTACTCTTTACCTAGCACGGTGCCCATCGCGGCCATTGAATGCACTAAAAAATCGGGTGCGACGCGACCGACGCGATGCCCGCGATTTCCTATAGGGACCAATGTTAAATTTCGCAATTGACCCGATTTTTCTGTTCAATGCCTCAATTGACCCGATTTTTCCATAGGAAACAATGTTAAATGGCCCACAGAGGCCAAATAGGCCCCCTGAAGTGTGAAATGGCCCCCACAATTGTTAACGCCACCCCACGATCAACGTCAACCCGAAGCGTGGCGAGCGCAGCGAGCCCGCGAGGGGCGGCGGTACGCGTCCTACGACCTTTTCATACCCCCACTATCCACGTCGGCGTGGAGTTGAGAATAGAATAGTGTGGCGAGCGGACGCGGATACCTGTGAAGCCCGCGAAGGGACGCGTTTACCTGTGAAGGTATCCGCGTCCGCTCGCCACGCTTCGGGCTCGGTGGCTCGCTGCGCTCGCCACACTATTCTATTCTCAACTCCACGCCGACGTGGATAGTGGGGGTTTGAAAAGGTCGTAGGATGCGTACCGCCGCCCCTCGCGGGCTCGCTGCGCTTGCCACGCTTCGGGTTGACGTTGATCGTGGGGTGGCGTTAACAATTGTGGGGGCCATTTCACACTTTAGGGTGCCTATTTGGCCTCTGTGGGCCATTTAACATTGTTTCCTATGGAAAAATCGGGTCAATTGAGGCATTGAACAGTAAAATCGGGTCAATTGAGAAATTTAACATTGATCCCTATGGGAAATCGCGGGCATCGCGTCGGTCGCGTCGCACCCGATTTTTAGTGCATTCAATGGCCGCGATGCCCGCGATTTTTTTTCCTGCGATGCCCACGATCAAAATCATGGGCGCCGTGCTAGGTAAAGAGTACCGTCGTGTGTGATAGAGCTGAAGAGAGTTATAGTGGTTTTTGCTAATTTTGGTGAATAATGGTTCATTTCTGTAAATTTCTGAATAATGGCAGCATCAGCAGCATCTGCATCTGTGAGCCTGTTTAACATGCCGTAGAATGAGGAAGACGCCATCCGTTTCCTACAGGAGCATCACCTGCCGCCAGTCACGGCGACATGTACTAATGGGCACCCAATGAAGATGTCTGTGAAAGAGTGTATGTGGAGGTGCCACATCAAGACATGCCGCCAAAAGGTGAGCGTCAGAGCAGCCCATTTCTTTCCAGGGTGCCGTTTGCCTTTTGTAAAGCTCATCAGGTTCATCTATGCATGGTCGGAGGAGATGACCTCTATAGACTTTTGCCAGCGTGAGCTGAATCTGTCTAACAAGACAGTGGTCCACTACAACAACTGGATGCGGGAGGCATGTACTGTGGACTTGCTGGCACAGCCACAGCGCAGCATTGGGGGCCCTGTACAGATGGTGGAGGTAGATGAGAGCCTCTTCATGAAAGGGAAGAGTAATGTGGGCAGAGTGTTACCGCAACAATGGGTGTTTGGGGGGATATCCCGTGAAACCAGGCAGTGTTTTATAACTGCAGTGCCACAACGGGATGCCAGCACCCTCATGTCCGCTATAAATGCCCACATAGAGCCGGGAACAACCATATACAGTTTGCTGGTGTGCTTACAGCATGGAAGAATTGGAACGGGGTGGTACCACCATGCCCGTGTAAATCATAGGTTTCATATCATGGATCCGGAAAGTTGGGGCCACACCCAAACAATTGAAAGACTTTAGGGTTCAGCTAAATGGAGAAATAAGAGACAACGTAGGACAGCTTGCCACCATTTAGACTCTTATCTCCAAGAATTTATATGGAGACTTTTTAATTTCTTATTGTTCCCATAATTGTTATTGAATCAGTCACTTTTATTTCCTATGATTTGTTAAATGTTCTTCATTTATTATTTATTAACTAAAATTGACATTTGTCATTACTGTGTCAGATGGATGATATTGCTTGTGTGAATGTGTCCATAACACACCGCCACTATCCACGGCATCCCTAAGCGTGGCGAGCGGCGGCGGCGGAACGCGTCCGCCTGACCTTTTCATACCCCCACTATCCACGTCAGCGTGTAGTTGGTCTTATATAGTGTGGCGAGCGCAGTGAGCCACCGAGCCCGAAGCACGGCGTGCGCAGCGTGCCCCGCGTGGGGATGCGGATTACTTTACATGTATTCTGCGTCCCCTCACGGGGCTCGCAGTACTCGCCACTCTTCAGGCTCGGTGGCTCGCCACACTATATAGAACCAACTCCACGCCGATGTGGATAGTGGGGGGTATGAAAAGGTCGGGCGGACGCGTTCCGCCACCCCTCGCGGGGCTCGCCATGCTTCTTGATGCCGTGGATAGTGGGGGGGGTTGGGGGATGCCATGGATAGTGGGGGGTGGGGCCACACTAAATGACATTGTATGTCATTTAGTGGTATAGACCATTAAAAATATAGGATGCGATTAAAAATCGCATCCTATGCCGTGCATCGAACGCATCACACAGCACTATAAACGGTACGCGATGCGATTTCACTACCCTGAATAGCCCGCTACGCAAATGCCGTAGCGGGTGCCGTGCTAATATACAAGTACCAAATGTGCATTTTGCCACCCAGTTATTCCTTTTTACAAAACTTTAACCCCAGATGTAGTGAAACTGGATATTAACATGTATTTTTTTTTTTAAATATCCTGTAAAAAACAACCAACCTCTAAATGCATGCATTGGCTATAGATGCGTCCTTTTACACAGATTGTCTTTTCACCGTCTGGTGCGACATACCTGGAGTGACTAAGAATATTTACTGAAGATCATGTTTTAGGATGGTTTTAAAATTGACTTAAATTGACTGACATCGTCATCATGTTGCAGGCTCTATTTGTGAACAGCTGGTTTGAAATCAATCTTACAATATAGATTCACCTAGTTCATAGCTGCCTACCCTCCTGCATTCTGCAGGAGACTCCCTGAAATAGCAGCAATCTCCTTCTCTCCCTCATTAGTCTAGCAATCTCCCTCATTTCAACTAGCCCACATTACACTGCAAAAATTTGGGGGGAAAATGGAATGAGAGACAGATACATTTACATTGAATCATCAGCACAATTTCCCATCACTTTAGGAACTGCTATGGCGCTCATCTACATTTGGATATAAGTCATTTGAAAAGATTCCTCTCAGATGTAGCAGCACACACCTATGCTTTTAGATGCCACGTTCACAATCTCTTTTCACAATCTCTCGCTATATGGAACTAACCATGCCCTTTGGGAGAAGCATGACATGCCCCCTCAATGGGGGTTTCGCAAAATTATATTAAAAACTATAATCTCCATGAAACTAGTTTTCAAAAGTAGGCAAGTATGCCCTAGTTTTGGACAGTTGAACATCTCAATCGATATATAATTTCTCTGCCCTGTACAAGGTTATAGTAAAGTCTCCATGGCCCAAGTACCAAAGGTTTATAAAGGCTAAGTGACAAGGTAGGTTGACATGAATAACGTGAGCATTAATTCAATGTCAAAAAATATATCATTTGGCCAAGCTGAACAAAATTGAAACATGCAATGTGCCATAAGATCTCTAACTGCAGATTGTGGTAAAGCCTCTCCATAAATGTTACTTGCCTCATTCTTTGGTAGGATTTCAAAAGCTTGGCACCAGCAGTTTCATGCTTTCCTGCAAAACAGATGATAACAAATGATTGTACAACTTGACAAATGGATTATGTGTATTTAAACTAGAATAGGTAGCGTTTTTACTATACACTAAATGAACATGAAGCTTGAATGCTTTTTATATTGACACTTTGGACTCAGGGCCGGATTTATGCCCTCGGGGGGCCCAGGGCACCCAAGACAGGTGCCAAACCTCCCGGCCCACACCGGCCTACTCATCTCTGCTCCACGCCACAGCCCTCAACAGCACTGCTGTGCACAGGAGCTGTCAGGGACTTACGCTGAAGGACGCAAGAGAAAACCCCACGAAGACTCCAGGCTGCTGGATAGGGATGATTTTAATGGTGGCGGCTGTGCAGCACCCCCCCCCCCCCTCCCCCTTTTCGTGAGCAGCAGGCACTCTCACACCTCTGCTCCTGCCAGTAGAGCTGCAAGCTGCTACAGGTGGTGGAGGCTGGAGAGGTAAGACAGCAGGAGAGGCACAACTCCAGCCAGAAGGCCCCCTAAGACAGGGTGGCATGGATGCACTGACCCCCTCCCCCCTCCATTAATCCAATTCTGTTTGTACCCACTGGCTGTAAATAATAACATTTACCAATAATATATCTTATAGCAGACTAACATAGCAGACATCATCAGAAAGTCATCTTGGCCAGATGGGGGGTGTTTGAGGTGCCCATTTATCATTCAATATTTGCAGCTAAATCCACAAAAAACACCCGTTTTCAGGGGTTAGCTGCAAATATTAAAGGATCACTAAAATGTATCATGGAGAGACCGCTTCAGGAATGTCCGATTTCTGCTGCTATCCCTCCTTTACCGCTGCCAGCCACATCCCCCATACGTTACTATGGGGGATTGTGAAGCTGTCCACTGTATCAACATCAGGCAGCAGCGCTTTGCATCCTTGGGGTACTGAAATGGTGTTAGCCCATTCAGAGATGGTGTTAGCCCATTGTAGCCTATGAGCTAAATACTGCACTGCTGATGGGGCAGTGGGGTCAGCGCTAATTGTGCATGCACAGACCCTGGCGTCCGGCTCAGCACAACGCAGGGATGGGCTCCTTTTGGAGCCCTGTCCCTGCGCGTCAGGGATGATACATCCTGCCTATAGGATCACATATTACAATGCGATTCTGGGCGGTAACATTCCACCCATATCACATTGTAAATGTGATCCGTGATAATGGGCCCCAAAGTTGTAGATGTGTGCAGCGAGATGCGTTCAGCAGTTAGAATCTGGGCACTGAAATCCCGACATCACTGGAAGTTCTGACACCGTAATCTCGACATTCCGATTGTAGGTATGCCAGAGACTGTTCGCGCTAATCCACTAGTGAAAGGAAGGGGGTGTTAAGGCACGTGGAGGGTTAGGGTTCAGATGCAGGGAGGGAGAGTTAGGGTTTGGCAGCAAAAAAAGGGTAGGGATAGGCTGCGGGGGAGAGGGACTAATGTGGAGGGTCAGGCATCTGGTAGGGAGAAAAAAGAAAGTGAGAAATGTGCGCAACTAACGGCAGCTGGTACTGGGGTTGTCAGCCCCAAATAAACTGAATAAAAAAACCAAGGTGTGTACCAGTGCCGGCTGTATTTATTCATTAACAGTTTCTTATATAGCGGACACATTCCGCATCGCTTTACTGAAAATATTTGAACATTCGCATCAGTCCCTGCCCCAGTGAAGCTTACAATCTATATTCCCTACCACATGTACACGCACACACATTCATTCTAGGGTTAATTTTTGTTAGGAGCCAAATAACCTACCAGTATATTTTTGGATTGTGGGAGGAAACCGGAGTACCCGGAGGAAGCTCACGCAAGTATGGGGAGAAAATACAAACTCCGCACAGTTAGGGCCAAGGTGGGAATTGAACCCATGACCTCAGTGCTGTGAGCAGAATGCTAACCATTACACCATCTGTACTATATGCCATATAATAAAATATAGAATGGTTTCTGCTAAAATAAATTGTTTTTTAATTAAAACAGAAGAAATTAAAACATATGGAATTCCATAATAAAATAAATGAATTAGATTTACAATGAAATGGCTAAAATTTCAAACTGTGCACATAACCACTGAATGTACTATATATATATATATATATATATATATATATATATATATATATATATATATATATATATATATATATATATATATATATATATATTTATATATATATATATATATATATATATATATATATATATATATATATATATATATATATATATATATATGATGATATAAGGAACAGACTACAATTTCTCCAGTACCAGATAAGTAGCAGGTTGTTACCAGGTAGCCAACATGTTCAGTATCAGCTACAGTATATTCAGAACCACACCCACACTTAACATATACAGTATATTTGCTACAAAACAGTTACACACGATCAGTCATGAATATTACCTGCAGATGGAAACTTTTTTTCTCTTTCTTCAAAGAACCATTCCCCTGTCTTTATTTTGACGTCCCTGATATTTAGGGGTGTGAGAAAAAAAATTGGTTATTATGATTTCAAGTAAATTCTAAGCAATCAAAAGAACCGCAGCAACGAAACTCCATGCACAATACACAATACCGGCCGCGGCTGATATAGTTAACTAAATCATCTGCAGTTCACCGATACTGAGCATACACACTATACAATATCCGTAAACAATGTAAAACAATGACATCAGCGGAATCTGCAGGTTGTTTCCATAAATATCCTCTAAATATGGACAACCCCTTCCACGTTTACTTTCCACTGAGCTACAGTATTTAGTTATCCACTGTTGCATAAATTTGTTAAAATTAGAATTTATTAGATAAATTAGGAAACAATTCCAACTATAACAATTTTTTTAATAGAATATATATCACATTTAAAATGAAAATAAAAAAAGAACATGTAACATGGAAACAAACAATACTCAGTCTAAAGAGAGAAATGTAATCACAGATAGATAAATTAGGTCAACCACTGAATGTCGACAACTTCTAAAGGTCAACATGGCTTTAGGTTGACAAGGTCATTAGGTCTACACAAGCATTAGGTCGACATGGCAAGGTCGACAGTCAAAAGTTCGACATGGGATTTTCACTTTTTTTAGCCGTCATGTGCCGACAGGCAGTATTTCATGCCCTACCATCCACTGTGGGGTGGTGGGAGAATAAAATAGTGTGCCAATCTCAGCGAGGCACTGTGCCCAAAGCATGGTCATTCCAGCATTCATGGCGATGTTGGGCTGCACCAGGAGACTAGGGCCCTTATTCACATTGACATGTTCGCATGCGAATTCGCATGTATCACCCAACTGCTCCCATTGCGCATGTGCAGTGTACGCAATGCGCATGTGCAAACTGCGAAATTCCTATTCGCAAGCAATCTTCCAAGCGGTTTCTGTCGTCCGAGCGAAGGTTTAGCCAGTAGGCGTGATGTGGGCGTTTGTATGGGCGCATCCAGTATAATGAGCAAAACTGGGCGTACACATGGGCGTACACGTGGGCGTTCACTTCGAGTGGTGGGTTTGCTTTCGCATGACTGCAACAGGGATTGTTCCCACACAAACTCCAAAACTTTCGCAAGCTCAAAGCAGGTTTTCAGTTTCGCACACCATACTTCTTGTGAACTGCTCATTCGTACGCTTAAAACACAGTAGCGAAATGTGGAAATCAATAGCACCTGACCACCATTATGACCAATTATTGGTTGATTGTGACAATCATTTAACTCTACTCCACTTCAGTTTGCATCACAAAACCAAACAAGTGTTAGCAGACACATTTAAAATTTTATGGTAAGGTGAATCGTAGGCCACAAATGCAAATGCACTTAACACATTTATTAATTGCCCTTATATAACATACCTTTATGTACTCTGCCATGTGTAGCATGTTTGCACTGTCAAACATATTAGGGACAAGAGCATGTTCGCACGCACACTGTGGTGCGTGTACGTGTGAAAATGTGTTGGCGCATGCGAGCAGTTTTAATTGCACGCAATGAAAGGCCACACCCTTTTTAGTATGGGTGCGAACGCATGAGTTCGCAAGCCCTATAGGCGTGACTCTGCAAGATGCGTACGTGCTGTTATCAAGTGTAACACTGCGTGCATGTGTGCATGCGAACAAATGAACCTGAATAAGGGCCTTGTTCCTGCACTGTCGCAGCTGCTGCAGGAGAATGTCACGCAGCAGCACCCAGCCCCTGTTGCTGTAGAGAGAGGCCGGCATTTTGACCTCCCCTCTTCTGAGGCTCGCCATTGTGTGTAGTTTGTAACCCCTTCTGCTGCCACTATGAATCATTGTATTGAGCTTTGGTTTATTCAATGTTTCTCCGTGTGTTTTTAATAAATCCACTTTTTCCCCAGTTTATTTAGACAATGAGAGTCATTATAATAAATAAATTCTCAAAAAAGCCACCAGATATTTTTTTTTGCATGACCATAAATATCTCCACTGTTTCAAAGACCATTTCAGCTGCAAGGAAATACAAATAATGAGACAGTTTCC
Source organism: Crinia signifera (assembly GCF_055691185.1). NCBI lineage: Eukaryota > Metazoa > Chordata > Amphibia > Anura > Myobatrachidae > Crinia > Crinia signifera. The sequence goes on from NC_139219.1 coordinate 135,125,684, forward strand.
AGGATAGGAACATACCCATGTGAGCTGCAGACTGTACATTTCCACACAAGACTGCACCGGTAGACCTGACATTCATGGCAAACTTTGTGACTGCAGCCAATACAAACTGCGCCTCTGTCCAGCACCCTTCCAAGCACTTTCTGGCAGCGGGCACATGATCTCGCTTGGTATTCTTTGCTTGCACTTTTTGCTCCTTTCCATCTAAGTTGCTGTAAATGTGCTTTCAGCTTCCTGCATCAGACACATAAGACACCGGTAGAGACATTACTGACCAGCTAACTAAAGCCACATTTGTACCCAGTAATAAAAATAATCAATAAGCCTGGGTTAAAACACCAAAAATATATCCACTAAATAAAGGTCAAACGTAATAAATGTCATGTTTCCCATTAAAGTATTTAACAATGTTCTATGAGATTTTTTTTTTGTGGGGGGGGGATTTTATATTTACTGAAACCTGGGGTGCTGCTAAGGGGATAGTCCAAACCGTGGACTGCTGGACCAGGTTCCTGTAGCCACTTTGGAGATAGTAGGGTACTCACCCATCCATCACCATCTGGGGGTGTCCCAATCAGAGGGATGTAAGTGATAGCAATCATTGGGGAATCTGGGAGAGAAAGATTATAGCCTCTCTTTAAGATCTGGAAATGTGGTAAACCAGAATGGTCCAGACCATACAGTCAGATGGGAAGAAAGAGATTACAGCCTCACTTGATGGTCCGGACCATTACAGTATCCCGGATCATACACAGTGGTTATGATTGCTTCCGGAATCCGGTCTGGTTATGCATTCCAGGTTCTGGACCTTTACGGTTATTACCCAATCCCTGGAAAAAGTACCATCTTTTAAAGAAATAGCTAAAGTGAAATTATAAAATGTGTCCATAGGAAAAAAACAAAGAAAGTTCGATAGTCTATTAGTACAAGTTCCCTAAGAACCTTATGGGAGGTTACTGGTAGAAAACCACTTCATTTTGTGGCAGTGGTATGAGAAAAAAGGGCTTATTGCACCACAATCCTAGGAAACGTGCACAGAGGGACCTTGCTCCTCATTAAATATCTCCATAGGAGTTCATGATAATACTTCGTAGGTTATAGGTCCAACCTGACAAACAAATCATACAAATAGAACAACATTGAATATTTTATAAAGGAAAGAATACACTCTGGTGGATTTTATTGCCATTTCTTAAAGGATTAAAGCTAAACTGTACCCAAAATCATCAGGGATTGATATCCAAGGACTATTTAAAAAAAATCAAATGACTTTAAGTACCCCCTGGATGACCTACTTGGGGTAGATGTTGTAACAGAATTGTGCAGTAAACTTTAGTAAATAATTGGGTTTTGCCAGTTCTGAACCCTGGAAGAGGAATCTACCAAAAAGTCACATGGGAGAGTAAATATAGAACTGTACCAAAGACATTAAAGGACATCAAATTTTAAAATTTTAAAATTTTAAGTCAAGCGGTCAGCCTGATGATTTAATAACGAAGCTTATGATTCGGTTAATATAACAGAGACATCTACTGTACTTCTAGAATCGAAGATGCAAAATAAAAATGGAAAATTAAAGAATATATCCTTATTGTTTCCTAATGCAATACATCTAATCATGCTAAAAAAACAAGGTTAAATACTAAAAAGTAAAAATCTAAACAGTTCTTTAGAGTCGAGTGCTAGGGTAAGAGTGAAACTTTTTGTAAGACGCAGAAAAGGAAAAGAAAAGAACTGCATGGTTTTAGCAATGGACCATGTGGGTAGGTATATCCTTAAAACTATCAGGACCAATAATTCCTTAAATATGTAAAAGAAGAAAAGTTGCACTATTTAAATGCAAAAATAGAAATAAAATGTTAATGTTTTTGATTAATGGTTGACTAAACTATGAATGCCTTGATAGTTTAAGGCTGACAGTCCTCTTTCTTCAAATACAGGAAGTTCCCAATGGTCACTCCCACATGCTCTTAGACCAGGCATAGGCAATAGCCCCCTCAGCTGTTGTAAAACTACAGGTCCCATCATGGTGTGCCACAGATTTAGCACTCCCTAATAACAAAACTCTAGTAAGGCATGCTGGGACTTGTAGTTTCACAACATCCGGAGTCTCACTGGTTGCATACATCTGTTGTATAGGGTGTATGCATTATTCGATTTTCTTTTTAAATCATGTATTTTTTATGGTTTTCTAATAAACATACATACAACAGTGAGTAGAGACACACCTTTGCAGCTCTCCTAAGCCCTATGGTGATTTGCACACTGAAACAGTGATTTGCTATGAAAACAGCACTATAGACTGCAAGTGGAGGAATGGAATGGTGGGCAGAGTACATCAGCTGCATACTATTCCTCCACAAGGTTACAATAGTCTACCAGCCCTGGGTAAGATGCAGCATGTTGTTACGTTGTATGCTGAATTGACATTAGAAAAAAAAAAGTTTTTTTCACTGAAGGGTCGCTGCTAAGTGCGTTGTATAATTCATGGGGTGCTGCCAGCCTGCCACGTGTATCAAATAATTAATAGGTTGCTGCAAAGAGTGTCAAATAATTCATGTGGTGCTGCCAAGTGTGCCCTCTAATTCATGGGGTGCTGCCAAGGGCACTATGGAGGACTACTACTATGGGGATTACTAAGGGGGATCTTTATTAAAAAAAAAATTATAATTAAGAGAAAAAAATAGTTATTTTTTACTGAAAAAGTGCTGCCAATTATGCTGTATAATTCATGGAGTGCTGCAAATTGCGCCGTATAATTCCACACAGTGATGGGGGTGAGGAATCTTGCCTATGTAGAGGCAGTGCTTGTATAGTGGTGGCCCAAACAATCAGATAAATAATTTCAGACATAAGTGTAGCAGTCCCTGTCAATGATTGGTTTCTTAAAGTATTCATGTCCTGTTCATACAGCATAAGGGTGGGGGGGGGGAGGCCCAAGGATAACTCCATCTATGCACCCAGTGGCGCAAGAAGAAATTATTTCTTAAATGGTACTATAAGTACACGGCGTAGATGCGCGTGCTATAAGTGGACATTGCCATGTGTCATGAGGGAGCATCGTTATATGAAACTAGACGAGTGGTTACATGACAATAGGGGCATGGCCACATTATGCTACACACCGTAATGAATCTTACACATTATACCACACGCTGTAATGCCCATTACACATTAAGCCCCACACGGTAATGCCCACTACACATTATGTCCCACACCGTAATGTCCACTACACATTATGCTCCACACCGTAATGCCCATTACTTATTATACCACATGCCATAATGCCCATTACATATTATGTCAAACACCATGTCACATAAGTGCCACTGACCTACATGCTCGATGCCAAGAGTTTTGTTCTTGTTGGCAAAGGGAGTTTCATGCCATGGGGTGATTTACATGCTCAATGCCCAGGGGATGGGAAGGGTTTACATGCTTGTTGCCCAAGAAGGGGAACACATGTTCAATGCCCAGGGGGCTCCCTCCAACCTTGCTGGCTCATGCCCCTTTCACCACACAGCAGCACTGTCATGTGCAGGACTAAATAGCAGTGATCCCCCCTGCCCCGACCCAATCCTGCGCTATGCCGTAGGCTTCCCCCACCCCTCCGGTGGGACTTGGCCATTTTGAATATGGCACAGATTTGTGAGCCAAACAAGCTCGTGGCCAGGCAGCCAATCACCGTGGAAGCTTTTACGTGAGCTCTGATTGGCTCAGGAGTGATGCCATATTTGAAATAGCCGAGAGCTGATGGAGGGGTGAGGAAAGCCTGAGGCGCTGTGCTGCACTCCACTCTTCTAGTTTCTCAGTGGCGGTCGGAGGGATGGCGGAAGCCTGTGGTGCTGCTCTGCACTCTCCTTCACTTCGTAGCGGCAGCAGCCTCCTGAGGGGTGGAAGAAGTGAAGAAGGGGATGCGGGGTGGTACAGAGTACCGGCAAAATATTTATTAAAAAGGTACGTTGCACCACTTTGTACTTGCACCTCTTTTTTTTTTTATGTACTCATTAGAGCATTTTTTGACATTATTTATAAAGCTCATCCTGTCTGCCACTGCTTTTGCCGCCTGCTAGTGTTGCTTAGCTCAGTGATCCAGCTGCCTCAGTGCAACCTTTTGGTCTAAAAACAATATTGTGAGCTGTGAGGCGTTAAGAATAGACTGGGAATGAGTGGAAATTAATGTTATTGAGGTTAATACTGTATGAACAAACAAAACCCCCCAAAATCAGTGATTGTAGCTGTTTTTATGATAAAAAAAAATACAGCTCCAAAATCAAATTCCGAAAGGATGTTTTTGCCAAAACCAATCCAGATCCAAAACACAAAACTCGAAAAGTGTCCTGTGCTCCAATTAGAACTCTTGATTGATTATTAGCGATTATATTTTAATATTCAAAATCTTAATACAGATGTGTCCACATGCATCTAGCCTCCATATATATTAAACAGCCTTTCTAGTTATGCCATGCTGTGACTTTGTAGCAGAGAATTATTTTGTGTGAATTTTCCCATTAAAATGCATCTTATTTGCATTACTATGTGAGTAAGATGCCCAAGTAGAAGTTGCTGATTAAAAGTATATGCGAAAAGCCTATATTCTGCATCAGAGGTGAATGCACCTCTATCTTCATATGAAATGGAAGCGTTTTCGTGGAAAAACCCTGTTATTTAGCAATTTATATGCAGATGCAGCCACAGTTACACACAGAATATGTTCATAGGTGTGCACACGAGGGGTACTGGGGGTCCCCACCTAAAATGTCAGTAGTGCCGAGGGCCATTTTTACAGGGGGACAAGCTGTGCAACTGCACAGGGCACTGCACGGCTTGTCCCGCTGTTGCACTGCAGCTGACACGACTCTTACAGAATCTGTCACTATCTGGAGTGGGTGCAGTAGCAGCTGATTCTGTGGGAAGCGCAGAGATAATGCTGTGCAGGCACAGGCAGTGCATGATGGCTTAATATGCTGGCTCAGCTGGCTGGCCTGGCAATCATTACTGCACTTTTGGCATCGTTAGCCGCACAGGAGGACTCAGAGGGACGTTGGAGCTACACGGGCATCAGGGGGTGGAGCTAAATTGACTCAGGATACTGCTCACATTGCTGCTGTCAGGGAGGGAAAGGAGGAGCAGCTCCACACCCAGGGCATATCCAGTCAGTGAGATTACCCTCTGTTCCTAAGGCAAGAGTGAGTGGAGGGAGTACTACTGTGTGTGTGTGTGTGTGTGTGTTTTCTTGTGAACTTACAGTAAGAATGTAAGATGGGTTGGTGTTAGGATGGGGGAGTGAGGATTAGATTTAAGCACTAGCAGTGGACATACAGTTAAGGAGCCCATAGATGCTCTGTTTTTGCAGGCTCAGTTCTGTACTATGCGATGTGCGCTCCCACACATCACATAGTACGGTACAAAAAGTATGTGCTGCACATACTTTTTGTACTAGGTACACATCATATCGGATTGCAGTGCATGCACAAGGCATGCGATCCTATACGATGTGTACTTTAAAAGTACAAAACGGACCCTCAAAAACGGACCGTGTATGGGGGGCTTTAGGGCTGCTGGGGGAAATAGGCAGTGGAAAGGGAAGGTTAGGCCTCAGGGCAAGTGAGTGCATCAGTGTGATAGACTGCAGGCTGCAGGGTGAGGGAGTGTACAAGTGTGATAGAGAGCAGGCCACATGGTGATGGAGTGTGTCAGTGTGATTTAGCGCAGGCCCCAGAGTAAGGGAGCGTGTCAATGTGATTTAGCGCAGGCTGCAGGGTGAAGGAGTGCATCAGTGTGAAGGAGTGCATCAGTGTGAAAGAGTGCAGGCCGCAGGGTGAGGGAGCACATCAGTGTGATAGAGCGCAGACTTCAGGGTGAGGGGGCGTGTCAGTATGATAGAGTGCAGGACTAAGGGTGAGGGAGTGATTTATTGTGATAGAGTGCAGGACACGGGGCGAAGGAGCATGTCATTGTGATGGAGCACAGGGTGGGGGAGGGCATCAGTGTGATAGAGGGCAGGCCGCATGGTGAGGGAGCGTGTCATTGTTATAGAGCGCAGGATACGAGGTGAAGGAGATTGCTCCATCTACAGATCCCAAATGGCTGATGCTGTTGCTTTGCACCAGATAAGGTAGATAAACTGTAATATTTGTCTCCAACACCCTGTCCCATACTCGCTGTTATCACCCTCTTGCCACTGTCTGCAACATGTCACTGATACTCACACACCACTGTCACCCATATGCCACTATCACTCACTATCACTGTGTAGCATAATGTGTAAAGGGCATTATAGTGTTTGGTATAACATGTATTGGGCATTACAGTGTGTGGCATAACATGTAATGGGCATTATGGCATGTGGTATACTATGTAATGGATGTGTGACGTGTAATAGGTATTACGGTGTAAATTTTTGGCTTGCTCCTTCGGCACACACTGTCCCTATTGTCTCTATTTTGCAAAAATTTGTCAAGCCCTGGCAGGTATAATGGCCATTATGATGTGTGGTATTATGTGAAATGGGCATTATGTTGGGTGGCATTATGTATAATGAATATTACTGTGTGGCATTATGTGCAATGGGCATTAATTTGCTTGGCATTATGTGTAATGGGCATTACAGTGTGTGGCATTATGTGTAATGGGCATTTACAGTGTTAATTTTTGCACTGTGCCTTCGGCACACACTGTCCCTGTTTCTAGTATGTGTGGGGGAGAATAGTTCATTCTGAAGTGCATGTACATAAATTAGTCACCTATTTAGTTTGCATTGATTCACAGAAGGCTGTGAAGGACACGTCCAGTAGGTGGTGATGGACACGCCCCTCCGGTGGTGCATCCCCTAAAGAAGTGAGCTGTGCATGCCTATGGCTATGTTGCATATCATTTTAATCAAGAAGGTCTGCTTGTGTGTCTTATTCACACAGTGATCCAAAATAGATCAAGTTTGACAAAAAAAGAAGAGTTGCCAGAAGTTGCACAGAAACTAGATGTTGGTTTTATATTTTTATATTTTTCAGGGCACTAGATGTTGGTTTTATATGGTGTCTCTGTCTGTGGTTAATATTAAAGTGATGGATATATGCCAGCCCCAGATGAAAGGGTGAAATGTAATTAGAAAGAGTTGATACAGTATCAACTCCAGGTGTTGATATCCTGTCACACTAAAAGTGTACCATGCATCAACAGATGTTAATCTCTCGTGTAAAACACGGGAAATGAGTCACTATTACTAGGAATAAGCACATAAAGAAATTTACAGATGGGCACATCCTGATTGAGTGGATATGAATTAACTCTAACATGTAACGCTATTCACTCCCTTAATTGCTTCATAAATTAGTACAGTAAAATAAAAGTACTGATAAGGGCGGATTCAGTATTAAATTCCGGCAGTCGGGATCCCGGCGTTCAAAATCCCGACGCCGGAATCCCGACCGCCGAAATCCCGACAAGGGGGGACGTGGATCGCCCCCCCCCCCCCCCCCTTGCGGGCTCGCTGCGCTCGCCACGCTTGCAACGCAGCGGGCCTGGTGCTTCGCTATGCTCGGCACCCTAATTTATTCTCCTTCCGGGGGTGTCGTGGACACCCCCCAGGGAGAAAGTGTCGGGATTTCGGCGGTCGGGATTTTGAACACCGGGATCCCGACCACCGGGATTTACACTGCATCCCATAAGGGCAATCTGTATTTGCCATGATTTTGTATTTGCATCATTTCTCCATCCATTTTAGAGCAATATTCAGAACTTTACTACATGTAATCTAACACCCACCAACAACTATGCCCAAAAGCAAAAAAGAATACATTTATAAACAGTAAACACCAGTGCTGTAACAAGGCTCTAAGGCTCCGGTACTGGCCACACAGAGGGTGTGAGGCCATCTGCACAAGGATGAGCAGCGCTGATCGGTGACATAAGTCTGTTCCAGTTGCCGGAGGCAAGATAAATATTAGTGCCCCCCAAATAGCTTAATCAGTACGGTGTCAGTCTCCAATAAGACAGGTCATGGGTTCCAACACAGGGTGGGAAACTTACCAAAATGATGTCACAAGGAGGAGTCAGCCACAGACGTGATATCAACGGCTTTCAATTAAATGATTTAAACTTGCAGAGGAGGAGAGGTGCCCCCTTGGGAGCAGGAGCCAGTTGGCAGATGACTCCATTGCCTCCCAGAGTTACGTCTCTGGCGCTGATGTACCCGCTGCACATTCTGGGTACTTTGCTGCGCAGATGCAAGGCCTGTGGGGGCAGTGATGGTGCCAGGGCCAAATTAAGCTTTTTGTGGGTCTGCAACACTTATGACAGGGAGGCCCACATCAAGCCCTCCAGCACAACAACTCCTGTACTGCCCAGGAATCAGCAGTCTATACTACTTCAGTTGTGGGACTGTTGTCATTCACTGCAGCAAAGGACAGCGGTCAATGGCAGGAGTAATCTGAATTCCCTCACGGGTGCTGGTCAGATCCCCCAGGATGTGGCTGATAACACTGTGGCTGCAGCAATGGTGGGTGCACAGTCAATGTGCTTCGGTGACAGACCACTGGTGGCAATTAAGAGTCCTAATCAGCTGTTCTTGCAAATTGTGGCTGGTTAATAGAAGCCCTGGGGTTTAAAGGCTGCTATGCACTAAAAGAGGCAAGCGCAGAGAGCCTCTCTAATACTACGCAGTGCAGCAGTATGCTGGTTAGGCTTGAGGGCCCCCCTTAGACAGGGGGCATGTTGTCCAAGAACTCCTCACTTAAGCCATCTCTGCATTGTGCAACTAGTGATGGGAAATCTAGTTTAGTTAGGTGATTAGTTTATCATGAACTACAGTAGTTTACTCAAAAGATCAGTTCAATACAGTATTTCACTGATGCTTGAACCTTACTTAGAAAAGGTGATTAGAATGATAATTCTATTCTTTTGCACATACAGTAGGCATTGCTACTATAAGTTAATTGGATGAGTTATACTGTAGTTTAAATGATCAGATATGATTAATATGTTTATAGTTTTTAATATTTTAAAAGAGCAGATATTTATAAAATAAAGTAGGCGATCTGTGCTCTGCAAAGTTAGTACAATTTTATTTACTTGGTTTTACTTCCTTAGTTAACTGAACATGTAAATGAAAGAAGCCCAAATTACAAACAGCTATTTTTCTTTTAAAACAAATTAATTCGAAAAAAAAAACAACAACTTTTCTTTACCCCAATCACACCAATTTAAATCACTGGGCCAATTTGAGTTAAAAAAAAAAGACAAAAACGGGGATCGTATCACTAGGCCAGGTCCATCTGACCAAGACCACGCCCACACCCGCTAGCTCTGCCCATTTGGCACAGTAGGTGCTAATTTGAAGAAAGAAAAAGTTGAACTGAATGAACTCCTGAACTTCTCATGACGGGCGTAACTAGAAATTCCTAGGCTCCATAGCAAAAGTTTGTAAGGGCCCCCTATTTAGCAACTGATGGTAATAAATGTATGTAAAACATATTACTTAGAGAGTAAAGATGGTCCCCCTTCAGCTCTGGGCCCCATAGTAGTGCACCCCTTGCACCTATGGTAGTTATGCCCTTGACTCGTGATGATATAATTAGCAGCACCACCTTTGGTAGTTTAGAGGTTGAATGTTAATAAGAATTGAGTAGCATGCAACTGCAGTAGCACCCATAAACCTTGTATTAGTGAATCATCTACTAGACCTCCTGCAATGGACATTAAACCTCTACCAATACTTTTCCACCATCTTTACTTTCCCATCTCAATATAGTTTTTTCCCCTGTTCTGAATCAATAATACATCTGCTTGGCTTTCTATTTATATAGTATATTATTATTTTCTTTTTAGTGCTCACTATTTTTATAGCTCCATCACATATGCTGAAGCAAGTGAATTTTAGCTGTCATTTTTATTTGGTGTAGAGTTTCCTTGTAATTAGACAGCTCTAAGTCATTAAGCAAAAATATAAAGATAATGTATTGACAAGTACCTTATTCTTTCTTCTTCTGCTTTCTGGAGTGTCTGGTCTCGATAAAGGACCTCCAGTACCTTCTCTCTCTCAAGCTCCTTCAGAAAGCTTAAACTGAAATCATCAGCCATCATGTCTCGAGTCCAGAAATTTCCACTATACTATAACTTCTCTTCTTGATTAACAAGCCATTGTCTGGAGAAAGAAAGGAGCATCCATAAATGAACCATCATGTATAAGAACAAGACAAATATCATTCAACACAGGTGTCATACAGTACGTGTACTGGATTATTGTTTTAGAACAGAGTTCATGCCGTACAAGATCTTGCTCTCTCTGGCAAATAGAGCAATAGGTTTAGCACATTAGATGATAGCTGCAGAAGGCGTTCACTCAAGATGCAAAGCAAATTCTGCATTCATACATCAGGCAGGAAAAAAAAAAAAAACTTTACCTTTCTAGAATGAACATTTAAATTAACAATAAAAAAAAAACAACGCTTCAAGTTAAGAAGTCACATTTATTCCTGCACCATATAATGCAGCTTTTGGAAACATAATCACTTACTTGTAATAAAGTAGTAAGAATATAATTATATAACGTGTAGCTAAGTGCAGCCATTCACTAGACACAGCTTGCAGAATACCTGAAAAATGCTTTACTTTCAACCATCTGAGCCTCGGTGTTAAGTGTAGCTCAGCGGCTATGGTTTATAGCTTTTACAAAAACATAATAGAGATTAATTGCATTGTATATAGAACAAACATTATGTAACAGATTGTTTTTGTACAGAAAAATAAAATGCAGAACTGTACATCAATACCAGAAAGCAGCATAATTGTAAACAGCAAATAAATACTCTAAGGCAATAAAGACAAAGATAAATCAGAAAGATAGGTTTTTTAATGCTGCTGTAGATACAGTACATAGATTTTTTTCCCCAATGAATTGTGATTATCATTTCTGAAGTACAGTGAAACACCTTTCTTCCAAGATTCCTCTTTTTGCACTTTGTGAACTTAAACATTCTTAGTTATTATTGTTATTAAAAATAATATGGACGTGAAATGGGTATGGGTCAACCTACTGTAATGTATGTCACCCTTCATACTGTCGAACTACAAACCGCGCCCCCAAAAAATATGATCTACAGATGGAGCAGCTCCCGTCAGAGCTGCTCCTGACAATAGAATCGCCACCCACTGCCATCTGCCGGAAGGGGCATGCGCACAAGACTCTCACACACCCTGTTTCTCCACCGCCCTCTGCAGTTCCCCCCAGTTGCCCCCGATCCCTGCCCGTCTCCTTGAAGTGGAGATGGGCAGGGAAAGTGCTCCCCGCGTGCATGTGAGACTTATGTAATCAGGTGGTGCATTACACTCATAACGTTATTTTCATGCAGAATTTTAATATGCATACCGATACTCACTGGTTGAAATTTGGTGCAAAACACTTTAGAGTATCATTAGACCTTCTTAACCCCTTCAGTGGTGTTTTTTTTATTTTAGGGAGCGCTCCCCACTGGGCGAGTTTTCTTGTCTCCTAGGGCAGCACAGTTGAAGGTCAGCCGCTGCCTGGCCCTGCGCCTCGGCACTCCGTCCCTGCCCCCGGCTTGTCATAAGCCAGCGCCAGAGACTTCAATAGAAAAGCCAGAGGGGAGGAGGAGCAGGGAGGAGGAGGCGCGGAATAGGAGATGGAGCCGGGCAGCTTTGAAGTTGCCTGAGTTCAGCGATTGAACTCAGCAGCGCTGCCCAGCTCTAAACAGTGGCAATCCCGAGAATTTTACCAGGCTTGCCAGACTGGACACAAGGGGTTAATAAATCTATAAAAATCTCCAGAGAATAATTTTTCTTTTTAATGGATAAAATATATAATGGAATATAAAATAATAAAACAAAAGCTAAGAAGAAAGAAATCCTAGAGCAGTTTGATTTTTGTGCTTGATTTTGAACACCAACCTGGACTCACTGAGACATTTTAGATGTTAGCATTGAGATGCAGGTTAGTCTCCTCCACAGTTTATAAGCATTATCTAGATCTGGGTTGGGAAGCATTGTCCTTTAGGAGTGAGGTTGGATTCCCCAGCTCCGTTGATTCTTTCTTCTCAGCTTTTGTTTTATTATTTTACTAGCGACCCACACCTACTTTGCACGGGTATATTTTCGTTAGTACCGGTGAGGTTTGTAAATAAAAAAATAAGAAATGAGTGACATAAAAATTTTTTTTTTTATTATATCAACGTTCTTTTATTGAAGCATTACAAAATAATTAAATACAAATAAGTCATGCACATAGTCCAGTATACATTTTGTACAATAATTTGTCAAAATAAAAGAGTATACCATTCCATAACTTCAACGTGTCAATGTCTTTGTTCAATTACAGTGTACAAATACAAGGGAAAAACAAACCAAGATAATCATGTGGTGGGACAAGTCCACAGCCAAGATAACATCCCTACCATGTACAGGCCCAAATGAGTGGGGTATGCATTTAAGGTCAGACAGTATTGAGATTGGGGGATCTTGCATATAAATCCGTGTTTCATACATTTATAGACCGGGACCTGTAATTTTTCCAGGGAACAAAGGATTTTTTTTATGTAACATGCGAAAGGAACATTGGAAAAACATTCCCCACTTAGGCCAACTCCAGCTACATTAAGTGTTTGACCTTGTGCGTTAGGGCCTTATTCTAGTTCACTCTTAGAGGCAAATTCCTTCTTAGCTGGACAAAACCATGTGCACTGCAGGGGGGCAGATGTAACATGTGCAGAGAGATTTAGCTTTGGGTGAGTTATTTTGTTTCTGTGCAGGGTAAATACTGACTGCTTTATTTTTACACTGCAATATAGATCACACTTTGAAGAAAAACCCCACCCAAATCTAATTTTCTGCACATGTTGCACATGGTTGTGTCCAGCTAAGAAGGAATTTGCCTCTAAGAGTGAACTAGAATAAGGCCCTAAGTACTGATCATGGCAAACTTACTGGGAAGTGGACTCATTTAAAATTAAAATGGTAAATTTGTGGGAATCATTGGGATTCTGGGTATTTCCAGTTCCACAGCCAGAAAAAAATATTACCCTCAATAAGAAAATGTTTAATTTTTAATTTGCAATCGTGCCCATTGCATGCCCCCTTCTCCCCATTACACACTCCCTGTTAACCATCACACACCCACTGCCAGTGCCAGATTAAGCCTTTGGGGGGCCCGGGGTACTTTAGACAGGGGGGCCCCCTTGCACTTGTCATTACTGGCCGCAAACTGCATGGGATAATATTACACTGTCAAAACACAGAGTAAAGGCAGAATAAACTTGGTCAATGGGTAACTGCAGGGGATATACAGTGTATATATATATATATATATATATATATATATATACACACACACACACACACACACACACATATACATACTTACCACATGAAAAGCCTGCGTTTGTCCCTCTGCACCTTACTCTGTAGGAGACCTCACTGTCCTAGTGCTGCCTCTGATTAAAAACCCTCCCATGACTAAGCTGCTGCTGCTGTTCTCCATGGGCCTGAGAAGCATGTAATGAGCTCCACCAATCAGAGCTCAGTACAAACCTCTCAGCCTCTGCCCTCTGGTGCAAAGTGTCATGACTCTTAGTCAACTCCCAGTAATGCACAGCACACTCATGCAATCAGTGTGCCTTGGCTCCCGATGCTCAGCACCATTAATCATTGACAGATAGGTGAAGCTGCAGCACTACCCCACTGCCATGCACAATACCTTTAGCTAAAAAAAATATATATATTTTTTAAATACATGCCAACCACAGGGGGCCCCTAGCTAGAGGGGGGCCCAGGGGCACTGACCCCTTGTGCCTCCATTATTATCCGGCCCTGCCCACTGCCTCAGCCACCTCACACTGGCCCTTATTCTGATCTAAGCGGTAACGGCCGCTTGCGGCCGTTCCGCCGATGTTTTCGCTCTGCGCATGTGCAGAGGGCACTCTGCGCATGTGCAGGCGAAATCGCCGCACATTTTTTTTTACCGCCGCAAAGGGGGTGGATAGGGGCGTGAGGGGCTACTTAGCCTCATTTCCCTATGCATACGCCCCGCGTTTCATGGGCGTTCCCATGCAAACGCGGGGCGTACGCATGGTAATGAGGCTGTGACGCATGTGTTGGGGGCGGGCAGCTGACATCGCCAGATGTCAGCTGCCCGCCCCCATACATGCTTTCACACGGACAAGTGTCCGTGAGGTCTATGGGTGCGGGATCTGGTGGAGCGTGCGGCCCTGCTTTCGATGGTCGGCGACCATCGAATGCAGGGGGCTGCTCCAAGATGGTGGAGGCGTATCCCCCGCCATTTTCATGCGGACCGCCACATGTCCGCGTACGGACGGCCGTGGCGATCCGTATGGAAGGCGGGGATTCGCCTGCACGGTCGGAGCCGCATATGCGGCTCCGGCCGCACCAACCAGAATAAGGGCCACTATGCCCTCTGCTCCCCATCACACACCCCCTGCCTCAGCCACCTCACTCTATGCCCTCTGCTCCCCATTACACACCCCCTGCCTCAGCCACCCCACTCTATGCCCTCTGCTCCCCATTACACACACCCTGCCTCAGCCACCTCACGCTATGCCCTCTGCTCCCCATCACACACCCCCTGCCTCAGCCACCTCACTCTATGCCCTCTGCTCCCCATTACTAATAATATGTCACCCTTCATACTGTCGAACTACAAACCGCGCCCCCAAAAAATATGATCTACAGATGGAGCAGCTCCCGTCAGAGCTGCTCCTGACAATAGAATCGCCACCCACTGCCATCTGCCGGAAGGGGCATGCGCACAAGACTCTCACACACCCTGTTTCTCCACCGCCCTCTGCAGTTCCCCCCAGTTGCCCCCGATCCCTGCCCGTCTCCTTGAAGTGGAGATGGGCAGGGAAAGTGCTCCCCGCGTGCATGTGAGACTTATGTAATCAGGTGGTGCATTACACTCATAACGTTATTTTCATGCAGAATTTTAATATGCATACCGATACTCACTGGTTGAAATTTGGTGCAAAACACTTTAGAGTATCATTAGACCTTCTTAACCCCTTCAGTGGTGTTTTTTTTATTTTAGGGAGCGCTCCCCACTGGGCGAGTTTTCTTGTCTCCTAGGGCAGCACAGTTGAAGGTCAGCCGCTGCCTGGCCCTGCGCCTCGGCACTCCGTCCCTGCCCCCGGCACACCTACTTTGCACGGGTATATTTTCGTTAGTACCGGTGAGGTTTGTAAATAAAAAAATAAGAAATGAGTGACATAAAAAATTTTTTTTTTATTATATCAACGTTCTTTTATTGAAGCATTACAAAATAATTAAATACAAATAAGTCATGCACATAGTCCAGTATACATTTTGTACAATAATTTGTCAAAATAAAAGAGTATACCATTCCATAACTTCAACGTGTCAATGTCTTTGTTCAATTACAGTGTACAAATACAAGGGAAAAACAAACCAAGATAATCATGTGGTGGGACAAGTCCACAGCCAAGATAACATCCCTACCATGTACAGGCCCAAATGAGTGGGGTATGCATTTAAGGTCAGACAGTATTGAGATTGGGGGATCTTGCATATAAATCCGTGTTTCATACATTTATAGACCGGGACCTGTAATTTTTCCAGGGAACAAAGGATTTTTTTTATGTAACATGCGAAAGGAACATTGGAAAAACATTCCCCACTTAGGCCAACTCCAGCTACATTAAGTGTTTGACCTTGTGCGTTAGGGCCTTATTCTAGTTCACTCTTAGAGGCAAATTCCTTCTTAGCTGGACAAAACCATGTGCACTGCAGGGGGGCAGATGTAACATGTGCAGAGAGATTTAGCTTTGGGTGAGTTATTTTGTTTCTGTGCAGGGTAAATACTGACTGCTTTATTTTTACACTGCAATATAGATCACACTTTGAAGAAAAACCCCACCCAAATCTAATTTTCTGCACATGTTGCACATGGTTGTGTCCAGCTAAGAAGGAATTTGCCTCTAAGAGTGAACTAGAATAAGGCCCTAAGTACTGATCATGGCAAACTTACTGGGAAGTGGACTCATTTAAAATTAAAATGGTAAATTTGTGGGAATCATTGGGATTCTGGGTATTTCCAGTTCCACAGCCAGAAAAAAATATTACCCTCAATAAGAAAATGTTTAATTTTTAATTTGCAATCGTGCCCATTGCATGCCCCCTTCTCCCCATTACACACTCCCTGTTAACCATCACACACCCACTGCCAGTGCCAGATTAAGCCTTTGGGGGGCCCGGGGTACTTTAGACAGGGGGGCCCCCTTGCACTTGTCATTACTGGCCGCAAACTGCATGGGATAATATTACACTGTCAAAACACAGAGTAAAGGCAGAATAAACTTGGTCAATGGGTAACTGCAGGGGATATACAGTGTATATATATATATATATATATATATATATATATATATATATATATATACACACACACACACACACACACACACACATATACATACTTACCACATGAAAAGCCTGCGTTTGTCCCTCTGCACCTTACTCTGTAGGAGACCTCACTGTCCTAGTGCTGCCTCTGATTAAAAACCCTCCCATGACTAAGCTGCTGCTGCTGTTCTCCATGGGCCTGAGAAGCATGTAATGAGCTCCACCAATCAGAGCTCAGTACAAACCTCTCAGCCTCTGCCCTCTGGTGCAAAGTGTCATGACTCTTAGTCAACTCCCAGTAATGCACAGCACACTCATGCAATCAGTGTGCCTTGGCTCCCGATGCTCAGCACCATTAATCATTGACAGATAGGTGAAGCTGCAGCACTACCCCACTGCCATGCACAATACCTTTAGCTAAAAAAAATATATATATTTTTTAAATACATGCCAACCACAGGGGGCCCCTAGCTAGAGGGGGGCCCAGGGGCACTGACCCCTTGTGCCTCCATTATTATCCGGCCCTGCCCACTGCCTCAGCCACCTCACACTGGCCCTTATTCTGATCTAAGCGGTAACGGCCGCTTGCGGCCGTTCCGCCGATGTTTTCGCTCTGCGCATGTGCAGAGGGCACTCTGCGCATGTGCAGGCGAAATCGCCGCACATTTTTTTTTACCGCCGCAAAGGGGGTGGATAGGGGCGTGAGGGGCTACTTAGCCTCATTTCCCTATGCATACGCCCCGCGTTTCATGGGCGTTCCCATGCAAACGCGGGGCGTACGCATGGTAATGAGGCTGTGACGCATGTGTTGGGGGCGGGCATCTGACATCGCCAGATGTCAGCTGCCCGCCCCCATACATGCTTTCACACGGACAAGTGTCCGTGAGGTCTATGGGTGCGGGATCTGGTGGAGCGTGCGGCCCTGCCTTCGATGGTCGGCGACCATCGAATGCAGGGGGCTGCTCCAAGATGGTGGAGGCGTATCCCCCGCCATTTTCATGCGGACCGCCACATGTCCGCGTACGGACGGCCGTGGCGATCCGTATGGAAGGCGGGGATTCGCCTGCACGGTCGGAGCCGCATATGCGGCTCCGGCCGCACCAACCAGAATAAGGGCCACTATGCCCTCTGCTCCCCATCACACACCCCCTGCCTCAGCCACCTCACTCTATGCCCTCTGCTCCCCATTACACACCCCCTGCCTCAGCCACCCCACTCTATGCCCTCTGCTCCCCATTACACACACCCTGCCTCAGCCACCTCACGCTATGCCCTCTGCTCCCCATCACACACCCCCTGCCTCAGCCACCTCACTCTATGCCCTCTGCTCCCCATTACACACCCCCTGCCTCAACCACCCCACTCTATGCCCTCTGCTCCCTATCATACACTCTCTGCTACCTTTCACACCCCTTGCCTCACTCACCCAACTCTATGCCCCCTGATATCCATCACACACCCTCGAATTTGAGCTCCTGCGGCAAACGCCTGCCCCAAAACGTTTGTGGGGGGAGGTGGGCTCCCCGGGTGCCAGGCAGCACAGGCTGCCCCCCGGGGGTGCCAGCAGGGGACCGCGTATATTCACTACACCCGATCATGAATACACACCCTACACCCTCCCCCCATCCTGTATTCACTTCTAACATGCTAACAGCACCCAGGTACACTCACCCCCATGGAAACCTCAAGAGGGCCTCATTGACTAGGTGCCCACTTCCTTCTCTAGAGACCAAGGACCAGATGCACTAAGCTTCAAAAAGTGGTAACATGGAGAGTGATAAATCAACCAATCTGCTCCTGTCTGACATTTTTCAAACTTGGGGCCAGATGCACTAAGCTTCATAAAGTGATAAAATGGACAGGGATAAGCAACCAACCAATCAGCTTTTAACTGCCATGTCACACACAGGAGCTGATTCGTTGGTTGTTTATCACTATCCATTTTACCACTTAGTGAATCTGGCCCACAGTCTGTGACATGGCAGTTAGGAGGTGATTGGTTGGTTGTTTATCCCTCTCCATTTTATGAAGCCTAGTGCATTTGGCCACAGCTCTAAGTGTGTACCCAGCTGTGTGTGTACCCCCTTAAGGAGAATGACCACACTCCTAAACATACAGTAGGTTCCTACCAATGCATTCGCCTAGTGAGCCCCTTCATGATCCAGTCTTACACTAACCCCCCCCCCCCCTCCACACACACACAATTACTACCAACACCCCAGCACACAAACACTACAGGGCATATGTAATAGGGTCAGAGTATGCCAAAGGTCTGGGATGCTTGCCAAATGCAGACGTTTTGTAAAAGTAGCAAAATTGTGCCTTGTAAATGATTGGCACTTTAAAGAAATGTCTGAGTTTGTGTGGCATCCCACATCTCCAGCAAACGAAGATCTATTACATATACCCCTACATGTTGCCGCTGATAATGGTCTTCCAACAGTAGAGAAAGCAGGTCCTGCCAGTGTGAGGGAAGAGTCAACAAAAGAGAAAGGGGCCGTTCAATCCTGCCCCTGAGATTCATCCCTAGGCTGGGACAGGGAGGGAAAAGATATCTACTCTGGGGCACATATATAAGGACCTGCAGAAACAGAGTAGGTTAAGTTGTCCACTTCACTGCTGGTGCCCCAAAGACAGTGCCTTCTATTGTCTCCTCTATATTACGCACCTGGGTGTATCTCATACAACGCTTCCTTCCTGGCCTGAACCTCTCCTGATTCTCCTGCATCATTCCTGAGTCAGGTTGATTATCCAATGCATGCAATTGTTAAATAGCATTTTGCCTTTCTTCTACATTTTGCTAAATGTATGGTAATATGATGGGCAAATTATTTGAAATGGATTCTTTGTGTAACAAAATACAACTTGAACATTCACATACATTTAAGCCCATTGTTACTGTCTCTTCTAAATAGCAAAATGGAAAATTCCCATTAATTATTTATATGGTTGATAATGAATTAGCCTGCTGTCTGAAACAAGTGTATCTGCATTCTGTTTAATAGAGATAAGAGGTCGTAAATGGTGGTTCTGTTGTTATAGATCATGTAAGATTGACACCAATACATAAATAATAGTTTGGCAACGTGACAGGATGCAGTTATATAGCACAGGGTTGCCGACTTGCACAAGATCCTCTCCGGGAGAAGCCCGGAGAGGAATCTTTCTTTACGAGTTCGGGGGCGGGGCTTAACGGTAAGGTCATTAAGCCCCGCCCCCATTGTGGCAAATAGGCAAAATATCTGATCTCCATGGAGGGGGCGGGGCTAAAATGACACGATTGTGCCATTTTAGCTCCGCCCCCTCCTCTGAGACCCGCGGATTGCGGCATTTAAATGCCGCGATCGGGGGGGCTCAGTGGGGGTCCCCCTGATTCCGGGAGGGTTGCCCACCCTTCCGGGGGCCGGGAGGGGGGACCCGATTTTTGGGAGACTCCCGCAAATTCCGGGAGGGTCGGCAACCCTGATATAGCAGAAAAGAGTTGCTCTGCTTTCTATGCAAATGTTCATCAGAGCTGTCCCAACAGAAAGTAAAACAAAGTAAAAAAGGAATATTCTCTTTAAACACCCTAATAAAATATTGTAAAGGAACAGTGTGAACAATAGATTTCAAAACATTGGTTTAGTTCTATAGAAGTCTGGTTCATTACTAATGGCATGAACTGTTAGGAGAACTTGAGGACTGATTTTAATGGCCAATACGCTTGCTAAACAGACACAATAGTCTTTATAGCAGTGTTTCCTAACCTTTGTCCTCACGGAACAATAAAGCTGGGTACACACTAGATATATCATCTATAAACAATATCGTCAACAATTTCCCTTGAATTCCCGGGTGAATGATATAGTGCATACACACTGAAAGATATCATTCAGTGACATTTTCCTATCCCCGATTTATATACAGTATGTAGTCTTTGATGATATAGTCAAGTTGAGCTGCATGTATAGCCAGAGGAGGACATCATTAACAACCGGCAGGAGCCTGCATAGTCAAGGATATTGAGCATACACACTAGACGATATTGCTTAATGTCTATGGGGTTTAAAGTTGCGTACATACCTAAAGTTATATCTGCAGATTATTCTGACAAAAGTACAGTTGCAAGTAAAAGATTGTGAACCCTTTGGAATTACCTGGATTTCTGCATAAATAGACAAACACAGTCTGCTTAAACTAATACCACACAAACAATTATATGTTCTCATGATTTTATTGAACACACCATGTAAACATCCACAGTGCAGGGTGGGCAAAGTATCTGAACCCCTAGGCGTATGACTTCTTCAAGAGCTAATTTGAGTCAGGAGTCAGCCAACCTGTAGTCCAAACAATGAGATCAGATGAGATGAGATTGCAGGTGTTGGTTAAAGCTGCCCTGCCTTATAAAACCATTTTCTATTCTCAAGATGCATTGCCTGATATGAACCATGCCTCGCACAAAAGAGCTCTCAGAAGACCTACAATTAAGAATTGTTGACTTGCATAAAGCTGGAAAGGGTTACAAAAGCATCTCTAAAAGCCTTGATGTTCATCAGTCCATGGTAAGATAAATTGTCTATAAATGGAAAAAAGTTAATCACTGTTGCTACTCTCCCTAGGTGTGGCCATCCTGTAAAGATGACTGCAAGACCACAGTGCAGAATTCACTGATCTTACTATAACACGCATTTATTGTTCATACACTTAATACCCTCTCTGTTAGCAGAGGTATTGTCTTGATTCAACTGAACTTTTGCATTCAACTGCATTTTTACAGAATTGTTTAAAAAAAATGCCAAGACAATGTTTTTGCGTAAAATTATTTTGTTGCGTAAAAATGTTTTTTGCGCTATTATTTCTGTATGTATGTTTTATTGAAGACAAAATTGATCAATAAAAATGAACAAATAAAACAAACCATTAGGCGTGAATCAGACCCTCTCGTTCAGCTGCCTATCTTCAGCCTGAGCAATTATAGAATGACCATGCATGGTGCACAGTCTGCAGTGCGCATGCGTGAGTTGTCCATACTTCGACAGCCAGTGATGGCTAGCCGTTGCTAACCGTTCACAAGTTGAGTGACAGGCGCTGGCACGCTGCCATTTTCTTGGAGTGCTCGGAAAACCCAGGCATTTACTCAGCTGTTGGAAGGGAGGGCCATTGATGTCAGAAGTGGCCTCCTTCTCCCCAAGGCAATAGCAGTGCCAAGTAAGCCTAGATTACTCGGTGCTGCAAACATGGGGCAAAACCATTTGATGGTTTTCATCACAGACTGATAAAAAATAATCTTGAGCACCCAGAATTTCTAGTCCTGCTGCTGTTGAACCAGATAAAGAAGTTCAATTGTAAGCTTCTCAAAAAGTGAAAAAGATTTATAAAGATTTTCTGGATCCCTTACAGCGCTGGATTTTTTTGGATTTTAAAGTGAACCAGATGTTTTGTAACTGTTTCTGAATGTCCTCCTCTTTGTACAAACAGACAAAATCTCTCTTTCATAAAAGATAGTTCCAATATTTATTATCTCCACAAAAACTTCAATAAAAAACTTTAATATGCAAAAACAATTTAAAAAGTCATACACAAAAAAATTGTCACTTAAAAAAATATACAACCAGAGAGGGGGTTACTAGATGGAGTAAACTGGACCCTTTAAAGGATATCTCCTTTGTGTGCTTTAACTCTGTAGGGACTTTAATGTTATTCCGAGGTATCCCTTCACAGTCACCAAAGTACTTTTAGGCCAGGTATTATGAAGGAAAGTAAAGACACTCTCACCCAATCTGATGACACCTTTACCCTTCTCAGACCGACTCCTACAGCTTCTGTCTGGGGAAGATGTTCTTAGTCACCAGAGGCTATACTGTCACTATAACACTCCGTGATCCACTCATCCAGACTTCAGCAGTTGGAGACAAACGGTGTTGCTAGCAGTCACACTGCCACTGCAATTGCTGCTATCTGCACTTTCTGTCGGGATCTGTTAGGGCCACTGCTACTCCTGCTCAGCCTCTATGCGCCCCTCTAATATCAATATGAGGGGGGTTGTTGGAGTGGTGACCGGAGCCTCCGGAGGATGATGTTTGATTCCTCCGGCGGGTTGCGCGATCCTCAAAAAGCCAAGATTGCCGTTTTATTGGAGTGCTCAGAAAACCCAGGCATTACCCAGCTGTTGGAAGGGAGGGCCATTGACGTCAGAAGTGGCCTCCTTCTCCCCAAGGCAATAGCAGTGCCAAGTAAGCCTAGATTACTCGGTGCTGCAAACATGGGGGAAAACCATTTGATGGTTTTACCTGATCACTGGTCTCCGAAGAGTCGCAGCCCAGCGATCAGGTCTGAATCAGGCCCATGGTGTTATCCCAATAAGAGATATGCTATTCCCATAAAATACATTCCCATGCCACTCAGTCAGAATCTAAATAACATTACTAAGGTATCGCTGAATCATGATTTTGCAATATTTCAAGACTTCAGTTTGTCATTTCTTGAAGTTTCCTAAAGGAATTTCCTGTACAGCAAGATTACACCACCCGGCAGCCGTCTTCATACTGTAAGCACTGTGAGATTGATCAGATAGGGTATTTTTTTTTCACTATTTTAGCAATTTTGTAAAATTATAATAAAAGTAGAAACATTCTAAAACACACGTGCTATATCATGACGGCTGCTGGCGGCTGCTATAGATCCTGATTCAGAGATGGATGCAGATTACAAAGTGGTTGTGCAAAAATGGGCCTAATTCAAAGCAGTTATCAAGGCTACAATTTTTGCAGATGGACAACACCATTCTAGGGAAGCTTTGGAGGGGACCAGCGACAGCAGCACATAGCAGCGTCCTGTACATGCAGCAGGACGCTGCACAATATTTCTGGGACAGTGCTCTCTCGGCTCCCCCCTCTCTCAGTAGAGCCGAGAGAGGGGGGGAGCAGGTACTAATTACCCGGGCCCAGGCTTGCTGGAGGGGCCCTGCAGGGGCCCTGGTCCGACCCCTCCCTTCCCCCTCTGTCCCTCCCGGGTAGCAACAGTAGCACACACTTCTACAGCATGTGCTGTTCTGACAGCAGGCTCAGCATGAGTGTCTCACTGACGGCGTGAGAGGTCATGCTGAGCCTGCTGTCAGCACAGCACGTGCTGTAGGTGTGTGCTGCCTCTGAGATTACAGTTTTTAGAGTTTTCTTTCACCCTCCTCAACATTTTGGGGGTGTGGCCTAAGTGTGGGAGGTGCCCACACCAAACACACTTAGGCCACACCCCCAAAATTTTACCGGGGCCCGGCATTCCTCTCGGCTGCCCTGCTGGTATGCCACATATATGTACATCTGCTGCAGCCATGTTAAAAAAAGTAGCAATGCCTATTATATATAATGCAGCAGAGCAGTGCTGGCCACATCATCCACCCATCCCACAAACACTAACTTGCTGCTGCCCATCTGAGAATAGGTGCTGGGGGTTTTCTTGTTTGGCCTATCCAGAGCGACCCAGGCACTGGAGGCTACCTGCCAGAGACTCCCGCAGCCGCAACTACTGTACAACAAGGCAAGCATGGGGAGAAGTGGGGTATGCAGGACCAGGAAGAGGAGGTGAGGAGAGGGAAGAGACTATCCTCTCCTCCGAGTCTTCCGGGCACAGTATACAGTAAAGCACCGACGCGGCACTACTAGCTACTTCTACAGGGCAGGCAGTGGTACGCTGCACCGCCACTTCCAGAGCTCTGTGTAAAATAAAAGTGTTAGCAATGACAGGGGGGGGGGGGGGGGGGGGTTGGAGGGAGGACACAGGCCTCCGTGGCCACCCCCCTTTGGATCCATCACTGTTGTATGCGATTTAGCCACCAGGGAGATCTAACTTGTTGCTGAGGTATCGCATGCGAGGCTGCATGCGATATCACAGCCAAATGTACAATAACAATTATTAGGAGACTCACGTATGCTGGCCATATTGCCCCCCTCTCCTTCATAATTGTGTATCACACTCCTGTAGTACATTTATGAGGTGCACTAAAGAGTCTGAGTATGAGGGATAATACCATGTTTTTTCTCCTTAATCTAGTCAAAAAGACGCAATTGTCCTTGGACCCTCCCACCCACCATTATGTTGGATATTAAAAAGGACAACATGCACAGTTTAACAAAACACATTGACTGCCACTTCTGTTACTGAAGTGCTTGGTTTGTTTGGGCTTCCACTAAACAGTTTTTTGGAATAAGAATATTGATGCCGCTGCCGGCTGCTGCCCTGCCCGCAGTGGCGTAGCTAAGTTTTGGGCGCCCCCCCCCCCGCCCGCCGCCACCCCGCCAAGCACCTGCCGCTCATGCAAACCCCCCCCCCAATCCCCCGCAGCCTTACCTATCGCGCAGAGTTCCAGACTCCTCCCAGACCAGTCACCTGTCCCTGCTACGCAGAGTGACTCACTCCCTCCTCCCTGGCTGCAGCAGCGTCATCAGCCTTCCCAAGCGCTGGCTGTAGCCTGGAGGAAGAGGAGGTTTTCTGCTGCCCCCTGCTGTGCTGAATAACTGTATATCATTATATACTTATTTACTTATAAAGCTGTATATACAGTAGCAGCAGATTCTGTTACAGCGTCTTCTATAGTGCAGCAGATTCCGTTACATTGTCTTATATTGCGCAGCAGACTCCGTTACATTGTGTTATATAGCGCAGCAGACTCCGTTACATTGTCTTATATAGCGCAGCAGATACCGTTACAGTGTCTTATATAGTGCAGCAGATTCTGTTACAGTGTCTTATATAGTGCAGCAGATTCCGTTACATTGTCTTATATAGCGCAACAGATTCCGTTACAGTGTCTATTATAGCGCAGCAGATTCCGTTACAGCACCTTATATAGCGCAGCACATTCCGATACAGTGTCTTATGCAGTGCAGCAGATTCCGTTACAGCACCTTATGTCTCGCAGCAGATTCCGTTACAGTGTCTTATATAGCGCAGCAGATTCTGTTACCATTACCTATATAGCGCAGCAGATTCTGTTACAGTGTCTTATATAGTGTCTGATTTTTAAAGTTTTTTCGGTATTTTAGTTTCACGGTGGCACATATTGCAATGCAATGCGATATCGCGTCCGATTTGATGCGATTTTTGACCTGTTCATTACCCCGCTTGCCACGCTTCGGGTTCGGTATTGCATCTGCTGCCGTGAAAATAAACAAGTACCGTTTTTTCTTTTTAAATGTAACATGCCAACACACGTTAGCCACGCCCCCAATTCATTACCGGGAAGGGGGGGGGCGAAATATGCCCTTGCTCCGGGCACCATGGCACCTAGCTGCACCGCTGCTGCCACTTGTGGCTGACACACAAACAACATTCTCATTAGTAGACAAATATCCCCCTCACCTTGTACACTTCTCCAGACTAGCATGCCCAAATTCTATTATGTCACCACCTTTACTTGTACCACTTATCCCCACATTTGAAGAGGGTGCAGAAATGGTGGAAGAAGACTTCTCAAGGAGTACAATGTCAGACTAACACATGGCTTATGTGGACTTCCCTAGACTCTCCTCAGGGATTTGGGAAAACACAGTTTGTTCTTCAGCCTTAAGGACATATTTACTAAACGCATAGAAAGAAACTAATCAAATCTTTTAAAAAGATACACACTTATTTTTTAACACTGCAGTACATAATGGTGGTGCCTGTAGTAAACATTGTACATAAGACAGTACAGTGCCTGAAACAATCCTAAACACAATTTAAAAAATGTATTTCGTAAAAATGACTCAGTAGCACACAGCCCTTCACTGATGACCCTGACAAGGTAACCCATAATCTTGACCGACAATCATACTGCACAGAGCCGGCCTTAGGCATAGGCAAACTAGGCAATTGCCTAGGGCATGGGTCTTCAACCTGTGGCCCTCCAGTTGTTGTGAAACTACATGTTCCAACATGCATTGCCACATTTTTTCCTATAAGAGCATGCCAAAAAACCTCAGGGCATGCTGGTACATGCAGTTTCACAACATCTGGAGGGCCGCAGGTTGAAGATCTGTAGCCTAGGGCATTTGGAATGCCTAGAGGCACCAGCAGCTTCTGCTGATTAAAATGATATGCAGCATGCCTATATTCTGTGTGTGAGTGAGGCTGTATCTGCATATCAAATAGTGTATTCATGGAAATCGCTGTAACATAGCATTCTGGATGCAGGTACAGCCACAGTCGCACACAGAATATATTCATGCCACATATCATTTTAATCATCAGAAGCTCCTTGTGTGTCCTGGTCACATAACAATGCAAATAAGACATATTTTCAGCAAAAAAGGCACCCAACGTTAGCAGAACTGGCCAGGAGCTGCATGGCCTAATGAGGCAAGATGTATGAGGAAACATCTGTATCCAAGCAGAGGAAGAGGTCATAGTGTTAGCGGCTGTGCGAGTGCTGTCTGCGGGTGGGTTGGTTGTGCAATAGTGTTCGGCATATGTGTAAGGGGCATTATGTGTCATGTGTTTAAGGGCATTAATAATGTGCAACATATGTGTAATGGGCATTATGTGTGTCATGTGTATAAGGGCATTAATAATGTGCAACATATGTGTAAGGGGCATTATGGGTGTCATTATGTGTATGAAGGGCATTAATAAAGGTTGGCATAATGTGTAAGGGGCATTATGGTTATAAGGACATTAATAATGTGTAAGGGGCATTATTGTGTGGTATTATCAGGGGTGCCGAGAGAAAGGGGTAGGGGGTACAAATTACCCAGGCCAAAGTCTGATGGAAGTGCCCAGTGGGGGCCCCAAGCCCCGTCCCCTTAAGTGACAGCAGCAGCTGCAGCTCTTCTCCTCTGCCCAGCACACACTGCTTTGTGCTGGGTTGCAGTGTGGCCATGGAGGTGCTTAAAATACAATAATTTCTCAGGATTTTTTTCTAAGGGTATAATGTGAATAATGTGAGGAGTAATGTACATAAGGTAAAGTGGTACTACTATGTGATGTAACGTGAATAAGGGTCACCATCGCATGATATAATGTGAATAAAGTTGCACTACTGTGTTTGAATTGGGGGTACTATTGTGTGGCCATGCCCCTTCCCAGCAAGAACACACCCCTGTTTGGGCTGCGCACCGAATGTGTGCACTGTTTCTATTTAAAATATTGCGGGTAGGAGCAACAAAATGATGACTGCTATGATGAGGGTTGATAGTGCTGGGAAAGGGGAGCAGGGTCAGAGGCGGAACTAGTGGCGGTGCTAGGGGGCACCAGCCAAAATCTTGCCTAGGGCGTCATTTAGGCTAGGGCCGGCTCTGATACTGCAGCCGGCAGCCCTTCACTGATGACACTGATAGGCTGACAGAGTCAGACAGTGCTGCAGCTCCTAGTTCAAGTTCACTGAAAAAACTCATGTCGACCTAACGTCCTGTCGACCTAACGCATATGTTGACCTAAACCCATGTCGACCTTGTCCCATGTTGACCTAGACACCTGTCGACCTTGACCCATGTCGACCTAGAACCCTGTCGACCTTCCCACCTGTCGACCCAACGGTGTTGACCTAATGACTGTCGACCTAACTATGGTCGATAAAATGATCCACACCCCTCTCCAGGAAAGCAGTAAACTGTGGCATTGTGCTAGAGATGACTGCACATGCACAGTGGTTCAGGAACAGTGCACCCAATCATCATTTCCACGGACACCTCTATATCACATGTGCAAGAGGAGAGGTCAGTAAAATTGAATGGGTGCAGGGTGTGTGGGTCAACCTGGACCTTGGGGGCTTGAAAGCTTAATTGTGTCAATTACTTAATTGATCCCAATTAAGCTCATGATTGATTTCTATTAACTAAATTGACTACCTTAATAAACACTGAAATAAAACAACATTTTAACCCTCATTACATGTATATTTATTATGTTCTAATGTGGCACTTAACTCACTATCTTTGTGTCCCCACATTGGATTAACTTTTAAATAAAGTCAGGTAGGCAAACATGGGGAAAAAGTGACATTTGTGTAGGAATGCATATGTGTCCTCCAAAAACAAACAGTGATGACTCCCCATAGTTCTTGGTACAGGTGTGTTAAAGATGTGTCAGTTGACCAAGCATGACAAAATGGTTTGTGTGCAAACAAATTCTAATATTGTTCAAAATAAGACTTTAGAGTGTGATAGGCAGATGTTGGGATCCTTTGTTAGAGATACAGATGGAGCCAGGCTCCCTCTTGCTTGCGAATCGCCAGAACGTCACCGCTGGCGATCTGCCAGCAGCCCGGCTCTCATCTGACTGAGACGCGCGTGCGTCTCAGGCGCACACGCGTCTCAGTTTCCAGGCGGCAGGGCGACGGGAACCCTGTCCGTCTCCGCTTCACGGAGACGGACAGGGTTAGGGGGGGTGCGGGGAGGCGGTGGGGACCCCGGGTGACCACGACAAGCTGGCAGGGACCCGGGGGTACTGTGCGAAAGGGGACGCGCGCGCGTCCCCTTTCGCAGATACAGATGGTGGGTGGCGGGGGATGGCGGCTGGCGTCGCCATCGTGATCCCCTGCAAAGAAGAGACACGCTCCATCTGTATGTGATTGCAATAATGTGCTTGGTGGCATCTTACATACAGAGTGTGCTACATAAAGTTCATAGCAGATATGAAAGTGCATAATGTATGTTCTTGGGAAAAAATATACAGATTGTGTGCAAAATAGTGGCCATGGCCTTAGGACATTGCTCCACCATTGCAAGTAGAACTTGAGTCCAAAAACATCATTGTTGCTCTTAGACGTGGTTTATGTGTCTTTTTCATAATAAAAAAAAACTGGTATATTTGTGTTACAGTGAAAAAGTTGACACATGTCGACTCCTGTGAATTGAGTGTCCTGCTTTTTAAAGTATAAAAAAAACACTTTCTGAATGGGTGTAGATGGTTAAAAATAACTAGCTGGACATATATAAGCAGGTCTTAGAATGAATATTACCTAAAATTAAACCAACCTTTACATGTAGAGAAGTGTAGAAATATATGCTTCCAATGTGTTTGAGGGCTGTGTGTGGCTTGCAGGTAGTGAAATAATGGTTTTCACTTAATAGGCTGCAGCATTGCTCATTACATTCAGGTGTATGAGTAGTAATCAGCGCTAATTAGCAGACCCAGGCATCCGCTCTCATACGGTATCTCTAGGGGTGGTTAGGAGCAACTCTTTGGCATCCGCCTGTTTTTGGGCCAAAATGCACGGTGCGTTCGCTGATTGAGGCGGTTGTGGCACCGTGCATTTTGTGTGCACACCCCCGTGTACACCCATGTTTACGCCCAGTTTTCCTCATTATTCCGGCCGCTCCCATAAAAACGCCCACATGCCGCCCACAATGACCGTGTGCTTGCGGACAGGTTTTTTCGCACGGAGAGACCCGACCGTGAGCGGTGTGCAGTCGCCGCACATGCGTATTGTGAAAGATACGCATGCGTAGATGAAAAAAAAGCTTGATCCGACCGTATACGGTCCCACCGTACCAAACAGAATAAACCCCCTTGTGTCCATTATAGATAGGCCAGTGTCAGCAAGTTTGTAACCAATACTAATTTACCAAGATGGGAGTTCTTTGCTATGGGCAACATCCCATGTGAAATAAAACTCCCATCATAGTAAATTTCCCCCACATTGTGGCATACAGTAAAGTGCCAAAATCAATGGGATGGCAGTATGTAAAGGTAATGGTAGGTGGCATCACTGTCCTATGAAGTCTTCAAAATGAGCAGATCAGTTGTTCTCTACCATCTCAAAAATCAGTTTGGACCCCAGCTAGGCTACTCATGGTAAGACGTTAGTTATCAGAGTTGGATGAAAATTGCTTAATATGGGTAAAGCTAAACCATTGCGGCTACTTTTTGTTATTCAATAACAGGTTTGTTCTGTTAACATGGGTCTCAGTGGGATTTTATGATGGATTAATTTCCCTAGTGGAATTTGTTCACAATAACTCATTCACTTGTAACTGCTTGTCCAAGCATCCATGTACCGGGAAATGCATCCATTTTATGCTTCACTTTTTGGTTTATTTAGATTGTATGCCTGATGTTGTTTTACTAATGATGTATGCTTTACCATATGTTATATAGGAATGCAGTTATAATCCCGGCGTTCAAAATCCCGACGCCGGAATCCCGACACTTTCTGCTTCTATGGGTATCCACGAACCCATAGAGGGAGAATAAATTAGTGTGCTGAGCATAGCGAGGCACCGGGCCCGCTGTGAGGCGAATGCAGCAAGTCCACAAGGAAGGGGGGGGGGGGGGGCGATCCACGCCCCCCCTTGTCAGGATTCGGCGTCGGGATTTCGAACGCCGGGATTCCGACCGCCGGGATCTTGTATCAAACCCCTTATATACGATCAATTTTTTCTCTGTAAACAGCATAAATGTTTTCATGACAGAAATGGTTTTGTATTTATATGTTAATTATATGTATTAAATGTTTTCTATCCTAAAGGTATGAAGTAAATCCTTTATTAATGGTTCCAAGGTGTTACCCAATGGTATAATATCTGTGATAATTACTTTGACCTCTCCCAATGTACACATTAGCTATCCCTATGTGGGTGAGTAAGGGCAGGTCTAATCACAGTACAGAGTAACAGGCAAAATTAATTCAAAGTTAACTATTTGTGTCTTACCCTATTCCGGCGCAGGAAAATATAACTATCCACAATAACTGCTAACAGACTTCCATTCCATATAATGTTCACCTATACCCGACCTGGAAGTTAGCACTGTTGATGCCGTTCGGCTCGATTTCCATGGTCAAACAAAATCTCAAGAAAGTATCTTTTAACCATTTATTGTTTGTAGAAAACATTGAGCTATACTTAGGACCTTAGGGCCTTATTCTGCTTGGTACGGTGGGACCGTATACGGGCGGATAGGTTTTTTTTCTCATCTGCGCATGCATAGCTTTCGCTATGCGCATGTGCGGCGACCTCACACCGCACAGGGACTGATCTCTCCGTGCGAAAAAACCTGTCTGCAAGAGTACGGTCATTGTGGGCGGCATGGGGGCGTTTTTATGGGAGCAGCCGGAATAATGAGGAAAACTGGGCGTAAACATAGGGCGTACACGGGGGTGTGCACACAAAATGTACAGTGCTACAACCGCTCGATCGGCGAACGCACCGTGCATCTTGGGCCAAAAACAGGCGGACGCCAAAGATAGCTCCAGACCACCCCTAGAGATACCGCATGAGAGGGGACGCCTGGATCTGCTAATTAATGCTGATTACTACACCTGAATGTAATAAGAAATGCTGCAGCCTATTAAGTGAAAACCATGATTTCACTACCTGCAAGCCACACACAGCCCTCAAACACATTGGAAGCATATCTTTCTACACTTCTCTACATGTAAAGGTTGTTTTAATTTTAGGTAAGATTCATTCTAAGACCTGCTTATATATGTCAAGGTAGTTATTTTATAATCATCTACACCCATTCAGTAGGTGTTTTTGTATACTTTAAAAAGCAGGACACTCAATTCACAGAAGTCGACATGTGTCAACTTTTTCACTGTAACACCAACATAACTTTATTTAAATGTAAAACCAATGTGATTCAAATGCAACATTAGAACATAATAAATATACATGCAATGAGGGTTAAAATGTTGTTTTATTAGGGTGTTTATTAAGGTAGACAATTGAGTTATTAGAAAACAATTATTGAATAACAATTAGAATAATTAATTAAATGTCTTAATTATAGTTGAAAGGGAAGATTTGCAGTGCCATATATTTGAAGAGTATGCCACCCTGCACGGATGTATGCTCACTCTCACGATCGGTGACACACGCTGAGTTTTCCATTGAAAAAAGGCGAGACCTGTCCATGCACTGTGGCATACGCTCCGATATACGGAAGATGTCGGTGTGAAAACGGATGAGACCCGTCCGTATACGGTGGCGTACGCTCTGTTGTACGCCAGTTAACGGTGTCTAAGAGGAGACCCGTCCATATACGGTGGCGTACGCTCAAGTGTACGTCACTCCCCATTGTCGGTATATGTGCCCGTCCGTATGCGGATGTTTTGTGGGCGGACTTACGCTCACCGTCCGCGTACGGGAAACGTACGGTGGTGTAACGGACCGTACGTACGTTGCACCGCACCAACCAGAATAATGCCCTTATTCTGGTTCACACACAGCGATATGAAGTTTGCAGCGCTGCATGTGTTTTAAACGCCACTTGTCCAGCTGCCTGCAGCCCCACTCACATGCCGAATTTGCACGCACAACTGTGAATGGATATTTTGCATAAACATCCATTCACATCCAAGGGGGTGAGAACCACATTGAACGCGCAGGGGAGCGAACGGACCTGAATAAGGTCCTTAATCTAGTGATACCAGATAAAATATGGGTTTTCTGTTCACCAATAATATCCACTTACAAGTGATCACAATGATATTAGCCATTTACATAGAGATGATCAGCTTTTCCAGTGTGCCCTGTTAATTATATATATTTTTTTTTTAAATAAATTTTATTAATGAGATGCCAAAGATACATGAATGAAAAACATATAAAGAATATAAGATATATAGATATACTATTGGTCCAAATGAGTACAATCAACGCAATATTGAAAGGTATGATAACCTGGACCAAATATAGAGGTATCTCTTTTGTTTTAAAGGTGATCTCATATAATGCTTATAAACAGATATAAATAGTACAAGATATATACACATTCACACATACATGCATACATAAGTTACATACATATACACATACGGCTATACATATATATTTAAAATTACATAAAAATATGTACAGATATAAATAGTACAAAATATATATACACACACACGTACATGCATACATATGCAAGCCACATACACATACATATTCACATGCACATACATACACGTCTATATATATATATATATATTTAAAACTACTTAAAAACATTGTCATAAGCTATAGAAACCATAATGAAAAACCTTTTTAGAAAGTTAATAGGAAAGAAAAGGTGGGTGAAAAAGAGGAGGAAAACCAGAAGAAGAAAAAAGGGAGGGGAAGGGGGGGGGGGGGGGGACTGGAAAGAAGGGCCTCCTACCCTACTGGTTTTGCTCTATTCAACAGGATTTCTAGTGGAAGGCTGGGGGTATATTAAAATACGTGGTCCAGGGCTCCCAGATCTTGATAAATTTTGTGGAAGAACAATTTAAGATACTAGTCATGTACTCCATTGAATGAATATGCCAGATCTTAGCAGTTATTTCATCCAGAGATGGTACAGCTGAAGATCTCCAGTGACCTGCAATACAAGTTCTGGCCGCCAGAATCATGTGGGTGAACAATTTGTTCTTAGCACGAGTTGTTTCTGGGATATCCATAGAGAGGAGGAAATAGCCAGGCTTAAATGGAACTCGCAAAAATAAAATAGAATTAGCTAAGGTAGCCAGCTTCTGCCAGAGAGGAGACAAAACCGGGCAGTCCCACCAGATATGTAAAAAAGTGCCATCCGATTTTTTACATCTCCGGGCATATAGGGGATATATCTGCATTCATTTTATTAAGTCTAACTGGGACATAATACCATCTATATAGTAATTTATATGCATTTTCTTTCAGTTTTACACATATTGAGCTAGAGGCAACGTTAGAATAAATGTCAGACCATTCTTCATCTCCTAGTGTTTCACCCAAATCAGATTCCCAAGCCTTCACATACGAATCATTAATATTAGAAGTCTGAGGTAATAGAGAAAGATATAAAGATGAAATTAGGCCTTTTGCAGGTGCCTTACATAAAGCTAAATGTTCTATAGGAGAGAGTGGCCTAGCAGTGATTTGAGTATTAACTGAGGAATGAAAATGTCTGAGTTGAAGATATTGAAAGAAATATTTATGAGGGATAGGGTGTTTTGTTTGAATGTCTGCAAATGTGGGGAAGGAGGAAGTTTGAGAAATGTCATTAAGGAATCTAATCCCGTTTTTCCACCAGTTTCTAAATGCACTTGGGGTGCAACCCAGGCGAAAATTCGGATTATTAAATTATGTTTAATTATATTATGTGCTGTAGGGATACTGCCACAGAAGTTCCAATCCCCCCTGCAGGTTTTTTTTAGATTTGGCAACACAAAGTCGTTCATTCTATTCAACACAATGTGAATAGCGCAGGAAGGGCGCTCCCAGCGATATACTAATCAGTGAGCTGCTAAGTTGGAGCATGCCAGTACTGTGTTTAATCATGAGTAAAGGCATTTCAGAATTTCGTGCCCCCTGGCAATGCTGTTTGCACCACACTAGGGCACAAAACACATTGTTGCACTAGTTTTGTGGGTGTGTTCAGAAATCCACTAGTCGGCAGCGGCAGTGCACTGAGGAGAACAGCTTCATGACCTCCCTCCTGGAACTATTCAGTTAAATCTGAGTGATGACAATAATCCCTCTATTTCTGTTTGATTCCTCACAACCAGTGCAGGGGAATAATTCACTCTCTTCCAATGTATCCAGACAACTGTAGCAAAAAAGTCTATTCAAAGTAAAAAAAAAAAAAAAAAGGTACTTTTGTGGTTTCAAGGCGGCACTTCCCAGCGGGTCGTATGCAAATCGCATGCAATGTTTGCATGATTCAATCTGCGATGCGGTTTAGCACCCCCCCACTATCCTTGTCATCCTGAAGAGCGGCGAACTCAGAGAGCCCCGAGAGGGGATGCAGTATGCGTCCTCCCGACCTGCTTATACCCCCACTTTCCACGTCGGCGTGGAGTTGATCCTATAAAGTGTGGCAAGCCACCGAGCCTGAAGCATGGCGAGCGCAGCGAGCCCCGCGTGGGGATGCGAAAAATGAGCACAAAGCGCGGCGAGTCCCGCGAGGGAACGCGGAATACACGTCAAGTGTACCCTCACGAGGCTCGATGCACTCGCCATGCTTCGGGCTCGTTTTCTGCGTCCGCTTGCCACCATAGGCGTGCGCACGGGGGGTGCCAGGGGTGCACAGGCACCTCCTAATGACCGGCAAACCCCGCCCCCCGTACGAATGCAGCAGCAGCACTATCCTCTTCTGCCAGCAGCAGTGTGGAGCTGCCCGGCGGCTGCCTGTCGCTGGAAGCAGTTTCCTCCGGCGCCAGGACCTGCATCTATGCGCCCCACCGCCAGCGGCTCCATAAGCAGGGAGACGGGGGTCACCTGCGGCAGTACTCTTCACTCCTCCCCCGCCTACTCACCAGGAGCACCATGGATCTGAGATGGAGGTAACCTTCAGCAGCGCTCCGTCCTCACTCCTCCCCCGCCTACTCACCAGGAGCACCATGGATCTGAGACGGAGGTAACCTTCAGCAGCGCTCCGTCCTCACTCCTCCCCTGCCTACTCACTCATCATCGAAGCTCCTTCCCCCGGCGCCTCCTCCCCTCCTCTGCCTGGCAGCAGCAGCTTTGTCCCCGGCCCACACACTGCTGCAGTGGCAGCTAGTTCTCGCCTCCCTCCACAGGCTCCAGGCAGTTCCGTCATATTCACATGCCACTCTGTATATAGCACAATGGGGACATTATATGTGTATGGCACTACAGGGGGCCTTAAGCATGTGCCACTACAGGGGCATTTTATGTGTGGCACTATGGGGGCAGTATGTATGTGGCACTATTGGGGCATTGTGTTTGGCACCAAATGGTCAACATTATGTGTGTGTGGCACTACAGGGTCATTATGCATGTGGCACTATGCAGGGCATTATGTATGTAGAACTAAGGGGGGCATTTTATGTGAGCATGTAATCCCCCCCCCCCAGGCAATGAGCATGTAACCCCTTGGGCAACAGGCATGTAGTCCCTATGGCAATGAGCATGCAACCCCCCGTGTGAAGGGGTATGAAGCATGTAAACCGTGGCATCGAACATGTAACTCCTGACAACGAGCATGTAGGTAAGCGCACTTATATGGCATAATATGTAATGGGCATTATGGTGTGTGGCATAATGTGTAATGATCAATATGGTGCCATACACCATATAAGTGGTGTAATGGGTAATTTGGTGTATGGCATACTGTGTAATGGGCATTGCTGTGTGTGGAATAATGTGTAATGGGCATTACAGCTTATGGCATAATGTGTAATAGGCAATTCGGTGTGGGGCGTAATATGTCATGGGCTTTATGGTGTGGGACGTAATAGGTAATTGGCATAACAGTGTGCGGCTTAATATGTAATTGGTATTATGGTATCTTTATGTTGCCTAATATTTAATTGGCATTATGGTGTGAAGCAAAATGGGCATAACAGTGTGAGGCGAAACATGTAATGGACATCACAGTGTGGGGTGCAACATGTAATGGGCATTACAGTGTGTGGTATAACGTGTAAGGCATATGGTATACTATGTAATGGCTGTGTGACGTGTAATAGGCATTATGGTGTACATTTTTGGCGCATGCCTTCGGGGTGCACTGTCGCTATTGTCAAGTCCTGGCATAATGTGTAATGGGCATTATGGTGTGTGGCATTATATGTAATGGCCATTACAGTGTGCGGAATTATGTGTAATGGTCATTATACTTTAAATTTTTGCAGTGCTCCTTAGGTGCACACTGTCCCTGTTTTATAGTATATGGGGGGAGTGGGAATGATTCACTCTGAAGTGCATATACATAAATAAGTCACCTACAGTGTTTATTTTGCATTTATGCCCATTAGGTCGTGATGGACACGTCCAGTAGGCGGTTATAGACACGCCCCTTTAATGGTGCACCCCCTAAGAAAATGGGCTGCGCACGCCTATGCTCGCCACTCTTTATAAATTCAACTCCACGCCAAAGTGGATAATGGGGGTATGAACAAAAAAAAAAATCTTGTCTACCTTGCTCTAAATTTTGGTTTACCGATGGTATCGAATTAAAAAAAAAGAAAGCTAGCAGAGTTTTCAGCACGGAAAACCAAAAATACTCACCTGTCCGGTGGTCTCCGCAGCTCCTGATGGTCTACCCTCTATTTTCCCACTGTGGAAGGGGCTACTGGGAGATGTAGTTCTCCCAGTGGCTGACTCACAGACATACACCTCTGCTGCAGAAGACTAGGGTCTCAATGCTGAAGAAGATACTACTTTCGAAGGTGAGTAATAACATATTAACTTATTGGAAAATTCCATTTGCGTAATTACAGTACATTTTCTATAGAAAGGAACGCCTCATTTTTTTCAGTTCTCTAATTGAATTGTAAAATGTTGCTGCTACAGGAAAAAACCTCTCTTTCAGTTTTGGAGAATGCATTTCTGTGGGTAATGTGCTGTTGGGTAATGGGAATATATCAAATAGAGCAAGGGAAACCAATTCAAAAAGGACTCACTCATCCCGCCACAGAATAAATGCATACCTCCCAACTTTCATTCCTCAGCAGGAGGGACACAGACACGTGCGTCGAAGGTGCGCCGGAAATTTTGGGGCATGGCCTAACAAATGGGGGCATGGCCTATACTCCCGGCTCTCCTGTGAGGCCACGCCCCCTTTTTGCATCTGTAAGGCATGATTAGTTGCTGTGCGCATGTGCACAGCGTCTATTCAGGGAGACAGTGGGGACTCCCAATCCCCCCCCCGCCACAGGACACTGTCGACCACCGGAGGAATGCAGGAACATCCCCAAAAAACAGATCGTTCCCACGGTAAATGGGACATTTGGGAGGTACGTAAATGGTTAAAATCCATGCTTTATTAATAGATTAGTATCAAAATATATCCTTGAGTTTCATATCACATGTATAACATACTAAATTAAGGGTTTATTACCCAGATCCCTTTATTATTTGAAAAATGCCCTCTGTTAGGGCCATACTTGCCAACCTCCTGGAATTTGGGTCCCCCACCTGTATGCCTCCCAGAGCCCCGCCCCCCAAGCTGCTTAAAGAAATGGCAGAATTCACAAGGGGCGGGACTAAAATGATGCGAACCGTGTCATTTTGCGGTATTTTAGCCCCGCCCCTACTCACGGACCCACGAATCGCGGAGTTTGTGTGGATTGGGGGCGGGGCTTTGAGACGTCAACCTTGTCTCTGCCCCCCGACCTGCAGATTTGGTTGTCCTCTCCGAGCTTCTCCCACAGAGGCAGGGCTAATCAAGCAAAATATATTAGAAAAAAAAAAAGTACACTATAGTAAGAAAAAAGAAAAAACAGATATGTGAATATTAAAGATTTAAAATAGTGTGTTTGTGTGTGTGTGTGTGGGGGGGGAGAAGGGCCGGCGCTACCCACTCAGTAGAGGATGCAAAGCAGGTAGGCGCTGGGAAGGAGCAAAGCTGTCCCTGCTCTGCATCCCCTGCTGTCTCTGTGGCTGCCGGCTGCTGCTGCACCTGTCACACTACAGGGCACACAGCAGCGCCGGAGGCAGAGAGCTCCCTTCAGGCTCCTAAACATCAGGTCAGCAGTACGGATGAAAAGGGGCAGGGCTACACTAAGAGGGGGCGGGGCTACACAGACAGAGGGGGCAGGGCTATGAGGGAGCAAGACTGAAGAACCAGGAGAGCTGCCAGGAGACTAAAGTGTGAGTGTACTATGTTGGCAACTGATGTGGGCACGTGTATAGGCGGCACTACTAATGTCGGCAACTGGTGTGAGCATGTGTGTAGACAGTGCTACGAATGTTGGCAACTGGTGTGGGCACATGTATAGTCAGCGCTACTAATGTTGGCAACTGGTGTGGGCACATGTATAGGCAGCGCTACTAATGTCGGCAACTGATGTGGGCATGTGTATAGGTAGTGCTACTAATGTCAGAAACTGGTATGGGCACGTGTATAGGCAGCATTACTAATGTCGGCAAGTGGTGTGAGCATGTTTGTAGACAGCGCTACTAATGTTGTCAACTGCTGTGGGCACATGTATAGGCAGCGATACTACTGTCGGCAACTGGTGTGAGCACGTGTATAAGTAGTGCTACAACTTTCGGCAACTGGTGTGGGCATTATGTCAGCAACTGCTGTGGGCACATGTATAGGCAGCGATACTACTGTCGGCAACTGGTGTGAGCACGTGTATAAGTAGTGCTACAACTTTCGGCAACTGGTGTGGGCATTATGTCAGCAACTGCTGTGGGCACGTGTATAGGCAGCGATACTACAGTTAACAACTGGTGTGAGCATGTGTATAAGCAGTGCTACAACTGTCTGCAACTGGTGTGGGCATTATGTACAGGCAGCTCTGCTAATGTCGGCAACTGGTGTGGGCACATGTATAGGCAGTGCTACTAATGTTGGCAACTGGTGTGGGTGTTATGTATAGGCAGCGCTACTAATGTCGGCAACTGCTGTGGGCGCATGTATAGGCAGCACCAATACTGTCGTAAACTGGTGTGTGCATTATGTATAGGCAGTGCTACTAATGTCGGCAACTGGTGTGAGTATGTCTATAGGCAGCACTACTAATATCGGCAACTGGTGTGAGTATGTCTATAGGCATGTATATCGTAGCGAATGTTGGCAACTGGTGTGGGCACATGTATAGGCAGTGCTACTGCTGTTGGCAACTGGTGTGGGCATATGTATAGGCAGTGCTTCTAATGTCAGCAACTGGGGTGGGCATATGGTTACACCGTGCTACTAATGTTGGCAACTGGTGTGGGCATATGGTTACAAAGTGCTACTAATGTTGGCAACTGGTGTGAGCACTACGTATAAACAGAGCAACTACTTTTGGCAACTGATGTGGATGTTATCAATAAGCAGCCCTTCAAATGTTGGTATATCCAGGAGTACTCGGGGCATTATGTGTAGCATAATGTGTGTCAATGTCATATGGGCATTATGGTGCATGGCATATTGTGTAAGGGGAATTACGGTGTGTGGCATAATTTGTAATGGGCATTACTGTGTGTGGTATAATGTGTAATGGGCATTGAGGTGTGAAGCAAATGTGTTATGGGGATTACGGTGTAATTGGTATTTTTATGTGACCACGCCCCTTCCCCATGAAGCCACGCTCCTACATTTTTGCACATGCCTACGGCGCGAACTCTCCCTGTTTTATAACTCATGGCACCAAAATGGCTAGTTACAGCTGTGTAAGGTGAATAATATTGTGCTACTATGTGGTGTAATTTGGACTGGGAGTACTATTGTGTGGCCATTCCCCTTCCTTGTGAGATCACACGTTTTTCTTTTGGTGTGCGCTGTCCCTTTGTAAAGCTTGGGTGGGCGCAAATTTATATTTTGCAGGAGGGCGCCAGACCCCTAGCACCGGCCCTGGGGTGGGGTTTGAAGATTCTGCATTTAGAACAGTTGAGCCTTAATTGATTTCTTCCCACTGTTTCTAAGCTTCTACAAGTAAAAGTAAAAGTAATGCCATTTGAAACCAAGAAGATTTTATCTGTCTAGTTAAAGGATGGCTAGAATTACAGCTTTAAAATGTACCTACATTTAAAATGTAGGTGGAGTAATAGACTGCCGGTGCTTAGATATATTTCGGGGAATATACCCCGAAATATATCTAAGCACCGGCAGTCTATTACTCCACCTACATTTTAAATCTTTATAATCACTGATCTTTTTCTTTCCATAAACACCATTGTTTGTGTGTCAATGTGTACTTTTAAACCTCTTATTTTCGCTCTATGTGGCTTTCTCCGTATCCCATATATAACTATTAAAGATATCAAGGAGCTCCCACATCTTTTAACAATAAAAGGAATTTTGCCAAGAGATATTGTATCAATTATAAGGAGTGCATCCAATACAAACCTTCTTTTCTTCTTTCGTTTCCCTCTGTTATCTTGGCTGTTTCTGTGTCTAGATGAAGTTTTATGCCTAGGTGATAGTGTAGGTTGCTGAGTTTATTCACGGACAGGCGCGTTGAGGCACGACTAGATACTCAGCATGCAATACACATCTCCACCACTGGGTGGCTAATGCTCCACTAATCCATTACTTTACACAGAGGCAACCGTGTGTAAAAGGAATAATCCAGGTCATTGACAGTACAATTTTGGGTACTCTTTACTTAGCACGGCGCCCATCGCGGGCATTGAATGCACTAAAAAAATCGGGTGCAACGCGATGCCCGCGATTTCCCATAGTGAACAATGTTAAATGTCTCAATTGACCCGATTTTTCCATAGGAAACAATGTTAAATGGCCCACAGAGGCCAAATAGGCCCCCTGAAGTGTGAAATGGCCCCCACAATTGTTAACGCCACCCCACGATCAACGTGAACCCGAAGCGTGGCGAGCGCAGCGAGCCCGCAAGGGGCGGCGGTACGCGTCCTACGACCTTTTCATACCCCCACTATCCACGTCGGCGTGGAGTTGAGAATAGAATAGTGTGGCGAGTGCAGCGAGCCACCGAGCCCGAAGCGTGGCGAGCGCAGCGAGCCCCGCGAGGGGACGCGGATACCTGTGAAGCCCGCGAAGGGTCGCGTTTACCTCTGAAGCTATCCGCGCCCGCTCGCCACGCTTCGGGCTCGGTGGCTCGCTGCGCTCGCCATGCTATTCTATTCTCAACTCCACGCCGACGTGGATAGTGGGGGTATGAAAAGGTCGTAGGATGCGTACCGCTGCGCTCGCCACGCTTCGGGTTGACGTTGATCGTGAGGTGGTGTTAACAATTGTGGGGGCCATTTCACACTTCAGGGTGGCTATTTGGCCTCTGTGGGCCATTTAACATTGTTTCCTATGGAAAAATCGGGTCAAATGAGGCATTGAACAGGAAAATCGGGTCAATTGAGACATTTAACATTGTTCCCTATGGGAAATCGCGGGCATCGCGTCGCACCAGATTTTTAGTGCATTCAATGCCCGCGATGCCCGCAATTTTTTTACCTGTGATGCCCATGATCAAAATCATGGGCGCCGTGCTAGGTAAAGAGTACCCAATTTTGCAATACTGTATGAGCGTCTGAGTTCCCTAATACTGTAGCTGCATTATGAGGGTCCCTCATGTACGTTCAGATAATGCCGTGTTGTGCAATCTGAGTGTCCGAGTCCCCTAATACTGTAACTGCATTATGAGCGTGCGAGTCCCCTAATGTACAGGTTGTTTAGATAATGCCGCGTTGCGCAATATGAGCGTGCGAGTCCCCTAATGAACAGTATATTCAGATAATGCCGTACTCGGCAATATGAGCGTCCGAGTACCCTAGCTGAATAGACATAGTGTACACGTGTGGTCCCCTGCTTACAGTAAATGCACCCGTACCATACAAAACCACCCGCCAGGGATGTGGGCTAGTGGTGAGGGCTGCCGCCTCCCACGCAGAGAGCCCGGGTTCCATGCCTAAAGTACCAAAGTGTACGTTTTTCTTTCCACCTGACATGAGCGTCCGAGTACCCTAGCTGAATAGATATATACGGTATATGGGTGGGACGCTACTTACAGTAAATGTACTGGACATGAATCCAATTGAATTAGTGTGGGCTCAAATTAAAAGATACATTAGGAGTGTGGTGAAGCCAACAACAAACCAACTGCTGTTGGATGGGATCAAAATGTTTTGGCTACTCACACCGAAATATTGTAATAATTATATAAATCACCTGTATAAAGTTTTACTTTTTATAGTTGAAAGAAATGGTCAAGTCACAAATAGGTAGTTTTATTCATTTAATTTATTTATTAACAGCTTCTTATATAGCGCACACATATTCCGCAGAGCTTTACAGAGAATAGTTATGAGCAAAAACACATAACGAATTATGGGTCGCTATGGAGAAGTGTTATTAAACATAGAAACATGCTGTACTGTAGAAAACAGGCCACACAGACATAATCTATCAGCCGACTGTAATATTTCTTGGTGAGGCTTATGGCCTATCCCCTCCTGATTTTACCAATGTGTCATATACAGTACAGTACTGTATGATGGCACAAATGGGTGGACATGTACTGTACTGTATTGTGAGGTCAGTCACTGGTGGACACAGCAGCCAGGTCTGGCAACAGCAAAGGAGGACTGTACATTATACTTGCACCAGGCTCCCAAACTCAGAGGGGCTAGGCACCCACAAGAATCTTGGACATTAGTTTCTCACACAGCACTGCATACTGTACAGTACTGTACCTTTGCTGTGTTGTATGATAAAAACAAAAATGCATCCCTGATGGAAATCTGTTGTACTGTACACAGCAGACAGCTTATGAGTCACTTACAGTACTGTATTAAAGTACTGTAAGTACTGTATGTAGGGTATTCAGAGGCTCGTTCAGCATTTCAGTAAAGTCTGACAAACCTATGCCAGCACTCGCTCTATACCCGTAGCTGAGCCCTGCCACAAGGCGAGGGTCCACAGGCGAAAGATATTGTACCAACTTCAGATGCAATTGAGTCTGGTGTATCGTAGTATGCAGAGCTTGTCGCCTGTCCCTAGCAACCCTGTGTGCGCGCGTATATTAAAGTATTACGGTAATCAGAGGCTCGTTCAGCATTGCAATGCAGCAGGCAAACCTGTGCCAACACTCGCTCCATACCTGTAGCTGAGCGCTGCCACAAGGCGAGGGTCCACGGGCGAAATTAATTTTACCAACTTCAGATGTGATCGAGTCCGGTGTATCGTAGAATGCAGAGCTTGTCGCCTGTCCATATCAACCCTGTGTGTGCGTGTGTATTAAAGTATGTAGGGTATTCAGATGCTTGTTCAGCATTGAAATGCAGTTTTCCAAACCTATGCCAGCACTTGCTCCATACCCGTAGCGGAGCGCTGCCACAGGACATTGTATCGATTGAGTTAGAATTGTACAGTAACAAAAATAAAAACATTCATAAAGTGTCATGAAAACATTAACTCGTACGTTGGGAATCAAACCCGGCACTCTAAGCGGCACACTTCACCACTGGGACACGTCGCCGAAGGACAGATGTTGGATGCTAACATACAGTATATCCCTAATCTCAATAGTTTG
The DNA here is from genome assembly GCF_055691185.1 of Crinia signifera. Classification (NCBI taxonomy): domain Eukaryota; kingdom Metazoa; phylum Chordata; class Amphibia; order Anura; family Myobatrachidae; genus Crinia; species Crinia signifera. Next base: position 135,169,866 of record NC_139219.1, read on the forward strand.
ATTGAGGCTGTATACACTACTGTACTGTACAGTATGTGGATTATTTTTCTTCGAGACTTGGTATTGTAGCGTCAAGTGCGTCTGCATATACTACTCTGGTGTTACAGCATAATTTGCATTCGGGACACCCCATTAAAGTACTTCTTACTACTGCATGTACAGTATTTTGGTATTACTGTATACAGAGACCACACACATGCGCAGTGGTGATTTTGAAAAGCGAAATCTGGTGGATGATCACAGGTATTACACTTAAAGGTAATGCCAAACGCTCTGTGCACCTCACTGCGTCTAGGTGCGCCTCCCCATTGACTAGGCACACCTCATTGTGCCCAGGCACGGTGCATATGCCTGATCGGGACTAGTGCCTCAGCTGCCCAAGATAACGGAGGGTCCATCTGTATGCAACAGTATGGCCTACTGGCACTTCTTTTCCACTGATTTGGAAGAGCTTTTTTTTAAATGAATGAATGTGGGCAAAGGTGGCCACACTTTCCAAGTGCTCCGCATCCCATTACCCCCTCAGCTGTGCTATTGTGCCTCAGGTAGCCTCTCCTGGGGAGATGTGGTAGTGGAGAGGGGAGAGCTAGCGCCAGAGGCTTCCAAGATATCTGCAGCTATAGGAAGCCAGATCTTCCAGGGCTCTGGCAGCAGTCGGTGGTGAGGGGAGATGGCAGGTCCCTGCCACAGTGGAAGCAGGTCCGTTGAACACAGTGCTGCAGGGAGGTATCCCCCAGATGCCAACTCCCAGGCGATCGCAGCCGGCGGGTCCCAGACTCGAGGCTCCGGTTTATAGAATGGTTGGGCGTGTTCTTCCTGTGACGCATTTGTGGAGCTGGGAGTCTGATCGGCGGGACGCTGGGAGCTCTGTGGCTACAGCATGATGTGAGAGAGGGCTACCTGTTGTTCCTTAATTGATATGCTGGCAAGCTGTTCATTTTAAACTTAGATTGTACATGAGCTGCTATTTATCTAAAAATGTAATTTTATTGCTCATTTGTGCGCCTGTCTCCTGTTTCTTCACACACACGTACGTACATATATATATTTCTTCACACACAATCTCTATATATAGCATACATACTGCACAACTATACACACACACACACACTGCAGACACAAAAACACACGTAGCATACGTACATGCATACATACACATAGCATACTTATCCACAGCATGTACTTGTATACACACTTCATATGCATACATACATCATGTAGATTCAAATAGCATACATACACACAACATGTACATAGTAACATAGTAATTAAGGCTAGAAAAAATACATTAGTCCATTGAGTTCAATCTATTTGACTTGTAACTACTGAGATGAGTAAGTCATATCTATAGGATTCCCTTAGTGGCCAAATATTTATCCAGTTTTGATTTAAATTCATTAACAGTAGTTGCTGTAATCACCCCCACCTGCAATGAGTTCAGCTCTAATGGTGAATAATCCTCTTCTTAATTCAGTACAGCATTTATTTTCCTCAAGCCTCAGTACATGCCCGCGTGTCCTAATTATAGGCCTATTAGTGAACAAATCATCTCCCAGTTCCATATGATTCCCAATCCTGTATTTGAACACACTATTCATATCACCTCTCAACCTCCGTTTCTCCAGTGAAAACATATTCAGCCTGGTTAACCTATCTTTGTATTCTAGTGATTTGAGACCTTTTACTAGCTTAGTTGCCCTTCTCTGTACCTGTTCCATTGATATATGTCCTTTTTAAGGTGCAGTGCCCAGAACTGAACACAGTATTTCAAGTGTGGTCTCACCAATGCCTTGTAAAAAGGCACTATGACATTGTCATCCCTTGAATCCATTCCTTTTTAATGCATATCAGTGTCCGTTTTGCTTTTGCTGCTGCACTTGAGCAGTGTGCACTATTTTAATCCAATTTCAAATTTTACCGTCTAACTATAAATCACCTAGTTTCATTAATAACCTTTTGTGAGGCACCGTGTCAAAAGCAGTATTACATCAACAAATTTCCCTAACTTCCTTATAGAAGCTAATTCAATTATGACATGATCTATTTTTGACGAACCCATGCAGAACCTTACTTATCACATTCTCCTGTTCTAATGCTGTGTACACACGGGGGAGATATATTGCTCAGCCATATATTGCTGAGCAATATATTGCTCAGTTTCTCCTGTTCATCAGCGACCAGAGATGGTCGCTGATGAAAAAGAAACTGCCCGGGGGAGCCCGGCAGTGGTAATCAGCTGGTCACAGGAGCATGTTCCTGCGACCAGCGATCACCACAGGGGCAAAAACGGGAGCGCCTACCCGGCGCTATATAGCCGGTGCACACTCCCAAAATTGCCCCCGTGTGTACGCACCTTAAGACTTTTGGGATACTATACACACACACACCTCCAAACTGTACCTTATAACAATGTTGAAAAGGAGAACTCTTATGGGTTCAAGTGATCATAACTAACTACAGTAGATGCCTCCACAGGTAGTGTGTGCTGGGAAAGCCTCCATAAGAAAGCATGAATGTGTGTGTGTGTGTACATGTGGTAGGGAATATAGACTGTAAGCTCCACTGGGGCAGGGACTGATGTTCAAATATTTTAATAAATAATAAATATAGCTGCATGTGTGAGAGAGGAGATAAAAAGTACCAACTAATAAGTTTTCTGGCCATACACTATACCAACTTTCATCCAATCAGTTGGCTGGTTGGATGGACTGAAAATCTGGTACTGGATGGGAGCAAATGACAATCGGCAATTTGCTCACAAACCCAGGAATATGGACAAAAACACTCAGTCAAATTATTTAATTCAAATACAGTACTGTACTGAGGCTGAGGCTGTACTGAGGCTGCGACTGCACATTGCATTTTAGCAATATGCAGTTGAACAGGATCCAGCTTCTTGTGTTTTAAACATTGCATTTTAACAGGATGCAGTTTTTGACAGGAATAAAATGAGTGGGGATACCCCATATTTTTCAAACCAGTACTGGGCTTTTGGAGCCGGCCCTGGTTCACAAAATATGAGGGACAAAGTGAATGGGGGTGCCCTGTATTTTAGGGACCAGCATCAGGGTCCATTAGCAGGGGATGTAATTCCACATCCAGGGGACACGCTTGATGGGCCAAAACTTTACACACCCTAACTAGTCTGTAGTAACTGGGCTGAAGCCCAGGGCTATCCCCCGCTGCCCTGGGTTGATAGCTTGTTTAAAAAGTAATATTGACCTTTTAAGCCCTTTTGCATGGCCACTGCCTCCCCAGGGTTTCAGCATCTTTGGGAGGTCTTCTTAGCTCCTCCTCCCCTATCAGACTGGCTGTCCCATCTCACGCTGGCTAATATAGGCAGCTCAAGGGGGCAAAGCAATGACACGAAGAGCCGCTATTGCCTGGCTGTGGCTAATTTGAATTTTTATAATTAATGTACAGTATGTGTTCACCTGGAAAGTTGAAGCAAGGGGGTGGAAGCACTGCGCTGAATTTGCAAATCACACCATGTATGAATTAACACAACCAATCAATTAATACAATATTTAAATGTATTCAATAATAATAATTCTGATAATTTAATATGGTGGCCACCACACGATTAAAATAAAAGCATTAGGTCAGGGGTTCCCAAACTTTTTGAATCACGGCGCCCTAGAGCTTCAAAATATTTTCAAGGCACCCCTAGGCCAAATGCAGAAAAAATATATTAAATTAAGTGCATTGTGTTTATATGTCACAGTTATCTGGTGAGGGACAGGATTTGCTCCTGTTTGTCCACATATGTTATGATTGGCAGCCACAAGCACTGGTTTTGCCTGGTACATTGACCATAAATAATATGAATTGATCCTGGTCCACCAACCCAAGGCACCCCTGCAAGTGTCCTGAGGCACCCCAGGGTGCCTAGGCACACAGTTTGGGAACCACTGCATTAGGTACATAAAATAACAGGTATATCAAATTATGTTTAAGTAAAATATCTGGTTTGATGATATAAGGCACTGATAATTCAAAAACAGTACTGGGTGATGGGTATTTAAGATCAAATTGACACCTATAATAGGCAGTCCTTAATCATGCTCGGTGAACAGTCATTAGATAGTAATGCAATGTTTGCCATATAAGTTGTTAATAGAATGCAAATAACCACTGTGGTATCGGGCTCAACGATACTCACAGCGGATTCAGTATTGAATCCCGGCGGTCGGGATCCCAGCGTTCAGAATCCCGACGCTGGAATCCCGACAGCCGAAATGCCGACAAGGGGGGGACGTGGATCGCCCCCCCTTGCGGGCTCGCTGCGCTCGCCACGCAGCGGGCCCGGTGCCTCGCTACGCTCGGCACACTAATTTATTCTCCCTCCAGGGGTGTCGTGGACACCCACGGAGGGAGAATGTGTCGGCATTTCGGCGGTCGGGATTCCGAACGCCGGGATTGTAACTGCATCCCCTCACAGCAGGGGTCCCAAGTGAGATGTTAGCTGGTGCTTTACTGGAAGGTGAGCACTGGCCTCCGTTTTAATCCGTCTATCAGGTGGATTTTAGACGGGTTTGATGACCAACGCGACACGGCGTCTCTCACTCATGTTGCGTCAGTCAGCAAACCCGTCTAATATCCACCTGATTGGAGTAAAGTCGGTCTGATGTATGGCCAGCATTACTTTCATCATAAAGACTGTCCTTGAAAAATTAGTTTGGAGCTGATTGGTTAGCTTTAGTTTTCTAAATACCCTCCTAGATCTTCTAAATAAACATTGTTCTTTTTTTATCAGGGTTTAAAAAAAAATACAACATACAGCTTCTTAATTTGTTCTTAACCTAGACCCTTATTTAGATCTGATCGCAGTACAAATTTGTTCTCAAAATGGGCAAAACCATGTGCACTGCAGGTGGGGCAGATATAACATATGCAGAGAGAGTTACATTTGGGTGGGGTGTGTTGAAACTGAAATCTAAATTGCAGTGTAAATATAATGCAGCCGGTATTTACCCTGCACAGAAACAAAATAACTCACACAAATCTAACTCTCTCTGCACATGTTACATCAGCCCGACCTGCAGTGCACATGGTTTTGCCCATTTTAAGAACAAATTTGTACTGCGATCAGATCTGAATAATGGCCCAAGTCATCAAAAACATAATTGTCAGATATTGTATATTATATATATATTATATACAGAGTAAAACCGGTGAACAAAAAAAAATTAAAGTGACCTACAGTATGTCACATAGTAGTCCAAGCCATCAAATTTTAACAGATAGTTTGTTCTAATACACAGATCCTTAAACCTGGACCCCACATAGTTCATGTTTTACAAGTTTCACAGAATCACATGCAAAACAATTAGCTCCACCTTTAGATCTTTAAAAATGTGTCAAAGATTAATGAATACACCTGTGCACCTGCTGAGTAGCTTAGAAAATGGGACCTGAGGGTTGAGTTTGAGAATTTGGGCACTACTAGTAAGCAGTTTTCATGACTCAGGGTTTCATTAACTTTAGAACAAATATTGGAAATTAGGACATTTTCACGGAAGATGGAATGAATTAGCAGCTACTTCTCCACAGTTACAATATTTAATTCCTTGACCACTATGAAATGTTGCTTTTCTGATTGGGTGTGGTGTGCCTTATATTCAATATAAATCTGTATCTGCTGAAAATGTGCAATTTCATGAATTAGCTTCCACGCTTTCTCCTGATTTTTCCTAAAATCCTTTCCAATTTTGCTTTTATAGGCAATGGATATACAGTGTAAATAAATAATGCACACTATTGCTGTAAAACACAGATAATGTGTACCCATTGCGATATTTGTAGCTACAGGACCCAGCATCATCAGCAAGTGCAGACATAGTTGCTGATGCTGGGTGCATACAGCAACACGATGGGGGAGGGAAGAGCACATAATTAATGATACGGTGCTTACAACTAGACTATATCATGATTGCCTACCTGGAACTCCTTCAGGGAGAAAATGCTCTGTTCCTTGACTTCCCTGGTAATTTATGATTGACATCACCTGTGGGGAGCTAGGTAATTGATAAGAAAGGTGTTTCACCACAGGTAATCATAATCCTACATTACCGGGGAATTCCAGGAACAGAGCAATTTCTCCCTGAAGGAGAGGGTCAGGTAGGCAACCCTTGACTATATGTAAGAAATTATCAATAACGATGGTAGTTATCTTGCATATTATTTAATTTATCATCTAGTGCAGGCTTTCCCAACCACGGTCCTCAAGGCACACCAACAGTGCAGGTTTTAGTGATATCCAGGCTTGAGCACAGGTGACTTAATTAGTACCTGAGTGATTCTGATTAAACAATATGTGCTGAAGCCTGGATATCACTAAAACCTGCACTGTTGGTGTGCCTTGAGGACAGTTGTTGGGAAAGCCTGATCTAGTGTGTACGCATCTTAGTGCTGGTTAAACACCTACAGCTTTATCTGTCCAATCTGGTAATGTATGGGAGCATATGAGATTCTACCATTTGCTCCTAAATGCTGGAAAACAAACAATAGTAATTCAGATAAAATGGTTTAAGATGTTTGAATTATTAAATTAAACTCAACAATAATTTTTATCCATTTTCCAGTGTTTTGGAGCAATTGAGATTTTTGTTCCCACCAGACAGAAAGAAAAGATAAATCTTTGTGTGTGTACCCAAATTATCTGTCCAATCTGTCTGGTTGGAAGAATAATTAGGCAATGTATGGGAGCAAATGATTAACAATAATTTGCGCCTCAAAGACGGAAAATGGACAAAAATGGTCATTTGGATAAATTGCTCAAATCAAATCAATTTAACAACTTTGTCTGAAGGTCCATTTTTGTCTGTTTTCAGCAAATTAGTAATACAATCAAATGTGTTTTCTGGAGCCAAAAGTCACTTTTTACGAGAGTTTCTGCAAGTTCTGAAACCCACATTTCAAATTGCATGGCTAATGCTGGCCACACATCACACCAACTTTCCTCCAACCATCCAACTAGTTGGCTGGTTGGATTGAAAATCTGGTACTGTATGAGGGCAAATGCCAATAAGAAATTTGCTCACAAACTCAGGAGAATGGACAAAAACATTCAGTGAAATTGTTTAAATCAAATAGGTCCAACTACAGTACATTGTCTGAGTGACAGTTGTCCATTTTCCAATTTGGGAAACAAATTACATTTGCTCCTATCCAGTACCAGTTTTTTTTATCCATGGATGATAGGAGGAAAGTTGGTCTGATGTGTGGCCAGCATAATAATATATGTGACAGAACTATAGGTTGCCCCAAAAAAAAATAAAAAAAACATTTACTTGGTACAGTATGTCAAATAAAAACAGGCCAAAAGATAGTGCCCGGGGAGCAATTCAAAATCAACATTACTGTTATAATGCGGCAGATGTATTAAGCCTTAACAAGAGAGAAATGCAAGGTTGATAAAGAGAGCTAAACGTCAAGCCAATCACAATCACCTGCTAACTGCCATGTTACAGGCTGTGTTTGAAAAAAGTCAGTTAGGATGTGATTTGCAGGATGTTTAACTCTCTTTATAACCCTTGCATTTTTCTCTTGTTAAGGCTTAATACATCTGCCCCATTGTTCCGTCATTTTGAAGGAATGGCAACTATTTTGTATATAATTACAGTACTTAAGCAACATCACTTATGTTATAACAAGTAAATAACTTGCATTAGTCAATCCCGATTTATAGAAACTCACTATTTGCAGCAAGTTGGGTGCAGTAGACCAGATTATTATGGCCTGGATCTTCAAAATGGGTCTTCTCTATTTCAGAGGGGCAAATAAAGCAGGGGGAGCCAACTCTAATCCTCGAGAGCTACCAACAATACAGTTTTCCATACCAATTAGCTGGTGCACAGGTGCCCTCATTACTCACTGACACATTTAAAAGATCCACAGTTGGAGCTAATTACTTGATTCTGTTCTCAATAACGCCTAGTGTATACACTCCATATAATTAACGATGCACACTCCCGCACATTGTTAATGACCCCCCTCCTTCACCCAAACATGTTTGGACGAAGGGGTCCTCGTCAACTCTTCCCACCACCGCCCCCCCTCGCGCTCAACATCGGCAAGTGGGTATGCACTTGCCAATGCCAGCACCCCAATATCGGCAGGGACTCATTAAGTTTGTATGGGGTTTACTTTAAGCTGATTATACATTTGCAAATGTATTGTCCGATCTGGCTGGTTGGAACAAAAACCTGGTAAAGGATGGGGGGCAAATGACAGTTGACCATTTGCTTCAAACTGCTGGGAAACTGACAAACTGTCATTCAGATAGTACCAGATTATTGTTCCAACAAGCCAGATCTGACAAATCTGTAGATATATGGCCAGATTTACTGTCTATCTACTTTACCAATGAATAGTTCCATTTTTTTAATCAGATATTTTTTTACTAGATCCTTTTGGCAAATGCATAATTCAGTGAATGGTAGTAAATTTGCTTACATACAGTTTGCTCCACCGATCTTCTTCTACAAAAGACATCTGTCTGAAACTACAGCATCTGTTTTCCCCACAAGATAAGCACCTAGTGTATTGTACTGACATACAGACTATCACACCACAATAAACACTACACAGAACTCTGCGAAATGCTTTGTGGCCCTTGTGACCCAGTTCTCTGAATACCATCAGAAACCTGTGTCTGCAGACTGACCACCTGATCTCTTTGGCCACAGAATCTTCTCAATCAGTTTAATAGGAATTCTGGAGCTTGTTCCACACATCTACTATGTACTATTACTATGTACTATTACATGAGAAGTAATGAGGTAGGGTTCCATTTAAGCATGCCTATACATATAAATCTGTACCTTATGCAAAGATCTCTCATGTGACAGCCTGCACATTGCTACAATAGGTTAATACAAACTGCGGTATTGCTAATATTCTTAAGAATAGACTGCACCAGTTCTTACCTTCTCAGCAGCAACACAGAAAGCATAGTTATTAGTGCAAGACAACTTTTGTCTTTGTGGAAATACACACGTCACCTCCTTTCCTTCCTGCTCAGTCAGTAAGACCCTGGGGGACCTCATTAGCTGTACAAGTAATGAAGTCACAGCAAGCAATGAGAAGCCATCACGTGGAAATTGTATTTCTGCAGAGTGCACTCACTACTGTGCTGAGAAATGTAGCACTGTGAAGAGCTTTGCACCAGAGCTACAGCTCCCAGGTTATGTAATTCTGTTTCTGGAAATGTCAGGTCTGTACTAACGAACCAAATGAAAACCACAGCTTATTGTACTACAGGCCTGATTCAGAGTTGATTGCAAAAAACAAATCTTTATCAAATGGGCAAAACCATGTGCATTGGTAGGGCTGATATAATAAATATATATATTATATCAGTGGCGGATTAAGGCAGGGGCTATAGGGGTGGTCGCCCCGGGGCCCCCACACATCAGGGGCCCCCACACTCACAGCGCTGCTGCTAAATGATGCCGGGCAGCATCTGAGCGAATGCTCAGATGCTGCCCAGAAGTTTCCGATCCCCAGCCTGCAGCCTGAAGCGGGTATTGGCAGTCCGACCTGCGCAGCGTGACCTCTGACCATCATGCTGCGCAGGCCGCACTGCCCATATCCGCTCCAAAGTGATCCCGCCTCAACCCTCACTAGTCCTGACTCTCTGTAGCTGCTCCGGGCGGCTCTGCTGATGTTGCCGCCACCTCCCGCCCCCTTCCGGACGCACTCCCACCCTCCCATGTAAGTAAATAAATGAATGAAAGGGGGAAGGGGGGCATCGTCGGCGTGATCTGTGGGAGGCTCCCACAAATTTGTTGCCCAGGGCCCCCACAGACCTTAATCCGGCCCTGATATATACTGTGGATTGGATAGACGGCACTCGATAGGACTTGAGTTGAAGAATAATTAAGCAGAGTCCACCATTTCCTTATCTAGTTAAGAAAATGGAGGACTCTGCCAAATTATTCTTCAACTCAAGTCCTATCGAGTGCTGCCTCTCCGCCCCACAATATTGCAAGCACTAAGAGTGCAGAGGAAGGCACCAAGGCAAATACCAGAACCAGAGGGATTGAGTGCCAGTACTACAATACTCTCCCTCTCTCAATATATATATATATATATATATATATATATATATATATATATATATATATATATATATATATATATATATATATATATATATATACACACAAAGAGAGTACAGCCCGGTACACGGGGAGACTGAACATCTGTACTTAGCCATGCAGTTAAGCACGTATTGCTCAGCACACAGTGATGTGTCCTGAGTGATCTGTCACTGGAGAGAGAACACGATCATGTGCCATTGGACATCAGAGGAGGGGATCGTGGGAAAAGACTCATGCAATTGGAAGCTAGGTGGATCCATACTCTGGACACCATGAGTCCCAAAGGGCTCAATGAGCAATTCACGCTCAATATGTTTCTTTAGTCTATTTCCTGTGGACTGGATTTATTCATTTTTGCATGTGCTGTCTCTCTTTCAATATATATTCTACTTCATGCTTATCCCTTACCCTGTACATTGGGAGCAGTTTTCTTACCATTTTTACTTCTGAATTTGATATACTATTTATGTGCAAATGTCAGTTTTCTTGCTTATATATATATACCCTTGGTTGGGTTTGCTCCGTCCGTTTATTCTCATTATTGTTAGCAATTTCATGTTTTTCACTGTCATAATATTTATATTTGTTTGTATGCACTAGACTGATGTACTCTGGTTGCCCAGCAACGGAGACGCGCTCCTGTTGCTCCCACCCTCTGAATGACCGGGAGATCCCCAGTGGGATGTGACATCATAGACACGCCTCTAGGAGACACCGGACCGGAAGCGTGGTAGAGAGCAGACAGGCGTGACACGTGATGGGCGAGCCTCCTCTTGTATCACATATAGGTAAGTGTTGTTACCCCTCTTGCTTTGTATTGCACCTTTTGTCTTGAAAAAGGAAGTAAAAAGACTTCCGAAACATTGACCCACAATTCCGTGTTGTGTCAGTTATTGTTAAGACCGTGAGAGTGCCATAATCTGCTACAATATATATATATATATATATATATATATATATATAGAAAAAAACGTAGTGCAGGTGGCGCTGATAATTTTCAAGTCTCTAATGAGTCCAGCAATGTTAGCCCTTTAAGCAAAAAGGCACAGAAGTTCACCAAAGTCCAATAATGTAGACTGCAGCTCCCTCAATTGGATAATGACCAAGCATCCAGGGTCAGGACGTGTATATATATATATATATATATATATATATATATATATATATATATATATATATATATATATATATATATATATATATATATATATTATGCACAAAGAGAGTACAGCCCGGCACACGGGGAGACTGAATATCTGTACTTAGCCATGCAGTTAAGCACGTATTGCTCAGCACACAGTGATGTGTCCTGAGTGATCTGTCACTGGAGAGAGAACACTGGTGATGGCTAGATCAAGGTTGCCTACTTTCTGGCTGCTCTCTCCGGAAGAGGACAGCCAGTTTCTTGAGTCAGGGAGGTGGGGCCACTGAAAACATGCAAAAGTTGTGGGACAGGGCGGAGCTAAGAAGGATTGGCACATTTTGGGGGTGTGGCCAGCACAATTACATCCTCGTGGCCTCACCCCCCACCATGAAATGCAGAGATTTTAGTCATTAAACAGTGGTGGGCAGCACTACAAAGAAGCTATTTGCATCACCGCCGAGGGGGGGTCGCATTACAAGGCAGTTCTGGGAGGCATGCCCCCTTGGGGCCAGGAGGGGGACCCAATTTCCGTGACCATCCCAGCCATTCCGGGAGGGTAGACAACCCTGGATTAGATTTATACTGCATACAGTATAAATCTAGTCCGGCGATGGCAATGCGTGAGACCATGCATCCCCATCACCAGGGGCCATACACATGGAGAGATCCGTGCTTCTAGTCAGATCGCTAAGAAATGGGGCTTTAAGCGCCCCGTGTGTGTGCCCCATTAGATTTGGGTGAGCAGTTTAACAATAAAGCAGGCTAAAGGTTTATCTGTCCAATCTGCCTGGTGGGAATAAAAATATGGTAATGTATAGGAGAAAATGACAATCATCAAACATACTATGGTCATCCGTATAAACTGGTTAAATCCCTTTAATGTAACAGATTTGTCAAAATAATTGTTTTTGACCATTTTTCAGCGTGGGTATGGATCATTAGGTTGGCCCATATTAGATCAACATGCATTGGCCCGACCACTGAAGGTCAACATGTCTTAGGTCAACACATGAAATAGGTTGACATGGCTAAGGTCGACAGGGGTGAAAAGTTGACACAAGCATTAAGTCGACAGTGGCAAGGTCAAAAGGTACACATGAGTCAAAGTGTTTGGGATCCAGTGTTTGGGATAAAATGTTTGTCCTATGCTATCTTTTATTACCAGATTTATGATCACAACAGACAGATTGGACAGATAAATCTATAGGTGTGTACACAGCTTAACTCTCAGCACATGTTACATCTGCCCCACCTGCAGTGCACATGGTTTTGATTGAAGCAGAATAGGGAAATACATGGAGAACATTAGTATCTTTTAAACAAGGCTATAAAGGCCCATACACAAACTGTTCGATTGTAAGATGAAAATAGCTCACTTTTGGTGTTTTTAGCTACTTTTGTGACACCCTGTAACGGTGTGGTGCGATGGCATACCTGACTCTGGAGTTGCCGGCTTCAGATCTTCACAGCCTTTTCTTGGAAGAAGCTGTGGCAGGGGATGGCACAACTCAAGGAGGACCCACAAAAGCAACACTACTACAGTTAGCAGCGACAGTAATTTATTTAAACAAGATACTTGGACCGGTCATTGCAATACATTGACGTACATATGCAAAGATCAATAAAAGGTGCAACGCGTAAACATTCACTTTAAAGAATTAAATCAAACATTAATCACTCTCTATTCAGCAATCAATTTAGACAATTCAACAATCTCAATATAATCTAATGGCAAATCAATACACCCTGTCACGGATAACAAGTCTCTGGCTCAACACAATGTCAACAGGTCCTCCAGCATATAAGGGTACGTCCCTATGATAGTGTGCACACTTATTCCTACTCCACAGGGGGAAGGGTTAACAATAAACAGTCCTCACGTCTGAGGGACAGGCAGGTTCCCTTTGGGGTGACCTCCTGTTTGGTGCTTAAGAGGCAGACTGTAGGGACAGCCCTAATAGGTGGATGGCTTTGGAGGTGGACCCTCACAGGGACTTTCCTTGGGCATCCAGGGGTTTGGAAGTGTCCCAGGGCCTCTGATGGGCTTGGGATGATAATGGCTGGGGCAGCAGGGGTGAAGAGTAGCCTGGGGAATGGGGTACCTGACTGTCTGCTGCCGCTGCCAGCTCCTGCTGGTCACGATCTCAGTCAGACGTCTCCTGCTCCTCCGTACCCACGCTTCCTCACTCCTGGCCGGGCAGCTCCTCTCCAGTCCCTCCGTCTCCTCTGCTGGCCTGGGGACACTGGCTGTCAATCACCACTGGCCTCTGTTCCCGCCCACGCCCTACGTGTGCTGGCTTGCGGGCGCACTTGAGCGGCAGCTGTCTCCCTCACATGCGACTCTCTCCTGCCTCTTCTTCTGTCAGGGACGCCCGTCGTCAATCACCGCCGGACTTTCCTGCTGCTTCAGGATCACACTCCACGCCTCCTCTCTGCACACTCTCTCCGGATGCATGGTGTCTCCTCACAAGACTCTATCTCTCTCTGCAGCATGCTGCTTCCTCACATGCCAGCCTGCTTCCTCACTCTGCAGGGCTGACCTCTGACCTCTTTGCGCTCCCCAGCCAGCCAATTCGGATAGGGACAGGCTCTCCTCACTTCAAGGTGAGTGGGGCATTCCCTGGGTCCCAGCGTCCTGCTGCTCCTATTTAACCCCTGTTGTCACGGCCAAAAAGAAGGGTCTTACAGGCAGCATTGGCCTCCATTGTTGAGCTCCTTTGGGAGGCAGGGGTATATAAGGGGGGTACCCCCCTGGAGTTGGGTGTCACACTTTAAGCTCAAAATCCCCCAGTGGGTATACAGGAGTGCGCATCAACACTCATCGCTGCTTCCGTTGGGCTGTTTTACAAGATGAGTAAACCACTGTACATAGTCTTGTACTATGGAAAGTGGTTAACCCCTGTGAAAAGCAGTCCGTGTGTATGCACTGAGCATTTTCCATCCAGCAATTGTCACATCATTGCATCTCATACACACTGGGCAAAAACGCAGAGTGTGTATGAGGCTTTAGAAGTTCTCAACCTCGGTACTCAGGACCCCCCCAATGGTGCATTTTAAAAGATCACAGGTGAAGCTAATTATTTCACCTGTGATTCTGTGTGGAGACCTGGAAAATGTGCACTGTTGGGGATTCCTGAGGACTGAGGTTGATAACCACTGCTTTAGATCAGTGGTTCTCAAACTCAGTCTTTAGGATCCCACACAGTTCACTGTTCCCAGGTCACTCGGCAGGTGCATAGGTGCATTCATTACTCACTGACACATTTGAAAAGATCCACAGGTAGAGTTAATTATTGCACTTGTGATTATGTAAGAAGCCCTGCAAAACATACACTGTGTGGGATCCTGAGGACCGACTTTGAGAACCTGTTTTTTGATTGAAAAAGAAAATCTTTATTGTACATAAAGAAAGCAAAAAACAGACGATAACATTGAAACATATATACTGTGTCGCAGCACAGCCAAAACACAGCACACATGCAAACAGTGTAGTATGTACTATTACAACATACAGCTTAAAATTACACTGTAGGCTATGCTATGCATTCTAACAGTAACATTACAAAACAGTATACAAGACTATGGGTGTGGAGGGTAGAGGGTGAGGGAGGGGGAATCACATGCCCAAAGCTTTATTGACCAGACATATAAAGGGAGGGCAATAAATAGAAAGACATCAACAAAACAACAGACATTGTGAAGTGAGGGGGAAGGGGCAACGGTCCCAAAGTCTTATAAAACAGTCCAAACAAGGGGAGAGGACAAGAAGAAGAGGGGGTTTAGTCCTCTTCTTCGTCAGGGCTCTCCCGAATGGAATAGTCTCTGAGCAGGCCGTGAACAGCCTGCGGCAGTCCTGAACGAACATTCTCTCCCTCCGCAGTATGAGACAATTTCTGGCAAACCACAAAGCATCCTTAACACAGTTTATAAAACGGTCGCCCCATACGTGTGGGTGCCGGGTAATAGTCCATACAGTATTGAAAGGTATGAAAGACAGTTCCTGGGCAAAGAGTCTTTAAATTCAGTCTCTAGGGCATCCAAAAACAATTGTGCATAGGCGCAGTCCCAGAAGAGGTGCATAGAGGTTTCCTCATACACGAAGCACCAGGCACAATGTCTATACCTACACAAGTTTTGGGAGTGCATGAATGACTGATGAGGCAAGCCCCCCTGAATGGCTATCCATGATATGTCTTTGTGTCTGCAGGGAACCTAAGTTAAGCTCTCCTCTGCACCTGCACCTTTACCATGTTTGTCCTGTTCATGCAGAGTTGCCTACCCTCTCGCATTTAGCGGGAGGCTCACAGTTTTTACCAGAGCCTCCCACTGCCTCGTTAATTTCTCCTACCCTTTCCGGATTTTGAGTCCCTCGCTGAAAATCTGGAGTGCGCATGCGCGAGCCTGGAAATTCCAGGGGGCAGAGCCTACACAAGACTCGTCAAATGAGTTAAATGCTGGCCACTGCAGAGATATTCGTAGCGGTGGTCGTTCTGCTATAAAGTTGAAGATGAGTGGAAGTTCTGGCAGCTGGGGATGATCGGAAGTGGGAATAGTGGACCAGTAACCCTTTGTTCTCAGAGGAGTTCATTGTCTCTTCCCTCTTTCTCTGCAGTTCTTTCTGAAGTCTAGGCAAGGACCAGTCAAAGGAAATGTTTCAAGGGTGTTTATTTATAGTGAGGTAACTGAGGTCAGGTAACGGACAGATTAAGACTACTTTACTGGGTACCCAGATCCGCATAACTGAATACTGTCCCTATGCACAGGAGGTTTTGGAGCAAGGTCGTTGGAGGCCTCTATCCGGTAGAGCGTAGAAGGGTAGTCCCTGGTCAGTTCTTCTTGATTAGCAAAGGGGCAAAGTCTTAAGTGGACTAATCCCCAAACAAAGGGGAAAAACTGCAGCGTCTTTCACTGCACAATCAGTGCAATGGTAATTTCATATATGTCACCAGGTGGTGCTGTCGCTGCATCAATCCCTGAGATTTGTAGTCCAGTTAAACACACTGCACTCTACAATGCAGGGGAGGGGTCAGTGGGAGCTGTAGAAGAGGGTCAGGGTCTTATCCTGTTGCTAGGCCATGGACAGCTGAGGGTAGGGGTCTCAATACGGAATACGCATGAGTCCTATTCAGGGTAGGACTTATGCAACAGTCTCTGCATGGTCCTTTAGGTGGCCGTTAAACATGCTATGTCCCTACTGGCCTCAGGGTCTGGGGATAGCCTGGGTAAGGAGTGTGGGTGGAGCTGGGCAACTTGAAGAGAGGGAAGGAAGTTAGATGGGGAGGTCAGGAGTAATACCTAAGTACCTGTGCCTGTTGCCAGTTCCTGTCGGTCCCAATCTCCAGCCTCTGGTGCTAGGGGTCTTCTGCGGGGCACTGTAATGATTAGGCCCTGACTAAAACGGGGTACCCCCAGGTTGGGGTGCCCCAATAGTGGGAGGTGGCTTCCAGACTGTGCACCGCACTTTAGTCAGAGTCAGCAGCGCATGGAGGCCCCGGACATTAAAGGTGCTCTCTCTCTGCTAGAGTCTGCTGCTGCTGCTGCACCACCACTTTTCACAGTGACAGGCAGCAACATCAAGGAGTCTGTGCTGCCAGCTGATCCCCAGTGCTGCTGCTGCTGCACACAGGAAGTTCGCCATCTATTATCTTAGGCCCCGCCCTCTCCCGTGGCTACCACTGCACGTTATGGGTAAGTTAGGGAAAGATTCTCATTCTTATTAAAGGCTTATTTTTCTTTTCTGTGCCTGTCTCCTTGGTTCTCCTACTTTGGGCAAGGGGCACCACTAATTATGTGTATAAGGGGTATTACTATTGTATGTGGGTGGTGTGTGCATAAGAAGCAGTTCTCTTGTGGGCATTGGGGCCGATTCAGACCTGCACACTCAGGTCTAAATTTGGCCCCTGGTCAATCGTGGGTGTACTGTGCATTCAGCCCATTGTGTGCGTAAGGTGCTATACTCCTGTGGGAATTGCATGTATAAGCGACACTAATCCTGCATGCATTGTGTACGTAAGGTGTGCTACTCCTGCAGGCATGGTCTGCATAAGGTGCACTACTCTTGCAGGCATTGTGTGTAAGGTTTGCTACTCCTGATGTCATTGGGGTCAATCCTATTAACCCCTGAAGGGTGCGAGTTGCCATTCGGGTGCCGTTTTAATGCTGAAAACAGCACCCAAATTAACCGTAACTCGCAGGGCCAAATTTACTGAAAATTGCTCGTACCCCTATGGAGGTGCAAGCTCTTTCCAGCGAATTTGGCCTGCCATAAAGTGCACCTGGCGTCATAATGATTCGCAAACACCAGGCGCATCCGCACCCTTCGGATGTAATAGGATCAACCCCATTGTGTGCCTAAGGGATACTACTCCTGCAGGCATTGGGGTCGATCCTATTACACTGGAAGGGTGTGAGTTGCCGTTCGGGTGCTGTTTTAAAGCACCCAAATTAACCCTAACTCGGCCCACCGTAAAGTGCGCCCGGTGTCGTGATGATTCATAACTCACAAATCATCCGCTCCCTTTGGGTGTAATAGGATCAACCCCCTAGTGTGCCTAAGTGGCGTTACTCCTGCAGGCATTATGTGCATAAGTGTCTCTACTCCTGTGGGATTGTGTGAGTTTGAGCTTTGTGTGTGTGTTTAAGTGGTGTTACTACTGCAGGCTTTGTGTGAGTAAGTGGAATTACAATTGTGGGTATTGTGCATAAGGGTTACTACTGCTGTGCCATGCCCCCGCATAAGGGCCACAATAATAGGAAACACCCTCTGACCATGAGACCACGCCTCCTATTTCCCAGCTTGTATAAGTCCCTCCTTGACTTGAGGAAAAGTTGGGAGGTATGGAAAGTGGGCTGCAATCATGTGGGTGTCTGTGACAGCTGTCACCAGGAAGGCAGGGAGTAAGAGATTACCGGCTCCCTGTATAGTCCGAGGATAGGATAAAAGTAAATGTCCAACTGGCTGTAATCCAGGCTTACCTACCTTTAGAGTCTACTCTCTGAGAGAAGCCTGGAGAGGACACTATCAGCAGCACTTTGGGAGGTGGGGCCTGATCCCTATGTCATCAAGCCCCGGCCTCAGTACTGGAGATACCTCATTTCACAGGTCTCTGAGGAGGGGGCAGGGCTAA
The DNA here is from genome assembly GCF_055691185.1 of Crinia signifera. Taxonomy (NCBI): domain Eukaryota; kingdom Metazoa; phylum Chordata; class Amphibia; order Anura; family Myobatrachidae; genus Crinia; species Crinia signifera. The sequence continues at coordinate 135,188,243 of NC_139219.1, forward strand.
AATTATACATTTGCAGGATTTTAGCTCCTTCCCCTCTCTGGGAAACTGTGAATTAAGGTACTTAAACGCCAACGCCGGGGAGATTTGGGGGGGTCCAGTGGAATGAGTTTTACACCCACTGGGGCATTCGCTGGGGGGAGGCAAGGGGGCGGACAAAGGAGACTGCTCAGCATTTTATGGGAGTGTCTATGCCTGCTTGGGACAGCATGCGTCCTGAATTTGTCAGATAGCGGGCACTGGAAAAGTTGGTCCTGCCTGAATTTTCTTAGCGAAGAGTGGAAAAATCATTCAATGGTGAGCGACCATCAAATAATTTTTTCTAATGTGAGGACTTGCGAAGAGGGGACGGCACTCTCCCGACATTTAAGCCAGGGAGAGGGCACCATAGGCCGGCATTTAACCAGCGCTGGAGACGGGACACCAGCGCCATTATTAAGCCAGGGATGGAGCACTTCATGCGGGCATTGGAGGAGCAAAGAGGGGGCAGCACCCTCCCAACAATTGAGCCAGGGAAAGGGCACTGCAGGCAGGCATTTAACCAGCACTGGAGATGGGGCACCAGTATTAAGCCAGGTATGAGACCCTGCAGATGGGCATTTAAATGGCACTGGGGATGAGGCAGCACCAGTATTAAGCCAGGAATAAGACACTGCATGCAGGCATTTAACCAGCGCTAGAGACTGGGCACCAGCACCAGTATTAAGCCAGGGATGAGACACTGCAGGTGGGCATTAAACGAGCAGAAGGGGTGTATCACAGACAGTACTAAGCCAGGAATGGCGCACTGCTGGCAGGCATTAAAATGGCGCTGGGACAAGGCAACAGCGCCATTATTAAGCCAGGGATGGAGCTCTGGATGTGGGTATTTATATGGTGCTGGGGATCGGGCACCAGCCCCATTATTAATCCAGGTAAGGGGGCACTGCAGGCAGGCATTAAGCGAGAAGAGGGAGGGGTGGACTATAGCCAGTATTAAGCCAGGGAATGGGGCACTGCAGATGGGTATTAAAAGAGTGTAGGGGGGGGGGGGGGGGCAGACTACAGCCAGTATTAAGCCAGGGATAGAGCACTGCAGCCGGGCATTTAAATGGTGCTGGGGATGGGGCACCAGCACCATTATTAAGCCAGGGAATGGGGCACTGCAGGCGGGCATTTAACCAGCACTGGAAAAGGGGCACCAGCACCAGTATTAAGCCACGGATGAGACAATTCAGGCAAGCATTTTATCAGCGCTAGAGAAAGGGCACCAGCGCCAATATTAAACTAGGGATGAGAAACTAGAGGCGGGCATATAACTAGAGCTGGAGCCAGTATTAAACCAGGGATAGGGCACTTCGAACAGGCATTGGACGAACGCCGAGGGGACAGCACCCTCCCAACAATTAAGCCAGGGAGAGAGCGATGCAGGTGGGCATTTAACCAGAACTGGAGATGGGGTACCAGTGCCATTATTAGGCCAGGGATGGAGCAATTTTGGCTCATTCCATGTGTCCTAATGTGTAAGAGGCAAATACAGTATAAGGGAGTTACTATTGTGTTGCATGATTTGTATAAGGGGTATATGGTGCGGTGAGACATTAAGAGGTGCTGAAATGTTGTCTTCCAAGTATTCAGTATTTTTTTATGACTTTAATGCCGCCTCACCCCGCAAGTATCTAAGGACATCGGCGTCCTGCTGGTGCACCTTTTGAGGGCACCCAGCAATAACTCTCCCTGCATCCTGTCGGAGCCTTATGTGTGCCGCCTATGATATTGTGCGTGCGTGTGTATGTATATGTATGTATGTATGTATGTATGTATATAATATATATATTAATAATATATGCCATTGCACTCTTTGGCTGGAGGGAGTGAGCGAGCATATATATCATCCGATGCTTTCAGTGCTGGCGATATATAGTCGACACTGAAGTCCAAAGTCTGCAGCCACCGCTGGAAGGTAAATATATTCTATTTTCCCTTTTTTTTTGTGCCAGGCCCATGCATTTTCCACCCTATACTAAACCCTTTGCATTTTAGTAGTTCCTTGTCAGAAGATTTTCAGTACTTATATGTTAGTTGGGCGCCCACTAAGCTATTTGCTTAGTTTTACGCATCCTCTCGGGGGGCTCGCTACACTCGCCACACTTTGGGCTCGGTGGCTTGCTGCGCTCGCCACACTATATAAGTCAGCTCTGTGCCGACATGGATAGTGGGGGTATTAGCGTACTTACTATAGTGGGCCCTCAACTAACATATAAGTACCGGATTTTCTTACACAGTGGATGTAAACAAATGCCCTCCACTACATCCACTGTATAAGAAAATACTTCGACAAGGAACAGTAATGATCTGGCATGGGGTGGTAACGGTAATGACCCGGCTTGGGGGGTGGTGGTAATGGTAATGACCTGGCTTGGGGGGGAGGTATGCTAATGACCAGGCTCCTGGCTTTGGGGGTGGGGGGGACCGCCACTTACCCGGCTTCTGTGACTTGGTGCCACGCTGCCTGCGGCCACTTACACCCGCCGGCACGCACGCTGAAGCTGCTCAATCCCGGGTGACGTGGTCACCCGAAAGCGACCGGCGGCCATAGCAACACTTTAATACAGCCACGGCGATATTGACTGTGGGCACTGGGCAGCCAGGAGTTAGTGGCTACGGCCTCAGGCACTCATCACTGTGGTAGCGCGGTCCGAGGCCCGCAGCCCAGCCAGGGGGAAGTGGCGGCCCAGCCAGGGGAGAAAACGGGCAAATTAGTACCGGCCCACTGGAAAATGGCCCAGTTTCCCAGCGGGCCAATCCGCCCCTGCCATCCAACCAGAACACTGGTCACGCCCCCCACATTTTTAGGTGCTGGCCACAACCCCTATTATTGTGCATATTTTTTAAAATCTGATAATTTTCAGATCCAGGCCCATTTAGACCTTAATCTGGCACTGTCTATTGGTGGATCCCTCTTTTCCCCACCCTCATAGTGGGAAGAAAATATGGAGAAAACATTGACTACACTGTAGGATGGACTTCGTTATTTACATCCTAGTACGCCCGTGTGGCCTCTACTATGTAGGACTTACTAAACAAAACTTCTATGATAAAACGGCAAACCATCGCACAACAATTAGAGCAGCATTGGAATTTAAAGCATCGGATAAACCAGTCACTATGCATTATGCCAAATTTGGACTTAGCGTGGATAGCCTTCGATGTATGCTTATAGACCACATTCCAGCACCTCCAAGGGGAGGAGACCCTGAATCCATGTTACAGAAATGAGAGGCAAGATGGATTTTTGACTTGGATACCTTACCTCCAAGGGGACTTAATGAGTATCAGTGCCGGCGCTACCCGCTCAGCAGCTCCTGCAAAGCAGGGAGGCGCCATGCTGAAAAGAAGGTCTCTCCCTGCTCTGCTAAAGCTGCCTCAGCCCTCACTGTCACTGCCTGCATGCTGCCCAAAGCATCCTGTCTGAAAGGGGGCGGCAGTATGAAAAGCTGCTCCCTGCGCCTGTCAGTCAAATGACAAACAGGCCTCCCTTTCTTCCCTCTTCTCAGTGTGCAGTGCAGCCCAGTCCTCAACACTCTGCCCCTTCTATCTCCTCCTATCTTCTTCCATCTCCTCCTTCTCTCCCTTCCTTTCCCCCTCAGTCTGAGAGGGGTGTAATGGTGTCTTCAGCGTCCTGCCTACGCAGAGAGAAGAGGAGGGACTGTACAAGATTTAAACCACAAAGAACAGTGAGTCTTTTATTATACATGTTTATAACATATTTTTTAATATTTGTATATTCTTTTTATATTAATTTAGACATTTTTTAACCCCTTCACGACATTTGACGTATATATACGTCATGGTCGGGAAGTACTTCCCGACCGTTGACGTATATATACGTCATGACTTCTAACTGTCACTGCGTCTAGAGACGCAGTGACAGTTAGGTGATGTCTGCTGTCCCTGACAGCAGACATCCCCCCTCGTCGCCCAGGGGGGGCAGGGGTGCCCCCCCCGGTCGGCGATCGCTGTGATTGGCTGTTCAAATCTGAACAGTCAATCACAGCGTTTCCTGTGTTACCGGCGGCTAAGCCGCTCGGTAACACAGAAAACGGTGGTGATCGGTGCAGCACCGATCACCACCGATGTGCAGCCCCCCCCTCCCACCCGCCGGGCACTCACCCGGCAGCAGCAGCAGCAGCTCCCCCGGCTCCCCCGGTGCGCACGCAGCGCTGCCCTCCTCCCCCCTGCAGCAGCAGCAGCAGCATGCTGCTAGAAAAGTTAAAATAAAATAAAAAATAAGTATTGCAAATGTATATGTATATATATATATATATATATATATATATATATATATATATATATATATATATATATATATATATGTATATATATATATATATATATATATATATATATATATATATATATATATATATATATATATATATATATATATATATATATATATATATATATATATATATATATATATATATACACACACATATATATATATATTCCATTGACAAAAAACCTTACGGTTTCACACGTCCCATTAAGGCTTCTTACACATGATCTGGCATTTCTGAAACCTGTTGTAACTCTTCCACTCAAACGCCAAAAAGCAATGAAATTACGATCATTAAGGCTGACGCCTTAATGGACGTATTCCTTGCGCAATACAGATATGGTACGCCATCACAGCCTGTGGGTAAGTGCAGATTCAGCACTCTCACAGAGTGAGATTGCTGTCACTCACACAATGGTGGAGCTGCTAATTCACAGATTTGTGTGCTCATTGGAATACACACATGCAGTCTATGCAACTGAAGGTCTGAGTAGTTATGTGGCGCACTCATCCTAATACTGTAAGTACCCGCAATCATGTAAAACTGTCTATACCTTTGAGTTACTATAATGTTCATTCTAGCACCCACCATCTTTGAAAACCCATGCAGTTCCTCTTCCCTGCCTGGGGTGTAGCTGTCTGCTGTAGTGCTTCTAGCACAGTGTGGTCTGTATATTAGCACTGCAAACTAGACCTTTGCTAGAAACACTACAGCAGACAGCAACACCCCAGATAGGGTAGAGGAACTGCATAGGTTTTCAAAGATGGCAGGTGCTAGAATAAACACTATTACTAAAACTATCCCAGGGTCCAACATCTTTCACACTCACTACATAGAGTATATCCATTTCATTTAGTATTCACATGCAGTTACCAAAAACATCTTTCATAATTGCAAAAACTATAATACTCCCAATTACTATGCATCTACACTTTCTTCCCCTATACGCCGTCATGCTGTTCTGTCTTCTCCGATACCTACTGCTGTGTGTATTGCCTCATCTGCACCAATGTGTCTTTCCCCATCTGCGCTGCCCTGTCTTTCCACACAGATGCCACTGTTTCCTTCTATATGTGCCACTGGCTTCCCCTCTATTAGTGATACTCTGTCTCCCCCTCAATCCAGGCTGCTCTGCCCACCTCATCCATTACACAGTTTCCTTCCATCTGTACTGCTGTCTCCCCTCTTCATCTGTGCTGCTCTGTTTTCCCTTTATCCCCTTTGCTCCAAACCCCCTCACCCATCAGTGCTGTCTTTCCTCCAACTGCTCCTCTGTTTCCCATCCAATCGCATCACTCTGTCTTACCTTCCCCAATCTGTGCCACTGTTTTCCACCCATCTGCTTCGTTTGTCCCCCATCAGTGCTGCTTAGCCTTCCCACAACACTACGCATTTCTATTCCTCCCCATCTGCACCACACTGCCTCCTACCCCAATCAACACCACTTTTACCCCATCCTCTCGGCTCTGTTTACTGCTCAGACCTTCAGTTGCATAGACTGCATGTGTGTATTCCAATGAGCACACAAATCTGTGAATTAGCAGCTCCACCATTGTGTGAGTGACAGCAATCTCACTCTGTGAGAGTGCTGAATCTGCACTTACCCACAGGCTGTGATGGCGTACCATATCTGTATTGCGCAAGGAATACGTCCATTAAGGCGTCAGCCTTAATGATCGTAATTTCATTGCTTTTTGGCGTTTGAGTGGAAGAGTTACAACAGGTTTCAGAAATGCCAGATCATGTGTAAGAAGCCTTAATGGGACGTGTGAAACCGTAAGGTTTTTTGTCAATGGAATTTCATAGCTTTTTTCAATTTATTTTTATTTTAAATTTCAGTGTAAGAATAAAATTAGATTTTTTAAATGTTTAATGATAACACACCCCTGGCAATGAGCATTACCCCCGGCCACAAGCATTACAAACCCCTGGCATTGAGTATGACACCCGTCCCAGTGCATGAAACCCCTGTCAACAGGCAAGACATCCATCCCATGAAACCCCTGGCAATGAGCATGGCACCCAGAGTGTAGAAGCTTTACTGTAGGGAATTGAAGGAGGGCAATGTACACATGGGATACACATAGGGGGGGCACAGCTTATGCACAAGGGGCACTGGGGGGCACAGCGTGCACACGGGGGCACTGGGGGGGACAGCGTACACACGGGGGCACTGGGGGGACTGCGTACACACGGGGGGCACTGGAGGGGAAAAGCGTACACACGGGGGGCACAGCGTACACATGGGGGGGCACTGGGGGTACAGCGTACACACGAGGCACTGAGGGGGACAGCATACACACGGGGGGCACTGGGGGGGACAGCGCACACACGGGGGCACTGGGGGGGGACAGCGTACACACGGGGGGCACTGGGGGGGACAGCGTACACAAATGGGGGGGCACTGGGGGGGACAGCGTACACAAATGGGGGGGCACACGTACACATGGGGGCACTGGGGGGGACAACAGCATACACACGGGGCACTGGGGGGGACAGCGTACACATGGGGGGCACTGTGGGGGGACAGTGTACACATGGGGGGCACTGTGGGGGGATAGCGCACACATGGGGGGCACTGTGGGGGGACAGCGTACACACGGGGGCACTGTGGGGGGACAGCGTACACACGTGGGGCACTGGGGGGGGCAGCGTACACACGTGGGGCACTGGGGGGGCAGCGTACACACGTGGGGCACTGGGGGGGGGCAGCGTACACACGTGGGGCACTGGGGGGGCAGCGTACACACGTGGGGCATGGGGGGGCAGCGTACACACGGAGGCACTGGGGGGGACAGCGTACACACGGGGGCACTGGGGGGACAGCGTACACACGGGGGCACTGGGGGGGACAGCGTACACATGGGGGGGCACTGGGGGGGACAGCATACACACGGGGGCACTGGGTGGGACAGCGCACACACGGGGCACTGGGGGGGACAGCGTACACACGGGGGGCACTGGGGGGGGACAGCGTACACACGGGGGGCACAGCGTACACAAATGGGGGGCACTGGGGGGGACAGCGTACACAAATGGGGGGGCACACGTATGGGGGCACTGGGGGGGACAACAGCATACACACGGGGCACTGGGGGGGACAGCGTACACATGGGGGGCACTGTGGGGGGACAGCGTACACATGGGGGGCACTGTGGGGGGACAGCGTACACATGGGGGGGCAAGCGTACACATGGGGGGCACTGTGGGGGGACAGCGTACACACGTGGGGCACTGGGGGGGCAGCGTACACACGTGGGGCACTGGGGGGGACAGCGTACACACGGGGGCACTGGGGGGGACAGCGTACACACGGAGGCACTGGGGGGGACAGCGTACACACGGGGGCACTGGGGGGACAGCGTACACACGGGGGCACTGGGGGGGACAGCGTACACATGGGGGGGCACTGGGGGGGACAGCATACACACGGGGGCACTGGGTGGGACAGCGCACACACGGGGCACTGGGGGGGACAGCGTACACACGGGGGGCACAGCGTACACAAATGGGGGGCACTGGGGGGGACAGCGTACACAAATGGGGGGGCACACGTATGGGGGCACTGGGGGGGACAACAGCATACACACGGGGCACTGGGGGGGACAGCGTACACATGGGGGGCACTGTGGGGGGACAGCGTACACATGGGGGGCACTGTGGGGGGACAGCGTACACATGGGGGGCAAGCGTACACATGGGGGGCACTGTGGGGGGACAGCGTACACACGTGGGGCACTGGGGGGGCAGCGTACACACGTGGGGCACTGGGGGGGACAGCGTACACACGAGGGCACTGGGGGGGACAGCGTACACACGAGGGCACTGGGGGGGACAGCGTACACACGAGGGCACTGGGGGGGACAGCGTACACACGAGGGCACTGGAGGGGACAGCGTACACACGAGGGCACTGGAGGGGACAGCGTACACACGAGGGCACTGGAGGGGACAGCGTACACACGAGGGCACTGGGGGGGACAGCGTACACATGGGGGCACTGGGGGGGGACAGCGTACACACGGGGGGCACTGGGTACTGGTGGGGGCAGCGTACACACGGGGGCACTGGGGGGGCAGCGTACACACGGGACACTGGGGCGGACAGCATACACATGGGGGGCACTGTGGGGGGACAGCATACACACAGGGGCACTGGGGGAAAGACAGCGTACACACGGGGGGCACCGGGTACTGGTGGGGGCAGCGTACACACGGGGGGCACCGGGTACTGGTGGGGGCAGCGTACACACGGGGGCACTGGGGGGGCAGCGTACACACGGGACACTGGGGGGGACAGCATACACATGGGGGGCACTGTGGGGGGACAGCATACACACCGGGGCACTGGGGGAAAGACAGCGTACACACGGGGCACTGGGGTGGGGGGGACAGCGTACACACGGGGACACTGGGACGGGACAGCATACACACAGGGGGCACTGGGGGGGCAGCGGGCATTGGGGGGGCAGCGTACACACGGCGGGCACTGGGGGGGCAGCGTACACGCGGCGGGCACTGAGGGGGCAGGGTACATGCAGGGACAGTGGGGGGACAGGGTATGCACAGGTATAGTGGTGTGGGGGACAGGGTACACACAGGGATAGTGGGGATGGGGGACAGGGCACACACAGGGATAGTGGGGGGATGGATTTACCTGGGTGCAGCTGTTCCACTGATGGCCCGGGTGGCTGCTTTCTGTCTTCCGGGAGGCGGAGGCAACTCAAGGCCGGAGCTTCACCAGATTGTTAGGCCGCAGGCTGTGGAAGCGCCTGAACCTGGTCCCGGCGGCAGCATGGGGAGGACAGAGTCTGGGCAGGAAATATAATAATAATAATATTAACAATAATAATAAAGGGCTCAGCTTTAGGAGCTGCAGGCGGGCGGCCAGGCAAGCACGTCCCCGGCCTGGATGGTAGGGGATGTAAGATGCCGGGGATAGGAGCTGCTGGCTGGCGGGCGGGCGGCCATGTCCCCTGGCTGGATGGTAGAGAATGTAGGATGCCAGGGGGACAGCGTACACACACACGGGAAGCACTGGGGGGGGGCAGCGTACACATACGGGGGAGCAGCGTACATATACGGGGGGCACTGAGGGGACAGCATACACACACGGGGGCACTGGGGGGCGGACAGCGTACACATGGGTGGCACGGGGGGGCAGCATACACACAGGGGGCACAGCGTAGACACACGGGGGCACTGGGCGAGGGACAGCATAATCACACAGGGGCAACAGCATACACACGGAGACACTGGGGGGGGACAGTGTACACATGGTGGGTAACTAGGCGGGACAGCGATCACACGGGGGGCACTGGGGGGAGAAATTGTACACACGGGGGCACAGCGTACACACGGGGGGCACTGGGGGGACAGCGTACACACGGGGGGCACTGGGGGGCTGCATGCACACGGGGGGCACTGGGGGAACAGCGTATACACGGGGGTCACTGGGGGAGGCAGCGTACACACGGGGGCACAGCGTACACTCGGGGGCACTGGGGGGCAGCATACACACGGGGGGCAGCATACACACAGGGGGGCACTGGGGGGAGACAGCGTACACATGGGGCACAGGGTACACACGGGGGCACTGGGGGGACAGAGTACACACAGGGGCACTGGGGGGGTCAGCATACACACGGGGGGCACTGGGGGAGGGGGGCAGCGTACACACGGGGGTAATGGGGGACAGCGTACACATGGAGGGGCACTGGGGGACAGCGTACACATGGGGGGGCACTGGGGGACAGCGTACACACGGGGGGGACAGCGTAAACATGGGGGGCACTAGGGGGGACAGCGTACACACGGGGGGGCACAGCATACACGGGGCACTGTGGGGGACGACAGCGTACATATGGGGGCACCGGTGGGGGACACAGCATATACACGGGGGGGGGCACAGCGTACACACGGGGGGGCACTGGAGGGGGACAGCGTACACACGGGGGGCACTGGAAGGGGGACAGCGTACACACGGGGGGCACTGGGAGGGGGACAGCGTACACACGGGGGGCACTGGGAGGGGGACAGCATACACATGGGGGACAGCGTACACACTGGTGGGGAGACAGCATACACACACACAGGGGCAACAGCATACACACGGGGGGCACTGGGGGGAGACAGCGTACACACGGGGGGCATAGGGTAAACACGGGTGCACTGGGGGAGGACAGAGTACACACACACGGGAAGCACTGGGGGGGACAGCGTACACGCGGGGGCACTGGGGGGGACGCGGGGGCACTGGGGGGGACAGCGTACACGCGGGGGCACTGGGGGGGACAGCGTACACGCGGGGGCACTGGGGGGGACAGCGTACACGCGGGGGCACTGGGGGGGGACAGCGTACACGCGGGGGCACTGGGGGGGACAGCGTACACGCGGGGGGCACTGGGGGGGACAGCGTACACGCGGGGGGCACTGGGGGGGACAGCGTACACGCGGGGGGCGCTGGGGGGACAGCGTACACGCGGGGGGCACTGGGGGGGACAGCGTACACGCGGGGGGCACTGGGGGGGACAGCGTACACGCGGGGGGCACTGGGGGGGACAGCGTACACGCGGGGGCCACTGGGGGGGACAGCGTACACGCGGGGGGCACTGGGGGGGACAGCGTACACGCGGGGGCACTGGGGGGGACAGCGTACACGCGGGGGCACTGGGGGGGACAGCGTACACGCGGGGGCACTGGGGGGGACAGCGTACACGCGGGGGCACTGGGGGGGACAGCGTACACGCGGGGGCACTGGGGGGGACAGCGCACACGCGGGGGCACTGGGGGGGGGACAGCGCACACGCGGGGGCACTGGGGGGGGACAGCGCACACGCGGGGGCACTGGGGGGGGACAGCGCACACGCGGGGGCACTGGGGGGGGACAGCGCACACGCGGGGGCACTGGGGGGGGACAGCGCACACGCGGGGGCACTGGGGGGGGGACAGCGCACACGCGGGGGCACTGGGGGGGGGCAGCGTTCACATGGGGGGGCACTGGTGGGGACATCGTACACACGGGTGCACTGGGGGGGGGCAGTGTACACACGGGGCACTGGGGGGACAGGGTACATACAGGGACAGTGGGGGGACAGGGCACACACAGGGATAGTGGGGTGGGGGTCAGGACACACAGGGATAGTGGGGTGGGGGACAGGGTAAACACAGGGACAGTGGGGGGACGGATTTACCTGGGTGCAGCTGCAGTACAGTGGTGGACAGAGTACACATGGGGGGCACTGGGAGGGGGACAGCGTACAAACGGCGGGCACTGGGGGGGACAGCATACACACAGCGGGCACTGGGGGGGGTGACAGGGTACATACAGGGACATCGAGACAGCGTACACATGGGGGGCACTGAAGGGGACAGCGTACACACGGGGGACACAGCGTACACATGGGGGGGAACTGGGGGGACAGCGTACACACGGGGGCACTGGGGGGGACAGCGAACACACGGGGGGGGGCACTGGGGGGACAGCGTACACACGGGGGGAACTGGGGGGGGACAGCGTACACAAATGGGGGGGCACAGCGTACACACGGGGCACTGGGGGGACAACAGCATACACATGGGGGCACTGGGGGGGACAGCATACACACGGGGGGCACTGTGGGGGGACAGCATACACACAGGGGCAATGGGGGGACAGCGTAAACATGGGGGGCACTAGGGGGGACAGCGTACACACGGGGGGCACTGGGGGGACAGCGTACACAAATGGGGGGGCACAGCATACACGACAGTGGGGGACGACAGCCTACATATGGGGGCACCGGTGGGGTACACAGCGTATACACGGGGGGGGGCACAGCGTACACACGGTGGGCACTGGAGGGGGACAACGTACACACGGGGGGCACTGGGAGGGGGACAGCGTACACACGGGGGGCACTGGGAGGGGGACAGCGTACACACGGGGGGCACTGGGAGGGGGACAGCGTACACACGGGGGACACTGGGGGGGCAGCGTACACACTGGTGGGGAGACAGCATACACACACAGGGGCAACAGCATACACGCGGGGGGCACTGGGGGGACAGTGTACACGGGGGGGGGCACTGGGGGGAGACAGCGTACACACGGGGGTCACTGGGGGGAGACAGCGTACACACGGGGGGCACAGGGTAAACACGGGGGCACTGGGGGAGGACAGCGTACACACACACGGGAAGCACTGGGGGGGACAGCGTACACGCGGGGGCACTGGGGGGACAGCGTACACGCGGGGGCACTGGGGGGGGGGACAGCGTACACGTGGGGGCACTGGGGGGGACAGCGTACACGCGGGGGCACTGGGGGGGACAGCGTACACCTGGGGGGGCAGAGTTCACATGGGGGGGCACTGGTGGGGACAGCGTACACACGGGTGCACTGGGGGGGGGCAGTGTACACACGGGGGCACTGGGGGGGACAGCGAACACACGGGGGGGCACTGGGGGGACAGCGTACACACGGGGGGGCACTGGGGGGGTGACAGGGTACATACAGGCACTGGGGGGGAAGCATACAAACGGCGGGCAGTGGGGGGAACAGCATACACACGGCGGGCACTGGGGGGGGTGACAGGGTACATACAGGGACATCGGGACACAGCGTACACACGGGGGGCACTGAAGGGGACAGCGTACACACGGGGGGCACTGGGGGGACGGCGTACACACGGGTAGCACTGGGGGGGACAGTGTACACAAATGGGGGGGCACAGCGTACACACGGGGCACTGGGGGGACAACAGCATACACATGGGGGCACTGGGGGGGACAGCATACACGGGGGGGGCACTGTGGGGGGACAGCATACACACGGGGGCAATGGGGGGGGCAGCATACAATTGGTGGGCACTGGGGGGGGGACAGCGTACACACGGCAGGCACTGGGGGGGAACAGGGTACATACAGGGACAGGGGGGACAGTGTACACACGGGGGGCACTGAAGGGGACAGCGTACACACGGGGGGCACAGCGTACACATGGGGGGGCACTGGGGGACAGCGTACACACGGCGGCACTGGGGGGGCAGCGTACACACAGGGGGGACTGGGGGGGACAGCATACACACGGGGGGCACAGCGTAGACAAATGGGGGGGCACAGCATACACACGGGGGCACTGGGGGGACAACAGCATACACACGGGGCACTGGGGGGGACAGCGTACACATAGGGACACTGGGGGGGCAGCGTACACATGGGGGCACTGGGGGGGCAGCGTACACACGGGGGCACTGGGGTGGGGGGGACAACGTACACACCGCGACACGGGGGGGGGGACAGCATACACACAGGGGGCTCTGGGCACTGTAGGGGGGCAGCATACACACGGGGGCACTGGGGGGCAGCGGGCACTGGGGGGGCAGCGTACACACGGCGGGCACTGGGGGGGCAGGGTACATGCAGGGACAGTGGGGGGGACAGGGTATGCACAGGGATTCTGGTGTGGGGGACAGTTGGGGGGACAGGGTACACACAGGTATGGTGGGGATGGGGGACAGGGTACACACAGGGACAGTGGGTGGATGGATTTACCTGGGTGCAGCTGCTCCTCTGATGGCCCGGGTGGCTGCTTTCTGTCTTCCGGGTGGCGGAGGCAACTCAAGGCCGGTGCTTCACCAGATTGTTAGGCCGCAGGCTGTGGAAGACCCTTATCCTGGTCCCGACGAGTCCCGGCGGCAGCATGGGGAGGACAGAGTCTGTGCAGGAAATATAATAACAATAACAATGCGTACACACGGGGGGCAGCGTACACATGGGGGCGGGACAGCGTACACACGGGGGGCACTGGGGGGGCACAGCGTACACACGGGGGGAGCACAGCGTACACACGGGGTGGGAAGCACATCGTACACACGGGGGGAAGCACAGCGTACACACGGGGGGAAGCACAGCGTACACACGGGGGGAAGCACAGCGTACACACGGGGGGAAGCACAGCGTACACACGGGGGAGCACAGCGTACACACGGGGGAGCACAGCGTACATACGGGGAGCATAGCGTACACACGGGGGAGCACAGCGTACATACGGGGGAGCACAGCGTACATACGGGGAGCATAGCGTACACACGGGGGAGCACAGCGTACATACGGGGAGCACAGCGTACACACGGGGGCACTGGGGGGGGCAGCGTACACATGGGGGGCACTGGGGGTGGGACAGCGTACACACGGGGGGCACTGGGGGTGGGACAGCGTACACACGGGGGGAGCACAGCGTACACACGGGGGGAGCACAGCGTACATACGGGGGGCACTGGGGGGGCAGCGTACACACGGGGGGCACAGCGTACACATGGGAGGCACTGGGGAGGACAGCGTACACATGGGGGGCACTGGGGAGGACAGCGTACACACGGGGGGCACTGGGGAGGACTGGGTACACACGAAGGGGCACTGGGGGGACAGCGTACACATGGGGGCACTGGGGGGTGGCAGCGTACACATGGGGGCACTGGGGGGGGGGGCAGAGTACCATCAATGGAACAGCAAAACAATGTTTTGCTTTTTTTTTTTTCATAGTGCCAGGACACTGAGCTTAGCTCCGCCCCTGACACCCATGAAGCTCCGCCTCCGTGTTTTGATTGGCCCACATGCCAATCAAACACAATGGATGACCATCGATATGTAAAAATATCGATGGTCATCCATTGCATAGTTTAGGACTATCGATGGTCAGTTGCAGAATTGCCATCGATGGCAACCATCGATGGCAATGGCAATGATGGCCATCCCAACCCCCACAGCGTCAAAATGGGGGCGTTGTCTTGCAGGCAGACGTGAATATAGGGCACGCCCCCTTTCAGGTAGCCACGCCCCCTATTTTACGGCCTGTGTCCCTCTTCTAAGGACTTAAAAGTTGGGAGGTATGTATGGATCTCTGTATGTACGCTCTCCCTGTCCTGTCACCCTGCAGCTGAAAGCACACAGCCGCTCTCTGCTGCAGGGTGACAGGACAGGGAGAGTGGACATACAGAGATCTACTACGGCAGACACTCAGAATGGGGTGGGGTGGGGCAGGCACTCACCGTGGGGTGGGGTGGGGTGGCCACAAGAGGACTTGCTACATACACCGGGTGCTTCTGGAGGCAGCAGCAGCTGCTGGCTAGATTAATACAACAATTGAACAATACGCTGTGAGTGTCTGCACTGAAGATCTCTGTATGTACGCTCTCCCTGTCCTGTCACCCTGCAGCTGAAATCACACTGTCACTCTCTGCTGCAGGGTGACAGGACAGGGAGAGCATACATACAGAGATAGTTTAGTATTAATAACGAGGCGTGCACACTGAGGCTGCAGCGCATGGATGTCAGCAGCAGGACAGACAGCCACACTCCCCCTCGCTCCCAGCGCCCCCCACTCACTCACCCCATGAATAAGCTGCCAGCGCCCCCCACTCACTCTCCCCCCACCCAGTACCTCAACGCTGGCCAGGCAGAAGTTTATGGAAGGGACCTGCAGGAGGCTCTGGCCGCAGCACTTCACACTAGCTTCACCGTCGGCCATCTTGGTACACTGAAGTGAAGCCAATCTGAGGACTCCCCCTAGTGGCGGGACTGCGCATGCGCAACAAGTTGGAGCTCCTATCTCTATAATGGGGCATGTTTCACTAAATTATAAAAAAACTGTACCTATCTGAAAATCCTCAACCCCAAAAGGCACTCCACTGGGACAATATCTACCTAATAAAACAAATCCCAAGTCTCAATTGTTCCCCTACCCCGAGTTATGCCTTCCCAAAAAAACCCTCATAGACTAACATGGGTGACAAAGTGTCATTTCTGAAGTCTCAGAAAAAAACTGGCAGTTGGAAGTTTAGATCGCTCCCAATTGCTCATTTTTTAATATTTCGCCCTGAAATTTGGCATGCAGCACCGGTTGACGATTCTACGCGTACATGCCAAATTTCAGCTCAGTACACCCAGTCACTTTTGAGGTGCAGTCCCTCAAACACCATGCCCCCATCCGAAAAGTTCCCTATGGGAAAAATCCGTTCGTTGGATTCAGCCTTAATATAAGGGCACTACCGTGCCCTTATAATATATATATATGTGTGTGTATATATATATGTATATATACAGATGGGGCCGGGCTCATCTTTGCAGGGGATGGCGATGGCGTCGCCATCGCCATTCCCTGCTCCCGCGCCATCTGTGTGTCGGAAGGGGACGCGCGCGCACGAGGTGCGCGCGCGTCCCCTTCCGACGGTGCTGCCCTCGGTCGCCCGGTGCCCACACCGGGCGCCCGCACCCCCCCACAGCCTCCTCGGGTCCCCCCAGCCCCCCTCGAGCGGGAGGCGGACAGTATTGTGTCCGCCTCGCCGCCCGGCCGCCCGGATACTGAGACGCGCGTGCGTGGGGGACGCACGCGCGTCTCAGTCAGATGGCGCGCCGTGTTGCTGGCGGATCGCCAGCAGCATGCTGCTGGCGATTCGCCAGCAAGCATAAGGCCTGCGCTATCTGTATATATATATATATATATACACACACATATATATATATATATATATATATATGTGTGTGTGTGTGTATACCGCACCGATCACCAACGATCGCCAGCCCCCCCCCCCCTCCCACCCGGCAGCCCCCCTCCCTCCCACCCACCCGGCTGCCGCAGCGCCAGCACCCCTCCCACCCCCCCGCCAGCCGCAGCGCCAGCCCCCCTCCCAAAGCTGGTGACCAAAATGGGGTCACTTGTGGGGGGGTTCCACTGTATTGGTGCTTCGGGGGTCTTGCTAATGCGACATAGCACCCACCATTCATTCCACCACCAAAAATCACTCCTTCCCTTCTGAGTCCTGCCATGCACCCAACTGGTAATTTTTGGTCACATGTGAGGCATTGCCGTACTCGGGAGAAATTGGGGCACAGATTTTGGGGTGCTTTGTCTCCTTCATTCCTTGTGAAAATTAAAAATTTTGAGCCAGAACTGCATTTTTGTGTAAAAAATTAAATTTTTTTACACAAAAATGCAGATCTGGCTCAAAATTTTTCATTTTCACAAGGAATGAAGGAGACAAAGCACCCCAAAATCTGTGCCCCAATTTCTCCCGGGTACGGCAATGCCTCACATGTGACCAAAAAATACCAGTTGGGTGCATGGCAGGACTCAGAAGGGAAGGAGTGATTTTTGGATTTTGCAGCACAGATTCTGGTTGAATGACCCCCGAAACACCCATACAGTGGAACCCCCCCACAAGTGACCCCATTTTGCAAACTACACCCCTCAGGGAATTCATCTAGGGGTATAGAGTACATTTCAAACCCCCCGAGGTTTCACCAATTTTGATACAACTGAGCTGTGAAAATGAAAAATTAATTTTTTTCATTTTCACTGCCCAGTTGTACCACAATTGGTGAAACCCCTGGGGGTTTGAAATGTACTCTATACCCCTAGATGAATTCCCTGAGGGGTGTAGTTTGCAAAATGGGGTCACTTGTGGGGGGGTTCCTAACTTTTAGCATCTTATGGTGCCTAGAAACCTACATGGTGCCTAAAAAATAATCTCATAAAAAGGAGGCTCCAAAATCAAGTAGGTGCTCCTTCTATTATGAAGCCTGTGGTTTGGTCACCGTGCACACTAGGGCCACATATAGGATATTTATGAAAACCAAAGAATTGGGGGAATCAATTTTTAGTCACATTTCTCTAGTAAAATGTACTGTGTTCCTTAGAAAAATGTATTAAAATTGCAAATCTGCAAAAAAAAAGAAATTTTGAAATTTCACCTACACTTTGTTTTAATTCCTGTGAAACACCTAAAGGGTTAACAAACTTCCAAAATGCTGTTTTGAATACTGTGAGGGGTGCAGTTTTTGAAATGGCATCATTTATGGGGGTGTCTCACATACAAGTCCCTCAAAGTCACATCAAAACTGACCTGGTCCCTAAAAAAATCAGAGTTTGAAATTTTCTTGAAAATGTGAGAATTTGCTATTCATATTTTAAGCCTCCTAGTGTCCAAAAAAATGAAAAGGAGGTTGAAATAATGATGGCAACATAAAGTATACATATGGTCTATGTTAGTTATTAACTATTTTGAGTGGTAAGATTATTTGTCTCACAAGCAGAAAATTTAACATTTTGAAAATTGCTAAATTTTCCATTTTTTTACGATATTTTGGTATTTTTCAAAAAAAACACAGACTGTATCGACCAAAATTTACCACTAACTTGAAGTACAATGTGTCACGAGAAAACAATCTCAAAATCACTGGGATAAGTAAAAGCAAAAAAAAGTTATCCCCACTTAAGTGAGACATGTCAGATTTGAAAAAAAGGGCTCTGTCATGAAGGCACAAACTGGCTCTGTCATGAAGGGGTTAAATAATGCCTACAACATTTTGCGGACAAAGCACTGAGATGCGAGAGCTTTGCTACACAGTAAAAAAAATATATATATTTTTCTCAGTTTGGATTTTTTATATTTTGAAGCTTGAATTGGTGTCTCTGGGCTGTTGATTAGTTTCTTAGTTTTTCCTATTTGGTTATGTATTTATATTTTGCTTACTATATCATTTTTTGTGTGTGTTTTCTGTAATATATATGTATAAATATGTGTATTTACAGTATATCCAAGGCGCTTAATAAAAGCAGGGGCACTCACCATGTTAGCTTCAGTCAGCAATTTTTAATGCAGAAATTCATCATAGTGGTCGACGTTTCAACCATCTAGGGGCCTTTGTCAAGACAGGTTTAATATCCATATGCACAGCAGGCAGCAAAGATGATGACAGTATATGTATGATAAGAATAATCACAATTTGACAATGATGGACATACCACTGTTCTAATATATAGTAAGTGGTGGTTCCATTCTTTTCACTTATATAAATATAGAAAATACTGTATACTGTATGCAGAATTATAAAAATATGAAAGAATATCTAAAATATGAAAATTTATATAAAAATGTAATATGTTTTCATATTTTTTATGTGTTTTCGCTTTTTTTAAATGTATTTAGTTTTATTTCATACACATATCATTTTTGTAATTAACTCTGTAATTTGTTACGCTTATGCTAGTGTGAGTGATGTCAACTGGGCTGGCTTTAATACTTCCATGGAACAACACTATCTGCCTGTCTAATTATTTAATGCTCATGAAAATATAATAATATAATTAATAAAGTAGTTAGTCTGTAATTGATTACTAATATTTTTCCCCCAAAAAAATGTTTCCCTAAAGCTGTATCGGGTGCCGGACGGGGTCCCGACAGGCGGGATCCCTACAGTCATTTACGCAACGTCGGGTTCCCGACAGTCAAAACCCTGACTGCCACCGGCTATTCTCCCTCGTGGGGGTCCACTATCCCCATAGAGGGAGAATAGAATAGGTGGCGAGCGTAGAGAGCGACCGTGCCTGCAAGGGGCTTTGCTGTACTCACCATGCTGTCTGGGTCTGGACAGTTGGGATACCGACATCGGGATAATGACTGTCGGGATCCCGACTGTCCGAACCCTATACCACACCCGCTGTATCAACATTCTGACTATAGGGCTCTTCATGGTTCTTGAAACGCAGGAACACCGCCGCCGGGACGCGTGATGCGATTCCGGTATGGCGGTTATAGTAATCTCCACTGCCTAACACACACTGGGCGGTATTCAATGAGCCTGATTCGCCAGGTTTTTATGGCGAATTTGTGCTGTTTGGCGAATTTCTGACTAAAACGGTGAATCACCCTATTCAATGACCACATGGCGAATACATTTGAAGGTTTTTTTCGCCATGATTCACCGAGTAGCAATCGCTATCTTTTTATGGTGAAGTGGAATGTGAACTTTTAAAATAAAGTGTTTTGTTTTTTACATTTGGTGTCAAAAAATCAGGAATTTTATTCTGAGGAGGGGCATGCTATTTTTATTCATGTGCTGTAAGCACATGAATATATATTTAATTTTAAAAATAATATTATTTTTTTTTATTTTTTTTTTACACAGCATCCAGCAGGTGGCGCCAGAGCGGAGCCGCTCATTACATATTCATATATTCACTGCACGATCATTACGATCCTGTGTAGTGAATATACGCCCCCTGCTGGCACCCCCGGGGGGGGCAGCCTGTGCTGCCTGGCACCCGGGGAGCACACCTAACCCCCCACAAAGGTCTGGGCTAGGCAGAGAGACTACCATCTCTCTGCCTGGCACCGTCCTGAGGCTCCCTGCGGCAATCGCAGCAGGAGCTCATATTCGCCAGTCAGGGGCTCGCTGCCCCTGACTCGTTGAATACCGGAGCCCGCCGGCTCCGGAACGTGGCGAATGTGCAGCGAATCCAAAAAAGGATTCGCTGCACCTCGCAGGTATTCACATTGAATACCGCCCAGAGGCACTTCTGCCTGGACCTTTGAAGCGCAATATGCACCTCCGGTCTGGTGGCTATAGGGATGTTTACCCCCTGGAACGCACAGGTCATATCTGCCGGGTCCAGTGGAGCGCATGATGCGCTTCCGGTCTGGTGATTCTGGCATTTTGTTTTGCTATATACCAGATAACCATTATGCTGCTTGCTTTTGTGTCGATAAGAGTATGTGAACACTGACCAGTGCTACAATAGATATTATTATCTTTGTTTAACTTGTTTATGGACAGCGTAGTGTGTTGTTTTTTGGTAACTGATGTGGTGACATCACTTCTGGTGATATAGTATTTAAGCTGGACCGGTGAGCAGGTACACCCTCTCTGGAAGATGGATGCCTGGTTGTTTGACCTGAAATATGCTGATTCTGATCCTGATGATGTCTGTTTGGGTCCGAGATGTCACTTAGATGGTATGATTATACATTAAAACCTTGAAAATTTTTGCCTTGGTGAGTGCCCATTTCATTGTCATTTATATCCTTTGATGTCAATTCATCTTATGGAGCACCCTGTTTTCCCATATCTGGGATTGAGTGCGGACCCCCCGAATGCTTATATATTTTTATATATATATATATATATATATATATATCGAGACGGGAGATGTGGCACTCTAAGCTTATTAATGAAATGAACGACGGTAGCCAAAGCTATAACAACGTTTCAAATTTTACTAATTTTTCATCAGGTTACAACAACAATAAAAAACGAACATACCTTTATAGAAAGAGATCACCAAGAAGTGTGTGGCTGAGCGGGACGGGACCAAACACCCGCCCTTTCCGCCTGCAATACTGACGTCACCTATCAGGTGTGTCAGAAAAAGACAGTGTATAAACAATCACCATGGCAACATTCCTGAAAACAAATGTGCGTACATACGGCAGTATGCATCAAACATAAAATGATGTACGGCATAAAGAGGCAGCATGAGAATGTGTGAGGTAGACATCATCTAAACACTGCATATGAAATTTGTTCATTTAAGCCATTAGGAGAAACCACATTTAAACGGTGAATCCACCTTGATTCGCACCGTAACAGTTGAAGGGGGCGGTTCCCACCTCTAATAGAAGGAGGGATACAGTCAATAATTCTGAAACGTAGACTGTTCAGAGGATGCTGGCGTTCCAAAAAGTGACGGGCTACAGGCTGTTCTGCTTTGCCACTGGCAAGAGCTGCCCGAATCGCACTTCTATGGAGAGCGATGCGTTCCTTGCATTTTCTCTCCGTCTTGCCGATATAACTAAGACTGCAAGGGCAAATTAACTGGTAAACAATAAAAGATGAAGTACATGTAAAATGATATTTAATTTTGAACACTTTGCCAGTGTGGGGATGAGAAAAAGAATCTCCCGGCAACATGAACTGACATGCCGTACAAGTGCATTTAAAACAACCAGGACGTAGTTGGTTGAGCCAGCTTGGTTCAATCGGTGAAGGGTTAAATGTAACATTGGTTTTGACTAAAAAGTCTTTTAAGTTGCGGCCTCTAGAATGGCAAGGCATGATACGGTCATCTTTAAAAGGCAGAGAACGATCGCTTTTAATAATGGGCCAATTCTTTTTTATCACAGAAGTAATAGCGTTACTTGATGTATTAAATTTGTTAACCCAAGTGATAGTCTGCGCAGAGTTACAACATTTAGGTTTGTGTAGAAGCAGAGTGTTTCTATTCATTGAGAGAACATTGGCCTTACATTGGAGAAGTTCATTTTTGTCATACCCGCGTTGTATGAACTTGTCAACCAATTCATCCAATTGAGTCTCGCAGATGGAATTGCAATTGTTGATACGACGGTATCGGATCATCTGTGAGAAAGGTAATGATTTAACTAAATTGCGAGGATGGCAGCTAAGTGGTTGAAGAGAGGTATTACGGTCCGTTTTCTTTGTGTACACACTCGTGATGAGGGCATTGTCGACTATTTTTATGTCGACATCTAAAAAGTGGACATGTTGATTGTTGATCTCAAAAGTAAATTTGATAGGATTATCAGACGCATTGTGTGTTGTGATAAGGTCACATAGTAGCGCTGGTGGCCCTGACCATAAGACGAACAGGTCGTCTATGTAGCGTTTGAATAACACAAAATTTTTTGAAATATCTGTAACTGAAAAGAAAACATCTGACTCAACCAAAAACATGAAAATGTTCGCATAGGACGGTGCCACCGAAGATCCCATGGCACACCCTTGGACCTGTAAATAAAACTCATTGTTGTAAAGAAAAAAATTGTTGTTCAAAATCAAATCCAATAGTGCAATAATAAAGTCAATTTTGTTCTGGCCAAAGTCACTGTGAACGGTAAGGAAACGTCGCATGGCTGCTATACCCAAGGTATGGGGGATAACAGTGTACAGGTTTACAACATCGATAGTTGCCAGATGACAATCAGGCGGTAAGGTAGATAATTCATCCAAGTTTTTCAAAAAGGATGTCGTGTCTAGTAAAAATGTGGGTTGACATTTAATAAGAGGCTGCAAAAGATCATCCAGAAAGGTCGCCGCTGGCTGTAATAAGGAGCCTTGAGCCTACACAATGGGTCGTCCAGGGGGAGGGTCAAGGCCCTTATGAATTTTTGGTAGGGTATAAAGGATAGGTACGAGGGGAAATTCAGGGGTAAGAATATTTTTAATAGGATCATTAATAACATGAGAGTCCACACCCCATTGTAGAATTTCCACCAACTTCTGTCGACACGTTTTTGTTGGATTGCTGGGTAGTTTGCGGTAAGTAGAGACATCAGATAGGTGTCTCATAATTTCGGAATGATAAGCATCGATGTCCTGGAGCACAATGGCCCCACCTTTATCTGCTTGGCGGATAATAAGGTTAGGATTGTTTGCAAGATTCTTCAAAGCAAAACGTTCAGCGCCGGAAAGGTTGTGATGTGGATTGGAGGGTTGTTGAACAATGTTAGAGATTTCTTGATCAATTAATCTGGCAAAGGTTTTAATGCTCGGATTATTAGTAGAGGGTTCAAAAGAGGATACTGGAGCAAATTTCTTAATTGAAGATGGAATGGTGGAGGGGGAAGGTATAGGGTCGGGAGGTCTGTTAGCAAAATACTCTTTCAATTTGATCTTACGTAGTAGTTCATGGTTCTCAATTTTGCACTGCAAATCCTGCACCGTGGGAATGAACGAGAGTCCATGGTTAAGCAATTTGATTTCACTATCTGTAAGATCATAAGAAGATAAATTATAGATTAAGGTTTCTTGTTCGCTGGTGGATGTCCGACTCGACCTCTGCCTCTTCCACTGCTTCCCACGGCGTGTCTGTCTTCTTTTACTTCTCCTTTTGCACCTCTGCCTCGTCGGGTCTTGACACCTAAAGGGGCTGCACCAGAGAAAGCCTTCTCAGAATCACTGTTGGAGCTCTGTATATCTTGGGAAGAATCAGATTCAAATTGGCTGAGGCCGGTTTTAGGAGTTTTTTTACGCCTAAAAAACGGGCGTTTTTGTCCTTCTGATGTATTGCCTGCAAGCCAACGATATACTTGATGTCTGTCGTAATCACCTTGTACCTTGTTCAATTTTTCTTTTTTGAACATGATCAACTCTTTTTTGTAGGTTGTGATCTGGTTTTGCAGGCGAGCCGGCCAGTCAGTATCGGTGTCAGAGGTGAGGATCGGGAGATTAGTGACTTCATAGTTTTTAATCCTGTCTTTGGGTTAACAAATTTAATACATCAAGTAACGCTATTACTTCTGTGATAAAAAAGAATTGGCCCATTATTAAAAGCGATCGTTCTCTGCCTTTTAAAGATGACCGTATCATGCCTTGCCATTCTAGAGGCCGCAACTTAAAAGACTTTTTAGTCAAAACCAATGTTACATTTAACCCTTCACCGATTGAACCAAGCTGGCTCAACCAACTACGTCCTGGTTGTTTTAAATGCACTTGTACGGCATGTCAGTTCATGTTGCCGGGAGATTCTTTTTCTCATCCCCACACTGGCAAAGTGTTCAAAATTAAATATCATTTTACATGTACTTCATCTTTTATTGTTTACCAGTTAATTTGCCCTTGCAGTCTTAGTTATATCGGCAAGACGGAGAGAAAATGCAAGGAACGCATCGCTCTCCATAGAAGTGCGATTCGGGCAGCTCTTGCCAGTGGCAAAGCAGAACAGCCTGTAGCCCGTCACTTTTTGGAACGCCAGCATCCTCTGA
Source organism: Crinia signifera (assembly GCF_055691185.1). NCBI lineage: Eukaryota > Metazoa > Chordata > Amphibia > Anura > Myobatrachidae > Crinia > Crinia signifera. The sequence continues at coordinate 135,213,103 of NC_139219.1, forward strand.
ACAGTCTACGTTTCAGAATTATTGACTGTATCCCTCCTTCTATTAGAGGTGGGAACCGCCCCCTTCAACTGTTACGGTGCGAATCAAGGTGGATTCACCGTTTAAATGTGGTTTCTCCTAATGGCTTAAATGAACAAATTTCATATGCAGTGTTTAGATGATGTCTACCTCACACATTCTCATGCTGCCTCTTTATGCCGTACATCATTTTATGTTTGATGCATACTGCCGTATGTACGCACATTTGTTTTCAGGAATGTTGCCATGGTGATTGTTTATACACTGTCTTTTTCTGACACACCTGATAGGTGACGTCAGTATTGCAGGCGGAAAGGGCGGGTGTTTGGTCCCGTCCCGCTCAGCCACACACTTCTTGGTGATCTCTTTCTATAAAGGTATGTTCGTTTTTTATTGTTGTTGTAACCTGATGAAAAATGTGCGAATTATACTCACCGATAATTCCTTTTTCTTCCTAGAGATCCCATGGCAGCCTATACATTGGGTTAATCCCCTCCTCCTCTTAGTTCAGACAGGATCTTTTTTGCAGGGACCGCCCACCTTGGGTATAACTGACCCCTCCTCCCTGTACCCTGTGTCTTTTGAGTGTCTCCGTCATATTGGTCCCTGGAAAAAAAGAGACGACAACACCAGGGCGGGAAATCATGGCTGCCATGGGATCTCTAGGAAGAAAAAGGAATTATCGGTGAGTATAATTCGCACATTTCTTCTACGATCCCCATGGCAGCCTATACATTGGGACATACCAAAGCATAATAAAAACCAACGGGAGGGATTAGTAATGCAAGATATATTTATTCTGAGGTATTCAATTCCCTGAAAGGGCTTCCTCAAGAACATAATTCCCAAAGTGGGCGGTAGATACGTTTAACGCATAGTGATTAGAGAAAGTGTGGATGGATGACCAGGTCGCTGCCTGGCAAATCTCTGCAGTTGAAGCGTTGGCCTTCCTAGCCCATGACGTAGCAACTGCCCTTGTCGAATGTGCCTTCACAATTGGTGGAGCCGCTCTTCCTTCCAATTTATAGGCGAACAGGATCATCTCTCTAATCCATCTGGATATGGTTTGTTTAGTTGGACCTAATCCTTTCTTAGGTCCTTCCAGTATTATGAAAAGATGTTTGGTTTTCCTGACCTCTGTTGTTCTCTGTAAATATATGGAAATGGCTCTGACCAGATCCAACATATGCCACAGCTTTTGCTCATCATTTTCTGGCTTTGCATGAAAACATGGCAAGGTAATCTGTTGATTAATGTGGAATTTTGATATTACCTTAGGTAAAAAGTTTGGGTTTGTCCTCAGGACAATTCTATCTGGAAATATGTTGAGGTATGGTTCCTCCATCCAGAGTGCCTGCAGTTCACTTACTCTCCTAGCTGACGTGATGGCAACTAAGAAGACCACCTTCCACGTCAGTAGTTTAAGAGATATTTCGGCTAGAGGTTCAAAGGGTTGTTTGACTAGGACGTTTAACACCAGATTTAGATCCCATGGCGTTACCAGGTTCTTCCTAGATGGTCGCATTCTCTTCATGGCTCTACAGAATCTTTTGACCAAACTCTCTTCCGCTAGTCCTCGATCCAGTAGTACACTGAGAGCTGCTATTTGGGTCTTGATAGTTGCGACCGCCAACCTCATTTGGAATCCATCAAGTAAGAACTGCAAAACCCTTCCTGTCGGTATTTCCGGGAAGTTGTCCGTGATCTTACTCCATCCTATAAACTTATTCCAGATCTTATAGTATACCCTGGACGATACCTCTTTTCTGGATTTCAATAGCATTTCTGATACTTGGCGTGACACATTATGATTTTCTATAATCTGCCGCTCAACCTCCATGCCCTCAGAGAGAAGGTCATTGGATCTGGATGGAATATTGGTCCTTGATTCAGTAAATCTGGCCTGTTGGGCAGACTCCAAGGTATTAGTATCGACATTTTCATGGCGTTGACAAACCAAGTTCTCCTCGGCCAATAAGGTAGGATAGCAATTACTTCCACTTGTTCCTCCTGAATCTTCCTCAGTACCCTGTTTATCATTGGTATCGGAGGGAAAACATAGGCTAGATGGAACTGCCACTTTCTTGAAAAGGCATCTAAGGCTAAGGCTTGAGAATGATAATACTTTGCGTAAAAGTTCTTCACCTTTGTGTTTGAATGCGTTGCCATCAAGTCTATGTCTGGAACACCCCATTTCTCCGTTATCATGTCGAACACCTGTGCGTTCAACTCCCATTCTCCAGCCTGTACTTCTCTTCTGCTCAGAAAATCTGCTATAGTGTTTTCCGAACCTGGAATATACACTGCCGTTATGGACCGGAGATTTTGCTCTGCCCATCTCATGATGTCTTCTGATATGGTCATCAGCAATCTGCTTTTGGTGCCCCCTTGGTGATTTATGTGGGCGACGACTGTTGAGTTGTCGGTCATTATTCTCAGATGTGATCTTCTGATTTCTTCTGAGAATCGGTTTAGCGCTTCCTCTACTGCCATTAGTTCTCTTACATTTGACGATCTGAGGCTTTGCTTCACCGACCATGTACCCTGGGTTGAGAGATCTTCCATATGTGCTCCCCAACCGGTCAAACTTGCGTCTGTAGTTAGGATACGGTAGTTTGGAGGCTCTAGGCTCAAGAATCTGTCTTCCAGACCCTTCGTCCACCATTTCACTGACCTCCTGACCCCTTTGTTTAGTGTTAACCATCGATGACTGTTGTCTTGGTTCTTCATAAACTTCAATAGGAACCACTGAAGTCCTCTCATGTTCCGTTGGGCCCAGGGTATTACATGAATCCCAGATGACATCATGCCTAGCAATCTTGACAATGTTGAAAGCTGACTCCTTCTTGATCTTAAGACAAAGTTTGCTAGCTTCTGGATCTTGATACATCTTTCTATTGACAGAGCTATGGTGAATCTTACTGTATTTATTCTGACACCCAGGAATTGTATCTCTTGAGATGGATTCAATTGACTCTTTTCTCTGTTCACTATCCAGCCATGTCTCTCTAGGTAGTGAACCGTCAAAGATATCTTCAGTCGAACCTCTTCTACTGTAGCTCCCGCTATCAGCAGGTCGTCTAGGTACGGCCATATCTGCACTCCATCTTTTCTCAACTCTGCCATCAGTGGGACCAGAGTTTTTGTGAATATTCTGGGTGACGTCTTTAGCCCAAAAGGAAGACAGGTGAATTGCAGATGTGTCTTTCCTATCGCGAACCTCAGAAATTTTCTGTCTCTTTGATGAATCGCCACGTGATAGTAGGCATCCTTGAGGTCTATGGATGCGAGGAATTCTTTCCTCCTTATCCCCATTACAATAGACGATATTGTCTCCATTTTGAACTTGGCTGTCCTTATAAATTTGTTCAAGTCTCTCAGGTCTAGAATCGTTCTGTAGCCGCCAGTACTTTTCTCTACCAGAAACAGATTCGAATAGAACCCCTTTTTTCTTTGGTCCCATGGGACCTGTTCTACTGCCTTTGTCATTATCAGCTGTTGGATCTTCTCCCATAACGCCGCTCTCTTTGACTTTTCTACTGGCATTCTCGATTGCACGAACCTGTCTTGATAAGGCACTGACAAAAACTCTATCTCGTATCCATGCTGGACAATGTTCTGAATCCACTTGTCTGTAATCGACTGCCTCCAAACTTCGGCAAATCTGAGAAGTCTGGCTCCCACCTCCGGTCCCTGTCCATAGTCATAATCTCGATCCTCTTCGGAATGACTGGCGAAAGGACTGCCGAGAGGTGTTGGGATTTCCTCTCCTGTAGTATTGACGACCCGGTCTGTAACTCTTAGCCTCCTTGAAGTTCTGCCGATATGAGCCAGGTATGGGAAATTTGTTCTTCCTGTCCTGCGGGAGTCTGACTGACTTCCCCCCTGATAACTTACTAATCATTGTATCCAATTTTGGACCAAACAGGTAAGTCCCCTCATACGGCAATGCTGCCAGCTTGTTTTTCGAACTGGCATCCGCACTCCAGGGCCTTAACCACAGTGCCCTTCTCGCTGTTACCCCAGCCGCCATAGTCTTGGCTGAGGACGTGACTGTGTCTAGTGAAGACTCGCACAGGTACTCAATTGCCTTCTGCATGATGCCCAGGCTCCTAAGAAGGTATTGTCTAGAAATTTTTTCTTCAATATCCTCCTGGAGATTCGTAGCCCATAGTCTTAGCACTCTTGATACTGAGGCTATAGCGACACTAGACTTCATAGCTACTGCTGAGGCTGAATGAACCTTACGAAGCGAGTTCTCAATTTTCTTATCCATGGAGTCTTTAAATGCCGCTCCATCCTCCACTGGTATGGTGGTTTTAGATGTCAACTCGGCCACGGCTGCATCCACCTTCGGTAGGGAGCACCAGTTAAGAAACTCATCGTCCTTAAATGGGTACATTTTATCGATTCTGACACCCGCACCCATTCTTTTATCCACCGCTGAGCATTCTTTAGATATAATTTCTCTAACGACCTTATGGATAGGAAAGGTTCTCCCTTTCTTGAATCGATCCTCAAACAAAGTATCTGCATCTGCTGATTTAGGCTCTTCCTTGTATTCCATAGTTTTATAGATATTCTTTAGTAAACTCTGTACTAGATTCAGGTTAAACGCTCTAGGCTCTTCCAACTCCCCGGATTCATCTGTATTCATATCATCTGCATCGTCTAATACCGGTTCATCTTCGCCTGAAAGTTCCGCCTGAACCCTGGATCTTTTAGCGGTCTGTGTCTGTCTACCTTCCTCTTTAGGCATAAATGATTGTCTCATCCAGTCCATCAAACTTTTTAATACTTCAGTTTGGTCAGCAGCCTCAGGTGCTTTAACTTTGACAGCATCACATTCCTCACATAAGGTCCTTTTAGGAGTTGCATAGAAACTTTTGTCACAGGATACACAGGTATAGGAAAGGTTCTTTTTCTTTGCTACTCTTTTCTTCCTTGCAGGAGATGAAGGCACACTGCAGAAAGGTACAAAACTGACTAAGTACTAGAAATAAAAAACACATCTAATGCCCATAAAACAGGGGCTTACCTCACAGGGGCATCAACAGGCTTCTGGGGAGAAGGCTCATCCATAGTGCTTGCAGCAACAGGAGTCTCCATGTTAACAGCAGTTTTTCAAATGGCCCCGCTGCGCTGTATATAAGGGCGTCATTAACCATTTGTTGCCCGTTTATTTCATTCAGGATGACCGAGCGGACCAAAAGAATCACTTCCCCGTTTGCGGGGAAGCTTTTTCAAAGCGCACATGGACGCGCTGGGCGGAAGTGAGGTGACGCGCACTTCCGCCCCTTCTGCCTGAGACGCTGCTGCCGGGACCCGGCCAGCGTCTCCATTCATGTACACGCCTTCTGCCTGAGACGCTGCAGCCGGGATCCGGGCAGCGTCTCCATAGGAGACTTCACCCAGCGCTTACCTCTCCTGAGCGCTCGCCTGCCGCTTATACTGTCCACATGTCCTTCCTTATGGACCCGGCGGACAGACGCTGCAGCGGTACAGACGCCATTTGGTGCCTCCTTCCAGGACCCACAGGTACACTTAAATATGCGGCAGGTATAAATGCATGTTTTATAGTGCACGGGGCAGGAATCCTAAAGGGCCACATCCCCTTGCACTCTTCTTCTCCCCGGGGTGCCACCCCACAGCTCCAGCTGTAAATAGAGGTAACCCATCTTAAAAATAAACAAACAGCCCCTACACTGTCTAACTAAACCGGAGACAGGAAAAAAAGACACAGGGTACAGGGAGGAGGGGTCAGTTATACCCAAGGTGGGCGGTCCCTGCAAAAAAGATCCTGTCTGAACTAAGAGGAGGAGGGGATTAACCCAATGTATAGGCTGCCATGGGGATCGTAGAAGAAATTAGTAAAATTTGAAACGTTGTTATAGCTTTGGCTACCGTCGTTCATTTCATTAATAAGCTTAGAGTGCCTCATCTCCCGTCTCGATTTCTATCTATTTGTGACGGCACCAGCTGAAGCTGACCTGGTCGTTTGGAGTGCCTGACCTCCCGTGCTCTACATACGAGGTTGTTCTATTGCCAAGGAACCTTCCTCAGCCACGGCACCCATCCCCATTCAAGAGCTCATCATGGAAGTTCTGTGTTTTGCACTATTGTTTTAAAGTGTTAACACAGTGTATATATTTCTTCTACTTTCCCACCTTGGTGACTTACACAGCAACACTCCAGTTTTTCCACCTTTTGCTCCAGCAGCAATGGCGAGTATGACGGAGGATACTGCAAGTTTGTTTCATTTCCCCATTGGCGATATCCATGTCCTTTCCGATGCCGAGATTGGGGCTATCATATTGGATACTGGTTTAGATGATGAATTAGAAGCCACTACCCCGGACATTATCTTTCGCGACCTTCTTCGCCTTAAGAAAAAAGAAATTGATTACCATCTGCACGCGGTTTCTCTTAGTGATTATTTCAAAACTAAGATGATCCCCAGAGGCTTTAGAATTCGGAACTGTCCGACGATTGGTCGATTTGATCCCCAGTTTTGTAAACGATGGGTGGGCACTCTAAACAAATGCTCCTTCGATTTAATGGTGCTGGTGATTGAACAGTCATCGAAAGAACTTCAGCTCATTAAAGACAAGATTAAAAACTATGAAGTCACTAATCTCCCGATCCTCACCTCTGACACCGATACTGACTGGCCGGCTCGCCTGCAAAACCAGATCACAACCTACAAAAAAGAGTTGATCATGTTCAAAAAAGAAAAATTGAACAAGGTACAAGGTGATTACGACAGACATCAAGTATATCATTGGCTTGCAGGCAATACATCAGAAGGACAAAAACGCCCGTTTTTTAGGCGTAAAAAAACTCCTAAAACCGGCCTCAGCCAATTTGAATCTGATTCTTCCCAAGATATACAGAGCTCCAACAGTGATTCTGAGAAGGCTTTCTCTGGTGCAGCCCCTTTAGGTGTCAAGACCCGACGAGGCAGAGGTGCAAAAGGAGAAGTAAAAGAAGACAGACACGCCGTGGGAAGCAGTGGAAGAGGCAGAGGTCGAGTCGGACGTCCACCAGCGAACAAGAAACCTTAATCTATAATTTATCTTCTTATGATCTTACAGATAGTGAAATCAAATTGCTTAACCATGGACTCTCGTTCATTCCCACGGTGCCGGTGCAGGATTTGCAGTGCAAAATTGAGAACCATGAACTACTACGTAAGATCAAATTGAAAGAGTATTTTGCTAACAGACCTCCCGACCCTATACCTTCCCCCTCCACCATTCCATCTTCAATTAAGAAATTTGCTCCAGTATCCTCTTTTGAACCCTCTACTAATAATCCGAGCATTAAAACCTTTGCCAGATTAATTGATCAAGAAATCTCTAACATTGTTCAACAACCCTCCAATCCACATCACAACCTTTCCGGCGCTGAACGTTTTGCTTTGAAGAATCTTGCAAACAATCCTAACCTTATTATCCGCCAAGCAGATAAAGGTGGGGCCATTGTGCTCCAGGACATCGATGCTTATCATTCCGAAATTATGAGACACCTATCTGATGTCTCTACTTACCGCAAACTACCCAGCAATCCAACAAAAACGTGTCGACAGAAGTTGGTGGAAATTCTACAATGGGGTGTGGACTCTCATGTTATTAATGATCCTATTAAAAATATTCTTACCCCTGAATTTCCCCTCGTACCTATCCTTTATACCCTACCAAAAATTCATAAGGGCCTTGACCCTCCCCCTGGACGACCCATTGTGTAGGCTCAAGGCTCCTTATTACAGCCAGCGGCGACCTTTCTGGATGATCTTTTGCAGCCTCTTATTAAATGTCAACCCACATTTTTACTAGACACGACATCCTTTTTGAAAAACTTGGATGAATTATCTACCTTACCGCCTGATTGTCATCTGGCAACTATCGATGTTGTAAACCTGTACACTGTTATCCCCCATACCTTGGGTATAGCAGCCATGCGACGTTTCCTTACCGTTCACAGTGACTTTGGCCAGAACAAAATTGACTTTATTATTGCACTATTGGATTTGATTTTGAACAACAATTTTTTTCTTTACAACAATGAGTTTTATTTACAGGTCCAAGGGTGTGCCATGGGATCTTCGGTGGCACCGTCCTATGCGAACATTTTCATGTTTTTGGTTGAGTCAGATGTTTTCTTTTCAGTTACAGATATTTCAAAAAATTTTGTGTTATTCAAACGCTACATAGACGACCTGTTCGTCTTATGGTCAGGGCCACCAGCGCTACTATGTGACCTTATCACAACACACAATGCGTCTGATAATCCTATCAAATTTACTTTTGAGATCAACAATCAACATGTCCACTTTTTAGATGTCGACATAAAAATAGTCGACAATGCCCTCATCACGAGTGTGTACACAAAGAAAACGGACCGTAATACCTCTCTTCAACCACTTAGCTGCCATCCTCGCAATTTAGTTAAATCATTACCTTTCTCACAGATGATCCGATACCGTCGTATCAACAATTGCAATTCCATCTGCGAGACTCAATTGGATGAATTGGTTGACAAGTTCATACAACGCGGGTATGACAAAAATGAACTTCTCCAATGTAAGGCCAATGTTCTCTCAATGAATAGAAACACTCTGCTTCTACACAAACCTAAATGTTGTAACTCTGCGCAGACTATCACTTGGGTTAACAAATTTAATACATCAAGTAACGCTATTACTTCTGTGATAAAAAAGAATTGGCCCATTATTAAAAGCGATCGTTCTCTGCCTTTTAAAGATGACCGTATCATGCCTTGCCATTCTAGAGGCCGCAACTTAAAAGACTTTTTAGTCAAAACCAATGTTACATTTAACCCTTCACCGATTGAACCAAGCTGGCTCAACCAACTACGTCCTGGTTGTTTTAAATGCACTTGTACGGCATGTCAGTTCATGTTGCCGGGAGATTCTTTTTCTCATCCCCACACTGGCAAAGTGTTCAAAATTAAATATCAGTTTACATGTACTTCATCTTTTATTGTTTACCAGTTAATTTGCCCTTGCAGTCTTAGTTATATCGGCAAGACGGAGAGAAAATGCAAGGAACGCATCGCTCTCCATAGAAGTGCGATTCGGGCAGCTCTTGCCAGTGGCAAAGCAGAACAGCCTGTAGCCCGTCACTTTTTGGAATGCCAGCATCCTCTGAACAGTCTACGTTTCAGAATTATTGACTGTATCCCTCCTTCTATTAGAGGTGGGAACCGCCCCCTTCAACTGTTACGGTGCGAATCAAGGTGGATTCACCGTTTAAATGTGGTTTCTCCTAATGGCTTAAATGAACAAATTTCATATGCAGTGTTTAGATGATGTCTACCTCACACATTCTCATGCTGCCTCTTTATGCCGTACATCATTTTATGTTTGATGCATACTGCCGTATGTACGCACATTTGTTTTCAGGAATGTTGCCATGGTGATTGTTTATACACTAGTATTATCTTAAATTTTATTCCTGTTATCCCGCACCGTGTGTTGCGCCTCTGCTGTGCATAGCCTGACAGCAGCGGCCTACACTGTGTGCTCCATGTCCGTGTCCCCCATCACGATACATCTAGCATATATCTGTACGTGTCCTATATCTGTACTGTTTTACCTGTTTACCTGTCTACCCATCTGGCTGGTGCAATCACCATGTGGCGCCGCTGAATGGCTGCCTGGGTGCTGCATAGCTCAGTAAATACATGTTCCCCATGTCCATGTTCCCCATCAGGATACATCTAGTATATATATATCAGTACTGTTACTGGCTACCTATCTGGCTGGTGCAATCACCATGTGGCGCCGCTGATTGGCTGCCTGGGTGCTGCATAGCTCAGTAAATATACGTTCCCGTGTCCGTGTCGCTCAATAGAGTACATCTAGTATATATCTGTATGTGTCCTATATCTGTACTGTCTTACCTGTCTACCCTTCTGGCTGGTGCAATCACCATGTGGCGCCGACGAATGGCTGCCTGGGTGCTGTACAGCTCAGTAAATATGTTGTCCATGTCCCTCATTAGAATGCATCTAGTGCATATCTGTATGTGTGATGTATATCTGTACTGCCATTGTTGCCCGTTTTGACAACCCATTGTATTACAGTATGTGCATTATTTTTAATGTCTGTAAAGCGCCTTGAGTCCTGTTGGAGAAAGCGCGCTATATAAATAAAACTTACTTACTTACTTACTTACACTGTCTTTTTCTGACACACCTGATAGGTGACGTCAGTATTGCAGGCGGAAAGGGCGGGTGTTTGGTCCCGTCCCGCTCAGCCACACACTTCTTGGTGATCTCTTTCTATAAAGGTATGTTCGTTTTTTATTGTTGTTGTAACCTGATGAAAAATTAGTAAAATTTGAAACGTTGTTATAGCTTTGGCTACCGTCGTTCATTTCATTAATAAGCTTAGAGTGCCTCATCTCCCGTCTCGATTTCTATCTATTTGTGACGGCACCAGCTGAAGCTGACCTGGTCGTTTGGAGTGCCTGACCTCCCGTGATATATATATATATATATTAAGATTGCACTCCATCTAGCAAAAACATCTCCTAGGGTGTCATCCAGAACCAAAGTCCAAGTATATAGAAAAAAAAGGACACACTCTCCAGTGTTTTAAATGCAATTTAAAAATAGCTGTGTATTCAAAAAAATGTACAAAGAGGATAAATATCAGGGTACTCAACGTTTCCGTCCACTTGGGACCTTCGTCAGGAGATAAGCAACAGATACAGCAATCCAACAGAGGGCACAGCTCAGACCACACAGCAGGTTCCTACAGCAAGGAAACCACTGTGGGACTGGTGCTATTTATACGGAATCGGTACATCTGTCAGAATGAACTTAGGTCTACAGTCATTAGGTCGACCCCACTAGGTCGACTGGCAGGAAGGTCGACCTGACTTAAGGTTGACATGGGCCAAGGTCGACATGACTTAAGGTCGAATTTGCATAAAGGTCGACATAAGGAAGGTCGACTGGTCATAAGGTCGACATGGGTTTTTCACTGTTTTTTGATCCGAATGTCGACACAGTCGACATGGACACAGTTGGCAATGAGAATCGGACCCTCGCATCGCTCGCAATGCTTCGGGCACGGTGCCTCGCTGCGCTCGGCACACTATTTTATTCTCCCACCACGCCCTAGTGGATGGTAGGGCATGAAATACCGCCTGTTGGCACATGTCGGCTCAAAAAACAGTGAAAAACCCATGTCGACCTTATGACCAGTCGACCTTCCTCATGTCGACCTTTATGCAAATTCGACCTTAAGTCATGTCGACCTTGGCCCATGTCGACCTTAAGTCAGGTCGACCTTCCTGCCAGTCGACCTAGTGGGGTCGACCTAATGACTGTAGACCTAAGTTCATTCTAATAGATGACCGCTTCCCATTTATACTCAGTGTAAGACACAAAAGGGCGCCAGACAAACCACCTAGAAACACTTCCGTGTGTCACCCTGACACGCACGTGACGTCACTTCTGGTCTGGCGTTATTACTGCTGGGCAACTGTAACTGGTTACTGTGCGGGACCTATAGATACTTGGATGCATGTGCGCACCTCCGTTACTGAAATGACCCACTGGGGAAGTCTGTACTTACAGGGGAAATGTAAGTACAGACTTCCCCAGTGGGTCATTTCAGTAACGGATGTGCGCACATGCACCCAAGTATCTATAGGTCCTGCCCTCCAGTGGCCGGCGCCCTAGGCAAATGCCTGAAGTGGTGGTGCCAGCCCTGTTTGCAAGTCAACATTTTGTGGACTGCATCCACCTCCTCAGGACTATCAAATAAACATCACACAATGTGCACATTATATACCATACATAAACAGTGTATTACTCCCCTCCTACAATACCTTGGTGTGCAGCATGCGTGTAGCCTGGCCGTTCAGGGACTCCCCCAACTTCCGGTCACGTGACTCGTGTCACCCGGAAGTGACGTCATCCTGGCAGCCACGGCTCCAGGGCAACACTGTAAACAAACAGCTTGCCATTCAAAATATCAACTCACTTCTAAAACACAATAAAATATTAGAAAAAGCATGTAAAAGAAAGTAAGAAAATCTCAAAGCTCGATTTTTAACCCATTGAACACTGCAAAATATTAATGGTGCAGTCTCATGTATATTTCACATGACTGTAATTTTATGTGAAGTGCCCATGCCTTTTACTCTTCTCTTAAATTTACTTGTGTATGAATAACACAGGGTTGCCGACCCTCCCGGAATTTGCGGGAGTCTCCCGAAAATCGGGTCCTTCCTCCCGGCCCCCGGAAGGGTGGGCAACCCTCCCGGAATCAGGGGGACCCCCACTGAGCCCCCCGAATGCGGCATTTATATGCCACAATCCGCGGGTCTCAGGGGAGGGGTCGGAGCTAAAACGGCACAATCGTGTCATTTTAGCCCCGCCTCCTCCATGTATATCAGTTATTGCGGCTATTTGCCGTAATGGGGGTGGGGCTTAATGACGTCACAGTTAAGCCCCGCCCCAAAACTCGTAATGCAAGATTCCTCTCCGGGCTTCTCCCGGAGAGGATTTTTTGAAAGTCGGCAACCCTGGAATAACAGCACCTTGGTCTGTAAGTACTTAAATAAGATCGAGACTCAAAGAGGAAGTCCTTCCTGCCAGCATCACCTAACATACCCCTCTCTAAAGCTAATGCCCCTATGCTACCTGATTGGCAGATCTACCTGCCACTCAACCTGAGATTTCCCCTGGGAACTTTGCACTTTCTTCAATAGCTTTATTTACAACCATCAAATTCACAGGCTCTTAAATTTACTCAAGCCTATGCAGCCCTCGTTCTATCCTAGTTTCAACTATTATTCATTCAGAACTGATATTAAAGCGCCATCTAGTGGTTAAACAATCAATGTGTTGTCAGATTTATATTCTGCTCTCTTTTGGCATACATTCTTTGACTTCGCATTGCCGGGATCATTATATGTTATGATGGCATCCTCATCTATGCAATTATTGATTGTATCAAAAAGCATATCAGAAAATACTGATCGCTGTTGTGGCAAGCCTATTCTTAGAAAATAATACTCTTTATTATAAGAAATTATTATAAAAAATGAATGAGGCTAATTGATTCATATAAGCCTTGGGGTGAGACTGTAAGCGATATATCCATCTCGCTTCTAATTGTAATAATTTCTTACCCCTATCACCATCTCTAATCGACCAGAGTACATGGTCAATCATCCTGTACTTTAATGTGGCAATAGTGTTTTTTGTCAGTATATTGGCGAGCCACAGAATGATCACTTTTACCCGCTGCTAAGATGGCTGACCAATGTTGGGCCATTCTGGTTTTAAAAGCACACTCCGTCTTCCATACGTAAACAAGGCCTTAGGGGCATACAATAGTGTATACAACGAACACCGTGGAGCATGTTAATGGTCATCTGATAAAAATCTTTTTTCCAGAATGCAGATGATTAAAACTGTTGCCTAAAAACAAATAAGACTATGTAGTACAACCAATGCATTTAAAATTGCCACTGCCTCTGGTTAAAAAATGTTTCTTCTTTTGTGGGGTCTTAAAACCTGTGATATCTGTTTTCACTATGTTATCTTTGATATTGCGACCTCTAGTAAAACTAGACATAACTTCTTTTTTATGAAAACATTTCAATTCAGGGTCTGTGGTAACTATTTTCCAGAGCTCCAGATACAACTGACGGGAGCTAAAGAAACCATTATGAGAGTATAAAGAGTTTTTTCAGTGAGTACGGTACGCAGCATATTTGCATCCCATATTGTTTGGCAAGGAAAGGTGTTCCCATAAAATAAACCTTTATACACGGGTTCTCACGATTAATTTTGTGAGTTCGGTACGACTACATTCAATATTCCCCTCACATATATGCTTTATTCACTTTGAAGAATCTGACATATATTTTTTTTATTTTCTTCTATATGAACATCACATCAATTGTTCTACTATCACCTATTATTTGGAGTCAAGCGCCATCATTGTTGCTTTCCAGCTACAGTACTTTCTAACGGAGGTGTTTCCAGTGATCTTCCATCATTGAGGCAGCACGGACTCCTTGATTGCGCCTTGGGACATTCTGTTTTCTTTTTTGTTCTTAAAGCATCTGATTTGCCTTCTTCATTGCCTTGTTACATTGCCTACCTGCCTTTAAGTCCCCTGATAAAGTGACACCTAGATCCCTCTCTTCCTTAGTAGTTTCCATTATAGTGCCATTTATCCTAAATTTAGTCTTTGGATTTTTGAGACCCAAGTGCATGATTTTGCATGTTTTTGGCATTAAACTGTATTTTTCATGCTTCTGACCATTCCTCTAATCTACCTAGATCATCAATCATTTTTTTTACCCCTCCTGGTGTGTCTATCCTGTTACATACCTTTTGTGTCATCTGCAAAAAGGCACATTTTACCCTCAATTCCTTTTGCAATATCACCAATAAAGATATTTAAAAGCACTGGTCCAAGTACAGATCCCTGGAGTACTCCACTTGTAACCTTTCCCTCCATTGACTGTACTCCATTTACTACAACTCTCTGTTTTTGAGGTACTTATGTAATATCTGGGCTCCTGTTTTTCTTATGAGACTGCGTCCCCTCGCGGGGCTCGCTGCACTCGCCACGCTTCGGGCACGGTGGCTCGCTGCGCTCGCCACACTATATAAAATCAACTCCATGTGTAGTTGGATAGTAGGGGTCTGAAAAAAGGGGGTTCATTTAACATGGGAGCCCAGATAATACATAAGTACCGTTTTCTGTCCTGTAACCAAGATCTTATCCATTCAACCATTAGAACCCAATCCAAAGCTTTCAAGTGTATTTAACAGTCTGCAATGTGGGACAGTGTCAAAATCCTTACTAAAGTCGGTATATATATGTTAGTTGGGCGCCCACTAACCTATTTGCTTAGTTTTACGTGTCCCCTTGCGGGGCTCACTACGCTCGCCAAGCTTCGGGCTCGGTGGCTCGCTGTGCCCACCACACTATATAAAATCAACTCCTATCCAACATGGATAGTTGGGGTATGAGTGTACTTACAATAGTGAGTGCCCAACTAACATATAAGTACCTTAAAGTCTAGATTAGCTACATCTACAACCTTGATCTATTACTTTAGTCACACAGTCAAAAAAGTCAATAGTATTTGTTTGGCATAATCTTACCCCAGTAAACCCATGCTGTTTTGGATCCTGTAGGTTGCTGGTTTTGAGATATTCTACTCTTTGTTTTAAGAGTGTTTCCATCAATTTCCCTACTACTTATGTAAGGCTCACTGGTCGATAGTTGCTTACCTCTTCCTTGCTTCCACGTTTGTGCAGTGGGACTACATTCTCTGTTTTCCCGTCATCTGGGATTACTCCAGTAGCTAGTGACTGGTTGAATAACACTGTGTCTTTAATCTTATTACTCCACTTTTTGTTTTTCTTCTTTCACTTACTGTATATACCTAAAAAAAAGTTTCCCCCCTTTACCCACTGACTGGACCATTTTCTCCTCACCTTGTGCTTTTGCACATCTGATTACCTTCTTAGCATCCTTCTATCTAACAAGATACACCTCTTTGTCCTCATTATTCTGCGTCTGTTTATAGGCCAACTTTTTTGCTTTCATAATACTTGCTACTTCCACCGCAAACCAAATGTCACGGAATGGGACTTTGATGATGTTGTGTGGTGCGCAGGGACCGCAGACGGACCAGAAGATGATGGGTTAAAGTGAGCAGGTTTAATAAACGATTTCATATAGGGGTAACAAAAAGGACTCAAATACTTCTTTGAGAGGTATCCAGACTGATCATAGAAGGACTCAAGATGGACATGGATATGGTCAACAACAGGCATCCGGCACTCCCCCAATCAACAGGGGGGGGAATCGGTGTGCCAGGTGATGCGGCGCTGGAGGGACCTGGGTTCGGCCGTGGCGCTTCACATGGTGGGGGGATCGCTGGGTGATGCAGCACGGGAGGGACCTGCGGATTCTCTTGCTCTGCCAGCGGACAAAGAGATCTGCGGGAAACTTACCCCTGCTGCCGGCTTCTCTGTGCGGGTGAAGCCCCTTCCTGGGGGGGGGGGGGTGTTATGCTCGGGGAGAAGAGTTGCGTCCACCGGTGGCGCTGACCTCCATCCGGGGGGGGGGGGGGGGCTGCTCCAAACTCCCGCCCTCCAGTGGCTGGCACCCTAGGCAAATGCCTAAAGCTGCCTAGTGGTGGCACACAAGCCCTGGTAGACAAGCAAAAGGTCGACCAGGGTCAAAAGGTTGACAGTAAAAAGGTCAACAGGGTTTAAAGGTTGACAGGCAATAGGTCGACAAGGTCTGAAGGTTGACGGTCAAAAGGTCAATAGGGTTTAGGTCAACAGGCAATAGGTCGACATGATCAAATGGTCAAAATGGAAATTGTTGACATGAAAAAGGTCAAAATGCGTTTTTTACTACATTTTCAGCCGACATGCCGTGGTATTTCATGCCCTACCATCCACTAGGGCATGGAGGCAGAATAAAATAGTGTGCCAAGCACAACAAGGCACCAAGCCTGACGCATGGCGAGCGCAGGGGACGCGGTACACTTAGTGTCCATGTTGACCTATGTCAACATAGACACTAGGGCGGAGTGAAAAAACTAAAATTGAGAAATTTAAAATCGGCTAGTGTGGGAAAGTTGTAACTTGACCTGAATAAGAAATGTGCAAAAGCTTTTTGATCTAAGTCGACATCTCCTGTTCTGGCAAGAGGCCTGAAGTTTCACTTTTTTGGTGAAAATGACGAAAACTGTGAAGATGCTCCGATCTAGTTAAAATTATGTCATGATGTCTTAGAGTGGTTTATTAATATACTTTAGCATAGTATATTTTCACATTATGCAGTGCTGTAACTAGCCAACATTTGCACCTGGCGCATATATATATCTGTGTGTCGGCCCGGCACTCTCCTCTCGACAGTCAGCTGCCCACGGTGCCCTCAAAAGGTTGAAATGTAGCGTGTAAAACAGGTAGTGGTACTCATACGGGTCTTTTCAAATCTTGTATTTGGTAGAAGAAAACTGAGTCTCACCTATTCACTATATATATATATATATATATATATATATATATATATATATATATATATATATATATAGTACTGGGGTAGAATCAAATGATCCACGGAGAGCACTCACCAGTCAAATGTACAATTTTAATGGTACTTTTTTTGCAGGGTATAATAAACCTTACTGTTGCAGGCAGTCAGTCGACGTTCCGGCCACCAGAGGGCCTTTGTCAAGACAAGTCAGAACAAGTCAGCAGATACGTCCGTACAGCACAAGAAATCCAAGTACACTGATCATAGCTCCAGTGCTCCCTTATAAGGCATCCCAATGAGCTCATTAGCTCCAGCTGAGTACCTAATCTAGTGGTGCTGGTAAGGGTCATGTGGCGTCAGTCACATGGGCTAGACGACGCATCCCCATTGGTTTATATGATTGGGAAAATATAATCCAACATGGCCGTGCGTTCCACGGCGGCCCCGGTGCGTTCCAGCACCGTAATATCGTATTTAGAGTAAATAAGCATCCTTCAGTGTATAATGCACTATAGGCATTGAGGCTTTAGAGGTGTATATAGAGCCTCAAATGCGCTTTGGTAATTCTCCTTAATGAAAAGAACAGAGTCACATAATTAATGCTTGTCCACTAGAAAAGAACATGGCCGTGCGTTCCACAGCGGCTTTTTTGCGTTCCAGCAATTATAAGCGTCTATAGAGGAGTTACTTCCTGGGATGAGTTAATTATAGGGGAGCATTGGTTCTGGATCTTACAATAATTCATATATTTGTATTATGCATAGTGTCATCCACAAGTTTATATCATTATACAAGGACAATATCCCAGCACTCATACAATGTAGTAGCATGGGATGTTGATGAGCTCTATGCACATTATTGATTGTACAATATTAACACACGAACATATAGGACAACAGATATACTATTTACATATATTACATTTTATTGTTTTTTATTATTTTATGAATTTTTTGAATTTTATGAAGTTATATAAATTTTTATCACTATTTTAAAAAAAAGTTTTTTTAGAAGGATTTTATGAATTCTTTATATTTATTATTTATTACAAAAAATAATTGCTATGGGAGATGATGAAAAAAAGGTTTTATAAATGTCCATATTCATCATGCCTCCGTCCACTCACAATATCCGGGCAACAAAGCAAGAAAAAGTCAAAAAAAGGGGAAAAAATGGGTGTACGTTACTCTTATAGCAATAGATCACAAGAAACAGTTCAACGGATTGTTTTCATTTAAGCCACGCGGGGCCACAGTGTCCAAAGTATAAATCCATTGGGCCTCAAGTTGTTTTTTGCACGGCCTTTGCACGATCACCCCCCTCTGATATATTTGGGTATGTGGTCTACCAACATACATTTGATGGTTGGGACTTGATGGCCGAGATCCAGGCAGTGTTGTGCCACCGGTTTGTCGGTCTTCCCTGTTTCCAAGGCCAACCGAATGGTATACCGGTGGTTTACGAAATGGCCTGGTCGTCAATCCCGTGTAGTACAATCCACACGGACAGATCAAGACGTAGATTACGAACGCTGTTGTGCAAGTCAATCGATGCCGGATTTTTATCAGTAAGTGGCAATACATAGTCGTCAACGTTTCAAGGCCGTGTCGGCCTTTTCATTAGGACGTGCAGTATTGTGCATAAAGTGCCAGTGCGAAAATAGAAGAAGAATTGCTGTGCTTTCTTACCTATAAGTAGTCTCCGTGTAACAAGTGATTCTCCCTGCCGTGGCGTTCCCAGGGTCTGCTTCCGGGAACCCAGTGTCCGCCCACTGTGACGTGCGGCCGTCACTAGGTAACCCTGGACGCTCGGCTCTCTGGTTGTCCCTGGCGACGGGGGAATGTGTATTAATAAGACCAACCATGCAATCTGTGCAAAAAAATGGGTGTTAGAAATCTATAAAAACTACAAAAAGGAGGCTCATATTTAAAAGGGTGAATGTAATAAATGAGTTAGTAAAAATGAGTTAATAAAAACATGGAAAGTCTGTACCATATTTATAGAAAAAATCTAGCGATTTAAAAAATCTAGCAATTTGAAAAAGGATGGCGCTGTATGGACTTTAGGGCACCTCTTGATGAATAGCATAAAGTATAAATACATTTCATAAATATATTTCAAGGTCATCGCTATCCACCGGAATTTCCTAAAGCAAGAGGTCAAATACGTGCATATAAAAATATATAAAAATATATAAATATAGCTTGGAATATTTTAAACATTTTGAACAAGTGTTTCAGATAAATGCATTCAACGCCATCATTTCGTTCATCCCTCCCGGCGTTAGTGTGTTTAATTTAAAAATCCATTCCGCCTCACGTTGGGATAGCAGTTTTTGACGGTCGCCACCTCGGCTGAGGGGGGGGGGGTGTGATCAATAATTTTGCATCTGAGGCTCGCTAGTGTGTGGCCATGTTCTTTAAAATGTCGTGCGACCGGTTGGTCAGCACTTTTGCCCTGTAGGGTGGCCGTTATGGCGGAGCGGTGTAAAGCCATACGTTCTCTAAGGCTTCTTATGGTTTGACCCACATAATATTTGCCGCACGGGCAAATTATTATATAGATAATGTATGGTAATTTACAGTGCAGCACATGTTTGATTTTATATCTTTTGCCCGAATGGGGATGTTTAAAGTCATGTCCTGCTTCCATGTAGCTGCACGTTATGCACGAAGGGCATTTGTAGCAGCCTGGTTTTTTCTTCTGTACATTAAATAAAGTGGGAGAAGGTTCCTTTTCAATATTGGTTTTAACCAGTAGATCTCTTAAGTTCCTGCCCCTTTTGTAACTAGGCATTATAGTTTTGTTTTTTAGATCTGGGAGATTTTTATCTCCTGTTACAATGGGCCACATTGCTTTCAGTGGGCTAGGTAGTATTCTGGTGGCTGGGGTGTATGTCGTTACGAACGGAACTTTGTTAAAGGGTCCTTCTTGTTTTTTACTCAGTAGAAGCTGGCTCCTTGGAATTTTCAATACTTGTTGTTTTTGTGTTTTTAGGTCAGCCAAGTTGTAGCCTCGTGATGCAAATTTCTTTACCATCATATCCAAATTGGATTCCAGTAGCGAGCTGTCGCTCGTAATTCTGGCTGCCCTTATCATTTGGGATTTAGGCAGTCCTTTTTTTAAAGAAGGTGGATGATTGCTGCTATACTGTAGCAGGGTGTTTCTATCTCTCTCTTTCTGGAAGATGGTAGTATGGATTTCGTTGTTATTTAAAGTGATCTTGACATCCAGGGAGTTAACCTCAGTTTCACTAATGGTAAATGTTAATTTGATGGGACTGTCCAGTAAATTGATGTTGTTGATAGTATTTTCCAGATGTTCTCGCTCGCCAGACCATAGTAGCAGGAGGTCATCTATATAGCGCGTGTACATCGTTATATGTTGACTGATGGATTTATCGGTGAAAAAGAAATCGTTCTCCTGCTCAAACATAAAAACGTTGGCCAGTGCTGGTGATACATTCGATCCCATTGAACAGCCTGTCAGCTGTAAAAAGAAGGATCCATTGTGTAAAAAATAGTTCTTAGTGAAGGTCAATTCCAGTAATTCTAGATATAACGGTATATCCAGTGCAGTAAATTTGATCTCATATAGAAATCTTCTCATTGCTGAGAGAGCCTGTGCATGGGGGATCACCGTGTACAGGTTCTTAATGTCCATGGTGCACAAGAAAGTTTTCTGTTCTAAATTGTTGACTTTTGCTAGTTTCAACAGAAGTTGTGTAGTATCTTTCAAAAAAGGTTTTTGCCCCATGATATATGGCTGGATTAGATTATCTAGAAATTGAGAAATGGGTTGGAATAAAGAACCCCGGGCAGATATGATAGGTCTGCCCGGGGGATTTTGTGAATCTTTGTGAATTTTAGGTAATGAATATATTACTGGAATGACTGGAAACTTCTGAGTGAGGGTCTGTAATACTTTTTTACTGAACAGCCCCTGTGTATGGGCTTGCGTCAGAACCAGGTCGAATTCTTTTTTGAATGAATTGGTCGGGTCCCCTGATAGTTTTTTGTATGTCTCAGGGTCCGCTAATAAAGTGTCCAGATCTTTAATGTATTTTGTAGTGTCTTGTACTACTATACCCCCGCCTTTGTCGGCGAGGCGTATGATGATGTCTTTGCGTTGTGCAAGGTTTTTCAAGGCTATCGTTTCATTCTTATTCAGATTGGACCATTTTTTGGGGGTGGTTCTGTCAAATTTTTTTACTGATTCATCCACTATGCGTGCAAAAGTTTTAATGGATGGGTTATGGGATTGAGGATCGAAGGTGGAATGTGCTTGCTTAAGTAGGAAATTCTCATGTGGATCTGGAGGAGGCTTGGTGGCATGTTGGAAAAATTCTTTCACTCTGAGGGATCTACTAAATTTGTGTAGGTCTATGTTCCATTGGAATTCATGATGTTGATTAGAGGGAACAAATGACAATCCTTTGTTGAGGATTTTTTCTTCATCAGTGGTAAGTGGTTTGGAAGATAAATTGAAAATCAGGTTCTCTTTCTGTTTGTCGGTGGTTTTGAGGATCCTTTGCGATTGCCCGCCCATTCTGGTGTATCTGGGGCTTTGCCTCCGGTTTTGGCCCGGGTTAATCGACCTAAAGGGACAGTGGGATTGCTGGTAGTGTTTTCATCTGAATCATCGACAGCGAAATCGCTATCGCTGGTATATCTATTATTTTCCCTTTGTCTCCGGTCCCTCCAGGTGGGTCTGGCTTTGTATTTATTGCGGGATGGTTCGGATCCGGTAAGCCACCTATAGACCCTTCCATCGTCATAGTCGGTTTGGACTATGTCCCATTTTTTCTTTTTAAATTTCTCTAAATCTTGTTTATACTGGAGGATCTGTGCTTCCAATTTTTCCCAGGTAGGGAGGTGTTTTTTTATCATGGAGTAGTGTTTTTTTCTCCTCACGGGTCTGTGCAATTTTAGCTTTCGTAGATTGCAGTGTGTGTCCAGATTCTTCAATCACCAGGACCATGAGGTCCTGGCTACATTTGTTTAAAATAGATATCCACTTTAGGCAGAATTGTGGATTATTTCTGCCTATTGTCGGGATGTTGTTAATACGAAATCCTCTAGGGATCTTTCTTGCTCTATAGTAATCTGACAACGTTGAGCCGTGGAGTTGGAAGTCAGTCTCCTTTTTGAGTAATTTGTAAAGAATATTGTAGATGTCATCCGCCGACTGTGTCGATTGCAGGGGACTGTGATCCTCTTTAAAAAGAACAGATTCCACATGTTCAGGTGTAAAGGTAAAAGTTTCCTCAACACCACAAAGAAACTTTTACCTTTACAGAGAACGTATGGCTTTACACCGCTCCGCCATAACGGCCACCCTACAGGGCAAAAGTGCTGACCAACCGGTCGCACGACATTTTAAAGAACATGGCCACACACTAGCGAGCCTCAGATGCAAAATTATTGATCACATCCCTCCCCCTCAGCCGAGGTGGCGACCGTCAAAAACTGCTATCCCAACGTGAGGCGGAATGGATTTTTAAATTAAACACACTAACGCCGGGAGGGATGAACGAAATGATGGCGTGGAATGCATTTATCTGAAACACTTGTTCAAAATGTTTAAAATATTCCAAGCTATATTTATATATTTTTATATGCACGTATTTGACCTCTTGCTTTAGGAAATTCCGGTGGATAGCGATGACCTTGAAATATATTTATGAAATGTATTTATACTTTATGCTATTTATCAAGAGGTGCCCTAAAGTCCATACAGCGCCATCCTTTTTCAAATTGCTAGATTTTTTAAATCGCTAGATTTTTTCTATAAATATGGTACAGACTTTCCATGTTTTTATTAACTCATTTTTACTAACTCATTTATTACATTCACCCTTTTAAATATGAGCCTCCTTTTTGTAGTTTTTATAGATTTCTAACACCCATTTTTTTGCACAGATATCCAACAGATTGCATGGTTGGTCTTATTAATACACATTCCCCCGTCGCCAGGGACAACCAGAGAGCCGAGCGTCCAGGGTTACCTAGTAAAGGCCGCACGTCACAGTGGGCGGACACTGGGTTCCCGGAAGCAGACCCTGGGAACGCCACGGCAGGGAGAATCACTTGTTACACAGAGGCTACTTATAGGTAAGAAAGCACAGCAATTCTTCTATTTTCGCACTGCCACTTTATGCACAATACTGCACGTCCTAATGAAAAGGCCGACACGGCCTTGAAACGTTGACGACTATGTATTGCCACTTACTTCATTAAATACCTTTGACTTCTACCTAAACCCGTGGAGTGCCGCCTCATTACCAAGGGCCCTACCATAAGCCTCTGGTCTGCTACCTATATATATATATATGTATATGTATGTATGTATGTAGATCATGTTACCGTACTAAATTTGACGTTATCCAGAATGCACCACGTGGAGGCAATCTACGCTACATTCCTTTTGGAGTATTTATTTATTTATTTATTTTTTTGTCATTTTATACATTTATTTTTATTTTGTATTTTTTCCATTTATATTTCATAACCTTCTTAAGAATAAGAGTAATCTTTCTTTTTAATTGCAGATTTCTGCCAAAATATTTATTAATGAGTGAATTCCCGCTTTGTCTCGAACTGTGGCATAACAGCCTGGGAGGCTACTGTTGCCCGTATAAAGCCATCTCTCGCCTCCTGTCCAAAGACCTTGCTCGATGCTTCCGTCACTAATTTAACTATTCTCTCCACAGCCTGCGTATGAGCTGGGAAAGATTGAAAATCCCAAATCTTGGGGACTTTAGTTTCAGATAGGAAACTTTTCAAAAGCTCATCTTAAAAAATTCTGAGAACAGGAGGACTCATTAGTTCTGTAGAAGACCAATCAATCATATCTTTGTAGATGGTGGCATGGAAATTAATATGAGGCACAGAGAAAGACCTCACAAACTCAGGATTTGCAACCTCAACTTCTCTTGCCTTTATTATTCTCTGAAAAGTGAGTTTTCTGATTTCTGTCCTTTCATTTGTGAGCATGCTAAGAAGAAGATTTTCTGGAGCTGCAAAAAATGCATTTCTCGCAATGACAGGATCAATTATTTGTAAGTATTTTTTGGGTAAATAACGAGATTTGCAAATGAGGAAATGTAGGTTTCTGGATCCATCCTATAAAGAATGTTGGACTTTAATTCTGAACCAAGTCGGCGCATAAACTTTCATGACATAATTGGCCAAAACTTTGAGATTAGTGGATTTTTTTGTTGTTGCTACATGGCAGGTATTCAATGCTGTGAATCTTTGTGAATTTTAGGTAATGAATATATTACTGGAATGACTGGAAACTTCTGAGTGAGGGTCTGTAATACTTTTTTACTGAACAGCCCCTGTGTATGGGCTTGCGTCAGAACCAGGTCGAATTCTTTTTTGAATGAATTGGTCGGGTCCCCTGATAGTTTTTTGTATGTCTCAGGGTCCGCTAATAAAGTGTCCAGATCTTTAATGTATTTTGTAGTGTCTTGTACTACTATACCCCCGCCTTTGTCGGCGAGGCGTATGATGATGTCTTTGCGTTGTGCAAGGTTTTTCAAGGCTATCGTTTCATTCTTATTCAGATTGGACCATTTTTTGGGGGTGGTTCTGTCAAATTTTTTTACTGATTCATCCACTATGCGTGCAAAAGTTTTAATGGATGGGTTATGGGATTGAGGATCGAAGGTGGAATGTGCTTGCTTAAGTAGGAAATTCTCATGTGGATCTGGAGGAGGCTTGGTGGCATGTTGGAAAAATTCTTTCACTCTGAGGGATCTACTAAATTTGTGTAGGTCTATGTTCCATTGGAATTCATGATGTTGATTAGAGGGAACAAATGACAATCCTTTGTTGAGGATTTTTTCTTCATCAGTGGTAAGTGGTTTGGAAGATAAATTGAAAATCAGGTTCTCTTTCTGTTTGTCGGTGGTTTTGAGGATCCTTTGCGATTGCCCGCCCATTCTGGTGTATCTGGGGCTTTGCCTCCGGTTTTGGCCCGGGTTAATCGACCTAAAGGGACAGTGGGATTGCTGGTAGTGTTTTCATCTGAATCATCGACAGCGAAATCGCTATCGCTGGTATATCTATTATTTTCCCTTTGTCTCCGGTCCCTCCAGGTGGGTCTGGCTTTGTATTTATTGCGGGATGGTTCGGATCCGGTAAGCCACCTATAGACCCTTCCATCGTCATAGTCGGTTTGGACTATGTCCCATTTTTTCTTTTTAAATTTCTCTAAATCTTGTTTATACTGGAGGATCTGTGCTTCCAATTTTTCCCAGGTAGGGAGGTGTTTTTTTATCATGGAGTAGTGTTTTGTTCTCCTCACGGGTCTGTGCAATTTTAGCTTTCGTAGATTGCAGTGTGTGTCCAGATTCTTCAATCACCAGGACCATGAGGTCCTGGCTACATTTGTTTAAAATAGATATCCACTTTAGGCAGAATTGTGGATTATTTCTGCCTATTGTCGGGATGTTGTTAATACGAAATCCTCTAGGGAT
This sequence comes from Crinia signifera, assembly GCF_055691185.1. Taxonomy (NCBI): domain Eukaryota; kingdom Metazoa; phylum Chordata; class Amphibia; order Anura; family Myobatrachidae; genus Crinia; species Crinia signifera. The sequence goes on from NC_139219.1 coordinate 135,238,668, forward strand.
CTTTCTTGCTCTATAGTAATCTGACAACGTTGAGCCGTGGAGTTGGAAGTCAGTCTCCTTTTTGAGTAATTTGTAAAGAATATTGTAGATGTCATCCGCCGACTGTGTCGATTGCAGGGGACTGTGATCCTCTTTAAAAAGAACAGATTCCACATGTTCAGGTGTAAAGGTAAAAGTTTCCTCAACACCACAAAGAAACTTTTACCTTTACAGAGAACGTATGGCTTTACACCGCTCCGCCATAACGGCCACCCTACAGGGCAAAAGTGCTGACCAACCGGTCGCACGACATTTTAAAGAACATGGCCACACACTAGCGAGCCTCAGATGCAAAATTATTGATCACATCCCTCCCCCTCAGCCGAGGTGGCGACCGTCAAAAACTGCTATCCCAACGTGAGGCGGAATGGATTTTTAAATTAAACACACTAACGCCGGGAGGGATGAACGAAATGATGGCGTGGAATGCATTTATCTGAAACACTTGTTCAAAATGTTTAAAATATTCCAAGCTATATTTATATATTTTTATATGCACGTATTTGACCTCTTGCTTTAGGAAATTCCGGTGGATAGCGATGACCTTGAAATATATTTATGAAATGTATTTATACTTTATGCTATTTATCAAGAGGTGCCCTAAAGTCCATACAGCGCCATCCTTTTTCAAATTGCTAGATTTTTTAAATCGCTAGATTTTTTCTATAAATATGGTACAGACTTTCCATGTTTTTATTAACTCATTTTTACTAACTCATTTATTACATTCACCCTTTTAAATATGAGCCTCCTTTTTGTAGTTTTTATAGATTTCTAACACCCATTTTTTTGCACAGATATCCAACAGATTGCATGGTTGGTCTTATTAATACACATTCCCCCGTCGCCAGGGACAACCAGAGAGCCGAGCGTCCAGGGTTACCTAGTAAAGGCCGCACGTCACAGTGGGCGGACACTGGGTTCCCGGAAGCAGACCCTGGGAACGCCACGGCAGGGAGAATCACTTGTTACACAGAGGCTACTTATAGGTAAGAAAGCACAGCAATTCTTCTATTTTCGCACTGCCACTTTATGCACAATACTGCACGTCCTAATGAAAAGGCCGACACGGCCTTGAAACGTTGACGACTATGTATTGCCACTTACTTCATTAAATACCTTTGACTTCTACCTAAACCCGTGGAGTGCCGCCTCATTACCAAGGGCCCTACCATAAGCCTCTGGTCTGCTACCTATATATATATATATATGTATATGTATGTATGTATGTAGATCATGTTACCGTACTAAATTTGACGTTATCCAGAATGCACCACGTGGAGGCAATCTACGCTACATTCCTTTTGGAGTATTTATTTATTTATTTATTTATTTGTCATTTTATACATTTATTTTTATTTTGTATTTTTTCCATTTATATTTCATAACCTTCTTAAGAATAAGAGTAATCTTTCTTTTTAATTGCAGATTTCTGCCAAAATATTTATTAATGAGTGAATTCCCGCTTTGTCTCGAACTGTGGCATAACAGCCTGGGAGGCTACTGTTGCCCGTATAAAGCCATCTCTCGCCTCCTGTCCAAAGACCTTGCTCGATGCTTCCGTCACTAATTTAACTATTCTCTCCACAGCCTGCGTATGAGCTGGGAAAGATTGAAAATCCCAAATCTTGGGGACTTTAGTTTCAGATAGGAAACTTTTCAAAAGCTCATCTTAAAAAATTCTGAGAACAGGAGGACTCATTAGTTCTGTAGAAGACCAATCAATCATATCTTTGTAGATGGTGGCATGGAAATTAATATGAGGCACAGAGAAAGACCTCACAAACTCAGGATTTGCAACCTCAACTTCTCTTGCCTTTATTATTCTCTGAAAAGTGAGTTTTCTGATTTCTGTCCTTTCATTTGTGAGCATGCTAAGAAGAAGATTTTCTGGAGCTGCAAAAAATGCATTTCTCGCAATGACAGGATCAATTATTTGTAAGTATTTTTTGGGTAAATAACGAGATTTGCAAATGAGGAAATGTAGGTTTCTGGATCCATCCTATAAAGAATGTTGGACTTTAATTCTGAACCAAGTCGGCGCATAAACTTTCATGACATAATTGGCCAAAACTTTGAGATTAGTGGATTTTTTTGTTGTTGCTACATGGCAGGTATTCAATGCTGTTTGCGAGTGGTGACAGCGAGCAGGGCTTCCTGCTCGCTGTCACCACTCACCCTGACAGCATTCAACACAGCTCCCTCATACGCCAATTTCCCCTCGCTCCGTTTTTTGAGCGAGGGGGAATTGGCGGATGCGGCTCCAGAAGCAGCGAGACCCACGGCTGAAAACTGCGAGTTTTCTGCAGCAGCCGCGGCTCTCGCTGTTTTGGGGAATTCTCGCCGTCCTGTGACGACGAGGATTTCCCCAGAACGTTGAATAGAGCGAGCGGCCGGCGCGGGGGTTAAACAGCGAGGATCGCTGGTTTTCAGCAATCCTCGCTGTTTAACCCCCTCGCCGGCCGCTTGCTGCGGCATTGAATACCCCCCATAGTCTTAGAATTCTGTTTCCAGTTGTCAACCAATGGCTTAAGTTAAGGGGTCCTGGATATTTGTTTGAAAGATCAGAGGGTAAAACTCCATATTTAATTGCATTTACTATTTGAAGGAAGTATTGTTAATCTTTACTAAGCACTGCAATATCAATATCTGGTATTTCTGTGTCTATTTTTTTAAAATAAATAACAGGTAGAGTTTCACAGGTCTGGATTTTTTCCCTAGAACACCAGTATATGAATTCGGACCAAAGTTGTTCCGTCAATACTTTCAAATAAGTGTCTCAGCGATAGTTCATTTAGGCGTAAAAGACAAATGACCCACTGAAGGGGACTTCCAACCTTCAACTTAATACGGCAAATTATGCCATTGTTCACCCCCGTATTCACAACGGTGCCATCGGAACCAAGAACTTGGAGACTTTCAAGTATATCAGGGCTCCTCGCAGAAATATATGAATAAATAGACTCCGAGATATTTAAAGAACTTCCTGAATCAGGAGTTGTGTGTCCCAAATATTCTGAACCGGGCTCTTTTACAAGGGTATAGTGGTCTTCAACTAATGTTTTTTGGTAGTATTTAGCCCCCGCTTTTCATTGACTAGGGTTTTATCATGGCGACCATCAATATAAAGTCCCAGAACTTTATTTTATTTGTAAGATGTTGGGGTGCTTTGCAAGATCTGCATTACTTTACTCTTAGCTCGAGCAATTTTAAAAATGGTCAATGACCATTGTCTTATCATCCTCAGATAAGAGACCAACGAACTCCACTTACAATAGCAGCAGTAGCTCGGTCTGATACACCAAATCTTTGACTGAGTAATGCTGTATTTTTTAACTCTACTCTCATTTGTAAAGAATTTTCAATTTCTTTACTTGGACCTGGATGATACAAGTCATCCTCATTAATGGGTACAGTTTTCGTCTCACCTAAAACTGGGTGATTCTCGTGTATTGTGATTGATTGTGGCATGGGAAAAGATGTGCTTTCATTGCGAAGAGAGTCATGCGCCTTCCTAAGAGCTCTCTGTTGAAGTTTCATGGTTTCAATACTATCTACGGAACCGAAAAACATTTTCCGTTCCATCCGTTGGTCAGTCAGAAATGCTCTTTCCTCTTCAGGAGCCTTCTGATCTTTTAGACAGCAGCATTCTTCAAAGTAAATGCATTTCCAAGCTGATACATCAAACAATTTTAAACTGTCTATCTAAAACAGGTCAATTCGAATTTAAGTGTGTTCACTTATATTAGCACGCTTCAAAACCTCTCGGATTGCTACAGTATGTACTTCTTTTGATACGCAAACAAAATTTTTAAAATGCGTTTTAGTGAGAGGTGAGGAATGGATGCCCGCTGGTATATTTTCTCCAGCTTACATGCCACCCTCTCAGCAATGCATGAGAGAGAGTCTCTCAAACTGACAACATTTCAAAATGTCCTTAAAGGTGGGAGTGTTTTGTCAAAATCTTGGGGCGTACCAAATATGGGACATTCACAGGTTCTTCGGAACTGAAATTTACTGTACATGGTTGTTAAGGCAATTACTATAGGAACAGGAGCACAGTGAAAAGCAGATTTGACGGATCAGTTGCCGTGCAACGGAGCACGGAGCTCAGGAGGGCTTTGGACTGTCCTGAGACGGACTCGTATTATAACACTAGCAGTGAGCTACTATTAATACTGCTACTAATAAGGTATTTTGTTGCGGCTTGCCTTTGATTGGTCAAATTAACACACACCAATGACACCCCTCCTTATGCTTAATGATGAAGTAACTAAGAAACTCCTCCCCCACACGCCGCACATAGCGACGCAGGCATCAGTCCTTTCACAGAAACTCCCCCACACACTGCTCCCTGCAGTGCTCACCGCTCTCATCTTCACACAGAAACTACCGCCTCCTCTATCTGTAGAATCAGATGTTCGGCACACGCAGGAGCTCCCCGATCCCCGTTCTCCCCTGCACATATTTTGTAACCCAACTGATGGCTATCTAATATCTTTCACACTGCTGTGCTGCTATTGCTTACATCAGATACTGCTTATTACAATTGATTACAAAAAGTGTGTTCTGTGTGTTAGAGATGGCCATCGACCATTGATGATTTCAAATCATTGATGGTAAATGGTCGATGTTGAATACATTTGCCATCGATGTGGGAGAACCAGATGGTTTCCCTACATCGATGGCAAAGGAGAGCCGATGTTTTGCTTTTTTTGTTCCCAAGGTGCCGGGACATGGAGCATACCCCGTTGGGGGGTGTAAAACCCCACGTCACATTTTTCCATGTCGACCTTTTGCAAGCCGACCTTTTGACCATGTCAACCTTTTTTATGTTGACCTTTTAAATGTGTCAATCTTTTACCTGTCGACATTTTGACTGTCGACCTTTGGACCCTGTCGACCTTTGGACCCTATCGACCTTTTGACCCTGTCGACCTTTTGACCCTGTTAACCATTAGTGGTCGACCATATAATTGTAGACCTAGACAATGTAGATGTTTTATACCATAACCAGGATAGCATCAGGCACTAGTAATAGTCAGGAGTCTTCCCAAGAACTGTACAGCTCTAGAGACTTTTTCTACTGACCCTGATTAGCCTAGGCAGATCCCTTATATAACTAGAGGGTGGCTGCCATTGGCAAACAGGGCATTCCAGAGGAAAAACCCCAACCTGACCCTATCATCCTTTTACTAAGATGGCCGCGCCGGCCTCCCAGTGCCGCCAATCAAACAGGGACAGCCATGTGTCCCCCTGCAGCCACACATGACCACCGAGACTTGCTGCCACCCATCAGCCCAGGGAACCAGAAGGAGAAACACGCTAGCCGACAGCCGGTGAGTACTGTACCCGCTGTGCACTGTCATGGTGGCATGTGACACCACACTGGCTTCCTTTTCCTTGTGTTTTTCCTAACTCTTTTGACAAAAAGTTCTGTTGCTTTTAGTATTGCACTTTTTAATTTTTCCCACTTCTCCTGCACTCTTTCCAAGTTCATCCACTCTGCCATAGAATCCCTTACAGAGTTTCCCATCTCTGAAAAATCAGCCTTCCTAAAATCTAACACCTTTGTTTTTGTCTGCGATGAGTCAGTCTCTATCTTTATTCTGAACCATACTGCTTAATGGTTACTGGATCCCAGGTTTTCACCCACTTTTACGTCCGATATTCTGTCACCATTTGTAAATATTAAGTCTAATATTTCATCCTTACGAGTGGGCTCCCTCACCAATTGCTGGAGGGATGCTCCTTGCAAGGAATTCAGAATGTCCCTACTTCTGGTGGAACTTGCAACAGACAACTCCCAGTTTACATAAGGTAGATTAAATTCACCCATGATTATTACTTATTTTAATGCCATTTTATTGATGTCCTACAATAGGCTCCTGTCAAGTTTCTCTTCCTGACCTGGTGGTCTGTAGATCAACCCTATACGAAGAATCGCCTTCTCCCCTGTTTTATGGTCACCCAAAGGGCCTCAGTTTTTTCTTCAATACTTTGCTCTAAGGTATAGGAATAGTTTTGTGGTGCTGCGCTCCGTTAATGAAAATTCTACAGGCTGTTTAAAATAAATTGTTGTTCTTTATTTGTAAATAATAGTACTGGGTATACGGCAATAAACCTTTTCACCCTCCCAATGACCCCCCCTCGCTTCTGCAATCCCAAAAACCTTATCCACATAAATACACAACCCACCCCCCCCCCTCTTTCCTGTGCACTATGGAACGCCAGATTCCCTGCCATCCATGACCTATTCATCTCTAGAGCATTCCACCTCCTTGCTATCACCGAGACCTGGTTTTCCACCTCTGATTCTGTCTCTCCAGCTGCTCTCTCCCACGGTGGCCTCTCTTTCTCTCACACTCCCAGGCCTGACGGTCGCCAAGGTGGCGGTGTGGGTTTTCTCCTCTCAGCCTCATGCACCCACAGTGTCATTCACCCTGAACCCTCTCTCCTTTTCTCCTCCTTTGAGTCTCACACTATCCGTCTATACTACCCCTACCACCTCCGTGTCGCTGCAATCTACCGCCCCCCTGGCCCTATCTCCCAATTTCTTGACAACTTTGCCGCCTGGCTTCCTCTCCTCCGACCTGCCATCTGTCATTCTTGGTGACTTTAACATCCCCTTGGATAACCCCGCTGATCCTGGCACCTCCAAACTCCTCTCTCTCTGCTCCTCTCTTGGCCTATCTCAGTGGACTACCTCTCCCACCCACATCCAAGGACACTCCCTCGATCTCGTCTTCTCTCGCTCTTGTTCCCTTACTGACTACACTATCTCGGCTTTTCCTCTTTCTGACCATCACCTCATCTTCTTCTCCCTCACTGCTTCCCCCTCTCCCACCCCCCCTCCCAAGCGCATTGTCTCACGGCATAACGTCAACACACTTGATCTTGCTGCCTTCTCAAACACGCTGTGTCCTCTTCTCGCCCCAATCGCCCTCATGTCCTGCCCGAACCTCGCTGCCTCCCTCTATAATGACACCCTATCTTCAGCATTGGACTCTGCCTGCCCTCCCTCCTCTATCCCCCTTCGATGCTCCAACTCCCAACCGTGGCACTCACCTATCACCCGATTCCTTAAAAAGTGCTCTCGCACTGCTGAGCGCTTCTGGAAGAAATCACGCTCCCTTGCGGATTATCTCCATTTCAAATTCATTCTTTCCTCCTTCAGCTCTGCCCTTGCTCTGGCCAAGGAATCCTACTTTAAGTCCTTCATCCTTTCCCAATCATCCAATCCCCGCAGGCTCTTCGCCACCTTCAACTCCTTGCTCTCCCCCCCTCCTCCAGCTCTTCCGTCCTCCATCGTAGCCGCTGATTTTGCTACCTACTTTTCAACCAAAATCTCCTCTCTCAGGACTGCCATCACTGCTGCCATGACCTCACCCTCTCCCTCCTCCCCTCCTACATCTCCACTCCCCTCCTTCCAACCCCTGTCCTCATTTTACCCCACCACTGCTGCTGAAGTCCACTCTATCCTTCAATCCGCTTCTCCCTCCACCTGCCCGCTCGATCCTATCCCCTCCAATATTATCCGTTGTCTCAGTCCATCAGTCTGCTCTCACCTGGCTCACCTCTTTAATCTTTCCCTATCCTCTGGGATCTTCCCTTCCTCCTTCAAACACGCTCTTGTCTCCCCAATTCTCAAAAAAACAAATCTGGACCCCAACTCTCCATCCAACTACAGGCCCATCTCCCTCCTCCCTTTTGCCTCCAAACTCCTAGAACGTCTGACCTATAATCGTCTCCTAAGCCACCTTACTGCTAACTCCATTCTAGACCCCCTCCAATCCGGGTTCCGCCCTTTACATTCCACTGAAACTGCCCTGACCAAAGTCACTAACGATCTACTATCGGCAAAATCCAAAGGCCTCTTCTCTATCCTCATCCAGCTTGATCTGTCGGCTGCCTTTGACACTGTTGACCACCCTCTCCTGCTCAACACCCTCCGCTCCTTTGGCATCACACACACGGTCTTCTCCTGGTTCACCTCATACCTCTCCGATTGCTCCTTCTCCGTCTCCACTCCGAGCTCCTCCTCTCCTACTACCCCCCAGCCAGTCGGTGTTCCCCAAGGGTCAGTCCTTGGCCCTCTCCTCTTCTCCCTCTACACCACCTCTCTGGGCACCCTCATCAGCTCCTATGGTTTTCATTACCACCTTTATGCTGATGATACCCTAATCTATCTCTCCTCCCCCGACTTATCCCCATCACTCCTGTCCAAGATCTCCGAATGCCTCACAGCCATCTCAGCCTGGATGACCCAACGCTTCCTAAAACTAAACATGGCTAAAACTGAACTTCTAATCTTCCATCCCCCGAACATCCCCTCTTCTCCCACTATCTCCATCAGCATTGGTGAAACCGAGATCACGTCCTCCGACCAAACGCGCTGCCTCGGTGTCATCATTGACTCCTCCCTCTCTTTCACCCCCCACATTCGTGCTCTCTCACAGTCTTGCCGCTTTCACCTACGCAACATCTCACGCATCAGACCATTCCTCTCCACTGACGCGACCAAAATTCTCATTCACTCTCTTGTTATCTCCCGCCTTGACTACTGCAACATCCTTCTCTCTGGGCTACCTCTCACCCGCCTCGCACCTCTCCAATCCATTCTTAACGCTGCTGCTAGGCTCATCTTCCTCTCCCGCCGCTCTACCTCCGCCTCCCCCCTCTGTCTATCTCTTCACTGGCTCCCCATTCCTTTCCGAGTTCTCTTTAAACTCCTCACCACCACCTACAAGGCTCTCTCCTCCTCCACAGCTCCCTACCTCTCTTCACTGATCTCTATCCACACTCCCTCCCGTCCTCTTCGCTCCATCGCTGACCGCCGACTGACCTCTCACCTAATCACCTCCTCCCACTCCCGTGTCCAAGATTTCTCTCGCGCTGCCCCCCTGCACTGGAACAACCTCCCGCCACCCATCAGGCTATCTGATTCCCTTACCTCCTTCAAGCGCTCCCTCAAAACCCACTTTTTTCGACTAGCCTATCCCTCCTCCTAACCTCTTTTGATCCTCCTATCCTGCCTCCGTTCCCCTCCGTTCCTACTTATCCTATTGTATTTCGTTCGTCCACCCACCTATTTTTAGTATGTTAACTCTTATGAGCAGGGCCCTCCTTCCTCACGTACTCACCCTACCTCATTACCTCACCTGTGCTCCTGTCCTGTTCTTCCCTTCCTCTACTTCATCTTCAGTCTCCTTGACAATTTTGACACCTACTTCTGAACTGATGCTGATTTTAGTTCTACCAGCTATACCCCTATTTATACTGTATCTTTCAACACGTTACCTTGTAATTATTTTTTTTTTGTTTGCTATGTACGGCGCTGCGGACACTTTGCGGCGCCTTATAAATAAACGTACTACTACTACTACTTTTCAATACAAACGCCTGACGCTAAGGACAGGAATATTATATTCCTTCAAGGTTTTTACAATTGCTCGTGGTGAATAAACATGCGACACATGCACTATGTACCTGGACCATGTGCGCTAGTTTACAAGGCAAGTATATGGTACATGACAAGAAATGTAGATAAAGAACAAAACATAACGATACTGAACAAAGAAAAAAATGAAAATGAAAAAAATTAAAAATGAAAAAAATGCAGAAAAAATCAACACAAGCGTGTCGTCAGTTATCTGTCCAATAGATTGGACGGTGTGTGCACAGTTGTCGCAATATTTTGCGATAGTTGCAGTAAATTTAGGGATCCTTGGTAAGAAAAAAATGTGTTTAAACTTAGTCTGTGCTTTGGAACAATGTCAAGCGGCGTCCCGCTATTTGTACTCCTCCTGTCAGTTAGTTACCGGTTATTGCTGGTACCTGTAGGTCGGTGTTCGTGTTCGGTCGTGGTTTTTCTCGTTGGGAGGTGGCTTGGGATCACAGGGTCCTGGACTTGGGTGCTGCGCCCGTCTACTACGTGGCACCGGCAGGTCCGTGCGTTACACGGCTGACCGGGCTGTAGTGAGGCAGACGCTACTCCCTGTCTGGAGATGGAGCGGCTCACCGTTTCTGGATGGAGATCCTTCACGGTGACCGCTCGGTCTCCTGTACAAGACTCTGTATGACCAGCCTGGCTCCCCCTCCTCTAGATACTCACCACTGCCGGTACACTTGGTTTCCTTCAGTCTCGCTCAGGTCTCCGCTGCGTGGCGGTGTGTGCACCCACCGGCCGCTTCGACGTGGGATCCTTCCAGATGTTGCTAGCTTGGTTACTAGCAGGTATAGATTTGGTAGTAGTGTGTACCCTCCAACACGTTTCGGCTTCTGCCTTCTTCTAGGGAGATTGAGTGTTGAATCGGTAGTGTTCTTTAAATGTCCCTCCATTTCTCTCATCATGTCCCTGGTTGGTTCATATTTCTGGGTCTCTAATTGGTCTAGGTCCTGGAATGGTCCCTGATTGGTCTATGTCCTGCACATGTCCTTTGTTTACTTTCTGTCTTGATTCTACAGTAGTTACAAATAATGTTGATGTTTATACACAATTATACGATGTTTCCTATCTGTTGCTGATTCTGCTCAGGGTTAAGTGCGTGATAAACTGTTTTAGTTTGTTTGATTCTTTATTGCGTTTATCAAAGAAATACCGTTATTATTTGTTAGGACAGTAGTTTCTATATTTAATGTTTATAGGACATTATGTTGTCATGTGGTTATTTGTCTGGGTATGGTCGGTATTGGGCAAGTGGTAATTAGGGTAATAATTATTTCGATGATTTAAACGGGTGTTTATTTGTCCTTTCTAATAGTTTTTTGGTTTATTTGTTGCTTATTTATTTGTTTATCTTGTGGTTTGGGTGTGATGATAAAAGTGGTTTTTAACAGCTATCTGTCCCTATTTCTTCCCAACTATGGCTTTCACTTCGTTATCTAAGTTGAGTCCCCGAGGTTTCAGTGTTTTTAATTCGTACATGTACCTGAGTTCAAGTTTGTTTATTTTCTGTGTGAAGTCTCCTCCCCTCCAGTTGTTTTTGACCTCTTCTATTCCGATAAATCTAAGTGTGCTTGGGTTGCCATTGTGGTGGTCATGGAAATGTTTTGATAGGTTATGTTCCTCGTTTTTTTTGTTGATGTTTCGGATGTGTTCATTAATTCTTATTTTTAGGGGTCTTGTTGTTCTTCCTACATATTGCTTATTGCATCCACATTCTAGCAGGTAGATCACTCCTTTACTGTTACAGGTGATTCTGTTTTTTTATTTTATAAGTTTCTTGGGTCGATGTGGATTTAAATGTTTTTATTGGTTGGGTGGTCTTTTGTTTCTGGTTTTTGCAGCCTATGCATGTTCCACAATAGTAGAAGCCTGTATTGGATTCACTTTTATTGATGGTTGACTGGATTTGTTGCTTTGGGGGGATGCGGTTTTTTATCAATTTTTGTTTAATGTCAGGGGCTTTTCTGTATATTATTCTAGGTTTTTCTGGGAGAATGTCTGCAAGTGTTTCATCTTGTAATAATAACGGCCAGTGTTTTTTTAGGATATATTGCAATTGTTTTGATTCCTTCGAGTATTGGGTGATGAATAGTACCTCTTCGCTTATTTTGTTGTTTTTCTCTTTGTATCTCAGGAGGTCCTTTCTCTCTATTCTCTCTACTTCTTTGCATGCAGTTTCTAGCTCAGTGGGTTTGTAGTCATTTCCCATATTTACTCCTCTAATGATAGAATTCCCCAAGAGAAGTACAGTCCTTTTTTGGAGGTGAAATTTTCCTGGTCCTACAGTTAGGAGAAGTAGGAGTCCCCATATCTTCCTGTTCTTTATTGCCTATGTTGGTCGTACATTCCAGCCCTGCAAGAGCAGCATATGAGTTTTGCAGTGTGACCACTTGGGGGATGTGTCTGGTGCCCTCTGTAAGTCTCTGCCTTTCATAGCCCACAGCAGTCCAGGACAAATGTCTTCTGGTGGCTCGTTGAGGCAGTGGTGGTTTGTCCCTACAGATATATTAACCTCAATAAGATTAATTTCCATCCCATTCCAGACAATTTTGACCACTTTGCAGCTCACAATGTTGTTTTCATTCAATTAAGGCCAAGGTCTGCAACAAGCTGGCTGGTTATTAACACACGGGACTTCTGACAGTATACACAAACCCTAAAGAAGAGCAAAATTATTATTATTAGCGTGGAGGCAGAACAATCACACATGGAACTTCTGACAGTATAGTATATGGTGTATTGGATTGCAGTGCAGCACACCACACACCACAATGAAAAAAATAATTAAAAGCTGACTGACAGCCTGCCTGTGTACTGTATCCCGCTACACTAACTGACAGCCTCTACCATTTGTGCACTGACACAGCCTGCCTAACACGCCCAGTACAATACCCAGCACAACACCCCTCTGCACTGCACAACACCCCTCTGCACAGTACAAAACCCCTCTGCACTGCACAACACCACTCTGCACTGCACAACACCCCTCTGAGTCTGCACAGGCCCCTCTGCCACAGACCCCCTCTGGCACACAGAATGACCCCTCTGCAGTCAGCACACCACTGCCAGTAATAAACACCCCACAGAGACTACACTGAGCAGAGCTGTGTGCAGCTTGTGGAAACGTGTGAGAAATGGCGCCGAATTCTCAGGACGCCGAGCCTTGAAAGACTCTGCGTCTTGTGAGAGTCCAACGCGAGATTACCGCGTCCGGGTTTCCGAACAAAGCCGGAAACTCGCGAGCCCAGCTTGCAGACGGCTTGGAGACCTATGTTCCACAGAATCAGGAACGCTCATCTCTAGTTTAAATGATTTACAACAATGATTGTCAGTCATTAGAATGATTCAGTAGTCCTGCTTCAACATGAAAGTGTCCACATGCACAATGCTACTGTATATTTTGTTTAACGAATAGTATTAAGGTGTAACATATATATGCATTTCGCACACATATATTACATATGAAGCATGAAAGTGATAAATGTGTAAGCTTCCAAAATGCTTACCGTGGGCCTGCATTGAGTAGATGTAGTGAGTTCATTGGTTAATGAGAAATACTAGTATTGTATGGGTGAGTAGTGTGTGCAGGTGCATGTATTTTAGCTATTGAGCATGGTGATTTGTGTTGCGAAAGTCTGACCGCTAAGCTGCAGCCCTGCGAGACGTGATAGTCTTTTTTTGCAAATGTTTTTCATTCCCATTACTTGCGAAGCCAACACCCAGCACTTGGAGTCAACTACCCCTCTATATGCCCCAGTTTTGACCTCATGTGAGGCTGTGCCCAGAGATACACCCACAACACGCCTTCATTTTGGGAAGTGCTCGAAAGGATGTTTCTGTTTGCAAGGGTGCCAGCGTGCATGGAGGATTAAAGTTGCACATGCGCAATGTGGCTTTTGGGCACACACACAATGCGAAAATACCCGCTGCGTGCGAAATCACATGCAATGTATCAACCAGAATAACCCCCTTAGAAGGAGCATGTCTTGCAAGTTCCTGACTTTAAAAAATGGTTTATGTTACAGATGGATGCCTCTGGGACAGGATTAGGGGCAGTCCTTTCCCAAGAGGTAGGTGAAGAGGAGAAGCCCATCCTCTACCTTAGCCATAAATGGCTGCCCAGAGAGCGCAAGTACTCAACTGTAGAGCAGGAGTGCTTAGTAATTCTGTGGCCAGTCGAAATATTATTTGTTGGGACAAGAATTTTTGTCGGTCACAGACCATGCACCCCTACAATGGATGCATACGAGCAAAGAGGTGAATGCTCATGTAACACAATACTTTTTGACTATATATATATATATATATATATATATATATATATATAATTAGTCTAGTGGCGGTGTGACTCTGAAACACTGCCATCTGTTAGCAGCAAGTGAAACTACATCTACTAGCTTTCGAAGCATTTGCTTTGAGAGGGCTTACTAGTAGACATTTAATTTTGAGGTGCGGCATCGTCTAGGAAACAGCACCACAATACGGGTGCCTTTTCCAAAAGATTTGTAGGTCCCAATCCTCCGAGCAACCCTATGGTGAAGCTAGGGGAGGAGGAAGAAGGTGAACAACCTCTGGAAAGTGGTGGAGGGCTGTGTACCCGGGCAGGTTACACAACTAGAGATGTGCGAGGCAGAGAGATCACCTAAAAATTTAGTAGCTTCACCAGGGTGGTTGAAGCTAAGGGGGAGGAGTGTGACAGATACAGCCTATTTCCATAGTAGAAATACAGACCAGGTTTTAGATCAGCAGCAGCAGCAGGAGAATTAGATCCAATCCAAGTTTCCTAATTGGTGTGATCTGGGTTGGGCTGCTTAAGAAACATGTGTGTTCTCCTGATATAAGGGTTTCCAGGGCAGAGGGTCATTGCTTTTGATGGTGGAATAGCTGACCAACTGATAGTTCAGGGTGTGGGCTATGGTAGGGACCATGAAGCTTCCTGTAGTATTTGTACTATGCTGTGACACATGTGTGCTGCAATGCTGTAACCATTCTTGCTGTGCTGATTTAGTGGTACGCTGTTCCCCTGCTACAAAAATGTAGACTTAATCTGATGCAGTGTATGTGTTTCCTTGTGTCACAACTGTATAACAGGTTTTTATGATCTGTCAAGATAGTTATAGGAAATGTGGCTGCTCCAAGAGATACCACCACTCTTGAAGGATCAACTTAATTTGCAAAAATTCTTGATTGCCAATTAAGTAATTCGGTACTTATATGTTAGTTGGGCGCCCACTTAGCTATTTGTTACTTTTTCCGCGTCCGCTCGCCACACTATATAAAATAAACTCCATGCTGACATGGATAGTGGGGGTATGAGCATACTAACTATAGTGGGCGCCCAACTAACATGTAAGCACCAGTAATTCTTCTCAGATAGTGAGAACTTCCAGGAAAAGAATCAACACAGATGCAGCCTCCTATCGGCTGTTTATTTGGACAGTACAGCTACTAGTCCTTCTGCTTAAACTTCAAGATTGTATGGTTTGTTAATATCAGGCTGGTAAAGAACTGAATATATTGTGGAAAAAAGTTTCTTTTAGGTTGTATACCATCAGGAAACTGATTTAGAGGGGCATACCTCTTCTCACATCAATAATAAATGGTATAATCCCATAAAGGTTTCTTTCAATTTAACAGTATAGGCGTACCCCCACTCACTCGCTGATCGGTGAATTGCCTCCTATAAAGGTATCTTTATTAAATCGGAGATAGTATGCTCTCAAAGATCTCCAATGTATATGTAAATAATATGAAATAGCTCATATATTAGCGTACCCCCACTCACATCCAAAGGGGCGGAAGAAAACACATAAAGGTATCTTTGTATCAGAGAATCAAGGAAAATCCCGCAGAAAGGGCGTACCACACTCAAGATGTTTGAGACAGGAGCCAGGCACATCAAGGTATCTATATGTTCAAATCCCCCTGTATTATAACAGGCTTGGCTTCCCGGTATGGTTTTTTATGGGGAACCCCCCAAAAAAGAGGAAAATTATGCGTAGACTAAAAAAGTTTTATTTACAGAAAGTCCATAGTTGGACTGTTTAGTGCATACAATGCAGAATACATTCAAAAAATGATCAAAAACATCAAAGGTAAAAATTGAAAAATAAAAAAAGTGCAGGTTGAACCCAAATCCGGAGGCAACATAAGAACAATGACACAGTCACAAAAAAATAGATGGTATAAGGTCCGGACAGAGTGAAGGGTAAAAGTATCTGTTACCTCCGTAGCTTGTGTGGGTTCAAAGCGCAAGAAGTCCCCTGGTGTCAACATGTTTTGGCTCACTTGGAGCCTTTTTCAAGACATCTTGATGTCTTGAAAAAGGCCTCCAAGTGAGCCGAAACGCGTTGACACCAGGGGACTTCTTGCACTTTGAATCATGGTCCACGGTATCAAAAGCTGCTGAGAGATCAAAGATTAAGATTGAGCAGTCACCTCTGTCTCTTGCCATCAGAAGATCATTAAGCACACATACCAGGGCTGTTTGAGTGCTGTGTCTTCTCCTGAATCCTGACTGGAATGGATCATAAATATCATGGGCTGACTGGCGGGTTTCTAGTAGTTGAGTTGCTACCACTTTCTCAATAACCTTTCCTAGAAAAGAAAGGTTTGATACCAGTCTGTAGTTGCTCATGCAGTCAGGGTCTAAATTAGTTTTTTTAAGAAGTGGTCTAGCAATTGCTTCCTTAAGTGGCTCGGGGAAAAATGCCTGTTTGCAGAGAGCTTTGAACTATTAGTGTTCATTCTAGCACCCGCCATCTTTGAAAATGGTTGAATTAGTGTCGGTGTTTGCTGTGATGTTTCTAGCACAGGTCCAGTTTGCTGATATACAGACCACACTGTGCTATAAGCACTACAGAAGACAGCGACACCCCAGGCAGGGAAGAGGAACTGCATGGGTTTTCAAAGATGGTGGGTGCTAGAATGAACACTAACTATTTTTGCAAATACAGGGAAGATTATGTCCTATTAGCAGCTTGGTTGAGGTAGGGTCCAGGTCACAGGTGGTGGGACGCAGCCTTCGGGTGATTTCTGCAATGTCTTTTACATACAGTAGGAGCAAGTTTCATCTTTGCTCCTTTGGCCATGGCTAGCCATGGCCAGCCATGGCTATTCTATTGTTCTCAGCTGCAATACGTATTGTATTGTAGCTGAGAACAATAGAATAGCCATGGCTAGCCATGGCTAGCCACGCCCAAAGGAGCAAAGATGAAACTTGCTCCTACTGTACATTGGGTCAAAGCTATTCCAAGAAGTCAGATGGCTTACAGTCGCAGGCTTGATAGTTTGGCACTCCTTTCATGAGACTGTGTGGATTCCAGCCCGGATGGAAGATACTTTTTCTGCAAAGAATTTTGCAACTTGACTGGGAGAGGGCTTCATCAGGCTGCAGGCGTGCTGGTTTGCAAAGCTTCTCAACTGTACGGAAAAGCTGAGCTGGCCTATTGTTT
Source organism: Crinia signifera (assembly GCF_055691185.1). Lineage (NCBI taxonomy): Eukaryota > Metazoa > Chordata > Amphibia > Anura > Myobatrachidae > Crinia > Crinia signifera. The sequence goes on from NC_139219.1 coordinate 135,255,609, forward strand.
GCTGCTCTGATCTCATTTGACAGGAACTCTATTTTCTTATCAGTGATAGTTGATTGATATTCTCCAGTATGTTTCATTAGTTTTAACTTATCCTCTACCACGTTCGACTTCCTCCACCGTCTTTCAAGTCTATAATCCCTTTTCTTGAGTTCACTACCACTGTTGTCAAACCAAAGGGCTTGATGAGAAGCACTCTGAAACCTAATCCTGTTGAACTCCAGGCAGCAATGCACTCAAATGAGTGAGTAGTTTCCATTGGGTGGACCCTAAGTTTAAATGCGGTTTTAAAGCAGATGGCCACTCCACAAGAAATCAATCAGAAGGTAAATTCTGATTGACTGCCATGGGCAACATACCACCTTCAATAGAACTCCCATCCTAGTGAATAAACCCTAAGTCATGAAAAATGTGAATATATTGTCAAGGTAGACATCTCTGAATATTTAATTGACACAATGTTGGAAGATGACAATGCAGAGACTGAACGGCATTTCCATATATTCATAATGACCGTCTCGTGGAATTCAGTCTTCCATTTCCACCCATCCTCGGATTCTGATCAGTTTTCACTCACCAAAGAGCTCTGTGATCAAGGTAAAAGGATAACTGTTATCACTGTTCTCTCATTCAGGCTCCAGTAATCTATACTGGGACAAATTTCCGGTATGGGTCATTGAATCAACCAAATCTAGGTCGACATGCATTTTGTCAACTACTGATGGTCGACAGGGCTTAGGCTGACACCTGAAATATGTCGACATGTTTGGAAGGTCGTCACAAGCATTAGGTCCACAATGGCAAGGTCGACAGTCTAAAGGTCATCTAAGTGTACCGCGCCCCCTTGCATGGCTCGCTACACTCGCCATGCTTTGGGCACCCTATTTTATTCTCCCACCATGCCATAGTGGATGGTAGGGCATGAAATAAGGCCTGTCAGCACGTCGGCTCCAAAAAAGTGAAAAACTCATGTTGACCTTTTGACTGTTGACCTTGCCATTGTCTAATGCTTGTGTCGACCTTCCAACCCTGTTGTCCTTCAGTGGTCTACCCAATGCATGTCGACCTAAATAGGGTAGATCTAGTGCTTGCATCACCAAAGGTCTGTATTTTTTTACAAAGCAAAAGCCAGCGCCAGCTGGAGATGAGGATGAACTTTTTGGGAAATTTTTTAATTATCAGTTGAAATTGGAAAGAGCGAAGCTCAGACCTTCCCCGAAAGGAAGTGTTATATTACAGTATCAACACACTTTCTGTCCACACAAGGCAGGCGCTTAGCCTATTTTACCATCCCCCTTTCTTTCTACAAGTGTCAGCTAAAGTCTGTTGTGCAGGTCTGGCACATATTATTATTAAGCCTCCTGATACCCCTTTCACATTGCACTTTTAAAACGGTATATAGACGTTTTTTCCCATTTTAAAATGGGTACTCTTTACCTAGCACGGCGCCCGCGATTACAATCGCGGGCGTCGGGGGTAAAAAATCGCGGGCATCGCGGGTAAATCAAAAACGGGTGCGACGCGATGCCCGCGATTTTCCCATAGGGATCAATGTTAAAAGTCAGATTGGTCGCGATTTTAGCGTTAATTGGCTCAATGCCCGTGATTTTTACATAGGAAACAATGTTAAATGGGCCACAGAGCCCTAATAGTCCCCCTGAAGTGTGAAATGGCCCCCACAATTTTTAACGCCACCCCACGATCAACGTGAACCCGAAGCGTGGCGAGCGCAGCGAGCCCGCGAGGGGTGGCGGTACGCGTCCTCCGACCTTTTCATACCCCCACTATCCACGTCGGCGTGGAGTTGAGAATAGAATAGTGTGGCGAGCGCAGCGAGCCACCGAGCCCGAAGCGTGGCGAGGGGACGCGGATACCTTCACAGGTAAACGTGTCCCCTCGCGGGCTTCACAGGTGTCCGCGTCGCCGCGGACACCTGTGAAGCCCGTGAGGGGACGCGTATAACTGTGAAGGTATCCGCGTCCGCTCGCCTCGCTGCGCTCGCCACACTATTCTATTCTCAACCCCACGCCGACGTGGATAGTGGGGGTATGAAAAGGTCGGATGACGCGTACCGCCGCCGCTCGCCACGCTTCGGGTTCACGTTGATCGTGGGGTGGCGTTAAAAATTGTGGGGGCCATTTCACACTTCAAGGGGACTATTAGGGCTCTGTGGCCCATTTAACATTGATTCCTATGTAAAAATCGCGACCAATCTGACTTTTAACACTAAAATCGCGACCAATCTGATTTTTAACATTGGTCCCTATGGGAAATCGCGGGCATCGCGGGCATCGCATCGCACCCGTTTTTTAGTGCATGCGATGGTCGCGATGGGCGCCGTGCTAGGTAAAGAGTACCTTAAAATGTTTAAGGCTGCAATGTGAAAGTGCCAAAGTTGATTTACCGGTTAAAGATAACCGGTATTTCAACACGGTTAAAAAGCAGAGTCCTACACGTTTTAAAGCCGTTTTTATTAGCCAGTGTGAATGGCTCTATTTCAATGGCTTGAAACGTGTCCCTTAGGGGTTAAAAGGGTTGAATTTTGAATGGTATTAAATGATTTTTAAAACGGTTTTCACCTGCAATGTGAAAGGTCTCAAGGCTCAGACCCGTTCTAAAGTCCCATTAAAGAATACCGTGTCATTACCCATTTCTGCAATGTGAAAGCAGTATAAGTTTGCCCTTCGAGGGGAAGTACAGTATAATATGGAGGAATTACTAAAAGCTAAAAGTATATTGAACCGGCAGCTGAGCAGGAAACTAAAGTCCAGATGATGCATGAAGGGCAACAAGCTGAAATTCAGACCTATTACCCAACTAGCCTGGTTGTTTTTCCACAAAGTTCAGACAGGCTGTAGGAGACAGTGAGGCAGAGGTGACCAATCCACCTAGAGATGTAGTACCTGGAGAAAACATCTTGGGATTGCTCATACCTCTATTATAAATGGGAGGGTGGAAGGAAGGGGCATCATTTATATATCCATAGCATATTAGCTGTATGGCCTCGTTTCCTCCGCTACACACGCATATAGCACGCCGCTACGATGGACGCTTTGTGCTTATGCCGCCCCACCCGCCCGCACTCACTGCTGCAGCGGAGGCCTGGCCTACCACTAGGAGGTCACATGACAGGGGAAGGGCTCGCTGGGCGTGGCCGACTCGCGCGTCTGTGGCAACCGGCGGTAGGCGGGGCAGCAGGGTCTCGAGTTGCCGGTGGGATCCCGGGGAGCAGGCTGTGCGGACGCTACAGAGGAGATGGATGAGTTTCAGGCGGCGGAGGAGGTGAGAGGGGTCTCGGGGCGATGCAGCCGGTATCAGGCTGCCGCTCACATCTCCCACATGTCCCCGCTCGTTTCGGCCTATGGTTATTTCATAGTGTGGGGCCGAGCCTAGGCACACAGAGCTGCAGCTGCCGGTCCCCGTACTGTCACCGCCCTGGCTGGGGGGCTCCAATGTGTACTGTACATGTGGCAGCTGCGTCTCCTAGCCTGCCGTGGTGCTGCGCCCATAGATGCCACTGCTGAGCCCAGTATGGGGAACATGTCCACTTGCCATGTAGGAGTTGGGCTAGTATATGTATTGCCTCTGTTTGTACACTAAGCTCACATAGTTCAATATATTTTGGGAACCAGCTAACAGCATGCGAGTTTTCTGTAACAACTGAAGTGACTACTGTCTATTATGGACATTTGATTTCGCTTAATGGATTATTACGGACTGCAGTTCTTTGTTCATTATGCAGAAAGACGTAGAGAACTAGGCTAATTATTAATGCTTTGTGGCTTGTATTCTAGATACATGTATCACTGGTTACTGCACTGTACACTTGTCCCGACGTAGTCAAGGCAACCAAAGTTCACACACACGTTTGTCAAGCCTCTATGTACAGCAATGAGTGGCATTGCACAAGTGTAAACAGACTTTACTTTGGGAATAAAGTAATATTTCTTTAATCTGGTTATAAACCTCTGCATTTAAAGCAATAGAGCAGATAGAGCAGTGATTTTCCATCTTTTTACCTTGCGGCACACTAAATAAGACTTTAAAATTGCCAAGGTACACCCCACAGGGCAAAACACATTGGCCACCACAGGAAAAAAAAACAATTCTATTGGCCCCCCACATTAAAAAAATTACACTGGTCCCCACAGGTAACAACAATAAAACACATTGGTCCTTTACATGAAAAGAAGAGACCAGTAAATAACATTTGAACTGGTGGTGGCTTTAAAGGGTTATGGGCATCTCTAGATCTGGAGGCACACTTGAGAACAGCTCAAGGCACACTGGTTTAAAAACACTGCAATAGAGCAAGGGAAAAGAAACATTAAAGAATGTAATATACAGAGTGTGGTGAACATACTTCTACCCTAACAGGTTTAGTTGACAGCATTGAAGTGGGTGGCATATCAGAGGTATGGGGAAGGATTAAATTAACTGGTTAATTACTGCGGTACAATTGATCTTGAACATAAAGCTACGTTAAGGGCCCTTTTCACACATTCTGTGAACACAGTAATTTGCACCATCCCACCTCACCCCCCCAGAGGCAGCAGTTGGGAAAATAACATCTTATAGCAGTGTTAAGATGAAGGGGAGACTACCAGTCAGATAAGTATCATCATTATTTTTTTTACTTTCGTCCATCCTGGTGACACAGCTAACCATGGGATGTAATCGGGTCCAGAGTTAAGTTAAGGCACCTATGCTATGTGTCTAAGAGGCAGGCTTCTCCCCTGCTGCATCCCAGAAGACCTCAGTTTCGTTTAGGTGCCCACAGGAATGGGTGCATATGCTATGGGGCTGTGTGATGCAGCCAGATTAGAGTTAGTTAGGATTTTTGGTACTTGTGAGTTATCCGGGCGCCCGATGTGGTAATTGAATGTCATTACAATAAGCATACGATGCGACGCGATTTGCCATCGCGTCGTATCCCGTCGCATCGTATGCTTATTGTATGGTATACAATGGGATGCGATGCGACGCGACGTGATTTAAACACTTCCCGCCCATTTTTAAACCCGCCCTCTGCCACATCTGGCAGAAAATCAGTGTGAGGTAGTTTTGACAGGAGAAAACAAGTGATTTCCAGTGTTGGTGTGTCTCAGACTATTTGTGAGGTGAAATTTCTGACATTTGCCCCATTTTGCCCCTTACACCCTATTTCCCAATATGGCTTTGGTGGACGGTATCTTCAGCCTCCCTAAAACTGAAGAGGAGACAGTTCAATTCCTGCAGGACAATGGGCTGCTTCCATCCACAGCTACATGTCCAAATGGCCACCCTATGCGCCTGTCTATAAAAGAGCGCAAATGGCGCTGCTACATAAAAAGTTGTGGGAAAAAGCAGAGTCTGCGGGCCTCGCTATTTTACCCCGGATGCAGGCTGCCATTTATGACAATACTGCGCTTCATTTTCTGTTGGTGTGATGAACTCACTTCTATAGAGTTTTGCACAAAGAATTTGAAAATCTGTAATAAAAGTACTATCATTTATAATGCTTTGATGCGGGAGGCATGTCAATGCGACCTGATGTCCCAGCCTCAACGCCAGATTGGTGGACCAGGGAAAATAGTGGAAGTGGATGAGACACTCTTTGCGAAAAGACAAGCCAATGTCGGCAGAGTTCTCCCACAGCAGTGGGTGTTTGGAGGAGTGTGCCGTGAAACAGGGGACTGTTTTATGCTACCAGTTGCGAAGCGAGATGCGACAACTCTGATCAATGCAATTGTGGAGCACGTTGCGCCTGGAAGCACAATTGTCAGCGATTGCTGGCGGGCATACAAAACTGCAGAACTGGAGCGGGCTGGTTACAGTCACTTGAGAGTCAACCATCGCTACAATTTTGTGGACCCGGACACTGGTGCACACACCCAAAACATCGAAAGACTGTGGGGATGTGCAAAATGGCGGAACAAACGCCAGCGGGGCACAGCCCGCCATCACCTGGACTCTTATATGCAGGAGTTTGTGTGGCGAAAGTGCCTGGCGGGAGACAGCCCATTTAACCGCATTCTACATGCGCTCAGTTTGCTAGATAAATAATTACGGTGATTAATTATTGTGTGCTATGTGTTGATTGTTATTATAATTTATTTCTGAGATATGCTAATTACAGTTATTCCTTAAATTCAGTTGTCCTTAATGTGTCAGATATGAATGATATTGATGAATGATATTGGATGTTCACAACCACTCCACTATCAACGTGAACCCGAAGCGTGGCGAGCGCAGCGAGTCCGCAAGGGGCGGCGGTACGCGTCCTCCGACCTTTTCATGCCCTACTATCCACTAGGGCGTGGAGTGAGAATAGAATAGTGTGGCGAGCGCAGCGAGCCACCGAGCCCGAAGCGTGGCAAGCGCACGCGGATACCAGTGAAGCCCACGAAGGTATGCGCTCACCTGTGAAGGTATCCAGGCGCCCAGATAACTCACAAGTACCGGATTTTTTATTTGATTCATTTCTCTTGGCAAGCTGCAGGCTCAGTCTGAGGTTTCTTTAGATACCTCATTACACTGCTTTATAGTGCTGCAGGGGCTGACAGAAGCAATTCTCTGTCATACTCCATTCACACCAGAAATGCAGGGACAAACCCGGGAATTCAGTTCCCGGGACAAGCAGGGACATTCCCGGGTTTGGACCCATTCACACCAGAAATGTCCCTGCATTTTCTGGTATGAGAAGGAGGTGGGGAGGAGGCGGGCAGTTGGCGGGATGGCGGCGGAGGTGGGGAGAATACTCATCCCGTTTGCTGGTCCTCCGTGCAGGCCAGGGATCCACACAGGCGGCGGCGCAAATGACGAGACAGCCGGTGGATGATGATGACGCAGCTCTCCGGCGGCAGTGATGACGCCGGAGAGCTGCGTCATCTTCATCCGCAGCCTGTCCCGTCATTTGCGCCGCCGCCTGTGTGGATCCCTGGCCTGCACGGGACAGGCTGTGGATGAAGATGACGTAGCTCTCCGGCGTCCTCACTGCCGCCGGAGAGCTGCGTCATCATCATCCACCGGCTGTCTCGTCATTTGCGCCCGCCGCCTGCATGAATTCCCGACGGACAGGACACGGAGGACACGGCAACCCGGGTTAGTATACCCTGTACCTTTCAACCCGGCCAGGTCCCCGGGTTGAACCCGGGAACAACCCTGGTACCTAGCCGGGTTGAAATTTGCCCGGGATTTTGTCCCGGGAAACTTTCAAACCAGCGCTAGTACCGGGTTGTTCCCGGATTCAACACAGGAATTTAGGCTGGTGTGAATGGGGTATCAGAGTCCTGGGAGCGGAGAGAAAGCATTCCTTGTTATTTTCAAGAAGAGGTCTCCTGGGCCCTGGGGGGACACTTCACTGTCTCCCTGCTAGAGGGAGGTCTCAGGTGACTGACCCCCCCCCCCCATGCCGCCATTCTACAGAGCTTACTGGTTAACTCCATGGGAAGACATGCCAGTTACAGGAGCCCTGTGCAGCGGGGCACTCCAAAGTGATCCCTTTCAAGGGGAGTCACTAGGAGGTGGAAGAAGCAGCATTTAAGGATCCAATTGATAAAAAAATAGAAGGGTGCCTTCAAGCCACCTTTGAAGGGGTGGGGTTTGTTTTGCGCCCAGTGATTGCTTCAACCTGGGTCTCTAAGGCCATGATTGTTTGGCTGGATGCATTGTGTATTGAACTTCAGCCAGACTCTGAGCTCTTTGCTTTAGCATATATAGACATTGTAGGGGCTCTGCACACACTAAATTAACTGATAATAAATAGTGGAGATTTGGTTCATGAATTGATCAATGCATTTAAGCCTGCAGCCCCCTTCACGGGACCCCACCTTTCTGCAGGTCCTAACACTATCACTGAAAATGGCTACAATACACACAGCTATCACATCAATGTTTGATTCCAGGCATGCTATCTGGTCTGAAGCTCACAGCACACTTTGCTTTTATAGGTGAGCAGCTACCAACACACCTGTCACTAATCATCTAGGGAAATGGTTAACATAAGCTATGGAATCTTAGTTAAAGCAGGGTGCATGAGAGAATGTGACCACAATAAGACTAATTAAAAAAATTAATCTAATAAACAATATATACACTTAACATCGGCACTCACCTTTCCTAGTTTTGGGGTGCCCTATGGCTTGTGACCACATTGTTTAAACAGACATTGTAGGGGCTCTGCACACACTAAATTAACTGATAATAAATAGTGGAGATTTGGTTCATGAATTAATCAATGCATTTAAGCCTAATTAGTTTTAATTAGTCTTTACAGAGAACCTTATGTGATGAGTGTGAAACCGCTCAAGATAAATCCACGGAAAAGTCTGACCAGTCAGATATGCTCAGATAGATGATGGACTGGATGAAACAGTCATTTGTTTCAAAAAAGGGAATTTCGGTACTTGTGTATTTTGGCGGCGCCCATCGCATCGTATACCATAACGTATGCGATGCGATTTCGTGCCATAGTGTACGATGGCATACAATTTTCAAATTGTATGCCATTGTACATGGCATACAATGCCATACGATGCAATAAAAAAAATTTATAAGCACCCTAATGGGTGCTTATACAATGTTAAGCACCCTAATGGGTGCTTACAATGTTAAATGCGCCCCCATGCCACCCCCCCACTATAAACGTGAACCCGAAGCGTGGCGAGCGCAGCGGTACGCGTCCTACAACCTTTTCATACCCCCACTATCCACGTCGGCGTGGAGTTGAAAATATAAAGTGTGGCGAGCGCAGCGGATACCTTCACAGGTATCCGCGTCCCCTGGCGGGCTTCACAGGTGTCCGCGTGGCGAGGGGACGCGGACACCTGTGAAGCCCGCCAGGGGACGTGTATACCTGTGAAGGTATCCGCATCCCCTCGGTATGAAAAGGTCGTAGGACGCGTACCGCCGCCCCTCGAGGGCTCGCTGCACTCGCCACGCTTCGGGTTCACGTTTATAGTGGGGGGGTGGCGTGGGGGTGCATTTAACATTGTAAGCACCCATTAGGGTGCTCAAAAGCACCCTTTAGGGTGTTTATACGATTTTTCATCGCATAGGGGATCAAAATCGTATCGCATGCCATCGGGTACATGGCATGCGATGCGATACGTTCATCGTACGATGCTGAAATCGGGCGCCGCCAAAATACACAAGTACCGGAATTTCTGAAGTCTCAACATCCAAAATGATCCAGAGATCAAGCGGGTCTTAAATATGAGGGCGCAGGTTCCTCAGAAAAAAATTAGTATATTGAGGACCCCTCTGATAAAGAATCGTACGTATAGAACACATTAGAACAGTACAAATTATATAGAACTAGACCTAACAGTGACAGAAAAACAAAAACAGAGCCCAAATCTTAGTACACAATACAGCTAAGATATAGGGAAGTTAATGAGAATAGATGCAAGTATAGATTGTAGGTGAGTAAGAGAGCTGTAATTGAAAGGCAAGAAGAGTGCTGTGAGAACAGGAGGGAGGAGGGCCCTGCTCTAAGGATCTTACAATCTAGAAGGAGGGGGGGACAGACAGGTGACATGAGGTACAGGTAAGGAAACCTGAGGCAAGAAGTGAGCATGGCAGGACATGAGGCAGCAGGTAGAGAGAATGGACAAAGTAGTCCTCTCCCTCCTATCCTCCTTCATCCCCTCCACCTGCACCCTTGACCCCTAACAGCCCATGCCACAACACACCATGCTGCATACTACTTTAATGTTCTCAGGCAGTGTTATTTAACAGTACTAAATAAAGTATACAGTACAGTAGATTTCCAGTAGTTTAAACTTTCATATTTTGGTACTTGTTTCCTATCTGGGCGCCCGCTAAGTTAATTGCGCACCATGCTATTCTCCGTATCAAAATCGGATCGCATCGTATCGGATACCACAAATGCACATACACGATATTGAACGATGCGATCCGATCCGATTTCGTTCCCGCTTTTATGGTTGGCCCATAGGATGGGCCATCTGTAACACTACTGTATTTATTAACCCTTCAAAGCCCTCCCCTTGTCACATCTGCACAGAAACACAGTATTGACGTGAACCCGAAGCGTGGCGAGCGGCGGCGGTACGCGTCCTCCGACTTTTTCATACCCCCACTATCCACGTCGGCGTGGAGTTGAGAATAGAATAGTGTGGCGAGCGCAGCGAGCCACCGAGCCCGAAGCGTGGCGAGCGGACGCGGATACTTCACAGGTATCCGCGTCCCCTCGCGGGGCTCGCTGCGCTCGCCACGCTTCGGGCTCGGTGGCTCGCTGCGCTCGCCACCCTATTCTATTCTCAACTCCACGCCGACGTGGATAGTGGGGGTATGAAAAAGTCGGAGGACGCGTACCGCTGCGCTCGCCACGCTTCGGGTTGACGTCAATACTGGGGTGGCGTTAACAATGGAGGCGCATTTTAAAGCATCAGGGGGGGTTTCCTATACAAATCGTGGGTTTGCGGGGTTATTACATTGAAATCAATGTAAAATCGGGTCTCAGGGACCATTTAACATTGATTCCAATGTAAAAATCAGGTTGATCGCATCACCGCATGCGATGCAATCCGATTTTAAAATGAAATCTGATCGGATAGCATCGTATGCCATCGTACATCATTGAGTACCGAATCCGATGCGATGCGATCCGATTTCATTACGGTGCCGTACGTAGAAAACCTGGGCGCCCAGATAGGAAACAAGTACCCATATTTTTGATGGGTTATAGGAAAAGAACATCGTCTATTTTTATTTTTTGCGTAGTCACATGTGGAGTAGTGAAAGTAATTTTTTTTTTCTTTTTTTTTTTCCAGTCCTCATTTGTTGTAGATGAAGTAAGCAACATCATTAAAGAGGTAAGAGTTTACTTTGCTTGTAAAATAAAATCGGTACCATATGTTGAAATAACGGAACAATGGTAGTATGTGTTGTGCTATATATGTAATGCATGTATGTAAGATAGAGAAAAGCACCTCCTAGTGCAGTACGTCTAGGAATTATATTTTTAAGACCACAAACCAATTAATAAAGGTGACCTGTAGAAAGTGGTTCCAAACCATGTGTATCAACACATCTGTTATTGCGAATTAGCCTGGAGTTACCATGTTCACCACTTCAGTGTTTCCTCTGTATAATTCTTCTCCTTATAGTGTACTCTGTTAGTTTCAACAGGATGTACATACAGAGAGACCAAAAAAAGCACAAAACTGTCACAAAATGTAATAATACAAAAGATGACACAGATTTTGCCTGTACAATGTAGAGTTTAAAAAAAGTGGCGACCCCTATGTTGACCTTTTGATTGTTGACCCTCCCCATGTCGACCTATTGCTTGTATCAACCTAACCCATGTCGACCATCCTATGATCCATAACCAAGCAATACACCATTTTGCCACTTGGTCCTGGAGAAAAGGGGTTAGCCCCTTGAAACGTCATGTTGACAAGGTACTTGGTGTCATATTGAGCTTTTTTTTTTTTTTTTTTTACGAAGTCCAAAGAATTTTCTGGATATGAGGTTTGATTATGAGGTTGGATTATATGTACCTATTAGGAGGGCACCCCGATAACATTACTTATTGTTGTGAGTGCCAAACCCCTCAAAAGATATTATACAGTATGTATAATATAATTATGTATCCATGGGATGGGTACTCTCTAAAAAGATGAGACCACAGTGCTGGTGCCCTCATAGCATAAATGGCAAATAATAGGTATGAAGATGCGGCACTGATTTCAAAGCTGAGTGCTGCACCTTCATACCTGCAGGTGCCTATACACGCTGTGATTAATAGATTACAAAAATGCATGCTACACATCACATGTTTTTAGTACTAGATGCACTGCTATCTAGTACAGAAAGTATGGAAAGCATTGCAGCATGAATGGATGGCTGTGTGTGTGTGTGTGTGTGTGTGTGTATATATGTATGTATATGTGTATATGTGTGTATATATATATATATAATTTTTTTTTTTTTTTAAAGTTCATTTTATTGGGACATTACTTTTAAAATATATTTTTTTTTCTGTACTCAGTCTATAGAAAGTGCCATTGGGGGCAATGCTTATCAACACAACAAAGTCAACCAATGGACTACGAATGTAGTGGAGCAAACACTGAGCCAACTTACAAAGCTGGGCAAGCCATTCAAGTACATTGGTATGCAATTGTTTCATTTATTCCATAATGCTAAACTGTAGCTACAGTGTGTGTGTGTGTGTGTGTATGTATATGTGTATATGTGTATATATATATATATATATATATATATATATATATATATATATATATATATATATATATATATATATATATATATATATATATCACTCACCATATTAAAAGCAATTTTAGGTTTTATTCCATGTAGATAGAAAAAGCTGACATACCATCGACGTAATGTGACGTTTCGGTCTTACAAAAGACCATCATCAGGATTCCATACAGCTTAAGTTTCAACAACCGTCAGACAAGCAACCTGGCATCCATCCCTGGGGAGGATACACCTGTACTGCCTCACCGGGCCAGCTTAAATACCTATATGCAGGAAGTGACATCGTCACCCCAAGCATTTCCACACCTCACTCAATCACTCTCTCAAAACACGGTTTTTAATGTATATATATATATATATATATATATATATATATATATATATATATATATATATATATATATATATATATATATATATATATATATATATATATATATATATATATATATATATATATATCTCTGCAATCGGGACACAAAGGTAGCAGTAAGCAAGCTCCACTTGTGATCTTTTAAAATGTGCCAGTGAGTAATTAGTGCACCTGTGTATCTGTGAGGTGACCTGGAAAATGTGCATTGTTGGGGGTCCCTGAGGACCGAGGTTGAGAACCACTGCTTTAGAGAAATCTTGATAAAAGAGCCTTGTGGCTTTGAAACTATTAATGGATAAACCTGCCTGCTGTGTTTTCTTTCGGAGTGCCGCCGCACCTCCCCAAGATATATATGTTCTAATTTTTTTATTTTTTTTTTTACCTATGATTTCTGACTTCTTTCTTTTTCACTTTGCTCACCCCCACCCCGCCCCCACCATAACCACTTCCGCTCCTATCTCTTGATATACTGTAGGTCGGGAACAAGATGGCGTGTGCAGTAGTCCAATACCCTGCACAGCTTGTGCAATACTGAGTAACTTTTGATTGGATTTTGACTGTATAGTCAAAATAGAATAGACATCGAACCGTTTTCAGCCGCATTCGATCCTGATCCACAGCATCTAAATCAAATGGAAAAATAGACTGTGCAGGCAAGACTATATAGTACAGATCTGTTCTATATAGTGAAAATCAATGCTTGCCATGCGATTCGATCCCTATTCAATCCCGATCGAATAGCAAGGCAATCACACCGTGTGTGTACACACCTTTTCTGCTAATAATGGCTTAGGTCAGTGGGGGCCGACTCCAGTAATCCAGAAGAGTTAACGTTTTCCAGGTCTCCTCACAGAATGGCAAATGAAATCATTAATTCTACCTGTGGATCTTTTAAAATGTGTCAGTAAGTAATGATTTCACCTGTGCACCAGCTAGTGGTCTGGAAATTGTGAACTGTTGGTAGTTCCCAAGGAATGGAGTTGGATACCTCTGGCTTAGGTAATAAAATTACAAAATGATAATTTACTGTTTTTCGCCACTAATGTTGCTCCTACTTGTGAAAATGATTTGATTTTAAATACATACTAGCTTTAATAGCAATATATTTACCATTTTAGTATTCACCAAGCATTGCTTCCTATATAATATAGCACTCTGTCTTTCTATGATTTCTGACTGTAGAAAAAAAAAAAGACTCCTGGAAGAGTAGGGAAAATGTATTAAGCCTGATAAAGTGGCAACAAAGCTGTACTAAATTGGAAGGTGATAACACCCCAGCCAAACAACTCCTAAAGGGGTGTACACAGGGGCAATTCTTCTAACCGATTTTGGCTAAATCGGCATAATAAATAATAATTAGCGATGCGCGGCCCTGCAGCATCGCTATCACCTTGGCAAATAGACAGTGCAGGCAAGAATATTCTTGCTACACTATGTATGTGGCCGCTGCTCCTGGGGCTGGCAGAATGTAGTTGGCTGTCTCTCTAAAGCAGTGGTTCCCAACCCTGGTCCTCAAGTACCCCCAACAGTGCACATTTTCCAGGTCACCCGGCAGGTGCACTCATTATTCAGGCACATTTGAAAAGATCCACAGGTGGAGCTAATTATAGTACTTGTGATTCTGTGTGGAGACCTGCAAAACATGCACTGTTGGGGGTACTTGAGGACCAGGGTTGGGAACCACTGCTCTAAAGGCTTAACTTCATCTTGATACACATGGCATTACTGTCATTTTTCAAACACAGCTGGTAGGCTGGTACTTTATTACCTTCCACTTGATCACTTAATACATCTTCCCCACTGTCTGGTAAATTCTTGTAGTGTAAATTTTGTTTGTTATGTTTTCAAACTTACAAAACAAATTATCTAAAGATGTAAAATTACAATATAGCCTGTAACTGTATACAGATAAGGATTTGTGGGAATCGAACCCAAGACCTCAATACTTTGACTGCAACTCCTTCTGTTCTATGCCAATGTTACCAGACACATGACTAGATACTAGCCACATTTAAGCAACACAAATATGACATGCAAATGTCCTGAAAACCTATCTGGTTGCTCTTTTTCTTTTATGTATATGCAATATTTGTTTCATCACACTGTTAAATGAACACATGTCTTCACAGTTACATGTGTGATCATGCAAAAGAATGGTGCTGGTCTTCATACCGCAAGCTCCTGTTTTTGGGATAACGCAACGGATGGTAAGAATGCATATTGGAAAGTATAACTTGGGAGATCTTTCCTTACTTTATTTCTCTATTGTTATATACTGTATATATTCTTTTCTCTATAACCATCTGGGGGACACCGCTGACCATATGGTGTAGTGAGGGCTTAGGTAATAGCACTTTACTGGTTACATTTTTCTACAATATAGCCCTTCTTTTAAATTACATGCTGAAGGAAAAGTACAGCATGTTGGGGATTATTTATCAAGCATCGGGTTGTAAAACCCATCATTTTATGTAGTGTTTCTGCCTGGTGTTTAAAACAGCGTTGTTTTACTAATAAGACCTGGCTAGTAGAAGCATTGCCCTTTTCAACATCGAGCAGAAACAACTGGTTTTACAATCCGACTATAAATAAACCCATACGTGGTTTAGTGTGTGTTTATATCTTGTGACAAACTAGGCAATATTTAGGCACACATCTTGCTGAACCAGTTTGCTGTAGTTTTACCTGAATTGTCTGGGTGGCACAGACCATATCACCATTGGTTCCAGCATGATACCAGAAAGAAAGTATTCCTGCGTATTTCCTCACTCACAAACAGCCAACTAATGCAAATTTTCCACCAAAAACCCAGGTCTGATCCTGATTTATGGACACTGTTACAACCCAGGCATCAGGGGGAGGGGGGGGGGTGTAACTGCATGTTTACCAAATCAGGAGCTCTCTTGGTGGATCTGTGAAGATGTTACCCAGCTATGTGTACCCAGCCTACTACAGATAAGGGTCAATTTTCATTGTTAGATGAAAGCATTTTAAGAAGCTATATGACTTTTTAAGTGTAAAAGGAAAGGGTTGTAGAAGACCAGCTTTATACTAGAAAAAAGGAAGCCATTAGATGCTAGATCCTAAGCCCTAACTATAGCTCATAATCAGCAGTGTCCCTCAGATAGACTCAGAGGTATATGTACTAAAGTTTCTAAAAATTAAAATAGGTAATGTTGCCCATAGCAACCAATCAGATTTTCTAGGATGCAATAGAGAAATGATAGCCCGAAATTCTTTTTATTTTTACAAGCTTTATCAAATTCACCCCTTAGTCTGTTCTACATTCTACTGAATTAGAGGGGAGGTAAAAAGCTAAGATTTACTTGCAGAATCTCTTACATGCTTATAAACCACGTCTAGTGCAGTGTTTGTGGTAAAAGTTGGGTCATTGATCACTATAGTGGGGGACATTTACTAGGATGGGAGTTCTATTTCATATGAGAAGTTGCTATAAGCTACCAAGCAGAATCTACTTACTTATTTAGCACCTTCTAGAAGATAATAGGTAGTATCTGAGTTGTCCATAGCAACAGCCCATCTGAAAAAGAACTCCCATCTTAGTAAATTTCCACCCAGTGACTGGGATGAATTTTTCACACTTGTTCTAATGTTTGTACATAATGGGACAGATGTATTAAGCCTTAACAAGAGAAATATGCAAGGGTGATCGAGGGTTAGATTTATGAAGCAGTGATAAGGGAGGAGAAGTGATAAAGTGCCTGGTACTTTATCACTGGCCAATCAGCTCCTGACTGTTAAGTTACAGGCTGGGTTGAAATAGGAGCTGATTGGCCAGTGATAAATTACCAGGCACTGTATCACTTCTCCTCCCTTATCACTGCTTCATAAATCTACCCCAAAGAGAGATAAACGTCCAGCCAATCACCTGCTAACTGACTTTTTTCAAACACAGCCTGTAACATGGCAGTTAGCAGGTGATTGGCTGGACGTTTATCTCTCTTTATCACCCTTGCATTTATCTCTTGTTAAGGCTTAATACATCTGCCCCAATGACTGTTAATACCTTAATCCAAACCGAAATCTCATGTTTAAAAAAAAAAAACAATTCTGCAACATAAAGTTCATATGGCTGTTTCCAGTTTTTGATATATACATTTTTTTTTTTTTTTTGCAGGAAGCTGTACTGTGAGATGGGAGAACAAGACTATGTACTGTATAGTCAGTGCCTTTGGACTTGCAATATAACCTTTACCCCTATGCATTGTCATTCTACGTTATCAGATTTGAACACTTTGAAATTCCTTGAGTTTATCTTCTTCTTTGTTTTTTAGTTTGTCACAGTTTCCACTAATCCCGTTATGTGAAATTTTTTTTTTTATCCTTCTCAGTTCTTGAACCTACATGTTATTTGAGGTGCTATAACCTTAAAGTGCCACTAAAAACTTGCTTTAATGAATGTAATTAATAAACTATCACATTTCATATTTTAGCTAGAACAAAATAAATTATTGTTTCAAATATATTTTATATATTATTTATTTTTTATATGTTGCTATTTTTTTAGATGTATTTTCTGTAGAAAGCTTTAATAAGAATTGGTATAACATTTATAATGAACATCCAAAGGGAGTAGCATTACAAGTAATTCTTATTGTACAGTAATTGGGTTACAGTACAGGTTGAGTCTCCCTTATCCATATATCCAAAAACCAAAATATGCCTCAGACCGTGGTTTTTCAGAATATTTAGGTTTTTGGTTCCCGCCCAACAACTCAGCCCGACATTACCATTATTGTATACAATATTGCATGTCATCGCATCTCGGTTTTGCGATGAGATGAGATCTAGGACAAAAAGTATGTGCTGCACATACTTTTTGTCCTAGATCTCATCACAAAACCGAGATGCAATGAGATGCAATATTGTATACAATAATTGTAATGTCGG
The DNA here is from genome assembly GCF_055691185.1 of Crinia signifera. NCBI lineage: Eukaryota > Metazoa > Chordata > Amphibia > Anura > Myobatrachidae > Crinia > Crinia signifera. The sequence goes on from NC_139219.1 coordinate 135,273,130, forward strand.
GCTGGGTTATACAATAATGTTCACGTGTATGGGCACCTTAAGTAAGGTGAAAACCGAGTGTGATATAAACACCGTAATGCAGCTTTGTTTAAATTTGAAAGATGATGTCTGTCCTTCTCCAACCTTTAGCTGCTTTCTAAAGGTGGCCATACACTGCTGCGGTGTCTCACAGCAGTGTATGGCCACCCAGGTCCCCGCTACAGGGACGCATGCGATCCATCACAATTTGTTTTGATGGATCACATGTGTCCCTGCTCCCCACCACCAGCAGGGAGGTACCAGGTCAGGTGGTTAAACGGCCAGCTGGTCCAACCACCGAGTCAGGTCCAATGTGCACGGGACCACGCAACGTACCTGAGGGGACATCAAATCAGCTCAGTATATGGGCACCTTTACACTACCTGGTCGCATGCTGTATTTAATGAAATCTGTAGGTGGGTTTTTCAGCCTGATAAAACCGTGTTCTGAACCTGAATAGTTTCACTAAGAACACATTTTAGTGGCTAAATATATTTTTCCTGTCACCAGCAGTGGATTTTCCACAAAGCAACCTAAGCACCGCTTAGGGCACAGCAAATCCCACGGGGCCCCACAGAGATATCCTGGTGCTCTAAAACTTTACCAGGGGAGCATTGTGTGAATCAGGACATCACATGGATCTGCCCAAAGTCCCTTAGATGTTCTTTGATAGGATGAACAAAAAAATGGTTTCATCCATATGTATGTACAGTCAGTTTACTTTAAATGTGCCACAGCGTACTTCCAAAAGACCTAGAGCCAGATATTGATTTGTATGCAATACTGATGTTTACACAGCTGAGCATTAATCGGAATACTCTGCATGCACCAAGGTACTCTATCGATGCCGGCTGCAATCAGCAGCAAAACTAAAGTGCTATGGATTGTGAGGGAGGTGGGCCCGAAACTGGTATCTTGTCTAGGGCCCCATGAGGTCTAAATCCAGCTCTGCCTATCACACCACAGTGCTTCAGCGCTCTCGATGATGCATGTGTGACAGGGAAAGAACATTTCCCTTTGTTGTCATAGAAGGGTTGTACAGTAACTGAGAACTGCATTTATCTCATTAGGGTATAAAGTGCCATTATTCCTTCATGAGTTCATACTTTATCAGTGTGTACACTTAAGGCTCCCACACACTATGAGGGGAGAAGTCGCATCCGATTTCCCCATGGAAAGCTCACATGCATTTGATGGGCTGCACATAGAACTTATCTAACATGCAGGCCATCCGTCCAATGCGCAACGGTCCTACACATATTATTTGGCCTGATTTTACCCGATTTCTCGGCCCGATCCGCCAGATGTTTTAAAACCAGGACAAAATAGTACTTCTTTTCCACCAAAGTTCTGGGTCTGACCTGAGATATGGCCAAGTCTTTTTTTTCACAGAAATTGGGATTTTCGCAGCCTGTGACATGGTATTATTGTGTGATCATCTGAACTATTGGGAAGAGTACACTGTTGTCCTGCATGTAATTTCAATTGCAGTAGGTTATATCTATTTTGTTACAATATCGAGAAGGGAATTCTAATGTTTAGTAAACGAACATAAATGGATTAGCTTTCTGGGGAATTATGTGCATTGGCTTTGCTGGCACTCATGGTTCTTAATACCCCTTTTACACCAGAGCCGCAACCCGGATTATTGCCGCTCCAGTCCGGGCCGGGGTGTGGTGTAAAAGGGGACCCATTTTCTCCAATCGGGGAGCCCCAACCTCCGGACTGCAGCGCCCTGAGGTCAGTCCAGAGGTTGTGCAGGGGCTGCTTATAGCCTCCGCTGCTGTCTGCGGTATTATGCAGACAGCAGCAGAGGTTAATGGATGCCTGTGTGCAGCATCCATTCACCACATGGATGTAGGCTGGGGACGCATGGAGGCTGGGGCAGCCCAGCAGCTTACCTGGGTGCTGGGCTTGCCCCCAGCATGTCGGTCGGCGTTGCGGGGGTGACGGTCGGCAGGTTTCCCGGCGCTTGGAGATGTCATGGCTCAGGGGCGTATTGCAGGGGGACGCCGGTGTAAAAGGGAACAACTGCCGGGGTGGCATGCGGGTCCAAAAACCCAGGTGCGACCCGGCAGTTTTGGTGTAGAAGTGGTATAATGCACTGAAGCATGACTTTATCCTGTTTACTTAAAACAAACGAACCAATCTAGGCATTAGACCTGAACATGTCTGACCTGCTCTATATTTCACCTTTCTCAAAAAGGCAACTCAACCTCACACTTGTATGCACAAGGTGAAAATAAAAAGCTACTGAAGTTTAAAATATAGTTTTTGCACTAGTTTAATTTTATTGCTAGACTTGTTTTTTCAAAAAATGCTGTGCGATTGTTTTTGTTTAACCTGCAACATAAACTCCTTCTAATATTGCCTCTGCTCTATAAATAACACTTACAAAACATTCCTGCTGCTGTGTTATACATGTCATGGCGATTTGACTGTATGTGCTTAATATCTGAGACGGCGATGGCAAAATGCGGGACTGTGAATCGTCATCACTATGGACACAAGAATTGCTCTGTCTAGATCACTTATGTGCTGTTAACAGGAGTGACCGCTGTATTTCTGTGTGTCTGTCTAAATATAAACACATGTTCCCTTGATACGTTTTGTCTTTTCCAGCACTGAAGTGTACACTGTAAACTGCATTCAGCAGAGCAGTTTCAGACAGCTAGCTTATGTGTAGCTGTACCTGTTACTTGTATAGCTTTGAGCCATGCAATCTTCTGGGTGAACTTATAATATTCCAGGATTCACTCTTCACAGGGATGTTTCTAAAGGCCCCCATACACCAGAATGACATTGGTCCTGAACGTCCAATCTCGACAGATTGTGTGCACATGATCGCATGATGTCTGTTCCCGTGGGTCGTAAGTTCGGCCCTCAGATAAGACGTGCTGATCGTCTCATCCGTTGGCTCTCATTACGGTCGTAAGCAGATCGTATGTGCTTTTTAAGCACATATAATCACTTGTTTGACTTCCTCCAACGACTGACCTACGATCAGGTCGTATGGAGAAGTTAGGAGCTGTTTGATAATTTATCTCTCTCTCTCCAAGCTTTGCTACAATCAGACTCCCCCAAATGACAATAAGAGCTCACAATGTGAGCTTTGAGTGCTAGGTGTAGTTATTTGGGTTTCAGGACCGTATATGAACACCTCATGGCACCATCCTGGATCCTACAATGGCTTTGTGCCCTCAGAAGGGCCCAGACTCCAATCACTGTTTTTTTATACAATATATATTAATAAATGTGGTCATATGGCTTATAACAAAACCAGTTCATACTTGTTTAAGCTGGTATTGTATCTGTACAAGCTATCTGATGAAATATGATTTCTGTAGACCAGGGATGGGGAACCTTTGGTCCTCCAGCTGTAGAACTACACATCCCAGCATGCCCTGCTACATGTTTGCTTTTTGGCCATGCTAAAACTGTTGCAGGGCATGCTGGGATGTGTAGTTTAACAACAGCTGGAGCATTGAAGGTTCCCTATCCCTGCTGTAGACCTATGAAATATACACTGATATTACTAGATATTGTCATACCCTGTGCCAGGGTGAGAATACGTTACAATCAGTAACTATGGGAATTTCGGAAGACTTTTATAGAATATGTTATTGATCTGCAGTGTAAGTAAATAATTTCAAATACATTTTCAGATTAAACGGTTGTTTTAACAGAAAAAAAAGGCAATTTGCATACCTCCCAACAATCCCGCTGTATCAACCGCAATCCACAGCATCCTGTAGATGAGCTCACAGACAATGTCTAGATAAGGCATTCCCATCCATGGTTCTAACCAGTGTTCCCTCTAAGCTGTGCGCACGTGTGCGCGCGCACACACCTTGACGAGCATGCGCACAGACATTACAACTGAGCGCACAAAGCAGCAGTGGTCCCTTTTTGTAGTTGTGGACTCAATTAATGTGTGTTTCACCCATTAACTACATTGTGTGCTGTGTTTTGAATGTTTAAATGTTTACTGTCATTTTGAAGTAAAGTTAACACAAATGCTGAACGTCATTTTCCAGTTATATATGTGACGCACAAAAATGTAAATTTCATTCCAAAGTTGCACAGACAAAATCTTGAGCCGCATACAGCCTTCGTAAAATTAGAGGGAACATTGGTCCTAACTGTCTAAATTTTAGTGCTATCCAGGCTTCAGCACAGGTGACTTAATTAGTACAACTATTTTTATTTAAACACCTGTGCTGAAGACTGGATATCACTAAAACTGACCATACACAAGGATGACTAGCATCCGATCCGAATTGTCACATGATTTCCCTGGCAGTCCCGGATGATTCGGTGCATTTTGAAACATGATGTGCTAACAATTTGCTTATGAGCTACACTCATTCTTGCCCGATTATATGTGATTCGTAAGATCATAGGATACGTATTATGGCCTGCGCATCCAGTTATTGTACCGAAACACCTCACAATGTGCACAAAAAACACACAATGCATTACACGAGCCATCAAAACATGCAATCGGCCTTAAAATCGCTCTAATGTATGGCCAGCATAAGTGTGCCTTGACGACTGTGGTTGAGAATGCCTGGTCTAGATAGACCAGGGGTTCTCAAACTATTTTGCTCTGGGACCCCATCACACAATAAAAATAATTACAGGACCCCAGAAAGTTATTGCAGAAGGCCATCACATCACATGTGTAGTCAGCAGACGGCACATACATGGCAGCATTGTGGAGGCACAGAGTGATGGGAGGAGTCTAACATAACAGACAATTCAACAGATTTTTCAGACTCCTTGAATAACTGACTGAGATCAGAAAAGTCATCAGCCTGATAGCAACATAGAGTCGCAACCCCAAACTGAGCAGGTCGGGACCCACTTTGGGGTCGGGACCCACAGTTTGAGAACCACTGAGATAGACCATCAATAGGTCAACGCGCCGCAGGATAACAGTGACAAAAGGTCGACATGGGGTCAATGTCATCATTTGCGCACGTGTAGCACATACCCTTGTATGGCTCGCTTCACTTGCCATGCTTCGGGCCAGGTGTCTCGCACCAGTAACGCTGCATTTGGCACTTTGCCATACCCAATCAGAGATTTTGTGAATGGTAAAGCGTGAAAAAGTTGTGGAAAAACTCAATTCAATCTTTTGACTGTCTCCCTAGACATTGTCTGTGAGCCATCTGGATACTTTCCTGCAGGGAGATAACATGTCATGCAATGGATACATTATACATTGCATTCTAACATTGCGCACAAAATCTATACACAATTTGCACTCACCAAAAACTCATGCACCCCATCAGCAGTTTAGTCAGGAAAAGCAGTATATATATAAGTTTAGTCAGGAAAAGCAGTATATATTTGCCCAGAGCCAGATTAATGGCCACACAGGCTTTGGTTGAAAATATTCGAAGCAGCAGATCTGTGACTAATACTTTGTGGATGTGGCCAGTGCATTGTGGGCATGTACACCCCCCTGCCCCAGTGTTTATAAATTTGTAAAAGTCTATATATTGCATCATTTTGTCAGGAAAATAGAAATAGGATTGCTTCCATTTAGAAAATAAAGGAATAACACATTCTACCTGCTATTTGGTATAGCCATGGTCTAATTATTTTTCACGAAGTCTGCTGCCTCTGTTTTTATGATGGCAATTTGCATATTTTACAGAATGTTATGAAAAGTGATCAGATGATTTGCAATTAATTTCAAAGTGCCTCTTTGCCATGACAACAATGGGGCAGATGTATTAAGCCTTAAAAAGAGATAAATGCGAGGGTGATAAAGAGAGATAAACGTCCAGCCAATCAGCTTCTGTCGTGTTTCAAGCTGTGTTTAAAAAATTTTAAGGAGCTGATTGGCTGGATGCTTATCTCTCTTTATCACTGTTGCGTTTATTTCTTTTTAAGGCTTAATACATCTGCCCCATTATCCCAAAGCAACATTTCCACTGTATTCAGTGATTCACTCATTAACACAGGTGAGAGTGTTGATGAGGACAAGCCTGGATATCACTCTGTCCTGCTGATTGCCTTAGCTGTGTACACATGGGCATAAATCGCTGGCAATATGGTCGCTGAGCGTTTTCAGCCCCTAATGGTCGATGGTCAGAGGAGTGTGCTCCTCCGACCAGCGACTTCCCCTGCCTCTTCTCTCGGCAGTGTGTCATTTTCATCAGCGACCATCTCTGGTCCCTGATGAAAACGGGACACTGAGCAATATGATTCCTGAGCAATATAGGGGGACATTTACCAAAATGGATTCGTAGAAAAAAGGTGTATTCGTAGGGAGAAATACACCTTTTTTTTACGAATTTGTATTTTCGGGATTTACAATCCCAAAAATACAACAATTCGTAGTCCTAAAGATGGAACATTCGTATTTGTATTTACAAATACGAATGTCTACACCATCGATGGAATACGACAGAAATCACCATTCAAAAGAATGGTGGTTTCTGATTTACTAAGCAGCCGTATGGATAATACGGCTGCTTAGTGGTGTAAAACACCCACGCAAATACGACAGGAAAATAGAACACCATTTTCATGTCGTATTTGCGTTTTTGCCTGCACGGATCAGTCAGATCCGTGCAGGCTTTGGTGTAAAAAAATAGAAAAATTAAATAAATTAAAAAAAAAACGGCGTGGGGTCCCCCCCACAGCCGAAACCAGCACCAGGCTGACAGAGCCTGGAGCCGGTAATTAAAAATCAGGGAACCCGACAAATAGGGTTTCCCCGATTTTTAACAACCAGCCCCAGGCTCCTGCTCTGGGGCTGGTTCCCAAAATACGGGGGACAAAATGACTAGGGGTCCCCCGTATTTTAAGAACCAGCCCCAGGCAAAACCAGCCAGCAGGGTAATGCCACAGCTGGGGGGAGACTTTTTATACAAGTCCCCCCGGCCAAAGCATTAACCCTACCGACCAGTCAGCCTGGCCAGGGGCCCTGGGGGAGTGGGGACTCCCCCAATAAAGGGGTCCCCCCCCTCCAGGACTTACCTGACCAGGCTGAAGCCTGGTGCTGTCCTCGATGCCCCTGGGCGGTGGGCATCGAGCTGATGGTTTGGTGTAAAAAATAGAATAAAAACCATTGTCTTTTACTGGTGAACTATTCTATTGGCCGCCTAGCAGGCCAATCAGGAGCCGAGAAAGTCGGCTCCTGATTGGCCTGCTAGGCGGCCAATAGAATTCAGTCTGAGGAGAGGCGCCGAATATGAAACTTCAGCATCTCTCCTCAGCGCGATGCAGAGACAGCGCAGACAGCGGGGACCGGCGACAGCAGGAAGATTACCTGGACTACGTCGGATCAAGAGAAGACTTCTTCAGCGCAGGAACAGGTGAGTAGGATTTCCTTCCACAGCTCCAACATGGATTTCTTCGGACCCGGACACCGCCATGGACCTGGAGGACGACACGGACCGTCGACATGGACCTGGAGGACGACGCAGACAGCCGACATGGACGACACAGGACATCAGGACCAGGGCTACCTACGGGATCAAGAAAGGTAAGTATCAGTATGTATGTGTTATGTATGTATTAAACTTTTATTTTTCACGTGTGTCAGTGTGTTTATTTAACTCTTTCTCTTACTGTGGAACTACAAGACCCAGCGGGCCCTTTAATGCCCCGCAGGCTGGGACTTGTGGTTCTCCAAGTCCCAGCTTGCGGGGGAGGCTTGCTGGGACTCATAGTTCACCAGTAAAAGACAATGGTTTTTATTCTATTTTTTACACCAAACCATCAGCTCGATGCCCACCGCCCAGGGGCATCGAGGACAGCACCAGGCTTCAGCCTGGTCAGGTAAGTCCTGGAGGGGGGGGACCCCTTTATTGGGGGGGTCCCCACTCCCCCAGGGCCCCTGGCCAGGCTGACTGGTCGGTAGGGTTAATGCTTTGGCCGGGGGGACTTGTATAAAAAGTCTCCCCCCGGCTGTGGCATTACCCTGCTGGCTGGTTTTGCCTGGGGCTGGTTCTTAAAATACGGGGGACCCCTAGTCATTTTGTCCCCCGTATTTTGGGAACCAGCCCCAGAGCAGGAGCCTGGGGCTGGTTGTTAAAAATCGGGGAAACCCTATTTGTCGGGTTCCCTGATTTTTAATTACCGGCTCCAGGCTCTGTCAGCCTGGTGCTGGTTTCGGCTGTGGGGGGGACCCCACGCCGTTTTTTTTTTTATTTATTTATTTTTCTATTTTTTTTTACACATTGCAGCCTGCACGGATCTGACTGATCCGTGCAGACTGCTAGAAATAATTTGTATTAGCGGCCGTATATACGGCCGCTAATACGAATCATTACACCATCGGAGGGTTACAAAGCAGTCGTATATGACTGCTTTGTAACTGATCCTCCGGAACACGACTTTGCATACGACTTAAACAGTCGTATGCAGTCGTAGGGAAAATACCAATACGAAAAACTAGGTTTTTCATATTGGTAAATTTCCCCCATATTGCTAGCAATATATTGCCAGCGATCATATTGATCCGTGTGTACACAGCTTAAGAATGGAAGTTTTAAAAAGAGGGTGGTGCTTGAAATTGTTCTCCCTCTATTAAACATGGTTACTGCAAGGAAATATGTGCAGTCATTATTGCTTTGCACAAAAAAATGAGTTTTTACAAGCAAGAATGTTGCTGCTAGTAAGATTTCACCTCAAACATTTATAGGATCATCAAGAACTTTAAGGAGAGAGGTTCAATGTCATGAAAATGCCAGGACCTTCTAATAATGGCCCATACATACTAGCCGATTTTCATTAATTTCATTCATTTTGCCTGTTTTAAACGATTTTTAGCTAATAATCGCACAGTGTGTATGGGCCAGCAATGAGAGACTAGCGATGATGGTTGATAGTTTATCAGCCATCATCGCTGTGTGTGTACGCCTGTCGAGCTGAAAGATTAGCCACTTTCAGCCCAGCACCCCGCTGCCTCCTCCCCTTCTCCCTCCCCCTGCTGTATTCCTACCTCCCTCTGCTCTGTATACTACCGCCGAACGGAGCAGGGTGGAAAAGCCGCCGCCGCAAGCCTGCTCCCGTCTGTCAGCCTACCCGCACCTGTCCGCAGCACCTTCTCTCCCTCCCCCTGCTCCGTATACTACAGCCACTCTGAGCAGGGAGGAAAGCCGCCGCCACAAGCCTGCTCCCATCTGTCAGCCTACCCGCACCCGTCCGCAGCACCTTCTCCCCCTCCCCCTGTTCCGTTTACTACAGCCGCAGGGAGGAAAGCCGCCACCCCCGTCCACAGCTCCTCCTCTGCCTCCCCTGCTCCATACATGTCTCACGGAGCAGGGAGGAGAAACCGCAGGAGCCATCTCCCCTGTCCATGACAGCTCCAGCTCCCCCGCAGCAGCAGCGCACACATGCCCACCAATGCCTATTCACATTAATATTAGCCAGTAGTATATACATTGCTGGCACATGTCAGTAATTTATATATTACTTGTCCCTCTGCCCACTAATTTCTATTGATTAGCCAGTAATATATGCACTGCTGGCACATGTCAGTAAAGTATATATTACTGGTCTAATTGACAGCAGGGGGGTGTTTTGGGGAGTGCCGCTGCCATTTTCTGGGAGGTCAGCAGAAAAGTGGATTTAGAAAGAGGGATTGGCACTGGTTTGAAATTTACATTAGTTAGCATTTGTACAAGGGTATTAGATAGAAAGAACCAGCATGGTTACTGCTTTTTGTTAGAAGGATATATAATAGCAGTGTTTGGCTGGTGGTGCTCCCAAGGGGATGTTCAGTATTTAAACTGTAAGGCAACAAAGGGGGGTGGTCACAAGAGTGACCAAAAAGGGGACATGCAAACGGGTTTTTGGGGCACACTTGATGATAAAGATAGTATAGTTTATGTGAAGAGATGATACATGGGTGGGATAAGACTTAACTTTTATTAAGGAATAACTCTAAAAAAAGGTGATGTTTATATCTGATGCAAACAATGCACTAAACAAGAAAATACGTATTCAATAAATTGTATGTGGAAATATCACAAGGTATAATATAAGGTTAACCTGTCAAAAAAGAGAGAGGGTCCTTGATATAATTAGCAAAGTGGGCGCAATGTTAAGATGAAAATACAAATATACCTGTAACACAAGTCCCTGTAGTTAAATAGAATTTGTTCAATTCGTATCAATATAAGAAAATTATACAGAGTACAGGTATATAATTGTGGATGCTTGACACACCAAATAAGTCAAGGGATTTGAGAGATATGTATCAATCTGTCTCCGTCATATAATTGTAATGGAAGATCACTACCCGGGAGTGGGAGGTAATAATAGAAGGTCACTACCTGACAGTGAGAGGTAGTAGTGAAGATTTGAGAGTGTGAAAAATGTAGAAGCTATAGAAAGTCTAGTAAGATTGAGCTGTGTCCAGAAGGTGATCTCCTGCCTGCTACTTAATTACAACACCCGGTATTCCCAAAGAGTCTTCCCTAAGGTACTAGCCGGGCCCATCACTGCATAGCTGCTGAAATCGGAATGGGTTCAGGCGATCCAGTGTGGTATGGTAGTAATATTATTGGCATGCGAGGGGGATACCAGCGTTTGAGGCTCAAAAGGTCAGCAGAAAATGCAGGCATTCCCCAGCCAACTGGAGTCATCAGAGCTCCCCCTCCCCACATTCTGAATCAGGCCCCAAGAGCAGACATGCACTGAATAAAAATGGCCGCTGCTCCCACCCTTGGGATTGAAACCCAGCCCATTATGTTAATATCTTTTTATATGAAAGATTTTCAGCAAAGTCTTTCGCCTACTGAAAATCTTTTGATCTTTGGGGAAAATAGTTCAGTGTGTACGCACTACTTTGGGGTAAGATATATCTTTCGGAGGTTTTGGCAAAGTCTTTTGAAATGAAAATCTTCTAGTGTGTATGGGCCATAAGGTCCATACACACTGGGCGACTATGCCCAGCGTGTATGGACAGCGATGATGCCAATCATCGCTGCGGGGAAAGACGCTCAGTGCATACACACTGAGTGGCTTTCCCCCTGCCCGGCACAGACAGAGGGGGAAGGACGGCTTTGCATAGCGCAGACCTATGCAAAGTCGTCCTGAAAGCCGCTCATCTGCTGCTGGTATAACCAGCAGATGAACGGTTTTCCCGGCTATGATGCGGGAGCGCGCAGCAGCGATCACAGCTCATCACCGGGGCATACACACTGGGCGGCTTTGAGCTGAAAGCCACTCAAACTGGGTGTTTACAGCGACTTTCAGCTCAAAGTCGCCCAGTGTGTATGGGCCTTTAACGTTGATTCAGCTGAAGGAACAAGGCACCACTAGTGCAGAGCTTGCTCAGAAATAGCAGCAGGCAGGTGTGAGTGCATTTTCACGCACAAATGAAGACTTCTCTCCAGGCAAAACATCAGAGGCGGGTGGACAAACAAAACGCCCCAAATTCTGACCAATTTCAATCATTGATTAGGCAAAAATGTTGTCCAGTATGTCATACCCTCCAACATGACTCATTGCATTCGGCACACAATGCTTCTCTTCCTGGACGTCCCTGGTAATGTATGATTGTCATCACCTGTGTTGAAACACCCTTCTCGTCAATTACCTAGCTCCCCACAGGTGCTGGCAATCATACATTACCAGGGAAGTCCAGGAGCAGAGCATTGTGTACCGAATGCAATGGGTCATGTTGGAGGGTATGCGGCCCAGAAGTCGATTGACAGCATCAGGGTGAATTGCAGAGGTCTTGAAAAAGATTGTCAACACTTTAAATATTGACTCTTTCCATAAACGTATCGTCCTTTGACAGTTATGAAATTATTGTAATCTTACTTCATTATACCATAGCAGGGGTGGAAGTCCTGGAGACAATGGAGTCATTTGCTGCTTGGCATTTAGCCCTGAAGGGGCGTCTGCTCCATTGTCCCGTCGTACATCATCTCTGCTGTAATAGAGCAACTCAGTGCTCTGCAGCCTCTGCTTGTTGCTGTGACCCTGGCTGAGATGTCAGAGACTAGAGATGGGTCGTTCGCGAATGAAGTGGGTCTTTTGAACGGATGCCATAAAAGACTGAGGGAGCCGCCGATCCCAAAAAGGTGAACCGTCGTTCTTTTACTTTCAGTTTCATTTTTCATTACAATGCATTTGCCTGAGCTCAGCACTGCCACCTGTGGTAGCTGAGATGTACTAACTCAGGAGACTGAGGGTGAGATTTAATAGGATGAGAGATTCAAAAAGAGAGTTTTGGTAAGAAATCTCCAGTTTTTTTAAAGCGGCAACCCTTTACACTGCAAAACCAGTTTGATTTTGCAGTGTAAACGATTGCCGCTTTAAAAAACCTGGAGATTTCTTCCCAAATCTCTCACTTTCTGAATATCTCATCCTATAAAGATTCACTCATGTGAATCCTGCATAGAAAGTGAAGTGTTGTTTGATTTGACTGCAAATAGAAGTAGCCATTAACCCAACATTACCAGAATGATACGGTAGATGACAATATACCCAACAAATAGTTAACCTAATTGTTCTTTCAGGGTAGTAAATTTAAAAAAGAGAATGATAATCTCACGCTGAGCACAATAATATAGGACACGCTGTTTTAGTAGCAGAAAGTTTATACATATAAACACATAATAATAAAAACAGTATAGGTGGGTAAACAACAAAAATGGGAATATAATAAGCAAACAAACGTACAATATTGTGGCAGACAATAAGTATCTAAAACTGTAAAAATGCTTGACTTGGTTCCTGATTTATTGAACGCTGGCTTCCCAGCTGGAGCATAAATAAATTGCGAATGAAGGAACTGCAATCCACATAGAGTAAGCAGATGGGTATAGCAAGCTGTAAGCAGCTAAGCAACAGCAGAGTATTTGTGTAGCCAAAGATAAGCCTGGTTTAGCAAGTGGGCTGACATGCAAAATGTTCAATACCGGCAGTTGGCAGATGTGTAATAAGCTGCTGTGCTTGCGTGTTAGTATCAAGCAGGAGAGACAAGGGTTAATTGCTCACCCATAAACAGAAGTCCCGGTTGAATGGTCCTTTGTGTGCAGGCTGAGTTAGATCCACTTTATATCACCGGGGGACAGACGGACGGTACCGGCAGCTCCGCAAACCAGTTGGATGTCCAAATGCTGCACACTGGGAGGGATGCTGCACACCAGGCGGCAGCGGTGAGAGCCGTGATCCGGGCAGAAGTAAAGGCAGATATGTGGGATGCAGTAAGGGCGGAAGTCAGGAACAAGTCGGCCGGAGTCTGGTGGATGTAGAGCAACGTGTTTCGTCTCCTAGATGACCGGAGACTTTTTCAAGCTGGAAAAAGACATCTTTATGTCAAAACGCGTTGGTGTATTTTAGACACAGGTCCACATAGCCAGTTGTCAATTCTGCCGGAGGAGTAATTTGAAAGAAACCTTTATATGAGGAGACATCCATTTGATGTACGCAATCGTGTGAGCACTTATTGCGTTGTACCTGTGTGTGGCATATGTTAATAGCCTAAAGAAACATTTATATGTTTTCAAAATTCTGACTGAATGTAAGCTTTCTGTAAGCGATTTTCAAGTCTACATTGTGGTGAACCCATAAGAACAACACCACCCATAGGGGGAAGATTTGCATCCCTTATTTTTTGTAGTAGACATACTGGGGGAAATTTACTAAGATGTGAAATACACTTCACAGGTCATGTTGCTATGGGCAACCAATCAGATCCTGTCTACTATCTTCTAGAGGGTGAAAAATAAATAAGTAGTAGCTTCTGATTGGTTGCCCATAGCAACAAGAAGTGTGAAGTGTATTTCACATCTTAGTAAATTTCCCCCACTGGGGCAGATGTATTAAGCTTTAACAAGAGATAAATGCAAGGTTGATAAGGAGAGATAAACGTCCAGCCAATCACCTGCTAACTGACATGTTACAGCCTGTGTTTGAAAAAAGTCAGTTAGCGGGTGATTGGCTGGACGTTTATCTCTCTTTATCACCCTTGCATTTATCTCTTGTTAAGGCTTAATACATCTGCCCTACTATACCATACATATTTTTCTCACTCCTCTCTTGTTATGAACTACCTTTTGAGGAACAAAGAAAATACGATGTAGAGAGAGACTCTAACAAGGAGGAGATTATTTTACCTTGGATATCAGGTGATAAGAGCGCCATTAAAGGGCCATCTTTTTGTGTTTTGTATTTATTTTTCCTGTGGTGGCCTGTGTCTGGGTGTGCAGGTTACAAAACCATGGGTCTTTACCTGTGAGGCCACACACCCTTTTTTTTGTAACTGTTCACTCTGGGAGCCATATTGCCTAGAAGAAGTCTTATATGTTTTACCAAAACTATTTTGGCAGTGAGGAGCAAAATTTATAGTTATGCCACTGACTACAAGATACCCATGCTGCCCTGAGACATCAGCATTCATCTGCCATGGGTGAAAAAAGCTGTGGCATTAATCCTACAGGCATTAGCAGGACTCCAGAGACTATACACAGCCAGCGGACAGACACAGAGACCCGATTCCTGACCGTATGCTACTCCTCTGCTACATCTTAAGGATACGCATACAGCTCCACCGTATTAGAACCACTTCAGTCAGGCTTTAATTCCAACACTCCACAGAGACAACACTGACAAAAGTGGTGAATGATCTGGTCACTGCTAAAACTAAAGGCCACTACTCACTACTTATTCTTTTCGATCTTTCTGCTGCTTTTGACACTGTTGATCACACTCTTCTCATACAAACACTAAAATCCCTAGGTCTTAATGATGCAGCCCTTTCCTGGTTCTCATCTTACCTATTTGATCGCTCTTTCAGTGTTCGCTTCTCTAATTCTACCTCCTCCTCACTACCTTTCTGTCGGAATGTCAAAAGACTCAGTTTTAGGTCCTCTACTTTTCTCTATGTATACCTCATCTCTTAGCAAATTAATCAACTGTCCTTTGTTCCCACATTCAATCTGTCATCATGCATGCATCATGTTACATGCATCTAAAAAACATACAAAATATGACACTATCTTACACAAGACACTGCTAAATCTCTAATCCATGCACTCGTTATATCCTGCATTGATTATTTCAATAGAGTCCTTACTGGTCTTCCCAAGAATAGACTCTCATCACTGCCATCTATTTTGAATGCTGCCGCCAGATGGTCATAGTCTGCTGATCCGCTTTGCCAGTTCCTCCATTGGTTGCCCATATTCTACTATATATATATATATATATATATATATATATATATACACCATACTACACCAACATATAGCTTTACTTATCTCAAAATATCTCCAAGGACTTTCATTGGGCTGCTCCCACCCTATGGAATGCCCTTCCACGCACAAATAGACTCTCCACTAGCCTCCAAACTTTCAAGCGTTCCTTGAAAACTCCCCTCTTTAGGCAAGCCTATATTTAGGTACTGCCCACATAACACTCAGAGGCACTTACTGTATGTATTATTTAGCATCCCTTTTGGACTTGCAATGTGGTGGGACTACTATGCTATTGCTGGTGCATGTCCTTGAGTTTCCCTCCTATGTCCCTATAGATTGTAAGCTTTCAGCAGGGACCTCTTACCTCCATGTCTATAGATTGTAAGCTACTGTAGCAGCAGGAACCTCCAACCTATATGTCTGTCTATTTTACCCAGTTTGTTCTTTCAGTGTTGTCAACATTTGTAAAGCGATAGGATTGGAGAAAAGAAGACTCTTTTGCTGGGGCACTCTTAAGATTAGTAGTGAAATTGGTAATAATAAAATATAACTTTTAATCAAATTCTTTTAAAATATGTGGCAAAACAGACATATATATATATATATATATGAAGAAGAAAGGGTATAGAAGTGCGCTGATAGAAGTTTCACCAAGGATTTCACAAAAAATATATAAAATTTATTTCTTATAACAATAAAAAACAATAAAAAACCGATGGTATTTCATACAAGATTTTCACATTGAATGGTCCAGTGTTTGATACCGCTTAGAGTCAATTTTCCTGAAATCACCCTATACATTTTGTCCCTAACGGGACTTCTTCAGGGGTATAGGGGTATCAGTATGTTACTAGTATTGCATATAGTAAGAACCCAAGGTGGGTAAAACCAACGGATAAATCTGACCGGTGATCCAATGTACAATCAGAACATCGTATTCTCAGGACATGTATATATTGCTTTACAACTGATGTTTTTTTTTATAAAAACAGGGTAGACCTTCTGTGATCAGTAGTGTCTGTGTGTAGAATATCATCAGTCAGAGATGATCAGAACAGCAATCAAGATAACACACAATGATAATTTAATACTTCAATGTGTTATCAATTTCCTGCTACCTTTATTAGGTGGGATTTGAATTTCCCAGAAGCTAGGAAAGTATTTGAAGAGGTAGAATTCCTCAAGGACACAGATAATAGATACCTTAAGGAAACTTATTATCAATTAGAAAAAAGAATACTCATTCTGCTAGTTTCTAATAAATACATCTAAACGTATCTCTGCCTGGTTTTAGTAAATGCAAAATAGCAACATTGTAGCTCCGCACATATCAGTTGTGTTAACACCCAGCTCTATGTTCAGGCAGTCACTTCCTAATAATTTATCAAAAGGTACTGAAGGTTATCTCGTTTCAGGATTTTTGTCACACATACAATCCACCAAGCATTGCGGAAAAAAGAGACAGGTTACCCAGAGACTTTTTGGCTGGACTGCACATCCAAGTGTAGGATATGTCCCTAATAAACCAAAATATGTTAGAGAGCTGATGGTGGTGTGAGGTGCCTTAAATATTGGTCACCTGGCACTCTGCTGTCTCTGGGTCTTGCAGTACGCTGCAGTGGACTCAGGATGAGAAGTGACGGTACTTGTGTATTATCTGGGCGCCCGATTATTTAATCGCATGCCACTACTTAAGGCATGCGATGCGATTTTTAATTGTAAAGACCTGATTTTTAATTGTATAGTCACCCATGGGTGATTTCATACCCCCACTATCCAACTACGCATGGAGTTGATTTTATATAGTGTGGCGAGCGCATGCGAGCCACCGAGCCCGAAGCGTGGCGAGCGCAGCGAGGGGACGCGGATTACTTTACATGTATTCTGCATCCCCTCGCCACGCTACGGGCTCGGTGGCTCGCTGCACTGGCCACAGTATATAAAATCAACTCCATGCGTAGTTGGATAGTGGGGGTATGAAATCACCCATGGGTGACTATACGGTACTTGTTTCCTAGCACGGCCACAATCGTATGGATCGTGTACCTTTAAGTTAAGGTACACGATCCATACGATGGACCCGATTTCCTTTGAAATCAGGTCCATTTGGCCGGCTAGGACAAAATATCGGGGGCATCGCGTCGGTCGGGACCGTTAACAATGGTCCCGACGCGACCGACGCGATGCCCGCGATTTCCCCATAGGCTTCAATGTTAAAAAATATTTTAACATTGAAATCGTGTCAGGAAAGGTAAAATATCGGGGGCATCGCGTCGGTCGGGACCATTAACATAGGTCCCGACGCGATGCCCCCGATTTTTCCATAGGCTTCAATGTTAAAAGATTTTTTAACATTGAAATCCTGAAAAAATGTGAAAAATGTGAAATGGGCCAATATGACCCATTTCACATTATAGATGTCCCCGTCGTCACCCCACGATAGACGCCAACCCGAAGCGTGGCGAGCGCAGCGAGGCCGCGAGGGGCGGCGGTGCACGTCCTCCGACCTTTTCATTCCCCTACTATCCACGTCGGCGTGGAGTTGAGAATAGAATAGTGTGGCGAGCGCAGCGAGCCACCGAGCCCGAAGCGTGGCGAGCGCAGCGAGCCCCGCGAGGGGATGCGTATAACTTCACAGGTATACGCGTCCCCTCGCGGGGCTCGCTGCGCTCGCCACGCTTCGGGCTCGGTGGCTCGCTGCGCTCGCCACACTATTCTATTCTCAACTCCACGCCGACGTGGATAGTAGGGGAATGAAAAGGTCGGAGGACGCGCACCGCCGCCCCTCGCGGACTCGCTGCGCTCGCCACGCTTCGGGTTGGCGTCTATCGTGGGGTGGGGTGTACGCCGTGACATTTGGGGGGGTTGGGAATATTTTACATTGAATCCAATGTAAAATCGGGTCCCAGGGACCCGATTTACATTTCATTAAAAAAAAAAAATCGGGTCCAAAATCGGTCGGTCGCGTCGATCGCATCGCATGCGATGCGATCGACCCAATTTTTCCGACACGACCACCCCGATGTAAATCGGTGTGGCCGTGCTAGGAAACAAGTACCGACTATACAATTAAAAATCGGGTCTTTACAATGAAAAATCGCAGCGCATGAATTGTATGCCACTATATTGCATGCGATGCAATACAATGAAAAAATCGGGCGCCCAGATATTACACAAGTACCGAAGTGACAGGTGTAATTAAGGTCAGAAACCGAGTATCACCGAGTCACACTTCTGCTGTCAGTTTTCCGTGATATAAGGGACCTGTTGCTTTAATTGCATTGCAGGACAACCTGAATATCTGTACTACCTGATGAGAGAGCGTGAGAAAATTGGATAAGACAGGCAATGTGGCTTTCAGTGCACTATGGGTAATGCTGCAGTTGTGAGAGGAAAGAACTCTCGGTACTTATGTATTATCTGGGCTCCCATGTTAAATGCACCCCATTTTTTCATACCCCTACTATCCAACTACGCATGGAGTTGATATTATATAGTGTGGCGAGCGCAGCGAGCCACCGTGCCCGAAGCGTGGTGAGCGCAGCGAACCCCGCGAGGGGACTCGGTCTCATAAGAAAAACGGGAGCCCAGATATTACATAAGTACCGAACTCTCTGTGCGGAATTCAAACTTGCCTTCTAATGCTCCCCATACACTTGTGAGATATTGCATGCAATCATTCTATTTCGACCACATCTGGCCGATAAATCTAATGATTGTCTGCATTTTTAAGGGGGCATTCAACGCCATGCGCGGGCACACCGGTCGAATGTCAGGTCTCAAGATCTTATGTGCTGCACATAATATCTATTGAATCGCAGGAGCGATCGCGCGTGTTTTTTAACCACATACGATGCTCGAATGCAATCCGCAGGTGGGGAGCGGAAGGAACGCTTTTTCATTGGTGTGGGGATGGGGAGAGTGGGCTGGAGGGACCACTGGCGGCGCGGGAAATGGCGGGCAGAGGGCGGCATTGTGTAGCGCAAGAAGTTGCTCTAGTGGGTGGCGGGGGTCTGTGACCGGTGGCGGCAGAAGTGTTTAAAACACTGGGCGGCCCTCTGATTGGCTGAGCTATCTCAGCCAATCAGAGGGCTGGCCAGTGTTTAAACACTTCTGCCGCCACCGCTGACCTCCGCCGCCTGCTAGTGCTACTGTGGCGGCAGAATTGTTTAAAAACTGGGCAGCCCTCTGATTGGCTGAGATAGTTCAGCCAATCAGAGGGCTGCCCAGTGTTTAAACAATTCTGCCGCCACCGCTGAGTGACCCCTGCTGCCCGTTAGCGCTAGCGCTTCTTGCGCTACATAATGCCATCCTCTGCCAGCACCCAATGTGCCATCTCAAGATGGCATGCGAGATCGGATGCCGCAAAGGGGGCACTGTAGCACCACAAGATGCGATCGGGTTCGATGTACACTGCGATTGCACATCGAATCCGATCGCACATATGTATGGGCAGCATAACATTTGTAAAGCGCAATGGAATCTGCGGCACTATATAAGAAACTGTAAATAAAAATAAATATCTGTGTTACCCAGTTTGTTCTATCACTGTATACAATACAATTGTAAACCATATAGAATTTGCTGCGCTATATAGGAAACTTAATAAATAATATTGCTTACTTCTACTCCACTCATAACTACTGTGGACATTTCAAATTGAGAGGAGGGGTAATTATAACTTAAAAGCCTAATCAAGGGGTACAGGAGAGGGGGAAAAAAGGTTGTGAACTGCTGGGGTGCGGTACTCTATCAAAATCTATGCAATGAACAAGTCATCATCATACTCGTAGGGCACCAATGTGAAAATCATGCAGGTGTATCATAACAATACGTTGGCTGTAAAGCAGGAAACACGCAGCATACTACGCCTGTCTTTATATCAGGCAGGCCGATGATGTGATGTCATCGGTGTGGAGGGGCTGGGGGAGGGGGGAGCAGGGAGCTGTCACCCCTCTATGGTGCTGATTAGTTGTGAAATAGAACATACACCTGTCCGTGTTCAATATCCCTCACGCCCACCAGCCGTCCTCCTCAGAGTCCTCCTCAGCTGTCTCTGGGGGATGGAGGGACCCGAACTGGCCTGAGGAGAGGAGGAGGAGGACGACGCTGACACAGGAGCGCCATGCTCTGGCCTCAGGCCGCTTCTCGCTGCCAACCACAGCCATCACTACCATCTTGTGTGCGGAATCTCGGGTCCCCAGCCACCGGCCGGGACACTATGCTATATGCTGCATCGATCTCCTCTTAGAGGCGGCCCAGCTGTGAATCGCGACTCTGCTCCTGAAAGACGTCTCCCCGCTGGCCAGCATGATCTATCCCTTCCCAGCATCCCACCACCCGCTCATGGGCATCAGGCCTGTCATCTCCTGCCTCAGTCTCCTGTCTCTGCTGCTGTATCCTGATAGCGGGAGCTGCAGGAGGGCGTCCCCCGGTTCCCCTGCCCCGCAGCTGACAGACCTGAGATCGCAGATTACCGGGGTGGAGGAACTGTTGGAGGAATTCCGCAAACAGCTCCAGCAGCAGCGGCCGCTGCAGCAGCAACGGGAGGGATGGCAGGGGGTGCACCGAGAGCAGCAGCCGGGGACTGGCAGGGACGCTTTGACCGGTGCAGGGGTGGTGGAGGAGGAGGAGACCATGCAGAAAGAGCTGCAAGAAGTAGGTGTCCGGCCTGCGGGAGATGCAGGGGAGGACCGATGCAACTATAACCAGATGGAGGACTATATCATCCGCACGAAGGACTCGCTGGAGGCCGGGGCCACCTTCCTGAAGGCGCCGGCCGAGATGTACAGCATGAGGCAGTGCCTGGAGGCGTGCTGCTCCCAGCCCGGCTGCTCTGCGGCGGTGGTGGAGACATCGAGCCGGGGTCTGAGCTGCTTCCTGTTCGCCTGTGCTCCCCGGGGCCGCAGCGTGTGCCAGTTCTCCCCGCACAGAGACTACAGCAGCTACACCTTGGCCGTGCACAATGCCTCCTCCGGATGGGCAGCCCTGCACACCGGCACCCTGGGTATTACCGCCAAGCCACAGCCTGTACCTACCCGTAGCTCCATTATTTACTGGCTAATTCACATGCAAATAATGCTATCAGCTCGAGCATGCTTGTTATATACGCACTGACACACCTAAAGCTAGACCAGGGGTAGCCAACGCCATTCCCCAAGAGCTACCAGCAGTTCACGTTTTCCTGCTCACCTCACAGGAGCACTCATTACTGACTAACACATTTTTAAAGATCCACAGGTGGAGCTAATTATTTCACTTGTGATTGTGGGGCAGATGTATGACCGGCCATTATGGGGGAGAAGGGGTATGAGTGCAGGTTATGTACACTGATACCACATCTCCCCCATGTATGAAGAGCCAGCGTGCGGTAAAGGACAGGGGCGCTATCTGCTGATATCTAAATGATAGCGGGCCAAATGTATGAATGGTCATCATCGCTGACCGTTCTGACTGATGCTGGTTTCGGCAGCAGGCTGGCGAAGCCCTATCTCAACAGCAGGGACAGCGCTGTCCCTGCTGTTGGCTCTGGGCTGCGCTGGGGATCTCGCGTGAGAAGCAAGATCCCGCGCATTCCCAGTCCAGACGGCCGGGGGAAAGGAGACGGCGAATCAGTGTAAACTGATGCGCTATCTCCAGGAGGGGACATCGCTGGAGGGGGGAGTTAGCGCTCCCCCGCTTTGGCAGACAAGATGTTAATACATTATGTTGGTTTCCCCCTACTGCTTCACCTCGTTAATGAGGCGAAACAGGAAGTATTATAGCGGTGCGATAAGCGACGCTATAATACATCTGCCCCTCTGTGAGGAGACCATGGAAAACGTTACCTGTTGGTAGCTCTCGAGGACTGGAGTTGGCTACCCCTGAGCTAGATGGATAAAATATGATAGAAATGGGAAATAAGATAGGAATCATCCTTCAAGCTTTCATTCATTAACAGGCGCAGATAGGGAGGTAACCAGGTGCTGGTAGAATACTGGGGAAGTTGATATCTCTCTCATGCTCAGTTATCGGAAGCAATGAAATGTATTTTTCTAGTACTACTACTCCCTCGCACCTTTTAGTAATGGCTCCCATACATCTGTGAGGCAATTCCCTGACCCTGCTGAAAATGCCAATTGGGGTCCATTGATTATCGGGGATCCATTAGAATCATGGAAATTAACCATGTTAAAAATGCCTGTTTTGCCAACCATGACCATTTTCAATTGGGATTAGGAATCGTTGTCCCAGTAAATCACAGATATATGGAAGCCATAAATTCAGGTATATAATGCTCTTAATTTGCCCAACTATCAGACTGCCAGATTTTCCAGTTTCACCGACCTGCTGAAGCACCAAATCTGGTCACCAATTCAGCCGATCAGTGGCCAGAAATGATTAGCGAACCATTGTGGGATTCAGGAAAATTACCATGTTTAAAAATGCCTGATTCTCCAATCACACCCAAAAATGATTGGAATTTTAAACATGTTTAATATTCCTGATCCAAAACATGACTGTCACGGGAACAGTGGTGTTGCCACAATCTATCATTGGTGTATGGGAAGCTTTACCTTTTACTATTGGATTCATAGATTTTTGTTTACTTCCCAATAGGTCTTTGCATTGACCCACCAATATATGAATTTTTTGTTGCATGGTATTAATGCACAATGAGTAGCACATCAGTTTCCATAGTGTATGTTTTGAGATTTTGATTTGTAATACATGCACATGTTGCTGTGTGGACCAGAACACATTGTCCCCCTATCAACCCTTACTACAAGCACAGATGGATCTAAGCTAAATGCAAGTTATTTTACAGTGGCTAGCATATGCCCTCAGTTGTGCAATTACAAATGTGATCCATACAGCTTGCAGCTTGCTGCGGTTAGTCACAATCACGACTAGTAAGCAAATGCTGCCTGTCTGTGGGCGGGATTAGGGGGGCAGATCTGAATGCACTGATGATGCTGACTTTTAGTAAGCAAGGTGCATATTTTGATGAATGCTTTTTACCATGCACTTTTGCTTTGAGCAATTTATGGACCACTTTGCTACCAACTTTGCCTCAGATTATATACAGTATGTATCTTAATAAAGATGTATGATATAGTTTAGAG
Organism: Crinia signifera; assembly: GCF_055691185.1. NCBI lineage: Eukaryota > Metazoa > Chordata > Amphibia > Anura > Myobatrachidae > Crinia > Crinia signifera. The sequence goes on from NC_139219.1 coordinate 135,296,432, forward strand.
TAAACCAGTAATCTGAATGAGTGACATATATTCATAGAGGTATAATAGTCAGCAAGGAAAACACATATTTAATATCTCCTAACCTGCTTTGGAAAGGTTAAACAGTTCGGTATGCTGAGCAAGTTGACATGAGGGAAAAGGCTTCATATCTAGGAATATCTGATACCACACACTGATTGGCTGGAATTTGGTTTTAAAAAGAGCAAATTACAACATGTTTTTATACCTAAAATTCATCAAGGCCCTTTGTGCTATTTTTTACATTGCATTATGGGTAGGAAACACAGTTTTGCACCAGTGTGCCTATCTAGATTGACCAGTGCAAGTCAAGGTGTGCACCTGTTACCTGGCCTTAGTGAACACCTCCAAAACCTACAGTATGCCAAGCACTTTAGGCTATGTGTTCAGGATCCCAGCAACTGGGTTCCAGGCGGTCAAAATCCTGACAGATCCCAAGGGTGACAATGCGAGTTTGGTTTAGGTTTAGGCATGAGGGAATAAAAGTTAATAAAACAGCACCTTTTGGAGTGTAAAATGTATTCCCCAAATTCAAAAGCAGTATGTTATAACATTGGCCAATCCCAGCACATAGGGTCTATTCTCCCTTGTAGCGAGCGAAGCAAACCACCCTTCCCGCAAAGGGCCACATTGTGCTCCCCCTGCTGACAACATTATGGCTGCTGGGATCCCGCTGTCGGGATCCTAACTGTCAGAAAATCATACTGACCCCTATTTCAGTGCTTCCAAAATATGTGGCCTTGAAAGAACAGCAATATCTTCAACCCTTATAGGGCCTACACACATCCCGATTTTGGCCAGAGATATAGCATGCCAGATTTAGCATAGCAGATTTCCTTTGAGCACAAAATCATCTATATTGCTTAGAACGTGCAAAATGTGTCAACGATATGCCTCAGCGATTCTGCTTAGCGATTTAAGCATGCCAGATTCTTCTTGGGCTCAGAGAGTGTCCAGATGAGCAAAATCGGTGGTCACTTGAGCACAAAAAAAAGACACCACACAAAAGGCGCCCGATATGCAGGGTCTTGCTAAACGATTTTGCTAGATTGATGGGACATGCTCATTCTTCATCTTAATGCGATTAGGCGCGCGGGGCCGCGCATCTATATCGGTTTAGCCCCCACACACACACCGATGTATGCTTAGTTTCTAAGCGACCTTGCTAAATCGCTTAGAAAATGGCACAAAATCGGCATGTGTGTAGGCCCCATAAGTTATTCATCAACATATTCAGCATACATATAGTTCTATCAATTAACAGTTTGATGAAACATCTAATTGCTGAAATTTACCAGATGGCTTAGCAGATGGTGATATATCACTACACAGCACAGTGTAATGTAATATACACACACTGATGTGCAGTACAAAATATGTTTTCAATATGTTTCTAGTACTGAAATGTGCTTGTTATTGAAAATCTACAAGTGTGTGATATTGGATACAGCTGCGGAAGGGTGCTGGCGCTTGTCAGTTAGCTGCTATTTAAGGGAGAGTTTCTGTCAGTTTCCTTAAAAACAAGTACAAGCAGATAACAGCAGAATAGTGCTTGTGGGCAGTGATGGCTGCTGCCTCTGGCCTGCAGTGCTGACCACAGATTGCATGGGGCAGCTGGTCAGCACATATAAACAAACATGTAAATTGTATGTAGTGTATGTGCAGACTGTCTTACCCAGGGATCAGCAGCCACCGCAGTATGGGTCACAAGAACACAATGCTCAGCTTATTTATCTTCAATATGCCCAATTCCAGACTACCATTGGCTAGTTTCACAGGAGTCTGTGGTTCGGCTTATAGAAGATAGGCAGGCTGAGCACTGTAGGGTTTATTTATTAAGATGGGAGTTCTATTGAAGATTGAAGAATTGTGGGCAAGCAATGGTTTAGAGGAGGGACAGGATTCACCTATGTCAGTTCAGATATTTTATGATTGGAAGCGACAGGCACTGGTTTTGGTTATTACACTGACCATAAATAATTTTAAATAGTCCTGGACCACCTATCTGAGGCACCCTTGCAAGTGTCATGAGGCATCCCAGGGTGCCACGGCACACAGTTTGGGAACCACCGCCTTATGTGCATGGATTTTTTTATTTTTATGTTTTTTTGTTATTTATGTATTTTAATATTCATTAGATATTTTATTTTTTTCACCAAGCCACACTGCACATTTTGATTAATGAGTTTCTAAGTGCACCATTACATAAACCCACCAGCACTGCTATCTGTTTGCATGTCAGCGTCATCCTTTTTGTTTTATTTTAACAAATAAAGTATCAATAAGTTTTAAAATACTGTGCAGTCTGTAATTTTTTTTATTTGGCAAATTTTTGTCTATTTATTACAGAATATTTATATACTAAACATACAAAATGTGATTATCTCTTCTTCAGAGGCTGACAAGCCACCTCACAGTAATGCAGGACAAGATGTGGTACTACAGCTGCCTGACAACTGGGTTACATTGGATGGACGTGAAAGTAATGATGACCATGGCATTATACTTTATGAATGGACTCTGCTTCATGGAGACCGATTTGTTGATATGAAGGTATTTAGCATTATCTCCTTTTAAAGAGAGAGATCAGGTTAGAGAAAGATTCTTTCTCACTGGTGCAATTGGTATTTTTAAAGCATACTAACCAGCTATTGAGTGCTCTGTATTTTTTTGATTAAAAAACAAAAGGTACTTGTTTCCTAGCACGGCCACAATCTTGGGCATCGTGTACCTTTAAGTTAAGGTACACGATGCCCGCGATGGACCCGATTTCCTTTGAAATCAGGTCCATTTTGCCGGCAAAGGGAAAATTGCGGGCATCACGTCGGACGCGACCATTAACATTGGCCCCGACGCGACTGACGCGATGCCCGTGGTTTTTGCAATAGGTTTCAATGTTAAAATATTTTTTAACATTGAAATCGGGAGCATCGCGTCGGTCTTGTGCCATTATAATGCCACAAGGTGAGATGGACTTGATTAAGTGCGCGTCCTCCGACCTTTTCATTCCCCTACTATCCACGTCGGCGTGGAGTTGAGAATATAAAGTGTGGCGAGCCCGAAGTGTGGCGAGCGGACGCGTATACCTGTGAAGTTATATGCGTCCCCTCGCCACGCTTCGGGCTTGGTGGCTCGCTGCGATCGCCACACTTTATATTCTCAACTCCACGCCGACGTGGATAGTAGGGGAATGAAAAGGTTGGAGGACGCGCACCACCGCCCCTCGCGGGCTCGCTGCGCTCGCCACGCTTCGGGTTCACGTCAATCGTGGGGTGGGGTTTACGGTCTAAAATTGGGGGTGTAGGGAATATTTTACATTGAATCCAATGTAAAATCGGGTCCCAGGGACCCTATTCACATTTGATTCAATTACAAAATCGGGTCGGTCGCATCGCATGCGACCAAATCGCATGCGATGCGACCGACGCAATTTTTCCGACACGACCACCCCGATGGAGATCGGAGTGGCCGTGCTAAGAAACAAGTACCAAACAAAATAAAAAAAACAATTACTATTTATGTTATAAGGGCAAAGTTTTCTGAATATATAAAGGGAAGGACAAACCAACGTGAATATGTAAGTGGTAGAACCAGGGGCGTAAGTTTAGATGAGGTTCCCGGAGGCGGTACAGATAGTGCCCCCTCCCCAGTAATTGTGTGTCTACCATATAATACTGCGTGTGTGTGTTGGAGAGAGTGGGAGCTTACAGTTCCTCCTGTCTCTCCTCCTCCTCAGCAGACTCCGGGCAGCACAGGTGGCGTGTCATACATTTGGCACACCGTCTCTGACTGAATCCACACTTCTCAGGGGTCCAGCCTCCTTCATCCGGGGCTCCGGGCAGCCTGCGCACCAGCCAATCAGGGTGCCACAGGCTGCAGTTTCAAATATCATAGGACAGCCGAGCTGTCACTCAGCTGTTCAGAATACTGTAACTCTGCAGCAGGTAGCGGCGTGCGGATCACAGAGACCCTTTCAGAGCAGGGGGAGCGGGGGGCGCAGAGTTTCTTGCTAATGCCTGTTCTCTGTCTGGCGGCAAAAGGCTCCATTGCCTCCGGGAGTTACGCCACTGGGTAGGACAAACCAACCAACGGGATTATAGAGCGATATGATTTTAAAGTTATTTAAAGGTGCAATATTATTTAATAATAACATTGAGAGCAGAAGTAATAATTTATGTATTATTTCCTGACACTATAAATGGTGCCCACATCATGAAATAGTAACTTCTAACCTTCTGTAGGCCTATGTATTACAATTAAAACCTTGTCATTGTAAGGAGAGGTATCCGGACTGAGGATAGATTGACTCTAGGTCCACATTCAAAAGGTCGACAGTCAAAAGGTTGACAGGGTCCAAAGGTCAACAGCCAAAAAGGTTGACAGGGTCCAAAGGTCGACAGTGAAAATGTCGACAGTTAAAAGGTGGACAGGGTCAATAGGTCGACATTGTCAAAAGGTCGACATGCATTTTTAACAAACTTTTGAGCCGACATGTGCCGACAGGCAGTATTTCATGCCTGCCATGCACTACGCCGTGGAGGAAGAATATAACAGTGTGCCGAGCACAGTGAGCACAGTGAGCCACGGAGGCCGAAGCATGGCGTGCATAACGAGCCATGCGAGGGAACGCGGTACACTTAGACAGTGTTTATGTCGACATAGACACCAAAAAAAGAAAAGAAAATCTCATGTATATTCTTTCTTTTAATTAACCGTATTTTAAAGCTTGCAGGTCAGTTGCTTTTTTTAAACAAGAGACATCTGTTTGTTTGCATCTGTAAACATGGGCAGTGCTTGCTGAACAAACGGAAGCCAGCCAAGTATCCAGCTAGCATTGAGTTACACAGGTTAATAGAGTATGAACAGATGATCAAATACTGAAGCCAATGAAGCATGAAAGGCAGAGTTTTCTCTGAGGCTAATCACTGCAGGATTTCCAACAATGATTCTTTGTGCAGTATCTATGGACACGTTTATTAATATACTTTATAATATCTAGACAAAGGGCCTTGGGATACATTCTGTATTCGGTGGAAAATTGACCCATATACTTGTCCAAGAAAAGAATTAAAATATATTTCTATTAAAAAAAAATAGTCATCGTTATAATTAATGATGGGGATTTGCACCAGGAGTGTATTGTACATTAAACATTTTGATAAATACATGCAAATGGTGGCCAAGCGATGATTAAGAACAAATATGCATGGCACAGGATATGTAAACACAAAAAGTACACTGGACAATACAGTAACAGTCTGTCTGGAAGAATATACTGTAGTGCTGCTGGTTATTTATCTGCACAAAAAGGGTCTATTTACTAAAGCTTGGATGGAGATTAAGGGCCCAATTCAGACCTGCTTGCTGGGATGCGACTGTCCGGAGCCGAGTGAGCAGGTAAACGCCGCCTCGCACAACTGAAATCCCACCCATGTGCACGGCTGCAAATCTGAAGTGGGCCAAAAATGGATGGAGAAAAAGTTCCAGTCAATCAGCTCCTAACTGTCATGTCACGGGCTGTGTTTAAACATTGACAGGATCTGGTTGGTTGGTACTTCATCTCATTAATATAAAATTAAGATATTTTTCTAACCAACACACAATCGGAACCTTTCCAGGGCTGTTGTAACACACAATTTTCTTTTAGGTTCCTCAGCCAGGTACTTTGAAGTTATCTCATCTGCAAGAAGGTGTTTACACTCTGCAACTGACTGTGACTGACACGTCTGGTCAGATAGACTCAGACAATATCTCTGTCAGCGTCCTCCCTGCAGAACATCACAAATCAGGTGGGTGAGACTAAAAAGTATTTATTTTGACAGTGTCGCTTGTTTTTAATGAAATCATGAATCAAATCGACTGTCCTACCACACACTAAAATATTACAGAAATCATATAGTTTACTTCCTAGGGTTTATTTCACTTTTCCTGATACTTTGATATTCTGCTATGAAATATGTTATTCAACAGAGGAGAGGTCTACAAGAGATTAACGTTTAATCCCACGGAAGACTTCCTAAAATCATATTCCCTCATGCTAGACACAGCTTACAAAAATGGTGCCATCACGAAAAACCAATATGAATTTTTATTGGTCAAACATGTACGCATCCCGACCATGTACCTTTTACCAAAGGTCCACAAAAATGAGCAGACCCCGCCTGGAAGACCTATAGTCTCTGGCATAGGAGGAATGACAGAAAAGGCCAGCGAATTTGTCGACTTCCATCTGCGACAATACGTGGTGACTCTGCCTTCCTATGTCAGAGACACCATGGACGTACTTAAAAAAGTGCAAGATGTGGTCCTGAATAAAAACTCATGGCTAATTACCTGCGATGTGGAGAGTCTCTACACGAGCATTCCACATCGACAGGGCATCCATGCAGCAAGGTACTTTCTCAGCATGGACCGTGAAAATGACCTACATGAGATTATCATACAATTGCTGCGATTTGTTCTTGAGCGGAATTATTTTGTCTGCAATGAAGCCTTCTACCTCCAGGTACGGGGGACCGCTATGGGTAGCACATGTGCCCCGACATACGCGAACCTGTACCTGGGGTGGTGGGAGCGGGAGGTGGTATTCCACGAACAGAATGAACTGTACACAAACCATATACTCTTATGGTTACGATATATAGATGACCTGTTGATCATCTGGGAGGGCCCTGCAGACCTCTTTGTCATCTTCATAAATATTCTTAATACCAACAAATTCAACTTACGTCTCACCCATGAAATGAGCCAGGAAGGGGTGAATTATCTAGACCTGCGACTGAACATAGAGGAAGATGGGACCATCTCCTCGGATATGTACAGGAAAAAGACTGCCACTAATTCCATTCTGCATTCTGACAGTGCCCATTTCCCTCCTGTAACCAAGGGGCTGCCCAAAGGGGAATTTCTGCGCACAAAACGCAACTGTTCACATGAAAACACATTTACACAGAGAGCCGAGGAACTCAGTGGTCGCCTTAGGGAGAGGGGTTATAGCAACCGGGCTATCAAATCCGCATACCACCATACCCAAAAGGTCAAAAGAGAATCCCTACTGACACCCTCAACCAAAGACACTACAGGAGACCAGAAGGTCAGATTTATAGGGACCTTTTGCCAGGAATGGCAGGACATCCAGAGGATACTTAATCGACATCTGGACATCCTCAAAACAGATCCAGACTTGTCCCCCATCCTGGGCAACAAAGTTGAGATCAGTTGGCGCAGAAGCAGAAATCTGCGCGATGTACTAGTCCACAGCCATCTGGACAAGATCAAAGGACCCACAAAAATGAAGATCGGCTCACGTAAATGTGGTACATGCAAGGCCTGTGTACATATGATAACAAAAGACTCCTACCAGGATAAATTCAATCACATCTGGAAAATCAAAGATAATATCACATGTGACACGGCAGGGGTAGTGTATAATCTACAATGTCCCTGTAATAAGGCATATATCGGAAAGACCATCAGGCCCTTGAAGAAACGCATTTTAGAACATGTGAACAGTATTAAAAATGCCTCGAAAGACAAAAGAGCCATGAAGACACTTACCCCAGTGGCACGACATTTTTTTCGTTATCACCAACAAGATCCCTCAGGGCTGAAGGCATACGGGATGCTTAAAGTAAACCTAGGGATCAGAAGGGGTGACCTTGATAACGAATTGTTAAGACAAGAAACCAGGTTAATATTTCTACTGGACACAATGTTTCCTACTGGACTCAATGAGGAGAACAAGTATACAGCCTATCTCTGACTGCTATGACAATGAGAATAGACATGTAAATTATGGCATTATAGTTATCATATTAACAACTACACCACCTCAACAATACCTTCACCTTTTGGATCTAAATAATGATACCAAATTCATCATTTTGTTATCAACATTATGTACATTACAACACGGATGCACTATATTTTCACAGCAATAACCAGACTGCCTTCTGTCTGGTCATATATGCTCACCCCCCTGTTTTGTGAATTTTCACGGCTGTTTCACTTTATTTTAGAAATGCAGTATTCACCAATACTCACTCCCGTTTTTTCCTCTCCTAACTCCCCCCTCCCCTTTTGTATTACATACACCAATCTTTATCAATATATTTACCCTATGTTTTTTACACATTAATGAACAGGGCTCAATTACACCCTCGAGAGTCATGGATATCACAGACCTCACATGCTATAGACCTAGCATACTCACAAGATACTGTCAGAATTTTCACATAAAAATTTTGACTTGTATCGTTTGAATATAATATTTTATTACACACTTCTTCGATATATTATCATGTTCTCATAATTTCCCATCATTGAATGGGTTATCGAAACACAGGTGTTAATCACAACACACCATATGAATTTTAAGACCCAGCACACATTGAGCAATTTTTGATATGCTGCTTTATATATTTTTCCTGGTGATGAATATTCAGATCGTCATGACAGATATGAGGCTGACAACATCATACGCCATGAACGTAAAAAATTTTTTTCAGTTAAAAATCACACTACCTCATCGAAACATTTCTCTCTTTTTTGATCATTGATCTCCATCAATATTCTGGAATTTTTCCGAAATATATGTATTGACTTCTCTGATACCTTTTTTCCTGAAGTTTCTATTTATTTATCTTATTATTTTCTTATCTCTTTGAGATCAGTTTCCATTGGAGTACAGATACCAATGCCTGAATGTCCATTACGAATGTTCAATAATTTTGAACATTAAAAGATAATGAGATTTCAATCTCTTGCCCAAACCTCAGCATATCATTATATCGCCCCTTACATCTTGTCCTTATCGTACATCATTACTTATATTATAGATAAGCATGAAACCACCGGTGGAACATATGTCACCATTTAAGATACTTCAGCTGCTTGAAATATGGCCTGATCGGTATAAATGTCTTGAGACTGGCATTCTCATGATCCGCAATATATACCAACCTGTATTAACATCATGGATGATATGTCCAACCGTATTATACTTACGAAACCTGGGAATTCTCCAAATTTGAAATACCCATCTGAAATACTCAGTAGCTGCTGAGATCAAGATATCCCACAAGGGATCACTGACATAAGATCCAACATACAGTAATGATCACTGAGTGATCACTGAGACAAAACCCCACATACAGTAACGAGCAATACTTACCTAATACACACTGACGAGATCCCATGTATAGTAACGAGCAATACTCATCTAACACATATTGATAAGTATAAACACCAGTAATGGATGTAAACAAACGAGATATGGCAGTGACATATCCAGGATCCAATCAGCGCCACAGTACTGTGGGGCAGACAAGGTAACTGGACGGAGTACCTGCTAATCAAGCGAGCCAGCCACACCCATCGGGGAGGACGGCAATATGATTGAATGCGGTCAGCATACAAGGGCGTGTGTAGTAACCACGCCCATCGACCAACCCCACGCCGCACAGACTACGGAGCGGACGTGGGACTGGATGCGACAGCTGTCACTCACATTTAGGAATGCCACGCCCATGTAGGGAGGGGTATAAAGGTAGCCTCAATATGGCCAGTCGGGTTGGCCTTGAAAAAGCTACCTGCGAAGCGTACGCCGGCTAGCGGTGACGCTCCTGAGACTTGCACACTGACTAGGATGTATTTTGATCTGCATTTTTTTACAGGAACCCCATGAGCGGTGTAGTGTGCATAGACCTGACTAGGTGGTGAACACCACTGGGGATAATTTGCTAGTCACTCCTGACCTTACGGTTGAGTGACATACAGGAGGATCACACCCTCTCTGAGGAATCTTGGCTAAAATCCAGGACTCTATTACAGAGCCCCGCAGCGCCTATTGATTAGTGCTCAGAACTGTGGTAGCCTATCCACGAGAATCTGAGACATACTGTGTACACAAAACGCTGCACTAACAAGTGGATAATTGCCAATCCCTACAAAGGGAATACATTGTTTCCTTCCTGTTACAAGTCCACACAGCAGCAAACCCATTCCTCTTGAATTAAATATTTTGTCAAGTAATCTGTATGCTTTAATAAAATACCACCAGAGTGGTGATCATATTATAAACAGCCTGATTGCACTATTGTAGCGGTGATCACATTATAAACAGCCTGATTGCACTACTGCAGCAAGTCAACTGCTACTTTATAGTGAATGTTAAAAAAGCACGACTGATACACTAGTCGACATGACAGAGGCGACTCTTTAAGTATTTTTAGTAGAGTATAGCAAAAGTCCCAATAATCAACTGATTGCATCAGTATACTCTTATCTAAGTACAACTTGGGTTAACAGCGGACAAGCTACACCCACAGTTGATATTATTGGGCGTAATACGGCTCTACTAGGTTGACACATATAGTCGACACTTGTGTCTGACATAATCAATAAATATTTGGCTGTGACAATATAGACAGCCAATAATAGATCCCATCGGCAATAAACCTGGGACAGATTACCGGGTGATAAACCAGGGATATTAGTCGACACCGGTGTCAACCCTATACACAAAGTGCCTCTTATCCTGAGGGATTTCTAGATGAGATACCCAGATTATTCACTGTGAGATTATATCTGGGGACCTTAGAGAAGCTACAGTCGACAATTAACCTATGATGTACCTACAATCACGCTGGTCACCACTCTTGTGTCAGACAACTGCACCTACACCCATGGGCAAATAGCCATTAAGACACCTATTATTTTGAATTATACAAATAACATTATATAGAGTGTCGGCCAATTACAATACCTGTATCATTTACATTTGATCCACGGTCAATAAGTGTGTGAAGTCGGAGAATCACCGTTTTTTAAACACATTTGCGTATATGTTGTGTCTGTGTGTTTTTATATTTCGCCTTTCTAGAGTACTAATAAAAGTTAATTTTTATTCGTGCATATTTCAATAGGTGCACCACGTTGAGACATACTTTCCTTTTTTTGTTTACTAGCTGGGAAGTAGCATCCTCATGGTCCATCCCACCCACTGTTCAGTGCCGCTACTTGTTCCATCAATGGCAGGGGGGAGGGGGAGGGCAATTGCATTATTTTCCAGTGTCATTTGGGAGGCTGGTATATTCTCTTAAGCCAAGCGTGTAGTATGCTGTACATGTCATCTACAGTAATTTGTAAAAAGAAAGGGATGTCTATTTCTGTTGAGAGATTTTCCTAATATTCTGGATAAAGGCTCCAAGCTTTTCTGTTTAGTTACAACATTTAGATCTGGCCTGGCCAGCCTGCAGCATTCCAGCTGTCCTGAAACTACAAGTGCTAGCATGCTCAGCCACAGCTTTCCTATTTGGGAATGTAAAAACTGTGGCAGGGCATGCTGGGATGTGTAGTTTCAGAAACGCTAGCGCTTCACAGGTTTGCCACTTGTTTTCTTAATAAATTTACATTGCCACCTACTGTAGCAATACATATATTTACTAATGTACAATTGCTGTGAAATGTCTGATTGGGTCTTATGATTAGTCATTCCTCTCACGCACACCTTCCACTGCAACACAGTCTCAGTTTTCAGATGTTCTTGTACTGTAGGAGAACATTGGTGCTGCTTGCAGCAGCTACTGGGACTACAGAGATGGGAACAAGCCAATTTGTAAAAATGGGGCAGATGTATGAACTTAAGTGCATATTCTGCACTTAATGCTAGTTAACTGGGGGGAATAACATTTTTTCAAAATAATTACCAGCGCGCCTAACGTGCGCTAGGGACAGCCCGGCGTTAAATGCTTGGCGCAGCTGTCCCCTTCAATCCCTCCTAGGCATATATAGCCTGTAAACCCGCTTCACCAGCTCAGGGCTAGCGTTGTCCTATTCCCACTGCAGGGACAATGCTAGCCCTACTGCTGTCTCTGGGCTGTGAGGGGACACCACCGGAGGGGGAAATTTGCTCTCTCCCGCTTCAGCAGACAAGATGTTAATACGTATTGTCGGTGAACCTTCCTGCTTCGCCTCGATAAGCACCGCTATTATACAGATAGTCGCTCTCATCAGAGCGGCTCCCATCACGCAATAGCCATGCTGTGATGCCGGCGGGCAGGGCATGCACATCACATTCTGGACGTGCGAGCGTGTGGGATGCTCGCGCATCCACATCCCTTGGCCTGTCCTCTGTCAGCTAGTGAAATCTGGCGCACTGTCGGCAAGGGACAGTCTGGCTCCATCTGTACATCTACCCCAATGGGCCAAATGTATCAAGCCTTAAGTGGAGAGTGATAAAGAGAGATACAGTACCAAGCCTTAATAAGTGATAAAGTGGAGAGTAATAAAGAGAGATACAGTACCAACCAATCAGGCTGTGTATGATATGGCTGGTACTTTGCCATTCTTTATCACTCTCCACTTTATCACCAGCTGTAAACATACTGTACTTGGAATACTACTCTTGATTTGGGGCAGCATGGATGGTGCAATGGTTAGCATTACTGCCTCGCAGCACTGAGGTCGTGGGCTCGATCCCCACCATGGCCCTAACTGTGTGGAGTTTGTATATTCTCCCTGTGCTTGCGTGTTTACTCCGGTTTCCTCCCACAATCCTCAAATATACAGTTAGGTTAATTGGCTCCAAACAAAATTAACCATAGAATGTCTGTGAGCGCGTGTATATGTGGTAGGGAATATAGATTGTAACCTCCACTGGGGCAGCGACTGATGTGAATGTTCAAATATTCTCTGTAAAGCGCTGCAGAGTGCAGAATATGTGTGCGCTATATAAGAAACTGTTATTAATAATAATAATATTAATTTGCGTCCTGCATGAATTGACATTGGCCTGTCCTACCTTGAAGTAATCTTATTGTTTAACCTTTAAGCTTGCACTTTGCCATTAACAAACTTACAGATACAAGCACCATATGTCCGAAAGCAGTACACTGAGTAGAATAGTTATATACAATATCCTTTATCAAGATTACCTGAAAGGTAAAAAAAGGGGCAGACTAGATGGGCCAAATGGTTCTTATCTGCTGTCAAATTCTATGTTTCTATGTTTCAAAGTCTATTTTACCTTTACTGACAAAATGAAAATCAAGGTGATAAATACTGTTGTAATTCCAATTTAACATGCAGAACGAAAGGGAAATTTTGACGGAGGGAAACTAATGTTATGAGGAGATATAAGTGTTGTAGAAATCGGATGATCTATGTCTCTTCAATCATGTCATTTAAATGTAAATGTTCTACTCATTCATTTTGAAAATGGTGCCACCTAGAGGCACAGAATGAGAATTCTGAAAAACTCCACTATTCGATATACAGTATATATATTAAATCAGAAAAAGTATTTTATAGATCAAAAATCAGCAAATCACAACATACCTTCAATATTCTATTCTAAATATCAATGGAAGCAAGAATTACTTTTATAATAATTTGACTTAAGGAGATATAATAGAGAAGGACTATTTCCTTTAAAAGAAAATTCATGTTTTTATATAAAATCTTTTTCATTTCCCAGTATAATTTTGACATTTTCTTTTGCATTTTGAAATGATAGCTAGCTTTAAAATACATTATTCCTAAATTGAAGCTTTGTCTTCTATGAAGAAGCGTGACATGGCTGGGACGCCCAATTCCCATCACATTGTTGATTTCCTACAAGTCCCAGCACAAAATACTGTCAGTGCTGTTTCTCCGTGGCGGGGCTGATTGTTATTATTATTATTATTTATTATTATTATTATTATTATTATGTAAATATTACAGTACACATCATATAAAGGGCAGGATGTACTAAAGCAAAAATGTGGTATAAACCCTGTCATCTGGGTTTTTACCGCATTTTGGTATAATCTAAAACCCAATTGCCGGGTTACCACCATGGAGGGTATCGCCGGCAAAAGCTGGTGATACCCCATAGAAGACTAAGAGCTTCTCATTGTGACCCCTGCCACCCCGCAATGATGTGCGCTGCCCCGCCTCACCAGTGAATTCAGTTTCCACCTATGCAACATTTGTTGCTTATGCAGTGCATATAAAACAATTAGTTTCCTTGGTACTTATTTCCTAGCACGGCGCCCACGATCTAGATTGTATATGTCGGGACGATATCGCAAGCATTGCATGCATCTTATGTGTTTGTGCATGGACGAGATCGACGAGATATACAATCTATACAATTGAAAAGATTTTTAATTGTATGTACAATATCGCATCTTATGGATCTCATGGATCTCATGCATCCATAAGATGCATAAGATCCATAAGATAAAAGATCCATCAACACCAACCCGAAGCGTGGCGAGCGGCGGCGGTACGCGTCCGACGACCTTTTCATACCCCCACTATCCACGTCGGCGTGAAGTTGATTTTATATAGTCTGGCGAGTGCAGCGAGCCCGAATTGTGGCGAGTGGACGCGCATTACTTCACAGGTATTACGCGTCCCCTCGCGGGGCTCGCTGCGCTCGCCACGCTTCGGGCTCGCTGCGCTCGCCACACTATATAAAATCAACTCCATGCCGACGTGGATAGTGGGGGTATGAAAAGGTCAGAGGACGCGTGCTGCCGCCCCTCGCGGGCTCGCTGCGCTCGCCACGCTTCGGGTTGGTGTTGATGGATCTTTTATCTTATGGATCTCATGGATCTTATGCATCTTATGGATGCATAAGATCCATGAAATCCATAAAATGAGATCCAAAAGATGCGATATTGTACATACAATTAAAAATCTTTTCAATTGTATGCCTTAATTAAGGCATACAATCTTATGCGATGGGCGCCTCGCTAGGAAATAAGTACCGTTTCCTTTATTAGACACAGTAGAAGGCAACAATATAAGTAACAATATAAGACGTATCTATATACACTGATTCTCCTAATTTCATTGCTGGAAAGCAACTACATGGTTTCTTTCAAAACCCATTTGTCATAGCATTACAAGTGAGATAATAGGAGTTATTTAAATAAAAGTGTACTCAACAGGCACATATAGAATACGCCCACACCTGCTATTTTTTTTAAAAACCACATCTATTTTGTTTGTCCCACTTATATGTTGTTTGTGTGTTTTTAGATACTTCACAATTGTATTTATTACTTAAATAAAGGTTACATTTTATGTGTACTACTTCTTTCTGGTGCATGACAATTCTTTTCTTTGCACATATTTTCCTAGCCCGTACTTCCACTTCCGGGTGCAGGGCGGATGACTCATCCGGAGTCACTGGACCTGCAGCAGCCAGGCACAGGAGGAGGGGTGAGCCACCGAGGACCCCCTGACACATCGCCGGCTGCATCGCAAAGGGCAGCTCTTAACCCAAGAGATAATAATCACATATGCGATTATTATCTATGCAGTAGCCGGCAATGTGCGGTGGAAAAGGGCTGCTGATGTTAGTGCATCCCGACCCATGTCTTATTACATAAGCCTTACACCGTGCATCCCTCATTTATACCTTTATTTATCATCCAATGGGACACATTAGGGCTTATGTAATATCCTGCGATCTGCAGGCTGTACAGTAGTTCCAAGTAGTCTGCCCATATTTTTATAGTGGCAATCATTTACAAGATTGGTTTTGCCTTGTAACTGATCACCACAAAAGTGATCTCGGATGAGCTGAAGGTTGGATGGATATTCCCTTCTCTTACTTGGGATGGTCTAATTTAACCAAAATGATCTCCTTCACAAGGCTCAGGTATCTTCTTTAAGTTCTCCTCTTGTTTCTTACTGTTAAAAATTAGCCTCGAGATTGCAGTAGACTAAGGCGAATGATGGGATTGGCTTCAAAGTCATACATCCATACAGTCAGGCAGCCATGTTTTGGTACCGATCTGATTGGATTCATAATAGCAATACTTTTGAGATTTTCTGTTGAAAGATGTTTTATGGACAGTGGGAGTTTACTTACTTTTCCAACATCTCCAAGACCAGGGGTATCTTCAGAGTCTAAAAGATAATCCCCTATTGTTGAATACCTGGAGATTATGGTACACAAGGCAGTATTGATGTTTAAATTTGGTTTACATTTTTCTACTTTTGGATTTGATAGCTGCACTACAGCTTTTTAGTAAGACATTCCCATCGGCCATGTATAATAGAATGTTTTCTTTTTCCTCTACTAGAGGGCACAGGATAATCCTTACAGTGGAGTATACTGTAGGCTTGGCTGGCAAATCAAAACTCCCACAATGTATGCCTCTCAGTCCCCTATACCCTGCCCCCAAGCCCCGGCCTGCCAGATTTTCTTTTGGTGCGAAGTCAGAGTAGGCACTGTTTATAAAGCTGGCCATAAATCAGAAAGATTGATCTTAAGATCGATTGCGCTCATGATTGTGTACAATTTCCCTTGAAATCCCCGGCAGTCCTTGGGGGTTTTTTGGACACACAATCTACTCACAATCCATCATACAATTAGTCATACCATCCATCTGCTGCATGATTTGTGTACACAAGATGTGCACACAATCTGCATACAAACCATCATACAATCAGTCATACAATCCATCTGCTGATAGATTGTATGATTGTGTACACAAGATGTGCACACAATCTGCATACAATCCATCTTACAATCAATTGAGATTGTATGTTTGGGTACAATATCTTTCTGATGTATGGCCGCCTTAAGCTTCTAAATGTTCCCTGCCCTTTTGTGAGAGCTCCCGCAGCACTGATATGCTGCTGAGGAATTTGCTATCTGTGGCTGTTGGTATAACTGTTCCAGCTGCCGCCCCTCCAATGCTGTCTCGACCGTGAACTCTACTGAGAGCGGCATGTCAGCTCTTCAAGCTACACTCGGTCCCCCACCACACTGATTTGCCACTCAAGTCCTCTGCTTAGAGTGGCCTGTCAGGTCTTCCAGCCACCCCCACACTGCGCTGACACGCCGCTGAGAACTCTTAACAGCGGCTATCCTGCTATTCCAGGGGGGTGCCCTACAAAAAATCCTAGAGTGAACACTACTTTGCCTAAAGATGTTTTGAATTTATATTGCATAAGGGATATGGTGTTTAAAGCTGCACTATTTTTTTTACATATTTATATTTGATTTAAAGAGTTTCTTGTCACTGGATTATTCACTATATGGAAGTAGAAATGTTTTTATTACGTCTTCACATTCCTCTTATCCAGTATATTTATACCTCATCCTGATATAGGAGTAAACAAGCAGTTCTTTCTGCCCTCAGAGCTAGTTCTGTGAATTCATATTTCCACTTCAAGAATATTTATGTAAAGCTATAAACACAGTGCCAGTTCTCCGCACCACTTTTTTTTCCCAGCTCTCATTTAAAGGGGCATACACAAGTAGAGATTTTGTGCTTTTTTCTAAAGGTGCGTACCCAAGGTACGATTTATGTTCCGTATGATATTGTATACGATTTCCCAGGAAAGTCCCAGTGGTCAAAAGCATAAGATTTGTGCTTAAAATAACGTACAATGTGCATAATATATCATATAAGATATGACATCACAGCTGTACTACACTATACTATCTTATGCTTTCTAGCCAGATTGAGTTGCATGCTCACCCGAGCAGCTCCCTCCCAGACGACCGGCCGGAGCGCGCATCGTACATCGGATAGTGCATACACACGGTAAGATATAGTGTACTATCTAGCATGCTATTCCAAACTAGCTAGATAGTGTGCTAGATTTTGCACTATATCGTACCGTGGGTACGCACCTTTAATGGTTTGACTAGATTACATAGAAAGTAAGCACAGATTGCTCTGTGTGTATGCCCCGAGCGATGGCGATGCACGGTCCCGTGCGTCGCTATCGCCGCTAGTTAAGTCAGTGCATGCAGTCAAAATCTTGTCAAACTGCTTAGCAAGTGACTGCAAATTGCTCTGTGTGTACAGAATGAGCGATTGCGACTTACGTCATCCTGAACCACTACCCTGCCTTTTTTTTGTCGCTTAGCACACATCACTGCATGTGTATGGGCGATATAGACACTAGGAAATCACCTACCCTAAATAACTTAGCAAAAACGTTTAGCACACCTTAACGTGTGTGTACTTCTCAGGTAAGTATAATTCCAATAATGTACCCATTGGTTTTGTTAAAATATTATTTTATGAAGGGTAATATATTCATATTAAGCATAAGGAATAACAACATAGATTTTAACACTGTTATACAATGCAAGGAAATTGCACTCAAAAACAACACAAGATTTACTATACTGGAATATCTTCTCATTGGTTAACTTTGATGCCAGTATAACATGAATTAAAATGAATAACACACTATGCAGAGTAGGGAGATTATGTGCAGAATCAAAGTTACAAGTACTGTACTTTCAATAACAGTAACCGCATTTATGAAAATGCTACAATTTTCATAGTTAAACAATAAATGGTCCCTGAACACAGTACAGTGTTTCTGAAATAATGTTTACATGCAAGTCTTCTTAAACAGTTCTTCTAAGAGAGAATAAATCATAAGATTACAGAACTACAGTAGTCACTATTTGGACAATCCTGAGAAAACCATTCCTAAATTTCCTACACAGTGTAGTTTTTCAGTTGCGTGCACGTTTGTAAGCGTTCCGGTGGGGAGAAAGTCAATTGTACTCTTGGTAATTCAACTGTATGCACTTTAGAATAAATATCTCTGAGCAATTAGTTATTAATAAGTGCTTTCTTACGTACCGTAGATCCACAGGGCTGGTTTCTGTCTTTGGCAAAAATTACATACTGCTTGAAAAAGTCTGTTCACAAAGTTACATTATATTTGCTTCAGACACTAAGGGTGACATTTAATAGAATGAGAGTTTTAGTTACTTTCCAAAATCGCCCATTATCGCACTTTTTAAAATCAAATTTTTTGCAGCAAAATCGCAAATTTAATGAGCTGCGTGTTCCGGGCAAAAAAGTGCAATAATGGGCGATTTTTAGTCATGAAAATGTGTGATTAGTTTAGTTTTTTTGGGCATAAGGTTCCTGAGCATAACCAGCCCCGGGCTCATTGAGCCGGACCTGGTTCCAAAAATACGGGGGACAAAAAGCATAGGGGTCCCCCGTATTTCTGAAACCATCCCCGGACTCTTGGACCGGTCCTGGTTCCCCCAATAAACGGGGACAAAAAATCTGGGGGTCTGTGCATGGTCCTGTCTTAAAAAAATGTAGGGGTCCCCCCTATTTCTGAAACCAACCCAGGACTTCAAAATACGGGGGACCCCTACGCTTTTTGTCCCCCGTATTTTTGGAATGTTTGGTTATGCTCAGGAGGGGGGACCTCACGCCATTTTTTTTTTTTTTAAATTAACTTTTGCACATTTTTTAAGACAGGACCATGCACAGATTGCAATGCATGGTTCTGGCAAATTCGCCTGTCAGAACCTGGTGTGCATGTGTGGCGATTTTTAGTAACATTTTCCCGTTTTCGCATCTCATTAAAATTGCGATTTCTATACTTTATAATGGGAAAACATCTGAATGCGAGTTCCGGTGGTACTAAAAATCGCACCTTCAGAATGTGCGATTTCGCTGCAAAATCTGCGGTTTTGCAGTTTTTCGCATCTCATTAAATATGTGATTTTGGGAAATGTGTGATTTCGGCCGTTTTTTTGCCAAAAAAATTGCAAAAATCACACAGCCTCCATTGGCAGTAACACTGCAGCACTCCTTATTTACTG
Source organism: Crinia signifera (assembly GCF_055691185.1). Lineage (NCBI taxonomy): Eukaryota > Metazoa > Chordata > Amphibia > Anura > Myobatrachidae > Crinia > Crinia signifera. The sequence goes on from NC_139219.1 coordinate 135,316,056, forward strand.
CTCTGATCATCACCTCAGACCTTGCGCAACTGCTGCTCTCACTCCGCTGTCATCTACTCACACTGGTCATTTGACCAGCTCCTGACCTCTTAAACAGTTGCAGAGGCTGTTGGGAATTTTCTATCTCAGTGTGTAGTGCAATGCACCAAGTCAGACATACAGTTATACATCGCAGGAGCAGGGTATTACATGTGTATGCCCCTTAAGGGTTCAGGATAAACCCAGGAGAGGAGAATAGGAGAATAGGATGCTGATACTTATTGCAGCGACCTTCTTTCCAACACTATTTACTGTAATAGGGAAAACAGAAAGTACAGTAGATCTGATGTAAAACATAAATTGACAGCTGTTACCATTGATTTTATAACATGAACAGTAACAGCTCAGTACATTACTGGTTTGTAGAGCTACCACCTCTTCTGGAACCAGTACTTCTAGGTATGTTATTTGGTAACATTGTTACCAGAATAGATCAGGAAGTACATTTGGAGTGGTGCTACAGAAGCTCTGAAAATGGAACCAGGAAGCTTACTTTGTATTCCACTGCTGATACTGTATTTTACATTGTCCATGCCTGAACTTTGCTTTAATTGCAAAAAAAAAAGTATTTGGGGTTGGGATGCCAGCCGAGCTCAGAGGTTTTTTTTAAAGGGGCATTTCCTTGTAAATGACTGCACCTTTAAAAAACCTCTGAGTTTTGCCGGCTTCCTGCACGGCCACCAGAATTGCACCACATTACACTTGAAATGTAGAAAGTGAGCAACACCAGTTTATGCTGAATGTCTTTATTTACATTACAAAGTATTACCTGTGTGCACTAGTAATTTGTGAACATGGAATTCCGTTATATTCATTGACTGTACATTGATAGTCAACATGTGAAGTTCCCTTCTTGTTTAGCTTGCTATAATCCACATTTTCTTTTGCAGCTTCCTCGGCATGTACTGGTGTTTGCACCCGCTACCAGTTTATCTGTGATGACGGGTGTTGCATAGATATTACTCTGGCCTGCGACAGAATACGGCAGTGTCCGGATGGCTCTGATGAAGCTTTCTGCCAGAACTGTGAGTCATCCTGAATTACATGCAGAAGCAGAGTCATGGGCTAAGGGATTTGATCTGTTTATGAATTATGCAAATGAAGTATTTTAGGAAACTGGAAAATATGTAGTTTATTCTACAGTAGCTGACATGATGATCTCACAATGGACAGCTCTGTGCTGGTACAGCTGATACTTGCAGTCATATGCTCTGACCTTTCTTTAAATCATTATATAATATATATATATATATATATATATATATATATATATATATATATATATATATATATATATATATATATATATATATATATATATATATAGGAAAAACACATATTGCTGCAAAAAAAATCTGTTTTAATATCTATGCTAATAAGGTATTTAGGATGTGGCATTCATGTTTACAGAACCCACATGGTCTGCAACTTTTTAGAAGGGGTGTGCACCCCGACATTTTGATGTTTTGATCTCCGTGTTTTGGATCTGAATTTATTTTGTGGGTTTTGGATCTGTATCTTTTTTTTTTTTAAATCATAAAACAGCTAAGATCACAGATCTGGGGTTTTTAGTTCCTACAGTTTTATTAACCTCAATAGCGTTTATTTCCACTCGTTCCAGGCTATTCTGAACACCTTACAGCTCACAATACTGTTTTTAAGCCAAAATGTTGCACTGAGGTAGCTAGATGACAAACACCTGGCTTATCTAGGAGTGGCACTGCAGTGGTCGAAAGGATGGCAGTTTTACAAACTGTGCCAAAAAATGCTCCAAAGAGCACATAATGCAAAGAAATGAGGTGCAACATGGAATTGTCATTGGGCCCACCACCCACCTTTATGTTGTATTAACAGGACATGCACAGTTTAACACACCAACCATTTCAGCCACAGGGTCTGCCAGAACTGTGGCTGAAATAATTGCTTTGTTTGGACCCCCTTAAAAAAAGAAGGGTACTCTTTACCTAGAAGGGCGCCCGTCGTGGTGATCGCGTCCTCCGACCTTTTCATGCCCTACTATCCACTAGGGCGTGGAGTGAGAATAGAATAGTGTGGCGAGCGCAGCGAGCCACCGAGCCCGAAGCGTGGCGAGCGCAGCGGATACCTTCACAGGTAAACGCGTCCCCTCGCGGGCTTCACAGGTGTCCACGTCGCCACGGACACCTGTGAAGCCCGCGAGGGGACGCGTATAACTGTGAAGGTATCCGCGTCCCCTCGCGGGGCTCGCTGCGCTCGCCACGCTTCGGGCTCGGTGGCTCGCTGCGCTCGCCACACTATTCTATTCTCACTCCACGCCCTAGTGGATAGTAGGGCATGAAAAGGTCGGAGGACGCGTACCGCCGCCCCTCGCGGGCTCGCTGCGCTCGCCACGCTTCGGGTTGGCGTGGATCGTGGGGTGGCGTTAAAAATTTGGGGGGACATTTAAGGGTTAATTGTGCCTATTTGGGCTCTGTGGCCCATTTAACATTGATTCCTATGGCAAAATCGCGGGCATTGAGCCATTTTACATGAAAATCGCGCTCAATCAGCCTTTTTAACATTGTTCCCTATGGGAAAATCGCGGTCATCGCGGGTAGCAGATTTTTATGTACCCGCGATTTACCCGCAATGCCCGCGATGACCGCGATTTTTACCCCCGACGCCCGCGATTCCAATCGCTGGCGCCCATCTAGGTAAAGAGTACCAAAAGAAGCAATTAATCTCTTCTTGCACAAACTTGCTCTACAGAGGGATGGCGTTATCCTCATCCTCCGATTCCTTAGTGTTTACATCATCCTCTTCACAGACTTTTAATTTGTGCTCATTGGAATTCACCATCACAAGTCCCTCTGTACTTTGTGGAGGCAATTTCTGATACAGATTTTGGAACTTATGTATTTGCCGGGCATCCACTAAGCAAATAGCTTAGTGTGCGATTCTGCGTAAGAAAATCGCATTGCATCACATTTGTTTTTTGCATGCGATGTGATTTTCCTATGTAAAATGCGATTTTATAGGGTGCGATGCCATTTAATGAACTACAGTATACACTTGTATGATATACAATGGGATTTAGGCACCCCCTCACTATCCACACCACCCTGAAGCGTGGTGAGCGGCGGCGGAAAGCGTCCTCCCGACCTTTTCACACCCCCACTATCCACATCGGCATGAAGTTGAATTTAAATAGTGTGGCGAGCGCAGCGAGCCACCGAGCCCGAAGTGTTGGCGAGCGGATGCGAATTATGTTACATGTATTTAGTGTCCCCTCGCGGGGCGCCCTGCGCTCACCACTCTTCAGGCTCGGCGGCTCGCTGCGCTCGCCACGCTATATAAATTCAACTCCGTGCCGCTGTGGATAGTGGTTGTATGAATAGGTCGAGAGGACACGTTCCACTGCGCTCGCCACGCTTCAGGGTGGCGTCGATAGTGGGGGGGTGCCTAAATCCCATTGTATGTCATACAAGTGTATAGTACATTAAATGGCATCGCCATTAAAATCGCATGCGATTTTATGTGCGGTGCGATCTCATCGCTCCGCCCAAGGCCAAAGAGCAGTGAATAAATTACATAGGAAAATTGCATCGCATCACATGCAAAAAAATTGCATGCGATGCAATTTCCCTACGGTGCCGTACATATGTTAATTGATGGCCCTGCTAATACATGAGTACCCAGATTTTCCTTGTTTTCCTTGTGGAATTTATAATACATTTTGATGAACATTCTTTTCCACATTTTGTGGAAATTACCTCCTACGCCGGTTGCTGATGAGGTTCCCATCTTCACTAAAAACTCTTTCAAAGTACACAATGAAGAGAAGACAACTTAGATAAAACAAAGCCAGTTTGTGTAGGGGGTCTTACTGTCTAATCAAATTTGCCGATGACACTGCTATTATTGGCTTCATCAAAGACAGGGACGAATTGGCCTACAGACAAGAATTGGACCGATTGGCCTGGTGGTGCAGCAGCAACCATCTAGAGCTCATCTCACTCAAAACCGTCAAGATGGTATTGGACTTTAGGAAGAAGTCCTTCAAATTCCTAGGAACCACAATTTAGGGACCTTAAATGAGGGCCTAACAATGATACTATTGTTGGAAAATCGCAGCACAGGCTGTTCTTCCTTAAGCAACTGAAGAAGTTCAACATCCCACAGAAGCTTTTGCTCCTCTTCTACGCCGCGATTGTGGAGTCTGTATTATGCTCCTCGATACTGGTCTGGTACACTTCCGCTAGTGAGAGAGACAAATGCAGACTCCAAAAGGTAGTCAGAACTGCAGAGAAGATCATTGGGGCTGACCTTCCCTCTGTCCAGGACCTGTACCTGTCCAGATCAAAAAATGCAGCCACAGAACAGTTGTAATACCAGCTTATGGATGTAAGCAGCGGTGGGTAAACTTGTAAGCAGCGGTGACCAGTACCATACAGCTACAAAAACGCGTTTCTCCGCCTCTGTATATGTCAGTGGCTTCCTCAGTTTGACCAAACTGAGGAAGCCGCTGACATATATAAGATTAGCTTCCACATATTTTTATGACAGGTAGCCACGATTACTGGTTTTGCCTATTACATTGAGCATAATGAATTTTAAATGATCCTGTATCACCAACCCGAGGCACCCTAAGGTTCCAAGGCACCCCAGGGTGCCATGGCACACAGTTTGGGAACCACTGCTGTATACAATAATCAATAGGCAAAACAAATGGATGCAAGTGAATAGTCGTAAATCTACTATTATTAGTTCAATTTGTTGGCTATGTGAGAACTAATTAAATAGCCCTACTGGATATTAATCAGGCATTTTACAGTATTTCTAGAACTGTTCTTTTATATTTGACACTACTGAATATGCTGCTGCTGCTAATCATTTTTATTTAATTTAGTCAACTCTGGCCGGAAAACTGTTGTTCACATCTCTGAGAACTCTGATATTCGAGCAAATGAAGGACGTATAATCGACACAAAACAAGACTCTGGAGTGGAAAAATCCAAGATTATAGCCCAAAATACATTTGAATCCACAAATGCAGAAAAGGATCTGACGCTTCCTCAGGAATTAACTGACAATAGTATTCTCAATAAAGGTAGGATGTGCGTATAAAACAGTAAAGGTGTTATATGTTGTTCTTAGATAACACATAAAGTGGTATTTGATGTGTTGCACTGTCTATCCTGCTAAGATCAGAGCGTTTTGTCTATTAGCATAGAAAAAACGCTGCTCCATATGGATCGTGGGTGCATCGCATGTGTGCTGAGTGATTGGTCAGCACCGGCTCCCTATCACACTGTGTGTACCTGGTTCAAAAGTGGTATAACAAAGTCCCCCTAGCAGTGTACCCAAACAAGGAAGGCTCCACCAGGTTTGTACAGCTGCAGCATGATTGGCGCTATATAGTCAGGAAAAATGTAATTCTGCAAGGGGTCCCAGGGGAAGAGAGAAAAATAAAACAACTCTGCTTCAGAATGTTTTAAAAAAAAATATGGTTACCATATGTGCAAACACTTCCCACGCAGATCGAAGACAATATTAGAATGACAGTAAGTCTAACAAAATGGTATAATGAGGAAACGATTAAATTAGTTAAAACACCTTTCTATGATAATGATATTATATAGTAAGAAATGCAAGGGTATATAGTAAGCTAGATTTAAGCAGAGGCTGTATACTGGTTGTTTTAAAAGAGATCAAGAAAGTCATATATGTTACTGAAATGTGATTGAGAATGTATAAAAAATGGAAGAAAAACTTTTGTCCTGTTTTTAAAAATGATTGTTATTATGAATATGTAATATGCAATACTTACAGTAAAGAAAAAAAAAGCAACAACAATTCAGTTCAACGCATGATAAATATGGAATATAATCCTGGCTACTTGTCTATAAAAAATATAATATATTTGATAACTTAAGGGGTTCAGGAAACCATATTTGTTGCCATTTGCAAACATGTTTATTTTAATCTGCAGGTATAGTAGAAGAGACCTTATTGCCAGTAAACTACAAAGATTGTTGTTATGCACTGTATGAAAACTACCCGGGTCAGCTCATGTAAAGTAGGCATTGTTTTTGAGAGCAGTCAGTCGCACAGTGTTAATTAAGCGATTATCAGGATACATACAGATGACCTGTGGTCAGAATACTGACGTCGGCATCCAGAAGGAGGGAATACGGTATTTATATGTTAGTTGGGCGCCCACTAAGCTATTTGCTTAGTTTTCCACTATGCTCGCCACGCTTCAGGCTCGGTGGCTCACTGCGCATGCCACACTATATAAAATCAACTCCATGCCGACATGGATAGTGGGGTTATGAGCGTAAAAGAGAAAAAAAAGTTGGGTGGTTGCGCTATACAGTACTATTCAGTCATGCATGGAATAAAACATGGATATTTATTGCAGTAAAAAATATATTCACAAGATAATATTAGTGCACACTTCTTAAGCCTGTGGCTTTAAGAAAATCAATAAAAAGTATTGATAAATACAAGTAACATGTAAAAATACAATGTATAACTACAAGAAATGGGTGCTGCGGTATTTTGTATACAGGGGATGAAAGTCCCAAAAAGGTCACCTCAAATCAGCTGTGTCCTGTCTTCTTTTGGGCCCAAAAGGAATTGGTTCCTTGGTGATGGGTGAACAGTGGAATAGGATGGATGTGCCACTATAATGTCTCCGTGGTAAATTGATATCGGAGTTGCCCCAAAGATCGATGGTAATTGGTATCGGAGTCGCCCCAAAGATTTTTGTGGATGTGAGGTCCTGGTTCGGCAGCATTACAGAGGTGGCGTTCCTCCACAAAGATGGTATTGCCCGTCCTAGGGTCTCGCACTCCAGGGGGTTTCTGTGGTCCCAGTGGGAATCGAGTTTTAGAAGCTCTGCTGGTGGGCACAGACTGAGGGTGGTGAAAAAATGAACAAGCAGCTGGATAGGTGTACCAAATTGCCGACGCGTTTCGCTGCCGCTGCAGCTTTTTCAAGGTGGTTTGCTAGGTACAGCGTCTGGGTATAAATACCCTCAGTGATTGGGGTATTGTGCACATCTGTGTTAACTCAATTAATTTATTGTTTTCACAAAACATATTGAAAATTATAGCAGCATGAATAGGAGACAGCTTTAAACATTTGTATACTTTCAGAGTTAAAAAACGAGGTTTCCAAATAATAAAAAACACACTTTTCATATTGTGTTGAAATGACCAGGAAGTAATTACGAAGTTTTACTCTGTGCTAACACACAGAGGGATCTTCGGGGATGCCGCTGAAGAGGATTCTGATGGACACCGAGGGACGAGATGAAGTATGAAAAAAGAGGGGTGGAGTGGAAATTAAAAAAAAACAAAGAAAAAAAATATTCAGAGAAACCAAGGTTTTCATAATATTTAGGTTTTTGGAATATACGGATAACGGAGACTCGACCTGTATACAGAATCCATTGATGGGTCACTAGTTTACAATAAAGAGATCATTGCTGGTAGTTAATTAGCATTGAAAACTAATATTCATAATAATACTGGCAGTGATAATTTTATGTATAAGTTTTATAGGAATATTTTTTTTTACCACTATAGTCCATATGTCTCTAAGAACAACAACATGTCTATACAAATATATTTGATTTGTGTCTCTGTGCAGGATCCATGGAACGACACACAACATTGGATCCCAGAGGAGATAAGGAAATAGCACCAGGTAAAATGCTAAACTATTACAAATATAGGGCCTATATATGGGGCGACACTGCTGAGCGATATGAGCAATGTAGATAGCTCAGCAAGATCGCTCAGCACACAGCCCTGCACAGCGATTTGTCAGGGCCAGTGTTCACCAGTGAGAACATTGGCCCTGACCGGTGATGTCACTAGATTTATCCTGCATGCAGGATATTAATCACCAGGCAATAGTGACAGGCATCATTATTGTATGGCCCCTGCACACAGAGCGATGTAGGGGCACTTTTGAAGCGATCCAGTCAGGGGTGGATTTAGGGGTGAGGGCGCTCATAGGCACATTAATGGCCACCCCCCCTGCCCAATTGTATTATTTTTATTGATTAGTTATAAGTCCTCAATTAATGAATGCCAATTTAATATCAGACATGCAGTATCGGAATGTCCTATTCATTTACACTCTATTCAAGATGGAATATGGTACAGTGCAGTGGATATTTTGCAGTTACTGGTACATTTCAGGCTGACAGTACTATCACATGCATCCAAGTGCCGCCCCCCAAACATGTGCCGCCCCTAGGCACGTGCCTCACGGGCCTAATGGGAAATTCGGCACTGGATCCAGTAAGATCGCTTAGAAAATGCCCTGAAATCATAAATAGTTTACTGTATCATTTTATCATTCCCCCCACAATTTATGCAGGCAATACAAGCATAAAAAGCACTGACAACTGTTTACTACTCCATTTTATACAAAACACAAAGCCCTGTTAATTAGCAGGGTAGCCCTTTGTCATAAAAGCAATGTTATACAGACAGTGTCATTGATAACATACTGGACCTGATTCTAAATCAGACGCAAGATGATACGCAGATTTTCATAATACTGTGCCTGCGTTAGAATTTGGCGGTGAGGAATGATCCAGAACAGGCTTACGCTCACAGTCTGAGATTGTTAGTGTATATGTGTTGATCCAGGCAGTCTCCAGTCATTACAAACCAAATAGGTACTGCTCCCTCTGCCTTGTCCCATCTGTGATGTACACAAAACGTAGGTATTTAGGAACATGTTAAAGGAGTGCATAATCTCCCAGCTGTCTGAAAAAGTAGGTAAGTCTGCAGCAGCATGCTTACACCGTCGCATCCCCCCCTCCCCCATCCCTCTCATCTGCTCACTCCGCAGCTGCCAGATAAGGAAAGAAAAAAGAAAAGTGTATGGGGTGATCTTGGGATTTGCCCTGATTCACATCACTGTAGCCCCGCTTTCCTGCTTTAATCCTTTTAATGTGGCCATTGCAATCTGCTGCCACAATGATGCAATTATGTCTACATGCCCCAGATCAACCCATTTTTCAGCCAACAGTCTCCCAACTGTCATTTTTCAAACCCAGTCTGTAACATGACAGTTAGGCAGTGTTTGGCTGGCAGGTTTATTAAACTCCATTGTATCACTTTTTGAAGCTTGATACATCTGGCCCTGTGTGTGTTTTGTTTTGTATTTTTTATATAATGCTATATAGTATCACAAACTTGATATTTTTTATAGGCACTGTTTCATCAAAACTTGAAAAAGGAGCAGAAGATTTCTTAATCTTTAAACATATTCCAAAAGGAAGTGGACACCTTGCACCAGCAACAGGTAATTTTGTGTATATGTACAAAACAGGACACTTCATGCTCTCATTAGGTTGATTATAGCTATTCAGCTACTCAGTCTGATCTCCCATCTAAAGTGATGGGAGATCAGCTGGCAATATTTAGTGGTGGGGTTTCTTACATGGTGAACACGCATTGCCGTGTTGGGTTTAGCTGTGTAAAGTGTCAAAACCTGACTATAGTGTTGGTTGGGTCAGGGCCGTCTTAACAGCAGTGTGGGCCCCTGGGCAAAGCAATGCACTGGGGCCCTTACCCATTCTCCCCTCCTAGGGGTGGGGGGTGCTATCAGCAGCAGCTTTGATGTCCCACGGGTGGCAGGGGGTGCTCTATCTTCCACTCAACATGTAGGACCTGGAGCAGTAACTTCTGCTAATTACTCCTTTACTGCACAGGTGGTGGGAGGGTGAACACTAACGTGTGGAAGGGGGCACTGAGCTGAATGAAGGGTCCCTTGTAAATGACTTCCAGGGAGGTAGGGGGTGTTTTATACGCAGGTAAGGGTTGGATAATGGAGTGGGCTTAATATTTGTAATTTTCTAGTGGAAGGGCATCTTGTTTGACTGCAGATATCGCATTATCTGGAAATAGATTTCTTAGCCTTCAATAGTATAAAAACCTAGAGTCCCAACATTCAGGAGGTGCTGGGAACTTGGGGATCAGAGATCAGGAGCCAGAGCAATCCATTGACAAAAATATAAAACTGTACACCAGATGTTTGGAGCTGGAGCAGGGACCGGCTGCTGGAAGGCTGATATCTCTGGTTCTGGGCATGATAGAGACAAGCCGCTAGTGTTGTCAGAAAGGGGAGAGTCTAGAAAATCTTATGTGCAGCCCGTCCGACCTGCCGACTCCGATCCGATGCGCACGGGGCCGCGCATCGGGTCGGAGGGCATGTCTCCATATGCGATTTGGGCCGATTTTACAGCCCGATTCATCCGAATCGGGCAAAATCGTGCCCAAATCGCATAGTGTATGGGGGCCTTAAGAGCCCGGTGCTGGTTTCTTAAATATGGAGGGACCCTATCTCTTTGTTCACCCGTATTTGGAAAACCAAGAACGGTTGAAAGAGCAAGGAGCTAGTTATGGGGGTGAGGGGGGAACACATCTTACGCCATTTAAAAAAAAAACTTTTACTGAAAAATCACACACTCCAGTTACTGAAGAAATCGTACCTTTACTAAAAAAAAATCACACGTTTCTGTTAATAAAAAATCGCCAGAAATCGCAAGTAATTTCTAGCTTGTTGTAAAATCAGACCATTACAATTACATATCTCCCTATATAAGACTCATATAAGCTAAGATAGATAAATCCGTAAAAATAAAAGACATCACAGTTCTTATTCTTCTAGGTGTCATGATTTACAATGGTTTTAGGTGCAGTCAATTAACTGGGCAGTAATTGCTGTTGTCACTGCACATTTATTATTTAAATCGATAACCATCGCTGTTGAAACATATTGTTAAATGCTTCTTGAACCATTACTTTCACCTGGCAATGTGACATTATCACCAGACCCTGTAAAGGCCAGTATTATTATTTAAGAAATAAATCAATAAACCTATTTCTAGATGTTCTTGACAAATGTTATTCTATTACTGAATCTTTAACTTTGATATTCCATTACAAATTACATTTTATTTGCACATATATTTATGGTGATGTTTCTAATATTACAGATTTTAGAAAGTGTACAGAACGAACTACATAATAAATAATGTTGACATATCAATGCCCAATATTTGAAGTAACTTCAAAGGCAGTCATATCCAAAATTATATAGTCTTGCCTTCTTAGACATTTTCATTTTAATTATTAATGCAATGCTATGGAAACTGGAAAAAATGTGATGGAGCACACTGCTGTTTTCCATGCCTAATATATACCACAGTAAAGTGTCTGCTTTGTATTACTGTCCAGCCAGTACAGGAAAACTTTAATAAAATGTAATCAATTGACAATCAAGTTAATAACAAAATACAACTATGATAAGCTACAATATTTTTAAAATCTTCACAGCATTAATATTAAAGGTTATATGTAAAATAAAATTAAATGTTGTGAAATACACTTAGGGGGTTATTCTGGTTGATTGAGTACACCAAACCCCACCCGGGAGGCCCCCCTTCACAGCGTGTGTTCGCCCGCACTGGCTGTGAATGGATGTTTAACATAACCATCCATTCGCAGGCTAGGGAAAACCACCCCCATCATTCAATGGTCACCGGCCATCGAATGATGGTGAAGGAGCACGCATATCTAAGTGACTCTCTGGTCACTTAGATATGTGTGCACCCTTGGGAGGAAGTGGGCAGGCAGATGACATTCGGTGATAAAGCCCCGCCCCCTGTCACCGGTCAATTTGCATGGGAACGCCCAGCGTTCTCATGGGTACGCCCATGAAACGCTGGGAGTTCTCATGGGGAAATCACCCGGCCTGCCACCACACCCCCTACACAATCCTGGGTGCGTGCGCCCGGCGAACACCCTGCCATGGCCACATACACCCAGCGTCTGCACATGCGCAGAAATGCGCAGACACAAAACATTGCTCCCCTTTTCCAATTGTCCATGAAGAAGATCCTTAGCGCTGAAAATGTAAACATTAAAATTGTTTTTAGGTCCGTGTGCTGTATAACTAAATCAGTGCTCTTTGTGTTTGGTTTCAGGAGCTGTCTTGCCACTTGCCCTTGGTTTGGCAATCACCGCGTTGCTACTGTTGATGATAGTTTGCCGTCTCCAGTTTGTGAGGCAGAAGATGAAGAAAGCTCATCTGTTAGCTTCCGAAGAGTCAGACTATCTCATTAATGGCATGTACATGTAGCAGCATATAAAGCCACATTCCCTCGCTCTTGTCCAGAACCTAACTGTATATTACTGTACATTCTTAACAGTGATAATTAAATGTATCCCCTTCTCCCCTCTGCCATGTTTCATGTCTTCTTTTCCTACATTCTTCCATATCAACATGTATTTATTATAAAAAAAAAATTACAACTGATAACTCAAAATACTCCAGACTGTCAGATAATTATAGTTATTAATAAAATTGTTGTCACTGTTTGCAAAAGTAATCGCTCCCTTTGTTTTACTCATCAGTAGAATCACATTTAAATGCAATCACAGGCGAAAATAATTTTTCTTCTAAATGCAATTACAGTCTCTTCTGGCTTTGCACATTTGTACAGTGTGGTTTTCACCTTTTTTCTTATTTCAAATTACGCTTGAGTTTCACCAGAGGCGTAGCTATGGCGGAGCACCAGCTCCAGGCGCTAACATGTCACCTAGCACCGGAGCTCTGCCGCCGGCTCCCCCGCCCTGCTTGCCGGCTCCCCGCTGTGCACGGCATCAGTCTGCACTGGGGACAGTTAAAACCTGGCGAGCGCTCTCACTGCACATGCACCGGTTTGGGACGCTGGAGGCAGGGATGCGGCGCCATGACGTCACAACATCAACAATGTCATGGCACCACATCCCTGCCTCCGGCGCCCCAAACCAGCGCATGCGCGATGTGAGAGCGCTCGCCGGGTTTTAACTTTCCCCACTGACTGATGCCGGACACAGTGGGCATCAACATCATGGCGCCGCATTCCTGGCACCGGAGAGCCTATCCAGGGGTCAAGGGGTGAGCGCTGTGGCGTTCTATTATTATTATTATACAGGGGAGCAGCCTTTTTATAAAGGGGGAGTAATCTGTGGAGTCCTGTTAAAAAGACTGGGCGGCCGCTGATTGGCTAAGAGCTCAGTCAAAAAGACAAGGGCTGATGTATGGGGGCCTTAAAGGTGCCCATCCACTATGCAGACATATCTGAAGCTATAAATCTCTTCAGATTTCCCTTAAACTCTCCCGGAAATCTGATCTGACATGTGCTAAATTTTCGCTCTGATCAGATCTATGATGGCCCCCTGATGGCTTTATATTAGACAGATCATTTGGTGCAGCACTGTTTTGTCAGATGGATCATGAGACTCAGCCACACATTTTATCTGAGGCACAAATGTGGCCTCTTTTCTTCAAAACAGTCGCTCAGATCCACCTGAATCTGAAAACGGTACTTGTGTATTATCTGGGCGCCCAATTTTTTCATCGCATGCCACTACTTAAGGCATGCGATGTGATGCGATTTTTCATTGTAAAGATCCGATTTTTCATTGTATAGTCACCCATGGGTGATTTCATACCCCCACTATCCAAGCATGGCAAGCGGACGCGGATTACTTTACATTTGTTCTGCGTCTGCTCGCCACGCTTCGGGCTCGCTGCGCTCTCCACACTATATAAAATCAACTCCATGAGTAGTTGGATAGTGGGGGTATGAAATCACCCATGGGTGATCATACAATTAAAAATCGGGTCTTTACAATGAAAAATCACATTGCATGAATTGTATGCCACTATATTGCATGCAATGCAATGCGATGCAATACAATGAATATTCTTTATTATGAACTGTGCAATGCTCTGCAGTGTATTAAATCTTTATAATATTTGAAATCTCATACACTCCTAGTTGCTACTTTTTCAATCATATATTCATGACTTTTATGGAGGTAAAAACTTAGTGGATAGGTTATACTAACCTAAGAACTGAATATTGGTCATTAGCAGTTCGTAATAGCAGGCCATATCTAACAAACTTTTACGGATCAAGGGAAAGGGGAAAAAGAGGATTCTTTTGCACAGGTTGGAACTTTCTGTACCCAAAGAGGGCCCCAATTGTTAATGTATGCAATTTTTCGTTATTATAATTTTGGGGGTGCTGCCAAGGACAATAATGTAATACAACTAAAGATGGGAAAGGAAAGGATTGTCTCTTTGTTGGCGCACTAATAGAAAGTTTTAAAATATACCTTTTATTTGTTTTCACTAAAAAGGAAAATTATATACGTGAAATATTTCCCAAAAGAAGAGTTAATAAAATGAGTATTAAATTATTATTCTGCCAGTGTGTGTCCAGAAATACACTTATTTTTGACATTTTCTATCCCGAAAATATGACAATTCGTATTTGTATTGATAACACATCGATACGAATACGAATTGCTGTATTTTTGGGATAGTAAATGTCAAAAATAAGTGTATTTCTGGATACAAATACACCTATTTTTTTTACAAATTTCCTTTAGTAAATTTCCCCCATCATATTCAAACAGTAATTAATTTGCAATTAGACACACACAGCGCCGTTGCCTATGTGCATTTCACGTTTTTTTTCCTCAGGGCAGAATCATTTCTTTTTAGAAAACAGATTGGGGGAGATTAAAAATACTCAATCATCTCGGCCAAATAAAGATTTATCATACTCTATGAGTCAGCACCCTCACTGTGGATAAAAACATAAGCTACAGTGCCTGCAACTACTTATCAAAAGGAGCCATTACAAAGCCATCTGTTTGCCAGCTCTATTATTTATTTATTTATTTATTAACAGTTTCTTATATAGCGCATACTGTACATTTTCCACAGTGCTTTACAAAGCATAGCTATGGGCAAAAACACGACGAATTACAGCGCGACAGTTTAGGACAAGTACCTGGTTAATATGGATAGTTGCATCAGGGGACAGGACACTGAAGCAATCATCAGGGTGGCAGAGGTTTATATATTCTAATAAAAACTCACAAGAATACATATTCAGATCACAGAAATAAGAGGGGAGAAGTCCTAAATTGATACCCACCTTACATATAGTCAACTGGCCCAGGCAGGGCTACCAACAGGGGGGTGCTTTGGGTACAGCTGTGCTGGGCCCCGGCCTCTGGAGGGGCCCTGGCAGTTGCCCACAGTGGCATGGCACCACTCTCCCACACAACGCCTCCCCCACCCGGTGGCCCCCCTGCAAGGCACGCACAATACACAGTGCAGCCTGCAGAGCGCCGAGTCTAGGATACAGAGGGGCTTGGTGCTCTGCAGGCTGCACTGTGCAGTGTGTGTTCATGACCGTCCGTGAAGGATGGAGATGCTGTGCCGCCTCTGCTGGTTGCTGCTTGTAAGTAATGGTAATTGGGGGGAAGTATGGGAGGCGGGATGCGGGCGTAATAAGGGGGGGTGCCGCTGGGGGCCCAGACTGAAGGTCAGTCCCGGGCCCCAACATTTCTAGTGGCGGCCCTGGGCCCAGGCGGCGGAAATTTAAATTTATCTAGGCTCTGCTATACAGTGCAATCAGCATCAAAATCCCTGGTCAGACCCTGGTCTTTGAACACAGGAGTTTCAAGGGTTGGACCCATACCTCATTTACACAGCACTGTGACCCAGGTCGAACCCAGGTCTGCGCCGTTTACACTGAACCTGGGTCAGCCCTGCTTTTCCCTATGGATGTAAAATTTCCATTTTAGGACTGATAAACTGCCATCCAACCTTCCCTCAATGATTTAAAATAAAAATTTAAAGACATGACAAGTTAGCATTGAAAAATGTTGGTTTGTTTATTTTGTAAAATATTTTTCAAAAAGTTTTATTCAGTGCTCAAGAACACATGCAGAATCACCCATGTGCTCTCCCCAGCCCCCTACCCCTGCAGCAGCAGACTGAATCTCCCATGTGCTCCCCCCAGCCCCCCCCCCCCCAAAAAA
Organism: Crinia signifera; assembly: GCF_055691185.1. Lineage (NCBI taxonomy): Eukaryota > Metazoa > Chordata > Amphibia > Anura > Myobatrachidae > Crinia > Crinia signifera. The sequence continues at coordinate 135,331,976 of NC_139219.1, forward strand.
ATTATAATAATATAAATGATACTGCGTCCAATGATGATTTCTGTGTGCAGCCTGTATCCTTCCTGGCAGCTGTCTTTTGCCACTGCAGCGCACTGGTATCCTTTCAGCACTACCCGGATGTCCCAACCTGGGTTGTGACCATTTATACCGCTTTCAGACCGCACTCCGAACACGGCTTATTGCCGTGTTCGCGGGGCCTAAACACGGGTCACGGTGCGGTCTGAAAAGGCCACCACGGGTCGAGCAACACGGGTGTTCAACCCTGGTAATGACCAGGGTTGAACACGGCTATGACCCGTGTCAAGCGCAGTGTGAACGGGTGCCTGGGTCGAGCGACCCGTGTCCCGTTCACAGTATGGAGGAGGCAGCACTGTCAGCTCCAAGTACTGCCTCCTCCCGAGCCCCCGATGTCGCGCCGCCGCCCAGCACCGCCCCATGTGACGTCACCGACTCGGCAATATGCCGTGTCGGTGTCGGAACTTTCAGACCGCATTGCCGTGTTGCTCTGGGGATGGGACCTGTGTCCTAATCCCGTGTGCGACACGGCATTTGCGGTCTGAAAGTAGTATTACACCGCCCACGACCCAGGTCCAACCAGTGTTCAACCCTGGTCAGGACCTTGGTAGGAGACCAGTGTTACTGGACCTGTGTTGGCCCCTTTTACACCAACACTGACCTGGGTCCAACCTGGGTTATTCCTTGAGGTAAAAGGGGTATGGTTGCACAAGTAAATCAGATAAAGTATTGTGGCAAATAAAGCGATACATTTAGTACAGAGCTCTGAATTTCTTGAGCCACTGAAAACTCGTCCTCGCTGCCTGCTCTCTCAGCCTCTTTGTCAGATTCTGCTGCCGCTGTATGCAGTGTCTGCTCAGGGCTTCCCGGACACGGCAGACTGTCACCCTGCCACTGCACCACCCATAGCCCCGTGAAACTTCTCGCAGCCTGGGCCCCACGCTGCCCAGGTTGTTTTTTTTCTCCTGCCCCAGCAGCTCCCCGGGAATTACATTACATGTTAAATTACATGATTTATCCCATGTAAAAAAATGTCACATCAAGTGCCAAATCGTAGTGAGCTCACCCGGGCAGCTCAAGGGAAAGAATATCCGATTTGTCCACTTAATGTATGGGGGGGGCCTTAAGGCTTAATGGTCAAGGAGATTCTACAGCTAAATTTTGGCTATGGAGATTGTATGCTTGATTATATATGTCAAACACATCATTTTAATGGATGTCTATCCAACATGTAGTTTAATTGATAAAGAAGTGATGAGCTGTTAAGATAACAGAAAAATAGATTGCCTGGCCTAGATGCTTACATTCTCATGTTTTGAAATAACTACATTTAATGTAGATCGATATGCACACAGCTTATATTTCTTTACTGTGGTGACTGCCAGCTTTAGATGGTGAGCATGTACATATATGACCAATAATAAACAGTGTCAATATTATGTTCAAAGGATTTATAGACTTACTAAGGAAATCATTAACTACTGGGGTGATGCCATATATTTTAGAAATCATAAGGGCATTCACAAGTTTTCATTGATGCTGAATTAAGATAACTCCCAACTAGAATACAGGTGAGCCATTAATTGTATCACAGCTGTCACAGGGGCTCTGCACTCATTATATTAACTATCAATAGTTGTATTGGTCAATGCATTTTAAGCCTGCAGCCCATCAGCAAGGGAGCATACTTTTCTGCAGGTTCCCACTCTATTGTTCAAAATAATTACCATAAACATAGCTATCACATATAATGTAAGACTCCAAGTATACTCTCTGGGCTAAAGCTCATAGCAGCTTTGCTTAAAAAGGAGAGACCGTTACCAACACACCTGTTATTAAGCACCTAGGAGAATAGTTGACAAGCTATAATGAATAAGTTAAAACAGGATGACTTATTACAGTGTAGCAGCGGTGCTCCTACTGCCAGTGCCTGATTAACCAATTGGCTGATTAGCCTGCAGCCTAGGGTGCAGGCACTTGGGAGGACGCCTTGTAGATGACAGCCGAGAAATACATGACAGCCTAATTTATTCCATGCTTGCTAGCTATCACCAGTCCTGATGTACTGTGGTGGGTGAAGTTCTTAAGGTGACTGCCAGATGGCTGTGCCAATGTAACTTACTGATGGAACCATTATTTTATGTCACCGGTTCTCAAACTTTTTTGAATCACACTAGAGTATCAGATTTATTTTCATTGCACCCCTAAGCCATAAATTTCTTATTGAGAAATTTTGAAAAAATAAATAATTTGAATTGGTCCTGGACCACCAACCCAGTTGGCACACAGTTTGGGAACCACTACTTTATGTGCATTGTGCTACAGTGCCAGTTGGGCAGCCTGAAGCCAGTCTCCTTCACACACAAGCATTAGATCCTACATGCCAGTTGAATAAACTTCATTCCATGCACATGGGCAGTATGACTGGTGAGTCCCTGAGCACCCATACAAATGTGTGTATAGCAGCATTACAAGAGCAGCTAAATTTGTATTGGTCTAGGACATCTTGAACCTTTAATCAGTCGCCTGCTGTTACCTGCTGTCATAAATGGAAAACAGCAATGTGGCAGCATACTGTAGATTTAAATTAGCTAGCTAGTGAGTGAGTGAGTGAGTGAGTGACCAGAGACTCCAAGTCTATTCTGGCAAAATATTGTCCCATCTCCTATTTATTATTTATTTACAGGTTCTTATATAGCGCAGCAGATTCCGTTGCGCTTTACAATAGTAGACAGTGATAAAACAAACTGGGTAACAACATACAGACTTGGAGGTAGGAGGGCCCTGCTGCAAGCTTACAATCTATAGGGATATTGGTGGAAACACAAGGACAGGCACCAGTAATACCATAGCAGTCCCACCAAGTTACAAGTCCAGAAGGGTAGCTATATAATACATAAGTGCCTCAGAGGGTTATGCATGTAGAACTTAAACATTATAGGCTTGCCTGAAGAGGTGAGTTTTCAGGGAACGCTTGAATGTTTGGAGGCTATTGGAGAGTCTTATTGTGCGTGGAAGGGCATTCCATAGGATGGGAGCAGCCCGATGAAAGTCCTGTAATAGTGAATGGGAGCTGGTGATCCGTGCAGAAGAGAGACGCAGATCTTGTGCAGAGCGGAGTGGTCGAGATGGGAGATATTTTGTGATAAGTAGAGAGATATATGCTGGTGCAGTATGGTTAATAGCTTTATAAGTTAGTAGAAGTGTCTTGTATTGCATACGGTAAGATACAGGTAACCAATGGAGGGACTGGCAGAGCGGATCAGCAGATGATGAGCGTCTTGCAAGGAAGATCAGCCTAGCAGCAGCATTTAAAATGGATTGTAGTGGTGAGAGTCTGTTCTTGGGAAGACCAGTCAGGAGACTATTGCAATAATCAATGCGGGATATAATGAGTGCATGTATAAGAGATTTAGTAGTTTCTTGTGTGAGATACGGTCGTATTTTGGATATGTTCTTTAGATTATGCTTTCTTTCCTAGCCTACTCCACACCCAACTTATTCCCTTGTCAGATATGTATTTATTTCTTTCCCTCTGATGGAAGTCTCCCCAAGATCTGGAATAGGACTGCAGGCAAGAACTCTCCTGAGTGCTTCCGGCACCAGCTGTCAGGAAACAGGGTCCATCTGGGGAATAATGGCAACTTAGGGTGCCTGCTGGGTGGGTAACGACCTGGAGGCTGACGACAACTTAGGATGGCCCGCTTGGCGTATAACGGATAACTGAAAATAACAGCAACTTAGGATGGCCCACTTGGTGTATAACGGATAACTGAAAGTAACAGCAACTTAGGATGGCCTACTTTGCACATAACAGATAGCTGGATGTGGGACAGGATCGGAGACTTGCGGAGCAAGCTGGGACTGCAGAACCAGACTGGAGGATTACACCTGGGAGCAGGAAACTGTGGGATCTTGCTGGGATTCCTGGAAGAAGCAGCAGCAGAGTGTACAGGCTTCCAAGCCCTTTATTCCCCAGGGCTTGTCAGGATTGGTCCCTGACCTTTTAGGAGAGGTCAAAAATAGAGCTTCCCCCCAATCCCTGAAGCATCACCTCCAAGATGGCAGCACCCATACCGGGAGCCGACAACTCTTGTCACCGGACCCATTGGAGGATAGCCGCCCGCATCAGCCAAAGGAGGAGCGAGCGGAGACGGACAGGGGGGCCCCGCTGGGAAGGAGAGCAGCCAGCACCTGTCTTGGCGAGTATGAGATGTGGCACTGGACCCGGTGGCGACGGGCATGACACTTTGGGTCATTGTCCATTTACACTGTGAAGCTCCGTCCAATGAGTTCTGAAGTATTTGACTGAATATGAGCAGATAATATTGCCCAAAACACTTCAGAAGTCCAGTTCCATTGGCTGCCATACATGCCCACACCATGACACAACTACCACCATGCATCTCTGATAAGGTGGTATGTTTTGGATCATGAGTAGTTCCTTTTCTTCTCCATACTCTTCTCATCCAATCCCTCTGGTACCAGTTGATATTTGTCTCATTTGCACATAGGATGTTGTTCCAGAACTGTAAAGGCTTTTTAAGATGTTGTTTGCCAAACTCTAATCTGGTCTTCCTGGTTTTGCGGCTCACCAATGAAGTGTCTTGTGGTGAACCTTCTATATTCACTCTTGTGAAGTATTCTCTTGATTGTTGACTTTGACACATATACACCTACCTCATGGAGAGTGTTCTTGATCTGGTCAGGGAAGTAATTCTTTTGTCATCCACCACAGTTGTTTTCCATGGTCTTCCAGGTCTTTTGGTGTTGCTGAGCTCCCTGATGCATTCTTTCTTTTTAAAAATGTTCCAAACAGTTGATTTAGCCAGACTTAATGTTTTTGTTACGTATCTCTTTGATGGGTTTGTTTTGATTTTAAGCCTAATGATGGCTTGCTTCCCTGATAATATGAGATCAAAAAGAGCTGTCACTAAGTCAACAGCAACAAATTCAAAATGCAAATGTCACACCTGGAATCAACTCGAGTCGATTATCTCATTACTTTTGGTCCCTTAAAAAGTGGGAGGCACATATATAAACCGTTTTAATTCCTACACTGTTCACCTGATTTGGATGTACAGTAAATACCGTCAAATTAAAGCTGAAAGTCTGCAGTTAAAACACATCTTATTTGGTTCATTTCAAATCCAATGTGGTGGTGTATACAGCCCAAAATATGAGAATTGCGTCGCTATCCCAATATTTGTGGACCTGACTATATTGGTGGTTCTCAACTGCAACCTTTCTGTAGATGCAGGTGGGATAGTTACTGCATAAAAATGAAATCCATAAAAGACAATCTGTTATGTATACATGTGACTGGAGAAACATTAATCTATAATTAAAAGATAAAATAAAATAGTAACATTATGAGCTAAGAAAAAAGATGGTGGTTTGGAAAAGCAGAAACAAATTAGAGGGTGAGGTCTATAGAGGGGCAATTCAGGTTGGTTTGCAAAAGCAAACTCCTTTAATGGACGACAAAACCATGTGCACTGCTGATGGGGCTGATGTAACGTACAGAGAGAGAGAGTTACATTTGGGTGAGTTATTTTGTTTCTGTGCAGAGTAAATACTGGCTGCTTTATTTTTACACTGCAATTTCACTTTGAACACACCCCACCCAAATGTAACTCTCTTTGCATATGTTACATGTGCCCCATCTTTTAAGGGGGGACAAGTGAGGACAAAATCAGGCATACCTGAAAATACTATCACATTTCCCCAAAAATAGTTTCTCCAATTTAACCAAGGAAAAGACATAGCACCATTTTTTTGGATTAGTTTATTGAAATAAGTGGAGGCTAATTCAGACCTGAACACTGGGCTGCAAATCTTCAGCACCCAGCAATCTTTCCATGTGCATGGCCGTGCATTCAGGTAGCCACCTCCCCACCCAAGTGAAATTCCAGCTCTGTGCATGGCCATGCAAAGAGGGGGAAATCATGGACCATCTAATTAATTCCCCACCCCCCATGTGCAGCACTGCGTAAACTGAGACTTACCTGGCACTGTGATGACTGTGGGGAAATCAGGACCACTGATCACATCAGAGTCCCTCCCTCTTAACGGCCGAGAGCCTGCCAGTGTTTTCTCCCAGAAAACACTTGCATGCCGCCCAATGGCTGTCAATCAGCCAGCGTATGACTGACTGTGAACGCATGGATGACGCGCATACACACTGCGGACTTCCAATAATCCCTCAGGCTGCAAACTTTTCCAAAATAAACTAAAAAAATGGGTACTTGTGCATTATCACAGCGCCCACGATGTACATCTTAGTACATCGCATGCGATATAACCACATGCGATGCGATCCGGTTTTTCATTGTCAAGCACCCTGATGCTAAATGCACCTTCATTGTCAACGCCACCCCCACTATCAACGCCAACCCGAAGTGTGGCGAGCGCAGCAAGCCCGCGAGGGGCGGCGGTACGCATCCTCTGACCTTTTCATACCCCCACTATCCATGTCGGCATGGAGTTGACTTTAGATAGTGTGGCGAGCATAGCGAGCCACCGAGCCCGAAGCGTAGCGAGGGGACGTGGATGACTTCACATGTATTCCGTGTCCGCTCGCCGCGCTTCGGGCTCGTATTCCGCGTCGGCTCGCCACTTTTCAGACTTGGTGGCTCGCCATACTAACTGAAATCAACTCCACGCCAACGTGGATAGTGGGGGTATGAAAAGGTCGGAGGACGCGTACCGCTGCGCTGGCCACGCTGGACAGAGTGCTGATGGGATTAGTGGGCGGGGTAGGTCCCAGGGGAATAACTATCTGATGTTGCGGAGGTTTACCTGAGGATGAGCCAAGGGTTGGTCTTATGAATACTGAGGCTTTTTGTTCACGTTGCATAGGATTTGGCATTAGATCCAGGTGATCAGGAAGGTTATTATCCCCTGCCCTTCTCAATGCATCAAATAAAAAGCATTTGAAAGAAGAACCCTTTCAGTAATTTTGCACATCTGTGCATCGACTGTGTTTGTAAATTGATGGGTGGTGTCCATTGGCCTAATTTCTTAGATGAAGTCTTTCACCTCTTCTTTAATGGTGGTATTGGCAGAGCCATAGCTGCGGACCCTTCTCCAGTGCACTCCATGTCTGTAGCATCTGCTGTGGAAGTGTCCAAAGCCAGCTCCAGGGTTGATTCCTGTATAAATGAAAACAATATGACCTAGACCAAGTTGTTAACACTTTACCATCCCAACGTCCAGCCAATCAGGTCCTTACTGACTTTTTTCAAACACAGCCTATAACATGGAAGTTGGGAGGTGATTGGATGGACGTTTATCTCTCTTTATCACCCTTGCATTTATCTCTTGTTAAGGCTTAATACATCTGCCCCAATGAACCCAGACAGGACACTTCAATCTCCGGAATGACAGATTGATGAATGGAGCCTCTGCTGTCTGGTCCAGTTTTTTACATAGTTGCTTATTTAAATCAAAATTAGAGGATCTGCACTCACCACAATAACAGTCTCTGGAAAGTGCTGTACCTACTGTAGTGTTTTAAAGCTATATGAACTAGGGATGGCCATCGATGGTTGCCATTGATGGCAATTCTGCAACTGGTCATCAATAGTGCTAAACTATGCAATGGATGATCATCAATATTTTTTAATATCGATGGTCATCTATTGTGTTTGATTGGACTGTGGGACAATCAAAACACAGGGGCGGGGCTTCACGGGTGTCGGAGCTATGCTCCATGTCCCAGCACTTTGAGAAAAAAAAAAAGCATAACATTGTTTTGCTGTTCCATACATGGAGGGAAACCATCTGTTCTCCTCCATCTATGGCAAAAGTATTCGACATCGGCCATTAACCATCGATAATTCCAAATCATCAATGGTCGATGGCCATCCCTAATATGAATACATATCAAAACACTGGGGCAGATGTATTAAGCCTTAACAAGAGATAACTTCAAGTGTGATAAGGAGAGATAAACGTCCAGCCAATCAGCTCCTTACTGACTTTTTTCAAACACAGCCTGTAACATGGCAGTTAGGAGGTGATTGGCTGGACGTTTATCTCTCCTTATCACACTTGCATTTATCTCTTGTTAAGGCTTAATACATCTGCCCCATTATGCTGTAACAAATAGTCACATCTATCACATTTACAGCCGTTAAAAAATAATCTGTGCAGCAACGAGAGCATAACCTTGTTACAAAGCTACTATCCCTTCCCACGTTGGTCCTTTGCAATATCATAATGTTGCACTTGTTCGTGTCACAAAAACAATCTTTGCATTTGGAACTATTATAGCATTTTGAATTGCTAAAGCAGCAGGCCAGCCCACCAAGAGGTGGCGCCCTTTAATGTCACTTATGCTCTGCCCACACTGCAGCACGTCGCCTCATGTTGGCACCCTAGCAGCAGGCTGCAAAAGCTGAGGAGGACGCAAATACCCATCGCCCTCAGACTGGTGCGGGCTGCACGGCCACGTGGAGATGTTCTGTGGGCAGACGGGCCATCGACACTAATCAGCACATTCCTTTCTATCAAGTGCCGCCCGGCGCCTGCGCAAAATTAGAGGAGTCTCAGGGAGTCAATGCCCGCGCTGGGCATGACCGGTAACGCGTCGTATGTGACGGCGCTGGGCGTGGTCTCCCGTCTCGGCCCCGAGCCCGTGCGTAGCCCCGCCCTCTCTCCCCCAGGCGGCTCAGCGGATGACGTCACCTGGCTGGAGGTGTTGGGTTTCCTGGGCAAACTGCTGGGCGCAGTCGCCGCGCTGAAAGCAGCAGAGTACCTGCTCCGTGCGCTGTGTGCGGTCATGGCCTGGAAGTCAGGGGGAGCCAACCATGCCGAGCTGGTCGGCAACCTGCGCAGTGAGTGTGCGAACCAGGGCAGGCAGATGGTGGATGTGACAGCACGTATGCAGGCTCAGGAGGCGCACACCGCCGTATCTGGCTGCTGGACGTGCCCAGGGACATGGCTATTATTGCACATTCTTTTTAGAGTTGGTGAATGACTTGTGTGTGATGATCCTGTGTGTGCCGTGTACATGTTGTGCAACACACATGACGGTTGTGTTATTAGGCACACTGTGTGCAATGCACAAACAAGCTGTCACATTTGCTCTGCTATGAAGTATGCATTGCATATCAGAGCAGGTGTGTGTCCCAGTGTACTTCAGCGCTCACTACAAATGTCAAATAATTGCCATAGCAAATTGCACGGTAATGCTGCATGTAAATACATGCTTATCACGTGACTTGTTGGTAAGGGTTAAATATGCATAAAAGCTACACAGTATATAATGTTCATCGCTATGTTCTCTGTGACACTCCTGTTAGTATGAGCCTGCTCTAAGATAATGTAGCGTTTTTCCATGAATGTATGGTTTCATTTATCATCTTGAAATTGCAGATCTATTGAACTAAACAGTGTTGTCAATAGGTCCTGTGATATAACTATTAGCAACTGCTCAGTCAAGATACATGTGGGCACATTATATGAATCTAAGAAATAAGTCAACAATGTACTCATCCCACCTTCATGGCCATGCCCCATTAGTAATAAACTCCTTTTAACTGAGGTTGCCATTACTTACAACACCTACATATTCTGTAATTATTATTATTGGATATGCGTGTGGGTTAACCACTATAAAACTGAATGTGCATCAATGACTCGCATGGAGGTGCCATGTATTGTTAGCTGTATATAGCCATAATCTCACTGTGTGTGTGCACCTTATGACTGAGGTTAGAGTACCTGGTGAAATAAATCACCTAATGTTTAGAACTTGGGCTACATGAGATATAGCTATATAAATATATGGTAAATTCACAAAAGTACAGTTGTATTTCAGTTACATATATTAGGCTAGTGTTCTGAACTTTTGCAATTATTCAAAACTGGGGATAAGTAAAAAAAAAATAGGGTTATTGTACGCATTTAGAATGTCTTCAGCATAACCATCTCTCAAACCTTCATATGTGGTCAAGCTGAATGTTTAGCATTAACAGCACAAAATAATGAGATACTTTTAAACTGGTGCAGTACACTTGGGATTTAAAGCACATTCCATATAAAACCTCTTTCAAATTACATGAATCTTTTCGGTACTCTTTACCTAGAAGGGTGCCCACGATTTTGATCTTGGGCATCGTAAGGGAAAAAAAAATTGCGATTTCCCATAGGGAACAATGTTAAATTTCCCAATTGACCCGATTTTCCATAGGGAACAATGTTAAATGACCCACAAAGGCCAAATAGGCACCCTGAAGTGTGAAATGCCCCCCCCAATTGTTAACGCCACCCCACGATCAACGTCATCCCGAAGCGTGGCGAGCGCAGCAGTACGCGTCCTCCGACCTTTTCATACCCCCACTATCCACGTCGGAGTGGAGTTGAGAATAGAAAGTGTGGCGAGCATACGCATCCCCTCGCGGGCTTCACAGGTGTCCGGGGCTTGCTGCGCTTGCCACGCTTCGGGCTCGGTGGCTCGCTGCGCTCGACACGCTTCGGGTTGACGTTGATCGTGGGGTGGCGTTAACAATTGGGGGGTCCATTTCACACTTCAGGGTGGCTATTTGCCCTCTGTGGGCCTTTTAACATTGTTCCCTATGGGAAATCGCGGTAATCGCGTCGGTCGCATCGCTTGCGATTTTTTTTGGTACATGCGATGCCCGCCCTTCTAGGTAAAGAGTACCATCTTTTCTACTGTGAATTAAACATTTCTGCCTTTTTTTGGGTGTTGGACTGTTCTGTAGTATCAAAACCATAAGTGGGAAAAAAGTAGTAACGCATAGACAATAACACCACTATTTAGATGCTCAGCATAAGAAAGAGATATAATTTATTGGGAAACAAATTCAGTTTATTATTATATTTAATTTATAAGGTGCCACAAATGTTATGCAGTGCTGTACAGAGGGGCATACAATAGAACAGTACAGGGAGACATAACAACATTACAGTAAATAAATATCAAAAATAAGTAAGGGTAGCAAAGAGCACCACAATTAGGGATGGCCATCATTGCCATTGATGGCAATTCTGCAACCGGCCATATTTTTACATATCGATGGTCATCCATTGTGTGCGTTTGGCCTGTGGGCCAATCAAAACATAGGGGGCGGGGTTTCAGGGCTATGCTCCATGTCCCGACACTTTAAAAAAAGTGGAGGGAGGGAAACCATCTGGTTCCCCACCATCAATGGCAAAAACATTTGACATCGGCCATGAACCATCGAAGATTTGGAGTCATCGATGGTCAATGGCCATCCCTAACCACAAAATAGTTTAGATCAGTGGTTCCCAAACTGTGCGCCGTGGCTCCCTGGGGTGCCTCGGGACACTTGCAGGGGTGCCCCAGGTTGGTGGTCCAGGACCAATTCAATTTATTTATGGTTAATTATTTATGGGCAAAACCAGTGCTGGAGGCTGCCAATCATAAAATGTGTACAATCAGAATTAAATCCTGCCCATTAGCACATAACTGACCCTAAGAATCGCATATAAACCCAATCTAATTCATTGTTTTTGGGCCTAGGGGTGCCGCAAAAAAATTCTGATACGCTAGGGTGCCGTGATTCAAAAAAGTTTGGGAACCCCTGGTTTAGATGTATGTGGTGAGGGAGTAGCCAGCATACTACTATGAGCTGGCAGCCGTAGGCAGGAGATGGATATTTACCAGCAGGAAAGTATGCGGGCAAAGATGGTTGCTGAGTAGGGGAGTTTAGTAAGTTAATTGTTGGGCTATGACGACATGAGGGAGGTGGGCCCTGCTCTGAAGAGCTTACAATCTCCTATATCACAATGAAGGCTACATGCACCCCCCCCCCCCCCCAAAAAAAAAAAAAAAAAATATATATATATATATATATATATATATATATATATATATATATAATATACATACCGAGACAGACTTATTAAGCCCGGTGAAGTGATAAAGTGGCTGGTACTTTATCACTGGCCATTCAGCTCTTTCCTGTCATTTTTTTTTAAACTAAGCCTGTAACTTCACAGTTAGGAGCCGATTGAGAAAGTCCCAGTTACTTTATCACTTCACTGTACTTAATAAATCTGCCCCACTGTCACTAAACAGCCTTGTCCCATGGTTTAGTTCTGAGCAGTAGGGTCAAATAACTGTTTAGTAGAGCTCAGCGTTAAGTTAAATTGCAGGTCCCAGTGAACATGGTGTCAAATCCCCTGGACTAAATGATGAGACCACATACAATGTATAAAGTAGGCTTCTAAAGGGTACATTTCCAAGTGTTTAAAAAAAAAAAAAAAAAAAAATGATGGTGTTGCTCATAGCTAGAAACAGATTGGTTGCTATCATTTCTCTTAAGCAGCCCATACACGGTCCGTTTAACGGATCCGTTTGGGACTTAATTAGCACACATCGGATCGGATTCCTAGTGCATGCAGTGTGCATGCACTGCGATCCAATCCGATGTGTACCTAGTATGTACCTAGTGTGCAGCACATACTTTTTGTACCGTACTATGTGATGCGCAGGAGCGCGCATCGCATAGTACAGAACGGAGCCATACACAACGGACCGTGTATTGGCTTCTTAACGTCCTAAAAACATCTGGTTGCTTTGGCCAACAACACTTTTTCATTTTTAGAATCTTTATTACATCTACATACAATTGTATGCATTTTAAGAAAAGAGTTGGCATGGAGGAGGCGACAATAATGATAATTTTAGAGTTAAATATGGGTGGCGTAACAGCTGAAGATATATTTTTGCATAAGACACAGATATAATTTACAATTGAGCTGTACTAAAGTGGGAACTGGGAAATTTGAAGTTCACTAATACCCCTTTTCCAGTAACCTAAATATCCTTGGTTTTTGCACGGGAGCATGCAAAATCCGGGATTGAAGGCAGGTGAAAACGCACCCAGTTGAAATGACCTTGGTCGCGAGACCCGGCATTTCAACCCATGTAGCAAGCCGGGTTGAACACTGGTTCAACCTGGCTCACTGTGCAGTGTAACCCGGGTAGATGCGACCCGGGACCCGTTCACCGCAATGCAATAGCTGGCACTGGGAGATGCTTTAATCTCAGGACCCAACTCTGGTAACATCACCAGCCTGGCATTATGCAGGATGGGGACACTGGTGGAAAAGGGTTCACAACCCGGGTCGCTCCTGGGTTGGAGTCGGGTACAAAATGCTCTGTTCCTGGACTTCCCTGCCAGTGGCAGTTGCAGAGTTGGGGCTGCAGCACAGTCCAATATTTAAAAAGGGGAGCCACACCTAATGCCACTCCAAACATCACTGTCCTGGACTCACTGGCAGTTGATGTGACCCCCCTCTTTGAATTTTGGACTCTGCTGGAGTCCAACCTCTGTAATTGCCACTGGCAGGGAAGTCCAGGAACAGAGCATTTTGTACCTAATGGAATGGGTCATGTTGGAGGGTATGGGTGCGAAAAAGAGGTATAAGCAGGAGTTCCAGGTCTTGATAGGAGCATTTGTATTTGCAAGAGCCAGCTTCATACATCAAAGCACAATCTTCAAAGCAGTGGTAACCCATTCCAGAGACCAGGCCTTTGTAGCTTCAACAAGGATTTGCAGAGACATTTCTTGGCCCATATGAGGGTACTTAGTCTGAAGTGTGTTCAGTATATGGGGAAAACTCACTTTGTTCAGGTTATAGTGGCCTATAGTGACACCATAATCCACTAGGGTACACTCAATCAAGACAGATAACCTTACAGAATAGAGCTGTGATGGGATGTATAGCCTCAAGTATTTCAGGGTGTTTGCTGCACCCTTGTATTTCAGGGTGTTTGCTGGAAGGACAAAGTGTTGCCCCATCCCTCCATAGCATCTTGGAAAAATTGTAAGTTTCCATTTTGCTAGTGTTAATTAATAAAAAAAAAAAAAAGGAAAATCCTATTGAAATCTATAATTCTGATGCAATTGCTACATGTTATGCTGGGTACACACTTACAGATTTATCTGTTCAATCTGGCAGTGTATTGGGAGCATATGAGGCTCAAACATGAACAAACAACAGTAATTCCGATAAATTGGTTAACATTGTTTGATTTATCAAATGAAACTGAACAATCTGTTTTATCCATTTACCAGTGTTTGGGAGCAATTGATTGTAATTTTCTCTCCTACATTTCCAGATTTTGTTCCCACCAGACAGATTTAACAGATAAATCTTTGAATGTGTAGACAGCTAAAGTTGCGGAAATACAGTTGCAGGACACCTGCAAAATGCAAAACCTTCAATTCAACAGGGCCCAGTAATGCTTGATTAAGGGATCAAATGTAATTAATAAATAGGAAGAAATTAGTCATCCCTGTTCAGTAATAATCTGTGGCTAGAAAGGCCAAGTGTTGATCACACTGAATGAGAGAAAGGTCTACAAATTGATATATAACATTTTAAAACTACTGAAAGTTCTAACCAAAGCCTTGATAAGTTTGAACCTTTAACTAATGACAACATTGCCTCTCCTGTTTTCTGACATTATGAGTGGACATCCTTCTCTTGTATTGTCTACGTATTGTTCTGAGTGTTCACATTGACAGGTCACTTGGTGTACACCATAAGCTGCATAACTGTCTGATTATCTGCGCTAGTCCTGGTATAATATCTATTTGGGACATCCTTCTCTTGACAAAATGGGATGCAGTGTTAATATCCCGGCTTTAGGGAATCCTGCCGCTAGAAAACTGATGCTTGAATCTGGACTTGTGTCCACAAGACCGGCACTGGAATTTTAACATCAATGGAGATACTGATGCTGGAATCCCAACTGCTGACATGTCCATGTTAAGGCTTTGGGTGCTAGAAGGCTATGGTTTAGCTGCAGTGAGGGTTAGGTTTTGGCTGTGGGGTGTAATGGCTAGGTATAGGCACTAACTGAAGGATTAGACTGCAGTAAGGGAGGGTTTAGGGGGGAGATAAGTATAGTTACTGGACCCCTGTTGGGATGTTCTCCATTGGGATGCCTGTATTGGTATTTTGACCACTGGCACACCTTCCACTGGTTATCCATATGTATTCTGGTAGAATCGTTTTAAGTTTAAGGGGGGTATGCAATTCCTGTTTGAAATAAATAGTAAATTTTGTACGTATCTGTTTTGCACGACTGTCGCCCTGCAGCAGGACAGCTTTTTACCACGCCTATGCAAAGGGTCATACAGGTGATATGCCTCCTGTCGATATTTGGCCTATGAGGCACGATGTAGGCATTGCTAAGTCGCCTTCCTGCTTCTTCAGCTACTATATAAACGTCTGCACCACGATAAGATAGTTTGGTTGTAGTTAAAACGCAAATTCCTTACAAAAAAACGTTTCCAAATCAGCAGACTGCAAAATGTTGTGATCTCCCTGAGAGTTCTGAGGTAAACAGGATTATGGCGAAAACAAACAACAATGAACCATGGGATAATCGACCCAATCATGGACACAAGACAGAAATGGAAATATTATTACCAGTTATGACATCATACCAGGTGGAGAGAAAAAGAGATTAAGCCAGGTTGGATGCATGATCAGAGCATGCTATCATGAAATGCCAGAAACCACAGGTCTGTGAAGTAAATAAGTGGATATGAACCAGAAATCAGTTGTGGGATGGCAATAAAAGGTGAACTCAGGTAGTGTGGCATTGGTATCTCCTGTCATCTACCAGTTGAAAAGCTTTCGGAAACCATGGCAAAGAAGATTGTGTGTTACACCGCCACCTACCTATTGGTTCAATGATAGGGTGGTGGTCCATGACCATTATGAATTTATCCTCAACCCAGTACTGGAGGCGGAATTGGACATCTTAAGGTGATTAAAAAAACAAAACAATCTTAGGGCCTTCGGGAGCGTTTAGCGCGATCAGTGTAACCATTTAACATTTCTAATCCAATCTTAAGTAGCAGAAATCTGCTTTGGGATCTTTTAGTGGTAAAAGATGCCAAC
Source organism: Crinia signifera (assembly GCF_055691185.1). Taxonomy (NCBI): domain Eukaryota; kingdom Metazoa; phylum Chordata; class Amphibia; order Anura; family Myobatrachidae; genus Crinia; species Crinia signifera. The sequence goes on from NC_139219.1 coordinate 135,347,906, forward strand.
CTAAAACCATCTATCAACATATCCCTTAAAACATTGAGGTTTTCCTCTTTCCATTGAGATTCCTGGAGCAATACATTTTTTTTGCATTTTTATGGACATCCGTCCTTCAACACTCTAAAGATACAAATTAAGGACTTCTTGACATAGAGAGACCCGTGATGACCCATGCCTACATTCACTAGAACTTGACGAAATCAACACACGTATGTTGCAGTCATATGTGTCAGCGAGCACACAACTGATTGTCCTAATGATACAACAAAGATCATGAGAAACTGTACAAAAGAACAACAAATAAGTACAATGTTGTGACAGAACATTTTAGTCCTCTGATGTCATGGACAAAGTGGATGCCACCGGCAGGAATGGAAGGCAGACATGTGGTATTGCGTGTGATGCTCAGTTGCACAGGAAAAACAGTGCAAAATGGAATCAAGAAACACAGAACTAGAGGTGAGGGAACGCTGCGTCTCTTAGCAGCTTGACAGGAAAAAACTTGGAAATGGAGAAGACTATTAGTGAAGAAAACGTTTCTTGAACATTTATCTTATCCACATAATTAAGTATGTGCATAATAATCAGGTGGGGTTTGTGTTGGTCATGTTGGCAGTCTAGCCGAATCCCCCCCCCCAAGAAAAAAAATCTGGTTGCCAGGAAGCAGAATTTGTCGACCTGACGCCCAGGGTTTTTTCAAGCCCGTATGTATGTATGTGTGTGTGTGTGAGATAGATATATAGATAGATAGATAGATATATCTATATCTATCTATCTATATATATATATATATATATATATATATATATATATATATATATATATATATATATATATATATATATATATATATATATATATATATATATCTATATATCTATATATATATATATATATATATATATATATATCTAAAATAATAATGTAACTTCTTTTAGAATAATGTACTTTTTCTGTGTTTGAGCACCATCATGATCCATTGCTTTAAATTTTGTATGTTTGTTAGCTATTTTGTCATTGGTAATATGTTTAATGGAACATTTTGACTCTATATTTGTTTATTTGAGTCTTATCTGTCTAAAGGCCCATACACACTGGGCTCAAAGCCGCCCAGTGTGTACGGGCCGGCGATGAGTGGTAATGCTCCTGCATCATCACCGGGAAAGCCATTCATCTGCTGGTATTACCAGCAGATGAACGGCTTTCCATAGCGCTGTGCTATGCAAAGCAGTCTGCCCTCAGCATCAGGCATGATGCCGCTCAGTATGTATGCACCCCCCCCCCCCCAGCGATGACAGCGATCATAACTGTCTATACACACTGGCCATAATCGCCAAGTGTGTATTATGGACCTTTACCAATGAAATGATTTATATTAATAGACTCTACTAGACAGTTGTTGTTTTTTTTTTCTACATACAGTAAGCCTAAAAGTTTATTAAATAGCTGGAGAATATATTAATCTATTGACATGGATAGTTCAGTGTTACTTAACTTGCCATTTAAGTAGAGTACTTGGTTGCCTGTCTCTGTTCTGTCAGTAGCATTTAATTATGGAATTCTACTTCTCTTTTCTTTCCCTGCAGTTTTGTCAAATGTCACTGATCTCGTCCTCCGTGTGACTGTTTGTCTTTGCATTAGATCATTACTACATTTTAAAGTGGGTTCAGACAGATTTCCTCATCTGAACCTGTCTTAAATAATAATAGTGTGAACCACATTTATACACAGGATGCTAATTCCTCGTTAGTACTCTTTATAGGCTGCAATGGTGAATGTAAATGTTGTGTCAATAGAACACCTTGTTATGAGACATACTATATAAAGGCTTTGATAATCTTGTACACATTCAATATTATTTTTAGTATATAATGGGCATCCTGTGCTGTGTGTGTGTGTGTGTGTGTGTGTGTGGACGTTGTGTTCTCTACAGAGTACGGAAAGAAGGTATCAAAGGTGCCAACCATGTATGCAATGTGTAAACTAAGATTGTGTTTAGACTTTTTTTTTCCTCCAGTCTTAATGGGTCTCCTTTTAAGCTTCAGAGCTAATTAACAGTATGCTTAATTTGTTCCAATTTGAAATGTAACTTAAAGTGTATTATTTTTCAGGCGATTGTGAAGAAAGTCTGATGCAGTTTTAAGCAATGCTGCTATCGCATATCTATAACTGCATAAGTTTCTATAACTGGAACAAATGGCCTTCTGCGTTGTTGCTTTTTATAAAGTTTTTGTACGTGCGCTCAAGTCAATGAAATGTTGTCTGACAGGGTCATTCCATGTCAAGTGATCTAATGCAGATTACCTTACCATAAATGTTACACTTATTCTTTGCACATTTCATGTAAGTGTCTCAAATGTTAATGTTAAATATTTTTATTTTGATTTACAGTGTGATTTTGTAAATGTTTAAGGGGTATATTTAGTAAAGTGTAATTAGCAATGTTATGTGCACTGCTGTCTTTAGTGAACTTAAAAAAAACAACACATTTCTCCAGCCTAATAGCCTGATGAATATGATATTTAGGTTTTCATATTTAAGCAGTGTTTTCACTGTTCATTGAGCAAACTGCAGCCTGACTTTCAGCCTGAAAATCTTTGCACACCGGAGAAGTGTGTCTGCCAAAACACTACTATATTATATGAATGAATACTGCCATGTATTATGATGCTTAATCTTCAACTTCTTCCATTGCAACAAAATTGAGGAAAGTACATAGCATGCATACATACAGTCTCACTGCATGTCTATCTCTAAACGACACAAAAAGGATAGGTATATCTCTGCTCTGGTTGAGATAATGGGGGGTATTCAATCCCTGCCACTACTTCCGACGGGGGAAATAGTGGCGGGCGCCTATTCAATGCTGTCTTGCCTGACGGCATTGAGGAGGCAGATCATCAGAACGAGCCCGACTTTGAGGCCCGTTTTGTTGATTACGGCCGCGAATTGTCACGATCACGGATTAATCTCGACAATCCATGGCCGTTTACGTGGACACGCCCCCTTTTTGCCGATCACCAAGCAGGACATTGAGTCCCGTCTGGCGAAATGCTGTCGAGCAAAACCAAAACGGGCCAGGGTCATGGCTGTCGGGACGGATGGACAGTTGTGACACCAGATTGAATATCCCCCTATGGATTGTAATACTTGCCATCAATATATGTTAGGAGGCATTGTGGTATTAACAAAATTCTGTTCCTAAGTAGGGGCATTTCATACAAAGCCCTGTGGTATTAACAGCATTTCATGCAGCCTACGTCTTGTATATTATATCTCTCACCCTCATTGCAGACTCATGGTCTTCCTGCTCTGGGCAGCCCTGCAGTGGGTGATTATAACAGGACACCCCGGCGAGTTTATACAATATAGCACACTGGCCTTGCATAGCACCCTCTGTGTCCCCTGACACTCTCCCCTTTATTCATTGCCCAGGCTGTTGGGGGCAGCAGAAGTGTAGGGACCCATTCAAACCCTATTAACTAATTCTGTTTGTTACAAACCATGTGATTCCATGCAAAGTTGTTATTGATAGCGGTCTTAAAGGGGCAATTCTCTATCTGTATTCACCTTACCTATAATTTTGGCTTAGAGTTGTTTACTTAAACACTACAGTGTTTTATATGTACGTTTTTTCACCAGTCCAATTTCACATGTGGACAAGTGTCTCCTTATCTAGTGGAATTAGTTGTATGTTCTTTATTTGTTTGATACATTCTTCTCTCCTCTCATGGCGCACATATATACATCCACCAACCCTGAGTGCAATTGGGGAGGATTAATATATTTGTTATCTTTTTTTGACAAATACCTTTTGTATTCACATTCTGGTTGTACTAAATCCCAAATGTAATTCCATCACCCATAGGTTATCACTATTTTTCATACACTGTAAAATCAAAGGGAGTCAAACATTCACTCCCAAGTCATTTTGATGTTTAAGGTTTTTTTCTTTTTCTTTTTTAAATAACTTTTTTATTAAAGCACTGCAATGCAAATAGACATGTACAATTGTTTTACAATAGTACAATAAAGTAACTAAATGGAAAATCAGCGATAACAATGAGGTATGAATATTATATAGTATACATAGTAATACTGTTATATACATATACCTATGTATACTTAATATTTTCAGTTATTTAGTAAATTCTTCAGAACTGTACCTATAAAAGGTTGAGATATGCTTCATTGCATATCAGGGGCCACAGAATTATATTTATCTCACTGGTGCATGTTAACCAATAGGATCCATGGTAAGTTTCCAGAGCTTTGGTTTACCCACATACTGGCAGCAATTATCAGGGCAGTTGTCATGGATTTCTGGGTATGCAGTCCCTGGGTGGACAATGTCTAGGTCAACAGTTACTTGGTCGACAGTGACTAGATCGACACCTGAAAATGGTCGGCATATCATAGGTCAGCATTTACAGAAGGTGGACACAAGCTTAAGGTCGACATGGACATCGTTGACGTTAAAAAGGTTGAAATGAGTATATCACTTTTTTGGTGTAGACCGAGTTGGTTCATACTTTACCATTCAAGTGGGCATAGAGTAATATAATAGTGTGACGAGCGCAGCGAGGTTCTGTGCCCTAAGCATGGGGGCGGACGTAGCACACTTATCCGGTATCCACGTCAACATAGACACAAAAGTACAAGAAACTTGTCGACCATGTTCATGGCTACTTTCTGTCAATGCTGACCTAGTGACTCCACCTAGACATTGTCGATCCACTATACTATAATCGATTTCTGTTCAGGGCTCCTACGGATTAAACAGAAATTGAGGTTCTGCCTGTGGGCTGCCCCGGGCTATAATTGAATAGCGCTGGCAGATTAAATAACTGCTGCTTACTGAATTCAGCCAATTGTCCAGCAACTTTTGAAAACACTTTTTTTTTTCTTTGTTGGAGCATATTCTTATCAACACTAGTCAGATCAAATATCACAGTCCTGTATCCTTCTTATTGTAATGTATGATACACCCTTATAGCATCTATATATATGTCTAGTGTGCATGAGTCTCCAATACGATGCCATCTGCTGGCAGAGAGGGAAATTACATCTTTCGCACACATGCACAAACACAGAAGGTAGCAGACTAGCTTTCGAAGCTTTTGCTTTGAGAGGGCTTACTAGTAGTAGTATAAATGCAGAGAGCATAAAAGTAAATGGTAAAGAAATTTGCATTGGATCACTTGACATGGAATTCTTTCACTCTACTAAATGTCTTATATTCAGTGCTTCTTGAACAGGGCCAGGAAATTATTTTATCTGGTGAAGCCACTTAAGTCCTGCTACTAAGGTCACACCATGTCAGAACTCTCTTACAGAGCAGCACACTCCTTGCATCTTTGTAATGCACTTCTTTAAAACTCCCTTACATCTGAGTCACACTATGGAGTTCTAAGGCAGTTCATAATGGAGCGAACGCACACAACTCAGATGTATTAAGTCGTTTTAAAGGCAGCACGGATCTTAAGCAACCCTACACTTTACACTGCTAAATATTTAGTGATGCATATGAGAATTATTATTGTACCTGTAGAGATATGAAAGTGTTTGATGGCATGTTCTAGTTAATGGTACATGTAACCCATTTTTACTTGCACCTTATACCACTTTTACACCAGAAAGCACCCAGGACTTTTGGACTCCTTTTAAGCCGGCATCCCGAGCTGGCCGATGTCACTTGAGGCGATACCTGAGCTGCCACTGGGAGATTAGAGAATCTCTCAGCGCCGACTTTTCTATTGCAGTGAATGGGTCTCGGGTTGCATCAGCCCGGGTTACCCGTTTACACTGCAAAGTGATCTGGGTTGAACCTGTGTTCAACACTGAGCGTTTGCCGGTTTAAAATCCAACCATTTACACCACCTGGAAACCCAGGATTGTGTCCACTCCCGTGCAAAAATCCAGGTTTGCAGGGCTGTTGTAAAAGGGGTATAATTGATCAATGGTTATGTTTTAATCTAGATTATTATTTATTTGATTTAATCTTTCCTCAAATTCTACTTACTGCAATTCACTCTTGAATTGCAATCTTAGCAATAGCTGGAAAAAAAAAATATTTTGCTTTATGCATGTCAAGCAGTTTAAACAGTGACCCAAGACTGAACATGTTACTCACAGAAGAATGGCATGCATAAATTCAGCTAAAAACACAGACTTTCAGGGAGACGATGGTGAAACTAGAACTTCTATCTACTGTAGTTCATAAAATATTTATGACTAGCCACAATGTTAAGTGTTATCTTTTGATATCTTTTTATAATTGTTAGCATGGCTGTATAAAACTATGTAGAATTAGCTTTCTGTGCAGCTATTTTCCAAATCAAACCCCCTCAGTAAGTGCTTGGCCTAAGTTTTTGAAAGCCTCTGTTATTCCAGCTGCCCACACACAAATGTCAAAACACTCAAATGCTTTTACAGTTTCCTTCTTGGCAATTATATTGTGTACTGTCATATAAGATCTGAAAGAGCAAGCAGTATTCCCAGTTTGTTACCTTTATGAGTTTGTTGTTGTAAAGTGATCACTTAAAGCAGCTCTCTCAGGTATGGATCATGCAAAAGAACCCTAGGGAAATAACCAGTTCAACTTATTTCTTTTTTTTTTCGCTTTGGGTTCCATGGTTTATCTTAAACCGTATCTGAAAACTGGGGCTGTGTGACACAACAAGGAGGGTCTTTAAGAAGCCACAGTCTCCATATGAAAGAGATTGCATCTTCTTATCTTCCAATCCACACATCCTTGCTCAGCCATATCAGAGTTGTACACATACATACCTCTCACTGATATGATTTAGTAGCACAATCTCACTCTCAATCAGAGATTCTTAAATCCGATCATGTGGATGAAATAATGCCAGGAATACATAACACTGGTCCAAGCGGATCAGACTGATGATTGCATAGTTTTTGGCTGTAACCTATAATCAGTAATCATTATTAAGCATTTCCGCCTGGCCATTGGTTGGCTACATCGAGAAGTGTATGCCCTGCTGTGGCAGACCACACAACATTTCCCCTGTTCCTTCACAGGGTAGGAATGGGGAAATGTATCCTCCCCAGGAAGGAATGCAGAAAAGTTAATGGTGAAGAGACTGAATTTTTGTTTAACATTTTTCTAGGACAGTACTGGCTTGTTGCGCTCTGCCAGGTACCCTTCTTCCATGAGTATTCCATGGGTACATGGTTGTACCACAATCATAAAAGTTTTGTTCTGTTCTTCCTAAGCAAATCCATACATAAAGGTGTATAGGATTCATCCTGCTTTGTGGCATCATTATTTGAAACTAATATGTCACCTAGTTTGTCATGCCAGTTTTTAAATTTACACAGAAAGCATACTATTTTGTGATGTAATAAACATATTTAGAACATGATCCTCTTAGCCCCAATGTATTTTTTGGGGCAATAAAAACATCCAGATATTGCAATTTATGGCTGACTAATTATTGTCGGCTGTTTTTATTGGACGAAAACACATGGGATTGGTGATTCTGGAAGGGTGGGATTATTGTGGGTCCCAATGGCGGGAAGCATAATGCCTGATAACATTAGCCGCGTGTGCCAGCCCCTGACAAAAACATTAGCAGCGGTGAAGCACCACTGCTATTACGGTACCCCCTAGAATGTATCTTTTTTTTCTTTTAATACAAAAATTCTATTATTTATAAAGCCTGCCAAAAATAATAAAATTATAATCCGTATGGGGGAAGGACGCAGCACTCAGAATGTTCCACAAAAATAGCACATTTATTAAATTACAAGACCTGAATTTCTATTCACCCAAAAGCTACAGCTACTTCCTTTTCTGTATTTTTTTTTCCAATTTGTAGATGTTGATTCATTCAGTTATATTTTGTACCAGTAAATAGAGGGATGTTTTTGGTTATTTGTACAGCTTCCATTCATTTAAATTAGTGAATAAGAAATTCAGCATAATTATTACATTACAAAAAACATTCTAACAAATTTTGTTTTTCTAAAACAATTTTCAGAAAATGGAATTATAAAGTCCGACAAAGTATTTGAAGTGATGCTGGCAACTGATCGCAGACATTATGCAAAATGCAATCCGTATATGGACTCTCCTCAGTCAATAGGTAATGCTGCTATTATTTATTCCTAAAATGTAATTCTTGTGTATTTTCTATTACTGTTCTGTCATTTTAATATTTAACTATTGGTAGCTTATTGTAGATTCTATGTTTTTCAGGTGTTTGAAAGACTTAATATCTTTTTTAACCTCTGCAAATAAAGCAACAATTTATAGAAAGATGAAGTTATCCGTAGTTTAACATGTCAATTGTATAAAGTCAAAGAATGGAAATTGCAAAAAATACAGTATAATGCCACCCATACACGGTGCACTGGTGCTATGCAATGCGTTCTCCCGCATTTCGCGCAGCACATGTGCTGCCTGTACTTTTTTAACTAGATTGCATGGCACCTAGTTCAAAATGCACAGTGCTTTAGCACATCGCATGTATTTTGAACTAGTCACAATGCCATCTAGTTTAAAAAGGCAGAGTGGGCACCTTTTGTTGTGCCATTACAGCTGTAGAAGTAGTAGTATTATTGAATACCACAAATATATAAAGCGAGCTGGTATATGTTACTAGTATTGATGTGGTACAATAAATTCATCATTAATGCTTTTGAAGATTTCCCCACGTGAAAGAAACCCAACCAATCCAAGTATTGAAGTTTAGCAAGTACAGGTCGAATATTCCTTATCCAAATTATTCTGAAAACCAAAAGCATTTGCTAAAAGCATTACTAGGGACATCTGTTACATAACTACTGGAGACATGATACTGTATGTAACTGACACTAAATATGTGTAAGAAAATTATTGCTTGGCATTGAAAGTCAGTGCCTGAGATAGCAGTACACAAATTTTGTTTCATGTTTTGAAACCTTGTTTCATGCACAAATAAAATAAATTTGTGTGTATTTCATGTGTTTGATGTGTTTATACAACATAAATACAAGATACCTCATTGAAATATAAAAATATTCAGAAATGCTGAATAATCCATTTTTCCAAAATTCTTCTGGTCCTTACTCACCCTGTATTCACTTGTGACTTTTAGGAGGAATTTAATTGTTTACGGCTTGTTTTCAAGCAATTCAATAAATGTTTGGGCCTACAGACGGAGCGATGTAGGGGCATTTTCTCAGCGAACTCACTAGATCACTGAGAAAATGCTCCTACATTGCTACATGTAGAGGTCATAGCATGCTGGATATTAATCGGTCAGGGCCAGTGTTCTCACCTGAGAACACTGGCCCTGACAGATCGCTCAGATCACACATCGCTGTGTGCTCAGCGATCTTGCTCAGCGTTCTGAGTGATCTTGCATTGCTCAGCACATCTCCCAGTATGTAGTCCCCTTTAGAAAAGTGCCTGGAGGAGTCAGATCCCTGGGCTTGGTCTCCTTAGGAAACTAGGTTATTCTTGAATTCCTACAGGGACCTGGTGCAGCTCACGTTACTGGTCCGCTGCCAGCATCATACCCCCAGGGGTACAGGCTGCCGGTAAGTGTATGGATTCCCTTAATGCGCAGGTTCTCAGTCGGTCCTCGGGATCCCTCACGGTGCATGTTTTGTAGGTTTCTTCACAGAATCAAGTTAAATAATTAGCTCCACCTGTGGATCTTTTAATATGTGTCTGTGAGTAATGAGTGCACCTGTCGTGTGACTTGGAAAACAGAAACTGTGTGTGGTCCTGAGGATTGAGTTTGAAAACCACTGCTTTAGCTGAACACATTAGGGAATCTGATATTTACCTGGGGAAAGCCTCTAGAGACATTGCAACCTTTGGTTCCCGCATTTTGGCCCCAGCCGTAACTGCACAACTACGCACTGTGGCTCCATTCTTAGTAGCCAGAAGCTGAGATAAAAAATTTAGGTGGAGTCCCTTCCTTACACAGGTGATGACTTATTTGGCCCTGAATGAGCTAGAGTTATCTCCCAGACCGCCGGTGGAAAACCCACCTTTCTACCCTCTTCGGCACCAAATCCTAAAAGACAATTTTTCGTGGCTGTCCTTTCAGGGTTCCCGTAAATACTGAGGGAAAACCCAAGGGTTCTTTCAATATGGACAGGGGACATAGAGACAGGAGATCCTCCTCAGCTGCGATTGTTTTCCATCATCAGGATACCAAGCCTGCTGATAAACAGGTGGCATGACCAGCTTTCTTCCCTCCTGGGGGATCTCAGGGTGGGCGCCCATCTGCTGGATTTCAGGGAACAGTGGAGGCAGGATTGCATGGACACCTGGGTTCAGCAAAAAATATCCACAGGATACCAGTTGGAGTTTCATTGCGACCTTCTCCTTTTTTCACAATGGGTCTCCCAATCTTACCAGAAAAACTAACCATTCTGCAAATTGATAACAGCAGCAGTGATCAGAGGCTCCTACTGCTGAAAGGGGAATAGGCATTTATTCCATTCTTTAGATTTTCTGAAGCCGGATGGCTCAGTGAGACCAATTTTAAATCTCAAGTCTCTAAATCTCTATTTGACCTACCACAAATAAGTGGTAGGTCATTGCAGGTCTAGGACCATTTCTGTGGACATAAAAGATACATACCTGCACGTGCCTGTATGCGAACTGCATCAGATGTTTTTGCGGTTTGCAATCAAGAACTTGCTATATCAGTTCAGGGCCCTTCCGATTGTCTTGCCCTCTGCTCCTCAGGTCTTTATGAAGATCATGGCCATGGTATCCAGATGGCGCCAGGAAGAGGTTACTATAATTCCATACCTAGAAGACTTTCTTCTGAGAGCTTCTTCCAGACAGATGTTGCTTCAAGACATCTTACATACTTATCAATTTCGCCTTCGACACAGCTGGATAATGTCCAAAAGTTATAACTTTTACCATTGCGATGCCTACTGTTCCTGGACTTGCTGCTGGACACGGTGGAACATAGTGATTCTTCCTATAGACAAATTTGATCAAGACCCTATCTTAACAAGTGTTGCTACCCAGCAGGGTGTCGGTGTGCCTCTGCATTCTTCTCCTTGGGAAAATGGTGGCCATATCAGAAGCTTTTCCATACAGAAGTTTTCATTCCAGATGATTTCAGTTGGATCTCCTGGCCCAGTAGACAGGTTCTCCCCTTCAATGCACAGGTTGGTGAAACTGGCACCAGAAACTTGTGTCTTGCTACAATGGTGGTTTAGCTCCACTCACTTGTTGCAGAGTTGAGGGTACGGCATATGGGACTGGACAATATAGACTATGGATGGCAGTTTCAGAGTGTGGAGAGTCATTGTCCTCCTCAATCACTTTTGGAGCCGATGGTCCAGTCAGGAGGCCAGACTCTCCATCCTAGAGCTGTATACTATTTACGAGCTCTAGTTCAAGCAGACCCTCTTCTCAGAGGTCAGGCTGTCCGGATTCAATCGGTTGTGGAGTATGTAAACCACCAAGGAGGGACACGCAGCACGTCCAATCTTGCTTTGGGCGGAGCCTTCATTCCAGGGGTGGAGAATTAGGAGGAAGATTACCTCAGTCATCAGAATCTCCACACAGGGGAATCGGCACTCCATTGTGTATTTTAACAACTGATGTGGAGATGGGGCATTCCACAGATCAATCCAGGCTCAACCACAAACTTCCACTTTATTGCTTCTGCACACAGGATTTAGCGGTGGCAGCAGTGGATTCCTTGTCAATCCCCTGGGATTACAGTCTTGTCTATCGGTTTCCACCATTTCCACTCATCCCAAGGCTACTCAAATGCATCAAAAAGAGAGCCCACTTAAGTGATAATAATGGCTCTGGACTGGCCTTGTAGGCTGTGGTACACGGACCTGCGCCTTCTCCTGGAGGATGAACCATGGTGTCTTTAGGAGGATCTTCTACAATAAGGGCCATTCATTTATCCAGACTTGCCACATGTTCTTTTAACGGCATGGCTATTGAAGCCCAGTTGCTAAGGAGAACAGGTATTCCTCAGTCCTTTATACATACTATGCTTAGAGAAAGAATGGCGGTGACGCTGGCACATTACCATAGGATATTGAAAGCCTATGTGTCATGGTGTGAGTCACAGCCTTCCTATGGCAGACTAACTCTCCCATCTCCTAAGATTTCTGTAAGCAGGCTTGTCGGCTAGACTCAGATTAGGCTCCCATCAGGTTCAGATTTCAGCCCTTTCGGTAATTTTTCATTGAAGGTTGGCTCTTTTTACAGAGGTTCAAACCTTTTTGAAGGGGGTCCTTCATATCCGTATCCAACCTCCGTTTTGTGGCGCCTTGAGAACCTTGATGCTTGGCTGTAGTCTTATACTTCCTCCAATCACCTGCATTCGAACCTCGCAAATCTGTGGAGTTTTGGTTATTAACATGGAAGACGCTGGTTTTACTGGCTTAGGCCAGGAGTGTCTCTGACTTCAGTACCCTCTCCTGCCATTTGCCCTATCTGATAGCATGGAATTAAGAACTAGGGGAGACTTTTTGTTGAAAGTTGTATCATACTCGTACTTTATGATGCAGCAAAAAGGCGATGGCCTGCTTCCAAGCAGATTGACTCATTGGATTTGTCTCACCATCAACGCAACGTATCAGGATTCTTTGCAGAGCGCCCCTTCCGTGGTTTCTGCTTGGTACATGGGTCCTTACTGGGCTGTAGCCAGAGGGGTTTCCATGTTTCAGTTATGTTGAGCAGTCACTTGGTCCGACTATAACTTATTTCTCAAATTCTACAGGTTTGACGCCTTTGCAGAGCTTCTCAGTTTAACCAGCCAGTGTTACAGGACACTCAGCGCGCTCCCTCCCATGGAAGTAGCTTTGGGACACCCCCCAATGTAAAGATAACTGCAGTGTCCCCTAGTGCAGTGGTTCCCAACCCTGGTCCTCAAGTACCCCCAACAGTGCACATTTTCCAGGTCACCCAGCAGGTGCACTCATTATTCAGACACATTTTAAAATATCCACATTTGGAGCTAATTAATTTGTCTGTGATTTTGTGTGGAGACCTGGAAAATGTGCACTGTTGGGGGTACTTGAGGACCAGGGTTGGGAACCACTGCCCTAGTGGATGAAGGAGAATACTAGAATTTGGTACTTACCGATAACTCAGATTCCACAGGGGACGCTGCACGCCCTCCCAGCGCTGTTTGTTGTAGCTTGGTGTGTTTTGTGTATGGATTCTTGTAGCTTGACTCTGTACTGTCTTCTGCTGCTTCTCCTTTACTGGAGATTCCCTGGTCTTTCTTCTCTCAGTCACAGTTTTCTAGACTGAGGTATGGGAGGGAGGGGAGGGAGGGGGGGGGGGGGATAGAGGGAGAGGAGTCAGCCACACTTTAAGATTTAAAGTGCCCACTTTATTTTATCACCACTTTATCCCATTGTAAATAAGACTGCAGTGTCCCCTGTGGAATTGGAGAAATGGAATTATCAGTAAATACCAAATTTTTATTTTTCTAAAGTTTTTGAGTAGATTAGTATTTCCCAAACGGTTTAACAAGGCATCCTGTTTCGTCGCAAAACACTCAAAAGGGCTCCTTTTGGAAGGTGGTCCAGAAATAAATTATTTATGGTCAAAGAGATAGGCAAAATAAGTGCTGGTGGCTGGCACTCATAAAATATGTGGCCAATTGGAACCTTAACAATGTCTACCATCATCTAACTAAACTCAAGAATGACAAATAAGCAAAATTTGCTCTTTTTTATTTATCAATAAGAAACTTTTTGTACTAGGGGTTCCTTGAAAAGAAATGCGGCTTATCTAGGGTGTTGTGAGTCTAGAAAGTTTGTGAACCACTGGAGTAGATGGCAGAAACCCATTTGCAGTCTCGTCCGGCCGGGCCCCCTCAGCTCTGCTGGGCGTACAATAGACCCTACTGCACATGTGTAGATCTCCTGAAAAAATAGCTAATAAAATAAATAAGAGTTGAGGCAGTGTGTGCGCCAACGTTTTAAAGCTTTCATAGCCTATTCATCATGGTGCAGAAACTCTGCCAACATATGTGTGTGTGTGTGTATGCGTGCATTTGTTTTAGCTTTCAAAATACCAGTCTTTTAATAATTTTTTTTTTCCCCTCTGGTATAGGTTATCAAGCAACAATTAGTGCTCCACACATGGTATGTATGATGTCTTTTGCAGTGCAGATAACATTTATCTTATGAAAAAAATTAAGTATTTATGGACATGGTGATTTAAAAACATGTATATCCTTATGAATAAATCAGAAATGTTTTTATTGTCTGTTATACTGTATAAACTGCCTATGCAGTGAAGCATCCCTTTTACAGTAGGTTTTATCATGAGTGGTTTCTTTTTCTGAACTATATACAGTAGTTTGTTTCAACTCCTTATATACTATGCCAAGTGATAGATGATTAAAAGATTAATTTAGGTCTCAGCTTCTCAAACTCGGTCCTCAGGGCCCCACACAGTGCACATTTTGCAGGTCTCCTCGCAGAATCATAAATGAAATAACTAGCTCCCCCTGTGGATCTTTTAAATGTGTCAATGAGTAATGAATGCACCTGCTGGGTTACCTTGAAAATGTGAACTGAGTGGGGTCCTGAGGACTGAGTTTGAGAACCCATGATTTAGGGGAAGATTCAATTGGTCTTGTTAATTTACTGGAAAAGGAAGGAAGGAAAAAAGTGGTCATGTTAGAGTCTGCATGAACATACTTGGCAGGGATATAGAACAGCAGGGTGTGGTTGCATTAAGGTCAGGTATTTGTTGTGGTCAAGTCTGACTGCGTACACTTGTCGGTTGTTTTTAAAATGCTTTCAGAGACAAAAGATAGGGCTCCTAATGCTGGACAAACTGGCCAGGTGATAGGCCTGAAAGGGGTTAGTGTTAGGGGTTCTGGAACTTACTGCTATCTGAATGAATTTGCAACCTGTTTGTAAAAAATCTGCTGTGACCTGTGGTATGTCCTGTAACTTGTGAACTACTAACATTCTGCTATTAACTGCCTGTCTGTGAAACCTTTGTTAGAACCCGTTTCATTTGGAATTTTATCCAGTTTATTTGATCCGTGTCACAGCATACCCGGGCCAATAGATTAACATGTTAGCAGCAGCCCCGATAATGGGCACTATCTATTATTATTTATTTATTAACAGTTTCTTATATAGCACATACATATTCTGCAGTGCTTTACAGAGAATATTTGAACATTCACATCATTCCCTGACCCAGAGGAGCTTACAATCTATATTCCCTACCACATGTACACGCACACAGACATTCTAGGGTTAATTTTGTTGGGAGCCAATTAGCCTACCAGTATGTTTGGATTGTGGGAGGAAGTAACCCATGCAATTACGGGGAGAATATACAAACTGCACAGTTAGAACCATGGTGGGGATCGAACCCATGACCTCAGTGCTGTGAGGCAGTAATGCTAACCATTACACCATCCGTACTGCCCCATCTATATAATTTTCTCTGTATGATAGGAAAGCAGAGTTTACAGGCAAGTGATAATTCAGTTATAATTGTTCAAATGTGAGCTCTACTTCTAAAAATGGCAGTGAGGACTTTAATACTTGAACTTGAATAGAAATATGAGCAGAATCTACAGTATAATTGCATGATGTTTGTGTGTATGGATGTTCCACGATAACTCTTGAACTCTTGAACTCTTTAACTAATAGTCCTCAAACTTTGCACACTACCTTATCTTCAGGGACAATCTAAATTCAAAGATGGATTTAATCGGATGACCCCTTAAGGGTCCATGCTATTTGTACTTTTCATGCATTGTGATATGTCATTTGAAAGCTTATGACTTTCTGAATACCCAGTAAAATGGGGCATGGTCAATGGGAGGTACGTGGCCAATGGGAGGGTGCTGCCTCTCTGCCCTGCTCAGCAGCGTGTGCTGTGCTGCTGCAGCATCCTCTGCTCCCTACTCCCACTGCCCGGTCTCTGCAGCTGGGGAGGGGGGAGCAGGAAAGGGCCCTTCCAACAGGCTCAGGTAAAAAGTAACTGCCCCCTCTCCTTTCTCGACGCCACTGAATACAAAACAATAAACAGATTCCATTAAGTGGACCCTTAAGCCCTTGATTTGTAGATTTTCCTGGTGAAGGACAAACCTACCAGGGCAGGTTTGTCCTGCCCCAAAAATACTCTTCATCACAGAAAGGGCAGCTGCTGCCTTCTGCAGGATCAGCAACATGGGGGATGGTGGTGCGCCAATGGCTCACCGCTGGCCACCACTAGCGCACCCTTTCTTTAGTGGCATGCATGCTCAGCCTGAGAATTGTCCAGGCATACCGCCGAAGGGGTTAAAGGCTTATAAGGGTGTCATGAAATTAAAAACATTTTCACTTTACCAAACTTTTGACAATTGCATACGCATAAACTCTCACCAGTCTGCCGGACATGCCTAGTATGTTATATGGCATTATTCATAATGTACCTAAAATGAACAAGGCTTTCTAAATTTCTAACAGTCTCAACTTTTCTTTGTATAGCATGCATATGCATTAGAACTTCTTCATGAACAGTTACATGATGGTGCCAAAGCTCTAGATGTAGGATCTGGAAGTGGAATTCTAACTGCTTGTTTTTCAAGAATGGTAATTGTATTTTATTATATATTACATGCAACGATTCTATATAATTCCAATGTGTCATAAAAAAAAAAAAAAAGAAGTAAAATATATTTGCTTTCTCTGTATTTAGGATGTACAATTCATATACTATTAAGGATATGTATATAATGTTCCCTCTAGGATGTGATGTAGGTAGGGCTTGCAGTGCATTCATGCATGAATAGGGCAGCGTCACCTCCAGCATTACTATTGTGGCCAGACTGACCCCTTCCATGTTGCTAATTGGGTGTTCCCCAGCCGTTGGCATCACTGATGGAGATATGGGGCTTCCCTCCCCCAAACGTTTCCTTTAATTAGCACAGGCTCCTGGTGCTGATTAAATTGATACCCAAAGCTAGAATATTCCTACTAGACCTGGCATGCAGTGAGGGGCTGTTCAGCGTGACTGCTGCAAAGATGTATGATAACATACCTGTACCAGATTCGGCTGCTTGGGTATTACTACAGCCATTCAGCCATCAAGTTGGCTAGGTGTGTATTAAGCATTAATCTGTTAAATGAGTCTATTGCTTTTAAGAATTCTAAATTATGGACTTGTTATCCTTAAAAATTGAGCCCTGAAGGATTTAGACCATATGTTTGTGTGATCAACTAACCTTTCAATAGTCTATTGTGTTTTTTTTTTTTTTTTCTTTTTTTATTCTAATCTCCTCTATATATGTCTAGTGTCCGTGAGTCTCCAAAACACTACCATCTGCTGGCAGAGAGTAATGCTGTGTACACACGGTACAATCCGGCATGAGATTTTGACTATATAGTCAAAATCGTATGCAGATCGCACAGGTTTTTTCCTTGCGATCCCGATGCGCGCTCCGGTGACAGCACAAATCGAAACCCAGATAGACAGGGCAGCAATGACTATAAAGTGCAAATCGAATGTAGATAACATGAATTGTATGTAGATAGTACAGAGTTAGCAAAGATTGTATAGAAGTCGAATCTTAAGGGGTGTACACACGGAGCGATTTCGTGCTATTTTCTAAGCAATCTTACTAGATTGCTTAGAATCTAAGCACAAATCTCACCGTGTGTATGCTCCGAGAGATTAAATATCTCTTGCTAACTAAGTCAGTGCATGCAGTCACAATCTAGACAAATTGCTTAGCAAATGACTGCAAATCTCTCTGTGTGTACAGAATGAGAGATACTGATCACAATCTCTCATTCTGAACCATTACCCTGACATTTTTTGCTTAAGCAAAATTGCTTAGCAAAATCACTTAGCACAAATCTCTGCATGTGTATGTGCTCCCCATGGGAGATCTTGACACCAGCAAAATTGCTTAGAAAAATAGCTTAGCAAAATTGCTTAGCACAGATCTCTACGTGTGTATGCCCCTTTAAGTCGAATAGCAAGGGGATCTCACGTGTGTACACACCATGAAACTACATCTTTCTCGCACATGCACAAACACAGAAGGTAGCAGACTAGCTATCAAAACTTTTGCTTCGAGTTGGCTTACTAGTTTTTGTATATTTATGGAAAGATGTTAATATTTTTTTTATTTGTTTTTTTTTTTTTTATGAAAATGTACATTTTTAACATTTTAGACAATCCTATGCCCTGTAATACTTTCTGTACTGTGACCATGATGAGTCTGAACATTGTTTTACATAAATAGCCAGCTTCTGCTGAGTGCAGTGCAGTATACTACAGCTTGCTGTCAGCTGATGTCTGCCACCATCCCTATAATCCTTTCAGTGCAAGATTGCAGCCTTGCTGCCAACCCCTAGTGCCAAACATTTCCACAGACAAACAGAAACCTACAGTATAGTTGTCATAGTGAAAACCTTTAGCAGTTCCCATGTGGCTGCTCTTCAGAGCTCTCCTGGTATTTCTGCATTGTGCTTTGCTTTCAGATTTTGTACCACTTAACAGTGATTATAATACTTTTTGCTTCTCATAAAATATCAAGCTCTAAAGTTGTTCCAGTTATGTGCATTGCCATTTTTGACTGGCTTTTAGGATGTTTTATCAGGAAATTGCTCCCTGCCCATTGTGTAAATGTAAAAGTACACTTTGCCCTTATCATACATTCAACAAGGTTCCGCTTCAACTACCTGTGCAGGGCAGCTTGTACTCATGCTGCACTTACACTGCACCTGTGTTCATGTCACAGCTGGGAACCAGGTCCTGTATATTGTGTTTAGGGGCCAATTTTCCATAGCATCGCATATACAGTGTAATCTGGGCAGGATCTACCACCCAGAATCACATTGCAATATGTAATCCTATTACCGTGTATACTCAAGTATAAATCGACCCGAACATAAGCCGAGGCACCTAATTTTACAACAAAAAATTGGGGCTGCAGATGCTCTGTTTTCACATCAGTTATGAAAAGGACACAGACTTTTCCCTGTAAGGTGCTACAGATAGATGTACCTGTGACCTAGTATAGAACGGCATCATTCACTCAGCATATATAGCCAAATAGAGTGAGCTGATCGGTAATAGGAAACTGTAAGCGGTGGTGGTGCCTATTTAAGTAGTGAATTGCAGAAATATTGCTGCAGTGCCCTTCAATTCATCCCTTGTTGCTATACTGTACGATCAGGATACATACGGATGACCGGTGGTGGGGATGCCAGTAGTTAGAATACAGATGCTAGCATCCCGATGGAGGTAATCCTGATGAGTCTGGAAAATATATTTACACCTCCATATACCTGCCCCCCCTCACAGCCTAACTCTAAAGCTCCCCACTAGTGCCTAACCCTCCCTCTCTGCAGCCTAAACCTAACCCCTCCCTCTTCCTCGTGTTAACTCTTACTAGCCTGGCATAACTACATTAGGCATCCTATCATTCAAAATCAATGTGCCGGCATCCTCGTTGATGTCTGGATTCCACCGCCGGTCACCTGATCAGATATTGGCCTTGGTATTGTGAATGCCGCCATTCTGACCGCCTGGATCAATGCATCCTGTACAATCGTGTTGGCATATTTACATTCTCCAGGGCAAAGAGTATCATACATTGCTTTATTGCATATTTATAACTACGGTAATAGATTAGCTGTGATTGGAATACAAATGTATCCTCACACATCTTTGCTGCAGTAACACCAAGTACTTGGCACACCTTGTCCTGTAAAATTCCTCATTCATCGGGCATCTTTTCTGCAGAAAATGCGTCTTAGTCAGAACAGTTTGACTAGAGAGTCTGTCTCGATTTAACTTTGATATATGAAACTTTTAGATCTGTTTGTGACAAGTCTCTGAATATGTACACAAAGGGCTACAGTGTAGCAGTGGCAGCTCTTTTTCAGTACAAGCTCTGTTCTGCTCCCTATACAGACTCCTACACACTCTGTTTACAAGAATCATACTGTGTATCAAATAAATCGGTGCTGTCTCCTTGTGTGTTTTCTAGTCACATTAAACTGCGATTAAGATGTATGTTTGGCAACTAAATATCGGCCAACATTAGAAGCGTGGCACAGGACCTCTGACGGCAGCCATCTCTTGCTGCATGACATATTGATGCTAGATGCACGAGGAAGTATCTGTACATTTGTGCTAATGGTAAATTTGATAGGTTTAAGAAAATAACTTTTTGGACCTAAATCTTTTCAGCAGTGATTTGTGCAATGGCTAGGAGTGCACATGGTGAAGCTTCAAACAGCAAATTGAAGTAAAACCAATTTAAGTCCAACACAATGCAAAACTGCAATTAAACTTGCAGTCCACAAACCACAGTAATAAATCTAGGTATAAAATGTTTGTGACCGAATAGTTCAAACTACATTTATTTTGGAAAACCTTGTTTATCTGTGGTATGTGTGTATAGGTTATAACTATTATCCGATGGGTGGTAGGGACACAACATTGAAGTGAAATATGCACATGCACAAGGAGCGTCGGGTATAACATTTATAAAAGAGCTTGTAGAATATTAGAATTAAATCAATGGGTTAAAGCATTTTAAGGGGAATTTTACTTTGTATTACTACAGCAATTGAATGCAACTTATATTGGTACAATTACAGTTAGAGCATAGATAAATGTCCACATAAAATGATGGCAATTTGACATGCCGTTATAGTGGTTAACCCAGCGGTTCCCAAATGCAGTCTTCATGCTTGGCCACAGTTGATTTAATAAGTAACTCTGTTTATTTGATTTAACCGTCTGTGCTGAGCTGTGGCTATACTTAAAACCTGGACCGTTGGGGTGCCTGGAGGATTACGTTTGGAAACCTCTGGGTTAGCCCCATCACTGGCTGACTATAGCAGTGCACATTTGTCTTGCTAGTTATCTTCCAGCTAGCTAAACATAAGGGCAGATTCGGTTAGATGCAGTAAGAGTGGTAGCCCGGAACTACTCAGGTCTATTCAATTCCAGCCCATTACATACATTGACAACACATCTGCATTTCAATTCTTGCACACGTCTGTAATATATATATATTTTTTTCAGGTCGGACCCAAGGGTCGAGTTGTAGGAATCGACCATATCAAAGAACTGGTTGATGATTCTATAAATAATGTGAAAAAAGATGACCCAACATTACTGTCTTCCGGTCAAGTGAACTTGTTAGGTGAGAAGGAATTTCTTTTTTACTTAAGTTTGTGGATAAAAATGATGCAAAAATTGGCTTAGAGGAATACATTTTTTTGTAAAATGTAATTTTTATTATATATATAATGTTCTGTCAAGTGGCACTGAGAGACTTGTGGCAATAAACAAAAGTGGGACTAATTTTAATCCATGTTATCAACATTTCGGGGCCACATTACTTGAACAAAGTGCAAGTGATAAAGACAACAATATATAAGTACCCTGTGCATCTAAATATGGTATCCAAAAAAAGAAACCTAAACAATCCATAGTGTAATATGTCAACAATGAAGGGTGAGGGAAAATCAATCAGTCATACCCCTTATTCATGGTCTGCTGTACTGGTAGACTAGATGCTCTCATGGAAGGAGGAACACCGCTTCTATGGAAAAGCTTGTACTGGGTGAATTCTTCAATATAGTTGATCTATAGTTTTTTTTTATATGAAGATTTCACAATAAGTCCAACTTATCATTTTTAACGAACAACATTATTCACTACGGTGTATGTATATATATATATATATATATATATATATATATATATATATATATATATATATATATATATATATATATATATATATATATATATATATATATATATATACAGGTCGAGTATCCCGTATCCGTTATCCGAATTATTCCGAAATACGGACATTCCAGAAAGTGAAAAAAAAAATTTTTTTTGCTAAAAACTCACTGGGGACATTTGTAACAGCATCACTGGGGACATGATATGTAACTGGCACTATATATGTGCAAGACAATGATTGCTTGGCATTCAAATTCAATATCTGAGATAGTACACACATTTTGTTTCACGTTTTGAAACCTTGTTTTTTGAACAATTAAAATATATTTGTGTGTATTTTATGTGGTAATAAAATATATTTGTGTGTATATTATGTGTTTATACAGCATACATGCAAGATACTTCAAAATACATCATTGAAACATTAAAATATTCCGAAATACGGAATAATCCGTTATCCAAAATTCTCCTGGTCCCGAGCATTTTGGATACGGGATACTCAACCTGTATATGTATATATGTATATATGTGTATATGTGTGTGTGTATATATATATATATATATATATATATATATATATATATATATATATATATATATATATATATATATATATATATATATATATATATATATATATATATATATATATATATATATATATATATATACACACATATACATATGCACACACAGGCATCCCTGGAAGTTGTAGCTGGTCCTATCGAGTCCTGCACGAAGTTCTTTGATAGGCCTTATCTAAAACTATGCCAGCAGATAGAAAGTGCCAGGCAACCGTAATCAGGTAAACAATACATTGAGTGAGACAGGTAAGCCTGTGTTTAATCAGCAGTCTTTTCTCGCTATGTGGATGGCTAAAGGTAGAGCCTGAATTCTACATGTGTGGCAGTTCAAGCATCTATAGCACTTTTTTTTTTATTTTTTACGCACGAAAACGGGACTTTTAATCTTATGATCCATCCCATGTCCATTTTTATCACCCACACCATTTATAGTGTGTCCCCAAGTGTAGCAGGTCATTATATCAACATCAGTAGATTAATGCAATTTTATTCATGTTCTGAAAAGAAAGAAAATAAATTATTGTAGGACATTTGTCAGTCCTCGACTGTATTCCTAATGCAGACAACGGTGACAGTGGAGCTTCTTCAAAAAATCAAAGGTGTTACTTAATGTATTGGCAGCACTGCACACATACATCATAGAGAATTATACTTTATGTGTTGGTACGGCCTATAAATTATATTAAATTAAATAAAGAAACAGGGATGCTTATGCCACAAACATGAAGAAAAAAATACAATAGTTTGTCGGAAAATGTACAATTGTAATACGAAAAGAAAAATGGTAATGCTAATGATATTATGAAATCAAACACTTATAGTTTAATCTCCTTGGCGTATGCACATTGGAGTTAATGTGCACTTTGCACAACTTCAATGGGCTCTGAACACCCAGCTACCCTAACCCAACCCCCCCCCCCCCTCTTACCCCAGCAAATACAAAGTAATAAAAGAGCACATTCATTCTCCCAGCCACGCACATGTGCTCTGGCCAATGCAGCAACACAGCATATAGTAGGTGATCCACACAACTACTGGAGGATCTGAACACAAGCCTGCAGAGGATGAAGTGCTAAAACATGGAAAGGGAAAGAAGACAAAGAAACAATGGGATAGGCACTTCCTCCTATGACTCACTTCTCCTTCCTTATCACTGATTCATACATCTACCCTGGGTGAGAAAAAGGCACCGTAGATGGGTAGAATAGAGTCTGCAAGAGAGCCAGTAGCAGGAGTGAAAGAAAGGGAGGGATAGAAAAAGGAGAGCCAAATGGGAGGAACAAGAAGAGGTTGACAAGAATAATAGTAGGGGACTGAAGAGAGGCAGATAGTTTAAACACAGGCAGAGACCGTGATATACAGTATATGCAAACACATTGTGTTTATTGAGCTTTCTATTCCCTGAGTGCTGCTGCAGCAGCACTCGGGACTTCCCTATTTCGATGGTAAAAGGATGAACCACTAACTACTTTATGCATTGAGTACCAGATACTTAAGATACATGATATAGATCTATAGATAGATACAGATGGAGCAGCTCCTCATTAAAGCTGCTCCTGGCAATTCTATCGCCACTGTTGACCATCTGCCAGAAGGGGGCACGCGCACAGGAGACGCTTGCACGCCCCATTCTCGCCCTCCCTGTCTCCCTGAAGCAGAGACGGGCAGGGAATCTGCTCCATGCCCCCGTGCCGATGGGACGTGAGAGCGTGAGATGCTTGCGCGTCCCCATCAGATGGAGCGCCTCTCCGCCAGCCTGCGCCAGCTTACGGAATCTGCCTGAGAGGAGCTCAATCTGTAGATAGATAAAGAGGTATATTCAATGCTGGTGGCGAGGATTGTTTTTATTTTGTCGAGGAAAAGTCATCCTCGCTGTCCAACCCACCTCGCTGTATTCAATGTTTTGCAAGTATTCCCTTAAACGGCAATGTTCACCACAAATGCAGCGTAGCCGCTGCATTTTGTGGCGAGCCCTGCCCTTTTGATGGCCGCACTTGACAATTCCACCTCGCCTCAGGGAACAGGCGAGGTGGAAATGGCGTGTGATAGGGGAGGCCGTTGAATACTCTGGCGATGTATCAGCACTGATCACTGTATAGCTTGCTGTCAGGGGCTCGCCACCCTCATTGAACATACCCCATAGATACTGTAGATATAATTTATTAGAGAGAGAGATATCACAAGTTAGTAATGGCACAAATATAAGCACAGCAGTCCCACAAGCCAAATACACATCTCACCATATCTCAGGGTGTTGTAGACTCCAGGTTTATTGCAGAAATCAATCCATGGATTTAAGCATCTGTAGCAGATTCAAGTCCTAGGCTTTAAAGCAAGTATCAACTAAAAAGAGAGAGCACACTTAATATATCAATATATTTAATAAAAATACACATTTTAAAACAATTCATTTGTGAATGGATATAACATGATAGATAAAATAAGAATCAACTTTAAATATCGCTTTAAAGCAAGTACAAAATCCACAATCACTGAGCATTAGAAGTTTCTAATGTATTTCTGTATAATGAAACCTTCATAAGGATATTTTTATAATATGTACATATCTTTGTAATCTGTTATCATTTTAGTCGGTTCTTCTTAAACAGACATCCTTCTTTCTGGGGAATGGGTCCAATCACCCCGTGGTGATGTTTCAGGTTGCTTAAAATTGTTATCAGACACATGTTGATATAGAAACATAGAATTTGATGGCAGATAAGAACCACTTGGCCCATCTAGTCTGCCCCTTTTTTAAACATGTTACCTCAAACCATATTTGGTCCTTATTTTTTTGTAAGGATATCAATATGCTTATCCCAAGCATGTTTAAATTGTACTACTGTATTTGCGTCTACCACCTCTGTTGGGAGGCTATTCCACTTATCTACTACTCTTTCTGTGAAGTAATTCTTCCTCAAATTTCCCCTGAATCTTCCTCCCTCTAGTTTCAGTGCATTTCCTCGTGTTCTGTTGCTCCTCTTCCTGTGAAGAATGCCTCCCACCTGTACCTTGTTTAAGCCCTTGATATATTTGAAAGTTTGGTACTTATGCATTATCTGGGCTCCCATGTTAAATGCACCCCATTTTTCATACCCCTACTATCCAACTACGCATGGAGTTGATTTTATATAGTGTGGTGAGCGCAGCGAGCCACCGTGCCCGAAGCGTGGCGAGCGGACGCGGTCTCATAAGAAAAACGGGAGCCCAGATATTACATAAGTACCGAAAGTTTCTATCATGTCCCCCCTTTCCCTTCTCTGCTCCAAAGTATACATATTAAGATCTTTTAGTCTTTCCTGGTATCCATGGCATCTTTTTTAACTATAGAGTGAACCAGACAAATCCCCTTCTACACATTGTTTGACTTTAATGGGTTAACTTTAGAAGCCATGATTTTTAAAGTGAAGGGTCTCGGTCAACGTGATCAAGATGATGCTTATAGCTAGGAAAGCTATATATTAGTGTATACAGTATTAATAAATAAGAGGTTTTCACACTTCTATCTTTAGGTTAGCCTGCATATTTTCTTTTTTGCATTCCAGTATGGATCATTGTTTTCAACTTGAGTCTTCAGAGAACTTGAACAGTGCATGTTTTCTGTACTACGTGCTGGCGAACAGGTGTATTCATTACTGTCACTTTAAAAGATCCACAGATGGCACTGGTTATTCTTCATGTTTTCTTGTGAGGGTACATGCATATGCACTGTTAAGGTTTCATAAAGACTGGATTAAGGAAACTCTCTGGTCTACATTGTCGTTTCATATCTATTTTGAAGGTACAGATCTTGGACCTACAGCTTCCTTCTGTTTTTTCTTCGACTCAATGGAATTTTAATACAGTACTCACCATTTTAAAAACCTCCTTAGTGTATATTTTTACAATCAAACCTGGTTAAGTGGGATCTCAAGGGAAAGCACGTTTAGCCTCTTCAATAGGTATCTCACTTATCAGGTTTCTCACTTAGGCCCTTATTCAGATCGGCACGGTACGGCCCGCGTGCGGCCGTACCGCCGATGTTTGTGGTCTGCACATGCGCAGAGGTCATTCTGCGCATGTGCAGCCCCCTTCGCCGCAGACGGATTTCGTCCGCCGCAAAGGGGGCGGATAGGGGCGTGAGGGGCTTCATCCCCTCATTTCCCTATGTGTACGCCCCGCGTTTCATGGGCGTTCCCATGCAAACGCGGGGCGTATGCATGGTAATGAGGGCATGACGCCCTCATTACCATGACATGGGGGCGGAAAGCTGACGTCGCCGGATGTCAGCTTTCAGCCCCCATACAAGCTACCACACGGACGATTGTCCGTGTGGTCTCAGCTTGCGGGAGCTGCCGCGGCGTGCGGCCCTGCCTTCGATGGTCGACGACCATCGAATGCAGGGGGCAGCTCCCACCATGGTGGAGGCGTACGCCTCCACCATTTTTGTGCGGATCGCCAGCCGTCCGTGTACGGACGGCCGTGGCGATCCGTCGGGTGGGCGGCCCTTGGTTTGTGCGGTCGGAGCCCCGTGTGCGGCTCTGACCGCACCAACCAGAATAAGGGCCTTATACTGGTTCACACAGTACTTGTTTTGTTCACTTAGAGGTGCCTAAATGCCAAATAAGAATATATGCTTGGTTTCCGTGTCCCTTCTGAAATCAGGGATCAGAAGCAGAGACTTGTCAAACCCTGTACTAAACCCAAATGACAGAGGTTCTGAAGGAAGCTTTTGCGGTACTTGTGTATTATCAGGGCGCCCGATGTAATGTAAATCGTATACGATATTGCATCCGATTTATTGGCCGATTTGCGTCCGATTTTTGGCCGATTCAATCTGCGATGCGATTTAGCGGCTGATTTTTTTTTTCCTGCCGATTTGCATGCTATTCAATCCTTGCACACCCCTAGGTAGTATGCGATGGTATGCGATGCGATTTTCGGGAAAATGCCCCTGATTGTACAATTAAATATCGCATAGCATTGCATGCCAGCAAGTGGCATGCGATGCGATTCACAATGTTAAATGCACCCCCATTGTCAACGCCACCCCCACTATCAACGGCAAACCGAAGTGTGGCGAGCGCAGCGGTATGCGTCCTCCGACCTTTTCATACCCCCACTATCCACGTTGGCATGGAGTTGATTTTAGATAGTGTGGCGAGCCACCGAGCCCGAAGCGTGGCGAGCGTACGAGGATTACTTTACATGTATTCCGCTTCCCCTCTCGGGGCTCGCTGCGCTCGCCACACTATCTAAAATCAACTCCACGCCAACGTGGATGGTGGGGGGTATGAAAAGGTCAGAGGACGCGATTTTCGGCCGATTTTTCGGGTGCCCTCATAATACACAAGTACCGATTTTGCAAGTTTCTGTATATTGGTGGTTCTCTACCTCAATCCTCAAGGTTTCCCAACTGATCATATTTTCCGAATTTCACTATGTAAAGGCTGGAGTGATAATTACTGACCCAGCAAATGCTCCCCTGTGCATGATTTATGAAATCCATAAAATATGACCGGTTGGTGATTGTGGGCAAATGGAGTTAAAAACCCCGCTATATATTATTTGTCATGTTAACAGGGCTGGCTAAAACATAAAATGGTAATTTCCTCTTCAAAGCGTTGTCCCTCATGAGGCGTCATCTGGATTAGCAAGGAGATAGCCTATTTGCACTGTAGGATGCTCGAGCAATTGCTCAGCTACTAACTATCCATTACCAGATGAATCATTTCAGTTAAGTGTCAGAAAACTAGCTCCAGAACATAGTAATGCTTGTTCTACTATTTCAATATTTCTCTATCCCAATAAGTTTTGAATAGAAGATTTTAAGCTCAATAAATTTATAACCTACCCTCCCAACGTAATGCATTTGCCGTTTAATTCCAAGCCTGTAGATTTTAGAATCTCAATATAATTTTTTTTTAATAATCTATTGTTTTTGTATACATCAGTTGGGGATGGACGAATGGGTCTACTGGAAGAAGCTCCTTATGATGCTATTCACGTGGGAGCAGCAGCACCTGTTGTGCCACAAGCTGTATGTATATTTTTTGACTTGCCCATTTGCCTTCCTTTATACTTTGAAGTGTCAATTTAAAGTTGCTACCAGGCATTAAACACTGTGATTGTCTATTGAACTTTGATGTTCCTGGACAGCTTGGGACTATACACTTTTCAATTCATTATGTATGTATGTGTGTGTGTGTGTGTGTGTGTGTGTGTATATGTATATATATGTATATGTGTGTGTGTGTGTGTGTGTGTGTGTGTGTGTGTGTGTGTATATATATATATCTATATATATCTATATATATCTAGATATATAGATATATCTAGATATATAGATATATATAGATATATATATATATATATATATATATATATATATATATATATAGATATATATAAATAGATATATAGATATATATATAGATATATATATATATATATATATATTCTACATACATACGCACACGCACTTGTGCCCATTTGTCAGAGAATATGAATAACTCAAAAAATTTTCTTTCAATCATGGTTAGTGATTATTGTCAAACAACGGTGTTTACTCTTTTTAAATCATAAAAACTACCCAAATGACCCTGATCAAAAGTTTATATACCCTGGAGATTTTTGGCCTGATAACATGCACAAAAGTTGATACAAATGGGTTTGAATGGCTACTAAAGGTAACCATCCTCACCTGTGATCTGGTTGCTTATAATCAGTGTGGGTGTGTATAAAAGGTCAGTGAGTTTCTGGTCTCCTTGCATCTTTCATCCAGTACTGCACTAACGTGTCTGGATTCCGAGTCATGGGGAAAGCAAAAGAATCGTCAAAGGATCTGCGTGAAAAGGTAATTGAACTGTGTAAAACAGGGACGGGATATAAAAAGATATCCAAGCAATTGATAATGACAATCAGCAGTGTTCAAACTCTAATTAAGATGTGGAAAATTAGGGATTCTGTGGAAACTAATTCACAATCAGGTAGACTAAAAACAATTGCAGCCACAACTACCAGGAAAATTGTTCGGGATGCAAAGAAAAATCCACAAATAACTTCGCTGAAATACAGGACTTTCTCTGAAAAAAAAAGTGGTGTGGTTGTTTCAAGATGCACAATAAGGAGGCATTTGAAGAAAAATGGGCTGCATGGTGAAGTCGACAGAAGAAAGCCATTACTACGCAAATGCCACAAAGCATCCCGCTTACAATACTCCAAACAGCACAGAGACAAGCCTCAAAACTAAGTCATTTGGAGTGATGAGACCAAAATTGAACTTTTTGGCCACAACCATATAGATACATTTGGAGAGGAGTCAACAAGTCCTATGATAAAATACACCATTCCAACTGTGAAACACAGAGGTGGATCACTGATTTTGGGGATGTGTAAGCTACAAAGGCACTGGAAACGGTCAAAACTGATGGCAAGATGAATGCAGCATGTTATCAGAAAACACTGGAGGGACGTGCACTCATCAGCCCAGAAGTTTCTCATGGGATGTACTTGGATGTTCCAACATGATAATGATCCAGAACACAAGGCCAAGTCGACCTGTCATTGGCTTCAGCAGAATAAAGTGAAGGTTCTGGAGTGACCATCTCAGTCTCCTGACCTCAATATCATTGAGCCACTCTGGGGAGATCTCAAACGTGCAGCTCATGCAAGACAGCCCAAGAATTTACAAGAACTGGAGGCTTTTTGCCAAGATGAATGCGCAGTTTTACCATCTGAAAAATTTAAGAGCCTCATCCACAACTACCACAAAATACTTCAAGCTGACATTTATGTTTAAGGTACATACATGGTATTAAGAACTTGGGTATGTAAACTTTCTGTTGTCATGATGATAATTTAAAAAGAGTAAACACAGTTGTTTGACAATAAATGGCTTCACCCAACCATTAACCATGAGTGAAAGAAAAGTTTGAGAGTTATGTAGGGTACACACCAGGACGACCCGCTCACGATGCACATCGTGAGCGGGTCGTCAGTGTCTCGTCCGACCCGCTCACGGTGACGCGGGAGGGCACGACCCGCTCACGATGTGCACCGTGAGCGGGTCCGATCCGATGGCGACCCGCACCCGGCTCTATGGTCGTCATTGAGATCCTACCTGCAGCAGGTAGGATCTCAATAACGACCGACCCGCGGGACCGCGCATCGGATCGGTATCGGTCCACAGCAGGTCAGAAAAGGGCCCAATCAGCACACAATCTACATCCAATTGATCGGAATTGGATCGAGATTGTGGGGATCGGGCCCTAGTCGTCCTGGTGTGTACCCAGCATTATTCATATTCTCTTACAAATGGCTAGAAAATCTAATTCTGCGATGGTACAGTATGTAAACTTATAGGTTAGTGTGCTTGGCACTCCGTGGGGAGTTTATAGTCTGTAATGTGCCGGGTGCCTTTTCAATGGTGAATTATGTAGTCTGCAGAACAGGCAGCACTCTCGATCCTTCTGTACAAAAGATATCCCACGCGATCTGCGTGTGGGATATCCTATATAGAAAGATATAATAGATAGAGATAAATATATATTGTGTATGTTAAAGGTCATACTTGCTGTGAAAGCTTTGGGGATGGCAGGGAGGCAGAGGATGGCAGGAATCCTGCCTGATGACTCCTAAGATCTTTAAGCCGGTGATGCGAGGAGTTTGAAGTAACATACAATTCAATGGTTTTTTTCAGGATCCAAATGGGGACACTATTTCTTCTACGATCCCCATGGCAGCCATAACATTGGGGATGTATCCCTTTCCCCATAGATTAGACAGGAGTTTTTTCTCTAGGACCGCCCACCTTGGGTATAACAGCCTCCTCCTCCTTAGCCTCAGTGTCTTTTTTTCCTGTCTCCGTTAGAGAGGACAGAGTAGGAGTTAGTTTATTTTACTTTCTAGAAGGGCTACCTCTTATCGTTTGGGAAGGAGAGCATGTGAGGGGGACCAGATTTATCTATACCCCTACGCATAAACACCCGTTTTATATGCCCAGCCAAAATACCTGCAGAAACGATGGCACCTGTTTGGAGCAAGGTATGCTTTCAGCCGGCTGGAATACAGGGCGACCGCAGGGTGAGACGCTGCAGCTGACGGCGCAGAGGTACAGGCGCTGTGGAGAAGCAGCGTGGGTGAGTCAAGCGGCAGTCCCAGCTGTAAGCCGCGACTGCACGCTGCGGGGCTAGGCACTGGAGGGCGGAAGTACGCGGCGGCGTCTACTTCCGCCCAAAACAACGCTACTGTGCGCACACAGAACGTGCCCCCGGAAACAGTGCAGGAAACGTCTGTTCCGCTCGGCCATCCTGAATGTGTCTGGCGCAGCAATGAATGGGTTAAGGCGCCATATTTAAACGCAGCAGACAGCGTTGTGCAGGGCATCACGCTGGGCTGCAGAAACGATGGCTGAGATGGAAGTGCCTTCTTCCCCTAAGCTGGACAGTGACCCTATGAGGTAAGCCCTTAGTGTTTTTGGGGCATTAGATTTCTTTTATTTCTAGCTACTTAGTGTGTCCATTGTCTCTTATAGTGTGCCTACAGAAGTTATCTCTGTGCCAAAGAAAAGGCTTTCTAAAAAGAAATACATTGAATCTAACTGCATGTCATGTGATAAGGTGTTCTCTGCGTGTCAAAACAAGTCACTATGTGAAGAATGCGAGACAAGACATAAGGAGCCCATGAAGGCAGTACCAAAAAAATCAGAGCATACGGAGATACTTAAAGAACTGATGGCTTGGATGAAACAAAACTTTGTGTCTAAGCATGAATTTGTCCAGTCACAGACAGCTAAGAGGTCTAGGTCTCAAGCTGGGCTGAGCCAAGAGGAGGGTTCATCCGGCATGGAGGAACCAGACAAAAACTCCACTGATGAGTCAGGAGAGATAGAGGAGGATAGAACCTTTAACCTGGATATAGTGGAGAACGTTCTAAAGAACATATACAAGGCGATGAACTACCAAGAGGCTACAGGTACCGCTTCGGAAAAGGACCCGCTATTTGAGGATAGATCAAAGAAGGGGAGGTCCTTCCCAGTTAATAAGGTAGTGAGGGAAATAATTGCTAAGGAGTGGGTAAATGTTGACAAGAAACTCACCCTTAGTAATAGAGTGGATAAAATGTATCCATACAAGGATGAAGAATTCATGGTGTGGTGCAAGATCCCTAAGGTAGACGCGGCGGTGGCGGAGCTCACGTCAAGGTCTACAATACCGGTGGAAGACGCTGCGGCCTTCAAGGATTCCATGGACAAGAAAGTGGAAACCGCCTTAAGAAAGGTGCATACGGCGTCGTCAGGGGCACTCAGGTCATCAGTCGCTATTGCTTCAGTATCCCGTGCTCTGAGACTCTGGGCAGCAAACCTACATACGGATGTAGAAGATAAGATATCCAAAACATATATCTTACGCAGTTTAGAGATCATGCAAAAATCTATTGACTACCTGTGTGAAGCATCACTGGACTCGGTGGCATTTGCATCAAAATCCATGGCAGCCGGAATAACTGCAAGGCGAGCACTGTGGCTAAAGCCTTGGAGTGCTGACGCAAATTCCAAAAACAAACTAACAGCATTACCCTTCGAGGGAAATTATTTATTTGGGTCTAAACTTGACGCCATGATACAGAAACTGTCTGGCGGAAAATCTGTCCGGTTGCCGCAGGATAGAAGGAATAGGTTTCCCTATCCGGGAACACCTGAACCGTCCTTTAAGGATGCAAGAAGCTACAGGCCTGGAAAGCCATACTATAGAAGAGGGAACCCTAATCTCTCCCGTCAGTCCTTTCGCCAGCCTTACCGAGGAAAATTTCAGTCTGACAGAGGTGGAAGGCTATGACTATCCACTAAACATCAAGATAGGTGCAAGACTATTGAATTTCCCAAAGGTCTGGAAAAGGACGATTGGGGACAGATGGGTCCTGAATATAATTCAGAGGGGTTATTCAATAGAGTTTGCATGTCACCCGAGACAAGACCGGTTTTTAAAATCCAGAACACCAACATCGATGGAAGAAAGAAGAGAGTTGAAGATAAAGATAGAGCAACTCTTAGAAATAAACGCCATAGAGGAAATCCCCAGGCTACAGCACAAGAGAGGCTTTTACTCGAACTTATTTCTAGTGAAGAAACCCAATGGAGAATACAGGACAATCCTGGATCTGAGGGATCTCAACCTGAATATAAAAAAGATAAAGTTCAGGATGGAAAGCTTGTCATCCATTCTAACTGGGATAAGGAAGGGAGCGTTCCTAGCGTCAATAGACCTAAAGGACGCCTACTATCACATCCCAGTAAACAGATACCACAGAAGGTTCCTCAGGTTCGAAGTGTCAAACAGGCATTTCCAGTTTACTTGCCTGCCTTTTGGGCTAAGAACATCTCCGAGGGTCTTCACGAAGGTTCTAGTAACCTTGATTGCAGAGCTAAGGAAACAGGGAGTCCTGATTTGGCCATACCTGGACGATCTGCTAATCGTAGGGAATTCGGAAGTAGAAGTCCTACAAGGTCTGGAGTTGACACTATCAACACTAAGGAGACACGGCTGGGTAGTAAACGAAACCAAGAGCCATTTTCTACCAAGTCAGATTATTCAGTTCCTGGGGGTCCTGATAGACACTGTGAATTTCAACATTGCTCTATCACCAGAGAGATGTATAAGAATTCAGGAGATGATAGAAAAGGTCCTGTATTCGAAGAAGGTGACCTTTCTGATGGCCGTACAATTGCTGGGCATGATGACGTCCTGCATAAAAATTATACCTTGGGCCCAAGCAAATATAAGAGGTCTACAAGGGTGCCTGTTACCTCTGATCCGAAGAGGGTACAGGGACCATCAGCTTATCACACTGAACGAATCAGTAAGAAGATCCATACGGTGGTGGACGAGAGACCTGGAGAAAAGAAGGTCCAGTCTAGAGAGTCCAAGATATACGGTAGTAACTACAGATGCCAGTCTAACTGGTTGGGGAGCGCATATGAAGAATGCATCAGTGCAAGGAATATGGTCCCTAGAAGAAACAATGAATTCCTCGAACGTAAGAACTTCAAGCAGTCTGGGAAGCAGTAAGGCTACTGAAGAATTACATAGTGGGGAATCATGTCAGAATAATGTCGGACAACGTCACGGTGGTCTCACATATAAATCATCAGGGAGGCACCAGAAGCAGGAAACTGATGAGAATATCACAGGATATTATGGTATGGGCGGAGAAATACCTTCTCTCGATCTCGGCTATATACATACCAGGAAGGAGGAACGTAGTAGCAGATTTCCTGAGTCGAAAGCTACTAGATCCGGGAGAATGGGAACTGAACGAAGAGGTGTTCAGGGAGATTGTGCAGAGGTTCGGAGTTCCGGAAGTGGACCTGATGGCTACTTATGCCAACAAGAAGGTGAGGACATTCTGCTCAAGATATTATCATGCCCAAGCAGCAACATTGGATGCCTTCACGATCAGATGGCAATTCAAACTAGGGTACATATTCCCACCTTTTCCCCTGATAAACAACGTGATAAAGAAGATACAAGAGGACAAGGCAGACCTAGTGGCAATCCTACCATACTGGCCACGGAGGGGCTGGTTCGCAAACGCCATGAGGTTATCAGTGCAGAAACCATGGGAACTACCCAACAGACCGGACCTACTGACACAAGGCCCAGTACTACACTCAGAACCCGCGACATTATGTCTAAGGGCGTGGAGATTGAGCGGCAAATACTAAAGAAACATAATCTCTCTTCACAAGTCACAGACATGATGTTGAAGGCCAGAAAAGATGTTTCTTCTCTAGCATACTACAAAACATGGATGAAATTCATCGAATGGGGGCAGTTCTCAGGTGACTATAGTAAGATTTCCACTGGAGAGGTGTTACAGTTCCTCTTTGATGGATTCCTCTTAGGGCTGGCAACGGCCACCATTAAAGCTCAGGTATCAGCTTTAAGCGTTCTGTTAGACAGGCCATTGGCGGAAGAAAAGGTGGTAAAGAGGTTCAGCAGAGCAATGAAGAGAATTAGACCCCCAATCAAGTCAATAGTAGCCCCTTGGGACTTGAACTTACTTCTTACAGTATTAGCCAAGCATCCATTCGAACCACTCATGGATATTCCGCTCAAACTGCTCAACTGGAAGGTGGTTTTTCTTGTAGCAGTCACCTCTGCGAGGAGAGTGAGTGAACTACAGGCGCTGTGGATCGAGGAACCCTATCTTATTGTGTTCCCGGACAGGGTGGTGTTGAGGACACACCCGCAGTTCTTACCCAAGGTAATCTCTAGATTTCACCTTAATCAGGAGATAACCCTTCCCGAGTTTTATCCAAACCCTCAGAGTGATGAGGAGGAAATGTGGCATAACTTGGACCTGGTGAGGGCCATATCCATATACTTGGAAAGAACCAAGACATTTAGAACCTCTAAGCACTTATTTGTAATTCCTGAAGGAATAAAGAAGGGAGGAGCACCTGTGAAGCAAACGATTTCTAGGTGGATAAGAGAAGTTATCTTATTCGCCTACAAGAAAGAGAACAAGGTGGCACCTCCGATCGTACAGGCACACTCGACTCGGGCAGTCTCCACATCATGGGCAAATAAGGCGAAGGCATCAGTTACAGATATCTGTAAAGCGGCTACCTGGTCTTCAGTCCATACATTTTCTAACCATTATGCACTCAACGTATCTACTGCCCACTTTGGGAACCACGTGTTGCAAGGAGCTATGTCAGCGGGACTGACATCGCCATAAGTAAATATAATACAGCTATCCCCCCCGTGTGGTGTACTTGGGTATGTCCCAATGTTATGGCTGCCATGGGGATCGTAGAAGAAAGAGCCGAATTATACTCACCGATAATTCCTTTTTCTTCCTAGAGATCCCATGGCAGCCACTTGTTACCCTCCCGTGTTATTATTGTGTTTTTTCTCCAGGTTACGGAGACACTCAAAAGACACTGAGGCTAAGGAGGAGGAGGCTGTTATACCCAAGGTGGGCGGTCCTAGAGAAAAAACTCCTGTCTAATCTATGGGGAAAGGGATACATCCCCAATGTTATGGCTGCCATGGGATCTCTAGGAAGAAAAAGGAATTATCGGTGAGTATAATTCGGCTCTTTTTGTGGCCGCCAGCGCGTGATCCGGTGGCGGGACATGGATGTGTGAGCATTTTATACCATTGCTGAGAGAATGGGGTGCACGAGTGTCTAGTCGTGCGTGCGCCCCATTCTGGTGCAGGGTTGTGGGTGGTGCGATGGGAACCACTCTGATGAGATAGACTCCATCTGTATATCAGAGAATCATCAGCAACCCAATTCTGAGGTGGTAGCGGCCCACTTTGGGGTCAGGACCCACAGTTTAAGGACCACTGCTCTAAAAAAATCAAGACCATGATTGTCTTACTGTTTAGAATTTAGTCCACTGTGAAAGTGAAAGAGGGCAAATTAGACTGGTTTGTAGGCATAATTGAATAATCTGTATAATTCGTATCCTATAGCTGTAAAGTACTCAACAGTTTGCAGATATCCCACAAATTGTAAATATTTGTAATGTTCTGCTCAAATTTGAATCCATCCATTACTTACCTACTATAAAGCCTTTCCCAATCTTTTGCAAACAAGCTATCATTTATACCAGTGCTGGGCAACACTGGCCCTCCAGATGTTGATGAACTACACATCCCAGGATGCTCTGCATTAGTTTTGCTATGTGGCCATGCTGAAACTGATGCAAGGCATGCTGGGATGTGTAGTTCATCAACATCTGGAGGGCCGGTGTTGCCCAGCCCTGATTTATACGGTACCACCACATGAAACTGGCATTATATCAGGGCACCATGACTTTTGGTGATTGCAGTAAGGGATGCCATTGTGCTGCAGTGAGGAATTCATTTGTGATCTTCTGCACAAAGGCTCTGTGATCTGTGTGGGTTCTCTTCAGCAAATATCCTTACTGTGTTAGAGACACAATGTTAACATGTAGATATTTGCATTGGATTTTAACATGGGGATCAGGTGATCTTCACTGTTGGGTTTAAATTGTTTGTTAGCATAATACACAACCACAATAAAATTAAGTGTAAAATATAATTTAATGGAAAATGTTTGGTTTAGCTTTTCTCAGTTTTTTTTCTGATTTTTCATTAGTGGATGAAACAAAACACAGAAATATTGCTGCTTTTAACGCAATGTGTAAAGTTTTCATTTATTGTATTTTTTTTTTTTAATACCACTAAAAGTATTCATATTCTTTGACTCTTACATTAAAATGCAGGTATTTTTAACTCATTTTATGCTGTTTTTTTTCTGTTTCAGCTTATAGATCAGCTTAAACCCGGAGGCAGACTAATACTACCTGTTGGTCCTGCTGGAGGAAACCAAATGTTGGAGCAATACGATAAGTTAGAAGATGGTAGTGTCAAAATGAAACCTCTGATGGGGGTGATCTATGTGCCTTTAACAGACAAAGAAAAGCAATGGTCAAGGTGGAAGTGATTTTCTGTCCCACTCTTTATCCTTCCAAACACACACAAAGGTCTGGATTTTAGCAGATAACTCGAATGGCTGCATTTGCTGCTGTCACTGCTCTCTGCTACTTCCATACCATTTAACACTGGCTTAGCAAATTACAATACATTGGCATGGTTTGAAGTCATTTATTGCATATTACTTTATTATAGTAAATATGTATAAGCATTAACGCGTTAAATTTGCCACTTTTTACTTATTGCATGCATCATATTTATGTTATGCTAATTACATTTTCTATTAGCATATCTATTATAAACTCTTATCTCTAATATTCCTTGTTAAGTGCACCATGTGCCTGGTCCAGAGATAGGAGCAAATAAAATAAAGGGCAAAAGGATCAATTTGCTTAGCAGCATTATTAACATATAATAATAATAATAATAATATCTATCTATCTATCTATCTATCATCTCAGAATGAACACATGAGACGCCTGGTGTGATTTAGCTGCCATGTCCCTTGCACCTCTGCTAATGACTGCCTTCTTTTGCTGAAACTGCATCTTAATTGCAATATTATGGGACTATTATGCACCAGGAGACTCTGATACGACACCTGTATATTGTGTCTAACTTTGTATACAGAGCAGATCAGAACTTATTTTAGAAAAAACAGACTACTACATTGTAGCACTTATTTATTATAAGTTTATTATATAGTGCTCACATATTCTGCAGCGCTTTATAGAGAGTATTTGAACATTCACATCAGTCCCTGCCCCAGTGGAGTTTACAACCTATATTCCCTACCACATGTACACACATTCATTCTAGAGTTAATTTTGTTTGTAGCCAATTAATTTATCTATTTAACCTACCAGTATATTTTGGGATTGTGGAAGAAAGCCGGAGTAAACCCAATTCTTGTACAGATACTCATATGAAAATAGTTAGCACATTCTCTTGGTGCATCTTAGCCGCATTGCGAATAATATGCAGTTTTGGCAAAAGCACCCTAGAAGTCGCTCATGGGACCTGGTGAGCTGAGATTTGCTTTTTGCCGCAATTGTAGCAGTATCTGTAGCATGTATGAGGACAAATCTATAAATCACTCATGTAATATCCTATCTTCATTTTCTTTTGTTCTATAAGAAATTTGTTTACTGGAAAGTGTTGTAACTTCAGCATCAAATAGTAAACCTCCCTCTAGCAGTAACATTAATGGCATGTGTTTAGTTTTATGTAAAAAAAAATTGGATAAAGGTTCCAAACAAAAGTGTGAATGTTTAGGCAATATTGTGTAAAGCATTGAATATGGGAAAATATAAACATAATAGAATGGGATGGATGCAAAAAGCTTTAAAAAGTGATAAAATGGAGAGTGATAAACAACCAGCCAATCAGATCCTAACTGCCATGTTACAGGCTGGGTTTGAAAAATGAAAGGAGCTGATTGGCTGTTTTTTTTAATCACTCCATATTATAAATTTTTGAATTTTGCTGCATCTGGCCCATTGTCATAATATCTTTATTAGTAAAGTTTAAAAGGCTTTTAATCTTTATTTGCTCGTAGCTTTGCATCTGCCTTCATTTTGATGGTTTCAGATATTTTGTTATTCTGTATATCCTCCAATAATAAAATGTAGTAATTTCTCTTTCTCTCTACAGGGATGAATTATAATGGATTTGTCACTCCGATCCAAACATAGTATTATGGCGTGGTGCTGTTCTGCACTCCCAAAAGCTTTTTCTTCAAACTCCACAGTGCAGCTTGTTTTCATTTTTGTTACCCTGCTTAAGCAAAAAAAAGGCATGGACATTTTTTTTTTTGGCTTTTAAGAAAAATGTAAACTGTGCAAATTGTCATTTGAAAACTTTCATCTGAGTATCTTTATTTTTTTATGCAGAGTGCTTTTTATGCACTTGCTCTGTGCTGATACATCACATGTAAATCTGCACAACTTTTGTTTTAATCTCTTGATACGTTCAAACTGCAATGTTCAACAGCAATGTTTCATTTGAGAATTGTTACCAAATGACACTAAAATCCATGCACACACATTAAGTTTCTGCTAAATGCTGCTAAAATTATAGAACTGAGCTTCCTTCACAGAGCTTTATTCACGTGTCGTAGAGGGATACGGTCATATGGTTGACACCACTTAGGTCGACAGGTTGCAAGGGCGACACAGCGTTAGGTCGGAAGGTTGACACGTTTTTTTTTTTTACTGTTTTTTGAGCCGACAGGCGGTATTTCATGCCCTACCATCCACTAGGGCATGGTGGGAGAATAAAATAGCGTGCCGAGCGTAGCGAGGAACCGTGCCCGAAGCATAACGAGCTGTGCGAGGGGCTGCGGTTGACTTCCAACTGTGTCCATGTCGATTGTCTACATTCGGGTGAAAAAAACAGTAAAAAAAAACATGTCGACCTAACCCGTGTCGTTCTAACGCTGTGTCGACCTATACACATGTCGAAGTTGGCACATGTCGACCTAAGTGGAGTCGACAATACGATCCACACCCCTTGTAGAGTAGCATGTGGATGCAGTCAGCAGTTTATCATACTACCCGGAAATGTTTGTCTCTTATTGTCCCTGTGCTCCCAGGTCATGAAGTCCAGGAGACTTCAGCGCATCAGCTAAAGCTGTAGACTATTGAATGATGCTGCTCAGATTTAACATTTTAAGAAATAGTTTTCATTGTCTTTCAGAAAGGTAATGATTGGCAGCTTATGCTACTGTACATCCAAGCTTTTCCTGTTACTACAGTTTATACTTCACTGCTGTGTACAACACGTGCTGTGTAAGCCACGTTCTTGCAACCGAACAGTTTATGCAGTTGCGCTTTGCCAATAAATGATAAAACAAAAGTACTCTCCTGAGGTCATTGGTTTGTGCAGTGTCATGAATTGTTATTAGGTCATATAAATGAATAGACTTAAGATATTCACTGCATGAAAATGATCCATAAATAATTATTCTATAGGTTAGTTTGGAAGCAATAAAGTAAACGTTGGTTTTACATGGACAAGAGTTTTGCTTTATACGTTGTAGTTGTTGATGATGTGTTTTAAACCTAGGCAGAAGGTATGTAACATTTCTACAGGGTGGTTCAATTGCTTGCCTTAGGAAAATAATGTAAGACAAAATGCTTCAATAAGCCTAAAGCGCACATTTTCTTTTGTTAATTTTTTTTTTCACAAACATGCTTAAGTTCAAAAGTGATGCTTATACTCACTATTCTTATAGAGTGATAATCGTATGTTTATGAAGGCTACAATCCGTGGCAGATTGTACATTTTGGGCTGCAGCCTCTCTGGTAAAATCTGCCACTTGCAGGGACTGCCTAACAGTGACATCCCAATAAAGCCATTCTCTGCTCATTCTAGTCAGTCAGGCAGTACCAGGGGAAGGTCTTTTTTCCTGCTAGGACTGTAACAGCATATAGGGTGCTTTCCATAGGAAGCCACTCCCCTGCATTAACTTTCGCCTTTTCTGGCTTTTTACAGGCTGCTGTCGATGCAGTCAGTAGAAGCCAGTCTGTTCTCTATGAGGATTAGACTTAAACTCTGTCCCTTCTGCCAGAGTTTAGCCCCACCACCTTGTGACATACATGTTCAATCTCTGGGAGGGCAGGGCTAAGGAGTCAGCAAGAGATTAGCCAGACCCCCTGGCCAGACAGATAAGGAGCCACCGCTGGGTACAATGTATTTTTTTCACACCTTAAAATAGCAAAGATACACAACTACCCTGGAGATGGTAATTCTTTCATGACTGGACTACACTGAATTTTTATGGTTACCTAATGTGTTTCTGCCATTACAACAAATATTGTAAATTTAAGAATACATAATAACAGACAATATTACACATACCCATGCTTTGTGGAGGACTTCAGCTCTGTCATTATGCTACCTAATTTGCAGTTAGGTGGTATTATGAGAACACAGGCAATGACAGATTGCTCAGCACACATCGCCAATGCATCGCTGCCTGCTGAGCGATCTGTACTACACTAGATTGCTCAGCAAAGAGGCTTTGTTGTCCTGTGTGTATGGGGTATTACACGGACTGTTCTAGACCAGCTAACTGGTTATATAAAGACCGAAGGCTTCGGGTGGGGAGGGAATAGCAAGAAGCAAAGCCAGTTATGAAAAGCCATTGTTAATGCCAACATGTAAAAAAAATCATATCACCGCAAAAAAGTACTACGAAGGAAGGCAGTAGGCTTAAATGTATGCTTGCAAATGCAAGACGCTTGAGTAAAAGGGGAGGTGGAGTATGTTTTTATGTTAAGCCGATGTTAAAACCATGTGTTAAGGAAGTTATTTACAAGGGTATTAAAGTTAACATAGGCACCATGTGTAGAAATATCGAGTGGGGGAAATTTTCAAAGATGTTGCTCATAATGGGGACATGCTATAAACAGCCAGATATCAGTGTGACTATGAAAACACAACTCCTACTGCAAATTGAAAAGGCTGCTGAACTGGGTCAAGTACTAATTATGGGGGATTTTAATTATCCAGACATTGATTGGGCTAATGAGATGTGTGAAACAGCTATGGGCAACAGGTTTTTAAATATCTTAAAAAAAAGAAATGTTCCAAATGGTAGAGGAATCAACTAGAATCTGGTCTATACTGGACCTAGTAATAAAAAATAATGTAGAGGTACAGGTTTAG
The DNA here is from genome assembly GCF_055691185.1 of Crinia signifera. Lineage (NCBI taxonomy): Eukaryota > Metazoa > Chordata > Amphibia > Anura > Myobatrachidae > Crinia > Crinia signifera. The sequence goes on from NC_139219.1 coordinate 135,390,310, forward strand.
TACACATGAAATAGACGTGTACTAAATCCAAATATCCGTTATCCAAATTATTCCAAAAACCATAGTCTCTAAAATGTACTTTATTTTTTGCTAGAAAGCTACTGGGTACATCTGTAACTGGCACTACTGGGGAAATAACATGTAACTGGCACTAAATATGTACAAGGGCATGATTGCTTGCCATTCAAATTCAGTGCCTGAGATAGTACACAAACTTTGTTTCATTTTTTTAAAACCTTGTTTCATGCAGAAATTAAATATTTGTGTCTATTTCATGTGTCTGATGTGCTTATACATCATAAATGCCGGATACCTCAAGATACCTCTTTCAAATATAAAAATATTCCAAAATACGGAATAATCCGTTATCCAAAATTCTTCTGGTCCCCGAGAATTTTGGATAAGTGATACTCAACCAGTAATATCAAATACTAAAGTAAGGAAGCATATGTGAAACAGTGATATTGTCTCATTTGAAATTAGCTTCCAGAAGCCGCAATATCCGGGATCAACTAGGACAAACATTTTAGAAAAGCAAATTTTACTATGCTTAATCAAGTCTCTAAATTACTTTTTGTCACTGCTACCATTCACCATCCTCCCTAAAGCTCCCCTGCATCTCCAGCACTGATCTGCTTGAGGCGGATGGCTGACATGACATCAGCACCCGCCCCAAATTTGGGGATCTGTGGCCATAATTAGGGACGGTGCAAGGTTTAATGGCACCCTAGGCAAAAATTCTGCTTCTGTGCCTACCCCCCCCCACTGCTCCATCCACCCTTAGGCAAAAGGGTGAATGTGGCAAAGTGTAAGACAGCGCTGCCCACCCCCATGCCTCAGCCCTCCACACACCACCCTCCATCACACACCCATACCCTATACCTGCACCCTCACGCACCACTACCCCAGCCCTGCACCATCCCTCACACATCCATACCCCAGCCCTGCACCAAGCACCTTCTCACACACCCATACCCCAGCCCTGCACCATTCCACACACATCCATACCCCAGCACTGCACTCAGCACCCTCCCTCACACACCCATACGCCACACCTGCAGCCTCCCTCACACACCCATACCCCAGCCCTGCACCATGCACCCTCACACACCCATAACCAGCACTGCACCCTGCACCCTCCCTCGCACACCCATACCCCAGCCCTTCACACACCACCCTCCCTAACACACCCATACCCCACACATGCACCCTCACTCACACACCCATACCCCAGCCCTTCACCATCCCTCACACATCCATACTCCAGCCCTGCACCAAGTACCCTCACGCACACACCCATAGCCCAGCACCCTCACGCACACACCCATAGCTCACAGTTTGAAAACTTTATGAAAAAAAGTGGAACTGGAAGCATGGTAGGCTTTTGTTTTGGTGGTGAAGAACTTTGTGTCCAACAAGAATGCGATGACCTACATAGAACTTGTTCTCCAATATGCTGACTACTTTCAGAAATCTTGGATGCAACATGAGTATAAATGCATTACTTATTCTCACATATAGTTCGGCTTCCTGAGAATCTAGGATCAATGAGCGACGAGCAGGGTGAGCGTTTCCATCAGGAGATGAAAGAGATGGAGACCAGGTATCCGGGACGCTGGGATGCAGACATGATGGCGGATTACTGTTGGACATTGAGAGACGCACTTCTGCTGAGTATTCTAGGCGTTCCAGGAAATGTCAAATCATGCCCTGAATTGTGAACAATGATGGCTTAACATGCAATTGACATGTACTTAGTCACTAATTACCAATCTCTGCTATACAATGTACACTATTATGTTTAAAATGTAATTAATAAATTGTGTTTTTTTAGAAAAATATATTTTCCTCTGAAAAACCGAATTTGGAGATGAAATATTCGCAAAATCCACAGGTCATGTCCCAAAAATTCAATAAACTTCGTTTAAAGATCACAGTTTTTATAAACCGACTTGCCACAAAAAACTGAGGTGATGAAGAAAAACGGATGTCATTTTCGAAGTCAGGGGTGCAAAATGTTCTGAATCTGGTCCAAAACCTTAAAAAATTTTGAAACCTTATTTGTTTTGTAACCCAGTGTTATCATCCTTTTAGCCCTAAAACATGTGAACTCTAATTTCATTACTATCAAATGAATCACCACTGTTTAATTACTGCAATTTATGTCACTGTGTTTTGCCTTTTCTTATATTTTCATACCTTTACTCTCTGCACACCAGTAGCAACCTTGGCAGTCCGCCCTGGATGGCTGTCACGGGAAACGGTCATCTGTCAGATCACACTTAGGTCGACAGTCATTAGGTCGACCCCGGAAGGTCAACTGGCCCCAAGGTCGACAGGGTTAAAGGTCGACATGAGTTTTTCAATGTTTTTTGAGCCGACATGTGCCGACAGGCAGTATTTTATGCCCTAACATCCACTAGGGCGTGGTGGGAGAATAAAATAGTGTGCCGAGCGTAACGAGGCACCGCGCCCGAAGCATAGCGAGCGATGGGAGGGGCTGTGCTTCAACTCCAACTGTGTCCATGTCGACATTCGGGTAAAAAAAACAGTGACAACGCATGTCGACCTAGAACCATGTCGACCTTGGGGCCAGTCGACCTAATGACTGTAGACCTAAGTCTGTTCTGACAGATGTACCGCTTCCGCTGTCACGTATGGTTTCTCCTTGGGCAGGATGTTCTACATGTTGATCTATTTGTATATAGTATGTCATATATTACACGTGTCTATTTTCCCAAATATGACTCCTTATATGGCTTATATCCTACAGTGTAACCTTTGTAGTGCTCACAACATGGCTGCCTCACCTGGTATGCTCATGGCTGAGATAAAAAATATATGGACCATGTATGTATGTTATGACCCTACTATGAGCAATGGGAAACTGTTATTATAACATTTTGTGTAATCTACTCTAGGCACAACCTATTTCACCCATGGTATTCCTATGTAGTGCGCCCAAGCTGCTACATCGCCTTTCGTGGGTAGAATGTACTGTATGGTGCAGTAGGGATGGTGTAATGGTTAGCATTACTGCCTCACAGCGCTGAGGTTCGATTCCCACTATGGCCCTAACTGTGCGGAGTTTGTATATTCTCCCCGTACTTGTGTGGGTTTCCTCCTGGTACTCCGGTTTCCTCCCACAATCCAGAAATATACTGGTAGGTTAATTGGCTCCCAACAAAATTAACCCTACAATGTCTGTGTGTGCGTGTACGTGTGGTAGGGAATATAAGATCCACTGGGGGCAGGGACCGATGTGAATGTTCAAATATCCTCTGTAAAGTGCTGCGGAATATGTATGCGCTATATAAGAAACTGTTAATAAATAAATAACACATAGAATTTATTACAAAATGACTGTACCATCCCTGCATTATGCTGATTGTGCTTTCTAGGTTTTTACTCTTTTTGGTTTACTCTTTCTGGTTTTCTACTTCCTGTAATAGATAATCCTTTATAAAATGTTTTATTTGATATGTCTGTAATACAACTTTGAAAACTAGTATTCTTATTAATAATAATGTTTTTACATTTTAATTGCTCAAGGAACTGAATTTATATAATTTTGTGTTGTTTTTATCAAATGTTCTGTTTTAATCTAAAGAGATTTCCATAACTGTAAAGCTGTGCAAATACCATAGGTAAACGCTTGGAAAGTGGATTAAATTATGACAACAATATCACTAATATGATCAATAGTGCTGCAACCACATCATGGAGTTTAAGGGGCAGAGCAGAGCTGCTGCACATGCCTAGTGCTTCTTCTACCACATTTACTGTATGTGTGGATCTGAGCCCTCAAACATCACAATGGACCAGGAAGTGGCTGACAGGAGGAAGAGACAGGAGTCTTAGCATGAAGTGGGAGATTGTGAGCTTAGAAAGTGCAGTACTGGTTCTATTATATTTGTTTGTGTATCAGTATATATTTTTTATTGATAATTATCTAATCTCCATAGTTCTTTTAAATAAAGTAGTATAAGTGACACTGGTCTTATTTGAAAGTGAAATTTTTTCTATATATACTGTACTATACCATGTGGCTCCAATAATGGATAGTCGCTCCTATATAGTCAGTTGGACATACCTTTTTCAGCAACTGACTATGCCCCATTGTTGGCCTCTGTATTTTCTTGGTGGGCCCTTCATGCCCCAATCCATCCCGGCACATATTTATCTCAAGTCATCTGAAAGCCTTCATCTTCCCTAAAACCCTTTCTTTAGCGTGACTCCTTGCCTAGTTCTTGTTCCTGTTATGTCTTATACAGTTATTCATCAAAAGCCTTTGTACTCATCAGAAGCCTTTGTACTACATAGAATTCAGCATTCTCGGAAGCCACCACTGACTGTCCACCTGCCACACACACCAGCGCACACTGGAAGTTGAGAATGAAAGTTTCTTTTCTGTAAAGTCAGTGGCAGCACTGGAGGTGGTTTAGAGTGAAACAGACTCAGAAGAGAAACAAGGACATAGATGGACCTGTTATAGCAAACACTGTAATCCTAAGTTATGTGTCTATCCTGATGGCAGAAAACCAAGAGCTGTCAGATCCGATGGAGGAAACATTAGAATATATAGAATATTAATATATTCTATTTAAGTTTTGTGATGTAGGCCATGACCATTTTAGTTGCCCTTCTTTGTACACTCTCTAATGTATTTATATCCTTCTGAAGATATGGTTTCCAGAACTGGGCACAGTATTCCAGAGGAGGCCGTACTAATGACCTATAAAGTGGCATTATTATGTCTTTTTTCTGCTACTGATTCCTCTCCCTATGCAACCAAGCATCTGACTAGCCTTCCTCATTGCTTTGCTACATTGCTTTCCTGCCTTTAACCCCTTCCCGACATTTGACGTACATTTACGTCATGGTCGGGATGTACTTCCCGACGCATGGCATAAATGTACGTCATGCATTTAAAGTGTCACCGCGTCTATAGACGCGGTGACAGAGGGGAGATGGCTGCTGTCCCTGACAGCAGACATCTTCCCTCATTGCCCAGGGGGAGGCAGCGATGCCCCCCCCCATCGGCGATCGCTGCGATTGGCTGTTCAAATGTGAACAGCCAATTGCAGCGTTTTCTGTGTACCGGCGAATAACGGCGCTCGGTAACACAGGGATCGGTGGTGATTGGTGCTGTTAAGTACAGCACCAATCACCACCGGGTGTAAAGGGGTCACTGGTGGTCACCCCACCTGTCCCCAAGGCTGTTATTGGTCCGTCGGACCGAAGGACAAATCACAGCCATTACACCTCAGAGAAAATAACGGAGACAGCCCTGCAGCCGCCATTCCGGTCAGGAACAGCGTGCAGAGCGGTCTCCGGGCCCATCTGTCCTCTTATACTGACCTGATCAGCGTTGGTGGTGTGGTGGCATCCGTGCTGCCTGCTGCTGGTGCTTCCTGGTTGTTGTGCTGCTGCTGCAGCGTCATTGTGTAATATAATTTTGTGCTGCTGCTGCTGCAGCGTCATTGTGTAATATAATTTTGTCTCTGCTGCCCCCCTTTTGTGCTGATGAGTATAAATTAACTGATCAGCAACTTTTTTGGGGTGCAGGTTTTTTTTTTATATATATACCCCATCAGGTTGCACCAAAAGTTGTGCGCCTGCTGCCCCTCACTGCTAATCAGTGTTGCATCACTGATCAGCAGTTTTTTTTAATTATTTTTTTTTCTGGAGGGTGCTGTGGGGTCTTTTTTTTAAAAAATTTTTACACCCACGGTGATTTTGTGGGTGTCCTGTGGCCGCTGAGCGCTGATCAGTGACGTGTACATCACTGATCAGCATTTTTGGCACAGGGTTGATCTATTTTTTTTAATCAAATTCCTGTTGCCTTTGACTGATCAGCATTTTTTAAAAAATTTTTTTTTTTTTTTTTTTGAGGGTGCTGTGGGGTCTTTTTTTAAAAAAATTTTTTACACCCACGGTGATTTTGTGGGTGTCCTGTGGCCGCTGAGCGCTGATCAGTGACGTACATCACTGATCAGCATTTTTGGCACAGGGTTGATCTAATTTTTTTTTTTTTTAATCAAATTCCTGTTGCCTTTGACTGATCAGCAGTTTTTTTTAAATTTTTTTTTTTGGGAGGGTGCTGTGGGGTCTTTTTTTAAATTTTTTTACACCCATGGTGATTTTGTGGGTGTCCTGTGGCCGCTGAGCGCTGATCAGTGACGGACATTACTGACCAACATCTGTGCTCAATTTTTGGCGCAGGAGCTTTTTTTTTTTTTCTTTTAACCTCTTCAAGGTTGTACCAAAAGCTGCCTTGAAGCTGCTGCCCCTTAAGTGCACTTACACGTGTTAAAGCACTACATACACACTACATACCCCCCGTGTTGAAATAAAGTTTGTACCCCCCCTACACTATACACGTGGTGAAACACTACACTTACACAAACACAAAAATAATAAAAATGTCCCAATCATCCCAAAGACTGTTTTCAGCGGAGGAGGCATATGCCCTTATTGCCTCTGACACTGACACAGCCAGTGATGTAAGCGATGAATTTGCATTCGTCTTAAGCTCCTCTTCCTCCTTTAGTGATGAGGGACCCCCTCAAAGACGCCCCCGTAGAGCAGCTGAGACCCCCCCCCCCCCCAAATGATTGATCCTGTATGGACCCCACCACCAGACAAATTTGAGCCCCAGGTTCCTGAGTTTTTGGCCAACCCAGGAATCCAATTTGATACTACAGGACTCAAAGAAATTGACTTTTTCAAAGTATTTTTCTCTGATGATTTTATAAATTTAATGGTGGACCAAAGTAATTTATATGCCCAGCAGTTTATTGCTCAAAACCCCACGTCATCATTTGCTAGGTGGACCCCTGTAGATGCAGTAGAGATGATGACGTTTTGGGGTCTGGTGTTACATATGGGCATAGTTAAAAAGCCAGAAATTAGACAATATTGGAGTACAGATGTTCTGTACAGCACCCCACTTCATCGTATGGCCATGACCCGGACTCGTTTTGAGACGATCCTTAAATTTTTGCATTACAACGATAATGCACAGTGCCCACCCAGAGATGATCCCACCTTTAACCGGCTATTCAAAGTCAGGCCGGTCATTGATCATTTCAGCGCCAAATTTGCTGAGATGTACATCCCCGAAAAATTCATTTGTGTAGACGAGTCACTTATACATTTTAAAGGAAGGGTTAAATTCCGCCAGTACCTTCCCAATAAGAGGGCAAGGTATGGCATAAAAATGTATAAGCTGTGCGAAAGTACCTCAGGGTACACCCACAGGTTTAGGGTATATGAAGGGAAGGACACAAGAATTGAACCGCCAGAATGCCCCCCCTCCCTCGTAGGTGTTAGTGGAAAGATTGTCTGGGATTTAGTGCACCCCTTCCTGGATAAGGGTTATCACCTCTATGTGGATAACTTTTACACCAGCATCCCCCTGTTTAAGGCCCTTGGTTCAAGAGGTACAGCAGCTTGCGGTACTGTGCGCAAGAACCAAAGAGGCCTCCCAAAAACGCACGTTGCCCAATTACTGAGAAAGGGTGAAAGCAGGGCACAATCCACCGAAAATATGTTGTTGGTCAAATATAAGGACAAGAGGGATGTCCTTATACTGACAACAATTCACGGAGACAGTACCACCTCCGTCCCTGTACGAGGTACCAGTACCCACACCTCAAAACCTATTTGTATCCTAGATTACAATAAGTACATGGGCGGAGTGGATCTTTCAGATCTGGTACTGAAGCCGTACAGTGCCCTGCGGAAAACAAAAATATGGTATAAGAAGCTGGCCGTGTATATCATCCAGATGGCACTGTATAACGCTTACGTACTATTCCGTTCTACCAGCCAGACGGGGACATATATGCACTTTCAAGAGGAAGTCATAAAGGGCCTAATATTTGGGAACCAGCAGGCAGAGGGCCCCAGTACTTCTAGTACTGGCCCCAGTACTTCTAGTACTGGCCCCCGTATTGTATCAGGGCAGCATTTTCCTAACGAAATCCCCTCCACTGGAAAAAAGGGCAGGACACAAAAAAGGTGCAAAGTTTGCTATAAAAAGGGAATAAGAAAGCAAACTATTTTCCACTGTGAAACTTGCCCCGACAAACCCGGCCTATGTATGAAGGAGTGTTTTAAAATATACCACACATCTATGGATTATTAGGTTCATCATTTCACCGTGCTTCGGGGGTCTTGCTAATGCGACATAGCACCCACCATTCATTCCACCAGAATCTGTGCTGCAAAATCCAAATATCACTCCTTCCCTTCTGAGTCCTGCCATGCACCCAAATGGTATTTTTTAATCACATATGAGGCATTGCCGTACTCGGGAGAAATTGCGGCACAGATTTTGGGGTGCTTTGTCTCCTTCATTCCTTGTGAAAATGAAAAATTTTGAGCCAGAACTGCATTTTTGTGTAAAAAAAATGTAATTTTTCATTTTCACAGCCCAGTTGTACCAAAATTGGTGAAACCCCTGGGGGTTTGAAATGTACACTATACCCCTAGATGAATTCCCTGAGGGGTGTAGTTTGCAAAATGGGGTCACTTGTGGGGGGGTTCCACTGTATTGGTGCTTCGGGGGTCTTGCTAATGCGACATAGCACCCACCATTCATTCCACCAGAATTTGTGCTGCAAAATCCAAATATCACTCCTTCCCTTCTGAGTCCTGCCATGCACCCAAATGGTATTTTTTGGTCACATATGAGGCATTGCCGTACTCGGGAGAAATTGCGGCACAGATTTTGGGGTGCTTTGTCTCCTTCATTCCTTGTGAAAATGAAAAATTTTGAGCCAGAACTGCATTTTTGTGTAAAAAAAATGTATTTTTTCATTTTCACAGCCCAGTTGTACCAAAATTGGTGAAACCCCTTGGGGTTTGAAATGTACACTATACCCCTAGATGAATTCCCTGAGGGGTGTAGTTTGCAAAATGGGGTCACTTGTGGGGGGGTTCCTAACTTTTAGCATCTTATGGTGCCTAGAAACCTACATGGTGCCTAAAAAATAATCTCATAAAAAGGAGGCTCCAAAATCAAGTAGGTGCTCCTTCTATTATGAAGCCTGTGGTTTGGTCAACGTGCACACTAGGGCCACATATAGGATATTTATGAAAACAAAAGAATTAGGGGAATCAATTTTTAGTCACATTTCTCTAGTAAAATCTACTGTGTTCCTTAGAAAAATGTATTAAAATTGAAAATCTGCAAAAAAAAATGAAATTTTGAAATTTGTTTTAATTCCTGTGAAACACCTAAAGGGTTAACAAACTTCCAATATGCTGTTTTGAATACTGTGAGGGGTGCAGTTTTTGAAATGGCATCATTTATGGGGGTGTCTCACATACAAGTCCCTCAAAGTCACATCAGAACTGAACTGGTCCCTAAAAAAATCAGTTTTTGAAATTTTCTTGAGAATTTGCTATTCATATTTTAAGCCTCCTAGTGTCCAAAAAAATTAAAAGGAGGTTGAAATAATGATGGCAACATAAAGTAGACATATGGTCTTTGTTAGTTATTAACTATTTTGAATGGTATGATTATTTGTCTCACAAGCAGAAAATTTAACATTTTGCAAATTGCAAAATTTTCAATTTTTTTTACGACATTTTGGTATTTTTCACAAAAAAACACAGACTGTATCGACCCAAATTTACCACTAATTTGAAGTACAATGTGTCATGAGAAAACAATCTCAAAATCACTGGGATAAGTAAAAGCAATAAAAAGTTATCCCCACATAAAGTGATACATGTCAGATTTGAAAAAAAGGGCTCTGTCAGGAAGGCAAAAAACAGGCTGCGGCGGTAAGGGGTTAAGTCACTTGAAATAGTGACTCCTAGATCTCTTTCCTCCGAAGTAGTTTCCATTATAGTACCCTTGATACTATATTGAGCCTTTGGGTTTTTGAGTCCCAAGTGCATAATTTTGCATTTTTTTGCATTAAACTGTAGTTGCCATGCTCTTGACCAATTCTCAAGTTTACTTAGATCATCAGTCATTAGATTTACCCCTCCTGGTGCGTCTACTCTGTTGAATATCTTTGTGTCATCTGCAAAAAGGCATACTTTCCCTTCAATACCATTTGCAATGTCACTAACAAAGATATTAAAGAGCACTGGTCCAAGTACAGATCCCTGGGGTACTCCACTGGTAACATGTCCATCCATAGAATGCACTCCATTTACTACAACTTTCTGTTTCCTATCCTGCAACCAGGTTCTTATCCATTTAATTGTTTTATAATCCAATCCCACATTTTCAAATTTATTTAGCAGCCTGTGATGTGGGACAGTGTCAAATGCCTTACTAAAGTCTAGATATGCCACATCTACAGCTACCCCTTCATCTATTATTTTGGTCAAAAAAGTCAATAAGATTTGTTTGGCATGGTCTCCCTGCAGTAAAACCCTGCTGTTTTGGATCCTGTAAGTTGTTTACTTTAAGATATTCCACTATTCTTTTAATAATGTTTCCATTAATTTCCCTTCTTCTGATGTAAGACTCACTGGTCTGTAGTTAATTGCTTCTTCTTTGCTTCCGCTTTTGTGCAGTGGAACTACGTTTGCTCTTCTCCAGTCCTCTGGAACTGCACCTGTATCTAGTGACTGGTTGAATAAATCTGTTAATGGCGCTACCAACACATCTTTTAGTTCTTTTAGTATCCTTGGATGCACTCCGTCTGGCCCCATTGATTTATCCACTTTCAGTCTTGAAAGTTCTGTTAGGACATTCTCCCTCGTAAATGTACTTCCACCTTATTTTTAAGACTGTCCTTGCAACTTAACTGTGGTCCCTTCCCTTCTTCTATTGTGAATATGGAGCAAAAGTAATTCTTTAGATGATCTGCAATTGCCTTGTCTCCCTCCAAATTCTCAATGTCTGTCTGCCGTCTTATTATTCTTCCATTTGATTTTCTCCTTTCACTTCTATACTTAAAAAAAGTTTTGCTTCCTTTATCTACTGACTTAGCCATTTTCGGTACTTGTGTATTATCACGGCGCCCATCGCATACCATAAGGCATACGATGGTATGTGATGCGATATCGTGCGATGTTGTACAATGGCATACAATTTTAAAATTGTATGACATTGTATATGGCATACAATGTGATGGGATGCGATTAAAAATTGTATAAGCACCCTAATGGGTGCTTACAATGTTAAATGCACCCTAATGGGTGCTTACAATGTTAAATGCACCCCCACGTCACCACCCACTATAAACATGAACCCGAAGCGTGGCGAGCGAGAGCAGCGAGCCCGCGGTACGCATCCTACGACCTTTTCATACCCCCACTATCCACGTCGGCGTGGAGTTGATTTTAAAAAGTGGCAAGCGCACGCGCATAACTTCACAGGAATACGTGTCCCATCGCGGGGCTCGCCACAATTCAGGCTCGGTGGCTCGCTGCGCTCGCCACACTATATAAAATCAACTCCATGCCGACGTGGATAGTGGGGGTATGAAAAGGTTGTAGGACGCGTACCGCCGCCCCTCGCAGGCTCGCTGTGCCACGCTTCGGGTTCACGTTTATAGTGGGGGGTGGCGTGGGAGTGCATTTTACATTGTAAGCACCCATTAGGGTGCTTAAAACCACCCATTAACCCACCCACAACATTTACAATCAATTTATTACATCAGAACTTTTCAAATCATACAAGAGTTTGCATAACACAGAAATGAAGAGAGCATATTGGAGATGAATGACATACTCTTGAGGTATCAATGCAGTCCATGTGTGTTATTGTTGGATTGTAGTGGTTTGCCTTCAGATTTCCTTCGGTACAGGTATAACGCTGTAGTTATGACTCTGTTTTTCCACTTTAAAACGGCCCACTTCAATACCGGGCCACAGCTAAACTATGGCCACAGCCGTATGCAATGAGGTTACAATGCCATGATACACTGCAGAATTAAATCACTGTATATTGTTTTTAAAATGAAAGCTGATACAGTATGATTGTATGTCTTTATTCATGTTATTTTTACTATTAAACGCATTTCTTGTGTTTTTTTTTTTTATTAATCTTCGGTGGCTCTCCGTGTGCTCCCTTAATATCGTTAGTTAAAAAATTATTGGGGAATTGTTATTCACTTCAACTGGGAAGCTGCATGTACAGTAGTATGTTTGATACATGTTTTATTTTTAATGATTTGAACAATTGTGCATTTAATTTTTTCATTTCAATAAATTTTGTGCATCCATTCTTTTCTTTTAAATGTGCACATGCAGTGTGGCATTCCAATGAATAGTCTCTACAAAATGGCAATTTGGAGATTATATAACTGTAATTTTGCACGTTGTTGGACAAAATATCTGTAAATTTAATTTGACAGTTAATGTTAATTTCACAATGTTAATTATGCAATGTAACAGGTAATTTATGTGTTTCCAGTGGGGGATTCAGGGGGGTGGGCACGTGCCCCCCCTATCATTTCTAGCTGAGGACCAGGGCTTTCCAACGAGCCCAGCCCCGTGTCTCTAGCCCCCCGGGATATCGTCTGGCAAAGTTGTAACGTTTTTCCCCATAGGATAATATGGGACCCGTCAATTTCGACCCCCACCCGGTTCTGACAGCTGCCAGTTCCCCCCTGGCATCACAGAAGCTTGTGGTTGATTTCATTCAATTCCAAATCGCTGGGCCTTTAATATGATACCAGACTGGTCCATATCGTTCAATGGGTTTCAGAGATATTGCATGTAAACCGATTTTTTTATATTTGAAATGTAATTTCATGGCTGTTCATGTGCTTTGAGGGCAGATTACTCTGGAACCAAACGTTCCAGTTTCACTGGACCTAAATCATTCAAAGCCCACTCAAAAGTTCTTCAATATGATACTTGTCTCATGTAAATGGGTCAGTTGGTTCCGAAGATATAGCCGGTTAAATTAGATAACTGGTTAAAGGGGGGAGGGGTGGTTTTCTCTCCCCCTCACACCATAAAATGCAGGGACTAGGCTGGTGTAAAAGGGGCCAACCAGGGAATGCATTTTCTGGTGTGAAAGGGGTATTATTTCAAATAGCCGGGACCTGCAGTGCTCTGAATACAAACGAAGAGGTTTTTTTTTTTTTTCCCATCAATAGATTTTTATTGGTACAGAAAATTTTATGGGGTACAAAAAAGAAGTGGGGGTGGGGGTGGAATCAAAAAGGGGGGGGGGGGAGGGGGAGGGGGGGACATGGATAGCAAACGGGAGCGAGTGGGGTACAGATTGGTAAATAACCCATAACACGTCACTGCGCAGAGTGACCAAGTAAAGCAACATAGGCATAAACAATGCAAAACTTGATAGAGTATAATATTTCAACCAACAATAGTTATCTAACAGACAGTTTTGTCTAACGCTTCGGTTCCGTGGCCCTCACATCCTACGGGGTGGGAGGAGCTGGGCTGTGGCATTGGGCCTGAGGGGGGGGGAGGCATCTGGAGACTCAACTAGACTGAACTGTGGTAAACCTTGGGTGGCCCCGGAGGGGAGAAGTGTGGCACCTTCCCCGTCTGTGATGTACTTGAACCAAGGAGACCAGCGGGGGTGAGGGGGGGAAGGGCTGGGTGAGATAGGCAGGGTGTTGGTTTCCATATGGTAATGGTGGTTGATTTTCAGGCTAACCTTGAGGAGGGATGGGGGGGAGGGTTGTTTCCATTGCTGAGCCAGGTTAGCACGTGCAGCAATGAGGATGTGCCCAAGGACATATGTTTTCTGTGTTGGAACATCTTGGGGGTATATATGGAGCAAGGCGATGCTTGGGGAGGGGGTGATATCGATCTGGAGGACTGTGGAAATCAAATCGAAGACTCCCCTCCAGTACTCCTGGAGTTTTGGGCAGGACCAGAAGATGTGGTATATAGTGCCCACAGAGCCACACTGCCTCCAGCACTGGTTGGAGCATGAAGGCCAGAAGGTGTGGAGACGGTCGGGGGTTAAGTAGAGTCTGTTAATAAGTTTGATGTGCATCTCAGTGTGGTTCAGGCATCGGGACATCGTGTAGGCGGATAAAAATATCTTTTGCCACTGGGCAGGGGATAGAGGGCCGCCTAAGTCCGCCTCCCATTTTCTATGGGCCGAGGTCTTGGTAAAGACAGAGGGGGTCACCAAGGTCCTATACCAGAATGAGATGTCCCCTTTGGAATGCACCATGTTAGGCCTAGAGAGGGCTGTCTGAGAGAGGGCATTTGGGGAGGAGTAGTTATGGAAATGAGTTCTCCTCCAATGTGAAAGTTGCATATAGTGGTAGAGTTCCGATTTGGGGAGTGAGAATTGATGCTGGAGGGAGGAGAAAGGGACCAAGGAGTGAACATCCAGGACGTCGCCTAGGGAGGCGATCCCGCATGTCCTCCAAGTCGTCAATCGAAGGTTTGGAATTAATTTTGCTACTGTAGTGATAGGCAGGGTGGTGATAAGGGAATTCGGAGGAGGGAGCTTAGTAATAAGTTGGTCCCATACGTGGAGGGAGAAAAGAGGGGGTTTGAGGACTGCGCTATCCCAGTATATGTGATTGCAGCTGAGTAGAAGTTATACTGCGGAATACCTTGGGTGATTCTAGACAGGAAAAAAGGGTATACTCTGCGCAATCTCACATGTATTCTACTAGCAAAAAACCACACTTTGCATCTGAGTTGATTTTTTAAAAAATAAAAAATCAACTCAGATGCAAAGTGTGTTTTTTTGCTAGTAGAATACATGTGAGATTGCGCAGAGTATACCCCTTTTTTCCTGTCTAGTGCTCTGAATACAGCCAGGCTCTGCCACTGTCAGTGGCTATCACTTCTGCCTGGCGGCGGCTGTCCCCCATTTACCACGAGCATGAATTCCCCCTTGGCAATGAGCATGTAATCCCACATGGCAATGAGCATGGAACCTCTGGCAATGAGCATGGAACCCTTGGCAATGAGCATGTAGATAATCAGCACTTATGTAGCATAATTATTAATAGGCATTATGGTGTTTGGCATAATACATAATGGACATAATGGCGTGTAACTTAACGTGTAATGGACATTATGGTGTAAATGTTTAATGCGTGCCTTTGATGGACAATCTGGTGTGAATTTTGGTTTAATCTGTGTGGCATTATGTGAATTTTGGCTCAATCCATGTGGCATTATTTGAATTTTGGCTCATTCCATTTGGCATCATGTGTAAGGGTCAAGTATAATGGGGTCTAGTATATTGTTGCATAATGTGTAGAAGTTGTATATGGTGTGGTACACTACACTCAAGGACATGCCCCTTGTTGAGTGACCACACCCCTTTTCACTAGATGAAGTTTTCTGGAGCGCGCCTTCTGCGCGTGCACAACTACATCCTTCACTTTTGACGCCATGGTGGGCCTGCATACTTTAAATGCCAGGGCCTATTTTTAATACCATTCCCACCCTCTCTCTGCCGCTCTCTTAGCATGTACACTGGCACCACGTACACCGCCCCTCTTAGTGGCCATGAACCTAATCTGAACCCAATCAATCCACCTTGAGTTGGTTTTGTCCAAACCGGTGTCTGGATACATACTGACTATACTTTAAATGAATAGTGCACTTTTTATTGAGAACAGGTATGTTGACCAGCGGCGGGGTCATATAGAAATGTAAGTGTGACAGCGTTATTAACAGTGAGTTACCTGTCTCCTCTCAGGGAGAAGGAGATAGTGGCTGCAATGCCTCCGGAGCTTCTCTTACGTGTAGGGAAGAGATGAGGGTTGCCCCACTGCTGTGTCAGCAGCCAATGACTTTTTACCAAGTCCCAAAATAGCGCTATTATTGATCCACCTGTCGGCGGCCCTGCTTACCCCCACAGTATTTTTTTCCAGATTGTAAGTTTATGTGTACAAAGTTTGATGTAAATTGCTCCAGGCATTCCAGAGTTATGATGGAATTTACATACACACATGCTGTATATGTATATAGATATATAGATAAATAGATAGATACTGTATATGTAACTAAGCAAGCTCCAAGTGCAACTCTCTGTTCTTGTAACCTGGAACCCACTGATTTCTCAGGCAAATAGCTAAATAATGCTTAGCTATTGTTATTGTGTATATACTGTAGGTGTATACATTTTAATTTTAACATTTTTAATACAGTATATTGTTTGTGCACTTGATAAAGTTAACTCAGTGAATGTCAACAGAATGTCAGCAGTTGAAAACAATGAGAATTAAGGGAAGAAAATGCTGGGTTTCTTATATAAGGTTTAAACGCCTACAGATCAATTGATTACTCTTTTGGGAATAAATCATTTTTTGTCTCTGCAATCAGCAGAATAAATGCTTGACTTTTAGAAAGATAATTGTAGAGAGGAAAAAGTAACTTCTATTGATTTATTCTTATAAAGTTTTTAGAAAAACATTCTGAAAGTCACGTGAAGCTGTTTGGAATACCACTAATGAATATTTGAAAGTTGATTGCCAGTGAATTTGTTACAAATTTTTCTTTGGACTGAAACAAAATTTAGGATTCTCTTAAACATATTTGTCTAGTGTTATAGAATATTTAGGAGACTTCTGAAAATCGGTGTGTTCTCTGTATTTCTGGAAGCGTATACAAGCCTAAGGAATCCTGCTGAATTCACCAGTCAAGTTGATGTTCTGAGGACCTTGATGACATGCTGTGAACTGTAGCAATATGAAAACACCATCATTTACTCTGATAATAACTGATAATATACATAATGTGTACTTATAATAACTTATAATGTACATAAATGGCAAATGCACTCACTTTGTTTAATACTGTATGTGAATACAATAAAACCAAGTGTGTTAAGAAGAGAGCTCAGTGGAAACTTTTTATTTAATTTATACCAATGTCTCCCAGAGGTTGTGTAACATAATTTGGAGCGTGAACAATTTTGCTCCGTACACCTACACCTCCTCTGGAACTGTCTTTTCTGCACGATATGAGAGGCACCCTCTCCAGAATTATTAAAAAACCATGGAGAATGGCAAGAAGTCATATTGTTGAAGTTTACAATGTTAAATTATAATGTCAACACCACCAAGATGCCATAAGTGCCAAAAGAACAGCCTGATGTCCTTATTAGCTGACCCCTGGATCCAAAAGACATTGGAGTTTCTGGTCCTGAAAACCCAGTGGAGTAACTATAGAGCAGTGGTTCCCAACCCTGGTCCTCAAGTACCCCCAACAGTGCACGTTTTACAGGTCACCCGGCAGGTGCACTCATTATTCAGGCACATTTGAAAAGATCCACAGGTGGAGATAATTATAGCACTTGTGAGTCTGTGTGGAGACACTTCTATAGAGGATGCAATTGCTATGGGGCCTGGCAGGCAATACCCTGCCCCCTTTTACATATTTTTCCAATCATCAGTAACACAATTGAAGTGCCTGCCCTGCAGTGCTGTTACACCTGACACCGGTGATAGGGAGCCCTTTACTGTCGGCACCAGTGAGCAGAGGAAGGAGCATATTTGGCTGATTTGCCATTTTTACAAACAGCAAGTTCAGCTGAATTTGGCTGTACAAATCACTAGGCCAGTGGTAGCCAACCCTAGCCCTTGAGAGCTACCAAAAGTTCACATTTTCCAGACAACCTAGTTGCTGCACAGCTGCACTCATTAATCACTGACACATTTTAAAAGATACACAGATGGAGCTAATTAGTTCACTTGTGATTCTGTGAGGAGACCTGCAAAACAGCTCTCGAGGACTAGGGTTGGCTACCCCAGCACTAGACCATGGATAGAACTCAGTTGTATAAAGCCATAGAGTTCTCTCAGATTGTCTCATTTACGATCAAATAAATACAACACATTTGCATGGATCAGTCAGATTCTATGTGTAAAAACTGTTATCAAAGGTGATAAATCTGCTGATAAAGCAGGGAAACGTGTCAGTGGTTGTCATTGGACTGAGGACAACCTTTCTTTATTTGGGGACCAGCCATAATCCACATGCACAAGGAGGACGCTTGTAAGGAGGTCTGTCTCAGTTAGAGAAATTGCATTCTTACCCAAGAGCTGATTGCTGAATTCCACAAGGAGTATATGGGACTGCCTGATATCTAAGGAACAAATACCCACCTCATTTGTGGCGACCGGCTCGGTAAATTATTATACACCTCCGGAGATACCCCTTACACCCCCATTTATACGGAAAGACATGGCTATAGCATATGCCCCCAAGCTTACCACATAGTATGTGGCAATACATGTACCCCAGGTCATTTTTATATTACTATTCTTTTTAAGCTATTGCTAATTATAGTGTGTCTTCATTTGTATAATTGTTTTTATTAAATATTGGCAATTTTTAAAACTTGTTGTCCAGCGCTGCTTTGTATATACTGGTGTGGTCCTCACATCAGCATATTTTTTAGGCATCTTGACTCCCCTTATCAGACATCTCAGCCTAAATAGTGTATATAAGTTCACCAGCGCTGTTCCTGGACACACTAATAATGCTCCCAACACAAGCCTATGGAACAGAGATAAATGCCTGGCAAAGACTAGGAACACAGAACTATGGAAATGAGTGGCATTTAAAGGAGCACTATTGTCTTTCAATATCACTAAACCCAGTAATTTATTTGTTATTTTATTAACAATTTCTTATAGAGCGCACAAATATAACGCAGGTCTTTACAGAGAATATTTGAACAGTGGAGCTTACAATCTAAATTCCCTACCACGTGTACACGCAAACTCATTCATTCTAGGGTTCATTTTTGTTAGGAGCCAAATCAGAGTACCTGTAGGAAATCCACGCAAGTACGTGGAGAATATACAAACTCTGCACAGTTAGGGCCATGGGAATCGAACCCATGACCTCAGTGCTGTGAGGCAGTAATGCTAACCATCACTGCAGTAATGGCACAAATGATGTATGATATGTGATACATGTGTGATACAGTATATGTACTCCATAACCTTGGTAAAACTGTTAGAGTACCACTTAAAAGTATACCCCAGATTTAGGCTTCCGACCTGTTCACACACTGGAAAGAAGCATGGCTTTTAGGTTAAATAAAACTAATGTGTAGATCCTATTATATTCTTACTTACTTTACAGGACAAATCCTCAAGCTTGTCCCAGATGACTTAGAGCTAATGGGGTATATCCAATGCGGCCGGCGAGGGGGTTTGTATGGCGAGGATGGCTTGTATTCCGCGAGGATCACCGAACACAAGCCATCCTTGCCGTCTAACCCCCTCGCCGGCTGTGATTCCCTGGAATGGCAAGGTTTGCCGCAAATGCAGCAAGTCCGCTACATATAGCTACGAGCCTTGCGTTTTGATGGCCGCACTCGCTGTTTCCACCTCGCTTTTTAGAAACAGCAAATTAAAAATGGTAAATGAAGGGGGGTCAGTTGAATAGTGAGGGCAGGCTATGACCGCAAGCAATAGTCACTGCTCGCTGTCATACCTCACCTAAACGGCATTGCATATACCCCAATGGGGGTTATTTAGATCTGAACACTGCTGTGCGAATTTGAAGAGACCAGAGATCAGATAGTCGCCACCAGACAAAATGTAAACCCACCCTATACAAGTTTGCTAATGACTTGCAAAAATATTGCCCATCGACGGCCAGCTGCAAATCGATATGCAACTCACCAACTAATGCAGGGTTGCCTACTTTTGAAAATTCATTTCAGGGAGAAAAAGTAAAAGCCAGGGGGCGGGCCTTGCGTTGCCAGGGGGCAGTCCGGAGCAGGCACGGAAGAGAGCCGGCACAGCCTGGAAGCTGGACCTATAACTTCAGGAGAGGGCAGCATTCCTGGGCCGGCTCCAGCAACCCATGTACAGGATGTGACAGAGGTTAAGGGTGTCCCTGCAGATGGCTGCGCGCAGGCAGGGTCTCCTGCATGCAGGGATGTGGCCCCGCAGCCCAAAGGAGAACTGTACAGCGACCTGTTGCAGAGGAAGGGGTGCTGTCGCGTTTGGAGGTGGGCTGCCCTGCACATGTCCCAGATAGAGATGCAGAGCAATGTAGGGGATGTGCACCTGCCAGATGTGTAAGACAGAAAAGGGGTGCAACCCGATGTGGGTGGCTTCCCCACAGATGTATCTGATGCAGAGCAGCTGCAGCACAATGCAACAGCTGTGTACCCCCCTGCACGTCCCTCAGAGGGCCAGTGATGGTCTGCAGAACACAGACGATGAGCTGCTCCCTTCAGGCATCCTGAAAAAGGAGAGCGCACTGCCTGGGGAGAACCTTGTGCATCCTGCAGCACTGCATGAGGAAGGTGGAGCGCAAGTGTACCCTGAATAATAAGGAGAGAGTAGGCGCAGGGCAGAGAGGAGCCCTACTTTGTACCTGGGTCTGTGCAGAAAGTGCATGGGGCCGGCCCATGCCCATTCCAGGTTACACACGCAGCCGCAGTCCCTCCGCAGTCTGGAATAGTAAGTGCGACGATGCCGCCAGCATGATGATGTCATCGCCGGTAACGCGCATGCGCAGCCGCAGTCCCTCTGTAGTCTGGTAGTGTCAGTGCGACGCTGCCGCCAGCGAGATGACGTCATCGCCGGTAACTAGCGCATGCGCAGCCCGCATCGCGGAAGCGAAGGGGCTTCTGCGGGAGAAAGGGACCCTCTTCCTGGAGTCCGTGAGATATCCCAGAATCCCGGGAGTCTCACGGACATTCCGGGAGAGTCGGCAACCCTGAACTAATGATTTTCCAAGACTAAAGGAGTTGCACTATGTCATTTCTTTTCTAGAAAAAGTACTAAGGGATCAATACATCACTCGTGAAAAAGAACTGGTTTTATGATATCTCCATATAGGAGAAACTTTGTCGCTTAAAAGTGTAAAGGCACATACACACTTGACGATTTTCACATGAAAATCGTTCAAAACAGCCGTTTTGAGCGATTTTCAGCTGAAAATCGCCTAGTGTGTATGCCCCACAGATTGCTTACTAGCGATGATGCGCGCTCAAGCATCATCGCTAGCGAGGACCCACGTCGGCTGGTTTTACGAGCATGCCAGCGATGATGGATGGTTTTTTATCCATCATCGCTGAGTGTGTACGCAGCACGGGCTGAAAGATTATCCACTTTCAGCCCGTGTACCGGCCCGCCGCCCCGCCGCCTCCCCCTGCTCTCCCCCCTTCCCCTCCCCCTGCTCGCAGCACGGAGATGGAGCAGGGGGAAAAAGACGCTCACCCGCCCGCAGCAGCTCCCGGTCCCCGCTGTCATCTGTCCCTCTGAGTGTCGGAATGCGGCAAAGTGCTTCCAGCCGCCCGCTCCACAGTGTCCCCATACTGACGCAGCTCCACTGCCACCAATGAAAGGCTTCCCTATTTATTTATATATATATATATATACATATATATAGATATAGATATATATAGATATATATATATATATATATATATATATAGAGAGAGAGAGAGAGATATATAT
Source organism: Crinia signifera (assembly GCF_055691185.1). NCBI lineage: Eukaryota > Metazoa > Chordata > Amphibia > Anura > Myobatrachidae > Crinia > Crinia signifera. Next base: position 135,411,675 of record NC_139219.1, read on the forward strand.
ATATATATATATATATATATATATATAGATATATATATATATATCTATAGATATATCTATAGATATATATAGATATATCTATAGATATGTGAAGGGCGCTACTGAAATTTCCACCACCTTGTCAAGTGCTCAATTTAGGCAGATAGACAATTAAACATTCTTAATGACACTTTATTAAAAAATATGGATAAAATATTGACAATTTTTGATCTTTCGAACCGCATATGATAGACCCAACGCGTTTCGTCTCCGAAGAGACTTCTTCAGGGGTACACAAGAATGGGCGGTATGCTAAGGTCTAAGACCAATATCAGACTTTCTTTGTTTTAAAATAATCAGAGAAATCCGATGACGTGGAACCTTTTTTGAAGGCCCTTATAAAAGAGGCAGGGCACTTCTGAAGAGGTGGAGGATATAGCACCAGAATAGGGTATGATCCGTGTGAATCCTCCAGTGTCTGATCAGATGTGATTCGTCGAAGTCCGATGACGAAACGCGTTGGGGCGTTTCCATCTGATGCTGTGATCACTGGTTCCCATCTGTTTCGTGCTGCTTGTATCTGCCATTTGCCGCTGTGAGAGTCCGGTCCCCGCCGCCAATCCATCTGAGCCGGAGTGACTGTTGCCGCTGACATACGCCAGACGGTGCGACTGGAGTCCCCAGTGCCCGCCCCGCTACCTGCTGAGAGTACCCACGTTTGCGTTCACATCGTGTCGGATCGACTGGTGTCCCCAGTACCTGCACTGCAACGTGCTCTAGGAGCGGTGATTATGCATGTATTTCACGCGGTTATATTTATTGTGTTATGTATGTGAGCTGTTTTATTGAGTTACAGTAAATACTTCATATAAACTTTGCTCACGTTGTGCGCTCCTTCTTTTCCTGTTTTCACATATATATATATATATATATATATAGATATAGATATAGATAGATATATCTATATCTATATCTATATATATATAGACAATGTCCGGCGGCACTCAGGAACTTGAAAGAAGGACACAGACTCAGGCGCTCTTAAGCCAACGTTTCAATAAGTTTTTCTTATTTTCATCAGGGCATACAAGAAAATGAAAATTAACTCACCATTTATGTGCACAACCTTCACCAAGTGATGCTGTCAGAGCCATGCTGCAGACTCAACTCCACCCCAGGCGATGACATCATCACTGTGCTCCTACACAGTACAAAAAAAAAACTTTATTGACTGCAACAAAGAAGCACAACATGAACAATGTGCTAGAGTATGGAGAGATATAGTATTCAAAAAACATATTCAAATGTATGCCAAACTGTGGCTTCTTGTTTATATATATAAACTATAATCATCTCGTACATGTTATCAAGTTATTTTAGCTCAAGGGAATAAAGTGCAAATAATGAATCATAAAAAGCAATGCAAACCAAGAGTTTCATTAAGACCCTGAGGACTTAATGTCCCCAACCTAAAAATCCACTCCGCCTCGCGCTGTAATAAAAGCTTTGATCTGTCTCCGCCTCTAATGGAAGGAGGGACATGATCGATAATGCGATGTTTGAACGCTGTGGGGGAATGTCCCATCACAGCGTAATGTCTCGCAACTGGCTGTTCGCTTGTCCCTTTAAGGACAGCTGTGCGAATTGCCATGCGATGCTGGGCCATACGAGTTTTGAACTGACAGTCAGTCTTGCCTATGTAATACTTGCTGCAAGGACAAACTATTACATAGACAACGTACATGGCGGAACAAGTCAGTCTAAATTTAATGGGAAAAGTGACATTACTGTGGGGGTGTTTGATGTTGTCCCCAACCCACATATAGCTGCACGTCACACACCCTGTACATTTGACACATCCAAGTTTGGGACTGCCAAGGAAGGACGTGTTACTTTGTTTGGTAAAGTTGGTAATATCACTATGTACCAACAGGTCACGTAGGTTTTTACCTCTAGAGTAGCTAGTAACTAGTTTTTTGTTGCACAAGCTGGGCAATTCTTTGTCAGTGGTGACAATGGGCCAGTATGTCCTGACCGCAGTATTAGCTTTTGAACTAGCTGTGTTAAATCTATTTGGCCAAAATATCCTGTCAGCTGAGGTTTTATGTGATTTGCGTTTGAGAGTTTTACTTCTAGGGAGAGCTAAAACACATTTCTTGGTGAGTATTAGTTGATCATAATCATAACCTCTCTCAAGAAATTTATGAACCATCTGGTCCAGCTGAATATGCAAATCTTCATCACTGCTGCAGATTCTGCGAACCCGCAGCATTTGGGAATACGGTAACCCCTTAGTGACTGAGGCGGGATGAAAACTACCTGGGGATAACAGCATATTTCTATCCGTTGGTTTTGTGAATAAAGATGTTTTAAGCTGACCATCAATAAGACTGATGCGTACATCCAAAAAGTCAATCTGACTGAATGAATGTGCGCATGTCAACTTGACAGGACTATCACTTTGATTCTGTCGGTCAATAAGGTTCTCAAGGGCCGACACAGATCCGTTCCACAACAGTATCATGTCATCTATATATCTCGCATAATAAAATACATTATTGGAGATGACCGGATCTGAAAAGAAAATGTCGTTCTCAACCGCCATCATAAAGGCATTCGCGTACGATGGGGCCACAGAGGACCCCATCGCACAGCCCGATCGCTGTAAAAAGAATTGGCCATTAAAGAAAAAATAATTTTTGGTTAAAACTAGCTCCAATAAATCACAAAAAAATCCCACATTGGGACCAAGATATTTAGGGCTGTTGGAAATCAGGCGTTTGGTTGCAGCTATACCCTGGGTATGGGGTATGCAAGTGTAGAGTGAAGTTACATCTATACTGCATAACACACAACCAGATGGAATGTCACCTAGACATCTGGATCCGATACGATTTCCCGGCGGTCGGGATCCCGGCGGTCGGAATCCCGACACTGGAATCCCGACCGCCGAAATCCCGACAAGGGGGGGACATGGATCGCCCCCCCCTTGCGGGCTCGCTGCGCTCGCCACGCAGCGGGCCCGGTGCCTCGCTACGCTCGGCACGCTATTTTATTCTCCCTCTATGGGTGTCGTGGACACCCACGGAGGGAGAAAGTTTCGGTATTTCGGCGGTCGGGATTCCAGTGTCGGGATTCCGACCGCCGGGATCCCGACCGCCGGCAAATTAACCGCATCCCAGACCATCTAAAGCAAGTAAAAGTGCAGTGGTGTCCTGCAGGTAAAATTTTGACTCCTAAAGTTAGATTTAGGGGCCAGTTTGTAAAGTTCCGGTGGTAAAGGGTCCGCGATAGCTGGACAGTCTTTCTTGCCAAAGTGTTCTTGCAATTTAAGTTGGCGGTGCAGTTTAAAAGTCTCTACTTTCCAGGTGAGACTTTTAAACTGCACCGCCAACTTAAATTGCAAGAACACTTTGGCAAGAAAGACTGTCCAGCTATCGCGGACCCTTTACCACCGGAACTTTACAAACTGGCCTATCTGGACATCTACCTTCAGCCGGTCATTCAGGAGTCAAAATTTTACCTGCAGGACACCACTGCACTTTTACTTGCTTTAGATGGTCTAGGTGACATTCCATCTGGTTGTGTGTTATGCAGTATAGATGTAACTTCACTCTACACTTGCATACCCCATACCCAGGGTATAGCTGCAACCAAATGCCTGATTTCCAACAGCCCTAAATATCTTGGTCCCAATGTGGGATTTTTTTGTGATTTATTGGAGCTAGTTTTAACCAAAAATTATTTTTTCTTTAATGGCCAATTCTTTTTACAGCGATCGGGCTGTGCGATGGGGTCCTCTGTGGCCCCATCGTACGCGAATACCTTTATGATGTCGGTTGAGAACGACATTTTCTTTTCAGATCCGGTCATCTCCAATAATGTATTTTATTTTGCGAGATATATAGATGACATGATACTGTTGTGGAACGGATCTGTGTCGGCCCTTGAGAACCTTATTGACCGACAGAATCAAAGTGATAGTCCTGTCAAGTTGACATGCGCACATTCATTCAGTCAGATTGACTTTTTGGATGTACGCATCAGTCTTATTGATGGTCAGCTTAAAACATCTTTATTCATAAAACCAACGGATAGAAATATGCTGTTATCCCCAGGTAGTTTTCATCCCGCCTCAGTCACTAAGGGGTTACCGTATTCCCAAATGCTGCGGGTTCGCAGAATCTGCAGCAGTGATGAAGATTTGCATATTTAGCTGGACCAGATGGTTCATAAATTTCTTGAGAGAGGTTATGATTATGATCAACTAATACTCACCAAGAAATGTGTTTTAGCTCTCCCTAGAAGTAAAACTCTCAAACGCAAATCACATAAAACCTCAGCTGACAGGATATTTTGGCCAAATAGATTTAACACAGCTAGTTCAAAAGCTAATACTGCGGTCAGGACATACTGGCCCATTGTCGCCACTGACAAAGAATTGCTAAGCTTGCGCAACAAAAAACTAGTTACTAGCTACTCTAGAGGTAAAAACCTACGTGACCTGTTGGTACATAGTGATATTACCAACTTTACCAAACAAAGTAACACGTCCTTCCTTGGCAGTCCCAAACTTGGATGTGTCAAATGTACAGGGTGTGTGACGTGCAGCTATATGTGGGTTGGGGACAACATCAAACACCCCCACAGTAATGTCACTTTTCCCATTAAATTTAGACTGACTTGTTCCGCCATGTACGTTGTCTATGTAATAGTTTGTCCTTGCAGCAAGTATTACATAGGCAAGACTGACTGTCAGTTCAAAACTCGTATGGCCCAGCATCGCATGGCAATTCGCACAGCTGTCCTTAAAGGGACAAGCGAACAGCCAGTTGCGAGACATTACGCTGTGATGGGACATTCCCCCACAGCGTTCAAACATCGCATTATCGATCATGTCCCTACTTCCATTAGAGGCGGAGACAGATCAAAGCTTTTATTACAGTGCGAGGCGGAGTGGATTTTTAGGTTGGGGACATTAAGTCCTCAGGGTCTTAATGAAACTCTTGGTTTGCATTGCTTTTTATGATTCATTATTTGCACTTTATTCCCTTGAGCTAAAATAACTTGATAACATGTACGAGATGATTATAGTTTATATATAAACAAGCAGCCACAGTTTGGCATACATTTGAATATGTTTTTTCAATACTATATCTCTCCATACTCTAGCACATTGTTCATGTTGTGCTTCTTTGTTGCAGTCAATAAAGTTTTTTTTTTTTTGTACTGTGTAGGAGCACAGTGATGATGTCATCGCCTGGGGCGGAGTTGAGTCTGCAGCATGGCTCTGACAGCATCACTTGGTGAAGGTTGTGCACATAAATGGTGAGTTAATTTTCATTTTCTTGTATGCCCTGATGAAAATAAGATAAACTTATTGAAACGTTGGCTTAAGAGCGCCTGAGGCTGTGTCCTTCTTTCAAGTTCCTGAGTGCCGCCGGACATTGTCTATTTGTGGGGACCGAGTGCTCCTAATTGCGAAGGGCAACAGGACCAGGATTGTGTTTATAGCGAGTGCCATTATCCATTTGGACTATTATCTCTCTCTCTCTCTCTCTCTCTCTCTCTCTCTCTCTCTCTCTCTCTCTCTCTCTCTCTCTCTCTCTCTCTCTCTCTCTCTCTCTCTCTCTCTCTCTCTCTCTATATATATATATATATATATATATATATATATATATATATATATAAATAACCACTGCCACCAATGCAAGGCTTCCCTAATAAATAAATAATAAAAAAAAAATTATATATATATAATAAATGTACAGCGGCACTGGGGTCTTCAAATAACTCAGACAACGTTAACATATGTGGCAACGTCTTGTCTGAGTTATTTGAAGACCCCAGTGCCGCTGTACATTTATCTCCTATTTATCTGCCTGGTCATCACCGGACACCACTGAGGGAACGGGGCCCATTATCCTACAGAGCTGAGTGCCGGCTATCTTGCCGGCTATATATACCACGGCCCACCAATGTATATTAATGCAGTAACAGCCGGGGTGGCGTTTACCTGATTGCTGGGCTCCGAATATACCCAGCCCAGCAATCAGTTCTGAATCAGGCTCCAAAAACAGAAATGCACTGAAATTAAAGGGCCCCTGCTCCCAACCTTGGAATTCAAACTCCGCCCATTATGTAAATATCCTTTTTTAATGAAAGATTTTCATCAAAGTCTTTCGCCGCCTGAAAATCTCTCGCTCTTTGGTGAAAATAGCTCAGTGTGTACGAACTACTTTGGTGAAAGATATATCTTTCAGAGATTTTGGCAAAGTCTTTTGAAATGAAAATCTTTAAGTGTGTATGGGCCTTAAAAGTGTTGATTTCTTATATCTCTCTGACCTTAGCGCATGGAACACTGACACTTTTTTCTGTTGTACTAATTGCAGGTTGGGTAGAAAATAACATGTGTGGAAGGATTTCCATGTGTGGAAGGATATTTTCAAACTAAAATCTAAAGTGCAGTGTAAAAACAACATTTGTGGTGCTACATGCAAAAGCAGACAGTATTTACCCTAAATACATTTTTTTTATAATATAAAATGTATTTGCTCTCCTTGCATGGCAACATGGTTTGTTCCAGACACAATGGGGGAAATTTACTAAGATGTATATTCTACTTCACATGTGATGTTGCTATGGGCAACCAAACAGATCCTGTCTACTATCTTCTAGGGGGTGCTAAATAAATAAGTAGATTCTGATTGGTTGCCCATAGCAACATCACGTGAAGTAGAATACGCACCTTAGTAAATTTCCCCCAATAGGGGTTATTCTGGTTCACTCCTTCTGGAAAATTCTTTCTTAGATGGACAAAACCATGTGCACTGCAGGGGGGCAGATGTACAGGTACTGCTTTCCTAGCACGGCGCCCGTCTCATTGATTGTATGCCTGAAGTTTAAGGTACTTAAGGCATACAATCAACGCAATGGACCCGACTTTTTAATCTCATGGATCTTATGCATCCATAAGATGCATGAGATCCATGAGATAAAAAATCTTGAGCCCCCAATAACCGTTGTTAACGCCACCAGCACTATCAACGCCAACCCAAAGCGTGGCAAGCGCAGCGAGCCCGCGAGGGGCGGCGGTACGCGTCCTCCGACCTTTTCATACCCCCACTATCCACGTCGGCGTGCAGTTGATTTTATATAGTGTGGCGAGCGGACGCGGACTACTTTACATGTATTCTGCGTCCCCTCGCGGGGCTCGCTGCACTCGCCACGCTTCGGGCTCGGTGGCTAGCTGCGCTCGCCACACTATATAAAATCAACTCCACGCCGACGTGGATAGTGGGGGTATGAAAAGGTCGGAGGACGCTGCGCTCGCCACGCTTCAGGTTGGCGTCAATAGTGGGGTGGCGTTAACATTGGGGGGGCCATTTCACCCATGAGGGGGGGGGGGTTAGCAATTAAAATTGGGGTTTTGGGGCCTTTTTACATTGATTCCAATGTAAAAATCGGTACTTATGTAATATCTGGGCTCCCATTTTTCTTATGAGACCCCGTCCCCTCGCGGGGCTCGCTGCGCTCGCCACGCTTCGGGCACGGTGGCTCGCCGCGCTCGCCACACTATATAAAATCAACTCCATGTGTAGTTGGATAGTAGGGGTATGAAAAAATGGGGTTCATTTAACATGGGAGCCCAGATAATACATAAGTACCTGCTTGAGATATCAGCCCCACACATACAATCTAGATCGTGGGCGCCGTGCTAGGAAAGCAGTACCGATGTAAAATGTGCAGTGAGAATTAGATTTGGGTGAGTTATTTTGTTTCTGTGCAGGGAAAATACTGGCTGCTTTATTTTTACACTGCAATATAGATCTCACGTTGACGTAAAACCCCACCCAAATCTAACTCTCACTGCACATTTTACATCTGCCCCACCTGCAGTGCACATGATTTTGTATATCTAAGAAAGAATTTGGCAGAAGGAGTGAACCAGAATAACCCCCAAAGTTACATGTTTTTTTTTTTTGCTTTACTTACAACATTAATCAAGTCCCTGGTGCACTGAAATTGTGATGCGGTATATGGGGAAGGTGTAGAAGATTTCCCCATCATAGTTCTCAAATTAGAATAATAAATGCAATACTTTGCCTTTGTTTTAGGACAGGGGTTCTCAAACTCGATCCTCAGGACCCCACACAGTTCACGATTTTCCAGGTCACCTGGTAGGGTAAAAAAATCCACAGGTGGAGCTAATTATTTCACTAGTGATTCTGGGGGTTATTCTGGTTCGTGCGGCTGGGCCATACGCTTACGTTCCTGTTTTTTTTTTTTATCTGCGCATGCGTACCTTCCGCAATGCACAGGCGCGACGACTGCACAGCGCTCACGGACGGTTCTTTACGTGCGAAAAAACCTGTCTGCAAGAGTACGGTCATTGTGGGCGGCATAGGGGCGTGTTGAGGGGAGCGGCCGAAATAATGAGGAAAACTGGGCGTAAACATAGGCGTACACGGGGGTGTGAACAAAAAATGTATGGTGCTACTACCGCTCGATCGGCAAATGCACCGTTCATTTCGGACACAAAGCAGGCGGCCGCCACCGACACCTCCAGACCACCCCTACAGATACCGCATGAGAGCGGACGGCTGGGTCTGCTAATTAACACTGATTACTACTCAAACACATACACCTGAATGTAATAAGCAATGCTGCAGCCTATTAAGTCAAAACAATTATTTCACTACCTGCAAGCCACACGCAGCACTCAAACACATTGGAAGCATATCTTTCTACACTTCTCTACATTTAAAGGTTTGATTATTTAAGGTAAGAATCATTTTAAGACCTGCTTATACAGGGGCAGATCCAGGATAAAATGACAGGGGGGGCACCATGATAAAAGAGGGTTTAGGTGGGGGAGGGGCGGTGTTAGTGGTGCCAGTGTACATGTTAAGAGAGCGGCAGAGAGAGTGAAGGATGTAGTTGTGCGCGCGCCGAAGGTGCACTCTGGAAAAGGGGGTGTGGCCACTCAACAGGGGACGTGTCCTTGAGTGTAGTGTACAACACCATATACAACTTCTACACATTATGCAACAAATTACTAGATCCCATTATACTTGCCCCTTACACATGATGCCACATGGATTGTGTCAAAATTCACATAATGCCACACAGATTGAGCCAAAATTCACATAATGCCACATGGATTGTGTCAAAATTCACATAATGCCACATGGATTGAGCCAAATTCATAAAATGCCATACGGATTGAGCCAAAGTTCACATAATGCCACATGGATTGAGCCAAAATTTACATAATGCCACACGGATTGAGCCAAAATTCACATAATGCCACACAGATTAAGCCAAACTTCACTATACGCTTCATAAACAGGGACATTGTCCGCCAAAGGCGCCCATTAAACATTTACACCATAATGTCCATTACAAGTTACACGCCATTATGTCCATTGTGTATTATGCCAAACACCATAATGCCTATAAAAATTATGCTTCATAAGTGCTGCTTATCTACATGCTCATTGCCAAGGGTTCCATGCTCATTGCCAGAGATTCCATGCTTGTTGCCATGTGGGATTAAATGCTCATTGCCAAGGGAGAATACATGCTCATGGTAAATGGGGACAGCCGCCGCCAGGCAGAAGTGATAGCCACTGACAGTGGCAGAGCCTGGCTGTATTCAGAGCACTGCAGGTCCTGGCTATTTGAAATAATACCCCTTTCACACCAGAAAATGCATTCCCAGGTTGGACCCTTTTACACCAGCCTAGTCCCTGCATTTTCTGGTGTGAGGGGGAGAGAAAACCACCCCTCCCCCCTTTAACCAGTTATCTCATTTAACCGGCTATATCTTCAGAACCAACTGACCCATTTACATGAGACAAGTATCATATTGAAGAACTTTTGAGTGGGCTTTGAATGATTTTGGTCCAGTGAAACTGAAAGGTTTGGTTCCAGAGTACTCTGCCCTCAAAGAACATGAACAGCCATGAAATTACATTTCAAAAATATAAACTTGGTTTACACGCAATATCTCTGGAACCGATTGACCAATATGGAACAGCCTGGTACCATATTGAAGGCCCAGCGATTTGGAATTGAATGAGAACAACCACAAGCTTCTGGGGTGCCATGGGAGGGAACTGGTAGCCGTTGGAACCGGGTGGGGGTCGAAATTGACGGGTCCCATATTATCCTATGGGGAAAAAATGTTACAGCTTTGCCAGGCGATATCTCCGGTTCCCGGTGGGCTAGAGACACAGGGCTGGGCTCGTTGGAAAGCCCTGGTCCTCAGCTACAAAATGAAATGACAGGGGGGGCACGTGCCCGGGTGCCCCCCCTGAATCCGCCACTGTACTTATATATGCTAAGGTAGGTATTTGTTAAACATTTATACACATTCACTAAGTGTTTTCATATACTTTAAACAGCAGCAGACTCAATCTACACAAGTCGACATGTGTCAACGTTTTCACTCTAATACAAACATATTTTTTTTATTTATGATACAAATACATAAACCACATCTAACAGCTACAAAGGATGTTTCAGCAATGTTTTAAGCCCATGGCTACTATTTTGCACACAAACTTTGTATAGTACCCAAAATACATAACTGTACCACTTTCTGATCTGCTATGAATTGGATTTTACTACACTCTGGATGTAAGATGCCACCAATCACATTATTGCAATCACATCTCTCTAACAAAGGATTCCTACATCTGCTTATGACACTGAAAAATCATTTATATTAAAAATTTTAAACATGTTTGTTCACAAGCAATTTTATCATGTTTGGTCGACTCACACATCTTTAACATACCTGTACGAAGACATGACTGGTTTTTTAGGGAGGACACATATGCATTCCTACACAAATGTCCCTTTTGACCCTTGTTTGTCTACCTCACCCACTCCATGATGAACTCATTGTTCTGGACCTGCTTTTACCTACTAATGTAGGAGTTACCTCACCTGCACACAAACTGCTATCTCCCCTATTAAGTTGCTCTGCACATGTGCTGACACAAACTAATTAGCTGGGAAAAGTTGGATATGAACATGTGAATGGCCATGGAGAGGGTTAGACATGGGAAACTTCTACAACACGTCAATAAATGCACAAACATTCCCTGGTCAGTAAGTACACATAAATGTATTATTTGTTTGACACAAGAAATTACACATACAACAATTGTGTGTTAATTGTGAAATAAAATTTATTTGCTGTTCAGCATCACAGCTTAGTTCACAATTTAATATCATAAATAAAAGTCAAATTTAAAATATTGTCAAAAATAACAATCAGCAACAACAAGAGGTTGCATATCTCCAAACATGTGTTACCCAGCAAATGCAATGGTGAAAGAAATGTGGACACCAGAATATGACCTGCAACAACCAGGGAGAATACTAAGCATGGTACACACCACCAAAAATAAAACCTGCATTTCTAGAGGTCAAAATAAGCACTTTACTGCCCTTTGCACGAAAATGGATAGATGGCCAACTCAGGAAGTGGATGTCCAGTGCAATTTAAAAATTTGGGGTCCAAACACAGAGGAAGTGACCCAGGTGTCATTATTTTGGCCCTTTTTTCCCCTTTTTGGATGGGGCCTTGGGGACAGGGGCATTTGGCACTGAATGCTTGCGCCGTCTTGCCCCAGTGGACGGAGGAGGGTCAGCAGAGGTGGAAGGTTGGGGAACAGCTTGGGGTGGGCCAGCAGATGGGGGATTGTCCCTTAGGGACCTGGCAGTGGTGAGCAGCTCCGCCAGAATTCTGGCGGCTGAGTTGTTGGGCAATGCTTTGCATGCCAGCCGCCAGAATGTCATTCTGGCGTTGCAAGGCCTCAAACTGCTGGGTATTGCTCTCCTTCCAAACCCCAATGAACTCAACCAACTGATGCTGACGTTCTCCAGCCTCCATTCCATGCTGCTCGATTTTCTCCAGCATCTCCAACAACCTCACATCATATGATGCCAGTGAATGGGGGTGGCGTATTGGTGGAGGCTGGACCACTTGCTCCACCTGTGGCTCTGAAGAGGAAGATGCTGCCGGTTCATCATGTGTTTCTGCTTCTTCTAGGATAATAATTGTAAACAATGTCACCATCACATACACAAAAAACTCTCTTACCAAATACAATGCATTACTGTGACTTACCATCAAAAGCACCAGCAAATACCTCCACCGGGAGCTCACTATCCATATTGGATATCCCCCTGACCTCGGCCACATCAATGACATCCAAGGCCTCCTGCTCCAGGGGGGTATATTCCAAGCTCTCTGGCATAGGCCCCCTCCCGTTGGACATGCTGTGGTTGTACTGTTCAGTCATCTTCCTCTTCAGTACAGTTTTGAAGTCTGACCACCTACAAATTCAAAAATACAAATATCAACATGAGATATGCGCACCACTGTGCTAATGAACATCATGACTACGTTATATTTCCTAGTGTGGGTGATCTTATGTTTTTTATGCATATGTTTCCCACACACACATTAATGTCTCCATTATGAGGCATTTCAGTGTCTCATCTCATTCATTAGGCCACTAAATGAACATACATATATCACTATGCAGAAATGACATCATCCATGGCCAAATTATGCACCTCCACCTGTTGTGAAACTACACATCCCACCATAGCTTGACAGTGTTGATAATATGGAGTTATTTAACTATGGGAAGACATGCTGGGATGTGTAGTTTCACACCAGCTACATATGCACAGTTTTGACATCCTTGTTTCAGTAGCATCATCTGGAACTTGTTACTACAATTCTTTTTCAACGACACACTTTCTGTTGTTTTATCACATACTTTACATGAGCAGAACTGTGCACATAACCTCACATCACACCAATGGTGCATGTTTCAGATATAAATGTGGGTTATTAGACATGGTTGTGTTCACATGTGTCATTGAAGTGTCGCACTATCTACAAACACACCTTTCTATTATTCTCCAAACATACATGTAACATATGTACACACATATGACATTATTAGGGGGAGAAACACACTTGCCTTTTCTTCACTGATGCCAAATCTCTGACCACTGTTGACACCTGGTTCACTTCCTCTGTGATCTTCTCCCAAAGGTTTCTGCTTGCACTGGCACCCGGCTTCCTGGTAGGTAATTCTATCCATTCTCGTGCCCTGGGAACTAAAATTCTCAATTCTGCCTCTAGAAATGCAGGGTTTCTTTTTGGTGGTGGTATCCTGCTCTGTACTCGGCCTAGATGGTGCAGATCATTTTCTGGTGGCCCCAGTTCTCTCACCATGCAGCTGCTGGGTCTCACATGTTTGGAAAGATGCAACCTCTTGTTCTGGCTGGTTGCTTGGCCCTTGTGGAGCTGGTGGCGTTGTTAGTGAGGTGCCCCCTTGCTCTTGGGCCCTCCTTCTCCGCTCCTGCTTCCTCTGCCTCAAACTTTCAAGCAGGGATTCTGCTTGTGCTCTTTGTAGGGCGTCCTCAGCTGCGGAATCATCTGAGCTAGACATTTTTGCAGCAATTATGGCCAGCATCTGACTGGATATTTATATGTTAATCTCCTGCCTTGAACAAGGGGGCGTTTATTTTTTACCGCAATGTAGTAGCTAATTTTCGCCGATATTTCCCGCCGATAATTACGCAGGTCTCAACGCACCTGAGCATTCACCTGTACATGCACATACACAGGTTGTTGACCATTGTGTGCTACATGGTGAAATGTGTGCACATGTTATTCCAATGATGAGTGTTTTCAGGTGGTCTCTGTTGGGAGTACATCTATGCTTTTTTAAACAAATGTATAAACATACCAACATTACAATGCTTTCCTTACATTTGTTATGAGGATAAATTTGTCATACACCAACATGTGCATATCGGAACGGTCCGCGAAAGTTTTTATTCGCATACATATTGTTAATGTAAGATGGATTAATAAAGTTAATAATAAAAAAACTCGGTTTTAGACCAATCAGCAACCACCAAAAGTTATATATGTACCTGCAATTAATAACTGCGCCATTGTCAATATGTTTTCCTCAAGGGCTAACCCCTTCACAAATGAGGTGCTGCTGGCGTTGGTACAAGTAATTGACCAGCGCCTGGGGCCCAGGGGCCCATATGTTTCAAATCAAGATAAGCTGCGGGCGTATAACGCTGCCCGCTGCTTAATCTACGCCCGGACTGGCGTCCGCAGAAGCCCGGGGCAGGTTCAGCGGCGCTGGTCTGACCTGCAGCCGAGGCAGCCACAGCTGCTATGTTCCATTCGGCGTCATATTGCCCGATGTAAGTATATAATTTTCAAATATGTATGCGTTTTGTAGCCATGAGTTCTGTAGTTTTAAAACATGTGCATGAGTATGTGGGTGTATATGGGGTGTACATGGGGTGTATATGGGGGGTATATGGGGTGTATATGGGGGGTATATGGGGGGGTATATGGGGGTATATGGGGTGTATATGGGGGGTATATGTATACCCTCTGATTTTGTGTGTAGCATCAATTTGTTAGCATGAAAAATGTATTAAATATATCTGAAATTATCATTTGTAATGTTATGAGCATGACTAATGTGAATTTTTATTTCCCCCATTTTCATGAAACCCAACCTTCTATTTCTATACCATCAACATGAACATTTCAGCACGCGCCAGGGCACGCATGGAAGCCCGGGAGGAGGCAGCCCGGGAGGAGGAAGAGGAGGAGGAGGCAGCCCGGGAGGAGGAAGAGGAGGAGGAGGCAGCCCGGGAAGAGGAGGAGGAGGAGACATTGGGGCCTGCTGGTGCCCACCCCATATCAACCTCCCCTTCCACCAGCCACTCCCCTACCCCCACCCACACCCCTACCCCCACCCCCTCCCCACCCCATTTCCAACCCCCCTACAACTCCCCACCACCCACCCCCAAACCTTTCCAATCCCCACGCCAACCCACTACCTCTATCCCAACTCCAATCCCATCCCCCTTGCTCCTGACCCCCCCAACCACCAACACAGGACATCAAACCAGCGGCGAGCAGGATGCCTTAACTAGCCGTAAGTAAATAATGTGCCTAATGTTTACCTAAACATTTCTACACATAAACAATCACAACAACCACATATGTGTATCCAACATCATCATTAGTTGCAACATATCACTGCAGGTCGACCCTGAGGTGGGGCCTGTCCTTCTCCAGGAACAAGGGTCCCCTTGGTGGATTTTTTGAGTGTGGCCATGCCTCGCCCCTTGAATAATTGACATAACAGTACATCCAATGACATATCCTACATTAGTGGTGTTGAAGTTATGTGGGACCAGGTGTTGTGTAACTACACTTCCCAGCATGATGTGCAACATTAATTTATAGATTGGTTTGTTAATAGTGTGTGAGGCCATGAGGATGCATGCTTTACAAACATAGCTGTAGGCCTATAATTTGTACAGCAATGTCCTACATTGTAATAAGTAAGGGGTGGTTAAGCCACAACAATCTAATTACCCTTAAATAGCACAGGTTAATTGTGAGGCTAGAGGTGATTCCCCCAGCACAAACCTCCCAATTGTGATACAGCATACATTCATCCAAGAAGGAGGAATTTATTTCATGTAATGTAATGTAATATGTACAGTATGTGTGTGAAAACATAATAGTATTTAGTACCGTTTTTACAGCATACCCATCTTCAATGCAGTTGAAAAATGTATGCGGCCTTCACACTTAACTTCTTATTATGTTAAAATAGAACACACATTTGTGTATATTATATATTCATTATTATGTTTTTTTTCCCTTCACTACAGACACTGAACAGCACCAGGATGATGTTGGTGAAATTCTCTTTTTGACCCTGCTATATTTAAATATTTTGTTTTCCCGATTGGAGGCCCTACTTTAATCCCCCCCCCCCCTTTCAGTTTTGTTCTAAATAAAAGTGTTTTTACAGTTAGAAGTTGACTGTGTTTTTATTCATAAATATGTTATAGGGTTTGTAAGGGCAGGTACATACAGACAGGGGCGGATCCAGGATAAAATGACAGGGGGGGCACCATGATAAAAGAGGGTTTAGATGGGGGAGGGGCGGTGTTAGTGGTGCCAGTGTACATGCTAAGAGAGGCAGAGAGAGGGTGGGAATGGGATTAAAAGTACGCAGGCCCACCATGGCGACAAAAGTGAAGGATGCAGTTGTGCGCGCGCCGAAGGCGCGCTCTGGAAAAGGGGTTGTGGCCACTCAACAGGGGGCGTGTCCTTGAGTGTAGTGTTCCACACCATATACAACTTCTACACATTATGCAACAAAATACTAGACCCCATTATACTTGCCCCTTACACATGATGCCAAATGGAATGAGCCAAAATTCACATAATGCCACATGGATTGTGTCAAAATTCCCATAATGCCACACGGATTGAGCCAAAATTCCCATAATGCCAAATGGACTGAGCCAAAATTCACATAATGCCACACGGATTGAGACAAAATTCACATAATAACACACGGATAGAGCCAAAATTCACATAATAACACACGGATAGAGCCAAAATTCACATAATGCCAAATGGACTGAGCCAAAATTCACATAATGCCACACGGATTGAGCCAAATTCATAAAATGCCACATGGATTGAGCCAAAATTCACATAATGCCACATGGATTGAGCCAAAATTCACACAATGCCACACGGATTGAGCCAAAATTCACATAATGCCACATGGATTGAGCCAAAATTCACATAATGCCACACGGATTGAGCCAAAATTCACATAATGCCACACGGATTGAGACACTATTCACATAATGCCACACGGATTGAGCCAAAATTCACATAATGCCACATGGATTGAGCCAAAATTCACATAATGCCACACGGATTGAGCCAGAATTCAGATAATGCCACACAGATTAAGCCAAAATTCACAATACGCTTCATAAACAGGGACATTGTCCACCAACGGCGCTCATTAAACATTTACACCATAATGTCCATTACACGTTAAATTACACACCATTATGTCCATTATGTATAATGCCAAACACCATAATGCCTATTAAAAATTATGCTACATAAATGCTACATAAATGCTCATTGCCAAGGGTTCCATGCTCATTGCCAGAGGTTCCATGCTCGTTGCCATGTGGGATTACATGCTCATTGCCAAGGGGGAATACATGCTTGTGGTACAGTAAATGGGGGACCACCACCGCCACCAGGCAGAAGTGATAGCCACTGACAGTGGCAGAGCCTGGCTGTATTCAGAGCACTGCAGGTCCCGGCTATTTGAAATAATACTCCTTTCACACCAGAAAATGCATTCCCAGGTTGGCCCCTTTTACACCAGCCTAGTCCCTGCATTTTCTGGTGTGGGGGGAGGCAAAACCACCCCTCCCCCCTTTAACCAGTTATCTCATTTAACCAGCTATATCTTCAGAACCAACTGACCCATTTACATGACACAAGTATCATATTGAAAAACTTTTGAGTGGGCTTTGAATGATTTTGGTCCAGTGAAACTGGAATGTTTGGTTCCAGAGTAATCTGCCCTCAAAGAACATGAACAGCCATGAAATTACATTTAAAAAATAAAAAAAATTGGTTTACACGCAATATCTCTGGAACCGATTGACCGATATGGACCAGCCTGGTTTCATATTGAAGGCCCAGTGATTTGGAATTGAATGAGATCAACCATAATCTTCTGTGATGCCAGGGGGGGAACTGGCAGCCGTCGGAACCGGGTGGGGGTCGGAATTGACGGGTCCCATATTATCCTATGGTGATAAAACGTTACAGCTTTGCCAGGCGATATCTCCGGTTCCCGGGGGGCTAGAGACACGGGGCTGGGCTCGTTGGAAAGCCCTGGTCCTCAGCTACAAAATAAAATGACAGGGGGGGCACGTGCCCGGGTGCCCCCCCCCCCTGAATCCGCCACTGCATACAGATGTGTAATGTAAATTATATTTGTAATTTGAGGTGAGGGGTAATGATTGATGTGTGAATGTGTGTGTTTTAGAGTTAAATAACACATAGAGAAAATGCATGAATAACACAGGGTAGGTATACATGTAAAAAAATCGGAACAAACTAATTATGGAAATAATTTAGTACATACACACAAACAACACCATGATTTAATTTAAACGTAAAAGCAATGTGGGGACACATAGATAGTGATTAAAATGCAACATTAGAACATAATAAATATACATGTAAGGAGGGTTAACATTTATTTTTATTAGGCTGTTCATTAAGGTAGACAATTGAGGTAATATAAAACAATAATTGAATAACAATTAGAATTTCATTTAATTGGCTTAATCATAGTTGAAAGGCTAGATTAGCAGGGCCATATATGTGAAGGGTATGCCAGCGTGCACGGACGTACGCTCACTCTCACGATCGGTGACATACGCTGAGTTTTCCAATGAAAACAATAGAGACCCGTCCGTGCACGGTGGCGTACGCTCAGATTGCCGCAAGATGTCGGTGGTAAGACGGGCGAGAGACGGCCGGAAACGGTGGCGTACGCTCTGTTGTACGCCAGTTGTCGGAGTCTAAGCGGTGATCCGTCCGTGTACGGCGGCATACGCTCAAGTGTACGCCACTCCCCTTTGTCGGTGTTTGTGACCGTCCGTATGCGGATGTTTTGTGGGTGGACTTTCGTTCAACGGCCGCGTAGGGAAACGTACGCTGATACGGAACGTACGTATGTTTGCCCGCCGCAACCATAATAAGGTCCTCTGTGAGGAGACCAGCAAAACGTGCACTGCGTGGGGTCTTGAGTACCGAGTTTGGCATCCTGTGTCTGAGGAGAAGACAAATCTGTAATATGGCTGTAGTGAATTATTAACGTGTCAACCGAGTGAAATTAATGTGGTAAAATATATAACTATATAAGTGGGTCATAGAGGTAATATAAAGATATATAATCAAGTCCAGGAATCAACCTCTGAAATCAATCACCATAAGTATGTTCATGAGTGTGTGTGTGTGTGTGTGTGTGCATCTTCATCTCTCTGCATGCGGACACACACTGCAGCTCCGACAGTGCTTCTGCTTAAATAAAGGCATGCTACTGTACAATGCAATTCTACTATTGAGTTAGAAAATTTACATTTGCATATCAATGTAGTATGTGCATCAGCTTTCACAGGCTGTATGTCCAGCTCATAATCAACCAATACTGTATGTTTCTCAATGAACATCAACGTCAGTGGTACCCAAACTTGAACCATGGTGATCTAGAGTATCATTGTTTTATTCACTGATCCCCTAGAATAAATGTTTTTTATTGATGTATTTGGAGAAAAAAAAATCTGATTTGCATATCACCTTGACCATACATAATTGTATTTGGTCCTGGACCACCAACCAACAGCAAGAGCCCAGTGACACCCCATTGTACCTAGGCACACAGTTTGGGAACCACTGATTTATGTATAGTTGCAAAACCAAGATACACAACACATATCTGCGTCATAGTAACATTATTGTGTATACTGTATATGTGTGTGTAAGTGTGTGCTTGTGTCTGTTTTTATGTGTCCTTAAGAAATATTCTCAGGCCTTTTACAGTTGATGTTTACCCTGCACATCTTGGGCTAAAGACTATGGGCCTTATTCTGGTTCACTCTCAGAGGCAAATTCCTTCTCAAATGGACAAAACCATGTGCACTGCAGGTGATGCAGATATAACATGTGCAGATAGAATTAGATTTGGGTGGGGTTTTTCTTCAAAGTGAGATCTATATTGCAGTATAGAAATAAAGTAGTCAGTATTTTCCCTGCACAGAAACAAAATAACTCACCCAAATCGAATTCTCTATGCACATGTTACATCTGCCCCCCCCCCCCCGCAATGCACATGGTTTTGTCCATTTGAGAAGGAATTTGCCTCTGAGAGTAAACCAGAATAAGGCCCTATGTGACAACAATTTAAATCTTTTACTGCTAAGTTAAAAAAAAATCCATTCTTTAACAGCAGCAAAGGTCAATTTGTCTGCAGTGTATTGGGCCTGTGAACGAAGTGACCACTAATTAAATCTTTTCCTGCTAAACAACATAAATACATACTTTAAAAACAAGAAAAAGTACACTTTAGATACTGTAATAACAGTAGTTTACTGCTGAACTAAATAATACACCCTTATGTTCTGTATGATGTGCCTTCAATTCCTTAAAACATTCTGATATTGCTTAAGAGAGTGAAGCTGTTGCAAAACTTTGGGCCGGCAAAAAGGTAAGCATTGCACATGTCTTCTAGATAACAATAATGACTTTCCTTTCTGAATTTTACACTGGTAAATTTATGCACAAGGCCACACCAGTGAAGATTTTGTTTGCTTGATCATTTGATTTTGTTGCCCCATATCAGAATTGCCTTGAATTCTATTCAATAGTTGTGGTGATATCTGTCTCTATGCTGTGCAGCACATCAAAATAAGTTTCATAGTAGACAAAGTCTACATTATTTCTTAAATATACTTTTAAAGTTAGGGTGCATACACAGGTGCGATCTGAGCTTAGGATTTGACAATATAGTCAAAATTGAAAGAAAAGTTTGCACAAATCGCACTGTGTGCATATAGTTTCCAATGGCGATGTGCACCCCAGGGGTGCACATCGTCATTGCAAAGAAACACAGAAAGAAAGACTGTACAGGCAAGCCAATTTTGACTATATTGTATACTAGAATAGTGTTCTATTATATTCAAAATCATCCATAGTCAAAATCTCAAATCATTCTAGTCAATATTGTATGGTTAAGGGAAATTGCATAGACAAAACCACCAAAATCTCACAATGTGTATGCACCTTTACAATGGACTGTCACAAGAAAACTGTAATGGTGCATACACATGGGGAGATTTTGGCTATGGATGATTTTTGATAACTTTTCTTCCGATTTTACTATATAGTCAAAATCAGAAGTTCAATATGCACCGCAACACTGTATATGTTCATATAAGAAACTTTATGTTTGGTTGTTCTTTATAACAAATGCTATGCTGTTTGCCTAGACCACTGGGAAAACATTAAGAAATAAATCATTTTGGTGTCAAATGTATTTATGAGGTATTGCTATGCCCACTCTTTTAAAGTGAAGCTATGAATGAATATCAGACATGGTCCATTGGATATGTGGTCATTAGGTAGACAGTGTCTAAGTTGACAGTCAAATGGTCAAACACTATTGTTCAACAGGCAGAAGGTCGACACATGAAAAAGGATGACATGCATTAGTCATGGTCAAAGGGTTGACATGGAGTTTTTTTTTAAACTGACTTGTTCATACTTTACCATACCAGTGAGCATAGAAAGAAGCACAAGGCACCATGCCGAAGAGTGGCAAGCACAGTGAGACATGCATGTCAACCTTTTTCATGTGTCGACATTCTGACAGTCGACCAATAGTGGTCGACCTACTGACTATTGTCCTAGACACTGTTGACCAAATGATCCAAACTCCTTCCATGGCACTTTTGTGAATGCAATAACATATACAGTATTCATTTTCTTTAATCCCCCCCCCTCCACACACACACACACACGCACACACGCACACGCACACACACACACACACACACACACAATATTTATGATACAATATTTTTAATAACTAGTTATTGTTGCTGTGTAAAACGAAAAATAGCACTATACTTCCAGAAATATGTCACCTGTTTAAATATTTCATTTGTCCAAAGGATGGCCCTCCAGCTGTTGAGAAACTACAAGTCCCATCATGCCTTGCCACAGTTTTTCTATTAGGACATGCTAAAACTATGGTAGGGCATGCTGGGATGTGTAGTTTTACAAAAGCTGGAGGGCCACAATTTGGGCATGCCTGGTTTAATTAATAGATGTTCTTTAAATGTAAAATGATGTTCTACGTTACTATCACAATCGGCCACTAGGTGGCACCGAAAAAGCATGCAGTACATACAGTATTGTAGTTCGGTCATCTCACTGTCATTTCAGATACAGTATATTACAACATTGAGCTGTAGGTGACGCTGTTTCGCTTAAATACAGTCCATAAACTCTTTTCAGCCTTTATGTACCGCTAACAATATAAGATTTAGCTTTCTTTATAAAGTACCACCACAAATTAATTCCAATGCAAATGAAATCAAAGTTGTCAGCCTGTTCTTGAGGCACTTTCAATTGTAAAGATTTTTGATTTTCCTTTGTGGTGAAGATGCCTATTGGAATAACCTGAACTCTTAAAATTACACGTTTGTGTGCAGTGTTAATTTCTTTTGTTACCTTCAATCCGGTGAAAATGTGATTAATGTTTTTTATAGCAATGAAAAAACGAGGACGAGGTAATAGAGTACAGAAAAATTGACAATGAGAATATTTATTAGGATATGAAGGTCACTATTAGAACATTAAATCCAACGTGGTATGTGCGTATGAGTGTATGCTTTATATGTTTACGTGCTAAGAAAGACATATGTGCTCATTGTGAATTCCGAGTTGAACATCTCTCCTGTCTGAAAAGAAAGAGATGTTGGGAGGGTGTAAGTGTATAAGCCAGTCACTGCAGCCAAGCTGTTCCCTTTACTTACATTTGCACCAGACATCTGCTTAGTGCTGATAAAAAGTCCCCAACGCACATGACACATCCTAGCATCTAAAGGAAATTGAATTGCAAACTAGAGTCACTCGGATTAAAGTAATGTCATTGTCTTTAGAATTGTACCTGTTATTGCTGGATATATTATTGGCCACTAAATAATTTGCATCTAACATTTGAAAGATCCCATTATTTCTGATGAGATGCAAAACATTTGCAGTAATGGAATGCAACATTATGACCTACAGTAGTGGGAGTTTGAAGAGTAGAGAATGCATTTGTTATGTGATAAGATTTGTTAATAAAGTGTTAAAACTTTCTATGCCTCTCTATTTTTAACTTTACACTTCATAATAACATTTGCACATTAAACAGTGTTATGCATCTTTGTACAATATATATCATATAGATATGTGATGCAGACACATTAACATGTATGTATGCAGGTAAGTCATTTCTGTGACATATTGTTGCTATTCATTGCACACTGCATTGTTTACAAGACCGTTATGCCATTGTATGCTCAGTGTATACAACAATTGCTCTTATAGCATCATACTGATCCTTGCAGTAAAGCAAACATGGGTAGACAGCTGTATTCGTACAGCATTCGATAACGCTTCTATCGGAAAATGATGTTAAAGCAATGCACAGTAACTCCGGGTTTATCTACTGACTGTTGCAAATGGGACTGAACAGAAGGTGAAATATCTAGTGTCATGTGTTCCAACTGAGGATTCGAACTTGATTTAAAAAAAAAATACATATTGATTTAATGATATTTAGTGTAATTCAAACATTAAACATATTCTGTATGTTGAGGGGTTATTTATTCTAATTTGACAATATATAATAACAATCAATTAGTAAAGTTAATTGCAACTATGTCTAATAAATAATACATGTTTTGCAAGAATTTACTCACAGCAGCAATACATGACTTTAGTAGAACAAGTATATGATGGCTTAAGTAACCTAAAATTATGTAACATGCTGACATGCAAGTATGTGTGTTTGCTAAAGAAAATGTTTTCCAAAGTCTGAACTGTAAGCTAACTTCGCTAGGCAATTCTGGTGTATAGAGTGTTTGCTCTGTAACTAGCGCTGGCTATGAAATACTGGGATACTTCTGGTCCAGTTCAGCACTGAGAGGCGGACAGCTCCTTCCCTCGCTACAGTACAGTGCACATACTCACAGACTGATATAAACGACTCATCATAGGTTTACGCTAAAGTCTAGGCAGATTGATACCAACACTTGTGGTGGGCATTTCGTCTCTGGTGAATCATATAAAGCCGCTGGTAAAATGCAGCAGAAGGTAGAAGTGATTAAGTGTTTCTGATGCTCAGTGTTAACCTCAGCAGTCTGCTCTGTATTCTCTGGCTGAATGGAACAGCCCCTCCCCTCTTAGAGGAACTACAGAATGTACAGTATAAGAACATTGCAGGGGAGAAGTCTGCAACAAATAAGCTCAGGCTTCTTTCAGTCGCACCATAGTATTTTGTGCAAAGATTAATGGCCATTTGCAAGAAAAGTTTGTGCTACTTCTGAACTGCGGTTCGTGGACACCCCCGAGCTACAGTAATTGCTGTCTCCTAGCAGAGGCAACTGACACATGTAGACTACTCAAGAGCCTCGGAGTTTGGAGATTGAAAATGAAGCAATGCAATTGAAAACTGGATTCTAGCCAATTGTTGACTGTTCTAAACTTTATATTATATCCAAATCTGTAGAGTTAAATAGAATTCCCAGTAATTTGCTTCCACAGCTGCCTCAGATACTGAACTTCATTGACAAGTGTTGGCTGATTCCAAGCCTTTCTTTGTGTGGAAGATGATCACTGGGCACATCTCCAATACAACCTTGATACAGAGTAATGTGAGTCTGGTGGCACCGAGCATACTACCAGAAACGTCAATACCCCACAATCGTGAGATGGCATTTTTTATCATCCGATGTGTGATCCCTTCCTTGTACTTGGTCATCATTATGGTGGGACTTTTGGGCAACATAACCCTTGTGAAGATCTTCATTACCAATAGTGCTATGAGAAGCGTCCCTAATATTTTCATTTCAAGTTTGGCCGCTGGGGACCTGTTGCTGCTGGTGACTTGTGTTCCAGTGGATGCCTTCAGATTCTTCTTTGAGGAGTGGATGCTCGGGGAAGTGTGCTGCAAACTTATACCATCAATTCAGCTGACCTCAGTAGGAGTATCTGTGTTTACACTCACGGCTCTCAGTGCTGATAGGTAAGTAACATACACATAGGCTAAAGCAGCTCACACTGGATCTTAACCGAGATCCTATTTGTAGTCTTCTCCAATGTGTATATAATGGCATGGTTCACTATTTGGGGGTTAACTTTTTACGAAATATCCAACTGTCTAACGTCCTTAATACTAAAACAACACATTTATGTTCAGCCATTGATTTATGAAGATACTCATAAGTCTACTGGATAGTTTTACTTTCGGTGCTGGTAAGTTTGAATTTACAGTAAAAGAAAGTCTTTACATCACTTGCCTTCCCATATTCTATTCTCATGGCATAGACTTGCTGAAATACAGTAAGCTGGCAAAAGAGTTACACTGTAGCTGAGATACTAACATGATGATATAGCCAACTTTACTTTCAGTAAAGCCCTGATCACTGTAACACAAATTACTAACAGCTTACTGTATTGTACAGGTTGCATGTAGGTACCACAAAAAGTATCAACACATTTTATCAACATAAATACAGTTGTCCTTACATTGTATTTTGTCAGCAACTGAGTTGCACTTTTATGTTGTATGAGAAAAAATACCTGAATAAAAATATTACCTTCAGTAACATTTGGCATTGATGTGAAGACCTCAGCTATTCTTACACATATGTTATAGTTACAGTTGTAAGACATGCATACATACATACATACATACATACATACATACATACATACATAGCTTAGTTTTGGAGGTTTCCATACAGGCATGATTGTCACAATTTTGTGCTTATTAAATGCTGTTTTTTGCTCTCAAATCACAGTATGTGCATCACAAATGTATTAAAATAAATCATTTACCCATCTCTGAAGACACACATATGTACTATCTCAAAATCTCTGTGTTTATTGCTTCCAGTGGATCATGTATGGACTTATTCTAAACAGTCTAAAGCATCTAAACTTTCTGGCATCACAGCACCCTAGAGTATCAAAATTTGTTCACAGCAGCCCTAAGATTATAGTTTTTTATTAATCATTTTGGGTAAAATATTAAATTGTATACATTTGTGCTTCTAATTGTCCACATGTTTCATTATTGGCAACCACTAGCACTGAATTTGCCTAGCACTTTGACCATAAATGATTTGATTTGGCCCTGGATCACCAACTTGAGGCAGCCCTGGAAGAGGCACCCTCAGATGCCTAGGCAAACAGTTGGGAATGACTGGTCTAAACTTTTGTATGAAATGAGTGATCTAAAAATCATGAAAATCTTAAATGTACATACTTTAGTTTAATTAGTGATTTTTTTAATTGTAATTGCATTATATTAGTCATATGTCACTATGGCATCAGTGGAAGACAAATGTAATCATGGAAAATATAATATATACAGTATAGTATGTTAAGGGACTGGCTCATGTTTATTATACTGAATAGTGTTAAAGACACACACACACACACACACACACACACACACACACACACACACACACACACACACACACACACACACACACACTTTTCTAATAATATGTTACCAAGTAGTGAACAGACTGTAGAAATCTAATGTCACAGGCTTCCATCTGATGGTTTAAAGCAACATACAGTATTTGTAAACAGTATGATCACACTACAAGAAAAGATAATTCATAAGTCTGTTCATGTATTGAAATGAATTGTTTTGTATTGAAATTAATAGTTGAAAAAATAACAGTGAGTGGCTGTGATAATTGCTAGTATAAGTCTATGAATTGATTTGTGGAATTCTAGAATAAGGGTGAATTTCAGAATTGGCAAACAGCAAGTTAATTTTGCTCGCATTCACTAAAATTGGGCATAAGAAATAACGGTACTCTTTACTTAGAAGGGCGCCCATCTCGGGCATCTCGGGGATTGAATGCACTAAAAAATCGGGTGCGATCAACCGACGAGATGCCCGAGATTTCCCATAGGGAACAATGTTAAATGTCTCAATTGACCCGATTTTCCTGTTCAATGCCTCAATTGACCCAATTTTTCCATAGGAAACAATGTTAAATGGGCCACAGAGGCACCCTGAAGTGAATAATGGCCACCCGAATTGTTAACGCCACCTCACGATCAACGTCAACCCGAAGCGTGGCGAGCGCAGCGAGCCCGCGAGGGGCGGCGGTACGCGTCCTACGACCTTTTCATACCCCCACTATCCACGTCGGCGTGGAGTTGAGAATAGAAAGTGTGGCGAGCGCAGCGAGCCACCGAGCCCGAAGCGTGGCGAGCGCAGCGAGCCCCGCGAGGGGACGCGGATACCTTCACAGGTATCCGCGTCCCCTCGCGGGCTTCACAGCTGTCCGCGTACCCTCGCGGGGCTCGCTGCCCTCGCCACGCTTCGGGCTCGGTGGCTCGCTGCGCTCGCCACACTTTCTATTCTCAACTCCACGCCGACGTGGATAGTGGGGGTATGAAAAGGTCGTAGGACGCGTACCGCCGCCCCTCGCGGGCTCGCTGCGCTCGCCACGCATCGGGTTGACGTTGATCGTGGGGTGGCGTTAACAATTCGGGTGGCCATTATACACTTCAGGGTGCCTATTTGGCCTCTGTGGCCCATTTAACATTGTTTCCTATGGAAAAATCGGGTCAATTGAGGCATTGAACAGGAAAATTGGGTCAATTGAGACATTTAACATTGTTCCCTATGGGAAATCTCGGGCATCTCGTCGGTTGATCGCACCCGATTTTTTAGTGCATTCAATCCCCGAGATGCCCGAGATTTTTTACTAACGATGCCCACGATCAAAATCGTGGGCGCCCTTCTAAGTAAAGAGTACCGAAATAACACCCACCCAAGTCAATTAATAAATACCAGCAAATGTTACATGTCTTCAGCCTCCTAAAATGAACTTACAAATGTCTCACATTCATTATCCCTGGATTGTACTAGGAAAAACATCTACAGTATGAATGCTCCTAACTGTGCCTTGTGATGGGAGCGGTCTCTGTCAATGTTGGACACAGCTAAATGCACTGCATTTGCAGCATAGTACAGCAGCATTGCCTTTTTTATTTTGCACATTTTTAAATTCCTACATTTTTTTATCATGTTGTCACCATACAGATGGAGCGCCTCTCATTTTTGCTGACGCTGCGCCAGCGCCAGAATCTGGTGGAGAGGCGCCCCATCTCCATGCGCGTCTCAGTTTCCCGTCGGCTAAGGGGACGGGAACCCTGTCCGTCTCCGCTTCAGGGAGACAGACAGGTTTGGGGGGGCGCAAGGCAGCGGGGACCCGGGGCGACCCTCGGCAAGGTGGCGGGGACCCGGGGGGAGCCCCGTTGTAAGGCGACGCGCGCATCTCGTGCGAGCGCGTCCCCTTACGGCGGCTGGCGAATCTTCCACCATTCCCTGCAAAGAAGAGACCCGCTCCATCTGTACAATGCACATATTTTGTTTGTTATAGCTCTGTAGTTTGTCTCTGTACTTACTGTATCTCTACAGAAGATGTAGGTAAAAGGTCAATAATAACAATTTTAACTTTCATTATTTTGACACCACAATGTTTACAGCAGGGATGGGGAACCTTCAACCCTCCAGCTTTTGTTGTACTGCACATCCCAGCATGCCCTGCTAAAGCTTTGCTATTTGGCCATACTAAAACTGTTGCAGGGCATGCTAGGATGTGTAGTTCAACAACAGCTGGAGGGCCGAAGGTTCCCCATCCCTGTTTTACAGTTTTAATGTCAACATTTTCAGATAGCCAATAGGACGGTGAAATGTTAAAATTGTCAGCAGGTTGACAGGTGAAATGTCGACATTATAGTTAGTGTTAGGTTTGGGGAGAGGATAAAATTAGAATGTGTATGTGTGTGCAGGGGTGGGGGTGGGTAAGTTAATTGAATGAGGGTTAGATTTAGACATAAGGGTAAGGGATAGTGGCGAAGCCTTTATTGGAATGCTGGAGGATCGGAGGTCTGACCCAGAAGTGGTTGTCACATGACTACTGGATAACACATCTACAATCTCCAGTAGAAAGTAAGTCACCATTGGACCACCGGGGACAGTATGCCAAGATTTAAACATGTCAACATTCATAATTCATCATCATGAATATCAACATGGTGAATTATGACTATTGACATAATGGTCCCTATACCATTAGCAGTGGTTCTGACTGGTGCACTTATTGCTGACTGACACATTTTTAAAGATCCACAGGTGTAGCTAATTATTTCACTTGTGATTCTGTGAGGAGCCTGGCAAAACATGCACCACTGTGTGGGGTCCTGAGCAATGTTCCCTCTAATTTTGCGAAAGCTGTGTGCGGCAAAAGATATTGGGTGTGCAACTTTGGAAGGAAATTTAAACAGCTCAGGATGTTTAGCAGCAGGCAGCAGTGGTGCTAAGGCAGGAGGCCGGGAAAGTGGGAAGGCGGCATCTGCGCATTGGCTCCTTTGCACTGCACAGATCAGATATGCAGGGGAGCCAATCCAGACAGACCCTGGAAACCAAGGGTGGACTTACAGGCTGACTGACAGCCAGCCCAGCCGAGCAATATTGTTATACAGTGTCCGGAGCAGCTAAAAATGCAAAAAATAGTAAAAAACTTTACTAAACTAAAATTACAGTGTGCTCTGTTGTAATGTCTGTGCGCACGCTCGGCGAGTTGTCTGCGCTCGCACACATGCACAGCTTAGAGGGAACACTGGTCCTGAGGACCAACTTTGAGGATCTATACTCTAGAGCTATAGTACACATAGGTGTACTGTACAGAAGAAGGATCAAGTGGGCAATCCGCAATGAGATCTAGAAGATCAGAGATCACCATTGATATTCATTAGTAGAATTACATAGATGTGATTTTAGTTCTTTAGGCCTATGAAGATTTTGGTTGCAATTGGGGACTCTATCATTTGAGTTTAAAAGTGTGTGACTCAAATAGAAAGTTGAATTTGTACTTCAGGTTAACAGTCAGCTTCCACTGCTTTAATGGATAGTGCATTATAATAATACATCACACCCTGGCAACTGCAGACACTTTGAGCAATTGCCAACTCATCCATGGAACACTTTTAAATAGTTCTTAGGACACAATTTTATCTACGTTGTCCATTCATTCATCAAAGTATTATTCTACAGTATTTTGTGCGCCTAATACCTGTATTTTCAATGGTGTGGCTGATTCATTAAGAATATACTTTGACATTTCTGACATTTATTTATTTTTTTCTTGTCTGCCAGTAAATGATATATTCATCACACCAAGCTATCTTATTCTATTATATCAATACATTTTAACAAATGAGCCCCATTTATCTTGCAGGTCTTTCCTTGTCAATTATATATCTACTGTGGCTTGATTAATTATCCAATGAAAATAACCACTGTGGTAGAATTGAAGTGTTCCTCTCTAGTACTATTTTTCCCACAGGCGGCTGCCAGACAATACATATGATATACAGAATGATCCAAAGTGAAAACTAGCACTTAGTCACTGATTGCAGCAGTAGAGGTTCCCTGAACAAACATAGAGGAACCAGTCCACCTATGAATAATGTATATGTAATCTGAAAGAAGCAGGGCACTCATCAATTTCATATAAAGAGAGTGAAAAGTTTAATCCATATCAAAGTCCATTTCAGCACAGGATAATATGCGCCTGGGTTTCTATTCAATGTGGGATCTTAGTGATAACAGTAGCAATATCCCCACAGTACATAAACATTGTATACAGACTGATATACATTTATTTATATGGAATTCTATACATTTATTAATAAACAATATAATTATTAAACTATTGTTAATTGGTGTTTAAATATGTTTTTTTGAGGCAGATTCTAATATGTGGGCACCAATTACATAGCCATACAATAATAAGTGCTGTCCTTATCAGAAAAGAATACAGGAAATTAATAAGCAAAATCCATAATCATCATC
Source organism: Crinia signifera (assembly GCF_055691185.1). Taxonomy (NCBI): domain Eukaryota; kingdom Metazoa; phylum Chordata; class Amphibia; order Anura; family Myobatrachidae; genus Crinia; species Crinia signifera. The sequence goes on from NC_139219.1 coordinate 135,442,310, forward strand.
AATTTTCAGTTATCCAATAACTTGATATACAGTAATTCAAATAAGTGTAGACAGCATCCAAAATCCTAAATGATAACACTGGTTTGCAAGAATCTGTGATCTGCAAACCGGATTTGTTCTAGGGAACAAGGTTGCCACCTTGCAACAGCAAGTGGGTTAGGCAGCAAGCGTCCCGAAATTCATTGAGGGAGAGGAAAGTGAAAGAAATTTCACTGTCCTCTCCCTGCACAGCTCCAGTGGTGCCTGGGGGCACTCACGCCATGTCACGTGCATGTGTGCGGACACGTGCACGTGCACCGCCAGCGCTGATCAGATTTTTCGGAAGCTCACTGGTAACCACATGTCCTTAAAGCATATAGGAAGGCAGTATAACCTTCTAGCTTAGTTAATCCTGCGTCTGTCATTGTAAAGAAACACAAACCGGTAGCTTTGAAACTAGGAATAATTTATTAAACTGAAACAGGCAGCCTTTTTAAGTAACTTGGCTATTGAGATAGATTCCCAAACTGAATGTTGTAAGCGGTAGTAGTAGTAGTAGAAAAACTAAAACTTTAAACGGGTAGATTCTGGTAGAACGTCGGACTTAACGCTTGAAGGTAGGGTGTAGTCTACTACTGTTCATTATTGGCGGCTGTCTGCGGCTTTGTTTGGTCCCTCAATGCACCTTAGGGAACAAAATAGGGTAACATCAATATCCAGCAGAATCTTAGAGGAACCAGAGCTAGCAACATTTGGTGCAAACCAAGGGTGGGATGGGTGGCTGCTCTTGCTTGGTGGCAACCCTGTTCCCTAGAACAAATTCGGTTTGCAGGTCATAGATTCCAGCAAACCAGTGTTTTGTTCTTTGGGAGGCTTGCCACCTAGCAACAGCAGGTGGGCAGACTACCACATACCTGGTGGTTGCTCTGAGAAACTCGATCTTTTGTAAATCAGTTCTCCAGTAATGTTTTGCAAATGTATGGGCAGAGGACCATCTTGCCGCTTGCATAATCGATTGCAGAGGAATAACTTAGCAGCCACTCTAGTTACAGCTGCTCCCCATAGGGAAAGGCTTTAAATTGGTCTGTATTTATTCCCGCTTGTCTCATAGAGGCTACTATCCATCCTCTGATGGTGGAGAATTTAGCGGGCGATAAGGCTTTCTGCAAGTTATAAATAGTTGGGTGATATTGTCCCTAACTGGTGCCATTAAGATAAGGAAAGCTGTTAAGCATGAAAGTCCAAATTTATTAGGCTCTGTAGAATCTTCTATGATATAGAATTACACTATTGGGGTATTGAAAGAACAGGTTTTTGTATACCCCTTAAGGATGATATGGTATCCTGTTGGGGTGCGTGATAGCCATGGGTCTGAGATGTGGATGATAGTAAGTTCAGCCCCTCTTGCTGCTATAGCCAGGGCTAGTAAGGATGACAATTTTTAGGAAAGTAAGGTGATATTATTATCTGTTTCCTGGGAAGCCAGGAAAAATAGGAATGGCTCGATGTCCCAGGTTTTCGAATATTCTGGTATAATGGGCCTATAGAGGTTGGATACCTCTGAGTCAACGGAGGTAGAGTTTGTTTTCTGTTAGATTAGGGAAAATAATAGCTAAAGTGGAGCCATAAGACCAAAGCTACAGTAGTCCTGATAGGTATTTGAATGCTATAAAACCTAGGTCTAGGTGGAGTGGTATCTGGATCTAGTGCAGGGACTTAAGGAAGCATTAATTAGTGCTCTTGTGGGAGATGCTAGGGCAAGGTTGGTTAATAACCCAGTAATATTGCCATCCCCATGCATTGGGAAAGAGACTCCAGTATATCTGGAGTTCCTTGAAAGCATTCCCTGGATCATCTGAGAGGGATCTTGTGGAAGGGGAAGGACATCGCATCCATCCTCCATATCCCTTCGGTCCATATTCTGGATACAAAGTGTGGAGTTTGGACATTTGTGGGATTGGCACAAAGGTCTAGTTCTAGGTTTCAGATGGATTGTATTATTTTTTGAACGATTTTACTTTTAGTGGCATGAGTCTAGGGAAATTTTTTCACAAGATAGCGATTCTGCTAGCTCGTTTAATCGACCTAGGATGTAGGATGCGATAAGGATGATGTACCTTTCACTTGCGCTTTCCCAAATTTGTAAGGCTTCTCTGCAGAGGGAAATTGATTTTGTGACTCCCATTTTGTTTATGTACGACACAGCTGTTGTATTGTCTAAACATGCAGTAGCTGTATGCCGGTGTTTGTCATGTGTTTGGGAACAAGGGCTTTTAAAGCTAGTTTCGCTGCCTGTAATTCTAGGATGTTTATGTACAACTGGGCTTCTTCGGCAAACTCCCCTGATTGCTCTTTCTTGTGAGAATCCTCCCCATCCTGTTAGAGACGTGTCTGTGGTTATTGTCATTGATGGTGGGGGGACTATGAGAGGGCAAGGAGGAGGAATCGGAAGACTGTTCCTTTGGGACAATTCTGTCTTCACCCTTCTGGACAGGAATATCTGTCCAAGTATATTACATATGGATTCAGAATCTGAGAAGACCCTGCATCTCTCTGAATAGTAGGGGTACACAGAAAAAACCTGGGGACATGGCAATCATCTTCCCGATAAATCTTGCTAAGTCCCGTAGGGAAATTCTGCTTTTGTTTACAGTACTTTATATAGAGAGTTTTGTGTCTATCCATTTCTCTGTAGGGACCGCCAAGGAGAAAGAATGGGTATCTAGATTGAAGAAAGGTTATGCTGGCCACACATCAGACCAACTTTCCTCCAACCATCCAAATAGTTGGTTGGTTTGAATGAAAATCTGGTACTGAATGGGGGCAAATGCCAATAAGCAATTTGCTCACAAACTCAGGAGAATGGACAAAAACATTCAGTGAAATTGTTTAAATCAAATAGGTCCAACTACAATACATTGAGTGACAGTTGTTGTTTTGTCCATTTTCACATTTGGGAAACAAATTACTTAATTGCAAAATAAATTTGCTCCTATCCAGTACCAGGTTTTTATTCCATCCAACCAACTATTTGGATGGTTGGAGGAAAGTTGCTCTGATGTGTGGCCAGCATTAGTGTTTTGGTTGGGGTAAGGATGGACTTATGGGTGTTTAGAGTGAAGGTTACTGTATATGTTCATTTGTCTTGTAAGTCCTGATTTTAACCCTAAAAATGTCACTTGAGCTAGGGGGGTATGTCCTTAATCACCATTACAAAATAAAGGCTCATGGGACCCCCTACATTTGAATAAAGACCAAATAATAAAAAAATATTTTTGCCTTAAATAAAGAAACAAAAATCTTTCTTCTTCAAAGGTGTAATATTACTGCCTTCATGACCCGTGTAAATGTATAGGGTGCACATGAGAGGCCAAATACCATGATAGTCCACTGATATATACTGTCTTTCCAAGCAAATCTGAGGAACCACCTGTGGTTGGTTGTAAACCAACATAGAGTGGAAAGCCTCTTTTAGATCTATTTTTATGCAGAAGCAGTCCCTTGTGAGTATGTATGGGATGTCTCTATGCTTTCCATACAAAACCTTTTGGTTCAGCCCTTTGACATTTAATACTGGTCTTATGGAGCCGTCTTGTTTCATTATCGAAAACAAGTGACTTATCCAGCCAGAAAGTGCTGGGTTTGCTAGCTCTATTTTTAGCTGAAGCAGGGCTAATGTGAGTACCTCGTTTAGCTGGGAACTTCAATTCTTTGGACAAGGAATGTGACGTACAGTATCTGGCGTGGGAACCGATATAGGCCCTTATTCTGTTTCGTGCGGTACGGCCCGCGTGCGGCCGTACCGCCGATGTTTTTACTCTGCACATGCGCAGAGGTCAATCTGCGCATGTGCAGCCCCCTTCGCCGCAGACGTATTTCGTCCGCCGCAAAGGGGGCGTATAGGGGCGTGAGAGGCTTCATGCCCTCATTTCCCTATGTGTACGCCCCGCGTTTCATGGGTGTTCCCATGCAAACGCGGGGCGTATGCATGGTAATGAGGGCATGACGCAACTCATGGGGGCGGAAAGCTGACGTCGCCGGATGTCAGCTTTCAGCCCCCATACAAGCTACCACACGGACGATTGTCCGTGTGGTCTCAGCTTGCGGGAGCTGCCGGGGCGTGCGGACCTGCCTTCGATGGTCGACGACCATCGAATGCAGGGGGCAGCTCCCACCATGGTGGAGGCGTACGCCTCCACCATTTTTATGCGGATCGCCAGCCGTCCGTGTACGGACGGCCGTGGCGATCCGTAGGGTGGGCGGGGATTGGTTTGTGCGGCCGGAGCCCCGTGTGCGGCTCTGGCCGCACCAACCAGAATAAGGGCCATAGGGAGGTTCAGCCCAAGCTGAATGGTTTTCAGTAGCCTTTTGTCTGAGAAAATGTGTTCCCATCCTGTGTAGGCTTGACTTAGTGTTTTGTGAGGAGTAGATTGTGTGGATATGCTTACCGAAATTGCGGCCTCTCTTGGAGTTGTTCCAGGTGTTTGAGGATGATGTTCTAGGGGCATCGTTTATACTGTTACCAAAGCCTCCCACCTGGGCTCCTCTTGTGCCATGGATTTCCCGGGTCGGTCCTGTGGCTCTCAAAGTCTGGCCTCCTTGGGGAAAGGGTCTTTTAAACGGCTTGTTCCCTTTTTGGAGGTCAGAAAAAGATTTATGGGCCTTATGCTGTATTTTAACTTCTGCTATGATTTGGGGACCAAACAGGTTGTTTACAGGCATTGTCTACATTTTGGAATTCTAGTGACTTTGGAGCTAAGTCTGTTAGGCCTGCAGTAGTCAGCCATCTGGGTCTGCGGGTATTAGTGATGTAATTGAAGGTCTGACCTATAATCAGTGTAGCTCTGCTAATAGCTTTAAGAAAAGCAAGCTTAGATGCCACTAGTGAGTCTAAGGAGATGGCTGGTGGTCCTGAAGAAATCATTTGGGTACCTTTGGAAGGAAATTATACTTACAAGGCTCCTCTGGCATAGATATTACGGTCTTGGCAAAACAAAAAAAAATACCCCACATCAGCACAGGCACTGTACACAGCCTGAAGAAGGAGATTAGTCTCTGAAACGCATTGCTGCTGCTGCTATCACGCCGGTGCACTAGCACCTTTTTGGCACTTGGACACTTTCTGAAAGGACGCACTTGCACTTTTCCTCCAGGACTTCTACCCTCAAGCCTTCTGCGGTGGTACCGTAGAGCTTACCATTTAAGTCAAGCCCACCGCAACCATCAAATAGGGTGAGGTATTTTTTGTTCATTCTGTTTAACAAAAAGGATTACACCCAAACCAAAGTGTCCATGTGTACATTGTATGTATAAATTTTATGTTATTTGCAAATAAATGTTGTTTTAAAATTCAAACAACTCACATTTTATTTATGAGTTTGCGCCAAGCTATACCATAACTTCCACCTACCATAAAAAAAAAGCTGTACTCAGCACGAGAAAGGACTGTGGCTCCTCTTCCCGAATGCTGCTATTGGCCGCCTAGCGGCTCCATTTTTATTGCTCTGGTGTCAGTGTGTTTATTTTACTATTTTGTATTGGTGTAGAACTACAAGTTCCAGCAGACACATTAATACCCCACACGCTGGGACTTGTGATTCTCCAAGTCCCTGTCTGCGGGGGAGCCTTTCTGGGACTCATAGTTTCACAGCAATATAAAATGGTTTATTCTATTTTTTTTTTAAACCACAATCAGTCGATGGCCACTGCAAAGGGGCATCGGGGACAGCCCCAGACTTCAGCCTGGGTAGGTAAAGTCTGGAGGGGAGGGACCCCCTCATTGGTTGGGCCTGGTGCTGGTTCTTAAAATACGGGGGGACCACTACTCGTTTTGAGCCCCATATTTTGGGAACAAGGACCAGCCCTTGGGCCGGGTGCTGGTTTTGAAAAATAAGGGGAACCGCTATTTCAATGGTTTCCTGATTTTTTAAAACCAGGACCGGCTCTTTGAGCCTTGGGCTGGTTATAGCCTTGGGTGGGGACCCCACGCTTTTTTTTTTTACCTTTTTATTTTTTACACTGCAGCCTGCACAGATCTGACTAATCCGTGCAGGCTGCCTATAGTTTGTATTTAGCGGCCGTATATACAGTATATATGGCCACTAAATATGAATTCATACGCCATCGGACAATACAAAGTATTTGACTGCTTTGTAAATTCCCCTCCAGAATACGAATTTGCATACGGCTTTAACAGTCATATGCATTTGTATTCATTCGTATTAAGAATACGAAAAATTGTATTAATATTCTTAGTAAATTTCCCCCTATCAGTCCACACCTCATATAATTTAAATATACTATAAATATGTGGCCACATCTACTTTAGATATGCGCTATGAAGTCAGTTCAGAGTGGCATTGTCTGCACCAGAGCCGGCCTTAGGCCTTAACATGCCATCTCCCGCAACTCTCCTGGCCAGATTAATGTTCCAACTTTTTAGTGCATTAGAAGCTTTTTACTTCAAATCAAAGGGGCTGTGTCCAAGAGGGCCCGTGATTAAGCCATGCCCCAACACTGCCTGAGTTCAGTAATATGTGAGCATCCCTGCCTGCTCCCCATGTATGGCTGCTGTGCATGGCCACATGAGCATTGCCATGATGGAGATAGTCAGCAAGAAGAAGGACCAAACTAACAGGAAGAAAGCAGAAGTAAGGTGTGTGTGTGTGTGTGTCAGTGAGTGTCAGTGTATGTGAGTGTCTGTGTGTGTCTCAGTAGGTGACATACTGTATGGATCTCAGCCCTTGTGTCTGCATCTCTCTCTATTACCTCCCTAGCACCCTGCATCTTGTAGTCAGTGGTGTAGCTTGGTTCCATGGTGCCCAGAGCAAGGGCATGTTACGCGTGCCCCACCCCCTTGCGCAGCGAAAAGGGGGACTGTCCTTGCTCATTGCCTAGCGGGACTGACCTTGCTCATTGCTAAGAGCTGACCTTGCTCGTTAATAATAATAACAGGACCCCACGGGCTGCTCCCCCTGTATAATCACAACATGACACCACAGGCTGCTCCCTCTGTATAATAAATGGCCACCACAGGCTGCTCCCCCTGTATAATAATAATAACAGGTCTTCACAGATTGCTCCCCCTGTATAATAAAAAGGCTGCTCCCCTGTATAATAATAATAATAATAGAACCCCACAGCGCTCACCCCTTGACCCCTGGATAGGGTCTCCGGTGCCAGGGATGCGGCGCCATGATGTTGATGCCCGCTGTGCCCGGCATCAGTCAGTGGGGAAAGTTAAAACCTGGCGAGCGCTCTCACATTGTGCATGCGCAGGTTTGGGACGCCGGAGGCAGGGATGCGGCGCCATGACGTTGATGACATTGTGACATCATGGCACCACATCCCTGCCTCCGGCGTTCCAAACCGACGCTTGCGCAGTGAGAGCGCTCGCCAGGTTTTAACTGTCCCCAGTGCAGACTGATGCCGGGAACAGCGGGCGAGCAGGGCGGGGGAGTCGGCGACTGAGCTCCGGCACCAGGTGAAATGTCGGCAACCGGAGCTGGTGCTCCGCCCTAGCTATGCCTCTGCTCCTAGTGCCCTCCCTATTGCCCTGCATCTCAATGTGCCTTCCTTGTCACCCTGCATCTCACTGTGCCCTCCCTAAATCCCTGCATCTCACTGTGCCCTCCCTAGCGTACAGCATCTCACAGTGCTCTCCCTATTGCCCTGCATCTCTCTATCCCCTCCCTAGTGCCCTGCATCTCACTTTGCCCTCCCTAGCTCCCTGCATCTCACTGTGTCCTTCCTAGCGCCCTGATTCTCACTGTGCCATCCCTAGCTCCCTTTGTCTCACTGCGCCCTCCCTAGCTCTCTGTGTCTCACTGTGCCCTCCCTAGCTCTCTGTGTCTCACTACATCATCCATAGTGCCCTGCATCTCACTATGCCATCCCTGGCACCCTGCATCTCCCTACTTCCTCCTTACTGTCCTGCCTCTCAATATGCCATTTTACCACCATGCATCTCACCATGCCCATCCCTAGGTCCCTACATCTCGCTGTGCCATTCCTAGCTCCCTGTGTCTCACTGTGCCCACCCTAGCTCCCTGCATCTCACTACATAATCCATAGTGCCCTGCATCTTATTACACTATCCCTAGCACCCTGCATCTCACTATGCCATCCCTGGCTCCCTGCATCTCACTACGATGTCCATAGCACCCTGTGTCTCACTATATCCATAGTGCCCTACATCTTACTACTCTATCTAGCACCCTGCATCTACCTACTTCCTCCCCACTGGCCTACATCTCCCTACATCCTCCCTAGTACCATGTGTCTTCCTACTCTCTACCTAGCGCCATGCACCTCCCTAGAACCCTACATATTACTATGCGCTCCCTAGCGCCCTGTGTCTCACTAGGCCACCCCTAGCTCCCTGCGTCTCACTATGCCATCCCTAGCTCCCTGCATCTCACTACACCATCTCTAGCCCCCTGCGTCTCATTACACCCTACCTAGTTATCTTCATCTCCCTCCCTATCACCTCCCAATTGCCTCTTGCATCTAACTACATCCTCCCAATCGCCCTCCATCTCACTATGCCCTCCACAGCATTAATAGGGTTGGCTACATCTGTTACGACAGTGCGCACCAGCCAAAATCTTGCCTAGGGAATAAAATTGGTTAGGGCTGGCTCTGGTCTGCACAGAACTTAGCTTGGACTTTCATCCATATGCATTTATACAAGTAATTCACACTTATCTGTTATTCAAATAAAGGCTGTTATTTCTGGCTAGCACTTGCACCAGCTTTATACCTGGTGCAAAACATCTATTTGAAATCTTCATAGGCCACAATTCAGTCTACACAACAATCAATAAAGCCTATGTGCAAATGCCCTATTTCTGCCAGTTATGCTGGTACTTGTTTAGTTTCACGGCGGCAGATATCGCATGCAATTTGCATAGGATTTGCATGCAATTTGCATAAGATTCGATGTGCGATGCGATTTATTACCTGTTCATAACCCCACTATCCACTATGGAATTAAGTTAATTTTATATAGTGTGGCGAGCGCAGCGAGCCACCGAGCCCGAAGCTTGGTAAGGGGACGCAAATTACTTTACATGTGTTCCATGGCGAGTGGACGCTCGCCACGCTTCCAGCTCGGTGGCTCACTGCGCTCGCCACACTATATAAAACAACAACTCCATGCCGTAGTGGATAGTGGGGTTATGAACTAAATCGCATCACATCACACATCGAATTGCATGCAAATCGTATGCAAATCGCATGCATTATATCTGCCACTGTGAAACTAAACAACTTCCGTTATGACCATTCAACTACAAGCCATGTTGCGACTGTGAAACTTACAGTATGACATAGAGATGAGTAGGTTAGGTTTCCTGGAAACTTGGAGGTTATTCAGACCTGATCACATGGCTATAAATTTTCAGGCTGGGTGATAATCGATAGACTGCGCATGCAAATGGCTCACAGTAAGCATGCGTCAGGCCATCCTTCTATAAAATCCTGCACATTTTTTTATCGCTGGCCTTAAGCAAGTTGACATCTGGGGGTGGTAATTAGCCATTTTCTGTTAGTAAAATAAGGTAAAAATACAGTAAAAATACAGGCGTGCCCAGGCTATGAAGGTGAAGTTGTGAGACATCAGCTATGGCCCTGATCAGCCTGTTTTTATGGCAGTTGCTAGGCACAGACTGTACACGGTGGAAAAATCATTAGATGGTGAATGCTTGCAAATGGATTTGCAACAAATCGCAGGGGTTACATTTTTGCATGTTTGTCGCAGCCTTACACAGGGATTTCACACTGGCTGGGTGTGTATACCTGATCGTATGTCTCAGGTAGCAGCCATGTGATCAGGTCTGAATAACCCTCTTGGATATAAAAATGAGGCATAAAAACAGAGCTTGGATCTGAAAGTGAGGCAAAACACAGAGATCCCTAGGCATGGGAGCTTGTCCACCCAAGGAGAACCTGCTGCTGTGCCTGAGGTGAGAGACATGGGCATACTGTCAGGAAGTGCTGTGGATACAGGTTGGCCTATCTCCTCTGACACCAGCCAGAGTGCCTTACTGATACAGGCATCTGGTGATTATTCCCATTTACAGTTGGAGACTGGTCTGCCTGAGGAGGCCCCCAAATTCCTGGCATTATAGGGGTTCTGTATTCCTCACCATTAGCTTCCTTCCCCCACTCTGTTCCCCTTAAGTTTCCCTAACCCATTCTGTGGCCCCTGAACATTCCCCTCTTACACTGCACCCCCTAAACATCTCCCACTTGCTTGTGACCCCTTGATATCCCCCATTACTCTTTGCCTCCTTGATTATCCCCCCTTACCTTGTGTCCTTCTGAACTCGATTCCCACCCTGTGTCCATCTGAACTGCATCTTTAGCATCGCAACTAACCATGTGCTTTCCTAGCACCCCTCCTTACCCTGTGACCAGGCTTCCCCCTGAACTCCCCTCCCCTATTCAGTGCACCCCTTACACCGTGTCTCCTAAGCATTACCGCTTACCCTGTGTCTTGCTGAGCTCCCCCATACCATCCTTTGCCCATTCAGCATTCACCTAAACCCCTGATTTTTTGCCACCCCAGAGGATCTCCTTTCCCTATTCCCCATAAGCATGCTCACACCTGCCATGTTATTTTTAAGGTGTGCTACCAGCCCTCATCTATCCACAGACTGGAAATGATTGGAAATTAATGTTATTCAATTTATCAATACTGTGGGTACAAACCAGGACCCATTTTAGCATTGTTTGCCTTAAAAAATATCCAAAACCAAAATAGGTTGTTTTGGCAAAATCAAAACCCAATGACAAACTAGCAAATATTGTCTTGGGCACATCTTTATTTTGACTTGAAATCACACATGTAAATAATTCTACATTACTCCTTTGTGTATTATGCCATGTTGAATATAACACAGTCATCATTATCAACTTGATGATTGATGTTTAAAAATAAAGTGATTAGTAAAATAAAGGTAAAAGACGCCTGCCCCTCTCCTTCAAAATAAAATAAAATAAATAGCACCAGTGCTTTAATCTGGTCTTATTGCAACATAAACAAGCAGACAATGAGCTCAAAGTACCCCTCCAAAAAATTAACCAGCACCAAGCTAAGTCAGCAAGGCTGGCTGCATTATAATTGGAAGACCTGCAGTGTGGGATTTACTTATATAATGTAAAACCAGTCCCAGCCTTAAAAGCATGTAGTAAAATTCTCTAGGAAAAATGGGTATACAAAAAAAATGTGCATACCATGTAAATTTGTTTTATATTAACTTGCTTATTTTTAACTAGTAATTATACATGTTGATGAGCATTGTGCTCAGCATTTATCAATACATCAATGCTTCCTAAGAGGAAAATCTCGAGATGCAGCTACTCATAGGGCCTTATTCTGACAAAATCCTTCTTAGATGAACAAAAAATGTGCATTACAGGTGGGGCAGATGTTACTTGTGCAGAGAGAATTAGATTTGGGTGGGGTTTTACTTCAAAGTGAGATCTATATTGCAGTGTAAAAATAAAGCAGCCAGTATTTACCCTGCACAGAAACAAAATAACTCACCCAAATCTAATTCTCTCTGCACATTTTACATCTGCCCCCCTACAGTGCACATGATTTTGTCCATCTAAGAAGGATTTTGTCAGAAAGAGTGAACTAGAATAAGGCCCATAGTTACATAGTTACAGTTACATAGTAGATAAGGCTGAGTAAAGACTTGCGTCCATCAAGTCAACCTTGGTTTTATTAGGTTATCCCTTGTTATATGTAGTGTATTCTGATATTTTTAAAGACATATTTATGATTCTTTATTGTACCCCTGGATGTTTTTAACCAATAAATGTTTGTCCAACCTTATTTTAAATGTATTTATTGTGTCGGCCGACACCATCTCACCAGGAAGAGAGTTCCATAGTTTGGCTGCCCTGACCGTAAATAACTTTTTCCTTCTGGAACGAAATCTTCTTTCTTCTAATCTAAACTCGTGCCCACATGTCCTAGAATCCTTCCTTGCAGTAAAAGGGTGCTTGACAGTTCCTTATATTGGTCCTTGATATATTTGTACATGTTGAGCATGTCCCCCCTTAAACGTCTCTTCTCTGGTGGAAACAGTCTCAATTTTCTCAATCTGTCCTCGTAGCATAAATTCTCCATTCCCTTAATTAGCTTTGTTGCTCTTCTTTGGTTTTTTTCTCCAATTCTATGATGTCATTTTATAGTGTGGGGCCCAGAATTGTACTCCATATTCTAGGTGTGGTCTAACCAATGCTTTGTACAGTGGCATAATTACTTTTGAGTCCCTAGTTTCCATACCCCTTTTTATACATGCTAGAATTCTGTTGGCCTTTTTTGTTGCTATGTGACATTGAGCACTACACCCCAGTTTGTTATCTATTTGGACTCCTAGGCCCTTTTCAAGTTCTGAATTACCCAATGCCTCCCTGCTTAGGTTATAACTAGCACATTGGTTAGCACATTGGTTATGTCTACCAAGGTGCATAACCTTGCATTTATCCACATTGAACCTCATCTTCCACTTTTTTGCCCACTCATCTAGTTTATTAAGATCAAGCGTGGAGCCATCTTAGGTTGACCAAATAACTCTACTCAGTTTTGTGTCATCAGCAAAGATGGAAACATTGCTGAGTAATCCCAGCCAATATCGTTAAATAAATATGTTAAATAAAGTACTCATTTGTGGGCGGTGTCCCTCCCCTACATGTATATGTCCCTATGTAGTGTGTACCCATTCTGCCTCAATGCAGCTTGAGGTGCAGAAATTTTGTACTTCAATTTATGTAAATGCACTTAGCATACTGCCAGTATACTGTCACATGTTTCTTTGTTTAATCTAACATTTTAGAAAACTCAAGTGGGAAAGATTTATCAATCTGTGACTTTACTGCTTTTCTGCTTTCTCAACCTGCCAAAATAATTCAAGGTAAATCCCACAGGAATATCACAGTATTGAACAGATTTTTTACATGTTAAGATTGCAAATTGGGAGATTTAGAAGGCAGTTTCGGATGCCACAGGAAAACCTGCCAAAAACCCTTCAGGAAAATACTATGGCTTTTGCTGTCAAGCTTCCTGAATACACAGCCCATTGGTCCGTAAATGCCAATGGAGCCAATTAAATAGAACCCATGCCTCTTTTCATATGTGGGTGTGCAAATATGGCAGAGGTGGGACAGATTCTTGAAGGGCTCAGTGCTGTTGCAATGATTGAGAACCAATTTACAAAAGAGAAGTAAACATATATCTCCTGCTCTTTTCTCCCTGTAGCTCCAACCACATACAGTATAGTACTTTGGTTAAAATCATGAGAGTTTGGAGTTGTTTGAAAGCAACCAGTCAGGAGCAGCTATATATTAAAAATCTTCATACACTATATGATAGTTTCGGATCCAGCATGCAAATTAACATTGCTTAATGGTTTAAATACTGAAATGTTAATTAAATTAAATTATTTTGTTGTTAATAAAGTTTGATTCTATTTTTGCAAATGTCTATTGGGAAGGGTGTGTGTGTGTGTGTGTTTTTCCAAATGTATAATTTTAAAACGATCGTCACATCCCAGAAAGAATGCATATATTAAGCATGTAACAAGCTACAGATGGAGTCAGCCTCAGCCAGCCCGACATATCCATAGCGCTGGTGGAGGGTGTGGCCCGGGGATGGAAGGGGACGCGCAAGCATCTCACATGCTCGCGCTCCCCATTGCCAAGAATGGGTTGCCTGCGCTTCCTGTGCACGAGCTCCATTCTGGCTGATGGGGCAGGGACATCACACACTGGCGGGGGATGGCGGATGGTGATCAGATCGGCAGGAGTCGCTCTAATGAGAGCAGCTTCATCTGTATATTCTGCCCAAATAAAGTTTAGTTTATATAAATACAGTACTGTACTTCACACCAGAGCTGGATTAAGGCTTAGTAGGGCCCGGGGTACTTATGACAGGGGAGCCCTAGTCATATGTACCCCGGCTAAATGTAACATCGTGCAGCTGATGCAGCCCGTCCCACAATTGGTCCGGACATGTTTGCCTTTTCTGGGCCGCGTCCCCCAATGCCATGTTAACCCTCCAATATTGCACCTAGAGATTCCCCTCTGGCCCTTACACTGTGGTTGCATTTTCCAGAATATGACCAGTTTCAAGGCTTGCACATGTGCACTACCATGTGTATATGCGCAGATTAGCAGATTAGCAAAAGTCACCCAATAGATACTGTATGCACAGTCCCGGTGGCTGTCACTCCCAATCTCCCACTGTAATCACTCAAAGCCTTAAGTTTTTTTTAACACATCCTGTCTCACCTTCTTTCCTCTGTGTCACTGTGTACAGAAGGAGATTGAGCCTTCTTGGAACATCCCTCCGTGTGCGGCATACTGTATCCCACGCCCTTCTTCCTGCTGCCTGTGCGCCAGCCAGTTGCTGAGCCACACGTTGCATGTGTTCCTTCAATTTCAGCATTTTTCAGCTGTAGCTTCTCATCTCCCAGTCCTGCCCTGCGGCAGTTGTGACATTGGGGTGTTCTGCGCCATGGATCATATCAGTAGTAGAGATCTGATCTGCAGGGGCGGATGGGAGGCCCCTTTCAGACTCTGCTTAATCTGGCTCTGCTGCCACTACTAGCTGTTTCATTGTGATGTTTCCCGGCCAGGGGGGATTTTCTCTCTCTCGCCAGGGGCGCAGATGGGGAGCTGGTGGCTTGAGCCGTGTGGTGCCCCATGCAGTTGCATGGTTCGTCTGCATGTAGTACTGCCCTGGATGTCTGCACTATCACAGCAGTGTGTCAGTGTGGTCAGTGCGGTACGCTGTTCCACAGATTGGTAATAAAGATCCAATCGGTGGTGAGGGTTTAGTAAACCAACCTAAATCGGGCTCTGCTTCACACATATGCAGGCCAAATGATCACTGTAAGCCACTGACCAGATTCTCCCTCTTTTGAGATGATTGAGCCCTCAGATCCACACACAGGGACGGATTGGCCCTGGTGGCAAACCAGGCTATTCCCCGGTGGCTGGCCCAAAAAGGTATGAAGTGGCCGCTCTCCCCCCTGGCTATACAGTATATATATGCTACCCATATATATACTGTAAGATTTCCCTTTTCATAAAGCTCTTGCTTTTTAGAAGTGAACATCCTTCCCTGTCAACAGACCCCGCCTCTCAGCAGACCTCACCTCTCAACAGACTCCGCCTCTCAGTAGACCCCACCCCCTGTTAGGGCTGCTTTCAAAAATTTCCCGGGCTTGTTTTCTAACCCAATCCGCTCCTGTCCACATACAATCGTACACATACACACACACATGGGCATGGGCAGCAACTCTATTCCGTCCTTTATATTGCATATAGTGGCTGCTGGTCAGACTGTGGGGAAGAGGTTCCCCCTTGCATTTGCCTATGCAGTATATGTAGAAGAATCAACATCTTCCTGGCTGTACCAAATGGTTCACTGTTTTTTGTTTTCGTGCAAACAAATACTTCTGTCTTAATCTATTTTTCTGCTATTGCTTTCCTTGTGTATGAGTAGAGCTAGCACTGCATGAAAATATTTGACTTCTTTATTAAGAAATTTCCTTACTAAATAATACGACATATGAATCTGCCTATCCAGCCGCTTTACATCAGACTATGAATCGTTCAACTGTTACTGCAGAGCCCCTGCAGTATTTTATTGGCAGTCAGAAAAGAAAATTGTATGTTTACAGATCAATCATAACTAAACACAAATAACAGCAAAATGCATGACACACTGTTCCTAGATGTAGATGTATCACTCTGCTGTGACATGTAATTCACTAAATGGCATGTCAAACAAACAAACAAACAAACAAACAAACAAACCAGTGTTTTTCATTTTTATAAACAAAAAGCAGAATGTAGCATCTAGGGTACCCCTCATATTGAGATCAGCAAGTAGATTGATTTAACAGCTAGGCCAAATTCTGGGTCTTAAAATGAATGTGCATAATGGGCCTGATTCAGACCTGATTGTTGCTGTGTGAATTCGCAAGGTGGCCAATTATCGAATGAATGCGCATGCATACAGATCATAGCGTGCAATTGGAGAGGATTCTTATCTACTTGATCAGATACACAGAACATTATTGCTTTATACCCTCCCATTTTAGATGCTTTTGTCCATTGGATTTGCTGCCTGGTGACATTTCTGCCTCACAGTGATGGGGATATGGGTTCAATTCTTAAGCGAGTTTACTCCCGGTACTCTGGGCCTACAAAATGCCCCAAAATACTAAAAGGCTATTTGGCATGTAATAAAAAAAATAAAAAATAAAATAAGTATGTGACCATGTGGTAAGCAACGTACTTTGTTCCATTGTGGCAGTAAATGATGTGAACTTTAGTGAACTTTTCTATGTAAAGTGATGCATAATATGTAGCTAAATACAGTGGCACCTTAAAAGAGAAAGAGGTCCGTGTGCAGCCTCCTCTGGCTGATCCCCCTCCTCTCTGCTGGGATCAGCACTGGGAGCAGTAGGGTCTGAGTACTAGAGAGCTCAGATCCTACTGTGCATGCACGAATCTCTGTACATACAGATAGTGGTAGATGCTCAATCTGTACAAATGGTTCAGTGGACATTTTTCTTGCAATTTTCATAGCGTTGCTGTTGCTGGCAGCAGTGCAGCATTGTGGAGTTCAAGCACTAGAACGCTCAGACCACTGCACATGTGCAGATCACCGTAAAAATGTCAGGAGCACCATTTTTCAGATGATTTTGGCAGCACTCCTGCCACTGCCGCTCGGCTCTAGAATGTTACAATAAGGGATGTAGCGTGTGCTTTGTGGGCCCCCTGGGACTCAGAAGCCCGCGTGCACTGCGCACACTGCACCTATTATAGCTACACCACTGGCTATATAGATACTGGCTATATAGAACTGTAAGTAATAATTGTAAAACCAGATCAAATGCAGAGAGCCAGGGAATTGTGTTCCGCCTATGCAATTATATTTATGAATTTTTAATAAAAAGGTTTTTTTATTTAAATGTTTTTATTATATTTATAATAAATTTTATTCTCACAATAAAATATATATTCAATATCGGTGGCCACCTATAATGAACATATGAGTATGCGCATGATTATTAATTTAATACAAATATTAATAAAAATACATATGCAAATTAATATATCTAATAAATCTAATAAAACCCAGGATTACAAGTGCACTTATCCTCCGCTTTATATACAGGCGGGTATCCTGATCGATAAATAAGCCATCTTAAATGATATCCATTCATTGTTTCCATTAATTTAATAAGTCTCTCACCCCCAGCTGCAGTTGCCTTGCGCCTGATGTCTGCTGTGACCTCGATGCTGCAGAGCTGCATCTCTCACCCGCCACTCTGACGTGGGCAGCACCTGGAGGCCTCCGTCTGTGATTAATGAGTGGAGCTTGCGTCTGCCAGTGTAGTACAGAACTCATCAGTGGATACTACTGGAAAGGCTGGCAAAAGTGTCCCATTGTGTCCAGGGGTACCGGGATCCTCTCTATAACGAATTTTGCTCAGGTTGGAGCTTTTTCAGGTTTAAGCTCTTTGAAAAAGCTCCAACCTGAGCGAAACGCGTAAGTAAGCCTATCCTGGATTATTTATCGATCAGGATACTTGCCTATCCTGAGGATAAGTACACTTGTAATCCTGGGTCTTATTAGATTTATTAAATATATTAATTTACATACGTATTTTTATTAATATTTGTATTAAATTAATTAATAATCATGCGCATACTCATATGTTCATTATAGGTGGCCACCGATATTGAATATATATTTTATTGTGAGAATAAAATTTATAATAACTATAATTTAAATATTTAAATAAAAAAACTATTTTATTAAAAATTCATAAATATAATTGTGTTAAGTATTATTTCAGACCTACATGCACCTTTATAATATACAGTAAGCACAGTTTGTATGGTATTTTCCTTGCTTGATGGATTGGGTGCCAGATGACATCTCGAGAATCGGGAATCTGATGGTCAGTATACTGAAATCAAAATCCTGACTGTTTAAATGCCTGACAGTCAGGATCCCAACTGACAGGGGCTGTTCTGCATTTTGGGGGTCCATTGCCCCCAGAGGTTAAAACAAAAGTTATTCACAATCTTTATTTTTGAGGTGATATGGATGTGATGACCTTGGAATTACTTTTATTCTTTATGTTTTTACTTTTTGAATGTTTTCATTGGTTATTACTTTCTTAGTATAAAATTTATTTTTTATTTTTCACTAATTAGTGTGATTTTAATTTGTGATTAAAATTTGCAATATAAGCTGCCCTGGGCCGTTCCTGTATTTGTGATCTGGGTATATTACTTATTGTGGATACTGGAGATCGAGCCCCTCTACTTGCCGTTATTGTTGTTAATATTTACATTCCTGTGCCCAGCTTATATGAGTCTTTGTATATCTTACCCTTTGTATATGTCTGTAATTGAATATGTAAATGTGACAATTATACTGATTTGTTCGGCATCCCGGGCTGGGGATCTTTGCTTTTCAGACACTCTAACTATGATTATAGTCACTTCCGGTCATAGAGGTTGCTGACTTCCTGTTTCAGCATACTCGCTGTTTTGGCGCCAGATTTACACTATATGGGTAAGGTCTGACCAGTGTCATTTAGTTTATTACCAACTCTACTGCTGATTGCGATGATAATATTGTTATGTTGAAGATGTGCCTACCTTGAACATCTTGAAAAAGGTCTTCATATGACCAAAATGGTATGGCTAGTTTTTATCATTAAAACTTTATTGTTACAAAGGAAAAGGGTCACTTCATAGTGTAATATCGTCTAATTACAAAATGAACATGTCACCATTTAGATTTAAAACATTGGACTTCGTACGGTGTGCCAAATTAATCCTCAGTGTGGGCTAATTACCACATTATGTAAAAACAGTGACGCAGTGAGATACAGGGAGCTATGGGGGGCACAGTGAGATGCAAGGATCTAGGGAGGGAATAGTGAGATGCAGCCCCGCATCTCACTACATCATCCATGGTGCCCTGCATCTCACTACGTCAGCCCTAGATCCCTGTGTCTCACTACATGGTCCATAGTGCCCTGCATCTTACTATTCTTTCCCTAGCACAGAGTACTGTATCTCACTACTCCCTTCCTACTGTCCTGCATCTCACTACGTCATCCCTTGTGCCCTCCCTAGCTTCCTGCATCTCTCTGTATCCTCCCTTTATCCCTACATCTCCCTGTGCCTTCTCTAGATCCCTACATCTCACTGTGTTCTCCCTAGTGCCCTGCATCTCACTACATCATCCATAGTGCCCTGCATCTCACTACGTCATCCCTAGCACAATGCATCTCCCTATGCCCTCCCTACCATCCTGCATCTCACTATGCCATCCCTAGCACCCTGTGTCTCCCTACCATCCTGCATCTCACTATGCCATCCCTAGCACCATGTGTCTCCCTATGCCATCCCTACCATCTTGTATCTCACTATGCCACCCCTAGAACCCTGCCTCTCCTAGTCATAATTATTGCCCGATGTCACAAAAGCTAATAGGAGTTACCAGTCAGATGTATTGTACATTACTGTGCTCCAAAGTTAGTAACCTGCATTTCTCCTCAGATATAATAAAAACCAGAAAGTGCGCCACCGATCTCCATCCTTTTCAATCTATAATAATCCAGTTTACAGGACCCCAATCACAAGATCATTCAAAAGTGATTGTTTTGAAATTGTAAATCCTAGATCAATAAGATTGTCAAATAGTGTTACTGTTACTTACACTGTATATTTCATGTATGAAAAGTGTATGAGGGGCACAAGTGTAATGAATGTTATAAATTGGTACTGCTTGTGATAATCTTCTCAAGTTCCTCCAGTAGGGAAACAATTTTACAAAAATGCTCCAGTGTAATAAAAATCCAAAAGGAAAATGTGGTTATTAATGTCTGTGTGATAGACTTGAATTTCATGTGATTCAATCCTTTGAGTGTCACACTAGCACCCTGCATCTTCCTACTCCCTCCCTACCATCCTGCATCTCACTATGCCATCCCTAGCCCCATGCATCCTACTATACCATTCCTAGCACCCTGCATCTCACTACACCCTCCCTACCATCCTGTGTCTCACTATGCCATCACTAGCTCCATGCATCCTCCACAATGCCCTGCATCTCACTACATCGTCCATAGCACCATGCATTAAACTGCATTACCTATAGCGCCCTGCATCTCACTATGCCTTCCCTATCATCCGGCCTCTCCCTACACCATTCCTAGCTCCCTGCATCTCACTATGTCATCCAATGTGCCCTGCATCTCACTGTGCCCTTGCTAGCTCCGTGTATCTGAGTACACCATCCCTAGCCCCCTGCATCTCACTACATCATCCATAGTGCCCTGCATCTCACTATACCATCTAGCACCCTGCATCTCCCTACTGTCTCCTGACTGCCCTGTCCCTACATCCTCCAAATAATCCGAGGTGAACTCAGAGTTAACCCTTGCTCTGACTGGCAGGTCTGCAAGGTATTATTACAGCCTGAATTGTGCTTCTGTGGCCAAAGTGGTAAAGCCACAGCAGCACCTGAGCCTGACTATTACTATACCCTGAGTTGGCTGGCACCTGCAGAGGTCTTAGACTTTGCCACTAATAGCTACCTTTCCAGGGCAGACTAGCTCCACCCCATACCCGGTTGCCAGCTGGTCTTTTGCGGTGACACAAAGTCCCAACTGAGTCAGGGTACTAGTAAGGGTAATAGTAAGAGGATAAACTGACTAGACAGCACAAAGCTTTTAATTGGGACAGAGAAAGTGTGTCTAGGGTGCGGTGCACCAAAATAAATAATTACACAATAAGAAATAACTTTTATTATTGTTATTTAAAACTAGCGAAATATATTTAAAAACATACAGATATAGACAAACAAGTGAAAAATGTGCGTGTTGAAACAGCACGTGTGGGAATGCCGTGTGTGCAATAAACGTCTCTAGTATACTAGTTTAAGATCAGTATCTGCTATATGCTGGTGAGGTCTCTATAGTCAGAGAAAAAATCCTGTTTAGGTTATAATATAATATAATCGTCCCTATTGGGATTCGAGTTAGTAGTTTTCCTCCTTAGGTAATTGCATTGATACGCTGGTAACAGTGTTTGTGTTTATTGTGTAATTATTTATTTTGATGCACCGCACCCTAGACACACTTTCTTTGTCCCAATTAAAAGATTCATACTCTTGTGTCTGCAGTAGCACACCCCTGATACTTGCTAAAGTATTAAACTTTGATAACTATAGGCAGGGGGCCGACATGTAGACATAGATCCAATTAAAAATACTGAATCCTGTGCGACTGGTTTACATATCTGTTTAGACAGCACAAAGATAAACTAGGCTCTGCAGATGAACATAAACCAGAGCATGCAACCTTGCATTCAAGGACTGAACACATAATTTGGGGCCTTTACCACTATAATGTGAATCCATTGCAATAAACCAAAGAAGAACTATAACCAATAGTGGATAGGTCTGCAACCTAACTGCCTATGTGACACTGTCGCAAGGCTACACCACTGTCTCCGGCATCTGCTGTGAGACAATCAAGAAACACAAACAAGACAAGTTAGCATGCCATTAGGCAGTTGCCAGAGGCCAACTGCCTCTGTGACTCTGGTGCAGGACAAGACCTATGGCTCCAGCTGGCGCCATGGGAATACCAATGGCAGATAGTAATGAAAGGTATGACTTCCTCCACAATGTGTGGGGAAGCCATGGTACTCACAGCACCTCAAGCATACCTCCCAACTTTTGAAGTTGGGAGGTCGGGACGTTCGCGCCCCGAAAAGGGGGCGTGGTCTCGAGAAAAGGGGGCGTGGCCTCACGGGTGACGCGAAATCCATCCACGCCCCGTTTTCGCCGCTCGTCGTCGCTGAATAGACGCTGTGCGCATGCGCACAGCGTCTATTCTCGGCAAGCTGGGGGGGGCTCCCAACTGTCCCCCCACCCCGGGACAATGGCGGCCCCGGGCGGGACGCGGGAATGTCCCCGAATATCGGGACTTTCCCGCGGTAATCGGGACAGTTGGGAGGTATGCCTCAAGACAGAGGCTGGACACAGACAAGATCTCACAGACTGGATGCAATGATTCTCTGACACAGGCAGGATCTCACAGGATACATGGCAGGTAGGCTTACTGGTATACTCAGACACAGGCTGACACAATCTAGGACACACTGAGGTCCTAGATCCACAGGCTGGAATCCACTGGACTTTGGAATAATCTCAGACAGGAGTTTACTAAGAATCTCTGTGACAGTATAAATCACCAGGGACAAGGAGGAGCATAGGAAAATCACAGGAGTATAACTGGCAGGTTTTAACACTCTGAGCATGACTAAATACCAAGTAGCTTAGAAGCAGCCATGACCAACACAGACTAAAGGTGGGTACACACGGAACGATGTCGGAAGCGTTCCGACATCGTTAACGAGTGTATCAAATCGTTCATCGTGCTTACACACGGAACGATTGGATACACTTGACAAAAGATTTGTCTATGATCTTCCTGCATGCAGGAAAGATCATAGACCATCGTTAACGATTCACGGGTACGCGCATCATTAACGATGCACGGAACGATTTGAACGATTGGTCGTTCCCATCGATCGGGAACGCCCACATCGGGCTTCAAATCTATCCGTGTATACCCAGCTTAAGGCATGCATGAAAACATGGCAGAGTGGATCAACCAAAACCTGGAGTGCTAATCAGGTGAGTACTAAACCCACACAGCACATGAATAACAGTGATGGCTGTGGTCGCAGCCCATGACACTCCCTAGTGGCCTGCATCTCATTGTGCCGTCCCTAGCACCCTGCATCTCCCTACTCCCTCCTTACATTTCCCTACATGCTCCCTGGTAAACTGTGTCTCCCTACTCTCTCCCTATTGCCCTGCATCTCACTACAAGATCTCTAGCTCTCTGCGCCTCACTATGCTATCCCTAGCTCCCTACATCTTACCATGCCCTCCCTAGTACCCCAATCTCACTACTCCTTAGTTACCTTTGTCTTCCTTCTCCCTCTCTATTGCACCCTATGTCCTCACTAGTGCCATCCATCTCACTATGCCCTCCCTAGCTCCCTTTGTCTCCTAACTCCCTCTCTACTGCCCCTTGCATCTCATTACATCTTCCCTGATACCCTGCATCTCCCTTGTGTGTACGCACCACGGCATTAATAGGGCTGTAGGGGGCACCAGCCAAAATCTTGCCAAGGTCATAAAATTGGTTAGGACACACAAGTTGTACCTGCAATTTGTTGCCAAATCAGTCCCAGGATGTACATTGTATGTTACCCACTAAGGGCCCGATTCAGACCTGCTTGCTAGGCTGCATATATTCACTGCCTAGTGAGCAGGTAAACGCCACCCTTCCACCGAGCCAAATTTACTCCACCCCACCACCTGATTCCCCGCGCTACCACATGCATGCGGCCGCATAGAGGAATAATCATGCGATGGTTTCTTAACATTGAATGATTTTTCCACCCTTCTGTATGAAAAAGTAAGTCTATACTTACTTTTGAGATGACTGCTTTGACGAATTGGGGGCGGTCATATGTTTGCAGGGGTATGCCCAACGTTTGGGCGCACCCACCATTTTTGTATAATAATAAATAAATAAAACAGTTGGGCAGTCCCCTGCGACTGCCCCCTGCCTGCCCTTCATGTTGCCAATGCCCTGGTGAGTGTACAACTCGCCAAGGCGTTCGGGAATGGTACAGAATTCGGAACCTGTACAAACAGGTCTGAATTGGCATCTAAGTGCTTTTGAATTTCAAATTTAAGTGTAAGTTTCAGAATGTGAACTTATCTGAATATGTGTTAAATAATAACATGAGAGTAATGAGGGCTCTGTTCACAGTTGCTAAGAGCTACAGGATCAAAACGGCTTTAATGTTGTCAATTTGTCTCCAAATGAGATTTGACAGATAACCCCATAGTGTAATATTCATTAGGATGTGCTTACACTCTTGGGCGCTATTAATAAAGCAAAGTAAGTCCCAGCTAGCTAAATAGGCAATATCTGTGCAGACACCTCGAATGTTGCATTTGTATGCATAAACATGACAGATACCTGCTTTTGCCCAACACACATTTTCATGATCAAAATCTTAATAATGTCTAGACTTACGAGAACTTCATGTATTTCTATCAGATTGGAATCTCTGGTAGTCCAGCAGATTAATAATGATTCCTCTGGGAAATATGTATACTGAATATTGGATGAAAAGATTTGGTTTCTCAGTTCAAGCATGACTAATAGCTGAATATACAATGTTGATATTCATGTTCTGATTACAGTTTTAACAACCATTTATTATGTGATTCCATTGTAAACAAACAGCATGTTATAGCTTTAGATATTTTCAGGAAACATAATGAGCAGAATTTTTTAAAATAAACTTTTGTATTGAGACATTGCATACAGTATATAGAATACAACATATACAGCATTGTATAGAACACAAAATTCATGTGAATATAACATGGTAAAATAGAATTGTCCAGTAAAATGTGTTCAATCATCATACAAATCATGAAAATGACATCAAGCAAGGACCAGTAACCGTTGCATTGAAACATCAGTCCAAAGGTTCCTGGGCAAGCATTCCGGTGAGGTACCATGTGGTTCATTTTAAGCAATCGTGTATCATTTGTTTTGTATTTAAGAGGAAGAGTGTGTATATAGGAATCCCATAAAAGAAATAAAAATCCACACCTTTACCTCTATCAACAATAGCTTCCACCAAGTCCATCCTAAACAAGAAATTAAGTTTAGTTAAAAATAGGGGAAACTGATAGGAATAGATTGTAATGGTTCTGATTAAGAGGGTGGGTGCAACAGATGTAACAGCAACTTTGTATGCAGTTGTTATACTGCATCTTAGTCCTAATGCTACAGTTGATGGTCTTCCTGCTGAGACACTCACCACCGGCTTATCCACCACAGTGCATACTAAAACCCACCAAGTGGTGGAACTTGTGAGTGGTTGGCCCAGGTACAAAATTATAATTTGGGCCACCCTCCTCCACTCCAACCCTAGTTCACAATATGCCACACAGCAGTGGGTGACAGGGGGAGGTATAGGGTGACAGTGGAAAGCAGGGGTGTAAAAAGTACAGAAGGAACCATGGGTGACAGGCAGAGGCAGAGGTTTAAAGCATAAGGTAGAGGAGGCAGAGGGTGACAGCAAAGGCAAGAGGAGACAGAGGGTGACAGCAGCAGGCAGGGGGAGGCAGAGGGTGATGGGGGGGATTGGGAGCAGTGGGTGACAGGGAGAGGATGACCGGAAGAGCCAGTGGGTGGCAGGGATACAAGCACAATGTCCTGCATGGTGTGCAAAACACAGAAACAGATTATATATATGCACATGAGGTAAATGTAGTGGATAAAACACCAGGCAGGTACCAGTCCAAATAACCAGTCCTTGTAGAGGACATAGGGCCTAATTCAGACCTTATCGCATGGCTGCGAATGTGCGCAGCGACTGGTTATCAGTAGACTGCTCATGCTTCTGGGCCACAAAGCGCGTCAAGGTCAAAATACTGACATATAGAATGTACAGGTGAAACAGTCAACATGACTTTATGTCGACAGGTCACAAGGTCGACATGGTTTTTTTCACAGTTTTTTGACCCGACATGTGCCGACAGGCAGTATTTCATGCCCTACCATCCACTAGGGCGTGGTGGGAGAATAAAATAGTGTGCCGAGCGCAGCGAGGCACTGTGGCCAAAGCATCGCGAGTGAAGCAAGCGATGTAAGGGGCTGCGGTTCACTTCCAACTGTGTCCATGTCGACCGTGACGACATTCAGGTAAAAAAAAAACAGTGAAAAAACCCTTGTCGCCCTCGCGACCTATCGACACAAAGTCATGTTGACTGTTTCACCTGTACATTCTATATGTCGGTATTTTGACCTTGTCAGGATTTTGTCCTTGTCAGGATTTTAAATGTCGGGATTTTGACCTTGTCGGGATTTTGTCCTTGTTGGTATTATGACCCATTCGGGATTTTGACCCTGTCGGGATTTTGACCATTGGGATTCCATACCAAATCCGTAACATCAGCTCTTGCCTCGATCAGCCTGTTTCTGTTGCACACTTGTTGAAGGGTAATGATTAAGAACAGCCTGCACATACTTGAAAAATTATTACATGTTGAGTGAGTTGTGTATGTATTTGTAGCTGGCCACTGATCTGCAAGATTCTTGCAAGCCATTCATAGACTTGCAAAGGGTGGGATTTTACGCTGTCTGGCTGGTGGCTATCTGATCATCTCCCAGTTCCATATGATTCCCAATCCTGTATTTGAACATACTAAACATATCACCTCTCAACCTCCATTTTGCCAGTGACAACATATTCAGCCTGGTTAACCTATCTTTGTATTCTAGTGATTGGAGACCTTTTACTATCTTAGTCGCCCTTCTCTGCACCTGTTACAATTCATTTATTTCCTTTTAATGTGCGGTGCCCAAAACTGAACACAGTATACCAAGGGCTAAATCAGGGTTGCCTACTTTTGAAAAATCATTTCAGGGAGAAAAGTAAAAGGTAGGGGGCGGGCCTTGCGTCGCCAGGGGACGGGCCTTGCGTCGCCAGGGGGCGGGCCTTGCGTCGCCAGGGGGCGGGCCTTGCGTCGCCAGGGGGCGGGCCTTGCAATATTTTGTTAAGCATGCAGCCAAATTTTTTTGTAGCACAGTGGATGGGCAGAAGCCTGGCAGATTGGACAGGGCTGGGGCAGCGAGAAGCTGTACAGCACTTGCAGAATATGCCATCAATCTGCATGAATGAAATCAAGTGCTGTACAGCTTCTCGCTGCCCCAGCTCTGTCCAATCTGCCAGTTTTATGCCCATCCACTAAAATGATTTTAGTGGATGGGTAGAAGCCTGGCAGATTGGACAGGGCTGGGGCAGCGCGCTGTACAGCACTTGATTACATTTTTCTGTAGCACAGTATCAGATGGGTGGTAGCCTGGCAGATTGATGGCCGGGGCAGCAAGAGGCTGGACGGGTCATCACATGTTGCACTTGCACTGTGCACTTGGAAGGTGATGACCACTGATGCAATGAATGAGGTAGGACAGGTGTAGGGGGAGGAGGGGGCCTTAGCAGTAAAATATGGAGAGAGAACAGGTCACAGATCATACTTTTTGCTCGGACCAGTAACCTGTCTCCCGCAGCAGACGTTTTCTCCTGCAGCCATCGCTCCCCTGTCCTCTCTGCGGCTCTGTGTGGCTCAGCCGCGTCTCTCCCTGGATGGCTACTGCGCATGTGCAAGATAACAGCGATGACGGCGCCAACGTGATGACGCTGCGTCATTGCGTTGGCGGCGTCATTGTGGTTATCTCGCGCATGCGCAGTAGACATTGTGGCAGGGGGACGCGATGCTCCGGGAGAAAGGGGGCTCTACCCGGGAGTCCGTGAGATTACCCACAATTCCGGGAGTCTCACGGACATTCCGGGAGAGTCGGCAACACTGGGCTAAATGTAATAGGGTGAGAGTTTCAGAAAGTGAGAGTTTTTGGGAGAGTTTTCCTTATTTTTTTAAAGCAGCAATCAATTACACTGCAAAACCAGGTTGATTTTGCCATGTAATTGCTGCTTTAAAAAAATGGGAAAACTCTCCCAAAATCTCTCACTTTCTGAAACTTTTTTTTTTTCCTATTACATTTAGCCCCAAGTCTGGTCTTATCAATGCCCTGTAAAAAGGCACTATCACATTGGCATCCCTTGAATCCATACCCCTTTTAATGCATGCCATTGTCCGGTTTGCTTTTGCTGCTACACTTAAGCAGTGTGCACTATTACCCAATTTTTCATCTATGATGACCCCCAAGTCCTTCTCTACAGCAGAATGCCATAGTAACTCCATTTAGCCTATAAGTAGCTTGTTCATTTTTGTTCCCATAATGAATTACTTTGCATTTATCAACATTAAACTGCATTTTCCACCTTTCCAGTTTAATTAAGTCACTTTGTAGTGTTTCCACACCCTCTCCTGAGTTAATTTCCTTACTCAATTTCATCTCATCTGCAAATATGGCAATTTTACTCACTATGGGCCTTATTCTAGTTCACTCTTTCTGACAAAATCCTTCTTAGATGGACAAAACCATGTGCACTGCAGGGGGGGCAGATGTTAAATGTGCAGAGAATTAGATTTGGGTGAGTTATTTTGTTTATGTGCAGGGTAAAAACTGGCTGCTTTATTTTTACGCTGCAATATAGATCTCACTTTGAATCAAAACCCCACCCAAATCTAATTCTCTCTGCACAAGTTACATTTGCCCCCATGCAGTGCACATGGTTTTGTCCATCTAAGAAGGATTTTGTCAGAAAGAGTGAACTAGAATAAGGCCCTATGTCACATCCTATATCATTAATGAATATACTGTATTAAACAAGGTGGGTCCCAATATTGAACCTTGCGGGACTCCACTTTGGACCTTTCTCCAGCTGGAATGTATGCCATTTACCTCCACTCTTTGTCCCTGATTGTGTAACCAGTGTTTAATCCAATAACAAATTTTATCTCCTAACCCTAAATTACCTAGTTTTATTGATAAGGTTTTATGAGGCACCATGTCAAAAGCTTCAGAGAAATCAAGCAGTATTACATCAACAGATTTCCTTAAGTCTAGCTCCCTACTGACTTCCTCATAGAAGCTAATTAAATTAGTCTGACATGATCTATTTTTGACAAACCCATGCTGAGCCTTACTTATCACTTTCTCCTGCTCTAACATTTTGGATACAATCTCTTATTATTCTTTCTAATATTTTCCCCACAATGGATGTAAGGCTGACCGGTCTATAATTTTCAGGGTTTGTTTAACTTTCTTCCATATTGGTACTACGTTAACTATGCGCTAGTCCCTTATTACCATCCCCGAGTTGATTGATTCCTCAAATATCAAATATAATGGTAGTGCTATGACAGAACTCAATTATTTTAGTATCCTAGGTTGTATTTCACCTGGGCCAGGAGATTTGTTACTATTTAGGTTCTGTGGTCTTTTTTTGACTATTTCCTCACTCAAACATACAGTTTGGGAGCAATCAAGAGCTGAGCATTTAATCTGTGGGAGATCTTCTGAATACCAAAGCAAAAAAATTATTGAATAATAATTTTCCTTCTATTACCAGGGTACCTTGCTTATTGTTTAGTTGGGCCGATATTTTCCTTCCTTAACCGTTGCCCGTTTATATAACTGTAACTTTTTTTGCTATCTATGGCTATTTTATGTTCAGTCTCTAATTTCACTATCTTGATTGTATATTTACATTTCTTATTACATTCTTTATATGCGGCAAATGATTTGGGTGTCCCATCTTGTTTAAATGCTTTGTATGCCCTCCTTTTTTTAGCTATTTCAAATTTGAATTTACTGTTAAGCCATATCGGTTTCCTTTTGACATTTGGGGTGACATTTAATAGAATGCGAGTTTTAGTAACATTTTAAAATCGCACCTTATCGCACTGTATCGCACTTTTTCAAATCACATTTTTTTCTCCAAAACCGATTATTCAATCGGATGTGCTAATGTGCCCAAAAAGTGTAATGAAGTGCGAAGAATGTGGTGTGATGTGGTGTGAATTTATGTCACAGTAATTTGCGATTTCCGGCGCAGGTCATGTGTGATTTTCTGACCAACCGGAATGCGAATTACAACACTGCCTCCGCATGCCAAATAACCCCCTAACCTATTGGCCCACCTAAGTCCCCTACAATATGCATCACACCCCCTATATAAAGGGGCAAAGGCACCATTTTGACCTTTGAAAGGCAGCAAGGAGCATGGTGGCAGAGGCAGCAGGGGTCCAGTCACAGCCAGCACTAGCAGAGGAGCCAGGGGGAGAACCAGCAGAGGCACACCAAAACCCAGCAGTGTGAGAGGGAGAGGCATCACTTTGGCAGCCAGCATGGCCACATCAAGGCCTGGGCCATGGCGGACCCTGGAGGAGCACTCACACAGGAGGACCTGTTCAGCAAACAGTCCGAGGAGGAGCTGCAGGAGGGCCACATCTCTGAGGTCGACTGGCCTGAGGTGGAGGAAGATGGAGGTGAGGAGGAGGAGGGTGATGCTTCCCTGGAGGAGGAGGTGGACATGGCCGCAGAGGAGGTTGAGGAGGAGCCAGAAAGTGTCCGCACCCAAAGTGGCCGTAAGGTGCATTTCTCTTATGAGGAAAATGCGGCCCCTGTCCGCGCCATAGTGCCCGTATTTCACAGGCTGCTCTGGAAGCAAAACAACAGGACTACTGTACAGTGGAAGAGGGTCATGTGGGAATCTATCACTGGTGCAGTGAATGCCGTTAACAGCCACAATAGAAATGTCAAGAAGTGCTTTAATGACATCAAAAGGCTACTCAAAGCCAAGATGGCCAACGAAATTAAAGAGGCCAGCTGCACTGGAGGAGGCACCACCCAACCCGAGACATATATGTCATATGAGAAGCAACGCAAAAGAATAATCCCACCAGAGGTCCTTCCTGGGCTCCATGTGGCGGACACGGATAGGCCAGCAACGCCACCCCAAGCTGGTAAGTGTTTACACATTTTCATGTACATCATCCATTGCAATGTTTTATAACTGTAATGCTCTCTTGTAATGTTTGCATAACATAGTGCTGCTGTGGAACTACATATCCCAGCAAGGTTAACTTATGTAAATGTAATGGTCATAGATTGCAATTGTTGGTGATGCTGGGTCATGTAGTTCCACACCTGCTGGTATTGGCCAAATGCCTACCAAATTATGTTACAGGTTTAAATTGCTCAGGCCCCAAACATAGTTGTCATTTGTAATAGCAAAAACCCCTCCATACAGCATTATTGCTGGCATTTTTTTACAATTATAATTTTTTTTATTGTTTTTATCTTTTCTGAAACCACAAGATATTGGCCACATATAATTGGTCAACATGACCCATGTGTGCCTCAGGGGGAAAATAAAAAAAATACATGTTATGATGCATGCTGGTAAGAAATGCTGTCCATGCAATATTTGTAATGGCTGTCCACCATTTTGTTTGCAGATCATCATTCCAGAAGAATACACACATCCATGTCCCATGCACAATAGGCTATACTACAATCTACTCCTGCACCCTACTGTAAACCAAATATAGGTTAAATGTAAACTACATTATTTAAAGAACTTTATGAAGTATGTTTAAATAATAATACATGCTCATTGAACCAATGTCATATTGGGTAATGGCGGACAAAATAGAAGATTAAAGTGCTGCCAGATATGCTGGCCATGCCATGGACTCATTGAGACCCACTACATACTGTACCAACGGATATAAATTTAATGTGAAACACCCATCAGACAAATTAAAAATCATAGCATTACATTTTTTGCAGGGGTATATGTGTTACTGAACAGTACCCATTGTTATGTGGCATAACCCACAAGACACCTTAAATGCAATATGACACATACTGCACAATTACAATGGAATACTTACCCATTTCTCATTTTCCATAGGATCATCGCAACTACTGGTGCAACCAACAGAAACAGAGATGATGGAAGAAGATACCGAAATCATTCTTCAACCAGTCGAAGCCTTCTCACCTGAGGAACAGCGACAACTGTGACTCAAAGGCAAACAACACCCACCCAAGCACCCCACACACTATATACAGCAGATGAGGTAGCAAGATCATTACATACATTTAAACACAAACAAATAGAATTTATGGAAATGCAAAGCCATCAAATGGGCATTATGCAAGGCTACCTAAGAAATATATTTCAGCAAGTTAAAAAAAATGGCCACCAGTGTCCGTGTAAGTGTGAGCACACAAGTAAGAATGGCTACCACCCTGGACACATGTCTGGCCGAAATCAGCCAGGCCCTACGGGTCCAAACAATAATGTAGCCATCCTAAAATGAGAGTGTACATGGTCAAACACAAGCTATATCAGCACTTGCCTTGGTTGCCCTGCAGGCACAATTAAATAATCAAGAATTAAATTTATTAGGTGCAGCTGCATCCACAATTAGTAGTGTGTCAAGTACACCACTGAGTGGCTCGACCATGTAGGAGTGTGCGAACCAGTGGTCGCCTGGGGTCAGGGGCAAGGGGGGGATGTGCCCGTACACAGGTTCCTAAAAAATGATTGTAAAAGTTGTGAAATGTGATTTTTTTTTTATACTACAGTTATGTAAAGCATATTTTTTGAAGGAAAACGTATGGACCAGTAATTGCACAAAACAAGCAATTTTTACATTAGTAAAGATGTTTTACTTTACAGTAAAATGTGTCTGTGGTTTTTTCAATCATAATGATTTGGGTAATTACACTAAAATGCTGTAATCCACTATGGTACTGTGCAGTGAGGGTGTTGAAACATTTTGGTGTGTTAGGTCATTTTTTATATTGCTATACAGTATTGTAAAAATGTACTTACCAGCATGTCATCAGCAAGGGATACCTTAAGTTAAGCTGATTCATGCATTGGGCTCTGACTACTCACCTCAATATTGGTGATATATGTATATAGCAAATGGTTTATGGTATGTAAACACACTTACACCAAAGGTACATGGTTGGATAGTTTAGAAATGCAATTACCTGAGAAATAGCGCCTTATGATCTCCCTACGCATCAGATCCCCCCTCCGTGTACCCCTAATTACCGTAGGTTGGGTAGTTTCAGCTTCATGCACGGCTGCTGCATTGCCATCCTCCACATAACATGGTTGGAAAAGTGCAATGTTGTGTAACATGCAGCAAGCCTGGACAATCATCACTACTTTTGGTGGGTGGTAAAGCAGTATACCTGATGATCTGTCCAAACACCTGAACGACTTTTCAGTACCCTGAAGGTCCACGACATTGTGGGTGGCATTGTGTGCTTCGTTATAGTGGTGCTGTGCAGGGCCTTGCGGGGAATGCAGAGGTGTCATGAGCCACGGGAGACACCCATACCCTAAGTCACTTTAAAAGAAAAAGATGAGGTCAGTACAGTATATGGTAACATATGTGCATTTGGTAAAAGAGAGGGACTGATTACACGTATATATTGGACATATCAGAAGACACTACACACTAAAGTGCCACTTCAGAGTTAAAAAACATGCACTATAGTAAAGGGTACACTTACTGTTGGTAATTAGTGGATTTACAAACAAGCATACCCATATTTTAGCCAGACTGACATCACCTTTAAAAGTGATTGAGGGTTAGATACATTTGTGGGTATACTTTAGACACTATTCACACACTATACAGGACTGCAATAGATGTTTAGTATAGAATACAATAGAAGAAAAGCAAATCAGTTTATTATGACGCACTCCTCGGAGTGCATCATAATAAACTGATTTGCTTTTCTTCTATTGTATTCTATATATATTAAATCAGTTTACGGCACCCTCAACCAATTGGGGCCGATTTATATATAATAAATCCCCATTGGTGGGCTTATCTCCATTCATACTTGCATATTAAGATCTATAAAATTCACTACATATGGTGCGGGTCGCCCACTCTCTCTATAGATGTTTAGTATGTAAGTGAACACATAATAGCACTATACATAGTGGTCAATCATTTTTATTTTATTTTATTTTGTTTATATAAAAGACACACAACAATCAATACATACCGATTTTCCCGGTGCGATGTGTGCTATGAGATGCGCGCTCCCGTGGCATCTCATCGCACAGTACAAAAAGTATGTGCTGCACATACTTTTTGTGCTGTCTTTTGATCGCATCGCATCGCATGCACATCGCATGCACAACGCATGCAATGCAATGCTATTTAGCACAAAACACACAGCAAAATTGGTGCGTATATGGGCACCTTTACACACATATAGACAATAAACAATTAGACAATAAACAATGACAGTGTTTCTTCTTGGTTCATTTATTTATTATTATTCCCATGCTGCTTTCTGTTTCTGTTTATCTTATTGGGCATCAGTTCATACAACATCTTTCTATTAAATCCATTTATACACCCAAGTGGCCAATCATTTACAAAAATTAAAATGTTCTTACCAAGTAGCCATTTGGTGGTCCTGGAATCGGTCCCAGAGGGCTGAGTGATGCAGAATATAGGCATCATGGCAGTTCCCTGGGTAGGCTGCAACCGCACTGAGTATTTTGAGATTGGCATCACATCAGAGTGTGATGCCCACGCAGATTGACGTAGACATGTACCCTCACATGCGGTGCCCGAAGCCCAATGTGGCTGCAATCTATGGCTCCCAGCACAATTGGGAATGCTGAGAGCCAATAGAAAGCCACCTTATGGTCCTGCCACTCAAACTCACAATGTGGGAACACTTCACCATGAGGTCACAGCCTAAGTGGAGCCTGTGGCCAAGAAGTAGAGGGCACACATTCATTTCTGCAGCACAGACACTGCATAGTTGGCACCCCCATAAGGGTCCAAATCATCTCTCTCCTGCTCATATAAGTTCAAAAGGTAAGTGCGGTTCAGCTGAAACATCCCCACAACCGGTTGACCAGAGAGGGAGTCCAGGTACAGTCCAGCACAATACCTACATGAAGCACGCAGTAGTCGGGGTACCTGGATCTGGCGCGCAGCAGTCTCCCTCCTCCTGTGCAGCTCCTCCAAATGACCAAAGTCACAAACAGCCAGCTCCACACCACTCTGCACAATCTCCATCTCTCAAACCCTCACAGGTGTCCTTAATGATGTTTGGGTATATGTAGGGAAGTTTATGAATAAAATTGAGGACACCTGTGTGAAAATTTACCATTTCTGCATTTGACCAAAGTTGCTTTTGGGTCAATTCGCCCATAAGAACCTGGTCTGCATCACTGGCGATTTTTAGATACTTTTGAAAGCAAATTTCGTTAGTGCATACCATTAAATAAGCGATTTGTATACTTTTCAATGCGAAAACATCTGGATGCGGAAAAAATACAAATTTAAACCAGCAAGTGGTAAAGTGCGAGTTATCGCACAAAATGTGCGATTTACATGACTTAGCGCACTCTATTAAGTAAGCGGCTTCGCCAAAATGTGCAAAAACGCCATTTTGTTGCCTAAATATCGCACAGATTCAACTAGCACATCCTATTAAATGTCACCCTCATTCTTTTATTTACCCTAGGAATAAATTTATCAGTGACCTCCTGCAGTATTTTTTTTTAAGTTTGCCACCTTTTAGTAGTATCCATATCTCTAAATAATTGTTTCCAGTTTATATACTTTAAGGACTCCTCAAACTTACCAGTTTGCTTTGAAATTTAAGGACCTACTGTAGTTGCTAAAATATAATTATCTTTGTTAAAATTTAATCATATTGTGTTCCCCAAGGTCTCCCTTATGGTTATGCTAGTAAGAATGTCCCCATTGCTGCTTAGCAAGAGATCCAGGATATTGTTATTTCTGATTGGACTGTCAATAAATTGATAAATAGTGGTATCCAATAAAAAAAAATCCTTAGCGGTACTACTTGGCCCATCTTTCCAATTTATTTCTGGTTAAAGTCACCCATAATAATCTATTATTAATCATTAATAATATAATAGTCTATCTAATAATTTACACCCCTACAGAAGACTGCAGCATTTATTTTTTGCTAAGGGCACTGTACATGATGTTCTGCATCACAGTATGCCCATTCATCAGCCCCAGTGTTCAATACTTCTGAAAAGTGCCAGATGCACCAAGCTTCAAAAAATGATAGAATGGAGAGTGTTAAACAACCGGCCAATCAGCTCCCATGTTACAGATCAAGTTTGAAAAATGACAGTTTGGAGCCTTTGGCTTGTTGTTTATCACTTTCCACTCTATCCCTTTTTTGAAGCTTAGAGCATCTGACCCTGAAAGTGAATATTTTTGATAACCATGAGCCCCACCTGTTTGTTTTTCTTATTCCTGAAAATTAGACCCTTAGTTAGTTTGTCATTGCATGCCAGTCAGCAGAATATTTCCCCAGTATGTATATATATGGCACCAGTGCTAGAAAAAAGGCAAATGTGAGACTGAACTCTTCAGATTAGGCTGCCCAGTGACATGACTGACACTTATGTTGCGTGTTCAGTGTAGAAACTACAAATGAAAGCATTAGAGTGAAACTGTATTTTTGATTTATTATATCATGGTCTTTATAATGTTCAGTCATACAGTAGCTTGGCATATTAAAAATAAACATTTGCCATGTTAGTTACAAACTCAAACTGACTACCTAATACCTAAAATTAAGAAGCTTATTTTCTAAGAAGGTTTAGACTCTAGTGAATGTAAATATATTCTGAAGATGATTCACCGTCATTAACTTTGTTTATTAAAGGAAATAAGTGTTTCCATATACGAGATAGCAAATTGCAGGATTTTATACACACTGTGTTCTCTGAAGCAAGGCTTCCTGTCTGATTCAATCAAATGCATTCACTTACATTCGTGTCATGCTTCTGCCTCTCGTTTTAACTGGGGTTTTGTTTTTACCTAATTATTTCAACATTTCCTATGATATCTTCTGTTTCTTCAATACAGACTTAATTTCCTCAGAGAGCCAGTTAGCACTATGAGTTGTTATGTCCTTTGTTCTTTCAGTATTATTGCTCTGCTGTCATACTTCTACATGGTATAGTAGCATATACACCATAGGCAGGCTCACCGCACCTTCTGACATTTCCCTGCACGCTTTGTGTAGACATAACACAGGATTTGATGCTGTAGGAAAATTGAGGCATAACAGATAAAATGCACCATTGCTTCCCTGAAGCTATGCTCATTACAAGAAAATGCTTTGGTTTGGGATATTTGGAAACTGAACAATGTGTAACTTTAAACTTATGACAGCGATATTCACCAGATGGAAACCTTTGATTATAAAATTGTAACTGCCCTAGAGGGAAACACTGATTTACTGAAGAAACTTTATCACTGTCAAAAGACAGACAAAGTTTATAAATATACATGCCCAAACTCAAGTATGGTTGCTGCTGTACTGCTTTTATACAGTGCTTGTATGTATGTATATGTGTGTGTGTGTGTATATATATCTCTATATAGATGGATAGATATATATCTATCTGTGGGAAGGACCGGCACTCGCTCCTTACAATGCCCTTCTTTGCTGAGGTGCCTTCCAAATAAGAAACAATAATCCAAAATAGAAATGGCTGCACTTGGAGACTGTGTAAAATAAAAAAATCGGTACTCTTTACTTAGAAGGGCGCCCATCATGGCCATCTCGGGCATTGAATGCACTAAAAAATCGGGTGCGATGCGACCGACGAGATGCCCGAGATTTCCCATAGGGAACAATGTTAAATATCTTAATTGACCCGATTTTCCTGTTCAATGCCTCAATTGACCCAATTTTTCCATAGGAAACAATGTTAAATGGGCCACAGAGGCCAAATAGGCACCCTGAAGTGTATAAAAGCCACCCGAATTGTTAACGCCACCCCACGATCAACGTCAACCCGAAGCGTGGCGAGCGCAGCGAGCCCGCGAGGGGCGGCGGTATGCGTCCTACGACCTTTTCATACCCCCACTGTCCACGTCGGCGTGGAGTTGAGAATAGAAAGTGTGGCGAGCGCAGCGAGCCACCGAGCCTGAAGCGTGGCGAGCGCAGCGAGCCCCGCGAGGGGACGCGGATACCTTCACAGGTATCCGCGTCCCCTCGCGGGCTTCACAGCTGTCCGCGTCCCCTCGCAGGGATCGCTGCGCTCGCCACGCTTCGGGCTCGGTGGCTCGCTGCGCTCGCCACACTTTCTATTCTCAACTCCACGCCGACGTGGATAGTGGGGGTATGAAAAGGTCGTAGGACGCGTACCGCTGCGCTCGCCACGCTTCGGGTTGACGTTGATCGTGGGGTGGCGTTAACAATTCGGGTGGCCATTATACACTTCAGGGTGCCTATTTGGCCTCTGTGGCCCATTTAACATTGTTTCCTATGGAAAAATCGGGTCAATTGAGGCATTGAACAGGAAAATTGGGTCAATTGAGACATTTAACATTGTTCCCTATGGGAAATCGCGGGCATCTCGTCGGTCGCATCGCACCCGATGTTTTAGTGCATTCAATGGCCGAGATGCCCGAGATTTTTTACTAACGATGCCCACGATCAAAATCGTGGGCGCCGTTCTAAGTAAAGAGTACCAAAAAATCTCTTTATATAAGCATAACAAGTTGCAAAAAATGAACCAACGTTTTGGGAAACTCCCCATTTTCTAGGTGCAGAATGTGAGAAAACCATCCTTAGCTGGGAAGGTGGTTACCCTCGGTGGGATTAAAATCACTCGGGAAGACAAGAATATGTCAAAAATAAGTCTTTATTATGACAGCACAACCGAAGATGCTCACATGGGGCATTATTCTGGTTCACTCGGTTGGATGAGCCGAACCGAACGCACCGCACACCCACAAGGTGAGCGAAGACATGCCTACAAGGCCTCTGCATCCGTTCGGACGGACCACCACATAAGAGGGAGTGGCGTGGTTCTGAATTAACACAACCGTGTATGGACGGAACTCACAAAGTTTGCTCGGTCTTTCAGCATCCGGACAGCCGACCAAACGGAACTCATGCTTCAAACCCTATAAACAATTAGCCAAACTCTTTGGTCTTTATTACTTTCAATTAAATGCTTTTCTACCCAAATTGCAATTTATATTAACCCTTGCAACATTTATAAGTATTCTTTAGAATGTTGCATTGCCCAAACTACCTGCATTTCTGTGTCCCACAATTTTACATACTGCAATGACCTTTGTACCACTACAATCTAATGTTTAATCAACACCCCTTCAATTTGTATAACTGCCACAGTTGTGTACCCATTATGTAATCTACATCTAATATTTTTCATAAACATTACACAAAATAAATAAATGTGTTGCATTTTTGATTATTCAAATATTGTGTCATGCAATGCTGTCACTTCCATATACTATATGTTACGGTTCTGTAGGTGGTCAGAAGACCTGCTCCCTGACTCTGTTGCTCCAGTCTGACGTCCACGAGATACGTGCGGAGCTAGTCTTCTCCTGTACCCGTCTCGGCTGAAGGGCGAATTATGTCCGCCCCACTCCGCTACAGGCAGGTTTTATGTTCAGGACAACGTATCTGAGGAGGCAGACCAGCAGCAAAAGGACCTCTAACTAAACCTGACCTGCCCAAATGGTGTAATATAATAAAATATAAATGGCAACAATGCTCAACGATGGAATATAATGAATACTGCAAAGCACAAGGGTAACTGGCAGGGTGCACCCCTGACTTATCTGCAACTAATGCTGACAGCAGGTTCAGGCTAGGACACTGCAGGCTGGATGAAGCAGGTACTGCGGACTGAGGTGACCAAGGACCAGGTACACACAGACTGAGGCACAAACAAAGCTGGCACACATGACGCTGGATACAAGGTGCTGGGACCGGGAACACTCTGGAAACGAGGGCTGGCAGCAGGTTCTGGCAAGGACATTGCAGGTACTGAGGACTGAGGCACAAACGAAGCTGGCACACAGGACGCTGTACACAAGGTGCTGGGACCGGGAAGACTCTGGAGCACAAACATAGAGGGAATACACGGCAGGATACACAAAGCTATCAGTAAGCTATAACCGGCCGTGACTGCATGCTGAGAACCTCACTAAATCTCCTTGCATGCAGCCACACCCAAGCAGCAGGGAATGCAAGAAACTGAGGAAGCTGGATCCACAAAACCCGGAGTACAGATCCAGGGAAAACATGCAAACTGCAAACAGAATAAGAAAAACTACACATTTACACCGATCCGCTGGAGGCGGATCTTAACAGTACCCCCCCCCCCCTTGAAGAGGGGTCAAGGGACCCTGATACCAGGTTGTAACAGTGCCCCCCTCTCAAAGGTGGCCTTAGGACACAACACGACCAGACAAACAGATAAGACAAACAGGACTACTTCATAAACCATAGGGCCTGTATACACTGGATATCCATCAATCTCAGACACAAATTCTGAGTCTGAATCTGAAAAAGCATCTAACCTGGATTCCAGCGCTCTAGATGGTGATAATTCAGGAAGATATCTGTAAGAGGGAGACAAAAAGGCACACCCAGTGGAAATAGCTATGGGCTGGGCCTTTTGCACTGACTGGCTCGAGTGCTTCACTGGGGTAATGGCACCAGTAACCCTCACATGAGACCCTTGAGGCTGTGACTTTAGGGACCCCCTTAGAGGTTATGGCCTTCAGTATCTCTTGTAGTTCTAAGACCAGTGAGAGCCTTTCTGAAATAGTGGCCTTAGGGACCTCGGCAGAGGCAGCGACTAACTGAGGCTGTGGGCCCCCACTTGGGGCTACAAACTGAGGTTGTGGGCCCCCACTTGGGGCTACAAACTGAGGTTGTGGGTTCCCCACTTGGGGCTAGAAACTGAGGTTGTGGGCCCCCACTTGGGGCTAGAAACTGAGGTTGTGGGCCCCCACTTGGGGCTACAAACTGAGGTTGTGGGCCCCCACTTGGGGCTACAAACTGAGGTTGTGGGCCCCCACTTGGGGCTACACAGGCTTGAACCCCCTCTGGGGCAACACCGGCTTGAACCCCCTCTGGGGCAACACCAACTTGAACCCCTTCTGGGGCAACACCAACTTGAACCCCTTCTGGGGCTGCAGCCTTCGAGACCCCACTCGGGGCTGCGGCCTTCGGGACCCCACTCGGGGCTGCGGCCTTCGGGACCCCACTCGGGGCTGCGGCCTTCGGGACCCCAACATCAGACTCGCTCGACGGGCTGCCAGAAACACAGCGGATCCCCGGTACCTGAGTTGCTCAGCGGGCCCCCGGCGTCAGACCGGCTCGGCGGGCCCCCGGCGTCAGACCGGCTCGGCGGGCCCCCGGCATCAGACCGGCTCGGCGGGCCCCCGGCATCAGACCGGACCGGCGGGCCCCCGGCATCAGACCGGACCGGCGGGCCCCCGGCATCAGACCGGACCGGCGGGCCCCCATTTCCATCTCCCTCCCAGGCAGTTTCTCTCTCACTCCTGCTGGCACCCTTCCCTCTCTTACTCCTCCCTCCTGCCTCTGGAACTCTCTCTATGTCCCCCATTAACCATTTCTTCCTCTCTACTTCTGACACCCTCTTTCTGGCTCACCTGTCTGCTATCCTCCTAGAGGGCATTGTAGTGGGTTCAGTATGATTTCCTGGCAGCCAGGATCCCGGCAGGGGAGAGGGGTTTTGCCTTGCTCACCACAAAGTTCTATTTCCCACTATGGGGGTCATGGGAGAATAAACCCTGTGTGCCGAGGTTCCGGATGGAGGTAATATCACAGTCAGAACTTTAATGTTGTCATCCTGACCCCCGTGTTCCCGACTGTCGGCATATTAACTCCCCCCTAAAGTGACAATGGTGATGGGGTGAGGTCTTTCAAGATTCTGTTATTGGGGCCCACAAAGTTATATTTACTCCCCTGTTCTGATCCCCAGCAGGCAGTGCAGCAGTGTTCATGTGCTGGCGTAAGTGACGCTGGTGCGACTGCAGGCCTTGACTGGGTTGTGTGGCTGGCTGGAGGTATCCAGATATGGAGTGCAGTGACATGAGATAAATCCTGTCCAGTGCATCTCCCCAAAAGCATGTTCCTTTCAACCACACAAAGGCCAGGTTAGTAGCTACTACACACACCCATGTAGCCTAGCCCTATCCATAGACACACTCCTGAAGCCTAACCCTATCTATACACACACATACACACACCTGTAGCCTAACCCTGTCCATACACTCACACAGGCATAGCCTAACCCTATACATACACACACCCATAGCCTAACCCTATCCATACACTCACACACACACACACACACACACACACACACACACACACACACACACACACACACACACCCATAGCCTAGCCCTATCCATAAACACACACAAGCATAGCCTAACCCTATCCATACACACACAGGCGTAGCCTAAACCTATCCATACATACACACATACACACACACCTATAGCCAAACCCTATCCACACACACACACACCTGCAGCCGAACCCTATCCATACACACACCTATAGCCTAACCCAATCCACACACACACACACACACACACACACACACATACACCTCTAGCCTAACCCTATCCACACACACACACCTGCAGCCGAACCCTATCCATGCACACACACCTGTATCCTAACCCTATCCATTCACCCCCCCCCCCTCCCGCAGCCTTACATTAGTCTTTCCTACCCCCTGGCCTGCAGCATAACTGTGTTATGCAAATCTCGTGAGGGGACGTGGTCAGCCGGGAGGGTAGGAATAGTGATATACGAGGTGGGAGTATGCCCTCCCCCTTGGATGACTACATCCCCCTCACAAGATCCCATTAGGGCTGCTAAGAGACATTTCCCAGGCTGGTTTAAATCCCCAATCTGCCCCTGCACTAACCTAACCCTTTATTCTGAAAAAACCCCACCACACGTTCAGCAACATGTATTCATTATCCTTCACTTTATTCCACACATAAAAATGCAATCACACATGTGTATACAGTATACACCTATTTCCCTTACCATAACACAATACACAAACATATCCCTGCGGGATGGGTGCAGGGCAATGTCTTGCGGCTCAGCTGTTGTTACTTCCGACTCAGGAAAGGGAACATTGCACCTCACAGTGATGTTGTGCAGGAAGCAACACACCCCCACAATCCTTGCCACCATTTCTGGGGAATATTGCAGGTCGCCACCAGTGCGGTGGAGCACACGAAAATGGCCCTTTAACAGGCCATGTAAGACTCCTGTGGGCCTGGTGTTGGGGAACTGTAAGGATTAAGCAGCAGGGGTATCCGGAGTCACCCAGAATCCACGCATCACGGCCTTCCAACTCTTGAAGTCTTTGCCAGATCTCGGTCTGTCGGATAACATGAGAGTCATGGGCACTTACAGGAAAGTTGGAATTAAATGCAAATATTTCCATGGATGGGCCACATACCACCATCTCATTGAGCGAGTGATTACAGTAGATCCGCTCACTCCGTGATGGTGGTACGAATGGTACATGGGTTTCATCCACAGCCCCATCACAGTAGGGAAGACAGCAAGTTGTTGAAATGCCAGCTTACTCCTATCAAGGGTATCTTGGGTAAAGGACATGGCCATGAAGTGCCCCTTGCGCCTAAACATAGCAGACATCACACGCCTCAGGATTCTGCTGAAAGCAGGCCGGGATATCCCAGCAAGTACTGCCACTACTTGCTGGAAGGATCCTGAGGCACAGAAATGCAACACCGCCAACACCTGGGTGAGTGGCGGTATTGCTGTCTTGAGCCGATGATGAGCTTCCGGATCACTCTCAATTAAAGAAAGAGCCTCTAGAATAACATGTGGGGGTAACCTGTACCTAAAAAGAAAAAGAAGAAAAGAAACTCGGGTGGGGTGCACTCTTAATCCCCAAAATGAAGTTGCTTAATTAAGATGCTTACATTTATTTTGGTACTTGTGTAGTTTCACGGCGCCCGATATATCTAACGTGATATCGGCCGATATATCGGATGCGATATATCGTATGTGATATCGGGCGATATATCGATGCGATCTTATGCGATTTTTTACCTGTTCATAACCCCACTATCCACTACACATGGAGTTGATTTTATACAGTGTGGCGAGCACAGCGAGGCGAGCGTAGCGAGCCCTGTGAGGGGACGTGGATTACTGCGCTCGCCACACTATATAATATCAACTCCATGCATAGTGGATAGTAGGGTTATGAACAGGTTAAAAATCGCTTTGGATCGCATCGATATATCGGCCCAATATCACATCCAATATATCGGCCGATATCGCATCAAATATATCGGGCGATGTGAAACTACACAAGTACCTTTATTTTTCATTATTTTATATTTTTAGTATTTTTTAATGCTGTGTATAATAACTTAAATATTGAACCTTTAGTTATGAGGCTTTAAAGTCCAGTGTGACTTCAAAAATAATTTTTGGTTTAATTAATGTGGAACTGGTATAGATAATATTAGTGGGTTTGTTAATTCTGTACTGAGTTGACCATCATATATCCTTAATACCAATAGACCATTGACATTACAGGTGTTTACTCAATCAATTTGAGTCTACAACATGGGGAAAGGTAGATTGGGAAAAAGAACCTGTGCACCAGTACCACTTTTGAATTATATAGGGTGTGTATATGATGTACTTATGTAATAATGTCCACTATTTTATAGTATCAACTATGCACTATGCATTGATAGATGATGTGGAGGTGCTCCCCTGAGAGTAAGAAATGATGCAAAAAGAGAAAAGAAAAAGTACTCTCTATTTTTGGGGGCACGCTTTTGAATTTAAAACTTAACGTTTATTTTATAATTTCATTAAAATAGATTAAGACATGAGAAGACAGACATACAGAAAACATGTACAATTCCTGAGACTCCAATACACAGAGTTCTCTGTTAATTATTGAGGTACCACGATATATGGAGTGGACCGCGAATCTTAAGTTATTATGGTGAAATACCTTTTTTTTGCACCGAGGATTCTTAATTTTTCAGGCCGTTATAGTTTACTATTGACAGGAAGATTTATTGATGTAAAGAAAAAAGGAAAAAAGAGAAAAGAAAGAAAAGAAAGAAGAAGAAAAAAGAGAAGAGAGAGAAAAAGAGAGGGAAGGGAGGGAGGGAAGAGAGGGAAGGGGCGGAAAAGAGAGGAAGTGAAAAGGAGAGATGGATAAGAACCGATTTGAGTGTTAGTACACCCCTGCAGTTTGTTTGTGGT
This sequence comes from Crinia signifera, assembly GCF_055691185.1. NCBI lineage: Eukaryota > Metazoa > Chordata > Amphibia > Anura > Myobatrachidae > Crinia > Crinia signifera. Next base: position 135,487,078 of record NC_139219.1, read on the forward strand.
CACGGTGACTGCTGCTGATTGCTCTGTATGTCTGGCCAGACCAGACTGTGCAATTGAGCGGGTCTTACCATGCGACAGTTGCAGATAAGGGTGTTAGATAGTTGGGCTGTAGCCAATCAGGGAGTCGCCCACTCTAACAGAGAGGGAATTACAGCCCAACTATCTAACACCCTTATCTGCAACTGTCGCATGGTAAGACCCGCTCAATTGCACAGTCTGGTCTGGCCAGACATACAGAGCAATCAGCAGCAGTCACCGTGACCACAAACAAACTGCAGGGGTGTACTAACACTCAAATCGGTTCTTATCCATCTCTCCTTTTCACTTCCTCTCTTTTCCGCCCCTTCCCTCTCTTCCCTCCCTCCCTTCCCTCTCTTTTTCTCTCTCTTCTCTTTTTTCTTCTTCTTTCTTTTCTTTCTTTTCTCTTTTTTCCTTTTTTCTTTACATCAATAAATCTTCCTGTCAATAGTAAACTATAACGGCCTGAAAAATTAAGAATCCTCGGTGCAAAAAAAAGGTATTTCACCATAATAACTTAAGATTCGCGGTCCACTCCATATATCGTGGTACCTCAATAATTAACAGAGAACTCTGTGTATTGGAGTCTCAGGAATTGTACATGTTTTCTGTATGTCTGTCTTGTCATGTCTTAATCTATTTTAATGAACTAATAAAATAAACGTTAAGTTTTAAATTCAAAAGCGTGCCCCCAAAAATAGAGAGTACTTTTTCTTTTCTCTTTTTTTCAATCAATTTGAGATAAGGATTTAATCATAGGTCAACAAAATCATAAATCAGAAAAAACAGACAAAGAAAGTATATACATTTTACCATAGATACATATATACAACTGTACAAATCTACAAATCTCCTCTCATAATTATAATATCACTGCAATGTGGCGCCTACCTAGTTCTCCTATTGTGGATTCTATACTATTTTCTGGCTTTTCTAAGTTTGTACAAGTGGCAACAATGTATTTTCATTGAAAACAGTTTCAAAAAGGTAACCATTCAATTAGAATCTTGAAAGATATATTGTGTCCCCTGCATGAGAGGGGACTTTGTAATGAGTTATGCACTGTCACTTAATTGTACACAGGTTCTCTGCATGTCAGAATCATTCAGAATTGCTGTGTATTAAGTCGGCACAATTCCAGCAGAACAGCATTCACCAAAATATATGCCAAATTTAAGCAGTAATTATCACACTACAGCTTGTAATTCCTGAGGGTGTGATGCAATGTTCAATTAAATAGATATGCCACAACCAATTCAGCGCAGAAACCAGTAATTGCATATCTCTCTGCTACTTGGGGCAGCACGGATGGTGTAATGGTTAGCATTACTGCCTCACAGCGCTGAGGTCATGGGTTCGATCCTCACCATGGCTCTAACTGTGCGGAGTTTGTATATTCTCCCCGTGCTTGCGTGGGTTTACTCCGGGTACTCCGGTTTCCTCCCACAATCCAAAAATATACAGATAGGTTAATTGGCTTCTAACAAAAATTCACCCTAGAATGTCTGTGTGTGTGTACATGTGGTAGGGAATATAGATTGTAAGCTCCACTGGGGCAGGGACTGATGTGAATGTTAAAATATTCTCTGTAAAGCGCTGCGTAATATGTATGCGCTATATAAGAAACTGTTAATAAATAAATAAATAAATACTATCTCTCCGCTGTCCTGACAAACACCGATAATGAGCACAAGATGTCATAAACCATTCAATTGGATGTTTACAAGACAGAGGCAATAACTACTTGTACAGCTACCCACTAATTAGAATTTAATGAATCAGCCACTAATATAAGTCTATTTTATAGTACAACTCAATAGATAAATAATGGCAAACAATAGTTTTTCAACAGTAATGCCACAAGTGATTAGGCGCAAATGATACTAAGACTGATACTGATACTGTACTAAGACAAACCGCAGCATGTGCTGCTGCCATAATTGCAGTGTAAAATAGAGAAAAAGAATAAGGACTGCGCCCCTGCACTCAAAACATGACCGGCACTTGGATAGCAATGTGCCGTTCTGCAGGGAGGGGGTCCTTGGTTACAAGTCCCATGAAGCAGGTTGCGGGATCCCCTGGTGCCGGTATAGAATTCAACTCCCGACTCGGAGATCGCTCTGATGGTGACCATGGTGTGTGCGCTCACGTGACCGATTCATGTGACGTATGTTTCGCCTGGGCTTGATCACACGGCAGCGTACCTCAGCTGCTCTGTTGTGAATCTTTATGTATGTGAATAACCAATCACCACAGCTTTTTGTCTGAGTGACATCTGTTGATATAATCAGCTTGTGTATATTATTTGTGTTTTATCTTTATCTCTAAATTACAATAGTAAGCCATCTATTAGGAGTTAATTATGTTAAATTACCGTCAATCACCCCAAAAACTTTTTTTTAAATTTGGTTATAACTAATCTTGTCGCCATTCTTATTATATATTATATTTTTATTTCACAGTTTTTATGTTACTATGCTTTCTATCAGATGGGCATTTTTTTCTTATTTAAAGGAGTATCACCTTTTTGTATTATTATTGTTTTATCTTTGTATATTTTGTTGTTTTTTATTTTTAATACATTTTTTGTATTTTTAATTGTGTTCTAATCAGAACATATCTCTTAGTGTAATTCGGTTTCTTCTACTACTCAGTGGTATAAGACCTTATAAATATTCTTAAGGATTATATGTGTTAAGATTCAGTGTGTAATATATTTATATATATATATATATATATATATATATATATATTTCAAAACGAAGCTCTAGGACACTGGCGCATTGAGTTACCCTATGTACAGAGTGGAAAGTAATATTTGGGAAACCTTTAGGATTTTCAGGGTATGGCTGACAAATCTAAAGGATGGCAAGCCAATTCTCTGTGCACCGACTTGGTAAATCGGATGGGCTTTTTGGATGGAGAGTATGGGGAGAATCTAGGCACCTTAAATGGTACAATATCTCTTATGAGAAGAATTTATGCATATGTTCAAGTATTTCTCATAAAAAAAGGTATTTATTACAACAAAGTGAAGGTAAAGGTGTATATATATATATATATATATATATATATATATACACACAATCATAAAGTACCTAATAGAGGGGTATTCCACATAAAAAAACAGATATATACAAAACTTTGAGGTTGGTCAGGATGGGGGGGGGGGGGGGAGGGAACGGGGGAACAGATGGGGTATGACAAATGATATATACTTAAAAACAATATAAATTAAAAAATATATATATTTCAAGAGGAATTAGAACCAGAATTGGTACTTAGCTGGGTAAAAGATAGCAGGCAGTTTTTTATAAAAAAGGAAGTCCTTTTCCCTAGTTAAAAACTAGGAGGCAGAGCAATAGTCTCAGGGCTCAATAGCAGGAAGGATTGGAAGGTGGTCCCTTCTTTATATCTTTATATTACATTATATTACGTGAATGGGGTGCAAGCATGAGGGGCAATAGCTAAGATTGCCAGGCGGTGAATTAGATTGAGCAAATTATAAAGGTGAAAAAAACAAAAAAAGCGTGAAAAAAATACCGTGATTAGGGAGATTGTAAAGGAAAAGGAATCTAAATTATTTTATTTTCTATACTTTATACTCTATGATATTAAATATCAATTTCTAATCCTTTATAGGAAAATGTTTATGTATGTGAGTATTTACTATAATTCCTAATAATAGTTGTGGGTGAAGGTTGTGGTATTCTTATTCTCCCAAATGCGCATGAAGTAAAATTTGTGTGTTGGAATGGAATTGTGGCTAGTATATAGAATAATAATTTAATATATAAAGGAATGAAAGACTTGAATAACATTCTTGCTTTGGTATCTAAAGAGATTAAAGACTTAGATTGGCATCTCTGTTATTTCTAAGGCAGGAATCTAAGTGGTGCCTAAATTGGAATTATCAGGTAAGGAACACTCCATAATTGATTTATAATTCATGCCTTGTGGACTTAGTGTTCCCAGCTCAAATGTCCGCTGGCTTTCTTTCTTGAGTAAGGCCTCCGTAAGATCTCCTCCTCTGATGCCCAAACTGATTTTCTCCAATCCACAGACTTGGAAATCTTTGAGAGAACCACCATGTTTTGTCACGAAATGTCTTGCGACTGACGTTATTTTCTTGTTGTTCTTCAAATCTGTTTCCCCATTTTGAATGGTCCCTACATGTTCCAACACTCACTGTTTAAGGGGACGAGTCGTCATCCCGACATTCCTTTGCCCACATCCACATAGTATGCAGTATACAACGCCCTCCGTCTTACAGTTGACATAATCTCGGAGTTGTGTAGGTTTGCCAAATCTGTCAATGTGATCCCTTGTTGTCATAAACTGACAGGCTTTGCATTGACCACATGGATAGGTCCCTTTTATTCGATTTGGTGATGGTAAAGTTCTTATAAAGTGGCTTTCAACCAATCGATCTTTCGATTTGGTGATGGTAAAGTTCTTGTAAAGTGGCTTTCAACCAATCGATCTTTCAAGTTTCTGGCTCTGCACCAACTCATTGAATCTTTCGGGCCTAACTTTTTTGATAGTGTTGGATCTAATAGTAATATAGGCCAATGTCTCTGTATGATCTCTTTCACAGTTTTCCATTCTTGGCAAAAATCACCTACAAAGCATATTGTGTTATCTGCATCCTTTCTTTCTTTTGATTTGAAGATCAAGGTCTCTTGATCCGACTTCAAAGAATTTCTCATTGCTTTTTTTGTGGATGTGTGACTATAGCGCCTTTCTCGTAAGAGTAAGGTAAGTTCTTGACTTTGGATCTTGAATTGTTGCTCCCCTGAACAATTTCTTCTAAGTCGTAAGAACTCCCCTTTTGGAATTTTTTCATCTGTGGGTGGGAAGTAGGCACTTGTTTGATGTAACAGGGTATTTGTAGCAGTGTCTTTTCTATATAGTCGAGTTGCCAATTTGTTGTGTTCATCTTTATAGATTTTTAGATCTAAAAATGCCAGTTCTTCTTGGCTTATAGTATGGGTAAATCGGAGATTTAAGTTGTTGATGTTTAATTGCTGTATAAAACTGTAGGAGTAGTGTCTGATCTCCTTCCCAAATGAGGAAAATGTCATTGATGTATCTCAACCACATCACGACATGTGATGTATATTTTTCATTTGCTTCATTTAACATTACCTCTTTCTCCCATTTGCCTAGGAAGATATTGGCATAGGTGGGGGCACAAGCCGCCCCCCATAGCTATGCCCCTCACTTGCAAGTAAAAGCGATCATTGATTGTAAAAATATTGTGATGTACTATGAACTTTAATAGTCTTATAAGAAATTGTTGGAAAGGTTCATGTCCCTCTACATCCATAAAGTATGTAACAGCTTATATTCCCTGATCATGGTTTATTGAGGTATATAGAGCCTCTACAACCAAATATTGGTTATCATCCAGACTGATATCATGTAGTCTCCGTAATACATTGGCTGTATCTTGCACAAAGGAAGGTAAATTAAAAACAAAGTGTCTTAAATGGAGATCAAGAAATGTGCATGCCTTTTCTTTGCGGTCGCCTTTTCCCGACACAATAGCCCTACCCGGCGGATCATCAATTTTCTTGTGCACTTTTGGCAGCATGTTATATGTGGGCATTGTGGTATTATTACTTTGTAAATACTTGTATTCTTTAGCTGTAATGGTTCCATCTGATTTGGCCTCATTAACAATTTTGTGATATTGTTTTTTATAATTCTCCATTGGATTAAATAGAGTAGATCTATAATATTTCACATCATTCAGTTGATGATAGGCTTCTTTCAGATATTTTTCTTTGGGCCAGATAACAACATTGCCACCCTTATCACTGGGTTTCACCACCACATCCTGCCATTCCTGTATCTCCTTAATAGCCTTTCTTTCCTGTGCACAGATATTAATTTTTTTTTAATGGATGTTTATTACAATGAATTTGATCGAATTCTAGAGATATGGAATTCATGAAGATCTGATTTTCTGGACTGATGTTGTCAGTAGGGAAGAAGGTTGATTTCAACTTTGCTTGCGGTCTGCTGGTACTTGTAGTTTTTAATTGTGAACTTGATGTTGATTCTGTATCTTGTTCTTCTAGTGCTAATAAAGCTTCTTGTTCTAGTTCGCTCAATACAGAATGTGGAGATAGTTGGTAATTGACCAATCTTTATCATACATTTTGGTTAACATCAAATTCCTGCAGAACAACTTCAAATCCCGTTCCCATTTAAATCTCTCAAATTGTTGCGTCGGAGAAAATGACAGTCCTTTGCCCAAAATGTCCATTTGAGTTTCATTTAGTGTGTGTTCATACAGATTTATCACTTTTAATTTCCGAGTAGTCGGAACTTGAGATATTTCACTCCCGGGATTATCTTCAGCACTTGGGTTTGCACATGTTAATACTTGGGGGTTATCTCTTGGGATCAGAGTCTCCGCGTAGTTCTTATTGGGTAGCGTTGTTGTGATGTTGACTTCAAATGTTGTTGACTATTTGAGTCTTCCGCTGCCCCCCTTCACTTTCCTCTTCCTCGTTTTTGTTTTCCCCTCCCCATCGGGTTGTCCCCTAAAAAATGCTGGTTATAACTTGGTCCTCCTCTCTGGTATCTCTCCACAATCAAAAATCAATCAAAATCATTACTCTCTTCTTCTTCTTCTGAGGTCTCCAATTTAGAAGAAGAGTACTGTTCCTGCACCCTATTTTTAAATTGGGTTTTTGGTCTTCCATTCCATTTAAATATTTTACCAGAGGAGAAGTCCTTCTTGTCCCTTGCAAATTTTTTGCTCATAATTTTTAAGATCTTCTTTGTTCTTCTCAAAGCATTTTTGGAACCTGTACCCTGTAACCTGTACTTAGTAAGTACCTCATCATCGAGCATCCCAAAGAGGGTCACCCGTGAGCAGAAGATTCTAGCATGACCTGGCCTCCTTTTGCGCAGAGTGGGTGGAGCCGCACGTTACCCCTGCCCATGCACAACATACACCATTGCAGCTTCTGATAGCTTGTTCATCTGTTACAGTAGCAGCATTTATGAAAACAAATGTGCCTGGAATACTGAATCCTAGCCAGCGTTGAAAAGGCAAAAGTGTACACAGGTAACATGCAATATGTAGCCAAACAATATATGTAAAAATGATGTCGGGATTGTGAGAAAACCACTTAAAAACACATACAGAAGCATGCTGTAAGAATTAGTAACTTTGAGACAGACATCATATCCAAATTTACCTTGCTAATGCAGACACTGGGACACAACTACATTGCAGGCATCCCATATATATAGGCCCCTTACATGTGTTTGCCATTACATCAGGTTATTAGAGGTGCTCTGTTGTTGGTGGTTTCAAAATCTGGCATGGATTTCTTTATAGCACTGTAATATAGCACCAACACGCACAAATACATATACAGAAACACAAAGTAAGATCTGTCACTTCAACAAATAACTCCATTTAGTACATTTCAATTTGGCCTGTGTGTAATTATTCCATTGCATGTGTGCGTTATTTTCACTGGGTTTTTCGAAGTGTTTTTCACGGCGTGAATGCCGAATGTTATCCGTGTATGTACTTAACGCTGCATGGGAGGATGGGCGGAGGGTTGTTTCAGGGGTACTTATAGAGACACAATCATAAGGTCTCTTTGCTGCTAACATGTCTAGTTCTGAGTCTGACTCTGCTATGGATAGTGGTAGATGCTCAATAAGCTCAGTAATACCACTCAGGTGCATGCAAGGGAGGGGTTAAAACTGAGTAAGTAAAACAAGACATTGGTTCCGCAGCTCACTGAATGGTATTAGTAAATAATCTTGAACACTACATGATAATAGAATTCAAAGATATTGGTTACATATACCTGCGCAGGTGTATGATATGCCCCCAAGCCACGTCAAGGCTTCTCTGTATATTGGGGGTCCCTAGCGCTATATCTAGGAGCACGGTGCGGCATCCAAAAAAACTAGCATAAGCTAGAAAGCACAGTGTGGCATGCCAGTGAAAAACCATAGTGCTAAGATACAGTGTAGCAGCAACAAGTGCTGTAGCGCTGCCTATTGTACGCTCCACCGAGCGAGTGGATGGTGGAGCGTGAGGCCTGGAGCAAGCATGTGACGCCGTGTGCTGTGAGGAGGAGATGGGACTGCGCTGCTGGGGAATGATCAGGTCCTTGCACACACTTGTTGCTGGATAAGCTGCAGGAGGGAGAAGGTCTGCAACACAAGCAGCCAGACACGGAGCTGCCCGGCAAGCTCCGACTACCGGGTGACGTCATCAGGAAGCGCACGCCAGGAGACTGAACGCCGTGGAGCAGAGGCTCCGGCGGCAGGAACATCACAGCTCCCCTAGAAATGAGCACTGACAGTCAGCCCAGCTAAGCGTGAGTGTGAATACCAACTTACACCGCACCTGGTACACAGGCTGAGCCGCATACTATATTAAGACACGACCTGAGGAGGAGGGTGCATAGGTTTACACCTATGAGATTGTAAAGGGGTCAAAAGTTCGCCTGAAGCCTGTTTAGGCTCCCTCCAACCCAGTGCAACAAACTTAACACAAATACTCATACCACGATCCAGTGGTGACTTATTGATTCTGTAAAATCCTCCATACACGGAGGTGAGAATGGACATAGGCTATCAAGCCTATGAGATTGTAAAGGAGTTCTAAAAACTGACGTAAGCCCACACAGGCTCCTTTCTGAACACTAATTCTGATATAATTTTTCATTGCACATCACTCAGGGAGACCGTAGATCCCACCCAAAGGGACCTACAGAGGTTAGAAAGAACCCCCCAAAGAGTTACCTGAACCCCTGTCGGGGATCTCCTTAGGGTGACACGGTTTTAAAAAATTCCCTTAACAGGGGACCCCAAATAGGTGTACATCAAAACACCAATTAAACAAACACCCCAGGTACAAACCTTTTATACATTTTTCACACTATATTGTAATTAAATAAAATACAAATACAGTATATCCACACAAATTCTCTCTTCTCATTCTTCTTCACACACAACAGTGTGTCAAACACAACCCCCTTCTTGGATTCACATCAAATTCAAGAACTCAACTCATACACAGGCAGCGCTTGAGTCCACCCAAAAAGTATTGTTTTGTCATCCATTACATCATGTGTGTATACAGTCAATCTAGCATGGTCCGGTCCAAAGGGAATTTGGCCTGACCATAGGGCAGGTTGGTCATCGCTCTAGTGTGTACCCACCCTTAAGGTGCCCACACATAGATAGATATCAGATCCAATCCGATATCTATCCAATTTCCTTTGAAATCCAAAACACCCCTGATCATGGCCATGATAGATTAAATGATCAGAAGGTTTAATCAATTGTTACGTGTGGCTGCACCCATGCACCCTGCTGCTGGACCTCAGTCACCCCCACCACTGGCAGACATGGAGAGAGGCCGGCGGCAGGCAGGGGATTTCAAATGAATAGGGAGCCCGCTGTTTGGCCGAGAGTGGCTCTCTAGCCTTTCTCCATGTCTGTGGGTGGTGGGGGTGCTGCGGATAGGTGCAGCAGGCAGAGGTGCTGGTGCCAGGACATGGCCACATTGGTCATCATGCCTACACATGGAAAGATGTGGTCATGATCCTGAACGACGGGTCATTCATCTTTCAGCCTGGATAAGTAGGCTCCGCTCGATTAACAACCTGCAGGCTCCCGCATTGAATCTTTATTATGCCCACACACTGGAAGGTGTTTTTTCACTCGTTGTAACTCATAAAAAAAAATGTAATGAAAATGAAGATATACTATTTTCTAAAATGAAAGTACAGTACATTAAAGCAAATGTGATTTTTTTTTTTACTAAACACCACAAAGACATATTTTGTCATTATTGCTTTGGGCTGCAGTAAATCCATTTTCCCAAGATTGGAAAAATCTGAATTCTGCGTTTAGATTTCAAAAAGATATTTGCACTTTAAAATGATAATGTTTTTTTTTTAAAGCAATGTCTCTGTTTAAATACAATTAGTTGGAATAGTACAGGTTGAGTATCCCGTATCCAAAATGCTCGGGACCAGGAGAATTTTGGATAACGGATTATTCCGTATTTCGGAATATTTTTATATTTCAATAATGTATTGAAGTATCTTGCATTTATGCTGTATAAACACATCAAACACATGAAATGCACACAAATATATATTATTTGTTCAAAAAAACAAGGTTTCAAAACATGAAAAAATGTTGTGTACTACTGTATCTCAGATATTGAATTTGAATGCCAAGCAATCATTTTCTTGTACATATACAGTGCCAGTTACATATCATGTCCTCAGTAGTGCTGTTACAATTGTCCCCAGTGAGTTTTTAGCAAAAAAACTTTCTGGAATGTATGGTTTTCGGAATAATTTGGATAACGGATATTCGGATACGGGATACTCAACCTGTATTTATAATGCATTAAGGCCCTTATTCAGATCTGATTGCAGTACAAATTTGTTCTTAAAATGGGCAAAACCATGTGCACTGCAGGTGGGGCTGATGTAACATGTGCAGAGAGAGAGTTACATTTGGGTGGGGTGTGTTGAAACTGAAATCTAAAGTGCAAAGTAAAAATAATGCAGCCGGTATTTACCCTGCACAGATACAAAATAACTCACACAAATCTAACTTTCTCTATACATGTTACATCTGCCCCCCCCCCCCCCTGCAGTGCACATGGTTTTGCCTATTTAAGAACAAATTTGTACTGTGATCAGATCTAAATAAGGGCCTAAATGAGGACATGCTTTTTGTGCTTGGTAGAAGATGGGAGATATTTGGGTTTTAGATTGCCAATGGTGGAAAATGTTATTTCTTTTCAAACAAGTGTACCCCCAAACAGTGATGTGTGGTGAGGTAAATGGATAGGGAGGCACTTGCTAGTATCAGAGCCAGCTTTATTTGAACCCAATCATCTTATCATCTTTATAGTCAAAACTCTGGAGTATGCTGGAGTAGAAAGAGCTGGATTAAGGCTTGGGGGGGCCAGATCATTTAAATCTGGGGGCCCCTAAAGAGCAATATTTGGAATGCAGGGATCAGGATATTTTTGCTCAAACCTTTGGCACATACACGAAAAGGGGGCACAGTCACACATGCTCCCAGTTATATTACCCAGGGTGTGTGTACATCCCTTCTCCAGCTGCTGGGATGGCCCGGCCACGTGAGTATATCAGGGTAGTGCATTCCCTCCCTAAATTTCATCCCTGCGGGACACTGCAGCCCACAAATAAACACATACATACATTAACACACTGAGCTAAAGTGGGGTACAGTCTGCAGCTAGGGTAGGTGCCAGGCCACCCTGCTCCCACCCCTCTTTACATCACTGGTTACACACCAATACACATACATACTGTACATTCATACTGTACAAATTGTTACACACCTAGTCATGCACATACTGTACATTCAGTGGCGGATTCAGGGGGGGGGGCACCCGGGCACGTGCCCCCCCTGTCATTATTTTGTAGCTGAGGACCAGGGCTTTCCAACGAGCCCAGCCCCGTGTCTCTAGCCCCCCGGGAACCGGAGATATCGCCTGGCAAACCTGTAACGTTTTTTCCCCATAGGATAATATGGGACCCGTCAATTCCGACCCCCACCCGGTTCCGACGGCTGCCAGTTCCCGCCCTGGCATCACAGAAGCTTGTGGTTGATATCATTCAATTCCAAATCGCTGGGCCTTCAATATGATACCAGGCTGGTCCAAATCGGTCAATTGGTTCCAGAGATATTGCGTGTAAACCGATTTTTTTATTTTTGAAATGTAATTTCATGGCTGTTCATGATTTTGAGGGCAGATTACTCTGGAACCAAACGTTCCAGTTTCACTGGACCAAAATCATTCAAAGCCCACTCAAAAGTTCTTCAATATAATACTTGTCTCATGTAAATGGGTCAGTTGGTTCCGAAGATATAGCCGGTTAAATGAGATAACTGGTTAAAGGGGGGAGGGGTGGTTTTCTCTCCCCCTCACACCAGAAAATGCAGGGACTAGGCTGGTGTAAAAGGGGCCAACCTGGGAATGCATTTTCTGGTGTGAAAGGGGTATTATTTCAAATAGCCGGGACCTGCAGTGCTCTGAATACAGCCAGGCTCTGCCACTGTCAGTGGCTATCACTTCTGCCTGGCGGCGGCTGTCCCCCATTTACCACGAGCATGTATTCCCCCTTGGCAATGAGCATGTAATCCCACATGGCAACGAGCATGGAACCTCTGGCAAGAGCATGGAACCCTTGGCAATGAGCATGTAGAGAAGCAGCACTTCTCTGCTCTTATGTAGCATAATTTTTAATAGGCATTATGGTGTTTGGCATAATACATAATGGACATCATGCCGTGTAACTTAACGTGTAATGGACATTATGGTGTAAATGTTTAATGCGCACCTTTGGTGGACAATGTCCCTGTTTATGAAGTGTATTGTGAATTTTGGCTTAATCTGTGTGGCATTATGTGAATTCTGGCTCAATCCATGTGGCATTATGTGACTTTTGTCTCAATCCATGTGGCATTATGAGAATTTTGGCTCAATCCGTGTGGCATTATGTGAATTTTTTCCCAATCCGTGTAGCATTATGTGAATTTTGACTCAAGCCATGTGGCATTATGTGAATTTCGGCTCAATCCGTATGGCATTTTATGCATTTGGCTCAATCCGTGTGGCATTATGTGAATTTTGACACAATTCATTTGGCATTATGTGAATTTTGGCTCAATCTGTGTGTGTTATTATGTAAATTTTGGCTCAATCCATGTGGCATTATGTGAATTTTGACACAATCCATGTGGAATTATTTGAATTTTGGCTCAATCCATGTGGCATTATGTCAATTTTGGCTCATTCCATTTGGCATCATGTGTAAGGGGCAAGTATAATGGGGTCTAGTATTTTGTTGCATAATGTGTAGAAGTTGTATATGGTGTTGACACGCCCCCTGTTGAGTGGCCACACACCCTTTTCTGGAGCGCGCCTTCGGCGCGCGCACAACTACATCCTTCACTTTGTCGCCATGGTGGGCCTGCGTACTTTAAATGCCAGGGCCTATTTTTAATTCCATTCCCACCCTCTCCTGCCGCTCTCTTAGCATGTACACTGGCACCACTAACACCGTCCCTCCCCCACCCAAACCCTTTTTTATCATGGTGCCCCCCCTGTCATTTTATCCTGGATCCGCCCCTGTGTACATTTATACCAACACCTACAATATACACATATATCTAGAGTGACACACATTTACAAATAAAGATAGACAGTGTCCCAAGTCTGAGAGCTTCCCCCCTCCCCCCGACTGCACCTCCCTCTTCTCTCTAATGCAGTGTGTAAACCACGGGGGTCCTCTAAGGAGAGGGAGGCCCAGGCAGGACCTCCATCAGTGGGGTGCTATGGGGACTTCTGTCCTGGGCCTCACCGCTCTGATAGAGAAGGGAAGCCCCAAACTGCTCTATTGCAAAGTGACAGCCCCCTTCTCTTGTCTCTGGGAGCTGCCTTTATTTAGAGGTAATAGCTCTGCGCACACCTTCTAATGTAAGAGATTTGTGGTGATGTGTTTACCAGATGGTATGTTGGTGCTGAGAAGTATAACACAGTGGGTACTGTATGTCAGAATAAGTTATTGTGTTAAATAAATCACAAATTCTGCTCTACACAGGGGTTCTATACATACACTGGATCACACAGAGAAAGATGGTGGTGGGGGGACTCTGTGTTTGGGAAATGCACAGAGTGGAGTAACGGGCTGAAGTCTCTGGATAAAAGTCACTGTGGTTAAGGTAAGCCTGTTAAATGTCACCAGGGGCTGGAATCCCTAACCTGCCCGGTGGTGCATCTATCATTTACCTGTTACCTCTCAGGCCGTAACTTCTCACGGAGTCCCTCGCAGCGTGTCTCAGTAATCTTCACCGGCGTCCGCACTGTGTAAGTGCAGCCGGCAACTGGTCCACACTGCTGCAACAGCAGCTCTCGTCACTTCTGGGTTCGGGTGTGGTATGATTCACCGACAGTCGGGATCCCGACAGTCCTTATCCCGACGTCGGGATCCCGACTTCCTGGTCTCAGACAGCGTGGCCAGCGCAACAAAGCCCCTTGCGGACTCGCTGCGCTCGCCACGCTGCGGGCACGGTGGCGAGCTACGCTCGCCACCTATTCTATTCTCCCTCTATGGGGGTCGTGGACCTCCACGAGGGAAAATAGCCGACGGCCGTCGGGAACCCGGCCGTCAGTGTTTTAACAGTCGGGATCCCGACGTCGGGTTAATGACTGTCGGGATCCCGACTGTCGGGACCCCATCCGGCAGCCCTGGGTTCGGCTTGTGGGAGCTGCCTGCCTGCTTAAACAGCAGACCCACCCGGCAGCTGCATAGCACTGTGTCCCGATCATGTAGCTGCAGCATACTTGCTGTATATGCTCACTGTATAAAGGCTGCTCAGGCCGTGTATGTGCAGCCTTATCCGTCCTGTCAGCAATTCAGTTGGAGAGTCTGTAGAGGTGAATCTCTCCTTTGCATGCTGGTCTCCAGCAGCTGAACTCCGTCCTGACCTCACTGACACTATGGGATCAGAATGTTGCTGGAGGACCTGCTGCTGCTGCTGCTGGCTACACATTGATTAACCTCTTCTGTGATGGAAAACACAGCTGAGAAACAAGGTCAGTGATTGTGGGTGGGGGTCACAACCTAAATAAATATATATTATTTAAGTGGAGGTAGGGGTACAAGTTATATAGCAAGAGCAGGGGCACATCTTATATATAGAAATTAAAGGGGTCAGTTAGCACAACTGAAAAATGCAAGGGGGCATGTAGCATAGCTTCAGTTACGTGGTTGCCTGCTATCTTCCTCTTGAACAACCAGTGGAGTTGGCAAGCCCCCACAGGACACAAGAAGCCCCCATGTACCACACAACATGACGTAATGAAGTTGCAGCACCATTGAGTAGACCACTGAGGAGCGACCATATGGGGGGGGGGGGGTGCCTAATTTGACAATCCCAGGCCCCACAATTATGACGGGAGCCTAGGACCAGGGGGACTTAATATGGCTCTGGGAGTATTACAGGAGAGGTTTTGCCTCACCTGTATCACCTGGGTTAGTATGGGGAGCATAGGGAATGTGTAAATATATTTTTAACATGGCACTGGGTGATCACCAGACAATAGCTGCTATGGGACATCAAGGAAGTGACTCCCCTCTTTCAATAAGGTTGCTTTAACATGCCATTATTTTTATCATTTATTTTATTTATAAGGTGCCACAAGTATATTGCAGAGCTGTACATAGGGCACATACTGTAATTAGAACAATACAGGGTACACAGAACTACACATACTGTAACAGTAGATGGTAAGTGGGTAAAAAAGCGGGAGGGAAGAGGACCCTGCTCCAAGGAGCTTACCTATACCTCATTCTATGGAAAGCATATCTTTCCACAATTCATGGTACAGTAATATTGTCTGTTGATCACCATAATTAACTAAGGTATCATATTGCTTCAAAAAGGGAACCTCTCTGTATGGTGGAGATAAGTCAAATTTGTGCCTACAGCCATCAATACAAAACTGATGTTTTCTGTAGTGCTAGGTAACATTTTCTGATGATAAAAGGAGATAATACCAGACATGGCAAATAGGTGGCCACATCATTTTAAATAATGTACCATCATCTTTGACCGATACCCCAACCTTGGAGTCCATGATTCTTCTGTAATGTAGTGCTTTATGCCTGGTGATCACATACAGTAGATATGCTCTTTAAAACCAAAGTCTATGTGCCAGGATTGGGGAGCTAGAGTGGCTTACATAACCAACACCATTACTTCGATGATATTTTGCCGTTACACATGAAGAGGCTAACAAGCAGGACTTGTCAAATGCCGTTTTAATTTATATGCAAATCTTACTGTATAATACAGTACATCATTTGCAGCAAGGGGAACATTAATGTATCTGTTCCCTATGTTATGGTATAGTTTTGCTTTCAAAAGCATACCTTTTTTTTGTCCCACAAACGGTTTCTAGTGTTAACTTCCACAGTGGGTTGGCTTGTATGTATACAAGAGACACTAAATAGGTATATCTGCCAAATGCTAAATGTCAATGTGATCTTCAGGTGTACAGATAGTAAATAACCTTTTATATTTACATATGAATGATATTCACTAATTTTATGACATGCTCATGCATAATTTATTATTACAGTTATAATTTATCATTTTGATTCAGAGCAACTATTACCATTTAGGAGCCATATAACCCTTATTCTGGCAATGATATATTCATATTCATGAATAATAAGTGTTTTTTTTTGAACATTCATAAGACAAGTGTACTTTAGTGGCACTTCATCTGTAACATTGTAACAGCATTTCCCATGCTAATTCACTGTGCAAGTGCATGCTAGAAAATGCACATAGCAATGAGCATACTTTTTTACTGATATAAAATTAACTGCTTTTATAAAAAGCCATTAAAATAACAGAGTACAAAGAATTTCTTATATCCCAGCAATCTTCTCTTCTAATTTAATCTTTGAAGTCAGAAAAGTAGTTTCGTTATTTTATAAAAAACTTTTGAGACTTTATCCAAGAAACATTTAAATATACTGGACAATTTTACTATACAGTATATATATATATATTTCTATATACTCTAAGTTAGAACTTTTCTACACATAGATAGACTAATGATGATTAAAGTTACTACATGTGGCCTTGCTCATTTCCACAGTAACTCTTTGGGCAGTATTCAATGCTCCCGATTCACCGTTTTTTTTTCATCGGCAAATCGAGCTGTTTTCACTCCTTGCGGTGAATCTTTTTCACTGAAAATCTGATTCACCCTATTCACTGTTCACTGTTCGCCGAAAGCGAACAGTGAATGTCGGCCAGTTCTCTCGCTGCAATTCGCTGGTGTATTTCAATGGGGTTTTCACTGGGATTCGCCGAGAGTGTATTCAATGCTAGGATGGAGAACTGCTTTCAGCATGATTTTCCCCATGATTCACCGTTTTGCATTCAAAATATTTTTAAGGTGAACTGGAAAGTGATCTTTTAAAATAAAGGGTTTTTTTTGGTGTGAAAAAATCCGATTTTTTTTCTGTGAAGGGGCATGCTATTTTTATTACATTTTTTTTTACATAATTTTTTTTTACACATTCCCCAGCAGGGGGCCGGGAGCCGCTCATTAAATATTTACTTCACACTGGTCCCACTCATTACATATGCTCGAGCGGGACCAGTGAAGCGGCTCCCTACCCGTGTCCCCCGCCAGCTCTCCCAGGGGGGAGCAGCTTCTGCTGCCTGTGTACCCGGGTGCCCTCCTTCTCCCCCACACATTCTGGGGCAGGCAGGGAGGCTTCCATCTCCCTGCCTGCCGCTGTTCCCCAGCCTGCCGCAGGGGTTCAAATTCACCGTCAGGGGCAGCGAGCCCCTGCGGCGTTGAATACGGTGACAGGGATGGCTGGCAGCGAATGCTGCAGCCCTCAGGAACCCTGCGAATGTGCAGCGAATCCTAAACACAATTCGCTGCACATATAATTTGTCATTGAATACTGCCCTTTATATGAGATCCTAGTGGACAGAATACTGACACCACTCCCAATGCAAACTCTTGAATCCTGACCTCTGGGATCCCAAACATGTATGCTGGAGGAGAGAAGGGTTAGGGTCAGTCTACGGGAGGGAAGGATCAGGGTTAGACTGCAGAGGGGAGAGGAGGGGGTGGTTTGGTTATTCTGACCGCCAGCATCTTTACTACCCAACTTGGGTAGTAAAGATGGGTAACTTACCCAACCCCTTTATCATTTAGAGCCGTACAATAATGTCTTAGTATCTACAAGAGCCAGCTGGTATATTTTGAGATTTAACTAAAGATTGGAATCATTTTCTGATTTACTTCATGCACAATGAGGTATACGTATTTTATGTATGTATAATGTATAGTATAATACAACAGAACATTTGAAAGTGGAGGTCTATATAAACCAGGGTTAGGTCTGGGATGGACATTAAAAAAAGAAGAGAGCTTTCTCTTAGATGGTGCTTGAAGAAAGAAAAGGAATAATTCTCTATTACCTGTGTTAAAGTGTGTTATTAACACTTAATACATATAATATATCATTCTGCTTTTTCTTTCGTCACGAACCAGCTAAGAGAGAGCTCTCTTCAGTGTTACTGTCCATAACAGCACCCCTGTAACAGTTAATAGCACTGCTAAAAATAATAAGAATGGGGCTGACACCCATAATTTAAAAAAAAACATGTGCATAGATACCCAATTCCCCTGTCCCTTGAGCTGTTAGGTCTGGGATACACTAGAAAGATGAGAGTCTTTCCAGACACCCATGAATGTAGGCTAAAGGTGCCCATACACCAGTGGTCATGGAACTCTGTCCTCGTTACCCCACGCAGTGCATGTTTTGCAGGTCTCCTCACAGAATCACAAGTGAAATAATGAACTCCACCTGCGGACCTTATAATATGTGTCTGTGAGTAATTAGTACACCTGTGTACCTGCTGGGTTACCAGCAAAAGATGCACTGTGTGGGGTAATTAGGACCGAGTTCCCTGACCACTGCCATACACAGTACGATAGGTAGTGTTCCTTCTACAACCCGCCATCTTTGAAAACCCATGCAGTTCCTGTTTCTAGCACAGGTCTGGTTTGCATATCAGTGCTGATATACAGACCACACTGTGTTAGAAGCACTACAGCAGACAGCGACACCCCAGGCAGGGAAGAAGAACTGCATGGGTTTTCAAAGATGCCGGGTGCTAGAATGAACACTACGATAGGTACCATGTGGTTTGTACTAGATCACATTCCATCCATTTTAAATGCAATGCAATCTAGTACAAAAAGTATGTGGAGAACATACTTTTTGTGCTGTGCAATGTGATGTGCTCGGGAGTGCATATCACATCGTACACGTTAAATTGTACTGTACCTTAATAAATGAAATTACAATTTCCAGCAAAACAAAAACAGCAATGGTTGTAAGGGATAAAGGTGTGTGGGATGCTGACTGAACTTGAAGTTTTTTTTAAAGGGGCAGACATTTACAAGACAATTCCATGCCTTGTACAGTAAATGACTACCGCTTTGAAAAAACCCTCTAAGTTCCATGCACAACGCATTACAGATGTAGCCCTCTTCATCCTTGCAGGGGCTGGCGATTCTATTGCCAGCCCCCACCAGTGGCCGGCTAGCGCGCCCCGTGGGGTCCCCGCCGCCTCCCCCCATCCTTACCGCCGGTCCCCCTCGCCGCCCGACCCCCCCGAACTGGGCAGCATCTCCCTGAAGCAGAGACGGGCAGGAAGACGCTGCCCAACCGCCGTGATACTGGGACGCGCGTGTGCGTGAGATGCATGCGCGTCCCAGTCCCTATCGCCGACGCTCGCCAGTGAAAGGGATCTGGCGGGCGCCGGGCAAAGTTAAAGCCATCTCCATCTGTACATCCCTCACTTGATTGGAATCCTGTGTTAAGATGATTGGCAATATAGTATTCTGAGAGCATAACATTACGATTAAACATCTGAATTCCAGTTTAATATCACTTGTGCAATTAGACAGATTAAGTAAAACTAAGCGGGCAGTTAACCGTGTAAATTAAATGCCATTCATATTCAATTAGATGTGAGGTTTGTAACCCTTTTTTTAGCCGCCCTGCACTATTTATTTGTCATTAAAATATTCCTTTTACCACCTATCAAGTGTTGTGTATATTTTAACATGAGTAAGTAATGGGATTTTCTGGTTATACTGGTTATTTTTAAGATAGAACTGTTTGGAGATCATCAGTTCATATGCGGTTTATGTATACATATGCAATAATTCATCCTGGTTCCTCTTGGCTGCTTCTGACATGAGTGTTGTGATAAGGATATTCTAACAGGCAGAGTACAATAAGGTGCTTTTAGTCAAATACGGCTCATGCAGCATTGCAGAAACATACTGTACATACAGCATACAAGTATTAGGTGGTATATATTTTACACATGCTATTTGGAAATTGCATGTGATACTGATGTAAAGGCAAAACATCTAAGCTGTGTGCAGCCACAAGATGTGGAAATATGCAAATTTTAGGCATTTAGGCCATTTAGTAAATGACTATGGGCCAGATGTACTAAGGGCCTTATTCTAGTTCACTCTTAGAGGCAAATTCCTTCTCAGATGGACAAAACCATGTGCACTGCAGGGGGCAGATGATACAGGTGCAGATAGGGTACTTGTTTCCTAGCACGGCCACAACGATTTAGATCGTTGTGGTCGTAAGATAAAAAATCGGATCGATCGCATCGCATGCGATTTGGTCGCATACGATGCGACCGATCCGACCGACCGATTTTTCACCCGATTTTTTTTTTTTTTCACCAGATTTGTTTCAATTGCCCCCCCAAATGTTACTAAGTGGGCTAGACCCCACGATAGACGTCAACCCGAAGCGTGGCGAGCGCAGCGAGCCCGCGAGGGGCGGCGGTGCGCGTCCTCCGACCTTTTCATTCCCCTACTATCCACTAGGGCGTGGAGTGAGAATAGAATAGTGTGGCGAGCGCAGCGAGCCACCGAGCCCGAAGCGTGGCGAGCGCAGCGAGCCCCGCGAGGGGACGCGTCTAACTTCACAGGTATACGCGTCCCCTCGCGGGGCTCGCTGCGCTCGCCACGCTTCGGGCTCGGTGGCTCGCTGCGCTCGCCACACTATTCTATTCTCACTCCACGCCCTAGTGGATAGTAGGGGAATGAAAAGGTCGGATGGCGCGCACCGCCGCCCCTCGCGGGCTCGCTGCGCTCGCCACGCTTCGGGTTGACGTCTATCGTGGGGTCATGGCGGGCACATAAAAAATGTGAAATGGGTCATATTGGGCCATTTCACCTTTTTTATCATTTTACCCTATGTGAGATGGACTTAATCAAGTCCATCTCATCTTGTGCCATTATAATGGCACAAGACCGACGCGATCCTCCCGATTTCAATGTTAAAAGATTTTTTAACATTGAAGTCTATGGAAAAATCGGGTCAATCGGTCGGTCGCATCGCGGCCGATTTTAATTGGTCGCGACCGACCGATTGACCCGATTTCTGTCATTCAAAGTGAAAAAATTTTAAAAAATCGGCCACATCGTGAGGATCGTGTCCCTTCATTAAGAGCCACGATCACTCACGATTGTGGCCGTTCTAGGAAACAAGTACCGCAGATAGAATTAGATTTGGGTGAGTTATTTTGTTTCTGTGCAGGGAAAATACTTTCTGCTTTATTTCTACACTGCAATATAGATCTCACTTTAAAGAAAAACCCCACCCAAATCTAACTCTCTGCATATATCTGCCTCACCTGCAGTGCACATGGGGCCTTATTTTGGTTCACTCTTTCTGACAAAATCCTTCTTAGATGGACAAAACCATGTGCACTGCAGGGGAGCATATGCAAAATGTGCAGAGAGAGTTAGATTTGGGTGGGGTTTTACTTCAAAGTGAGATCTATATTGAAGTGTAAAAATAAAGCAGCCAGTATTTTCCCTGCACAGAAACAAAATTACTCACCCAAATCTAATTCTCTCTGCACATGTTACATCTGCCCCCCTGCAGTGCACATGGTTTTGTCCATCTAAGAAGTATTTTGTCAGAAAGAGTGAACCAAAATAAGGCCCATGGTTTTGCCCATCTAAGAAGGAATTTGTCAGAAGAGTGAAAAGTGATAAAATGGAGAGTGATAAAATCACCATTGTAGGAGTTTTAGAGTTAAGAGCTGATTGGCTCTCCATTTTGTCACTGTTAAAGGCGGAGTACATCTGGCTCTCTGCATCACTCCCAGACTACTTTTTAGTAAATCCCCTTTTTCATAAAAAAATTGTAGACTGGTACAGTGTAATAGTCTACTCATCAAATGCTTTGGTGAGATGGGGGTACATACTGTAGATGCTCTCCTACTGTATCTTACTATACCAATAACATGTAGTATTGTAGAACATTGGACAGGTATTATTAAATGCTTTTAAATGCAATTTGACACTTAGTTGAAAAGTATTGTAAACTAATAGACAGGAACACACTTTAAGACAAGCATTTCCCTAGATTTGCCTGGCGTCAGCACAAGCAAACAGTGCTGCTCTGTGGGAAGGATCATTACAGCAAATAGCGCACTATGCCACAGGGAAGCTGTTATATGCATTAATGAACAGGATTTCAATTGTTCTGTTAAATAGTGACAAAGTAAAACAATCTGTGAAACATTCGACTAGTGTTGCTTTTCTACACCCATGTGTACAAGAGAATATTAAAACAACAATTCATTATCTGTAATCCCTTTTTACAGAAGCTACTGAATGACAAATGAGCTTTTATGGAAGGAGATTTTCCATTACTACTCTGAAAAGAAATTGTGTACAGATTTCTATGAATCTGATTGTAAAATATAGCATGTCTCACATTTACCAATGTAAGTCTCCCACAGGGATTGTAGTTTTAGAGTTACAGAATATGAAAAGAGTCATCCACTTGGTGTGACATCTATTAACTTGAAAGCTATTTCAAAGCCTTTGGATTTCTTCCAAGCACATTTCATGACTTTAAAACTATGATTTTAGTTTTCAACAGGACTGTAATAGCATGGTAGTAGTCAGCACAACATTTTATGTGGGTTGATTTTCAAACATTTCTATTTTTTAATACAGTATAATGAATGTAGGTTTAATGTAAGGCATATCAGTGAAGACATATAAAAAACATAATGAAGACATATTAAAATTTTTAAACTTAGACTGTCCTCTAAAATATATTTTATGAATTTAAAACATTATACAGTACAGTTCTTTATGTGTATTTACAGGTACAGTACTACACATTTTAAAATACATCTATTGACTGGATGACTGTAAAGTTATGTTATTTTGAGGTTATATTAATGGATTGTATTCTTCCTCTAACACCAGATAAGGGGATTCAATATTACATGTTCAAAAAAATATAGTGGTCACATTATTTTTATCCTTAGCCAAGAAATTCAAAAGCTATGCCAATGTATTACGAATTGGTATATGAGGACACATCTGTTAAGGGGCAAATACTATACAGTATACTTGGCTGCTGAAGAACAAAAATATGTGATCCAATCGGACCTCAAAAATTAATTGAACTGATAGCTATCTACCTCCTAAAACCAGACATATTATTTTACCCCTTAGGTTGATATTTTAGTGCTGATGTACAATTACATTATATCACTGTATTTTGTTTCCATTTTGCTATAAGACAATGTGGTGCAATTAGCATGCCGGCTGTCGGAATGTTGTAGTTTAAATCCCAGTGCTGGAATTCACAGCCAGAACATCGGAATACTGACATCGCTTGCAATGCTGATGCCAAAATCCTGACTGCTGGCATCCCGGATGTGAGTATGCCATGGCAGATTAAGGTTAGGGGTGGACAGGGGAAAAGTAAGTATACTGCACCCCTATGAGGATTCTCAGCATTGGAATTCAGCTGTTGGTCTTCTAACCTCCATTATCCTCTAGTTCAAATTAATTATCTGCAAAAAGAAATCAACCTCTCTGCAGACAAAATGACAATGTACATAGAGTACCAGTACAATAGAACAATATCCATATATAAACACACACAATTATTGCTTTTAGATAGTTTCCGACATGTTTAGAGCCAGAAGCCCGTCCTCGGGGAATAGCCAAAGTACACTAACAGACAGTGCTAAATAACCAAAGAGATTGCGCCCCAACAATGATAACAAAGAAAGCAGTCTTATGAAAAGTAGATTTTCAGTTCCTGATGATGTCATATTTAATTAGAGGTTCAGGAACTGAGTTCCTGCTGGTTCCTGCTGAAAAATAGCACTGCCGACTGATATAGTCATTTGTAAGGCAGATAAAGGAGGGTCAGTGGTGGTCCAGTACTTGCCAAAATATGTACAGGAATGTTTAAGAAAGCTGATGGATGATCAAATTTATGATGCAAGGTCTAAGAGTGTTATTGGAGGCCGCTGGGCAATGGCAGTACAGGTACATTATATCAGAAGATTTATGTAAGGCTCTTTGCACTGATTATCCTATCATACCAATCTTTTATACATTACCCAAGGTGCAGAAGAGGTTGGAGTGTCCCCCTGGTGGGCCTATCATTTCTGCCAGGGGGTCACTCTTTCAGCTTGTGTCCATACTCCTTGATGCATACTTGTACCCTTGTATAATATATTGAATAATTTAGGAGTGTAACCATCTAACACCATTATGTGTTGCGCTGATGTCGTCAGTCTATATAAATGTATCCCACATGAAGAGCAATAAAGCTGTTGGTAACCTGATAGAGGCTAGCATTGAATATGTTGCTCCACCTATTCCCCTATTTCTACAACTGTTAACATTAGTGTTGAATTCAAATCCTTTTTTACTGTTACAATGTACCGTCAGAGGCTTGGCTGAGCGATGGGGTCCAATGTGGTTGATCAGCATTTGTTTTTTCAAAGCTTTTTGCTTCATTTGAGATTTATTGATGATCTCTTGGTATTCTGGACTGGCATGAAGGAGGAGCTTACTAGCATTTTTGGGGCCCATAATCATACCAATAGCCCAGTGAAGTTACGTTCACTATGAGCAGGAATGAAATCAATTTTTTTAGCAGTAAAAATCCAGGTGAGTGATTAGATTATATCTTAAATCTATTTTTATTAAAGAGACTGATCGCATCACAACACTATTCTGTGGCATAAAAGTTGCCATCCTATCCTGCTGCGCAAGGGCCTACTGTATTCTCAAATGCTGTATATACTATATTCTCAAATGGTGTATAACTAGCGATCCAATACAAACTGAGATGCGGATTGTACTATGTGGGCAAGACAGAATGCCAGTTTAAAGAGCAGATGGCTGATCACCACTCGGCTATCAGGCATGCATTAAATTCTGGAGCGAGTGATCAACCTGTTGCATGGCATTGTGTTCAGATGGGGCATACAGTAGTAAAGCAAGCATTAGATCTAAAATACTGTAATTGACCACATTCCTTCTTCTGTCAGGAGGGGCAGTAGGGGGAAATCTTACTGGCCGAGTCCAGATGGATCTTCTTATTGGACACCATCTCTCCTAGAGGGCTTAATGAACAGATGGGATTATATCACTTTTAATGATTGCCCCTTTTGTTCATTGCCCTTATTTAGCTCCTGTGTTGCTCTGCTTAATCCCTGGTAGGAATTGTTGTTATTATATATCTACAGTTAACTGCACATACTTATATTTAAAAATTCGGTACTTGTTTCCTAGCATGGCGCCATCGATTTTAATTGTATGCAATCGGGTTGCAAAAATTGGGTCAATCGCATCGCATGCAACCAAATTGCATGCGATGCGATTGACCCGACCGACCCGATTTTTTACATTGGCCCCAATGTTAAATGCCCCTCAGACCCCATTTTTCATTGTTAACGCCACGCCATGCCAGATCAACGTGAACCCAAAGCGTGGCGAGCGAGCGCGCGAGGGGCAGCGGTACGTGTCCTCCGACCTTTTCATACCCCCACTATCCATGTCGGCGTGGAGTTGATTTTATATAGTGTGGCAAGCACAGCGACCCACCGAGCCCGAAGCATGACGAGCGCAGCGAGCCCCACGAGGGGACGCGCATTACTTCAGACGTATTACCTGTCCCCTCGCGGGGCTCGCTGCGCTCGCCGCACTATGTAATATCAACTCCACGCCGACATGGATAGTAGGGGTATGAAAAGGTCAGAAGACGCGAACCGCCGCCGCTCGCCACGCTTCGGGTTGGTGTTCATTGTGGGGTGGCGTTAACAATGGGGGGGGGGGGGGCATTTGACATACAAATTACCCATCTGGGTGGCTATACAATGAAAAATCGGGTATGGGGGGCTATTTAACGTTGGTTCCTATGTAAAATTAGGTCCATCGCATTGGTCGCATCGCATGCCATTATAATGGCATGTGATGGACCCAATTTTAAACGGCCATTTAACATTACATACAATGTAAAATTGGGTCGGTCGCATCGCATGCCATTATAATGGCATGCAATGGACCCGATTTTTACATTGTCGGGAAAGCTGTTAAAAAGCCCGAAATCGGGTCAGTCGGGTCCCATCGCATACCTTAAGTTAAGGTATGTGATGGGACCAGACAGGCGCCGTGCTAGGAAACAAGTACCAATAATTCTTGTTATTGGAATAATTTAATGTTCATAGTTGAGTATTAATACCATTATGATGCTCATAATTGTTCATATACTTTTTCATAGGGTTCATTTCTCAAAACCTTCTTTAAAAGGAAGGCTTGAATCCT
This sequence comes from Crinia signifera, assembly GCF_055691185.1. Classification (NCBI taxonomy): domain Eukaryota; kingdom Metazoa; phylum Chordata; class Amphibia; order Anura; family Myobatrachidae; genus Crinia; species Crinia signifera. The sequence continues at coordinate 135,513,389 of NC_139219.1, forward strand.
AAAATATTTCTGGTTCTCTTTAAAATTCTTGATCTATGAAGCTCTAGATTGGTTGGCAACTGTACACCAATGATTTTGCTTGTGGACTTTACAATGCATTCTAAATTAGAACGTTCATTGGCAGCGCAGTTGCCAAACCAAACAATAATACCAAAAGTCAAGATGCTTTAAATCGAGCACCTATAAAAATGTATCATATTGGGTCTACTCCTGCAGCCTTTAAATGCCTCAAACAAACAAAAAGAGATGCTGTTGGGATTTCTTTATTTGTGATAATATGTTACTAGACAATAAGAATCAGAAGATGGTATAGTCATTGATAAACAGCAAATACAATATGGGATTGAGGACACATTCCTGGGGTACTCCAATTTTTATAGTCATATCCCCAAATACAGCGTTCCCCATTCTGACCACCTGTGGTATATCAGTTAATAAGTATAAAGTCCAATTACAAGTAAATCCGATTAAACCCCAGTCAAACAAATATCAGTGAAAGAGGAATAACGTTGTTAAATTCATAGCTAAAAATTCACTAAAAGAATACTACTGTAACATAAGCTGACATAAGTTCCAGGTGACTTAGGCCCTTATTCTGATCGGTGCGGATATTCCCGCATTCTTACGGTGCGGTCCGCACGCCACGGTGTTTTGCCGCGTGCGGCCATCGTCCGTAGAAACGCCCACGTGTCCTCCGCATTCGGACGGACTCACTCTTTAAGAACAGGGCGTGTTTACGGACGACATACAAACCATGCGTGTGCGGGAGAAACACTCAGATTCGGCACGGTATTACAGAGTATTACAGAGTATGCTCGGGAATACCGCATCCGAACGGGAGCCAAGCGGTGCTACCGCACGTAAGCGGAGTATTTACGCCAAACAACCCACTATGAAGTATCTTCTGCTATACATCACATGACCCACTTATTCAATTACCTATCCTCATAAAAAACTGCTTATTTGGAATTGGAATCAATTAGATTCCAATATATCCTTACAAGCATGCCTAACACATGCATTGCACACATTAACCCTTACAGCAATTGAAGTGCAATGGTTTGTATTACACCCTGTGTAAAAGATTATAAACAATCTACACATATACTATTTAAAGTGCAAATAAAACCAACAACTGTGAACTTGCATAAAGAATTTATTAAACCACACAATTAACATAACTAAAAAAAAATAGAAAATTATAATTTAAAGAAGCTGATCTTTCAGGTCCTGCAGGTCTGCTTGAGCCAGCCACAGATGGTGCTCCAGTCGCAGGAGGGCCCCACGCACCCCCTCATCTGCCGGTGTGGTGTCATCTGTGGGCATGTCAAAGGGGCAACAATTAGTCATGTTATTCTTGCATACATTTCACATACTGCGACATAAATTGCACAAATGCTTGGTGACATGTGTGTATATATATATATATCTATGTAGACAGAGAGATAGAGACACACATAGATAAATAGATATGACACATACATATATACATACATGCTAACTTATTTACTACATACTGTCTTTTTCGGCCTATACCCTTTACTCTGCAGAAGACATAACAGTCATATTGTTTCTTCTCAGTCACAACCCACCCATGACTAACCAATGACAAGCAGGTCATGGCCTCCGTCAATAAGAACTTGTCACAATCTGCTCAGTCTAAGTTCAGTGATGGTTCGTGGCATGGGAGTAATGCAAATGTCAGGAATGCACAGTACACATCCTCAAAATCATAATTCTGTCTAAAGCAACCTACAATTCTGTGAGGGAAAAATAAAAATCAGAACTACAGGGGGTGTTTAGGTAGAGGAGGCTCCTGGGACACTGGCAACTTCTGACTCCATTCCAAGGTAGGCCGGGACATACTCCATTTATAGCATACATCCTAGAGTTTATAAATAACATTCACCAACAATATAGATTCCACTATTTGATGGGTCATAATCAACGCTTGCAGCAGGTGAATTTAATCCACAAATGATCCACTCATCCCTTTACGCCAGGATCCTGTTTAACTACAACGGTTATGTGGCAGTCAAAATGGAGCTCCACGCCATCCCACAAACCGGTGTAATTCAGAGGTGTCCTGGATGAAAGGGATGCCTTGGACACCCCATCTAACCCGTACCTGTATCTGTAGCTACCCACTTTGGGGTCTATATGAATAGTATGGGAAAATTTTTTTTTATCACCAGTGCTACATAAAAAATACCAGTACAACTACTTCATGAATGATGCATTATGTTAACATACCGATCTGCTGATCTTCCGGGGCCTGGCACGCCTCCTCCCCTTCATCATCCGAGTCCTCCGGGGCAACCGTGGCCTCCTCCGAACCCTCCTCCGCCAGCTCCTCTGCACCAACAACCTCCTCCTCCAACACCTCCTCCTCCTCCAACACCTCCTCCTCCTCCAACACCTCCTCCTCCTCCAACACCTCCTCCTCCTCCTCCTCCTCCTCCTCCACCACCACCTCCTCCTCCACCTCCTCCTCCGCCACCAACACCTCCTCCTCCGCAACCAACTCCGCTTCCACATCCTCCTCCACCACCTCCTCCTCCTCCACCACCATCTCCTCCTCCTCCACTTCCTCCTCCTCCACCATTGCCGCCACCTCCTCCTCCGGGTCTTGGGCCTCCTCCTGTGCCAGGGCAGCCTCCGCCTCTTCACGGGCCTGTTGTGCTTGGGCTCGTGCTGTGTGTTAGAAAAAAACATCATGGTCAATGTGGGGTCATTGGGGCACATGTATTAATCCATAACAAGACATACATGGAAGGGTGATAATGATGGCAAACGATGCAGGAAAGTAGCTCCTTACTGTTAATGGATTCAAAATTGTGACATTTAAAGTAGTATGTGATTGGTAGTAATTTGTTCACACATTACAACCCAGGCATTTAGCAATGTGTAACACATATTAGATCTGGCACATTGTATGCATCATAATCCTCAATGCTATGGCATTACATATAAAAGCCACATGACTGCATGTTAACCAGGAAGAAGCACACATAACAGTCTATGGACTTTTAAACCCATGGACACCCACTTATCATGAGACACATTTTATTGTTTATATATGCTATGTTGTAAGTGCGAAATTTCATAGCTAAAATACTCACATTCAGCAATTTCGCCCCTGAGTTGCTCAAGCAGCTGGGGCTGGCGCCTGCGGAGGTCCGACCACCGCCTCTCCAGCTGCCCGAGGGACCTCCGCACCCGAGTGCGGGCGTAAATTCGGCGCCCTGCCGCTGCATAGGCCCTCCGCTTATGCCTGTTGGTTATGAAGGGCCCTGCACGGCCCAGCCTTGTCTCCATGACGGAGACAAGAACCCTCAGCTCCGCATGTGTGAAGGGTTCTGCCCTTCGTGTCTCCGCCATGTTGACAATGGCATCTATCAACCAATCAGCTGGTGGCATTGGTTGATCACAGTTATTTGTGTTAATAACTTTATTGTTCATCTTTACATGAACAGCGTCTCTGCGCCAACACAAATGGTGAAAAATTCGCTTGCCTTCAAAACAGTAGTGTTGATGTATGGCAATGAACAAATCTGATATATATAAAACACAGTGTGTATGCACTTAGCAAATCCAATGACGCCTCGCTCCGCCAAGCAACGCGTGCTATAGCTTAGCAACGCATAGCTGTACTTAGCATTATTTACTCTATGCATCTATGTGTATGCGTACATTTATGTGTAAAAGACACATACACACACTTGCAGGTATCCTGAGACCAGCATTATACAACAGCCCTGCCTGCCTGCCTGCCTGCCTGCCTGCCTGCCTGCCTGCTCCTTGAAATGTTGAAACATGTGAATAAATTCTAATATCATATATATAGATATATATATATATATATATATATATATATATATATATATATCTGCAAACAAATCAGACATCAACACATGAAAAAATCCAAAACACATTACAGAATAAATCAATGTACTCACCAGTCATCAGGGATAGTATCAACTACAATAATGAAGATATAACAAACACATAAGATCCCTTTAACAAGGTATAATAATTAGCACCAATATTTATCTTCCCCCCAAACTAAGCACATATGATAAATATCTCCTATTTCTTTGCCATTAGGAGGGCAGGCTGGCTAATTTTCGTGTTGTAACACTGACAACTAACACACTGTACTTATTTGAAGGGGTGATTTGTACAATAATTGGTGTGTTCTGTCAACTCAATAACATGTACCTGAAGTATCTTTGCGCCACAGAGTCCCGCAGCTGGTATCCCCTCCGGCATTCAGGGGCGCGGGATGGGCGCATGGGCGGATCTTGCGGCTCAGATGGTACCTCCCACTCATCAAAGGGTATCTCACGCCGCACAGCAATGTTGTGGAAAAATATACACAGGCCCACGATCCTCGACACCATTTCAGGCGCATATTGTAAGTCACCACCAGTGCGGTGGAGCACTCTAAATCGACCTTTTAAAAGGCCAATTGAGCGCTCCACCACTTGCCTGGTGGCAACATGCGCCCGATTGAATGCCTCCTGTGGGCCCGGTGCTGGGTAGCTGTACGGCGTAAGTAGCCAGGGCGTACATGGGTAACCGGAGTCACCCAGAACCCACGCATCACGGCCTTCCAGCTCTTGGAGTCTATGCCATATCCCGGTTTGTCGGATGACATGAGAGTCATGGGCACTTCCGGGAAACTTCGAGTTGAAGGCGAGAATCTCCATGGATGGGCCACATACCACCATCACGTTCAGTGAGTGGAACAATTTGCGGTTCCTATATATCTTCTCACTTCGAGATGGAGGCACAAATGGTACATGGGTGCCATCCACAGCCCCTATCACATTAGGGAAGCCAGCAATTTGATGGAAGGCCTGCTGGCTTCTGCGCAGGGTCTCGGTGGCAAATGTCATGGCCATGAAGTGCCCCTTGCGCCTGAACATGGCCGACGTCACACGCCTCAGGATTCGGCAGAAGGCCGGCTGAGATATTCCAGCAAGTACTGCCACTACTTGTTGGAATGATCCTGAGGCGCAGAAATGCAACACCGCCAGCAGCTGTGTGTGAGGCGGAATTGCTGTCGTGATCCCGTGTAGAGGTTCCAGATCGCTCTGAATTAAGGTGAGCAGATCCAGAATGACATGTGGCGGTAACCGGTACCTAGTAAGTACCTCATCATCGGGCATAGCAAACAGAGTCACCCGTGTGCGATAGATTCTAGCACGTCCTGGCCTCCTTGGCCGACGAGTGGGGAGAGCCGCAAGTGCCCTTAGCCTCCTCTCCATGTAGCGCATAATAGCTTCAGCAACCTATAAAGAAATGAACATAAATACTGATGCACCTATGCACATAATGGCCATATCCCACTACAAATAGATTTGTAGCCTTCAATACGTACAATAGATGGGCGCCCCATGAAATCCCGCAGATCCATTTGACTCTCTAATGATGACACAATAATATGAACTCAATACACACCGTCCAAAACACACAGATAAAGGTGTCAGCATTTTTTGCCGACATCATGTACTATGACACATTTCATCTATTGCTGGGACATGTTGTCCTGCAATAGATGAACCCACACAGGTTTAAGCCCTGTGAGTGAAATAGTAAACATGTGACATGTTGCAATAATAATACACCACTTTGCTGGCCCAACAATCTGTAGTCAGTGAGGCAATAGTGCATACATTCATACACTTACATTGTTAATGGATATCATATCTACAAGGAGCATGGAAGAGCTTACCTTAGACCCTGACAAGTCCAGATCTGAAGACAAATGATTCTAGCAGGAAGACATTATTTATAGGGCTCTCACATGTGTGGTCTATAACAGTAGAGATGAGTATTGCATGACTTGTGGCCTGGATTCTCTAAGGGAATGGGCTACTTTTAGCTTGCACTAAAACGCCACAATACCACAGTAGTCATGAATGAAATGTCATGTCATGCTAGCAAATAGCATGTGTATTGAGCAATAGTCACAGGTGTATCAGAAGATTCTATGCAATGTTAGCATTGGTGACCAGTATTTCATGTCGAACTTTCGCCAGGTTTTACACAATGGAATTTCCGCCACCGTATGCGGCGCGAAAAACCAGCGACGTACGCTCACGCACGGAACGCAGCTGCCGCTGATGTCCGCCAAACAGATTACACAAACAGTATATAAAGGTGTATTAGAAGGTGACAATGTTGTTGCTAACATGTCTGGATCCCAACCAGAGGTGGACCCAGTGCTGCAGCAACTATTTGACCAGATGGACTCCAGCACCACCTATGTGCCACTGCACATGCGGGCAGTGGGTAATGAGGAGGCTGCTGGCCCTTCTCCAGCAGGGGAACCTGCACCTGACCATTCTACAGCAGGGCAACCTACACCTGGCCCTTTTGCAGCAGGCCAACCTGCAGCTGGCTCATATCCACCATCAGCAGAATTGTTTGGAACACAACAGGGGACTTCACAAGGTAGTACCATGGCCAGCACTTCAAGTGCAGCGACTGGTGCCAGGGGGCGTGGCCAGGGACGTGGCAAGGGGCGAGCCAGTGCAACAGCGGAACCACCCAAAAAAAATAAGGCATATGAAGCACAGGAGCTGGCCATCCTGGTTCCCCGAGCACGTGATTGGATAGAGTGTCCATCCGAGAGGCTGACACACACACGCAGATGGAAGATTTGGGAACAGATAACGGCAGAGATTAATGAAGTAGCGCCACAAGTTCGTGAGACGGACCATGTGAAGAAGAGGCAAGTTGTTTTGTGATACATGTGGCCAGTAATAGCCAAGTAATGATTGAATTGATGCTTAGATGCATTTAGCAAATGGCCCGTGAGGTTGTTACGATACACATACATTATTGCCATGTAATTTCATTGTGAGTTAGAGTAGGGTGATTGTGAATGTGTATTGTAACGGTTGATATCATAGTTGCATGTAATATTATATATGGGACAATAATCACATGTTGTAATATGTAGCACAGAGCAATGGCTGCAACAGCTAACATTGGGAGTGACATGTATTAATATGTCAACTTACATTGCAGGTGGCAGGACTTCAAAACCAACCTGAAGAGGAAGCTGACCAAGCGGTGGGACCACAGCCAGACATCTGGGGCCGGCCCCATGCCATCAGGGCTAGAGCTCACCCCCCTGGAGGTGATGGCCGAGAGCTGCATATCAGTTGAGGAGATCCGGGGGGTGAGCACTATGGATAGCGAGGCCCCAGCTGAAGTGTTTGCGTCTTTTCTGGAAGGTAAATATTGGTCATGCCATAAACTTGTGCAAGTAATTATCGTAGAATGTCTCCTAATTGTGTTTATCTTTGCCCACAGACACCCCACCGCTTGGTGACGACTCTGTTCAGGAGGTGGAGGAGTCCGTGCCACCTGGCCCCAGAGGTAGGCCTGTGCAGCAGCAGGCATCGGGCCAAGCCGATTTGGCCGCCTTGGCCGAGGTGCTTGGGGACATCAACCAGCAGGGAGACTTGGCATCAGAACGGGTGCGTAGGACCGAGGAGATCCTGGCGAGCTTGGTCAGCACCCAGCAGTCCATGGCTGCGAGCATGCAGGCCATGGCTGCAAGTGCTCAGGTGCTGGCCGAGCAAGCCACCCGCCAAAATGATCTCCTCCTCCACCATAATGAGCTTATGGTGGAGCTGGTTACCAGCAACAGGGTCCTAATGGCATCCGTTTCTGGTGCATTACCAGCGGCAACACTCCCTGCTGGCAGGAGGGGTAGACCAGCCAACCCCTCCACATCATCTGCTCCACCTGCCCCAGCATCTGGCCGTCCCCGAAGAGCTGCTGCACAGGCCAAGGAGCCTACCAAGGCCAAACGTGGTCGGAAATGAACTTGTGGCTGCATTAATCTCTGCCGTTATGTGTTCCCAAATCTTCCATTGTGCTGTGTGTGTCAGCTTCTTGTGTCCAATCACGTGCTGAGGGGAACCAGCTGAGGCCTTGCTTCATATGTCCTTTGTGGTTCCCCTGTTGCCCTCTTTTGCCTGGCATTACTGTCAGCTGTACTTGAAGTGATGGCCATGGTACTATCTTGTGAAGTCCCCGGTTGTGTTCCAAATGATTCTGCTGATGGTGCATATGAGCCAGCTGCAGGTTGGCCTGCTGCAGAAGGGCCAGGTGTAGGGTGCCCTGCTGTTGAATGGTCAGGTGCAGCTTGCCCTGCTGTAGAAGGGCCAGCAGCCTCATCATTTCCCACTGGCTGCATGTGCAGTGGCACATAGGAGGTGCTGGAGTCCATCTGTGTGCAATTATATTTGTTTTGTATTATTATTTATTTTGCGGCATTCCTGCCATGTTGTTTATTGTTTGTATGTATTATTTTATGGTCATTGCATCACACTGCCATTGACTGTGACATGAATATAAATAAATGTGTTTACTTTACCCAAAATGTGTGGTTTCATGAGTACATGTCAAATACACATGGGTATTGCTAGTATTAATATTCTGTCATGTCCATTGTTAGCAGTTTGAAAGTGTCTGACAAGTACAGCATATGTGGGTGTTTAGTACGGGTTCCTTGAAGCAGCAATGGTTTCAATTAAAGCACTGACAAGCGTCCTATTAGTGAGTAATGAGTAAAGGAGTAGATTCTATTGGGTTCAGGTGTTAATGGTTGTAGTCATTAGGCGTACGTTCGCCTACCGCATGAACGAGTGGTGTACGCAAAGCAATAGTACACTTCTGGACACCGCACATTTCTGCCCTTTTTGATCGCGTGCATTCGGAGTGGTTTCCGAATGTACGCCCCCCAACATAAGTGTACTCCCCCGTGTCCGCCCATGTTTCCGCCCCGTTTTGCCCACTTTGAAACTACGCCCATGTGCCATTCCGCATGACGCCCATAATACGCCCATATTTCCCGACTGATTGCGGCCAACAGTTTTGGACGGGATTTTGCCGAACTGGTACGGAGTCTAGGCGTGGCACATGCGCGTTGCGTTCTCCACGCATGCGCAGACGGCGAAAAGACGCGATCCGTAAGAATGCGGTAAAGTCCGCGTCAATCAGAATAAGGGCCCTAGAGTGGAATGCACAACAGTAGTTAGTGCATCATCAGAACAGTGATTGCGCATGTACTCAAATTGAAAAGAATCTAATTTTGCCAGGAAAAATGACTGAATATGTCTTGTTAAAAAATACTCAATACATTTTGTCACCAATTACGTTAATGCAATTCAGGCATTTAAGGAAGCCTTTCTTAGGTACTGGGATGATTATCAATGTCTTTAGAATTTTTTCAGGAGGGATTGATCAAATAAAAATGTCCATATCTCACCCAATTGATCTGCACAATCTTTAAGAAGACTGCCTCAGATTCCATCTGGACCTGTAGACTTCTTGGGGTTTGTTTGAGGCAGGCAGTGCGCCACTGCACTCACTTCAAACATAATGGGGAATTGGCGCTCTCTAACAATTCTAGGCAAAATGAGCACATTAGTATCTTTAGCAAATCTGGAGTAAAATGAGTTTAAGTCACTGACTAGCAGACTATTATCTCCACCGAGGGGCAAACGCAGCATTTTCAGAAGGGGGTTTCCAGAGAGGGACGGAGCAAAGCACGGAGATGGACACTTAGGTGACCTAGTATATGCCGGGTCAGTTAAAGTATTATAGATAGACTAAATGTATATAAATAATAATAATAATGTTTTGTTTTGTTGTTTTGCAACTTATCACTCTGTTGGTCGTCCTGAAGAAGGTGATTGCTCCCCCCGAAACTGTTGACAACTATGACCTAATTTTGCATTTCACTTTTTGATGTTTTTGATTTAATACAAACTACTTTTCACAAAATCCGGAGAGTGCCGCCTCGTGATTCCTCTTTCGTGGATCCAAAGGCAGCTGTATTTTTCCCTCAGGAAGGCGGCTGCATTCTTCGTCCAGAGTGCCAGACCACTCGACCGCTATATATATATATATATATACATATACATACAGGAACAAGAAAGAAGCGGCACTCGACAGACTGCAGATAAAGAGGTCCTTTTACTCCAACTGTTTCGGGGTTACCCCCCCCCCCGTCATCAGGGACAGACAGCTTGACAAATAAGTAATGCACATATCACAGTATATATACCCACACAGTCACATGAAAGCCCGCCCCAAACACAATCACTTACCAATCCCCTGCACCTGCCGGGCAGAGGTCCATGCCACACCGCCAGACGGAACCGGAACTGTCCCGCAGCTGTAGCTGCCCCCTACGCCCATGGGTATATATACTGTGATCAGTAATTTCCATTAATTACCCCTTTACTGCACCCTTTACTGCACAGATGGTGGGAGATGTGGTTGGAGAAGGGGGCATTGGGTTGAATGAAGGGGCCCTCATACATAACTTCCAGGGTGGTAGAGGATGCAGATATCTCCAGATTTTAATGGAATTAAAAATTATAAAATCACACCTACCAAATGGTACTGGGGACTAGGGGATCAGAGTTCAGGAGGCAGAGCAATCTGCCAATGAGAATATAAAATTACATACCAGGTGTGTGGAGCTGGAGCAGTAACCAGCTGCTGGAAGGCTTATATCTCTGGTTCTCTGAACAGTAAAGACAAGCTACTAGTGTCCATCAAAGGGGGAGAGTCCCAGCTTTTGGAATATACACTCAGAAAAACTAAGTCAGACAGAACCTGAAATATATGACTGGGAAGAGCAATTAACAGGTTTGGATGGGGACCACTGCTTTGAAGTCAGATATCTCCGGTTCCCAAGGGCCGATTTTAAAAATTCTTGTACCTATGGAAATAGGGGACCCTCAGCTTTCAGCCTAGTGCCCTTAGACTCCTGGGGGCATTTCTGGGTACTCATAACCCCCCCCCCCCCTGCGTGCGCCACTGCCACCCACCTCCTATTTCCATTTTTTAAGCCATTTCCTGAATAAGCTGCCACATATATTCTGTGCCTCAATTTTTGCAGAATAACTAATTTTTGACTTATTGATTTCTTGGGGAATTTTAATAGGATGAGATATTTGGAAAGTCAGAGATTTGGTAAGAAATCTCCATTTTTTTCAAGCAGCAAAAAATTTACACTGCAAAACCAGTTTGATTTTGCAGTGTAAATGATTGCCGTTTTTTTTTAAAAAACTGGAGATTCTTACCAAATCTCTCTCTTTCTGAATCTCTCATCCTATAAAATGCCACACTTTGCCTCAGTTCCGCCTTCGCTGTCTTATACACCATTAAGTCCATTGCTTTAAAGCCTCTGTCCCGAGCATTAAGCAGAGAGCGTTAGAGAATATTCTAACATTCTTTTCCTCTGTAACACTCTCTATACAGCAATTTATGTAGCCTATGACTAACGATGCTAAGGGATCAACCTCAATTTCACCATCTATCTTACTTTCCTCACTGAGCAGGTTCCAATTTGTAAATTCTAATCTACAGTATCCTGCAATATGGGGATGCCAGCCTCCCAATCAGAAGTATTCATGGCGAGTTAGTGGCCAGGGGATTGGGGGTGGGGTTAGACACTAGGAGATGAGTTAGGGTTAGGCTGTGAGAGGTGGATGGGTTAGGGTTAGGTTACAGGGAGGAATTTTTAGGGTTTGGAGGTAAGAGGAAGGTAAGATGTCATCTATTGGGATGTCAATTTGATATTCTGACCACCAGCTTCCCTCTGACGGTCATCCATATGTATTCCCCATAGTCTGGTACCACACTCTATATAAGCGCTATAGGGGAGGATGTATTAAGTCTTGGAGAGTGCTAAAGTGTGGAGAGATAAACTACCATTCAGCAGTCATTTTTCAAACACATTCTGTAATATGGCAGGTAGGGGCTGATTGGCTGGTACTTTAAATCTCTATTTTATCACTGTCCAAGGCTTGAAACATTTGACCCATAATCAGTTAAGAATATGATAGCTTTATAGAGACTTTCTCCACAGGTGACTGTAATGTGGGTAAAAATGTTTATTTTATTGGTAAACAAAGTCATTGTAAATGTAAGGTTTGGGCACTTTCAGTTTAGGTGAAATAAAAAGTGCAGTAAGCTTCATATATGCACATCAATCCAATCATACAGTACATATCTGCTCAGCATTCCCAAAGAACTGTCTTCTTTTTTATGTACATTGGTGGGGTCCTCTGCCTGAGCAGAACTACAGTGGCTCCAGCTCTGTAACTGTACTTTCCAAATTGACAGCTAAAAATGTAAAAATATTCTGGTAAATGAAATCTGATTTCTTTTATTCAGATGTCAGATACAATAATGTGTTTGGAGTGTATGAAATATGACATGTTATTTTTAAATAAAGAATGTATTATTTTCAGTGGTGGCAGAACTTACATAACACCAGGCACTATTGTTTTCAAAATAACATATGTAGGAATTATCAAAAAGGGAACTTTTGAAAATATGCTAATCAGGAAGAATACATAATAAAATAATTAACTGCACTCTCCCCGAGAATCAAGTAAACCTCTGCTGTTGCACAAAATTATAAAAATGTATGACTAAATGTATGATGAGTTTCACAATATGATACAGGGATGTCCGTCCAAAAGACTTAAGGTCCATACACACTGGGCGACTATGGCCAGCGTGTATGGACAACAATGATGTGCAGTGAAAGCAGCTCAGTGCATACACACTGAGCGGCTTTCCCCCTGCCCGGCGCCAACGGAGGGCAGCGCTATGCAAAGCCGTCCTGAAAGCCGCTCATCTGCTGGTATAACCATCAGATGAACGGCTTTCCCGACAATGTTGCGGGAGCAAGCAGCAGCACTCACCGCTCATCGCCCGGGCATACACACTGGGTGGCTTTGAGCTGAAAGCCGCTCAAACCTGCTGTTTCAGCTCAAAGTCGCCCAGTGTGTACGGGCCTTTACAGACTGACCAGTGTAAAAAAAGTAAAAACTACACTTACTCCCAGAAATTGGTAAGGGCAGCTTGATCAGTCGTCTCATGCTCTGGGTGAGTATGAGCAGCGTTGGGGGCAGTTGTGATGGGGCTGCTGCGGAGGACATTCCCAGGAATAGAGCTTTATCTGTTACTGCAAGCAATAATTGATCCAAGCAATATAATCAATTATCTCGTTGCTGAAAGGGGTGATATTATGACATCACACCAACAGATGCAGATGGTAATAAATCATACCCTAATAGTTAAATAATATCATTTAGGCTTTCAGTTTTGTGTCATTGTCTGGTTGCAGTGATTACAATGGAACCTCATAGTTAATCTTTTTGTGTGTCAAGAAATAAGGCACTTGTGAATTTCCCTGGTGTCTGTATATCTATAAATATCAAGCATTCAGCCACAAGGAACACATCCGTTCAGCAGAGCATAGGCAAACATCATAAGATGCTTTAGTCACTTCTGGTCTAAGGCCATGAGAAAATACCATTAGCATTAATGGACAACATTGTTTCCAGCAAAATGCTTTACAGTATCAACTCACGTATATAAGACACTGCAAGTTATACCCATCTAACAAACTATTAGGATATGAGAGCAATTGTTTCATAAAATATATATATATTTTTAATATTACTTAAAATGGTTACAAAAGTTGTGAAATGTAACCATTTTTTTAAACGTACAACTTGTAAATATAAGATAATTCAGCTGTTGTATTTATGCTTTAACAAAAAAAGTGAATGGTGCCTGCGCTAATTTAAACAGGTGCATATATGTCTGAGTCCACGGAACAATACAAACAATAATATCATTTAATTGCTATTTATTACAAAAATGGCTGTTCACCATAATACCAGGTGGCCACCTAAAGCACATATTTATATATCTATAAAAATAAAGCAAAAAATTATTGTTGTACATATACAAGTAAAATAATGTATACAGTACAGTCCTGAGGCTGGTTCTCTGACCCCTGCCTGTTTACATTCTGCTTTCTATCGAACAACCCCACCTTGCTTGCACCGCTTGTAATCTGTCTGTCTGTCTGTCTCCCCTTCCTACTTGATTTTTAAGATCCTCAGAGCAGGGCCCTCTTCCCTCCTGTTGTCAAAGCCCTCTTCTCTTCACATTTCACTCACAGCTCTTCCATACTCACACACTTAGGGCCTTATTCTAGTTCACTCTTTCTGACAAATTCCTTCTTAGATGGACAAAACCATGTGCACTGCAGGTGGGGCAGATGTTACTTGTGCAGAGAGAATTTGATTTAAGAGATGGGAAAGGGGCATTGCAGCGAGAAGTGGGCAGGTATCGGCGAGCTGCGGCTGGGAGCTCGTCAATTCCCGGCCGTTCTTGCCAGAATGAGCCCGACTGCTTGTGAAGTCGGGCTCATTCTGCAAGATCCTCTGCTCAATGCTGTTGAGGAAGACAGCATTGAATAGGGCCCGGCGGCCATCGCCGGTGATTGAATATCCCCCATTGTGTGTAATATAGAAATTCTCAGTAACCCAGTAAGGATATTTTAATAGGACAAAATGTACCATACACTGGTGCGGTGCAGTTTACAACTGTAAGGTGACCACCGATAATCCAGCCCTCATTACTTTGCCAGCACCTAGCTTTACCAGCACCAGGCTATACCGGAATTACCTGTTCCCACTATAGAAGGAAGACCTGCAGTGCCAAAATTCAGATGGTCTACTGACTCGCAGGCAGAAGACCATTGTCGTTTGGGTTAGGGGGTGAATGTAAATAAACTTACTTGATACCTGTCATCAGTCTGTCGGTGGTAATTCCCCAATAGATATTAGAACAAAAGAAAAATGGCGTAGAACAGCGCTTGTGCTTCACTGAGGTATAAACTATAGATACGAAGAGACGGCTAGGTATAACAAATAATGTTAATATACCGTAGGTAACAAATAAGAAATGCATGCATCAATGGCAAATAAAATTCATATAAATAGACTTAATTAATGTTATGAGCTTTGGTTGGTGGTATACCAACCCTCAATAGGGTTTGATTAGGATATATGATGAATAGATGTCCTGGTCTTTTATCCAGCTTGTGTGTCTAAATCCAGGTAGAATTGTTTATTTAAACTCTGCTTACGATTATGCAAAGAGTCCACAATGCAACTAATGGTGGAATAAAGCAACATCCTCGCCGAATTCAGGTGACGGAACCTAGAAAAGTCCTTTTATGAATGCTGGTCTGGAAACAAACTTTTATATAAACCTTTATTGTCTGCATTGTCTAGACCGCTCCCACAAAATCTGTGTCACTGCCAGCGGTGTAGCTAGGTGCCACGGTGCCTGGAGCAAGGGCATGTTTCGCGCCCCCCCCCATTTGTAGTAGGTAGGGCACTTGCGTGGCAAAAGGGGACGCGGCCTGACTTATACCACACACCGCAATGCCCATTGCACATAAAGCCACATGCTGTGATGCCAATTACACATAAGGTCACACATGATGCCCATTACATACTATGCCTCACACCGTGATGCCCATTAGATGTTGCGCCTCACATCGTAATGCCCATTACACATTACGCCTCAGACCATGATGCCCATTATACAACACATGGTGATGCCCATTACATATTATGCCACACACTGATGCCCATTACACATTATTTGACACACTGGACAGACAGGGGGGGCAAAGATGGACAGATACAACAACATAGAAAGATGGACAAGGGGAGGGGAGCACAGATGGATGGATCAAGGGGAGCATAGAGAGATGCGGACAAAGTACTATGTTGGGGGACAGACTGACAGATGGATGGAGGGGCAGCATAGACAGAGGGAAGAGTTGGGGGGGGGGGCAAAGACAAACAGATGCTGGGATGCTCACCATTACTTTCTCTCCATCAGACAATAGCAGCGGCTTCTCCTCCCTGTGCGGAGCATTTCTGTCCAGCAAAGGCATTTACAGTGGGTCCTCTCCCTCTTCTCTAACCTTCATGGTGAGGCTATGGGCAGCAATATCCTCATGATGCGGCTCCGGTCCACCACCACCACCCCCCACCCCCCACACACACCGCGCGGTTCCGGGCTCGATGACAGGAGCGCAGCTGAAGCAGCGATTCCTCTACTCCCACCATGACCAGCACTGGCTGCAATCATGGTGGGGGGGCCTGGCTGCAATCGTGTGGGTCATTAGGAGGTGCCTGTGCACCCCCGGCACCCCCTGCGTGCACGCCTGTACCTGGTATGCCTGGGAGACGTGCACTGCTATTTAAAATTCACATCTCCCGCTGGACCGCGCCAGCCAACAGGCGCTCGCGGTCCAGCAGGCACCAGTTTATTGGCTGCTGGACCGCAAGCGCCTATTGGCTAGCGGTCCAGCGGGAGAGGTGAATTTTAAATAGCACCGAGTCTCCCAGACACAGCGGGGACTCGCCGGGAGCCAGCAGGGGAGAGAGATGGAGCGACAGAGAGAGCGCAGGGGAGCGGGCGAGCTGGCGGTGCCGGCACAGCTCCGGCGCCATGATACCTTCCAGCGCCCGGAGCTGGTGCTCCACCGGCACCGCCCTCGCTACGCCTCTGGTCACTGCCCCCTGCCAGAACTGAAAATGGGAAAATGACTTTATGATCCAAACTTAGAGGGTGATTCAGGTTGGCTCGCAAAGCACATTTGGTTTGCTAATGGACATAACCATGTGCACCGCAGGTGTGGTAAATGTAACACACAGAGAGAGTTAGATTTGGGAGAATTATTTTGATTCTGTGCAGGGTACATACTGGCTGTGTTATTTACACTGCAATATACTGTAGATATCAGTTTAAAGTACATACCCCACCAAAATCTAAATCTTTCTGCACGTTACATCAGCCCCACCTGCAGTGCACATGGTTCCATTAGCAAACCAAATGTGCTTTGCAAATGATCCTGAATCACCCCCTTAGCCAGATTATCTGAGGTAGGACCCTGTTTCAATCCGAGGTCTTGTATATGTCAAAATTGAATTCACAGATCTCTACAAAAACAACCTATTGTACCACTGATCTCTGAATATGACCAGTCCAACAATGACAAAATCAACACATGGGGCGAGATGTAATAGGGTGCAAATTTTTAGGTGTCTAAAATTTCACATTTGCGACTTTTTTCCTGAAATCGCTGGTGATTTCTGGTGATATTTATTAACGGAAATGTGCCTTTTTTTTTTTTTTAGACAAGTGAGGTATTTAGTAACGTGAATGTGCAATTTATTTTAGTAATATGAGTGTGTGGATTTCTGTTAATTTGAAAAAAAAAAAAAAAATTGTGGGATCCCCCCTCTGAGCATAGCCAGCCTCCTGCTCATTCAGCTGGTCCTGGTTCTCCAAAGATGGGGAAAAAAATCTACTGTATTTAAGAAACCAGCATGGGCTCTTGGACCTGTCCTGGTTCCAAAAATACAGGGGACACGTATATTTTAAGACTAGGGGTCACCTATATTTTGGAACAGCACTGGGCTCCAACAGCTGGCTGTGTCATGCCACAGCCGGGAAACAATTTTTATAAATGGAGACCGTTACAGCCAATCTGTTCTAAGCCGAGCCCTGAGTGGCTGTAGGCATCTCCATGGAAATGGTTCCCGTGACGAAGGTCACTGGGAATCTATGGGAGAGGAGCTACTCCGTTGTGGGATAGTGGTACGGTGAGTATTTGGCAATGTGTGTTTGAGTGTGTATATTAAAATTGTACTTTTCTGTGAGTGTGTGTCTTTTTTGAACATTGTTTTCACAATAGAACTACAAGAACCAGCGGGCCCATTAATGCCCTGCATTCTGGGACTTGTGGTTCGCCAAGTTTCAGCATGTGGGGAAGGCCTTCTGGGACTTGTAGTGCTACTGTGAAAACCAATGTATTTTTTAATTCTTTTTACACAACAAGAATCAGCCCACCACCCACAGCCCAGAAATGGCAGGGCTTCAGCACTTGATGGGTGGAGCCTAGGAAGGGGGGACCACTTTATTGGGGGGACCACTTTATTGGGGGGACCACTTTATTAGTGCGGGCAGTTGACGTGGTATGGCGGCCATGGGTAGCGCCCATGGGAACATCCAGCGTTTCATGGGCATTGCCAAGAAAACCCTGGGCATTCAAATGGTAAATCGCAGTGAGACGGGTGCTGGGACGGGCAGCAGATATCCCTGGATGTCAGCTGCCCACCCTCTTCCCATACAGGGGTGCCACAGATCTAAGTCCTCAGAGACTGAGTAAGATCTGCGAGTGCTTGAGAAATCATTTGATGGTTGGCAACCATCGAATGATGTCTGCCCCGAAAACAAGTTGCGAATGGATGTTGATGTGGGTGTGCAGGTGAAATCTGCGTGCGAGCGGCGGGTGGCCATGCAGGTGGAGTTTAGATGACCCGCAAAGCTGGAATGACCTCCTATGTGTGCAGGACAGTTAGTGCAAAAAGAACATGTCAATTATGTTGCTGTTCTGGCAATAAGAAATTCATTTTTCCATAGATGCTTTAAAATCAGGTATCAGAATCAGGTACTCTGATAGGAGCCCATCTCAGTAATGTGTAAGCATTAGGAAACACTTTGCTTTATGATGATGACATAGAACTGCACATGCATGGTCATTAGACAGTGGATGCATCAGTGGATGTTAGCCAGTCAATCACTTTACCAGTACATTTTGCGAGATGTAGCCGATAGACTATAAGTGCTAATGCCATTGCTACTGCAATGGGAAACTTTAAACACACAGCACATATATGCCGTGGTACCCCTCAAATACTTCCAATTGATACTTACACTTACACTTTAAGGGAAGGGCTTGGGAGGAGAGCTGAGGGAAGAGGTGAGGAACATATGAAGTGTATGGTGAGAATGACATAGGGATGGGTCTCAGAGAAGGGGCAAGCACACAGTAACTAGTCGCTCAATGTACCTAGGTGCGGGGGGGGGGGGGGGGGGGTAGAGCCCTTGAGGAATGCCGAGTAGGGGTTTGGGAAGAGAGGAAGTGAAACAGCCAGAGAGGGTATTCTCTCCAGACATTGCTCATATTAAGCGTACATGGTGACCACAGTGCACCACAAGACACATGAATGAGGCAAGCACCTATGATTGCCCAACTGTCAGTGCTTGCTAAGCTGTAGTGTCACCTCCATCCGCTGATATGTATGCAGTGCTGTAGTTTTCCTCAGTGGGCTACTGGTCACTCAACAGTTAAGCTGTGTTTTATACTGCATGCTAACAACATATTAGGACACATACTGTATATTTGTTTGAACTTTCTCTTACTTTAAAGTTTTAGCTCTACTAAAGTTACACATTTTATCAGAGTATATAGCGGTGCTTGTGGTGTTGTTAGACAACACATGTTTTGGAAGCTTAACCAGGAATGTAATTTATTTGTAGTAATGAGCACAGAGGTAACAGGGTAGTACTGAAATGGTTAACTTGCAGGTATGCAGTATATAGCATTCAAGTACAGATGTACTGTAGCAGGTAATTACAGGCAGAAATACACAGGTGTATGGTACAGGTGTATGGTGCAGATACTTATTGTATCTGTGTAGCATGCAGTGGATACAGGAGAGTATTGAGGTCTGTTCGAAGCAGGCTTGAAATCTACACAACGTGCAGACTAATAGCTGTGGTCTGTGAGGGTTAAAGAGCAGGTTAGCGCTGCGGTGCTATATACAGGGAACTCTGTCATGTCAGACTAAACTGCTCCATCTCCTCCTTATCACTCTAGCTTCTCTCTGTCACACATTGTAGGAGCGCTGTGGTAATGGATACAGCACGGGGACACACACTCTAAGGTAAGCAGCGGGCTGACTGGTCAATAAAGCCACGTTGCCTGCTGATGGGCTAAGTGCATGGTCACTCTCAGGTGTGACAGCGCGCGTGGACTCTGGGGTCTGCAAGGGGACAAAACAGCCTGCTGCTGGGGTTACCATGGGGACAGGTGCACCTTACTAACAACACATACCATATACACATGTTTCAGACAGTGGTGAATTTCCCATTAGGCGGATGCACTTGCTGAGGCAGCACTTGAGCACTTGAATAGAGTGTGGATGAGGGAAACAAGTTTAGGCCACCTCTGTAAGAAGTCATATGTAGCAAATATTTTCACAGAATGAAAACTAATTGAACTGTTATACCTTATGGCTATTTTTATTTTATTCTATTAAATGTTTAAAATGTCAACTTTTACCATAACAATGAAAATAATACAATTTGGCAGTGAGATAGCCATTAATGTTGTGCTTAGAGTTACCCTGATGCCTGAATCTGGGCCTGTTTGTGGATACTGTATATAACTGACCCTCAACAGTACTCCTTATACCCCTTTCACATAGCCTAAATTCCCGGATTGAGTCCGGGAACAACCCGGTACTAGCGCTGGTGTGAAAGGCTCCCGGGACAAATTACCGTGCTAATTTGCCGGCAATCCAACCCTGCTATACACCTGGCTGGTGTGAATGGGGTAGGGTATATTTACCCGGGTTACCGGTCCTCGGTGTCCTGTCCGGCCGGGAATTGATGCAGGCGGTGGGCGCAAATGATGGGACAGGCGGTGGATGATGATGACGCAGCTCTCCGCCGGCAGTGAGGGCGCCGGTTAGCTGCATCATCTTCATCCGCTGCCTGTCCCGTCTTTTGCGCCGCCGCCTGTGTGGATCCCCGTCCTGCACAGAGGACAAGCAACCGGGGTAAGTATTCTCACCACCTCCGCCGCCATCCCGCCGACTGCCCGACGCCATCCCGCCGACTGCCCGCCTCCTCCCCACCTCCTGCCGGCCTCCTTCTTGCCTCCTTCCCGCCCCCTTCACACACCAGAAAATGCAGTAACTTTTCTGGTGTGAATGGGTCCAAACTTGGGAACGTCCCTGCTTGTCCCTGGAACTGAATTCCCGGGTTTGTCCCTGCATTTCTGGTGTGAAAGGGGTATTAGACATAGCAATTTCCCACCTTGGATCCTACCTAATTACTTTGTAATTACAGAGCAATTATAATTTATTCACATGTTTTATGTGATAGAGGAATCTGATATTTGGACAGTATCTATATATACTACATATGGTATATAGTACCTAGTCAGATATAGGCTTGCAAGATAGTTGCTCTTTGACTTGACTATGGGCATTATTCTGATTCACTCGAAAAGGCACAATCACTCTCAGATGAACAAAACCATATGAACTGCAGGTGGGGCAGATGTAACATGTGCAGAGAGAGTTAGATTTGGGTGGGGGATGTACTTCAAACTGATATCTATATTGCAGTGTAGCAATAAAGAAGCCAGTATTTACCCTGCGCAGAAACAATAAAACACCCACATCTAACTCTCTCTGTACATATTACATCAGCCCCACTTGCAGTGCATATGGTTTTGTCCATTAGCCCCTTCCCGACATTTGACGTACATTTACGTCATGGTCGGGATGTACTTCCCGACACATGGCATAAATGTACGTCATGCCATTAAACTGTCACCGCGTCTATAGACGCGGTGACAGAGGGACGATGTCTGCTGTCCCTGACAGCAGACATCTTCCCTCATTGCCCAGGGGGGGCAGCGATGCCCCCCCCATCGGCGATCGTTGCGATTGGCTGTTCAAATGTGAACAGCCAATTGCAGCGTTTTATGAGTTATGTGTATAATTTTGACTCTGCTGCCCCCTAGTGTCCAAAAAAAATAAAAGGAGGTTGAAATAATGATTAAAACATAAAGTATACATATGGTCTATGTTAGTTATTAACTATTTTGAGTGGTATAATTATTTGTCTCACAAGCAGAAAATTTAACATTTTGCAAATTGCAAAATGTTCAATTTTTTTATGACATTTTGGTATTTTTCACAAAAAAAAAGACTGTATCGACCAAAATTTACCACTAACTTAAAGTACAATGTGTCACGAGAAAACAATCTCAAAATCACTGGGATAAGTAAAAGCAATAAAAAGTTATCCCCACATAAAGTGATACATGTCAGATTTGAAAAAAAGGGCTCTGTCAGGAAGGCAAAAACAGGCTGCGGCGGTAAGGGGTTAGAGAGTGATTGTGCCTTTCTGAGTGAATCAGAATAACCCCCTATATGCCATGTTCTAATTGTATAATACCTTGCCTTCTAATGTCAGACCATAAAAATTATGTGAGGGGTTTGTGTGCTTTTAAAGAACATGCAAGCGTTATTAATAATATCATGTTATCGCCAATGATTTACTTAATATTCTCACTTGATGTCATCACACTGTTCAGTACAACCATGCATCATTTAACAAACAACATAAAGTGATAATTTAAAAATCAATGGTTATGTTTAGTATTTAATATATTTCAATTACATGTGACATTGTCATTTATTTAAGATATTTTTCTTTTGTATTCAAAGCAAACCTTTTCTCATATCTGCAATCTCCGGAAGGCCGAGTGTTTGTCATTCACTAAACATAGACACTTGCCTGCGAATGTGGGAATGCAATGTAATCCAATAAGCTTTAGCATCAATAGGACTAAATGTCTCTGAAATCGTGCTCCTAAACATAGTAAATTATTCTAGTCTGGAGAACATCTTGAAGGCACTTGCTATATTGAATACATCAGACAAATGACTATACTCTTTCTTCTGTCAGATTACTGCCAAAAAAGCATTACAAATAAAGATTTGTTTCATTCAAATAAAATTAAAGGGTACAGTCCATTTCAATGTATTCCCATGCTGTGTAGAGTACCTTTCTAAAATTCTCACTTAACTCAATTAATTTGTAAAAAATGCATATATTCTAGATATTTAATGCAACCATTTAGTATTGTTCTATTTTTAATGATTGTATTACATTTTCTGGATGCATAATACATGTTGTAAATGATCATATCTTTATATAACATCTCAGACAATTAGCAGTTCTTGTAAATAATGGAAATATTTGCCATGGTTCAGTATGATTTGATTTTGGTTAAATCAACAGTCCTGTGCTCAGTTGTAAGATTACTCCAATGCTGCTTTCTGAACCTTCCTTTATAGTTTATAACATGTGACATTATCTTTCCTCAGAAATTCATAAGCACTTGCATTGGAGCAGTAGAATTAATCATTTATGATAGCACTGAGACAGTGCTGCCTTCTATGAAAAAAGATGCAGGTTAAAAAGTTTAAAGAAAAAAAGGATTCAGTACTCACCTAAAATTACAATTTGATACAACATTTCTAGTAGCTTCAGCACTACACTCTGGATAAGTGTGCCCACTTTATTTCAGTGAAAATCTTCTCTGAACCGGTGGCTTCTAAACCATAAACCTCAGATTTTCAGGTCATGTTTTGAGGATTTCTGTCTGTGGAAGAAGGTTGGTAACTATTAACCCAACAAATCAAATAAACTTACCTGTGCACTGGACATGGGTGGATTTGGGGGGGTCGGGCCTCCCCTAGACACATTATTGGTCACCCCCTTCCCTTTATCACTTCTCTGCTCTCTTCATTTCACCACCAGTCTGGATGCCCACAGATTTGCAAACCAGCCACAACCTCACCACCACTGCCACGTTCTAGACTGTAATTGCTGCCCATTGCACCAACCCTCTCAGTTGCATAAAAAAAGAGTCACCTGCCTCATAACCCTGCTGTACTGCCCCCTGCAAGTGTAAGCCCTAGGCCTGTATCTAGTGGAAAATCCACCACTGGCACTGGAAGTGGCTAAAAACAAACTATTGTCTAATGGCCTCGACCCACCAATCAGTTTAAGTATGAGTGTTTCTGGTTCAGTACTAACACAATGTTTTATCTGAGCAAAAACATAGCGTGCAGATTAATCAAATATAACCGGGATGATGAACATGTGACCCATCAGCTGCTAATAAACTACACATCCCAGCATTTGGTTCCAAAGTTTTAGCATGCAGGAATAGCAAAGCTGTGTCAGGACATGTTGGTATATGTAGTTCCACAACATCTTAATGGCCATATGTTGAACACACCTGGAATAGGGTAATGTGAGAGGGCTTTTGTTACGCATCCTTAAGGCTCTATCTAGCCAACCTGTACTGGCAGCCTAATACTTCTTAAAGCAATCATAGTGCAACCTAATGTACCAGGCTGTGAATAGGGAGCTTTATTGAGCTAGCTGGGAGAGGATGGTAGGGAATGGCTTATGCAGGGCCGGCGCCACCACTAGGCAGCCTTAGGCATTTGCCTAGGGTGCCGGCTGCTGGAGGGTGGCAGTTTGGAGCTGGTCCCCCCGTGCCGCATCAGCCAGCAAGCCGCCCCCTCCCTGGGGAGCGTCACGTCGTCCCGCACCACCCTGGGTAGAGTCGCGGCGGCCAGTGCAGAAGCGCACGGCAAGCTCCCCCCCTTGGAATGTCACGGCGCCGGACACCCCCTCCCCTCCCTGGGGAGAGTAGCGGCCAGCGTTGCATGTGCATTACACAGCAAGCCCCCTCCCGGAACGTCACGGCGTGCGCCGCATCACTGGACCCGGCAGATGACCCCCTGGAGCGGGTAAGTGATTGAGCGCCAGGGCGCCCCCCCCCTCCCCGCCTGGGGCGCTCCGGTGCCTAGCACCGGCCCTGGTCTTATGCTATATCTTTTCCATAAAATACTGGCCTAGGAGATGACATATGCCACCACTGAAATACAGTACAGTGTTTGCCATTGTTTGGACCTTGAAGAATATACAGCCATACTTGCATGGCCACAATTCAGTGGTCAATAACTAGAATCCTCTCTATTGGTTACAAAAAAATTGTATGGGAAAATGAAAGGCTATTTATGTGGAAGAGAATAATTCTCCCACAGGAGCAGAAGACTTTTTAAGCAAAGCAAATTTATTGTACCAATGCTGAAATAAATACTGCAGAATGATATACTGTAGGAACATTTGTTCCATTCCATGATGTTCTAGAGTAGGTTAAAAAGACTCAGGAACTAAAAGTAAAATCGTTTATAGACCCAAGTGTCTCTGTATCAGGCTTGATTTGATTAGATAGCTATGAGCTCAATGAAATAAAAATGAAATAAGCATAAACATACAGTATCAGCAGAAACATTCTGTACCCATATATATGATTATATTATAGCAAATGTCTTACATTTTCTTCATCGTAAATAAACTTTTCAATAAAACCTCCAGGATAGCAATCGTTAGTATGTCTTTTTTAAATTATATATTGTCATTCTGAAATTAAATTTGATGTATAAAAAATGCTGAACATTAGAAGCATTTTAAATTGAAACCTGTACATTTTAGAGGCTAATGCCCTGTCTCTAATGAAACTTCAAATATGGGTATTAAAACTCACCTCAGATTATTGTTATTGGTATGGAAGCTTGTGTGACTGTGTAACTTTGTTTTTCTCACAGAAATTGTATTTTTTATAGTTAGTCGAGTTGCATTATCTTTTACTTGGAATCCCAATTCCATTAGGGAATGCATTATAGTCTTTATACTCCTCCAACTATTTTGTGGCAAACACGGTACCACATAGGGGTCCAAGTGGAAAAAAGTAGCTATAACCACAACAGGCTTTGAGTTCAAGTTTCCATTTTGGAATGGACTTTTTTTAAATGCATTTAATTTTAATACTCACTGATACACAGCCAAGTTGATGATAAGGATTAACTTAAACTATGGGGGTTATTCTAGTCCATTCTTTCTGACAAATTCCTTCTTAGATGGACAAAACCATGTGCACTGCAGGTGGGGCAGATGTTACTTGTGCAGAGAGAATTAGATTTGGGTGGGGTTTTTCTTCAAAGTGAGATCTATATTGAAGTGTAAAATCATGCAGTCAGTATTTTCCCTGCACAGAAACAAAATAACTCACCCAAATCTAATTCTCTCTGCACATGTTACATCTGCCCCCCTGCAGTGCACATGGTTTTGTCCATCTAAGAAGGATTTTGTCAGAAAGAATGAACTAGAATAAACCCCTATGTTTCCTCATCAAGGCCCTTATTCTGATCTGTGCGGAAATTCCCGCATTCTTACGGAGCGGTCCGCACGCCACGGCGTTTTGCCGCATGCGGCCATCGTCCGTAGAAACGCCCACGTGTCCTCCGCATTCGGACGGACTCACTCTTTAAGAACAGGGCGTGTTTACGGACGACATACAAACCATGCGTGTGCGGGAGAAACACTCCGATTCGGCACGGTATTACAGAGTATTACAGAGTATGCTCGGAAATACCGCATCCGTATGTATTATTTTATGGTCATTGCATCACACTGGCATTGACTGTGACATGAATATAAATAAATGTGTTTACTTTACCCAAAATGTGTGGTTTCATGAGTACATGTCAAATACACATGTGTATTGCTAGTATTAATATTCTGTCATGTCCATTGTTAGCAGTTTGAAAGTGTCTGACAAGTACAGCATATGTGGGTGTTTAGTACGGGTTCCTTGAAGCAGCAATGGTTTCAATTAAAGCACTGACAAGCGTCCTATTAGTGAGTAATGAGTAAAGGAGTAGATTCTATTGGGTTCAGGTGTTAATGGTTGTAGTCATTAGGCGTACGTTCGCCTACCGCATGAACGAGTGGTGTCCGCAAAGCAATAGTACACTTGTGGACACCGCACATTTCTGCCCTTTTTGATCGCGTGCATTCGGAGTGGTTTCCGAATGTACGCCCCCCAACATAAGTGTACTCCCCCGTGTCCGCCCATGTTTCCGCCCCGTTTTGCCCACTTTGAAACTACGCCCATGTGTCATTCCGCATGACGCCCATAATACGCCCCTATTTCCCGACTGATAGCGGTGAACAGTTTTGGACGGGATTTGGCCGAACTGGTACCGAGTCAAGGCGTGGCACATGCGCGTAGCGTTCTCCACGCATGCGCAGACGCCATAAAGACGCGATCCGTAAGTACGCGGTAAAGTCCGCGTCAATCAGAATAAGGGCCCAAGATATTGTTTAAGACCTTTCTTTGAGTTGTCTTGGAGAGGGAGTTTGGTATGAACACAGCACCTCCAGGCCTCTTGGTGACCATACTTCCTGCAAACAAGGTTTTAAGTTTAAAATACAGATATAAATATCTAATATCGATAATCAAATGTAATATTAACAGGAATAAACTTTTTCTCTTCAACTTTTTTTTAAAATCAGGTTTTTTTTTAATGGTTTTTTAAGAAACATACATAAAACATATCCAAAACAGAACACATATCCCAACACAGTGTGCCAGGTATAATATGTATCACAAATGTACAGTGCAAAATATTACAAGAAAACATTTAATATGGAAATAGGCTGAAGGACGCAGTAAACACTAAGAATCACTATGGGTTCAAGAGTATCTAGATGCATTCCATAATCCCCAAACCTTCTTTTATTTTGCCGGGCATTTGCGTTTCGAGTACATAAATCTTTCATTTGAAAGAGTAGGATTAACCAATGCCACCCAAGCATCAAATGGCAGGGGGTCTAGAGGCATAAAGGATCGGGAGATGCACACATGGGATAAAGCTGGGGTAGCCAACTCCAGTCCCAGAGAGCTACCAACAGTTAATGTTTTCCAGATCTCCTCACAGAATCACAAGTGAAGTAATTAGCTCCACCTGTGGATCTTTTAAAATGTGTTAGTGAGTAATGAATACACCTTTGCTACAGCTAGGTTGTCTGGAAAATGTGAACTGGTAGCTCTCGAGGACTGGAGTTGGCTACCACTGGGATAAAGTAAGGACATTATTAACATAAAGGCATTGAAAGGAGGTGAGAGTCTCTCGGATCTTCAACCCAAACAAACAAATACAAGGGCTCAACAATGAAAGCTGTATTACAGTATCTCTAATATAATTTGTTATTGCCACCCAGAAAGAAGAAATCTTGGGGCATTGCCAGAGCCGGTCTTGTCAACTTTTTGGATGTCACACACATGCTATTTGGACCTATTTCACCTGCTTTCTTGACCCGATCTGCTGGAATCAAGTGAAATCAGTGAAATCAGGCCCAAATTGCATAGTGTATGGGGCTGTTACAGAATGAAGTTCCTGTTTTAAAGTGATCAGGGATAATATTAATAAAAATGTTTAGAAAAAACTGGAAGAAAATAAATATTTTCATTGGATGTAATTTAAAATAGTTAAAACCAGGTACTGTACAATCATTGGATTTTAGCTTGTTTTGACTTATATTTATTTAAGTAATTTACAGTAATTACTGTAACTTTATAAATGTCACAGTTTTCACCAATATTGACCCAAGAAGGCAGCAAGCAGTGGCACAAATAAATGTCAGTTTAATAAAAGATAAAATACCTTAGACCCAATAGCATATTGGAAGCCTGTGCAATACAAGATAGAACATCTTTTAATATGTAGGCAGATAGGATGATCATTTTACAAAATAAGTTACATTAAGGAGGTCAAATTGTGCAGGTGAATTGTTTCAGAAAATATATATTTATACATTTTAATATTCAATAAATGTGTGACATATTGGACAAAGGTTACTTGTGAAAATTAGAAGCACTGTCATTCAACAAATCTTACCCAAATGTAAAATGGTTTTAGAAACCTAAAAAAAAATTCTGTAATGTGTGCAATGCAAAGGGATAATAGGAGATCACTTGACAAAATTAGAAACCCTGTAATGCCCCTTTCTATTGATTAAATAGAATGAGAAAGTCAATTGTTGTCTTTGATTATGTTTTAACAGCAAGAGTATTATATAGGATAGTTGTAATAAAGTCCTCAATTGAAGAAAACAGAAATGATCACAACAGTACTGGTCATCTAAAACTTAAGGTCCATTCACACTGGACAACTATGCCCAGCGTGTATGGACAGCGATGATCATGGCTTGGGGGAAAGCCGCTCAGTGCATACACACTGAACGGCTTTTCCCCTTCTCGGAGCCATCAGCGGGGAGAGCCGTCTCCCCTATGCAAAGCCGTCCTCAAAGTCACTCATCTGCTGGTATTACCAGCAGATGAACGGCTTTTCCAGTGATGATGTGGGAGCATGCAGCAGCGCTCACTGCTCATCGCCAGGGCATACACACTGAGCGGCTTTCCCCCTGCTCTGTGCCATCAGTGCAGAGAGGACAGCTTTGCATAATGCAACGCTATGCAAAGCTGTCCTCAAAGTCACTCATCTGCTGCTACCAGCAGATGAACGGCTTTCCCGGCGATGATGCGGGAGCGCGCAGCAGTGTTCATCGCCGGGGCATATACACTGGGTGGCTTTGAGCTGAAAGCCGCTCAAACATGCTGTAATTATACTTAAAAATTCACATGACCCGTCACTTGGGATCCTATAACCCATATAATCAAATCATATAATATAAAGTGAACTTTAATACTATAAAAAATCTATATAGATATATATAGGTATATAGGTACCAGAGTGACGGGTCATGTGAATTTTTAAGTATAATTGTTATTGAGTGTACCATCGATTAATATCGATTGACTTTATATAATTAATGTTAAATGTGTGTAATTGTCTATATTGACTTTATAGCAGAAAAGTGGAGCAATATTGCGATGATATTGGTAAATAAGTATCCAAGCAATAATAAAAAGGCTTTATGGTATGAAAATAAGGTGTTTTATTTATATTATATCTAACCGGAGCTGCAAAAGAAGCTTGGATTACAAATCGTAATGAAAGAGAGGCTTGGTTTAGAAAAAGGAAAATGGCCGCACTATGAATCCTATTGGAGGATAAAAACAAGCCTTGGAAGAAGAATTAAAATGGCTGCCGGAATCTATAAATAAGAGCCACGAGAATAAGGCTTGAGCCGCAAATACGGAAGTTCGCAGAATAAAATCCCTGCGAATGGCGGCCGTAAAAAAAGACTGTGGCAAACAACAAAGGGGAAGCCGCCGAGTTATCTACAGGCAGAGAAACACATATTGAAGCCCCACTGCAGCCCGGTTATCTCCACACAATAACCTGGGAACAGTCCCTTCATAAAGAGCCGCATATCACATGGACACTAGTACCTGGAGCTTGTCCCCTTGCTACGGGTCAACGTATCACAAAGGAAATCCTTATGCTCTGATAATGGAAACAGGTCCAATATCCTTATAATAAGGAGCTCTGCACTACCAATGAATGGGACTGGTAACTATGGATATCAATGCCTCTGAATAGTAAAGTAAATAAGTAACCATTTAAAGCCTCATTATTCTTCTTCAGAACATTATCCTTATCTGCTTTGTTTGTATGTGTTAAATGTTGTATGCCTTGTGTGTCCATTTTTATTAAGTGCACTATGTATATGTAATATGTATTAATTCTATATTTTTATTAAATTGATAATTTTATATCTTATTGTTTGGTATATTCTTTGAGTGAAGCAGCGCCACCTAGCGGTGTAGGCTTATAGCCAAACACCACCCTGTAGTATTGTCTCAAGTACAGAGGTACACAATTCCTCTGATAGGGGGCTGCAGATGACACAAAGAATATTAAATAGACCACCACCAGTGCCATACCAGCCCTCCTGTACGACTTTTCTAAGTCACTCATCTATTCAGTTTAAGGATAGTTGGGCTAACCCAAGTGATTTGTAGGTTTTTTTTTTTTTGAGGGGGGGGGGGGGAGCAGACACCATTTACCTATTAAAACAAAAAACCTGCAACAAAACACTAATTTAAATCATAATCAAAATCAGCAAAACATTTTTTTTTTAAATAGCAGTAATACTAAAGAAATACTTTAAATGTACTTATAATAAATTGGATTTCACAACAGGAAATGTGTTTTTTCTTTCCTCTCTGGGTTCGGTAGAGTACTGATTTCAGGCTACTTGCTTACTTTTTATTTATTTATTATTTATTAACAGTTTCTTATATAGCGCAGCATATTCCATTGCGCTTTACAAAGGAGACAGTGATACAACAAAACAGGGTATTTACATCCAGTCAAAATGTAGGAGGGCCCTGCTCGCAAGCTTACAATCTATAGGGAAATAGGCATTGATACATAAGGATAGATACTGTATTCTTTATTGCATCGATTCCACCAGAATGCAAGGTTCTATGGCTGGTTCTGGAATTTGATAAGCTTGCCTGAAGAGATGAGTTTTTAGGGAACGCTTATAGGTTTGGAGACTGGGGGAGAGTCTTATTGTGCTTGGGAGGGCATTCCACAGAGTGGGTGCAGCCCGAAGAAAGTCCTGCAGTCGGGAATGGGAGGGAGTAATGAGTGTGGATGAGAGACGCAGATCTTGGGAGGAGCGTAGAGGTCGTGTTGGATGATATTTTGAGATAAGAGAAGATATGTATGTTGGTGTAGTTTGGTTTATGGCTTTGTGTGTAAGTAAAAGAATTTTGTATTGAATACGGTAGAATACAGGTAACCAATGAAGTGACTGACAGAGTAGCTTTGCAGACGATGAACATCTGGCTAGGAAGTTTAGCCTTGCAGCTGCATTCATAATGGACTGTAGTGGTGAGAGTCTGTATTGGGGAAGGCCAATAAGGAGACTATTGCAATAATCAATGCGTGAGATGATGAGAGCATGGATTAGAGTTTTTGCAGTGTCTTGTGTAAGGTAAGGGAGAATTTTAAATATGTTTTTTTAGGTGCATGTGGCATGATTTTGATACATATTGAATGTGGTTTACAAAGGAAAGTTCTGAGTAAAGGATAACACCTAGGCAGCGAGCTTGAGAGGTACTGTAGGAATGATTGTCATCTTCTCAACTGCAAAAGAGATATCAGGTTGGTAACTACTATTTATTGGCGGAAATATAATTAATTCTGTTTTTGAGATATTAAGTTTGAGGTGGCGAGATGACATCCAGGATGAAACAGCAGAAAGGCATTCAGTGACACGGCTCAATACAGATGGGGACAGGTCTGGGGAGGATAGGTAGAGCTGAGTATCATTCGCATAAAGATGATACTGAAATCCAAAGGAGCTAATTAGTTTGCCAAGAGATGAGGTATAGATTGAGAAAAGCAGAGGACCTTAAACTGAACCCTGAGGTACTCCAACTGAAATAGGTAGCGAAGAGGAGGTAGAATCAGAGAAACAAACACTAAAGGAGCGGTAAGATAGGTAGGATGAAAACCAAGAGAGGGCTGTGTCTTTAAGACCTATGGATTGTAGTGTTTGTATGAGAAGTGTGTGGTCAACAGTGTCAAAAGCAGCAGAGAGATCTAGAAGAATTAGTAGTGAATACTGGCCTTTAGACTTAGCAGTGACCAGATCATTCACAACTTTAGTCAGTGCTGTCTCTGTGGAGTGTTGGGCATGAAAGCCTGACTGATGCGGGTCCATTAAGTTGTGCGAGTTAAGAAAGTGGGTACTTGTGTAGTTTCACGGCGCCAGCATGGCGCCGTGCATCTGAGTCCCCTTGCGGGGCTCGCTTCGCTCGCCCACGAATCTAAAATCAACTCCATGCCAACGTGGATAGTGGGGGAATGAACTATCCAAGTTGGCATGGAGTTAAGTTACTTTATTTTAGATAGTTTGGCGAGCGTACCCAACCTGGAAGTAGCACGGCGCCATGCTGGCACTGTGAAACTACACAAGAACCAGAAAGTGTGTGAGGCGAGTATAGGCAAGTCTTTCAAGATACTATCAGAGATCTGATATTGCTTCTCATTCAAAACTTTTGTAAATATATGAAATTGTTCAATTTTTGCAAAACAAAGGAAATTCCATTTTTTTAAATTTTTATAATGTTACTATTCAGTCATACAGCCATGGTAACCTGTCCTCATTCACTGTTTCTCAAGTTGTGGCAAAAAGCCCTTCAAGGCGTACCAGGTCCCAGATGTCTCTGCAATGCTGAGCAATTATTTCACTCAAAATGTGCATCTTAATCTCATAAATATAACAACTGGGGGGTCAATTAACTAATGATTTTTTGGGGGGACAAGAATGAAAAAGCAGGACATTGGCCCTTATTCTGATTCACTCGCAAAGGCAAATTCCTTTTCAAATGGACAAAACCATGTGCACTGCAGGTGGGGCAGATGTTACCTATGCAGAGAGAGTTACATTTGGGTGAGTTATTTTGTTTATGTACAGGGAAAATACTGACTGCTTTATTTTTACAGCAGGGTTGCCTAAAATTGTGTCCCCCTCCCGGCCTCCCGGAAAGGTGGATAACCCTCCTGATTTCTGGGGTACCCCTGCTCCCCCCCTGTTCCCCGTTACCTGCCCCCTGACCTCGCCATTTAAATATCCGGATATGCCGATCCCCTGTGAGGGGGCGGGGCAAAAGTGTCAGAATAGTGTAATTTTAGCCCCACCCCCTCAGTGGCGGTCAGCAAATAGGGTCATTTTCCATCATGGGGCGCGGCTTAATTATGTCACACTCAAGCACCGCCCCCGAACTCCTACTGAAAGTCTCCTCTCCGGACTTCTCTCTGCACAAGTTACATCTGCCCCCCCTCAATGCAGTGCATCTGAGAAGGAATTTGCCTTTGCGAGTGCACCAGAATACATATTGTGTAATGTGCAAGTCTTTTCTATCATTCTTATGGATTTGCTAAGAATCATATATCCCTAAATTGTGACCATATCACTAAAGGGCCTTTGCAATGTTTTTTAGTCAAGTTGTTTTTGCACCAAATCGATTTTGCAGATCAAACAAAATGATAGAATGCAATTAAACGCAAATGAACATGGAAACACTTCCTATGATGTTCCCATTGGAAGAGGTACCACATGTAAAAATGTCATGCCAAAACCCAAATGAATATGACCCAAACCATCACACCTCATGGGAATCAGTGTTGCGTAGTTAGGAGAACACCTTTCAGGGGAACATGAAATGGTGACAGACAAACTAAGTCTAATGATTTGCTGTTTGGATGCAAGTACATACATACTGTACTTCTGGAAGAAAAAATGGCAAGTTGGGTGGGGGTTGTGCAGGCTGTCATCCAGGAGGAACATATCTGTCACAGGGAAGATAACTGCTAGAAATGTTTTTAAGCAATGTGTGAAGCAGAAAATGTTCTAAGGTGTCCAGGGCTGCACGGAAGACAGGTGCTAGCTCTCTGTATCATGGTGTGACTACCTGCATTATAAAGAGCCATTACAGAATTACAGACTATCCTTCTGTCTGAGGTCATCAACACTTACATGTGCGTTACACGGATGCCCTCATATGACCTAATAAGTGTCTATGTTGTGGTAAATGCTGATTATAATGTGTTTTTCCTGTAAGCACTTTTTTGTCACCCAAAAAAATTGTCATATTCTACTGAAAAGTATGCTCCCACTATGCATTCCCTTCTATGGGAGCCATGTGCACATGTCCCCACTGCCCATTGAAGTCTATAGGAGCTAACTAGCAACGCATTAGAGGAAGCATGGCATACTGCATATGATTCAAGGTCCCACTACAAAATGATTCTATAGACATCAATAATGTACTGGGACACAGGTTCCACAACACTTTCCTTAGAATTCTGGAATCTTTCTATAGGCCACTTCATAAGAAAACCACTTCTACACTTTAATACCCTTAATATATGAATTCCAAGATAATTGTACTGCATTTAACTCTTTGAGCGACAACATCTCTGTGAGAGATGCTCAAAATATCTGCTAGAAAATTCTGCTCACATTTGTTATATAATTTCAAATAAAAAATGTTTGAAAAAAGATTGTTACCTAAATAAGGTAAACATTACAGGTAAAAGAAAGAATGGTAGTGTAGTGCTTAAAATATTTATTGAAAACTATAATATAAATGAAATGTTTATCAATTGGGTATTACAACATTCACATATTTATTGTTTCATAATTATCTTATTTGAGTGAGATAAAGAAGCATTAAATTGCTAGCATTCGGTAAATACATTTTTTTATAAAGTATAATATATATATATATATGACAAAGACGTGTACTGCTACCCATATATATATATATATATATATATATATATATATATATATATATATATATATGTACCAGAATATATAGAGAGCGCTAATAAACCTCCACCTTTTGGAAGTGCAGTGTATCAAGGTGTGATCATACACAATACAATAATAGGTACTTGTTTCCTAGCACGGCCACACCGATTTACATCGGGGTGGTCGTGTCGGAAAAATCGGGTCGATCGCATCGCATGCGATTTGGTCGCATGCGATGCGATCGATGCGACCGACCGATTTTGGACCCGATTTTTTTTTTTAATGAAATGTAAATCGGGTCCCTGTGAAGTTATACGCGGCCCCTCGCGGGGCTCGCTGCGCTCGCCACGCTTCGGGCTCGGTGGCTCGCTGCGCTCGCCACACTATTCTATTCTCAACTCCACGCCGACGTGGATAGTAGGGGAATGAAAAGGTCGGAGGACGCGCACCGCCGCCCCTCGCGGGCTCGCTGCGCTCGCTACGCTTCGGGTTGGCGTCTATCGTGGGGTGACGACGGGGACATCTATAATGTGAAATGGGTCATATTGGCCCATTTCACATTTTTCACATTTTTTCACTATTTCAATGTCAAAAAATATTTTAACATTGAACCCGATGGAAAAATCGGGGGCATCGCGTCGTGACCATTGTTAATGGTCCCGACCGACGCGATGCCCCCGATATTTTACCTTTCCCGACACGATTTCAATGTTAAAATATTTTTTAACATTGAAGCCTATGGGGAAATTGCGGGCATCGCGTCGGTCGCGTCGGGACCATTGTTAACGGTCCCGACCGACGCGATGCCCCCGATATTTTGTCCTAGCCGGCCAAATGGACCTGATTTCAAAGGAAATCGGGTCCATCGTGTGGATCGTGTACCTTAACTTAAAGGTACACGATCCATAAGATTGTGGCCGTGCTAGGAAACAAGTACCCAATAGTCTATTAAGAAACAAATATTTTTTATTAAAAGATTTTTCTTAAAAATGTCTTTTTGTTGTGTTCAAGAATTTCTTTCAAGTAGCCAACCCAACGCGTTTCGCCTTTTTGCAAAGGCTTCCTCAGGGGATACTTGTGCACAATAGCTGTCTCAATCAAAGATCCCACAATCTAGAATTGGTAGACATCCTATTCCCATGGTGTAGGGTATGGGTCTCACTTAAATTCCGACTCAAACGAATAAAAATAGATGGAAAAGCTGTGTGCGGAGCAAAGACCACTTCACGACGTTCCACCCTCAAACTCGAAATACAAAGGGGGGGGGGGGGGTTTCAAAATTCCCCAACAATAAAAGGCCAATTCCTGGCGTTAAACAGACCTCCTGTGTGATTTCCACACAGGAGGTCTGTTTAACGCCAGGAATTGGCCTTTTATTGTTGGGGAATTTTGAAACCCCCCCCCTTTGTATTACGTCGTGAAGTGGTCTTTGCTCCGCACACGGCTTTTCCATCTATTTTTATTCGTTTGAGTCGGAATTTAAGTGAGACCCATTCCCTACACCATGGGAATAGGATGTCTACCAATTCTAGATTGTGGGATCTTTGATTGAGACAGCTATTGTGCACAAGTATCTGCCCGGCATTCTTTCGGTGCATATCAAAAGTAACCCCTAAGAAGCCTTTGCAAAAAGGCGAAACGCGTTGGGTTGGCTACTTGAAAGAAATTCTTGAACACAACAAAAAGACATTTTTAAGAAAAATCTTTTAATAAAAAATATTTGTTTTTTAATAGACTATTGCATTGTGTATGATCACACCTTGATACACTGCACTTCCAAAAGGTGGAGGTTTATTAGCACTCTCTATATATTCTGGTACCTACTTTTCTCTTTCATCTCCCGCTAACAGGGGAGATCTATAGAGTAGCTGCTCTTTGGTGGCGCACTGGGGGTCATTTTTTCCTTTTATATATATATATATATATATATATATATATATAACAATGATAATATAGCGGCACTCTCGGGAAATAATAACACAAACCAATCTTTTGTGCTTAACGTTTCAAATCATGTTAAGATTTTTCATCAGAAGCAACTTAGTGAGCGTACAAAAACAGAATAAATACCTGATCCAAGACAGTGCACAGCCGGTCAATCACGTCTGCTACTTCCGCCGGCGTCCACGAGTGAACCTCGGCACTTACCGATGACGTCACCGGCGTCCATCAGCTGCTAGGTGACGGGTGTGTCACATGACCTCTCGTTACCTGCAACTAGGTTGCCTGGCAACGTCCCAGTATGCCAGGAGCACGTAGTAGCCGGCGTACGTCAGTTGCCGGGAGACCAGTATCTACAATAAACAGATATGTGTGAATACATATAAAACATACAAAAAACAGTTCCTATTTGAGAAAAATGTCACACAATTAATAAACGTAGGCAATAAAGAATTTAGAAGGCGATAATACAATATAAGGGTATCGAAGATAGGAAATATCTATCTATCTAATAAGCTCCTTCCTTCTGCATAAGGTGATAGCTTTAAATATCCACAAAACCAGATAGAAAAATGAATAACCGTTATATATGTCTAAAAGAAACAATTGAAATTGAGCTGCTCATTCAAGCCATGTGGACTGACTGTATCCAGTGTGTATATCCACCGAGCTTCCCTCTGAAGGAGGATTCTTGCTCGGTCTCCACCCCTAGGGTTGATTGGCACCCCATCAATAATTTTGTATCTAATTGAGGCAGGATTGTGTTTCATAAGACGAAAGTGCCTTGCTACAGGCTGTTCCGTATCCTTACCCTCCACTGCAAGCCTGATGGCACTTCTGTGTTGAGCCATTCTTTCCTTTAATTTACAGGTGGTTTTGCCCACATAGGCAAGGCCGCAGGGGCATTTTATAAGATAAATAACATAGGTGGAGTTGCACGAATATACCTGTTTAATTTTATAAATCTTACCCGTTCGGGGGTGGGAAAATGTGTCACCTGTTTCTAAAAAGTTGCAGGTAGCACATCCCAGACAACGGTAATTGCCTGGTTTTTTTGTTAAAAAATGGGCTGTAGGTTCCTTTTTTGCTTTCATGGGCCCGGTTTTAACAAGCCAATCCCTTATACTTTTATTCTTGCGATAGCAAGGGACAAGAGTAGTGTCCTTAAGCAGGGGAAGTTCCGGATCCATGTTGACCACTGGCCATAGTCTTTTAGCTCTTCCCATCACTTTCCTGTTGGAGTCCGAAAAATCTGTCACAAAAATCATTTTATCCTCCATTGCTTTCTTGGGTTGAGTAATTCGAAAGTTTTCTTTGGGTATATTCATAACCCTATCTACTGCTTTGCTGACGGTACTTTTATTATAGCCACGCTCCAAAAACCTGTCAGTCATCATTTTGATTTGGACAGCTTCATCTTCCACATCACTACAGATCCTTCGTACTCTGCAGAGCTGGGAAAATGGCAAAGATCGTTTAAGTGGCTCTGGATGAGCACTAGACGCAAGGAGCA
Source organism: Crinia signifera (assembly GCF_055691185.1). Classification (NCBI taxonomy): domain Eukaryota; kingdom Metazoa; phylum Chordata; class Amphibia; order Anura; family Myobatrachidae; genus Crinia; species Crinia signifera. The sequence goes on from NC_139219.1 coordinate 135,551,529, forward strand.
ATGAATTCCCGTCAGTGGGTTTAGAGAACATGGAGGTGTTAATGAGTCCATCTTTGATCTTGACTTTGACGTCTAAGAACGATATTTCACTTGTACTATGATTAAATGTAAATTTAATATCTCTATCTTGAGAATTAATGAGCTGCATAGTACTTTCGAACTCGGTTGCCGTGCCCCTCCAAATAACAAAAATATCGTCTATAAAACGCTTGAAGAAGACACATTTGGAAGTGAAGTCAGTGTTGCTAAAGAAAAGGTCTTGTTCAATTTGGAACATAAAGCAATTTGCGTATGTCGGTGCTACGCAAGCCCCCATCGCCACTCCCCTTACTTGGATAAAGAATTCTTCTTGAAAGATGAAGTAATTCCTTATAAGTACTAGTTCTAATAATTTCAAAAAAAGTTCCACATTTGGGCCTTGATAGATGGTATTATCTGTTATGAGTCTTCTAGTGGCAAGCAACCCCCTATCATGGGGGATGCTTGTGTAAAGGCTCACAATATCAATTGTACAGAGTAAATACTCCCCTTCAGTGAGATCCATCTTGGCAAGTTCATTTAAGAACATTGTTGTGTCCCTTAAGTACGTATTTTCAACCTGTATCACCGGCTGTAAGTATGCATCCAGATATTTGGAGATGTCATACATTATTGACCCGCGCCCCGAGATGATGGGCCTCCCGGGGGGGTTTTTTAAGCACTTGTGGATTTTTGGGATCAAGTACAGTACTGGAATTAAGGGGGTCCGGTTGATAAGGGATGTATATACTTTTTTAGTAATCAGTTCCTGATCCACAGCCTCTTTTAGAATTGTATCGAGTTCATTAATGAACTGTGATGTTGGATCTTGACCCAATTTACGGTACACTGTATTATCTTCAAGCTGTTTAAAGGCTTCAGCCAGATAATCGCTTGTATTGAGAACAACTATACCGCCCCCTTTATCAGCGGGGCGGATAGTTATCTCTTCTCTTTTTGATAATGCCACGAGAGCTTGTCTCTCCCTTGAAGAGAGGTTGTTATGTGTATCGTATCTTTTTTTGGGGATACTATCGATAGTGTTTGCCATCGATGACGAAAAGGCTCGGATGGTTGTGCTGTTTGATGGAGGGTCAAACAGCACACGGGACTTGATAGGAGGTCGGATGGTATCACTGACTAGGGGAGTTAGTGTGTCTTGATTACCAAAAAACTCTTTGAGCCTTAATTGGCGGTTAAATCTGCTAAGGTCCACTCGATTGGAAAACGGGTCATATGGGCCTGTAGGAACAAACCCCAAACCTCGTTCCAATATAGAATTTTCATCTGTAGTGAGTGGAAAATCTGATATATTGTATATCACTTTCTGGCTTTTCTGCTTGCCTTTAGTTTTTGCAGTGCGGCGGCATTGTCCCGCTCTTCTTGTATGGGGTCTACCAGGGTACCGCCTTTCGCCCTGGTCGAAATCCCTAAAGGGGGTCTTGGTACTCCTGCAGAGGATGTCCCCTGTCGGCTGTCCCCCTCGCTATTAGAGGATATATTTTCAGATGTTTCTGTATCCAATGGAAAGCGTTTATTGGGCCTTTGTCGAAATCGCATCTGCTTATAATTGCGGGGCGCACTACTGGTCCAATGATACACCTTTTTCTCCTCATAATCACGATTGACCATCGTTAGCTTTTTCTTTTTATAAGTAATGAGTTCATTACGATATTTCAACACTTGTGTTTCAAGTTTTTCCAGCCAATTATCCGCTGGTTGTTGTTTCAAGCAGTCCAGATGGATGGTTTCATATGCGGAGATTTTTTCACGGGTGATTTTACACTCCCGAGTAGACTCTTCAACTACTAGCAAAATCAAATCAAATGATGCCCGATTCAAAATTGCCGCCCACTTCCTGCAGAACTCTGCGTTAGTGCGGCCTATTGTCGGTGCATTTCTAATGCGAAATCCTCGTGGGATCTTCTTCTGTATATAGTATTCAGAAAGAGTTATACTGTGGAGGTCAAAGTCTGTTTCTCGTTTTCTAAGACGCAACAGGTTCTGGTATATATGCTGAGCAGAAACATCCGCAGTCAATAAGCATTTATCCTTTCTCAGGATATTCCCCACCTCAGCCTCTGAAAACGTGAACAGATCTCCCGTTGGCAGATCAATATCAAAAAGTCCCAGTGTCGCGCCTGGTTCCTGTGTCGACATGTCGATTTCTCAATGTTACTGTTTAATCTCCAATGGTGAGACAAAGTACAGTGCACGAAAACTTGGAATCTGATAAATCCAAAGGTGGGGGTGCCATAAAAGTGTGTGCGTTCACTTGTAATTTAGAGTCCAGAGTATCGGCACTCACCCCTTGTAGAATTTTTCACTCAGCCCCGGGTGCCTTCTTCGGTAGGCAGGTACTATAACAATGATAATATAGCGGCACTCTCGGGAAATAATAACACAAACCAATCTTTTGTGCTTAACGTTTCAAATCATGTTAAGATTTTTCATCAGAAGCAACTTAGTGAGCGTACAAAAACAGAATAAATACCTGATCCAAGACAGTGCACAGCCGGTCAATCACGTCTGCTACTTCCGCCGGCGTCCACGAGTGAACCTCGGCACTTACCGATGACGTCACCGGCGTCCATCAGCTGCTAGGTGACGGGTGTGTCACATGACCTCTCGTTACCTGCAACTAGGTTGCCTGGCAACGTCCCAGTATGCCAGGAGCACGTAGTAGCCGGCGTACGTCAGTTGCCGGGAGACCAGTATCTACAATAAACAGATACATATATGTATGTATATATAAACAGAAGGTTACTGGAGCTTGCGTTCCCCAAAGAAACAGGCGGCACTCAATAGGCTGGATGGAGATCCATTTTTATGTCACATTAATTTAGTAAAACATACATATGGTCAGGCCGACGTTTCAAAGCCGGTGTGGCTTTGTCATCAGGACGTGGAAACAAATAAAGTGCATAAGGTGCTGAGTGAAGAAACAGAACATTGTGCTCTCTTACCTTTATCTAGCAGCTCAGTAGTTACAGTGCCACTCACAGGCGCCGACTTCAGCATGCTGCTTCCTGGATCTCTGTTCCGTCTCACTGTGAACTGGGGCCGTTGCTAGGATACACAGTGCTCAACACATAAGATGCTGTGCTATTTCTATTTAAACTAGTATTACTTTCACTAGCCCCTTCATGTAATTATTAACCCTGTGCCCTATTCATTTTTTTATAATGCACCATGCACACCTAGCAGCCAGCTCACGTTTATTTTATGTTTTGTAGTGTAATCACTTGTTTACATCCAGCAGGTTGTTGCTGCTGGTCTCCTTGTTTAGAAGTTCCACTACAGAGCAGGGATGACGCACAGCCAGCTTCTTGTGTATCCTAGCAACAGCCCCAGTTCACAATGGGGCGGAGCAGAGATCCAGGAAGCAGCAGCATGTTGAAGCCGGCGTCTGTCCACTGACAACTTTTTCAATATTATATATATATATATATATATATAGTAGAACAGACGAGGCGGCACTCGAAGACTTGTGCAAAACAGAAAAGCGTGTATTCAAATGATCTTTGAATACACGCTTTTCTGTTTTGCACAAGTCTTCGAGTGCCGCCTCGTCTGTTCTACTGTCTATACTGTGCTGAGTGCACACTCAGGAAGGCACCGGAGCAAAACAATCCCTGTGGGGACGTTGGAGTGCCGGAGCATCACCACTGTATATATATATATATATATATATATATATATATATATATATTGTTTGGGAACTGACCTTCCTTATGTGTTAGCAGCTCTTGCACAGCATCCAATCATTAAAAACACCCACTCTTTTCTCCTTTTGATAAAGGACCTCCGTTTTTCAAACATTAAACATTACAGGTCATTCTGATTAATTAAAATGTTTGCTTGGCAATTTTCGCATCTATTTTGACAAATTCCCTTGGTACTCAAAGGGTTAAAAAACGACAACACTAAACTAAAATGGAGTGGAATGGAGGGGTCTGTTAAGATGGCTTTAAGATACTTATGTGAAAATACTTTGTGATTAATTGCTGCCTGACCTACCTCCCTCTTTCTGTGCTCAGAGTCTCATCTGGTTCTAAGAATTCATCTTCCTGCCCACTGTATGTTTCATAATCTGGGGGTACAGTTTGCCCCAAAGCCAAATTATGCAATATACTGCAGATGAGCATAATATCCAAATTATTAGAAGGCAAATTCATAAAAAAACAACCATGTTTGTCAAGACAGTGGAACCAAGATTTTCATAGCCCACAAGTGCATTATATCAATGATTTAACAGCCTAATGTGCATTTTTATACTTATGTTCTGCAGGAGTAGCCAAGAGCTATGACCATAGCCAGAATCACTTGGAGTGCAAAATTATAAAATGTTGTAAAAAATAACATGTACGAATGCAGATTATCATAAATAGCCCAGTGTAAGGTGTACTCACCCAGCAGCCATCCCATGGCCATTTAAATTTTGGTTGTGAGACTGCGCACTAAGTGCAGATGTGCGGAGTAAGCTGCTAGAAAAGTGCAGAAGATCAAACTGCAGAGGTGAGAGATAATTGGAGGAATTTCTGCGCTATACCCCTATGCAAAAATGATGAATGGAAATGAAAGCTTAATTCTCAAAAAGCTTTTTATTGGTACAAAAAAACAACGTGGTATAAACTGATCAGTGGCAGGTATATACAGTGAATCTTGAAAAAGCAAAAAAAGGGGGGGGGGGATTGGGGATGAGAATGTCTGTGTCACACAGTAGTGGCACTTGATGCTTGTTCTGAGCAGTGAGTGCTGGCCTGTCCCAATAGTCCTCTGATGGTATCCCCTGGGGCTCTCTAGCTACGTCACTAGTGCTGTTGTTCTAGTAGGGACAGTAGTTAGTCTGCACAAAATAGGGCTTCAGTGGGTTAGTCGGGACGGTCAGGAGCAAACTGATCAGTGTGGTGGGGGGATGAATAAATCGCCCAATACAGTTCCTGGTGTGGGGGACTGGATCAGATGAGCATAGTCCTGAGGCAATCGGCAGCGGGGGTGAATACAGTACGTTGGTGGGTGGTGAGCGTGTGCGCTGGGTGGCACCAGAGGACGGCATCCCTTACCTCGGGTGGTGCACCCGCACTGGCTGCTTCTCGGTCCCTCGTCGCTGACGGCTTGCTTCTGGTGTTGGTTGCTGGAAGTCCCGGGCTGCTCCGGCAGCTCCGGGTGCACGGTGCTTCTACGTTGGCCGGTGTTACTTCCGGGTCGGGCGATCTCGCGAGATCTCGTCCGCCGGGAGCGTACCTGACCAGACGGAGCTCCGTGTGCTCAACTCCTGGATTGGAGGAGGCTTAGGTGTGCAGATGTATAAGGATGAGTGAGGATGAGTATGTCTCCGACGCGTTTCGGCCCGTGGGCCTTCTTCTAAGGAGTTAAACGATTTAACTCCTTAGAAGAAGGCCCACGGGCCGAAACGCGTCGGAGACATACTCATCCTCACTCATCCTTATACATCTGCACACCTAAGCCTCCTCCAATCCAGGAGTTGAGCACACGGAGCTCCGTCTGGTCAGGTACGCTCCCGGCGGACGAGATCTCGCGAGATCGCCAGACCCGGAAGTAACACCGGCCAACGTAGAAGCACCGTGCACCCGGAGCTGCCGGAGCAGCCCGGGACTTCCAGCAACCAACACCAGAAGCAAGCCGTCAGCGACGAGGGACCGAGAAGCAGCCAGTGCGGGTGCACCACCCGAGGTAAGGGACGCCGTCCTCTGGTGCCACCCAGCGCACACGCTCACCACCCACCAACGTACTGTATTCACCCCCGCTGCCGATTGCCTCAGGACTATGCTCATCTGATCCAGTCCCCCACACCAGGAACTGTATTGGGCGATTTATTCATCCCCCCACCACACTGATCAGTTTGCTCCTGACCGTCCCGACTAACCCACTGAACCCCTATTTTGTGCAGACTAACTACTGTCCCTACTAGAACAACAGCACTAGTGACGTAGCTAGAGAGCCCCAGGGGATACCATCAGAGGACTATTGGGACAGGCCAGCACTCACTGCTCAGAACAAGCATCAAGTGCCACTACTGTGTGACACAGACATTCTCATCCCCAATCCCCCCCCCCTTTTTTTGCTTTTTCAAGATTCACTGTATATACCTGCCACTGATCAGTTTATACCACGTTGTTTTTTTGTACCAATAAAAAGCTTTTTGAGAATTAAGCTTTCATTTCCATTCATCATTTTTGCATAGGGGTATAGCGCAGAAATTCCTCCAATTATCCCATGGCCATTTGTCCAGCCTCAGATTTCTCCTGTATGGATAACATACTAAATATAAAGGCATCAATACATGTACCACAATAGCTGACCAGCCACAAAGCTTCTTTTTTTACTATATAAATGTAACAGATTTTCATTCTACACTAAATTGCATATACTCAAGTACACATTAATTTACTTCACCCTCTACAAATCTTCAAACCTCTGTATAACCAACTTTTTTAACACATGATTAACCCTTTCTAACTTTTCCACATACTGTATTTGGAACATAAAATGGCAACAAGGACCAAAAGGGGTTGTTATGAGACCTTAACATTCGAAACGCATCCACATTTCTACTTATTATTTATTAACAGTTTCTTATATAGCGCACACACAATCTACAGAGAATATTAGAACATTCACATCAGTCCCTGCCCCAGTGGAGCTTACAATCTATGTTCCCTACCACATGTACACGCACACACAGGCATTCTAGGGTTTATTTCTTGGGAGCCAATTAACCTACCAGTATATTTTTGGATTGTGGAAGGAATCCGGAGTACCCTGAGGAAACGCACGCATGTGCAGGGAGAATATACAAACTCCACACAGATAGAGCTATGGTGAGAATCAAACCCATGACCTCAGCGTTGTGAGGCAATAATGCTAACCATTACACCATCCGTACTGTATGGATTAATGTGTTAATTGAGGGTGTCATTATTTCCAGGAATTAACTGCATAGAATTCTACCATCTCAAATATTGTGATTTAAAAATGGCACACTTTCCATTAAAGCAGGGGTTCCCAATCTTTTTTGTATCACGGCACCCTAGAGTATCAGATTTTTTTTTCACGGCACCCCTATGCCAAAACAAAATTAATTAGATTGGGTTTATATACGATTCCTAGGGTCAGTTATGTGGAAAAGGGCAGGATTTGCTTCTGTTTGTACACATTTTATGATTGGCAGCCACCAGCACTGGTTTTGCTCATAAATAATGAACCATTAATAATTTGAGTTGGTCCTGGACCACCAACCCAGTGCACCCCTGCATGTGTCCCGAGGCACCCCAGGGAGCCACGGCACACAGTTTGGGAACCACTGCATTAAAGCAAACTGAATTTATTATATACAGTAATCTCAAAGTGTATGTGAAGGCATTTACTTTTAAAGTCCTGTAGTACCAAAAAAGTTAAACTGTGTCTCTTGTCACATGGATAACAGTACCATGGGAAATGATCAGATTACCACCGAATTGTATATTTTAGCAGGAATTATAATGGTACATACAGTATCTACTGCTCAAATAACTTTTACTTGCATATATACTAATGATGAATGTACTGGAAATGGAGCTAAAGTGAATTTGACATCTTATTGGATGAGGCATAAACTGTAATACATGTGACCAATACTGTAATACAGTTACTTTAGTTGTTCTCATTGTAGCTATCAGCACAATCCAAGGGCATGAACAAGGTGCTGGATACTGGCAAGCAGAATCTGTCAGAGTTTCAACAGGAAAGACAATAAGAAGTCACATTACTTCTGTGAGGGCAGAAGCTAAAACCAGGAATGCACTAAAGCCCTGACTGCACTTTAACTTTTTAGTGAACCAGTCAGAACCACAGAGTAGAGACAGACCTCTTGTAATTTAATTACACTCCAGTTGAGTAATGCCACTTAAAAAGACAGGCTTGTTGCATCTACTTACATAGCCTGCTGAGTTGCTGCACAATAAAGGAAGTAGGGAAGTAAGTGGCCAAAAAGGCCACTATAGAAGCGCTGGTAGTACTAGATAATTCTATACCCTGTGGCAGCGCAGGTGGTGTAATGGTTAGCATTACTGCCTCACAGTGCTGAGGTCATGGGTTTGATCCCCACCACGGCTCTAACTGTGCGGAGTTTGTATATTCTCTCCGTGCTTGCGTGGGTTTACTCCGGGTTCTCCGGTTTCCTCCCACAATCCAAAAATATACAGGTAGGTTAATTGGCTTCCAACAAAATTAACCCTAGAATGTCTGTGTGTGCGTGTACATGTGGTAGGGAATATAGATTATAAGCTCCACTGGGGCATAGACCGTAACTAGGTGGGGGGGCTGCATGTGGGGGGCGCTGTCGAGCCGGGCAGCGGGGGTCCGGGCACAGGCAGCGGAAGTCCGAGAACAGGCAGCGGGCATCCGGGCGACGGGCATAGTGGCAGCTGGAAGCAAGCTACGCTATTTGCCTGGCGGGAAGAAGATTTTGAAAAGTCTTGCTGGACGCTGATTGGCTGAATTCTCTCAGCCAATTAGCGTCCAGCAAGTCAAAATCAGCAGCGCTTTCCGCCGCCAGGCAAGTAGCGTAGCTCACTACAAGGAATAAAGCCGCCGTGGCGCTGCCTGTCCCTGGACCCCGCTGCCCGTCCCCATGCTGCCTGGACTGGAACCCCCGCTGCCTGTCCTTGGACCCCGCTGCCCGTCCCCCTGCTGCCTGGACCGGAACCCCCGCTGCCTGTTCCGGAACCCCCGCTGCCTGTCCCTGGACCCCGCTGCCCGTCCCCCTGCTGCCTGGACTGGAACCCCCGCTGCCTGTCCCTGGACCCCGCTGCCCGTCCCGGGGCCCCGGTGCACAACGGTATGTGGGCGCAGGGTCTGCTCAGCCTCCGGTGCCAGGGGCAAGGCAGTCATTTGCCCCCCCCCCAGTCAGTGGGGGGGGGGGCGACCAAATGACTGCCTTGCCCCGGGCGCCGGAAACCCTAGTTTCGGCCCTGCATAGACTGATGTGAATGTTCAAATATTCTCTCTGTAAAGCGCTGCGTAATATGTATGCGCTATATAAGAAACTGTTAATAAATAAATAATAAATATACCCCAGTGGGGACAAGTAGTTAGTATTTAACAGAGTACAGACTGCTGCTTCTTATATGGGGTGTGTCCCCTTAAGTGCAGGAAGAAATGGAAAATGGAACGACCACAAATAAATGTGGCTGTTCCTTTAAGAAGCGCAGACTTACTCAGTAAATTCAATACACATTGAAATGATAATAAATTCATATTTATTTAAAAAGAATATTTCATATGAAGCTTCAATATTTTAAAGTGCACTTGATAATAACCACAATAAAAAGACATACAGGACTCACACTTAACAAACAAATTCTAATGTTGCTTGCTGCTTTTTGTAGGGCTTGGAATATATGAGGCTTTAGATTTTAAGTAAAGTTTCTCCAGAGGCAACTAATATATTTCACAAAGAGAGCGCACTTTTTCTTTTTGTATTTTATTTTGTCGCAAAGATTTATTAGTCTTTCTATGGGAGCAGCAATTTGAGCTGTGGACTTGAGATATACAGTAGTTATTTTTGGATTTATAGTTATAAGATATTTAAATGAGTTGCTCCTGTTTTACCTATCCAGGTATTTTTTTCGGTACTTGTGTACTAGCACGGCGCCCCGATAATTAGTCACCCGATTTTTTAATTGCATCGCATGCCATACACCCGATGGCATGCAATGCGATGCGATTTTAACGCATATACGATATAAAATTGTATAAGCACCCTAATGGGTGCTTACAATGCTTAAATGCACCCCCACGCCACCCCCCAAGTATAAACGTGAACCCCAAGCGTGGCGAGCGGCGGTGGTACGTGTCCTATGACCTTTTCATACCCCCACTATCCACGTCGGCATGGAGTTGATTTTATAAAGTGTGGCGAGTGCAGCGAGCCACCGAGCCGGAAGCGTGGCGAGCACAGCGTGCCCCGCGAGGGGACGCGGATACCTGTGAAGCCCGCGAGGGGACGCAGATACCTGTGAAGGTGTCCGCGTCCGCTCGCCACGCTTGGGGCTCAGTGGCTCGCTGCGCTCGCCACACTTTATAAATTCCATTCCACGCCGACGTGGATAGTGGGGGTATGAAAAGGTCGTAGGACGCGTACTGCCGCCCCTCGCGGGCTCGCTGCGCTCGCCACGCTTCGGGTTCACGTTTATACTTGGGGGGTGGCGTGGGGGTGCATTTAAGCATTGTAAGCACCCATTAGGGTGCTTTTCCAATTTATAATCGCATCCTATCGCATTGTATGGCATTGAATGCCATATACAATGGCATACAAGTTTTAAATTGTATGCCATTGTAGAACATCGGCCGATATCGCGTCGCATCGCATGCGATATGGTCTGCAATGCGATGGGTACACAAGTACCTTTTTTTTCAATTAATATATTTATATTTACCAATCCTGCACAGTTGTAAATCCAAAGGCAGCTGAATTTTTTTACTTTTTCCCTTTTGGATATCAGATCAGTCTCTCCACACTTTTTACCAGAAATGCACTCCGGAACTTCTCTGCAGAATAATGCTGCTAGTGGGTAGACCTCTGGGTGTAATCTCATCAGCCTGTGGGCAACTGTATCTCCGGGATCTGTTTGCGGTTGAGGCTCTCACAAAAACGCATTTCTCCGCCTGTCACTGCTCAGCGGCTTCCTCAACTGAAGTGTCCCAGCTGCTTGACTTTGACCAACAGGCAAAGCTGTCGCAAAAAAAACCCTGTTTGGACCTTTGAGCCAACGTGGCAACTCCTAACACCCTATGGTCTGCATACTACTCTGTTAGAATATCAGCACACAGACACAGAATTTGTGCTGCCCAAGCGCCAGTCTTCTACTTTGAGATCTGTTGAAGTTCCCCAAAGCCACAGTATGATTGACAGTTTGCGGAAATTTTGTGGTGGGATAATGTTATGGATGGTAATTGTTCCCAAAAATTGGACATGTCACCCATGAGAGAAGTGGCCAGCATATTCTAATGTCTTCTTCTACAACACTGTAATGACCTGACTTAGATGGCCAATGGTTTTACAGAGCATCTTACGCTGCATCTTAATGAAAGATCACAGAAGCAGGAAGAATGCATCAATTTACATAAAATACCTCTAGCTTATGTATTAACATATATTCACATTGCTTCTATATGCAAAGACATTGATAAGAACTGCGTTGATCTCCGAATTACATGTGCAGGGTTGGGGCAGTATATATATCTATCTATATATCTATATATATATATATAGATATATATATCTATATATATATATATATATATATATCTATACCCAGTGCCCGGCACTCCTGTGGATGTCACTCAGTATGACCCGGTGCCTTCCTGGTGAACTTGGTAGGTCCTTTGTAGATGCACGAATGGAGATAGGCGGCACTCTCGGATTTTTCAAAATGCAAACAAATTTATTGTGGTGACTCCAACATGTTTCGGGCGCAGCCCGTCCTCAGGGAACAACTCACACAGTGCTCAAATAAATACCAAAACTCTACATGGGAAAACCCGCCCCCCGCCTCATTAATCCCCCACAACTCTCACCTGTGGGCTCCCCTGCAGACTGTCTCGCCCGTCCGCCATTCCCGCGCTTCGCTGGCTCAGACACCTCAGTAAGAGCTCCGTTACCACACAGGCTTCCGGTTTCTCCCTCTGATGTCGTCACCCCGCTCTGCGCGTCATCTGGAACGCACAGGGAGTCCAAGCCTCTCTCTGGGTGCCGCTTCAGGGATATGTTGCTAGGGCAACCAGGCGCTCCTATGAACAAAACAAAAAGCAAACATATATGAATAAAATTGTGTTAAACATGACATAAGAGACCCTTTGCAGGTCAATTTAAGAGATGCCTAATCTGACATCATATAATGACTGCAATTTAATGCAGTAGTGTTATTAAAAAAGTATAAATTTTACATACATAAAAACATACATTTAAAAATAGCACAGCAGGTATATGGTGGGGCAGCTTTTATCTTAATATGCTAACTCTCACTGTTGAAAGCTGTACCCCTCCAGAGCAACACATAGCATTAGTATCATGTACAAAATATTATGCACAAAATACATTCATGCACAAAATATTGTATAAAATATCTTTATGTACAAAATATCTTTAACTCATTAAATAAAGTGTTGTAACCCATGCTGCTCGTTCAGGCCCCTGGGGGCCAGTGTATCTAACAGGTGGATCCATCTGGCTTCTGCTTGTAAAAGCTTTTTCTTCCTATTGCCTCCTCTGGCCGTGGCTGGGACTTGGTCTATTATCTTTGATCTTATGCTCGCTAGACTGTGTTTATTCTCTACACAGTGGCGTGCTACGGGTTGGTCGCTTCGCCCTGTGTCAATTGCCTGGCGTATGGCCAATCGATGATTGGCCATGCGTTCTTTGAACTGGCATTCTGTCTTGCCCACGTAGTATAAACCACATGGACAAGACAGAATGTAGACCACGAATTTTGATGAACAGGTTACAGAATGTTTAATTTTAAATTTTTTCCCTGTATGTGGATGATTAACCGTGTCTCCTGTAAGCATTGAACTGCATGTTACGCAGCCAGTGCATTTGTAACATCCTTTTGGCCTAGATAAAAAATGTGATGGTATACTTTTTTTCACCAATGTCGAAACATCTGTCTTTACCAAAAGGTCTGCCAGATTCCGCCCCCTCTTATAGGCTGGCATGATTCTGGTATTGTGCAGGCTTTTTAAGTCACGGTCTGTGGCTACTATAGGCCAAAGTGCTTTGACCTGTTTAGTGGTGTCACTACTTTCTACACTAAATTTTGTAACCCAAGGGATTTTATTTCCTAATGATTTTTCTTTAGTGGCTCCAACCAGCGCTTTTTCTCTTGGGGTGGCCAGTACTTTTTGCTTAATTTTAACCAATTCCTCAGTTTTGTAGCCCCTTTGTTCAAATTTCTTTTGCATGCTATCAAGTTCATCTTTTACACTATCCTCTCTGCTGGTGATACGTCTCACCCTAAGCATTTGAGAATAGGGTAAGCCCTGTCTGAGGGGAAGTGGGTGGCAGCTTTCCTGTCTCAAGATCGTGTTACGATCCGTTTCCTTTACGTATAAAGATGTTTCAATTTTATTGTTGATCAACTGTATCTTTACATCAAGGAAATTCACTGTGTCCCTACTCAAGTTGTAGGTGAGCTTGATGGGACTATCGCTGGAATTTTGTATCTTAAAGATATCTTCTAGCTCACTAGAGGTACCTTGCCAATTACCTCTATTGTCTATTGATTTTTTGGCAAGGTACCTCTAGTGAGCTAGAAGATATCTTTAAGATACAAAATTCCAGCGATAGTCCCATCAAGCTCACCTACAACTTGAGTAGGGACACAGTGAATTTCCTTGATGTAAAGATACAGTTGATCAACAATAAAATTGAAACATCTTTATACGTAAAGGAAACGGATCGTAACACGATCTTGAGACAGGAAAGCTGCCACCCACTTCCCCTCAGACAGGGCTTACCCTATTCTCAAATGCTTAGGGTGAGACGTATCACCAGCAGAGAGGATAGTGTAAAAGATGAACTTGATAGCATGCAAAAGAAATTTGAACAAAGGGGCTACAAAACTGAGGAATTGGTTAAAATTAAGCAAAAAGTACTGGCCACCCCAAGAGAAAAAGCGCTGGTTGGAGCCACTAAAGAAAAATCATTAGGAAATAAAATCCCTTGGGTTACAAAATTTAGTGTAGAAAGTAGTGACACCACTAAACAGGTCAAAGCACTTTGGCCTATAGTAGCCACAGACCGTGACTTAAAAAGCCTGCACAATACCAGAATCATGCCAGCCTATAAGAGGGGGCGGAATCTGGCAGACCTTTTGGTAAAGACAGATGTTTCGACATTGGTGAAAAAAAGTATACCATCACATTTTTTATCTAGGCCAAAAGGATGTTACAAATGCACTGGCTGCGTAACATGCAGTTCAATGCTTACAGGAGACACGGTTAATCATCCACATACAGGGAAAAAATTTAAAATTAAACATTCTGTAACCTGTTCATCAAAATTCGTGGTCTACATTCTGTCTTGTCCATGTGGTTTATACTACGTGGGCAAGACAGAATGCCAGTTCAAAGAACGCATGGCCAATCATCGATTGGCCATACGCCAGGCAATTGACACAGGGCGAAGCGACCAACCCGTAGCACGCCACTGTGTAGAGAATAAACACAGTCTAGCGAGCATAAGATCAAAGATAATAGACCAAGTCCCAGCCACGGCCAGAGGAGGCAATAGGAAGAAAAAGCTTTTACAAGCAGAAGCCAGATGGATCCACCTGTTAGATACACTGGCCCCCAGGGACCTGAACGAGCAGCATGGGTTACAACACTTTATTTAATGAGTTAAAGATATTTTGTACATAAAGATATTTTATACAATATTTTGTGCATGAATGTATTTTGTGCATAATATTTTGTACATGATACTAATGCTATGTGTTGCTCTGGAGGGGTACAGCTTTCAACAGTGAGAGTTAGCATATTAAGATAAAAGCTGCCCCACCATATACCTGCTGTGCTATTTTTAAATGTATGTTTTTATGTATGTCAAATTTATACTTTTTTAATAACACTACTGCATTAAATTGCAGTCATTATATGATGTCAGATTAGGCATCTCTTAAATTGACCTGCAAAGGGTCTCTTATGTCATGTTTAACACAATTTTATTCATATATGTGTGCTTTTTGTTTTGTTCATAGGAGCGCCTGGTTGCCCTAGCAACATATCCCTGAAGCGGCACCCAGAGAGAGGCTTGGACTCCCTGTGCGTTCCAGATGACGCGCAGAGCGGGGTGACGACATCAGAGGGAGAAACCGGAAGCCTGTGTGGTAACGGAGCTCTTACTGAGGTGTCTGAGCCAGCGAAGCGCGGGAATGGCGGACGGGCGAGACAGTCTGCAGGGGAGCCCACAGGTGAGAGTTGTGGGGGATTAATGAGGCGGGGGGCGGGTTTTCCCATGTAGAGTTTTGGTATTTATTTGAGCACTGTGTGAGTTGTTCCCTGAGGACGGGCTGCGCCCGAAACATGTTGGAGTCACCACAATAAATTTGTTTGCATTTTGAAAAATCCGAGAGTGCCGCCTATCTCCATTCGTGCATCTATATATATATCTATATATACACGATAAAGGTAAGAAGGTGGCACTCCCGGATTTTTAGCAAGTGAAAAAAGCAATTTTATTGCAGTACAAGTCCTCCGACATGTTTCGGGCACAATCCGCCCGTCCTCAGGGGGCGGATTGTGCCCGAAACATGTCGGAGGACTTGTACTGCAATAAAATTGCTTTTTTCACTTGCTAAAAATCCGGGAGTGCCACCTTCTTGCCTACATTGTGTATCTAAGGACCAGCTCCTAACAGGGAGGCACCGGGTAAAAGTACCATTGGATGGACATATAGGGAGTGCCGGTCATTGTGGACTATATATATATATATATATATATATATATATATATATATATATATATTCCAAAGCTCATTGTCAATGTGTCAAATATATCATCTTAAAATCTATTGAAATCATTGTTTTGTATTTCTTCCCAGTATTTAAATATGACCTTGTGCTGATAATAATTTCAGCTGTTAGGAGGCAGGAAAGATAATGTGCACTTGGCGGATGATGTCAGGAGTGCTAGCCTATGCACTGTAAATTAGTGGATATTTATATGACCACCATTATATTTGCTAGGTTAGATTATGTGTAAAGTTATTTTGACTGACGTGATAGTATGCCTCGTATTTCATATACAAGGTTTAATTAAATTTAGAAACATCTAAAATAGTATTCTAAAATAATTTATCTCTGGAAGGTAAAAATAGGCAAGATGCTCTTCAGCAGTTATTTTAGCAGACCTGTCAGAAATGCAATGAATTGTGGATGTTCTTGTACCATATGAAATCAACAGATTTACTGGAAATATTGCAGTCTCTACAATTGGAAAAAATGCTTTTTTGATTTAATTTTAGATTTCCTAAATGTGTTTGCTAAGTACAAATTGTGGTGTTTTATACAATTCTACTACTTCAAGAAGTTAGCACAAAAAATATCACTAATTCCTTTTATATAGTGAAAATCATACTTGTGTTTAATGTTTACTTGTCAGATGAATGGTGAATTACTTTATTTTACTCAAGTTTGGTGGTAGATGGAGATGTGTCCTACAAAAAGCCCCGTTCAGTGCTTTAGGTCATAGGCGAATCGGCCGCTACAAGTTTCATTCTCACTTAAAAAGTCCCCCCTGTTACCCTTTGAGCAGCGGTGAATAGATGCTGTGCACATTTGCTGGGGGCATGGCCAGCAGCTCAAAGAACCACTGGCCATGCCCCCACAGTGGCTAAAATGGAGGTGTGGTCTTGTGGGAGCATCACGAGTATAGGCCATACCCCCTTGCTACTAAGCCACACCCCAGAATTTCAAGCACGCACCTTTGGCACATGCAGTGTCCCTTTTCCACTTTGCCTAATGTTAGGAGGTATTCTCTATCACAATATAAATATTACAGTGAATTCTACTTTCTATCTGTCAATAAACCAACCCCACTAGTTATGTAACTGGGATTTTCATACTTTGAGTCATCTGCTAATGTGTGCCAAAATATCTGCAATATCAACATCTGCACACACATGATTACCAACAGGTTATGGTTCTAGGCACCCAGACACCCAAGCTACTAGGATGCCGGGGGCATAACAGAGATGCCATTTTAAGCACATCTGTAGACTTTTATAGAACACAGAGTCTTTCCAGTACAATGTGTCAGTACTGAGATATGATTGTGTACAGAAGCTATATAACTATATATGTAACATGCATAAATACAGGAGCTAATCCCATAATTGGGTTTATCAAGCTTAAAGGTGCAGCAAATTATACAATATGGAAATTTGCAATATAATTGCAATTAAAGTGTAATCAATTGTGAATGGTTATTTATTTATAAACAGTTTCTTATATAGTGCACACATATTCTGAAGCACTTTACAAAGAATATTTTAACATTCACATCAGTCCCTGCCGCCATTGGAGCTTACAGACAGACATTCTAGGGTTAATTTTGTTGGGAGCCAATTATCCTACCAGTATATTTTTGTACTGTGGGAGGAAACGGGAGTACAGGGAGAATATACAAACTCTGCACAGTTAGAGCCATGGTGGGAATCAAACCCATGACCTCAGTGCTGTGAGGCAGTAATGCTAACCATTACACCATCCGTACTGCCCCACTGAATTGTCACAATAGATCTTGATGCAGATCCAAGGCCAGATGATGTAGAGAGGGCGATGTACACTATTGGTTTGAGTATGGAGCAACATGTGGACTCTATTATATATGAGAAGACGGATCAGATGAAGACATGTGGATAGCACTACAGGCAGCATACAGATATAAAGATCTAATGAGGAGAATAATTTTAAATGTTGTAAACACCACATTGAGTGAATGAAGCAGCATTATTAATTACATTGCATAGTTTAGTCTGTTTATCAACAATTACTCATGAGCAAAATGGTGTAAATGAATGAGCAAACCATAATGTACACTTGCGGAGAAAGGTACTTGTTTCCTAGCACGGCCACAATCTTGTCCATCGTGTACCTTAAAGTTAAGGTACACGATGGACACGATAGACCCAATTTCCTTTGAAATCAGGTCCATTTTGCCGGCAAAGGCAAAATCGGGGGCATTGCGTCGGTCGCGTGCATTAACATGGCCCCCGACGCGACCGACGCAATGGACATGATTTTGCCATAGGCTTCAATGTTAAAATATTTTTAACATTGAAATCGGGAGCATCGCATCGGTCTTGTGCCATTATAATGGCACAAGATGAGATGGACTTGATTAAGTCCATTTTACATAGGAAACAATGTGAAATGGGCCAATATGACCCATTTCACATTGTATATGGCCCCCGTCATGGTTAAAAAGTTACGCAACCCCATTGTGAGCGTCACCCCACGATTGACGCCAACCCGAAGCGTGGCGAGCGCAGCGAGCCCGCGAGGGGCGGCGGTGCGCATCCTCCAACCTTTTCATACCCCTACTATCCACGTCAGCGTGGAGTTGAGAATATAAAGTGTGGCGAGCGCAGCGAGCCACCGAGCCCGAAGCGTGGCGAGCGCAGCGAGCCCCGCATGGGGACGTGTATACCTGTGAAGTTATACGCGTCCCCTCGCAGGGCTCGCTGCGCTCGCCACGTTTCAGGCTCGGTGGCTCGCTGCACTCGCCACACTTTATATTCTCAACTCCACGCCGACCTGGATAGTAGGGGTATGAAAAGGTTGGAGGATGCGCACCGCCGCCCCTCGCGGGCTCGCTGCGCTCGCCACGCTTGCCACGCTTCGGGTTAGCGTCAATCGTTTGGTGCCGTTGAGGGGGTAAAATTGGGGGTCTGGGGAATACTTTACATTGAATCCAATGTAAAATAGGGTCCCAGGGGCCCTATTCACATTTGATTCAATGTAAAAATCAGGTCGATTTGGTCGCATGCGATGCGACCGACGCGATTTTTCCGACACGATCACCCCGATACAAATCGGTGTGGCCGTGCTAGGAAACAAGTACCGAACAAAATACATACTGTATTGAAAAGAAGTCAAAGAGAAAACCAAATTTAAAACATCTCAGAAGTATGGTCTACATGCACATATTAAAAGAAAGAGGATGCATGCTAAAATACATCATGCTTGGCTACTGCCATAAAAGCAAAATTTACAGATTACAGAATCAAAGTACCAAAATGCTCATCAACTTTAGAGATCACCACTTCACGGCTTGAGAATTCTGAAATCAAGGAAAGGAATAGAATTATTAGAAAATACTCAATTCATCACTTCCAAAACCATAAGGAATTTGAACCATTGGATTGATATCCAGAAAGCACCATCCTACCACACCACCCAACTTCACCTCTATTATCTAGTCTTTTAGGGTCAATGGGATTTGTTCTATGTGTAGTAGGGCTACCTTCTGGGTTGAAGTGCCTGTTTTCTTAAGATCAGTCTGTCAAATACATCTGAATCTGAAGAAAACAGGTCAAATTTTACTAGTGGATGGGGACCTTCACTCTCTCTGAACAGATTGCATCTGCCCAGAGCCGCCGAGGGGAGGGGGGGGGGGTACTATTACCTGGGCCCTTGCTTGTTGGAATCTGATCACCAAGTCAGATAATTAATACAATTTTAAATAACCACTGGTGAAGGAAGGCCTCATAATCTTTAATTATTATCATTATTATTAATAAAGTAATTACCCATTGTAATTTTAAGTCTCATTGGACTAAGTGAATGAGTGCATCCAAGATAAAACTGATTTTCATTTAGTTTGTTTGTTGACATTGTATATTTCTAAATCAGTAGTGAGCACCCTAAATCAGGGGGAGAACATATATATAATACTCCTCCCTGGTGGAAAATTTTCCATCCACATATTTAATTAATACGGTTAATACCGTTTATGTTGCAGGTCCCTTGCCTCTTTTTTGGATCAGCAGGGCCCAGTAGAGGTCATGCTCCTCCCCCTCCCCTTCCCTCCCAGGCAGCAGCAGCACACACCTACAGCATGTGCTGTGCTGACAGGAGGCTCAGCATGAGCATCTTACTGACAGCGTAAGAGCTCATGCTGAGCCTCCTGCTAGCACTGCACATGCTGTAGGTGTGTGCAGCTGCTGAGGTGGAGGGGCGGGGGTAGGCAATAACACTCTCCCCTTGACTTTAGAGTGTTCTGATCACATCTGATCAGCCCTTAGTGCTTATGATTAATGATGTTGGATGATATTGTCTGGATTAATTATTTCAAAGTAGAGACTATCTGGTGTGACATATTCACTTATACACAAGCTGTCAATGCTGTTAGAGAGAGCACATTACTGTATGCTTTAATATATTGATTGTATAACTGGAGAAACACTTTCAGGATATTATCTATTAAGTTTGGATTAAGAGAAAGACTCTTGTTCTCAAATACTATCTCTAGGTAATTGGATGATTGCTTTTTCCTTGTATTTTAATTTCATTCTTTATCTCCTAATAGACAGTTGCTATCCTTTAGACATTTAACCCATTTGGATCCAGGCGTGACTCAGGAAATATAGTTTTTAGAAATGCAGAACTCTATTGTAATTATAATATTAATACTATTTATCTTTTCTTTGTATATTTTAATACATTAATTATTTTTATATACAGGTTGAGTATCCCGTATCCGTGCATCCCTTATCCGAATTATTCCAAAAACCGTGGGTTTTGGAATCATTCAAATTTTTTTTTAACCCCCCTAACCCTCTTTTCATACTTACCAAGTCCCAGGGCGTCTACAGCAGGCCTCTGGCATCTTCTCCAGGGTCTCCAGCGGTCCCAGGAATGCATTGCGCGAGTGTGCGCGCGCGCCGGTGACGTCACCGGTGCGCGCGCACACTCGCGCAATGCATTCCTGGGACCACTGGAGACCCAGAGAAGATGCCGGAGGCCTGCTGTGGAAGCCTGGGGACTGCGTGGACACCGAGGGACCACCGGACACCATCAGGGGACAGGTAAGTATGCCTAAAAAAAATTATTCCAAAAACCAAAAAATTCCACGACCTGGTATGCTCGTGGTCCCGAGCATTTTGGATAGGGGATACTCAACCTGTATTTATTGATTCACATCTGATATAAATTTGCTGCTCCTTAATGTATTAAATAATTTGGGGGGAGATAGCAAGAATGATATAAAATGTTAACTCTTTTTAAATATTTTTTTTCCTTTAACCCTTTACTACTGTATGCTCTCATTCATAGAAGTAATATACAACTTTGTGAATTTATATAAGTCTGTTTATAGCACAGTATTTAATATTTAAAGTATTTAAAGTTTATCATGAAAGTTAAAAAAACTTTCATGACAAACTTTTAAAGAAATAATTTTAAAAGCAACATACTGTAGGACGCTTAGAAAATGTTACATACATATGGTTATCAGAGAATCTTTACATAAAATGTACAGAAATAACACAGAAATGCCATTTCAATTTTTGGGGGGTGAATCGGCATATGTGTAAACGACCACAAAAACTATGTGAATTTGTGGCAATACATGCTCTTATCGACGATGTTGGATTTAAAAAAAAATTCAGGACTGAGATTAAATAGGGCAAATCGAATCATTCCCCCCCAAAAAACACAATTTATGTCAAAAGTGTAATTTGCATTAATAAAACATATCCAACTCTGTATAGTACTGTACAGATGGAAACACGTCTCAGCCTGCAGGAGTGCACCGCCTCGGTGTGCCGATCTCCAGAAATGGGCCACACATGCATGTGACACTCGCACACCCCATTGCTGCGAATGGGCCATGCAAGCATCTTACACGCATTAGCATCCCATTCTCAGTAAATGGTGCACCAAGACGGGACACTCCGGCACACCAGGATCAAAGATAAGCATGGTTCCATCTGTATATCAGGGAATTTTGATACTACAGTGAGGATTCCCAATGGCCTCGGATATCACTGTATAAATAGAAGTGCTAGACCATTTCTAACTCACTCAGCAGAAACAAGTAGCATGTCTTTGTGGTTTTTTTTATTCTATCAATGACTATGGATGCACACATGGCGTATAGAAGTTTTCCTTGAAATCTTGGACTTAGGTGAACAATAAATAGGAGAAAGAAGTCTGTTTGGGTGACTATGTTGTAGTTTGTCTTCTTCCACTATCATTTATCCTTTGCACATTACATGCCCCAGCATGCCAAACGTCTGGAAAGATGTTTGGCCCTTTAGTTCCTCCACTGCCAGCCTTCTCAAACATACCTAAACATTTATACAGTTTTATCTATATTTAACATATATTTATCTGACATCCAATGCTCAGCGATGTGAGAATTACCCTCTTGCTTTCACCATGGAGATGGTTGTAGTAGTAGTAGGGGGAGCTTGATTTTCATAGCAGGCTTGATTCCCATTGGGAACTCAGCCCTGTGATGACCAGCCTAGATCTGGTTTGTCCATATGACGGAGAAACCCTTTGTTGTGTTTTTTTGTAGCATTTTCGGTAGGGCTGTATGTAGGGTTGCCCCCTGAACGGGATGCAGTTAAAATCCCGGCGGTCGGGATCCCGGCGTTCAGAATCCCGACGCCGGAATCCCGACCGCCGAAATGCCGACACATTCTCCCTCCTGGGGTGTCCACGACACCCCTGGAGGGAGAATAAATTAGTGTGCCGAGCGTAGCGAGGCACCGGGCCCGCTGCGTGGCGAGCACAGCGAGCCCGCAAGGGGGGGCGATCCACGTCCCCCCCTTGTCGGTATTTCGGCTGTCGGGATTTGAACGCCGGGATCCCGACCGCCGGGATTCAATACTGAATCCCCCTGAACAGTGGGCGTGGTTACATAAAAGAGCCTATTCAGTACAGTGGGCGTGGCCTTTGTAATAGTTAATAACTCAAAAACAACCAATTTTTACCCAGTACATCTCTCTCTCTCTCTCTCTCTCTCTCTCTCTCTCTCTCTCTCTCTCTCTCTCTCTCTCTCTCTCTCTCTCTATATATATATATATATATTTGTATGTGTTTACAATGTTTTTGTTGATTGAAGCCTGATGAAAATACATATAATGTATTGAAACGTTGCTAAGTTTGGACGTGGATTAAAAGCTTTTGTTTGATAGTGGATGGAGTACTGTTACTGTGACTTTCTGTATTGCAGACATATTAAGTGGCTGTGCTGGACCCTTGTGGACTCTCTCTCTCTCTCTCTCTCTCTCTCTCTCTCTCTCTCTCTCTCTATATATATATATATATATATATATGCAAGCAGTAGATCCGGCACTCGAGCAGAAGATATGCAGAGTCTTAGGTGCTCTTCGGTCTCACAGGGGAGATGTATAGTCAAATAAGCAAGAAGTCACTCTAAGTATTTTTAACGACTGCACGGCGGCAGTCTAAGCAATAAACGAGAGAACACTGGTACAGTGAAAAATCAACGTTTCGGGCGGGTAGCCCTTTATCAAGACATGTATATATATATATATATATATATATATATATATATATAGCCAGGTGGTATAGAAGTATATACACAGACAGCGGCACTCAATGGGTGTTTGAAAAAAATGTATTCAAGCGGTCCAACGTTTCGGGGACTAGCCCCTTTGTCAAGGTGCAGGAAAACAAACACCCATTGAGTGCCGCTGTCTGTGTATATACTTCTATACCACCTGGCTATCTATTGTATCTGGAGGGCACCTGGGGAGCTGTACCTGTGAGTTGGAGTGCCAAGCCGCAATACAAACCTCTATATATATATATATATATATATATATATATATATATATATATATATATATATACAAATACAGGGACTCAACACTCTCCATAATGAACTAACTCACCTTAGTATACAATTAATCAAATAAATAATGGTGTTTTAGTTCATGAATTGATCAATGCATTTAAGCTTGCAGCCCATCGCCAAGGGACCCCATTTCACTGCAAGTCCTACACTAACAATTGTCTCTCAAGAGCCTGCCAACTGCTGACACATCATAGCTAAAGTGGACATGTGTTTTTTTTCCTGGTTTAAAGCTCACCTGCCAAGTGCCTTATGGCTTTTAAAGATGAGGCAGTCACCTAACACAACACCTGACTTAGAATTAAAGGGGCAGCTGTCACAGGTTACAGATAAATTAGCTCTTCTGGGGTGAAAGAGAAAGCTATGATCACAGTAACAAAGGTTAATTCAAAATTAACCCACATATATACACATACAGAGTACCACAACACTCGCCATCCCTGCGAATGGGGAGCAAGCAGCACTCGCCATTCCCAGGTTGGGGTGAAGTGGCCTGTAAATGCATTGATCAATTCATGAACTAAAACCCCATTATTTATTTGATTAATTGTATACTAAGGTGAGTTAGTTCATTATGGAGAGTGTTGAGTCCCTGTATTTGTATTTATTAGAGCATGTGGTCACAGGCCACTTCACCCCAACCTGGGTTAATTTTTAATTAACCTTTGTTACTGTGATCATAGCTTTCTCTTTCACCCCAGATGAGCTAATTTATCTGTAATCTGTGACAGCTGCCCCTTTAATTCTAAGTCAGGTGTTGTGTTAGGTGACTGCCTCATCTTTAAAAGCCATAAGGCACTTGGCAGGTGAGCTTTAAACCAGGAAAAAACACATGTCCACTTTAGCTATGATGTGTCAGCAGTTGGCAGGCTCTTGAGAGACAATTGTTAGTGTAGGACTTGCAGTGAAATGGGTCCCTTGGCGATGGGCTGCAAGCTTAAATGCATTGATCAATTCATGAACTAAAACCCCATTATTTATTTGATTAATTGTATACTAAGGTGAGTTAGTTCGTTATGGAGAGTGTTGAGTCCCTGTATTTGTATTTATTAGAGCATGTGGTCACAGGCCACTTCACCCCAACCTGGGAATGGTGAGTGCTACTTGCACCCCATTCGCAGGGATGGCGAGTGTTGTTGTACTCTGTATGTATATATATATAAAGAATTGTTCATTTGCTGCAGTGACGTGTCGTTTCAACTTTTCTTGGATGAGGAGAAACCCTGCCGTGTATGTATCTGGGCAAAGGCACGCAGCCACATTTACAGCAATTAAGGAGAGTGCTGGTCCGTTTACCTGCCTATATATATATATATATATATATATATATACACAGTCCAGTGATCCGGCACTCCCAAAGGCAGCTTCCAAACAATTCCTTACCCGGTGCCTTCCTTGCAGGGCCTTTCAGTCCTATTTAAATACCAGGAATATAGGCGGCACTCACAGATTTGTAGTGAAAAAAAATGCAACCTTTATTGCATATTCAGAGATCCGACATGTTTGGAGCCACCTGGCCGATCCTCAGGGATCAATTACATCGACATCACACGTGTTAAAATACTCTCCAGAAAATCCCGCCCCATAATCACAATAAAAAACACCTCACCTGCGGGGGGTCCGACGTCTCCCGTCTCCTTTACCTGTACAACGGGCCGCCATTCAATGACGTTGGGTAGGCGCAGTGGCCAGCGGCAGTGTGGCGGTACGGAACGGACGGGGGGAGTCAGTACTGGCCAGTGTCGAGACTTTTTCAGACACCCGGATTCCGGGAGAATCCCGGAATCCGGGAGACTGGAAAAGCCTCCTGGAGGGTTGCCACCCAAAACGGGAGAATCCCGGAAATCCGGGAGAGGTGGCAACCCTAGCTGTATGCTATTTGACTACAGAATATTGCTACTTCCAGCACCAGGTCCAACAACGGGGAAGCTGGGTTACGCACTGGGCGATGTTGGCACGATACACTGTTTTGTACTGACAAATTGCCTGTATTGCTCGCTGTGTAGTTGTGTGCTCATGCAGTCACTAGGGCTGATGTGCTGAACATCAAACTTTTCCATAATGCTAGTGACCTGGTTTTTGCCATTGAAGGACGGATCTGTGATGGTTCTGGCCTTCATTAACTCGTTGTAGTGTGTACAGGCATTAAGCCTGCTTATCTTTCCATTTACTGTAGTTATTTTTAGGTACTGAAATGCAATATCTGTGCTTGTGAACATCATTATCAGCATGGATCTCTACATGCAAACTGAGATATAGTTTCTACTATACTACACATATTGAATTAATAATTGGGTTTACCAGCCAGATGTACAATACAATATGAAGTTGTTTTATTTCATAATACAATAGAGAATAATTCAGTTTATTGGTCATTCGGCACAATTGCATATAGTTACAGCCATCAAAAATGAAAGACTGCTAGAACAGGGTGCATGTCCTTAAAATTACATTTCCACTAATGAATAAAAGTGGATTAATCTTTATCAGTTAAATCTTCACAGGATACCACTTTTATATCAACTAGAACAGTCCTTTCTTCCACTGCATGACAAGACCAGGCAGAATGATATAATTATTCTAACTTTTTTTTTATTTATTAACAGTTTCTTATATAGTGCATACATATTCTGGAGTGCTTTACAGAGTGGAGCTTACAATCTATATTCCCTACCACATGCACACACACACCAATTGACCTACAATATATTTTTGGATTGTGGGAGGAAACTGGAGTATCCGGAATAAACCCATGCAAACACAGGGAGCATATACAAATGCCGCACAGTTAGGGCCATGGTGGGAATCGAACCCATGACCTTAGCACTGTGAGGCAGTAATGCTAACCATTACACTGCCCGTGATGCCCACAGTTTTAACTCCACAGTCAGGGGCGTAGCGCCAAAATGTGCGCCCCCCCACCGGATAATTTAGGCGCCTCCCCTCCCTAAATTTAGCGCTGCCCCCCGTTCTTACCATGCCTCCCCCGCCACGTCTGTATTCCGCCGGGAGTCGGGACCGCATTTCTACTAATCTGCATCCCGGCGCCTGGCTCCTGGAGTCAAATGTCCATTACAAAATGGCCGCCTCCTTACAGCAGACCGTTTGTAAGGATGCTAGAGGAGGCCATCGCTGCCTCCTCTAGCATCTTAAAAAACGGTCTGCTCTAAGGAGGCGGCCATTTTGTAATGGACATTTGACTTAAGGAGCCAGGCGCCGGGACGCAGATTAGTAGATATGCGGTCCCGACTCCCGGCGGAATACAGACGCGGCGGGGGAGAGAGCGGCCGGGGCACAGCAAGGGGTGGAGGGCAGTGGCCGGTGCCAGCATCCGGTGGCCACGAAGCCCCCGCTCCCCCAAGCAGCAGCGGGGGCTGCCTCACGCTATCTACGCCACTGTCCACAGTGTTATGTTTACAGGTTTTTGGCACGAGTACTTGGTAACCTTGCAGTGTTTTTTGGTGTTTAGCTCTATTAATCTTCCTTTAATAGGTTGTTTGTTCTTCACTTTACTACCAGAAATGTCCATGTATCATCAAGTCTTTCACAAACAACGGTTTCTGAATGTTTTTACAAAATAGCCCTACAAATGATCCCGTAGATCTCCATCTGCTGCGCTATATAAGAAACTGTAAATAAATAAATAAATATACTACTGACCCAGTCAAAAATAGAATAAATATCAGGGTGACATGGAATAGGGTGCAATTTTTTTAGGCAGCTGACACGTGTTATTTTCAGCCAAAAATAGCACATGTAATAGAGTGCAAATTTTTAGACCAAGTTAGAAATCACTTGCGATTTCTGGCAATTTTATTAGTAACAGAAATGTGTGGTTTCTAGTGAAGGTTCAATTTCTTTTTTAAGTAATGGGAGTGTGCATTTCTTTTTATAATATTTAAAAAAGCATATCCAGCCATGGGCTCTATGTGCTAGTCCTGGTTTCCAAAATACAGTTAAAAATGAACTGGGGTCTCCCTTTATTTAAGAAACCAGCACCGGGCTACAACAGCCAGCAGGGTAATGCCACAGCTGGCGGACACTTTTTATACAAGTTCCCCTAGCGGACACCTTGCTGGTCAGCCCTGGACATGATCACTCAGGGAGTGGGGACTTCACCCATCCAAGGCTGATGCCCAGGCCTTTCCCAGGGCCGGTGCATGGCACCGGAGCGCCCCAGGTGGGGGGATGCCCCGGTGCTCACCCGCCCTGGTGCTCGCCATCGCTTCGTGCGGGGAGGGGGGGTGCGGCAGTCGCCGCCCCCGTCGTGCACCCCCTCCCCTGATGGAGCGGAGGTGACCGCGCTGATCCCCCCTCTCCCCTCCCCTCCCTGCAATGCCCGGGCTGTACATCACCTCACCCGGCACCCTCCGTCCCCTCCCCTCACGGAGGAGGGGACGGAGGGTGCCGGGTGAGGGGATGTACAGCCCGGGCATTGCAGGGAGGGGAGGGGATAGGGGGGGATCAGCGCGGTCACCTCCTCTCCATCAGGGGGGGTTTGATGCGGCCACTGCTGCATCTCTACATGGGGAGATGGTGCCGGGTGATGCTGGGCGGGCCCCACCGCATCGCACGGGGGGGGGGGGGGGGGGTTTGGGGGAGGGGGGATAGAGTTGCTTACCTCCATGGGGGGGACGGGACCTCCTGCTCCTTTCTTCCGCGCTCCAGTGGCCGGCGCCCTAGGCAAATGCCTAAGGCTGCCTAGTGGTGGCGCCGGCCCTCGGCTTTCCCCAATACCCCTGGGCTATGGGTTTTGCAATTTTGGTAATATTTTATTTTTAAATCGCACATTTGTGATTTTGTTGTTTTGAAGTGTCATTTTTTTGGTAACGGCCAAACATTCGATTTTTACCAATGACTGCACACTACTACATGTGAGATTTTTGGTAAACCGAAACACCTTACAAATTGCACTCAAAACATAAAATGCATCGCACGACCTGTCAAAATCGTGCATTCGGGCCACAAACAAAATAAGAATTTCTGTGAAGATAGAGTAGATGCACTTTTGTAGGTGTTAGGCAGGGCTGAGTGTTGGGACCCGATTGCAGTGGATTGACGGTCCTGCTGGCCACCTGCAAACTAAGACTTCACCAATAACAACCACATTTGTGTGGTCAAATTAGGTCTGGCCCCAGACCGGTGTCGTATGGTCTTGAGTTGGACAAGGTGTCCCACAGGAAATCAAACACACTGCAAGCATGGGTGAGATGACGTATACACTTAGCCTCCCAGAATGTGAGCGTATGAACCCTCAGGTGCAACAATGCACAGATGGTACCTAGGTGAATGTCCCTAAAGTACACAATAGGTGCAACAAGGCACAGATGGAAAGAGAATCATAATAACCCTGTATACCTGCACTAGGAGAGGGGAACCCCCTGGGCAGGCAAGACCTGACCCTCCTGCAGGGGCAAACGCAGGATTTTCAGAAGGGGGTTTCCAGAGGGGCGGAGCAAAGCACAGAGATGGACACTTAGGTGACCCAGTATATGCCGGGTCAGTTAAAATATTATAGATAGACCAAATGTATATAAATAATAATAATAAATATATATATGTATATATAAATATATATACATACCAGCAGTTTAGACCCCTGGGCATAGCAATGTATTGGGGCCCCTACCTATCCTCCAGCGGTAGGGGTGGGGGGTGCTATGAGCGGAAGCTTTGATGTCCCGCGGGTGGTAGGGGGTATTATATGAACCCCCTGCATGTAGGGCTCCGTAATTTCCACTAATTACCACTTTACTGCACAGATGGTGGGAGATGAGGTGGGAGAAGGGTTGAATGAAGGGGTCCCAATACATAACTTCCAGGGTGGTAGAGGATGTTTAATACGCAGAGGAGGGGTGTATACTGGAGTGGGCTTACTATTCATAATTTTCTGGTGGGAGGACAGCTTGACTGCAGATATCTCCAGTTCCAGTTAAAAACTAGAGAATCCCACCTACCAAATGGTACTGAGGACTAGGGGATCAGAGTTCACGGAGGCAGAACAATCCGCCAACGAGTATATAAAACTATATATGTGTGTGTGGGGCTGGAGCAGTAACCAGCTGCTTGAAGGCTGATATCTCTGAATCTGGGCACAGTAGAGACCAGTTTCTAGTGTCCCTCAAAGGGGGAGAGTCCCAGCTTTTGCAATATACCCTCATAAAAACTCTAAGTCAGACAGAAACTGAAATATCTGACCGGGGAGAGCAATTAACAGGCTTGGATGGGGACCACTGCTTTGAAGTCAGATATCTCTGGTTCCCCTGGGCCAATTTTTAAAATTCTTGTACCTATGGAAAGAGGGGACCCTCAGCTTTCAGAATAGGGCCCTCAGATTCCTAGGGGGAATTTCTGGGTACTCAGAAACCCCCCCTGCGTGCGCTACTGTCCTGTGCAGATAACTGCAACAATGTAGAGATGGTAACAAAGGATAATATAAAGAAAAGGATGCAGGGGGCCTCTGACTTATCTGAAATGATGGCTGACAGCAGGCTCTGGCAAGGACACCGCAGGCTGGACAAAGCAGGTACTTAAGACTGAAGCAACCAGGGACCAGGAACATGAGTCACAGACACTGTGGACGCTGGATACAAGGTGGTGGGACTGGGAACACTCTGGAGCAGGAACCCTGACAAACAGAACTATAACTGGCAGGGTCTGAGTGCTGAAAGCATAACTAAATAGCAAGTAGATTAGCATGCAGCCACACCCAAAGACCAGGGTATGAACGAACACCAGGCAAGGTGGATCAGCAAAACCTGGAGCACTGATCCAGTGAACAAATACAAAACCCGCACAGACCATAGTGACTGCATAGTTACAACGACCCTCTGGAGGCGGATCGTAACAGTAGGATATCTTATAAAGGCTTTGTAGGCAGTTTTGGAATCTGATAAGATTGTTTGATGAGATCACTTGAAGGTTTGCAGACTATGAGAAAGTCCTATTGTTCATGGATGGGTGAAGCCCAGAAAAAATCCTGTAGTCATGAGTGGGAGTGAGTAATGTATGTGGATAAGAGATGCAGATCTTATGCAGAGCGGAAAGGTTGGGTAGGATGGGGATAAAATATTTCTAAATATTTCAAGATGACATTTTATACTCTCAGTAGTGACTACACACAATTATATAGCAGTCACGCACATTTTCACAACTACTGTCTTCCATAGAAATCAATGGGGTGACAAGCCTCATTGAAGTTAATGCATAGCTGGAGCGTATGCAGAATATATGTTCTGCTATGCTAGGTTTTGTGCATTGCGGCGCTTTAAAAGGGTACATCTGTAACTCTACATTAACATCCCACACTGATAGCTGGGCTGTGAAATGGTGATGTCTTTTTCGCTGTTGTCCTAGAAATACATCTTGTTTTTTATATTTTAATACCTGCAGTAGTGTCCAGTTCTGGAGGCCATATCTCATGAAGGATATAGATACATTAGAGATGGTACAAAGAAGAGCCGATAAAATGGTACATGGCCTACAGATGTAGCCATGCTCATTGTTGCTGTTGGATCGCAATCCTGGCGTCCTTGTCCTGCCTTAAGTCCCAGCAGTAAGGCATAATATGGCAAAAGCATGAAATTACACATAAACAATTCGCCGTGCCCACCTGCACCAAACGTCTGCACATGCGCATAAATGTTTATGCACATGTGCAGAAGCTAAACATTGTTCCCCCATGAAAATGCGTGGAGAGTGATCAAATTACAATGACCTCCTACAGACACTTTTTTCTAAAAATACTATTGGATAGACATGCATCTCATTACGCTATTTATAGTAGACTATGGGGATAAGTGAGTGAGTAACATAGAAACATAGAATTTGACGGCAGATAAGAACCATTTGGCCCATCTAGTCTGCCCCTTTTTTATCCTTCAGGTAATCTCAACCCTTTTTAATCCTTATTTCTTTGTAAGAATATTCATATGCCTTTCCGAAGCATATTTAAATTGTTTTACTGTCTTAGCCTCTACCACCTCTGATGGGAGGCTATTCCACTTATCCACTACCCTTTCTGTGAAGTAATTTGTTCTAACATTTCCCCTGAACCTACCTCCCTCCAGTTTCAGTGCATGTCCTCGTGTTCTATTACTTCTTTTCCTTTGAAGAAAATTTCCCTCCTGTACTATGTTAAAACCCTTGATATATTTGAAGATTTCTATCATGTCCCCTCTTTCCCTTCTCTGCTCCAAACTATACATGCTAACATCTTTTAGTCTTTCCAGGTAAGTTTTGTAATGTAGGCCATGCACCATTTTAGTTGCCCTTCTTTGTACACTCTCTAATGTATTTATATCCTTCTGAAGATACAGTATGGTCTCCAGAACTGGACACAGTATTCCAGAAGAGGCCGTACCAATGACCTATAAAGTGGCATTATTACTTACATAGTTACATAGTTACATAGTAGGTGAGGCTGAATAAAGACTTGCATCCATCTAGTTCAACCTATGTTTATAGTAGCTTATAACTTGTTGTATAGTATGTTCTGATATTTTAAAGACAGATTATGTTACTTATTCATACCCATGGATGTTTTTAACCAATAAATGTTTATCCAACCTTATTTTAAATGTATTTATAGTGTCTGCCAACACCACTTCTCCAGGAAGAGAGTTCCAAAGTTTGACTGCTCTGACTGTAAAGAATTTTTTTCTTCTAGATGAACAAAATCTTTTTTCTTCTAATCTAAACTCGTGCCCTCGCATCCTAGGTTCCTTTCTAGTAGAAAAAAAGGGGTGTTTGACAGTTCCTTATATTGGCCCCTAATATATTTATAAATGTTGAGCATATCCCCCTTAAACGTCTTTTCTCTAGTGTAAATAGTCCCAAATGGTTTAATCTTTCCTCATAGCTTAAATTCTCCATTCCCCTTATAAGCTTTGTTGCTCTTCTTTGGATTTTTTCTAATTCTACAATGTCCTTTTTATTGTGTGGGGCCCAGAACTGCACTGCGTATTCGAGGTGCGGTCTAACCAATGATTTGTACAGAGGCATAATTACTTTTGAATCCCTAGTTTTCATAATACATGCTAGAATTTTTTTGGCCTTTTTGTTTCTATATTACATTGAGCACTACACCCCAGTTTGTTGTCTATTTGGACTCCTAGATCCTTTTCGAGTACTGATTTACCCAATTCATCACCGCTTAGGTTATAACTAGCACATTGGTTATGTCTCCCAAGGTGCAGGACCTTGCATTTGTTCACATTGAACCTCATCTTCCACTTTTTTGCCCACTCATCTAGATTGTCAAGATCATTTTGAAGCGTGGTGACAACTTCTGATGATTTAATAACTCTGCTCAGTTTTGTATCATCCGCAAAGATGGATACATTGCTGAGTAACCCCATCCCAATATCGTTATTAAAAATGTTAAACAAAATGGGCCCAAGAACCGAACCCTGTGACAGATATTTGCCCCTAATCCCATGTCCTCCATTTTATTTATCAACCTCTTGTGTGGTGCTGTGTCGAAGGCTTTAGCAAAATCTAGGAAAATCACATCTACAGCGTTTCCATTATCAAGGTTTTTGCTAACCTCTTTATAAAAACCAAGTAGATTAGTTTGGCATGAACGATTTTTCACGAACCCATGCTGGATATTACTGAGTAAACTATGAAGGTCTAAATATTCCTGGATACCATCTCTTAAAAATCCTTCAAATAGTTTACCCACTATTGATGTTAAACTAACAGGTCTGTAATTAGCGGGATCCTCCTTTTTTCCTTTTTTGAATAATGGCACTACCTCTGCTATTCTCCAGTCTTTTGGTACCTTTCCTGATGATAGTGAATTATCAAAGATAAACCAAGCATCACTATCAGATGCTTGGTTCCTCTCCCTATGTAACCAAGCATCTGACTAGCCTTCCTTGCTACATTGCTTTCCTGCCTTTAAGTCACTTGAAATAGAAAGATCTCTTTCCTCCTCAGTAGTTTCCATTAAAGTACCCTTGATACTATATTGAGCCTTTGGGTTTTTGAGTCCCAAGTGCATAATTTTGCATTTTTTAGCATTAAACTGTAGTTGCTATGCTCTTGACCAATTCTCAAGTTTACCTAGATCATCAGTCATTTGATTTACCCCTCCTGGTTTGTCTACTCTGTTGCATATCTTTGTGTCATCTGCAAAAAGGCATTTTTCCCTTCACTACCATTTGCAATGTCCCTAACAAAGATATTACAGAGCACTGGTCCAAGTACAGATCCCTGGGGTACTCCACTGGTAACATGTCCCTCCAAAGAATGCACTCCATTTACTACAACTGTCTGTTTCCTATCCTGCAACCAGGTTCTTATCCATTTAATTGTTTTATAATCCAATCTCACACTTTCAAATTTATTAGCAGCCTGCAATGTGAGACAGTGTCAAATGCCTTACTAAAGTCTAGATATGCCACATCTACGCCCCCCCCTTCATCTAGTATTTTGGTCACGGAGTCAAAAAAGTCAATAAGATTTGTTTGGCATGATCTCCCTGCAGTAAAACCATGCTGTTTTGGATCCTGTAAATTGTTTAATTTCAGATATTCCACTATTCTTTCTTTTAACAGTGTTTCCATTAATTTCCCTACTGCTGATGTAAGGCTCACTGTTCTGTAGTTACTTGCTTCTTCTTTGCTTCTGCTTTTCTGCAGTGGAACTACGTTTGCTCTTTTCCAGTCCTCTGGAACTGCACCTGCATCTAGTGACTGGTTGAATAAATCTGTTAATGGTGCTACCAACACATCTTTTAGTTATTTTAGTACCCTTGGATGCACTCCGTCTGGCCCCATTGATTTATCCACTTTCAGTCTTGAAAGTTCTGTCAGGACTTTCTCCCTAGTAAATGTACTTCCATCTACCTTAATTTTATGAATGTTCTTACAACTTAACTGTGGTCCCTTCCCTTCTCCTTCTATAGTGAATACGGAGCAAAAATGATTATTTAGATGCTCTGCAATTGCCTTGTCTCCCTCCACCAAATCCTCAGTGTCTGTCCGCAGTCTTATTATTCCTCCATTTGATTTTCTCCTTTCACTTATATACTTAAAAAAGGTTTGCTTCCTTTATCTACTGACAGCCATTTTCTCCTCTGCTTGTGCCTTGGCAGCACGCCTGATCAATTTCTTAGCCTCCTTGCGTCTGGCAAGATACACTTCTTTGTCGTTATTATTTTGAGTCTGCTTGTATGTCCCAAAGGCCATCTTTTTTTCTTTTACACTAGTTGATTCCTCTTTTATATACCACACTGGCTTCCTTTTCCTGATGCTTTTCTTAACCCTTTTGATACAAAGGTCAGTTGCCAGTACTCACTGAGAATGGGCAAGAGTGCGTGTGAGACGCTCTTACGTCCCATTTTCAGCAGTATGCCAAGATGGGTTGCTGTGGTGGGAAAGCAGCAAAGACAACTGCAGATCCATACTTTAGATTCGACTTGAATAAGGGCTCTGCTGTCTGTGCATCTCATTTAGCTACACTGGTTAAACACAGATACACTACAGTAGGAATGTCATACAGTACAAGCAAGCCAGACTTAAGTGCAGAGTGGGTTAACAAAATGGCTACCAGGTGTCAGACAGAGCTTCATGGGAGCCCACAACTATGGAGCTATTGATAGCATAGGTAACACTTGTGTAAGGGTACTGCTGTGTGTGACTCATTACTCTACACTAATTAAACACAGAGTTATGCTACAGTATAAATGACATACTATACTGGCAGGCCAGACTCAAGCACAGAGCAGGTTAACAAAATGGCTTCTGAGCATGAACCTGGGCTTTGTGGAAGCCCACATTTATGCAGTAAGCATCGGCATAGATTTTACATGTCTAAAGGTAATGCTGAAGGTGCATCTTATTACACTATTTAAACACACAGGGGCTGCTGACAAAGGCACAGAGGCTGCAATGACGACCCGATCCTCTACCCACACTGCTGTCCAGGTTTGGGGGCACCTACTGTGAAACAGGGAGCTGAGCACCTAGCAGGAGCTGACCCACTAGAGAGCAGAATTCCTCACTGCCGCCTCCCCACATTCCAGTGATGGCAGATAAAGCCAGAAACTCCTGCAGGACAATTGGAGTGGTCCCTACCTACAGTTGCTTGCCGATTCCCTTCCTGATGTCACATAAACTAATAACCAGAAAGCTCTGTAAGCCAAGAGCTTTGTCTTTCATATGGTACCAGACTCAAGTCTCTAGAAAACATAGAGCGGGATATTCTAGGGAGCAAAATGGACACATTTTTCCCCATTGACTAGAATGGACCCGTTAATTCTGACCAACCATGGGATCTGAAACTTGCAGTTAACCTTTGGGGATCTCAGAAACATGGGGTTCATATACCTAGGTTGCAAAACATCTCCATTTCCATACGAACCCAGTTCTGAGCCAATTGGACCTCCAAAACCAGACAGAGAAATTAATCTTTAAGCTCATTGTAGCATGCTTTTACACCAATGCTACAGACTCTGTAACAAATACTGCACAATAAAGATGGAGCTGCAGTTATCAGTTTCTCGTATTTCAGTATTAAGTAGCACAAACAGCTTTTATTATACTGTACTGTAACGGTTACAGCTATAAATTATATCCCTATAAGTATAATGGGGAGATATAAAAGCTCCTCCCTAAGTTCCTGGATGCCAAAACACTTGGGCTTATTCTGATTCACTTGGAAAGGCACAATCACTCTCTAATGGACAAAACCATATGCACTGCAGGTGGGGCTGATTTAACATGTGCAGAGACAGTTAGATTTAAGTGGGGGTGTACTTCAAACTGATATCTATATTGCAGTGGAAAAATAAAGCTGCCAGTATTTACCCTGCACAGAAACAATAAAACACCCAAATCTAACTCTCTCTGCACATGTTACATCAGCCCCACCTGCATACGATTTTGTCCATTAGAGAGTGAGCCTTTCTGAGTGAATCAAAATAACCCGAACTGTGCTTAGAACCTCCATAGAGTTTTTCCTATTTGAGTACTAAATAACACTTGTGTACTAAGCAGCACGGTGGCCCTTATTCTAAATCGGACGGTACGGCCCGCGTGCGGCCGTACCGCCGATGTTTTTACTCTGCACATGCGCAGAGGTGAATCTGCGCATGTGCAGCCCCCTTCGCCGCAGACGTATTTAGTCCGCCGCAAAGGGGGCGTATAGGGGCGTGAGAGGCATCATGCCCTCATTTCCCTATGTGTACGCCCCGCGTTTCATGGGCGTTCCCATGCAAACGCGGGGCGTATGCATGGTAATGAGGCCATGACGCAACTCATGGGGGCGGAAAGCTGACGTCGCCGGATGTCAGCTTTCAGCCCCCATACAAGCTACCACACGGACGATTGTCCGTGTGGTCTCAGCTTGCGGGAGCTGCCGCGGCGTGCGGACCTGCCTTCGATGGTCGACGACCATCGAATGCAGGGGGCAGCTCCCACCATGGTGGAGGCGTACGCCTCCACCATTTTTATGCGGATCGCCAGCCGTCCGTGTACGGACGGCCGTGGCGATCCGTAGGGTGGGCGGGGATTGGCTTGTGCGGCCGGAGCCCCGTGTGCGGCTCTGGCCGCACCAACCAGAATAAGGGCCTAAGTGTACTAAGTAGCATGAACAGCTTTTTTTGTACTGTGCTGTAACAGTTACAGCTAGAAGTGATATCTTTATAAGTATAATGGGGGAGATAAAAGTTCCTCTCTATGGGGGTTATTCTGGTTCACTCCTTCTGGCAAATTCCATCTCAATTGGACAAATCCATGTGCACTGCAGGTGGGGTAGATGTTACTTGTGCAGAGAGAGTTAGATTCTGATGGGGTTTTACTTTAAAGTGAGATCTATATTGCAGTGTAAAAATAAAGCAGTATTTTACCTGCACAGAAACAAAATAACTCACCCAAATCTAATTATCTCTGCACATTTTACATCTGACCCCCTGCAGTGCACATGGGCCCTTATTCTGATTGAGTCGGATGGCTCCGTGTGCGGTCAGATGGCCGATGTTTGGTATTTGCACATGTGCAAATGCCTCCCAGGTCCAAACACGGAGTGAACGATCTTACGGAACGATCTTACGGAACCGTCCGAGCAGGGGGTGAAGAGGGGCGCGAAGGGCTGTTTGGGCTCATTACCATATGTGTATGCCCCGTGTTTCATGGACGTTCCTATGCATACGCTGGGCGTACGCATGGTAATGCGGCCATGACGCACGTGTGAGGGGCGGACAACTGACATAGCTCACTGGCCGTATTAACTATGGTACTTTGATGCTCGCACAACTTCCCCATTTCTGTCTTTTAGCCTAATGAGATGCTGGTTAATATTAGCTGGTCACTCCCACTTCTCTTATCCTCTTCCCTCCTCCCCTCTATTTGTGAACAAAGCCAGTGTGAACACTGTAAATTGCCTCCAAGTCCAATGATCAACCTGCAGCTCCAGTCCCCTAACCATACCGCTTTGGGTGCACATGACGTTAACCAGATAAAGGAACCTTTAAACTCATATTAATTTATCCGTAGAGTTAATCTTTAGCAATGCTATGTTAGCATGCTTTTACACCAATGCTACTGACTGTAACAAATTCTGTGGTTCTTGCTGCATGGAGACTACTCCACTTGGTGATGTGTATGTAGAGAGTGCTCCCATTCAGAGGCAGCCGTAGCGCAGTTCCAGAAACATGAGTCGCTACAGCATCTCAGACACTCCCATTGTGGATTAGGGTTGACGGTACTGTATTCAGCCCACACCAACCCTCGCCTCCCTTCCCCCTTCCCCGGCAGACTTTTCACAGAGGAGGCAATGGATTCAGTCGATCTTGCTGAGGAAAGGTGTTATACAGACACCATGTGCATAATGCATAGTACTAAACATTACACGGCATGCTCTATGGTACTTGCGCACTAAAAGGCTTTTATGAAAATAGGGGTTTTTGTGTGTGAGTGCCTAGTTTTATTAAATATAGCTTTCATAAATGTTTCAATTAAAAAAAATGAATACAAAAAAAAATGACACTGTAATCAAACAGAGTTGTCCAGCGTATAGAGCGGCACAGTTATCCACTGTCCTATGCCACCTGGTGATAGCAGCCACTGCTCATGAGTCTATGTAAAGACAGAGCCGTAATTCCATTCCCTGAGAATGAGAATGAGTTTTGTGTTCACAATATTCAGTATCGGATACGTGAATTGCAGGCAGCAGTTATTAATTGCAGAGGGGACCAGGAAACTACACCGCCCATTTGCTTGTATTGTATAGTACTGTTGGAGCCACAGCGATGTTTATGGGAATTAGGCACACAACTCATACGTGCTGTATAGTAAGCATGCCCCACTCTTGGCGGTGTTCCATCGGTATATAAATACACTTATAGATTGGTGGAGCATTAGCCACCCAGCGGTGGCGATATGTAATGCATGGGTATTACATGTAATGCACCCATGCACCTTAGCTCACTGGAGCTCAAGAAGGAAAGTGGACCACCAAAACCTTCACCATGGCAAGTTTGCAGAAACAATGAGAGACGCTCCATCTGTATGTATCCTACTGTATGCCGAACATAATGTCTTGGTGCAATCAGGGCCGGAGCTACCTAGGGCGCTGGCCGCTAGAGGGCGCCTCTTTGTCTGCCCAACATTTAAATTAAGTATATTGGTGGCATATTTTCTCTGAGTCCCAGCATCAGTATTTAATACATTTATGCGGTATCCGGACTTCCATGGAGGCGCTGGTCCCCGCTGCTGCTGCCCGCCCCTCACCAGCAGCGCTAACCAGTCAGCGGCAGCAGTGGGGACCAGCTTCTCCCCACCAGCGGCAGAAGCGGGGACCAGTGCATGCACGGCAGTGGCGTTAATTAACCAGCGGCAGAAGCGGGGACCAGTGCATGCACTGCAGCAGCACTAACTAATCAGCTAACTAATCAGCGGCAGAAGCCGGGCCCAGCGTCTCCCCACCAGCGGGAGCAGCGCTAGCAGAAGGAACCAGCATCTCCCCACCAGCAGGAGCAGCGCTAGCAGAATTGACCAGCACCTCTCCACCAGCGGCAATGGTGACTTGGCCGGCGGCACCATTTACCTGAAGGTGACAGCAGTGACAGCAGCTGGAAGCAGGAACTGCCCCTGCCAACCAGGCCAGCAGTAAGATGTTGTTCCTACTGCCTTTTGGTGGTGCAGGTCTCGGATACTGGCTGCAGAGCTCCCTGGGGTATTATTATGGTTTACAAAACTGATAATTGCTGTGGCTGGGGAGGAGGTGATAAATAGTTATGTAGTACATGGTTGTGTATACTGTATATATAGATATAATATATATATAGATAGATAGATAGATAGATAATATATCTATATATATATATATATATATCTATATGGATATATATAGATATATATATCTGGAGATATGTGTGTGTGTGTGTGTGTGTGTGTGGGTGGGGGGTGGGGGGGCACTAGGCAGAAATTTTGCCTAGGGTGTCATAAAACCTTGCACTGGCCCTGGGTGCAATAGGTCCCTTGACTTTATCATGCAGATAGCAATGCATTGTGATGCTACCATACCCTTTTTTATCATGTTAAGTGCTGCTGTGTTTTGTTTATAGATGCATACAATTTTTATACAAGTCCTGATAATGTAAATCTTTAATGCAGTTCTAAATAGACCAAATAGTCCTGCTCGGCACTCCATGTCCCTTGAGACTTTGCAAATGTCAGGGTTTTTTTCATATCTTTTGCTTAAAATGAAACGAGATGTGACTTGGACCCACAAGGAAACTTTCATTTGATACTGTGTATGTGACACTGGTATGATTAAAAAAGTTGCACTGTTGTCTATTGGGAACCAACTGACCTACTGTACCATTATAATTTTGGAGTGTAGGAGGAAACCGGTGTAGCTGGAGGAAACCCACATAGGAAGAGGAAGAATATGAAAACTCGGTACTTGTTTCTTATCACGGCCACAATCGCGGGCATCATGTGCCTTAACTTTAAGGCACACGATGCGACGCGATGGCCACGATTTCCCCATAGGCTTCAATGTTAAAATATTTAACATTGAAGCCTATGCAATGGACCCAATTTGTCCATAGGCTTCAATGTTAAATTATTTTAACATTGAAACTGAGTCCATTTAACATACAGTAGTAAAAAATGGGAAAAGGCCGAATAAGGGCCATTTCTTATTGGCTATGGCCCCGTCATGTGTGTAAAAAATAATGGCCCCCCATTGTGCCCGCCACCCCCACGATTAACGTGAACCCGAAGCGTGGCGAGCGCAGCGAGCCCGCGTGGGGCGGCGGTGCGCGTCCTCCGACCTTTTCATTCCCCTACTATCCACGTTGGCGTGGAGTTGAGAATAGATTAGTGTGGCGAGCGCAGCGAGCCACCGCGCCCGAAGCGTGGCGAGCGCAGCGAGCCCCGCGAGGGGACGCTGATACCTGTGAAGCCCGCGAGGGGACGCAGGGATCTGTGAAGGTATCAGCGTCCCCTCGCGGGGCTCGCTGCGCTCGCCACGCTTCGGGCTCGGTGGCTCGCTGCGCTCGCCACACTAATCTATTCTCAACTCCACGCCGACGTGGATAGTAGGGGAATGAAAAGGTCGGAGGACGCGCACCGCCGCCCCTCGCGGGCTCGCTGCGCTCGCCACGCTTCGGGTTCGCGTCAATCGTGGGGGTGGCGGCCACAATGGGGGGCCATTATTTTTTACACACATGACAGGGCCATACCCAATGAGAAATGGCCCATATTGGCCCTTTTACCATTTTTTACTATGTTAAATGGACTCAGTTTCAATGTTAATAAAATTTAACATTGAAGCCTATGGACACGATGGACCCGATTTCTCCATAGGCTTCAATGTTAAAATAATTTAACATTGAAGCCTATGGACACGATGTACCCGATTTCTCCATAGGCTTCAATGTTAAATTATTTTAACATTGAAGCCTATGGAGAAATCGGGTACATCGCGTCGGTTGCGTCGTGTGCGTTTTGGTATGCACCCGACGCGACCGACATGATTTTTTCCGACACGACCACCACGATAGAAATCGTGGTGGCCGTGCTAGGAAACAAGTACCGAAAACTCCAAAGTGCCATGGTGCACAAACAAATGCATTGAGCTCTGAAAATTAAGCAAAGAGTATTGTTGTAATTTGTCAGCATCCACTTCCTTGCTATCACCTACTAGAGTGCATGCTTCTATTACTGTAGCTCATCAGATTCTGTATGTTGCAGTTGCCATCTGTATATGTTGTAGTAGTTGCCATCTGTGTAGAAAGCTAAATCAGCCTCTGGCTTGATTGTCTCCGGTATATCAGAGTTAGCAATACAAATTTGTTGATGGAATTTCCCACAATCATTATTGTCAAAAGATTTTATTTTGGACAAATCAAAGTTATTCTCTTGTTTGATTGCAATGCTCATCACTGGACAATCATGACGCTTCTGTTTTCTCCACTCTCTGGGGGAAATTTCCTAAAGGAAATTTGTAAAAAATAGGTGTAAAAATAGGTGTATTTGTTTCCAGAAATACACTTATTTTTGACATTTACTATCCCGAAAATAGGGCAATTCGTATTCGTATTGATGTGCTATCAATACGAATACGAATTGCCGTATTTTCGGGATAGTAAATGTCAAAAATAAGTGTATTTCTGGATACAAATACACCTATCTTTTACAAATTTCCTTAAGTAAATTTCCCCCAATCTGTGTATATTATGTTCAGTATATTACATAGCAGGATTAAAAATGTTGCATTTCTATAAAAGTATGTTAGAATGAGCTAGTAGAGCTAATTTTCACTTGTTGAAGATGGACTGCTTCTAAATGAGGGATATGTAGGGTGAAATTATGTCCCAATATTATAGCCTCAGATTCAGTCATCTACTGTATTTCCAGTTTTATTAATAAACTAGCACAATACCCATTCTAAACAAAAAAGATGGCGGCATGTGCACACGCTGTGGCTGTTTATCACTGATTCTAGTGGCCCTTTGTATAGGAGGAGGCCTTCTCTTACCCGTGGACTACCTGCTTGCCCTCCGTTTCGCCAGCCTCGCCTGTCCTGGTCTGGACCCGGCTCTCTTCCACCCTTCCCATGGCCTGCATGACATTGGCGCCGACCCGATGATGCGGTACGGCCTCCCAGGATGGAATCCTCCATGCGGCACTGTGAATGCTGCTGCTGAAGTCCCAGACGCTGGGCTGGAGGCCGTAGAGGGTGCTTTTGAGTATTCCCGGCCGGGAGACCTATTGAGCCGGATGGCGCTGAGGCCTGCTGGAGATTCTCATGGCCTGTCGGTGCTGAGGACTGCTGCAAAATCCCGTGGCCTGTCCCCTGGAGGTGTTGGGGAACATCGGGCCCTGAAGGAGGCTACGTGGGCCTGCATGGTCTAGAGGTCGCCTGTGGGAGCATGGCAGGAGAGCATGGAGGTACTGGGGATTCTGGTCAGTCGGGTCATTCTCAGCAGGGAGGGGGAGTTTTGGGTTCCCCTGGAGGTAATCTGCTTCAAGTTGGAGATGCAGGCCCAGGAGGGAACAGATACAAAAATGGGGGAAGAGATCAGGCATCAGGGTAAGACTCTGCCTGTGCCCTTATTGGTCAGCATTACCTAGTTTATTCACAGCTAATGTCAGCTTTCTTCCAAACAAAATGGACGAAATCCAGGCAAGGCTAGCAAGGCAGTATTTGCTTAAATCCTGCTCTTTTTTTATATGCTCTGAGACCTGGCTAAATGACCCTGTTCTGGACTCTGCGGTTCAACTTACAAGGTCCTTGTTTATAGCTGACAGAACGTACAACTCTGGCAAATCAAAAGGAGGAGGACTATGTGTATATGTTAACGATAAATGGTGCACTGATGCTAGTTTAGTTAATTCATTTTGCTCATCTGTTTGCAGTTGTTAAATGTCATCCATTCTTCTTGCCGAGGGAATTCTCAGTAGTAATTGTTGTTGCTGTGTATATCCCCTCCTGCAGGCCCATGTGGAGTCTGCTGTAGGTATAATTACACTCAGCTATTACTGATCTAGAATCAAAATTTGTGAATGGGATCTTCTTAGTAGCAGGGGATTTTAATCAGGCCCAGTTGAAGTCAATTTTACCTCGGTTTTATCAATATGGTAAAAGCCTGACACGTGTCCTTGACCACGTATACTGTAACATCAAGGACGCATAACGCTCTTTTAGAGAGGCAAATATTGGTCATTCGGACCATGTGTCCCTTTTTTTTAATTCCAACTTATGTTTCCCTTGCTAGACGTGTTAAGCCAACAAGATCCGTCATTACTGTCTGGCCAGAGGGTGCTATGATTAAATTGGTTAGCGTTTACAGACTGGGACTTATTTATTGAAGAGTCCACAGACATTAATAATCTAGTGAACATTGACACTCTGACAACCATGGTTTTAGGGTATCTGAACTGTAGTATTGACAGTGTGACTGTTAATAAGCAGATATGTTCATTTCCTAAGGACAAACTCTGGATAAACAAAGAAGTTCACTCCCTTCTAGTAGAGAGGGACAATGCTTTTACATCTGGTGATTTGACTATCTTTACGGCTGCCCGTTTAAGACTAAAAAGGGAATTGTTAGGGCAAAAAAGGCCTTTTCTGTAAAATTAGAAAACACATTTTCCCAGGACAATGACGTTAAATCTCTTTGCAAAGGTATCCAAAACATTACTGATTATAAAATAAATAAAAATTACACGTCCCACGATAGTTTTGACAGCCCAGTCATGCCATTGTCCTTTTGGGTAGAAAATCTAGAGGATGGGAATTCCTAGAACTGGAGGAGGAGTCTGTTAGATAGTGTTTTTCTAGG
Organism: Crinia signifera; assembly: GCF_055691185.1. NCBI lineage: Eukaryota > Metazoa > Chordata > Amphibia > Anura > Myobatrachidae > Crinia > Crinia signifera. The sequence goes on from NC_139219.1 coordinate 135,595,744, forward strand.
GAAGGCCCCTGGCCCCGATGGGATCCAGGGGAATGTTTTACAAAAGTGTGCAGCACAGCTTGCTGGAATTTTTACTTTTATTTTTAGTTTGTCTCTTAGTGCATGCTGTGTGCCTAAGTGTTTTAAATCCAAAATTTTTACCCCAGTCCCTAAAAAAGGTAAGGCTGATAGCCTGAATGAGTATTGCCCGATTGCTTTAACATCTCTAATTATGAAAGCATTTGAAAGGATGGTTTTAGTAAACATTAAGAAATGCAGCCCACCTTGCCTCGACCCTTTTCTGTTTGCCTATAAGGCAAATAGATCTACGGATGACGCGGCGCTCACTTTACTACATCGAACTCTTGCCCACCTTGAATTAAAGGGATCCTTTGCTCGAGTTTTATTTGTAGATTATAGCTCGGCTTCTAATACGGTAGTTCCATCATCTTTAGTGAGCAAAATTTTTTATCATTGGTTTAAGTGGGTTCATGTGTAGATGGATTTTGGATTTTTTCTCAAATACTGTAGGCCACAGGTTGTTAGAATAAAAGACCAAGTATCCGGTGAATTGATAGTTAGCACAGGGGTCCCACAGGGGTGCGTCTTGAGCCCTCTGTTGTATTCCCTGTTTACTTATGATTGCTCCTCAAGCTATAAATCTGTTCAAATTGTTAAATTTGCAGATTATATTTCTATAGTGGGTCTTATTGTCAATGATTACTAATCAGATTACAGGCTGGAAATATCCAGACTGGAGTCCTGGAGTAGGGACATCTGCCTGGTTCTAAATGTGAAAAAGACCAGAGAAATGATTGTAGATTTTAGGAAATCCCATAAAGATTCATACTGCCCATTGGTTCTAAAAAAGTGGAGACAGTTGAATCTTTTACATTTTGGGCTACAAATATGTCAAAAGACCTTCTATGGAGTACTCATATAAATATTGTTACAAAAAAGGCTCACCAGCGGGTTTTTTTTTTTTTGAGGAAACTACGTTCGGCTGATATGTGTAAGAGAACTTTGGTTTAATTCTACTCTAGTGTTATCAAGAGTGTTCTCACCTACAGTGTTTTAGCATGGTTTGACTCTGCCGCTGATAGAAAATCTCTTCAGAGGGTGGTATCACTGGCAAGCAAAATAATTGGGGTTGAATTACCAAGTATCCAATACATATATGAAAATCAGCTTCTCTCAAAGACAAAAAGTATTCTTAGGGATCCTTTTCACTCTAGTGGAGAACTGTTCTCTGTACTACCCTTAACCGCTTCCCGACATTTGACGTACATTTACGTCATGGACGGGATGTACTTCCCGACACATGGCATAAATGTACGTCATGACTTTAAACTGTCACTGCGTCTCGAGACGCAGTGACAGAGGGACGATGTCTGCTGTCCCTGACAGCAGACATGTCCCTGCATGTCCCTGCGTGAACAGCCATTCACAGCGTTTTCCTGTGTTACCAGCGAATCAGACGCTCGGTAACACAGGTGTCAATCACCGCCGGGCGTCAGGGGGGATGAGGGGGTCATCGGTGACGATGACACCTCACCCCACCCTCACCCCACCTGCCCCCAAGGCTGTGATTGGTCCGTGGGACCCACGGACCAATCACAGCCAAGGCGCGACATTTAAACTAACGGTGACTGCGCTGCAGACGCCATTCCGGTCTGGAATAGCGTGCAGAGCGGTCACCGTGCCTATCTGCCGTGATACTGACCTGATCCTTGCTAATACTTACCTGATCCTTGCAAATACCTTACCTGATTACCTGATCACTGCTTGTAGCGTGCTGGACGCTTCCTGGATCTGACTTCTTGGGACTTCCTGCTGCTGCTGCAGTGTGATAGAGAGATAGAGAGATAGAGAGAGAGATAGAGAGAGATAGAGAGATAGTGACAGAGAGAGCTATATTTTGTGTCTGCTACCCCCCCTTTTTGGGGGTGCAGGGTTTTTTTATATATAAATAACTGTCAGTGCTGCTGCTGCAGTGTCATAGAGTGATAGATAGTGATAGATAGTGATAGATAGTGAGAGATAGAGAGATTTGTGTCTGCTACCCCCCCTTTTTGGGGGTGCAGGTTTTTTTTTTATATATATAACTGTCAGTGCTGCTGCTGCAGTGTCATAGAGTGATAGATAGTGATAGATAGTGATAGATAGTGAGAGATAGAGAGATAGAGAGAGATAGTGACAGAGAGTGATAGAGAGTGTATATTTTGTGTCTGCTACCCCCCCTTTTTGGGGGTGCAGGTTTTTTTTTATACATATAACTGTCAGTGCTGCTGCTGCAGTGTCCTAGAGTGATAGATAGTGATAGATAGTGATAGATAGTGATAGATAGTGAGAGATAGAGAGAGATAGAGAGAGATAGTGACAGAGAGTGATAGAGAGTGTATATTTTGTGTCTGCTACCCCCCCTTTTGTGCTGATCAGTATATCTGTGCTGATCAGCAACTTTTTGGGGGCGCAGGGTTTTTTTTTTATATATATATACCTGTCAGTTGCTGCCAGTTGCACCAAAGGTTGTGCACCTGCTGCCCCTCACTGGTAATCAGTGTTGCATCACTGATCACCTTTTTTTTTTTTGAGGCTGCTGTGGGTCTTTTTTTAATTTTTTTTTACACACACTGTGATTTTGTGGGTGTCCTGTGGCCACTGTGCGCTGATCAGTGACGTACATCACTGATCAGCTTTTTCGGCACAGGGTTGATCTATTTTTTTTTTTTTTATCAAATTCCTGTTGCCTTTGAGCGCTGTTCAGTGACGGACGTTACTGACCAACATCTGTGCTCAATTTTTGGCGCAGGAGCTTTTTTTTTTTTTTTAACCCCTTCAATTTTTTTTTTTTTTAATTGGGTTTTTTTCTGCACTACATACACACTACACACTACATACCCCCCGGGTTGAAATAAAGTTTGTACCCCCCCTACACTATACACGTGTTGAAACATTTCACTACCAGTAACACAAAAATAAAAATGGCATCCCAAATGTCATCCCAAATGTCATCCCAGTCATCCAGAAGAATGTATTCAGCGGAGGAGGCATATGCCATGCTTGCCTCTGATTCTGACACAGCCAGTGAGGCAAGCGGGGAATTTGAAGGATTCATCTTAAGCTCCTCTTCCTCCTCTAGTGATGAGGGACCCCCTCAAAGACGCCCCCGTAGAGCAGCTGAGACCCCCCCCCCAATAATTGATCTCGTATGGACCCCACCACCAGACAATTTTGAGCCCCAGGTTCCTGAGTTTTTGGCCATGCCAGGAATCCAATTTGATTCCACAGGTCTCAGAGAAATTGACTTTTTCAAATTATTTTTCTCTGATGATTTTATAAATTTAATGGTGGACCAAACTAATTTATATGCCCAGCAGTTTATTGCTCAAAACCCCACGTCATCATTTGCTAGGTGGACCCCTGTAGATGCAGTAGAGATGATGACGTTTTGGGGTCTGGTGTTTCATATGGGCATAGTAAAAAAGCCAGAAATTAGGCAATATTGGAGTACAGATGTTCTGTACAGCACCCCATTTTACCGTATGGCCATGCCCCGGGCTCGATTTGAGACGATCCTTAAATTTTTGCATTACAACGATAATGCACAGTGCCCACCCAGAGATGATCCCACCTTTGACCGGCTATTCAAAGTCAGGCCGGTCATTGATCATTTCAGTGCCAAATTTGAAGAGATGTACATCCCAGATAAATTCATTTGCATAGACGAGTCCCTTATACATTTTAAAGGAAGGGTTAAATTCCGCCAGTACCTTCCCAGTAAGAGGGCAAGGTATGGCATAAAAATGTATAAGCTGTGTGAAAGCACCTCAGGGTACACCCACAGGTTTAGGGTATATGAAGGGAAGGATTCAAGAATTGAACCGCCAGAATGCCCCCCCTCCCTCGTAGGTGTTAGTGGAAAAATTGTCTGGGATTTAGTGCACCCCTTCCTGGATAAAGGTTATCCCCTCTATGTGGATAACTTTTACACCAGCATCCCCCTGTTTAAGGCCCTTGGTTCAAGAGGTACAGCAGCTTGCGGTACTGTGCGCAAGAACCAAAGAGGCCTCCCAAAAACGCACATTGCCCAAGTAATGAGAAGGGGTGAAAGCAGGGGAATATGCACCGAAAATATGTTGTTGGTCAAATATAAGGACAAGAGGGATGTCCTTATACTGACAACAATTCACGGAGACAGTACCACCTCCGTCCCTGTACGAGGTACCAGTACCCACACCTCCAAACCTAATTGTATCCTGGATTACAATAGGTACATGGGCGGAGTGGATCTTTCAGATCAGGTACTGAAGCCGTACAGTGCCCTGCGGAAAACAAAAATCTGGTACAAGAAGCTGGCCGTGTATATCATCCAGATGGCACTGTATAACGCTTACGTGCTATTCCGTTCTACCGGCCAGAGGGGGACATTTATGCACTTTCAAGAGGAAGTCATAAAGGGCCTAGTATTTGGGAACCAGCAGGCAGAGGGCCCCAGTACTTCTAGTACTGGCCCCCGTATTGTACCAGGGCAGCATTTTCCTGATGAAATCCCCTCCACTGGAAAAAAGGGCAGGACACAAAAATGGTGCAAAGTTTGCTATAAAAAGGGAATAAGAATGCAAACTATTTTCCAGTGTGACACTTGCCCCGACAAACCCGGCCTATGTATAAAGGAGTGTTTTAAAATATACCACACATCTATGGATTTTTAGGTTCATCATTTCACCGTGCTTCGGGGGTCTTGCTAATGCCACATAGCACCCACCATTCATTCCACCAGAATCTGAGCCGCAAAATCCAAAAATCACTCCTTCCCTTCTGAGTCCTGCCATGCACCCAACTGGTATTTTTTGGTCACATGTGAGGCATTGCCGTACTCGGGAGAAATTGGGGCACAGATTTTGGGGTGCTTTTTCTCCTTCATACCTTCTGAAAATGAAAAATTTTGAGCCAGAACTGCATTTTTGTGTAAAAAAATGTAATTTTTCATTTTCCCTCACCAGTTGTATCAAAATTGGTGAAACCCCTGGGGGTTTGAAATGTACACTATACCCCTAGATGAATTCCCTGAGGGGTGTAGTTTGCAAAATGGGGTCACTTGTGGGGGGGTTCCACTGTATTGGTGCTTTGGGGGTCTTGCTAATGCGACATAGCACCCACCAACATTCCACCACCAAAAATCACTCCTTCCCTTCTGAGTCCTGCCATGCACCCAACTGGTATTTTTTGGTCACATATGAGGCATTGCCATACTCGGGAGAAATTGGGGCACAGATTTTGGGGTGCTTTTTCTCCTTCATACCTTCTGAAAATGAAAAATTTTGAGCCAGAACTGCATTTTTGTGTAAAAAAATGTAATTTTTCATTTTCACTGCCCAGTTGTATCAAAATTGGTGAAACCCCTGGGGGTTTGAAATGTACACTATACCCCTAGATGAATTCCCTGAGGGGTGTAGTTTGCAAAATGGGGTCACTTGTGGGGGGGTTCCACTGTATTGGTGCTTGGGGGGTCTTGCTAATGCAACATAGCACCCACCAACATTCCACCAGAATCTGAGCTGCAAAATCCAAAAATCACTCCTTCCTTTCTGAGTCCTGCCATGCACCCAAATGGTATTTTTTGGTCACATGTGAGGCATTGCCGTACTCGGGAGAAATTGGGGCACAGATTTTGGGGTACTTTTTCTCCTTCATACCTTCTGAAAATGAAAAATTTTGAGCCAGAACTGCATTTTTGTGTAAAAAAATGTAATTTTTCATTTGCACAGCCCAGTTGTATCAAAATTGGTGAAACCCCTGGGGGTTTGAAATGTACACTATACCCCTAGATGAATTCCCTGAGGGGTGTAGTTTGCAAAATGGGGTCACTTGTAGGGGGGTTCCACTGTATTGGTGCTTTGGGGGTCTTGCTAATGCGACATAGCACCCACCAACATTCCACCACCAAAAATCACTCCTTCCCTTCTGAGTCCTGCCATGCACCCAACTGGTATTTTTTGGTCACATATGAGGCATTGCCATACTCGGGAGAAATTGGGGCACAGATTTTGGGGTGCTTTTTCTCCTTCATACCTTATGAAAATGAAAAATTTTGAGCCAGAACTGCATTTTTGTGTAAAAAAATGTAATTTTTCATTTTCACTGCCCAGTTGTATCAAAATTGGTGAAACCCCTGGGGGTTTGAAATGTACGCTATACCCCTAGATGAATTCCCTGAGGGGTGTAGTTTGCAAAATGGGGTCACTTGTGGGGGGGTTCCACTGTATTGGTGCTTGGGGGGTCTTGCTAATGCAACATAGCACCCACCAACATTCCACCAGAATCTGAGCTGCAAAATCCAAAAATCACTCCTTCCTTTCTGAGTCCTGCCATGCACCCAAATGGTATTTTTTGGTCACATGTGAGGCATTGCCGTACTCGGGAGAAATTGGGGCACAGATTTTGGGGTGCTTTTTCTCCTTCATACCTTCTGAAAATGAAAAATTTTGAGCCAGAACTGCATTTTTGTGTAAAAAATTTAATTTTTCATTTTCACTGCCCAGTTGTACAACAATTGGTGAAACCCCTGGGGGTTTGAAATGTACACTATACCCCTAGATGAATTCCCTGAGGGGTGTAGTTTTCAAAATGGGGTCACTTGTGGGGGGGTTCCTAAATTTTAGCATCTTATGGTGCCTAGAAACCTACATGGTGCCTAAAAAATAATCTCATAAAAAGGAGGCTCCAAAATCAAGTAGGTGCTCCTTCTATTATGAAGCCTGTGGTTTGGTCAACGTGCACACTAGGGCCACATATAGGATATTTATGAAAACAAAAGAATTGGGGGAATCAATTTTTAGTCACATTTCTCTAGTAAAATGTACTGTTTTCCTTAGAAAAATGTATTAAAATTGCAAATCTGCAAAAAAAATGAAATTTTGAAATTTCACCTACACTTTGTTTTAATTCCTGTGAAACACCTAAAGGGTTAACAAACTTCCAAAATGCTGTTTTGAATACTGTGAGGGGTGCAGTTTTTTAAATGGTATCATTTATGGGGGTGTCTCACATACAAGTCCCTCAAAGTCACATCAGAACTGAACTGGTCCCTAAAAAAATCAGTGTTTGAAATTTTCTTGAAAATTTGAGAATTTGCTATTCATATTGTAAGCCTCCTAGTGTCCAAAAAATTAAAAAGAAGTTGAAATAATGATGGAAACATAAAGTAGACATATGGTCTATGTTAGTTATTAACTATTTTGAGTGGTATGATTATTTGTCTCACAAGCAGAAAATTTAACATTTTGCAAATTGCAAAATTTTCAATTTTTTCACGACATTTTGGTATTTTTCACAAAAAAACACAGACTGTATCGACCCAAATTTACCACTAATTTGAAGTACAATGTGTCACGAAAAAACAATCTCAAAATCACTGGGATAAGTAAAAGCAAAAAAAAGTTATCCCCACTTAAGTGATACATGTCAGATTTGAAAAAAAGGGCTCTGTCAGGAACGCAAAAACTGGCTCTGTCAGGAAGGGGTTAAACAAGAGATAGCGTTCAATTCTGTGTAGAACAAAACAATATAGAGAGAGTTTTTTTCCCAGTGGCAATTCGTCCTTTAAATACCTAGTGGGAATAGCTGAATTCATGCATAATCCTGTATTCTGATGTTGCTTTCTTTTATTGTCTTTTTATTCTGTACTGTTCACATTCGAATTTCATTAAATTGTATGTGGGCATTTGATGATAATAAAAAGATATATTATTATTATTCTTTGCTACAGGATGAAGATGGTAAATTAGAACAGTGCCCCTATGAAATTATCTATTTATGTACAGTTTCATATATAGCGCAGCACATTAGGCATCTCTTGATATACTCTGTGCTGATGGAGGACACTATATAACTCTGTGTGTTGGTTGTAAATTGCTACAGCCAATCCAGAGTTATGCTGTCTGCTTAAATATTCTGTTTTGATTTCTCACCCCTAGGTATGCTAGGGGTGTATTACCCTGACAGTGTTTGTTCCCAGATTGTAAGTCATATATGTACCAAGTTTGTTGTAAATTGATCCATGCATTCTGTAGTTATGCTGTCTCCTGATATACTCTGTGCTGCTGCCCCACCCCTAGGGTTGCTAGGGATATGTTACCCTGCAGTGTTTGTTTCCAGATTTTAAGTCATATGTGTTACAATTTTGGTGTTACAGTAATTGCTGCAGGCATTCTGGAGTTATGCTAGAACCTACATATACTGTATACATACATACAGTGTACATACACATTGTTTGCATATGGACATAGGTGTGCGCACATTGAGTGTTAAGGGTGCACAGGCACCCCCTAATGCTGTGCCCTCACCCCCACACTTATTGCTGCTAGTAATACATTTTACCAAAGACTTTTGATTTTTAGACCTGTATTCCATTAAAATAAGCACCCATCAATCAATGATGTGTGTTTTGCATTATTAATTGTATTACACCATTGTCATATGACTACATATCTGTGTTATCCAGATATGATTTTGACATTATTTGCATGTACTGTTATACAGCGTAATTAGAAGATTAAACTGAAATAGGCAGGATATAATGGTGTGGCTAAGAGACTTTTTATATTGTAGTGAGTGCACGTCTGATTGGCGATGTTAGACAGACCCAATGGCGATGTTAGACATGCCCAATAGGTGGTGCTAGGCACACCGCTTTGACAGTGCACCCCCTAATAAAATGTGCTGCGCACGCCTATGCATATGGACAATGACATTTGCTAAACCAGTTCTTAGTAAGCACCTGGAACCTAAGGAGAAGCTACCTGCCAAGTTGCAATTCTCCTTTTTTGCCTTTTAAATAAATAGATGTAAAAACCTAATTAAATATAAGTTGCATATTGCTGAAATCTAAAAACACTTTTGGTTTCCAAAAAGGATGAAAATGGGCATAACAGATCTTGTGTGTTTTTTATTGCATATACCTCCTCCATGATCAACCAAACATTTCACATAGGAAAGTGTAGGGAGAGATTGTGGGCTGTAACTGTAATAGGACATAGAGAGTTGCAGGAGGTAGATGGAATAAGTGGATTGCAAACATAGAATAATGATGGGTTCCAGTGTGGAAGAGCTAATATTGTGAGGTGGTGATGATGATTATATCAACAACAGTCATGAAAGTGGTGCAGATGATTAGGATGATAATTGTGAGGATGCTTAACACTATTAGCCTTAAACACACAGTATTGTACTGTAGTTTAGTTTAACCAAACCAGCAACATTTTTTTATTTTGTGAGGCCCAAACAAACCAAGCACTTCACCCACTTCAGAGACTGTCATTATCTCTTAAGTGCATGTTTTTTTTATACTGTGTGTATATATATATATATATATATATATATATATATATATATATATACCAACAAACTGCAGGTGGCACTCGGAGACTAGTAGTAACATGGTGAACTGGGGAAAATGTAATCAATGTTTCGGGCCCCTTCATCAGGATAACGAGCCCCGAAATGTTGAATAAATTTTCACTAGTTTACCACGTTACTACCAGTCTCTGAGTGCCGCCTGCAGTTTGTTGGTATCACAAGTGGGTTCGCCCTCACTGGAAGGCACTGGAGCAAAACACCCTATTGGGGGCATTGGAGTGCCGGGGATCACAGAGAAGCTATATATATATTTTTTTCTCAATATATTTGTATTGAACAAAGCAATAGAAATGGCATAACATACAGTCAATGTTACAGTGAACAGAGAGTTCAAGATTGTTTAACAAATAGAGAACAAAGTATGTACTAAAATATATTTTTTTAAAGCGTGTGTGTGTGTGGGGGAGACAAGGAAGACAAATAAAGCCAATAACAAAAAAACAAAAATAAATCCACAAAGGAAGCACATCAGGCATAGCGACATATACTTACAAGTAGTATCAGTTTAAATCAGAGATAGGGAAATGCAAAATAGGTCAATCCACAGGGTCACTGTGTAATAAGGACTGTCCCTGTCTCTCCCGATATCCACTCCACTTAAATCACTTCATACTGTATGTATAGAAGAGGCAGGCGCCTTAACAGTGAGCTGTTTCAAACAGACTGCTAGCCAGTTGCTCCATCTCCATTTGCCTATATTGGCCTGAGGCCTGTTATTTCTCGTTGAAATCATTGTGTTTGTAAACTCACATTTGGATACTTGAGTTTTTATTTTTTACAATTATTTGTACATGTTCCCAATTTACTTTTGCTTTTACCAATTCCTCACCTTCAACCAATAACTTGTATTGACCTGAAGCCTGTGATTTGCTGCTTGGAATAGTGCTTTCATAATATATCATAATATTTACTAGACTTTCTCTTTTAGGCTATTATTTCTTGATTAATAAAGCATTCTGTAGAGACAGATATTTTATTAAACTGCCATCCTGTCTGCCACTTATGTGCCATTATGTTTCATAGATAGAAAAATAGAATTTCTGGACAGATAGGAACCACTTGACCCTTCCAGTCTGCCCCTTAAGATGTGCTTAATTATTTGAAACTGCCATTGGTTTCGGCATCTGCTCTGTTGCTTACTGTAGTTTAGCCAGCTCGCTGTAGCCTTTGGGCAATATTGGTGAAAACAATATTGTGAGCCATTCTGTTGTCAAAATGTATGGAAAATTATTGTTATTTATGTTAATAATACTGTACAAATAAATACAGGTCCTAATTACATGATTTTAGCTTTTTAATTATTTTTTTACAGAAATCCAGATCCAAAACCTAAATCAAAACATGTGAGAATTGTTTGCCAAGACACAACAATGATTTAAAATCAAAACCAATGCATGGGGTTTTGTGCACATATATAAATTCCATGCCCTAGAGAACGCATGTTGACAGAAGCATCACTGTACCCTGCAGCTAAAACACTGGCATGGGAAGACATTAAACTACTCATCTATACTCTCATATGCTGAACAAACGGTTGTTTTGACATTAAAGTGATATAATTCAAGTAGTTCCATTCTTAACACCTTTGAGTACCAATGTTGTTTGAGAGATCCACAAATACCCATTAAATATGGCAGCTCCGCTCACAGAGACTGTTTTTTTTTGGGTGCAATATTTAACTAGACCAACTAATTGACTTGGCTGTATTTGTATTTATTTATACTACAAGAACAGTCGCTGTGAGCAATTTTGGAATTTTTAGCAGATATTTTGAGGATATCTCACAGCAACCTTGGCACTCAAAGGGTTAAACATCACCATAAAGTCTAAGTATTGTACATCAACAAAAAACGAATGACAATAATGCTCAGTATCAAGAGTGTGTGATTTGGTTTGGAACCATTTGTCTGGGGTGTTTATTTTTGTTTTATTTAATTCAGGTTTGAAAATGTCAATGGAAACCTTGTTTTTTAGACTGTGGACATTAGTGGCTCTGGCTACCAACAATCTATTTGTTCTTAACTTCTGTCCTAACACCAGTCCATATCAATCTGTTATCATTATCAGAAATGACAATCAGTGATATTGGATAATTGCATTTATTCACCTTAAAAAAATATTTGAACCAGCTTGAACATCCTTCAATAGGCACGAAAATGTTTAAAAGGGCTCAAAACTGTACAATTGGTACTGCTTGAAACATTGGTAAATCTTTTTAAACTTCGCAAAATCGTAACATAATTTTCAAGGTATTTTACAATTCTTTTTCGACAAACCGGTTTGGTAACTATTTCCCAACTGCCTAGAGCATTTTTGGCATTATTCAACTTTTGAATCTTAGCCTATATAGAAAGCTTATATTTAGCAGCTTTAATATTTGGCATGGGGTAAAGCTATTTTTAACATGATAAATGTGATAGTATTTCCCTCATGTAACTTTACAGATATATAAAAACTAAATAAATAATGTATTAATTTATTCAGTCAGTGGATACCTTTTTCTCCTATTCAATAGGATAACTTTTCAACTTGAAAGCGTAAAGAGATTTAGGGGGATATTCAATCGCCGTCGAGCATCTCCAGTGGGGGAGATGCTCAACGGGCCCTATTCAATGCTGTCTTCCCCGACAGTATTGAACAGGGTTTCCTGGCAGAAGGAGCCCGACATCTCTAGCTGTCGGGCTCGTTCTGCCGAGAACACCCGGGAAGTGACGAGCTGCCAGCTGTATCTCGTCACTTCCCGGCCGCAACTCGCGGCCACGCCCCCTTCTCGTCCCGCTGCAGGCGGGACATTGAATCCCGCCTGCATGTTCTCGGTCGAGCTGACCGAGAACGGGACTGGGTCAAGGCAGGCGAGTAAGCTCGTCTGCCGTGACCCGAAGATTGAATACCCCCCTGAGAGGTAAAGCAGCGCAAGGATAATAGAGATTAAAAAAGAAAATGTAATATTGATAACAAAAATAGCACATATACACTGCACAGCCAATAAGTTTTGAAACTTGCACTCAGCTAAGTGTAATTGTCTACTTATGTGGTCAATAAAATCTAAAAATGAAAATATCCTAAGCGATCTATTATTTAGCTTTTTTTTTTTTTTTTTTAAACATTTTATTAACAATTAGCATGAAATTTACTATTTTTTTTTTAAAAATAAGATTATTGAATATATGTAAAGTGAAGCAAAAATATAGCACATAAAAAAGGGTGAGGAGTCTTTATAGAATTTGTATACATTGACCATGACTTAACATTAAGAGGATAGCGACATTACACTATGGGCGGCATTCAATGAGAATACCTGCGAGGTGCAGCGAATCCTTTTTTGGATTCGCTGCACATTCGCCACGTTCCGGAGCCTCGCCGGCTCCGGTATTCAACGAGTCAGGGGCAGCGAGCCCCTGACCAGCGAATATGAGCTCCTGCAGCGAATGCCGCAGGGAGCATGAGGACGGTATTAAATGGGTGTCTTTGAAGAGACATAGGAAGAACGACAAGGTTTTTGGGGCACACTTGAAATAATAAAATGGTGAAAAGATGGTGTACAAATGTGTGATATAAAATCTAACCTTTATTGATTACACTTAAAAAGCATACACACGTCAATTTAGATATAAATATAAGTAACGATTTTTTCAAGAACAATTTTATAAAAATATATATCAATCGGCAAGTGAATTAAACTACGGATTTTATTTTATAATCGTAAATACACAATGCAGAATACGAGATTGTAATACAATAACCGTCAAGTGGGCGAAAATGATTTGACAGGGAATTTACCAGGTCAAAAAATGTTTGAGCAAGACAAATCAATACCAAACAGTAATGCAGTGCACATGAATGTTGCAGAGCTTCATGATATTGTGGTTTGTATTATTATTGGAGTCTTGCTTTAGACCCTCCTTTGATACACAGCAAATAATGGACCCGAATCCAGTGAAAGAGGTAGCAGGTTTACATTACTATTGTTAGAACAGAATTTGATGGATAAAGAGAAAGATAGAAAATGCTCTTCGTATGCATTCGCTACTTCTGCTGTCTGAATGTGTGATACAGCACTGGATATTCCCTGATGGTCTCCCAGGAGGTACTGATCCAGCCAGTCGCTGCTTAGCTGCTGAGTTCAGATGGGATCAGGCGGCCCAGCGAAGTATGGCTGTATATGGCATCAGATGAGAGAGCCTCAAATGGAACTAGGAGCCAGTTGTCACTTCTGCTTTTCCCCGATGTAGCTCAGGAGAATGAGAGAGTGAGCGAGTCCACGTAATAGGTTATAGTCAATTAGAATGAAACAAAAAGGGAGATGAGAGGGGGAGAAAGGATATGCTCACAGGGTAATAATATATGTGCCCACTGCAAAGTTCAATGGGTTAGTGGTTACTGAGCCAGTAATGGAAAGTACTGTGCACAATTCCACATGCAGGGGTGAGTAAGGTCTTTATAAATCTTGAATCATTGTATGTGCAAGATAGATTGATTTATCAGCAACATACACAACAGCAAGTGGCTCCAAACATTTCTCAAAACAATATATCAAATTATATTGGTTGTAAGCACCAAAAATTGGTAACAGTTCTCAGAATGAAAAAATGAAAAAAACAGGAGTTAACAATTCACTTGAATTTTACCCTTAGGGCTAATTGCAACAATTAAAGACTGAAGATTGTCTACACCATATCAGTTAACTAGTTATTGTTACTGATAGTGGTAACAGCGGTGGAGCAGGGTTGGTGTATTGAGAAGAGAATTCAATAAACGGTTTAACAATAGTGTACAACAAAGTTTAAACCTGCGGGTTACATTAATAGTAGGCGCTCACTCCTTCATATTGCGGACATCTAATTATAGCGTGCCCCATACGGTGGAGCGCTGTAGTCCCGCTCAGTAGCGGTACTGACTTGTGTCCACGCACCAGACACAGAGTCTGTGCGTGCGAGGCAATCTGTGGGTTTTAAATACAGATTACCTTATATGCCTGGTAGCGAGATCAAGGTGCAGGAAGAGCCGTGCGGTGAACGTTTCCCACCGTCTAAGTAGTAACGGCAGCGCTGGTCTGAGAGGGACTGCGGGAGGGCTCAGAGTGGCTGGAAATGCCCTGACGTCGGAAGGACACGTGTTTCGCCCCGATTGGGCTTGATCACAGTGACGTGCTGGACTGGGGACTCCCTGTCAGTATAAGAGAGGTGGGCAGGCCAATCCTGCGTTTAGAAAGATGATGGACACATGGATGTCCCAATAGGAAACGGAGGTGTATATATCCGCTTGTGTTCTCAATAATGGAATTATTGAGAGCTAAATTGGCTTTGTTTGCAATGGGCTAAACCACCCTCAACACAATGTTTAGGATTATGACAATGAGGCACCGATGGTGTCTGTTACCTATGGTTAGAGGTACTGAATGTGGGATACCGATGGTGTCTAATGATATAAAGGCTATGAAAAACTAATGAAAAAACATAATTAAAGTTTATTAGTGTTAGCGCACTAGGAGGTAGACTTAGTTTATGTCGACTAATGGCACCCAAATTATGGTGTTTAACAAATGTAAAAAATAAATATATATGAGAGGAGTGTGGTGATTATTGCAGTATAGTATTGCTGCTGTCGTAGTTAAATATGGGTTAGGAGTTTAAAGGTTTGTAGACACAGGTCATGTGGACACAGATCATGTCGGCTATGGCCCCCTGCATACAGCGCTGGGGTCTGAAGATGTGTGACACCCTTTGTGTCTATGGGGATTTGGAGGCTTAGGGTGAAGGTATTAATTCAAGGTAAAAAAGCACTATAGGGTCGACATTGTCTGTGTCGACTGTTGACACCAAAAATTGGTGTTTCCCACAAGTATAATAATAAGTGTGGAGATTATCACTGAATGGTAAAGTGATTAATAAAGGAAAAAAGGAAAAAAGATGGTTTGAAGTAAAGGGGATGTTGATGGATTCAAAAATGAGTAAATATCGTTATGATGGTCACGCTGCAAAAATAAGGAAAAATCAGTTATAGGGGTAATATTACATTTACATTGTTATTGGTAGTTATCCGTTCTGAAAGAAATAAAAAAATAATATAAAAATAATAAAAATAAAAAAAGTAGTAATAAAGATATTGATAGTACACAGTATTAGTGTCATAGCATAAACGTACACAATATTTGTACCATATTTAATAAATAAACATTCTTTGTTATGGTGTATCTAGACATATGATACTATGATCACACTAGTGGCATGAAATTGATTATTATCTTGATTACTATGTTGATACATGATAGGAACAGAGATAGGAACAGGATATCTTACTACCATACTGAGAGTGGATGCAAAGACATTTCAATTAGATAAATACATTCTCTATAGTGCATATAATTAATGGACTGATTCTAAAGAGGTAAGCTGTCCAAATGGGCCATGTGTCCTATCTTATAGATGTCGACCCTATAGTGCTTTTTTACCTTGAATTAATACCTTCACCCTAAGCCTCCAAATCCCCATAGACACAAAGGGTGTCACACATCTTCAGACCCCAGCGCTGTATGCAGGGGGCCATAGCCGACATGATCTGTGTCCACATGACCTGTGTCTACAAACCTTTAAACTCCTAACCCATATTTAACTACGACAGCAGCAATACTATACTGCAATAATCACCACACTCCTCTCATATATATTTATTTTTTACATTTGTTAAACACCATAATTTGGGTGCCATTAGTCGACATAAACTAAGTCTACCTCCTAGTGCGCTAACACTAATAAACTTTAATTATGTTTTTTCATTAGTTTTTCATAGCCTTTATATCATTAGACACCATCGGTATCCCACATTCAGTACCTCTAACCATAGGTAACAGACACCATCGGTGCCTCATTGTCATAATCCTAAACATTGTGTTGAGGGTGGTTTAGCCCATTGCAAACAAAGCCAATTTAGCTCTCAATAATTCCATTATTGAGAACACAAGCGGATATATACACCTCCGTTTCCTATTGGGACATCCATGTGTCCATCATCTTTCTAAACGCAGGATTGCACAACATTTTGGTTGGTAAGCTGCTCAATCAGAGGTGTGTCATTCAGGTGCCAAAAGGGAGGGGTAATTCTGTCTAGGAAAAAAAACATTTTGTATCCCAATTGCACACTGAATGAGAAAATAACTACATATTGATCAGATAATGCAGAGATGTTGGTTGCATATATCTGCAGATATAGGGCTAAGCCCCCAGGCCGTGCGTCAAGGCCTCTCTGCCACTGGGGGTCCCTAATACTGGGTATGGGTCTGGGGTGTGGGCCCCCAATATGCCGACACAGGCTGAGTACTCCAGGGCAGCACACAAATGAAAATTAGTAAGGGTTAATAAGAAGCACATAAGTGCTATGTAGGGAAGTGAAGGTGGGATTAAAATACAAAATATATACAATGTGATAGGAAAAATAAGAGTTAATAAAGTGTTAGGGTGTGCCGACCTGGAGCAGACCAGCCCTACCAACACAGGGGGAACCACATTCCCAAACCCATCCCATAAGCAATAACATATATGTCTGGGCTTAATAGCCCAGTGTAAGGCCACATGATAAACGCAGGATTGGCCTGCCCACCTCTCTTATACTGACAGGGAGTCCCCAGTCCAGCACGTCACTGTGATCAAGCCCAATCAGGGCGAAACACGTGTCCTTCCGACGTCAGGGCATTTCCAGCCACTCTGAGCCCTCCCGCAGTCCCTCTCAGACCAGCGCTGCCGTTACTACTTAGACGGTGGGAAACGTTCACCGCACGGCTCTTCCTGCACCTTGATCTCGCTACCAGGCATATAAGGTAATCTGTATTTAAAACCCACAGATTGCCTCGCACGCACAGACTCTGTGTCTGGTGCGTGGACACAAGTCAGTACCGCTACTGAGCGGGACTACAGCGCTCCACCGTATGGGGCACGCTATAATTAGATGTCCGCAATATGAAGGAGTGAGCGCCTACTATTAATGTGACCCGCAGGTTTAAACTTTGTTGTACACTATTGTTAAACCGTTTATTGAATTCTCTTCTCAATACACCAACCCTGCTCCACCGCTGTTACCACTATCAGTAACAATAACTAGTTAACTGATATGGTGTAGACAATCTTCAGTCTTTAATTGTTGCAATTAGCCCTAAGGGTAAAATTCAAGTGAATTGTTAACTCCTGTTTTTTTCATTCTGAGAACTGTTACCAATTTTTGGTGCTTACAACCAATATAATTTGATATATTGTTTTGAGAAATGTTTGGAGCCACTTGCTGTTGTGTATGTTGCTGATAAATCAATCTATCTTGCACATACAATGATTCAAGATTTATAAAGACCTTACTCACCCCTGCATGTGGAATTGTGCACAGTACTTTCCATTACTGGCTCAGTAACCACTAACCCATTGAACTTTGCAGTGGGCACATATATTATTACCCTGTGAGCATATCCTTTCTCACCCTCTCATCTCCCTTTTTGTTTCATTCTAATTGACTATAACCTATTACGTGGACTCGCTCACTCTCTCATTCTCCTGAGCTACATCGGGGAAAAGCAGAAGTGACAACTGGCTCCTAGTTCCATTTGAGGCTCTCTCATCTGATGCCATATACAGCCATACTTCGCTGGGCCGCCTGATCCCATCTGAACTCAGCAGCTAAGCAGCGACTGGCTGGATCAGTACCTCCTGGGAGACCATCAGGGAATATCCAGTGCTGTATCACACATTCAGACAGCAGAAGTAGCGAATGCATACGAAGAGCATTTTCTATCTTTCTCTTTATCCATCAAATTCTGTTCTAACAATAGTAATGTAAACCTGCTACCTCTTTCACTGGATTCGGGTCCATTATTTGCTGTGTATCAAAGGAGGGTCTAAAGCAAGACTCCAATAATAATACAAACCACAATATCATGAAGCTCTGCAACATTCATGTGCACTGCATTACTGTTTGGTATTGATTTGTCTTGCTCAAACATTTTTTGACCTGGTAAATTCCCTGTCAAATCATTTTCGCCCACTTGACGGTTATTGTATTACAATCTCGTATTCTGCATTGTGTATTTACGATTATAAAATAAAATCCGTAGTTTAATTCACTTGCCGATTGATATATATTTTTATAAAATTGTTCTTGAAAAAATCGTTACTTATATTTATATCTAAATTGACGTGTGTATGCTTTTTAAGTGTAATCAATAAAGGTTAGATTTTATATCACACATTTGTACACCATCTTTTCACCATTTTATTATTTCAAGTGTGCCCCAAAAACCTTGTCGTTCTTCCTATGTCTCTTCAAAGACACCCATTTAATTCAGTTATCCTGCTGAATCTTTTGGGAGCACCGCCAACCCAGTACCCTACAATATTTCTCTTGTTAAAAGGTCGCATGTTGGTATAACACTCAATTTGTACTTTTTCATTTTCTCTCTTACAAACTGCCTGTGACACTTCACTCAGTTATTTCTAATAGCATGAGGATGGTGGCAGGCAGAGAGATGGAAGTCTCTCTGCCTGCCCCAGAACGTTTGTGGGGGGGAGGTGGGCTCCCCGGGTGCCAGGCAGCACAGGCTGCCCCCCGGGGGTGCCAGCAGGGGACCTATATTCACTGCACCCGATCGTAACGATCGGGTGCAGTGAATATATGAATATGTAATGAGCGGCTCGGCTCCGGCGCCCCCTGCTGGCTGCTGTTTTTTTTAAATTAAATATATATTCATGTGCTTACAGCACATGAATAAAAGTAGCATGCCCCTCCTCAGAATAAAATTCCTGATTTTTTGACACCAAATGTAAAAAACAAAACACTTTATTTTAAAAGTTCACATTCCACTTCTCCATCAAAAGATAGCGATTGCTACTCGGTGAATCATGGCGAAAAAAACCTTCAAATGTATTCGCCATCTGGTCATTGAATAGGGTGATTCACCGTTTTAGTCCAAAATTCGCCAAACAGCACAAATTCGCCATAAAAACATGGCGAATCAGGCTCATTGAATACCGCCCTATATGAGAGATATAAAAGAGACCTGTCCAATATGCATAACTGACTAATAAAATTCAATTAAAATATAGAAGACAATTAAGAATTTCTTAAACTGGGGACAGATGGTGTGATTCACTACACTGTACACAGTTGGAAAAATACTTGAAATTAGCTCTTTGTTTTCTCCTGCCAACCTCAAAACACTGAAATGGCCCAGCAACCTACTGTATACTTCAAACAGTAAACACAAGCATGGAAATTGTTTGTGTCTATTAGATTTTGTATGTTTAATATTTGTAACATTTGCATCTCTTATACTGGTTATTGGAATATTAATATTTTACTTCCTTTATGCACTGACAGAACTTGCTCTTTAACACAGTCACTGTAGACAATGAAATCCATTATTTATAATGACATAAATATCTTGCTTAATATACTATTCCTGTGAGGGAATCCCAAAGAGCTGTTAACAGCTGCCACAAGCTTTTCAAATTAAAATGGCATAAAGCTATTGAATTTATTCATGTCTATTAGTGTTCTAAAGTATATTAAGACATGCACTAAACACATATGAGGTTTAGAGAGAGTAATAACTTTTCTCCCAGCCAATTTATTAGAATAGATAAAGTAAATTGATGCTGATTACAAAAGAATTGTTTCATACATAAGAATATTTTATATTCAGACAATTTATATTCTGACAAAATACTGTATGTAGGAATAAATAGATGAGTACAGAAAGAAAAGGGATTACAGTATAAGTTCATGTTTTATATATACATATTATTGTGTTTAGAATATACATGGTAAATAAAGCTAAATATAATTAAACTTAGATAAATTATTTGTTTTACTTTTAATTATTTTACATTGGTTTGTCATATCCAAATTATGCTGTATAAAACTCTTAAGAGAAAAGCCTTATAGCTGTTGGAAAATAAACTAATGAGAAGAATTGAGCTATTGATTGGTAGTAGACCAAATGGCCGCATTTTACCTATGGGCTGCAGGACTGCAGTCCCCCCATTAAAATCCACTACCTTCGTTCATGTAAGTAAACCAGATTGAGTCTGAGACTGCATTAGCTACACTGTCACTGCAATTGACTTATTATTGGAAGTGTTACCTGTGATTCACACATAGTACAGGCAGTACCAGTGGTAGACATTTCCTCCCTCTGGGACCTCCAATCTGAGCTGTGATTAGCAGAGTGCTGGCTTCCTGTATGGAGTCATTCCCTGTATTTCAGGCAGTCCAACCTGGCTTCTACAGACTGCAGCCAATGCAGTCCATAGAAGTTGTGCATTCACAGTGCTGTTACCCCTTGTGCACATGTACAGTCCTGGTGCTTTCAGCTCCATTGTAACAAAGACCCACTCTCAGTAGCATCTAGGTATTAGCGCTTCAAGGTCCAAATAACTGGTACTCTATTCCACCTCTTCCACCAGCATGTTTAAATTCCATGATTCCACTTCCTCAGCCTGGTAAATATCTCACACTAGCAGAGCATGCTGGGAGTGATCTGGATACATAGTTAAAAAAAATTCAATACAATAAAGTATTTAAAACAAATACACATAAAACAATCTCACCATCAATAATAGAAGAAAACTGTAAACTACGTATACAGTAAGTCTAAAATAGCTTTTTTCTTTGCTAGTAGGAGGTGTTTATTGCTTATGGTGGTGGTTTGGTTCTTAGTGGAGATCCGGACAAGGCCTTCCTCTTGTGGTTCGACTAACAACCTTGCCTTATAAAGAGGATTGAACATAGCAGAATAATTCTTGTGGACATTAGAAACATTACAGTGGACATTGGAAGTGGGAGCACCAGACCCCATCTCTTTTTCATAGTAAACAAATTCTGGCTAGAAATGACCTTGTGTGAAATGAGACCACATGTCTAAAAATATGCATGTAGTAGGGAATCCTGTGACTGGTGGTGATGTAAATGGCAGATACTATAAAACCTATGGCCTAATCCTTTTCCTAATCCTCATGTGGTAACTATTTAACTTAATATAGATCAATATAGATAAAACCAGTTTACACCCAGGATTTTTGTAGTTCCAATGGAATAAATTAATGGGCTGTGACCCACCCATTCATTTGGTCTTGACAAAGGGCCCGGAGTGGCTTGAAACGTCGACACTGTACCTGAGACTTTGGTGATGTATTAAATTTTTATCTGCATCAAAAATTGTGAAGACTGGTGAGTGGTCTCTAAACAAAGTTTATATACTGGCTGTACCCCCGGGATTGCGGCCTGAGTGTGGCACCCCAGCAGTTGGTCTGTGAAGGTTGTGTGTGCCGTTCTACAATACCTGCTATATATACATATATATATAGTAGGCAGGTTGGATGTGCTGCAGCACAATAACGGAGACGGGTCAGCGTAGATACAAGTAAAAAATTTACTGTGTGACAACAGGCATCTCTATACCGACGTTTCGGGGTCCCGTGCACCCCGTTTTCAAGGAAGAGAGAGATACACAGATCACCCTAAGGTGCTTACCTTAAATAGTAGAAAGAAGGAGAAACCCTCCACCCCTCGGCGGCTCTGATCGCCTTCCGGGAAGGGCGGGCTCAGGGAGGCTGCATCAGCACAGCTTCCGCCCTCCTCCCGTCGCCCTGCTCTGACTCGCCGCATCTCCATGGAGATGGACGCGGCGTCCCCTGGGCGTCATCATCTGCCTGCCGGATACACCTACGTGACAAATACAAGTGACATATTATTAAAAAATATGTAATAAACAGTCTCTATAACACACCGTCCAGTTACTGGAGTATGAATCCACTGTTTGGATGTTATGTGTTGGAAGATGTGCCATGCTCGCAGATACATCTGTTTGTGTATAAATCAGATCTGCCGACTATGCCTGTGTCGGCATGTCGATGGAGCAGTGTTGAGGATGGACGGAGCTGCTGTATATCTGGCTCATGGGATTGGTGGATATTTTAGGGTCTGTTGTGGGCTGGCAGGAGGACATGTCATCACATTCTAAGTGGAGTATGTATGTAGAGTGACCTATGTGTGTGTGACTGGTGTCCTATATAGTGTCTGTATTAGACAGTATGTGTGTGAGATGCAGTGGGGGCCAAGGTGAGTATGTGATATGTGTCAAAACAAAAAGATTTAAACTTAATAGTGTATAATAAGACAGCCTCCTAACACTCTGTGGCTGATGTAGTGAGTGACCTGGTACATGCTATATGGGACTGATGGGGGGAAGGGAGGGGAGGCAGGGGGGGGGGGAAGAGGGGAGGGGGGGGGGGCGGGAATCTGCGTAGTGAATGAAAGTTGTGAGTATGACTATGTGGGTATGGATGACTGTCCACAGGTCGCCCTTTATGGCTCCCTTGGCAGAGTTGGTGTCCTTATCTTCTTAGAACACGCTCCACGTGATTTTCTCGTTGAGACCTGAGGGGCTCACTGTCTTCAGCCTGAACATCCACCTTGTCTCCATCTGCAGAAGTCGTCCTCCTCTGTCACCTCCCCTCAGGTTGGGGGGAACATGGTCGATGATCTGATATTGCAATTGTTCCAACGTGTGGCCTGCCTCTTTGTAGTGCTTTGCCACCGGTTGGTCCAGGATCTTGCCTTTCGTCTTCCCCTCGATGGCCGCCTTGATAGATGACTGGTGAAGTGCCATTCTGGTCCTGAGGGTGTTAATGGTCTTCCCTATGTACAGGTAGTTGCAGGGGCATTTTATCATGTAAATGATGTGTGTGGTGGTACACGTCAATACATGTTTTATGCGATATCTGGTATTTGTAGCTGGATTGGTGCCATACCGTGGGTTAACAGACACACCACAGCCAGCCCGGTACTGACTAGAGCATCTAGAGCCCTGTGGCCCATTGTAAGCACAGACAAAAAACTACAATGCTTCAAAAACACCAGGCCCATGATCTGCCACAAGAGAGGCAAAAGCATCAGGGACTGGGTGGTCCACGCAGATATCACCGGGAGAGGAACAGAGCCCAACAAGAAAAATTTCCTAGAGAAAAGCCCGGGATGCTACAAGTGCCTTCATTGCACTACGTGCAACAGCCTGATGACAGGACCATACTTACACCAATCCAGCTACAAATACCAGATATCGCATAAAACATGTATTGACGTGTACCACCACACACATCATTTACATGATAAAATGCCCCTGCAACTACCTGTACATAGGGAAGACCATTAACACCCTCAGGAACAGAATGGCACTTCACCGGTCATCTATCAAGGCGGCCATCGAGGGGAAGACGAAAGGCAAGATCCTGGACCAACCGGTGGCAAAGCACTACAAAGAGGCAGGCCACACGTTGGAACAATTGCAATATCAGATCATCGACCATGTTCCCCCCAACCTGAGGGGAGGAGACAGAGGAGGACGACTTCTGCAGATGGAGACAAGGTGGATGTTCAGGCTGAAGACAGTGAGCCCCTCAGGTCTCAACGAGAAAATCACGTGGAGCGTGTTCTAAGAAGATAAGGACACCAACTCCGCCAAGGGAGCCATAAAGGGCGACCTGTGGACAGTCATCCATACCCACATAGTCATACTCACATCTTTCATTCACTACGCACATTCCCGCCCCCCCTCCCCTCTTCCCCCCCCCCTGCCTCCCCTCCCTTCCCCCCATCAGTCCCATATAGCATGTACCAGGTCACTCACTACATCAGCCACAGAGTGTTAGGAGGCTGTCTTATTATACACTATTAAGTTTAAATCTTTTTGTTTTGACACATATCACATACTCACCTTGGCCCCCACTGCATCTCACACACATACTGTCTAATACAGACACTATATAGGACACCAGTCACACACACATAGGTCACTCTACATACATACTCCACTTAGAATGTGATGACATGTCCTCCTGCCAGCCCACAACAGCCCCTAAAATATCCACCAATCCCATGAGCCAGATATACAGCAGCTCCGTCCATCCTCAACACTGCTCCATCGACATGCCGACACAGGCATAGTCGGCAGATCTGATTTATACACAAACAGATGTATCTGCGAGCATGGCACATCTTCCAACACATAACATCCAAACAGTGGATTCATACTCCAGTAACTGGACGGTGTGTTATAGAGACTGTTTATTACATATTTTTTAATAATATGTCACTTGTATTTGTAACGTAGGTGTATCCAGCAGGCAGATGATGACGCCCAGGGGACGCCGCGTCCATCTCCATGGAGATGCGGCGAGTCAGAGCAGGGCGACGGGAGGAGGGCGGAAGCTGTGCTGACGCAGCCTCCCTGAGCCCGCCCTTCCCGGAAGGCGATCGGAGCCGCCGAGGGGTGGAGGGTTTCTCCTTCTTTCTACTATTTAAGGTAAGCACCTTAGGGTGATCTGTGTATCTCTCTCTTCCTTGAAAACGGGGCGCACGGGACCCCGAAACGTCGGTATAGAGATGCCTGTTGTCACACAGTAAATTTTTTACTTGTATCTACGCTGACCCGTCTCCGTTATTGTGCTGCAGCACATCCAACCTGCCTACTACCCATTACTACGCTGCAAGCACCGGAGCACACAAAACCTGAAGCAGGAGTGCCAGACCATATCTGCAATCTACTACATATATATATATATATATATATGCACCCAATACACTGAGTATTTTTGATGCATTAATACCGTCTCCTGAGTGCTGTTTATTTCCTTATGGGATTTTGGACTGCTATATTATATATATATATATATATATATATATATATATATATATATATATATACAAAAAGGGAAAACCTTTACTCTCACCCAACAATAGCAACCATGGGGTGTTCAATTAAGACACTCAGAGATCTGTGTGTCAAACATAGTCCGAGTTCCCTCACTCAACCAGTGGGGGAAATTGAACACTCTCCAATAAATATCAACAGAAGATTCAAAATGAGTAGTAATCCAACTTAAGCTTTTAGTCCTTAGATATGCATGTCTACATTTAATGCTCCGACGTTTCGGTCCAACATATGGACCTTTATCAAGGAGCCTAATATACATGATGAAAAAAATGTACAGTGTACTTAATGTCAGATGCATAAGATCACATATAGCCAGATGCATCTACAGTACATGATAATAAACTTACTAGGGACATCAGAAGTATGCTCAATCAGCGAAGTATGCGCCCAGCAGTGGGGAAGATCAGCAGGCCACCCGTGCTGCTGTTCAGAGCCCGGTATAAGTAGTGTCCCTGGTGATCTACCCCACTGCTGGGCGCATACTTCGCTGATTGAGCATACTTCTGATGTCCCTAGTAAGTTTATTGTCATGTACTGTAGATGCATCTGGCTACAGTATATGTGATCTTATGCATCTCACATTAAGTACACTGTACATTTTTTTTCATCATGTATATTAGGCTCCTTGATAAAGGTTCATATGTTGGACCGAAACGTCGGAGCTTAAGTTGGATTACTACTCATTTTGAATCTTCTGTTGATATTTATTGGAGAGTGTTCAATTTCCCCCACTGGTTGAGTGAGGGAACTCGGACTATATATATATATATATATCAATGGATAGGGGTGACTACAAATACCTGTACAAAAAGCGTGTTTTTTTATCCCCAAAAAATATTTATTTTATATATATATATATATATATATATATATATATATATATATATATATATATATATATATATATATATATATAAAGTGCACAATGGCACTATGCAGAAACAAACAGTAAGAGTATATTACATAGAAAAAACAACAAGGTAAAAAATGTGATCCTTTATAAAATTAACTTAAAACTCATATATATTTAAAACTCATACCTATGAGTTTTAAGTTCATTTCCTCACCTTAGAAATGATGGGCACATCCTCCAGGATGTGACATCATAATTAGGATTAACAGGTATATACAGTATAAATAGAGCTCCAGGCACCTCTCTCCCTTACCCCTTGATGACGTCTCATTGACGAAACGCGTTGGTTACTGTCTGCTGACTCCTCCAAATAGATAAGTTATGTTTTTACACATATTCTAAAAACTATTTTATATATCTCTTTTTTATTTATTTAGCGATATCATATGTAGGCAATTTTATAAAGGATCGCATTGTTTACTACATATTTCACTGTTTGTTTCTGCATAGTGCTATTGTGCACTTTTTTATATATATAAAATAAATATTTTTTTATGGATAAAAAAACATGATTTTTGTACATGTATTTGTCGTCGCTTACACCTCTATCCATTGCTTTTTATTTTTTTATGATACACCCCTTACCAAGGTGTTTATTCTTAGAGGATAGCTGACACCCTTTTTTTAGTAAAGGTATACCTGCACTTTGTCTTCACCTAACCTACTAATTAGGGTATTAATCAGTTCAGGACACAGGTGGCACCCTACATCTGTTTCTTTGGATATATATATATATATTTTTTTTGGGAGGGGGGGGGGGAGGTTGGCAACATTCAGACAGCTGCATAATCTTAGTATGAAAATGACCTCCCTTTCAATGCCTTGGTTCAATATGTTTAAGGGGGTCATGCTAAACATGTACAAATATAACAGGGGCCAATATAAGGAACTGTCAGATGCACTTTTTACTGTAAGGAAGGACTCTAGGACACGAGTTTATATTAGAGGAAAGAATATTTTGTTTCATTAGAAAAAAAAAATTTTTACAGTCAGGGCAGCCAAACTATGGAACTCTCTTCCTGGAGATGTGGTGTCGGCAGACACAATAAATACATTTAAAATAAGGTTGGACAAACATCTATTGGTTAAAAACATCCAGGGGTACAAACAATAATCATGATCTGTCCTTAAATCATATCAGTATACACTACGTACAGCAAGGGATAAAGCTAATACACCAAGGTGGAACTGGATGGACGTGAGTCTTTTTTCAGCCTTAAATACTATGTAACTATGTAACAATAATTGATCTGGTTGATGATCTCACTCATGCAGTTTGGCTTCTGTCTACAATTTCATAGTCACCAATCTACCTAATTTGTTCATTTTGTCACCACACATGCAGAATAATGTAGCAACGGCTGTTTAGTCATATTAAAAAGACTCCACAATTGGGGCCTGATTCAGACCTGTTCGGTAGGCTGCATATAGTGCTCGCAGCCTATCAAACAGGTCAGTGGCACCAGCCGTCCTGACGAACGCCTGCCACCCCCACCCACCCCTGTCGCCCGAATCTCGTCGCTAGCATGACATCCCCTTGCATGCGGTCACACACCATCTAATGATTTCGATCACCTTCAGGAATAAAAGTCAGTCTGAATTGACTTTTATTCGGTTCGCAGATTGCTGCAAAAGGGGACGGGCGCTGATGTAATTTGATTTCAGGCAATCATTCCACGCATGCTGGATGTTCCCCTGGAGCCGCTCCCTGCCCGCTCCTGGACCTCACTCTCCGGAGTGAATGGCTTGGCGAGTGTGAAACTTGCCGAAGTCAGTTGTTCCCAGGGCTTGTGCACATTAAACCCCCTACCATCGAAAAAGGGTCCGAATTTGGACCCTTGATCTATTCTTCCTGCTATGAAAGATAAAGACCTCTGGAATGTTTTTGTTGATTGAATACAATGTTTATTTATTTTAAACAAACTTACTATTTGTGTTCATATTGTTGTTTGTCCAAGATGATATATTAATTACATAATTACAGATTATAGTGAAGCAGTATATCTACTGGTCACATGATTTATAGAGAATAAGTAAATACAAAAGAACATATTACCGTATTTATCGGCGTATAACACGCACTTTTTTCCCCCTGAAAACAGGGGGAAAAGATGGGTGCGTGTTATACGCCGATATGCGTGCTATACGGCGGTAATTTCATATAATAGGTGCGTGCCAGTGGTGTCCAGGTGTGCACCACTGGCGCAGCACCTCTACCCCACACCTCCGATCAGCTCCAGCCCCCCCCCCTGTCCCTGTGCTCCGGCGATCGGAGCTTCCCCGATCCCCCCGGCCCGCCTGTCACTTTACAGTGACGTCGGCGGCAGGCTCGGGTAATGTCGGCCAGGCTCGGGGGGACTCGGAAGCGCTCAGGCACCCGAGTCCTCCCGAGCCGCGAACATCCCCCAGCCTGCCGCCGACGTCACTGCTAAATGTGACAGGCGGCTAGGAAGGGGGAGAGAGGCAGCAGGGAAGCTCCGGCGTACTAACGCCGGAGCGGAGGCGAGGGGGGGGCGGGCTGCTTCTAACCTTCTGTGGTGGGTTTTGCTGGGGCAGGATAAACCTGCCCTGGTAGGTTTGTCCTGCCCCAGCACAACCCACCACCCAAGGGGTTAAAGCTCCTCCCTGCACAGTGACTCCTTCCTCCCTGGCTACAGCAGCGTCTGTAAAAAAAAAAAAGTTTTTATTTAGAAATTTAACTTTTTTTCCTGAGATTTCCCTTTTAAAATGAAGGTGCGTGTTATACGCCTGTGCGTGTTATACGCCGATAAATACGGTATATACATACCCCTGCTGATTTAAGGATGACTTAATTCAATATAATATCCACAAGATGTTAACCCAATTAATATATCAATAGATTAGAACCTACATAACTACTACTGTATAGCTGCATCCAATTGCATCACTTCTGAAAAGGACCACTTACTAACACAACAAAACAATGACATACTTTTATTTCAAACTATAGGACCGTATACAGTACTGGGCAAAAAGCTGTCAACTCATCCACTCAGGGAATTGGAGCACATGCCTCTGTTTGACCATTTCCATTTTCGGTACTTGACATGCATTTATTTCTGTCTGTTTCAGATACAAAGCTATTGTAAATCCAATGGACATCCAAACATCAAGTGCTGTCCTGTGGACCTGTATAAAAGCTACAGCCATCTGGGTCATTTCAATGCTCTTGGCAGTCCCTGAAGCTGTGTTTTCTGAAGTGGCACACATCAACGGATCAGACAATGTCAGCTTCACAGCTTGTATCCCGTATCCGCAAAATGATGAAATGCATCCAAAGATCCACTCTGTGCTTATTTTCTTAGTTTACTATCTTGTTCCACTCACTATTATCAGCATTTACTACTATCATATTGCAAGGACTTTAATAAAGAGTGCTCACAACATTCCCGGAGAATACAGTGAGCATTCAAAACGACAGGTGAGTTGCTTCAAGCAATATATATCAGACATATTGTTGTGTGGTTTTGTACTAAAGTATAGTGCTTACAATATAGCATATATAATTTGCACTTTTTATTGAAATCTGTTTATTTGCTATTGCTGATGTACATGTTGGCAATTATGTTCATATGTGTAAGTGTGACTGTGCATCATCTGCGGTAAGTGTATTTGTGAAAATGTTTAGATAGGTATTCTTAAGTGTTTCTGCAAGCACTTATTCGTGTGCTTATATTACTATAAATCAAATTACCCCTTTTAGTTAACTATTTACCTGGCTAACCAGGGCCGCCACTAGGAATTGCGGGGCCTGGGACTGAGCTTCAGTCTGGGTCCCCCCAGTACCATTACGGCCGCCGCCCCCCCCAGTACCATTATGGCTGCCCCCCTAGGACCATTATGACTGCCCCCTGAATTCCATCACTTACCTAGCTGTGACGGCGCATCTCCTCTGCGTCGCATCTCCTCTGGAGTGCACAGTGCAGCCTGCAGAGTGCTTTGCAGGTTGCACTGTGTATTGTGCACCCCTGACTGGGGGGCTGCCGGGTGGGGGGGAAGCAGTGTGCGGCTGCGGGGGTGGGGGGTGACACAGTGCCGCTGTGGGAAGCTGCCCAGACCCCTCCAGAGGCAGGGGTCTGGGACAGCTGTACCCACAGCACCCCCCTGTCAGTGGCCCTAATAACTCAACATCCAGTATGAAAACCCTCCACAACCTGTGAAGTTGAGTCCCATCAATGCTGCCGTGTTGTTCGGGAATTTGGTGTTAAAAATCTCATTACAGTAGTTAGTAACCTTATTCCAGAACTGTTTTAACTTATAGCAGTCCCACATGCAGTGTGAGAAGTTAGCAGAACTTGCCCCACATTTTAGGCACTGACCCGATTCTCCCGGTATCATATAACTCCTCCTGAGAGGGGTAATGTAGGCCCTATGGGTTGTTCTTAAACAGACTTCCTGCAGATAAGTGGAATTCAAGTATGAAAGTGACTGAGCATATATATTGGTGATATCCTCTATAGTAGAAAGTGACGGTATGTCTTTATTCCATTTGTCCTTTAACAATGTCCATTGTTGATCAGCTGAGGCTGTAAATTTTATGAGCATAGTATAGAGGAATTTTAATTTAAATGGTCTCAAAACTAAATATTGCAATAAGTCATCTATATTTAGAACCTTTGCCAAGACCTGTGGTTGGTTAGGACCTGGTTTAGGTGTCTCGGAGGTCAGCAAGTAGTGTCTAACTTGTAGATACATGTACCAATTTGAGCTCTGCAATGCGTATTTCTGTTGTAATTCTTTAAAAGGCATAAGTATTCCTCCTGGGCAGGGGCTGGCTGGCAACTTTTAGCCTAGGGGGCAAGTACAGCGCACTGGCCCGAAAAATGGGTGTGGTCTCTCAAAAGTGGGCGTGTCCTTAAGCTGACTAGGGGGTTAGGTGACAGAGAGGTGAGAGGTGACCAGGGGTGAGGTTTTACTAAGGGTTAGAGGGTGAGGTGCTGGGATGGGGGGGGATCGAAGGGTTGAGGTGCTGGGTGGGGAGGTGGGACAATTCTTCTCACCAGCACCAGCGGGTCCCCATGGCCCCAGTGGCAGCTGCTGCTCGGCTCTTGCTCCACAGCCGCTGTTGGGCACCTGCTCCCTGGCCCAGTGTCGTAACTATTAATTTTGCTCTGCCAAAAAAAATTCTGCTCCACCCCATGGCATTCAAAAAGGGTGTGTTGCAAGAAAAGACTACCTTATAACCCAGTACCCCTGCATTGCCAGAAATTGGCCACCGCAGGAAAAAAATGCCTGATCCATGTTCCTTACACAATATGCCACACCTTTATGCCCCTTACACAATACGCCGCACACTGTAATGCCATTTACACAACATGTCACACATGGTAATGCCACTTACATATTACCCAACACACTGTAATGTCCCTTATGCAATATTCCACACACCATATTACTCATTACCCATTATGCCACACATCATAATGCCCATATATGTATGTGTGTGTGTGTCTGTGGTATATACACAAATATATTTATGTATGGAAATGCAGCCATGAATTCTGCCAAGGATTTGCAATTGGTAGGTGCTGAGGAGGCCTCTAGGGACCAGGGGTGGTATGTGGGCTGGGCACTAATCCCACTTCCACATCCGGGTGTCTGGTGGTGAGGGGCACAATGACAGAAAGAGCAGCACAGTTGACATGGGTAATGTCGGATCCTCACTGACAGGACAGGTACCCTGGGCCAGATTAAGTGTTAGGGGGGGCCCGGAGCACTTAAGATAGGGGGCACCTCCCTTTTTATCAGCATGCGCCGGTCCTATTTTATAAATATATTAGAGCTGTAGTAACAAACCCTCTTCCTTTAATCCGGTTCTGTGGGAACCTGCGTGTGGGTAGCATGACGCCTGCTCCCTGATGCGACTCTTCACAGAAACACTCTACGTCCCTGCTGCAGCTCTTCATTCAGTGGCGTACCTATAAAATTTGCTCTCCCCAGCCAAAATAGTTTCTGGCACCCCCCATAATACCCCATACACATTATTCCACAAGCCGTAATGACCCTTATCTATGGTCAGATGATTTCCATTAAATAGCAGAGAGAGAAGAGGAGAGAAAGAAAGAAAGTAAAGAAGAGAGACAGAATAATAAAGAAAATAAGTTAGAGAAAAGGAGAGTGGGAAAGGGGGAGTGAAAGAGTGCGCATGGGGGGGGGGGGAGATAGAAAGGGTGGGCAAAGATGGATGAGGGGGAGAGAGAATAAAAGAAAATTAGAGTAAACAGAGGTAGAAGACAAGAAATTGATAGAGAGAGAGAATGAAGGGAGTGATACAGAGAAGGGGGGGCAAAGGGAGGAATGAGGGGGAGAGAGAATTAAAGAAAAGGTGAAGAGGCAGTAAAGATAAAGATGAGAGACAAAATGAGAGAAAGAAAAGGTGAGAGAATGGGGGAGTGAAAGGAGAATGGGAGAAGAGACATACAGAGAAATGGGGATATAAAGAGAGGGAGGAGGGAGAGAGAGAATAAAAGGAGAGCAGTGCAAGGGAGAAGAGAGAAAAAAAGGAGAGCAGATATGACTGTTCCTCCCCTGCACCTTTCACATTATACAGTAGCTGTGCTGTGTGAAGTACCTAAAGCAGCCGTGGGTCCTCTAAGCTAAGCAGCATTTTCTTTCAGCTCCTGAAGGAGCCAGTTCCCGTGCTGAACACTTTGGCAGGAGAAGGGCCCATCATCACCTTCTGGAGCAGCGTGTAAGCGGCAGGTGGCTATTGGAAGCAGCGGCAAAGTCCTCTTCTATGCGCCGGGGCAGTCACTATTTTGTGACGTTGCACCCGACAGCAGCGTCAACAGGAGGGGGAGAAGAGGGGATGGGCTTGACCCCAGCCTCCTGAATTGGTACAGCCCGCAGAACCTTCATGACATCACCCTGTCACACTGACATCGTTGGCACAGGACGATCAGGAGATTGAAGAGCGGCACAGGTCTCCTTCCCTGGAGCAGCGCCTTGTTTATTGTCGGCGCTTCCTGCAGACCTCGCTGATGATGACCGACTGTGCTGCTTGATTAAGCAGCAGCCAGGCTGCTCCTGACCCCTCAGCAGAATCCCAGTGCCTTGATCCTCGGCACTCTCTCACTGCCATTTCTTAGTAACTCTCTCCCAGCCGCGTGACTGCCGGGTTGCAGCCATGGCTGTAGCCGCAGGACACACTGGACCACCAGGGCCCTTCTTGCATTTTAAAGTGGCCCAAAGCACTAGGTAACCCGAGTGGCCCGGGGGGCACATGGCACCCTGCCCCCCGGCCCAGCCCGCCTCTGCTCCTGGGTCAAAGACCTTGGTTGAGGAGTCCAGACCTTTGTCCCTCCAACCCAGATAAGCAGAGTTACCAACAGATGGAGGAAAATCCGGGTTACCCCACAACGGTTTAAATTGAGATCTGTAAGGATTCCTACCTAAAATGTTGTTTATCTTCACCCAGCTGTCATACGTATCTTTGAACAAAATTTGATCCCGAATGTGTTGCGGAATATTAGACTTTTTTGTTTGTATCAGGGCCCCTGGTGAGTATGGATGAAATATCTCTCTTTCTAGTTTTTCATCGGTGTACGTGGATTTTCCCAGTACCCAGTCTGTGACGTATCTAAAAAAAATGGTATGTGAATATGTTCTAATATCTGGATATCCCAGGCCTCCGTCCTTCTTAGGTGTTTTTAATTTATTTTTTGCAATTCTGGGTCTTTTGTTTTGCCAGATGAATTTTGAGAATACACATTCTAGTTTCGTAATGTCTGCTTTATTTAGAGCTATAGGTAGCATTTGCATCGGGTAGAGGATTTTAGGGTAGATTATCGATCGTATCACTGCTATCCTTCCAAGGAGTGAGATGGGAAGGTTTTTCCATGAATCAAGTTTTGTGGTGATTTGGGTAATTACTGATGAGAAATTTAAAGTATAAATACGTTTAAAGTCAGTACTAATCTGAATACCCAGATACTTAAAATGGGTGGGGGTAATAACAAATGGTAGTTTTAGTGTCTGTATTACTGCGGGGTCAGTATTTCCTAGCAAGAGAATCTCTGACTTAGATAGGTTCACCTTGTAACCAGATCTAACACCAAATGAGCCAATCAATCGTAAGGGGGCAGGAAGGGATTGGGTTGGGTTAGAAATAAATAATAAAGCGTTTTCCGCAAATAAGGCTATTTTTAGCTCTTCATCATTTATTTTAATACCTTGGATCATCGGGGAGTTTCTAATAGCAACTGCCAAGGGCTCAATTGCTATCGCGAAGAGGAGTGGGGACAGAGGGCAACCTTGCCTTGTCCCCCTCCTCAATTCAAAGGGAGAGGATAGCAGGCCATTGCATGCTATAGTCGACATAGGGAAACTATATAATGTGTTGATCATCTTAATAAACTGGTGTGGGAAGCCAAAATTCTCCAAAGTCTGAAAGAGATGAGGCCAAAGGACCATATCAAAGGCATTTTCCGCATCTAGCGTTAGCACCAAATTTGACGCCACGCCAGACGCGGAACCCTTATTTGTCTGTTGGATGGCTGCCAGAACTCTGCGAACATTGACCGCTGAGTGGCGTCCGGTTATGAATCCCGATTGATCTTTATGGATTATTTGAGGGAGCAGTGGTTTCAACCTCTCAGCCAATATTTTTGTAAAAATTTTAAAGTCTACGTTTAGTAGAGATATTGGCCTGTATGATCCGGGTAATTTCAAATCTCTTCCAGACTTTGGTAAATTCCTGATGATCGCATCCGAAAAGTGGTCTGGTAATTTACCCTCCCGTATGATCATGTTATAACATGCAGTCAGGGGTTCTGCTATTTGGTTGGCCATTAACTTATAAAATTCATTAGTGAACCCATCTGGTCCCGGGGCCTTGGCAAGCTTGAGCTTTCCAATTGCCCATAAGACCTCTGATGTAGTAATAGGGGTGATTAGGGTTTGTGCTATATCTACAGGGACACGTGGCATTGGGAGTGATTTCCAGTAGCTATCAGCCAGTGGGGTTTGGGGGTCATCAGCCTGCTCAGTTAGAGACACCTTCGGCGGTGTGTATAGGGTTTCATAATAGTTTTTCAAAATTGCTGCTATCTGGGTATTTGAGGTAGTTAAATTTCCGTCTTCTTTCAATAACGGCTGGACTACTACATGCTGTCTGGAACCCTGTAACAAATTTGTAAGTAATTTTCCCACTTTGTTTCCGAAAGTGTAAAATTTTGAGTGGACATTAAATAAGTATTTATCCCCCTGTGTTTGAAGAAATTTGTTATATTGTGTTTTGGCTGCCTGATATATTATTTTATTGGCCTGTGCTGGGTTTAGTCTATAATTTTAAAATGACTCCGTCAGGGTAATTTGTAATTTTTTATATATACCTGTATGGTTTCTCTTAAGTCTAGAAGTATACGCAATAGTTTCCCCTCTCAATACTGCTTTGCCTGCTTGCCAGAAGATATTGGGGTTCTCTGTCTGGTAAGTAGCGTTATTGGTGCAGTAATCCTTCCAATTATTCATAATAAGTTCTTGTACCCCACGAGATTGAGTCAGGTGCGAAGGAAACCTCCACATTGGTCTAGTGCCAGAATGTTCCTGCAGTGCTATGGATATGGTAGTTAGTCCATGGTCAGATAAAATTGGGGGAGCTATTGTGGCGGAATTAATCATTGGGAGCAGCGGTTCTGCAACTAATATATAGTCTATTCTAGACCAAACATTATATGTAAGTGACAGACAAGTGTATTCTCTTTCGTCTGGATGCAATATCCTCCAAGAGTCCACCAAATTCAATGATTTTGCTAAGTAGGGAACTCCTACTTTTGGGAGTGGTCTGGGTTTTTTGGGAGGCGGTGATCTATCCATATATGTAGAAGACAACAAATTTAAATCGCCACAGATAATCAATGACGTCGGGTCATATTGATACAATTTCGTTAACAGCTGGGTGAAGAATGATCTCTTATATTGTGTAGGGGCATACACATTGCAGATGCTCAAATCTTTGCCTCTTAACCTGCAAGACACAATAACGTATCTGCCCTCAGGAACCGCATCTACCGAAGTGACTTGTATATCAACTTGTGATTTGGCCAGGGTAACTACCCCGCATGATTTTGATGTATGGGATGCAGAGCCCAATACTTTCCACTGAAGAAAGTTTAACTTTTTAACCTCGGCTGGCATTAGATGCGTTTCCTGAAGGCAAATAAGCTCCACACCCTGCTTATTCAAATACATCATAAGTTTTCTCCTCTTTGCAGGCGTGTGGATACCCCTTATGTTCAGAGAACCTATGGTGACAGACATAGCGTTATATAAAAAAAAAATTATACTCAGAAGCCCGGGCACACTCCAATAGAATAAGAAGAAAGAGGGATGACACATAAGGGAGGATTACAATACAGGGGGCAGACGATCTACAAAAACACAAATAACATGTAAAGATAGAAATGCAGTATAACATTTTGCCAAGTGTGACACTAGTCACTACAGCCAAATTTACTTCTATGATGAACTTCCGATACTCATCAGATGAGGGCATCGCCTGTATGCCCACCATCTGAATTAAATATAAAACGTGTAACTTAAACTACGGCAATCCTCCGAGTGCCTATGCTTCCCCTGGTATAGTTACCTTAAGAGTTTACACCCTAAGGTAGACTTTTAACTGTAATAATAGGTATGTCGGCCTAACTAAGATAACAAACATTATAACAATTTCAAGTAACAGCATCACAAGACCCCACATCTTAATATATGTAGATGATGCTTTTTGCTATCTATTTATGTTGTAGACAGCTTCAATCCATCTCCACTGTAGAGTTGGATGTATTTGGGGTCAAAGTCAGGTGTGACAACTAATTTCAAGAATGATGTATGATATATGCTTTAATGCATATTATTACATATTATTAGAAGGATACTTCATCCCTGGGGGACGTCTGTTATGTCCTCTGTGGCATAGTGGGCTTTTTCTTTCTGCTGGAAGGCTTCAGCTTCAGCTGCTGTGAGAAAGTCACGGTATTCTGATCCAGCTATTGAAAAAACACGCAGCTTTGCTGGGTATAACATATAGAATTTTCTCTTAGACTTGACAAGTGAGGAGCATACATTGGTAAATGCCCGCCTAGATTTAGATAGTTCCATTGAGAAATCTTGATGTATACGTATTATATGTCCTTCCCACTTAATGGGGTTTATCTTCCTGGACGCGGCCCAGATGGATTGCCTGTGCAGGTAATTCAACACTTTAAAAATCACTATCCTGGGCTTTTCTTTGGACGTAGGTTGATAATTCCCCAGTCTATGGACTCTTTCAACGACTAAATCAGCACACGCTGATTCAATGTGTAACAGAGCTGGTAGTGTTGTGTGCACGAAGTGCTCCAGCTGCGGCCCCTTTAAATTCTCAGGTAATCCAGCAATTCTGAGATTCTTGCGTCTGGATCTATTTTCAATATTATCTATGCTGTCCATAAGACGCTTGTTCTCGATCTGCAGGGACTTAAGATCCTTCTGTAAGCCATCTATTTGATCAGTGTGATCCCCAATTCTATTCTCTGTCACTGTCACTCTGTTGTTCAGCGTTTGTAACTGCGTTGTAATATCTGCCACCGCCCTCTGCAAAAGTGGTGCCATCGTTGTATTAATGGCATCCACTAAGCTTTCATATGTCAGAGACATACCTGGGTGCCCTTTTACGGGGTCTGAGATGTATTCTGGCTCCGTTATCGGCTTCTTCGCCGCTGGGGTGTCTTGGGCGTTGTCGCGTCCCGGCGCCATATTGTGTTCGCCCCGCCGCTTCTCCTGCCTCTGCTGCTGCGGGGGCTGTGAAGGCGATTTTGCGGTCTGGGCTGGGGACACCGGCTTCTCCATATTGGGTGTAGTCTGCCGCGGAGATCTGGAACGGTTCCTGCGTGTGGCCGACAGCTTGCAGGTATCAGAGTTAGCTATAGGGCACGGAGCGCTGTGGAGAGGCTGCTCACTCCACGGTGCCGGAAGCGGAAGTCACTTGTGGATCTTTTCAAATGTGCCTGAATAATGAGTGCACCTGCTGGGTGACCTGGAAAACGTGCACTGTTGGGGGTACTTGAGGACCAGGGTTGGGAACCACTGCTCTATAATATTTATGAAGCTAGCAAGCTGTGTGAAATCATTCCTCTTGGCAATTGTGTGTAACTAAACTGCCTGCATGTTATTGTAAAGAGGCAAATGACTAATGACTGCATCATTTTGGGTAATTTTGCATACGATCCACCCTAAAGTACCTATTTTTATGGACATTGATGTTATTGGCCTATATTTAAAAATATAGCTATATGAGTAGGTAACACAGTAACTCACTATAGTTTTCTAGGGTAAAATGGGTTGAACTCTGACTACTAAGAAACAGGCAGTATGAAATTCGCAACTGTCTTTCAATCAGGACAGCATGTTAAAATAATGTGTCCCAGCAACAAGAAACCAGTGTTGCCGAGAAGTTGTTGTGGAAATGGAAGACCCCACTTCTCTCTCGCTGTAATACACTGTATCTCAAGTACAGTAGATGTTTATATGTTGATTTACAGTAAAGGATAACTCATGGGTCACTGAGTGGTAGTCCTATGCCTATGATCTTTGGACTTCAAAAGTTGTAAACATGTATTGTCAAGTGTGATGAGAGATTTATGCTCTGCTATGTGTCTATGAATCTCCTGCTGTGGAGATCTCTTCAGACTCTTTCATTTGATTGGCGTGCCAAGGCAAAATTGAAAATATCAGTAAATCAATTTGTAGTTACTTGCCTCCTTTGCCTTGCAAATGTATTTAATGCATGGATTTTACCAAAAAACGTATTAATTTATTTATTCTTACATTTAGTCATTCAGCCAGCACTGATCTTTGCATAGTGTATATTTTTTCTTCTTTAGTGCTTGCACTACGGGGACTGACAACCTCCGGACCTGCTGCTGTTGACAGCGCACCTTAGAAATGTGTTGGTTTTTTTCTCTTATATTTGTAGATTTTAATTTACAGCATTTATTGCTTCATTTCATGTTTGTTGAATGTATTAGCTTTAAGGACAGTTTACTTAATATTTTGTGAAGCTTACATTGCACTTTGCAGTAATCCTTGCTAAATTATAAAATATGTTTAAAATGTATTTTAAGATTAGTTTATTTGTGCTTTTCACAATGCCATTTCATATGGTATTGTTTTTTTTTCCCATGAATTATATAATTTTTCATGAAGACTGCCCCATTAAAATTGCTTGAACAGTTATTTACTGTATGTGCATGGACCTCTGTATCTTCTCTGAAGTTTGCTAAATTGTGGACTTTGATTTATCTGCATGATCAAATACAGGCAAAGTGCAATGGTAAATAGTGATGGAGAAGTGAGGAAAGAACGAATAGAAAGCTGTCAAGAATCAGCAGGCTATCCCGCTGTTTCAAAACATGCTATTATGTACTCCAGATGCTGACTTAAAATTGTTACATTTCATGCAGATACATAGTTTCAAATGTCAGCATTTATAGCTATGGTTAAATCCGATATCTTTCATAGATTATTTTTATTAAAAGAGATAAGCAGGCAATTCTGAGAATTTCAAAAAATATTCCTATTTTTTAAGGCTATACTTGTGTTTACCTATTACACCATTGCAATATCAGAGACTCAGGGGCAGATTTATTAAGCTCGGTGAAGTGATAAAGTGTCTGGTTTTTATCACCGACCAATCAGCTCCTACCTGTCATTTTTCAAACCAAGCCTGTAACTTCACAGTTAGGAGCTGATTGGCCGGTGATAAAAACCAGATACTTTATCACTTCACAAGCTTAATAAATCTGCCCCTCAGATTGGATTCAAATAAGGAAAAATGCGGAAATATCTGAGATATCTTTTCTGCCATCTAATTACATGCGCAACATATAAAAACCACACTCTGGAAAACGTAATAAAACTGCATCACACAGATCGTAAAGAGATTACATTTTATTATAATGTATCAGAGCATGCTGACAATATTGCAAAGATTACAGTGGCGGACAGTTAGAAGATGCTGTTTAGATTTCAACAATATGTTCACAAAATGAATCTATATATAAGGTTACTCTGCAAGTGCCAAAGAATTATTTTCTAATTCTATTTAGATAATGATAAAAAGCAATACAGCCCATTTGCCATCCAAGTCATCGATCAAGGTTATGCCACTGTTACTTGACAATTGAAATAATGGAATGTCATGACTGCTAAATAGCCAACCACACAACACAATGGAATGTAATAACATTCCAATGTATTCTTGTGGCCCAATCAAGTGTAACATTCATTTATAAAACCAATTCCTTATCCATTTGTTCAATGCTGTTTTGTTTTGTTCCTATAAATGCAGTTCAATTCATTTTACTGGCGTGGTAGGGCAGAGCGGCGTAATGATAAAATAAATACACTGCAAAGATTATCCTGTGAATTTTTATGCAAATATTGGAGGAATTGAGGTGGAGATAATGTGCTAAAAACACAAAAGAATTCTTTAGCTGAGCCACAGCACTAAAATATAATTAGCTGCAAAATGAAATCATGGGCTGGGTCTAGGTTTCCAGAGCATCAAAGAACGATCCTGTCTCCCAGGAAAGACAAAGCTTGCATAAGAATAACAACCACAGCAATGCATTAAAGGAGCCTTTCTTCTCACTCATCTGAACTTTTAATGACACATGGTGCAAACTCCTAGAACATGTCTGTGTAAACCTTTATTGTTCCATCAGGATTGTTTACTAAGGCATGGCGATTGTAGTCTTCAGGAATCCTATAGCAGGAATAGAAAGCTACCTATCACCAGTACAGCTGAGCTATATTTAGCTGCCACAACAGTACAGGTCAGGACTGAAAAGGTTTCATGTACCATTTTGCTGAGCCAGTTGCAAGACATACAGTATGTACAAGCAGGACCTGGCAAAATATAACTGAAAGTCGAATTTGGGCTTTCTGTTCTATTAAGTAAAAAAGAAAAAGAAATATACTATATATGTATAAAAATTTCTGAAAGTAGTTACGCAGATGCAATCCATATTCCTTGATTGCCTCAGGTGATAACAGTGCTATTGCCAATGTTAACAACTTATAAGGAAAGACTAAATGGGTATTCAGGACACAATGTAAATGGAGATTTTTTTTGTATTACCTACTGTCAGTGGCGTAGCTACGTTTTGGGTGCCCCCCCGCCGTTGGGGGGGTGCCCCCCCTCGCCGCCGCCCCGCCAAGCAACCCTACCCCCCTGCCCTGCCACCCCGCCGCCTATGTAACCCCCCCCCATCCCCCGCAGACTTACCTATCGCGCTGGTCCCGGCGGCTCCGTTCTTCTGCTGAGGACCACCACAAAATGGCCGCCCCCATACAGCAGACAGTTTCAGAGAACTGTGTGCTATATGGGGGCGGCCATTTTGTGGTGGTCCTCAGCAGAAGAACGGAGCCGGCGGGACCAGCGCGATAGGTAAGTCTGCGGGGGATTGGGGGGGGGTTAACTATAGCACCGCAGCCCCTGGCGCCCCCCACATGCACAGCGCACCCCCCCCGGTGCTATAGTTACGCCGCTGCCTACTGTTCCATAAACTATGCCAAGCCACCCCAATCCCTCCCATCCACTAATGGACCTCTTGGAATCTTCGGTACTCTTTACTTATCACGGCGCCCATCGCGGGCATTGAATGCACTAAAAAATCGGGTGCGACGCGACCGACGCGATGCCCGCGATTTCCCATAGGGAACAATGTTAAATGTCTCAATTGACCCGATTTTCCTGTTCAATGCCTCAATTGACCCGATTTTTCCATAGGAAACAATGTTAAATGGCCCACAGAGGCCAAATAGCCACCCTGAAGTGTGAAATGGCCCCCACAATTGTTAACGCCACCCACGATCAACGTGAACCCGAAGCGTGGCGAGCGCGGCGAACCCGCGAGGGGCGGCGGTACGCGTCCTACGACCTTTTCATACCCCCACTATCCACATCGGCGTGGAGTTGAGAATAGAATAGTGTGGCGAGCGCAGCGAGCCACCGAGCCCAAAGCGTGGCGAGCGCAGCGAGCCCCGCGAG
The DNA here is from genome assembly GCF_055691185.1 of Crinia signifera. Taxonomy (NCBI): domain Eukaryota; kingdom Metazoa; phylum Chordata; class Amphibia; order Anura; family Myobatrachidae; genus Crinia; species Crinia signifera. Next base: position 135,637,858 of record NC_139219.1, read on the forward strand.
AACTTTGTGGGCATAACTAGAACTTTGTGGGCCGCAAAGCAAAATATTAAAAGCCTCCCCCCAACATAATCACTACAATGCAAAAAAGATGGAGGTCTATGAGTGGGAGTGAGAGAGGCGTGGCCTCAAAGGATGAAATATTTAAAGTAAAATATATTTAAATTATATTTTTATTAGCAGTGTCTCTTACAATTTTAATAGTAGGCAGTGGCAGTGGCAGGGGGAAGAGAAAGAGGGTGACAAGCAGAGGGTGATTGAGAAGCAATGGGTGACACTGAGAGGGCTGCAGGGAGAGATTGACAGGAAGAAAATATATTATGGAGAGTGTAACAGAGAGAGGCATAGTATAATGCAGAATAGGTGAAAGGGAGAGGATGACTGTGAAATTGTTACAGGGAGACAGCGACAAGCAGTGGGTCGCTGGCACACGCAGGTAAAGAATTAGTAAGAGTGACACATGAGAGGAGAGAGAGATAGAGAGAGTGAGCAGGGAGAGGAGATAGAGGGGGGAAAGTGAGGGAGAGAGTGGAGAGAGAGAAATAGAGGGGGAGGAAGGGGCAGTTGGAAGAGTGAGGGGGAGAAAAGGGGGGAGAGGAAGAAGGGAAAGAGACAAAAGAGAACAGGGGGAGGGGAGGTGGTAGAGAGAAAGAGATTATAGGAAGGGTTTTAGGCCCTCAGATGGTTGTATTTGATTGGCTTGCTGTACTCTGGATACAGTTACACGCAAGTTGCGGCTTTGTGTCATATCAAAAGGCTAAAACAGAAAGAACTCTACCGGATAACAAATACATGGGTAAGAAAGAAAAACAGAAAGAAATGCAGCACATAGAATAGTGATTGCAGGATAGGTGTAGGTGTAGATTGGTAAACATTATGTTACTCCATGGATATCAGCCCATGTTTATGATACATCTTCTGCAATGCAGTATACATAAATACATGGGGACAGTTTCCTTGTAATGCAGCATACATGGCTTGTAGTGAACATCAAATTTCCAGAAAGTGAACACACTTCCTAGTGCATAAATTACCTGTAATAAATCACACATCTTTGCTCAAATACAGTGGTCACTCATAAAGCCATCTGTGTGTCGAAGAGTAACAGCCATTATCCTGTAGCACACGTCATTCATTTTCTCTCCATTGTTTTGTTCATGATAGACAGACAGGGTTGAAATCATCACTGTATTTTATCCACCGGAGCCGGACTGACAGAGATTTATAGGCTCTCTAAGGGTTCAAAGAGATCAGCACTATTTCATAAAGTCTCTATGAAATTCAAAGAGTGTCACAAGTATATATAGAGTATATCTAAGCCTATAGGCTGGCCACAACCTTGTTCTATAAAGCTTAATCCAATAGAAATCACATATTTGCAGTACATGTGTTTATATATGATTTTGACATAGTTATATACTTTGACCTATTGTATCCATTTATCTGTATTTAATATTAAGAACATATTGTGTATTTTCATAATTCATAATTTTTCTAGATTGCATTCTCATCCAAAAAAAGCATCTTGGTAATTTACCAACCCCAAAACGTGGCTTAGTTTGCTCAAATATGAATGAAAATTATGGTAGAACACACATTTCCAATTCAATAGTCCATTGGACAAACTCTGCAGGGTTTGAACACAAATGCATTGTCCAATGACAAAGTTGTAGAGGTGTTCTGCTTCAATCATAAAATTTACATCTACAGTATATGACCTTGCCAACTGTACGTCCCCCCAACGCTCCTTTCTTTTTCTTTCTCATCTGCTCTCTCTCACTCCCTCTGTTTCCCCTCCTTTCTACTTTTTCTCCCCTCCAACACACCCCATCTCTTCTTTTTATCTCTTTCCTGCTTTATCTTCCCAACCATCTCTCTCACCCTCCATCATCTCTGTTCTCTGCTTGTTTTCTTTATCCTCCCTGCTTTCTCTTTATACCATCCTCTCTCCTCTCTTATTTTCTCCTGCTCTCTCCCCCTGACCTATTTCTCTCAACCCTCTCCCCTCTACTACCATAAATTCCCGTTCGTGCGATGTCTCCTGTCGCTGGCTGGGGGATGTCTCCTCCCTCCAATATGGGGTGGTTCTGAAATGTCTTTGATACACAGGTAGGAGATGTATACCTGTTCTTCATGGAAACCGGGGGCTTCCTTCTTAATCATACGTGTTCACTTAAGGAATGTTCAACAACATCTCAACATGCCGTCTTCACAAGTTTCATTCCTGACTTACAAGCAAACTTTAATAAAGGATAACCCCAATATATGGCTTGATCGTCCAATGTCTACACATTTGCTTAAAGAATTGGCTCTGGAAGTCTTACATCACTTGGCTCTGCGCCTAGCACTGTTGGATGCCATGTTAGCTGATTTTACATCATTGGTTGATGGATATTTAAATATATATAACCAAGGAGCAGCGGATGATTTGGGCCGCACTGAGATCTGCTTGGAGCTTCCAAAATAAATGGTTTTCCAGCAAGTTAGGTGAACGGAAGCAATACACAAATACTTTGTCAATGGCCAAGGGTTTTTTACACAGGTCGAAAAGAGAAGCCAATGAATGGAATAGCTGCATTGCAGAGCTACAAAGGAGTGGAACATACTAGACAAATATAACACCCCCTTCCTTATTAAATCCCCTTTAGTATATGCACTTGCACTTCAGTCAGGTGCATCCCCGTTCCTTTGCCTATGTCATTGGTGTCATCCTCTGCAGCCTATAGAGGGTGGAGATCCAGCGCGTCACAACCTCTTGTTTGAGGTGATGGCAGGGCAGGTTGAGGAGTTTTTGCTGCTGCTACAGCCTTCGGCAGGCAGTGGCAGAATGGCAAAAGTGTACAGCAATTCTGTTGGCCGCCACAAGCATCCCCTGCACGCTCCTGTCACTTTTTAGTTGTCTTCCGATGGTGTCTGGTTGTGTGATACAGGGTGAGAGTGGCAGCGGCGGTCTCCTGCAATAATATTCGGAATATCTTACAGTGTGTCTGTGAATGTGACATTCACAGTCATGTACATGTTATCTGTGCTTAAGGTACAGTGCTTCCAATAACACTGCAGAATGGCTTCCCGGAGACACCTGTAACACCCTATCTAAGTGTGATTCAGTAGCAGGACGGTGTGAAAAGTAGCCACCATTTTTAATCCTTTTCTGGCACTTGTGTTTTCAGTATATGGTGCAATATTTAGATTATCTCAGGGTCCCATTAAAATAAAATTGGCCTTGCCTTAGTTTAAATCTGGGTCTGCTATTGTGATTTGTCATCACCATCAGCAGCATCCTCCCCCTCAGCGTCAGCTACATCAATTTCCTCCACCTGGTGTACAACATCGACAACTTCAAAATCAGGAACTGGACTGTGGGTGATCCTTCCAGCATATGCAGAGGGCGTGCTGCAAATGGTGGAAGAAGCCACCTCTTCCCGTACAGTGATGGGAAGCTCAGGCTTCGCAACCACCACATCCTTGGACTCTCCTTTTAGAAGGCTGAGTTGTTTGCTGCCTTTTTGTTGACAGCTTAACTCTCTTGAAATTTCTAGGGGGGGGGGGAGGAGGTTGAGGAGGAGGGCTTTGATCCTTGTGTGAAGCTGGACCACTAGTCAAGGACATAGGCCAGGCCCTTAGCCGTTCCTTGCCACTCCGTGTGGTAAATGGCATATTGGCAAGCTTATGATTCTCCTCCAAGGATTTACATTAATTTTTTTCTTAAACGTACTCAACTTTGTCTTTTTGGATTTCACATGCTCTCGATGCTCACATTGGGCATCGGCATTGGCAGAAGACGTTGATGGCATTTCCTCATCATGTTCTATGTCTTGACTAGTGGCAGCAGCTTTAGCACTTGGAGGAAGTGGTTCTTGTACTATTGGAACCTCCATATTTTGGTTCTCCATTATCTTTCAGGAGCACAGCCACACAGCAGCAGAGACACAGAAATTTTTTAAAGGATTATTATTTACATCAGTAACCCTTATTGTAAAAAACTATCGCCCCGCACCTCCCGTGGTGGCGGGGAGGAGCTTGAAAGGGGAGGGCGTAGGGGGGGCTGCGGGGCTATTGTTATCAGCTGCATCTGCCACCGGCAAAACAGTCTGCGGTCTCCATCTCCCTGCTCTCCCGGCTTCTTCTGCCATAAAAAATGTGACACAGTCACACAGAAAATGGCTGCCCCCATACTACAGACCGCTCTTAAAAATGGTCTGCTGTATGGGGGGGGGGGGGAGTGCGAGTGCAGGGGGAGGGGGAGCCTGGACTGAAGGTCAGTCCCGGGCCCCAAAATTACTAGTGGCGGCCCTGCCTAGACTTGAGTGAACATGGCGCCCACCCGGCCGTCCTTATATACATATAGTGACGTTGTCCGGATCTCGCGAGATCTGACAGCGGGAACTCGTGGGCGCAGAAAAAGATAGATGACAGTGGCTCCATCTGTATGTTTCTTCATACAAATAATAAAAGAGAAAGGGTTGCTGACCGTACATAGGCGTGCACTGCCCATTTTCTTAGGGTGTGCACCATTGGCGGGGCATGACCATCACTGCCTACTGGGCTCTGGGCGTGTCCATCACAGTCTACTAGGCTTGTCTATTAAGGCCTATTGGGCATCAATGCCAACTAAATAGAAGGTGACTTATTTATGTATATACACTTTAGAGTGAATCAATTCCCCAACACACACCAGAAACAGGGACAGTGCACGCCATAGGCACGCTGAAAAAATTTACACTGTCCATTACACATAATGCCACACACTGAAATGCCCATTCCACATAATGCCACACACAGTAATGCCCATTCCACATAATGGCACAAACCGTAATGCCATTACGCATTATTCCAGGGCTTGACACATTTTTGTAAAATATGGACAGCAGGTACAGTGTGCGCGCCGTAATGCCTACTACACGTCAAACACCCATTACATAGTATACCACATGCCATAATGCTCATTACATGTTATTCCATACACCATAATGCCCATTACACGTTTTTTTCCAAACACCCTGATGCTCATTACACATTGCGCCTCACACTGTGATACCCATTACACAGTGCGCCTCACACCATAATGCCCCTAACACATTATGCCTCAGACCGTGATGCCCCTTGCAAGTTACGCCTCAGATCGTGATGCCCATTACACGTTGCGTTTCAACCGTGTCTCTCCAACAGTCTAAGTTCCACCTGTGTCTCTACAGCAGCCTCATTTACCATGTGTGTCTAGCAGCCTCATCTTCCCCTTACCAGTGTCTCTCCACAGCCTTTTTTTAAGTTTTTTAAAACATGAATGCATCATTTTGTTTTATTTCCCCATCCCCTTATAGTGTGTACACACAGTTAGATTTGGCTTCCAATTTTCCCGATATAGGGAACATCGGAAGCCAAATCGCATGCTTTTTTAGGGCTTCCGAGCCTGATGCACTGCTGATGTGCGCTGCCATGTGAGCGCATATCGGCAGCCAGATAGATAGGGCAGGCAACACTATATAGTGCAGATCTGTAAATTGTGCCCATCTGGCATGCCGTGAGATGCGAGTCCCGATACGATCTGATCGCGTCGGGACTCGCATCTCACGGCAGCATCTGCCGTGTATACACACCTTTACTTTAATTATTGGGGTTATTAATTATTGTATATAAAATCAATATAAAATGTATGTAGTTTGCAGATGCATTTTTGAACAGTTTTAACGTACCTATTAATACATGAGTATAAATAAAAAGCATTAACATGGCTTATTATAGTTATTTAGGGCCTGGACAGAAGTTCATGACTCTAGATGTATGTTCAAATTCTATCTAGAATCTAGAGACCTATCAGATATCTTGTATCTTGGGTGGCACAAAAAAGAACCATCATACCCCAACTGTTGTAGAACTACAGGTACGTTTCTCAGGAAACCCTGACACAGCTTTGCTGTTAATGCATGTTAAAATGATAATGCTGTGTCAGGACATGCTGGGATGTGTAATTTCCACACAGGTTGCCTAGTAGCCTAGTGGCATTGTCAATTATTTTATATACAATCATTTTATTATGATTCAATATATTTCTTGAAAAAAAGAAACTGAAATTTACACATCACTCTCTGCAATATATTCCAGCATGTATTTACAGCCATTCCACATACAGTACTATAATCTCAGGCATTGAAAGCTTTGACCTTCAGAAAGAACTGTATCTATTTATTCAGTCACCTACTGCAGGAGTAAAGAAAAAAATCATGTACGGCACAAAAACAGAATTTATAGCATATTAACATAGGACCAAACTGGGCTCTCTAGGCAGTGTAGCAGTAGGGCATCCCTTCCCCCATTTTTAAACTGCACACTACAACCTGTAGTGGTTCTTCCATCTCTGGGGCCAATTTTATTACATTTCAGTATTTTCCACATTAAAGTACTACTGCAACCAGTGTTTCAAATATTTTAGACAGTAATGCTTCCAATTATGCATATCTTTGGTGCTCTACACAATAACATTGTTTGCATCCATCTTATCATGGTGCTAAGCTTGACTGTATCTGTATGCATTTACAAAACTTGTGTGTTAAACATCTGGGTATACAATTATTTTCACCAATATGCCCATGATATAATTTCAAGCCAGGGAACTCTCCTGTAGAACATGTCATCTGTTCCAACACCCCCCTTGGATACAATGCCAGAGGTCCAACCATAGCACAGGCAGAACTCGGATAATCAATGCAAAGACAAGTAAAAATATCACATTTGAAAGTTTTATTACTATAGCAGGATAATAACAAAAACTGACATGACATCAGCCATCATGTGTACCACCTTTACCATCTGTGTGTCCGGTGTGAAGATGTCATGTCCGCTGATGTCAGCTGCCCGCCCTCCGCATCCGCGCCACCGGGCGATTTGCATGGGAACGCCCATGAAACGCTGGGCGTTCCCATGGGTAAGTCCCCCGACCCACCACCCTACGCCCCCACCCAGACTTCTGTGTGCGAGTGCTGTAGCCGCTCAAACACAGTGGCTACACATGCACATAAATAACTATGTTGCAAAATTCAGCCCCCCCCGTGCGAATGCCTGGGGACCGATTCCATCAGAATCACCCCCCATATTTCCAGAGACCTGCACATGCTCAGTAGATATTGACAAAATGTCAGCATCTATTAAAAGGATGGGGCCTGCCAGGATCTGCAATAACACCTCTTCCTTTGTTAAACCGCCCCTGGTCTCAGTCTTTAATACGCTGATACATTAAGGTATGTATACATTAGCATACAAAATCAACAAGGCTCTACAATAAATTAATGTTTTGAACATCATCTGTACACAAAAGAAATGGCTGATAACTTATCAGCCACATAGCATATTACAATTCCAGGGTACACAGCTTATATCTTTTCAGAAAAGGAACTTGGCAAAGTATGTATTGGCAGGTAGTCAGGGGGATTTCATTTCACACTGACTTCTTCACTCTTAATTTTAATTTCTGGGCTTCAGACTTTACAATTGTAATCCAAGGATATGTCATAATTAAAAACTACATATCGTATTGAGAGCAGTGGTTGATTGAGATGAACTGGAGCCCTTGTCTCCACTTTAACTGCATAATGTTCATCAAGCTGCATGCAACATATCTCCTTTCCGTAATTCTACAGTCACCAAATCAGTATTCTATTCTGGTTCCTATTCGCTATCCCGTCATCACATCATTCCAGTTTCTTCACCTGTCATCTCAGTTAATGAATAATGAAGACAAAGAACTTTCACACTTATGGGGCTGTTATTATTTCAGGGTTGAATTAATAATGTCTAGTGTTCCATGCTCCATGATCAAAAGCTGGATAAAACCACTTTGCTTTCTTTACTCGCCTGCTTTCACAACCAATGGCATCCCAAGCCATTCCCAACCCTCTGGCGTGGCAATGCAGAAGGGGTCAAAAGCTAAGTTTTGTATGCAATTTATTTTTGTAAAAAAATGTAAACATTTATTTTCAAACTATTTTTGTTAACACTAGTAAGGTCTTATATTTATAATGGCCAAGGGTAGAATTCCCACAACATAAATATCTCCTAAAAGGCAAATCTCTGGGTCTGCCCAGGCCAAAATAGGGAACAGTTATTTGAACAGGCCCTTACTGTATTTAACCTACATTTCCTCCCTCACCCCTTTACCCCCTCATTCTCTCTCTCCAGGCAGTGGCAAACGCAGGATTTTCAGAAGGGGGTTTCCAGAGGGGCATACAAAGCACGGAGATGGACACTTAGGTGACCCAGTATATGCCGGGTCAGTTAAAGTATTATAGATAGACCAAATTATATTAATAACACACACACACACATACACACATATATATATATATATATATATACACATACATATACATACAGGGGCGTCAACAGCCGTGTAGACCCCTGGGCATAGCAATGTATTGGGGCTGCTACCGATCCTCCAGCCGTAGGGGTGGGGGAAGCTTTGATGTCCCGCGGGTGGTAGGGGGTATTATATCAACCGCTCAGCATGTAGGGCCTGGATCAGTAATTTCCACTAATTACCCCTTTACTGCACAGATGGTGGGAGATGGGGTGGGAGAAGGGGGCATTGGGCTGAATGAAGGGGCCCTGATACATAACTTCCAGGGTGGTAGAGGATGTTTAATACACAGAGGAGGGGTGTATAGTGGAGTGGGCTTATTATCCATAATTTTCTGGTGGGAGGACAGCTTGCTTGACTGCAGATATCTCCAGTTCCCAGAAATAGATTTCTTAGATTTTTTAGATTAATTAATGAAATTAAAAACTAGAGAATCCCACCTACCAAATGGTATTAGGGACTAGGGGATCAGAGTTCAGGAAGCAGAGCAATCTGCCAATGAGTATATAAAACTACATACCAGGTGTGTGGAGCTGGAGCAGTAACCAGCTGCTGGAAGGCTGATATCTCTGGTTCTGGGAAAAGTAGAGACAAGCTACTCATGTCCGTCAAAGAAGGAGAGTCCCAGCTTTTGGAATATACCCTCAGAAAAACTGTAAGTCAGACAGAACCTGAAATATCTGACTGGGAAGAGCAATTAACAGGCTTGGATGGGGACCACTGCTTTGAAGTCAGATATCTCCGGTTCCCAAGGGCCGATTTTTAAAATTCTTGTACCCATGGAAAGAGGGGACCCTCAGCTTTCAGCCTAGAGCCATTAGACTCCTGGGGGGGTTTCTGGGTACTCAGAAACCCCCCCTGCGTGCGCTACTGCCAGGGTAAGTTAGGGATAAGGCAATGTGCAAATTAGGGATAATCGCAATGTTTATTCACATGCACACTATGAAAAAGATGAATTTATACTTTAAAACAGTTATGTGCTCACCTCTGAATTACACTACCTTACATTTTACACTACAGCGCATTAATTTGAATATACCCGTAGATTTGATGAAATTTCTGTAAATGATGAACATTAAACAAGTGTTTGTGCCACCTGCAGTGACTCACGGGTGTGGCATGCCCAGTGGAGCCATTCTGCAGAGCCATCAAACTACACACCGTAATTTCAGGTTTAGCTGCAATGTGTGCAAAGGTCCATTATCCCTGAGGTAAACAATTTTCTGAAAATAAACAAGTTACACCTGCATGGTGCCAGGTGGTCCTAGTGATATCACTTACATACCTCATGATTTTTTAACCCCTTCCCGACATTTGACGTACATTTACGTCATGGTCGGGATGTACTTCCCGACACATGGCATAAATGTACGTCATGGTTGGATCTGGGGGGTAGGTGTGTATTTGCGCTGCTGACAGTTAGTAGGAGAATTTTAACACTCTTTTAGCGAGACAACTGTGCAGAGAAATGAATGGAGGACACACTGCTTGAATGGTATAAATTTTATGTATAAAAGATAAAAAAGCTCACTTTACACAATATAAAAATAATTACATATATAGAAATAAACAAATACACCCATAAATGTACGTCATGACTTGTAACTGTCACCGCGTCTAGAGACGCGGTGACAGAGGGACAATGTCTGCTGTCCCTGACAGCAGACTTCTTCCCTCATTGCCCAGGGGGGGGGCAGCGATGCCCCCCGCCATGGGCGATCGCTGCGATTGGCTGTTCAAACGTGAACAGCCAAAAGCAGCGTTTACTGTGTGATGTGTACAATTTAGACTCTGCTGCCCCCTAGCGTCCAAAAAAAATAAAAGAAAGTTGAAATAATGATGTAATAATAAAGTTTAGATATGGTCTATGTTAGTTATTAACTATTTTGAGTGGTATGATTATTTGTCTCACAAGCAGAAAATTTTACATTTTGCAAATAGCAAAATGTTCAATTTTTTTACGACATTTTGGTATTTTTCACAAAAAAAAAACTGTATCGACCAAAATTTACCACTAATTTAAAGTACAATGTGTCACGAGAAAACAATCTCAAAATCACTGGGATAAGTAAAAGCAAAAAAAAGTTATCCCCACTTAAGTGATACATGTCAGATTTGAAAAAAAAGGGCTCTGTCAGGAAGGCAAAAACATGCTGCGTCGGTAAGGGGTTAAAATGGATTCATCAACATATAGATACTGAATGAAAACTGGTGTTCCCTTTATATTGGGATACTGTGGACACTTGCAGTGGCATAAGTTTGTTAATGTTTTCAGAGACAAGAAAAATGTTGGTTTTCCCCTAGAGCTATAGAGTAGATAGTAGCCTCACACACTCACACGCATGACATCACTGACTGCCAAGAAAACACCTCAGTGCAGGGGTATAGTAGCAACGTTTTTATGTTTAATAAATTGTCTTTGGGCCAAACTGTTATTGTATTCTGATTCCAGCTGTTTAGATCTACGGGAGTCACCGGGCTCTGTAATTTTCTTTACTGTGAATGCTGCCCTTCCAGACTCTCTCTATCTATATATCTGTTCAATATATGTAAAAATATGAATGTTGTCTAATTATATTACTCTGAAAATAGCTGACAGCTGCTGCCTGAGTCTAGGCTGCTGCCTTAGTCTAGGCTTCCATCTGCCAGTAAAGTCCTCCTAAGAGGAGCACTATAATGCTCCCCATCATGGTCAATGGTCTGGCATGAGGGGGAGAGTGTGTAGGGTGTTGTCTTTCTGCTATGTCACCCATACACATACCCTTGATTAACCTGATCAGTAATTCTTGAATCTTGAGCAAGTGTTTTGAGAGAAGAGGTGGATCTGCAGTGGTTGGTGGGGAGTAGATAATGCTCCCCAATGCTGAGCTCTTCTCTTCTGGCAGTGCACCATAACCTGGCTGCCAGGGACAATGCCGAGGTATCCCCCTTCATGGCAGGAGGCCGGAAGCAGCTGACTCCATTGTTTCTGGCAGTTGTGATACTCGACACTTGTAAAACAAGTCTTTGCCCCAGGAAAGATTTATCAATCAAATAATATCTGCAATAGTTGCTTAAAGATTTTTAGGGCGTAATTTACATGAAATTAATCACCTGGAGGTTTCTGTTGATGCGCAGTGTACCCTCAAGAGAAAAACAATATACTTGATCACACACAACCTGCACAATCTCGACTATTACCACAAAGTTAGAGGACCTATTTATCGGCGTGTGTTCCAAATGTGATTTCAAACAGCTTGTCAGATCGGGGCTATGCTGGTGGAAGTAAGAAAGAAATGCTTGTAAATCACAACAAACACCACTTTGTAGCTGATGGTTTAAAGGGATATGTTGCAGCTTGAAAACTATTTTGTAGGCCCATATATAAAAAGCAGAGACTTTTTTGGGCTAAAGCACCAGGCATTGAACCACTAGTCAGTGGAAGAAGCTTCTAGTCAGTGGAAGAATCTTCTTTTCCCAAGACAATCAAAGTTTGAGATGTTTGGGTCCAAGAGGTGCACATTTGTTTGTTGTGAGGTGCACATGACATCATAACATCATGCATTGCTGTCTCAATGAAAAATATAATTATATTGTAACAGGCAGTCACTGTCAAGCAAAAGCGGCTGACCCGAATCCACAGTTAGATAATTATAATATCTTTATTGTCATAAAATGCCCACATGTGAACATTAAACAAAAATCAGGTGTAAACAGTACAGTACAAAGACAGGGGGGGGGGAAATAGCATTGGAGTACAAGACTATGCAGGAATCAAAAATTGGCACTAAGTATTTAAAGTACGGATTGCCACCGGGAAGAAACTCTCTCTGTATCGTTTGGTTTTACACAGAACTGAACGGTATCACTTGTTTGAAGTAAGTAAAGAAAACAAGTCACCACTTGGGTGGAAAGGGTCCCTCAAGATGCTTTTTGTCTTTGAGAGAAGCCGCTTTTCAAATATATGTTGTATGCTTGGTAAGGAAACCCCGATCATTTTGCTTGCTACTGATACTACCCTCTGAAGGGATTTATGATCAGCAGCAGAACAGGAACCGAACCACGCCACAACACCATAAGAAAGAACACTCTCAATGACACTTATATAGAAGTTCACCAAGGTTCTTCTACTCATACCAGCCATGCGTAATTTCCTAAGAAAAAAACATATGCTGGTGGGACTTTTTGATAACAATGTTTGTGTGGGTACTCCATAGAAGATCTTTAGACATGGTTACACCCAAGAATTTCAAATAATCCACCATCTCCACTTGTTGACCATTTAAAACCAGTGGGCAATATATATTTTTGTGCGATTTCCTAAAATCCACAATCATTTCTTTGGTCTTATTCACATTTAAGACCAAACAATTGTCCCTACTCCGGACACTAGTCTGGATACTTCCAGCCTATATTTTAACTTATTGTCATTGACGATAAGACCCAGTATAGCAATGTCATCTGCAAATTTAACAATTTGAACAGATTTAGAGCTTGAGGAGCAGTCGTGGGTGAACAGGGAATACAACAGGGGGCTCCTGTGTTAACCCCTTCCTGACGCAGCATGTTTTTGCCTTCCTGACAGAGCCCTTTTTTTCAAATCTGACATGTATCACTTAAGTGGGGATAACTTTTTTTTGCTTTTACTTATCCCAGTGATTTTGAGATTGTTTTCTCGTGACACATTCTACTTCAAGTTAGTGGTAAATTTGGGTCGATACAGTCTGTGTTTTTTTGTGAAAAATGCCAAAATGTCGTAAAAAAATGGAAAATTTAGCAATTTTCAAAATGTTAAATTTTCTGCTTGTGAGACAAATAATCATACCACTCAAAATAGTTAATAACTAACATAGACCATATGTCTACTTTATGTTTCCATCATTATTTCAGCCTCCTTTTAATTTTTTGGGACACTAGGAGGCTTAAAATATGAATAGCAAATTCTCAAATTTTCAAGAAAATTTCAAACACTGATTTTTTTAGGGACCAGTTCAGTTCTGATGTGACTTTGAGGGACTTGTATGTGAGACACCCCCATAAATGATGCCATTTCAAAAACTGCACCCCTCACAGTATTCAAAACAGCATTTTGGAAGTTTGTTAACCCTTTAGGTGTTTCACAGGAATTAAAACAAAGTGTAGGTGAAATTTCATTTTTTTTTTGCAGATTTGCAATTTTAATACATTTTTCTAAGGAACACAGTAGATTTTACTAGAGAAATGTGACTAAAAATTGATTCCCCCAATTCTTTTGTTTTCATAAATATCCTATATGTGGCCCTATTGTGCACATTGACCAAACCACAGGCTTCATAATAGAAGGAGCACCTACTTGATTTTGGAGCCTCCTTTTTATGAGATTATTTTTTAGGCACCATGTAGGTTTCTAGGCACCATAAGATGCTAAAAGTTAGGAACCCCCCACAAGTGACCCCATTTTGCAAACTACACCCCTCAGGGAATTCATCTAGGGGTATAGTGTACATTTCAAACCCCCAGGGGTTTCACCAATTGTGGTACAACTGGGCTGTGAAAATGAAAAATTAAATTTTTTACACAAAAATGCAGTTCTGGCTCAAAATTTTTCATTTTCACAAGGAATGAAGGAGACAAAGCACCCCAAAATCTGTGCCCCAATTTCTCCCGAGTACGGCAATGCCTCACATGTGACCAAAAAATACCATTTGGGTGCATGGCAGGACTCAGAAGGGAAGGAGTGATTTTTGGATTTTGCAGCTCAGATTCTGGTGGAATGTTGGTGGGTGCTATGTCGCATTAGCAAGACCCCCGAAGCACCAATACAGTGGACCCCCCCCACAAGTGACCCCATTTTGCAAACTACACCCCTCAGGGAATTCATCTAGGGGTATAGTGTACATTTCAAACCCCCAGGGGTTTCACCAATTTTGATACAACTGGGCTGTGCAAATGAAATATTAAATTTTTTACACAAAAATGCAGTTCTGGCTCAAAATTTTTCATTTTCACAAGGAATGAAGGAGACAAAGCACCCCAAAATCTGTGCCCCAATTTCTCCCGAGTACGGAAATGCCTCACATGTGACCAAAAAATACCATTTGGGTGCATGGCAGGACTCAGAAGGGAAGGAGTGATTTTTGGATTTTGCAGCTCAGATTCTGGTGGAATGTTGGTGGGTGCTATGTCGCATTAGCAAGACCCCCGAAGCACCAATACAGTGGAATCCCCCCACAAGTGACCCCATTTTGCAAACTACACCCCTCAGGGAATTCATCTAGGGGTATAGTGTACATTTCAAACCCCCAGGGGTTTCACCAATTTTGATACAACTGGGCTGTGCAAATGAAAAATTAATTTTTTTACACAAAAATGCAGTTCTGGCTCAAAATTTTTCATTTTTACAAGGAATGAAGGAGACAAAGCACCCCAAAATCTGTGCCCCAATTTCTCCCAAGTACGGCAATGCCTCACATATGACCAAAAAATACCATTTGGGTGCATGGCAGGACTCAGAAGGGAAGGAGTGATTTTGGGATTTTGCAGCTCAGATTCTGGTGGAATGTTGGTGGGTGCTATGTCGCATTAGCAAGACCCCTGAAGCACCAATACAGTGGAACCCCCCCACAAGTGACCCAATTTTGCAAACTACACCCCTCAGGGAATTCATCTAGGGGTATAGTGTACATTTCAAACCCCCAGGGGTTTCACCAATTTTGATACAACTGGGCTGTGCAAATGAAAAATTAAATTTTTTACACAAAAATGCAGTTCTGGCTCAAAATTTTTCATTTTCACAAGGAATGAAGGAGACAAAGTACCCCAAAATCTGTGCCCCAATTTCTCCCGAGTACGGAAATGCCTCACATGTGACCAAATAATACCATTTGGGTGCATGGCAGGACTCAGAAGGGAAGGAGTGATTTTTGGATTTTGCAGCTCAGATTCTGGTGGAATGTTGGTGGGTGCTATGTCGCATTAGCAAGACCCCCGAAGCACCAATACAGTGGAATCCCCCCACAAGTGACCCCATTTTGCAAACTACACCCCTCAGGGAATTCATCTAGGGGTATAGTGTACATTTCAAACCCCCAGGGGTTTCACCAATTTTGATACAACTGGGCTGTGCAAATGAAAAATTAAATTTTTTACACAAAAATGCAGTTCTGGCTCAAAATTTTTCATTTTTACAAGGAATGAAGGAGACAAAGCACCCCAAAATCTGTGCCCCAATTTCTCCCAAGTACGGCAATGCCTCACATATGACCAAAAAATACCATTTGGGTGCATGGCAGGACTCAGAAGGGAAGGAGTGATTTTTGGATTTTGCAGCTCAGATTCTGGTGGAATGTTGGTGGGTGCTATGTCGCATTAGCAAGACCCCCGAAGCACCAATACAGTGGAACCCCCCCACAAGTGACCCCATTTTGCAAACTACACCCCTCAGGGAATTCATCTAGGGGTATAGTGTACATTTCAAACCCCCAGGGGTTTCACCAATTGTGGTACAACTGGGCAGTGAAAATGAAAAATTAAATTTTTTACACAAAAATGCAGTTCTGGCTCAAAATTTTTCATTTTCACAAGGAATGAAGGAGACAAAGCACCCCAAAATCTGTGCCCCAATTTCTCCCGAGTACGGCAATGCCTCATGTGTGACCAAAAAATGGCAGGACTCAGAAGGGAAGGAGTGATATTTGGATTTTGCAGCACAGATTCTGGTGGAATGTTGGTGGGTGCTATGTCGCATTAGCAAGACCCCCAAAGCACCAATACAGTGGAACCCCCCCACAAGTGACCCCATTTTGCAAACTACACCCCTCAGGGAATTCATCTAGGGGTATAGTGTACATTTCAAACCCCCAGGGGTTTCACCAATTTTGATACAACTGGGCTGTGCAAATGAAAAATTAAATTTTTTACACAAAAATGCAGTTCTGGCTCAAAATTTTTCATTTTCACAAGGAATGAAGGAGACAAAGCACCCCAAAATCTGTGCCCCAATTTCTCCCGAGTACAGCAATGCCTCATATGTGACCAAAAAATACCAGTTGGGTGCATGGCAGGACTCAGAAGGGAAGGAGTGATTTTTGGATTTTGCAGCTCAGATTCTGGTGGAATGAATGGTGGGTGCTATGTGGCATTAGCAAGACCCCCGAAGCACGGTGAAATGATGAACCTAATAATCCATAGATGTGTGGTATATTTTAAAACACTCCTTTATACATAGGCCGGGTTTGTCGGGGCAAGTTTCACAGTGGAAAATAGTATCCTTTCTTATTCCCTTTTTATAGCAAACTTTGCACCTTTTTTGTGTCCTGCCCTTTCTTGCAGTGGAGGGGATTTCGTTAGGAAAATGCTGCCCTGGTACAATACGGGGGCCAGTACTAGAAGTACTGGGGCCCTCTGCCTGCTGGTTCCCAAATATTAGGCCCTTTATGACTTCCTCTTGAAAGTGCATAAATGTCCCCCTCTGGCTGGTAGAACGGAATAGCACGTAAGCGTTATACAGTGCCATCTGGATGATATACACGGCCAGCTTCTTGTACCAGATTTTTGTTTTCCGCAGGGGACTGTACGGCTTCAGTACCTGATCTGAAAGATCCACTCCGCCCATGTACTTATTGTAATCTAGGATACAATTAGGTTTTGAGGTGTGGGTACTGGTACCTAGTACAGGGATGGAGGTGGTACTGTCTCCATGAATTGTTGTCAGTATAAGGACATCCCTCTTGTCCTTATATTTGACCAACAACATATTTTCGGTGGATTGTGCCCTGCTTTCACTCCTTCTCAGTACTTGGGCAATGTGCGTTTTTGGGAGGCCTCTTTGGTTCTTGCGCACAGTACCGCAAGCTGCTGTACCTCTTGAACCAAGGGCCTTAAACAGGGGGATGCTAGTGTAAAAGTTATCCACATAGAGGTGATAACCTTTATCCAGGAAGGGGTGCACTAAATCCCAGACAATTTTTCCACTAACACCTACGAGGGAGGGGGGGCATTCTGGCGGTTCAATTCTTGAATCCTTCCCTTCATATACCCTAAACCTGTGGGTGTACCCTGAGGTGCTTTCACACAGTTTATACATTTTTATGCCATACCTTGCCCTCTTACTGGGAAGGTACTGGCGGAATTTAACCCTTCCTTTAAAATGTATAAGGGACTCGTCGATACAAATACATTTTTCAGGGATGTACATCTCTGCAAATTTGGCACTGAAATGATCAATGACCGGCCTGACTTTGAATAGCCGGTCAAAGGTGGGATCATCTCTGGGTGGGCACTGTGCATTATCGGTGTAATGTAAAAATTTAAGGATTGTCTCAAAACGAGTCCGAGTCATGGCCATACGGTAAAATGGGGTGCTGTACAGAACATCTGTACTCCAATATTGCCTAATTTCTGGCTTTTTTACTATGCCCATATGTAACACCAGACCCCAAAACGTCATCATCTCTACTGCATCTACAGGGGTCCACCTAGCAAATGATGACGTGGGGTTTTGAGCAATAAACTGCTGGGCATATAAATTACTTTGGTCCACCATTAAATTTATAAAATCATCAGAGAAAAATAATTTGAAAAAGTCAATTTCTCTGAGACCTGTTGAATCAAATTGGATTCCTGGGATGGCCAAAAACTCAGGAACCTGGGGCTCAAAATTGTCTGGTGGTGGGGTCCATACGGGATCAATCATTTGGGGGGGGGTCTCAGCTGCTCTACGGGGGCGTCTTTGAGGGGGTCCCTCATCACTAGAGGAGGAAGAGGAGCTTAAGACGAATCCTTCAAATTCCCCGCTTGCATCACTGGCTGTGTCAGAGTCAGAGGCAAGCATGGCATATGCCTCCTCCGCTGAATACATTCTTCTGGATGACTGGGATGACATTTGGGATGACGTTTGGGATGCCATTTTTATTTTTGTGTTTCTGTAAGTGTAATGTTTCAACACGTGTATAGTGTAGGGGGGGTACAAACTTTATTTCAACACGGGGGGTATGTAGTGTGTAGTGTGTATGTAGTGCAGAAAAAAAATACTTTATACAGGAATTTGATCCCAATAAAAAAAAAAAAAAATTGAAGGGGTTAAAAAAAACAAAAAAAGGTCCTGCGCCAAAAATTGAGCACAGATGTTGGTCAGTAACGTCCGTCACTGAACAGCGCTCAAAGGCAACAGGACACCCACAAAAGCAACGTGGGTGTAAAAACAATAAAAAAAAAAATACCACAGCACTCTCCAAAAAAAAAAACAATTTAAAAAAACTGCAGAAAAAAAATATCAACCCTGTGCCAAAAATGCTGTTCAGTGATGTACGTCACTGATCAGCGGCCACAGGACACCCACAAAAGCAACGTGGGTGTAATAAACCACAGCACTCTCCAAAAAAAAAAAAAATTTAAAAAAACTGCAGAAAAAAAATGATATCAACCCTGTGCCAAAAATGCTGTTCAGTGATGTACGTCACTGATCAGCGGCCACAGGACACCCACAAAAGCAACGTGGGTGTAAAAACAAAACCCCACTGCACTCTCCAAAAAAAAAAAAAAAAACTGCAGATCAGTGATGCAATGATGCAACACTGATTAGCAGTGAGGGGCAGCAGGCACACACGGGTGCAACCTGACAGGGTATATATATAAAAAAAAAAACCTGGACCCCTAAAAAGTTGCTGATCAGTTAATTGATTTAAACTGATCAGCACAAAAGGGGGGGCAGCAGGGGGGGCAGCACAACCTTTGGTGCAACTGACAGGTATATATATAAAAAAAAAAAAAAAAAAAAGTTGCTGATCAGCACAGATATACTGATCAGCACAAAAGGGGTGCAGCAGACACAAAATATAGCACTCTCTATCACTCTCTATCACTCTCTGTCACTCTCTGTCACTATCTGTCACTATCTCTCACGATCTGTGACTCTATGACACTGCAGCAGCAGGACACAGGAAGTCACAAGATCCAGGAAGCATCCAGCTGCTGGCAGCACGCTACCAGCGGTGATCAGCGGTGATCAGGTAAGTATCAGGCAAGGTTCAGGTATGTATAGCACGACAGAGTGGCCGGTGACCGCTCTGCACGCAATTCCAGACCGGAATGGCGTCTGCAGCGCAGTCACCGTTAGTTTAAATGACGCGCCTTGGCTGTGATTGGTCCGTCGGTCCAATCACAGCCTTGGGGGCAGGTGGAGTGAGGTGGGGTGAGGTGTGGTCATCACCGGTGACCCCCTCATGCCCCCTCACCCCCGGCGGTGATTGACACCTGTGTTACCGAGCGTCTGATTCGCCGGTAACACAGGAAAACGCTCGACTGGCTGTTCACATTGAACAGCCAATCACAGCGATCGCCGACGGGGGGGAGGCATCGCCACCCCCCCTGGGCATGCAGGGACATGTCTGCTGTCAGGGACAGCAGACATGTTTAAACTGTCACCGCGTCTATAGACGCGGGGACAGTTTAAAGTCATGACGTATATATACGTCATGTGTCGGGAAGTACATCCCGGCCATGACGTATATATACGTCAAATGTCGGGAAGGGGTTAACTATCAATTCACCAGATACCTGGTCTTTCATCCTAACAACCTGTGGCCTGTTGGATAGGAAGTCCAAGATTAATCTACACATAGACCCACTTAAACCAATGTTGGAAAGTTTGCTCACTAGAGATGATGGAACTACCGTATCAAAAGCAGAGCTATAGTCTACGAATAAGATCAGAACAGATGATCCCTATAATTCAAGGTGGGCAAGGGTTTTGTGTAATAGGATAAGCATCGTCTCATCCGTAGATCTGTTTGCCTTATAGGCAAACTGAAAGCGGTCAAAGCCAGGTGGGATACATTTCTTGATGTGTACAAGGACCAACCTCTGAAATGCTTGATAATGAGAGACATTAAAGCGATCGGCCGATAGTCATTCAGGCTGTCAGCCTTGCCTTTCTTAGGGACCGGGGTAATAATTGTGGATTTAAAACATTTAGGCATATAACATGCACTAAGGGACAAATTAAAAATAAAAGTGAAAATTCCAGCTTCCAGGTTGTGCTGCACATTTTTATAAAACTTTCCCCTGAATCCCGTCAGGGCCAGGGGCCTTCCCTACCCTAATCCAAAGAAACACTGTCTAACAGACTCCTCCTCAAGTTCTAAGAGCCCCCCATTCTCACAATGTCCCCCCAGAAAGAGCGGTGACATAGCTGGTCTATAGATCCATCTATAACCACTGCCTTTGCAGCTGCAGTGATTAAGTGATTATAAATGGATTTATTTGTGCCTCCCTGACAGCTGGCACCCAGAAGCCAATTCTTCCATGACCTTCGGGAGGTATGCCAATTGGTGCAGCACTTCCTGGTTGTGGTATAGCAGGTCAACAGGGTTTAGATCAATCATGGTATGGTCGACCACCCTTAGTTGACCTGGCTTAGTAAGACTCCTAAAGATAGTTGGGAGAGCGGCAGTAATGCTAGTTAGACACCGGCGGCCAGGGCCATCTTAACAGCAGTGTGGGCCCCTGGGCAAAGCAATGCACTGGGGCCCTTACCCATTCTCCCCTCCTAGGGGTGGGGGGTGCTATCAGCAGCTTTGATGTCCCACGGGTGGCAGGGAGTACTCTATCTTCCATTCAACATGTAGGACCTGGTGCAGTAACTTCTGCTAATTACTCCTTTACTGCACAGGTGGTGGGAGGGAGAACGCTAACGTATGGAAGGGGGCACTGAGCTGAATGAAGGGTCTCTTGTAAATTATTCCAGGGAGGTAGGGGGTGTTTTATATGCAGGGGAGGGTTGGATAATGGAGTGGGCTTAATATTCGTCATTTTCCGGTGGAAGGGCAGCTTGTTTGACTGCAGATATCGCCATTATCTGGAAATAGATTTCTTAGCCTTCAATAGTATACCAACCTAGAGTCCCAACTTTCAGAAAGTGCTGGGAATTTGGGGATCAGAGATCAGGGGCCAGTCCAGAGCAATCCATTGACAAAAATATAAAACTGTACACCAGACGTTTGGAGCTGGAGCAGGGACCGGCTGTTGGAAGGCTGATATCTCTGGTTCTGGGCAAGATAGAGACAAGCCGCTAGTGTTGCCAGAAAGGGGAGAGTCCCAGCTTTTGGAATATACTCTCAGAAAAGTCTAAGTCAGAGAGAACCTGAGAATTATGACTGGGAATTGCAATTAAAAGGTCAGATGTGGACTGCTGCTTTGAAGTTGGATATCTCCAGTTCCCCAGGGACGATTTTCAAAATTCTGGTGTCCCTGGAAAAAGGGGATCCTATATACCTAGGGTCCCTGGGCAAGTGCCCATTAAGCCCATACAAAAAGACAGCCCTGCCGGCGGCTGATCAGCAGAAACATGGTTGACAAACACATGGTGAACAGGACTTTCTCATGACTTTTTGGTGCCGAATGTCACAGGGGTCCCCAGGGACCCCAGGGACAGTGTCCTCTCACATGGCTCGCTGCATTTGCCATACTTCGAGCACGGTGCTTCACTGCACTTGGCACACTATTCTATTCTAACTCTATGTCCACTTATGTTCTAAAGGTACGGGGCAGACAAACTGGGGTGACACAGCTGTAATAGAAGCAAACATAAACATAGAGTTAGTATAAGAGATGGTTGCATTTAATGAAGAAGTGGGTCTTGAGTGCCCATTTAAAGTTTTGTAGGGAGGTGGCAAGTCTAATAGGGAGGGGTAGATAATTCCAGAGATGCGGTGCACAACGACCAAAGTCCTGGAGGCGGGAATGGGAGTAACCAATTGCAGGAGAGGCACCGTGCATTTGTGAAGTGGAGATTGTGGGTGGGAGTATAAAGAGAGACAAGGTCAGATATGTAGGAGGGAGAAGAATGGGTGATGGCTTTGTAAGTGAGCATAAGGAGCTTGAATTGTATTCTGAAGGGGAAGAGGAGCCAGTGCAGGGCTTGTAAGAGAGGAGAAGTGGACATAGTACGTTTGGAGAGGAAGATGAGATGGCAGCAGCATTGAGGATAGATTGGAGTGGAGAGAGGTATTTTACAGGGAGGCCAGAAAGTAGTAGATTACAGTAGTCCAATCTGAATATGACTAGTGAGTGGATGAGGGTCTTTGTAGCATCCTGGGTGAGATAGGGTCTAATCCTGGAAATATTTTTGAGTTAGAAATGACAGGACTGTGAGAGGTGCTTAATGTGTGGTTTAAAGTAGAGAGAGGAATCAAGAGTGACACCAAGGCAGCGTACTTGGTTACTAGAGGAGATCGTTGTTCCAGCAATAGGAAGTGACATTGTGGAAGGTGATGCTATGTGGGAGGGTGGGAAGATGATCAGCTCAGTTTTAGACATGTTTAATTTAAGAAAGTGCTGGGACATCCAAGAGGAGAGACAGTCAGAAATACGAGTGAGGAGATCAGGAGAGAGGTCAGGAGAGGAGAGGTAGATTTGAGTATCATCAGCATAAAGGTGATTTTGGAAGTCGAATGAGAAAATGAGCTCACCTAGCGATGACGTATTGAGAAAGAAAGGAGAGGACCAAGATCAGAGCCTTGGGGACACCTACTGACAGTGGAAGTGCAGGGGAGGTGACAAGAGACAGAGAAGGAGCGGTCAGAGAGGTAGGAAGATTGCCAAGAGAGAGCATTATCATGCAGACCAAGGGAGTGAAGGATTTGGAGGAGGAGGGGGTAGGGGTGGTCAACAGTGTCAAAATCAGCAGAAAGGTCAAGAAGAATAAGTAGAGAGTAGTGGCCTTTAGATTTGGCAGCATGAAGATCATTGCAAACTTTAGTCAGAGCAGTTTCAGTGGAGTGGAGTGGACGGAAGCCAGACTGGAATGGATCAAGCAGGGAGTTGGAGGAAAGAAAGGCAGTAAGGTGATTGTAGACAATACGCTCAAGGAGTTTGGAGGCAAAAGGGAGGAGAGAAAGGGGTCGGTAGTTAGCAAGAGAATTAGGATAAAGGGTACGTTTTTTAAGTATAGGAGTGACAAGAGCATGCTTGAAGGCCGAGGGGACAATACCCGATGAAAGGGATAGATTGAAGAGGTGGGCAAGATGGGAACAGGCAGAAGGAGAGAGGAAGAGGAGGATGTGGGAGGGGATAGAGTCAGGTGGGGAGAGGGTAAGGGGAGAGGAATGGATGAGGCCCATGACTTCCTCACCAGATACATGGGAGAAGGATGTCAGAGTTGGTAAGGGAGGGAGGAGGTATAGTGATGGAGAGGAAGTGGTAAGTTGCAGGTGGCCTGGTTGGATGTGATGTCCTGACATATGGAGAAAATTTGGGATGTAAAGTAAGTGGCAAAGTCAAGAGCAGAGAGTGAGGAGCGGAGGGGAGGAGAAGGTGGGCAGAGGAGGGAGTTGACAGTGGCAAAGATGCGCCAGGGTTTTTTAGACTGGGAGAAGATAAGGTTCTTGAAGTATGACTGTTTAGCAAAAGAAAGGGAAGCAATGAAGGATGAAAGCATAGGTTTGAAATGGAGGAAGTCTGCCTTCCTGGAGAGTGATTTCCTCCAATGTCGTTCAGCAGTACGTGAGCATTTTTGCAGGTATCTGGTGCATTTGGTGTGTCAGGGTTGGGGTGTTCATTTGCAAGGGTGAATAGTGGTTGGTGGGGCAACAGAATCAAGAGCAGAAGTGAGTGAAGCATTATATAGGGAAGTGGCCTGTTCAGGACATGAGAGAGAGATAATATGAGAGAGAAGTGAGTCAAAGAGGGAGGATAGGGTGGTGGTGTCAATGGCCTCAATGTTATGCTTGATGGTTGTAGTTTTGGGAGGTGGAGATGGAGAGGCAGTGAGGCATAAGTTAAAAAAGAGAAGGTGATGGTCAGAGAGGGGGAAAGTGAAGTTGGAGAAATCAGAAATATTACAACGATACTTGAAGACCAGATCAAGTGAACTTCCATTTACAGGGGAGGGTGAGGAGATCCACTGGGAGAGACCAAGAGAAGATGTCAGATTAAGGAGTTTTGATGCAGAGGTTTCTGTGGGAGTGTTGATAGGAATGTTGAAGTCGCCTAAGGTAATAGAAGGAATATTAGAAGAAAGGAAGTGCGGAATCCAGCAAGCGAAGTTGTCAAGGAATTTTGGCTTAAAATGTAGAGAATGTAAGAGATGGTTCTGGGGGTAAGAGTCTTCTTACTCTTCACCCCTCTCCTCCTCTAAAACCCCCATCTCCTCCTCTACAGCCCCGCTTTCCTCCTGTACAACCCCCTCTCCTCCTCTAACCCCTGTCTCTCCCTCTACAACACCCCCCAGCTCTCCAGGGCACTTTAGTTGGAGAATGCAGGTACTTGCGACAACATACCTGAGCACTGACATTCTGAAACATAACAGTGCACTATTCATAGCATGCTAAATTAAATCGTCCCTTAGGAGCATTGTAGTGACAATGGGCGGCCCCTTTCAAAATGTTGCTACGGGCCCCCCATTGAGTTCTAGTTATGCCCCTGCATATTAAGATAAATAGAAAAAAATGAAATGACTATACATTAATGTGGCACACTTCCATTAAAATGTTTACTTTATTAAATATATTTTAAAATATAAAATTTTACTTTGAAACATTCAGCGATTTAGATAAAATTAAAAATAAATAACATCAGAAAAAAGTGGTTCATAAATATTTTGTTATATCATTCCCAACTTCATGCCATAAGACTAACAATAATAAGAATAATAAGAATATTAATAATTATATATTTATATAATGTTCTTTCTCCAACAGGTATCAAGCTGCATAACTGTTTGTGGCAAAATATGTAACAGACATTATTGTTTGTATAACACAATGCGTAAATATACCCTTGCTCCAGGCCCCATGTTACCTAGCTGCACCTCTACATAAATGAGTGTCTTGCAATTGATAAAATATTCACTTTTATGTGTATACTTAACCTCTTGAGTGTCCTGCCCCAGCAAAACCCACCACAGATCACAGGAGCCCCCCCCCCACTCACCTCTGCTCCGGCATTAGTACGGAGCTTCCCTGACGCCTGTCAGTCATCACTGACCACACAGGCGGCAGGCTCGGGGATGTTTCGTGGCAGCTCAGGAGGACTCAGGCGCCTGAACTCTCCCGAGTCCCCCCCGAGCCGCCCTGATCATCCCCGAGCCTGCCGCCTACGTCACTGCAGGAAACTGCATGGTGGCTGCGGAAGAAGGGGTCAGGGGAGCCTACACCGGAGCAAAGGTAATGTGGGGGGGTTGTGACCGGGGGGGGGGGGAACTAGAGGTGGTGCGCCAGAGATGCACACCCGGACACCACTGGCACGCACCTGTTACACATTAGTGGTATGCCCAGAAATTTTCCGGGACAGCCCGTTGCGGCAGCACGCCTGAGCCCAGAAAATTTCCAGGCATACCACTCAAGGGGTTAATGAATGGCAGATTTTGAAACTGCCTACATGTCTGCCTGAAGAGTTTAAAACAGCAATACTACACTATATAATTCTGTGAAATGCATCCCTTTAGTAAATAGACCTGTTTCAAGTAAAGTAATCCCAGTGAATAGTTAACAGACTGTAATGTTCCATTATATTATATAGTATGAATAACATTTACAACCACATTTTATTACTTAGATTTCAGTGCATAGTAAAACTTTCCATCTGCTTTGCTGCGGTTGAAGTGTTTAATGTTATGCATGTATACAAAGCTTGTCTGTGCTTCATCCCTATGAAAATAAAGGGTATGCGCTCATTCACAAATCTGTTTTGAATTCAGATTATAATGAAAAAGTCTGAAAACAGAAGTTACTGTAAATGTGGCTAATTTCTGATTAGGGAAAATGTGGAGACACAACATATTTATTCTGTGCTAATATGCTTAATTTGTCTACATTCAGCTATGCAAATATATTTGAACAGAATCAGCCACATGATTGCAAATATCCCAGTGTGAATGAGGCATCCTAATTGTCCTAAATATCTCTTCATAAAGACTATGGAACTAAATCAGAGTTGGTACAGTAGCAAAGTACAGAAAATGCAAGTAACTGTACTTCAAAAAAACCACAATGCACTGCAGGTGGATCAGACTTAAAGTGGGCAGGTGCAGGTGATTTACATAATCATCCATTCACAGGCGGGGAGAAATCATTTGATGGTTGCCGACCATCTAATGATTTCTCCCGAGCACGCAGTTCAGAGTGACCTGTATAGTCACGCTAAACTGCGGGTGCTCTATGCAAGGACAGGGCGGGCAGCTGACTTCTGGTGATGTCAGCTGCCCGCCCCCTGCATGTCCGTCATGGCCTCATTAGCCTGGGAACGCCCAGCATTCTCATGGGAACGCCCATGGAATGCTGGGCATTCCCATATGCTAATGGGGCTGCCTGGCGCCCCCCCCCCCCCACATTCTCTGCCGCCCCCTCAGCGTGTAGGGTGTGTGCACCCGGCGAACCAAAAGTTCACCGTGGGTGCACACACCATGTGTCTGCACATGTGCACAAACGCGCATGCGCAGGCAAAAACCATCGGTCCTATGTGCGAACACGTAGAGGACCAAAGTAATCAAAATAAGGTCCATAGTGTGCACTATCCTGCAAATATAAGATGTCTTAAAGGGATATTGCACATATTTGCGCACTGTACGCAAAGGAGCATCAATCACATATTGTAGATCGTAGGGTTACAATAGAGAAGGCAACAATGCACACCAAGAGATGGAGATATATTGAGCCAACATCAAAATGCCCAAAATACACTCTTATCTTATGGGGAAAAGACACTTATATTACATAAAAATCTGGGCTGAGCAAATCATGGACGGTATCTAGAATCACCTGTTATACATGTTCAACTATTTAAATGCAAATGAAACATTCTGTAATTTATTTATTTATTTACAGTTTCTTATATAGCTCAGAATATTCCGTTGCACTTTACTATTGGAAACAACAATGAAACAACAATGATTAAACAAACTGCTAGAAACAAACCGACATAGAGTTAGGAGGGCCCAGCTTACAATCTATAGAAAATGTGAATGTATGTGAAAACGTTTGGAGGTAATTCTATTGTTAATTGAACGTAACTAAATGGCACCCTCCAGTGCAATTCAATTGTTGCTCTGTTTGGGTGCGCATGCAGCTGAAGGGGACACATTTCAGCTCACAGCCTCCTGAGGATATTTATCTTTTATGGATCATGGGACTACACTCAGATAAACTAAGGAAGTTCAGTGAGCAGCATAATTGTGTTTCTGTTATTCTTGTTTTGTACTCATCATTGAGCCTTGTAAGATCAAGGATTTGTGAAGTTCCTGGCATCATTGAGACAGTATTACTGGACATCTGAGGGCATGATATACAATATGTGAAAGTTTCCCTTCTAAAATGTGTTTTTTAATGATAAGACTAAGAAGGAAATGCAAGATCAAAGAACTATTCTGCCATCACTGCAGTTTTCATGTAAATATATCTAAAAGGGTACAAGTTAATTACAAAAAAAAGTACACAGTAAAGAACAATTGCATAATTCAGAAAGCAAAATGGCAAAAAGCAATTAAGTACATTTTATAGTGCACAAAAATTTGGAACAGTGAAGGAAAATTGGTTTGAAATTATCTGGGTATTCACAAAAGCATCAATATATCAGATAAAATATGATTGTTAATTGTGCAAATTACTTTTTTTTGTCCTTATATTTTATTTGATATAAAAAAAATTGAGAAATTGTAATTTTCTAAGAAGTGAATTCATCTCATGCTGAAGGCATGGCAATTCATTTCAAATGAGTACTAGTAGGCAGTGAATAACACTTTGATATAGTGACAGATTTAAGATAAAAAGCTTTTACACCAAAAAATTATAAAAGGCTTCACACTAATGCTCTAGTCAATAAGGCATTAAAGTTAATATTTTTTACTCTCAAGTAGGCACATTACTTATCATAACAGCATTTCTCACTTTAAGACCAACATGAATCACCCTATTATGGCAAGGTGGCTTTTACAGTAACATCTACATGTATTACTTTGTACTTTTACTTATTAAAGTCAATACAGTATATTTGTTTTCAAAAGCACTAATTAGCAATTCAGCTTTGTATGCTGTAAAAAATAAGATTTTATTGATTTTTTTTATTCCATGTTTTATGCTATAGATTTATTTAAACCAATATCTATTAAGCAATTTCCTGTCATTTGTATTTCAATTATTATTATTATTATTATTATTATTATTATTATTATTATTATTATTATTATCCTTTATTTATATGGCCACAAACAGTGCCCAATTACAGTTGAATACAGTAGATGACAAGTACACGGTACATAAATATAGCTGCATCAGCAAAGGACATCAGCAGAGGACACTGGAATAAGTATCAATGTGGCCGAAATCTATAGGATTTAGTGCAATCAAATATGGTTTAACCCCTTCCTGACAGAGCCAGTTTTTGCGTTCCTGACAGAGCCCTTTTTTTCAAATCTGACATGTCTCACTTAAGTGGGGATAACTTTTTTTTGCTTTTACTTATCCCAGTGATTTTGAGATTGTTTTTTCGTGACACATTGTACTTCAAATTAGTGGTAAATTTGGGTCAATACAGTCTGTGTTTTTTTGTGAAAAATACCAAAATGTCGTAAAAAAATGGAAAATTTAGCAATTTGCAAAATGTTAAATTTTCTGCTTGTGAGACAAATAATCATACCACTCAAAATAGTTAATAACTAACATAGACCATATGTCTACTTTATGTTGACATCATTATTTCAACTTCCTTTTAATTTTTTTGGACACTAGGAGGCTTACAATATGAATAGCAAATTCTCAAATTTTCAAGAAAATTTCAAACACTGATTTTTTTAGGGACCAGTTCAGTTCTGATGTGACTTTGAGGGACTTGTATGTGAGACACCCCCATAAATGATACCATTTCAAAAACTGCACCCCTCACAGTATTCAAAACAGCATTTTGGAAGTTTGTTAACCCTTTAGGTGTTTCACAGGAATTAAAACAAAGTGTAGGTGAAATTTCAAAATTTCATTTTTTTTGCAGATTTGCAATTTGAATACATTTTTCTAAGGAACACAGTACATTTTACTAGAGAAATGTGACTAAAAATTGATTCCCCCAATTCTTTTGTTTTTATAAATATCCTATATGTGGCCCTAGTGTGCACGTTGACCAAACCACAGGCTTCATAATAGAAGGAGCACCTACTTGATTTTGGAGCTTCCTTTTTATGAGATTATTTTTTAGGCACCATGTAGGTTTCTAGGCACCATAAGATGCTAAAAGTTAGGAACCCCCCCACAAGTGACCCCATTTTGCAAACTACACCCCTCAGGGAATTCATCTAGGGGTATAGTGTACATTTCAAACCCCCAGGGGTTTCACCAATTTTGATACAAGTAGGCAGTGAAAATGAAAAATTACATTTTTTTACACAAAAATGCAGTTCTGGCTCAAAATTTTTCATTTTCAGAAGGTATGAAGGAGAAAAAGCACCCCAAAATATGTGCCCCAATTTCTCCCGAGTACGTCAATGCCTCACATGTGACCAAAAAATACCAGTTGGGTGCATGGCAGGACTCAGAAGGGAAGGAGTGATTTTTGGATTTTGCAGCTCAGATTCTGGTGGAATTTTGGTGGGTGCTATGTCACATTAGCAAGACCCCCCAAGCACCAATACAGTGGAACCCCCCCACAAGTGACCCCATTTTGCAAACTACACCCCTCAGGGAAATCATCTAGGGGTATAGTGTACATTTCAAACCCCCAGGGGTTTCACCAATTTTGATACAAGTGGGCAGTGAAAATGAAAAATTACATTGTTTTACACAAAAATGCAGTTCTGGCTCAAAATTTTTCATTTTCAGAAGGTATGAAGGAGAAAAAGCACCCCAAAATCTGTGCCCCAATTTCTCCCGAGTACGGCAATGCCTCACATATGACCAAAAAATACCAGTTGGGTGCATGGCAGGACTCAGAAGGGAAGGAGTGATTTTTGGATTTTGCAGCACAGATTTTGGTGGAATGAATGGTGGGTGCTATGTTGCACCAATACAGTGGAACCCCCCCACAAGTCACCCCATTTTGCAAAGTACACCCCTCAGGGAATTCATCTAGGGGTATAGTGTACATTTCAAACCCCCAGGGGTTTCACCAATTTTGATACAAGTGGGCAGTGAAAATGAAAAATTACATTTTTTTACACAAAAATGCAGTTCTGGCTCAAAATTTTTCATTTTCAGAAGGTATGAAGGAGAAAAAGCACCCCAAAATATGTGCCCCAATTTCTCCCGAGTACGGCAATGCCTCACATGTGACCAAAAAATACCAGTTGGGTGCATGGCAGGACTCAGAAGGGAAGGAGTGATTTTTGGATTTTGCAGCTCAGATTCTGGTGGAATTTTGGTGGGTGCTATGTCGCATTAGCAAGACCCCCCAAGCACCAATACAGTGGAACCCCCCCACAAGTGACCCCATTTTGCAAACTACACCCCTCAGGGAATTCATCTAGGGGTATAGTGTACATTTCAAACCCCCAGGGGTTTCACCAATTTTGATACAACTGGGCAGTGAAAATGAAAAATTACATTTTTTTACACAAAAATGCAGTTCCGGCTCAAAATTTTTCATTTTCAGAAGGTATGAAGGAGAAAAAGCACCCCAAAATCTGTGCCCCAATTTCTCCCGAGTACGGCAATGCCTCACATGTGACCAAAAAATACCAGTTGGGTGCATGGCAGGACTCAGAAGGGATGGAGTGATTTTTGGATTTTGCAGCACAGATTTTGGTGGAATGAATGGTGGGTGCTATGTTGCACCAATACAGTGGAACCCCCCCACAAGTCACCCCATTTTGCAAAGTACACCCCTCAGGGAATTCATCTAGGGGTATAGTGTACATTTCAAACCCCCAGGGGTTTCACCAATTTTGATACAAGTGGGCAGTGAAAATGAAAAATTACATTTTTTTACACAAAAATGCAGTTCTGGCTCAAAATTTTTCATTTTCAGAAGGTATGAAGGAGAAAAAGCACCCCAAAATATGTGCCCCAATTTCTCCCGAGTACGGCAATGCCTCACATGTGACCAAAAAATACCAGTTGGGTGCATGGCAGGACTCAGAAGGGAAGGAGTGATTTTTGGATTTTGCAGCTCAGATTCTGGTGGAATTTTGGTGGGTGCTATGTCGCATTAGCAAGACCCCCCAAGCACCAATACAGTGGAACCCCCCCACAAATGACCCCATTTTGCAAACTACACCCCTCAGGGAATTCATCTAGGGGTATAGTGTACATTTCAAACCCCCAGGGGTTTCACCAATTTTGATACAACTGGGCAGTGAAAATGAAAAATTACATTTTTTTACACAAAAATGCAGTTCTAGCTCAAAATTTTTCATTTTCAGAAGGTATGAAGGAGAAAAAGCACCCCAAAATCTGTGCCCCAATTTCTCCCGAGTACGGCAATGCCTCACATGTGACCAAAAAATACCAGTTGGGTGCATGGCAGGACTCAGAAGGGAAGGAGTGATTTTTGGATTTTGCAGCTCAGATTCTGGTGGAATTTTGGTGGGTGCTATGTCGCATTAGCAAGACCCCCCAAGCACCAATACAGTGGAACCCCCCCACAATTGACCCCATTTTGCAAACTACACCCCTCAGGGAATTCATCTAGGGGTATAGTGTACATTTCAAACCCCCAGGGGTTTCACCAATTTTGATACAAGTGGGCAGTGAAAATGAAAAATTACATTTTTTTACACAAAAATGCAGTTCTGGCTCAAAATTTTTCATTTTCAGAAGGTATGAAGGAGAAAAAGCACCCCAAAATCTGTGCCCCAATTTCTCCCGAGTACGGCAATGCCTCACATGTGACCAAAAAATACCAGTTGGGTGCATGGCAGGACTCAGAAGGGAAGGAGTGATTTTTGGATTTTGCAGCACAGATTTTGGTGGAATGAATGGTGGGTGCTATGTTGCACCAATACAGTGGAACCCCCCCACAAGTGACCCCATTTTGCAAACTACACCCCTCAGGGAATTCATCTAGGGGTATAGTGTACATTTCAAACCCCCAGGGGTTTCACCAATTTTGATACAAGTGGGCAGTGAAAATGAAAAATTACATTTTTTTACACAAAAATGCAGTTCTGGCTCAAAATTTTTCATTTTCAGAAGGTATGAAGGAGAAAAAGCACCCCAAAATCTGTGCCCCAATTTCTCCCGAGTACGGCAATGCCTCACATGTGACCAAAAAATACCAGTTGGGTGCATGGCAGGACTCAGAAGGGAAGGAGTGATTTTTGGATTTTGCAGCACAGATTTTGGTTGAATGAATGGTGGGTGCTATGTTGCACCAATACAGTGGAACCCCCCCACAAGTCACCCCATTTTGCAAACTACACCCCTCAGGGAATTCATCTAGGGGTATAGTGTACATTTCAAACCCCCAGGGGTTTCACCAATTTTGATACAACTGGGCAGTGAAAATGAAAAATTACATTTTTTTACACAAAAATGCAGTTCTAGCTCAAAATTTTTCATTTTCAGAAGGTATGAAGGAGAAAAAGCACCCCAAAATCTGTGCCCCAATTTCTCCCGAGTACGGCAATGCCTCACATGTGACCAAAAAATACCAGTTGGGTGCATGGCAGGACTCAGAAGGGAAGGAGTGATTTTTGGATTTTGCAGCTCAGATTCTGGTGGAATTTTGGTGGGTGCTATGTCGCATTAGCAAGACCCCCCAAGCACCAATACAGTGGAACCCCCCCACAATTGACCCCATTTTGCAAACTACACCCCTCAGGGAATTCATCTAGGGGTATAGTGTACATTTCAAACCCCCAGGGGTTTCACCAATTTTGATACAAGTGGGCAGTGAAAATGAAAAATTACATTTTTTTACACAAAAATGCAGTTCTGGCTCAAAATTTTTCATTTTCAGAAGGTATGAAGGAGAAAAAGCACCCCAAAATCTGTGCCCCAATTTCTCCCGAGTACGGCAATGCCTCACATGTGACCAAAAAATACCAGTTGGGTGCATGGCAGGACTCAGAAGGGAAGGAGTGATTTTTGGATTTTGCAGCACAGATTTTGGTGGAATGAATGGTGGGTGCTATGTTGCACCAATACAGTGGAACCCCCCCACAAGTGACCCCATTTTGCAAACTACACCCCTCAGGGAATTCATCTAGGGGTATAGTGTACATTTCAAACCCCCAGGGGTTTCACCAATTTTGATACAAGTGGGCAGTGAAAATGAAAAATTACATTTTTTTACACAAAAATGCAGTTCTGGCTCAAAATTTTTCATTTTCAGAAGGTATGAAGGAGAAAAAGCACCCCAAAATCTGTGCCCCAATTTCTCCCGAGTACGGCAATGCCTCACATGTGACCAAAAAATACCAGTTGGGTGCATGGCAGGACTCAGAAGGGAAGGAGTGATTTTTGGATTTTGCAGCACAGATTTTGGTTGAATGAATGGTGGGTGCTATGTTGCACCAATACAGTGGAACCCCCCCACAAGTCACCCCATTTTGCAAACTACACCCCTCAGGGAATTGATCTAGGGGTATAGTGTACATTTCAAACCCCCAGGGGTTTCACCAATTTTGATACAAGTGGGCAGTGAAAATGAAAAATTACATTTTTTTACACAAAAATGCAGTTCTGGCTCAAAATTTTTCATTTTCAGAAGGAATGAAGGAGACAAAGCACCCCAAAATGTGCCCCAATTGCTCCCGAGTACGGCAATGCCTCATGTGTGACCAAAAAGTGGCAGGACTCAGAAGGGAAGGAGTGATATTTGGATTTTGCAGCACAAATTCTGGTGGAATGATGGTGGGTGCTATGTCGCATTAGCAAGACCCCCAAAGCACCAATACAGTGGAACCCCCCCACAAGTGACCCCATTTTGCAAACTACACCCCTCAGGGAATTCATCTAGGGGTATAGTGTACATTTCAAACCCCCAGGGGTTTCACCAATTTTGATACAAGTGGGCAGTGAAAATGAAAAATTACATTTTTTTACACAAAAATGCAGTTCTGGCTCAAAATTTTTCATTTTCAGAAGGTATGAAGGAGAAAAAGCACCCCAAAATCTGTGCCCCAATTTCTCCCGAGTATGGCAATGCCTCATATGTGACCAAAAAATACCAGTTGGGTGCATGGCAGGACTCAGAAGGGAAGGAGTGATTTTTGGATTTTGCAGCTCAGATTCTGGTGGAATTTTGGTGGGTGCTATGTGGCATTAGCAAGACCCCCGAAGCACGGTGAAATGATGAACCTAATAATCCATAGATGTGTGGTATATTTTAAAACACTCCTTTATACATAGGCCGGGTTTGTCGGGGCAAGTTTCACAGTGGAAAATAGTTTCCTTTCTTATTCCCTTTTTATAGCAAACTTTGCACCTTTTTTGTGTCCTGCCCTTTCTTGCAGTGGAGGGGATTTCGTTCGGAAAATGCTGCCCTGGTACAATACGGGGCCAGTACTAGAAGTACTGGGGCCCTCTGCCTGCTGGTTCCCAAATACTAGGCCCTTTATGACTTCCTCTTGAAAGTGCATAAATGTCCCCCTCTGGCCGGTAGAACGGAATAGCACGTAAGCGTTATACAGTGCCATCTGGATGATATACACGGCCAGCTTCTTGTACCAGATTTTTGTTTTCCGCAGGGCACTGTACGGCTTCAGTACCTGATCTGAAAGATCCACTCCGCCCATGTACCTATTGTAATCCAGGATACAATTAGGTTTTGAGGTGTGGGTACTGGTACCTCGTACAGGGACGGAGGTGGTACTGTCTCCGTGAATTGTTGTCAGTATAAGGACATCCCTCTTGTCCTTATATTTGACCAACAACATATTTTCGGTGCATATTCCCCTGCTTTCACCCCTTCTCATTACTTGGGCAATGTGCGTTTTTGGGAGGCCTCTTTGGTTCTTGCGCACAGTACCGCAAGCTGCTGTACCTCTTGAACCAAGGGCCTTAAACAGGGGGATGCTAGTGTAAAAGTTATCCACATAGAGGTGATAACCTTTATCCAGGAAGGGGTGCACTAAATCCCAGACAATTTTTCCACTAACACCTACGAGGGAGGGGGGGCATTCTGGCGGTTCAATTCTTGAATCCTTCCCTTCATATACCCTAAACCTGTGAGTGTACCCTGAGGTGCTTTCACACAGCTTATACATTTTTATGCCATACCTTGCCCTCTTACTGGGAAGGTACTGGCGGAATTTAACCCTTCCTTTAAAATGTATAAGGGACTCGTCTATGCAAATGAATTTATCTGGGATGTACATCTCTTCAAATTTGGCACTGAAATGATCAATGACCGGCCTGACTTTGAATAACCTGTCAAAGGTGGGATCATCTCTGGGTGGGCATTGTGCATTATCGTTGTAATGCAAAAATTTAAGGATCGTCTCAAATCGAGCCCGGGGCATGGCCATACGGTAAAATGGGGTGCTGTACAGAACATCTGTACTCCAATATTGCCTAATTTCTGCCTTTTTTACTATGCCCATATGAAACACCAGACCCCAAAACGTCATCATCTCTACTGCATCTACAGGGGTCCACCTAGCAAATGATGACGTGGGGTTTTGAGCAATAAACTGCTGGGCATATAAATTAGTTTGGTCCACCATTAAATTTATAAAATCATCAGAGAAAAATAATTTGAAAAAGTCAATTTCTCTGAGACCTGTGGAATCAAATTGGATTCCTGGCATGGCCAAAAACTCAGGAACCTGGGGCTCAAAATTGTCTGGTGGTGGGGTCCATACGAGATCAATTATTGGGGGGGGGTCTCAGCTGCTCTACGGGGGCGTCTTTGAGGGGGTCCCTCATCACCAGAGGAGGAAGAGGAGCTTAAGGCGAATCCTTCAAATTCCCCGCTTGCATCACTGGCTGTGTCAGAGTCAGAAGCAAGCATGGCATATGCCTCCTCCACTGAATACATTCTTCTGGATGACTGGGATGACATTTGGGATGACATTTGGGATGCCATTTTTATTTTTGTGTTACTGGTAGTGAAATGTTTCAACACGTGTATAGTGTAGGGGGGGGGGTACAAACTTTATTTCAACCAGGGGGGTATGTAGTGTGTAGTGTGTATGTAGTGCAGAAAACAAAAAATACTTTATACAAAAAAAAAAAATGAAGGGGTTTAAAAAAAAAAAAAAATTGAAGGGGTTAAAAAAAAAAAAAAAAAGGTCCTGCGCCAAAAATTGAGCACAGATGTTGGTCAGTAACGTCCGTCACTGAACAGCGCTCAAAGGCAACAGGAATTTGATCAAAAAAAAAAAAATAGATCAACCCTGTGCCGAAAAAGATGATCAGTGATGTACGTCACTGATCAGCGCACAGCGGCCACAGGACACCCCCAAAATCACAGTGTGTGTAAAAAAAAAATAAAAAAAAGACCCCACAGCACACACAAAAAAAAAAAAGGTGATCAGTGATGCGACACTGATTACCAGTGAGGGGCAGCAGGTGCACAACCTTTGGTGCAACTGACAGTGCAACTGGCAGGTATATATAAAAAAAAAAAAACCTCTGCACCCCTAAAAAGTTGCTGATCACCTCAGATATAGTGATCAGCACAAAAGGCGGGGTCAGCAGACACAAAATTTAGCACTCTCTATCACTCTCTGTCACTATCTCTCTCTATCTCTCTCTATCTCTCTCTATCTCACTATCTATCACTCTATGACACTGCAGCAGCAGCACTGACAGTTATATATATGAAAAATAACCCCTGCACCCCCAAAAAGTTGCTGGGGGTGCACAAAAGGGGGGCAGCAGACAAAATATAGCAGTCTCTATCACTCTCTGTCACTATCTCTCTCTATCTCTCTATCTCTCACTATCTATCACTCTATGACACTGCAGCAGGTATATATATATATATAAAAAATACCCTGCGCCCCCAAAAAGTTGCTGATCAGTTAATTTATACTGATCAGCACAAAAGGGGGGGCAGCAGTCAGTTATATAAAAAAATATATAGCACGATCTGTCACTATCTCTCTATCTCTCTCTCTCTATCTCTCTCTATCTCTCTATCTATAACTCTATTACACTGCAGCAGCACAAAATATAGCACTCTCTGTCACTAGGCCTCTCTATCTCTCTCTCTCTATCTCTCTCTCTCTCTCTAACTCGATGACACTGCAGCAGCACAACACAGCACAACACAGCACAGGATGTCACAAGATGAAGCAAGATCCCAAGCAGTGATCAGGTAAGTATTGAGCAAGGTTCTGGTCAGTAAATGGCGACAGCTGGGCACGGTGACCGCACTGCACGCTATTCCAGACCGGAATGGCGTCTGCAGTGTAGTCCCCGTTAGTTTAAACCCCCCTCCATGGCTGTGATTGGTCCGTCGGTCCGACGGACCAATCACGGCCTTTGGGGGCGGGCGGGGTGAGGTGGGGTGACACCAGTGTCACCCTTACACCCCGCGGTGATTGGTGCTGTACTTTACAGCACCAATCACCTCCGATCCCGTGTCACCGGCGAACGTTATTCGCCGGTGACACAGAAAACGCTGTAATTGGCTGTTCACACTGAACAGCCAATCACAGCGATCGCCGACGGGGGGGCGGCATCGCAGCCCCCCCTGGGCATGCAGGGACATGTCTGCTGTCAGGGACAGCAGACATCGTCCCTCTGTCACTGCGTCTCTAGACGCAGTGACAGTTAGAAGCCATGACGTATATATACGTCATGTGTCGGGAAGTACTTCCCGGCCATGACGTATATATACGTCAAATGTCGGGAAGGGGTTAAGTAAGAGAAGGAAAAACACATGAGGGAAGAGGGCCCTGCTCGTGAGAGCTTACATTATTAACTCATTACAAACTATACATTTTAAATGTTATATTAAGAGTTTATCCACATGTCTGTAAAATATCAACTGATGTCCTAGTGAGTATTAATCATTTGTTTTTAAAAGTTTTCAATATAGATTGCAAAATTGTAGAATACAGATGGAGCAGCTCTCAAAGGAGCTGCTCCCGGAGATAGAATCGCCAATCGCCGCCCTGCACCATCTGCCACCTTCCGAAAGTAGGGTGCGGGTGCACAGGAGATGCTTACACATCCCATTCTGTTGGAGCCCTCCGCCTGCTCTCGGCAGCTCCCCCGCAGCCCCAACTTACTGCCCACACTTCTGCCCATCTCTCTGAAGCGGAGACGGGCAGGGAAGCCGCTCCTCACCACCCCCTGCTGACGGGGACGCGCAAGTGTGTGAGACGCTCGTGCATCCCTGTCAGGTGGAGTTCCTGTCCGCCAACCTGCATCAGCTCAGGACATTTGGTGATCCTGCAGGCTAAACAAAGAATTTTATGTCACAGTTTCTTTGTTTACTGTATATGTTCTTGGGGTCTTGGTGAAGGCCCATTCTGATCACGGGCAGCAGTCTACGTGTTTTTTACGCATTGTTTTAACTTTTTTCAAAAATGATCTTGCAGGCTGGCTGACAGGCGCTCCATCTGTATATTAGTTTCAATGATTTAGAGTTATTAGGGAATCTGAAAAGGTAATTCTGGAAAGAAACATCTTACAACACATTTTAACAAAATTATATTTGATATCTTACTGAACAAAAATTATTTATAGTATAATCAACATAACATTCAGTAATATTAGTAGAACACACTTATACTACATATTATTATGATGATGATTATTATTATAATAATACCAAAATGTAACTATTAGTCTAATATGATTTGTTCTTTATTTTTTTTTTTTCTGTTCTAGTTGTTAAATAATACTTGCCTAATTTTGAAAACTAATTTCAGGAAGATTATAGTTGGTAGTAGAATTTTGCACAGCGCCCCATTGAGAGGATGTGTCGTTCTCCTCCCAAAGGGTGTGTCTAGTTCCATATATGGAGAGATTGTGAAAAGAGATTGTGAACGTGGCACCTAGAAGTGTGGGTGTGTACTATTACATCTGAGAGGAATCGTTTAAAACAACTTATATCCAAATGTAGATGAGCCCCAAATCAGTTAGTAAGAGCTACTATACTTGCTAAAGTGCTGGGAAATGGCGCTGATGATTCAGTGTAAATGTATAAATCTTTCATTCCCTTTTTCCTAAAAAATTTAACAGTGTAATGTGGGCTAGGTGACATGAGGGAGATAGCTAGACTAATGAGGGAGAGAGGGAACTGCTGTTATAACAGGCATAGGCGAATCTAGGGGGTGGTCCGGGGGTGCACAGGACTACCATTAGTAGCTGAGGGATGGGGCTTTCCAATGAGCCCAGCCCCGTGTCTCTAGCCCCCTGGGAACCAGAGATACTGCCAGGCAAAACTGGAACATTTTCCCTATAGGATAACATGGGACCCACTAATTCCAACCCCCACCCAGTTCAACAGCTGCCAGTTCCCCCTTCGGCATCACTGAAGCTCGAGGTTGATCTCAGTCGAACCAAAATTGCTGGGCCTTCAATCTGATACCAGGCTGGATCCATATGGGTTAATTGGTTACAGGGATATTTAGGTTAAACCGTTGTTTTTTTTTTCATTTCTTAAATGTAATTTCATGACTGTTTATGTTCTTTGAAGGCAGATTTCTATGGAACCAAACAGCCCAGTTTCACGTGACCAAAATCATTCAAAGCCAACTCAAAAGTTCTTCAATATGATACTGGTCTCATGTAAATGGGTCAGTTGGTTCTGAAGATATAGCTGGTTGGTTAAAGGGGGGTAGGGAGAGGGGAGTGGTTGTCTCTTCCCCTCACACCAGAAAATGCAGGGACTAGGCTGCTGTATAAGGGGTCAGCCTGGGAATGTCCCTGCATGATCCTGGGACCATATTCCCAGGTAAATCCCTGCATTTTCTGTCGTGAAAGGGGTATTATTTCAAACAGCCGTGACCTGCAGTGCTCTGAATACAGCCGGGCAGCTTCCTGCTCTCTGCCCAGCTGTCAATGACTGTCTCCCCTGCAGCTTCTGCTCCAATTCTTCTCACCGCTTTCACCTCAGCCCGCCCCCCCTTTAATCATGTGGTGCCTGCGCCCAGTGTGCTCCCCCGACGTCACGCACAACAACAGCGCGCACAATATTTCAAATGTCCACTCGGCTAGAGGGGACACCAGGAGGGGAGTGGGAGCGTGCTCTGTGCTGCGCTCTGCTCCTCTACCCATAGATGCAGATGCACCGCTCTCCATCTCTCCCTGCAGCAGCAGCGAAGGCTCATATAAAAATTTACAGTAAGTGGCACTTTTGGGGGCATTGCTTATAGGACACTACAAGTGGCGGTATGTGGGGGCATTACGCATAATGTGTGGCTTAATGTGTAAGGGGCATTACGGTGTGCATCATCATGTGGAAGGGGCATTATGTGTGCAGCATCATGTGTAAGGGGCATTATCTGTGCAGCATCATGTGTAAGGGACATTATGTGTGCAGCATCATGTGTAATGGGTACTATGGTGCGCTGCATCATGTGTAATGTGTACTATGGTGTGCGGCATCATGTTTAATTGGTACTATGGTGTGCGGCATCATGTGTAATGGGTACTATGGTGCCATCAAGCAAGAACCCCCTAGCAATGAGCACGTAGGTAAGCAGCACTTATGTGGCAAATATGTAATGGGCATTACGGTTTGTTATATAGTATGTAATGGGCATCATGATGTGTGGCACAATGTGTAATGGGCATTATGGTGTGTGGCCTTATGTGTAATTGGCATTACGGCGTGTGGCTTTATGTGTAATGGGCATTACTGTGTATGGTCTAAAGTGTAATACCACACCCCATTTTGTGATACCATGCCTCCTTCCCATGAGGCCACGCCCCCTTTTGCAGCGCGGCTACGCCACGCAAAGGTCCCCCTGCTGTTATGTCTAGATCTGGGACCACCCATTACCATAATTCTAGATTCGCCTATGATTACAGGGAGTCTCCTGCAGAATGCAGGAGGGTAGGCAACCTTTGTGTTAAATACATAATAGTATTTTTCACAATATTAAAATTAAACCAATGCCAATTGCGTGTATTACAATGCCTTGTTAATACACTACATGTGTGTTGAAATAATTTGTTATATGACAAAACAATGCAATGTTGATATGTTTTTATGAAGCACATATATATGTGTTTTGCAGTGAGGGTGAGACTGCAGTTTTACCCAACATAGAAAGGTCAGATCTGACATATAACTTCAATGAGGTCTATTTAAACCATGCAGCAGTGGGTGCTGGGGTATGGCCTGCACCCGGGTGTCACCCATGTAGGGAGTAAGACCAAAATGAAGACTCTTCTGCAGCGACAGGAGCCAGTTGCCGCCATGTAGTATTCACCATAAGCACTCTGTTCTTGTCACAGATGAAGTGTCGGCAGCACACACAGCCTAGTCCCCAGGGACAGCCAGACCCCCAGGAGTGAGAGAAAAGAGATTCCCAGGAAGCCACGTCTGTTTTGGGTGGCCGAGCCACTGTTGCCTCTGTCTTGTAGTTGTGCTTTAGAGTAGAGCACAAACATTAACAAAACAATACAAAATGTAATAAAAACATATCTGCATCAGAGGTAACATCCAGCCTCAGCACAATTTGCAGTTCATGTAAAATGCGGTATGATGTCATGTCAAAGGAGCTGCATCCACTGTGCAGGCACTAAACCGGCTGTCTGAGTTACAGTGACACAGGCTGCCAGCTTACTTGTGTGTTATGGTCAGAGTGGCCTCTATGTGTGCGCTCTACTTGGCTGTGTAACTTGTGTAATTGTAGATTTGGCCCTGTCTGTTTATATGGGAAACTGATAGTATTTATTTACTTAACAGTATGCAAAATTAGATGCACAGTTTGTTTGAGGACTGTCGCCAGAAAAAAAGAGAATTTTTTTTGGAAAAATATGTGTGCATAATTAATTCTATTTGTAATTCGCTTTCATCATTTTAACTATGGTATTAAAAATATAATTTAATACCTTGCTTTGTTATTAAAAAATCCACATAGATTTAAGTCAAGTTCAATAAATAAAACAGTCCTCAAACCCTTATTTACTGCTTTAACTGTGAAATGAAATATTTGCCATCTGTTGTAGTCCAATTGGAAATAAAATCTTCTTTCTTCCTTGTTTAATCTTGAGCTGTTGTAAATTCAATGATAAAAAAAAAGAAAAGCAACAAACTGATATATAGCGTGTGTTCATTAAACTTGCCCACTTCTAATGATCAAAGCAAGGACTCCTTAAGCATTTTCAATAATTGCAAAAGACAATCAATTAAGAGAGCACACTGAGATGAATAATACTTATTTCAATAATGATATATTCACAAATATAAACATAAAAAAATATAAATATTTAAAAAACAATATTGTATTTAATTAAGACTTTCTGATGTCACACATGTAGAAATATATGTATATATATGTGTGTTGGTGTGTGTGTCCAATTCCCAGCAGTATGCTTTACTTCCCCTATATTAATATCTTGGAGTTTATATGTTGTTACCCCACATATCCAGTGACATATAATTGTTGATCTATGGAGGGGGTAGGGGATTGGACCCCTTCCTTTTATACCACTTTTACACCAGAATCCCGGGTAAGCCTTTTTGGGCTGTTGATGATGAGAACACAAGAAAGGGAACAGGAAACTCCTCAAGTTTTTTTTTGCTTTATTAAGCTGAAAATATGCATTAAATCCTCATACATTTGTAATCTTTATATACAATCTTTTATACATGAAAGATAAAGATGTGTATGAGTAAGAACTTGAAAAAACTTGGAAAATAGACCAATAGTAAAACTTTGTGCCCAAAAAGTTTAACATCCTAGTACACTTTATAAAACAGTGTTTTGTAACATAAAAACATTACCTATATTGCACAGGTTCCGAAAGTCTGTCCACAGCAGACCAAACACACAGGGGGTTATTCTGGTTCACTCGGAAAGGCACAATCACTCTCTAATGGACAAAACCATATGCACCGCAGGTGGGGCTGATGTAACATGTGCAAAGAGAGTTACATTTGGGTTTTTTATTGTTTCTGTGCAGGGTAAATACTGTCTGCTTTAATTTTACACTGCAATATAGATATCAGTTTGAAGTACACCCCTCTCCCAAATCTAACTCTCTCTGCACATGTTACATCAGCCCTAACTGCAGTGCATATGGTTTTGTCAATTAAAGAATGATTGTGCCTTTCCGAGAGAATCAAAATAACCCCCACAGTGCATGTTTTGACATGGACTTTAAGAATCACTGGTATAATAATTCTCCCTATACAGTATGTATATGAAAAACATAACCACATGACTGCTCCTATAGGAAATCACACAGCGATAAATATAAAGAAATAAAGTACAACCATTTAAAAGATTTTCTGAAGAAATTAAGTGCAACCTTTTAGGAAAAAAATTTGAAAAATTTGAGAATTGTAGTTCACCCCTCTAGTGTAATGGTCATATGGGTTTGGGAGGTAGTTAGGGGGCTGTTGGGGAAGTGGCGCTGGCTGCAAGAAAGCATGGTAAAATGTGTGTTCTAAAAAGGACATTTGTCTCTCTTGCTTAGCCATCAATTGAGACATAAATGCTGCTGATTCTGGCTCTCAGCTTCCAATTATTTGTCCATGCGAGCATCCTCCTTTGTTTGGACATCAGAATCCAATTGGCGGAGATATTCCACTATCACAGTTGTCATCGCTTTAGCCACTTGTTCAGACCAGTTAGTCTTTTTTTTGGGGCAGGAACACTGCACAATTATGGGGAAAAAAACTATCACATTAGACACTTCCATGACAACTGATATATTAAAATAGCATTATTGTTTGCATAAATGTGCTAGTGGCCTTCTCCCACCTGCATGCTAGCAACATTCTGCAACAGATATCGGGTGGTTTCCCACCTCC
This sequence comes from Crinia signifera, assembly GCF_055691185.1. Taxonomy (NCBI): domain Eukaryota; kingdom Metazoa; phylum Chordata; class Amphibia; order Anura; family Myobatrachidae; genus Crinia; species Crinia signifera. Next base: position 135,681,974 of record NC_139219.1, read on the forward strand.
AGTTTGTATTTCAGTGATTTTACTATGGGAAATGGGTGTAAATAAAAATTGTCTACTTACAATTAGAGTGTAATGGAGTGCTTTGTTTGGGGAGTGCCGTCTAACTGTTTGCTTCCACAACATTGTTACTTGGACGCTATCAGATTGCATTGACGAATCCATCACGTTATTCTCTGCTGCACCATCATCAGCAAACAGCAGCGGTGATGCGAGGCTTATGTGTGCTGATGCTTAAGTGTCTTCAGAAGCGATGAGAATGGTGTTGACAGCTGGGTAGCTGGGTGTTGACAGCTATTGTTCATATGGCTGCAATGCGGTGCAATGGAGAAGGACAGGGCTACTTGGTTGCAGAGTGCCTTGTTCCCAAAAGCATTGTAACAAAGGTCATAGTGCACCCAATCTGCCCTAGCAGCACTGTTTTCTTGCACTTCAGGTCATGCACTTTGCTGAACTGCTTCCGTAGAGATTTCAATTTATTCACAACCTGTTGTTGCATGTGATGGATTCCTCTGGATTCCAGTATCTCTGCAATATTGAGATACACCACTGCATCCCTAACAGTGCCAGTCATCTGACACTGAATCTCCTCATCTGCCCTGATTTGCAGGAGCTCATGTACCTCCTTATCGGACCAGTTGCTTGAAGCACACATGATGGTGCAGGTCAGGTTTCGGGTCTGTCAAACAGTCAGGCTGAGGGTGAGGCTGTGGGACACACTGCATGGCAGCCAGCATGTGTTGCTGCAGATGAGGCTGTAAACCCAGTGTGTTGCTGTAGTGTAGGGTACAGGCCACAAACATAGAAACATAGAATTTGACGGCAGATAAGAACCACTTGGCCCATCTAGTCTGCCCCTTTTTTTAAACATGTTACCTCAAACCATATTTGATCCTTATTTTTTTTGTAAGGATATCAATATGCTTATCCCAAGCATGTTTAAATTGTACTACTGTATTTGCATCTACCACCTATCTGATGGTAGGCTATTCCACTTATCTACTACTCTTCCTGTGAAGTAATTCTTCCTCACATTTCCCCTGAATCTTCCTCCCTCGAGGTTCAGTGCATGTCCTCGTGTTCTGTTGCTCCTCTTCCTGTTAAGAATGTCTCCCACCTGTACCTTGTTAAAACCCTTGATATATTTGAAAGTTTCTATCATGTCCCCCCTTTCCCTTCTCTGCTCTACAGTATACATATTAAGATCTTTTCGTCTTTCCTGGTACGTTTTGTGATGTAGGCCATGCACCATTTTAGTTGCTCTTCTTTGTACAGTCTCTAATGTATTTATATCCTTCTGGAGATATGGCCTCCAGAACTGAACACAATACTCTAGGTGAGGTCGTACCAATGACCTATACAGTGGCATTATTACTTCTTTCTTTCTACTGCTGATACCTCTCCCTATGCAACCAAGCATCTGACTTGCCTTTTTCATTGCTTTATTACATTGCCTACCTGCTTTTAAGTCCCCTGAAATAGTGACACCTAGATCCCTCTCTTCCTCAGTAGTTTCCATGGTACTTGCTTCCTAGCACGGCCACACCGATTTACATCGGGGTGGTCGTGTCGGAAAAATCGGGTCGATCGCATCGCATGCGATTTGGTCGCATGCGATGCGATCGACGCGACCGACCGACCGATTTTCGACCCGATTTTTTCATTGAATGAAATGTAAATCGGGTCCCTGGGACCCGATTTTACATTGGATTCAATGTAAAATATTCCCACCCCCCCCCCCCCCAAATTTAACGGCGTAAACCCCACCCCACGATAGACGCCAACCCGAAGCGTGGCGAGCGCAGCGAGCCCGCGAGGGGCGGCGGTGCGCGTCCTCCGACCTTTTCATTCCCCTACTATCCACGCCGGCGTGGAGTTGAGAATAGAATAGTGTGGCGAGCGCAGCGAGCCACCGAGCCCGAAGCGTGGCGAGCGCAGCGAGCCCCGCGAGGGGACGCGTATACCTGTGAAGTTATACGCGTCCCCTCGCGGGGCTCACAGCGCTCGCCACTCTTCGGGCTCGGTGGCTCGCTGCGCTCGCCACACTATTCTATTCTCAACTCCACGCCGACGTGGATAGTAGGGGAATGAAAAGGTCGGAGGACGCGCACCGCCGCCCCTCGCGGGCTCGCTGCGCTCGCCACGCTTCGGGTTGGCGTCTATCGTGGGGTGACCACGGGAACATCTATAATGTGAAATGGGTCATATTGGCCCATTTCACATTTTTCACATTTTCTCACGATTTCAATGTTAAAAAATATTTTAACATTGAAGCCTATGGAAAAATCGGGGGCATCGCGTTGGGACCAATGTTAATGGTCCCGACCGACGCGATGCCCCCGATATTTTACCTTTCCCGACACGATTTCAATGTTAAAATATTTTTTAACATTGAAGCCTATGGAAAAATCGGGGGCATCGCGTCGGTCGCGTCGGGACCAATGTTAATGGTCCCGACCGACGCGATGCCCCCGATATTGTGTCCTAGCCGGCAAAATGGACCTGATTTCAAAGGAAATCGGGTCCATCGTGTGGATCGTGTACCTTAACTTAAAGGTACACGATCCATAAGATTGTGGCCGTGCTAGGAAACAAGTACCGTTTCCATTATAGTGCCATTTATACTATATTGAGTCTTTGGATTTCTGAGACCCAAGTGCATGATTTTGCATTTTTGGCATTAAACTGTAGTTGCCATTCTCTTGACCATTTCTCTAATCTACCTAGATCCTCAATCATTTGTTTTACCCCTCCTGGTGTGTCTACCCTGTTGCATACCTTTGTGTCATCTGCAAAAAGGCACATTTTACCCTCAATTCCATTTGCAATATCACCAATAAAGATATTAAAAAGCACCGGTCCAAGTACAGATCCCTGGGGTACTCCACTTGTAACCTTTCCCTCCTTTGACTGTACTCCGTTTACTACCACGCTCTTATCCATTCAACTATCTTACAAACAGCCTGATAACACTGCTTCTGCTCCTTCATATTCTGTCATGTGCTCTGTAAGGGTCTCTGGCAGATGACATCATCTACCAGAGCCACAGAAGCGCCAATCAGCTTTTTGCAACATTCTCCGGGTCAAATAACACAGATAGGTATGATTTACACAGGGGAAGTGGGGACCTTGCAGAGAAAAAGACTGATTAAATCTTTTTGGGGCACTATTTATTGTTAATTATTGTATATGTACAGAGTAAAAATTAACATTTATTAGGTATGCCTTAAAATATAATGTGCTTCAGCTGTCTCCTAAGTTGAGACTCTCTATAATGTAAGACAATTCCTTATCTACAAATAGTACAACATTTTCCCAGTTAGTACTGATTCAATAGATCATAACTTAAATAGATTTATGATCTTTAATAGTTTCCAATTTAGCGATTTACTTCTGAGTTTAAGTAATACCCTATACAAATATTCAGGGTCACCACTGCTTTCATCCAGCCAAGCACTCCCCCCGTCTGACTCCCTCTTGGCACAAATAATTTTTGCTACAAGATAAAAAAAATTATATTCTGTTTAGCCTTGAGAGTTCGGGGCTTGTGTCTTGATACTGTTGTTTGTAGAGAAAGTTTTGTAATGTTTATTCTGATTCCTTCCAACAATGTTGCAGAATAAGCCTCTTGTAGAGCAAACTCTGCAGAAATGTTACAATCTTATTACAGGAGAGAAATAGTAGTTATGCACTTTCTCTTATGCTAGGTCCATTCTGCTTTCCAGTATCATGTGAAAACATCAGATACTGGGTGAGAGTTGGATCCTTCCGTCCTAGGTGCACTAGGGTAAAGATATAAAGTGATGTTAACTCCTGTTGGCCAAAAATAATGCTGCTCAGATTGTCTCTGTTACAATATTGTAGCGCAGAGAATTAAATCGGCTGCTTTGGCCCAGAAGGGTAACACTGAACCACTGTTTAATAGAGGAGTTCAATTAGGTGGCGCACCTCTTATAGGAGAAAGGGATCTGGTGTGTTCACACAGACCCTTATTCTGCTGTCTGGCATTTGCCCTTTGGACATAGAATGGCAGATGAGAGATAGTGGTAGGTGTCACCCAGACAGAAAGACATAGGTAACGGGCTTCTGCTGTTCTGAAAGCAAATGTCAACAGACCCAGGTGACCGCTGGCTTCACTCGCAAATAACAAATAACAGCCAAGCGGGAAACGTATTTGCCGATATATAGAACCCTGCCCAGAAATTCCTATGCATATAATAATGATGTCAGGGGCATAGGGGATTAAATGTATCAGTTTTAAATACAAAACTCTGTACTCTTTACCTAGAACGGCGACCATCGCGACCATCGTGACCATCGCATGCACTAAAAAACGGGTGCAATGCAATGCCGCGATGGCCGCGATTTCCCATAGGGATCAATGTTAAAAGTGTGATTAGACGCGATTTTAGTGTTCAATGGCTCAATGGCCGCGATTTTTCCATAGGAAACAATGTTAAATGGGCCACAGAGCCCAAATAGTCACCCTAAAGTCAGAAATGGCCCCCACAATTGTTAACGCCACCCCACGATCAACGTCAACCCGAAGCGTGGCGAGCGCAGCGAGCCCGCGAGGGGCGGCGGTACGCGTCCTCCGACCTTTTCATACCCCCACTATCCACGTCGGCGTGGAGTTGAGAATAGAATAGTGTGGCGAGCGCAGAGAGCCACCGAGCCCGAAGCGTGGCGAGCGCAGCGAGCCCCGCGAGGGGACACGGATACCTTCACAGGTAAACGCGTCCCTTCGCGGGCTTCACAGGTATCCGCGTCCCCTCGCGGGGCTCGCTGCACTCGCCACGCTTCGGGCTCGGTGGCACGCTGCGCTCGCCACACTATTCTATTCGCAACTCCACGCCTACGTGGATAGTGGGGGTTTGAAAAGGTCGGAGGACGCGTACCGCCGCCCCTCGCGGGCTCGCTGCGCTCGCCACGCTTCGGGTTCACGTTGATCGTGGGGTGGCGTTAAAAATTGTGGGGGCCATTTAAGACTTCAGGGGGACTATTAGGGCTCTGTGGCCCATTTAACATTGTTTCCTATGGAAAAATCGCGGGCATTGAGGCATTTAACACTAAAATCGCATCCAATCACACTTTTAACATTGATCCCTATGGGAAAATCGCGGGCATCGCGTCGCACCCGTTTTTTTAGTGCATGCGATGCCCGCGATTTTTTACCCCCGATGACCGCGATGGACATCGTGGGCGCCGTTCTAGGTAAAGAGTGCCCAAAACTCATCAGGGTGGGAAATGTACTGTATTTGCCGGCATTTAATGATACTTTCCTGCATATCAAACACAAATTGTCTTTTCACCAAGCCCCGGCCCGGACTGGAGTAGCAATAACCTGGGTGACGGCTATGGTGTAAAAGGGGTATTAGTGGTACAATTAATGGATGAAGTCCAATATGATAATTATGTCCAGGATGGTTTTTAAACTCCAATGTAATTAATGTCCCATGAGTTCTTTAATGGATATGTACAGTACTTACGCAGATATCCTCCCATGAGTATATGAGCTGGGGCACACAATAAATCCATAGACTGCAGTGTGTTACTCACATTGGGGAGACTTATGGTGACTCGTCACTGTCTCTCCGGCCGTCAGTACTGCGCTGACCATGGTTACCACCATGGACATTTGATTCAGGACACAATGAAATCTGCTTTTTAACTATACTATCACTGCTGTTGGTAAATCTAATTGTAAATGTATTGGCAGCTAGTCATTTATTCTGAATTAAACTGACATTGCACATAAATGTGATTAGTTAAAAGATAAATTCCCAGCCTATATTCATCATGGTCATACAGCATATTTAGTAAGTCATAGAGTATACTTTAATAATGTAATGTGATAGAATTTGCACCTTATATTTTTGTGAACCAATAACCTTACTAAGCACAACATTTGTTTTATCCATTTCTTGACTTCTCACTTTCTCTATGTGTGTCTATATGTGGGAATTTCTCTGTGACTCAGTATAGTTTCCTTAAGTGGTAAGAAGACAATGTTGTGTTATGTACTAATGGCTCAGCAATAGACTGGAGCTGGCTAGCTATATATGTTAGTTATTCTCGAACTCAGTCCTCAGGACCCCAAACAGTTCATGTGTTCCAGGGGCACAGGTGTATTTATTACTTAATGACACATTTTAAAACATAGGTAGATCAAATTATTTCACTTGTGATTCAGTGAGGAGGTATGGAAATCACAAACTGTTTGGTGCCCTGAGGACCAGATTTGAGTACTTATGGACTATGCCAGAGGTTCCCAGACACAAACCTCAATACACCCCAAGAGTCCAGGTTTTAGGTATGTCCGTGCTTGGTCAGAGTTAATTAGTACCTCAGTCATTTTGATTTAACCATGTGTTAAGAGCCATGGATATACCTGAAACCTGGTTCATTGGGGTTCCTTGAGGACCGCATTTGGGTACCTCTAAACTATGCAATTCAAAATATCTACTGTCGTATATAGTTCCACACTTTAAAATGGTATGTGATCATTTCTTGTCCCTGAACTCTGAAGTCAATAATATATTTTTCTTTTTTGCAGATGGAGACCCGAAAACGTCTTGCAAAAATCGTCCTTGTATTTGTTGGCTGCTTTGCACTCTGTTGGTTTCCAAACCATGTGTTATATATGTACCGTTCCTTTAACTACAATGAAATTGATCCTTCTTTGGGACATATGATTATCACCTTAGTAGCCCGTGTCTTGAGTTTTTCAAATTCATGTGTAAATCCTTTTGCACTTTATTTGCTCAGTGAGAGTTTTAGAAGACACTTTAACAGCCAGCTTTTCTGTCGGAGAAAGAAGCGTCATGAGAGGTCTACCAGTTACTTACTTAATTCATCTGCGATTCGAATGACTTCTCTGAAGAGCAATGTTAAAAATACAGTGACCAGCACTTCACTTTTCAATGGTCAAAGTCGCCAGGAAGTATCCTTATGATTTTTCTATAATAATAATAATGATGATAATGAGAAGCCTAGATACTGTATTATAAAGATTAGCCTTACAATAATAAAATATTATTGGAAAGTAAAAAGAGATACTGTATAATGTTATGTAAAATGAAGGTTTGGATTTTTTAAAGGAAAACAAATTGTAAGTTGATGTTATTTTCCAAAGTTTGTAAAATTTTAATTTGAAATACTCCATTTTTATTTATTTCCTTAAAATTTCTAAATTCATAAATAACTTTTTTGTTTGGATACATTTTTATACACAGTAAAAAAATAAATAAAAGGGTATTATAATACATAATCAAAGCAGTTCAATTTTTATGAAACATTGTTCTCTTGGTTATATAAAATAAAGCTTTGCAGAATTTATATGATTTATTGCAAATTTTTCAAATTAACACAATCATTACAATATTGATTGATGGTTGTTATATATACAGTACATGTCATTTTTACCTTGCATTTGTCAGAGAAACCAGAAATTTTAAAATGTACAATGTATTAAAAAATACACAGTCCAAAACTGACCTGCAAAATAGTTATCTAGTTTTGAATGTGGGTACAAAATGCTACAATTGTAGAAAACATGAACTGGCTCTATTCATATATACTGAATTAAAGGTACATTAACACTTATATTGTATATTGTAAACATACACAGAAATGCAAATAAAAGTAAAGTTGTAGTAATGATTAACTCATTACAACCCCCGAACACTGCAGAACACCAGTTTGGCTTATACAATTTTGCAGCAGAAACCCTCATCTCTATATAAAATAAACATATCACAACACAGTTGTATTTTTTTACCCACCAATTAAGTACAAAGGTCTTCAGTAGGACTCTTCTGTGCAGTGTGTCTTTCTGTCTGGAGGGGTTGGTCATGATATACTTTAAGTCAAAGACTATTTCCAATAAAATGTTACTTTTAAGAATGTCAAAATATTTCATTGCTTTAATATATTTATTGGGCAGGGTATTTATAGGTTATACAAAGACATATGCATAAATCATGTTTTCAAAAATAAAATGACGTACATACTGTTTGTCCACCCCTTCCCTACTCCTAACTCCTTCCACCCAACCTACCTTGCATTTCCTCAGCTTCTTTCCACCCCACCCCCACTCCGATACTAATCATGTTCCTAATCTCCTCTTTCTAAATATGTCCTAATACCCTTGCAGTGGAATCCTCAGTAGCACATGGAAAAAGCAGTCTCTCTCTCTAATATGACACACAGAACATAAACATGGTGTACAGTATGTACAAAGGTGCAATTGTGATTGAGACACATAGTATCAGAAATGTATTGGAAGTGTTATGAACAACCCTGGGCAGCTAAAAAGATAGCCCATCTTTATAGGAGTTTCTAGGAGTATAGCTGATATATGTATATATGTACTAAGACTTGGATAGACAGAGATAAACTACCAACTATCCAGTTCCTATTTGTCCTCTGTCCACTTTTTCTCTCTCCATGGCTTAGTGCATACATCCCATAAGCACTCAACACTCGAGGCCATACTCTGATGGGGAAACTGCACCTATCATGGTCTGGTGCAAGTTTTGAAAGTGCGGGCTATGATTGTGTTTAAAGACACATATTGCATATTCATACACATGCTTGCACACCAGGGGAAGGCTGATACTATAATAAGCATAAAGTTGCAGAACCAAATGCGCCAATTCAGCAGCGTGCAACTCAGAATCAGGCCCAGAGTATCCATGTTGAAATGGAAAATATTGGTGGGTTTAAGCTTTGTGCATCCTACTGTCTTCCTTTGGGACCATTTTTTAGGCTGTTTACATAAGAATGCTGACATATTCCTAATGTCAACATTTATCCAGCTGGCATTGATAAAATATTTTCATGATTAGAATTTTCATGATTAGCTTCTGGTTGCCATGTAGCGCTTTTGATGATAACTGAAACTAAAGCTGGGCATACACTACAGCGATTTCTTGCAGCAGTGTATGCCAAGCAGATCACCTGCGAGATGCCCCGGACCTTCCTGGGTGGCCGGGTCGCATGCGATGTATCTTGTCCTTTTTTCTTGTGATGGATCGCATGCAACCCCTGTTCCCTGCCCAGCCCATAACACTGACCTGATTTGGGTCAATTTCTCAGCCCATTGCATTGGGAATGGGTGAAATCGTCCCAAATCCAGTTAGTGTATGGGGGCCTAAATTCAAATCCTAACACTCCATTACCACAGTCTAACCCAAAATCACTCCATTTTTCTATATAATCATTTCACCAATGTTAACATTATAACTGTTGACGTTCAAAATGATTGTTGACATTTTGAATGTTGACATAGTGACTGTATTCCCTTATTTTGTATTATAGAGTAGTCTTTCAGTGTTGTGATATTGGCCATTGTAGCATCCTGCCCTACTTAAATACTTTATAAAAATGTGTTGAATTGATACAAGGATAGCATGAATATGATTGTTTGCAATAGACAACTCCATGGGCGAAATGTACTAGGTGGTGATTTTTGGTCACGTTTAAAAATCGCACCAAATCGCACCTTTGAAAATCAGGGTTTTTTATGCCACAAATTTGCATATGTAATGAGATGCGAAATTGCGGCAAAAAAATTCCTGGAAATCTCCCATGCCGGACCATGATTGGCTGGCGGACGTAGCTAAGTCCCGGTCTGGGGGCGGAGCTCTGGATGTAAACAAACCGGAGAGAATTGCAGAGGGTCCGGAGAAGCCCTGAAGATCAGCATGGTGAGTATAAATTATTTCTACAGGTACCCCACTATGGATTCTACTGGAGAAGGGGACCAATCTTCTATCAAGTCAGGTGAGTTGTATGGGCTCTGTGTGTAATAAAGTTATACTGTAAGTGTGTCTGTGTTTTTTTTTTAACTATTTGTACTGCTGGAATACTACTAGTCCCAGCGGGTCCTTTATTGCCCCGCATGCTGGGACTTGTGGTTCTCCAAGTTCCTGCATGCGGTGCTAGCTTTCTGGGACTTGTAGTGCCACAGCAATACACAATGGTTTATCCTTTTTTTTACACTATAATCAGCTCGATGCCCACCACCCAGGGGCATCGAGGACAGCCCCGGGCTTAAGCATGGGCAGGTAAGTTATGGAGGGGGGGCTCCCTTCTTTGGGGGGTCCCTACTTCCCCAGGACCTCTGTCCATGCTGACCGGTCAGAGGGATGAATGCTTTGGCCGGGGGGATTTGTATAAAAAGTCTCCCCCCAGCTGCGGCATTACCATGCTGGCTGGTTGGGCCCGGTGCTGGTTCTTGAAATACGAGGGACCCCTAGTCATTTTGTTCCCCATATTTTGGGAAACAGGAGCGGCCCTTGAGCCTGGTGCTGGTTTTGTAAAATCAAGGGAACCCCAACATGTTTGTCCCTGTGATTTTATGAAACCAGGACCAGCTCTTTGAGCCCGAGGATGGTTATGCTCAGGAGGGGGGACCCCATGCCGTTTTTTCCCCGTTTTTTTGGATTTAACCTTTTTTTTGGACAGAATCATGCACAAATCACAATGATCTGTTCATGGTTCTATCATATTCGCCAGTCAGAACCTGGTCTAATTTTTTGGCGATTTTTGGTAACGTTTACCAAAAATTGCACCCTATTACATGTGCGATTTATATACTTTATAATGGGTAAACATCTGGATGCGAATTGAAGTGTGACAAGAAACCGCCACTTTAAAATGTTCGATTTCGCTGCAAAAAGTGTGATTTTTTTACGGCGAATCGCACCCTATTACATTTTTAGAAAACGTGCGATTACGACCGTTTTCTAACAAAAATCGCACAAGTCTATAAAGTCGACCCCTATTACATTTTGCCCCATCTGTTCATTTTAAAAAGTTTGGTACTTGTTTCCTAGCATGGCGCCCATCGCATTGTGTACCATTACACTAAATAAGGTATACGATGGTATGCGATGCGACGCGATATTGTACAATAAAATATCGCATCGCATCGTATGCCGTACAATGGCATAAGATGTGATCGTATACAATTTTTGATTGTACAAGCACCCTGATGGGTCCTTACAATGTTAAATGGCCCCCCATAGTCAACGCCGCCCCCAGGATCAGCGCTAACCCGAAGCGTGGTGAGCGCAGCGAGCCCACAAGGGGCGGCGGTACGCGTCCTCCGACCTTTTCATACCCCCACTGTACACGTCGGCGTGCTGTTGATTTTAGATAGTTTAGCGAGCGCAGCGAGAATACGAGCCCGAAGTGTGGCGAGCAAAGCGAGGGAATGCGCAATACATGTAAAGTAATCCATTTCCCCTTGCGGGGCTCGCTGCGCTCACCACACTTCGGGCTCGGTGGCTCGCTGCGCTCGCCAAACTATCTAAATTCAACTCCATGCCGACGTATATAGTGGGGGTATGAAAAGGACGGAGGACGAGTACCGCCGCTGGCGTTGATAGTGGGGGTGGCATTGCCAATGGGGGTGCATTTAAAATTAAAAGCACCCATCAGGGTGCTTATACAATAAAAAATTGGATCGCATCGCATGCATCACATACCCCTATATTGCATGCAATGCCATACAATTGTATAAGATGTAATACAATAAAAATCAGGGGCGCCGTGCTAGGAAACAAGTACCAAAAGTTGAATACATTTCTCCAGCTATCATATCTGAATTTCAAAGCAGTTACTATGGGCACTTTTAGTCACACAGCCCCAAGTCAATAAATAATGTCAAAAGTCTGTTATGTACATGCCATAAATTTTGAATTATCAAATTGAATTGTGGCAACTCTATAATCAAGCTTTTTTGTATTCTACAAGTGTGAAAACTATGTCATATTTGACTTTAGACAGTAATTTTACATTTGTATTTTACTGAGTTTACTTTGACATATCCTTTTAAAAAACCTTAATTCCTAGAATTTGGGAAGAGAGCATAATATGCAGCGAAAGTAGTATTTGTGAACACGTATGTACTTTATCTTTATACAGACATACAGGAATGCTAATGATCATGGAGTTAGAAAAAAAATAAAACTGCTAAAAATAGAACACAGGTTCTTTAAAGCACTCTGATAGTACAGCTGGCATGCCATTTTAGACACAAAGACTAATTTTATATACTGTAAAAAGGCACAGTATGCATCGCTGACACCATTTTGCTTGCACAGTAGTGCCATTATCTAAATAGGCATTACATAAAGCGATTTGCTGCGTGATGGACTTCAGCTAATGATAGATTTTTTCCGCTAGATTACTCCCTATAGCAGCTCTTTGTTTTTCTATACGTTTTGCTATACAGCAGTAGCTTACTTAGAGTAGTGACATATTCCCAATTATCTGCTTATCAAGATTTTTATATAGCTCTAAGGTGCGATTGAGCAACACCTAGAATGCTGGTTATTGCCACAGGAACCTTGTCACCTCCATTATATATTTAAATGGCAGTTAGGTAGGATTAAGCATGAATGACGTAATTTACTGTATACAGTATGTACTTTGAACTAAAATAAACATGATCAAATTCTACTTAGCATCCTGAATTCCAAATTGTACATTTAACTATAAATACATTTAATGGCAAGAATTATAATTTCTCAATTGTGTATTGTGATATGCACAATAAAAAAAAATCACTTCATGACAATTCTACAAATTTCAACTGCACTATAATAAAATCAAGAAAAATACTTATATATTTTCTAATAAAGCAATCCCTTTAAAGTAGAATTATGTATGATTTATTGTCAACATTTCATAACAACAAAATAAGTTGGTATTCAATGTTCGATCTCTCTATGTGTATATTTAAGAAATGGAGTCATAAATAATGTGCAATGTATCCTTGTTTAGTGTACAGTGTGAACTAAATGAAACAACTTATTGACTGCTATCGCTATAAAATTAGAGCATGATGTTTAAGTATCTGCATGTGGCATATCCTATTAGGTAGAATAATACAATGTTAGTTTGTTTTGCATGCAGATGATGTGTTTAATTGTCAGTAAGTAATGCTGCAGTATATATTATGTCTGTGTATATAGGTTTGTGATTGTTTTAGTTTGTTAAAGACTGGTTTCTAAATATATTCTGAAATGATTATACAGAACAATTTTGTTGAAAAAAAAAATGTTATTTTTCATAATAAAAATCAATTGACATTATGCTTCTGAATTGTTAAGAATTATTTACTTACAGTTACAGTATTTTGAATATTTTACTAATGGTTCAATTTTTACTAATTGTAAACTACTCATGCATGTAAAGTAAGTGCAGTTTAAGAATAAAAATATTTAATTTCCCTCACAAAAGTGTACAGTTGCTAGTTACTGTATGTGCTCACAAATCCATTATATCTTAAAATGCAGCATGGACGTGTAATGGTTAGCACTACTGCCTCACAGCACTGTCATGGGTTCGATTCCCACGAAGGCACTAACTGTGCGGAGTTTGTATATTCTCCCTAAGCTTGCGTGGGTCTCCTCTGGGTACTCCGGTTTCCTTCCACAACCCGAAAATATACTGGTAGGTTAATTGGCTCCCAACAAAATAAACCCTAGCATGAATATGTGTATGTGTACATGTGGTAGGGAATATAGATTGTAAGGGATTGATGTGAATGCTCAAATATTATATGTAAAGCGCTGCAGAATATGTGCACTATATAAATAACGAAATAAATAATAAGAAATAATAAAATAAAAATGTTCAAATCTGAAATTTTATGCGGTGTTAAACTGGAACTCTAGCTTCATACACAAGACCTACATGCTTTGTGGAATAGCAATGCTTTAGCTCCTCCTTCACTTTCTCCAGCTGCTTCTGCAACAACCTGATTAGGGGAATGACCTGACTCAAGCTGGCAGTGTGGGAACTGACTTCACGTGTGGCAAGTTCAAATGGCTGGAGAACCTTGCACAACACAGAATCAATCTCCACTTCGCTTGATTCAGGTGCATCCCTTTGCCTATGTCGTAGGTGGCTGTGTAGGCTTGATATGGCCTTTTGCTGCTCCTCCATCCTCTGCAGAATATAGAGGGTGGAGTTCCAGCACATCACAACCTCTTGTTTGAGGTGATGGTAGGGCAGGTTTAGGAGCTCAAGTCTTTGGCAAGCAGTGGCAGAATGGTGAAAGTGTGCCTCAATTTTGTGGGCCACCGCAAGCATCTCCTGCATGCTCCTGTCACTTATAAGGAAATGCTGCACCACCAAATTTATTGTGTGGGCAAAACATGGCACATGGTTGGAATTTGCCGCACAATGTTACGGGCATTGTCTGATACCACAAAACCCCTGGAGACTCTAAGTAGGTAAGCCATTGCACAATGATTTCCTTCAGTTTCTCTCTTTTGCTGCGGAAGGTGATGCATCTTCCCAGTGGGTTGTCACAGTCATATATTCCTTAGTTTGCCCTGTACCACTTGTCCACGTATCCATGTTTAAGAGGACAGTGGATCTAACTGAATTTTTCAGGACACTGAAGAATTTTTCGGCTGTCTCTGTACATTCTGGGTATCGCCTGCCTAGTGAAGTGGAATCTACAATACTTCCATCAATCAACTAAATCTCACTCCACCAATGAAGGACACCGGACACACGTCTAACACCAACATGTCGACCTAGTATCAGTCAAGGCCTGATTTATCAGCTTTGCCATAGGATGACTGATGTCGTACTTCGTCCTCATCGCAAACGACTGTTGTATAGTCAATTGCTTAGTGAAAGAAGTAGTGTTGCTACAACTTCCCCTCTGGGATGAGGAACGACTCCCAGCAGCAGCGGCAGCAGTAGGCTTAGCGCTATAGGATCCTCCGAAGGAATCCCGGATAGAAGAGGAGTCAGTCATGCAGGTGACTTGTCCTGCAGGACTACTGTACCTACGATTCAGGTCAAGGAGGAAATTGACGAGGAGTGATTTTCTGGTGTGGTTTTCAGGTGCTTGGAAACAACAGGACCAAGGGATTTAGGTGTCTCTGGACAGCTTACAGTCATATCCACAGATCCTGAACTAAACAGTGACTTATGAACAAGCTTCAGGTGATGCATAAGGGAGGATGTCCCTAGGTAGCCAACGTCCTTACCCCTTTACATAAGCTACATATGGCAAGACATTTGTTACCCGGATATAGATAAAAAGGGTATGAATCATTGGATAGAAAGCAACTAGGTCGACAAACATTAGTTCAACACCACTATATTAACATGCATGAAGGTCAACATGCAGGAAGGTCGACATGACTGAAGGTTGACATGGGTTAGATCAACAGGTCATTAGGTCAAAACAAGCATTAGGCAGACATGGGGAAGGTCAACGATAAAAGGTTGACATGGGGTTTTTCACATTTTTTGTCCTGAATGTCGACAAAGTCAACATAGACACTAAAAAAGTGCACTGCGTCCCCTCACACGACTCGCTTCGGGCACGGTGACTCGCTATGCTCGGCACACTATTTTATTATCCCACCATGCCCTAGTGGATGGTAGGGCATGAAATACCGCTGTAGACCTTTTCACAATTGACCTTCCCATGTCAACATAATGTGTGTGTCGACCTAATGACATGTCGGCCTAACCCATGTCAACCTTCAGTCATGTTGACCTTCATGCATGTCGACCTTTAGTCATGTCGACTTTCATGCATGTCTACCTAGGGGTGTCAACCTAATGCTTGTTGACCTAATGCTTGTCAACCTAGTGACTGTATCCTGCCAAAAATAATTCCAGACCAAATAGTTGGATTTATGGTCTTCCTTTTGCATCACACGGACAACATCTGTCTTATCTGGTGCCTTATTTAAGCAAACCACATCACCAACAGCAGCATGCTCCTCATCAACTACCTTCTCAGCACCAGCTACTGTACATCAATATCCTCCTCCTGGTGTACTTCAACAGTGACACCTTCAATATCAATATCAGGAACTGCACTGACAGTTCTCCTTCCAGCATATGCAGAGGGCATGCAAATGGTTAAAGGATCCACCTCTTCCCATACAGTGATGGGTAGGTCAGGCATCGCAACCACCAACACACTTGGACTCTCCTTGGGGATTTGTGACATCATGCTTTTAGAAGGCACAGTTGTTTGCAGTGTTTTTGATGACAGCTTAACTCTCTTAAAATTTCTAGTGGGGTGAGGAGATCATCGTGTAAAACTATACCACTAGTCATGAACATAGGCCAGTGCTTAAGACGTTCCTTGCCATTCCGTGTCATAAATGGCATATTGGCAAGCTTAGGTTCTACTCTAATGATTTACATTTATTTTTTTTCTTCATGTTACTGAACTTTTGGGATTTTATATGCCCTCTACAATGATATTGGGCATCTTTCTTGGCAGACAACGTTGATGGCATTTCATCCTCTATGACATGACTGGTGGCAGCAGCTTCAGCACAAGGAGGAAGTAGTTCTTGTTCTTCCCTCACTATTTTATCCTCCAAATTTTGGTTCTCCGTTATATTTCTGGAGTGGAATTATGCACCAGTATCACTGGACTGGAATTGCGCAGCTGTATCACTGGAATGGAATTATGCACCAGTAGTTATACTGGACTGGAATTATGCACCAATAGTATCACTGGACTGGAATTACGCAGCTGTATCACTGGACTGGAATTACGCAGCTGTATCACTGGAATGGAATTATGCACCAGTAGTAATACTGGACTGGAATTATGCACCAATAGTATACATGGACTGGAATTATGCACCAAAAGTATCACTGGACTGGAATTACGCAGCTGTATCACTGGACTGGAATTACAGCTGTATTACTGGACGTAATTATGCACCAGAAAAGACTAAAAGTAGTGTAGAGCGCCAAAGGGATTGAATTTCCCTAAAATTAATTAAATCTGAATAAAAATTTGATCAATTGGGTATCACAAAATAAAAATACATTTATTCAATCAAAATATATTCAATATAGATACACATTATTAAAAATTATTGCACTTGTAAGAAATATGGCATACAGTAAACCACTTGTCAAAGAATAAAGTTGTGTTGGATACTTAAGTGAGTCCCGCTTGTTCCAGGTTCTGCTACCTTCTCAATGAAATTGGATGGTCCCCTAGTTGGAGGGGGACAAGGGGGGGGGGGCAAGGTGGAGGGAATCAAAATGGCTTGATCCTGCTGGAGGCCTTGGTCTCTGTTTCCACTGGTGGGCAAGATGTATAATACCTTACTGCTCGGATGAGAGGCTCCAAATATGTAAGCAGGTACTGAATCCCAAATTTGTACATCCAGGTTGAGAATAATTAGCACGGTGCTGGGTCCATGGAGAGAGAAGTTGGTAGCTGGTTCAAGGGGTGATGGTGGGTATCCAAGAAGATATTCACAAAGTGCAGACAAGGGCTACCTGACGCGTTTCGTTGCGCTCTGGCAACTTTCTTTCTCATACCTTTGAGAAAGTTGCCAGAGCGCAACGAAACGCGTCAGGTAGCCCTTGTCTGCACTTTGTGAATATCTTCTTGGATACCCACCATCACCCCTTGAACCAGCTACCAACTTCTCTCTCCATGGACCCAGCACCGTGCTAATTATTCTCAACCTGGATGTACAAATTTGGGATTCAGTACCTGCTTACATATTTGGAGCCTCTCATCCGAGCAGTGAGGTATTATACATCTTGCCCACCAGTGGAAACAGAGACCAAGGCCTCCAGCAGGATCAAGCCATTTTGATTCCCTCCACCTTGCCCCCCCCCTTGTCCCCCTCCAACTAGGGGACCATCCAATTTCATTGAGAAGGTAGCAGAACCTGGAACAAGCGGGACTCACTTAAGTATCCAACACAACTTTATTCTTTGACAAGTGGTTTACTGTATGCCATATTTCTTACAAGTGCAATAATTTTTAATAATGTGTATCTATATTGAATATGTTTTGATTGAATAAATGTATTTTTATTTTGTGATACCCAATTGATCAAATTTTTATTCAGATTTAATTAATTTTAGGGAAATTCAATCCCTTTGGCGCTCTACACTACTTTTTGTCTTTTCTGTGTACCCACCTCAGGGGACTAAACCCCCCCTACGTGTGAGCTGCCACAACAACACACCCCATCTCTCTAGCGCCTTTTATCACCTGGTGGTGATTCAATTTTTTGTAATTATGCACCAGTAGTATAACTGGACTGGAATTATGCACCAAAAGTATCACTGGACTGGAATTATGCACCAGTAGTATCACTGGATTGGAATTATGCACCAAAAGTATCACTGGACTGGAATAATGCACCAGTAGTATCACTGGATTGGAATTATGCCATTGTATCACTGGACTTTAATTACAGCTGTATTAATGGACTGGAATTATGCACCAGTAGTATAACTGGATTAGAATAATGCACCAGTAGTATAACTGGACTTGATTTATGCACCAAAACTATCACTGGACTGGAATTATGCACCAGTAGTATCACTGGACTGAAATTACACAGCTGTATCACTGGACTGGAATTACAGCTGTATTACTGCACTGGAATTATGCACTAGTAGTATAACTGAACTGGAATAATGCACCAGTAGTATAACTGGACTAGAATTATGCAACAGTAGTATCCCTGTATCGGAATTACGCAAATGTATCACTGGACTGAAAGTATCCACCCGTAGTATTACTGGACTGGAATTATGCATCAGTAGTATAACTGGATTGGAATTATTCACCAGTAGTATCACTGGACTGGAATTACACAGCTGTATCACTGGACTGGGATTACAGCTGTATTACTGGACTGGAATTATGCACCAGTAGTATTACTGGACTGGAATAATGCACCAGTAGCATCACTGGACTGGACTTTAATGGCAGAACCAATTGACTTTAAAGTCAGTACCACTGGACTTTAACAACAGTATCACTGGACTTTAATAACAGTATCACTGGATTTAAATGGCAGTATCACTGGACTTTAACGGCAGAACCAATTGACTTTAACGGCAGAACCAATTGACTTTAACGGCAGAACCAATGGACTGGATTTATGCAGCAGTATCATTGGACTGGACTTTAACTGCAGTACCACTAGACTTTAATGGCAGTACCACTGAATTTCAACAGCAGCATCACTGGACTGGACTTTAACGGCGGTACCAATGGACTTTAATGGCAGTTATACTGGGCTGAACTTATGCAGCAGTATTGGAAAGGACTTTAACACAGTACCACTGGACTGGACCTATGCAGCAGTATCACTGAACTGGACCTCTGAAGCAGTATCACTGGACTGGACTTCTACAGCAGTTTCCACTGGACTGGACTTTAATGACAGTACCACTGGACTGGACCTCTGCAGCAGTACCACTGGACTGGCCCTCTGCAGCAATATCACTTGACTGGACTTTAACTGTAGCAGTATCATTCAGCACCAATGGAGCAACACAGGACACCAGCAGCACTAGGCAGCACAGGACACATCAGCAGCATTAGTCAGTACAGGACACCAGCAGCACAGGACTGGACTTAAATACCAGGTGGCCACCCCCACAGACTGCCATAGACCACCACAGCCTCAGAGCACATCTACTCACTACTCTCTCCAATGCCAGAGTGAAGATGGTGGCGCCAGTGTGGTATTAGATAGAGTCCGGATCTCGTGATATCCGACGGCGGGATGATGACGTTTTGGCATGGTCTGAGCTTCGGGTCTGGTGGGAATCCCTGGGTCTGTACTCAGATTGGGGGATCGGATTTCCAAAATTCTAACCCAATCATCCGTATTCAACATTACTAGTCAAACTTAGAGGTAGATTTTTCACAAAACAACCTATGCAACCTTGTTACTCACTGCTGAATTCACAATCGCTGCCGACAATGTGTCATAGAGCTAATATGTGCATTTTATTTTTTGTGCACACAATGCCATAGGCACAGGTGGGGGGGGGGGGGAGGGAATTGGTTCTGGTTGCCTTAAATGATGTCAACAATAGCACTGGTATATAATATTATCAGTAGAGCTGCCACCACAACATGCAGTGTAAGGGACAGAGAGGAGCTGCTGCACATGCCCAGTGTACCAGCTGCTTCTACCACGTTTACTGTATGTGTGGATCTGAGCCTTCAAACATCGCAATGGACCAGATAGTAGCTGCCAGGAGGAAGAGACAGGAGCCTTACCATGAAGTGGGAGATTGTAAGTTTAGAAAGTGAAGTACTGGTTCTGTTAAGTTTGTGTATTAATTATATGTTTAACCTTTTCCTGGCCACTTATCTTATTTAAATGTTTGAAACTGCCTATACCATAGACCATCTGTACTGTTAGATATTAATACTGTATTCCATACAGTATCCAGTGTATAAAAAGACCAATTTTCAGTGCTGTTAATGCTCCCCCAGACTCGCTAACTTAATCCAATGCCCTGCAGATGGGTGATTTTGGATTACATTTGTAAATCCCCCTCTAAAAATTCTGCATTTGCCTCTGCATGCGGAAGCACATGTAGCCAATTAACATCCAACTTAGTGATGGTTGACATTTTTCTTGTATTCAGTTAGGATTTTGAGCATTTTTTTTTTGCTATGATTAAATCAAAAAGTGTTATTTCAGTAGGAGACAAATTTGATGTTGGTGCTATGGGGGAAATTTACTAAAGGAAATTTGTAAAAAATAGGTGTATTTGTATCCAGAAATACACTTATTTTTGACATTTACTATCCCGAAAATACGGCAATTCGTATTTGTATTGATAGCACATCAATACGACTACGAATTGCCGTATTTTCGGGATAGTAAGGGGGAATTAACTAAAGGAAATTTGTAAAAAATAGGTGTATTTGTATCCAGAAATACACTTATTTTTGACATTTTCTATCCCGAAAATATGGTAATTGGTATTCGTATTGATAGCACATCAATACGACTACGAATTGCCGTATTTTCGGGATAGTAAATGTCAAAACTAAGTGTATTTCTGGATACAAATACACCTATTTTTTTACAAATTATATTATTATAGTTGTAACTCCATTGTATTTTTATAGCCATGGAGGGGTTAATGACACTTAAAACATTTTTTGATGTCAACACTTATATACCTGTACTTCAGTAGGGCATTTCCAGCAAGGTCAAAAAGTAACACATAAAGCCTGAATGACATAGGATGGATTTATTTGTATGACGTACTGTATTAAACCATAAGCTATAATTGAACAAATACTGTAATAGCTATGATTTGCTTTTCCACAGCCATCTATAGAATTTGATACTTACATTATATACTTACATTATATACATACATTATATACTTGTGGTGCTGACAACAGTTTGTGTAATTATACCGTAGCTTACTCTCATCACTTACAAACACTTTTTCAAGGCACTCATAAAATGGAGTAGAAACAAGGCAGGTGAATGTTAAAGTAGTCTCACACGGGTATAGTGAATGACTGTCAACCTTATCCATGTCGACCTAATGCTTGTGTCGACTTAATGACCCTGTCAACCTAACTCCATGTTGACCATCCACTGGGATGGAGGGGAGCGTAATAAGTGTCTGCACCAGGTGGCATAAAGGCTATGTTCACCCTTGTAGAGGATGATATAGATTAGGGCAGGGGTTCCCAATCTTTTTTGAATCATGGCACCCTACAGTATTTTTCACGGCACCCCTAGGCCAAAAAAAACAAACAAACAAAAAACCCAGAATGCATATAACATTAAGTAGATTGGGTTTATATGCAGTCCTAAGGGTCAATTATGTGGTAACGGGCAGGATTTGATTCTGTTTGTACATATTTTATGGTTTTGCCCATAAATAATTAACCATAAATAATTTGAATTGGTCCTGGACCACCAACCCGGGGCACCCTGCAAGTGTCCCGAGGCACCCCAGGGAGTCATGGCACACAGTTTAGGAACCACTGGATTAGGGTCATCTCCCCTCTCATAGACACAGGGCTCTTCCTCTCTTACCGCAGCAATCACTATCTTGTGACTTCCCCTAGCACAAAAACCCAGGGTGTAGTGGAGGAGTTGAGCTATAGTTCTGGCATTGGCCCAGGCAAGTAAAGATTCTCAGTACATCTCATTCACACTTGTGCTGTGACATCTGACACATTCCTTACAGACACAGCAAACCCTCTACACAGGGCATCAGTATTTATTCATGTACGGTACAATGCAAAATAGTCTTCAGTCAAGTGCTACCTAAATAAATACCGATACCCTGTGTGCCCCAAGGCGATGCCTTTTCTCTGGGCACAGGTAAAGAGTTTCTACTCTTTAAGATTCAGGATTAGGGCCCAAAGCATATTTGTCATGCACCGGGGTTCCTTGTGTTCCCGGCTGTGACCGTGGTGGACCAGTGGAGGGCGCTGGGTAGCAGGAGATGCGGCCTGGGAGCCGGGGATGACACGAGGGTAACACAGGAAGACGCTGGAGACACTGAGGATCGCTGGAGCGGCTAGGGAGCCGATACTGGAGATCACTGGGGATCGCTGGAGCGGCTAGGGAGCCGATACTGGAGATCACTGGGGATCGCTGGAGCGGCTAGGGAGCCGGTACTGGAGATCACTGGGGATCGCTGGAGCGGCTAGGGAGCCGATACTGGAGATCACTAGGGATCGCTGGAGCGGCTAGGGAGCCGATACTGGAGATCACTGGGGATCACTGGAGCGGCTAGGGAGCCGGTACTGGAGATCACTGGGGATCGCTGGAGCGGCTAGGGAGCCGATACTGGAGATCACTGGGGATCACTGGAGCTGCCTGGGAGAAGAGGGGAGCGGAGGTGACGACCTGGGAGTCGTCAGTACACAATGTAGATAACTAGGAAAGTGCAACAGAGTCTCTGGAGGTACTTTGTATATAGTCGACACAGGATGTCGGCAACAAGTGTATATGCGACAATACTTGAATGCAGCAACTGGGGGACGTCAGGGATGTAATAGTCTCTATGGAGCACAATAACAGTGAGCCAACCCAGGTGTTGACGGGGACTGTCGACAGGATCACACGGCAGATGAAAACACGTGGAGACTTCGGGCAGGAGTGGAAATGACCAGGACGCTGAGAGTAACACAGGTGACAGCGGACTCAGGAAACCGGACCTCTGGAGCACGTGGGGAGTCTTGACAGGAGCTTAACGCTGGAGAACTCACAGGTAAACTGACGAGTTGTTCAAGACAAGGAGGAGACTGTGAGCTGGGCTTTTATCCTCCAGGTGATTGCTTGATTGTCTGCAGCTTGCAGCAGCAGACAGAACCAGGAAGTATGCCTTGAGTTACCTGGGATCATGTGACTGGTGCTGAACTCAGGGAGCTTCAGAGGAGTTCTAATCACTGAAAATGCAGAGCAGCTGCAACAGCAGCAGCTAGGAAACAAACAGGCATAGAAACCTCAGGAAATAACTGCGAACCAAGTCAGGTTCATGACAGTACCTCCCCCTTTAGGGGTGGACTCTGAACACCCCAATGAACTTGGCAGGGATGGGAGGATCGGGCCCTTGAGGCTAGGACTCCACTATAGCTTAAGTTGCATCTAGTAAGATAGCCAGGGGCTTTTGGATAGCAACTTGTAGAATTCAATTTAATTTTTTCCTGAGGCAAAACATAGTTTTCATCTTCGGAACAGGTGGACCATCCATCATTGACAAAAACGGATTTTACTGGAATATCTTCCTGGAGAAAAACATGGTCGGGAGCGATAGAACCTCCCGGGAAGGGAGTTTCATCATGAACTGGGTCATAATCAGAATCTGAGTCCAATTCTAATGGACGTATATGATCCTTTCTCTTGGAAGTATCAGTTAGAAAGTCCTGTAAATAATGTAAAGCAGAAGAACCAATACAGATTGCAGACTCTGAATGATCAGTATACTTCTCTTTAGGGACAGAAGTGATGTTAGCTGGTACATCCATGGGACTAGAATTTCTTAAAGGACCTGCAGAAGGACAGAGTGAAATTACACCCATCTTTAAGTCAAGGGACCGGGGTTTAGAAATATCTTTATTTCTGGAGATATGATGACTCTTAATATATGGATCCTGGAGAGCCTGGTCTTGTTCAAGTTTAGATACTCCAGAAAATTGAGAACGCTGATATACACTGGGACAGGCAGAGTCCGGGCTGGAACCGGAACGGACTGAATCCGGACATTCAGATGGTCCATCTTGGACCTGGACTACACAGGGTGTAGACATAATGGCACAGGAAGAAGGCTGACCTGGAGTAAATGGCTTGGGTGCCATTTCTGGAACTGGAGAAACAGATAGAGATGTTTTAGAAGTATTATGCATAAGAGCACTGCGGCATTGAGGCTTGTCACCCTTCCTGGATGTACAGAGGTTACAGTCTCTAATAAGGTGACTAGCACTACCACAATAGAAGCATAGGTGGAGCTGTCTGCGACGGTGACGTTCAGCTTCCGAGCATTTTGGATGCGAGAATCTCCTGACTTTGTCTTCACCCTGCATGGAAGAGAATGGATTATTTCTCAGGGAGTTTATAACAGGAGATTGTTTAATTGCAGTGGGTCGTGCAGAACTTCTTGCGGTAACTTGTGTACTCTGAAGAATCTCTGGTATTAGCAGAATAATAGTGGACAGAAGACTTTGCAGCTGTTCCAACAATCTATGAAGAACACTCAGAGGCTCAGAATCCCTTTGACAAGGGAACTGGGAAATCTGCGGACAATTCATGGGTGACCGGGGACAGGAAACTGGAACAACCGGAGTTGACTTGGAACATGGACTAGTAGTACCCAGGAATTGCTGGAGATCGTCCAAACAGGAAGTGACAGCAGGTGATGCAAACATTTTTTGGACAGTCGACGCAGGAGGTGTCAACGATTGCTGTATAGTATCCAATCGGGTGGATACTCCCTGGAGACTCTTCGTTATCCACTGCTGAGTGGCTTCTTGGATCTTCATATGGGCGGAGACATCTGGAAGAGCCGCTGGTCCCACACTTGGGTCGTGAGCCGAGTCCATCGGTCTTGAACAATCTGTCATGCACCAGGGTTCCTTGTGTTCCCGGCTGTGACCGTGGTGGACCAGTGGAGGGCGCTGGGTAGCAGGAGATGCGGCCTGGGAGCCGGGGATGACACGAGGGTAACACAGGAAGACGCTGGAGACACTGAGGATCGCTGGAGCGGCTAGGGAGCCGATACTGGAGATCACTGGGGATCGCTGGAGCGGCTAGGGAGCCGATACTGGAGATCACTGGGGATCGCTGGAGCGGCTAGGGAGCGGCTAGGGAGCCGATACTGGAGATCACTGGGGATCGCTGGAGCGGCTAGGGAGCCGGTACTGGAGATCACTGGGGATCGCTGGAGCGGCTAGGGAGCCGATACTGGAGATCACTAGGGATCGCTGGAGCGGCTAGGGAGCCGATACTGGAGATCACTGGGGATCACTGGAGCGGCTAGGGAGCCGGTACTGGAGATCACTGGGGATCGCTGGAGCTGCCTGGGAGCAGAGGGGAGCGGAGGTGACGACCTGGGAGTCGTCAGTACACAATGTAGATAACTAGGAAAGTGCAACAGAGTCTCTGGAGGTACTTTGTATATAGTCGACACAGGATGTCGGCAACAAGTGTATATGCGACAATACTTGAATGCAGCAACTGGGGGACGTCAGGGATGTAATAGTCTCTATGGAGCACAATAACAGTGAGCCAACCCAGGTGTTGACGGGGACTGTCGACAGGATCACACGGCAGATGAAAACACGTGGAGACTTCGGGCAGGAGTGGAAATGACCAGGACGCTGAGAGTAACACAGGTGACAGCGGACTCAGGAAACCGGACCTCTGGAGCACGTGGGGAGTCTTGACAGGAGCTTAACGCTGGAGAACTCACAGGTAAACTGACGAGTTGTTCAAGACAAGGAGGAGACTGTGAGCTGGGCTTTTATCCTCCAGGTGATTGCTTGATTGTCTGCAGCTTGCAGCAGCAGACAGAACCAGGAAGTATGCCTTGAGTTACCTGGGATCATGTGACTGGTGCTGAACTCAGGGAGCTTCAGAGGAGTTCTAATCACTGAAAATGCAGAGCAGCTGCAACAGCAGCAGCTAGGAAACAAACAGGCATAGAAACCTCAGGAAATAACTGCGAACCAAGTCAGGTTCATGACAATATTGTTGCACCTGGGCCCACCACTCACTACTGAAGCTGCACATATTTACATTATACTTTTTCAATATGTAAGACATAAGAAATGTGTGGATTTAAGTAATGGAGTGGGATATGACTGGAGTACATAGACCTTACGTGAATGAGACCAGACTGAATGCAGAATACTGTAATGTAAATAAAATATGATAACTGGAGATAAACTACTTAGCTGGGACCTTCAAAGAGCAGGTGAGATGACAAACCTGGAAATGTAGTGCAACACACCAGAGGCGTAGGGAGGGCGGAGCCACCGGAGCTCATGCTCCGGGCGCAGATTGGTGGAATGGCGCCGCCGGCCCGCCCCCCCCCCTCCGCAAATGATCCCCTGCAAGTATAACTTACTACACTAATGGCGGGCAGTGTGTGCCGGCAGCTGCCCTGCCCGGCGCCTAGCTGCTGGTCCTACTCAGCGTACCTACAGCCTGGACGCTGCTTGAGATCAGACAGGGCTGCAGATCCGAGCACAGCACACAGACACAGGCATGACGCTGGTGCAGGCTGCTTGTGTTTTCCGGGGCTGCAGACAGAGGATCAGAGGCTCACAGTCCCGGGGAAGCAGCTCGCGTCTGGCACTTCTCACCTGCCAGCTCCGACAGCAAGCGTCTCCCTCCGTAACTGTAAAGTATTAACTTTAACCTTTGACTTGTGCACACACATCAGTGGACCCCCGTTATTGCCGCTGATGTGTGCACACTGATGGGAGGGAGGAGGGGGAGTGAGGGGAGGAAGCTACAAATCTCTGTCCCTTAATTAAAGTAAGCATTCCCCCAAATACAGAAGTAAGAGACACAGGATAATGTGGTGGTGTTATCAACACTAGGCTGCCTAGACATTACAGTGTCTTATATAGCGCAGTAGATTGCGTTACAGTGTCTTATATTGTGCAGCAGATTCTGTTACAGTGTCTTATATAGCGCAGCAGATTCCGTTACAGCGTCTTATATAGTGCAGCAGATTCCGTTTCAGTGTCTTATATGGCGCAGCAGATTCCGTTACAGCGTCATATATAGCGCAGCAGATTCCGTTACAGTGTCTTATATAGCGCAGCAGATTCCGTTACAGTGTCTTATATAGCTCAGCAGATTCCGTTACAGTATCTTATATAGCGCAGCAGATTCTGTTACAGTGTCTTATATGGCGCAGCAGATTCCGTTACAGCGTCATATATAGCGCAGCAGATTCCATTACAGTGTCTTATATAGCGCAGCAGATTCCGTTACAGTGTATTATATAGCGCAGCAGATTCCGTTACAGTGTATTATATAGCGCAGCAGATTCTGTTACAGTGTCTTATATAGCGCAGCAGATTCTGTTACAGTGTCTTATATAGCGCAGCAGATTCCGTTACAGTGTCTTATATAGCGCAGCAGATTCCGTTACAGTGTCTTATATAGCGCAGCAGATTCCGTTACAGCGTCTTATATAGAGCAGCAGATTCCGTTACAGTGTCTTATATAGCGCAGCAGATTCCGTTACAGTGTCTTATATAGCGCAGCAGATTCTGTTACAGTGTCTTATATAGCGCAGCAGATTCTGTTACAGCGTCTTATATAGCGCAGCAGATTCCGTTACAGCGTCTTATATAGCGCAGCACATTCCGTTACAGCGTCTTATATATTTCAAATGTAACATGCCAACACATGTTAGCCACGCCCCCAATTCATTACCGGGAGGAGTGGGGGGGGGGGGGGGCACGAAATATGCCCTTGCTCCGGGCACCATGGCACCTAGCTACACCGCTGCAACACACACTAGTTGCAGAGCTCAGGTAGATATGTACTATGCACAGATATAGAGAAGGCACAAATGAGCAGCCTGACTAACTGGACACTGCCTTATTTGCAATGTACAGTCATACTGAATTGGTATATTCATTAACCTACATTCCTACTGGTGGTCAAGGTATAACGGCAGTACTACTGTGCATGCAGTATATCAACTTGTGATGAAACTGTCCAGCTAAATTGAGCACTGAGTAATGCTGAAGACAGTTTTACATGTAGTAGACTAAGGTACTTGCTCACAGGATTGTCAAGAGTTAAATGCATGCAGGATATCAGCATGTCTGCAGGAGGAATGCATGTACTTGCCCTAGGAGAATAAATGCATCTTGCTAAGTAGAAGTAAAATGCAATGCTCCCCCCCAAAAACTTGAGAGAAGCAGACAGGGGAATGCAGAAGCACCACAGGTGATTAGTACTGTGTAAAGGGAAGTTGTCTGCAGCCCTGAAAAGCCCTTAACACAGGTAATACATACCTCCCAACTCTCCCACTTTTTGTGGGACCGTCCCATTTTCTTCTGGGATGGTTCCATGTGGGGGGGGGGGGGGGGCGGGAAGCAGTTGGGAGTCCCGGAGACTATTCCCGGAGACAGATGGGCTGGAGGAAGAACCAGCAGCTCAGGCATAACCAGCGGGTGGAGGCATGGCCAGCAGCACAGCGGCAAAAATGGGGGGTAGGCGTTTGAGGGAGTATTGTGGGTACAGGCCATGTTCCCTTGGCACTAGGCCATGCCCCCAAAATTCTAGGTGCACGCAGTGTCCTGTTTCCCATCCGTCTAATGTTGGGAATATCAGATGATGAGATGAATGTCAGATGGCAGCATTTAGGCTTAAGCTGAGTACACACACCTTCTTCTTTCTCTGTCATTACCATTCTTATAACAAAGAATGGTATATAACAGAGAAAAAAGAAGATGTGTGTACTCACACATAACAGACTACTAGTGGCACTGCCGATATTGAGGCATTAGATTCTACAGCATCGCCACTGAAACTCCTAATTCACCTGGACATCAACAGACATTTATTGCTGATAAGTGGGGCATGTATAACGTCTTATTAATGTACTTGTTCATATCTGTGCATTTGCTTAGCTTAGTACTGTAACAGTGTACACAGCTGGTTTATCCTCCTCATCAAACACTGCCTGTAAGGCTATACACATATCATGTGCTGACACATTTCCATGAATTGTGGAATACACATGCTATTCCACAGCTACAGATGTAGCGGGTCTCATCGTTGCCGCCTATGGCAATTTTTCCGCCATGGCGGCCGTGGCGCTCGGCATTCGCAATATCTTTTACAAGCTTGGCGATTCGCCGTGGCATGCAATACCACAGTTTAACCACCAGATGTCACTTTTGAAAACCTAATTTGCGCATGCGTAAAATTTGTGCTGCAGCGCGTGCATGAGGCGCAGGAACTACTGTACAGGAACTTTATTATCCCTTGCAAGCCTAGTCAGCACCTCTCTTACACCGCCGGCACGAGCGTGATCCCGTCTCTTTGGCGGAGAGTGCATCATGCTGACGCTGACGGAGAGGAGCTGCATTTTATTTGTCTCGCAGGAGCATCTCTGACGCTCCAGGGAAAGAATCACCTAATAAACAGAGTCACTGAGTTCACTAATAAACAGTATACTGTAATTCTTTTACAATATTCAGTATAAGACTTTTATGCAATAGTGCTGCGTCCAGCAAGCTGTTCTACAGTATTCTGTAGATAGTGTACAGCCAACCCTAGTCCTCGAGAGCTACCAACAGTGCATGTTTTGCAGGTCTCCTCACAGAATCACAAGTGAGCTAATTAGCTCCATCTGTGTATCTTTTAAAATGTGTCAGTGATTAATGAGTGCAGCTGTGCAGCAGCTAGGTTGTCTGGAAAATGTGAACTGTTGGTAGCTCTCGAGGGCTAGGGTTGGCTACCACTGGTGTAGACTATCTACTAAAATTACATTGAATTGCGTACATAATACCGTACAATACACATGGAGGGCCGCACTGGTATTACTTCGGACCCCGAATACTATATTATTATAGGATACACGTGGAGGGCCCCACCGGTAATGCGGGACCCCAAGTACTGTATTATTATACACATTATTATACACATGGCGGAACCACACTGGTATTATGTGGGACCTACAGTACAGTAGGGTTACCAACTCATCCCTTTAATTCGGGACACATATTAATTACACAGGTTCTGTGGCTGCCTGACTTCCCGACTCCATTTCACCTGGTTTTAATCAGCCACAAAACCTGCTTAATTAATACAGTACTGTATGTGTCCCGAGTTAAAGGGATGAGTTGTTAACCCTAGTGGGACCCCAAATACTGTATTATTATACTGTAGGATACACCTGGAGGGCCCCAACGGCACCCAGGTACAGTACTGTACTGTACACTGCACTGTAATACACTTGTACTGCAGTCACCACTTTATTAACACTTTATTCTGGTACACTGTACAGCAGTGGTTCCCAAACTGTGCGCCTAGGCTCCCAGGGGTGCCTCAGAGCACTTGCAGGGGTGCCTCAGGTTGGTGGCCAGAACCAATTCAAATTGTTTATGGTCAATGTAATGGGCAAAATCAGTGCTTGTGGCTTTCAAGTATAAAATACTGTATGCGTATAAACAGAAGTGAATCATGTTCCTTACCACATACTGTAACTGGACCTACTGTAAGGATGACATTTAAGCACAACTTACTTAATTTACAGTAATTATTATTATTTTTTATTCTTGGTAACAAACTTTTGGGTGCCCTGAAAAATATTCTGATACTCTTGGGGTGCCGTGATTCCAAAAAGTTTGGGAACCACTGCAGTACAGTACAGTATTCTCACATTACTGTACTTACAGCGCCTGATGGACTGAACTCTGTCAGGATCTCTTCTGACAAGGGCGCTTCATCGGCGCTCTAAGGAGCGGACCGACCGCTCACGGCCAGTTTCTTCTAGAATGGCCCTGCGGGCCTTTCTGTATGCCCGAACTTTTTGTTTATTGCTGGAGAGAGAAAAAACAATGGGTTTGTTTGATTAATCATGCGCTGATAACTGAATGCAGCCGGAAATTTTGAAAGGAAGGTTTCACCACCTTCCAACACAATGGATACAACAAGAAAATTCAAAATGTCACTTGGCGCTTTCAGACTTACACTAAACAAGAAGAATAGATAAGTGTCCTTTTAGATTTATGCAGGAATCATCCTTAAAACTGACAAAAGGAATGTCTGCCGTTTAGCATAAAGTCCTCCAATGTTTATGGTAAAACAGTGTGTCCACAGTCAAATGGAGGATATGTCCACAATAAGTAATCTCTAGAATGAGAAAAAGAATAGTGCAATACCGCTTTGCTGGAAAGGGATAACAATATTTTATTCATGCACTCACAATTTTTAAAACTTATGTAAACATATAATCACCAGCCGGTGAAGTGATGGGGAGGTTACACCTAGTCTTTCTCCTTAGATGGACATCAAAGGCTCCGGAACCTCTTCGGTCATATAGGGAGATTCAGGGTGTACAGCAAGCTCTTTTCTTCTCCAAGTAAAAACAGGTAATTCGACCAGCCACGGGAACCACTGCTTAATGCATTTCGGACCTTTGGGTCCTTCCTCAGAAGCATAATGCTTCCCGTGGCTGGTCTGGTTTATATAACAGAAAAAGGCGCCAAAGGAAACTCGCGTTTCCAGGCGCAACACACAAACAGGAAGTCAGCGCGGCTACGCACGATCTGCGTTCCACCGCGACTTCCTGTTTGCGTTCCAAGGGTCGGAACGTCACATCCGGGCAATAGTCCGACGTAGCAGCATGAAGATGTGGGAGGCATTTACATTGCGCTCCAACCACTTACACTTCATGCGTGTCAGCGCCCTTCATGCGTGTCAGCGCCCGGAAGTAACACAGCGCTGTACTTATATTGCACATCTCCCATATTGCACATTTTACGTTTTCATACAAAACGGTGACATTTTATATAATCTGTTAAAAACGTATTCCTCTGATTCTTGGGCATTCTTGGGAAATTAATTCTTCCATCTTTCTCTTTAACAAAAACGTCCATTGATTTCATGATATAAACGTCCATATAAAAGACAATCAAGAGGAGAAAAATGGGGGTGTCAATTTCATAATATATACAGAGCAATAAAAAGACATTAAAAAACATATAAATTCATAAAACGATGATAAAAAGTACTATAAAAACCATTTTAACTCGAATTCACTATTAAGACCGTTTGGCACTAAAGTGTTCAATTTAAAAATCCATCTCATTTCACACTGGGCCAAACGTGTATCAACAGCTTTATTGCGCCATGTTGCTGTCACAACTTCCAGGCCACCAAAAGATTTGATACAGCATTCTTTTGAGTTGTGGGTCTTCTTAAAGTGGGCTGGAACCGTGTGGGTTTCTAAACCCTTCCTAATGTTGTACACGTGTTCCGCCAAACGTGTTTTTAAGTTTCTGGTGGTCTTGCCCACATAAAAAAGGCCGCAATCACATTGTAAAAAATAAGTAACATTTTTAGAATTACATGTTATAAAATCATTTACTTTAAAACTGTTGCCATTAAAAGTGAATTCTTTGGTTTTGCTGGTACCCTTGACTGTTCTACACATGAGGCACATACCGCAGCGATGGAACCCCTTTGTGCGTTCACTAGTACGGGGTGCTCCATCTAAACTGCTCTTCACAAGTTTATCTCTCAGTGAAGGGGCCTTTCTGTAGATAAAACCTGGACGGCATGGAATAGTTGGGCCTATTATTGGATCATTTTTTAAAAGATACCAATTTTTTCTAAAAATGGCCTCAACTTTTTTAAAATCTGGATTAAAATCTGTGATAAAAGACCATTCATTACTTTTTTTTGGTTTTTCCTGTTTCTCTCCCAAAAGGTCTTGTCTGTTCACAGCGTCTGCTTTTTGTTTTGCAATTGTAAGTTCCTTTTTCTCGTAACCTTTTGCAAGGAAACGATTTGACATCGCCATTACTTGGGTTTCGTATGTGTCATTCTCTGTACAATTGCGTTTTACCCTTAGGAATTGACCATACGGTATGCCTTCAAGCCAATTTTTATGATGCTGACTGTTCCTATCTATGTAACTATTGGAATCAGTCGCCTTTGTATGGTTTGAGGTGCAGATCACATTATTCTTAATATAAATATTAAGATCTAAAAATACAATTTGCTCCATGCTCCAGATAAAAGTCAAGTTTAGATTAAAATCATTAAGATTCAATTTGTTAAAAAACGATAAAAGGGTTGCTTAATCTCCTTTCCATACCATAAAAACATCATCAATGTAACGTTGCCAGGAGACCAGACTTGCCCCCAGCTCTGGGCCTGACCAGATCACAAGCTCCTCCCAGTATGCCATGTATAAATTAGCATAGCTGGGGGCAAATCTGGTCCCCATTGCAGTCCCAACTATCCGCAAGTAAAAGTTACCATTAAAATAGAATAAATTATTTTCCAAAATGAAAGTTATGCTCTCCAGAATGAAGACTTAAGACCTTGATGTGCTACATATATATGTGTGTGTAGTGTGTTGTGTGTATCTGTGCAATGTTTAAGTGTGTGTGTTCTTTGTGTTGTACTGTTTGTGGGCGTGTGTTGTAGTGAATGTGGGTGTGTGTTGTACTGTGAGTGGTGTGTTATGTGTTAGTGTTGTGTGTATCCGTCAAATGTGTAAGTGTGTGAGTTGCGCTACGTATATATTAGGGATGTGCACCGGCCACTTTTCGGGTTTTGTGTTTTGGGTTCTGATTACCTTGAGGTTTTGGGTTCTAATGGTTTTGGCAAAACACCTCCTAAGTGTTTTGTGTTTGGATTTTTTGGGTTTTGGGTTCTGATTTTTTCGTTAAAAAAGCATAAAAACTGCTAAAATCTTTTTTTGTCCTACGCTATATATTAACCTCGATAAAATTCATTTCCAGTCTATTCTGAACACCTCACAATATTGTTTTTAGGGCAAAAGGTTGCACCGAGGTAGCTGGATAACTATGCTAAGCCACACAAGTGTGCGGCACAAACACGTGGCTCATGTAAGAGTGGCACTGCAGCGGTAGATACGGCAGTACTAGGCCCCAGACAGGTAGATACGGCAGTACTAGGCACCAGACAGGTAGATACGGCAGTACTAGGCACCAGACAGGTAGAAAAGACAGTACTAGGCACAAGACAAGTAGATACGTCAGCAATACTAGTATGTACACCAGCAGAATTTATAATAAATAATTGTATTATTAGGTACTGCTTGGCAGTGGCACTCAGTCAGTGCACCAGCAGTATGGAATTATTTTTTACAGTCATACGCAGCACAAGTATTATTTTTTGATTAAATTAGATATAGCAGCCTAGTATGTAGTTGTACTACTAGGTAGGTACACTTAGGCAGTAACACTGTCAGTGGCAACAGTGGACTGAGTAAATAATACTGGCAACCTCTATTCACAGTATTCAGTGCAGGCAGCACCAGTGGACTATATATAATTCAATTAATTAAGTATTAATAATATAGAAGCCTAGTAGGTAGAGAAACTAAACTACTAGGTAGGTAGGCAGGCAGGCAGTAGCACTGCCAGTGGTCACCACAAAAGGTAGTTATATTACACACCAACAGTAGTTTACCCCATTACACTTGCCCCTTAAACATTATGCCACGCAGAGCCAAAATTCCCCTTATGCGACACAGAGGGCCAAATGTAATAGGGTGAGAGTTTCAGAAAGTGAGAGAATTTGGGAGAGTTTTCCCATTTTTTTGAAAGCAGGTTTATTTCGCCATGTAATTGAATGCAGCTTTAAAAAAAATGGGAAAACTCTCCCAAAATCTCTCACTTTCTGAAACTCTCACCCTATTACATTTGTCCCAAAATGAGCAACAAGAATTTACATGGAATGAGCCAAAATTCACATTATACCACATGGATTGATACACATTTCACATCATGCCACCCGGATTGAGCCCAAATTCACATCATGCCACCTGGAATAAACCCAAATTCAAATCATGCCTCCCGGATTGAGCCAAAATTCACATTATGCCACACTTGAAGAGCCCAAATTCACTTTATGCCACACGGATTGAGCAAAAATTCACATTATGCCACACTTGAAGAGCCCAAATTCACATTATGCCACCCAGATTAATCCAAACTTCACATTATGCCACCTGGCGGGGTGACAAATGGACAGAGATGGTAGGGTGACAGAGAGACAGAGATGGTGGGGTGATGCAGGGCCAGAGATGGTGGAGTGGCGCAGGAACATTCACCTCTATGTCACACTATATGTCACATTCCTCCCACCTGCTACCTGTCACATTCATCTGACCCGGTTCCTGTTTACATCAATGGGGGAAGCCCAACCTCCGGACCGCAGCGTCCTGTGGTCAGTATGGAGGTTGGGCGGGTGTGACACAAAGCCTCCGCTGCTGTCTGCTGTACTCTGCAGACAGCAGCGGAGGCAGAGAGGAGGTGAATGGATGCTTGTGTGCGGCATCCATTCACCTCATGGAAGTGGGCGGGGGAGGTGCACGGGGGCTGGAGGCAGCAGCTTACCTTGGTGCTGGGCTTGCCCCCAGCATGATGATCGGCAGTCCTGGCAGAGGTGATCGCGGTCCCAGCGCTTGGAGATGATGTCATCTTCAATCACCACCTCTACACTGCAGGTAGGCACCACAGTGTAAATGGTGCAAATCCCAGATCCGACCTGGCTTGGATCCGTATTCCAAATGCTGGGTCGGATCCGGGATCTTTGGTGTAAAAGGGGTATAAGTGTGTGTGTTCTGTGGGTTTGTGTGTTTTGTACGGTTTTTGAGTGTGTTGTAGTGTATATGGATGTGTGTTGTACTGCTTGTGGTGTGTTAGGTATGTGTATGTGTGTGTGTGTGTTGTGTGTATCTGTCGCCCCAACGCGTTTCGTCACTGATGACTTCGATGAAGTCATCAGTGACGAAACGCGTTGGGGCGTGGTCACCCGACGTATCAGATCCTGATCTCCGTGTTACCTGTCCGTCTCGAGTCCGTGTGTGGAGAACGCCGCCGCCGCCTCTATTTCCAACTTGCCAGTCTTCTAGATGTCCTCTGGTGTCCGTGCTATCTGCTGGTGTGCTGACGGTGATTACCACATATGCTGACTGCTGCTTTCTTTAATGTATGTGAGCCTGCACTTTTTCCAGTAAACGCTGTTTTAAATCCTGCTCACCTGTGCGCTCCTCTTTCTCGTCTGTTACATATATATTAGGGCGGAGTGAAAAAAATGAAATTGAGAAATTCAAAATCGGCTAGTGTGGGAAAGTTGTGACTTGACCTGAATAAGAAACGTGCAAAAGCATTTTGATCTGAGTCAATATCTTCTGTTCTGGCAAGAGGCCTGAAGTTTCACTTTTTAGGTGAAAATGACGAAACCTATGAAGATGCTCCGATCTAGTTATATTATGTCAGGACGTCTTAGAGTGGTTCATTAATATACTTTAGCATAGTAAAAAACAGTACGAGCTTGTCCTAGTGCAAAGTGACTGACTGACGGGAGAAAAAATCCCTAATAATTGACCCATTTTCATGGTCACAATTGTGAATATTGTGTGTTTTCTCCTGAACGTGTTTATAATAAAAGAAGCACAAATACTCTAAATGGAATTTCATTGATACTGTGTGAAATATAACACTGCATAATAGCCCTTAATCAGACCTGATCCCAGTACAAATTTGTTCTCAAAATGGGCAAAACAAATGCTGCATTGCAGGTGGGGCAGATGTAACGTGCTGAGAGAGTTAAATTTGGGTGGGGTGTGTTGAAACTGAAATCTAAATGGCAGTGTAAAAATAATGCAGCAGGTATTTACCCTGCACAGAAACAAAATAACTCAACATACATCTACAGATCGATTGTCAGATCTGGCTGGTTGGAACAAATACCTGGTAATATCTGAATGACAGTTTTTGGCAGTTTTCCAGCATTTCAAAGCAAAGTGCTCTCATCCATTACCAGTATTTTGTTCCAAACAGACAGATCGGACAATAAATCTGTAGATGTATGGCCACATTAACTCCCTCTGCACATGTTACATCTGCCCCACCTGCAGCTGCATTACAGCATATAATTATGCCAAAGATAAGCCAATATATTAACAGTTAAATACATTAAAGTGCATTATGCTGTAATAAGTATTGCTGATCAATCCTGCCTAGCAGGGCTGTCTTTTTGTATGGGCACTTGCCCAGGGGCCCCAGGCGTATAAGGGCTCTATGTTGATAGCTGAGGGTCCCCTTTTTCCAGGGATACCAGAATTTTGAAAATCGGCCCTGGGGAATTGCAGATATCCAACTTCAAAGCAGCAGTCCACATCTGACCTGTTAATTACAATTTCCAGTCATATTTCTCAGGTTCTCTCTGACACTAGCGGCTTGTCTCTATCATGCCCAGAACCAGAGATATCAGCCTTCAAGCAGCCGGTCCCTGCTCCAGCTCCAAACGTCTGGTGTAGTTTTATATTTTTGTCAATGGATTGCTCTGGCTTCTGATCTCTGATACCCAAGTTCCCAGCACCTCCTGAAAGTTGGGACTCTAGGTTTTTATACTAGACTAAGAAATCTATTTCCAGATAATGGCGATATCTGCAGTCAAACAAGCTGCCCTTCCACCGGAAAATGACGAATATTAAGCCCACTCCATTATCCAACCGTCCCCTGTGTATAAAACACCCCCTACCTCCCTGGAAGTCATTTACAAGGGACCCTTCATACAGTTCAGTGCCCCCTTCCACATGTTAGTGTTCACCCTCCCACCACCTGTGCAGTAAAGGAGTAATTAGCAGAAGTTACTGCTCCAGGTCCTACATGTTGAATGGAAGATAGAGCACCCCCTGCCACCCGTGGGACATCAAAGCTGCTGCTGATACCACCCCCCACCCCTAGGAGGGGAGAATGGGTAAGGGCCCCAGTGCATTGCTTTACCCAGGTGCCCACACTGCTGTTAAGACGGCCCTGCTGCCTAGAAATGAACACAGTGATTGGCATATATGTACTGCTGGACACCACTCATAGAATGATTAACCTGTTATTTTTTTAATCAATGTTCTTGTTTTTTTTCCCCTAAACATTAGATGTATTTGTTTATTTATTTATTTATTTACAGTTTCTTATATAGCTCAGCAGATTCCGTTGCGCTTTACAATAGTAGACAGTGATAAAACAAACTGGGTAATGACAGACAGACTTGGGGGTTAGAGGGCCCTGCTGCAAGCTTACAATTTATTACATCATAATACACTTCAACGTATTTAACAGTTAATATATTGGCTTATCTTTGGCATAATTATATGCTGTAATGCAGCCCAATCATGTTCCCAGTATAGGGGATGCAACACTGTTTTTCTGTCAATAAACAGAAGTGATATGTATAATGATACATTAGACAGTTTACACTTACTTGTAATACTTATTGTAACAGTTACTGTTTTTCAATAACAGACTGCAACAGTTATTTCTTATTTATATACACAGGATTGTCTATCTTTGTATATGCACTGCAAAGAGAGCAGCATAAATCCAATTTCATGTATTTCAGTGACACTGTGTGAAATATAACACTGCATAATGGCCCTTAATCAGACCTGATCGCAGTACAAATTTGTTCTCAAAATGGGCAAAAAAAATGCTGGACTGCAGGTGGGGCAGATGTAACATGTGCAGAGAGATTTAAGGTGGCCATACATCTACAGATTTATTGTCCGATCTGTTTGGTTGGAACAAAATCCTGGTAAAAGATGAGAGCAAATGACAGTTGACCATTTGCTTTGAAATGCTGAAAAACTGTAATTCAGATATTACCAGCTATTTGTTCCAACCGGCCCAATCTGACAATCGATCTGTAGATGTATGGCCACCTTTAGATTTGTGTGAGTTATTTTGTTTCTGTGCAAGGTAAATACTGGCTGCATTATTTTTACACTGTAATTTAGATTTCAGTTTCAACACACCCCACCCAAATGTAACTCTCTCAGCACGTTACATCTGCCCCACCTGCAATGCAGCATTTGTTTTGCCCATTTTGAGAACAAATTTGTACTGGGATCAGGTCTGATTAAGGGCTATTATGCAGTGTTATATTTCACACAGTGTCACCGAAATTCCATTTAGAGTATTTGTGCTTCTTCTATTATAAACACGTTCAGGAGAAAACACACAATATTCACAATTGTGACCATGAAAATGGGTCAATTATTAGGGATTTTTTTCTCCCACCAAAGTCATTCACTTTGCACTAGGACAAGCTCGTACTCTCTTTTACTATGCTAAAGTATATTAATGAACCACTCTAAGACATCCTGACATAATTTTAACTAGATCGGAGCATCTTCATAGGTTTCGTCATTTTCACCAAAAAAGTGAAACTTCAGGCCTCTTGCCAGAACAGAAGATGTTGACTCAGATCAAAAAGCTTTTGCACGTTTCTTATTCAAGTCAAGTCACAACTTTTCCACACTAGCCGATTTTGAATTTCTCAATTTCAGTTTTTTCACTCCGCCCTAATATATATATATATATACCTCTGTAATTGCCAGCACTCTAGGATGTCTTGGTCGACATAATCACAGCTGACACGCTATCTTTCAGCAACGTTTCAATGATTTAATTCATTGTCATCAGTCTTCATACAACAAATGCAGTGAAAATACATACCTTAAATAGCAGACATCATCCCACTGTGAACAACGCGACTTCTGGACGCGGGACCACGCACCCGGCCGGGACGCACCAAACTGACATCATCTCCAACTACCTGTAGTCAGGGAGACGGAGACGCTGTCAACATAACAACATTACGTGATCAGACAAATATTACACCGGACAAAAATAGAAAAATACATCATACAGAACATATGGGCAAATCCTGACTGATAACTAACCACGGTTAATTAGATCTTACTGCAGACGCTGCAAAAGTACTCAGATCCAATAACTAGATACATAATTCATGTTGTGTACATATTGCATGATTATAAACATCAATAAAAGTCCTTGATCATCAGACCATAAATTTGCATTGCTGAACATAATATCATAACTTTAGCGGCAAATGGCAATCTTGGAAGACAGTTAAAAACAACTCAAAGCTAATTGGTCATTTAATCCATTGGGTGAAATAGTATTTAGCCTTACTATCCACTCACATTCTCTTTTCAACAATAAGTTGCCCCTATCTCCACCTCCTTTAGGGGGGTGGGGATATAATCGATCATCCAATATATAATGGACTTCAGACTTTGATTAAATTTAAAAAAATGGCGGGCGACCGGTTGGTCGCTACCACCATCTTGTAAGGCTAATTTTATGGCTGATTTGCCCCTAAAGTTATGATATTATGTTCAGCAATGCAAATTTATGGTCTGATGATCAAGGACTTTTATTGATGTTTATAATCATGCAAGTTGTTTGAGTTGTTTTTAACTGTCTTCCAAGATTGCCATTTGCCGCTAAAGTTATACCATGCAGTGTACAGAAAGTGATATGGGGGAATTCAAAATATATATATTTATTTATATATATTTTAAAATAGAGTAGAATATTGATTAAAACATTTTTTGCATGTAATATTGTCTGCATATTTTAAATTTTTTTATTATCATT
The DNA here is from genome assembly GCF_055691185.1 of Crinia signifera. NCBI lineage: Eukaryota > Metazoa > Chordata > Amphibia > Anura > Myobatrachidae > Crinia > Crinia signifera. Next base: position 135,722,454 of record NC_139219.1, read on the forward strand.
ATTGTTGTATTTTATAAAAAAAATGACTTCATAGGATATGTTTTTTGGATTTTTTTTTTGATGTCAGTCACTGGGACTTCCCCCAGCCTATCAGGAGTGGGCACCATGGGAGCCCCACACCTGAAAGGCTTTTGCACGGCTCTATAGATGTGCATGTTATGAACTTAACATGTGCATCTATGGCCGATTCCTACCAACCATAGACGCCCATGTTAAAAGTATAACATATGTGTCAGCCTGGCATCCACAGCCCAGGGGTGCCAGGGACAGCCCCAGTTGTCATCCCCGGCTCGGGGGGGGGGGGGGTCCAGAAATATATATACTGTATATGTATATATACATATATATATATATATATATATATATATATATATATAAAAAAAAATATATATATAAAATAAGTTATTTTAATTTAATAAACATTTTAATTTGAATAATTGCACATTATTATTCCATACAAGTATTGAACATGGTTGTGTTAAGTTGAATTATATTCAGTCAAGGAACATTGGTTTATACGCAACTGTGGTGGCAATTTGGACATGTTAATGCATACAGTATATCAATAACAAGATTCATAAAGCAAAGGGTCATGTTTTTATTATATGTTGATTACAATAGCTAATATGAGAATTTTTTTATCTATTCTTAACATACTGTATATTACATTTAAGCACTTAACGTTTGCACACGTACGCCATAAATCTGTGATTGCATTTCTGTAAAATTCAATACAAATCTAGAAGAATAACAGTTGGCATGATTGATTTACTTAAAAGTATGACAGAAAAACAAGAGAGAGATATTTTATCTTCTTGAGCAGATATATAGCATTTACACATAAACAGCTTTTAAAAAAAAACAAGGGCAGTTTACATTTAGATTGCCAATAACACTTGACAAGATGCCAAAGGCAAAAGTAACAGTTTGTAATGATTTGTACTTGTGGAGATGGACTTTATTCATTTTCTTCCTGCAAACAGCATGGGGCACACTTTCTTGAGGAGGTCTGTCTCCATGTTCTTTTCCTCCTATCTGAGCAAATAGCACACAAAAACAGCACATCTGACTGAATAGATAGAAAACACAGCATGATATGCTAGACTAAAACAAAGCTCATTAACTAAAGAGCTTGTCTTATGCCTTTCTGGATTTAATGTGAATGCTTGTCTTACAGTTTGAAAAAGGCCAAAGAGCAGGATTAATAACCAACCTCAGCAGTCATCCTCGTTGATGTGCCATGAGAATATTAAGGCATGCAGTATAAGACATGATACCAGTGGCGTAACTAGAAACATGTGGGCCCCATAGCAAAAGTTTATAAGGGCCCCTATTTCTCACCTAATGCTAAAAAATGCATAAAGCATATAATAATTTGACAGGCAAAATGGGCCCCTCTCAGCTCTGGGCCCCATAGCAGCTGCACCCCCTGCACCCATGGTAGTTACGCCCTTGCATGATACCAGAATTCTATGTTATTTCAGTTATATGTAATTTATTTTTCTTAGTTACTATATTTTCTTTTATAACACAGTGTTGATAGTTGAACTTCAAAGTCTTAAGAAAAACTCTGTTTTAGAATACTTTGTACAAAATTCTGTTATTATTATTATTATTATTATTATTATTATTATTATTATTACTATAAGATTAGCGCCTTCTGAAAAAGCTGTGATGGTGGATGCGCCTGTTCTTGTGCAATAAAGGACATCTTTGCACCAGACTGAAAATACACTGACGCATAAGATATTAACTGCAAGGTACAGTACACATGACTTTAAGAAGGTTGATGGTAATATGAAAATACCTGTGCGACAGACTGCAAACATTGGTTTACCCCTCAAAAACTGCTGATATTATTTACACATGTATTCTTGTTATTTAAAGCCAGCAGCATTACTATCAACTTACTGTACAACTACAACTACAATCAGGGGTGCCAGAACATTTTTAGCTTGGGGGGGAGGGGGCAAGTTATAATCTGAGTTTATTGTCCTCCACCCTTATAACCTTCCTCAGCCCCATCATTACCTTCTTCAGCTCGTTACATAGTTACATAGTAATTAAGGCTTAATAAAGACTTGCGTCCATCGAGTTTAACCTTGGTTTTAATAGCTTATCCCTTGTTATATGGAATCGGTACATCTGTCAGAATGAACTTAGGTCTACAGTCATTAGGTCGACCCCACTAGGTCGACTGGCAGGAAGGTCGACCTGACTTAAGGTCAACATAGGCCAAGGTCGACATGACTTAAGGTCGAATTTGCAAAAAGGTCGACATGAGGAAGGTCGACTGGTCATAAGGTCGACATGGGTTTTTCACTGTTTTTTGATCCGAATGTCGACACAGTCGACATGGACACAGTTGGCAATGAGAATCGGACCCTCGCATCGCTCGCTTCGCTCGCAATTTTTTTTTATAGTATGGGGCCCAGAATTGTACTCCATATTCAAGGTGTAGTCTAACCCAGTGGTTCTTAACCTCGGTCTTTAGGGACTCCCAATGGTGCACGTTTTCCAAGTCACCTCACAGATACACAGGTGCACTAATTACTCACTGGCACATTTTAAAAGATCACAGATGGAGCTAATTATTTCACATATGATTCTGTGTGGAGACCTGGAAAACGTGCACTGTTGGGGGTCCCTGAGGACCAAGGTTGAGAACCACTGGTCTAACCAATGCTTTGTACAGTGGCATAATTACTTTTGAGTCCATAGTATCCATACCCCTTTTTATGCAGGCTAGTATTCTGTTCGCCTTATTTGTTGCTATATGACATTGAGCACTACACCCCAGCTTGTTATCTATTTGGACTCCTAGATCCTTTTCCAGTACTTAAATACCCAATGCCTCCCTGCTTAGGTTATAACTAGCACACTGGTTATGTCTCCCAAGGTGCGTAACCTTGCATTTATCCACATTGAACCTCATCTTCCATTTTTTTGCCCACTCATCTAGTTTATTAAGATCATTCTGAAGCGCGGAGACATCCTCGGTTGATCTAATTACTCTACTCGTTAATAAATATGTTAAATAAAATGGGCCCTAGTACCGAACCCTGTGGCACTCCACTTAGTACTGGTATCATATTTGATACTGCACTGTTCACAATCACTCTCTGCTCTCTATTACACAGCCAGATCCCTACCCATTTACAGATTCTTACCCCTAATGCCAGGTCCTCCATTTTTTTTATCAACCTCTTGTGTGGCACTGTATCGAAAGCTTTAGCAAAATCTAGGAAGACCACGTCTACAGCATTTCCATTATCAAGGTTTTTGCTGATATCCTCATAGAAGCTTAGTAAGTTTGTTTGGCATGATCAATTTTTCACGAACCCATGCTGGTTAATGCTAAGTAAACTATGAAGTTCTAAATATTTCTGGATACCGTCCCTTAAAAATCCTTCAAATAACTTACCCACTATTGATGTTAAGCTAACAGGTCTGTAATTAGCTGGGTCATCCCTTTTTCCTTTTTTGTATATCGGTACAACCTCCGCTATTCTCCAGTCTTTTGGAACCTTACCAGATGAAAAAGAGTTCTCAAAAAAATAATACAGAGGGGTTGCCAATTCCTCCCTTAATTCCATTAGTACCCTAGGATGAATCCCATCTGGCACTGGTGATTTGTTTGTTTTTATTTTGCTGAGCCGCACTATTATCTCATCGGGTGCAAGGGCAATATTACGATCCGGCTTGTTTGTCCCATTTGTGGTACCTGTATGCTCCACTGTCTGCTCTTCCCTAGTAAACACTGATGAGAAGAGCTCATTTAATAGTTCTGCCTTTCCCTTATCCTCTGTAAAACTTTTACCATTGATATTGGTTAATGGACCTATGTTCTCTTTAATTAATCATTTACTATTGATGTACTTGAAAAATTCTATTCTATTCTATACGCTCTTCATTTTCCATTTTAGCTACTTTGATTATGCCTTTACACATTTTGTTTAATTGGTTGTATAACGCCTCCTCATTTGCGTTATCCTTATAAAATTTAAATGCTGTTGTTTTATTGTTGATTGCCGTCCTTATTTTTTTGTCCAACCATGATGGCTTTTTTTTATTGAATTTACCCTTATTGACTTTTAGTATGTATTTAATAGTTAGTGAATCAAGCACATTTTTACAGCTTCCCACTCTATTTTTTTTAAAGATTCCCTGAATAGTTTGAAGTTAGCTTTTCTGAAGTTTAATATTTTAGCCGGTCCTGTATGTTGTAGTTTACAGAGTAGATTTCCAATGAGACCATGTTGTGGTCACTGTGCCCTAGATGTTCAATTACTTTGGTGTCAGAAACTAAATCTATGTTATTTGTTAGCACTAAATCCAATAGTGCCTCGTTACGAGTTGAAGCTTCTACCATTTGTGTGATAAACTGGTCCTTAAATAAAGTTTAGGAACACTCCTTTTTGCTGAGTACTACAGATACATAGGGGGTGCTATATCCTATATTATATTATGCTATATTATACTATATTATGTGGATACTATCTGGATACTATCTTGGGGCTGCTACTGGAGGGAATCTATATGGGTACCTGAACCAATATCAGAAAGCAAATAAATAAATAGTGTGTCACCCTCCTCTGCCCCTTCTCACCTTCCTTAGTATGGCCCTTATTCTGATCGGTGCGGATATTCCCGCTTGCGTACGGGCCGCCGATGTTTATCGTCTGCGCATGTGCAGAGGTCACTCTGCGCATGTGCAGGCGATTTCGCCGCATGGATTCTTTATACGCCGCACAGGGGGCGTAGAGGGGCGTGAGGGGCTACTTATCCTCATTACCCTATGCATACGCCCCGCGTTTCATGGGCGTTCCCATGCAAACGCGGGGCGTATGCATGGTAATGAGGCCGTGACGCGTGGGTACGGGGCGGGCATCTGACATCGCCGGATGTCAGCTGCCCGCCCCCATACAAGATTTCACACGGACAAGTGTCCGTGTGGTCTTGTGTTCAGGGCCGCCAAGAGGCAGGGGGGGCGGGTACATTTTACCTGGGCCCGAGCCTGTCAGGGGGGCCCGGGTCCGAGGACATACACACTTTTTTTTTAAAAGGCAGCGGGTGTGCCGCCCGGGTCACCTGTGCTGGACAGGAGACCGGGTTGGTAGCGCAGCGGCAGCCTGTCACTGTGTGCAGGCAGTGGCAGAGGCTTCCACCGCTGCGGAGCTTCTGCAGAGACAGTCTGCCTGTGTGAAGACTGTAGCAGCAGCCGGACCGGATGCTGCAGCCTGCAGTGCACATGAGAGGGGAAAGTGGACAGGAGGAGGTCAGGGAGCCTGAGCTAACTGCAGTGGCGGGCTGAGCCATGGGGCAGGGTGCCTAGGTGCCTGCCATGCTACATGCCCGGCTGCTCTCCCTGATAAGGCACAGCAGGCAGCAGCGTGCATGGGGGCGGGGCTTCGGGAGGGGGCGGGGCTACACGATTACCTGTGACCCACAGGTAAATCTCTTATACCACTGCTGCTGTTGGTTAGGCAGCTGTGGCTACTAGTATGGGCTGCTGAATCCTGTAGCCTCTCCCTCCCCAGCGCTGCTGACACAGTGCTATAGTACTCACACTGCTGAGCTGTACTGAGCTCCAGCACAGCAACACAGCTCCATTCTTCATTACTGTACAGTAGCTGGCCCCTCCTCTGGGACCAGCTGCCAATCAGTTGAGATCCACTCCAGGCTGGGCCTTCCTCTCCTCTCCTGTGCCCAGCTCCTCCCTTTTCTATCCCAGGTCCCTCTGCCTTTCAGTATTCACCCTGCCAGCACCTGCCTCTGGCTTCAAGTTCTGCTGCCAGCCTCCTCTATGTTCTCCTACCACCAGGTAACCGGCTTCCGGGGGGCAGATAAATGTTGCATGAAAAATGGAAAATCAAAATATGTTTAAGTACTTCAAAGCAATGTGTACTTCTGTTAGAGCGGTGCCCTCCTCATACAGGTATGCAGGTCGAAGTGTATATAACACAGGCAGCACTCAGGTCTTATAATACGTTTAACAACCGGCCTGCATGATTTCTTTCAAATGTATTCTCAGAGTGCTGTCTGTGTTATATACACTTCCACGTTTATTTCTGTCAGTTTTCCCATGTATTTGCTGCTTTGAATTAGGGAAAAGAAGAGAATGGTGTCTGGCAGAGTTGGACTTCCAAAAGGTTCATGGGAGGACATGCTGCTGCATGAGGGCACGCTCAGCAGTCTGTCCGTCCCCTGCCGCTGCCATATTTGTTGCTGTCCGTCCCCTGCCGCTGCCATATTTGTTGCTGTCCGTCCCCTGCCGCTGCCATATTTGTTGCGGTCAGCTTGCCCACAATGCATATATACTGTAGGGGCAGGGCAGCCAAGTCTCTACACAGTTTAGAGACAGTTCCACGATCCATACTGATGCAGCCTAAGGTCAGCTCAGGTGTGCGAGCTGCATTGACGGCGGCCGCCTGTCTAGGATCAACTTTATTATTATTATTGTTTTTGTTTATTACTAGCTGCCTGTCTGAGATAAGATCACAGGGGGAGCAGGTACGCAGTGCACGCAGCGGACCCAACAGCTTATGCTGCATCAGGAGTGAGCGTTGGAGCTAGTGCAGAGGGAGCATCTACCCTAGCTCCGACACTACCTCCCGATGCAGCGCAAACTCATGTAATAGGTATTATGGTGTATGGCATAATGTGTACTGGCAATACAGTGTGTGACATAACGTGTAACAGACATTATGGCATGCGGAATAATATGTAATGTGTGACGTGTAATAGGCATTACGGTGTAAATTTTTGGTGCGAGCCTTCAGCAAGCGCACTGTTCTTGTTTGTCGAGCACTTGTGTGTGTGTGTGTGTGTGTATATATATATATATATATATATACACACACACACACACAAGGGCTCGACAAACAAGGACAGTGCGCTATGTGTGTGTGTGTATATATATATACACACACACACACACACACACAGGGGCTCGACAAACAAGGACAGTGCGCTTGCTGAAGGCTCGCACCAAAAATTTACACCGTAATGTCTATTACACGTCACACACCCATTACATATTATTCCACATGCCATAATGTCCGTTACACGTATATTTGTCAATGCAATTACTGCCATTCACTAAGCATCCACCTTGGAACCAGTAGCGTAACAACAGGTCCGCAGACCATGCAGCGGCTTGGGGAAGCCAGCGACGGCGGAGTGTGCGGGGAGCACCCTCTGTGGGGGCCCCAGGAAGTTGTTGTACCGGGGCCCAGGATTTCTCTTGACTGCCCTGCTTGTGTTGCGGGACCTGGTGGAGCGTGCGGCCCTGCATTCGATGTTCGGCGACCATCGAATGCAGGGGCTGCTCCCACCATGGAGGAGGCGTATCCCCGTGCACATTCATGCGGACCGCCACATATCCGCATACGGACGGAGGTGGCGATCCGTATGGAAGGCGGGGATTCGCCAAGACGGACATCACCGCATATTTCTGATCGGGCCGCACCGATCAGAATAAGGGCCTATATGACAGATGCCATAATATCCCTCCCTGCATTCTCCTCTCACCAAAATTATCACACTCACACATACACAGTATTTTTCAGCTATCCCAGTGTACCCTTAACTGTTTCACCTTATCCTAGATAGGTGAACCACTTACTCCAACAGGTGTCCCTCTTCTACCATAAAGGAGCCCTACCCAGCTTGCTGAGATTCCAGGTTTATTAGAAAACCTTATCATGGGGAATAGGGAATACCTCAGGCTGCCTGATCTGCTGGCAACAGTGCAAGGCTGTAGAGCCACTACACATTTGGTGCCCCCAATATTCTGAATAGGGACAGTGCATGCCGAAGGTGTGTTCTAAAAAAAAGGTGAGCTTGTCTTGCAGGAAAGATGCTTGGACACAACACACATTTGTACCATTATTCACATTTAACACAGTAGTGTCACTTGTATTTACTGTACATGCCATTGCAGTAGCACCACTTATATATAGTATGCCACACAGTAGTATATCTTATACATGGTATGCCACACAGTAATGCTCCATATACATTTTATGCCACACTAGTCATCTTTATAGTATACACAGTATGCCTCAGAAGTACCCCTTATACACAGAAAGACACACTGTAGTGTTTTTTGCAGCAAATGTGAATACTTTGCAGTCTGTGACTTGGAAAATAAGGATGAAGGACACTGTGAAGAGGACCTTCACCTGCCTCAGCCCCAGTGTCAGCCTGGCTCCTCCTCAGTGTGTCACTGCATTGGCGACCACAGCTGGCGAGCCCTGGACCCTGCCCCCTGAGTGTCAGTGACAGAGTTTATTGCTGTTGTTAAGTGCACCGATTGCAGTGGGTTGCTGGGAGTGCTCAGTGTTGAACAGTAGAACACCGGTTTAGAAAAGACATTTTATAGATGTAAAAGTTGGTGGATCAAGCAGAAAGCGGTCTCTCTTGGTCTGCAGACAGATTTAAAACAGCATAGGCTGCTGGTCAGAGCAATTCTGTATTGATTTCACCTGGCTCCTCACAAAAGTATAATCAGCATTTAAGGGTCTTCAATATTTTCATACTACACACAATAATTTTATATGTTAAATATTTGAAATTTCCTTACTAAAAAAATGTAACTAGGGCAAAACCATAATCCGACTAGACATCAAGAACATTTGCTTTGTATTTTTTAACACCTATGCAATTTCTATTAGCAATTTCCAAATAGCTTCACACTTTTTTTTAATAATGTAACAAATGAAAATGATGAGAAATAGAAATGTAAAAAGATGTAGGACATACACAAGATGAATAGTGCAATCCCATTAGTGATTTATAAAGGTACAGTGAATCAATTTTATTTTGAGATGAGACAAGGAGAGGCAATTAAGCTTATGTTGAGTCAAATGCAAGTTGTGTCTTATTGTAAATGTACAATATTCTCTAAAAAAATGCATTTTTTATTTACTAAAGTAGCACTGCTTGCAAATATTTTAGACAAGCCTAGCTACTGTAAATATGCCTTCTTACTCCACAAAATAACAGGACCAGATGTGGGTAAAAACTTCAAAAAGGTGTGGTTTGGCTTCGTAATGATAATAATGAAAGTCTTAAGAATAGGTAAGCAATGCATATTCATTATAGACAGGGGGCTGTAGAGAACTTGGCAAGGCCCAGATAATGTAGGGGCATTACTTAATTAACGTAGGCATGGCCATGGCCCATTAGTAAATAAAATTATTTTAAAAAAAGTGTTTAGCACACTAAACTTGTGGGATGACAATGGGAGGGCATTGGCGGATCCAAACCCCTGCAGGAATCGGTAATTAGTACCATCTCCCTCCTTCTTGCCCACCCTTATTATAGCAAATGGCCGGACAGTGCAAAATCAAAGGTAATTAATCAAAAACATGGCAAATTACAATTAAACATTGAAGTAATAATAAACATAACAGTAGCCTTACTTTTTACAAGCTGATTAGAAAACAAGATATATTACTGCAAAACTATGGCTCATTTCGCTGTACTCCTGTGCATTGAATGCAGCAGCATTATTCTGGGAATATTAACATGCTAGAGGGAATATAGACAGATCCTGTCATTTAAAAAAACAAAGAAAAACAAATACCTGAGGCACTGGAATGGAAATATCAGTATACCAAAAAGGTGCATTTAAATCTACCATGTTAATGACTAACAATCAGTTAATCAAGCTGCTCTGCTAAATTGTAGCCAATAAAAAATGCAAACAGCAAAAAAGAAAACAAGTGCTACATTCACTTAATTACTCTGAAGTTAAAAATAAAAAATGCTTTAACCACATAAAATGAACAATTCAATACATATGCAATAAGTGCACACTAATAGGGATAAATCATATCATACTAAAAATAAAAATGCAATTTACAAGTACCTCTCAGCAGGGAAAATGTATATAAATGAATTATCCCATTACTTTGACAGGCGTGCAACTCTGCCTGATATTAAGAATAGGGTAAACTGCTAATTGATACTATAGCCCCGTACACACAAGGGGAGATATATTGCTCAGCAAAATATTGCTAGCAATATATTGCTAAGCAATATATTGCTCAGTGTCTCCTTTTCATCAGCGACCAGAGATGGTCGCTAATGAGAAGAAACCCCTGCCGGAGGAGCCGCAGAGGTAATCAGCTGGTCGCAGGAGCAAGCGATTAGAATGGGGCTGAAAACGGGAGCGCGCACCCGGTGATTTATCGCTGGTGCACACTTCCATCACTGGCAATATGGTCGCCAACGACCATATTCCCAGCGATTTCAGCCCCTAACGCCCCCATGTGTGCACAGCTTAAAATGCAAGACTTCAACATTTTTGAGGGCACTACTTGGTATTTACTTTGTTCATTAACTTGAGACATCCTGGAAAGATTCTTGCTAGGGGAAGGATGGGGGGAGGGGAAAAGGGAAAAGTTGTAATTTGTGGACTCTGCTGGAGCCAGGCTTGATATTGTTTCTCGCTGTGATGTATGTCATAGGACATCATTTTTGTCCATATTTTTGTACTACCGCAATTACTTAATAAAAACTGTGTTATTGAAAAAAAAATTCTCCCTTAGTAAGATAAAAAAAACAGTCACTGAGTCACCGAGATCAATAAAGATCAGAAACAATTAGCAACAATATCTCACCATATTGGAATCAGTCTTCAGTTGATGTTTTAGGATATGTAAGCCATTTGTTTAAATTATATAGTTGTCCTGAATTGAAATCTGAAAGAGGATACATACAGATGTGTCCTTATACATAGTTGCTGGGGGGAAAATATCCCCATATTGATGTGATATGGAGCAGCTGGCTGCAGACAGATCTCACTCACAAGATTAATCACCAGAGGAGTTATTACATGTAGTCAACATTTCAAGGCTCTTTACCTTTTATATTTGAATAAGGGATACTCAACCTGTAGTACCAAAAATGTCTTTCAATTTAAGCATTCATCTGGTGTTAATGTTCTAGAGGATAAGTTAAACACTTAATTCTCCTACTGTAGGTTTCTTTCTTTGCCTCCCGTACTCCTTGGCCTCCACAGTGGGTACAAATGTTTTAATGCCATCCATTCTGACCTTGGTAACCACCACTAAAGGGTGTTTATGGTTAAATTGCATTTGAATGGAACTTGCACATTTTGTATATCGAAATTTATGCAATGGAGCTACTGTACCAGTTTCTATTGGGTACTTACTCTGTTTGCATTTACATTTTCAGAACGGGATATTTGTGGTAACATTTATCATATACCCAATTGTATACTTTCCAGAGTAGAGCATTTCAAGTTTTTAAAATTGTATTAGATCGGTTTAATATTTTTCCACATGACTTGTCAATTTATTAATCCAATCTTTCCTTGATCTTTGACTTTAAATTTGCTTTCATAAATTATTTTCTCTATAACAAATTTCAACTATCTTCTTGATTCTTCAATGCCAAGCAAAATAAGGTCAAATGGACATTTGTTAAGGCCTGAAGCCCATCGTTGCAGAACTCTGGATTGTATCTGCCAATTGTGGGGATATGGCAGACACAGAACCCAGAGGGAATTTGGTCTCTAAAATAGTGTATACTGATTTCAAATCAAAATTGACCTTCTTTTATTAAATTTAAAAGTTGCTCCACAGAATCCTCATTAGGTGTATCTTTCAATTTGTTGGTGTATAAAATATATTGTCATGGTGCTGCCCACCGTAAACACAATAGCACAGCCAGAGTTACATCTCTGCCTGCAGTCTCGTACCCAGACAGCCCTGAGTTGCACTTCTCAATCATAAGTCTGCCATCTAGCTGCCCACAAGCTTCCATGCTGATGAGAGAATATAGCAGTATATAACTGATAAAACCAGTTCTAATAGGAAGCGCTGCAGGGCAGGGTGACTCCTTTTTATATATAACAAATAATTTGATCAGATGAAAAGGACCTTTTAATAATGGACATAGTCCATATAAGCATCGCATATAGGGCTGATTCAGGCCCACTCATTTGGCAGCGCTGCCTAGGAAGTGGTTAAACACCACCCACACCTGAGGAATGCCATCCTTCTCCCCCAACCGAATACATCCCCTTAGTAACATGCAGGGCGATGTGTCCAAGAACACTTCCTCTTGCATGCAGCCGAAGGGAAGAGATATCATATTTCTGGCCACAGAGCTGTATGCAGTGTCTTTATTCAGCATTCAGTCAGGATGAAGTTATAGCATAGTCCTATAGTCTCATACTCAGCTTGTTGCTGCCCTGGCATTACCGATCACATTAGGGCTCAAAGAACGCATTTCTCCACCTCCTGTATGGTGTCAGCGGCTTCCTCAGCCACTGAGACCATAGAGGAGGTTGAAAACACATTAGTTGAACCTTAATACAATATAATAATTGAATATTTTGCAAGTACAGTACCCAAGAACAGTCAATCCTATTAGCCGATATTAATTTATTGTGCCAGTGGTGGCACTTTATGGTGGTGTTTTCAGTAGGAAAATTTGCGCGAAGTCGGACTGAAGGGTGCAAAATAATTTGCTATTGTCAGTGTTCAAACACTGCAGCAATGGCACCTTGTACCCTTCCTATATAATATGATTAACCCCATTGTGGTCCAGATTCCTAAGTAGAATATATGCACATACTGTATAGGAGGGTATTCATTTCCCGACACTATTTTCTTGGGTTAAATAGTGACGGGCATCTATTCAATGCTGTCTTACTCGACAGCACTGAAGCTGCAGCTCATCAGAACAGACATGACTTTAAAAGCAGTCTGGTCGTTTTGCCAAAAACAGGCGTGGATTGTCGAGATCACAGCCGGATTTCGACAATCCATGGTCATTTTCACAGCCGATCAGCAGGCAGGGCATTGAATCTTGCCTGCTGATAAACAGGCAAGTGGACCGAAATCAGACCAGGGTCCCGACTATCATAACATACCAACAATCAGGACCCGGGATTGAATACCCCTTTAGTGTGTTAGGACAACTCTTTACACCACATTTCAGCTGTAGGAAGAGAACCATAGAAATTGATGATGAATACAAGGAAGAATTTTTATATTCCAATTACCCAACTTTTTTGTAGCATTGTTGCTCAACAATAATCTAACCATAACACATATTTCAATGCTGTACTTTGCATTTTGTAAGTAGTAAGTACTGTAAGTACTGTAAGTTTAATTTATATAGTGCACTTCCTCCAACAGAACTCAAGGTGCTTGGAAGGGGTTTCTTGGAGTTAAAATGCTAAGCAACTATTAGATATTCCTTGTAATATTGTTAGGGTTCTCAAGTTGAATTCACCACTTTGTATGGATGTTAATTGATTTATTGTTCTTCTGTATTTGTTATCCTTTGCCACTGTTATATTAACCTCTGTAAGATATATATGGATCTAATTACCATATGTATGTGTCATTTTACTCCTCCTCTTCTGTAAGCTCACTTCCAGTTCCTGTGTCTCTCATGTGTAGCAGACATGTTCCCCTGAGCTGCAGAAAGAATTTTGCTTTGACCTCTATGTGTCATCTCCCAATGTATATCTGTGCATCATCTCAAGGAACAGCAATAAGCTACCTCAAGCATTTCCATTGTATCTTCCTCACTGGATCTTTACATGCAACTGGTTGCTAAGGGAATAAGCATAGCGAGTTTACTATCTTCCATTGCTTGCAGAAGGGTTGCCACTCATAACTATCAGAGACTTCCTTCACGTGCATCTGTGGCAGAATAGTCAAAGCAAACTTAAGTCTACAGTATCTGCATGTATACACATAGTCTGCAAGCAAGTTTAGAGCTGGCCACCATTTTATGAGAACACATGGCCACAAGCTCTTCCTAACTCAGCTCTTCACCTATACGTTAAACACAGTTCTACCTTCAAGAGGCAATTCTAAGCAAGTTATAACATGTCCACAAAAGGTTCTGTGGATTCCTCTGTGGCTGGACAAAAGCAAGTCCATCATACCTCTGATAACTCAGATGTACAGGAAGCAGAGTTCAAGCTTACTGAAGAACAAGATGTACGCCATAAACCAGTGGTCTCCAACCTTTTTTGGGGCGGGAGCTACTCGAGACAAAATAAACCGCCTGAAGAGCTACTAAAGTTTTTTAAAAACAAGAAATCTGCATAATAATAAAAAAATGCCCTTTACACATTATGCCACACACTGTAATGGCCCTGACCCATTATGCCGCATACCACAATGCCCCAGACACAATATGCCACACACTGCAATGTCCAATGTGTCACAAACATACCTCCCAACACTGGAGACAGAGGAAAAGGGTATACACATATACCCCACAGTGCCAGGAACAAGTATGCCCCCACAGTGCCAGGAACAAGTATGCCCCCACAGTGCCAGGAACATGTATTCCCTCACAGTGCCAGGAACAAGTATGCCCCCACAGTGCCAGGAACATGTATGCCCCCACAGTACCAGGAACATGTATGCCCCCACAGTGCCAGGAACATGTATGCCCCCACAGTGCCAGGAACAAGTATGCCCCCACAGTGCCAGGAACAAGTATGCCCCCACAGTGCCAGGAACAAGTATGCCCCCACAGTGCCAGGAACAAGTATGCCCCCACAGTGCCAGGAACAAGTATGCCCCCACAGTGCCAGGAACATGTATGCCCCCACAGTGCCATGAACAAGTATGCCCCCACAGTGCCATGAACAAGTATGCCCCCACAGTGCCAGGAACAAGTATGCCCCCACAGTGCCAGAACATGTATGCCCCCACAGTACCATGAACAAGTATGCCCCCACAGTGCCATGAACAAGTATGCCCCCACAGTGCCATGAACAAGTATGCCCCCACAGTGCCATGAACAAGTATGCCCCCACAGTGCCAGGAACATGTATGCCCCCACAGTGCCAGAACATGTATGCCCCCACAGTGCCAGGAACATGTATGCCCCCACAGTGCCAGGAACATGTATGCCCCCACAGTGCCAGGAACATGTATGCCCCCACAGTGCCATGAACAAGTATGCCCTCACAGTGCCACGAACAAGTATGCCCCCACAGTGCCAGGAACATGTATGCCCCCACAATGCCAGGAACATGTATGCCCCCACAGTGCCAGGAACATGTATGCCCCCACAGTGCCATGAACAAGTATGCCCCCACAGTGCCATGAACAAGTATGCCCCCACAGTGCCATGAACAAGTATGCCCCCACAGTGCCAGGAACAAGTATGCCCCCACAGTGCCAGGAACAAGTATGCCCCCACAGTGCCATGAAAAAGTATGCCCCCACAGTGCCAGGAACATGTATGCCCCCACAGTGCCAGGAACATGTATGCCCCCACAGCAGTGTTGCAAGTAAGGGGGTACGGCGTGGTACGGAGTACCTGTAAGAAATATGTTGCAGGTACGCAGTACCACTTACCCCTGATCCACTGTCATTTCTATTTTCATTTTAAGTCTAAATATAATGCATCTGCAGCCCACCCACCCAGCGTTATAATTGGTGCTGTATGCAGCTACCGGCTACTGCTGATTTAGCCTGTCACACTAACAGGCATTAGCAGCGCCGACAGCATGAAGAGCAGGCTCCACTATTGTAAGCACAAGCTGCCTGGCTCTCCCCCAAGCAAGAGCCAACCCACCCCCAGTCATTCCCTGTCTCCTGTGTCCACGCCTCTATTGTCATTTAGTCACTCCTCTAGCTTTGTGTGACCACGCCCCCTGATGACACATGACCATGCCCATTTTTGGTGGAGGCTATCAGTACCACCAAGAAAAAAATTCTACTTGCACCACTGCCCCACAGTGCCAGTTTCCCAGCACCAGCAGACTCACCAGTGCTGCTGTCCCCCTGTGCCGCGGCTGTCTGTGTCCGCTGTGTCCGGTGTCATCGTTGTCGTCGCCGCCGCTGCTGCTGATTCCTCTCTGAGGAGAGGAGAGCACCGAGCGTCTCTCCTTCCCCTCACTTCCTTGTGACTGGGCGTCCGTCAATTAAAACTCGCGGGCCGGCTCCTGATTGGCTGCTGGCCCGTGAGTTCTGATTCGCAGACGGCACAGTCAAAGGAATCCACAGTGAGGGGTAGGAGAGACGCGGGATGCGCTCTCCTCCCCTCAGAGCAGACAGGGAGAAGGGAGGCCGGCTGGCTGGCTGGCTGGGTAATGGAGTGGCGGGCGGCTGGCAGGGGCAGAGTGGTCGAGCCACCCAGATCGCTGCCGCGAGCTACCGGTAGCTCGCGAGCGACGGGTTGGCGACCACTGCCCTAAACGTACATTCATACCGACACAAAAGATTATAGAGAATTTTGAGGCAGCCAGAGATGAATTTCTTGACAATTTAGATGACTTATGGGAAAGGACACAAAAAAGAAGGAATTCCCGCACCAGTACCTTTCATTAGGATTCTCCTCCCCCAGTTATTATCAAAGTTAGGGGAGATCAAGTCTTCCCCTAAATTAGTCTTGAGGGTGCTACCCACTACCTAGTTATACATACACACCCACAAAGAAAAAGAAGTATCTTACAGGGTGCACTGAGAATCAATTATTTTCATAAAATGTAACCTTTATTTATTCAAGTAAAAAAAGTCTCTTTATCAGAAGGAGACTATATGACCTTGTCTCAGAGTGAAATATTTAAAAGATAGAAAAATGTGATAAAGAATGAAAAAAGATGTGTACAATAAATTTAAAATGAGAAGAAAAGGATGAACATGTGTGTGTCAGCTTATTCCATAGTTCTTGGCTTAAAATTGCCTTTATTATTAGTTGCTACTTGCTGCTGCTAGTATGTTGCAGTTAAGCAAGCAATTGTGTTGCCACTGGGGTTTATAAGATTTAGTAGTTAATAAAGAGGCATTGCACTATATTGCCGTGTCAATATTCCTCTTGTGAGCAACGCTATACTGTTCAGTTAAATGGTGTTATACAGTCTTTTCAGACTGGATGGAGGTTTAATATATATCCGTGCTGAAGAGGTATGGGGAGGACCCTTGTGTGTACGCAGTAAGTTATAGGAAATATGTCCTTTTTATATTAATTGTCTGACCTGCATGTACCCATATCCGTATTTGAGCGGATTAACCGCCGGATCAGGTGCAGTCAGAACTCAGAATGATTCTATTATCGGACCTCTCCTTTTGGATGGAATCAACTTTTATCATGCAGCCTATATATATATATATATATATATATAGTGTTTATTGCCCAGGGATAAGCGATGTCTTCGCTGGGATCAGAGTGGCTGTATTATTACATGACAGTTGCAAGCAGTCTAACAATTGAATAGTCTTCATAGGTCCTGGAGTAGTTTATGATACTACTCCTTTATCGCTCCCCACCTCTTTAGACACCCAGTAATGAGTGGTTTACCGCTGAGTGGCGCAATAATAAATATATACAATGTTTGTTTTATTGTGTTCTCTCACACATCCAGTCCTTTGGATCACTTAGCAAACGTGCTTTGGATAGACATACAATGTTTATTTTAATGTGTTCTCTCACACATCTATGTTTTAATCACTGAACAGTAAATGCCTTGTACAGGCACACAATAAATAAATG
Organism: Crinia signifera; assembly: GCF_055691185.1. Lineage (NCBI taxonomy): Eukaryota > Metazoa > Chordata > Amphibia > Anura > Myobatrachidae > Crinia > Crinia signifera. The sequence goes on from NC_139219.1 coordinate 135,739,965, forward strand.
TCTCCCTTATTCTTGTGTCCACTTATACTGTATGATTGCATTAATGCTTTTTTACAATGTGTGGCACACAAAAAATACTTTTCTTTAGCTCCGCTGAGATCTGAGGGTCTGTGTGTCTGTGCACACTGTTCCCTCTCTCCTCAGGGCTACAGGGATCGTGACAGTATTTATATAGGTCCCGGGTAGCGCGATGCGCGTGTTCCCGGTACCTAGTAGTGGTTGTATAGGTGGCACATAGTGGTCTTATCAACGCCCGCAGTTGTCAGGGGGTCCCTGTGTTCTTACACACAGAGCCCACTTTCCCTGCCGGGCTGTCAGATTCAGGTTCTCTGCGGTCGCACTTGGTGTTGCGCCGCTGCCTGTCTGTGCGGGTCCTGGGTAACACAGTATGCGTGTTCCCGGCGCTGCCTGTCTGTGCAGGTCCCGGGTAACACAGTATACGTGTTCCCGGCGGTCTCTCTCTTTGCGGTCGCACTTGGTGTTGCGCCGCTGCCTGTCTGTACAGGACCCGGGTAACACAGTATACGTGCTCCCGGCGTTCACTGCACACTTGTGCCGCTGCAGGCTTCTATCACATAAATCCACATATATGCCTGACAGTAATACAATACTACGCATTGCTCACTAGTCTATTCCCTAAGTGGTGCAATTTGGCTAACTATCTACACACATTTCATCCTAATCTGGCTACCAACGATCGTTTCACTATCGCTTCCTCAAGGTATCAACCCGTCTATTCTCCTGGACGGGTTTAAATCCCCCGCCTTCATTTCTGATTGGATGGACGTCACTGTTCATTCTAATGTAGGTATTTCCCCCTCTCGGGCTATTATACATGGAATAGGTTTCTGACATGTTTATGCTGTTATGTTATTAAATTATTCTCAGCCTGGGTTTCATATTATATCATGCTGTATTTCTTGTTGTACCAGGTTGTTGGTATTTTTATCAATGGGATCTGTTTTGGGTCCCCTCTGGATTCACTTATCATATTAAATACTGAGGCTGGTTATTAAACGGGTTCACTAAATCTGCTTAGTGATGCAGTATTCACCCATTCTTGACCCATGGGTTATTATCATAAATTACTGATGTTTCTTGATTAGAGGTTTCTGTTAATTTCTTGTTATAACAAGAAATCCATTTTGAATTTGTGTTTTTGTTTTTGTTTTTCTTTTCCAACAGTTGTTGGTTTACTGGAAGCGCTCCGTCTGGGGAAGTATAAGCTCAGCCGCACTTCCGGGTGTGGTTGGCAGGCCGCGGATTGAGTGGTTGGCGGATGTGTAACAGCAGGTATATGCTGTCCTCCGTCTCATCCACACTTCCGGCTGGCGGCTAACCATGGGAATTGCGGCACAGGGAACTTACTTCTCCGGCTGCTGGGCAGGGGGGACACCTGCAACTGGGGGACATTCCGGTCCATTCGGTGTGTATAGTTGATCCCATGTGCCCGGCAGGTGAGCGCAATCAGTAAGTATTTGTGTGAGGGGCGGGCTTTGTATTGGTATTTATATGTGGCAGTTTCTGATTGATATGTGAATTGTATGCTGTCTGTCCCTGACGACGGGGGGTGACCCCGAAACTGTTGGAGTAAAGGACCTATCTACTTTAAGTCTGCTGAGTGCCGCCTCTTTCCTTCCTGTGTTGTTTGGTGGATCTATTAGGACCTCCATAGGAAGGCACCACAGCCATTGTTCCTGTACATTATCCATTCCAGTGGAGTTTACCTGAGTGCCGGGTTCCCTGCATGCTATATTGGACTTTCATTTCACTGTTTGGTTATATGAAGTACCTACCAAGGCACCAGAAGTGTGCCTTCCTTCCAAGATGGCACTGAGTGCTGCAGCCAGCGTGTTCCTCCCTGCCTCCCCTACACACAGCCAGCATGTGTCAGAAGATTAACAGATAAGTGATGACACACAGATGTCCCCTGACCTCCCCACCTCCGCACCGGATATACAGTATTATCCAGCACAGCGCTCCGAGACCCCAATGCCCCTGTTACATATTGGGAAATGGTTACAGCAATGAGGACGGCCATTAGTCCTCTCCTTAAGGAGCAAACTGCGGACATCACTAAACAGCTGGTGCAGTTACAGCTAAGGGTTCTCACAGTGGAACATAGGGTGGGACATTTGCAGAGGTTAAAGAGGTTAAAAAGGCCACAGCAGCCCATACTAAAGAGATCTACCAGTTACAGAATAAAGTCCAGGACCTGGAGAACAGGTCGATACGTAACAACCTGAGACTCATTGGGCTCCCAGAGTCAATCAAAGGCCAAGAGCTGTATGATTTTGTCACACTGCCTAGTCTGCTACAAGTACAAGATAGGTGCAGTGCCCAGTTCCCTGGGCAGTGCACACCAAGCTGATGGAATAAAAGTGTAAAATTAAGAACAACATTTTGTTAAAAGATTAACATGGGTGTCTATGGTGGAAACCACCCATAGATGCCAATGTTCATCAGAGCTCCTGATTGGCTGAGGAAGGACCTGGTGTATGATATCACCGGGAAATCCCTGAGCTCAGGGGAGGAGCTGCAAGTGTCAACACATGGCTCCTAAGTTTGTGTGGTGTCGGGACCCTTGGTTTATTGTTTTTTTACACTCATAGATGCCTACTTTGGACCAAATAGGAAGTGATCTATGCCAGAGGAGCTTATTTTCACAGGGACCCCTATGGATTCTACATGGAGAAGAGGACAGGCCTATGATTAACTCTATAGTTTAGTATGTACATTGTAGGGTTGATTGTAGTGTGTATTAATCTTTTATTTTTCTGGTACACCACAACAAAACCCAATGTTTATGGTTCTCAATTTTACACTTTTATTCCATCAGCCCAGTGTCCACCACCAATTGGCATCGGGCTTCTGCCCAGACTAGGGGTGCCCTGGAGGGGGGACCCCTTTATTGGAGGGTGCCCACTTACCCAGGGCCCCAACCTGGGCTAACCTGCCACAGGTTAATGCTTTGGCCTGCTGGTTATTTAACCCTGGTTCTGGTTGCCAAAATATGGGGTACTTCTACTCATTTTGTCTACCATATTTTGGGAACTGGGCCATGACCCTGGTGCTGGTAATAGAAATACAGGTTTCCCCGGTATTTATGAAACCAGGACCAGGCTCATTGAGCCTGGAGCTGGTTATTGCTGGGCATGGTGAACAATTGCCTTTTTTTAAAATAATTATGCAGGGAAAAATCTGTCTATTCCATGCAATGCTTCTAGTAAATATTGACAGCCAAATACGAATTGCTATGCCATCAGAAAATACGAATCAGAAGAATATGACATCTTAGCAAATTTGCCATATTCTCCGTAAGTATTTTCGAATGATTACAGACGATAAACTCTCCCACAGTATGTTGTGATTATATGGGGTAACTAGCTCTGGATACGGTCATTGGGTCTACAGCAAGTTGGTCGACAATCATTAGGTCGACACCTTTAGGTCAACATGGAGATAAGTCGACATGGTTCTAGGTCAACATGGGTCAAGGTTGACATGGGTCTAGGTCGACATGGGTTTAGGTCGACAGGTCATTAGGTCGACACAAGAATTAGGTCAACACAAGCATTAGGTCGACAGTGTCTAGTTCGACAGTCAAAATGTCGACATGGGGTTTTTCACTGTTATTTGAACCAAAATGTGCCGACAGGTCATGCCCTACATCAACTAGGCTGTATCGTGAGCGAAGCCAGCGAGGGGATGCGGTGCACTGGAAACTGTGTCCATGTCGACTGTGTCGACATCCGGGTAAAAAAACAGTGAAAACCCCCATGTCGACCTTTTGACTGTTGACCTAGGCACCGTCGACCTAATGCTCATGTTGACCTATTGACCTGTCCACCTAAACCCATGTCAACCTGGACCCATATCGACCTTGTCCCATGTCTAACTAGAACCATGTCGACCTAGAACCATGTCGACCTTTCCCCATGTCGACCTAAAGTTGTCGACCAACTTGCTGTTGACCAAACGATCCCAAACCATTAGCTCAGTAGATGGGTGTATTGGTGCAGTACCTATATGCTAAATCAGGATCCACAGTCAGCTTTTCATATAAATAAATTAAATAACGAAGAATTACTACCAGCATTCAACAGTAATTAACAGAAAATAAACACCTACTGTAGCTCCCTTCAGTGTCCTCGACTATTATTGGGCATCTACAGTAGTTTGCATACAAAGTTTCTCATAGAGTCACAGTCCTGTCTATATCACATTCTCCAACCTGGTTTGGCTTGCCTGCCACAGCTAATCACTCATACAGAGTGAGCCTTCTTCTGCTAGTCTTTTCTTGATAGCCATGGTAAACCATGGTGAGCCAAGGCCTATTGTTCTCAGCTACAAAATAATACATAGAACAATACAGTAGGGGATTAGCATAGGATTAAGTCCGACAGCTCTGGTTCACTTAATCCTATTAAAGGGCTAGATGAGGATCTCTATCTGTATACAGTCCCATAGTCTGGTCTGACTTTTTACAGATGACCAGCCAACAACTCTGCTGGGCCCCAGTAAAAATGGGGGGTGGGGGGGGCATGGCCCTTGTTGCCTGCTTCCCCCAAGGCTTCCCCTTTCAAAAAAACCTTGGGAATGGAAAGTGGGTAGCAGGGTGCGCAGATGATCACACACCTGTTCAGAAGGGGAGAGGACAGGCTTAGCACACATATACAACAGAGATGGGTAGATAGATCGGGTGGCGCAGTGAAAGCTGCCTATGGGTATAGTTTCAATGGGTCCCTCAAACCCTTCACCAACACCAGAAATGCAAAAATAGAAACCACACTTATCAGGCGCTTATATCCTTCGTTTTGCAGAGTCCTCCAATAGATAGAATTCATGCAAGAAAAAGAAAAGGTGCAATAGTGAAGTACGTTCAAATCCACACTTCCAAATTCAAGCGTAGCGAAACGTACGTCAGAGGACTCCGCCGGGACACGTGGTGCACACACGTGACCGGCTCACTCCAGGCAGGGACGCCAGCAGGAAGCGGCGAGCGCTTACACACTTTAATTCGGTTTAGCAGCAGACCTCATCCCGGCTTCCCATTACCATACCGGTGGGGTCTCCCAGGTAACCACTTGTTTCGACCAGTGGACACTTTCCTTTTTTCTTACCTCACTGTACCTCATTGCAATTTAGCATTACGTTGATTTACATGCTCCCGCACTGCTGCACATAATATAACATTGCTGCACCGCACACTGCAGAAATCCCTGCCGCTCTGTGAGACATAACTGGTCCTGGAGAAAAATCCTATGATTTAATAACTCACCCCAACACAACAGACCATAACCTGGTGTCAACTGGGGGATTAATGAGGATTTCCGATACCCATACTAAGGCTAGTGACAGTCTCTACATCATCATCACACAGTACTGGAGTGCCAGTCATTTGGATATATATATATATATATATATAAAAAGGATGAGAAGGGCGCCTCCTAGTGTAGTATTAAAGGTTCTAGTTTCCCTTCACCAAACGTAAAGAAAAGTAGGCACCCCAAAGTCAAAAGGTGTACCGTATTCAGTGGCCTTTCACCACTTTTTATGAGCGTAATTTCAAATGTTCCCACAGGGTACTCTCTGGCTTCCTCCGAAAGCAATTCTTCTCTACTATTTTTCTCCTCTGGTGATTCTCACCGTCATCCCAATATATGATAGGAAGGAGAAGGAATAGAGAGGCAGACTAGTGTAATATAGTTTAACACTTTTAATACACACTGCAAACAATAAAAACTCGTACAATAAAAAGAGAAAAGTGAGGCTTATCTGATGTTACTTTGCATGGTCTGGAACTGTGCCCCCTCAACGCGTTTCATCCCTTTAGGACTTCCTCAGGAGGAAGTCCTGAGGAAGTCCTGAGGAAGTCCTAAAGGGATGAAACGCGTTGAGGGGGCACAGTTCCAGACCATGCAAAGTAACATCAGATAAGCCTCACTTTTCTCTTTTTATTGTACGAGTTTTTATTGTTTGCAGTGTGTATTAAAAGTGTTAAACTATATTACACTAGTCTGCCTCTCTATTCCTTCTCCTTCCTATCATATATTGGGATGACGGTGAGAATCACCAGAGGAGAAAAATAGTAGAGAAGAATTGCTTTCGGAGGAAGCCAGAGAGTACCCTGTGGGAACATTTGAAATTACGCTCATAAAAAGTGGTGAAAGGCCACTGAATACGGTACACCTTTTGACTTTGGGGTGCCTACTTTTCTTTACGTTTGGTGAAGGGAAACTAGAACCTTTAATACTACACTAGGAGGCGCCCTTCTCATCCTTTTTTTACAGATCTTGCATACGGGGTTCCAAGAAACAGGAACACATAGGAGAAGGAGCTGCCACCCCGGGATAAGAGAGGGGGAGTGTTTTTACGTTGGAAAACACCGGACAGTGTACATTTAAGAACATTCTGAATCCAGGAAGTGGGGAGATAAACAGCGCTAGTACCACTACAATCTATATATATATATATATATATATATATATATATATATATATATACTCAGATGCAGAAGGACCGTCACTCTCCACGAACGCATGCACATGCGATACGTGTCTTTGCCAAAATACAGTGTTCCGCAATTAATTAAGCTACATAATGCTCTGCACAGCTGTTCTGTCTTACGAACTCATAGACAGAAATTATATATATACAGTACATATACATTCTGATTTTATTTATTTTTTGTATATTTTTCCCATCTATAATACAAAGTAATCTGTTTTCGTGAATAGAAAAATACAGCATTTATGAGAGGAGTTAATATGTTTTCACTTATTTCAGATGCTCTTTCTTTTTTTTATAGCTTTCCGTGACATGCACTATAAGTACCGTAAAGAAAAAATTAAAAGCATTGAATCAGCATTTATATAGGAAGTTACTAACCATATGACTAGAGCAACTGTATCATCTTGTTGTGTACATAATAATCATTGTGATTCTCATAGGCAACAGTGACTTTAAACATATCTGTAGCCAACCAGAAGTCAGCGTTCACTTTTATAGCCTTTTCCCAGTATATACATGCTTTGGCAATAAGCTTTTATGATCATGTTTTTTCTGCATGGATTAACAAATAGACTTATTGCACATTTAAGGGCTTTTACTAGCTTTCTGGAACAAACTTTTTCATATTGACAGTAAACAAAGTTCAGTAACCGTTAAAGTACTGTACATAGTATAAAATCTATTTTCTGATTTAGCACTTTTCCCTAATGGATGAATAAAAACAAACTACAGTACAGTATTAGAGCTTCTTTAAAAAAAATGAATGTATATAATAGCAAACTTTTATTTTTAAGTATGACATTTCTTTATAATTTTTGTCTAATTTATGCAATTTTCTTTTTTCTTACGTATTTGTTTATTTTTATTTAGGTTTTTAAAGGTGACAATGGCTGTAATACATTATTAATATAAATTCTGTTAACTAATATATTCTATGTGAAAATGACCATGTTTTGTTCTTTTGTAGTTTTACATTATTTTTTTGTAATCATTTTTAGAGTATTGCTTTGCACAACACTTTGATTTCTCGATTCTGTAAATTAATATTGGCATTTTCCTTTTACACCAAACTAGCTATTTTTTTAAATTAAAGGACCAGAAATTGTCCTATTTAAAATATATTATAAATATTTAATAAAACAAATATATACCGGTGTCTTTCTCACATCTCTATGTTCCATAGCCCCCTTCCTTCCTTCTTTGTCAACAGATCACCCAACAACAGTTCTCTTATAGCATTAGCCCTCCTAGTGGTCACCAGTGGCACAACCCCCCCCGCCCCCCACCACCCCCCACCACGAACCAGTGTCCATAGGCATGGCCAGATTAAGGGCCTAATGGGCCTAGAAATGTTGAAATGCATATTATGAGAAGTGGAGAAGGTGAGGCCAATGCCATGTAAGCATGTAAGCCCCATACACAATACTCCATGTCTTCCTAAATATATAAAAGTACAAATATTGCATAAATGTGTACAATAGAACTGCAAGTGCAATAATTGGAATGTATGGCCAATCATGAGAAAATAATAAAGTGAGACATTTTGGGAGAGTTTTCCCATTTTAATTAAAGCTGCTATCAATTACATGGCACAATCAACTTGTTTTTTATTTTTTATTTTTTTTTTATGATTGACGCTTTAAAAATCTCTTCCAAAATGTCTCGCTTTTTGATTCTCACACCCTATTACATCTGGCCCCATGTGTCCAGCTGGGTTATGGTATATTAGATATACAATGTCTTGGTCTATAGTCAAAAGGTCGACCACTGTGGGTCGACAGGGTCAAAATGTCAACAGTCAAAAGGTCAACAGGATCAAAAGGTTGACATTTAAAATGTCAACATTGCCAAAATGTTGACATGAAAATGACGACATGAAAATGCCGACATGGGTTTTCCATGTTTTTTGGGTTGTCTATGTCAACATAGGTTGGTATGGACACGTCTAAGTGTACCGCATCCCCTTGCATGGCTCGCTACGCTCACCATGCTTTGGGCACACTATTTTATTCTCACACCATGCCATAGTGGATAGTAGGGAATAGGGTAAAAAAAAATAATAAAAACGCATGTCGTCCTTTTTCATTTACACATTTTCCTTGTTAAACTTTTGACCATGTAATCCTTTTGACTGTGTCAACCTTTTGACTGTCTACCAACATAAACGAATCAGGAATTATGGTAATGGGTGGTCCTAGATCTAGACATAATAGCAGGGGGACCTTTGTGCGGCGTAGCCGCGCAGCAAAAGGGAACGTGGTCCCATGGGAAGGAGGCGTGGCATCAAAAAAAGGGGTGTGGTATTACACTTTAGACCATACACAGTAATGCCCATTACACATTTTAGCAAACTCCGTAATACCCATTACACATAAAGCCACATGCCGTAATGCCAATTACACATAAGGCCACACACCATAATGCCCATTACACATTGTGCCACACATCATGATGCCCATTACATACTATATAACAAACCATAATGCCCATTACATATTTGCCACATAATTGCTGCTTACCTACGTGCTCATTGCTAGGGGGTTCTTGCTTGATGGCACCATAGTACCCATTACACATGATGCCGCACACCATAGTACCCATTACACATGATGCCGCACACCATAGTACCCATTACACATGATGCTGCACACCATAGTACCCATTACACATGATGCCGTGCACCATAGTACCCATTACACATGATGCTGCACACATAATGTCCCTTACACATGATGCTGCACACATAATGTCCCTTACACATGATGCTGCACACATAATGCCGCTTACACATGATGCTGCACACCGTAATGCCCCTTACACATTAAGCCACACATTATGCGTAATGCCCCCACTGCCACTTGTAGCGTCCCTTAAGCAATGCCCCCAAAAGTGCCACTTACTGTAAATTTTTTATATGAGCCTTCGCTGCTGCTGCAGGGAGAGATGGAGAGCGGTGCAGCTGCATCTATGGGGAGAGGAGCAGAGCGCAGCACAGAGCACGCTCCCACTCCCCTCCTGGTGTCCCCTCCTGGTGTCCCCTCCTGGTGTCCCCTCCTGGTGTCCCTGGCACCACATGATTAAAGGGGGGAAGGGGCGGGCTGAGGTGAAAGCTGGGAGAAGAATTGGAGCGGAAGCTGCAGGGGTGACAGTCATTGACAGCTGGGCAGAGAGCAGGGGGCTGCCCGGCTGTATTCAGAGCACTGCAGGTCACGGCTGTTTGAAATAATACCCCTTTCACAACAGAAAATGCAGGGATTTACCCAGGAATATGGTCCCAGGATCATGCAGGGACATTCCCAGGCTGACCCCTTATACACCAGCCTAGTCCCTGCATTTTCTGGTGTGAGGGGGAGAGACAACAATAATTGAAAAATGCCCTTTACACATTATGCCACACACTGTAATGTACCTGACACATTTTGCCACATACCACAATGCCCCAGGCACAATATGCCACACACTGCAATGTCCAATATGCAGCATACATACCTCCCCACACTGGAGGCAGTGTCAGGCAGCAGCAGTCCTGTGGAGGAGGCTGAGGTGGGTCCTGTGGAGGTGGAGGGTGAGGTGGTAGTCCCATGGAAGCTTCGGCTTCCGTGGAGGATGAGGTTGTGGCCATGGTTCTCAATGTGGCCTGAGAAATGCTAGAAATGACAGGGGACAAGTGCTTCCTCCTCCTCTGAGGAGACAGACGCTAGAGGTCATATTTCGCTTAGCGCTGTGCTCCCTGTCAGATGCTAGAGGTTAAATGTGACCTCTAGCATCTGTCTCTCAGGGGAAGGTTGCAGTGGCGGAAGATGGAGGGATGGGCGGGTGGCGGCGGAAGATGGAGGGACGGGTGGGTGGTGGTGGGAGATGGAGGGACCGGCAGGTGCAGGCGGATGGAGGGAGGGATGGGTGGGCAGCTTCAGTGTGGTCAAGCTACCCAGTATCTCACGAGCGACGGGTTAGCGACCACTGGCATACAGTATTTGTATATGTATATATCCACCCCATTGTTAATATAACCCTGTCCATAGGCCCCTCTGTACTAGTACCACATATGCATCACTAGATAGTGTATAATTTATCTATTACCATTTATTTGTATTATGCACACATATCCGACATCACTTTTGCCATTCATATCAATCAGTCCCAACTTCAATGGACTTATATCCTAAATTCCCTACTACTTGTACATGCACACACATTTACCTTAGGGTTTATTTTGTTGGATGCCATTTAACCTACAAGTATATTATGCGAGTTTGGTAGGAAACCAGAGTACTAAGACAAAACCTACACAAGCACAGAGAGAATTTACAAACCCCACACAATTAGGCGCAAGACCACAGTGATGTAAGGCAGTGATGCTAACCACTTCACCACCTGGGCTGCCAGATATATATCCTCATTATCTACTCCCTGCCAATCCAGAAACGGGGCATAGTCAAACATAGGGCGGGGGTATTTATCATCAGTATTCCCTGCTGCTGCTTTACAGTGCTCATATGGTGGCATTGTAATCTGTTGCAGAATATTAGCAGTGATGTCAGTGGTCAGAGTACAGTACTGTATGTGCAGAAGGCATTTTCTCATTCAGTGGTTACATTCTGCAATGTTAATATACATGTCTAGGTAAACAAACACCATTTTAGAAGTTTATATGAAACATTTCTATTTGTACGCTAACTAAAAAAAAGAAAATTTATAGGTAACATAAAGCTTGTATATGGATAATGTTAAATATAAAGTGGTGTGTGTGTGTGTGTGCATGTGGTGTCTGAATAAGTAGTGGTGTGTTTGGTGTCTGAATAGGCTCACTATTGGGCAAGGGCATGGGACAATAACTGATTATTCAGGGGGCCCATTTTCCATGATTATACTGTAGGTGTTCTGACATCCTCTGCTGATGTCAGGTTAAGGGGCTTTATTAAATCACATATCCCTAGGAGGTGGCACCTGTTGGGCCAGCTAAACCATCCCTGCACTGTCCTAACTCTGTCGAGCCCAACTAAGGTCTGCATGCGGGTGGCCTGACTAGGGGACAACAGTCTTATATGATAAGATCAAGAAAGGGGTGTATTGTACATTTGGAAGGGTCAAAGATCTGGCGTTTAATATTGGATTACAAAATAAATGTCTCCTAGACCAATTTCATTTACAACAGCTGCTGCATGAATCAAGTGAGTTCACTTGAGCTCACAAAAAACGGGACACAAAAGAAAAATAATATGACGCTCTGTGCTGCTGGGTAAATATATAATTCTGAGTGGGTCTGCTGAAAAAAAATGATTCTGGACACACTGTTCAACTTTTCAACAATTTTATGACATAAAAAAATCAATTACACAAATGTAACAAATAAATACATAAGCACTAAATAAGCACAACTATAAAGTATCTAAAATATTCCTCATTCCATATGAGGTAGCATTTATATATGGGGTCTCCAGATCTAAATTAATTATAAGTCGTGGGTAAGCATTTGAGTATGATAATATTTGGTAGCAGCAAAATGTTAATATAAAGCATGAAAATACGATCAATTTTATTTCCAAATTTAATACGAAATCCCATCAAATAAAAAGGATTATATTAAACAATTTTGAAATTCTCAACCATGACAAAATTTCCACTACACCAAGGACTACTTTTAGGAGAAATAGGAATTTAAAAGATTTCATTGCACCAAGCCTACTGCCATCTTTAAAATCAGATACACAACCCACTTGGCTTCCATCTAAACCAAGTGGAAGTTTCAAATGCAATAAAAATATCTGTCTAACATGTAAACATATGATTATAAGGAAATATATAACATCATTTTATAATAAAAAATATTTTTCTTTAAAACAATTCATGAATTGTGACACAACATACTGGGGGATATTTACTAAGATGTATATTCTACTTCACATGTGATGTTGCTATGGGCAATCAATCAGATCCTGTGTACTATTTTCTAGAGGGTGCTAAATAAATAAGAAGTAGATTCTGATTGGTTGCCCATAGCAACATCACATGTGAAGTAGAATACACATCTTAGTAAATATCCCCCACTGTCTTTATGTTTTAGAGTGTCCTGGTAAATTACAGTATGTGGGCCGCACAACACAAAGCATCAAGACTAGATTTAGGGAACATAGGAACAACATATAGAAAAAGCAAAATCATAGCATTCCACGCCATTTTTCTGAGAAACATGAGGGTGATCCTAGTGGTCTCTCCGTCATGACAATTGACCATATTGTTAATACAAAAAGAGGTGGCGATCATTTTAGAAAGTTGTGTCTTGCTGAGACATCATCTATCTTTAAGTTAGATACTTTCAACCCACAAGGATTGAATGCGGATATAGATTTTGCCTGTATGGATTAAATTTTAAATGTCGACAGACATCTATTTTTAGGGGTTTAGCTCTATCAGGAATATTTATGGTGTTCTCTTCTTTTTATATCTATTCATATATCCTAATATGACAATTAAGTACGGTCATTCTGTGGTTCGTGCGGGTTGGGAGAATTGGGATCTACCAGCGATGCACAATAGTAGTGACACCGATGGTTTGCAGTTCCCTCCTCTCCCACCCCCCTATGGACTCCCAACAGAATGGTTTGTTTATGTGCTAGCATATATATATACACATAACTTGTTTATAACATTAGTTCTGTACCATATTCAGATTTTGGATTCTAAATGTAAACTAGTATGGCTCTTGAGATATCTATTCTATATATAAATTAAAATGTAATAAATAAATAAGGATCATATATATTTGTTCCTCAAAAAAAATCTCTTTGTGAATGGATATGGATTAAAGTGATCTGCCTATTAGTCATGAAAGTAATTATAAAGAACTAATTGATGTATTAAGTTCACATATGGAATAATAAATGAATAAATGAAATGCCACAGCTATGACTAGACAATATATGTTAATCAGCCATTTAACATAGCCATTCTCCTTGGGTCATATTAATTATCAATTAAATATTTCATCATAGTAGTTACTAACATAATTTATCTTAAGGGTTAAAAGAATGAAATAATTAAAACCATTAATGTGATATATTATCTTTATGCGATCATGTACAATAAATGTATTTGCAAATGTTTACGATATAATTGTTTACAAGTATTTTAGAATGAATATATTGTTTTAAACACTGGACACACTGCTCATTTTATTATATATATATATATTTTAGTAATGCACTAATTGATTAATTAACAGGAATGAGATAAATCTCAGCCTTTAAATAGCACTTTGACTGAGAGTCAAAATCCGTCTTGATAAAGCTTCCAGTAATAGTGGTTATGAAACGCGTTGACGTCATCACTACTTCCTGTGGGGTCTCGCAACAATTGTAACCGGCTCCGAGTTACCATGCTGTACGCCGCTCCCTGCCTTCCACCTGGCGTCTGTCAAACAGTGGGGCCAGCCAATTCCCCCATTGAGGGTGGTCCTGCACTCCGAACAATCCAGTGTGTGTACATCTCCCTGCTACCGCTTATTACAGTACATCAAACAGCCGTCTAGCAGTGGAATTGCTACAAACAAGCGGTGGATGCCGCCATCATATAGGTGAGCAGCTAAGGAACTACTACTGTATGCTCCCTTTCTTCATCTGAGAACATGTACTAACATATGCGGCCAGCATCGGGCTGCGGTAACGGAGACCCCCGCGATACCTGTGATGTTGGCTGCGGGGGTCTCCGTCACCTCCCGGCGGCTGCCAGCGTCCCCCTGTGTCTCCTCCTCCCCCCTGAAGCCGGATGTCCTGCCGGCTGTCACACCAGGGGGAGGAGATGATCACAGGAGGACGGGAGGGGGTGGGCGCGCGGACGGCGTACGTCGGGCGGCGAAAGAAGCTCATAGGCTTCTATAGGGTATCGCCACCCTCTGGGTGGCGATAACCTGGCCTGCGAAAACGGGGCGAACCGGTCATGATACATAGGAAAATGCGGTAAAACGGGGGTTTTACCGCATTTTCCCGTTAGTACATCCCGCCATAAGGGTGATAAGTCTACAACTAATACTGTTTGCCGCTGTTATAAACTCTGCCAATTAATGCAAATTGCATGTTTGCCTACATGGAGACCCCATATATAATTGCTACCTCATATGTAATGAGGAATATTTTAGATACTTTATAGTTGTGCATATTTAGTGCTTGTGTATTTATTTGTTACATTTGTGTAATTGATTTTTATATGATGAGATGCTTTATCATGCGTGGCTTTTATCTGCAACCTGGAGTTCTGCAGAGCATATTGCGCATTGTCCTTGTCTTGTGGTTGTGACTTGGTGGTTGGTTTGATGATGAAAGTACGCCTAGAAAGAAAATGATGAGCAAGAGACAGAGAGCATTCTCTCTGGGTGTTTTTTTTAAACAGATGCACTGTAAAGATACCTATTCCATCTCTATAACAATTGCCTAACAGGTGCTCACAGAACATTCTTCCCTTTTTGCTAGTCCATTTGATTGCTGGTGACGTGAGATGTCCCATTGACTGTGTAATCCTGGACTCACCACTTATGAACTGCATGGATTTGTCAGTAATGTATGTAGCTCACAAGGTATGCTGTGTGGCAATTGACTGTGGCAATTCTCAGGGAACATAATCTGTCTGAAAAGAACCATAAAATGAATCCACTGATACATGGTACTCTTCCATAATCCATTTAAAGAGATCTGCAGTAACAATATAGAAATAAAGTTCAAACACCTCCTTGACATGGTGTGCCCATAAACATTGCAGGGGTCACAGGCAGCATCAACTGCTCAATGCCAGCAGCCATAGAAGACCACAGGTTGCTCCTGATGGGCCTGCTGAGTATAAAAATTGGAAAGGCATCTAAGTCATCATCAGCATTTGGGATGTACAAGTAATAAAGCATCATTGACATGGAAGTCCTTTCCATGTTTTGGGCCTGTTTAGCATAAGGTGTCAGTGAAATGCTAACCATACAGTAAAGTGCCTTCTAAAAGGGTTAATTCAAAGACTTGAAGTCACAAGATAGTTCTCTGGTAGAAGATATTCATACCTGAGTGTGCCATCACAGAGCTCCTCCATGCACCTGGAGGATAGGATATCAAACTCCAGGATATATGTGTCATTATCAGCATCAAGGACACCTAAGCCTGGGATGTACATGTGATAAAGCATCCCGGACTTAGGTGCTTTACAAGTCCTTTCTATGTTTGTACACCACATTAAGATGGTATCATTGGAGCTTGAGCATGAAACATTTAATTGGTGCTAAACCAGTATGCATAAGTATTTGCTGGGAATGACAATCAGAGATTGGTGTTTTCAGCCAGTACTGGATGCCTATATATTATCTTGCAGAACTTTGACAAGTAATACTAGAGCCAGCAGTTTTTTTTTTCAATCTGAGTGTAATGCAGCAGTCTCAGTAAAGGTGTTAGAAGCAAAACTAATGGATTCGTTACCCTGCAGGCAGACAGCATCAAGACTCAAATACTACTAAATTCCTTATGATGGGAGTGTTCTGCACCCATTTTCTGGAAGGGAAGAGACAAGGGTTCACATTTCACCACACAGACTCCTGTCCTCACAGCTCCCACTTCCATGCTCAGCTGCTCAAGCTAATGCTTTCTTAGCTGGCTGACAGAGTGGAACACTGTGACAGATACTGGATATCCCTGCTAAAAATTGGATGGAAATTCATTGCTGCTTGCTTTTGGCATTAGACTTCTGTCCTATCTATGTCAGGGGTCTTCAACCCATGGCCCACGGGCCACGAGTGGCCCGCCAAGTTGTTTTAGGTGGCCCGCCAGTGAATTGCGTTTTTTTAATTAAATGCTGTGCTGATTAAAAAAAAAAAATCCTTCCACGCGCTGTCCCCTTATTTATTTATTTATTAACAGTTTCTTATATAGCGCACACAGATTCGGCAGCGCTTTACAGAGCATAGTTATAATCAAAAACACATAACAAATTACAGTACAAGACAGTTTCGGACAAGTACATGGTTAATATGGATAGGTGCACCAGGAGACAGGACACTGAAGCAATTATCAGGGTGGCAGAGGTTTATATATTCTAAGAAAGGCACATAAGGAGAGAGGGCCCTGCTCGTGAGAGCTTACATTCTAAAGGGGAGGGTTAGACAGACTGGGGTGACACAGAAGGCGAAGAAGTGAGCTTAGACAGGTTAGGTTGAGAGATTGTCAGGTTTTATGCAGGAGGGTGGGAAGAGGTCAGCTTAGTCTTTAATATTTTAAGTCTAAAAAAGTGCTGGGTCATCCAAGAGTAGACAGCAGAGAAACAGTTGGAGGTATGAGTGAGGATAGAGGGAGAGAGATCAGGAAAGGATCGGTAGATTTTAGTATTATTAGCATAGAGGTGGTAGTGGAAGTTAAGTGAGCAAATAAGCTCACCCAGGGAGGACATGTAGAGACAGAGAAGAAGAGGGCCAAGAATAAAATGTTGGGGGACACCTATTATCAATGGAAGAGCAGGAGAGCTAAAGTCATTAGAGGTACAGCTGGGCATTTTTAAAACAGACAGTGCAAATGCAAGCAGAAAGAGTAATATTCAAAGTTTTAGCAGTTAAGAGTTGCACTTGTGTTGATTGTAGTTTCCTTCAGTTTCTGGCCAGTTTAAGTCCAGGCTAAGTCTAGGCGACAGTGTGCGGTTGTATATTCCTACTTAGAATCTTCCTACTTTGAATTCTGACAAAATTTCTAAAGCCAGATTTCTATAGCCAGCCAAGGCTTAGTCAGCCTCCAATACTCTAATAAGTAGATCTGTAAAAGCTGTTTCTAACTTCAGTAATTAAGACCGCACCCAATGCCCCTCTCCCACTAGAGAAAGTGAGCAATAAAACTGAGATAAGCAAATGGTGAGATGTTACAGACCATGTCCAAGTCACTAGTCAATTTTAAGTCACTATCTAATTTTAAAAATAAATTTGTACATTTACCTAAGACAAAGCAAGATACTAATCACAGTGATGCTAGTTCAAATATGACTGTTGCATGAATGGAATTTTACCTAGGACAAAGCAGTATACTAATCACAGTGATGCTAGTTCAAATATGACTGTTGCATGAATGGAATTTTACCTAGGACAAAGCAGTATACTAATCACAGTGATGCTAGTTCAAATATGACTGTTGCATGAATGGAATTTTACCTAGGACAAAGCAGTATACTAATCACAGTGATGCTAGTTCAAATATGACTGTTGCATGAATGGAATTTTACCTAGGACAAAGCAGTATACTAATCACAGTGATGCTAGTTCAAATATGACTGTTGCATGAATGGAATTTTACCTAGGACAAAGCAGTATACTAATCACAGTGATGCTAGTTCAAATATGACTGTTGCATGAATGGAATTTTACCTAGGACAAAGCAGTATACTAATCACAGTGATGCTAGTTCAAATATGACTGTTGCATGAATGGAATTTTACCTGCAATGAGAAGAGAATAAGATGGGAGTTATGTCACAGCAAGTCCAGGCTAAGTCTAGGCGACAGTGTGCGGTTGTATATTCCTACTTAGAATCTTCCTACTTTGAATTCTGACAAAATTTTTAAAGACAGATTTCTATAGCCAGCCAAGGCTTAGTCAGCCTCCAATACTCTTAGTCAGACCCTTAAAATCCTTCCGCGAGCTGTCCCCTTAGCAGTGGGACGCGGCGGAGGTGGATGTGCTGGCTGGGGCGGGCGGGACTGTGCGCGAACATGCGCATTGTGTACTTCCTGACGCCGCGCACCCGTCCCGCCCATGCCCTTTCAGACAGCCGGGAGACTGAGTGAGTGTGACAACCGCAGGCAGCCGCGCACCTGTCCCTGCCTGCTCCTTGGCTGTTAAGACAGCCGACGCCACCAGCAGCAGCCCTCTGAAGGAGACCTCTGCAAGGGACACTAAGGCAAGTGTCTCATGAGAGGGTGATGCTGGCTAGCTACCGCGGTGCTGACTAGGGGGGGGGCTGGCAGTGCAATGCGGCCCTGTGTATGGGGAGGGTGCTTACTATCGGGGAGGGGGGCTGGCAGTGCAATGTGGCCTGTGTATGGGGAGGGTGCTGACTATGGGGGAGGGGAACTGGCAGTGCAATGTGGCCCTGTGTATGGGGCGGGTGCTGACTATGGGGGAGGGGGGCTGGCAGTGCAATGTCGCCTGTGTATGGGGAGGGTGCTGACTATGGGGGAGGGGGGCTGTCAGTGCAATGTGGCCCTGTGTATGGGGAGGGTGCTGACTATGGGGGAGGGGGGCTGGCAGTGCAATGTGGTGCTGACTAAGGGAGGGCTGGCATGCTGCGCAATTCAGTGCTGACTATGGAGGGCAATACTAGGGCATTTTGTGAGGGACACTACTGGTGGCATTTTATGAGGGACACTACTGGTGGCATTTTGTGAGAGGCACTGCTGGGGGCATCATATGCATAAGCAGGAGTATTGGGGACATTATAGTGCAAGGTGCAATGGGCATCATGATGTGAGGCATAATGTGCATTGGGTGTCACGGTGTGTGGCATAATGTGCAATGGGCATCATGGTGAGTGGCATAATGTGTAATGGGCATCATGGTGTAATGGGCCTTCATGTTTATATGTCACTGTGCGGCCTTTGGACAGCCAACTTAAGCGTGGAAGGACAACCACCATTCCTGCAGTAACCAATGTCTGGTCATGCAGGTTGCAAAAGTGAGATGTCAGGTAATTTTTTTCCTGCTAGTTCAATAGTTATAATTAGACCACACCCCAATTTGGGAGTGCGCAATTTCTTAAATACCAAATTATGTATGGGGGGGCTGCTATTTTAATTTTGTTCGTACTGGGACCCTAATTGTTTAGAAATAGCCCTGGTGCAGACTATATATTGGGGGCAGGGTTTATGTGTATGGGCAGCTGTGCCAACTATCTATGCGGGGGCTGTGCTGTCTATCTATTAAGAGCTGTGCTAAATACCACAGTAGAGCTTAGTGGCCCTCGGGCTTCGTTGAATTTTTTAATGTGGCCCACACTGTCTTAAAGGTTGAAGACCCCTGCTCTATGTCAATGTGACAGTCTTTTTTGTGACTGGAAATACATTTCCATGAGGATGATTATATAAAAATATAATTTAAATAATACAATTGTTGCTGCTGTTTTTGCATATTTATATCAGAGAATAAATAATCAAATATTAGTTGTTTTCTTTTACTGGAGAGGTGAATGTGATGTTGCATTAGTTGTGTAGACTTGTAGAATCGTTGAAGCATCTTTATACAGTATTTAATAAGTAGTTCCATATACTGTATTATACAGTCTATTATGTGACTTTCACACTAGTTCATTTACGTTTTTGAAATTTGTGAATTCCGGTTTATAAAATTGGATGATTGCCGCATTCATGAAGTACATCTCATTAGTATCTACTGATGTGCATTTTCTTTTAACACATGGGCTGATTATGCTACACATTAAATAAATTTTGCAGTTTTACCTTATACTATATGTATTATTGACCATTCCCATTGATTCCTTACTATTTTACACCTTCTGAAATGTATTCATTTTGTATCATTATTGTCAGAATTTGAATATCTTCTTTCAAAACATCAGATTAACATGTGTTGCTGTGTTGCTTATTGTGCCTCCTGTACAAATACTTGTTACATTTTGACACTGTGCTGCTGTTTGCATCTTTTTCATGGAACTGGCATGTGTTTTTTCGCTCCTTTATGTGTTTCCAAAAAAATGAATTCATATTATTGTGCTGCTAATAATTATACTTGTGTGAGATTTCTATTCTAAAAAAGTAGATTAGAATATCCATCTGATTATCTGGGTAGTGTGGCACTTTTTTTTTTTTTTTATGATAAACCCCTTCACTGCTTACAATTTTTACACCCCTGCATCACTTTAGGTATGCCATCCTGTTTACTAGAGTTAGAATAATTTGGAGCCAATTAAAGTTCCAGTATATTTTTGCATTGTGGGAGGAAATTAGAGCACCCTGAGCAGTGTTCCCTCTAAGCTGTGCGCGCGTGCGCGCGCACACATCTCGCCGAGCGTGCGCACAGACATTACAACAGAGCGCACAAAGCAGCAGTGGTCCCTTTTTGCAGTTGTGGACTCAATTAATGTGTGTTTCACCCATTAACTACATTGTGTGCTGTGTTTTGAATGTTTAAATGTTTAATATCATTTTGAAGTAAAGTTAACACAAATGCTGAACGTCGTTTTCCAGTTATATATAAGTGACTCACATTAAAATTACCTTTCCGAAGTTGCACAGCCAAAATCTTTTGCCGCACACAGCCTTCATAAAATTAGAGGGAACATTGACCCTGAGAAAACCCATGCAAAACCAGGGGAGAATACACAAACTCCACATAGTTAGGGCCATGGTGGAAATTAAACCCATGAGCAGGTACCAATTACTTAAGCCCATGTTTGCTGGAGCCGCCCAGGTCTGCCACATTTTCCTCGCACTCCACTCTTACCTGCTGTGTGCTGGGCTGCAGTGGGGCCTTTCCTGCTTGTGACCAATGCGGTAATGAAGTAAAAGAGTAATTTTGTTTCCTTATTTGGAATAATTATTACATTTTCAAACCAGTGTCTCGTGCATGCGTGTCCCCTTCCGGCAGCTGGCAGGGGCTGGTGGTTGGCGATCTGACCCCGCTGCACGAAGGCGGCTCCATCTGTATGTCCATAAAACAAAATGGGGAAATTTACTAAGATAGGAGTTCTATTTCACATGGAATGTTGCTATTGGCAACCAATCAGAATCTACTTACTTATTTAGCACCTTATTTATTATTTATTAACAGTTTCTTATATAGCGCATACATATTCTGCAGCATTTTACAGAGTATACAGATAGAGCCATCCTCATCTAGCCCTTTAATAGGATTAACTGAGCCAGAGTTGTCGGACTTAATCCTATGCAAAACCCCTACTGTATTGTTCTATGTATTGTATTGCAGCTGAGAACAATAGGCTTTGGTGAGCCATGGCTCACCAGGGCTATCCAGAGATGGCTAGATAAAGAAGGCTCCATCTGTAGTTGCCCGTTCACATCAGTCCCTGACACAGTGGAGCTTACAAGTTATATTCCCTACCACATGTACACACACACACACACACACAGACAATCTATGGTTAATTTTGTTGGAAGCCAATTGAACTACCAGTATATTTTTGGATTGTGGGAGGAAAATGGAGTACCCTGATTAAACCCACACAAACATGGGGAGAATATACAAACTCCACACAGTTAGGGCCATGGTGGGTATGACCCATGACCTCAGCATTGTGAGGCAATAATGCTAACCATTACACCGTCTGTGCGATTTCTAGAAGATAATAGATAGTATCTGATTGGTTACACATAGCAACATCCCATCTCAAATAGCAATCCCATCTTTACCCCAATGTTTGGTTAATTCAAATATGAAAGAGCATACAATAGTAAGCATTTGTTTTCTATTAATATTATTTGGTCTAATTAATTGAATCAGTAAGTTATTTACAATTTATGCAGATAGATCTATATGATACAATTTGATACAATATGTATTTATTAAATATCCAAAATGTAAATATATGTAACAATAAACATCCATATGACTTAGAATTTTATAACTGTCAGTGATGAATTTTGTGCTAATTCACATGCGGTCGCAATTGGTTAAAAGTGAGTGACAGGATGACAGCATTTTTGGGTGGTAATAGGGAGGAATCGGATTAACGCAGGTGTATGATGGCAATTCAGACGGCATTTTTTTCAGTGTGCATAAATAAGCAGTTGCAATCTTACTTCTGGAGAGCTCTCTGCATCCCACTACTGTGCATTGGTGACAATAAGATAAAATAGAGGGCAGCATATTGGAGAGAGTAAAGACCCCGTACACTCTGCAACTGCTCCGAGGGGACAAGTCGCACACAACACCCACTGAACTGCAGCTTCCATATGCAAGATCGCATACAATACAATGTATGTGGTCCCTTTGCTTGCAATGTATTGTATACGATCCCAGCAACACCTGCGGGATCTGATCAATCTATAGTGCAGGACTTGTGATCAGATCGGAATTTGAGGTGACACACATGTGATTTAACACTTTTATTCCTGTTATATTATAACTACAGCTGGAGCCAGGCTCCCTCTTGCTGGTGAATCGCCAGACTGTCTCCGCTGGCGATCTGCCAGCAGCCCGGCGCTCCATCTGACTGAGATGGCGGGGCGACGGGAACCCTGTCCGTCTCCGCTTCAGGGATAAGGACAGGGTTAGGGGGGTTGCGGGGAGGCGGTGGGGACCCTGGGTGACCGCCGACAAGCCAGTGGGGACCCGGGGAAGCGCCGTCGGAAGAAGAAGACGCGTCCCCTTTCGCAGATACAGATGGCGGCTGGCGGGGGATGGCGGCTGGCGATTCTGCCGCCATCCCCTGCAAAGACAAGCCCGACTCCATCTGTAGTTATAATTTAAATGTCTAAGCAGAAAAATGTGTTAACATTTATTTTGATAGTGTGACATGTAATATTTTTTTGGGGTGCAACATAATATAAATAAAACTACATTGCTGTGTTGGTTTGACCACAAATAGCAATAGAGTCACACTAACAAACAGACAGTAAAAGCTATATGGCCAGATTCTCTAAGCTTCAAAAGTGATAAATTGGAAAGTGATAAACAGCCAGCCAATCAGCTCCTACCTGGCATGTCACACACTGTGTTTCAAAAATGTCAGGCAGGAACTGATTGGCTGGCTGTTTATCACTCTCCATTTTATTACTTTTGAAGCTTAGAGAATCTGGCCCCTAATGTGCAACATGCAATGAAGGAATTGATGGAGATGTGCAACTGTCAAATTAGAAGTGACTTGCTATTGATGCCAATGGTAATAATCAGTAGTGTGTTAACACTCTCACTTTGTTTTATGGGCTCACATGCGTACAATACATTTATGCTATTTAGATAGTGGCCCAGGAACTTTGTAATAAACAACAGCATGTTTAATATGTTTAATTGGTCTTAATTAAGTCCATTTAAAATGTTAATCTGTTTGCCTGATATGATCTATATTTTCTTTTAATAATTGAATAATCAAAATGAACTCACTAATTCCAAATATTTTCTTAATGTAAACTGTTTCTTTTCTTTCTTCTACTGTCTACCATACACAGTACTGTATATGTAACTGTATCTGGGCCTTGATAGTAGTCTCCAATGTCACTACTACAGTATACTACACATTTTCTTCCACCAGCTATTACAACTAACATTTCCATTTCAGATACTGTAATTGAGTTGTCTTTATGAGAAAGGAATGGCAGTGCTTTTGTTGCCTAGATATAACGCTAAGCAAGCTTACGATCTATCAATTTAGTAATGGATCAGACAAATAAATTGATTTGTAATTGCAGAGTTAAATTTAATGTACTATAAGACAAAAGGGTAAGCTTAAACAAATGGGATGTTGACTCTAAACTATTGAATTACCTTAATAATGATTCCATATACCATATCTCATTGCTTTGTATTATGTCAACCAAAGAAACAAATATTACTAAATGATGATCTTATAATTGAATCACCCACATTGAATAACCACATAAAATTACATAATATAACATACAGTATATAGGATTAAAACATGTGCTTTACACTTTTGTGTATTATTATACTGTAATTCTTTATGTGTGGTTTTAATTTCCTGCCTATGCAGCAACAAAAATATTGTTAAAGAAAATTGATGTTATTCTTTTAACCCTACCTACATTGATGATGATTATGATATTTTCCTTTTTTTTCTTTTTTCTGTTGCCTTATAAGAATAATAAAAGAAAAACACTACAGGAATTTTCTTTTCCCAACTCGAAAAATGAATTATGGATGCTGACCAGGAACTATTGTTTTAACCCTTTTGAGTGCCAACGTTGCTGTGAGATCCTCAAAATATCTGCTAAAAATGCCAGTGTCGCTCACAGCGATAATGGATTTATATAAACAATTTATTTTAATAGCTTTACATTTAATTTTGTTTGCATAAAATAACTATACAAATTATATATTATACGGGCAATTTGGGGGAGGTAGCTCTATTACTCCAAGGTAACAAGATAATCTAGACAAGAAATAGAGTTATTTGTGTGGTCCACTGAAGTCAGTAACAATATTATTACAAACTGTAAATTACATTCTTTCAATAGAAACATATATTTGTGTCCCCTTTGACTCAAAACTGTTATACATTTTTGCATGCTGTTTATTTAAAAAATATTGATATACTTCTTATTCGGGTCTATTATTAAGATACAGGCTTGTTGACTTATTTTATGTGTTGACCTAAGCCATGTTGACCTTCTGTGGAAGATCCAATGCTTATTGACCTAATATTGGTCAACCCAATGACCAATACCCTTGATACAGTGATACCCATAGTTCAAGTTGTTTAAAATAAACTTATTGCCCTATCACATGCAGATCTATTTTGCTGGCCCATTGCATAGTTCTGTGGGAATTTGTGCCTTGTTTATTAATGCTTGTTACAATGTACAATTGTTGAATGCTACTCTACTTTCTTGGGAACTGCACCCCCACAAACCAATTGACTTAAATGTGGGGAACTTATCAGTGGATCATATGAATTGAATTTTTCCTTAGAGTGCAGACACACCCCCAGCTCCGAAAAGGAGCAAACCTGTTCCTACATTGGATTAACCTTTGGCAGAAGTGGTGACACATATGAGCTTTTAATTTTGGAAGAGTGATCCAGATTTGTGTTTATGTATTCTTTACAACTTTGTCATGCTCATTTAATATAAAGAATTGCTAAACTGTACATATTTTTCCAGGTTTACTAATAACATTCATTCATAAAGTGTAAATTTCAGCAGATGACATTGAATAGTATATATGAGTCATTTGTTTCATAGAAAACATTCCATGAAGAAGTCAGCATTGTAATTACTATCATTATTAAAATTCCTGCTTTTCATTAGCAACAAGAAAATGAAATAACTTTTTCTTATGGACTTAATAATCAAGAATAAAGGAAGCAATTATTGAACTTGGTATAGGAATGTATATTTATCAGAGAGTCAAATCTTGGCATAAATTAATTGTTTGCAGAAAATTGTTTTCTAAATGACCAAGTACATGCTTGCCTTTGAATGCATCAATGATGTATAGTTACATTGAAAATAGCTATGCCTTAAATACTGTAGATAGTGAAGAGAAACAATAAAGTGATTGGATTATAGACTGACATTTATTCTGGACTCAGATGGGCAAATTTGTGGTGGGTGCTGATGTCATGTGACGTCAGCCGCCCGCCCCAGCAGGCATGGACACGCCTGCATACACAAGGGTATTCCCAGTGTTTCTATTGGAATAACCACCATTTTTGTGGGCATGAAATGCTGGGCAGTCCCCTGTGTCCACCCTTGCCCGCCCCAGCGAGTGTGAAACTCAGCAAAGGAGTTCACTTTGGAGGTTTGCACATGCGCTATATCGTGCAAACCCCAAATATCGGATGGGTAAGCGAATTCCGCCTGCACTGAGTGGGTCTGAATTGTCCCCAAAATGTGCTCAGATAACATCTGAATTAGGCCCAAAATCATTCCAACTAGCCAACTAGTTGGGAACCGGCTAACAGAGCAGGATGCACTTCCTCCGGATTCAGGAGCTTCTGACCGGGGGGGGGGGGTGTGTGTGTGTCAGAAGCTCCTGAACCCCCCCCCCCGGTCAGAAGCTCTAGTGCATCCTGCTCTGTTAGCCGGTTCCCAACTAGTTGGCTAGTTGGAATGATTTTGGGCCTAATTCAGATGTTATCTGAGCACATTTTGGGGACAAAATCATTCCAACTAGCCAACTAGTTGGGAACCGGCTAACAGAGCAGGATGCACTTCCTCCGGATTCAGGAGCTTCTGACTGGGGAGGGGGGGGGAGGGCGGCAGTGCCGCACAGCTGTGCCAGAGGTCCATGACACACGAGTGGGTAGGGACATTGGGGGTAAGTTTTATCTATTTATATCACTACTTTGTCACTGCATGTTTATCCTGACGAAGGGGACGAGGGCCCCGATACGTTGATCTGAATAAAGCACATCTGTTCACCTTTACAAGTGGATTATCTCTGAGTGCTACTTGCCACCGTTTGCACAGACATCTATGGGCAGTGCGCTGCCAAATTTGAGGGCACCAAAGCAAATGAACCCCAGGGGTATCCTGAGTGCCGGAGCACCTCATCGCCATATTATACCAGGAGGTGCCGAACAGGCACACGGGCAACTCAAGGCACCAGGACCTCACTACATTTGTTACAACTCCCTCTCAGCTTTCATCAGTGATCGGTTTTTAAATCACTTTTTCACTTGCTTTACACTGTCTTCTGCACGGAGTCACTTTTTTAATATTGATACCAGTACTTTTGTGGAACCTTTGCCGACACACCATGTTGACATTACCCAGCAGCAGCCAGGATTTCACCACATTCCTGCTGCAGTGTGACACGCTTTAGACAGAGTTTTTCTGATGTGGAGACAGAAGCAATTCTGCATAAAGAGCATGTGTTCCCGGACAAGCATGATTTATCCCATGATGAGGTGTTCAAAGAACTGCTCAGATAAAAGAAAAGAAAATTTGACTACCTCTACCACAGTCAGACCATGTCCGATTATTACAGGGCCAAGCAAATCCCCAGGGGGTTCAGGATCCGCAATATGCCCACCGTAGGCAGGTACAATATGTCTTTCTGCAAAAGGTGGGTGTCTATCTTAAATAAGTGTTCTATGGACTTGATCCTCCTGGTGGAGGAATCCACTAAGGAGTGTAACACAGTCAAGGAACAAATTGTGAGTTTCATGGAGGAACATGCTGATGTGTGCTCCCCAATGGCTAACCCTGGTTGGCTTGACAAGTTGCAACAACTGCACAAAGTGCAACAAGATTATACGCAACATAAGGTGTATTCCTGGCTCAATCATTTGCAGCAATCGACCCGGAGGGAACAGGGACCTAGATTACGCCGCTGCAGACAACATACAGAGCATCACAGGACATCTGCGGATGAGGCCGAGCCAGATTCCTCTACCACAGGTACCCAATTGACCCCTTTTAGGGGTGATGACCAGGGCAGGTCAATAGTCATCCAGACACATCTGACCTATATTGAAGAGTGTCGCCGCCTACTTGACGATACAATCACCTGTGAGATTTTGGACCAAGACCCTACGGACATATACCAAAAAGAACTGGTGACCATTTTAAAAAGGGGCATGGAGGACAGTTTAATCACTACTAGTATTTACAATAAATTATGCACCTGATTGTACCAATTTTTTACAGTATACCGAAGATACATAAACATGCAACAAAACCCCCTTGCCGTCCAATCATATTGGCCAGGGGATCTTTATGTGAACCCTTAACCTTTTTTCTAGACAAATGTTTGCAGCCCGTGCATTTAGCACACTTCAACCCATTTACGTGACTCCTCCATGCTATTACAGAAATTAGTTTCTTTAATCGATGTTCCACCAGAATTGACCATGGCCACCATTGACGTCACCAGCCTGTACACCTGCATCCCCCATGGGGAGGGTGTGCAGGCTGTGAGACGCCTCATAACAGGCAGTACATACTACAAAGGTCCCGATGTGGACTTTGCCCTCAGTTTGCTGGAGTTTACTTTGTCTCATAATTATTTTTTATTCAATGGCAAGTACTGGAGATAAAGAACGGGTTGCGCGATGATATCTTTGGTGGCTCCCACATTTGCGAACACCTACATGTGGGAGACCAAACACGACCTGTTCTTTGTTCTCCAGGAAACGGCCCAGCATGTGTGGTTGTATTATCGATTTATCGATGATATTTTAATATTCTGGCAGGGATCAGTGGAGGTGCTGGAAGCAAAAATCACAGCACACAATAGGTCAGAAAGCCCAATTAAATTAACGATGCCCATGAAATTTGTTTTCTGGACATCAAAATTAAACTCACGGATGGGAAGCTCTCCACTTGCCTGTACAGTAAACCAACTGATCGCAACACCATGCTTAGGCACAAGAGTTTCCATTCTAGAGCCATGGTCAGGGGTTTGCCAATGTCCCAATTTATTGGGTGTGTCATACCACCAGCAACAGTGACGAAAAGGAACAACAACTTGACATTATGCATGACAAATTTGTGCAACGGGATTACCCTAGGAGAAAGTTACAGCGGGCACGCCAACAAGCAAGTGCCAGAGACAGGGCAGAGTTACTTACACCCAAAAAAGAGCCAGAGAAGCAAAATCCATTCACTTGGGTTAACCAATACAATGTTAACAGCACCCACAACTCAAAAGATGCAAAAGCTCTATGGCCCATCATCACGTCTGACCCCGACTTACAGGTGATACAGCATAAACAGCTGATGCCCAGTTACACCAGGGGCAGAAATTTCAGGGATCTGGTGGTGAAAACAGATCTATCAAAGTTTAAAAAACCCATCCCTACACACTTTCTAAATAGAGGCAATGGTTGCTTCAAGTGCATTAATTGCAAAATGTGCAATTACATGAAAATTGGGGACATGATTCGGCAACCCTACACAGGGAAACGTTATAACATCAAGTAGCCATTAACATGCACGTCTCACTATGTTATCTATGCCATCATGTGTCCATGCGGGCTCTATTACATAGGAAAAACTGAGTGACAATTTAAGATCCGCATGGCACAGCATAGGCAAGCGATTCGTTCAGCATTGTTGACGGGCACAGATGAACAACCTGTAGCACATCATTTCGTCATGGCCAAACACAGCATGGCCATTTTGAAATACAAAGTAATAGACTACGTCCCCCCTAGCCCCAGATGAGGCGACAGAGGCAAATCCCTATTACGCCTTGAGACCCGATGAATTTATAAATTGGGAACTATGCGCCCCAAGGGTTTGAACGAGAATTTGGGGTTGATTAATTTTCTATAACTACCAGCAGAGTATATAACCCTGACTTCTTTATCCCTGTAATCACATTCAGGTCAGAGTGGGCTTTTAATTCAATTTAAATTATGCCATCAGCATCTTATTGCTTACATAGGTGGGCGCAGATGAGGTACTCGCTCCAGTGAGCACTGGTTATACAGAGGGTCAATGGCTCCTTTACTATGGTTCCAAGCAGACCACAGGGGAAAGAAAAGGTCATCAGGTTCTTCTTTCTATTTTACTTTTTTCTAAATCTTGCAACCTGCAAAGGGTTAAACTTATAGGAGTTTAAGTGCATGCAGAAGCACTTGTTTTTAAATAGCACTAGCACCTTCTTAAGCGTCCACAGGTATATAACTAGTGGTTTTAATTCACACGATCATTGTTTAAATCAGTTCCTGCTTTTCACTGAATATATTATTGAAAGCACATACACATTTGATTTGATGTGAAGATAAGTCACTTGCAGGTTTTTACATATGTTATTTGTCTGTTTTCCTGAATTGTCTGAATTGACGCGCGGCCATTGTCATGGGAAAACGGCTAACAGAGGCGGATGCACTCCTGATGAAATCTGGAGCTTCTGACTGAGGGGGCGGCGCCACACAGCTGTGCAGGAGGTCCGGGACACAGAAGTGGGCAGGGACATAGGGGGTAAGTTTTATCTATTTCTATGACTAATTTTCACTGCATGTTTATCCTGCCGAAGGGGACAAGGGCCCCGAAACGTTGATCTGAATAAAGCATGTCTGTTCACCTTTATAATTGGATTACAAGTCTCTGAGTGCCGCTTGCCACCATTTGCAAAGAGATTATATATATATATATATATATATATATATATATATATTATATAAGCATCTGTGTGCGCCCCATTCTTGGGGGATGCCAGGTCTGATGCATGGCGATAGTTGAGTCGGGAGCTGTTACAGTGAGAGCGGCTTCATCTGTTCAGCTTGCAGCTAGCAATAGAATCGCGAGCCGCTGGAAGGGGGCGTGTGTGCGCAGGAGACACTCACGTGCCCCATTCGGACGCAACTCTCCGTCGCCTCCCCGCCGCTTCCCCGCACCCCCTTACCCTGCCCATCTCCCTGAAGCAGAGACAGGCAGGGGTTCCGCTCCCCACATACTGAGTGACTGTGCGCATGTGCGTGTTAGTCATATAGAGCGCATCACCGCCAGCGATCGTCAGCGAGGGTATTCTGGCAACTCCTGGCACTGTATGAAAGGCGCTCCATCTGTGTATATATATATATATATATATATATATATATATATATATATATATATATATAATTAATTATTATTTTTTAAATAAAAACACAGAAGTGGGCAGGCACATTTTGGATACTTCTGGTTTCTTCTGTGACAATTATGCTGTGTACACATGGTTCGATGCAGTGTAATTTTCGATTTGATTTGAGCTACTGTATATAGCCCAAAACAGTGTTAGCTGCATTCAATGCAGGTTCGATTCCGATGTGCGGCATCGGGATTGAAAGCCTAAATAGACTTTGCAGGCAAGTATATTCCTCTTCGATCTGCCAGATCAAAAGCAGTTCTATGCTGCTCAATGCACCGTCCCCCCTCCCTCCCCCGGTACACTGTCTACCTGCATTCCCTTCCTCCCTCCTGACTAATGCTGGCAACCCGCAGGGTCTTGATGGCTTTAGATATTGAATCGTTATTGACGGCCGCTGGGTCAAACCATGTGTACACCCATTTATTGAAAAGTTGACTGGTCTGAAGAAAAAGTTGGTTGGGTGTGTGGAGCACCAATTTAGTTGGACAGAAAAGTTGGACAATCAGCCAGTTGGATGGTTGGAGGTGTATTGTTCATAATGTTTTCCAAATTATTGGTGATTTGTAAAGCACTGCAGCTGTTAATGTACCAGAGAGGTGAATATTAATAAAATTGGTGCAGGATGTGTGGTGTGGTCCCCTCCAAACCACTGTGCCAAACATAAAAAGTATTTCAATTTTAAATTCAGAATCTTTATATAAGTGCATAGAGGTGTGAATGCATTCACATGTACCTCAAGTACAGGATAGATTAAACATACCATAGGGTGATACAGAAATCACAGGTTTACCAATTAAAGAAGTCAGACTTATGGTATCAGACATTTGGTAATAGCTGGGCCCAAATCCATCCACACACAGATCAAAGTTCCTATAGTTCATATTGGGCCTTTATCTGATTTAAGTAGAAGTAAAGCACAAAAAAAGCAAGTAACTGGACACCTGGGCAAAACCATGTATCACTGTAGATTGAGCAGATGTAACATGTGCAAAAAATAAAGCTAACATTTGTGAGCTACATGGAAACAAAGTCAGTATTTACCCTGTACAGAAATATATTTACTGACATTGCATTGCAACATAGAGGGGTATTCAATCCCCCGCCGCTCTTTCCAACGGGGTAAATAGCAGCGGGTGCCTATTCAATGCTATCTTTCCCGACAACCTTGAAGAGGCAATTAGGCAAAACAAGCCCGACTAAAAGCAGTCGGGCTCGTTTTGCAGAGAACAGATTGTCAAGCTCATGTCCAGATCTCGGCGATCCACGGCAGTTTCTTGCGGCCACTCCCCCTTTTAAGCACTCGACAGGTGGGACATTGAATCCCGCCTGCCGAGATGCAGTCCAGGAAGCCAAGAACGAGAATGGGCCACGACTGTCAGGCCGGCCCAACAGTCATGACCCCGGATTGAATACCCCCCAATGTCTGTTCCACATACGTTACTTGCTTTACATTTAAATAAGAATGAAGTGAAAGACAGCAAAAATGCAGTACCAGATTTACTATAGGGCAGATGAAGCTGCAGCTCCAGACCTCCACTTAAAAATTCTGCAGGTCCTAACACAATTGCTCAAAATGGCTACAATACACATAGCTATCACATTAATGTTTGATTCCAGGCATGCTATCTGGTCTAAAGCTCACAGCTCTAAAATAATAGTCTCTATCTATCTTTCTATCTATCTATCTATCTATCTATCTATCTATCTATCTATCTATCTATCTATCTATCTATCTATATTTGATGTAGTATAGTGTTTGTTTTTTAAGCATGCCACACAGTCTTGTACATGGTCCATTAAATGTCCTTGTATTTCTTTCTCTAGCTGATATAACCGGAATTGCTAAAAGTAACACGAGACAATGCAATATTCCTTTCTTGGTATTTCTACTATTTCTTTGTCAGCATGCATATAAATAAAACAGATCTGAGCAAATCCAATTCTGAGTTTCCCACCCCTCCCAAAAAAAAGCACGATACAGTATGTCTTAGGAATGAATTGAGCAACACCAGAACCAGGGATTTCATCAATAAACATGAAGCACGTACAGAATAAGAAACCTTTTCCAGTATGTATTATTAACTCTGTGATGGCTAGAATATTTAATATCTAACTGACCAGATAAATTCTGTTATCTGTCAGCTAAAATATATTTTTTAAGTACTTGACGATATTAATATTATGGGCCCTTTTGAAAGGTGAATGGAGGCATGGTAGTCAATACTTAAGTCTATTGGCAATTGCTGTTCTGTGAAAAGGCTACTACAAAGCTCTTCATTGGTATACCTGTACACCTGCTATTAGTGTCTGCATCCATTAAATTACTGATTGGTGCACCATTTGTTGCAGCATCAAAATGTGACCAATCCCATGACAGGTTCAGTTTCTCCATCCAAGTATGGCCTCTTAGGTGACTGATTGTGTGTCTGTGTATACAACCACTTTCATGAAACCTCACGGCTCTCCCGTAAGACTGAACAGCACTGTGCATCTGTGCATATTACACAATCCGAAATTTGGAATACATTTATTTGGCACAATGTATAGCTAAATATAATTTATTCTAATTTATCTGAAACATTTGCATTTTATCCTGCAATATTAATCAAAGCATCTTCTGAACCGTTACCATATGGTTGACTGGGTGAGTTCTACATGTACATCTCTGTAGCAGGAGAAAGGATTCAGAGAAGAGACATTGAGGGAATATTTTCTTCATCAAAGGCTGTAAGTTATTACATTTGTTGTGTATATACAGTACATACCTTAGTACCTAGGTAGCATGCATTTTTTTCTAATTAATACTGTGTAGTATTAATTAGAAAAAAAATGCATGCTACCTAGGTACTAAGTTTTTTTTTTTAAATAAACATTTTATTTATTTTTGAAAGTGAAACACACAAAAAAGCAAAAAAATATATATAAGTAAAGAACAAGTACATCAGGTCATATCTTGAACAATATTATATTGACAGTATTACCTTTACTAAACAGAAAATTGGTGGATCCCAGTTTGATGGGTCCTGATTTGGCATGCCATCCCATCGCTGTAAAGAGTAGTGAAATAGTCAGGGGATTTATCCTTGACGAGCCTTGTTAATTGGGAGGGGATTGTAACAGATAAGGAGTGACTAGGTACTAAGGTTTTAATTATAAGCATATGAGTACTGTATGTCTGTCTGATCAGATTGGGGTTGGATGGAGTGATCTGCAGGTTTAACTCAAGTATAATCATCCAAAATTGAATATACAGCGGGTCTGGGACATCGTGCTGCAGAGAGCTTAAAGGATACCCCCCACCCCCACACACACATACACAATGTACCTGCCCAGTCTGAAAATGTTTGGGGCTGGCTATGGATTTTGGGGAAAAACATTTTTTACATTGAATATTTTCTTCTGTTTTTAACACATGAGGAACTCTACACTGATGATATGTGTGATTTCAGACAAATGCAAAGCTACTTCAGGGAGGAAGTAAAAATGGAATATGATATGTGAAATCTGACATTTCATGGATTACAGTATTTTCCCACATCTGGGGTTGCCCAGCTACTAGATTACATCACCAGTCGCTGCCAGCTGATAGGAGTTTCCCAGAAGTCCAAAATTAAGTAATCGGGAGAGACCAGCATGTTGCAGGGCACACAGATTGGGCATTACACTAAAGAGCTGCAACACTACCAATGCAAATGGTTATGATGCACTTGGAATGGTAACAGAGGACCTCTGTATTATATTGTGTTTAACAGAGAATGAGACAATGCCAATTTTGAAAAATCTACTAACAAAGCAAGAACTCATTTAAATCCTTTTGGTGGTGTCAACACTGGACTTGAACATACGTTGAACTGTGTGGAACTTATGAGTGGTTGGCCCAGGTGCAAAATTATAATTTGAGCCCTGCACCTGTTGTAGTTCCGCCTCTGCTTTTTAGGTATTTTACAATAGGGCCATTGTGGTACTCTTGTTCTGTACAGTAAATTGCAAGTTCTGTATTAGTCAGTTACTGTATACAGCTGTATTTACATCAGTAAGGTCAAGGTTCCAAATATAATATAAATAAGTCATACTGTAGATGTATTTTTATGGGCAACAAATCATATAATTATTCGGTAGATATAGACTGCACATGTGTACTTGAGAGTTGTGGGAAATAATAATTATGACAATAGTGTCACAATAAACAGCAGTTCACAAAAATGGGCTACACTTACAGTATATCCTGAAATTATGAGCTACTGATGGATATTCAAAACAATACTGTCATACACTAATAAAGATATATTTATTCTGGTGTAATATGGCACATATTATTTTATCACATATACTGTATAATAAGGAATTCCTAAAATATTACTAAGAAATAAAAAAATAACAATGAATAAAAGGAGGCGGCCTCCTCAAGCATCCTTAAAAATGGTCTGCTGTAAGGGGACGGACATTTTGTTGGAGGCATTATACAGTAGCATCAGGAAGGGCGTTGGGGCTGCAAGCAAGACCCGGCGGCAGCAAGCGGAGGACTGGAGGAGTGAGTTAGATTAAACTTTACTGGGGAAAATGGGGACAGAGAAGGGGGTGTTGGGGGGCGCTGCTGAGATTTGCCGACAGGGGGGCGTTTATTTTGTAGTTACGCCACTCTATTTCTCCAATAATTGCACTGACCCTTCTTACTGATATGCAACTCTATTTATTTAGCTGCTTTCTGATTTACTATTTAAATAAATTGTACAACTTAGTTAAGCAATAAATACTCATTTAAATGTAATTAATCTATGTTCTCTTTACCAATATATACATTTACATAAACATTAATACTGTAGGTTGTGAAATTTATAGCACAGTAAATCAAACCATATACAACTTTGTATATATGGATAGAAACAAAAAGGTGTTTACTGAGAAGCAGCAGCAACAACATATTTAATTGGAAAGAAAAAAATCTGCCAGTCTTAAAATTAAAATGCCAGCTCCAGTTAAACTGTTAAATTGTCAGCTCAAATTTGTGGTGAAAGATTCTTTTAATAGAGAAGAGAACTTGCCAATACAATAGGTGGATGTGTATTCATGCATTATTTATAACAAGATTCTTATCAAGGTAAGGTTTCTCAAGGAAATTAAAAATTAAATGGAAGATCTATTACTTGAAAACTGAATTTTCTATCAGTCACATGCTTCAATACTCAATAAAAGTTTCCTTAGACAGTATGAAACAGTTTTGAAGATTCAATTTATTAGACATTTCACATACTAGATGAATTTTACATTATCAACACTCTGGTACTTTATTTTATATTTGAATTGGGTACCAATTTTGCTTTTGAACAAATAAATATTAGAATTCAATTTAAAAGCATATATACAATTATTATAATAGCATATATACAATTATGATAATAGCATAATCTATTGACGGCATTACTTGAGAAATTCTAAATAATTACACAGCACCCCCCCTCCCCCCACACACACACATAAATACATATACTGTATGTATCAGTGTATAGGGCTATAGGCAATGCTCAGACTCACAAGTAATGACAATAAAAAGTTCTTTCTTCCTATGTTTTAGGGTGACTTCCCCCCCTCTTTCCCCTGTCATAGAGGTGACCCATGTACTGTATTCTCTGTCTATCCCTATTCCACCTGCTATGGGTTGGAGCAGGAACCATGGCTAGACACTTATTAGAAATAACCTCCATAAAATAAATAAATTACCAAGTGGAAAAGCGATAGATGGAGAATCTGGGTTTTCCTGACTACACAGGCAATGTAAAGACTAAGCTCATACAATAAAGTGGGTTGGTTTGTTACCTCAACAGTGAAAAGGTCCCCTGTTCTGGGCTGTGGTGTTGATACCTCAGATGTAAGGGATGTGTCAGAATAAATCAATTTTGAATGCAAATGCTGCTGTAGTGATTCAACAGAACTTAAGGGTAAGTCACTACAGCAGCATCTGCATTCAAAATTGATTTATTCTGACACATCCCCTTACATCTGAGGTATCAACACCACAGCCCAGAAGCAAGAGATCAACATTCTCAGAACTCCCAGCCACAAGTCCCCCTGATTTAACCCCTTCAGTGGTGTTTTTTTTTTTAGGAGCGCTCCCCACTGGGCGAGTTTTTTATGGGGAGCGCTCCCTTTAAAAAAAAAACACCACTACCCCCCTGGGTCCGGGCAGCGCCGCTGAACTGTCAATCAGCGGCTGCCCGGACCTGCGCCCCCCCCACCGCATCGCTGTCACCGGCAGCCGGCTTGTCATAAGCCGGCGCCGGGGACTTCTATTGAAAACCCGGAGGGGAGGGGGGAGGAGGAGGGAGGAGGAGGCGACGCCGCAGAGGGGAGGGAGCCAGGCAGCGCAACGCTGCCTTAGATCAGAGTGAACTCAGCAGCGCTGCCCGACTCCAAACAGTGGCAATCCCGAGAATTTTCCGGGCTTGCCAGACTGGGCACTGAGGCACAGCCCGGAAAATTCTCGGGATTGCCACTGAAGGGGATAAACATCTCTCTTCGTGGGACAGGTCACTATAGGTCAACAGACTACACCGGTCACTCTTTCGCCTTTCACAACACCCAGCCTATAGTTTTTTGCCCACTGCCAAAGATCATACCATCAGTGACTACAAACGCCACCCATCCCTCACGGCAACCCCAGAGCGCTAGCACCACCCAAAAACCTGTACCATCTGTATGTATGATCCCCAGGCAAGGCTTTGCTGTTAATATTGCCACTTGCTTTTAACTGCTATTTTAGCAACTCTATGGTTTTTAAGTTTATACTTCCTTTACTCTGTGTTTTGACAGTGTAACATTCTCCCGTGCACTGTTTGCGGCCAGTAATCAATAGAGGGAGAGGGCCCACCCTTTCACTGGTAACAATGATTGGCACATGAAAGGTTGAAATTAGTATTTCTTTTTTGTGGCATTTTTATGTAGTAGTAAATGGACCCCCAATTAGTGTACACATTCCATTGCTCTGTACAAGTGAGTCAGATATGCAAGTCTGCAGTGTTTTAGAAATATTTATTTTTGTATGATATGCTACTCTGATATGATTAGTTATAACCTAAACACACTGGGGGATAATCGATTTACAGAGTATTCCAGTCACCATACATTAAATAGTATGAAAATATATTTGTAATATATATTTAATATACTGTAAAAATGCAATGAAAGAGCAATAATGCGCAAGCAGGTGGTGTTACCATGTGATAAAGCACATGCATTTGAGGGGTAGGAGAATATTGTTACAGACCATCAGCAAAATATCAAAGTAGAGCAGTATGGGTACAGATATATTAATGCAGTATAAATAGGGGAAATGGGTAAAGCTCAGCATCAGTATATTAAGATACCAAAAGTTTGTGCATCATCCAGTGCAAATTATCCCAAAATGATAGTATTGCTCCAGTGTAAATATAATGTACAACGGGTGGCATCCAATGTACCTCTAAGTGTTAGTATACACTATATTATTGGTCCTGGTGGGTATTGAATCAAGTTGCCTGATGGTATTGGTGCATTCGAGGAGATGATTCTACACATTGCATGTGGGGCTAAGGGGTAAATTATTAAAGTGTGAGATTTTAGAAGTGAGAGATGTTGCCAATAGTATCCAGTCAGATTCTAGTTTTAATACTCAGATGTTACCCTATAAATTATTAGTAGGTGTATATTTATGAAGATGCGAGTTTTATTGAAGATGTAATGTTGCCCATAGCAGATTCTATCTATTACCTTCCAGAAGGTTCTAAATAAAGTCGAATCTGATTGGTTGCTGTGGGCATCATCCCATCTTCAATAGAACTCCCATTTTAGTTAATTTATCCCCTAGAATCTGATTGGTTGCTATGGGCAACATCTCTCACACTTTAGTAAACATACCCCTAAAAGTGTTGCATCGATTTCTATCTGCAGATGCCGTTAGGCGATGCAGCCTCAGGTTGTTGGGTTTCAACTCACCATGTGCTTTGATCCATCATGTCTTTCACCAGTTACGCTTGCTTGATATCCTGTGAAGCGCAGCTATGCTCAGTATTTATCTGTGTGGTGTGTGGCAATCTGCAGCTTCTGTGCAGGGATATGTATGTCAGTAATTCCTGGTTATTGGAGGTGAGCCACAGTGCCAGAATAGGGAAGGTGGGTGGCTGGATCGTTAGTTACCCAGATATTTCTTCTTGTTGGAATGGGTGTACTGGGTGTTTCCAATGTTATTCTACTGTTAAGCCTTTCCCAGGGAGTGTTTTATGCGTAAATATTTATTTTATCAGCTTTGCATGCAAATTTCATTTTATCTCAATACATAAATGTTATTTCAATTCAATCAATCTGCGCTCCCTTTGTGTTCCATTACATATTTCTACCACATGTAATATATAGGCAAAAGGTCATAAGTTCCTATTTTTCTTTGAAATTAAAGAAAGTCAAGTTACATTTATCAATGCAGTGTTAGGTATTTCACAGTGTTTTGTTTTGGCCAAAGCTGTTCTGTCATGGAAACGTTCAATTCTCAGAAATAAATATTGGCAGTTACTTTTGCTGATAACTTTTGGTCTATTGACACTAAAATATTTATGCAATTCTAACTTTGGATATACTGTATGTAGTGCATTTAAAATGAGTAATAATCTTGATGCTTCCTATCACTGCTGGTATGCTAATAAGTTAAATTTGGCATGATAACATTTATACAATACTTGTCACAGTCCATCAAAATTGTGGAGCCCTGTATGGCACCATCTAGTGTCCAGTGGCACACTATAGAGGTGAGGAGCAGCGTTAAGCTTTTATTATATAGAATAGTAATACAATGTACTGTATACAATTTTGTATACTCTATAATAAGATATAATTTAGACAATGTGAAAGCATAATGGTTTCAATTCCTTTATTGTTAACAAGAAATAATTGTAAACTGCTGTTTTATTGCCAAACATACAGTAAGCAAGGTTGCTTTTTAAAAGCATGGATATCTTTAAAACCTGGAATGTAATGGAATATATATACTATATATGCTAAACCTTTAAGGAAAATGGAATACTTGTTCAGCAATTACTAGCCAACTGTTATGTTGCATTTGTAAGTTAAGTCTACATGTCCTTTCAACAGTCAGGTTCTAAAGAGCTCTAACAAAGCATCAGTATTCTATTTAAGGATATTTCTTTCTCAGAATTGTTTCCATGACAGTAAAATGAAACTAGGATAACTGAAACCTCTGGAGAAGTAGGGAAACACATTGCTAATGCAAATTCACCTTTGGATACTTGTTTCCTAGCACGGCACCCATCGCATTGTATACCATAAGACTAAATTTGGTATGGTATGCGATGCGATGCTGCGCGACGTTGTACAATAAAAAATTGTATGGCATTGTATGCCATACAATGGCATACAATGCGATGGTATACGATTTTTTATTGTACAACCACCCAGATGGCTCCTTACAATGTTAAATGCCCCCCCACTATCAATGCCAACCCGAAGCGTGGTGAGCGCAGCGAG
Source organism: Crinia signifera (assembly GCF_055691185.1). Classification (NCBI taxonomy): domain Eukaryota; kingdom Metazoa; phylum Chordata; class Amphibia; order Anura; family Myobatrachidae; genus Crinia; species Crinia signifera. The sequence goes on from NC_139219.1 coordinate 135,780,220, forward strand.
CCCGCGAGGGGTGGCGGTACGCATCCTCCGACCTTTTCATACCCCCACTATCCACGTCGGCGTGGAGTTGATGTTATATAGTGTGGTGAGCGCAGAGAGCCACCAAGTCCAATGTGTGGCGGGCACAGCGAGCCGTGCGAGGGGGCGCGGAATACATGTAAAGCAATAAGCGTCCCCTCGCGGGGCTCGCTGCGCTCCCCACGGTTCGCGTTGATAGTGGGGGTGGTGTGGGGGTGCATTTAACATTGTAAGCACCCATTAGGGTGCTTATACAATAAAAAATCATATTGTGGCTGCTTTTAACATTGTAAGCACATATTAGGGTGCTTATACAATAAAAAATCGTATCGCATTGCATCACATCGCATGCATCGTATGCGGCTATATGGCATGCAATGCGATGCGATGGCATAAGATGCTATAAGATGAAATTGGGCGCCGTGCTAGGAAACAAGTACCCACATTTGTATACTACGAACTGCAGCAATTTAACATCAAGATTAAACGAGTGCTGCCTAAGCCAGAGCGTAGTTAATAGGATTATATTTTTGTGTTTGTAGTAGAACTTGATCACTGCTAGTTGTCTCAAGGTTAGCTGCAGTTGCAGTTTTTTTCTGGTAGCGTATGAGGGAGAAATGGGCCATGAGCTTAGGGTGCATCTGATAGGAGCTGTGGGGTCAGAACCTGACCACAGTCTCCCAAGACTCAGATGTGATTACAGCACGCCAGTGCAAATACAGAACCCGGCCGGTGCGTCCCTCTGTTAGGCGCAGTGTCAAGTGATGGAGCGCGACGCGGGTCTGCGAGTTGGATAATCACAGCCTCACCACTGACTGTGATCTCCCCACAGACACCGACGCACTACCAGCACAGCCGGGAACAGTGGCATAAGTACAAGCCACTTTCCCTGCGGAGAGGAACTAAACAAACGGCGGAGAACACTAACAGCCAATTTGTGCTCCCAATATCAGATCTAACGGGTAAACTTTAGATGTGAAATATGGCACGTGTACTACCAGCCGGCCCCGTAGTCTGTTATTATTTAAGACTGTGCTACACACTGCGCAATATCTGTGCAGATACGGCAACCCTTTTTTGATGTTTAAAAGGACCAAACAGACATATTTACTTTGCTGTCCTAATTTATCTGCACAGTCCTTGGGAGCAATCTGTGTTATAAACTAATATTAAACAAAAGTAACTTAATTAAGTGAAAATTGTAACAGATTTGTTCATTTCATGAGTGGGTACACACTGTAAGATATACAGCAACATGCACCTAATCTAGCAATTACACTGGGAACAGGACATTGGGGTTCAATTTGAGAGGATCTATATCCCCTCTTTTAAAAACACTTTGTTTCTTCCTCTTTGCCTCCTTGGCAATTGTTTTTATATGTCGCAAATCTTAAAAAAAACAATTGAAGGTTAAATTTTATAAATTTTTCTTGTCCTAACAGTGCGTCACGTACATAACAGTCTTTCTTCCATTCTAATCAGAATCACTTCATTGGCCATGTATACTCTCTTATACTAGGATTTTTGTGTAGATACACTGCACAGGACATACATACATTGCATCAGTTGCGCATACAAATGTCAATTCACATGTTAGCATTTCCAAGGTTAGACAGAGCAGTTAGGTGTTAGATTAGCAGTATCTTAGAGTACATGGTACTTGTTTCCTATCTGGGCGCCCATCGCGGGCATCGCATGTACATCGCATGCCATTATAATGACATGTGATGCGACCGACACGATTACCGCGATTTTACATAGGGACCAATGTTAAATGTCCCAATTGACCCGCGATGACCACGATTTACCATAGGAAACAATGTTAAATGGATCAATTTCCCCAAATTATCATAGGGAACAATGGGAAATGGGGCAAAAACACCCCTGAACATAAAAATGTCCCCCCAAAAGTAGTTGACGCCACCCCGCCATCAACGTGAACCCGAAGCGTGGCGAGCGCAGCGAGCCCGCGAGGGGCGGCGGTACGTGTCCTCCGACCTTTTCATGCCCTACTATCCACTAGGGCGTGGAGTGAGAATAGAATAGTGTGGCGAGCGCAGCGAGCCACCGTGCCTGAAGCGTGGCGAGCGCAGCGAGCCCCGCGAGAGGACGCGGATACCTTCACAGTTATACGCGTCCCCTCGCGGGCTTCCCAGGTGTCCATGGTGACGCGGACACCTGGGAAGCCCGCGAAGGGACGCGTTTACCTGTGAAGGTATCCGCGTCCCCTCGCGGGGCACGCTGCGCTCGCCACGCTTCGGGCTCGGTGGCTCGCTACGCTCGCCACACTATTCTATTCTCACTCCTAGTGGATAGTAGGGCATGAAAAGGTCGGAGGACGCGTACTGCCGCCCCTCGCGGCCTCGCTGCGCTCGCCACGCTTCGGGTTCACGTTGATGGCGGGGTGGCGTCAACTACTTTTGGGGAGACATTTCAATGTTCAGGGGTGTTTTTGGCCCATTTAATATTGTTCCTATGCTGATTTGGGTAAATTGATCCATTTCACATTGTTTCCTATGGTAAATCGTGGTCATCGCGGGTAAATTGAGGCATTTAACATTGTTCTCTATGGGAAAATCGCGGGCATCGCGTCTGGCCCATCGCACCCGATTTTTTATCGGCCGCGATGCCCGCGATGGCCCCGATTTTACCCCCGATGCCAGCGATTAAAATCGTGGGCGCCCAGATAGGAAACAAGTACTGAGTACATTGTTCAATAGTTGAATAGCTATCGGGAAGAAGCTCTTTGCAGTTCTTGACAACTTGGCAGGGATGGACCTGAAGCATCTACCTCAGGGCTGGGCAACACCGGCCCTCCAGATGTTGATGAACTACACATCCCAGGATGCTTTGTATTAGTTTTGCTATGTGGCCATGCTGAAACTGATGCAAGGCATGCTGGGATGTGTAGTTCATCAACATCTGGAGGTCCGGTGTTGCCCAGCCCTGGTCTACCTGATGGGAGAATATCAAACAAGTTATGGCCAGGGTGGAGTTTGTTCACCACGAGCTTCCCAGTTTGCTTCTTGACCATGCTTAAGTATTGTTCCCTTACAGGGGAGGTCTGTCCCAATAATCTTCTCTGCTGTCCTCACCACTTTTTGCAGGCTTTGTTTGTCAGATTCATTGGCCCCTCCATACCAGATTGTAATAGAGGAGCATAGAACGGACTCCACGAGCAGTGTAAAAGAGCCGCAGCAGCTCCTGCGGAATGTTGAATTTTTTCAGTTGCTTTAGGAATAACAGCCGCTATTTTTTGTCCCAAGTAATTTGAACGTCTCTACACATATCACCACTCTGTTGGAAATTACTAGTGTGACCTTGACATTTGGTTTTCTCCTGAAGTTTACTACGATCTCGATTGTTTTGATGATGTTTAGGTTCAGGTTGTTTCTGCCACACCACTGTGAAAGCCTGTTCACTTCCCGCATTCATTTTATTAAAAGTGCATTAACCCATTTGATGGGAATTTTGGAAATGTATATTTAATTGAATAGCAGCAGGAGTCAAACACAGATATATTTCCTACATGGCAAATTTCCCAGTGAGTCTGCCCTGTTTTAAAGGGGAAATCATTTAAAAGGAATAACCAGAGCAGACATTTGACAGACTCACTATGTGAAGAGCAAAGGACAGTTCAGAATCAAGGATGACATCTAGACAGTGAGCTTGTGGGGTGGGATTGATTGTCATGTTCTCAACAGTGATAGAGATATCAGGTTGGTAACCTGTGGTGGTTCTAGAGAAGGGGCTACCGCACAGTCCACAATTCAAATAGGGGAGCTGCTCTTTTATATGAAATTTGGACTGTACTGCATCTACACCTTTGGAGCCAACACTGTAGTTGACTACTAATGGTTCCTGGATATATAATTTTTTTGTACTTATGTATTAGCAGGGCGCCCAGTACGTACTTTGCGTAGTGGTGTATTGAGAATACCAATACACCACTATGCTGGCCATGCAAATAACGTAACTTACGCAAATGATGTAAGTTACATAACTGGAGCTGTGCTAATACATAAAGGATCATATCCCCACTATCCACGTCATACCCCCAGTGTCCAATATGGGCATGGAGTTAATTTTAGAAAGTGTGGCGAGTGCAGCGAGCCACCGAGCTAAAGTGTGGCGAGCACAGCAAGCCCTGTGAGGGGATGCGTATACGCATCCCCTCACGGGGCTCTCTGCGCTTGCTGCGCTTCGTGGACACTGGGGGTATGACGTGGATAGTGGGGATATGATTGTGTTACTGGGTGTGTGTAGTGTGTGTGTGTGTAGTGTGCACTATACTTACCATCCACGAGGTACCCGTCGCCTCCGGCACTCAGATCCCCATATCACGGCCACCATTACACTTGTCCCCAGCGCTAGCAATGTAAGCTATTAGCATACAGCCGCTGGGGGAGCAGGGAAACCACGTGATTCTCCCCCAGCAGTGACTACGCTGAATTGCTGCCACGCCTCTTGAATGTAGCACCTCCGACCGCCCGACGGTGAGCACCGGGGAATTCCCGCCGGCCGCCCCGCTAACCATCCCGCCCGCTAGTAAGTTAACCCCCACCTCCATACGGCCGCAGAACAATCTCCCCCCATTCGTCACATATTAGCCGGGCACCTGGCAATGGCAGCGTAGAGTAGCCAGGCACCCGGCTAATACATAAGTACCAATTTTCTTTTAAATATTAAGTTTTAGGTGATAAGATGACATTCAAGATGAAGCTGCAGAAAGGCATTCAGTGACACAGACCAATACAGAGGCTGACAAGTCTTGGCAAGATCGGTAGACTTAAGCATCATCTGTGTACAGATGATACTGAATTTCAAAAGAGCTGATTAATTTGCCAAGAATGTGGTATATATTGAGAAAAACAGAGGAAGTAGAAATGAGCCCTGCGGTACTCGAACTTATAGAGGCAGTGAAGAGGGTGTGGACTCAAAGAAACAAACACTTACTGTAAATAGCGATTACATAGGTAGGATGAGAAAGAAAAAAGGTCTGTGTTGTTAGGAGAAGGGGACCCCTGCCGGACCCTAACTCCGTTGCCTCAGACAGGAGTCGGCAGCTGTGTGCAGAGCTAGGCTTCGCCTGGGCCCGTCTCGGCTGGGGAGCGAGTTAGGCCCGCTCCGCTCCGCTACAGGCAGGTCTTAAGGGTGGACAACACCTGCTGCCGAGGCCAGGAGAGCGCAAGGGGATAACCTAACTAACCCTGAGATGGCAAGGGACCCTAATCCCACTGAGAACAAATGGCTCAACTATGGGCGTAACAATACGCAAAGGTGTACCATAAATCCAAAGCAAGTGTAACAATACACAGAGGTGTCTCAGTATAACCAAAAACACAGTAAAGGGGGTTTGGGGGAATACCCCACTTATCTGTGCGCAGCAGGACAGGTCAGCTGGAACCAAGGAGGGACAGGAGACTGCACACCGACACCGGAATGGCTGGATACTGGATACAGACACTGGGAACAAACTGGAAGCTGCTCATGGACGCAAGGACGGGCTGGATACTGGATGCGGACTCAGGAACAAGCTGGAAGCTGCACACGGACACATAGATGGGCTAGATACTGGATGCGGACACTTGGAACAAACTGGAAGCTGCACATGGACACACAGATGGGCTAGATACTGGATGCGGACACTAGGAACAAACTGGAAGCTGCACATGGACACGAGGATAGGCTAGATACTGGACACGGACTCAGGAACAGGATGGGAGCACAGGAACACTTCTAGCAAAGACTGAAGCTATAACCGGCAGGAAGTAATAGATGAGGAAGGTTTATATAGTGAACACCAGGAAGTGATCAACACACATAGCCTGCAGGTGAGCATAGCAAGCTAGCAGTTGATGAGAACACCTGAGCCCTAATCACACACCCACACAGACAGAGTGAGCTGCAATGGCCCAGGCTGACCACCGGAGGTCACCAACGAGCAAATACCAACACAGACAGGAAAATACACAGGGAGCCAACACACAGGGGAATGCGTGAATCTGTGCATAACACCGATCCGCTGGAGGCGGATCGTAACATGTGTCCTGAAGACCCAGGTATTGTACGGATTGTATGAGAAGAGAATGGTCAACAGTGTCAAAAGCAATAGAGAGCTAAAATAAAAGTAGTTAAGTAATGGCCTTTGGATTTAGCAGTGACTAAGTCATTCACTACTTTAGTCACTGCTGTCTATGTGAGTGAAGCCAAGTCTCTCAAGTAGCATGAGGGGACAAGGAAGCTGAGAAATGGGAATGTAACAATTCCAACATTGACACAGTTTAGAAGTGCTAAACAAATCCCTATGATCCCAAATCGGCAGAATAACACAAACACTTTCAAAGAATATTCCTTATTACCACAATATGCTTCTAAAAATTGGGGTTAAATTTACTAAGAACCATGTTTAGTCAAGTTTGCATTTGCATGTAAGTTTCACCCAAAATTGCAACTCTGAGATTTACTAAAGGCACAGGGCATGCACATCAAATGATGAATCCATTATTTATTACTCATGCACAGTTGCACTCTCAACTATATACATACCTTATCCCTGTAGTCAGTCCCTTCCTCCATGTAGAAGTTCAAGATCTTAAAACAAAAAAGGGTACTTGTTTCCTAGCACGGCGCCCACGATTTTGATCTTACTGCATCTTTTACATCTCATCGCATACAATATAGTGGCATGCGATGCATGCGATGCGATTTTTAATTGTACAAGCACCCAGATGTGTGCTTACAATGTTAAATGCACCCCCATTGTCAACGTCACCCCCACTATCAACCCCAACCCGAAGCGTGGTGAGCGTAGCGAGCCCAGCGAGGGGCAGCGGTATGCGTCTTCTGACCTTTTCATAACCCCACTATCCACGTTGGTGTGGAGTCGATTTTAGATAGTGTGGTGAGCGCAGCGAGGAGATGTGGATGACTTAACATGTATTCCGCGTCCCGTCGCAGGGCCTTGCCACGCTTCGGGCTCGGTGGCTCACTGCGCTTGCCACACTATCTAAAATCAACTCCACGCGTGGATAGAGGGGGTATGAAAAGGTCAGAGGATGCATACTGCCGCCCCTCGTGGGCTCACTGCGCTCGTCACGCTTCGGGTTGGTGTTGATAGTGGGGGTGGCGTGGACAATGCGGGTGCATTTAACATTGTAAGCACCCATCAGGGTTGTACAATTAAAAATCACATTGCATGCCATTTGCTGGCATGCGATCCTGTGTGATATTTAATTGTTATTCAAGGAGGAAGGGGGGAAAAAGGGATTTGAGAGTTTGTCCGCACTGGTCAGTGGTTGTGAGCCACTGTTGTCCTGAATAAGAGATAGTATTATCTGTCTGTGAGAAAACTGGTGATTAATCCTGAATTGGATATATTAGTCCTAGACATGCATACAATTTTAAATTTGATGTGTCTGTTATAGGACCACCAGTGGTGCCCCCTGAGTATGTAATTGTATTATGTAAACACAGATTCCAAGGGAGGAAAGAAGAAAGAAAGATATACTCTTGGTGGGGCACTCTTATCTTGCAGACAGTGATTAAGCTGTTATTGCTGCAGTTAAAATATAGTTTTTATTAATATTATTATAAAATTATGAACCATGCTTTTATATCCATACGTCCAGCGGACCTCCTTCCTTCTATAGTTACAGATCATACCTGCTATTTAAGCACACAGTACACCAGCTACTCATCTGTAGGAGGGCTGGGAGACCGGGTTTTACACTGACATCCGCCTGCTATTTCTTGGCCGTACCTGTCAAGGAAAGAGAATCTATGTTGATTCATATATATTTTTTTCATCATCTTTTATAATATTTTTTCTACTTTTTCAACTTTTCATTTTTATTATTTATTTTTGCGATCCCTATAAGTGACCAATGATTATTACTCCCAAACTATTACCAACACAGTGGTAGAAAATTGTGGGATATTTGAGGATCACAATATATCTAGGTGCATGAAATCAATCTCTTTCCGCAGCTGCCAGACATTTAGGGGGAAATTTACTAAAGGAAATTTGTAAAAAATAGGTGTATTTGTATCCAGAAATACACTTATTTTTGACATTTACTATCCCGAAAATACAGCAATTCATATTTGTATTGATAGCACATCAATACGAATACGAATTGCCGTATTTTCGGGATAGTAAATGTCAAAAATAAGTGTATTTCTGGATACAAATACACCTATTTTTTTTACAAATTTCCTTTAGTAAATTTCCCCCTTAGAGTCTGACCTACACCAGATACCATTATTTTTGCACAGTGCTGTAAGGAGCAGGAATATAAAAGCATGGTTCATAATTTTATAATAATATTAATAAAAGCTATATTTTAACTGCAGCAATAACAGCTTAATCACTGTCTGCAAGATAAGAGTGCCCCCACCAAGAGTATATCTTTCTTTCTTCTTTCCTCCCTTGGAATCTGTGTTTACATGATATTTAATTGTACAATTTATCATGGTCATTTACACGATTATCGCATCGCATACCATCGCATACCTTATGTAATGTATGCGATGGGCACCGTGCTAGGAAACAAGTACCCAAAAAAGCCATCCACACAGCCCACTGACATGCTGTATTGTATATACAGTACAGCATCCTAAAATGGCAGTTCCCACATTGTTACCTGCACAATAGGACTCTTTATTGCATGTTTCTCTCTCCTCCATTAGCTGAGAGCCTTTTAATTTGTGTACAGGTTGAGTATCCCGTATCCAAAATGCTCGGGACCAGGAGAGTTTTGGATAACGGATTATTCCGTATTTCGGAATATTTTAATATTTTAATGATGTATTTTGAAGTATCTTGCATTTATGCTGTATAAACACATAATATACACACACATATATTTTATTACCACATAAAATACACACAAACATATTTTAATTGTTCAAAAAACAAGGTTTCATAACGTGAAACAAAATGTGTGTACTATCTCAGCACTGAATTTGAATGCCAAGCAATCATTGTCTTGCACATATATAGTGCCAGTTACATATCATGTCCCCAGTGATGCTGTTACATATGTCCCCAGTGAGTTTTTAGCAAAAAAAAATTTTTTTTTCACTTTCTGGAATGTCCGTATTTCGGAATAATTCGGATAACGGATATTCGGATACGGGATACTCGACCTGTATATGTATCGTGTATTTGCAAATAAAATGCAAGTTCAAATCGATACATATATAATTCAATGATAGAAAAAAACATTTCTATCAAATAATGTAATCTTAAATGTACAGTACTAATAGTTTTCAAATTGCACAGTTTTTAGAATGATGGTCATAGTATCCTCTGTCCTCATATCCCCTGAGCTGCTTATTTTAGTAATAGAGAACAGTATGAATCCTCAGAGATACAGTATGTGTGAGAACTGGTTGTTCAAAAACATAATGTTCTAATCTCATTATGCGAAGCAATAGATTATATGGTAGAGTCTCTGTCATAATATTGGTTCAAAATTTGTTGGTTGTACATTTGTAACAAATAGCTACAGCATGTAGAACCAATAAAATTCCATTAGGTTATGCTAAAGTCAGATTCTGCATATAATGTATGCAGGGTCAGCTTTACCCACTCAGAAAGGGGGGAAGGATTATACAGTAGGATAGACAGTGTCTAAGTCAACAGTCAATAGGTAAACACCAAAATGTCAACATGATCTAGGTAAACCTTGACAAAAGATTGCACAAAGTCAACATTGACAAAAGGTTGAAACAAGCAAAATGTCAAAATAGAAAAGGTCAATACATGAAAAAAAAATGTTGGTGTTAATGTCCACACTAAGGCCCTTATTCAGTTCTGATCACAATACAAATTTCAATGTCACTGACAATAGGCGCTTTTAGAAATAAAGGAAATAATTTCTTACTCCCCTCTGGATATCTTTTGTGGTACCCTCTTCTCTCATGTATTTTCCTCTCCTCGGGATATATGAAAGAAATAAGGGAACACAATACACGTATCCTCGTGCAATATTGAAAGGGGTATTCAAAGGTTGTATCATATGACTTTCAAAGATAGTGCAGATGGGTTGACCACCAATATGTGGTTTTAGAATGCGGAGGTTGCCCTCCTATATCATCTACTCACAGTGAGTCACTGGAAAAACAGCATATCATAGGGGTCTTTTATCTCTCTCCACTCCACTCTTTTGCTCCCAATAAATTCTCTAGAGCAAGAAGGAAGTGCTGGAGTAAATCTTTAAAAGTAGTTTTTATTCATAAAATTCACAAATGAACATCGGTAAAAGATATATGTGATGGGGGTACTTAGCTCTAGTGGTTTTGGTCAGGTATTTTCCAAGGTGTAAATACAGGAAAAAATCGGGGCCCCGATGTCCTTCCCGCTTCCAATAAGAGCCAGTCCCCAACACTGCAATGGTAACAGAAGAGTCCCCACCAACGCGTTTCGATCTGTTTATAGATCTTTGTCAAGGTGTGCAGGTACTCTTCTGTTATGGGTTTATATAGCATGTTAATTGGCTAATGTGTGGCAGCTGTAGTATACAATGTATACCTAATACTTTCTCCATATAGGTAGCATGTCCCAGTATTATTAAAACCTATTCAGGGGTTCCAGTGATGTAGTTCCTAGTTGTTCACCGGCAGATACAATGCATAACTAATAAGTCTCTCATATAAAAGAGCGTCCTGATTATACTATAAACAGAGCCCTGGGCTCCGGTGACGTGTTTCTGGCCAATTGCGGAACGTCACTTCCGGCAGCGTCATATCCGGAAGTTTCTGTATCAGTACATACGTGGCTCACCGCTTCCTGGATATTGCGGTTCATCGTCTGGTCACCTGACCTATTTCGGTCTTGTGCGCTTGATCCTCTGTTTAAACGGCCGTATTTTGTCCGTCTTCCGGCCGTATAGTAGCGATACGTCACTTCCGGTGACGCCATATCCGCTGCGGCTTCCATTTTATAGTGTGTAGTTCCTGGGTCTTGCGTTCCATTGCCCGATCACGGGGTATAGTCTTATCACATGCTGCAAAAGCTCTATTCTGGCGGCCATCTTTTGTTTGTCCAGAATCCACTCTTTTGGCGCCCATCTTGTGTTTGTCAAAAATCGGTTTTATATGGCAATGGATCAATATAGGTTCTAGAATAAAAAAATAGCAGCATTGGTTCAAAATATATAAGAGAATATATACAAAGAGGGTTTGTAGACAATTTCATTTAAAATGACAAGTGCATTGGAAAAACGGTTTCTTATTTCCAAATGATGAAAAAAGACAATGATTAAAAAATAGATTCAAATATGAATATGATATAATAAAAGGAGTAGTAATATCTAAAAGGACAGACTAAAAAAGGTTATGAAGGGGTAAAACACAGAGAAAAAATGAATTTAAAAGTTTCATAAAAATTCATTATAAAAACCATTTTATCTCAAAATCTTGCTTATGTCCTCCCGGAATGAGGGTTTTGAGATTAAAAATGTATTTCATCTCTGTTTTTGCAAGAATTTTAGCTACATTTTTATCTCTCTCCGTTGCTTTGACTAATTTGATGCCCCAAAAACCTTTTATTTCTTTAGTAGAGCTCTTATGGACTGTTTTAAAATGTGTGGACAGGGAGTGAGTCTCAAGTCCTTTCTTTATGTTGCGTAGATGCTCTCCCATTCGGGTTGTGAGGGGTCGTGAAGTCCGTCCAATATAAAATTTATTGCAGGTACATTCAATTGCATACACTATATTCGAGGTATTGCAGGTGATAAATTCCTCGATTTTCACTTGTTGATTTATGCAAATTGATTTGTATTTCGATGTCTGGCAGTTTGGGGTATTACGACATCCTAGGCATGTCCCACATCTATAGAAGCCTTTTGAGCGATTATAACTATGTCTTACGGTATCGCTTGGGCATAAACTCCTTACGAGTTTATTTCTCAAATTTTTTGAGCGTCTATATATGTGGACTGGTCTGTCTGGTAAGATTTTCCCTATAACAGGATCTTGTTTCAGAATCGGCCAGTGTTTCTTAAAGGCTTTTTCAATCTCCTTATGCTGGGAATTATATTTAGTGATAAATGCCCATTTGATTTTCTCTGTGTCCCGATTAATCTTTTCTTTGGGTTTGAGGAGTTCTTCTCTTTCTATTTCTAGCTGTTTCAAGACCTCGGTTAACAATGTCCGTTTCGTAACCGCACATTTCGAATGCTTCTTTCATTCTGATTGATTGGTCATCGAAAGTGCTTTTCTCCGTGCAGTTTCTTCTTATTCTTTTAAACTGGCCTCCTGGTATCCCGTTCAGCCAATTTTTATGATGGCAACTGTCTGCACCTATATAGGCTGCAGAATCTGTAGGTTTTTGATATGTTTTAGTACATATGTTGCCATCATTGATATAAATATTGAGGTACAGAAAATTTAAAGTGCTTTGATCAATATTGAAGGTAAAATGAATATTAAAAAGGTTTTCATTTAAAAAGTCACAGAAGGTTTTTAATTCTTCCTCACTCTCCTTCCAGATAAAAAGAATATCATCGATATATCTAAGCCATGACACCAGGTTTGCCCCATATGGGTTATTGTTCCATACCATAGTCTCCTCCCAATAACCCATAAAGATATTTGCATAACAGGGGGCAAACCTGGTGCCCATAGCTGTACCCCTCTGTTGAAGGTAAAAATCTCCTTTAAACGTAAAATAGTTATGTTCTAAAATGAATAAAATGCCTTCTAAGATAAAATTTTGCAAAGATGGGTTCATATTAGTTCTTTTAAGATATTCCTTGGAAGCCATAGATCCTTGTGAGTGTTCAATGATGGTATATAGACTACTCACGTCTGCACTCACTAAAAAGTTTCCTTCCTCCCACGTGATGTCTTTTAGTTTGTTGATGACATCACCGGTATCTTTGAGGTGCGATCTGTTGGTTAGAACTAATGGTTGCAGATGATAGTCAATCAGTTCAGATAAGTTTGCCGTTAATGAGTCCACCCCTGAGACAATAGGTCGTCCCAGGGGGGTTGGCTGGGTCTTTGTGCACTTTCGGCAAAATATATATCGCTGGAATCTGTGGGTTCTCCATCAGCAAAATTTAGATTCATTGGAATTAAGGATATTATCTAATTCATATTTTTTCACTAGAGTGGTTAGAGCCTGTAGAAAGTCTGTTGTGGGGTCCTTTTTTAACTTCTTGTAGGTCGTGGTGTCATCCAATTGTCTCTTTACCTCGCTGATATAATTACAGGTGTCCATGACAACCACTCCCCCCCCCCCTTGTCCGCCGGTTTAATGGTGACAGTATAATTTTTCTTCAGTGCTTCTAATGCTAGTGTTTCCTTGTGATTAAGGTTAAAGTTGATTTTCTTTTTTCTTACATCCTTTAAATCTTCCAATATCTGTGAGGCAAACACATCTATAAAACTTCCTTTAAGATGAGCAGGAAAGAAGGTTGATTTAGGTCTAAATCTGCTTATCTCTTCTTCTCCTTCTGCACTCGTTTTTTCATCATCTTTTAAAATGAAAAACTTTTTGATGGTTAACTTTCTGATATATTTCTGTATATCTACATATAGCTCGAACTCATTTATTTTACTCGCTGGCGCATACTTCAGGCCCTTTTCTAGGACTGCTTTCTCATGTATGGTAAGAGTATGCGAGCTTATGTTAAAAATGTTAACTTTTCCTTTTTGAAGATCCATCTTTGCAATTCCCTCTTCATTAATTAATGTTTGTTTTTTCTTCTTTTTCTTTTTTTGAGCCATGCATCGTTTTTTCTTCTTATTTCCCCCTGGAGTTCCTCTTCTTCGTCGATAGTTTATCTCGGTCGCTGTGTGTTCCGCCCCCTCTCTAAAAAATTCCGCCCAGGTGTCCCTGCTCGGTAATTTCTCAGGGGTTCGAAACGATTGGAGGTTCTGATGGGGTCGATTTCATCTCTTCTCCATCTGTTTCTTTCCTGCCATGAATCTTTTCTTGTTTCCCTTTTATTCCGCCAGGTTAAGGGTGTTTCATAATGATTTCTATTCCTCCATGTTTCCTCTTGAGTGGAATATTTAGGTCGATAAAGATTACTTCTTTCCTTTGATGTCCTTTCTCGTTCCTGATATTTCTCTCTTTGATGGTATGATGTATTTCTATTGTTCCTGATTTTCTTTTTAGAGATTTTAGGTGTGTTGAAAGGTCTTTCTTCTTCTAAGGTGCCTTCTTCCAGTTGTTTCTTATCTCTTATGAATTTCCTTATTTTTCTTTCTTTTAGGGTTTTCTCTATTTTCATCACATTATTCTCCACTTCTTCTTCAAATTCCTTATAGTCGGGAAGGTGACTGAAGGGTCCTACGCTCTTCTTTGTTGATTCTATTTTCTCCTCGATTGTTTTTAACTCTTTTTTTCTTTCTGTGATAATTAAGTTCATCAGGGTAAATGAGCAGTGTCTTGTCACTTTGTCCCATTCTTTGCAGAATTCTTCAGAGGAGTGTGTGAAGGAGGCCTTTTTATCTATTATTAATCCCTTTGGTATGATGTTACTGGCTATATATTTTTCCAGTGTGGCTATTTCCCACCACAGGCGGCACTCCTTAACCAAGTCCTTTTCCAGTTCTTTCATAATATGTTCTAAGTCATCATCTAGATGGTCATAGTTATCTTCAATAATAGAGAAGAGTGAATCTAATTTTGATTTTCTACTCTCTCTAAATGAGAACATATTTTATTATATGTGAGCGGCAGACAGTATATCCTTAAGGTGAAGGAAATGGCACTATTGGAAAAAATAGGATATATAACTGTCCGCGCTAAAGGATAGCAGCCTGGTGTCAAAAAGAGATTAGAGGGATGTCACCACACCACTAGGAGAGTGCAAAAGGAAAAAAGGTCAATCTCAATGTCACTGACAATAGGCGCTTTTAGAAATAAAGGAAATAATTTCTTACTCCCCTCTGGATATCTTTTGTGGTACCCTCTTCTCTCATGTATTTTCCTCTCCTCGGGATATATGAAAGAAATAAGGGAACACAATACACGTATCCTCGTGCAATATTGAAAGGGGTATTCAAAGGTTGTATCATATGACTTTCAAAGATAGTGCAGATGGGTTGACCACCAATATGTGGTTTTAGAATGCGGAGGTTGCCCTCCTATATCATCTACTCACACTTTTTATGAGAGACTTATTAGTTATGCATTGTATCTGCCGGTGAACAACTAGGAACTACATCACTGGAACCCCTGAATAGGTTTTAATAATACTGGGACATGCTACCTATATGGAGAAAGTATTAGGTATACATTGTATACTACAGCTGCCACACGTTAGCCAATTAACATGCTATATAAACCCATAACAGAAGAGTACCTGCACACCTTGACAAAGATCTATAAACAGATCGAAACGCGTTCTGTTACCATTGCAGTGTTGGGGACTGGCCCTTATTGGAAGCGGGAAGGACATCGGGGCCCCGATTTTTTCCTGTATTTACACCTTGGAAAATACCTGACCAAAACCACTAGAGCTAAGTACCCCCATCACATATATCTTTTACCGATGTTCATTTGTGCATTTTATGAATAAAAACTACTTTTAAAGATTTACTCCAGCACTTCCTTCTTGCTCTAGAGAATTTATTGGGAGCAAAAGAGTGGAGTGGAGAGAGATAAAAGACCCCTATGATATGCTGTTTTTCCAGTGACTCACTGTGAGTAGATGATATAGGAGTGCAACCTCCGCATTCTAAAACCACATATTGGTGGTCAACCCATCTGCACTATCTTTGAAAGTCATATGATACAACCTTTGAATACCCCTTTCAATATTGCACGAGGATACGTGTATTGTGTTCCCTTATTTCTTTCATATATCCCGAGGAGAGGAAAATACATGAGAGAAGAGGGTACCACAAAAGATATCCAGAGGGGAGTAAGATATTATTTCCTTTATTTCTAAAAGCGCCTATTGTCAGTGACATTGAAATTGACCTTTTTTCCTTTTGCATTCTCCTAGGTGTGTGGTGACATCCCTCTAATCTCTTTTTGACACCAGGCTGCTATCCTTTAGCGCGGACAGTTATATATCCTATTTTTTCCAATAGCACAATACAAATTTGTTTGGAAAACGGGCAAAACCATGTGCACTTCAGGTGGGGCAGATGTAACATGTGCAGAGAGAATTAGATTTGTGTGAGTTATTTTGTTTCTGTGCAGAGTAAATACTGGCTGCATTATTTTTACACTGCAATTTAAATTTCAGTTTCAACACACCCCACCCAAATTTAACTTTCTCTGCACATGTTACATCTGCCCCACCTGCAGTGCACATGGTTTTGCCCATTTTCCAAACAAATTTGTACTGCAATCAGATCTGCGTAAGGGCCTATTTGTGGACCCTCAATTAGTGTGACTTGGAATGAGGTCCTTGTTCAAACTATGTATAGACCTTGTTGTGCTGTGTGATTGTATTCTTATACATACAGTAACAACATTTTAAAAATTGTATCTGTGTCACCTCCAAAATGAGTGATATGTACAGAGATGTGCACACACCACATGTTTTAGTTTTGGTTCTATTTTATTGTTGTAAATGCCTCAAAGGTTTTTGAGTTTGATTCTGGGCTTATTTTACAATTTACAAAATCAGTTGAGTCATAACTTGGATGGTGTCTTACAGTATTGCAGCATGAACTATAGTCCACAGCAGCTCCATTCTCCTTATTGAAATGGCATCAGAAATAACAAGGGAAGGGAATGTGATCCAAAACATGCAACATCAGTTTTTAAGATCCAAGATAAGAACTTTGCTGGAGCTTGAACTTGATTTTACCCAGATTTTACCCCCCTCTTTCTCTCTACAACGTTGGTTGTGTTAATTTTTTATATATAATTGTTTGAGTTTCTACGCTAATGTTATTGGAAGCAAGGGCTAATATATGCAGACATAAAGTTATACAATTAATTTGAAAACAATATACAGTAGGTTTATTAAACGGACATATGAAATCATCCAGTAACTAATCTAATCACAATTTCACTATACTGTATATAGTGCCTGAACTCCTGAGTGCTCCCGAGTCCCCCTGAGCCTCCCTGAACATCCCCGAGCCTGCCGCCTACGTCATTGCTGTAAAATGAATGGAGGCTGGGGAAGCGGCCTGGTCAGGAGAGCTCCGGAGCAGAGGTGATGGGGGGGGGGGCTGGCGGGTGTGACAGGGGGCCCTAGAGGTGGTGTATCCTATATTAGTGGTATGCCCAGAAATTTTCTAGGACAGCCCGCTGCGGCATACCACCCAAGGGGCTAAATCAAGCCTACGCTCCCTTGCTGATTATCTCCATTTCAAATTCATTCTTTCCTCCTTCAGCTCTGCCCTTGCTCTGGCCAAGGAATCCTACTTTAAGTCCCTCATCCTTTCCCAATCATCCAATCCCCGCAGGCTCTTTGCCACCTTCAACTCCTTGCTCTCCCCCCCTCCTCCAGCTCTTCCGTCCTCCATCGTAGCCACTGATTTTGCTACCTACTTTTCAACCAAAATCTCCTCTCTCAGGACTGCCATCACTGCTGCCATGACTTCACCCTCTCCCTCCTCCCCTCCTACATCTCCACTCCCCTCCTTCCAACCCCTGTCCTCATTTTACCCCACCACTGCTGCCGAAGTCCACTCTATCCTTCAATCCGCTTCTCCCTCCACCTGCCCGCTCGATCCTACTACTATCCCCTCCAATATTATCCGTCGTCTCAGTCCGTCAGTCTGCTCTCACCTGGCTCACCTCTTTAATCTTTCCCTATCCTCTGGGATCTTTCCTTCCTCCTTCAAACACGCTCTTGTCTCCCCAATTCTCAAAAAAACAAATCTGGACCCCAACTCTCCATCCAACTACAGGCCCATCTCCCTCCTCCCTTTTGCCTCCAAACTCCTAGAACGTCTGACCTATAATCGTCTCCTAAGCCACCTTACTGCTAACTCCATTCTAAACCCCCTCCAATCCGGGTTCCGCCCTTTACATTCCACTGAAACTGCCCTGACCAAAGTCACTAACGATCTACTATCGGCTAAATCCAAAGGCCTCTTCTCTATCCTCATCCAACTTGATCTGTCGGCTGCCTTTGACACTGTTGACCACCCTCTCCTGCTCAACACCCTCCGCTCCTTTGGCATCACTGGCACGGTCTTCTCCTGGTTCACCTTATACCTCTCCGATCGCTCCTTCTCCGTCTCCACTCCGAGCGCCTCCTCTCCTACTACCCCACAGCCAGTCGGTGTTCCCCAAGGGTCAGTCCTTGGCCCTCTCCTCTTCTCCCTCTACACCACCTCTCTGGGCACCCTCATCAGCTCCTATGGTTTTCATTACCACCTTTATGCTGATGATACCCTAATCTATCTCTCCTCCCCTGACTTATCCCCATCACTCCTGTCCAAGGTCTCCGAATGCCTCACGGCCATCTCAGCCTGGATGACCCAACGCTTCCTGAAACTAAACATGGCTAAAACTGAACTTCTAATCTTCCATCCCCCGAACATCCCCTCTTCTCCCACTATCTCCATCAGCATTGGTGAAACCGAGATCACGTCCACCGACCAAACACGCTGCCTCGGTGTCATCATTGACCAAAATTCTCATTCACTCTCTTGTCATCTCCCGCCTTGACTACTGCAACATCCTTCTCTCTGGGCTACCTCTCACCCGCCTTGCACCTCTCCAATCCATTCTTAACGCTGCTGCTAGGCTCATCTTCCTCTCCCACCGCTCTACCTCCGCCTCCCCCCTCTGTCTATCTCTTCACTGGCTCCCCATTCCTTTCCGAGTTCTCTTTAAACTCCTCACCACCACCTACAAGGCTCTCTCCTCCTCCACAGCTCCCTACCTCTCTTCACTGATCTCTATCCACACCCTTCCCGTCCTCTTCGCTCCATCGCTGACCACCGACTGACCTCTCACCTAATCACCTCCTCCCACTCCCGTGTCCAAGATTTCTCTTGCGCTGCCCCCCTGCACTGGAACAACCTCCCGCCACCCATCAGGCTATCTGATTCCCTTACCTCCTTCAAGCGCTCCCTCAAAACCCACTTTTTTCGACTAGCCTATCCCTCCTCCTAACCTCTTTTGATCCTCCTATCCTGCCTCCGTTCCCCTCCGTTCCTACTTATCCTATTGTATTTAGTTCGTCCACCCACCTATTTTTAGTATGTTAACTCTTATGAGCAGGGCCCTCCTTCCTCACGTACTCACCCTACCTCATTACCTCACCTGTGCTCCTGTCCTGTTCTTCCCTTCCTCTACTTCATCTTCAGTCTCCTTGACAATTTTGACACCTACTTCTGAACTGATGCTGATTTTATCTCTACCAGCTATACCCCTATTCATACTGTATTTTTCAACACACCCTGTAAGTTACCTTGTAATTTGTTTTTTTGTTTGCTATGTACGGCGCTGCGGACACTTTGCGGCGCCTTATAAATAAACGTACTACTACTACTACTACTACTACTACTACTACTACTACTACTACTACCAGGTATGCAACACAAATTCCCTCCATAAATATTTACTATTACATTTTTTTATATTTTTTTATCTTGTTGCATGCATTGCCCCAAGCCAGTTGATTAAATGTGGTGTTGTTATACCGTAATCTGCCGGGTTATGATTAAGCATAAACCGCAAACGTACGTCAGGCTAACTTAGGGAGGATATGGTGCACATTGCCAATGTGACCGTTCCTACCCGCTAGTTGCTGACCGCATGTGTGTGTATAGGCATTAAGCCGCTCATTGAAATTGCACTGTGACACGATAACCGCCGGTGATACAGCACCCCCCACCTAATGAATATAGTTTAGCGAGGCACTGCCGTGTTCTATTAAGCACCTGTATGCTGCAACTTTGTAATATTTTAACTGTCGGACACGCAATATTCCCCCGCTTCATGCAATAGGTTTGGCGGGGTTCATTGCGCCACATTAACTGTATGTGTATCATAGCTCTGCAAGCTAATACAGAAGTTGCCGAATATTTTCAGCCCAATTAATTAAATGTGGCAGGTTATTGCTGTGCTGTATTAACCACATGTATATTGGTACCCAGCAACAGACTTTAGAAACTGCAGGAAATACAATACCACCTGCCTAATGAACGGTGGCAGGGTATTGTTGCATTGTATTTAAACATATGCATATTGGTACCTTGCACTATACCATAAAAGTTGCGTGATATACAGCTTTCCCTTCTCAATGTATTCAGCTGGACGGAGCACCAACGGGATTCATTATATATATGCACATTTAAACTTGCATTGTGATAATAAAAGCAGCTGAACAGACGGTACCCGATGCACTGTAAACTGTGGTATTAAGACTGGTGGATACATAACACCCGCCCAATGAATTAAATGAGGCAGGCTATTGCTGTGCTGTATAGATTACACGTATATTAGTACCCAGCAGCACACTATAGAAATTGCAGGGCATACAATATCATCTGTTTAATGAACGGAGTCTGGCAGGGCATTACTGCATTGCATTTAATCACATGTATATTGGTACCTTACACTAGATCATAAAAGCTGCCTGATATACAGCTTTCCCTGCTTAATGCATTCAGCTGGACGGAGTACCACTGTGATTTATTAAACATATGTGTAATTTAAACCTGCATTTTGCTAATAAAAGCCACTGAACAAACGGTACCCCCTGTCGAATGAAGTTGGGTGATATCTTGCTGTGTCTTATCTAATACACGAACGATACACTGCAACCTGGGTCATTATGACTGGGTGACACACAGCACCTCCAGTCCAACTAATTCAACTTGGGAGGACATTGCCGTGTCACATTCAGTACATGGACCATACATTGTTATTCTGAACTGTGTTATTATAACGGTTGTACATATAGTGCTCCCAGTCCAATAAATCCAGTCTGATAGGCAGTGTATTGCCCTGTATAAGCGCACCACAATTCTGCTCTGTACCATTTAGACTGCAGGTCTGTACCATTCTACTGTGTGATACCAAATGTACGTGTATTACACTCACTCTAACCCGGCGGATTACAGTATAACAACACCACATTTAATCAACTGGCTTGAGGCAATATACTTGCATCTCCTCTACAGTTGTGAGGCACATTGGTAACATATGAAAGCAACATAGTTGCAGAAATTGTTATTAAAGTTACGAGACTCTGAGAACTTTCTCAGATAACAAAGTGCCAGACTACATCTTTGTGGTGAGTATCCATCTGGATGCATTAAATCCTGAAAGGGTGACACAATCGCAAGATAGGTACAGAACCTTAACAAAATACACACACGGAATGTTCAGCTCTATTTTAATTATTGTCACTTTATTTGCACTTTGTCACTATTATTTTAACATATTTCGCAGCTTTTTACATAATAATAATAAAAGTTAAATTTTAACATAATTTTCTTGGGACACTAAACAGATAAAAAATGCTGAACAGGCCAATATAAGTCAGCTTTGAGTGCCCCTTGTAGGAATTCTTTTCTCTTTTTTGGTTATACGATTGTATCAATTCCTGGGCAGCACCTCCCTATACCAAGCCTGAATTTATGGCAGTACCCCCTATAGGGAACATCTGACTATTAAAATACTTGAATTGGGCTGGTGAGTAGGATTTCCTTCCACAGGTCCACCATGGATTTTCTTCAGACAGGACGCCCACCCCGGAGCCGCTGACACCGGAGCCGCCGACACCGGAGCTGCCGACACCGGAGCCAGCGACCTACCGATGGGATCAAGATAGGTAAGTATCAGTGTGTGTGTGATGTGTGTATTAAACTTTTATTAAAAATTTGTGTCAGTGTGTTTTGTGAACTATTTTTTTAACTGTGGAACTACAAGTGCCAGCGGGCCCTTTAATGCCCAGCAGGCTGGGACTTGTGGTTCTCCAAGTCCCAGCTTGCTGGCACTTGTAGTGCCACAGTAAAAAACAATAGTTTAATCTTTTTTTTACACTTGAATCAGCCCGATGCCCACCGCCCAGGAGCATCGGGGACAGCAACTTTGAGAGAGAAAGGAGTTGCACTGAGGATGCACACCAAAGAAAGGAGGATCTTTTGCAAGGGAGAAAAAGGATCCTTAAATCTTAAAACTTATATTTTTATTAGTATTATTTAAAAAGAAGAAAGAGCAGGCCTGTGTAGATTTTTTAGCATATAGAATCTCACAAGGTACTCTTCTTCTATGCCTTGTGAAAATTTTTTGAAGAGGTTAAGACTTGTACATACATACATACATATAACATATATTGTGTTTGTGCTAATGCACAGGAAAAGATAGGAGTGTTTATAGGGATTAAAAGTAGATTTCCCTTTGGCTGGCTACTTATTGATGCTGTGATTTGGGTTCAAGTCCTCATAGAAAGGTAGGTTTGTGTCATTCAATCACCGACTAGTTTAATTGTTTTTGGTGGGTTATCTTCCACATGTAAATACGTCGGTATTTACATGTGGAAGATAACCCACCAAAAACAATTAAACTAGTCGGTGATTGAATGACACAAACCTACCTTTCTATGAGGACTTGAACCCAAATCACAGCATCAATAAGTAGCCAGCCAAAGGGAAATCTACTTTTAATCCCTATAAACACTCCTATCTTTTCCTGTGCATTAGCACAAACACAATATATGTTATATGTATGTATGTATGTACAAGTCTTAACCTCTTCAAAAAAATTTCACAAGGCATAGAAGAAGAGTACCTTGTGAGATTCTATATGCTAAAAAATCTACACAGGCCTGCTCTTTCTTCTTTTTAAATAATACTAATAAAAATATAAGTTTTAAGATTTAAGGATCCTTTTTCTCCCTTGCAAAAGATCCTCCTTTCTTTGGTGTGCATCCTCAGTGCAACTCCTTTCTCTCTCAAAGTTACTACCATGATTTTGTTGCCCGGATAGCACCCACCGCCTAGATGGATAAAATAATGGCGCTCTAACCAATGTTCCCCCAAACAAAATACAAGGGACATTACATAAGAAAAACGTGTGTGCGGACCCTCAACCCCCTCCCCTCATCCCTATTATCTACTGTACATTGTATATACTGTGAAAACAGTCTCCAGTAGGTGTCCAGCACCACAATCTGAAGAAAAAGAAAAATTCTTTCATACTAAAATCAGATTTATAAACAAGACAAGCCGAACCACTCCTGCAAAAAAATGTCAAACTTCAGCCTAGCCAAAGACTTGGAAAATAGGCGAGACAAATTAAGAAGCGACATAGATTCAGTCTTTACTGACAATCCAGATAGAATGGACCACACTACTACCAACTGGTCAGAGGATCTTTTTTCTTTAAAGTCTGCTCTGATGAAACAGAGCAAGACTCTATGGAACAGAACCACATTCGATAATTACCTCAAACACAATTTAATTCCAAGAGGCCTAAGGCCCAAATTATTTCCTGCATACGAACTGGCAAATGAAGAATTAAAGAAAAACTGGGAACTCATACTGCTACAATGTTCAAGAGAACTAATAAAAATATTAATAAAGCATGACAAGATCATTTTAACGGAATTAACCCAAGAAATCTCCAAATTGGGAGAGAAACTAAAAAACTTTGAGAGTTTAGAGCAGTTCCAGCAGAGATATGATAAATATAAAAAGGAAATTGAGGAGTATGAAAAAGAAATAATAGAAAGAAAAAGACGCAAATTCCAACGCGACAGGACGGATTTTGCAACAAATAAAATCTTTAAATGGAACATAAGACCTCAAAGACAAACCAACACCAATAGCAATGTATCAAACTATTCCACATCAGAAGCAGAGTCATCGGAAGGGGAGACACGGAACAACCAATATCAAAGGAGGCATTTTTTAGGGCAGGGCCGCAAAGACAACAAAGAGTATGGCGAAAGATTAGGAGGGGCAAGAGGAGGCAGGAGGAAAAGAGAGCAGCTCGATTGGAGAGACGAACCGAGAGAGAGAAGACGCTTCAGAGAATAGCATCACCCAACACACCATCAGACTCTCTAAAAATCATAAATTTAACTAACAGGATCCTCACAGAGGAACAACAATCAATTTTAAAAAGAGGCCTGTCATTCTGTCCAACACAAAACATGCAAAGATTTGAAATAGAAAAAGACCTTAACCTCTTTACGAGGAAAATACTTTTAAAAAAATTCTTTGCAAATCAAACACGACAAAAAAATGAGGAAAGAGCACTCATGGTAGCAGCAGGCCTAGATCAAGAGGCCAATAACACCTCTATACCTGCACCACCAATATTCCCAAACACAGACTCAATAGAACAAGAAGAAAGACTAGCACTCTCAATATTAGAGGATCTTGCTATGGAAAACTCAATCGAGAGAGACTCGCCTCTGGAACCCTATGACAAAAGTAAAATCAAGAAAAAATCATGTTTCCTACCAGACCCGAACATCTGTCCACAGGTACAAATTTTTCAAAACCTAGTGTCCCAAGACCTGGACAACCTATCACACATAAGAAACAATGAAGGAGGAAACACAACAAAAGAGGAGAAGGAAGCGCTCAGAGAAATGGAAAAATGGGAAGATGTAATTATTAAGCCTTCGGATAAAGGCGGAAATGTAGTTCTATGGCCTCGAGAACAGTATATCCAAGAACTCAAACGCCAACTATCAGATGTGAAATGTTATAAAAAACTGACATTTAATCCCAGTTGTAAATTCACTACT
This sequence comes from Crinia signifera, assembly GCF_055691185.1. Classification (NCBI taxonomy): domain Eukaryota; kingdom Metazoa; phylum Chordata; class Amphibia; order Anura; family Myobatrachidae; genus Crinia; species Crinia signifera. The sequence goes on from NC_139219.1 coordinate 135,804,891, forward strand.
GAATATACAAAAATGATCGACCAGGCATTCTCCAATAAGATCATCAGCAAAAACGACCATGCCTTTTTGAAAATGGAGAAACCCAAAACCCCAACACTATATTTATTGCCTAAAATTCACAAAAACAATAAAAATCCACCAGGAAGACCAATCCTGTCAGGCATGGGGAGCCTGACAGAAAATCTGAGCATCTACGTAGATCAATTCCTACGCCAGCATATGACAGCACTGCCCTCATACCTAAGAGACACTATGGATGTGCTCAAAAAACTAGAAAACCTGTCGGTCACTGAGGGTACGTGGCTGGTCACATGCGACGTAGAGAGCCTCTACACCAGCATTGGTCATGAAAATGGTATAGCGGCAACAAAATACTTTCTCCAAATGAATCAAAATCAGGAATTCAACGACTTTTTGATTGAGTCCTTGAATTTTATTCTGACTAAAAATCATTTCAAGTGCAATGGCGCCCACTACCTCCAGGTGAGAGGGACGGCTATGGGGACAGCATGTGCCCCCACATATGCCAACCTCTACCTGGGGTGGTGGGAACGTGAAATAGTTTTCCATGAACAGTATGAAAAATACACTGCGAACATCTTAGTATTTTTACGATACATAGATGATATCTTAATACTCTGGGAAGGAGGAAGAGATCATCTCAATGACTTCATTTCCAAACTAAATCTCAATGATCTGAACCTTAAGCTCACTATGGAAGCAAGCCAAAGGAAAATACATTTTCTGGATCTGACAATTAACATCGACGAGGAAGGGAAGATACAGACAGATGTATATCGTAAAGAGACATCTACAAACAGCATTTTACATGCATCAAGCGCCCATTTGCCCAGTACCATCAGGGCAATACCCAAAGGCGAATTGATTCGCATAAAAAGAAATTGTTCAGACCCAGAGACATTTCAAAACAGGCAAGAAGAGCTTAAAAATCGCTTCATAGAGAGAGGCTACAGTAAGAGATTAATTAAAAAATCAACGAAGTCCATTGAAAGAACCCCGCGAGAATCTCTACTTACCCCCAAAAAACGGGAAGCAAAAGAAGAACCAATTAGATTTATTGGGACCTTTAATAAAGATTGGAGACAAGTAAGAAATATTCTCCAAAAACACTGGTCAATCTTAGAAACAGACAAAGACCTAAAAGAGATCCTCCCGACAAAGGTTCAAATGAGTTGGCGAAAATCACGTACCATCAGAGACACCCTGGTACATAGCCACCTCTCAGAGCCCAAAGCAGAAGTATTCAGAAAAGGCTCCAACAGCTGCGGGAGATGCAAAGCCTGTCAGTACATGGAAACAACGAAAAACTATACTGATAAATTTGGGAAAAAGTGGAATATAAAAGATCATATAACATGCACAAGTATAGGAGTGATCTACCACCTCCAATGCCCTTGTGGCAAAGTATACATTGGTAAAACCAGTAGAACCCTAAAAGTAAGGGTACTGGAACACGTCAGCACAATCCGTAACGCTATAAAAGATCAGAGGAGATTTAAAACCTTATCTCCAGTAGCCAAGCACTTCCTCAAAGAACATAACAGCGACCCAAGAAACCTCAAAGCTTTCGGAATGATTCACATAAAATTAGGAATCAGAGGAGGTGATCTAGATAAAGAGCTCCTTAAAGCAGAAACAAAAATGATCTATTTAATGGACTGCCTAACCCCGAAAGGCTTAAATGAATATAACAGCTATATGTCATACCTCTGAATTTCAAATATCCAAGACCTTTTAGACATAATGCATAACTCCAGAATAAATAAATTCGACAATGGATCAAAAGAACCAATATTCAATAGATTTCAAACAATTCCTTGAACAAGAATATAGATGTCAATGAAATACAAACCCAAAAATCGGCACACAAACTCAATACTTACCATGAGGACATGAAATGGAGATGTGACAACACTCCGGGATGAAGATCAGATCCTGGCCCTAGAAACAAAATAAACACAAAAAATATAAAATAAAAATAAAAAATTAAAAAAAACATGAATAAAAAATAAAAAACATGTATAAAAATTATTAAAACATAAAACACAAAAAGAAGATTCACAATAATGAAATATGGTACACACATATATTGTACACACCTACACTTATATTTTGGAGATGGACTCTCCATCAAAAAGAACACCAATTATTCACCCAGTACAAACTAATATGTCAATCCTTCACATCTCACCTCATTCCTCACTTAGGGACCATTTTGGTCTTTTACTGTCCCCCTCCCCCCTCCCCCTATCCCCCCAACACGGTTTCATATATATATTTTTTCTCACAGTTTTAAGTTTTATATTGATTTTTTATCTCACCATTATCACTTATCCAATCCTCACCAGAATAAATTACAAGCTCACTTATAATCTATTTTTCATTATTTCAACATCAGATCAACATAAGTTACAAATAAATGTCACAGTACTAGATGCAATTACCCTAATATCATGTACTATCAGAAATGGTCCCAAAACATAAATATGACAACAATAGGTCCCCCAGAAAATAACATACACTGTTCCCAGCATTTTCTGAATGAATTGATATACAGATTCCGGGGTGTGAAACTCTACAATATGTGGTAAACAATCCACTAGATAACCTCCAATAACTCTGCTAAAATAAATACCTACAAGAGAATCTCACCATAATAATGATAAGGATGGAATATGTATGAATAACATATAAAACTAAGAAGATTGGTCAAAAAAACGCAATTACCCAGGACATACAGAGTCCGGGGCGGATTTACCAGATTCATGATAATATAACCATGAAATACAGAGTCCGGGGCTGGCAAACCCCGCAGAGGTCTAAAAGTATAACATAAAATAGAATAAGATAAGATCCTAAAAACACAAGAAGCCCCTAAGATAGGGATAAATAGAATAAGGAACGCCAGGTCGCTAGCATGATCACACAAACGGAAACCTAAAAAGAAAAATACATGTATCACAGACTGAATCTATCAACCTATACACTATCCAGAGTCCGGGGCGAAAGAATAAACCCCGAACTTCCGGGTTGCGGCATACAGCAACCGCGATTGGCCGAAAGACACCATGTGATCGGCGCAATGACGTCAGACGCCGATCACATGGGCGGCGTGTCATAGAAAGGGCGGAAATAGCATCCGCACTCAGGGCAAAGAGGAAATAATCCCATTGGACCACCAATAACAGGTGACAACAAACAGCCAAATGATTGGCTGAGAGTTATCAATAAGTATCAGACGCAGGAGACATTCGGCTTGTGGCTCTGATGAAGCTAAGCCTGTGAAACACGTGTTAAAACCGACGTATTTACATGTGGAAGATAACCCACCAAAAACAATTAAACTAGTCGGTGATTGAATGACACAAACCTACCTTTCTATGAGGACTTGAACCCAAATCACAGCATCAATAAGTAGCCAGCCAAAGGGAAATCTACTTTTAATCCCTATAAACACTCCTATCTTTTCCTGTGCATTAGCACAAACACAATATATGTTATATGTATGTATGTATGTACAAGTCTTAACCTCTTCAAAAAATTTTCACAAGGCATAGAAGAAGAGTACCTTGTGAGATTCTATATGCTAAAAAATCTACACAGGCCTGCTCTTTCTTCTTTTTAAATAATACTAATAAAAATATAAGTTTTAAGATTTAAGGATCCTTTTTCTCCCTTGCAAAAGATCCTCCTTTCTTTGGTGTGCATCCTCAGTGCAACTCCTTTCTCTCTCAAAGTTACTACCATGATTTTGTTGCCCGGATAGCACCCACCGCCTAGATGGATAAAATAATGGCGCTCTAACCAATGTTCCCCCAAACAAAATACAAGGGACATTACATAAAAAAAACGTGTGTGCGGACCCTCAACCCCCTCCCCTCATCCCTATTATCTACTGTGCATCGGGGACAGCACCAGGCTTCAGCCTGGTCAGGTAAGTCCTGGAGGGGGGGGACCCCTTCATTGGGGGGGCCCCCACTCCCCCAGGGCCCCTGGCCAGGCTGACTGGTCGGTAGGGATGAATGCTTTTGCCGGGGGGACTTGTATAAAAAGTCTCCCCCCGGCTGTGGCATTACCCTGCTGGCTGGTTTTGCCTGGGGCTGGTTCTTAAAATACGGGGGACAAAATGAGCTGGGAACCAGCCCCAGAGCAGGAGCCTGGGGCTGGTTGTTAAAAATCAGGGAACCCCTATTTGTCGGGTTCCCTGATTTTTAATTACCGGCTCCAGGCTCTTTCAGCCTGGTGCTGGTTTCGGCTGTGGGGGGACCCCATGCTGTTTTTTTTAAATATTTATTTATTTTTCTATTTTTTTTTACACCTTGCAGCCTGCACGGATCTGACTGATCCGTGCAGACTGCCTGTACGAATTCGTATTAGCGGCCGGCTAATACGAATGGTTACACCATCGGAGGGTTACAAAGCAGTCGTATCTGACTGCTTTGTACATTCCCCTCCGGAACATGACTTTGCATACGACTGAAACAGTCGTATGCAGTCGTAGGGGAAATACCAATACGAAAAACTAGGTTTTTTTAATATTGGTAAATTTCCCCCTTTGTTTCATATCAACTACTGTTACACATGCTTGCCTTTTACCCAATACATCGCCATGTGATGTATATTCACTAGCTACACCACTGAAGACTCCAGCGATTCATGACCGTCAACAGAGTAATATGTAGCTGGTGGTTAAAAACTTTAAGGGGAATTTTGATCCACCACCGTGTGCTTTGTGGTTACAATGTTGTCAAAGAATTGTTGGGGAAGTAAGGAGGTGGCCATTGATGATATTTTTTGTGAAACTCTGTGAGGAGTTTGATATACTCACTAAATGCTGTATATCTAAAAGGGCTTAATTAGCAGCCTTCATCCTTGGACTGTCATGTCATTCCTTAGCCAACACATAGCAGACCACTACCGCAATGGGTCTCACTTAATAAGAGTGATATCCCTGCAGGTCCCACAGCACCGCACTGTACAAACAGTGACACAAAGCTGATGACACCTTAACTCGTAGGAATCCACTTGTCATTTATCCCTCTCACCTACTAGCCACAGGCATAGGCATGCGCACATTGAGTGTTAGCGGTGCACCTACTACTGTGTACACCCTTATGAACACCCCCCTGCCACTAGCAATACAAAGAAGAGCTTTGTTTTGCATTGTTAATTGTACTAGACCATTGTCATATCACTACATACCTGCGTCATCCATATAACTACATACCTGCGTCATTCATATCACTACATACCTGCGTCATCCATATCACTACATACCTGCGTCATCTATATCACTACATACCTGCGTCATCCATATCACTACATACCTGCGTCATCCATATCACTACATACCTGCGTCATCCATATTACTACATACCTGCGTCATCCATATCACTACATACCTGCATCATCCATATCACTACATACCTGCGTCATCCATATCACTACATACCTGCGTCATCCATATCACTACATACCTGCGTCACCCATATCACTACATACCTGCGTCACCCATATCACTACACACCTGCGGCATCCATATATGTTTGTGACTTTATTTGCATGTAACATTACACAGAGTAATTAGAATATTAAAACCGAAATAGGCAGGAGATTATGGTGTGGCTGAGACGTTTTTATATTGTAGCCACTGCCAATAGATGATGATAGACATGCGTGATTGGCGGTGTTAGACAAACACATTGGGCGGTGTTAGACATGCCCAATAGGTGGTGCTGGGCACAACCCTTTGACGATGCACTCCCTAATAAAATGTGCTGTGTAGGCTTATGGCCCACCCGCCAAACTTGAACAGATGACGGGAATCCCTGACATCCTCAGCTCTTCTCTAGTATTCCAGTGTCTTATATTTGGCAATACATTTATTGGTACATGCAGAAGAGGGTTGTGTGGGTTTGGGATTATGTGTGTGTGTGTGTGGGGGGGGGGGGGCAGAAATATCAGTGTACAGGGCCCCAAGATTTCTGTTTCCGGCCCTGTCTCTGGGAGCATGGGGAGCATGGGGAGCAGTTGCCGCAAAGCCCAAGTTCCCTCTGCTCAGATAGACTCTGCGCCTCTGTTTGGGAAGTCTAGTTAACACCTCGTGTACCCTTCTATGCAAACACGGTACAACCAACCCGCTAAATTCTATCCCAATAAACCGCAATCAGAACAATCACCAGAAGCAGACCCACAGAACCGGCCCCTGACAAACTGGTGGTGTGCTGGTCTCTTTTTTCCTGGACACATTCGTGGAGAGGAGGTGTACAGGCATACTTTTGTTTCTGCAGCTTAATCTATACATTTGTGGAATAAATAAAGTTATTATAATTTTTTTCCAGCAAAGAATAAAAATAAGCAAAAAAGCATAAATTATTACACACATAAAAAGCAAATAATAAAACAATATTCATAAAATAGTATACTGATCAAGGAATTCATATTCTTCAATCTATCAATATAACATGAAGATGCACAGAGTGCATCACATATTATCTACCTTTAGATTTCCCTAGAAATAATTGAGTATTATATACTAACTGAAGCTTATTGTAAGAAGGTGGATTGTACAGACTCAAAGAGTTATTGAAGCAATTATTTTAAATCTGAAGGTATATATTCCAAATTTGATTTGTTTCAAAAAGAGCTGTCTAAGGATGTAAATTTTTTTTGTCAAGATGAATGGATTTTAGAATCAATATTATACTGAGACACGTTTTCTGCCAGCTCTTAAAAGACTCCAGTACTGTACTGTATGCAAAGTTCTTGAATTTTTAAAGAAATAGTATTTTTTTTACCAATTTTAAAATATTTTGCAACTGCACACCATTTATGAGCCTTTATTTTAAAGTGAAATATGTATCAATCTGCAAATTACAGCTGTACAAAAACACTTTTAGATAGATTTTAGATATTTTTTTAAATGTTTTAATGTGCATTACACTAAGGAAGAGATGAATCAAACATTTAAGTGAGATAAAGTGGGATAAAGTACCAACAAATCAATTACTTTCTAGCTGCCATTTTAGGCTGAGTTAGAAAAATGACAGGTGGATTCTTTTGGTTTACTCGGTAAGCTGTGAAGCTTGCAGCTTACCGAGCACCTGTAATGCTGCTCCGCTGAATCCCTGCCCCTCCCACTGCCAAATCCCCACATAAACATGCAAGGGGATGTGTAATGAAGACACACCCCTCCCATGTATCGGCTGCTGGAAAAATCATTTGACCATCAAATTATTTCTCCTAGCTTCACAAATAAAAGTCAGCGGGAAATGAGTTATTTGCAAGCGCCGGTACAAAGACGGGGGGGGGGGGCATCTCCAGAATTTTCATGGGGACGCCCATAAAAGGCTGGGCGTTTCCATGGGCGACCCCATCCCCGTCCACCTCATTCCTTTGCGAACAACTGAATGACTATGCAAGTCGCCACTCGCCGAAGCCATTCACAAAAGGGAGCTGCACATGCTCATATTGCACAGAACCTCAAACATTGGAACTGAGCTGAATTCGCCCATTTCGATTAAATCAGAATGAGGGCCTAAATCTGTCTCCACTTCTCCATTCTCTCTAAGGTTTGATAAATCTCCCTGTAAGAACATTTTGTTATCAAAAATAGCATTACTTGTCTATCAATTGTGGTGAGAGGGCTTGTGTCTCACCACAATTGCCCACATTCTGGTGAAATCATCTCCCTCCAAGGGAGTGGAAAACAAGGACTGCACATCCTGCACCTGTAATGGAAGTTACAGGCTTTCTAAATTACACAGCTGTAGCTGGATAAACAGAAGTCAGAAACAGGTTTTCAGCAGTAAAGGTGCGTACACACGGGGGCGATTTTGTGTAATATCGCAGGAAATATGGTCGCTTAGCGACCATATTGCCCGCGATGGGAGTGTGCACCGGCGATATATCGCCGGGTGCGCGCTCACGTTTTTACCCCTGTAGTGATTGCTGGTTGCAGGAACATGCTCCTGCGACCAGCTGATTTCCACTGCCGGGCTCCCCCGGCAGTTTCTTTTTCATCAGCGACCATCTCTGGTCGCTGATGAACAGGAGACACAGAGCAATATATCTCCCCCGTGTGTACGGGGCTGAAGACAGGTGCAGTAGAGGGATTTCAAAATCCAATTTACCTACAATGCTGTGTGCCTGTTAGAGGCCAGAGGCAAGTGAGCAGGGCTCAGTTGATAGCGCCAGGGACTTTGAACATTGGCCATGCGAGGAAGGGCATGACATGAGTAGCTGCAAGTGAATGCAGCATAATGACGTTTCGCATAGGAGTGCTAAGACCTTTTTTATATTAATGTTTCGTTTTCTATATGTACCTGTGTGACCATGCCCAAGACTGTGTATGCTGAGCTAAAGTGTCTGAGGCCATTAAAACATCATGATTGTAACCAGAAAACCTTCCTGGGAGTCCTTATTTACAGTACCCATGTTACATAATCATATAAATTACATATATGTTTTATTGTATTCAATGCAGTTAAGGTATACAATACAGTATTTTTGAAGCACTACTCAGATTTTCAAAATATAAGAATCTTAGAAAATTTGCATTACATTCTAAAAGCAAAGCTCTTATATATTTAGCCAGATCTGTGTCACTCATCCCCTGTGTATATAACGTTCCCGCCCAGCGGGATACACAAACCCGCCCCCCTAGGGAAAAGACCAGTGTTCTATGTGTATAACTTTCCCGCCCAGCGGGATACACAAACCCGCTTCCCCTTATGAAAAGACCAGTGTTATTCACACCCCACCCCCTTGACATCACCTCCCCCCGCCCAGCCAGGGCTACAGTACACGCCAGCCATCCACTATTACTCCACAGCCACCATCCACCATTACTCCCGCACCCCCCCCCTCTGCCAGCAACCCCCACGGACCCCCGCAACCCCCCCTCCTGCGATTCGCGGGACCCCCGCGACCCCCCTCCCATGATTCACGGGACCCCGTGACCCCCCCTCCCCCGATTCACGGCACCCCCTCCCACGATTCACAGCACCCCCTGCGCCCCCTCCCGCGATTTGTGGCCCCCCGTGCCCCCCCTCCCGCGATTAGCAGGCTCCCCGCGATTCATGGCGCCCCCCCTCCAGCGACTCGTCGCGCCCCCTCCCGCAATTTGCGGACCCCCGCTCGCAATCACGGCACCCCCCCTGCGATTTGCACCCCCTCCTTTGATTTGCCCCCCCCCGCGCGATTTGCGGACCCCTAAATCATCGATGGTTTATGGCCGATGTTGAATACTTTTGCCATCGATGTGGGAGGACCATATGGTTTCCCTACATCGCTGTGTTGCCCACATACCCCTATCATACCTCATAGCCCAGCCTCCTGCTCTCATGCACCCTAACTCCCAGAGCCGGCCTTAAGGGCCCCATACATCAGAAATTAATTGTGACAATTTTCAGATATGGAGATGATTGCCACAATTAATTTTAGATGTGTGGGCTCCCCCTTTTGGCAATCCCATTCAAAATCGCCAATCAATTGCTTAATCAGATTTTTAAACATGCTTAATAATCTGGTATTATCTGCAGATCTTTTTTATATGTGTGGGCATTCCCAATTCGTCTTCTTCATCTATTTACATTATGAACAGCTGAAATGACAATCGATTGGGCAATTTCCAGATATGAAGATGCAATCTTTAGATGGAAAAATCTGCCGACAACTGAAATAAATCTGTAATGTGTGGACAAAGTCAGATAGATTGTAAAATCCATTTATCTGGCCAAAAAATCCCTGTATCTGGAAATCTATAAATTGTGATTGCTGATGTATGGGGCCCATTAGTGTTTAGACACACAAAAAATATCATGCTGGTTTATGACATTTCTTATAGTTTAAAAAACAGGTGCTAAGCACACTATATAGCACACTATATAATATAATATATATGGGATGTCGCTGTCTGCTGTAGTGCTTCTAGCACAGTGTGGTCTGTATATCTGTATTGATATGCAAACCAGACCTGTGCTAGAAACAGAACAGCAGACAGCGACACCCCAGGTAGGGAAGAGGAACTGCACTAACAATAAAAGACACACTATGGTGTCACACAAATAACATCATGAATTACCACACATAATCAATAAGTGGCACACGGCGGTAGTCACTATCACTTACGACACACAGCGGTGTCAAACAAATAAGAAATGAGGACATCTGGGCATGATAATCACAAAAAGCATCCCATTTTAAAATCCTAATTTAATCCAAGATATTTAAGCGGTTCCTGTGCGACACGGCCACTAGCTTTAGTGTGGAGTGTCATGAATATATTCTGAGTCACTGATGCTGTTGGTACGGCGTCCCACATGTGCAAACTGTCAGCACAGCTCTGACACACAGAGCTGAGGACAGCCGCACACAAGCAGTGTCCGTCCGCCTATGGGCAGCAGACTGGTAATTACTGTGGACCTACAGCTTAGCCCTTAATGTCCACTGTTATCAGCAGTCTGTGATACAGCTGCGCATAAGCGGCCATATCCAGAGCTGGATTAAGGCTCTGGGGCGAACTAATCAGTTAATCTGCTGGTATAACCAGCAGATGAACAGCTTTCCAGGCGATGTTGCGGGATGTCGCTCATCGCCGGGCCATACACACTGGGTGGCTTTGAGCTGAAGGCCGCTCAATCCTGCTGTTTTGAGCGACTTTCAGCTCAAAGTCGCCCAGTGTGTATGGGCCTTTACACTAACAAATGCTGTATTATTATACTTACCTGCTGGCAATGTTGCCACTTTCCTCCTTCCTTGTTGTGTAACACATCACTGTAGTATATTTATGTTGTGCACCAGTCTGAATTTGGCCTCATAGATGTTGTCAGGATTTGGGTAAAGATAATTCCACACACAAGAGGTGACTTTTTGGTCTGGTAACAATGGCCTTTATTTTTTTATTATTATTGTGGGCAAAAACTGCTTCTTCTTTTGATTTACTTACTATACACCTTTGACACAAACAACATCCTCATCATGCACATAATATCCACCTCATCCTATTGCACTTCCATACTAGCATTCTCATTTTCTGTGTCACAATCATTACTTGTACTGCTCAACCCCACATTTGCAGAGGGTGCAGAATTGGTGGAAGGAGGCTTCTTATGAGTACAGTGTCAGCCATGTCAGATTCACATCTAGCAAATCTGGACACCTTTAGAGTTGCTTCCACAGAACACACAAAGGTTGATTCAGTAAGGCTCGGAAGGGGCCCTGTTCCGATGGTGGGGGGCTCTGTGCAAACACTTATTTCCACATGTGCAGACCCCCTGTACGAAGGCCTTCAGTGAGTATCACACTCGCCGAGGTGTTCACATGGGTATGGAGAGGGGTGGGCAGAGGGCGGCTGGATGGGAACGCCCAGCATTTTACGAGCATCCCCATGAAAATGGTGGATGTTCCCCTGGAAATGCAGGCGTGGCATTCCCTGCTCAGGGTGGATGGCTGACATCACATGATGTCAGCGCCCACCCCCTCTTCTGTGGACTAAGATGGAAGAAAATGTCAGTTTAGTCTGAATTTTATTTCCGTTGGTGACCATCAAATGATTTCTCTCCCCTTTGTTCGCATACGAGGGGATAGGTTTGCGTACAGGGGGACATTTTTGGTCACCCACTACCCCTATTTTAACATACAGTATTCATTAAGTTAGAAGTCCTAATGATCCACAGGCTGCAGCAGGGAAGGATTAGGGTAAGGCTCTAAGGGGGGGGGGGGGGGGCTGTCAGGCTGCAGGTGGGAGATGGTTGGGGTTTAGGGTGCAGCAGGGGAGGGTTAGGGTCAGGCTGTGGGTGGGAGATTGTTGGAGTTTAGGGTACAGCAGGGGGGTTAGGGTCAGGCTGTGGGTGGGTGATGGTTGGGGATCAGCCTCCTCTGCCTCTACCCCCAGCAGTACAGCGTACCACCTGTACTCTTTTTTCTCCCCACATTTGCAGTCACAGGGGAAGCCTCTCTGTACATCCAGCAGCCTCCTAATCCCCCTCCCCTTCCCTCACCATCGCTGCCCCAAGTGCAGTATAATGCATCCCAGCACTGCAGCATATCCAGCATAGCCAGCCCACCCCCGCTCACCTGGGCTGACTTACTTGTGGCCTGCATTCCACAGAGTATTTTGTCGGTAATGGTGACTGTGGCCAGCGCTGGCAGCGAAGTCAGTGCCGTTGGCGCCATTAAGAGCGCCGGTCTATGGGAAGAAAATTATGCCATCACGCCGGGAGATAGGCGAGCCTCGCATTTACAAGCAGGCAGCAGTGAGGTTAGCCTGCCCCTCACAGAGCAGGAGGAGGCGGGCCTCTTCAGACTCCCATCCTGCTGCTGCAGATAATCTGTATGCTTGAAAATGACGGGCGGGTTTCTGGCTGCCTGCCACACATAATATATGCTGCCCCCAGGCCCGTGCATCACGGGCCTAGTGTTAAATCTGGCTCTGTTTGCGTACAGTACATCCCCTTGCATGGTTCTGAGGGAATTCTGCAGTGTGGGGGAGGGGGTTGCCAGGCAGCAGGTAGCATTATGCTGCTCGCTAAGCAGCAAACAACCATTGCTTAGAGAGTGGTACTGAATCAACTCCATGGTTTGTTCTACAGCCTTGAGGTTCATTTTTTTATTTGGGCATTGATTTGTCTGTTTTAAAGGTGAACCTGTATTAAACTCAGAGCAGATTGTTGTTGCTTCTTTCACTCATGCGGTTAAGAACTATAGGCCTGACAGTGTTTTAAAAAGGAGAGCTAAAAAGCTTAGGGAGCGCAAATCACATTAATATATTTAATATCCAATTAAAACAATTTGCATGAAAAAAATCTCAATAAAGGATTAATTAACACAACAATTAATGATGCACATAAAACATTAAAATAGAGCAATGAATTCAACCTTCATTTAGTATATATAAATCAGGAAATACTGTAATGTATTAATTACTCTGGAGTAAAGCAATTTTTATTAAATACTGTAACTGTTAATTAACTGTCCATTATCTCCATTTGGGATGCATTTAAAACGTGACTCTTAGGATAGCAACAATATCACACTAGCGCTGCCTGCAGCTCACAGTAAACTGTCCCCCCATGTGATGCAAAAGCTGGTCAGCAATTACAATCTGTGGTCGCCATGTGAGGTCACACTCCAATGCAGCAGTACGCGATGTTGTGGATAGGAGGGACCATGCCGGACTTGTGGTTGTTTGTAGGTGTCAGTGTGGCTGTAAGCATATATTCAACAGTGGCACAATCAGAGGTAGAGGTGCAGGCTTATGCGGTTGGCGGTGGAGGGGATGGCCATGCACTTCTCTTGATGGCAGACTGCACTCCTGACACAGATGGTGAGTATAATCAGGGAGCAGGGGCGTAGCTATCGTAAGGCAGCCACCGCTGCTGCTTGGGGGAGCGGGGGCTGCGTGGGCGCCGGGTGCTGGCACCAGCCACTGCCCTCCGACCATCTACTTACTGTGCCCCTGCCTCCCCCGCCGTGTCTGTATCGCCGGGAGTTTGGACCGCATATCTACTAATATGCATCCCGGCGCCTGGCTCCTTAGAGTCAAATGTACATAACAAAATGGCCGCCTCCTTAGAGCAGACAGTTTTTTAAGATGCTAGAGGAGGCAGCGGCGGCCTCCTCTAGCATCCTTACAAACGGTCTGCTGTAAGGAGGCGGCCATTTTGTAATGGACAATTTACTCAAGGAGCCAGGCGTCGGGAGATGCAGTCCCAACTCCCGGCTGAATATAGACGCGGCGGGGGAGGCAGGATAAGAACAGCGCTATATTTATGGAGGGAGGGGGGCGCCGATATTATCCGGCGGGGGGGGGGGGGGCGCCAAAATTGGCGCTATGCCCCTGTCAGGGAGAGATGTAGGTTGCTAAGCGTCCAGTCTTATAGATGCTGGAAAAGTGGCAGGTGAACCCGGTGGCCGTAGTAGATAACAGGGAGCTGGGCTATCGGTCAAGTACACTTCATCCTTCAGTCAGCAGAACTTAGCAGCTGGACAGAAGACCTTCTTAAGAAACAACCTTATGCTACAGTGCGGACAAAAGCATTAAGAATTTGGGGTCATTGATCCATACTCACATAACCTTTGAGCACTATTTTCCCCTCTGCCTAAGCTGAGTTTGAGCGGCACCGGAGCAGCTCCTCCTGCAGCTGACATAGACTCCGCTTGAACCCTGTCCAGCTGCTAAGTTCTGCTGACTGAAGGACAGCGTGTACTCTACTCTGGCTACGGAGTTCACCTGACACTTTACCAGCATCTATAGGAGTGGACACTTTGCCACCTGCATCTCTCCCTGACAATACTCACCATCTGCGTTGGGAGTGTGTCTGCCACCCAGAAAAGTTCAGTACATGGGGATCCCCTCTATCGAGAACCACACATCTCTCTGGTCTTACCAGCATAAGCCACCTGCACCTCTACCTCTGATTGTGCCGCCGCTGTATATACGACGACAAAGGTGGCCAACTCATTTGCCCACAGCCGCACTGCAATCTACAAACAACAACAAGTAAAGTGTGGTCCCCAGGGATGGCACCACCACTATGCAGCTTTAGGCATCTGCCTAGGGCACCAGCCACTGGAGGGCAGTACTGATCTGCCTGCAGCCGCCCGTCACGTGAGCATCAGCATCAGCACCACTCCCAGAAGGAAAGTACCTGGCCAGCAGGGAACAGGTGAGCGTACACCCCCCCCCCCCGGAGCCCGCCTGTGGATCAGAGTTAATCTGCTGCCCCCCACCCTGCTTGGTTGTCAGCGCTGGTCATCTGCGCCTGCACCCACCCACCTGGTGATATATTCGGCGGGTGGCGCCCCCGGGCAGTGGCAACCTGCGATTAGCGCCCACACACCCCCCTGGAGTGCGCCCCCGGTCACATGTCTGTTTATGTCTGTATATTTTTACAGTTCCAAACATGGTTGGCATGCCTAGGAAAGAATCACAAATGCCTTGTAGAATCACAAATACAAGCTGGCCCGAGTACCTGTATTAATGTATTGATTTTTACTGTTGATTATTTTTGTTAATTGGTAACATGGTAAATGAGTGTGATATTTCAGCATTATTTATTGGAGAACTGTAATTGCTAGTGTGGGGGTGTACTAGATAATAACATCAAGCAAAAACAGAAAAAAAAAAAGCTGTTATATAAAGGGTGCACCTAGAAATTAAAAGAAATAACTTTTATTACTATAAATTAAAACTGTGAAATATAAAAACATAAAAGAAAAAAATTATAGTGTAAAAAAATAAGGTGGCGGACTGACAGTGCGCTGTATAATAATATTTCATTATTTGATTAAAAGTTAGATATTCTCATGTATCTTATTCTGTAGTAATGCACCTATTGATATCTTGCTATATTCAATTTAATAATTAATTTAATAATTAACAATAATTATAGATAGTTTGTGCTTTATATATCCAAAAAGTATGCACTGGAGATCCAATCTGAAATAACCATATATGTTTTTAGTATGGTTCACAATCGGGTAACAATATTGCAATATCAAGAAATTTACTTATAGAGTATACCCTCTTACACTTTTAATGGTAATGCCACTTATAGTAATAGTATTAGTGTGAGAAGTATGTCTAGTGTATAGTTTATTGATACGATATTCCATTCATTTACGCTATTGTAAAGTGCCCAATTTTGCTTCAGATGTCATATTCCATATGTCTATATTAGTATACAAAGCCAATCATAAATGGAATGATCAGTGTAATAGAAAGATGAGTGGGATGCAATATGCAATATAGTAAGTGATTTGTGAATAATATATATCTGGAGGCAAATAAACTTACTGTATGTCTTGATGCAATTCAGGTGACACTGTTGCAAATTAGTATTTCTTATATACTGTTTCAGATATAAGAAATACTAATCTGCAACAGTGTTGCCTGTCACTCTGAATTGCATCAACACACAGCCACAGCCGTTTTCATGGTAATAGGAGGCAGATTACTTTTGTGTGTGAATTGTAACAAATTATGTGCCTGATTCCGGTCCACATGCAATGATGCAAATTTCTCAGCATTACATGTGGATTAAACGCCACTCACACAGACACCCTCCCTCCTCGCTCGCTGATTCCCCCGCACGGCTGTGAATGGATGTTTTGCATAAACATCCGTTCTCAGCCTTGTCCAATTCATTCGATGGTTGGTGACCATTGAATGATTTGGAAGGTACACGCAAAACTAAGACACTCTCTGGTGTCTTAGCTATGCGTGTTCTCTGTATGGGAAGAGGGTGGTCAGTTGATTTCCGGTGATGTCAGCTGCTCGCCCCTGACAGCCACGTCACTGCCTAATTTTCATGGGAACGCCCATGAAATACTGGGCGTTCCCATGGGCACATCCCCTCACAGCCGCCCCATGCCCCCCACCTGCACTGGTCAGTTTGAATGGGATGGCGAACTAGCAGTTTGCCTTGCCCATTCGCACCCAGCGTTTGCACATGCGCAGATGCAGGGGAACGTTTACATCTGAATAACCTCCTATGTGTGCAAAGCACCTTATATGTATAGGGAATAGGCAGTCACTTTATAACTGTGATCCCAGTACAGTGGTAATGCGGATTGAATCAAATGGGCCCTACACACAAAGCGATTACACAGCATTTTCTAAGCAATCTCAACACATCGCTTAGAAAATGCCCCTACGTCGCTTCATGTGTAGGGGCATAGCGATGTGCATCCCGCATGTTTCTTTCACCCTGACCATTAATATACAGGACGCTGGATAAATATATAATTGCCTCAAAATATGCCACACTACATCACCACACTACATTCCTCAAATATGTGGTACTACATTGCTGCACTACCCGTCCCTATATGCTGCACTACATTTCTACACTACAACCCCCTATACACTACACTACACCTTCCTATATGCTGCACTACAGTACATTGATACACACCAAACCCCTATACACTACACTATATTACTTCACTACACCTGCCTATATGCTGCTCTACATCGCTATACTACACCCCCTACACGCCGCACTACACTACACCCTTCAATATGCTACACTACAACCCCTTATACACCACACATACATACAGTAGCTACACTACACCCCCATGTGCTTCACTACAACCCCCTATATGCCGCACTACATTGCTGCACTACACCTCCTCTTTATGCCGCACTACTATGCTACAGTACACACACCCTATACACCGCAGTATAGTATATTGTTACACTAAACACCCCTATATGCTGCCCTACAACAATACACTACACACCTTTACACCTCACTACACACCCCCTGATATGCTGGAAGAAGTGTAGAGGTGTAGATATGTGGGCAAATGTCCAGGGGTGAAGAAATCTGTTTGTGGGGGTGCAGATGTCAGATCATACCCCCAGCAGTATGTATGCAGAGCCGGTGAGTACAGTGCCAATTCTAATGGAGGTGGAGGGGGATATGCGATGTTAGCCCAGCGCTTCATCACTGAACCATGAATTGGCCACTGCTACAGGTGGGGAGATGATGACAGGGCACCTTGTGATCCCGGTGCTGATGACAGGACACCCTCAGGACCCGGCGCTGCCTGCTGAACAACCCCGGACCAGGCGCTGATAACAGGACACCCTCAGGGTAAACCAGGAGTTAACCAGCACTGGCTTGTTTCTCAAATGAAGTGATGGTTTCTTTAAATTTAAAAATGTAATAAAATAAAAAAAACATACGTATATAGAATATATAGACACAAAAAATTATTAAAAATATGAATAAAATGATTTGATACCCTTGTAGGACATTTGAGGACTCCTATATCCAGGATACTTTGTTACTCTTGAGGGAATATCTCTGTTTAAAGCAGCATGTGATTGCAAGGTAGCCGAATCCTGATGCAGTGTTGCAGAGCAGTTGGATTTATGGTCCGGTAAACCTTGATATATTTGGAGCGATCGCTGCAGGTCCAATCTGGATTTATGATATACAGGATGACCAGGTAGAGAGAATAAAACCCATATCCAGTGGATCTTGTAAGTAGGCAGTATTCCCCAGGAGTCCAATGATGTCAAGGGAGTGTAATATCTGAGAAGCTCTACGTGTTTCTCTGGGTATAAACTCCCAGCTTCTTCAGGAGCAGATTCAGAATGACTATCTGTGTCCGTATTTATACCCCTGTGTCCCAATTAGGGATGACTAGCAGCTGTGAAGCTGCTGTTGGAATTATGCCTCTGTCTCAGGACCTGGTGCTGATGACAGGGTAACCCGGAACCCGACACTGATTACAGGACACTACCGATGCTGATGTTGGTTATTACTCACTGCTAGCATTGATGTCAACTACAGTCAGCACTAAAAGGTGACTGTGAGTGACAAGAGTAGGCGGACACTGCTGGTCAGTGTCCTCCTGCTTACCGGCCAGTTGGGAGACAGTTTCCCCATATATCAGGGCGATCAGCAGGTTTGATTTTTCCGAGCTGGTTCGTCCAACTGTTTTGGGCTGTTTATCAATGTTTTTGTCCACGTGGGAGCAAATGGCTGATAATCATTTGCTCCCACACACTAGAAAGATTATCATTCCAACCAGCCAAAAAGTTGGCTGGCTGGAACAATATCTTTCTGATGTAAGGCCTGCTTAAACTCATCCCAAATGGAGATGGACAGTTAATTAACAGTTATTTAATATAAAGACACCGAATTGTCAAAAACTGCTTTACTCCAGAGTAAATAATACATTACAGTATTTACTGAATTATATATACTAAATGAAGGTTGAAGTCAGTACTCTATTTTAATGTTTTATGTTCATCATTAATTGTTATGGTAATTAATCCTTTATTGAGATTTTCTTTATGCAAATTGTTTTAATTGAATAATAAATATATGAATCTATGGGGGTTATTCAGGTTGATTCGCAAGGCTGCGAATTCGCAGCCTTGCGAGTCCACCAAACCCCGCCCGGCGAACGCACGCCCCCCCCGCCGCCCCAGCAAAGTGCGGCTTCGCCCGCACAGCAGCGAATGGATGTTTTGCATAAACATCCATTCGCTTTGCTGGGGTGTCCGCCCACATCATTCGATAGTCGGTGACCATCGAATGATGTTTAGCGTGCACGCTTATATAAGTGACTTTTGAGTTACTTAGTTTAGCGTGCACGCTGGCGTGATATGGGCGGGCAGCTGACATCCGGTGATGTCAGCTACCCGGCCCACACACCCGCGTCACTGCCTCATTACCATGAGAACGCCCAGCATTCTTATGGAAACGCCCATGGAACGCTGGGCGTTCCCATATGGTAATGGGGCAGCCCGGCACTCCCCGCCCATCTCCGCCCCCCCCCCCCTCGCTGCCATGGGTGCGTGCACCCGGCGACCCGAAAGGTCGCCGTGGGTGCACGCACCATGCGGCTGCATATGCGCAGAAACATGCCTGCACATGCGCAGACGCACAACATCGGTACTGCGTGCGAATGTGAGCATACCGATAAACAGCACACATCGGATCGGATTACATCCCTAGTGCATGCATTGTGCATGCACTGCGATCCGATCCGATGTGTACCTAGTACAAAAAGTATGTGCAGCACATACTTTTTGTACCGTACTATGTAATGCGCGGGAGCGCGCATCGCATAGTACAGAACTGAGCCATACACAATGGACCGTGTATGGGCTCCTTAAGGCCCTGTATGCGCTCTCTGAGATTTTTGTCTCTCCTTTTTAATTTTATCCCCCAGTAAGTTTCCAGATAACATTTCGGAGAAGCAAACCTAAAAATTTTTTTTTAGAATTGGTCTTTAGTGTTATCTTAAACTTATATTGTGCCCGATTTAATTCTATTTTTCCCATTTTCTGCAATAGGATTCTTCTAGTGCATGAAACTAGCAGGTACATGATTCTCAAACAAAGGTCGTGGCCTGAGCCTTTCCTATTCACTGCATGTGATATATGGAATGTTTCCAACTTTAAAGTTTTTTTTATTTATTTTAGCAGTAAACAAATCATTACAGGTGATGTTTTCTCTAAAAGTGTGAAATATTTAGATTTCAGGTGTGCTTTCTTAAACTTTCTATCCTCTGAGCAATCTTTAGTGTATGATGAAGTACTATCATAACTGGCAGGAGCCACAGCACTAGTACTGGGTTGAGGCTCCTGCTCTTTTATTGACTAATCCATATCCATATTTTTTATACAAGTTTATTTTTTTTATATATGGATGAAACTCTCTGTGCTTATAGTAATTAAGACACACTGGCACCCAATTGATGTTATGTATAACACATTTATTTTTGTTTTAACACTCCTACACAGCAGTAGTTCTGCAGTTTTGCTTTTACCCCATATACCTTCTTGCTTCTACAGTCTACAATCCTTCAGTCTGACACAGCCGCAGTAGTACTTGCACCCCACAGTCCTTCATTGACATTCACTCAGTGTCTAAGTCCACAGCCCACACTAATCCTTCCGTGCCTTGAGTGAAATGGCACCAGAATAACAAGGGAGACTTCCATTGAAAACTGAGCTGCTTTCACATGAAAGTCACCCAGTATGTATGGGGATTTAGACAGATCAGTACACAGCACCCAATTATTGCATATACTGTACAATTTTCCCTAATTTTGAAGAGCTAAACTGGATGTTCCCAGTACTTCAATATTGAAGACAGACATTGATAACTCTAGATGATACTTTTTGTAAGAAAACCCAGTTTATAAACCTTATCGAGGACTAAATTACCAGCTGCAATGTTTGGTGTCAGGTGATATGAGGCTCTGTGGCACATTGACAACTGGGGTCAATATGTGGCTACACTGTAGCTTTATCTGAACCTTGGGTCTTACAGTGTGGCTTAATATGAATTAGAGATGTGCACCGGCCACTTTTCGGGTTTTGGGTTTTGGGTTCTGATTACCTTGAGGTTTTGGGTTCTAATGGGTTTTGGCAAAACACCTCCTAAGTGTTTTGTGTTTGGATTTATTTGGGTTTTGGGTTCTGATTTTTTTGTTAAAAAAGCCTAAAAACAGCAAAAATTGCAGAATTTTGTGGTTTTTTTTGCTCCTACGCTATATTGACCTCAATAACATTCATTTACACTCATTTCCAGTGTATTCTGAACACCTCACACCTCACAATATTGTTTTTATTGCCAAAGTTTGCACTGAGGTAGCTGGATAACTATGCTAAGCCACACAAGTGTGCGGCACAAACACGTGGCTCATGTAAGAGTGGCACTGCAGCGGCAGACATGATGGCAGTTTAAAAAAATAGGCCCATAAAAGATACCTATCTGGCTTGATCATGCACTGTTTACCATGTGCAGCCAAGGAGCGGTGGGCATTTTGTGCAGCACAGAGTTTGTCTGCAAGTGTGTAACTGTTTCGATCACTTTAACATCCAACAAGACCCCTATCTGGCTTGATTGTGTGATAATGTAATCTGATTGTTTAATTTTGTGATTATTATTCATTTATTATTACCAGTCGTCTCTTAAATCATTGCCTAATGGGTGTAGGGGAGTGGGCTAATCAATTTTAAGGTGGCAGATGGAAGATGTAATGTAATGTAAACCATCACTAGCATTGGTTGCAGCAGTGGCAGTAACTAACGGACCCGGCTGTGCAGATAAGGAGGAAGCTGACAGCGATGATGTCAAAGGGAGAGCCAGCGAACTGTTGCTCCATGCAGCGCTGGAAAACTTCGCTGCCCGTGGTGATGCCATAGGGCATGCGTAACCATCACTAGCATTGGTTGCAGCATTGGCAGTAACTGATGGACCCGGCTGTGCAGATAAGGAGGATGCAGACAGCGATGATGTCAAAGGGAGAGCCAGCGAACTGTTGCTCCATGCAGCGCTGGAAAACTTTGCTGCCCGTGGTGATGCCATAGGGCATGCGTAGGAAGACGTAGCACCCAATAGGGGTCATGAAGGCAGTAAGCATGGAAGAGGCTCTGTCCAGAGGGATCTGACAAAACCCACACTTGGCATTCAGGGTGCTAAAGACCGTTGCACCTGGCATGTCAGTGATCACCTGCTCGATGGTGCAGAGTGTGTATCTGTTTTGGTCAGTTTAATATTTCATAAGACCCCTATCTGTCTTGATTGTGATTATGATTATTTTTATAATTAATTTCATCTGATTTTTAATTTGGTGATTCATTTATTATTTATTATTACCATTCGTCTCGTCAATCATTGCCTAATGGGTGGAGTGGAGGGGGCTAATCAATGACTAGGTGGCAGCTGGAAGAGTTCTATCTGGCTGCGACTTCTGTAACTCTATTGATTGCTAGGGTGGATTCAGGTGATCTGGCTCGCTAGGCGGGTGTTCCCTTTGCTCACTGCTTCACATGCGTCCCTCGTGAAGCTGTGCGCTCTGTCGAGGAGGATGTCCTTTGCCGTTAGAGAAGTACTATTCTTCTCTCAAGGTGTTACGACTCGTAGCTGCACTCCCCTGCTACAACCTCAAAACAAGCACCAAGACCCCTATTTGGCTTGATTGTGCACTGTTTACACAGTGCAGCCGAGGAGCAGTGGGCGATTGGTGCAGCAATCAATTACTCTCATTAGTGGAATGCAATCAGTTGTATGCATTTAAAAGACAAGTCCCTCATACGAATGACTCTCAGCAGTGGGCACCAGACCAGACAGGTAGATGAAGCAGTACTAGACACCACACGGTAGATACTGCAGTACTAGGCACAAGACCGGTAGATAAGGCAGTACTAGGAAGTACTAGGCACCAGACGGTAGATACGGTAGTACTAGGCAGTGGGCACTAGACCAGACAGGTAGATGAGGCAGTATTAGTTGTGTGTGTATCTGTTTTGGTCAGTTTAATATTTAACAAGACCCCTATCTGGCTTGATTGTGATTATGATTGATTGATTATTAAGTAATTTAATGATGTGATTGATTCATGGTCGAAACCCCGTTTAACAACTTTCCTAATCCTGACCCTGATGTGCAGTTTGTCTCTGTGCTGAAAGATCCCAATCTCAAATGGCAGACTGAACAACCTGTGGATAGCCATATTTAAAAAAATGTGAATGGGCTTGTGTGGCAGCCCACTACAGGATACCCCCTGTGCCCCTGGAGTGCCCCCAAAGAAGTTTAATTGCAGCCAATGCTGCTCAGAGGAAAACTGCAGGGATGTGAGGGGTTAAACAGCCCCAGCTCAGTCCACGTGCAGGGAGCCTGACACCCCCCTGATTGGCTGCCCAGGGAGTGTGGCAGTCCACCCCTGGTGTACTCTTGTGCCCCCAAAGAGATTTTAATTGCGTATTTGAATCCTTTGTTTCACCCAAACTCCACTTAAATGTCATTGTTGATTCTGAAACTGGGTGTTCTTGAATGATACTAAAATGTACACGTTAAAATGTATCTACCCTTTAGGTAAGTCTTTGCAAAAAGAAACACTGTATGCATATGTTGTGTTATCTGTCAGAGCTATTTCTAGGTTGTCTAGTTCATGGGTGTCGGGGTTACCGTGGTTATTATGCCAAGGTATATTTCTGAGATAAAGATCTACCTGCAAGAATGAAAGTGCTTGTTTAGTATTTCTAGAAATTTGCATTTTTATGGCAAAAAAAATCAATGTACATTGA
Source organism: Crinia signifera (assembly GCF_055691185.1). Taxonomy (NCBI): domain Eukaryota; kingdom Metazoa; phylum Chordata; class Amphibia; order Anura; family Myobatrachidae; genus Crinia; species Crinia signifera. Next base: position 135,828,481 of record NC_139219.1, read on the forward strand.
AGTTGTAAAGTGTAAATTTTTTGTAAGTAGAATAAATCTCTACAACGGTTAATTTTGATTATTCTCTTATTCACAAATTGTTAACTTTACATATTTTGAGCAAGTGCTTTATAGAAAGCTACATTTTCTAATAAAATCTTGGTTTTGTATGTTTTCTACACAAAAATTTTTTTAATTTAATTTAATTGCTCAGAGGAAAACCTCCTTTGCTTGTGGAAGCTGCAGGTCTGTGAGGGGTTAACAGACTCAGCTAGTGTCCTAGTGTCCCAGCTCCCCTGCACATGAGACAGGAAGCTGGGAGGTCAGAGGTGATCCCAGCAGCAGTGTGTGAGAGAGAGAGAAAGTGTGGGGAGAAGAGCTTGTATCCTGAGCCAGGAAGCATGCAGACAGAGATGCTGTGCAGAGAGAAGCACACATCTGAGACCAGGCACTGGGAGCAAGGACCCAGCAGTTAATGACAGCCAGCACTGCTGACCAGAAGAAGGGGTGAGCAGCATGTGAAGGGAAATAGAGCCCAGTAGGAGTGACTGCAGAGACCTACAGCACGGAACTAGGCAGAAAGGGACATTGCCGCCCATCTGGGAGTCACCCAGAGGACCACACAGCACCCAAGACAGGCAGTGGCCAGCCAGGAGTCGTGACCAGCAGGAGCTGGCAACTGCAGCTGATTGTTCAGGTACTGGGGTGTTGGATACCCCCACTAACAGGACTGCCTGTTTGCCTCTGATACAGGAGATTGCCCTAAGGGATGGGAATCTGCCTGCCCCTCTTAGAGAGGATTTTTGATCACTTTTGTTATACATAAAAGTAGTGTGCACACTAAGGGCCTTATTTTGGTTCATTCTTTCTGACAAAATCCTTCTTAGATGGGCAAAACCATGTGCACTGCAGGTGGGGCAGGTGTTACTTGTGCAGAGAGAATTAAATTTGGGTGGGGTTTTACTTCAAAGTGAGATCTATATTGCAGTGTAAAAATAAAGCAGTCAGTATTTTCCCTGCACAGAAACAAAATTACTCACCCAAATCTAATTCTCTCTGCACATGTTACATCTGCCCCCCCTGCAGTGCACATGGTTTTGTCCATCTAAGAAGGATTTTGTCAGAAAGAATGAACCAAAATAAGGCCCTAAGTTATGGCCTAATCACCTTGTGAGGATTTCCTTCGCGGGACCGTTATTCAAATTCAGGAACTGTGTTGTTTTGCACCAGGGACTACCGCGCAGTGTATATAGGGTGCATAGCGCCACTTGGCGGACATGTTGTGACGTAATATTATTCTGTCATATTGTTATTGTTGTGATGTAATTTATTGCGTAATCGTTCTCTCGTTAATCTGGTCATTGATTAGTTATAGCTTTAGTTACTGAATGATATAAAGTGACTGTTTTGCATAAGTACGTGAGTGTATTGCAGCAATCCATTTACATATCTCCTTTAAATAAATATTTGTTGCTGCTAGCCGTAGTAGCCTTGTCTTTTGTGGGTTCTCCTTGGGTTGTGCCATTCCCTGCCACAGGTTCTCCGGAAGAAGCCGTGAGGAATCCAGAAGCTGCCGCCGTAATCAGCTCCAGATTCAGGTACCATTTTACACCACACCGTTACAGGGGCACTGTCACAGGAGCGCAAAAGGATAAATCACCTATGGCACAAGGTTCATCGGCAATAAACCTCACAAAAACCATCCAGATTCCACAACACAAGACCATTTCAGGTCTGAATAACTCTGTCAAGGGAATGCGAATAAATGTGGTCAACCACCAGCCTGTTAAACAGGTCTCATCTCAGGATGATGACTATGATGATGATGATGAGATGGAACTTGCTCCTATCCCTTCCAAACAGATGAAATTCACAGCTGCAAATACTTTACAGAAAAGACCAGGAACATTGGGCAACCAATTTTCACTTGGCCAAACATTACCTTTCACTAAAGTTGTACAGAATGATACGTACACTGCTCCCAGTGCTACACCGCCTGCCCCAACAGTACCTTTACTACGGACTAAAGCGCTGACCAATATGTCACGTACTCTTGTTACAAAGGAGGCCCTACCAGCCGTACCACCTCCAACAGAGTCTGTTTTCAGCCCCCTAGAAGGAACGAAAATGACGGTAAATAATTGCAAAATATTGCGCTCAAGGTCAAGCTCAAGTTTAAGCCCCAGCAGCAGCACCAACACACAGGGCCGGTGCAAGGCACCGAAGCGCCCCAGGCGAGTCGGGCTGGGAGCGCCCCGGTGCCGGGGGGGGGGGGGGGGTGGTGGTGGTGGTGTGTGTGAGGTGTGGTACCTGTCCTACCGGCGCTGTCTATTTCAATCTGGCGGCGGAGGCAGCGGGGGTCCCTGCAGTCTATTAAAAATCACGAGCGCTATCCGCCGGGCTATGCGGAAGCGCTTCTAGTGTGAAAACTCTGGCAGCACGCTGATTGGCTGAGATCAGCGTGCGCCGTGCTGCCAGAGTTTTCACACTAGAAGCGCTTCCGCATAGCCCGGCGGATAGCGCTCGTGATTTTTAATAGACTGCAGGGACCCCCGCTGCCTCCGCCGCCAGATTGAAATAGACAGCGCCGGTAGGACAGGTACCCGGGCGGCATTTTCCGCCCTCCAGTGGCCGGCGCCCTAGGCAAATGCCTAGGTTTGCCTAGTGGTGGCGCCGGCCCTGCCAACACACCCTCTCCCAACCCACTACTTGACTGGAGTGAAGATGGCGGGCGCGTCAGCCGCTTATAAAGCCTCGCGAAATCCGGCGCCAGGAGATGACGTTCTAATCACGCGGATGGACCCGAGTCAGGTGGGAATCTCCGAGCGCTGCTCGGAATCGGGCTCAGAATGATGACGTCCGTGGGGGCTCGGATCTCTGAAATCCGAGCCCGCACATCTCTAGCAGTAACTGATGGACCCGGCTGTGCAGATAAGGAGGATGCTGACAGCGATGATGTCAAATGGAAAGCCAGCGAACTGTTGCTCCATGCAGCACTGGAAAACTTTGCTGCCCGTGGTGATGCCATAGGGCATGCGTAACCATCACTAGCATTGGTTGCAGCAGTGGCAGTAACTGATGGACCCGGCTGTGCAGATAAGAGGATTAAAAAAGGAGGATAAAAAAAATGTAGCCTCCCAAAAAGAAGTGTAATTGCAGCCGCCCAAAAAGAAGTGTAATTGCAGGCGCCCAAAAAGAAGTGTAATTGCAGCCTTCCTGTCCCAGCCATGACTCCCCAGGTCAGGGAGATCACATTCTCACCCATGAAGATGGTGATGGTGACACAAATCCAAAAGAGGACAGAGAACAATCTCTTGCACACGAGACCACTGTGCTGGATACAAGATAGACCAGAGTCCACCTAAAGGTGTCGGCTAGTACAGCATCCCGAAAAGTCTCAAGGCTCCAAAAAAAAAGACTGCAGTGGCAGACTCCCAAATTAATGCAGGGTGAGAGCTGCAACCAGCAGTGGGCGATTGGTGCAGCAATCAAGTGGAATGCAAACAGTTGTATGCATTTAAAAGACAAGTCCCTCATACGAATGACTCTCAGCAGTGGGCACCAGACCAGACAGGTAGATGAGGCAGTACTAGTTGTGTGTGTATCTGTTTTGGTCAGTTTAATATTTAACAAGACCCCTATCTGGCTTGATTCTGGTTATGATTGATTGATTGATTATTAATTAATTTTATGATGTGATTGATTGATTGTCGAAACCCCGTTTAACAACCTGGCTGATCCTGACCCTGATGTGCAGTTGGTCTCTGTGCTGAAAGATCCATATTTAAAAAAATGTGTGGCAGCCCACTACAGGATACCCCCTGTGCCCCTGTGCCCCAAAGAAGTTTAATTGCAGCCGCCCCCAAAGAAGTTTAAATGCAGCCTCCCCCAAAAAAGTTTAGCCGCCCAAAAAGATGTGTAACTAATTGTACCCAACTGGTCATCAAAAAGAAACCAATCTTTATTGTGAAAACAAGGTATCAAGTGGCAAAGAAAAGGAAGCCAGTGATGATAATTTTGTGAGCTGTGAAAGTATTATCAAGGAAACATAACTTTACTTAAGTTTTGAGGAAAGGCTTTATCGGACCATTTCATGAATAAAGAACAGTTGATGAAGAAATTAAAGAAGTATTCATCGTTCTTGTCATTAAATAAAAAGGAGAGAGATGCGAAGGTCAAATCATTACAAAGGTTATCTGATAAGGAAAAAGCAGTTCTCTCTAAAAGGCTATGCACATATGACAAATACTACAAAATGTTTGCAAATCAATTAAAAATTGAAAAGGGGGGCCAGAAGGTTTGTACAGCTTTATCTCCTAAAAAATTTCCAACAACTTGTTCCGAAGCAACTGTGTCTGTTAGTAGGTCAGCCTGTACAACTAACGGCAAAGAAAGTGACTATCTTCAAAACAAAAGGATTTTTGCCGCTTCAGAAACTGATCGTGCTCAAGGTGAAGGCAGTCAGTGTACACCTCAGAATGCTAACCAAATACATAAAGTCCATGCAAAGATAAAGGATATTGTAAAAGAAAATTGCACTGAAAAGTCTTCAACTTACAAAAACCAAGCTATGTATAAAACTGCAGTAACTGGAAAACTAAAAAAAACTTTAGCCGCCCACAAAGAACTTTAATTGCAGCCGCCCAGGCTTGATTCTGATTATTTATGATTGATTGATTATGATAGATTGATTGATTATGATTGATTGATTATGATTGATTGATTATTAATTATGATGTGCCTGATCCTGACCCTGATGTGCATTAAAAATGACTCTCAGCAGTGGGCACCAGACCAGACAGGTAAAAAAAAGTGTAGCCACCCAAAAAGAAGTGTAATTGAGCCTTCCGGCAACAGCCCTGACTCCTCCAGGTCAGGGAGATCACATTCTCACCCATGAAGGTGCAGCAATGAGGTGGAATGCAAACAGTTGTATGCATTTGAAAGACAATACCCTAATTAAAAATTACTCTCAGCAGGGGACACCAGACCAGACAGGTAAAAAAAAGTGTAGCCGCCCAAAAAGAAGTGTAATTGAGCCTACCGGCAACAGCCCTGACTCCTCCAGGTCAGGGAGATCACATTCTCACCCATGAAGGTGCAGCAATGAGGTGGAATGCAAACAGTTGTATGCATTGAAAAGACAAGTCCCACATATGAATGACTCTCAGCAGTAGGAATAATGAATGGTGATGCAAGATGGAATTGTCCTTGGGCCCTCCCACCCACCCTTATGTTGCGAAAATAGGACATGCACACTTTAACAAACCAAACATTTCAGCGACAGGGCCTACAAAACTGTGGCTGAAATGATTGGTTTGTTTGGGCCCCCACAAAAAATAAACCAATTCATAATATCTCCCTGTATAAACTGGCTCTACAGTAACAAGATGTCATCGTCACTCATCATCATCATCATCCTCCTCCTCCTCCTCCTCTGATTCCTCGCCCCCTTCAGTGTGTACTTCCTCATTCTCAGAGATTATCAATTCGTCCCCGCTGGACTCCACAATCACAGGTCCAGTTATAATCTCTGGAGGCAATTCCTGGTCTTCATTGAATAAGTGATAATTCATTTTTATAAACATCATTTTCTCAACATTTTTCGGGAGCAACCTTCTTCGCCGCTCACTGACCAGGTTCCCCGCTGCACTGAATACTCTTTCGGAGTACACACTGGAGGGGGGACAACTCAGGTAAAATAGAGCCAGTTTGTACAGGGGTTTCCAAACTGCCTTTTTTTCCTGCCAGTACAGGTAAGGACTGTCTGACATGTCTACTTGGATGCTGTCACCAAAGTAATCATCCACCATTTTTTCAATGTTGACAGCATCCAATGCACCGACAGTAGACATGTCAGCAATCGTTGGCAGGTCCTTGAGTCCGGACCAGATGTCCAAACTCCCTCCTGCCTGCCCTGCATCCCCGCCAGCGGGTTGTGTGGGAAATCGCAGCTGTTTCCTCACAGGCACAGGTGGGGGAGAAAATGAAGGAGGAGCTGGGGCCGTGTCACGGTCCCCTTCAGATGACAATCTCCTGACCAGCAGGTCTTTGCACCTTTGTAGACTTGTGTCCGCCGGAAACAGAGACACAACATACGCTTTAAACCGAGGATCGAGCACTGTGGCCAAAATGTATTCCTCTGACTTTAACAGACTGACCACCCTCGTATCCTGGCAAAGCGTATGGAGGGCTTCATCCACAATAGCGACATGCTTTGCGGAATCGCTCCGCTTTAGCTCCTCCCTCACTTTCTCCAGCTGCTTTTGTAACAGCCTGATCAGGGGAATCACCTGACTAATGCAGGCAGTGTCGGAACTGACTTCACGTGTGGCTACTTCAAACGGCTGGAGAACCTTGCACAACACGGAAATCAGCCTCCACTGCACTTGAGTCAGGTGCAGCCCTGCTCCTCTGCCTATGTCGTAGGTGGCTGTGTAGGCTTGAATGGCCTTTTGCTGCTCCTCCATCCTCTGCAGCATATAGAGGGTGGAGTTCCAGCACGTCACCACCTCTTGTTTCAGCTGATGGCAGGGCAGGTTGCGGAGTTTTTGCTCCCGCTCCAGCCTTCGGCAGGCTGTGGAAGAATGCCGAAAGTGTCCGCAAATTTTGCGTGCCACCGCAAGCATCTCCTGCACACTCCTGTCATTTTTTATGAAATGCTGCACCACCAAATTTATTGTGTGGGCAAAACATGGCACGTGCTGGAAATTGCCCATGTTTAATGCCCGCACAATGTTACTGGCGTTGTCCGACACCACAAATCCCCAGGAGAGTCTAAGGGGGGTAAGCCACAGGGAGATGATTTCCCTCAGTTTCTCTAAGAGGTTGTCGGCGTTGTGCCTCTTCTTGAAACTGGTGATACACAGCGTAGCCTGCCTAAGAAGGAGTTGGCATGCAGGAGATGCTGCTGCTGCTGCTGCTGCGGAAGGCGATGCATCTACCCAGTGGGCTGTCACAGTCATATAGTCCTTAGTTTGCCCTGATCCACTTGTCCACATGTCTGTAGTTAAGTGTACAGTGGGTACAGCCGCATTTTTCAGGGCACTGAGGACACTTTTTCTGACCTCCCTGTACATCGCGGGTATCGCCTGCCTAGTGAAGTGGAATCTAGACGGGATTTGGTACCGGGGACACAATACCTGCATCAACCGTTTAAATCCCACTCCATTGATGGCGGACACCGGACGCACGTCTAACACCAACATAGCTGTCAAGGCCGCAGTTATCCGCTTTGCCATAGGATGACTGCTGTCGTATTTCATCCTCATGGAAAATGACTGTTGGACGGTCAATTGCTTAGTGAAAGACGTAGCGGTCTTACGACTTCCCCTCTGGGATGATGACTGACTTCCCCTCTGGGATGATGACTGACTTCCAGGAGCAGCAGCAGCAGCGGCAGTAGTAGTAGTAGGCGTAGTGCTGCAGGATCCTCCGGAGGAATCTATGGAGTCATTCATGCAGGTGAGATGGACTGCAGGACTCCCCCCTATCCGGATCGAGGAGGAATTTGTCGAGGAGGGAGTTGGTGGTGTGCTTTTCAGGCATTTGGCTCCAAAAGGAGGACCAAGTGATTTAGGTGTCGCTGGACTGCTAGCCGCACTTTCTGGACTAAACACTGAACCATGACGCGTCTTTAGGTGACGTTGAAGGGAGGTTGTCCCTAGGTGGGCAAGATCCTTACCCCTGCTTATTGGAGTTTTACATAAGCTACAAATGGCAATACTTTTGTTGTCCGGATGCGGATAAAAAAAATTCCAGACCGCAGAGGTGGATTTATTGGTCCTTTGTCCAGGCATGACGATGGGCTTTTTCATCCCATGGACAACAACTTTTTCCCCCACAGGTGCCTCATTCCCCCCTGGTGCGTCATTTAAGCAAACCAAGTCTCCATCCTCCTCGACAACTTCCTCCTCAGTGCCAGCTACATCAATATCCTCCTCCTGGTGTACAACATCACCTTCACTAATAAAATCTGGAACTAGACTGTGGGTGATCCTTCCAGCATATGCAGAGGGCGTACTGCAAATGGTGGAAGGAGCCACCTCTTCACGTACAGTGATGGGAAGGTCCGGCATCACAACCACCGCCACCCTCGGACTCTCCGTGGGGATTTGGGATATGTCTTTAGAAGGATGAGTTTTTTCCAGATTTATTTTCTGAATTTTTTTCTTTTTTTTTTTCTGAAATTTTGTCAGACTTTTTTGAGTCGGTGTCAGCCTAACTCTCTTTGATTTCCTATTGGGTGGGGAGAGAGGAGGAGGAGGGCTTTCCTCGTCATCTGAAGCTGCACCACTAGTCATGAAGTTAGGCCATGGCCTTAGCCGTTCCTTGCCACTCCGTGTCGTAAATGGCATATTGCCAAGTTTAAGTTTCTCTTTTAACGATTTACATTTCATATTTTTATTCCTTTTACGGAAGTTTGGTTTCAATTGTACATGCCCTCTGCTTTCACACTGGGCATCGGCCGTGGCAGACGACGTTGTTGGCATTTCATCGTCTATGTCATGACTAGTGGCTGCAGCTTCAGAACTATGAGGAAGTGCATCTTCATCTTTCCTTTGTTTGTTAACCTCCATATTTTGGATCTCCATTATTATTGTGGAGTTATGTCACAGAACAGCGCTACTGGAGTGCAATTATATATGTCAGTGAGTATGCACCAGCAGGCAGTTATACAGATACAGCAGTATTGGGCAGTGAGCCACACACCAGACAGGTACGGCAGTATTAGGCAGAGAGCCCCAGACCAGACAGGTAGATAATGATATACGGCAGTATTTAGGCAGTGAGCCCCAGACCAGAGGGTAGATACGGCAGTATTGGGCAGTGAGCCACACACCAGACAGGTACGGCAGTATTAGGCAGAGAGCCCCAGACCAGACAGGTAGATAATGATATACGGCAGTATTTAGGCAGTGAGCCCCAGACCAGAGGGTAGATACGGTAGTATTGGGCAGTGAGCCACACACCAGACAGGTACGGCAGTCAGGGGCTGGCTGGCAACTTTCAGCCTGGGGGGCAACACAAGCAAGTGGCCCACCACCATCACCATCATTTCACCAACCTACCTTCTCCCCTCTATCTAGTATGCAGCAATTATTAAACAATCATTCCCCTACACACACCCGAAATGGGTACAGCGCGCGCCAAAGGCGCACTGTAAAATTTTACACTGTAATGCCCATTCCACATAATGCCACACACCGTAATGCCTATTAAACATATATTTGCCTGCTTTATATATATATATATATATATGTGTGTGTATATACTGGCACTCTAAGGTCTTTTCAAAGTATGTATTTAGAAAAACATGGAACAAACATGGTTTGTTCCATGTTTTTCTAAATACACGCTTTGAAAAGACCTTGGAGTGCCAGTATATACACACACACACATATCTATATATACATAGGGTGAGACACAGTGAAGGTAAGTGTGACGGGTGACACGGAGAGGGTAAAAGTGACACAGAGAGGGCAAGGGTGACACACAGAGGGCAAGGGTGAAACGAAGAGGGCAAGGTTGACACGCGATAGTGGCTGCCACGGAGAGGGAAAAGGAGGACAGACTTGACAGAGAGGACAAGGTTGACACAAAGAGGACAGGGTTGACACAGAAGAGGAAAAGGGTGACACAGAGAGGACAGGGTTGACACAGAAGAGGAGAAGGTTGACACAGAGAGGACAGGGTTGACACAGAGGGGACAGGGTTGACACAGAAGAGGAGAAGGTTGACACAGAAGAGGACAGGGGTGACACAGAGAGGACAGGGGTGACACAGAAGAGGAGAAGGTTGACACAGAGAGGACAGGGGTGACACAGAGAGGACAGGGTTGACACAGAAGAGGAGAAGGGTGACAGAGAGGACAGGGTTAACACAGGCCCTTATTCTAATCGGATCGGTACGGCCCGCGTGCGGCCGTACCGCCGATGTTTTTACTCTGCACATGCGCAGAGGTCAATCTGCGCATGTGCAGCCCCCTTCGCCGCAGACGGATTTCGTCCGCCGCAAAGGGGGCGTATAGGGGCGTGAGAGGCTTCATGCCCTCATTTCCCTATGTGTACGCCCCGCGTTTCATGGGCGTTCCCATGCAAACGCGGGGCGTATGCATGGTAATGAGGGCATGACGCAACTCATGGGGGCGGAAAGCTGACGTCGCCGGATGTCAGCTTTCAGCCCCCATACAAGCTACCACACGGACGATTGTCCGTGTGGTCTCAGCTTGCGGGAGCTGCCGGGGCGTGCGGACCTGCCTTCGATGGTCGACGACCATCGAATGCAGGGGGCAGCTCCCACCATGGTGGAGGCGTACGCCTCCACCATTTTTATGCGGATCGCCAGCCGTCCGTGTACGGACGGCCGTGGCGATCCGTAGGGTGGGCGGGGATTGGTTTGTGCGGCCGGAGCCCCGTGTGCGGCTCTGGCCGCACCAACCAGAATAAGGGCGACAGAGAGGACAGGGTTGACACAGAGAGGACAGGGTTGACACAGAAAGGACAGGGTTGACACAGAAGAGGAGAAGGTTGACACAGAGAGGACAGGGTTGACACAGAAGAGGAGAAGGGTGACAGAGAGGACAGGGTTGACACAGAGAGGACAGGGTTGACACAGAAGAGGACAGGGTTGACACAGAAGAGGACATGGTTGACACAGAGGACAAGGGTGACGCATAGAGGACAGTGTTGACACAGAAAGGACAGGGTTGACACAGAGAGGACAGGGTTGACACAGAGAGGACAGGGTTGACACAGAAGAGGAGAAGGGTGACAGAGAGGACAGGGTTGACACAGAAGAGGACAGGGTTGACACAGAAGAGGACATGGTTGACACAGAGGACAAGGGTGACACAGAGGACAAGGGTGACACAGAGAGGACACCCCCTTCTCTCTTAAGCAGCAGCAGACAGCAGCTGACCTCCACTGCAGGCTCCTGTAGGGAGTGAGTGAGTGAGTGAGTGTGTGTGTGTGTGTGTGTGTGTGTGTGTGTGTGTGTGCGCGCGCGCGTTAGGGGGGAGATAACTCAGGGTTGCAGGGGAACATACCTGGTGGGGGGCATGCACAACATATTGATGCTCTCAGATGCTGGGCCACACTTTGCGCTGGAGCTTGCCTGCAGGACTGTGCTCGTTGTCGGCATGCCATGGTTGGGAGGCTGGAGCTGAAAGGTGGGAAGCTCCTCCTCCAGCAGCCTTCAGCGTGACACTTGTCTCTGTGCACTGCTGCACCGTGCGTCTCTCCAGGCAGCAGGAGAGAGCCGCGCGGTGAGATCCGGGGGGGGGGGGGGGGTAGCTGCAGCCCCCAGCCTGTCACTGTCTCTGGGTTCAGGCAGTCGCTCCCCCCCTCGCTTCCGCTAGGACTGCGAGTGCGGACCCGGCCGCGCTGTCATCCAGGCTCTGACAGACACTAGAGGTACAGCAGTACCTCTAGTGTCTGTCTCCTCCAAGGCGGCGGCCATTTTTGGAGGGGCCGTTGCCATACAGTACATGGAGGACTGTGCGGCAGGACCCGGAGACAGCGGCAGCGCTGTTCAAGATGCACACACAGCCGGCCCCGGCCCAGCCACTTCATACCGGCCTGGGGGGCATGTGGCACTCTGCCCCCCGGCCCAGCCCGCCCCTGACGGCAGTATTAGGCAGAGAGCCCCAGACCAGACAGGTAGATAATGATATACGGCAGTATTTAGGCAGTGAGCCCCAGACCAGAGGGTAGATACGGCAGTATTGGGCAGTGAGCCACACACCAGACAGGTACGGCAGTATTAGGCAGAGAGCCCCAGACCAGACAGGTAGATAATGATATACGGCAGTATTTAGGCAGTGAGCCCCAGACCAGAGGGTAGATACGGAAGTATTGGGCAGTGAGCCACACACCAGACAGGTACGGCAGTATTAGGCAGAGAGCCCCAGACCAGACAGGTAGATAATGATATACGGCAGTATTTAGGCAGTGAGCCCCAGACCACAGACCGCCAGACTGGCAGATTCAGTGCAGGCAGCAGTGCAGCACCAGTGGACTATATATATTTATATTTAATATAATTAATAATTATTTATATATATAATAAATGGCACAGCACAGCACCAGAGGTATGCCCCAGCACAGAGGAGACAGTAGTACTACAGGCAGGTACACACACAGTTAGACTGTTCTCCTAAGCAGAGGAGAACATAGTACACAGCAGCACTGAGGGAGACAGCCCTAACAAATAAAATAATTAATTACAGCACAGGTCACCAGAGGTAGACCGCACAGAGGAGACAGTAGTACTGTACAAGTACACAGTTAGACTGTTGTCCTAAGCTGAGAACAGAGTACACAGCAGCACTGAGGGAGACAGCCCCAGCAAATAAAATAATCAATTACAGGCAGCACAGCACACCAGAGGTAGACCGCACAGAGGAGACAGTAGTACTACAAGTACACAGTTAGACTACTACACAGCAGCACTGAGAGACAGCACCAGCGATTGCAAAAGCTCAAGGTCAAGCTCAAGTTTAAGCCCCAGCAGCAGCACCAACACACCCTCTCCCAACCCACTACTTGACTGGAGTGAAGATGGCGGGGCGCGGCAGCTGCTTATAAAGCCTCGCGAAATCCGAAGCCGGGAGATGATGTTCTAATCACGCGGACGGACCGAGTCAGGCGGGAATCTCCGAGCGCTGCTCGGAATCGGGCTCGGAATGATGACGTCCGTGGGGGCTCGGATCTCTGAAATCCGAGCCCGCACATCTCTAATATGAATGTGGGCCTTTTGCAGCAGAATTTGAATTAGAATACTTTTGTGAGGCATAATTTGAATTAGGACACTAAATACAGTCTACTAGGGAACTTTCCGTGAGCCTAAAATGAATAGAAACTCCAGAGAGAGTTTTTATGCAAAAACTAAAGATTCTACATAATTATTATGCAATCTGAAAAAAAATATTTATAAGTAGGTCTCTTAGTCCCCATAATTCCATTAGTTACATAATATTAAAAAAATGTCTCTTTTCCCCTTGATAGATCTTGGAGAGATCTCATTTTGGGTTTTTATGATGAAATTATGTAAAAGCAAATTGTTTGTTTTTACAGTATACCTGATAATGACTATATACATCTTCTAGAAAGACAACACTCTCTGGAGTTATTGTTCAAATATATATGACCTGCTCACTACTATTGTCATTTTCTCCTCATTTAACCCTACAAGTGAAGATGAACTGTCAACACTGTTCTGATCTTCCTACTCCACTAACTTCCCTCTTGATCCTACAGTATGTGCTTATCCCAAACTCAACTAAAATCTGTAACCTCTCTCTATTGGTATCTTTCCATCTCTGTTCAAGCATGCACTTATTACTCCCATTCTGAAAAAAACACAAATCTAACTACGGTCCCATCTCTCAGTTCCCTTGCCTCTCCAAGCTAGTTGTGAGAGTTGCCTACATTCGCCTCACACACTTTTTTAATGACTACAACTTATTGGACCCAGTTCAATCAGGTTTTTGCTCTCATCACTCCACAAAGACAGCACTGATTAAAGTAGTAAATGTCTTATTTTACTTAAAGTAGTAAATGATCTGACCACTGCTATATCTAAAGGCAAGGTCTCACTTCTTATTCTTCTAGATCTCTATGCTGCCTTTGACATGGTTTACCACCCTCTTCTCATACAAACACTCCAGTCCCTAGGTCTTCAGAATACAGCCCTTTCTTGGTTCTCATCCTACCTATCTAATTGCTCTTTCAGTGTTCGTTTCTCTGATTGTACCTCCTCTTCCCCACCTCTGTCAGTTGGAGTACCTCAGGGCTCAGTCTTAGGTCTTTGCTTTTCTCAATCTATACCTCATCTGTTGGCAAACTAATCAGCTCTTTTGGTTTTCAGTATCATCTGTATGCTGATGATACTCTATCTATCCTCCCCTGCATTGACACCATCAGTATTGCTCCGTGTCTCTGAATTGCTTTCTGCCATTTCATCTTGGATGTTGTCTCGCCACCTCAAACTCAACATTTCCAAAACAGAATTAATTATATTCCCACCAGCCAAGATTAGTTGCCAACCTGATATCTTTATCACTGTTGAGAACATAACTATCAATCCTACTCCACAAGCTCACTGCCTAGGGGTCATCCTTGACTCAGAACTGTCCTTTATTCCTCATATTCAATCTGTCTCTAAATCATGTTACATGGATCTAAAAAAACATATCCAAAATGTGTCTATACCTTAGACAAGACACTGCAAAAACTCTAATCCATGCACTCATTATTTCACGCATTAATTATTGCAATAGCCTCACCACTCCAATCCATTTTGAATACAGCTGCAACGCTGATCTTCCTAGCTAGATGTTCTATTTCAGGAAACTGTCAGAATATATCGCATTGCATTGTATTGCATGTTCCGCAAAATTGCATGCGATTGCATGCGATTAAATAGGATGTGCGATGCCATGAAATTAGCTATACAATAATATGATTGTATGTCCCAAAAATAGGTTTAACGCACCCTCCCCCCCACACTATCCATGCCACCCCGAAGCGTGGCGAGCGCAGCGAGTCCTCTGACTTTTTCATTACCCCACTATCCACGTCAGCGTGAAGGTGATATTATATAGTGTGGCGAGTGGACGCGGATTACTTTACATGAATTCCACGTCCCCTCCCGGGGCTCGCTGTGCACGCCACGCTTTGGGCTCAGTGGCTCGGTGCGCTCGCCACACCATATAAAGTCGACTCCATGCCGACGTGAATAGTGGGGTAATGAAAGTCGGAGGATGCGTTCCACCGCCCCACACGGGGCTTGCTGCACTTCGGGGGCGTGGATAGTGGGGGGTGCATTAAACCTATTTTTAGGACATACAATCAAATTATTGTATACCTAATGTCATGGCATCGCACACCCTATAAAATCGCATGCCATCGCATGTGATTTTGTGGCAGATGCGATTCGATTCTATGCGATGGCCTGGGACTGAGAGAGCAGTGAATAAATTACATAGGAAAATCGCATTGCATCGCACATCGCATGGCCCTAAAATGGCCCATGCGATGCAATTTCCCTACGCAGAATAGCCCACTAAGCAAATTGCTTAGTGGGTGCCGTTCTAGGAAACAAGTACCAAATCTTTTCCTTTTATTGGCCAGTCTCAGATATGTTTTGTCTTTGCCACGCTGCCTTAAAGGCCAGCATCCCGGACATCTCTTCACTATAGATGTTGACTCTGGCATTTTGCGGGTACCATTTAATGAAGCTGAGAGTTGAGGACCTATGATGCATCTATTTCTCAAACTAGAGACTCTAATGTACCTGTCTTCTTGCTAAATTGTGCATCAGGGTCTTCCACTCCTCTTTCTACTCTGGTTAGAGCCTGTTTGTGTTGTTCTCCAAAGTGAGTTGTAAACACCAATGTAGGTAATTCAGTTTCTTGGCAATTTCTTGCATAGAATATTTTTCATTTCAAAGAACAAGAATAGACTGTTGAGTTTCACATGAAAGTTCTCTTTTTCTTGCCATTTTTAGAATATAATAAACCCACAAATGAGATGCTCCAGATACTCAACTAGCTGAAAGGAAGGCCAGTTTTGTAGTTTCTCTAAGGAGCAAACCCATTTTTATCTAAGCTAACATAATTGCACAAGAGTTTCAAGGGTTTTATAATCATCCATTATTCTTCTAATGCAACTAGCAAACACAATGTACCATTAGAACACTGGAGTGAAGGTTGCTGGAAATGGGCCTCCATACACCGATGTAGATATTTCTATTAAAAAACAAACTTTTGCAGCTAGTATACTCATTTACCACATGAACAATATATGAAGAGTATTTCTGATTAATTTAATGTTATCTTCATTGAAAAACAGTGCATTTCTTTCAAAAATAAGGAAATTTGTAAGTGACCCCAAACTTTTGAATGGTAGTGTAATGCTGTGTACACACGGGGGACATATATTGCTCAGCCATATATGGCTGAGCAATATATTGCTGAGCAATATATTGCTCAGTTTCTACTTTACATCAGCGACCAGAGATGGTCGCTGATGAAAAAGAAACTGCCGGGGGGAGCCCGGCAGTGGTAATCAGCTGGTCGCAGGAGCATGCTCCTGCGACCAGCGATCACCACAGGGGCAAAAATGGGAGCGCGCATATATCGCCGGTGCACACTCCCATTGCGGGCAATATGGTCGCTCAGCGACCATATTTCCCGCGATTTTGCACAAAATCGCCCCTGTGTGTACGCACCTTAAGTGTTAGGAAGTCAGTGCTATATACAAAAAAGTGTTACAAAAATTATTAATGTAATTAAAATATTAAAGACATGAAGGGAAGAGATTAGTATATATTATACATTAAGGGGATGCAACCTCAGAGCCATCCAACCATGCTGTAGGCCTTGCACATAAAAAAAAAAAATGTGAATAAAAAATTTACAAAATTGTATAAACTAGCCTCTTGTTAAGCATCCAAATAATAACAGAAGTGGTAAACATCAACAAAGAAACTGTTAGTCAAGTTTTGCATCAAGATCTTAACATCACAAAAGTTTGTTCTACAGTATGATAGCCCAAAGTTTCTCCCTGCTGAGCAGAAAGGAAGTTGAAAGTGAATTTGTACAGAGCAATTTCAGGTGGATTTTCATTTTTAAGATAAAGTTTTTAACTGTGATTACTAAGACAAAATTCTAATGAAGAAAGCATATTAAAGAAATTCAAAGCCATGTTAACTGTTTTATTTGATATTGAGAGTTTAATTTTGGCAGATTGGGTACCAAATGGTGCAACATTGAATCAACCTTACTACTAAGTTCTAAAAATATTGTAAAAAGAGAACTGGAAAAAGAAAGACCCAGAAAAAATTATTTAATTCTTCATCAGGACAACACACCAGCTCACACAGGGCCTTATTCTAGTTCACTCTTAGAGGCAAATTCCTTCTCAAATAGACAAAACCATGTGCACTGCAGGTGGGGCAGACGTAACATGTGCAGAGAGAGTTAGATTTGTGTGGGGTTTTTCTTCAAAGTGAGATCTATATTGCAGTGTAAAAATAAAGCAGGTAGTATTTTCCCTGTACAGAAACAAATTAACTCACCCAAATCTAATTTTATCTGCACCTATTACATCTGCCCCCCAGCAGTGCACATGGTTTTCTTCTTCAGAGAAGGAATTTGTCTCTAAGAGTGAACTAGAATAAGGCCTACAGTTCTCTGTGTTGCAGTTTTTGGCTGACAAACCGATTGCAGTGCTAGCACCCTCTATACTCGCCAGGCTTAGCAGTATGTGACTTTTTTATTTTCTATAAACTGTACTAAATGGAACTCGTTTTGCATCATCTACTAGGAAGAAAATAATGGTGATGTTGGGACAGCTGACAGATATAGCGTGACACTGACCAATAAAAAGTAAGATTGCAATGATGAAGTACTGTATATACTCGTGTATAAGCCGAGTTTTTCAGCACATTTTTTTTTTGCTGAAAAAACACCCTCGGCTTATACACGGGTGAAAAGGATGGAGGCGCTACTGCCGAAAGTACATGGACACTCCTCCATGCGCTGCTGCTGTCCTCCTCACTTCCTGGTGTCCGGGGCTGCCGTGTTGTCGCATGAAGTGACGTGATGTTCTGTCAGGACGCGGCGCTGGTGTTTTCCCCTCAGTGACAGAGCACAGTGACCTGTTCCTGGGGGGCGAGAGGGGTGATGTGGACACTCGGCCTGAGTGCTGCCACTGACAGGAGGCCGGGGGCGCCGTGTCTGATCCCAGCAGCAGCAGTGTGTCCCTGCAGCAGGTGCTGGACAGGTGAGTGCCGTCCAGAGATTCTGATCCCCTCATACATACATATACAGCATTACATAGTGCTACGCACATTCACACATACATGTCACACTGCTTGCTTATCACACATATGGCACTCTGCATTTCCCACCCTAGGCTTATACTCGAGTCATTAAGTTTTCCCAGTTTTTCTAGGTAAAATTAGGGGCCTCGTCTTATATTCGGGACGACTTATACTCGAGTATATACGGTAGATGCAGAAGAGGAGTACACTACATAGAAGGTAAGCAAAGATAAAACATACAGTAGTTAATATTATGAAACAGACTGAGGAAGCCGCCGATTCCAGTGACAGGTGGAGAAACGCGTTTTTGAGCCCTATTCATCGCTGGTCCTGCACATATCCTGTAAGAGCGCATCACACGTGGATTACAAATCATTCACCCAGCTGGCTGGCCCAGCAGGAGAAGGTCCCCACTGCAGCTATTCCGGAGTACATCTCTGGTAATTCTTGGAGAGACTGACCTGAGTTCCACCTATTCTTATAACAGCGCCATCTAATGGAATCAAGTGTACAGGACCGGTAACTATAAGAAACACCTTATAAAGCCTCTTACTTAATTTGCACAAAGCCTCATTTACTGCCACAAATATAAGTGACTGAACCAAATGGCATTCCCAGCTAATCAAGCTTTTACTATATGTTTATTGTTGTTTGTCCTGTTTGTCCGTTGTTATTGTGCACATGAATTGTATATGGGGGGAAATATTAATTATTTTGTTATGTTGTTTTAATAAAATGCTTTATATTTTTTGCTAAAAACTTGGTCATTTAATTACTGAGCAGATCAGCGCTTCTTAAAGTAACAGACGCTATTTTTAGTGTCTGCCACTTATCCTCTACATCTTGTACACTCTAAGGGATTGACACTCCCTTTATAAGGAAGCAGCGATTCCTGCCCAGTTAAATAAATAATTGATTAAATTACGGTCCCTGTCAAGTGACAGATCTATATAAATTTTGTTTTTCATATTGTTGAATATACACCCATTGGGGAATTTACAAATCACCTTTTGGGAATTAGAGATCTGGCACGACTAGCACTACGAAGTGGCCCCCGGGTCACTTAATTTTTTCTATTATGAAACAAATTCTAGCATATGTCTCGTTATTTAATATCTACACCTTCCTAGTATGTTGCCTTTTTAATAAAGAAAGCATTTTTAGCAATCATTTGTCCTGTGCTTTTTAATTACTTTTTGTAATCAATTGCAAACATATGAAAAGTAAAAAAATATAGCAGCCATATAATATAAATATATATAAACAATATGGTGAAAATTGTCTTCTAATTTTCAAAAACATCACTGAAATAAATAGAAGAAAATGTGTCTACTATTTTGTTTCAAATTGACATAAAATAAGTATGTCGTCCTTACATCAGTACATATTGCATCAAATAAATATATAAAAAACGTTCTCCAAGTTAATCAACACAATAACTATTTAGAGGACAAAAGGTTCTGGCAGTTACATAAAAAGTACATTGAGGTTTCTCAAAATGCACAAAGAATCTGTAGTCAGTTAGCAAACCAATAATTGACCTCAATGCAAGCAATGACATATTAGTTGCAATGCAACCTTTACAGTACAAAGTTAACTACAAATTATTTTAAAAAAGTGGACAATGCGCTAACTCCTTACTTATGTCACTTGTGCAATTTATCTTAAAATAAATATTTTTCACAATATAGATTTAAAAAATAGAGAATTTCAGCAGCAAATCAGTGGGCTATGGTTAGCTGACAAATAATATTATATAATGTGTCAATATGTTTAGAATAAAATATACAGGCTCATAATACATTTTAAGCATTTCTCTCATATATATATATATATATATATATATATATATATATATATATATATATATACACACAGGGTGTAATAAGCGGCACTCGTCAGTCTTCTTCTAAAGAAGATTAACGAGTGCCGCTTATTACACCCCGTATCTACAGAACTCACAAAGTTCCAAGAGGGCACCGGAGCAAGTTTACTTTTTACATGGAGCTGAGTGACGGATAATATATATATATATATATATATATATATATATATATATATATATATATATATATATATATATATATCCTTTGTATTTCTCCCATGGAGGAGAAAAGAAATCCGCACACCACAAAAATAGAATAGGCTTTCAAAGCATTTATCAAAAGTCTTTTTTCAAGTGAGAGGTCATATTAACACATGGCCATATATTGCAAAAAAAAACAGGGTTACTTATCATAGCCAAGTAGATGACAACAGGCTCTTAGATACCCATGTTGGTCCCTTCACCATTGTGGCTCAACAGAATGTTTCGGTGGGACATCCACCTTCCTCAGGAGCACAAACACTACTAAATACATGCCATATAAATAGGACGCAGAAGCCCGCCAAAATTAGCAGAAAACAACTCACCTGTATAGCACACCTGATATTCATTCAATGCGACTGCCTCCATGAAGCTTAGCAACAGTTGAACCGCACAAACACAGCAGGCCGTGACACGCACGGACTTCCGCTTCCGGTATTGCGGATCGGAACAAAACAATAGCCGCCTGTCTTACATGTCACCAGACCGCGAGAAGAGAGAGCCCCAGCGCTAGGACAACCAACCGTCATCCCGACGCTGTGCTCAAATCTCTTACAAGCACATCTCAGTGCAGACGCGCTGGGACGCAGGGGAGCTGGCCGTGGAACGCACAGCCATGCTCCCCGCGTCAACCAATCACGCGCCACGCACTTCTCTCGTGATCACAGGAGTTCTGTGTGTCCGGGATTTTACCCCTTGGAATGCACAGCCATATTACTTGTCTCCTGTTACTAGGCAATGCAATAGACGGGCAATCCTTAGAAATAACGTCATTATAAACTGTGCTGAAGCATATTAATAAAACATAATCAGTGCTACAGGGCTGTTTGTTCTGCACATAATGGTAAGCTTCTTGTCCACTACACACCTGAAAGTGACACCAACCATCACAATTGCCCTTATTCTGATCGGTGCGGCCGGAGCCGATTATGCGGCCATCGAATGATGGGGGAGGTTCCCTTAGATGGAGGAGGCGTATTCCGTGAAAAATACACGTGCGGTCCGTTCGGACAGCTTCTTACCGCATACGGACGGAGTTGGCGATCCGTATGGAAGGCGGGGTTTCGCGAAACCCCGCCTTCCATACGGATCGCCAACTCCGTCCGTATGCGGTAAGAAGCTGTCCGAACGGACCGCACGTGTATTTTTCACGGAATACGCCTCCTCCATCTAAGGGAACCTCCCCCATCATTCGATGGTCGCAGACCATCGAATGCAGGACCGTGTGCTCCACCAGCACCCGCAACCTCAGACCACACGGACATTTTTCCGTGCAAAAGCAGGGATCTGGGCGGGCAGCTGACATCCAGCGATGTCATATGTCCGCCCCCTACACGTGCGTCACGGCCGCATTACCATACGTACGCCCAGCGTTTTCATGGGAACTCCCATGAAACGCGGGGCGTATGCATATGGTAATGAGCCCAAATAGCCCTTCACGCCCCTCTCCACCCCCTGTTCGGAGTGTTCACATATCATGCGGGATTTGGCCTTACGCCCAGCTCGCGCATGCGCAGAGACGCCTCTGCACATGCGCAGACACAAAACATCGGCGGCCCGAACGCACGCGGATATATCCGCACCGATCAGAATAAGGGCCAATGTGAAGTACATTGAATAAAAAAATTGAAAAATATTTTTTTTTACAAAATAATACAAATAATAACCAAAAATAGTACTCATGTGCAATTAAATGGACATGGCTTTGCATACAAGGATCAAAAGATAGAGAAGGGAGAATCAGAAAACATGATATATACAAGATATTAGCACTGAATGAAATTAATTTTATGACACACATAAGCAATCACATAATTGACTAATATAGGTATAAGCGAGCACTCCCACTATAAAAATACATTCATGTTAATTTCTTCATTTAGCCCGGAAGGATTAAGTGTGTTCAAGTTACAAATGAACTCACTTTCCTTCCGTAAGATGGTCAAATGACGATCTCCACCCCTATTCGGGTTTTTGATATGATATAAGGGCATAAATTTGAAATCCTTCATAGTATGTCCTGCGTCAAAAAAATGTCTTGCGACAGGTGGGGTTAATTGATCTCTAATGGTCATAGCCTTTTTAATAGAGGAGCGATGCATATTAATGCGTTCTTTCAACATTCTGATGGTTTTCCCAATATATAACAATGGGCAGGGACATATAATAATATAGACGATGTATTTACTGTCACAGGTCATTCGATGTAACAATTTATGTCTGTGTCCAGTGGTTGGATGTACAAAGTTATCTCCTGTCAATAAATATTGGCAGTTAACGCATCCACTGCATTGGAAGGCCCCAGTTTTTGCACTTAACCAGTTCGTTTTATTAGGAGCGAAGCTGATGTCAGAGTATGTTAATTCATCTTTAAAATTGCTGATTCGTTTGTAGGCAAAAAGTGGCCTCTCTTGACAGAATTGACTCATGACCGGGTCAGTTTGCAATATATGCCAGTGTTTTAAAACAACCTCTCTTAGTTTTGGGGACGTTATTGAAAAGGTAGTCGGCAGAATCATCCGATTCATGGTCTTGTCTCTTTTGTCCTGTTCCAATAGGTCATTCCTGTCCAATTGTAGGCATCTTTTAATTGAATTTTCCACCTTATTTCGGCTGTACCCCCTCTGAAGGAATTCATCGCCCATATTTTTCAGTGCTGTAGGGAGTTTATTCTTGTCAGACGTTAACCTCACCACACGTAATAGTTGTGAATATGGCAATCCGCGTTTCAGCGGAGGCGGGTGGAAGCTCTCTGCCCTTAACACTGAATTAATATCCGTCTGTTTTTTGTACATTAACGTTTCAAACTTGTTATCAATAATCTGGACATTTACGTCCAGAAAACTGATATTAGTGGGACTACTCGCATGCGTAAACCTAATGGTGCCTGGTAACTCATTCAGATATGCAATAAAGGATCCAGTCTCACAGGTCCCCCAGACCATAAAAAAAATATATCGTCAATAAAACGTACATATGATGAAATATAAGGTTAAAAGATTCTGTTGTTCAAAAGGTAAGATGTTTCATAATGATGCATAAATAAATTTGCATAGGCCGGGCCATGTTTGACCCCATGGCCGTTCCTTGTAACTGCAAATAAAAAGAATTATCAAACAAAAAATAATTCTTATGCAAAATAAACTCAATCAGTAACAGAAAAAACTCAACTGGGGGGCCTATGTAAACTGGATTCATTGTAACCACCTACTTATGGCTTCAAGGCCTTCCGTATGGCTAATGTTGGTGTATAAGCTATTAATGTCACAAGTGACCAATAAGGAATTAGGAGGTACGGTCACAAGTTTTTTAATCCGCGTCAAGAAGTCTGTGGTATCTTTTAAGATGTTATCAACATTCAAGACTAGCGACTGCAAAAAATAATCAACAAATTGAGATAAGTTTTGACATAAGGAGTTCCTAGATGAAATAATAGGCCTCCCTGGTGGTCTTTGGAGGGACTTATGAATCCTGGGTAGTATGTATAACAATGGGGTGACCGGAAATGGTTGCTGGAGAAATTCATATGTAGCTTCGTCGATCCAGCCATTAGTCATCCCCATTGTTAATATACCCTCAAGTTCCTTACTGTACCCAGAGGTTGGATCATAATGGAGAGCTTTATAACAATTCTGGTCCGCTAATTGGCGTTTAACCTCATCAACATAGTCACACATATTAAGTACGAGGACACCTCCGCCTTTATCGGCGGCACGTACTATAATCTCGTTATTAGATTTGAGGGTCTTAATGGCATTACGTTCCTCAGGGATTTTTTGTTTAGAGATATATGGAATGAGATCATGTCTCACTAATCTCATGAATGTAGCAATGGAGGCATTATTACAAGGAGGGTCAAACAAACTTTTCTTTTTAAATACTTTAATTTCAGTATTACTTTTATCCTGCCTGGAAAAGTAATCTTTAAGTTTGAGTTGCCTCTGGAATCTGTGTAGTTCTATCTCACAGTCAAATGTTTTTTGTCTGTGGGTCTGTACAAATGACAGACCCCTAGACAATACTTGCAATTCAACAGGTGTAAGCGTGTAGTCAGAGATATTAAAGACCGTTATTTCCCCGGTGTTTGGGGGTAACGGAAAGTTTGATCCCCTCTTGTGCCCTCCCCGCCTGCATTTCTTCCTCTGTTTCTGCTCCTGGGGTAACCTCCCTCTTTTAAAAAATGTGTGCTAGTGTTAGCGGAGGACTGGTCTGAATCCGATGTTTGGGATTCAATATCCGTGTAAGGTCTTTGTGCTCTCCTTTCACCCCCTGGGCGTGGTTTCCATGTACGTGTGTTAGCCTGGGAAAAAATCCATGGATACACTCGGACTTCTTTATAATCCTCACAGACTTTTTTATATTTATTCTTTTAAAAGATAATAGCTCATCCTTGAATGTATTAACAGTAACCTCCATCTTGCTAAGCCAATCTGTGGTGGTGTCTTTTTTAAGAGTCTCAAGCCCCTGTCTCTCACACTCCCCTATTTCTTTCTCCAAGTTAGCAATGTAAATGTTAACCTGCTGAATCACGAGCACCATAAGGTCTAGGCTACATTGATTTAATATGTGGCACCATTGTTTACAAAAATCCTTATTATTCCTACCTAAAGTAGGCTGATTCTTAATTCTAAAACCTCTAGGAATGAGTTTTTCGCAATGATATTGAGATAATGTCAGTCCATGAAGATTGAGTTCTACCAATCTTTTTCTCATTTTGATGAGATCATCATGAATCTCCTGGGCACTGTCCACATCAAAGTGTAAAGAATCAGTGTTGGAAAATAAGATTTGTTTAATGTCCTTTTCCAGGAACCGTTTGGTGCCCGCCAAATCATTAGCATCCAGATCCATTATGTGCACATAGGAGTGTTTTGTTCCGATCCGCAATACCGGAAGCGGAAGTCTGTGCGTGTCACGGCCCGCTGTGTGTGCGGTTCAACTGTTGCTTAGCTTCATGGAGGCAGTCGCATTGAATGAATATCAGGTGTGCTATACAGGTGAGTTGTTTTCTGCAAATTTTTGCGGGCTTCTGTGTCCTATTTATATGGCATGTATTTAGTAGTGTTTGTGCTCCTGAGGAAGGTGGATGTCCCACCGAAACAGTCTGTTGAGCCACAATGGTGAAGGGACCAACATGGGTATCTAAGAGCCTGTTGTCATCTACTCGGCTATGATAAGTAACCCTGTTTTTTTTGCAATATATTGGCATGTGTTAATATGACCTCTCACTTGAAAAAAGACTTTTGATAAATGCTTTGAAAGCCTATTCTATTTTTGTGGTGTGCGGATTTATTTTCTCCTCCATGGGAGAAATACAAAGGATATAAGGAATTTATATGGGATCTAGCACCTACCTGATGTTTATGTAAGTGGTGTGCGGTTTTTCTCTTGCAATTGTACAGATAGGGCAGGCCTTATGCTTGCTGGCGAATCGCCAGCAGCATGCTGCTGGCGATCCGCCAGCAACACGGCGCGCCATCTGACTGAGACGCGCGTGCGTCCCCCACGCACGTGCGTCTCAGTATCCGGGCGGCCGGCGGGCGAGGCGGACGCAATACTGTCCGCCTCCCGCTCGAGGGGGGCTGGGGGGACCCGAGGAGGCTGTGGGGGGGTGCGGGCGCCCGGTGTGGGCACCGGGCGACCGTCGGAAGGGGACGGCAGCACCGTCGGAAGGGGTGCGCGCGCGTCCCCTTCCGACACACAGATGGCGCGGGAGCAGGGAATGGCGAATGGCGTCGCCATCGCCATCCCCTGCAAAGATGAGCCCGGCCCCATCTGTATATATATATATATATATATATATATATATATATGTATTTTTGGAATCCGCACACAATTCATAGGGTCATCACAGTTGTGCTCACTCCAAGGCACAGGACCATCAAATAGAGTTTTTGAAAGGAGGGCACTCACCAATTCGCAGATAAAATTTCATTTATTCAGTTCATTAAAATATTGAACTCACATAGTTGTCATCAACGTTTCGGTCCGCATTTCAGACCTTCGTCAGGACAGACATCAGGGCAACAAGAGATCTTACTCCAACAGAGACCTAATGGGGAATGGTCCCATGGTGAACCTATATACCCATCCAAACAGGAAGTGTCACCCACCAACCAATGGGATTCAAATAACTCCTAATCAACCCATTCATGGATATAGATCTATTATAGAGACCATCTGGGTGTATTAACCCCGTAGAGAGCAAGATAATGTTAATCACACCACAAAATTAACAAGTAGAACGGCAGCGATACACACCACCTAAATCAGATTCAGCGTGCGTTCCATTCCAATGGAACGCACCGCCATCTTGTTTCCGTCACCGGTATATATAGCAAAAAGACAATCTCTTAATAATGACAGATACAACACACATACTATGTGCCTCCTCACCTCAATCTCAATCAAAATATATAAATCTGCGAGGCTGTCGGACCGATCGTCCGCATAGCCGCTTCAGCATCATAAAGTATATGCGTCCTCCCGGAAGTGACGCGTAACACGTATATCCGGTTATCTTGCGGTGCACAGCGCGATGTATGCGCTCCAGCACCTAGCAACTGTATGGACTGAGGTGATTGGACACAATGTCTATGATGTATTCAATTAACTATAACGTGAACAATACGATGTATATATTTCAGTAGCTCGCCCACATAGGGACTAAATTTGATGGGATGTGGGCATCAGGTAGATAAAATGGGCATTATACAAGATATACATGGTGTGCAAGGATGGATATTAGGTTCACAATAGGATCACCACTAACATGTGTTAACCTAGTTCAATAAAGACAAACATAATACATACATACATAAAACAAAGAATCAACCCATAGGTGAATTCACCCATAGGTACTGTTATTTATACCAGAGGGGAAAAAATTTATTTTCACCCTCCCTGCTCCACTGTACCTACCAAAAAGGATAGATAAAAATTGGACCATGTAGTCATAAAGTCCTCCAAATCTAAAGGTGCTGTCCAAACCTATATGTAACAACATATGAAGAGGAAGTCCACCATTATAGAAATACGCCATATGGCAAGTGTTCATTCAAACCCTTCGGTGAACAAGTATCGAGTTGCTGTATCCATTTCACTTCTCTTTGTTTCAAGAGTTTTTCGCGATCACCCCCGCGTGTTGGGACGGGTATGTGATCGATAATCATACTTTTAAGACTTGCGATGGAATGTCCTTTAAGGAGAAAATGGCGGGCGACTGGCTTGTCGGAATTCTTCTCCAGTGCCTCTCTTATTGAACGTCTGTGGTTCGCCATTCTTTCTCGAAATGTTCTGGTCGTTAGGCCAACATAATAAAAGCCACAAGGGCATACCAGAAAATAGATAATAAAAGTAGACTGACACGAGACTCTGTATTGTATTTTAATCCTCTGGTTGGTGTGAGGATGGGCGAACGTCGGTCCCACCAACATTGACCTACATGTCGTGCAATCTGCACAGCGGTAACAGCCATTTCTACCCGTCTGGATCCAATTCTTGTCCTCACGGGCCGGCATCAATGTTGGCCTCATTAGCATCTGCTTGAGGTTAGGACCTCTTTTAAACGAGATCATAGGTGGTATCTTGCTAATTGCCCCCAAGGAAGGATCTCTCGAAATAATCGGCCACGATTTTTTGATTGATTTTTGCAGCCTGTGGGACGCTGTGTTAAATGTGGTTGAGTAGATCATCCTTTTGTCATCAAAGGGTGCCTTTTTGGTCTTGTCCTGAAATCTTGATCTTGCTTTTTCTAGACATCGCATCACCACTTCACCTTTGTAGCCACGGGCCAAAAACCTGTTGGTCATCTCGGCTATTTGTCTTTCCGCTGTCTCTGGATCTGAATTGTTGCGGAGAACCCGTAGGTACTGCGAAATCGGTAGCCCCTCCTTTAGTTTCTCAGCATGATGGCTCGTAGCATACAGAAGCCCATTACGATCAGTCTCCTTTCGATAGAGTCTATAGCCCAGACCACTCATCTGTTTGAAGACCGTTACGTCAAGAAAGTTCAATTCATCGGTCCCCACATGTGAAGTGAACCTGATTGGGGAGTCCAGTAGGTTGAGATACCGGATCATCTCATTGAGCTCCACCAAAGTACCCACCCACACAATAAAAACATCGTCGATGTAACGCATATAACTCACTATGTGGGTACGATATCTAGAGAGGATAAACTCATGCTCATAGAAGTGCATATGAAGATTAGCGTAAGCCGGCGCGAGGTTAGACCCCATGGCCGTGCCCCTGTTCTGGAAGTAGTAACCCCCGCCATAGCTGAAATGGTTCTTGGTCAGAACCAGCATGGTGAGTTCCAGAAGAAATTCCACAGGGGGGCGGCCATGGGGTTCCTCACACAATGCTTTTCTCATGGATAACAGACCTCCCTCATGGGGGATCACGGTATATAGTGACGATACGTCGAGTGAGACCAAGAGGGCCTCCTGTGGTATTGGACCCAGTGTCATAATTTTCCCAAGGAAATCTGGTGTATCCTGTATGTAACTTTCCATTTTTTTCACACAAGGCTGTAGGAAAGTATCTACAAATACTGCCAAAGGCTGTAAAACCGAACCAATGGCCGATATTATTGGACGCCCCGGAGGTGCACTCATAGATTTGTGCACCTTCGGGAGCGTGTACAATATCGGACAAATAGGGGCATCAACCGTCAGATACTTGAAAATCTTCTCGTCTATCCATCTGTTGTTAACAGCACACTTCAGTCTACTGTCAACAAGTTTTTTCACATCGTACATGGGATTGGTTCCCACTTTAGTGTATGTTTCAAGGTCCGATAGTTGAGACATCACCTCGGAATGGTAGGCGGTCCAGTCTTGTACCACGACTGAACCGCCCTTATCCGCTTGGCGGATAACTATTTGGTCATTCTTTTTCAAATTACCGAGGGCCACCCTTTGGGCTTTTGAGAGGTTGTCAAATGTTCTCGTTGCTTCAGCCCCTTGCATATCACATTCAATTTGTCTTATAAAAGTTTTGATGCTCGGATTCTGTGAGGGGGGATCGAATGTGCTAGGTCTAGAGAGGACCGACATAGTTTCTTTGTTAGTCTCGGAATCACTAAAGAATTCACGAAGTCTCAGTTTCCTGGCGAATTTGAAATTGTCCACAGTCCAACTGAAATAATCAAAGTTTACTGTGGGGACAAATGATAGGCCTAAGCCCAACACCTCCAATTCAGCTGGATTCAGTGGATAGCTGGACAAGTTAAACACGATCCCAGGTTCTAATACCTCCCCCTTCTCCTTGATCCTGTTCCTCCTCCCGCCCCTCCTCGTGCGACAGCACGTACTGGCCGTGGTGGCCGGTCTACGGTGTGGGCTGTGCCTGCCGCTAAAAAAGATGCCGAAGGGGCCCCTCCTGTATCCTGTCTAGTGTCAGGAGCAGCTTCGGACTCGGAGTTGGATTGGGAGGAGCTATCAAGACCTCTGTTCTGTTTAAACCTATATGTGGCTTGTTGGCGTCTGCTGTTGTGGTTTCTATTATCGCCCTTCAACCATCTATATACCTGATGGTTGGTGTAGTCAGCTTCGACTGTGGCTAACTTTTTACGTTTAAACGTGATCAAATCTTTTTGATAGGACGAGATCTGTTCAGAAAGCTTCACCACCCAGTTATCAGATTTTTCTTTTACCAATGTATCAAGATACTTAGTGTTGAATTCTTTGATGGAATCTCTGACCTTGCCCAGCTCGATCCCCACCTCCTCAATAACGAGGAGGAGGAGATCAAGGGAGCACTTATTCAGGACTCCACACCAACGGGTACAAAAATTCAAGTTCCCCCTACCCAGAGTGGGGACATTTGCCACTCTGAAACCCCGCGGTATTTTTTTATTCCTGTGATAATCTGACAGGAATTGTCCGTGGAGGACCAGATCAACCTCCCTTCTTTTCAATTTGAGGATCCTATGGTACAAATCAAGAGAAGATTCCGCAGGTATTTGGCCAAAATCAACATGATCAAAATATATTTTATCTGCGTCCTCATCTGTGAGGGACACTAGTAAATCCTGAGCACGCCTCAGGGTTATGTCATCCAATATTTGGAGCGGTTCTTGTGACATCGCCAACCTGGGTGATAGTGGACACAGGAGAAAAGATAATACCAAAAAAACGTGGTGTAATCCAAGTAGTTAACTCTGGAGCACAACAAGAATTTACAGCAATTCGCAAACAGTAACAGTATAGACTTAATGACCTTCTCTAGACGATGCCACTAATCGGACGCAATTCAATTTAATTCAAAAAACAGATATTCACACAATTCAGAGGAAATTGACTATAAGGCTGTCATATTGCATTTCTGCATCATATAGATTTATCCAATTAAATAGCATATGGCACATAAAGCACAAACAAGACACACATTTAACATAGACATATACCAAAATCAGGGCCCAGGTACTTTGGTGGACCCCGTGTTGATAGATCCTTAATTAGGTATCCCAGACAGTGGAGCAGTTTTACCTATATATTGATTTGACAGAGGGTTGACTCCTTAAAAAACCAATCAGTATAGCACAGGGGCTCAAGGGAAATAATCCCTAGTCCAACTCAGTGCTTAATTAAAAAACATAGAAACCACAAACATGGAATTAGGAATCCAAAGGAGAGGTATAGCAACCAATTTTCAACAGGTGTTCTTTAGGACTGTAGGTGCAGGATTAAGGACATCAATCCATAAACATGTATTTTTGGAATCCACACACAATTCATAGGGTCATCACAGTTGTGCTCACTCCAAGGCACAGGACCATCAAATAGAGTTTTTGAAAGGAGGGCACTCACCAATTCGCAGATAAAATTTCATTTATTCAGTTCATTAAAATATTGAACTCACATAGTTGTCATCAACGTTTCGGTCCGCATTTCAGACCTTCGTCAGGACAGACATCAGGGCAACAAGAGATCTTACTCCAACAGAGACCTAATGGGGAATGGTCCCATGGTGAACCTATATAAACAACAAAGTTCCTGGAATTTTCGCTATTAGTAGATGGTCGCCAATAACACTTTGCTCCCTACTAGCGGAGCTTCCTCTACCCAATACTACCACAATAGTGTTAGGCACCCTCTGTTGTGATGGTTATTCCTGTCTTTCCTTACTTTTTTTTACAAGAACCATACATATATTCACATTTTAAACTGTTTATTAAAACATACATTTCTTTAAAACAGGTTCTTCTTGTCATAGAAGTACAATCTTTGTTTTTACAGATGAAACCCAACGCGCTTCGTCTTTAACAAGACTTCATCAGGGGTAAAGACATTTATACAGTAATCTCTGTTTGAGAAAGGATGGTGACTATTATATGAGTATCTTCTCAGGATCTTCTTAATCTTACTGATTTTAGACTGATTTTAGACTTTATAATGAAATATTCAATTACTGTAATACAATATTTTGTAGTTGATTCTGCTGGTGTAATCTTTCTTTCCGTCAATTTATACCAATTAGAGATGTATATGTATATATATATATATATATATATATATATATATATATATATATATATATATGTATAGTTATAGTTATATATATATATATATATATATATATATATATATATATATATATATATATATATATATATATATAACTGGTGATGTCTTTCTTTCCGTCAGACTGGGACGATTAGAGGTTTTTTAGATCTCACTTATAGACCATTCATAGGATGTTTCTTTGTGATTCCAATTTTTATATATGGAAGACCATAATCGCTCGATATATTCCGATAACAGTTAATCTTAGTACTTTTTCTAAGTGTCCTTCAAAGGGCAGAATTACCATTTAGTATGCCTATGGATCTGTGTCGGAATGGTTTGTAGTTCCTATATGTCCTTAAAAGGACAAGAATACCGTTTGGTATGCCTATGGATCTTTATGGAAATAGCTTACAGTTCCTGGTCTGGTGATACTAGTGCTCTCCTCAGAGTCCAAAAGGCAAATCATACTGTATTTTGTATCTGGTCGGGATTCCTTTTTGTATAGTGAAAAAGATTGCAAAATAAAGTTTATACATCCAAATGCACTCAAGGAAAATAACATGCAGTAATATTCACAGGTGGATGGTGTTTTGGTTAAAAGGTGTGTGCTTGCTTGATTATAGTTAGTAACAATATGCTTAAGACAAAAAAGGACCTGTCAGTAACAAATAGTAATATCAGATTCTGAGAGGACACTTACTGTAGGGCCTGATTCAGGTTGGTTTTCAAAGCACATTTGGGGTGATATGTAGTAGGATGCAATTTTCTGACTTTCTGACCCTGTCCAGGGCTGACCAGCCACAGTGCTCATGGTGTGGCTGGGTGACCTTGTATAAAAAGTGTCCCCTGGCTGTGGCATGACACCACTGATGGGGACCCAGTTTATTCCCCCCCCTTCCCACCAGGAACAGTTAAATGAGTTCAGGGCTGGTTTGGCCCAGGAGGGGGGAGCCCACGTCAATTTTTATTTTTATTATGACCAAAACCAACACATTCCTATGTGTAATAAATCTCACATGTGTAATAAATTGCACATGTGTAATAAATCGCACATTTCTTCAGAAATCACAGGCAAATTCCATTTCTAACCCTGAAACCGCATTTAATTACATTTGCGATTTTGGGCAAAAAAAAATAGATTTTCAAACATGTGATTTAGTGCAATTTTGGAACCCTACCAAAAATTGCATCCTACTACATACAACCTCTGGATTGCTAATGGATAAAACCATGTGCACGCTAGTTGGGTTGATGTAACATGTGCAGAATTAGATTTGAGTGAGTTATTTTGTTTCTGTGCAAGGTAAATACGGGCAGCTTTATTTTCACTCTGCAATATATATATCAGTTTAAAGTACACACCCCATCTAATACTAACTCTCTCTGCACATGTTAAATCTGCCCGCCTGCAATGCACATGGTTTTGTCCATTAGCAAAGCAAACTTGCTTTGCAAACTAACCTGAATCAATCATTGGTTTCCTTTTTGACCTCACAATAGGTTTTATGTCTTTCTGTGCAAACGTAGGAATATTCTTTTAAATGAATTGCTATGAACATTGTTTCACCCAAAACTATTTGTCTTGGTCTAAAAAACATTTAAAAAATATCTCACATTCTCCACTAGTGTATGGTATGCATATTCAGTTACCCCATTTTGCTCAGAGGTATAAGCAATGGTCATTTGACGATCTGTTCCATATATCTTTAAAATAATTAAATCTCTCTATTTAGATATTCACTACCATTATTAGATCTCATTGTCTTGAATATGACCAGTCTGAATTTCACATGTTTTTTGTAATCTGTGAACTTTTTAACTTTTCCAGGTTTCTCTCTGATGAACTGTACATGCCATTATTGTGAAGTCATCTGTAAATGTCACAAAGTGTTTGTATCCATTAACAGACATTACTTCCACTGGACAACACACATCTGAATTACATTTTAAAGTGGATATTGGCACTGTTTACCTAATATGTAAATCTCACATACTGTAAGGGTTTTTCTGTGTTAGTCACAGACATCCTGTGACCATCTTGTTTCCTAGCTTTTTTAGCTTTCATATCCATGGTCACCAAATATTCTTTGCTAGTGTTCCAGTGGCTGTGTCTCAGTTGTACTCATTACAAACTAGTCCTGTGAGTGTAAAATTGCTGATATATTGTGCCTGAAGCTTATGCTGCAGTACCACTTCTGTTTTTTTCCCCATAATGAACATCCTTTAGTGTGAAATAAACTCTATGACCTCTCTGTTCTAATAGTCTGATGGCAATTACTGTAAATATTTTTTTCTTGTTACAATTTTTAAGTAAGCTTTGCCTATTTCAACTTTAGTGTCTGTTTGTTCATGATGGACAAATTATTTTATTATGATAGAGTCCCGGCTATTTGAACCCACCGCAAATCGAGCCATCCCTTTGTTCACCGCATGCTGGCGAGCTGAGATATTTTAACCCCTATGTATATCAGCATTTATATCAGTAAATAATTGTTTTATATTCTGCTCATGGTGGGCTTTCTTTTTTTCTTCTCTCTCTCTCTCTTTTGGACAGGACTTGTTCTTTCTGATGTTTAAGCAAGTCAATGTCATAATGTCATAACACTAATCTACAAACCGAGAAATCATTTTATCCAGCTCTCCTGGGATGGCTTCCTGCTGGTTAGTAATGCAGGCCACCCTGACCATTTGTGATAACGGGAGACCCCGTTTGAGAGCTGGGGTTGATGACTAGAGGCACGCAACAATGTGTTGCGGTCTGTTTCCTTTCTATTAACACTAGTTAATTTGCCTTCCTGTAATTGTACAGTAACATCTAAAAAATTGGCTTTGACATTGTCATAGGTAAATGTAAATTTGATGGGAAACTCCCTATCATTGATTTCAGCCATAGGCATGACAAATGAGCTTGTACCCCCACAACAAGAAAACATTGTCGATGTATCTCACATACATCATGATGTTGCGAGACACATCGATATTCAAGAAAAACATGTCCTGTTCTACCAGGAACATGTGCACATTAGCGTACGTGGGTGCTACGGATGACTGTCATGAGCATTTCAAGCCCTGATCTGCCATCTCTCCCCACCTCTCGTCCTCTACTCCCCTGGTGTCCTCCACCCCCCCCCCAAAATTCTCATCCTCTACTCCCTCCCACTCTCTTCATTCCCCCCCCCCTAATGGGCACAGTGGTGAGAATGGGGCAGGGGCCCCTTTTAAGATTTTGCTATGGGGCCCACAGAGTATTACTGTAGTTACGCCCCATTGGGTCTGAAAGATATAAATGAAACAACACAGATACAGTACATACAAAATTACAAGGCATCCATTTAATATTGCAATTAACAAAATAGAGGGGAAATATATAAATCTAATTTAAATAATGACATGAACAACAACTGTTGGATTAAATGTTTACAGCTTTTATTATTTATGTTTGAATTAGAATTCTAAAAGGTAGCTAAGAGGTCGCTACAAACTCAGCTGTAGCCAAAATGATAGGTACACAAAGTGAGGAAGGGCTACACACCCCTCCTGAAGATGCAACTG
This sequence comes from Crinia signifera, assembly GCF_055691185.1. Taxonomy (NCBI): domain Eukaryota; kingdom Metazoa; phylum Chordata; class Amphibia; order Anura; family Myobatrachidae; genus Crinia; species Crinia signifera. The sequence continues at coordinate 135,863,440 of NC_139219.1, forward strand.
CATTGTGAAAGGCTCATCTACCATGGCTCAGGCACAGACTGGGCACTTCTACAAAACAATGTCCCGGTCCCCCTGCCTAGGTAGAACCCTTTGCCTAACTGGCCACTTGTCTGCAGTTCCTTCACACCAAGCTGTACAGTATCTCATCTTGGCTTTTGGCGGTAGGATTGGTCTTCAAGATGAATGTTAAACAGAGTATCAATTATATACAAATGTGCCTACAAACACATTTCCCCAATTTAGCCACCTGGTCAATCTAGCCATGCAACTGAATCTGCGACCTAACCAGGACTTGTGATTTTAAGTAAGCTATACTACTTTCTGCTACTGTATACAAGTCCTTTTGCTGCAAAAAAAAAAAATGGAATCCATCAATTGCTATATCCTTGTGGAGCATTGTAGTCATGCTAAGCAGGTCATTCCGAATGAAGCAAAAAGGGAAAGGTTTATGAGGGCACATCTGTATAAACATCATCTACTAAAGTTCATATCAGGCAACAATAGAAAAATCCTAATAGTAAATCTAGCTAACAGTGGGGTTCCTATCACCAGCCAATCACAAAAATTTAGGACTCATATCTAGTCTGAAGCTTTAAAAACCCTTGCCTACATTTTTTCAACTTGCAATAATACATTGTCACATAATAAATGTAATACAATTGATGCTTTTTACATTTTAGATGTTAGCTATTTAGTATACTGTCTACATACTGTATATTGTATCCTGATTAATATTATTGTTCCTGTATCTGGAGAAGCAGTAGCTTTTGTAATTGCAGTTGCATTTTGAAAAGGTCTTAGCATATATTCTTGATTATGCCGTTTGCTATGCATCTTATCATCTTCATGCATTTCATTTTCCTGGAAAAGTTTTGTAATTCCTGTCTACTATCATCTGCTTTAGATAATTTATTTTCTCTGGACTTTGTTTCCAATAATCTTAAATGGTAATGAGTAAACACATGCTAAAATGAGTCGCCTGAGCCAAATCATTTTGGTATATAATCAGTAGGCTCTTGTTTGACTTTAGTTACAGTATATAAATAATTTTACAACAATTTTGAATATTTGTTCACAGTATTACAATTATAATATATTTTGACATTTGTCTTACTGATAGATGAAGTTATATGTACTCTACGAGTTAATTTGGCACAGATTATATGGAAATTGTTGCCAATGTGAAATCATTTATTCCTGTGAAAGCTTAGAAATTGTTTCCAATATCCTGCTAAAGTGATTGGCATTGTTACGGTATACTGGTTAAGCCATTGAAAATGTGGCACATGTTCTTCTTGGCTAAAGCTCAGACCAAACATCTGTTTATTGAATTATGCAAATAGAAAGCAGGAATACAAAGACATTACTTTACCACAAATTGCTCTGACTAGTCAAACAATAGCATACACACAAAATAGAAAAAGTAATATAACTGATGAATTATGATGAAATATTTTTTATAAAAGTGATAATAAAGTTGAAATGTATGTAACAGGTCACACACGTTAGGGAAGGGATATATATATATATATATATGTATATATATATATGTATATATATATATATATATATATATATATATATATATATATATATATACTGTATATATATATGGGCAGTATAGATGGTGTAATGGTTAGCATTACTGCATCACAGCACTGAGGTCATGGGTTCGATTCCCATCATGGCTCTAACTGTAACTGTGCAGAGTTTGTATATTCTCCCTGTACTTGCATGGGTTTCCTCTGGGTACTCCGGATTCCTCCCACAATCAAAAAATATACTGGTAGGTTAATTGGCTGCCAAAAAATGAACCCTAGAATGTCTGTGTGTGTGTGTGTGTGTGTGCATGTGGTAGGGAATATAGATTGTAAGCTCCACTGGGGCAGGGACTGATGTGAAAGTTAAAATACTCTCTGTACAGCGCTGCAGAATATTTATGCACTGTTAATAAATAAATACTGTTAATAAATAAACAAATAAATATATATAGATATATAACAAATCCAAACGACAGAGGCACACAAGCAGCTTTGCAAAAAATGACTGTAATGGCACTAATGCACTTCTTTTTGCAAAGGTGCACAATTCTATTAAGGACAAACAAAAGGGATTTACCCTGATTTTTTGCACCAAGTTTTTTTTCTTGGTCACTTCCATTACAGAGCATCTTCTACAACAGTATTTTTCAACCACTGTGCCGTGGCACACTAGTGTGCCTTGAGCTGTTCTCAAGTGTGCCCCCAGATCTAGAGATGCCCAAACCAGTTTACAGCCACCAGCAGTTCAACTGTTTATTTACTGGTCTCTTCATGTAAAGGGCCAATGTATTTTATTTGTGTTACCTGTGGGGACCAGTGTGATTGTTTTTTATATATGGGCCAATAGGTTTGGGTTTTTTCCTGTGGGGGCTAATGTGTTTTGCCCTGTGGGGATCTCATGGTGTGCCTTGGCAATTTTAAAATCTTATTAAGTGTGCCGCCAGGTAAAAAGGTTGAAAATCACTGCTCTACAAAAACAAAAACAAAACAAACAAAAAATAAATAAAACACTTTTGGGTGAAAAAACACAGTAATCACAATTATAACCATGAAAATGGCACCCAGCATATGAGCTGCCCCCCCCTGTCATTTCTGACATAGCTCATTTTGTAGCTGAGGACTGGGGCATTCCAATGAGCCCGGCCCCACTAGCCCCTGGGAACCGGGGCTGGAACGTTTTCCCCATAGGATAACATGGGGACCCGCTAATTCCGACCCCCAGCCAGTTCCGATGGCTGCCAGTTCCCCCCCCAGCATCACAAAAGCTTGTGTACTCATTTGAACCTAAATCACGGGGCCTTCAATTTAAAACAAGGGAAGGCTGTTCCATATGGGTCCGGCGATATTGTGGGTAAACCGATTTTTTTCATTTCTGATATGTAATTTCATGGCTGTTCATGTTCTTTGAGGACAGATTTCTCTGGAAACAAATGGCCCAGTTTCACAGGACCAACATCATTTGAAGCCCACTCAAAGGTTCATCAATATGATGCTGTCTCATGTAAATGGGTCAGTTGGTTCTGAAGATATAGGCGGTTAAACAATATAGCCGGTTAAAGGTTTTTTTTTTCTCAATCCCCTCACATCAGAAAATGCAGGGACTAGGCTGGTGTAAAAGGGCCATTCCGTTGACCATATTCCTGGGTAAGTCCCTGCATTTTCTGGTGTTTAAGGTGTATTATTTCAAATCGCCAGGTCCTTCAGTGCTCTGAATACAGCCGGGCAGCTGTCCTCCAGTTACCGCGAGCATGTATTCCCTCTTGGCAATGAGCATGTAATCCCAAATGGCAATGAGCATGGAACCATTGGCAATTAGCATGGAACCCCAGGTAATGAGCATGTAGGTAAGCAGCACTTATGTAGCATCATTTTTAATAGGCATTATGATGTTTGGCATAATACATAATGGACATTATTGTGTGTGGCTTAACATGTAATGGGCCATATGGTGCAAGTTTTTAATGCACGCCTTTGGCACACAATGTCTCTGTTTATGAAGCATATTGTGAATTTTGGCTCAATTTGTGTAGCATTATGTAAATTTTGGCTCAATCTGTATGGCATTATGTGAATTTTGGCTCAATCCATGTAGCATTATGTGAATTTTGGCACAATCCGTGTGGCATTATGTGAAGTTAGGCTCAATCCATATGAAATTATGTGAATTTTGGCACAATCCACGTGGCATAATGGGAATTTTGTCTCAATCCGTGTAGCATTATGTGACTTTTGGAACAATCCATGTGGCATTATGTGAATTTTGGCTCATTCCATTTGGCATCATGTGTAAGGGGCAAGTATAACGGGGTCTAGTATTTTGTTGGGTACTTGTGGAGTATCACGGCTCCCACGACCTTGATCGTATGCTGATCGGATGCAAAAAAATCGCATCGCACCCGATTTTGCACTGAAATGCATCAAAATGCATTGAAATGTGTAGTAAAGTTGTGAAATGCCCCCAAATGCCATTTTTTATAGTGTACCACCCCCACTATCAACGTCAACCCGAAGCGTGGCGAGCGCAGCAGTACGCGTCCTACGACCTTTTCATACCCCCACTATCCACGTCAGCATGGAGTTGAGAACAGAAAGTGTGGCGAGCGCAGCGAGCCACCGAGCCCGAAGCGTGGCTAGCGCAGCGCGCCCTGCGAGGGGATGCGGATACCTTCACAGCTATACGCGTCCCCTCGCGGGCTTCACAGGTATCCGCGTCCCCTCGCGGGGCTCGCTGCGCTCGCCACGCTTCGGGCTCGGTGGCTCGCTGCGCTCGCCACACTTTCTATTCTCAACTCCACGCCGACGTGGATAGTGGGGGTATGAAAAGGTCGTAGGACGCGTACCGCCCCCCCTTTGCGTGCTCGCTGCGCTCGCCACGCTTCGGGTTGACGTTGATAGTGGGGGTGGTACACTATGAAAAATGACAGTTGGGGGCCAATTAACATGTTTACTACACATTTCAATGCATTTTTATGCATTTCAGTGCAAAATCGGGTGCCATCGCATCGCATCGTATGGCATCGAATGGCATCCTATGCGATTGCATACGATTTTTGAACAAAAAATCGGTAAAAATCGCATCGCATCGTATACCATCGTATGCCACTACATATGGCATACGATGCCATACGATGGGAGCCGTGATACTCCACAAGACCTTTTGTTGCATAATGTGTAGAAGTGGTATATGTTGTGGCACACTGCACTCAAGGACACTCTCCCTATTGAGTGACCACACACCCTTTTCCGGAGTGCACCTTTGGCGTGCGCAAAACTACATACTTCACTTTTGATGCCAAGATGGGTCTGTGTACTTAAAACCCCAGGGCCTATTTTTAATCCAATTCTCACCCTCTCTCTGCTCTACTTCTCTCTCTCATCACTCTCTTAACATGTACACTGGCACTACTAACATCCCCCCTCCCAAATCCTCTCCTGTCATGGTGCCATTTTCACCTGGATGGTGAGAGATGATTATATATTTAATCACACATGCTTTATCCATGTTGTGTCTGCAAGGCATCTCACCTGGCTTTTCACTGAATGGTGAAGGGCTTGCACTTATTCTTGTCGAGCGGTCACAGTAGCCATGCATTGGAGCATGGCCTGTGATGCTCACAACCTGTCTTTCTCAACCAAAAGCGGCTCAGACGCTCATCTTCTGGACAGTGCAATCCAGTGTGAGCAAGGCTTCATGAACGGTGGTAGGAGTCATTGACCTGGTGTCTGCTGATTTTGATGTCTTGATGTCTTTATATACACCTTGTGTTAGCCAGCCCACAGAACTTGTTTTTATGGTACAATCAATACAAACAATATATATATATATTCGGAGAATCCGCACTCACGGCCAACCCTTGTCAGCTTTCGGGGTGCTCCAATTAAGTAAACATCCAATGATGCTCCCAATATAGTATAGGTGTAGAGCCAGAAAAGATCCACAAGGAGCACTCACCAATAAGATCAGTTGCACAGTTTTAATGGTACTTGTTTAAGATACAAAACATCTTACTTTGTATTGTAGTCGACGTTTCGGCCACCAGAGGGCCTTTTTCAAGACAGATACATCCGTACAGCACAAGCAATCCAAGTACACTGATCCTATTCTCAAATGCTCCCTTATATGCAGCCTAATGAATTAAATAGCTTCAGCCTGGTGCAGTACCTACTGGTGCCTGCAAGGCTCATGTGTCCCAGTCACATGGTTCTAATGCCGCTTGTTCATAGGTCCGCCGGCCGGAAGTAGTGTGAAACTAAGATGGCCGTGCGTTCCACAGCGGTCCCGGTGCGTTCCAGGGGCCATTTTTTAGACCTACCCCCCCGGCAGCGAGGTCGGGGAGGCAGAGGCGCCGCCGCAGCCATCAGAGGTGCGGAGGGTGGAAACAGAAGAGAACGAAAGACACGAGCCCAGATTTGATATATAATCTTTCTTCCTATAAATTGACCGAGGTTGAGGAGTCTGTCCTATCACTGGGTCTGTCATTCGTCCCAACCATGCACCATAATCAATTTGACTGGGTCGTGGATAACTACCGCTTTGGTAGAAAACTAAGATTAAGGGAATTTTTTACAAAATCCACAAATGCTGATAGCAGAAATAAGATGAGTAAAAACTTCAAACCCAGCACCTTTGATCCTCAGTCAACTAACTCTAGCATTAGTAACTTTGTCTGCATGACGAAGCATGATATGGCATAGGTGGTCACAACTGGGCCCGATTATCGCAATCTGTCGTACGCCCAAAGAATGGCACTATCTAGCTTTAAGAAAAACACCAAAATAGTGGTACGCCCCGCTGATAAAGTATCAAAGTATTTAAATAAGTGAATGCTAGGTCTGGACCGACACAGCTTCACATTACCTTTCCCTCCCCCGCAGTCCTACCCGGGCAGCTAGGATACAACATCTCAGGTCAAATCTGACTAACCAATTAAGAAATTCTGGATGCAATCAACTAATGATTATTATCTGGACCATTGGTCGAAGTGGGCCGGTATACAACGATATGGTATACCGGCATTTCTCCACTGTGAGTAATTTTTTTAAGTAATAGGAGTGTGCAGACTAGCGTCTGCACACTCCTATTACTATATGTAGCGTCGTGGGGGGCGTGGCCAAGACCGGCATGAAGTAGGAGCGTCCCGCTGCAGCCCTGCAGCAGCGTGTGTGAGCCGCCATCATCGCACCCTCCATCTGCCTGTCAGGCTCCGCTCCCGTCCTCCCAAACGCCCGGACCACATGGCGCACCAGATCTGGATCTGTCTCTCCTGACCCCCGCTGCAGCGTCTGAACAAGACGCAACACCCGCCGCTGCTCTCCCAGGACAGTGCTGTCCACAACAAGCTCAGTGAGCCGCCATTTTGGGCCTTCCACCGGACCCTATTACTAAGGTACCTGTGTACTACTAGGGGAGGTCCTCATACCACCAGTCTCCCAGGGACAGTATAAATAAGTCTGATACCCACATGACCACAGCAGTGGCTGTATACTGCATGATGTATGCTCTCCCTGGCACTGTCCCTCCTTTTCTCTTTCTCATTGTCGCTGTCCCTCCGCTCTCGCTCTCCATCGCTGTCCCTTTTTCACTCTCTCCCCTTCGCTGTCTCCCTCTCTCCCCATCATTGTCCGTCATTCTCTCTCCCCATTGCTGTCACCTCACCCCATCGCTGTCCCTTCTATCTCTTACCACCGCTCTCACCCTCCCCAATGCTGGACCTCCCTCTCTCCCCATCCTTATCCCTCCTTTCTCTTCCTGATGCTGTCTCTCCTTTAGCTCCCCGACATTGTCCCTGGGTGGGGCCCTTTACGTATTTTGCTACGGAGCCCATGTTCTAGTTATGCCCCTGGTGGTAGCTTCAGCTGTGCTTTAACAGCCGTAAGCACCATAGAAGTGGCAGCTTAGCACAGCGGCCCTTGATGTCCACATTCTCATGGCTCTGCCCCTTATGCCTTATACACTACATGACAAGCCCCTATTTAAGTGACCACTCCCCTTTATAGGTGACTACACCCATTTTTAAAGTAGCCACGCCTCTTGCCCCGAGCGCACATGCGCCTTCGGCGCGCGCATAATTACATCCTTATTTTTTGCATACCCCCACTTCTAAATTTCCACTTCGAGCACTGATCTGGTTGCAACTGACGGGACGCAACAGTCTGCACCAGAAACCAACACCAGCCATAAACATGGACACATAAACTTTCAAACTTTCAAAATGTCATACTTATTAAACAGTAAGAGGCATAGCTGCTCGTTGTCAATACTAATGAGCCACTACCTGCATGTTTCACATTTTTCACAAATCCTCAACGCTTTAGGGAGACGGGCAGGGTTAGGGGGGGTGCGGGGAGACAGTGGGGACCAGCGGACGGGGAGGAGGCGGATGGCAGCGGGGAGCTCCATCAAAACAGGGCATGCAATCGTCTTGTGCGCCCGCACCCCCTTCTAACGGATGGCGGGGCCTGGCGGCTGGTGAGGGCTGGCAATTCTATCGCCAGCCCTCACAACGCTGAGAGGGGCTCCATCTGTATGTGTACTGTTTTCAAATACAAACCATTTTTTTTTCAAACAATTAAATATTATTTCAACCAGCAATCAATCTGTAGTGCTAAACATTTATCATCCCCTCCTAATCACAACAATCAGGACCTCTCACATACGGGCAACATTCACGGAATGTAATAACACACTGTTTCATTCTGAAAGTTATAGAAACAAGTGGCAGATATGTATTTACAATGTATTTATTTTGTATTAATAACATGCTGCTTGATTACTACCACGGATAACATCGGTCCAGGTGTGCCGAAGGGACATACTTTGTCGGAATAAGGAACAATTTAATGGTATATGAGATAAGTTACACACACACATTGAGGCAATAAATCACAGCTTCATTTTAAATCACACTTTATTTTCTTGCACCTTTCTGTATTTTTAATCTATTTCGCTGAAGTTGAAAAAGCAATTTTAGAATATAGCTAATAAAGTTATTTTTATTGTAGTCACATTTAGTGTATAGAGAATAGATAATCTCCTTTTCTTTTCCCTATTTACACAATATATAGAGCATTCTACTCCTAATTTCAGAAAATAAATACTCTATATACTGTTCTTGTTCACCCAGTGCACCACAAACAGACTTTTTTTGTTTCTCTTTCTTCTATGTATACTGATCATTGTCTGAGGCTGCACCCCCTCAGTGAGGATAAATAATCTGAAATGAAATAACATAAATGAGGGGTTCATATATTTTTCTCTAATCCCAAATCATAGAAATCAATAAGACCTAGTGCGGCAGCTTCAATTTCTACGCTTGATTACTATCACTCCACACCACTACAGCACATTAGAGATAGGGTATTGAGCACTGTTACCTGCAACAAACCCTTTCTACCTAATTCCCTATCCTGTCTATATTTTCCTGTCCCTATTATCCTTTCCTGTCTATATTGTTCTGTGCCTATTGTGCTTTGCATGCATAGCCATATATGTGGCCATATCCCTTCCTCGTGAGATAACACCTTCTTTGTGCCATCCCTTTACAAGTTATAGGAAAGAAGGTGCAAAATTGTAGTTGTCAGGTGGGTGCTGATCACCCTAGCACCGTTCCTGTCTCCCCCTCTCCAGTCTCCAGCCCGTCTGTTCCTGCCTTCTACTCAGTCATAGCCTTCCCTCTTTGCTATTCTGACCCCAAATCCCCCAACTGCTGGGCAGCCCTTTCAACATTTTGCTATGGGGCCCACAAAGGTTAAGTTATGCCCCTGGTACAAGATTTTCAGCCCGACTAACCAACTAGTTGGATGGTAGGATGAAAGTTGGTCTAGTGTATGGCCAGCTTTAAATGCAGCTGTAGGCTCTTCCAGATGCATGCAGGAGGCATGAATCTCCATCAAACACCTCCTGCTGCATTTCCATTTTATTTTCAACATTGTACAGCCAATTCCCTGTAGCTGTGCAATTCCTCACTAATTACAATTTGGACCTTTTTGTCATGGTTTCAAACATTAGATACAGTAACAACCCAACTATGCATTAGGCCACATGATTAAATATTGTGGTGAACAATGAAAATCCACAGTGATCACAATGATTAACTACAGTATGCATTAGTAATTAAATTAAACACAGTGAAACTGATAAACAAAGAATTTTAGTATAGTAATGTATATCAATATAATAATACATCTCAAACAAATGCTGTAGGTTGACCTTGGCAATGTATCTCAAACATAGTACATAGTAATACTGTATATCTCAAACAATGATGTAGATTGACCTTGGTTCCCAGAGAAACAGATACTTTGGTGTTGAGATAAGCAATAGTTGCCTGCATTCAATACACTTAATATACAGTAGGTATAGTAAATTTGATGTTAGTATTATGTAACATAATTATAATTCCTTGATGGATGATTAGCATAGTGTAACACAAGTTATATTATGTTTATCAACAATGACGTTGCTTATTAAAACTCAGGGTGAAGTTATCCAAACTGCACTGGGTCACAATTTCTTTTTAATTGCTTTATAATGAACATACAAACATACAGCAGGGTGATAACATAAAGAAATAATTGAATTAATAAAAATAATGAATCACTGCTACTCTGCTGCCACTAAGGAAGAAAGATGACCATCCCTGAATTAGATGAACAGCAAATAAGTAAAGTGTGAATGATTGTGAAATGGTGTGTTTGAGTGAGTTGCAGAGTCTCTGCAGTTTCCACCAGTGAATATATCCATGTTATTGCAATCATGCAAGTCCTTTTATATACAGTAAGCTGATCCCATTGAAGGAACTTGGGATATCTTCCAACATTGGTAGTAATATATGTGATGGTTGATATTATCAGAAATCAGAATTTTTTGCGAAACTGTAATACCGTCCAAGATTGCTGGAAGTGCAGGTTGTTGGCCAATCTTTTAAAAAGGGGCAATACCAGACCTTGCAAATAATTGCCACGTTAAAAAAAAAAATCGAGATTGCTGGTGGTGGGGCATACAGTACCAGCCGATCTCAGACATTTTTGATTGTCGACCTTTTCACCCTGTCGATCCATTTGACCCTGTCGACCTTTTGACTGTCGATTAATAGTGGTCGACCTTTTGACTGTAGACCTAGATATTGTAGATCTAATATACTGTAACCTTTTTATATCATTGGTGTTATTTCCATTTAAATCCATTTAAAAGTATATTGAGGATTTTGTGATTTAATAAAAATATATGTGTTTAGTACGTAGATATGTTTGTCCTGGAAGCAACTAGGATTACATAGATGTTGTATAAAATATCACCAAGTCACTGCCATTACCCACATAAGATTCCAATAGAACTACATTTCCAGAGCTCGATCAAACCAAGTATAAACTTGGTTCCTGTGAAAACTTGACAAAATATAATTTTCCTGTAAATCTCACATCTTTCATGTTTTGAATCACATACTGTATGTAATGATCCATCCTAGAGTTTTTGTTATCAGCATCTATTGATGATGTTAATGTTTAACTGTGTGTGTGCTTCCAATTTTCCTAAACTGCAATGTAGATATCAATCATGGCACCCTAGAGTATCAGAATATTTTTCACGTCATCCCGAGGCCAAAGAAAATCATTTGAATTTGTCATGAACCAGCAACGCATGGCACCCCTACAAGGGTCCCGAGGCACAGTACACAGTTTGGGAACCAATACCCTAACTGATAAGTAAGCAGCGCACATGCTCATACTTTTAAAGCAGTTTAGAGTTGGTGGATGGCCAGAGCTTAGTACTTGCTTGTCTGCATGATACCAGAGATAACAGGAGCTAACCAATAAAACATGCTCCAGTCAGCATGTACCACTGCAATCACTACTGCCAGACAAGGTAATGCCATACACTTCAAGAGCCCTTCGTCCACTTACTGTGTCTTAAACCATAGGTTTGGTGGATCATATGTATCGAGGAGCATTGATATCACATAACTCTGTGGACCAAAACCAATAAATATACTAAATAATGAAGCTGACCTCTAGATAATCATTTGATTGACTTCAGAATGTACTATAACTAAATTACCAAATTACAGAAGAAAACTAATTGACAACTAATGATTTAAAAATGAAAGCTGTTTGTAGAAACTATTATTTGTAGGGGACAGGTTTCATTATTATTAATGTTGTTGTTGTTATTATTATTATTATTATTATTATTATTATTATTATTATTATTATATTATTACAGGCCAGTGGAGGGGGGGATAAAAAAAGATAGATCAGCATATTGCAGTACAGAGAACAGTACAATACAGTGATTATTTCTTATTTATTTCAAGTTATTTTTATAGCACAGACATATTCCACAGCAAATTACAAAGAACATTTGGCCATTTACATCAGTCTCTGCCCCAATGGAGCTTACAATCTATGTTCCTTATTACATTTACTTGAACATACATTCACCAATTTTAACTAGGATTATTTTTTTGGGAGCATATAGTGGAGGAAAGATGGCAGGTATTGACTGACCAGAGAGGACTGGTTGGTGTATAGAGATCGGCTTGGTGATGTAGGGAGCAGTAAAATAGGAGAGGGGTTTTACATGATGGTACATGTAGTAAAGGGGCTTCTGTAGCAGAAGATGAGTCAGTAAAGTGCTTGACTGAAAGTGGAGGCAGATGTGGAGCAGTGGTAAAAGAAGATAAATCCAGCTTTAACAAGGTACAGGTGGGAGACATTCTTCACAGGAAGAGGAGCAACAGAACATGCAATGAAACTAGAGGGAGGAAGATTCAGGGGAAATTTGAGGAAGAATTACTTCACAGAAAGAGTAGTAGATAAGTGGAATAGCCTCCCATCAGAGGTGGTAGAGGAAAATACAGTAGTACAATTTAAACATGCTTGGGATAGGCATATTAATTACAAAAAAATAAGGATCAAATATGGTTTGAGGTAAAAAGTTTAAAAAAGGGGCAGACTAGATGGGCCAAGTGGTTCTTATCTGCCGTCAAATTCTATGTTTCAGCTGCAACATTGCATACAGAATGGGGAGGAGCAAGATGGGAATACTGTAGTCCAAGTGGAACTTGGATTTGGCAAATAAAAGATCACTGCTGACTTTATGGGAGTTAATTACAGAGTTATTAGAGAGGAAGCAGCACAGATGGTTTGAATAATTTAGAGGGAAACAAATGAAAAAAGAGAGATTGGACAGTAGCAGTTGAAGCAGCAGAGTCAAGATCAGAGATGGGGGTGAGATTCTAGTAGGATAGGATGCTGCCTAGTCTAAGCATGCAAGGGGGAATTTAGGGGTGTGGATCAAGAACAGATGAGATAGAAGCAGGGGTGAGAGCATCAAAAAAGCACAAATACTGTATGGGGTAATATAAGGTTAAGGGAGTGGATGCAACAGGTTAAAAAAAGGTTCCTTACAACTTAGTAGGAAAGCCAAGCAGCAAGGTAGTCATTGAATTGGGAGGGAGCAGAGACAGGTGGATAGTAGATGACTGAGATATGGAGATGGATGGATGGATGGATAGAGTGGATTTCAAAGGAGGAAAAAAAGGAAGAAATATAGTTTAGTAAAAAAGTAATAGAGGTTGAGCATAATCAGAATGTTTACTCATTGGTAAGTGGTTGAGAGAGCTATGGTGCGTACAGTAAATAGAAAATGCAGTTAAATTGGCAGAAATATAGGCAAAGTAGTTATAACTATAAAATAAACTGAATCCATATAACAAAGGCTTCATACTGCAGGGTTTTCATACGAAAATACGATTTTTTTTTGGCGTATACGTATTTTTGCATTTACTGTGCCAAAAGTACGAATTTTTGTATTCGTATTGATGGGAAATTAGTATTTGTATTGACAAATACGAATGAATACACCATCGATATAATACGACAGAAATCACCATTCAAAAGAATGTTGATTCCTGATTTACTATTTAGTATTTTAAGAATCAGCCCCATGCCCAACCAGCCAGCAGGGTAATGTCACAGCCGGGGGACACTTATTATATAAGTTCCCGCAGCCAAAACATTCACCCTACTGACCAGTCAGCCTGGCCAGGGGCCCTGGGGGAGTGGGGACCCCCCGATAAAGGCCCCCTCCCCCCTCCAGGACTTACCTGACCAGGCTGAAGCCTGGTGATGTCCCCGGTGACCCTGGAGCGGTGGTCACCAGGCTGATTAAGTGTAAAAAAAATAGAAGATACTATTGTCTAATACTGTAGAACTATGAGTCCCAGCAAGCCTCCCCCGCATGCTAGGACTTGAAGAACCACAAGTCCCAGCATGCGGGGCATTAAAGAACCCGCTGGCACTTGTAATTCCACAGTAGTAAAATTTGTCAACTAAACACACACTGACACACAAGAAAAATAACACTTTATTTCATCCAAAGCCCATAGATACTGATACTTACCTATCTTAAACCCTTAGGTAGCCCTTGGTCTTGGTCCGGTGTCCTGGTCCGTGTCGGCGTCTGGGTCCATGTCGGAAATGGCTGCAGATTGTTGTATTCATGCCAGTTTTTTGACAATCCAAGGCTTTGTATGCCGACATGCCCACTTTCTGACACTCGACAGCTGGAACATTGAATTCCAGCTGTCAAGTTACCGCCAAGGTGCACGAAAACAGCCCGGGATTCTGACTGCCGGGACATTCCGACAGTTGAAATCCCAGACTAACTATAATATCAACCTATGTATATGAATATGGTAAATGTTATTATAAATGCAATACCAAACCAACCTACTGTATGTCTGTGACATTTAATGCAATTACCTGTACAGGAAGTTAGACTCATTAAGTTTTGGCCAAACTTTATGCAAATTTAGAAGATAGGGTCATACAGAACTGGCCTGACTACATTTGGGGGAATTTATAGACGGACCATGAAAAAAAATTCCAAATATCATCACAAATACTGTATCACTTTATCTATTAACCTTAATCTTACAATGATATCTAAGTTTATAAATTAACATGTCTACCATTGCATACACAAAATTTTGTAGCACAAATATAAAATAAAATAGAATTACATTTTTGACTACTTACAGTACATACAGTATATCGGTATAGAGCATATGTATATAATGTAAACAAAATATATGAAACTATTAACATATTAATGTTTTGTATAGAGTGCTTGTTATCAGTGATTTTATAATACATGTGTGCAAGTGAGGTATGTGTGTTATTCATAATATTATGTAACTATAGATAATTACAATTACTTAATTGTTTTTTTTATAAATAAGTTTGCAGGAATTTGACTTGCTCTTCAGTTTATGACATCTGTCTTCAAAATATATCTATAAATTATTGTACATTGCTTTTTAGTGATTGTTATTGAAGATGTTATTGAAGATCACAATTTACATACACATTAATAATTTATTTACAACACTGAAAGCTAACCTTTAACCTTTTGTACAATAGCAAAAAGCTGTAGCATTGATAAAAGTTGAGCAAAGTGTGCATGGCATTATATGAAATACACATATCTACAATGTGCTTGCATTTGTCAGCATACTCATTAAAAGGGATCTGTGAAATTCAGCTTAATTAAACAAGAGTTCACTTTAAATAAATTAATTATATTTCCCCTTTTATGTTTAACCATTAATTTTATTTCTTAGATTTTTCATTAGAATTGAACTAGCTATTCTTTCTTTGAGATCAAAAGTGTTTCAGGAAAAACTACATTTTTCAATCTTAGCATTTAGACCAGGCATGTCCAACGTTGGTCCTCCAGATGTTGTGAAACTACACATCCCAGCATGCTTTGCAATTATTTTAGCATTCTCTAATAGCAAAACTGTGGCAAAGCATGCTGGGATGTGTAGTTTCACAACATCTGGAGGGCCAACGTTGGACATGCCTGATTTAGACCTTCTAAACTGGACCCAATGTTGGTCCCCGTTGGTTCCAAGCAGCTATTTCCACTACAAACCTGCCATATCAATTTCAATGGTTACGCATTGCTGTATACAGGTGTATGCATTGTATATGAGCAGCCTTATTTTTTGTTTTATAAATATGCAATCCAGCGCAAGCACTTTAGCTTAGGAAGTGGAAAATTATGGAGACGATAGTGTGCATTCAAACAAAATGTTTCATTATTAGCACTAGGCATTGTTATACTGGGCTGGTGCCAGTATAGCAAGGAGACACACACCATGGGGTCCCCCAACCATAGTTGCAACCAAAGATATTCCAATCAGAATGAGGGTATTGCACCCACATAATGTGACTATTACTCTGAGAATTAGCAAAACCAAACTTTTCTTGGCGTATCATATTTAGAAAAAAGACTTTTAGAAAAAATATTTTTTTTCTTACAGTTTGCCTTCCAGCAATTATATGCAGGCACAGAATTTACACCCTGTCTGAATTTATATACCAGCCTACAACAACCTTATATTTTTATATGCAAGTCCTGAACCACAATTATCTATTTAAATGACAACTTAAAGCACCCTTATGTATTTCTTTGGCAACCCAGAGCCACCTTATTTATTTATTTGTCAAACTAGAGCCCTCATGTGTACCAACATATGTACTATATGCCAGAGCCCCATTTATGCATTTATATGCCATACCAGTGCCCACAATTATGTATTTGTCTGTCAACTGAGATTCCCCTTAGGTATTTATATGCCAAACTAGAGCTCTATATGTATTTCTATGCCACCCAGTGCCCGTATTTGTATTTATATACCATACAAGAGACCCATGTATGTATTTATATGGTAGTCCAAAGACTATATGTTAAGAGACAGTTGTTTGTCCCCAGGGAAGGTGATGTGGCAGACGAGGTCTGTGCCCAGGTTGCAGTGGGTCCCTGGCATCTCTTGGTTGTTGGCCGGGTATGGACATTAAGCCCGCTGCCAGGCAACAGCCCCGAACTTCCGGCTTCTTGCAGGTGGCCAGGTCGCAGACAGTGGCTGGCATCTGACAACACTTGCACCAACTGAGTGGCGGGTTTTTGTATAAATTCGGCCTACATTCAGGCTGGGTTGTGTCTAGATTCACCTGTGTTCTTTGACAAGGATGTGAGGTTTTTAAAGAGAAAGTTTTAAAAATGCCCTCACAGCCATTTTTCATTTTATCTATAATTTACGTAGGTATAGGTTATTTTATTTCATTGCAGGTTGTCACACTTTTATATTCCCCCTCCAGGTATATGTGGAACCAGGGCATGATGGTACATGTCAAAAGACAGAAGTGGTTCTAGCCTCTACCGTTCAGGCTGGCACCAGTTATAGGGTTTTGTTACCTGGTCCTGGTGTGTGTTCTCTGGTCTGGCATTCTGTGCTCCTGTGGGAATAGTCAGTCTGACTGAATTGTGTCCCTGGCTCTCGGCTAAATCTAAGTTCCCACAAACGATCACCTCTTGGTCATTTATATTGTTTGTAAAGGAGAGGATAGATACTGTTAGATACTATGAAATAGGCATTTATGCAGTAAACTGTATGCTATTTTTCACCTAAAATTAACCTGATTTTCTGCCCTTACCGCAATTAATTATTTGTTTCTAGGTTACTCGCAGGTTAACCTTAACCCAGCTAAGCTGCACCTAGGGTCTTATTACACAGTGATCTGTAAGCAGGACACATTTGCCTGTCACCTGCCGGCCTTACTGTTTAAACCATTGCAAATTGTTCCGATTGTTGTAAATTGTTACATCCAAAACTATATTTATGTTATTCACACCCAGACTTTTTCTTCTTTTTTTCTGAACCAAGTCACACACATCATGACATAGCTCTAATTCACTGTCTGTGTGACTCAGGGAGTAACAGCTGAGTTACATACCCCTGCTAACACTCCAAAGCATTTCCTTAATCCCCTGGTCCATATTGTTGGTCATTTATAATTTATATTGACACCAGTGAGACCAGTAAACATTCACTCTATTTTTAATCATTTCTTCCATCCTCCTCCACCTCGGTGGAACCAAATAACATGTGTTATATAGCACCTATCTTTTTTCGTGGTGAGCACTGTCAGACTATTACTCTCAGCCTCCATCCAATATGTTTATATGATGGAGGAAATCAGAAGGGTCTGACTGGCGCAACAACCTCATTGACCACTGTTTACTATTTATCTCAGCCATTGAGTGACCAGACCCTTCCTGCAATACCTCACCGTAAAAGGCGGTTGTATGTACCCATTTCTTGGAAAGCAGAAGGGACACGGTCCCGAAAGTCAGTCCAGAGTCTTTCCACCTATTAGAGCATACGAACATACATTACTGTGCCGCCTGATCTTGTCCAATCTCAGCAGCTAAGCAGTAATTGGCCGGATCAGTACCCACCGGATGACCGGTAGGGAATATTCGGTGCCGTATGTATTTTGGTGAATTTAAAATACCTGGCACCACAGGAGGAACCATTTCCAGCTTTACTCTATACTTTATTTGACGTCAGCACTACATGCTCTCCAATTTTCTCCACGTACAATTTATTGTCCAAGGAGATTTAAACTTATTTAAGTGTTGAACCTTGACTTTGGAGACTTTAGCAGAAATTATTTCTGCATTAATCTGTCCGGTGGGGGGTGGTCCCCTTGGTAATACATTTTCGCCCATTAATTTTGATGAATTCTTATTAATTGTATAATCAAATTTATATCACATTACACATGTAATTTTTGACGCCTTAATTTTAAGTGAAGTAGAGTAAAATTTATGCTTAATTTACTCATCTTACATCTACCACCTCTATTATATAAGTGTGCCCCAAAAACCCTCACTGTTCTGCCTTTGTCCCTCTTTGGACACACCCCCTTCTCTTTATCATTTATATTGTTACCACCTTGGGCATTTTTGCAATCCTAGCAATTTATTACCTTAATTTACCAGCCTGTGTATTGATGCCTTTGTCTAAATAACTTATTCCATACCATATTTTGCATTGTTGCACTATTGGCATGTATTATTTTTATTTACCACCCTGTGTATTGTTTAATTACATATTGTGTACCGTCTTGTGCATTGTTGCACTAATTGAACACCTTCACGCTGTGGAGAAGTGATAAGCATTATTGTGGGTTATCCTTCCCTCCAGTGTGCCATGTTTTACCTTACACAGTCTCCAATAGCAGCCTTGTTTTCGTGGAAAGACCCCCCCCCCCTGTCTATATAGAAGTTTAGTCACCCTGCCGGCTGACTAATTTAGACGCGTACCCCGTCTATATAGCAGTTTGCCGTAGTCACCCTGCCGGCTGACTACTTTAGATGCGTACCCCATCTATATAGAAGTTTAGTCACCCTGCCGGCTGACTAATTTAGATGCGTACCCGTCTATATCGCAGTTTGCCGTAGTCACCCTGCCTGCTGACTAATTTAGATGTGTACCCTGTCTTTATAGCAGTTTTCCATATGTCTGGCCCTAGTCTACCTAATCACTTTTGTTTAAGTTCTGTACTCATGCCTCTTTATTTTGGTATGCCCTTAACCCAGCCCATTATGATAATTTTGTTAATATATGACGTGTCAATAGCCCAAATTGAGAGAGTGTGTATGGTGGTACAATCTTTTTCTTGCAACTGTTTGGACGGGAGTAGATCGGACGTCACAAGTAAAATTCTACAGGTGTGTACATCGACTGGTGTTTGTGGACGGTCGGTCGCGTGTATGGTCGATCAAATGCTCGCAAGAAAACACGGATTGTACAGATGTGTACCCAGCTTAACACTCTGAAAGCTTAAGATGTAATACAATTCGTCTTCATTCACTAAAAATGCTTCCCGAGTGCCATCCTTTGCTGGTTTGAGTATATATATATATATATATATATATATATATATATATATATATATATATATATATATATACACATACACATACACACAGTAGATTTTCGGGGGCTGCTTGTTGATCTACATATCAGTGCGGCGCAAAAATGTCCCACCAATTTCAACATTGTTTTTGAGCAACTTTTCTGATTGGAGAATATTTTGCCAGGAGTTATGTCCCTTGTTTAATAAAAGGAAATGTTACATTTTCACAAATGTGAAACTGTACAACTGCTGAGTGATAATGAGACATATAGATCATACTGTACTTTTTTATAAATGATACACCTTTTAGATTTTAGATTTTGCTATATGAACTGGTATGATATTCCAAAAATCCATTAATCCCTGGAGATCTTATCAAATATTTTCATTCTATATGATGACCAAATTTATCTACAGGTAAGACAATGTGCGATACAGTCTAGTGTTGCCCCATCATTATAGAATATATTTATGATTTTTTTTAACATCATTATTTCTAATAACAGCATTTCATAGCCGTTATATGGATGATCTCTTGGTATTTTGGCAAGGGAGCAACAAAGCCCTAATAGAAGTGATTGATGTGCCTAATGGGAAAATACATTCTATTATATTGATATATACTATCTGTTATACATCTATCAATTATCTACTCATAATGAATTTGATACGGATTAACTGGGGATAGGACAATCGTCTAAAATCATCTTTAAAATGTCAAAATCAGGATAAAATATACTTGTAATTACCCACCTCTATGTATATGACTTATTTTACACCACTATCTCTCTGGGTTAAAGTACAGTATGTGGCCCACAGGTAGATAGATTGTCTAGTGATCACCTGTAATTACAGTACTATACAATATCATTTGCTCTATGGCAATATACTTTTTCTGTATTTGTCTGGGAGGGAACTCTGTGCCCTATCACACTTATAAATAAAAGGTAGGGGTACCCACATACAGGGCCGGTGCAAGGTTTCTTGGCACCCTAGGCAAAACTTTTGCTTAACGCCCCCCCCCCCACACACACACACACACACAATTTCCCAGTTAGTCAGGTGAAAGTGTTGTCTCATACATTTTCCTACCCCGTTTGAGTGACACAGAAGGATGTTGTGGGTGCGGGAGTTATTAGTAGGGACTGTGTGGGAAAGTTGTAGTAACACATGGCAGCAGGGGGAGGTGGTGGGGTGATAGTAGTAGCAACTGGGTAGGGGTAGTTATATTGGCACATGGCATCTGTGGGAGATGGTGGGTGAGGGTGGTAGTAGTAAAGACATTGTGGCACATGGCACTTGGCAGGGGTGAGGGAGGTAGTAAGGACTGTAGTGGCACATGGTAGCTGGTTGAGGATAGTAGTAGGGACTGGGTGGAGGGTAGTTATAGTGGCACAGGGTATCTGGGAGAGCTGGTGAGGTAAGGGTGGGAGTAGTAGGGACTGGGTGGGGGTAGTTATAGTGGCACATGGTAGCTGGGGGAGCTGGTGAGGGTAGTAGTAGGGACTGGGTGGGGGTAGTTATAGTGGCACATGGTAGCTGGGGGAGCTGGTGAGGTAAGGGTGAGAGTAGTAGGGACTGGGTGGAGGGTAGTTATAGTGGCACAGGGTATCTGGGGTAGCTGGTGAGGGTAGTAGTAAGGACTGGGTGGGGGTAGTTATAGTGGCACATGGTAGCTGGGGGAGCTGGTGAGGGTAGTAGTAGGGACTGGGTGGGGGTAGTTATAGTGGTACAGGGTAGCTGGTGAGGTAAGGGTGGGAGTAGAAGGGACTGGGTGGGGGGTAGTTATAGTGGAGCATGGTAGCTGGGGGAGCTGGTGAGGTAAGGGTGAGAGTAGTAGGGACTGGGTGGAGTGTAGTTATAGTGGCACAGGGTATCTGGGGGAGCTGGTGAGGTAAGGGTGAGAGTAGTAGGGACTGGGTGGGGGTAGTTATAGTGGCACATGGTAGCTGGGGGAGCTGGTGAGGGTAGTATTAAGGACTGGGTGGGGGTAGTTATAGTGGTACAGGGTAGCTGGGGGAGCTGGTGAGGTAAGGGTGGGAGTAGTAGGGATTGGGTGGGGGTAGTTATAGTGGCACATGGTAGCTGGGGGAGCTGGTGAGGTAAGGGTGGGAGTAGTAGAAGGTACTGGATAGGAGTAGTAGTGGGGACACAGATCATCTGGATTTAGCATAGGCACACTCACACAGGATGATAGAGGAACCCACCTAAATCCACAACTCCCCATACAGCTGAGCACATTCATAATTCTTATTTTGCTGTCTTGCTACTAGTACTGGGCACTGGGCAGCTCTTCTGCTTTCTCCCAGTCCGAGATGTCTCACGAACTCTGGGAGTAAGGGGAAGTCTGCAAACTACATGCCACTATTCAAGTGTATTCAACACTATTTGAATACACTTGGAAAGGGATATATAGTTTACATACCTTCCCTGGCTCCCAGCGTGAGATCTGAATGTAACCTGTCTGACCGACTGCAGCATGAGGGGGAGGGAGACACGCTGATGACTCCTGTCCTGTTCCTGCCTGCCTAATACTGGGGCATGCTGAACATACAGTATGTATTTCTATAGTGAATAATAGGAGGATCAGCATACAGGACCTTGTCCCCGCGCTGCTGCTGCTGCTGCCCAGCCCACCACACCACAAGAAAAACAAATAGCATTTTTCCGATGACCAGGATGTAGTGGGGGGTTACTTACTGCTCCCTGCTGCTACCATCTCTTATGGTTACTGTTCCCCAGCCGCCTTGTGTGGTCCTGCCGCTGAGAGACTTCTGCTGGCAAGGACTCAGGTACCGCTCCATGTAGCTGCCGTCAGCTGTATAGTGCTGCTCCAGGTGAGGCATGGGCTTCTTGCCGCCCCACAGAAAACCCGCAAAAATTTATAAAACTATAAAACCAGTGGTCAAGGGACCGGCTGCTGTTTTGGTGGTACACCAATTAAATGTTGGACTGAACAAGGGGCGCCCTCTAGCAGCCAGCGCCCTAGGCAGCTGCCTAATCCTGCCTAGTGGTAGCTCTGGCCCTGCCCACATATTAACAATGGGATATTAAAATAAAATCTAAGATATTAATGCTGGAATCTGACAAGTGCTAACATTGGGAAAATGGCTTCAACAGCAGAGTAAAAATAATCCTCAGCAACAGAGAGGTTAAAGTCATGCAAGGAATACATTTTATGTGAATTGTGAGGAAAATGTAAAAGCCACGTGTATTACAGTTTATACAGGATTAGCATGTGAAGATAGCATGTGCTGAAAAAGATAATTAATATGCATTTGTTTCCTAATTCCACTATACAGTATCTTTGAAAAGCTCTGTCCTTGGTGTAATATTCCTTATTACTTCGTAATACTTTCCCACTGCCTTCACAAATTTGATATTGTTTATACAGGTTGAGTATCCCGTATCCAAAATGCTCGGGACCAGGAGAATTTTGGATAACGGATTATTCCGTATTTCGGAATATTTTAATATTTCAATGATGTTTTTTGAAGTATCTTGCATTTATGCTGTATAAACACATAAAATACACACATATATATTTTATTACCACATAAAATACACACAAATATATTTTATTTGTTCAAAAAACAAGGTTTCAAAACATGAAACAAAATTTGTGTACTATCTCAGATACTGAATTTGAATGGCAAGCAATCATTTTCTTGTATATATATAGTGCCAGTTACATGTCATGTCCTCAGTAGGGCTGTTACATATGTCCCCAGTGAGTTTTTATAAAAAAAAAAAAAAATTCTTCACTTTCTGGAATGTCTGGTTTTCGGAATAATTCGGATAATGGATATTCGGATACGGGATACTCGACCTGTATTTGTAAGGGGATGATAATGTTAGAGATAGGGCACAGTGCTGTTTCTAAGTGTAGCTGCCAATATCACTGGATTAATAGAAATGGCTGCAGTTCCTATATACAGTATATAGAGCTCTGGATCTGCAAACAATAATTAGCAATAATAAGCCTCCTTCCAGGCATTGTTGATGATTGTGGAACTAATTATTGCTCATAGTTCTTTATACATGGTAATACTAAATACAAGGCACCTTGCACATGATTAATAACGGCTTAATGTAAATAAATACTAGTATTTTATATGTATTAGTGAAAGCACTCATACAACTTTGGTTATTCATGAATTGTCAGCCTTATTTAACCTAGAACTGACCCTGCAAGATATGTGTGCATTAGCATAATGAACTTCTTATATGACTGCAGGACACATTATTAATATTTAGTGTGATAATGTATATCACTAAGCCCAGGATTCTTAGGTCCCAACCTATTCTTATCCTTTCCCATTACAAATACAATTTGTTTTATGTACCAGTGAATACCATATCTAATTTGTACAGGACCTAACTAGGTGTTAGTACCTAAAATTACGTACTTAGACTATTAGAACCTAAAAGACCTAATTCTGTTATTTAAGTGTAAACTATATACATTTACTGTGGAAATGTGTGCAATGAGTGGTTTTCATATGTAATTCATATATACAGATGTGTTCTGTTACAGATTTGCTATATAGCACAAGCAGCAAGACATACGCACGCACAATTCATTCACTTCTATAGGAAAGCCATGGCTGCATCCTCAGGTGGCATACAGTAGTGCACCCACAATGGCAGGTATTCAATGCGGCCGGCGAGGGGGTTAAACAGCGAGGATAGCAGAAAACAAGCAATCCTCGCTGTTTAACCCTGCGTCGGCCGCTCGCTCTATTCAATGTTCTGGGGAAATCCTCGCCGTTACAGGACGGTGAGGATTCCCCCAAACAGCGAGACCCGCGGCTAGTGCAGAAAACTCGCTGTATTTAGCCGCGAGTCTTGCTGCTTCTGGATCAGCATACACCAATTCCCCCTCGCTCAAAAAAAATGGAGCGAAGGGGAATTGGCATATGAGGGGGGTACGTTGAATACTGACAGGGTGAGTGGTGACAGCGAGCAGGAAGCCCTGCTCACTGTCGCTGCTCGCCCACAGCATTGAATACCTGCCAATGTGTGCACATCACAGCAGCAAACACTTCAAGGTAGTAGCAGGACACATCTGTAGGGGCATCACAAGGGGTTGCGGGCTGCATTCGAGTGTTGTGACGGGTTACCCAAAATAACTGACTCCTGCTCAGTGACAGGAGCCGGGGGCTGTACAATGGGCCTACATCAGACATGATAAAAGGACAAATTTGTTCTCAAATAGGCAAAACAATGCGCATAGCAGGTGGGGCAGATGTAACATGTGCAGAGAAAGTTAGATTTGGGTGTGTTCAAACTGAAAACTAAATTGCAGTGTAAAAATAAAGCAGCCAGTATTTGCGCTGCACAGAAACAATCTAACTCACCCAAATATAACTCTCTGTGCACAAGTTACATCTGCCTCATCTGCAGTGCACATGGTATTGCTCATTTTGCGGAAAAAAAATGTTCTTTGATCAGGTCTGAGTTAGGTCCAATAAAATTTTGTGCAGCACCTGGGTCCTGTCACAGTGTAAAATATGGCAGTGCAGACATACAGTCTCCGGGGGCAGCCAGCATCTCCCAGACCACCTGGAGTTACAGAAATGGGAGGTCAGTACACTTAGCCATGCACCTCCTTTGTAGCCACATCCCGTCCCATGAAGCTACAATAACGTTTTAGTGTCAGTCACACCTGGTGTGGAAGGGGAAAGTGACACCAGCACATCTGTAATAAAGGAGCAATGTTTCAAACATAATGATATATTGCATGGTTTTGTGTTATTTTGATGCAATGCATAAATTCCTAAACTGAAATTTTTAAAACCTACAAAATTCTAAACCATGGATTGAAAAAAACTAAATTTGTTTTTTAAACCCTAAAAATCCTGAGCTTATATATTACTGTTAATTAATTAATCAATGTTGACAGTCAAAAGGTTGACATGAGTTTTTCACAGTATTTTATTTGTCCTGAATTTCAACATAGTCAACATGAACACCATCAAAGTGTACCGTGTCCCCTTGCATGGCTTACTGCACTTGCCATGCTTTGGCCCAATGCCTCGCTATGGTTGGTAAACTATTCTGTTTTCCCTCCATGTCCTAATGGATGGTAGGGCATGATAGGGCATATGTCAGCTCAAAAATAAAACCCATAGGAACCCATGAAAACTCATGTCGACCATTTGACTGTCAACCTTGCCATAGTCAATCTAATGCTTCTGTTGACCTTCCAACCGTGGGAACCTTAGCTATGTTGACCTATTTCAGGGGCTGACCTATGACCTGTCAACCGTCAGTGGTCAACCCAATGCATGTTGACCTAAATAAGGACCACCTAATTACCGTATCCCAGATAAACACCTAAGTTGCACTATATACATTTAAGTAAAATGAATTGATCAATTACAAAATTCAATAATATATATATATAATATATATATTTATATATATAGAAGCATATCTCCAGATAAATGAAAAGCGAATTTTCCAAATAAAAGAAGACAGGAGGCGGCACTCTCAAAAAGGGATCAACTGTATTCAATCCATAAAAAGTGAAAAAGAAGAAGTCAGCATGTTGGTGTCGACAAGTTTCGGAGCATTGCGCCCCTTCCTCAGGACAACTGACTCGGTAACAAGTCAAACGTGTAGTGCAGAACTAACAGGAATACATTTTCAAACACATTTATAAAGGAAAGCAGACTTACATGACACGCTGTGTTAGCTGGGTGCAGGGGTGCAACTATGGCGGTACGGGGTGGTACGGCGTACCATTAAAACAAATGGTGCCGGTACCCCGTACCGCCATAACAAATAGGCCGAAATATTTACTGCGCATGTGCGCATATGTAAGTGGCGGGGGGCGTGGCCACTTACATATGCGCGCTAGCGCCGCTCCCCCCCGCCGGGTCTTCCCTGCTCTCGTCTCCTCCGCTGTGTACGCGGGGGAGACGTGCTGCTGCTGCTGCTGCTGCTCTCATGATTTCGTTACAGCTCCTGCTGCTGGACCGCGCGCGGCTATTGGTTAGCGCGCGGTCCAGCAGCAGGAGCTGTAACTATCAGGAGCAGCAGCAGCAGCAGCAGCAGCAGCAGCACGTCTCCCCCGCGTACACAGCGGGGGAGACGAGAGCGTGCGGGCGGGCAGGCACAGGGGGCTGTGTATGTGCCTGCCTGCCTGCCGGGGGGGGGGTTCTATCCCCCTGGGCAACGAGCAAAGTGGCACAGATATATCCCCCTGGGCAACGAGCAAAGTGGCACAGATCTATCCCCCTGGGCAACGAGCAAAGTGGCACAGATCTATCCCCCTGGGCAACGAGCAAAGTGGCACAGATCTATCCCCTGGGCAACGAGCAAAGTGGCACAGATCTATCACCTGGGCAACGAGCAAAGTGGCACAGATCTATCCCCCTGGGCAACGAGCAAAGTGGCACAGATATATCCCCCTTGGCAACGAGCAAAGTGGCACAGATATATCCCCCTGGGCAACGAGCAAAGTGGCACAGATCTATCCCCCTGGGCAACGAGAAAAGTGGCACAGATATATCCCCCTGGGCAATGAGCACAGTGGCACAGATCTATCCCCCTGAGCAACGAGCAAATTCAGTCCACCTTGGCATCGGCATGAAGCCCCTGGCATTGAGCATGTAGGTAAGTGGCACTTATGTGTCAAATGTGTATGGTGTGTTATACAGTATGTGTTGGGCATTGCGTAGTGTTATATAGTATGACATGGGCATTGCGTAGTGTTATATAGCATGTGATGGGCATTACACTGTGTTATATAGTATGACATGGGCATTGCGTAGTGTTATATAGTATGACATGGGTATTACAGTGTGTTATATAGTATGTAATGTGCATTATGGTGTGTTATATAGTATGTAATGGGTATTACGCTGTGTTATATAGTATGTAATGGGCATTACGGTGTGTTATATAGTATGTGATGGGCATTACAGTGTGTTATATAGTATGACATGGACATCGCGGAGTGTTATATAGTATGTAATGGGCATTACGGTGTTATATAGTATGTAATGGGCATTACAGTGTTATATAGTATGTAATGGGCATTATAGTGTGTTATATAGTATGTAACGGGCATTATAGTGTGTTATATAGTATGTAATGGGCATTACAGTGTTATATAGTATGTCATGGGTATTGCGGTGTTATATAGTATGACATGGGCATTGCAGTGTTATATAGTATGTCATGGGCATTGCGGTGTTATATAGTATGTCATGGGTATTGCGGTGTTATATAGTATGACATGGGCATTGCAGTGTTATATAGTATGTCATGGGCATTGCGGTGTTATATAGTATGTCATGGGCATTGCGGTGTTATATAGTATGTAATGGACATTATGGTGTGTTATACAGTATGTCATGGACATAGCAGAGTGTTATATAGTATGTCATGGGCATCGCGGAGTGTTATATAGTATGTCATGGGCATTGTGGTGTTATATAGTATGTCAGCGGGCGTACAGACTCTGTGGGGGGGGGGCGGTGGCATGTAACCACCCCCCCTTGTGTCATATGACCACGCCCATGGCCACTCCCCTGACCACGCCCATTTTTCGCTGCGCGCCGAAGGCGCGCAGCACAGTACCACTAAGTCGTTTTTTCTACTCGCACCACTGGCTGGGTGGCGGGTCTGACCTCCGGCGGCTTGTTCATGTGACGAGTGACGTCAGGCTGTACCAAGTGCCAGTCCTCTGTCTACATGTATTTATATATATTTGGAATGACATAGATGATATTTTAATGATTTGAAATGGCACGGAGGAGGATTTTAAAGATTTTATGGAAATGATTGAAGTGAATGAATACAATTTGTCATTCACGTACCAGACCAGCAGAGAGGAATTGGAGTACCTGGATCTGGTACTGATGAAAAAAGAGAATAAAATTACTACTAAGAATTTTATAAAGAAAGTAGATGCTAACTCTTATGTACATTTTAAAAGCAGTCATAAAAAACAATGGAAGACCAACACTCCATTATCTCAGTTCACTAGGATCAAAAGGAACTGCACGGACACAGTAGATTGTGACAAACAACTAGAAGTATACACTGATAGGTTCCGTGAGAGAGGATATCCAGAAGAGATAATGAGTCAAGCTCTGGAAAGAACTAAAGCGATAAATCGGGAGGACCTGCTACAGTACAAACCGAAAGTTAGGAATAGAGATGGGCTGTATTTCATAACCACCTTTAGTTCACAGGCCGAAGTTATAAGGGAAGTACTCAATAAACATTGGAGTGTGCTACAGCTAGATCCCATTTTAAACAAAATATTACCAGCACAACCGGACATAGTTTTTAAAAAAGCCTATAATTTTAAAGATAAGTTGGCACCCAGCATGCTTCCAAAGAGGAAACCAAAGAAATTGAATTCCTGGGACCAAGTTAAAGGTTTTTTTAAATGCACTAAATGCAATATTTGCAAGTTTGCACATCCGGACCAAAAAAGTTTTTCGAGTTCAGATAGATCCAGGACTTTTAACTTAAAAAGCCTTGTAAATTGCAACACGTGCTGGGTAGTATACATGTTAGAGTGCAAGTGTGGATTGAATTACGTGGGCAAGACAAAAAGACAACTGAAACTGCGTATACAAGAACATGTAAGAGGCATTAGGAATAAAGTGGAAACCCACACAATCCCAAGACATTTCAAAAAATACCATAACAGGAATGTGGAGGATCTTACATTTAAAGTACTGGAACATGTAGTACTGGGCCCTAGAGGGGGTGACAGGGAAAACCTGTTGTCCAGAAGGGAAATGTTCTGGATACATGCACTCAACACTTTAACACCCAATGGGCTAAATGATAATTATGAAATCACACCTTTTTTTATGAGTTAGCATATTGATGGACATTCTTTTAAACCATTTTTTTTAATACTTTTTTTTTTTCACATTAAATTTTTATTGCAAGAAATTTCGTCTGAAAGACATTTTGTGTGTGTGTGTGTGGGGGGGGGGGGTACAGAAAGGAAAAAGGGAAGGAAGGGAACATGTACAAAAGAGAGATACAGAGAGCATTTGCATCGAATTGCTTATCTAATGACAGTCATATTTGAACGGATATATATCTCTGATCTAGAAGAACGAGGGTATACCAGTATTTAAATCAGTTAGTGTATCATCTGACTCTAGAGGTAAATAGGGTAAAATTATAGGTACTTGTTTCCTAGCACGGCCACAATCTTCTTGGTCGTGTGCCTTAACTTTAAGGCACACGATGCCCACGATGGACCCGATTTTCTTTCAAATCAGGTCCATTTTACCGGCAAATGGAAAATCGGGTCCATCGCGTCGGTCGTGTGCCTTTAATAAGGCACACGACGCGACCGACGCGATGGACCCGATTCTCCATAGGCTTCAATGTTAAAAATATTTTAACATTGAAGCCTATGGAGAAATCGCGTCCATCGGGTCCATCGCGTCGGTCGCGTCGTGTGCCTTAACATGGCACACGACGCGACCGACGCGATGGACCCGATTTCTCCATAGGCTTCAATGTTAAAATAATTTTAACATTGAAATCGCGTCGGTCGCGTCGGTCTTGTGCCATTATAATGGCACAAGATAAGATGGACTTGATTAAGTCCATCTTAACATAGTAATCAATGGGAAATGGGCCAATATGGGCCATTTCTCATTGTATATGGCCCCGTCATGCCCCCCCATTGTAAACGCCACCCCACTATTGACGCCAACCCGAAGCGTGGCGAGCGTAGCGAGCCCGCGAGGGGTGGCGGTGCGCGTCCTCCGACCTTTTCATACCCCTACTATCCACGTCGGCGTGGAGTTGAGAATAGAATAGTGTGGCGAGCGCAGCGAGCCACCGAGCCCGAAGCGTGGCGAGCGCAGCGAGCCCCGCGAGGGGACGTGGATACCTTCACAGGTATCCGCGTCCCCTCGCGGCCTTCACAGGTATCCGCGTCCCCTCGCGGGGCTCGCTGCGCTCGCCACGCTTCGGGCTCGGTGGCTCGCTGCGCTCGCCACACTATTCTATTCTCAACTCCACGCCGACGTGGATAGTAGGGGTATGAAAAGGTCGGAGGACGCGCACCGCCGCCCCTCGCGGGCTCGCTGCGCTCGCCACGCTTCGGGTTAGCGTCAATCGTGGGGTGGCGTTACCAATGAGGGGCCATTTCAACCATCAGGGGTGCTGAAATTGGGGTCTGGGGGCTGTTTTACATTGAATCCTATGTAAAATCGGGTCCCAGGGACCATTTTACATTGGATCCAATGTAAAAATCGGATCGCAACGGTCGCATCGGTCGCATCGCATGCGACCAATTCGCATGCGATGCGACCGACGCGATTTTTCCGACACGACCATCCCGATGCTAATCGGTGTGGCCGTGCTAGGAAATAAGTACCAAATTATACAGTATAGATCTAAGGCTAAGAGCCAACAGAGGAAGAGGTTAGAGTAGAGGCCTCAGAAGAATCGCTTAACAGATTTGTGGTGCCCACCTTATCACAGTAGAGGGACCATCCAAACCATTTCATCAGGATTGAGTTTGGGGCAGAGGAGTAATTCGCTCTGGTGGTTTCAAAGGTATAGTGTTTGTGGATTTTTTTACGAATGGAATCTACTGTCGGGATGATCTCTGATTTCCACTGTTTGGCGATCATAGCTTTGGTGGCTATGAGCACATGTCCAACTAAATATCTGTCCGCAGCAGAGAAATAGGGTGGAAAAATGTGAAGCAGTGCAAGTGCTGGGTCTGGGGCAATGGGGCGGGTGAGTATAGCGCCTATCAGGAGGAATACCTCCGCCCAGAGAGGCCGCAAAGCCGGGCACTCCCAGAAGACATGGATAAGGTCTCCAACCAGCCCACAT
The DNA here is from genome assembly GCF_055691185.1 of Crinia signifera. NCBI lineage: Eukaryota > Metazoa > Chordata > Amphibia > Anura > Myobatrachidae > Crinia > Crinia signifera. The sequence continues at coordinate 135,894,600 of NC_139219.1, forward strand.
CCCCTCCAGCAGAGGTTCGTGGTGGATGGCCAGATTCTATGCAACCTCTCCGGGGTGAAGTAGGCTCTGTGGATAAGTTTAAAGAACATTTCAGAGTGGTGTAAGCAACGTGAGATCTTAAAACACGATTTGAAGATACCGTCCCAATCCTCTTCAGAGAAGGACATTTTTAGGTCTCTTTCCCACTGTGTTTGTGAAGGTAGTTTATGCCCATCCGAGGCTGGGGTGAGCTGGGTGTACCATTTAGAGATTCCTCCCTTGTGGGAAGGGGTGCTTGCTAAATTTTTAAAATATGTAGGTATGAAGGGGGAATGGCTTGACGTTGGTAAGTGTGCTTGGAGCCAGCTTCTTAATTGTAAATATATAAAGAAGTCCTGCTTTGGAATATTATAATTATTCTGTATATCCGTGAACGACCTGAGGTGTCCTTCTAAGTAGAGATCGCCCACTGAGGACACGCCCTGGTCCATCCATCTATTCAGCTGAGGTATAGGGATTAGAGACTTAAGGGTTTTAAGTGACAAAGGGGGGGCTGGTAGGGTTGCCCTATCTGTAGTTCCTACTACTTTATGCCAGGCGTCAAGTGTTACTTGGATAGATTTACACTGTGCAGCGAGTTTGCGCGCTATCGTAGGGGGTAGCCACAGCAAGTCTACCAATGGGATGGGGTGGGAGTAGGAGCTTTCCAGGACTACCCAGGGTTTTTGATAAAGAGGTGACATCCAGTCCCTAATTTGGTTTAGGATACAGGAAGCAAGGTAGCGCTCTAAATCAGGAAATGCCACACCTCCACCTGTTTTGGGTTTTATTAGGGTTTTCTTTGCTACCTTCGGTCTAGCCCCCTTCCAGACATATTTAGATATAAGTTGGTTAAATCTTTGAAGAACGGCCTTAGAGGGAAGTCTTGGGATAGACCTGAAGAGGTACATTAATTTTGGAAGGAGAACCATTTTGGCAGCCGCAATTCGCCCCAGCCACGAAACATCGTGCAGCTTTCAATCTCTAGTTAAATCAGAGAAAACCTTTAGTAAGGGGTTGTAATTACAATCAATGATATGTTTTCCGGGGGCCAATTGAATTCCTAAGTATTTTAAAGAGCAGGGCTGCCAAGAATAATTGTAGCTTTCTTTCAACTGTATGACTAGCTCTTGCGGGAGGCCTAACGGTAGAGCCTCCGTCTTACTGGTATTGAGTTTATAGTATGAAACTTCGGAATATTCTCGCAATACCTTATGTAGGGCAGGAAGGGAGTTTATGGGATCTAGGATACATAATAGAACATCGTCGGCGAATAGACTGATCTTATGGGAAAGATTACCGATTGTCGGGCCTAGAATGGAGTCCTCGCTTCTAATGCGTTCAGCCAGTGGCTCAATTGCGAGAGCAAATATTAAGGGGGATAGGGGACACCCTTGGCGAGTGCCATTGGTGATTTGGAAGCTTTGTGATGTACAGCCATTGGTGAATACCCTAGCGGAGAGTTGAGAATAAAGGGCCAAAATAGAATCTAATATACGTCCCTGGAAGCCAAACCTTTCCAGGGCTGATTGCATAAAGCCCCAGTGGAGCCTATCAAATGCCTTCTCGGCATCCAACGATAGGACCAATAGGGGGATCTTTTCTGCCGAGCAATGTTCAATAACATCTATAACCCTGCGTGTGTTGTCTGGGGCCTGCCTATTTAAGACAAATCCCACCTGGTCATTTTTGATGAGGGAAGGGAGGAGAGGGCTTATTCGATTTGCAACAAGTTTAGCGTAGAGCTTCAGGTCTGAATTGAAAAGCGCAATGGGTCTATAATTTTGGACCGAGGTAGGAGGTTTACCCGGTTTGGGTATAGTGACTATGCGGGATTCAAGCATTTCTGAGGGGAAACGCTTAGTTTCGGAGGCTTCATTGAAAATTTTGACAAGTATAGGGGATAGTTGGGATTTAAATGTTTTATAAAAATTTGATGGGAAGCCATCTGGTCCCGGGGCCTTGTCAATCGGGAGGGAGCCAATGGCGCACTGTACCTCTCCCGAAGTCCAGGGGGCATTAAGGGATAATCGGGCCTCCGGGGACAAGGCAGGTAGGGAGATTTTGTCAAAAAAATTCTCCATTCCCACCGCGTCAGGCTGGGGGGTGGTGGGATCCCCCCGTAGATTGTAGAGTTTAGAATAGTATGTCGAGAACACATTAGCTATCTCGTTAGGATCATATACTTTCGCTCCATGTTCTGAGTATATCAGGTGGATCTTTTCTTTGGCTCTCTTGCCCCTCAACTTCCTAGCTAACATCCTTCCCGCCCTGTCGCCAAGGAGGTAGTATTTTTGGTTCAACCTAGCAATATTGCGGTGTACCGTGGCTAGATAGTGACCGTTAACCCTGTCTCTGGTTTCGTTTAGCCGCTTAAAGAGGGATTTGTCATTCGGGTCGGCCTTATGGGCCGACTCCAAGGAAGCAAGGGTGATTTCATCTTGTTCTAAGGATTTCCTATATTCTTTTTTAAGCTTTGCCGCTATCTGGATCGCAGATCCTCTTACCACCGCCTTGAGAGCACACCAGTGGGTAAATGTGGAGGTGTCCCCTGGGGAGTTTTCTGAGAGATAATGCTCTACGGCTTCCTGAATTACTTTGTGAGACTCTGGCTGGGTAAGGCTTTTGGAGCCTAGCCTCCAAGGACCCGGGGTGATATTCCTATTGGCTATGTCCCACTTTAGAAACAGCGGAGAATGATCCGACCACGATCTAGGGAGTATTTTGACCTGGGGGAAAGAGTTAATAGACCACTTATCCGAGAGAGCTAATTCTATTCTCGAATATGTACTGTGTGGGTGTGAAAAGAAGGTGTAGTCCTTCACCGTCGGATTTTTAACCTGCCATAAGTCATATAGGTTGTATTCTAAGAGTAGCTGCTTGATACTCTTCGAAGGGGGGGGAGGGCATGTCTACGGGGCAAGGACTGGTTCCGTGAGCTATCTATTGATGGGTCTGGTACTAGATTAAAGTCTCCTAGTAGTAGTATGGCTCCTTTAGCTAATTGTTGGATCTTGGTGAAGAGTTTCCTGCAGAATGCAATTTGCTTAGTGTTGGGGGCATAACAAGATGCTATAGTCACTTCCCTATTGTCTAAGAGGCCCGTTAAAATCAAAAATCTGCCTTCAGGGTCAGAGAATTGGGAAGTGAGGGAGAAGGGGCATTGTTGGGAGATCAAAATCGCAACTCCTGCCTTCTTAGCTGGGCCATTGGCTGTATAACAGTGAGGGAAGTGTCTATCATGGAACCTCGGAGGGACGGAGGCCATAAAATGCGTTTCTTGTACAGCCACAACGTTGGCCTTCTGTTTGTGGAAGTAATCTAGTGCTAGTCTCCTCTTATTTGGCGAATTGAGGCCCTTGGCATTAATAGAGAGACAGTTAACCATAGACTAAATGTGGGTACATAATATACGATACCATAGTCAGATATAAAGGCGAGAATAGCTGGTATGTGGTAAGAGTGACAGGGGAGCGAGGTAGCGGGGGGGGGGAAAGAAAGGGGTTGGGTGGGACAGAAACCCCCTGCAGGGGGGATGGTAGGATGCCAAACCATGGCAACTCGGAACTTCGATGAGGGGGTAGTGGATGAGCTGGCGGGGAACCACCACACCTGGACATTTAAACAGAGTCCAGAGGATGGATAGAAAAGAAGGGAGAGAGGACATGGAAAATAAGAAAAACAACAATAACCTGTCTGATATAAAGACACTTTCAGCATTGAAGAAATATGGTAAATAAAGAGTCTCTGGGCCACCCAGACATCAGCACTAAATACTGCAAGGTATCGACAGTGCGTATGTCTGGCGGCAGTATCTTGTCCTACAGGGAGGCCTAATCAACATTTTAAGAAAATAGTCTAATTAAACTAACTTTACTAGATAAATACAAATTCTATATCTAGCGGTAACACGCCCTAGAGGGCCTTAGGGAAAAATATAACACAAGGTACCGCTTCTAGTGGTCCATGTCCGGGGCAGACCAGTCCAGCTGAAGTCCACTCCCAGACGGAGGGCCTGGCGATGATCTAGCGGGGTTCAAGGTTGATAGGAAATGCTTCCCTTCTTCAATGGTTGAGAGGACTACTGTCGAGCCGCCTCTATTTATCAGCAGTTTTGTAGGGTAGCCCCATCTGTAGAGGATGTTTTCCTTCCTGAGCGCAGCAGTGATGGGATAAAAGGAACGTCTTTTGGCCAGCGTTTCTCGGGAGAGATCCCCGAAGATTTGTAGGGGACCTTGGGCTTTGGCCGATTCCTCCGAAGGTCTTGCTGCTTTGAGAATTGCTTCTTTAATGTGAAAGAAGTGGATCCTCATGAGGACGTCGGGAGGGGCTTCAGACGGGGCACCCTTGTTTTTGGGCAGTCTATGGATCCGATCAATCAGTAGATCTGAGGATGAGGTATTAGGAAGGAGTTTCCGGAAAATATCCATAGCGAAATCGCTCAGACTGCTGTTGGAAATTGTTTCCGGGACCCCTCGGAGTTTAATATTGTTTCGGTGAGACCTGTCCTCCAGATCTGAGAGCTTGTCTCGCAGGGAAGCGACCTCGGCCTGCAATGCTTCGTGAGACGAGATCAGAACATTGTGCGAAGAGGCGAACTCCCCCATTTTGGATTCCATATGATCTGTACGGTCCCCCAAGTCGTCAATCGATTTCTGGCATTCTTGTAAGGTGATCTTAAATTCCTCCGCCACGTCTTTTTTAAATTGAGATAAAAGAAGCTTCATGGTGCCTACTGTTAGGGCTTGGTTGTCATCCAAAGCCTTTGCGTTTGAAGGAGGAAGATCCATCGATGACGAGGTGGACTGCGCAGAGGAGGAGGAATGAGGTTTAGGTGAAAGTGACCTCGTCTTACTTCCCTTCATAGAGCCCAGGGAGGGGGACTTAAAGAAGTCCACCTGTGGCACTGGTTTGGGAGTCTTGCTGCGTTTGCCAGGCATTCTTAGGGCCGACAGCGCTTCCCCGGTTGGGTTGGGGGGAGATCAGGATCTAGTAGATAGAGGCGGGTAGATTGGACGTGACAGGTGTTGGATTACATAGAGGGCTTATCCAGGTGTGGAGGTATTCGCCTAGGGCATAGCTTTTAGAGTAGCATTCAGATTATAGGTCGCAGTTATGGCCAGCACCCCTAGGTGGCGCCACAGTCCTAGTTATCCCTGGGTCAGTGATATAGTAATAGTAACAGTGTGGACAGTGTGGAAGTTTGCTGGATATACAGATATTCAGTGGGGGTGAGGGGCACTGACCTTGTCGGATGTAAGTACCTCACTGAGTCCAGAGGTGATCTGGGTGAAATAGGCCAGTATAAGACACTGGGTTGCTGCAGGGATCAATGGGGGGCTCCGGGGGGGCTGTGAATACAGCCTGAATAGAGGTACCTGGATGTTTGCAGAGCTTCTGGAGGGCTGAGGTCCTTTGAGTCTCCTCAGGGCTTTAGGGTACTTCCAGGGGTGCCCCCAAGTCTGGGCAGGTGTCCTCCGTGCCTGGGGAGAAGTGAGGAGGCTTGGGATCCACCCCCCGCCTCCCAGGGCCTGTGGAGCTCACACCGCGGCTGCGCGTGGAAATTTAGGCCCCGGCTTCAATTTCGCGGCAGGCCTCCCCCTCCGGGCCTCCGCCAGATAGCACTAGCCTCTTCCCCGCCCTCCCTCTCCCTCCGGAGGGCACAGGGGCAGTCAGGGGGAGCCCCCAGAGGCGGCAGGGAGCTCCAGAGGAGGGTACTGCACCGGCGCGAGTGGCCGGATCCAAGATGTCCGCCGCTGCTTAGGCTGAGGAGGGCGCCTCCGCACCTCCCGTCCACGGGGCTCTCACCCGGAGCAGCTGCAGGGAGGCGGCGGGCGCTCTCACCGCTCACCGCTCCCAGAAGAGACCCCTCGTCTGGCAGCCACGGAGGACCCGTTGCTTTAGTCTGTGAGGCTGTGGAGCTTCTCCTCCGGACGCCGAGTGTCACCTGAGGCCGCGGCTTCAAGGCAGCTGAGGGCCGCAACCTGCAGGGAGAGATTTCTCCCTCCCCCGGCTCCGCAGCTCCGTCAGCCGCCTATCGGGGGTTGTCTGGGGCAACTCTTTACTGCAGGTGATGAAATTACAAGGTATGCTGGGCAGAAAAGGGCACTTTTAAGGGTAGGTGTACAGGAGCTCCCTATAATGGCGTCCTGTCTCTTGCACAGCTAGGCAACGCCCCCCTTTTTAAAATACTTTTAGATTCTCTTGAAGGTGTTTAGAACAAGAAATTCTCTCTTTTTTAACCAACATTTTTTAAAAAAAGTATTTTTAAAAAATACTCACCTCCTTCATAAAATTAAAATTCTGGTTTTATTTATATTTATTAGGATATATTAAATATGTATACTGTATAGAACTGTTTAGAATCATTTAGTATAGGTGTTTTTTAGCTGGTGAATATACAGGGAGGTAGGCACTGTGACCACTTAATCCTTCTTGTATATAAGAATCCGCAAGACACCTGGAACAAAATTATATGGAGGATTGGATTTGTTAACAGCGTGTAAAAGCATTCGTTATATATCTTATATAAGTTCGTTTTTTCATAGTATTAAGCTGGGTATCTAGAGGTTGGAAATCCGGTGATGCCGCGTGTAACATCAGATCTAGAACGAGTGACAGATTGAGCATAAACTAGTTGCATAGCAACAGGGAGCTGACATCACGTTAGAGTGGATATGACCGTCTGCTAAGGGAAGGCTGACTTGGTTGCCGATATCCGGAAGTATAAAACCGGAGCTGGAGCGCATGAGTACAATATGCGCTCCATTGATAGGAATTGTGGTGACGCACGTCACTGGAAGTGACGCATGCGTTCCATGAATCCAGAAACCGGAAGTACTATACCCGGTTTTCGGCAGAATTGATTGATTGAGGGGAATTAGTATGGGTATAAATACGGGGACTGTCATGCAAGCTTTTATACACTCCTGAAGAAGTCCAGCAGTAATATGCGGAGGACGAAACGCGTTGAGGATATCTATTAATGGACATTGACTGACCTCAAGGGTGCTGGCAGAGCACACATCAGATAAGCTTTATCTCATTTTTAACATTGTAAGGGCAACTGTGTTGTCATTGTGTGGTGTAATAAAATTGTTGTTTACATATTACACTATTATCTCCATTTCTTCTTTTTAACACATATAAAACCATTGTGGAGTGAACGGTGGAATGTACCAGGTTCCATAGAGGAGGAAAAACCATAAAAGTTGTGAGAACCCTGACTACAACATCTGTCTGTGAGGGCATTGCATAACAGGCTCAGATTACAGTGGTGGTGAACCACCTTTTACGGTACTCCTTCATTTGTTGGGGTGAAAATTTCACACGCGGTGAAGGGTATCGCACAAATAGAAGATATTGCACTAGGAGGCGCTCTTTCTCATTTCTTTTTTACAGATCCATTTTGGCAAGTGTTCCAGGATAGGAAACACACAGGAGAAAAGCAGCCACCCTGGAGAGGAGGGACAGTGCATATATAAGAACGTGGAGTAATAAAAAGACTCCTAAATTGTGACATTACCCAAAGTACTTTTGGGAAAAGGGAAGGGGAGACTAATAGGGGTTTGGTGCTAATACCACAAACGTCACATATATATATATATATATACATACAATATTCCACTTTTGCGCAAAGTCCTATGTATCAAACATCCATCCCGAATAATGGTAGAATCTGATCAGGTGCAGCTTGGCTTCAATAGGGGCTTGCCCAAACCCCAGCAGTAGAAAACATGTAGAAAAGAAACAAGAAGGAGCGCATCAAATGAGCAATAATGCAATTGTCTTTACTAAAAAGTGTAAAAGCTTGCATACATCAGATATAAATAATCAGCATAAAGTAAGGAGCCCCATCTCCGTATTGCACAGCACCATCAAACTTCAGTGAAGCGGCGAGATGCCAGTGCAGAGTCTAACTCCACAGGATCAACACAGAGCGGGACCTGAACTCAGTACGTCAGGAAGCCATACCACGACGCGTTTCGTCATCAAGGACTTCATCAGGAGGCGTGTAAGTTGGTAAGTATAGCGGTGTATAAATAAGTGGCTAACTAGCGTTTATCATCAACAGCTGTCACTAATTCAGACACAATCTGCTAACTAATTAAGCACATTCAAAGTATATATAAATACAAGCACAATAGAGGAATACAAATAAAGATAAAAAAAAAGCATTCTTTTAACATATTCAGACTCGGGAGAAAAAATTCATATCCCAGGCTGAAGATACAGCGTCTTATATATTAAAAACATTTTAATCACAAAGTATCATTGAGAAATATATCCATAAAAATAAATATAGATACATAACAAGAATGCCTACACACTATGCAGCAATAAAAGCATATAAAGTGCTTAATCAAAAATAATATAATAATAATAATAATAATAATAAGTATAATGCAATAGGTATTGTTATACTCTATATAAATATATATTATATTTTCGCTTTTATTATTATTATTATTATTATTATTATTATATATATTTTTCTTTTTGATTAAGCACTTTATATGTGTCACAAAACTTGGCGACACTTCCACTTGGGAATTGGCTAGACCTATCACAGGGGCGCGGAGTCTAACCGTGCCGGGGGTTTTCTGCCAGTGACCCCTCCAAGCGGGATTTGGGCTTCAGCGGCTCCCGACACGTCGGTCGCGGCCCCCTGGATAGGTTTCCCTTTTGAGTGGAAATGCTCGGTGGATATGGACGTGGTCGTCTTAGCCGGGTCAGAACCAGATGGACAATGCAGTACAAGGGATATAGCGAAGAATGGTCAAGGCAAGCCGGGTCGGTAACAATCGGTAAGTATGGTATCAGGAGTCAGGCAAACGGAAGGTCAAGGATCAAGCCGGGTCAGTACACAATGAGTCACGAGGATGAGTACACAGGGGTTAAACGTAAGAGTAGTCAGGAATAGCACGGGTCAATAACACTTGGATCAGAAACAGTATGGAAACACTGGAGTAGGTGAAGTGAACCTATACTCTGGCGGGGTTTACCTGTCAGGGACTTCCTTTTATCCCTGCAGGCACCCCCACCAATATCCTGCCTGTGCCTTTAATTATACATGAACGCGGCGCGCGCGCCCCTAGTGAGCGCGCGCCCGGCTACCAGGAAGTACACGCTGTTTTGTCCCTCTCGGCGCTGCAGAGAGATCTCTGCTGCCGGAGGGGACTGCGTGCAGCCAGCACCCGCCGCCCAGACCCAGGGAGCAGCCGCCCGCACCAGAGGCGCCCCCGGACCCGGTAAGTGACCACCGCGGTCCGGGAGGCCGTGACAATATGCTTTTATTGCTGTATAGTGTGTTGGAGCGCAATTGAAGGCACTCAAACGTACTATCCATGAAGTGCTGGGGTGCCAATATGGAGAAAGATATGTAGCAGAAGTTTATGGCACTCCATCGGGCTATACAAAAGATTTGCACAGTACACAAGTTGTAGTCAACGTTTCTATGTCTTGAAAAAGGAAGTAAACAACTTCTGAAACATTGACTACAACCTGTGTATATATATAATATATATATTGATGTGTGGAACCTATATGTGCCAGTTATCCTCACTGATTGATCCCAAATGTCTTTTCCCTTAGATACAATCAGCTATAGGCAAATAAATAAAAACACAAGGACCAATATTGTGTAGTAAGTCAAATTATGAATATCTTGAAAATTCTACCCACTTATAAAGGCCCCCTTCTGTATATGTGATGATGGTATGGATCATTATAGGGTCACCGCCTGTGTAAATTAGTAATAAGTTGTGCTTTAGGATTAGATCTGTGTACTGTGGGACAAATTCAAACCCGTTTCTTTGGGTCTGAATTCGGCCCCGTGTCTGATGGTGGGGGGTTTGCGCATGTTGATATGCAAATATGCGCAAACAGCCTGAGCATATGGTTTTGCAGAGTCTCACACTCGCAGAGCTGTTTGCTCCAGGTGGGGTGGAAAGGGACCGGGCAGTGGGCTGTTGCAGGGTAACGCCCAGCCTTTTATGAGTATCCCCATATAAATGTTGGGTGTTCCCCTGCACAAGCAGGTGTGGCAATGCCTGCTCTTGGTGAGTGGCTGGCGTCACATGACTTCAGCACCCTCCCCCTTTTTGGCGATCTGTGGCCCTAACAAAAATCAGTTTAGACTGACCTTTATTACCAAATGGGCATGAAATCATTCGATGATGTGCGACCATCAAATGATATCTCTCCCATTCGGCCACATGCAAGGGGATGTGTCCAGAACGTATTCACAGCTCTTCCCTTTTCCACATTTTATTTTATGATGCAGGCGACTGCTCATTGGGACCTTTAAAGCAGCAGATATTTTTCTGTACCCTTCCCCAGATTTATGCCTTGAGTCAATCTATCTCAGAGGACTACAGACAATTCCTTTGATTTAATGCATGTATATTCCTTATAAAGACAGGTGTCTGCCTATCCAAATCATGTCCACTCAATTGAATTTACCACATATGGAGGCAGATGTATGAATCAGCAGAAATGCACTTAATGCTGGTTAACTATTGTTTTCCCCAACATATTACTAGCGTACCTAACATGCGCTAGTGACAGCCAACTGAGTTACGCTCGGCGAAGCTGTCCCCTGCAATCCCCCCAGTGTTTAGTGGCCGGGGCGATGTACTAACAGCTGCCGAGGCATTAATTCGCCCTGGCCGCTTCACCAGCTCAGGGCTAGCATTGTCCAATCCCGCACTGTGGGGACAACACTAGCCCTGCTTCTGGATTGGGCTGCGCTGGAGATCTTGCAGTGTAAGCGAGATCTCGCGCATGCCCATTAGAGCCAGCTGGGGGGAGAAAGGGAGAGTGCTCATGCGTGGTGTGCCGGGGGAGCCGATAAGGAGAGCCGTAAACGCTGAACATAACGGCTCTCCTTATCAGTTGGAGGGGTTTAATACATCTTCCTATAATGGGTGCCCGCTTCTCCTCGTTATGCAGGAGAAGCGGGACCCATTAATAGAGATGCGCTAAGCGGGGAGGGGTTAGTACATCTGCCCCATGAACTCCAGTTAAGCTGTAGGAACATCTCAATGGAAACAGGATATACCTGAGCTCAATATTCAGCTTCATGGCTGAGAATACTTATGTACATGGGATTTCTTTGTTTTTTGTTTTAAATTTTTTTTGCAGAAATCTCCCCCCAAAAATGTATCTTGTCATTATGGGGCAGCCCCTATAGAGATAATCTGGACCTCTATGGCCGTTTCATTGATGACCTCTTCATTTTATGGAGAGGTGGTCATGATTTGGTACTAGATTTTGTAAAATTTTGAAACATTAACAACTTTAATCTCACTTTCACTCACACCTTCAGTTATACTTCTGTAAACTTCCTGAATATTGCATTTTCCATTTATAATGGCTTTCTATTTTCTGCAAACTATATAAAACCTTTAGGGACTAATAATTATCTCCATTTTGACAGCGGCCATTATAAACCTTGAAAGTGAAACATTCCTGAAACCAAATTTTGAGACTTTGTCGTAATTGTACACTTGATAGAGACTTTCAATCCCAGTCTAAACTTCTGCTAAGTCATTTTAAAAGATGGGGCTATCCGGATAAACTACTCACTGAGGCCTCTAGCCGTGTTGCGGGGCTTAAAGATCAAGTCTTCTGAAATCCAAAAATAAATCTATAAATAATTCTAAAACTATTCAAGACTCACTTGAATTTATTTCAAAATGTAACACTAAACCCACAACATAAAAAAGATAATATTGAAAAACTTTGAGATTCTTAATCATGTTAAGATTCTCCAAGGACGTCTTGATAAACCAAAGATTATATTCATAAGGAATAGAAATCTAAAAGATTATATAGCGCCAAGCCTTTTACCTTCATTACCATCAACCCCCTGCCCTCCTGGCTTCCGCCAAAACCTCCTGGGAACTTTAGGTGTAATAAAAATATCTGCTTGACATGTAAACACATTGGCCCTTATTCTGATCGGTGCGGCCAGAGCCGATTATGCGGCCAGGACCGTGCGTGCGAAACCCCGCCTTCCATACGGATCGCCAACTCCGTCCGTATGCGGTAAGAAGCTGGCCGAACGGACCGCACGTGTATTTTTCACGGAATACGCCTCCTCCATCTAAGGGAACCTCCCCCATCATTCGATGGTCGCAGACCATCGAATGCAGGACCGAGTGCTCCACCAGCACCCGCAACCTCAGACCACACGGGCATTTTTCCGTGCAAAAGCAGGGATCTGGGTGGGCAGCTGACATCCGGCGATGTCATATGTCCGCCCCCTACACGTGCGTCACGGCCGCATTACCATACGTACGCCCAGCGTTTTCATGGGAACTCCCTTCACGCCCCTCTCCACCCCCTGTTCGGAGTGTTTACATATCATGCGGGATTTGGCCGTACGCCCCGCTCGCACATGCGCAGACACAAAACATCGGCGGGCCGAACGCACGCGGATATATCCGCACCGATCAGAATAAGGGCCATAGTTACATCATTTCTTAATAAAAAATATTTTCCTCCCAAGCAATTTATGAATTTTGACACCACCTATTGCGTCTATGTCTTAGAGTGTCCCTGCAAATTGCAGTATGTTAGCTGGACAACATGCAGTATTAAGATGCGCTTTAGAGAAGATAACAATAAAACATTTTGAAGAAAGGAAAAGGCTGTCATAAGTGTGGCACACTTGAGAAAGAAGAAAAGGTTGTACAATAAAAAAAAAACTTTTAATTTTTATATCTTAAAATGGCGACATATAAAACACATAACATACATGGGTAGAAGACAGGGTAAAGATAAAAAGGAAAAAGATTTTTCCTGCTTAGTGAACCCCAATATCTCTTAATTCTCTGATTAATATATACAGATTGGATTTATGCACATTCCAAACCAATCGTTGTGGTTGTTTTTCTCACTATGGAGTTAATACATGTGTGCATTTTTCGCAATCCTTAATAATGTATGGATCCCCATGATCCCCATGAAATTGATCTTAGATGTGTCTTGATTTAAATCTCCTGGTGTGTATCTATGTTTAGGTATACAATAAATTGGTTGTATCTTTATTGTTGTGACAATTTCTCTAGTAATAGACAGTGCTGTCACTGCATATCTGCAGGGTAGCCTTGTGTGATTCGGTGGGCCTGGCGCGAATGTCCTCTGGTTACGTGTGCTGTTTGTAAGGCGTTGCGACCAGGTTCAGATTGCCATTATAACACTTTTTTACCGCTCGTGAGCTTCATCAGGACCAACCAGGTGTGAGCCCGGAAGCCCTTTATGTACCTGCCTCCTCATGAATATTCATGAGTCAGGTGTGGGAGTGTCTTTTTAGAAAAAACACACACAGAGAGAGAATTTTTCTTTTACTCATGTTTAGTATTGTTCTGATAACAATTGTATGTTGTTGCCATATCATTCTGCTGGACTCTCTTTGTAGAGTGCTCTGGTTTTGAAGAGAATGATGACATGAAAATAAATAGAGTATTTTGTGTCTATTTTGGAAGTGGAAGATAAAGAATGTAGTCTATTCTATGGTGACAATATGTTTTGAGGGTACTTGTGAGTTATCCGGGCGTCCGATTTTTAAATCGGGTCGGATCGGGACATCGCATCGCATCGCATGCGACCATCGGATGCGATGCGATGCGATGCGATGCGATGACCCGATTTTTCCATAGGAATCAATGTTAAAATGGACTGAGTCCATTTTAACATGGAATTCAATGGGAAAAAGGGTCCTTTTCATACCCCTACTATCCAAGTGGGCATGGAGTTGGATATAAACCTGTGGCGAGCGTAGCGAGCCACCGAGCCCGAAGCGTGGCGAGCGTAGCGAGCCCCGCGAGGGGACACGGAATACCGTCCCCTCGCGGGGCTCGCTTCGCTCGCCACGCTTCGGGCTCGGTGGCTCGCTACGCTCGCCACAGGTTTATATCCAACTCCATGCCCACTTGGATAGTAGGGGTATGAAAAGGACCCCTTTTTCCATAGGAATCATTTTAACATTGATTCCTATGGAAAAATCGGGTCATCGCATCCGATGGTCGCATGCGATGCGATGCGATGCGATATCGCATCGCATCGCATCTGATTGTATGCCTTAACTTAAGGCATACAATCAAAAAATCGGACGCCCGGATAACTCACAAGTACCGTTTTGAGTATAAATGCATGTTGTGTGTTTTCATTGCTGCTTGATATTATTTATATTTCTAATGCCTTTATTGTTGACCCCTTTTCATTTTTCTCGGTCAACAATAAAGGCATTAGAAATATAAATAATATCAAGCAGAAATGAAAACACACAACATGCATTTATACTCATACAAGCAATATATGTCGTCAGCCAATATTTGCGCCAGATTCATTCATTTATTTATATGAGAAAAATCTTTCTGCAGGCTTGCTATGACAGTAGTATTTGTGACAAACTAACTGGTGAATCGCTATATGAATAAAGATACAATCACCAACCAATCCATCATATATTAAAATTATATGTGCACACACACTAGGAGATTTTTGCCCAGAACGCACTAAGAACAGTGCCTTCCGCTTGTGATTTATAGCAGCATTTGTCTGCATTAAGTGAACACAGCTCTAACACTTATAAGCAATATAGGTTATCAGCCAAATACATGCGCCAAGTTCATTCACGTATGAGACCTTTCTGCAGACTTACATTGAGAGTATCATCTATCATAAATTAATTTATGGAATGCCACACCAATAAATATACAACTTGACTGATTTATTGTATAATAAAATTGCAAGTGGACATCCATCATGCAATTCTAGCCTAAGATGCACCCTGCCTTACGTTTGTGAGTCATAGCAGCAGCTGACTGCAACAAAGTGAACCCGGCTCAGATACTTATAAGCAACATATGCCATTTGGCTAAATACTTGTGCCAAGTTCACTCTCATTTTTCTTATATGAAACTTCCCTGCAGGCCTGCAGGGACAGTAATATCTATCATCAATTAAATTGGAGAGTTGCCACATTTACCACCAACCAATCTACTGCATTTATTGTATGAGGATACACACCAGGCAATTTCTGCTAAGACGCATTAGGTTACATAAGATCCTCTCTCAAGGGGACCCGCATAGTAGGGACATATCTGATATGATTATCCTCTTGAAACATAAGATATATATTTTTTTTGATTTGCAACCAATGCGCACCTGATTGACAGTCTAAAAACACTACCGGACAGGAGCGGTGTGGTCAGATTCTGACCACTTTCTCCTCACTGCACAGCAGCCAGCTATATATAGCTATACACAGAGTCTGGTTGTGAATTTTCTGTCTAACACACGGATTGTTACTGACAAGGAGAGCTGCAGGGTGACTATGCCACTGCAGTGTCTCTTTCTCTGACTCTGATGCCCATACAGACTATTGTTTTCCTGTGTGTAACCCACGAGCGGTAATAAAGTGTTATAATGGCAATCTGAACCTGGTCGCAACGCCTTACAAACAGCACACGTAACCAGCGGACATTCGCGCCAGGCCCACTGAATCACACAAGGCTACCCTGCAAACATGCAGTGACAGCACTGTCTATTACTAGAGAAATTGTCACAACAATAAAGATACAACCAATTTATTGTATACCTAAACATAGATACACACCAGGAGATTTAAATCAAGACGCATCTAAGATCAATTTCATGGGGATCCATACATTATTAACGATTGTGAAAAATGCACACATGTATTAACTCCATAGTGAGAAAAACAACCACAACGATTGGTTTAGAATGTGCATAAATCCAATCTGTATATATTAATCAGAGAATTAAGAGATATTGGGGTTCACTAAGCAGGAAAAATCTTTTTCCTTTTTATCTTTACCCTGTCTTTTACCCATGTATGTTATGTGTTTTATATGCCGCCATTTTAAGATATTAAAATTAAAAGTTATTTTTTATTGTACAACCTTTTCTTCTTTCTCAAGTGCGCCACACTTATGACAGCCTTTTCCTTTCTTCAAAAATTGTGTCCAATTTCTGTCTTAGTGGCAGCACGCCCTACTATAAAAACTCAGTGAGTTCTAAAAACGAAACAAGGGGTTATTCAATATATATAATCATTTCTTCACCAGTGCGATTGGAAAAAAGTTCTTTGTGTGAAGATAAAAATAACACCCTGAAGAAGATCACCAACCATAGCATTCCTTGTCATTTCTCTAAGAGCCATGGAGGTGACCCTAGTGGACTCTCCATCATGGCAATTGAACATATTACTAACACTAAGGGCCTTATTCTAGTTCACTCTTTCTGACAAAATCTTTCTTAATCTGTGTACACACGGGGGCGATAGGGGCTGAAATAGCTGGAAATATGGTCGCTGGTGACCATATTGCCAGTGATGGGAGTGTGCCCTGGGGATGTAGCCGGGTGCGCGCTCCCATTCTCAGCCCTGTTCTAATCGCTGGTCGCAGGAGCTTGTTACCTGCCAGCAGAGGTTCCCTTTCATCAGCGACCATCTCTGGTCGCTGATGAAAAGGAGAAATGAGCAATATATTGCTCAACAATATATTGCTAGCAATATATTGCTGAGCAATATATCTCCCCCGTGTGTACGCACCTTTAGATGGACAAAACCATGTGCACCAGTGGCATAAGTTTGCCACAGGTGCCCGGAGGCAAGATAAATAGTGGTGCCCCCCTCCACACAAACACACCACCTTACATACATATATGTATGCATGTGTGTATGTATGTATGTATGTATGTATGTATGTATGTATGTATGTATGTATGTATGTATGTATGTATATTAGTTTTAAAATAAAGAAAGTGTGCAGTCTATGGTCCTGCTAGGAGGGGGAATCAGCCACAGAAGCGATATAGATGGCTTGCATCAAACTTGCAGGGAGGAGAGGTGCCCCTTTGGGAGCAGGAGTCCGGCGGCAGATGACTCCATTGCCTCCCAGATTTACGCCTCTGGTCGTATCTGTATACCTAAGTATTTATCCCAGTGTATTTAACTATCAAATCTGATTCTGTATGCCACAGAGTAAGTCACAAATACAGATTTGATGTTGAATTACACTGAGGCACACATATATGATGGGGAGGTACACAATGGCACACAGATATCAGGGTGGCATAGAGATAGGATGGTAAGTTATACTGGGGCATACAGATAGGATGGTAAGGTACATGGGGCATACACTGTGGTATACAGATATGATGGTGAGGTACATGGGGCAGCACAAAGGTGGAGCAGTTCCAGATATCATGGGGATGTATACTGGGGCATACAGGAAATATGGTAAGGTACACTGGGGCATACACTGGGGAACACAGATAGGATGCTGACATACACTGGGGAACACAGATAGGATGCTGACATACACTGGGGAACACAGATAGGATGCTGACATACACTGGGGAACACAGATAGGACTATGATGTACTGTACATGTACACGGTGCACATAGATATGAAGTGGACATATAGTGGGGCACACTGATAGGATGGCGAGATACCCTGGGGCATACAGACAGGACAGTGGTGTATACTAGGGCATACAGACAGGATGGTGAAATACAATTGGGTATTCAAAAAGGATGGTGAGATACACTTGTGCATACAGATAGCATGGAGATGTACACTTTTTTGGCACATGAGGGCACATCTGTGCATACAGATAGAATAGTGACGTACATGGGGACATACAGATAAGATGGTGAGGTACTGTACATGGGGGATATGATGGTAAGGTAGATGGGGGCACTAAAGTAGGACAGTGAGGCACAATGGGGAGCACATAGATAGGACAGTGAGGTACACTAAGGCACACAGAGGATGGTGAGGTACAAGGGGTCATACAGGTAGGACAGTGAGAAACACACTTTTCATGGTGCCATACACTTGTGCAGTGTGTATCGTGCACATGTGCAATAATCCACAGGGATATAAATTCATTGTCCTGCAAATGAGTCTGAATCAGGCCCACAGGACAGTGAGGTACGCTAGGGCACAGTGCCACACAGACATCATGTATACTGGGCTGGGCATACTGAAAATACAGACCACACAGATTAGCTGCTAAAGTACACTGGGGTAGGCTGCTGCTGCAGCATCTACCACCCTGCTTCACTCACTGTCAATCACCCGACCACCATCGCCCGTCGCTTCACCTCCCGGCCCTTTGTCACTGAGAGGCTGGCTTGCTCGCTCCTGTAGCTGCTCACTCAGGCGCCGGCGGATGTCAGGGGACTCCACTTCCGCAGAGAACAGTGATCTGAGCAGCCAGGTGACAGTGAGGAGCGGTGATGCGTCCGGCCGCTGCGTACAAGGGGGGAGGGGCACTCGCACCCGGTGGGGGGGACTGGCACCCGGTGCACGGCTGCTATATAAAGAAACTGTGGCACTGGCACACACAATTAAACATGTGAACACTGGAGGCAATGGAGCCATCGGCCCCTTTAAGCCAGGCGCCCGGCGGCAGATGACTCCATTGCCTCCGGGAGTTCCGCCACTGATGTGCACTGTAGGAGTGGAGATGTAAAATGTGCAGAGAGAATTAGATTTGGGTGAGTTATTTTGTTTCTGTGCAGGGTAAATACTGGCTGCTTTATTTTTACACTGCAATATAGATCTCACTTTGAAAAAAAATGTGCACAAGTTACATCTTCCCCACCTGCATTGCACATGGTTTTGTCCATCTAAGAAGGATTTTGTCAGAAAGAGTGAACTAGAATAAGGCCCTAAAGCTGTGTACACACAGGGGCGATAGGGGCTGATATTGCTGGGAATATGGTCGCTGGCGACCATATTGCCAGTGATGAGAGTGTGCCCCTGCAATAAATCGCCGGATTCGTGCTCCCGTTTTCAGCCCCATTCTAATCGCTGGTCGCAGGATCTTGCTCCTACAACCAGCTGATTACCTCTGCGGCACCGCCGGTTGCTGATGAAAAGGAGAATATTGCTAGCAATATATCGCGGAGCAATATATCTCCCCCGTGTGTACGGGGCTTAAGAGAGGTGGCGATTGTTTTAGGAAATTATGTCTTGCCGAGACCTCTTGGATTTTTAAATTAGATACCCTAAATCCACATGGATTTAATGAGGCCCTTGACTTTACTTGTATGGACTAGATGTACAGATATGGAATGAAATGTCATGGAGAGACAACTGCCCTCCTTGATACCTCGTCCACTTTTGACCACTTATATAGAATCAAATTACTATTTAGTAGAATACATATTTTAATTTTACACTAAAACAATTAAAATTAAATACATTTTAGGTATTTAATTTTATATTTTTCCCTTCATGTGGCCCTTTTGCTTTATGTGGAATAGTGCGCTTTTGGATCCCTTAGTCAGATACATTTATTAGCAGGATCGAGCCTTGTACGAGATAAATAAGCGGCCTATGAACAAATAAACTATGATATGTAAACCTCTGCTAGCACCCTGTCCATACTCAATTATTAATTCATTCTATTTGTGTATACATATAGAAACTCTATAAATATTCAATTCAGTGGATATTCATGTTGAATACCTTATCACCCGGTGGATTGAATGAGTCTTTGGGGCTCCAGTGCTTCATTTAACCATCGATTGGGAGTTAATGGGTTGATATTGTATAACGGTGAGAGTATAGGCAGTGTACTGTAGTTTGAATATTGATAAAATGCTAATATCATTCCAATATTCCTTTTGTATCTAACATACTGTATACTTGTGTCATGTTTTTTCTTCCTGCTGCTGACTTTGAGATTTATTTTTTGTTTAATGATCTGAGGCTCATACAAGCTACATTATTGCACTATGGTTAGATCATGATCTAAAGTCCATTGAATCTTTGTTTTATTTGCATATACCATGTATTTGTGTATTTTAAATGGTTGCTTCTTTGGGTTTCAATAGGAACCAGCTGACTGTGTATGACACCTCCTGTCACGGATTGATGGCACACAGCTCCTTGGCCAATAGTAGTGAGGGGAGTCCCGATTACGTGGTACGGACCCGGAGGTCAGTATGAGTGACCTCTCTGTTCCGGCTTCAGGCTGCATTTTCTCTATACACGCTCTTCGGTGACAGGTGTGCGTAGCGCGATCTGGTGTGGGAGGTACACAGCCAATTGGCTGCGGGCATGGGGGTGGGTTAGACCTGCTAGTACAGGTATTTTAATGTTTGTTTATTGTATGTAACTTTGTGTCCCTGAAGACGGAGTGCTGACTCAGTGACGGCGTAGGACCGAAATAAAGGATTTTTAACCTGTAAATTGCCTGTGGAGTGCCGCCTATATCCTGTTGCTATATATATATATATATATATATATATATATATATATATATAGAGGTAGGGGTGTAGGCCTGGCACTCCTCCAGCAGTACAGGTAACCCAGGTGCCTTCAGGAACAGAAGTACAGGATAGTGAAGAGACAACAGCGGCACTCTGGGGATTTTTTGAAAAAATATATTTTCAGCAAAATAAGCTTCCAACGTTTCGGGGTATGTGACACCCCTTTGTCAAGGTTATACGTGCAATATATATAGAAGTTTGGAGGCCGGCACTCAGTCACACATGCAGGTACTTGCCGGGTGCCTTCCGAAATGCTCACGAGCAGCGTGTGCACATACAATAGCGGGGTCGGCGTCACTCCGGTCTTGTAGAAGATACCAGGAAATAAATTGGAGTCGTGCGACTTTTTAATGCAACGTTTCAACTACTTTATTGTAGTTTTTGTCAAGCCACAGTACACAGACAATCACACCAAGTTAAATAGCACAAGGTATCAAACAACCACCGCCCACGTCCGGGACGCAGCAAGGAGGGGGTGTGGCGTCATCATACAGCCAGGTGTAAATCTAACAAAGACAGACAGGTGATTATCAGAACTAATCAATGGCCATAATTCTTTTGCTTTAGAGACCGCTTTGGGGGTTAGATGGTTGAATTTGTTGATCCAAATATGACAGTTCTTATTCTTATCGGGTTTTTTGGTGTTAACATGCAACTGTTGTAGGGGGATGTCTAGTACTTTCTTTTTGATGGTTTCTAACAAGGACTTATCATATCCTCGGTCACTGAATTTTTTTACCATAACCTCAACTTGTCTAAGTCCCTCCTCACGGTTGGTGGACAGTCTCAATGCTCTCAAAAATTGTGAACGGGGTAAAGCACTTTTTAAGGGGACAGGGTGGGCACTGGAAGCTAGTAACAAGTTGTTCCTGTCTGTAGGCTTAGTAAATAATGAAGTTTCTAAATGTCCATCGATCTTAGTGATGGACACGTCTAAAAAGTTGACACGAGTGTCGTCAATGGTAAACGTAAATTTCACTGGGTTGTCAAGGTTATTGTATGCTTCAATTAATGAACTAAATTCCAACGATGTGCCACCCCAGACAATCAGCAGATCATCTATATAGCGAAAAAATGCTATAATTTTGCTCGAAATGTCAGGAGAGCTAAAAAACACGTCCTGTTCGATGGAAAACATAAAGGAGTTTGCGTACGATGGGGCCACGGCTGACCCCATCGCACACCCTTTGCACTGGAGGTAAAAACCTCCATCATGAAAAAAATAGTTTTTTTGTCAAAACCAATTCTAATAATGTCAAAAATAATTCTAGTACCGGCCCCTTATAAAGTGTATTGTTGGTCAATAACAATTTTACTGCCTGCAGCCCCATGGCATGGGGGATGCAGGTGTAAAGATTTGCCACGTCAACCGAACAGAGGAGACAATCTGGAGGTAAGTTTTGCAATTTTTTCAAAGAAACAAGTAAAGAACCAGTATCTTTTAAGTATGTCGGGCGGGCTTGTACACAGGACTGCAGTAAAGCGCCAAGGAAGACCGACACTGGCTGCATGAGAGATCCCCGGGCCGAAATAATCGGTCATCCGGGTGGTCTCTCTAAACTCTTGTGTACCTTGGGGATGGTATACAGTAGAGGGGTGATAGGATGTTCCGTAACCAAGGCTTTGTAAACTGCCTGGCTGATCAACCCTCCACTGCGTGCCAAACCCAAGATCGCATCCAATTCCTTTTTAAACATTGAAGTAGGGTCAGAAGAAAGTTTCTTATATGTACCTGTGCAGGATAATTGGCGTTCAATTTCAGCCCTATAGTCATCCAAATCTTGGATGACTATAGCGCCGCCCTTGTCCGCCTGACGCACAACTATATCAGTGTAAGATGCAAGTGATTTTAATGCCTCTTTCTCAACAACAGGTAAATTCCAGTGTCTAGGACTATTAGCATCAATATCATTAGTAATATTACAATCGAGCATACGAATAAAAGTTTTTATCGATGGATTATAACTTACAGGTTCAAAAGAAGATTTTTTCTGTAAACAGTTGACCGTGTCCACAGTGTCAACTCTATGGCTCTGTGAATTACTGGAGCTTATCAAATTATAGAGATGTTTGTGTATTTGTACATACCACTATCCCATTCAGTCTGTGCAGAACATGTTATGACCTTTATTGAATATGAATAAATTGTATAAGGAGAAGATAGTCTTTATCTGTTTACCCTCGGTTTGATTTTATTTTATTTATTTTTTGTGTATTTTTTGTATTGTAATTAATACTGTGTATCTTTATTTACAGGACATTGCGTTGTTGATGTTTTGTAACAAGTATGTTACTTTTTTCTTTCCTTTTTTTATTTTTCATACGTGTTTGGTTTGTAATCACCTGTCTGTCTTTGTTAGATTTACACCTGGCTGTATGATGACGCCACACCCCCTCCTGGCTGCGTCCCGGACGTGGGCGGTGGTTGTTTGATACCTTGTGCTATTTAACTTGGTGTGATTGTCTGTGTACTGTGGCTTGACAAAAACTACAATAAAGTAGTTGAAACGTTGCATTAAAAAGTCGCACGACTCCAATTTATTTCCTGGTATCTTCTACAAGACCGGAGTGACGCCGACCCCGCTATTATATATATATATATATATACATTGGTCTTGGAAGGCACCGCAGCAAGTTATAAGTTATATATATATATTAATCTTTATTTATATATATTTATATTTATAATGTTATTTTTGTTTTTATTTTAATTTTATATTTATTTTTATATTTATTTATTTTTATATTTATTTTTATTTGTATAGACTAATTTAATTTATATTTAGGTACATTCACTCTTAATATAAAATCCAATTTATCTCTCTCTGGTTTAATTGATAAAAATGGCCCTTAATAAAATCATCGAATCATCGAATCATCTAATTTCCTGTAATCTGAAAAAATCTATGATACTGGTTTTGCTGACTATTTTTTTGTTGTTGTGGATTTAAATTAATTATCTCCATTTAGGAGTAAAGTGTTTCATTGCTATTCTTATGCTTCTATATAGGACCTATGACCTATGATCAGAGCTGGATTAAGACTTTGGGGGGCCCGGGGTACTTAAGGTAGGGGGGGCCCTAAGGTCTAATATAAAAATTACAATGTCATCAATCATTACAAAAAAAAAAAATTACAATTATTTGGTAAATGTTAAAGAATATTTCAGACAAATGTCATCTTAAATGGAATATTTATTATTTTATATTTTTTTTAACAGATTTCAAAGTAACAAAACAAACTTTACAGACTATTCAACAGCTGCTAAAAAAAAACCCAGTATATATAAAAAGTGCAAATAAAACATGTCCAAAAACTGTGCAAAAGATTAGATGAAATAAATAACCTGACCTTCTATTGTGATTTATGCTGGCAGGTAATAACATTGGGCTGCATTTTAACACAAATGCAACAATGATGGGATAACATTTATATCAAAACTTCTGTTTTCTTGCTTTTAAAGTGGCAACGTTTTGAATAATGGTTTCAAAGCAGGTGCCTCGCATTAGTTCACTTTCAGTACACAAAAGAGTTAATGAATTTAGGTGCTCATCCCAAAATGTCGATCTCGAGATAATTTGCTAAATGGCTGTTCTCCTGAGCAGTTTGTGACCATTAAACACAGGTACATTCTTAGAGAAACAGCTACATTTGGAAAAGTATCCTCAATCTTTTGTTTGTACAATAGCTTTGCTTGTGAGGATGGTGTGTGACAGCTCCTCCCTTTGGCAAACTGCACAAACTGGACCATTTCTTGAGGAAAAACTTCTTTGTCTAGGTCTAGGGGAAAATGTTCAGCCAGTTTGGTAGCCTCTGCAATTATTTATCCTTCCGCCATTTTGGAATAGCTTAGCACAACATTGAAACGATCATTTACCAAAGAGTAAGCAACAATTCTATCATTCAATGCCATTTTCCGTTAATCAATTATGCGCATGTATGTCTCCACACAAAACTTCTCTCTAGCAGAAAATATGGTTTCTTCAGACTCCACACTACCCACAATCCCTTTTCTCTTTCTTGCTTGAGTTTCTTTATAGCCTGATATACCACATGCTGCTTGTGCCTCCTTCTCCAAGTTATCAAAACTTCCGCGCAGTGAATCTAAAAAGAGAGCAAGAGATTTACAACTACGACAACTCTGCGTAGTACTTCATACCAGTATTGCTTTCTTTCCACAAACTGTCTTTCCATATAGCTGTCAATATGACCTGACTTTTCACTACGTTCACGGGCTTGTAAAATTCAGTTCCGTTGTGCATCGCTTTCTTCGTGGATTTTTATTTTCTCTTGTGCTTTTTTCCAGTAAGAGAATCCATCAGGTACTGAGAATTTGTCTTTTCTACTTTCCATCAGCGTACAATAAGTACAGTAAACTGATCCATTTGAAGCCCTATATGACATCCATTTTCTGTGTTGGCTACACCATTAGGCCAGCATCCATAGAACATGGTGTTATGAAAGAAACGATGATATCCTTTTGGTTTGGCCTAAAAAGGTTTATAGCAGTGTGAGGATTTGGGATATTCTTCAGACTCACATTTGTTTTGACAGGTCTCTAATCCTAGTTTTAGCCAGTAATCAACTACTTCAGATCTAACTGTAAACCACATTGCAGGATCTGTAGATTGGTATTCACGCATTCTAGTGAGGGCATGACATTGGTCTTCAGTACCTTTACTAGTTGAAGGTTCATTAACTTCTGTAAATTGTTGATTTTCATTATCCATGCCTTCAAAAGGACTTGGCCCAATTTCTTCACTTTCATCAACAGATTCTGAAATAGTTCTTCCTTTCTGATTAGGGGGGTCATTTGTTTCAGTTGATTGTCTGCTGTGACTACTTTCATGTACACTGTCTTCACATTCTTCATCAAAAGATTTTGCAATATTTGACTCTGTACACCTCAAATTATGTTGTTCGGATATTTCTGTTTATTGCCTGATGGGAAGAACTGAAATGCTTGAACTGGTAGTTGAGGTACTTGGTTGAAAGAAATAATTTAACTTAGTCATTGTAGCCAAAACTGCATCACTGCTTCGCTTTTTCTCTCTTGCATGTTTGTGCTTCTGAGCTCCTGAAACTAAAAGTCTTTTTGGCATTTTAAAGGCCTGGAAAAAATAATCTGAATCAGAATTAACTTTATTGGCCATGCGTGCTTGTGCACACTAGGAATTTCTTGTGGATTTACAGTGCAGCATCAGCAGGGATGAAGGGTGGGGGGGGGGGGTGAGGCGAGGCATTACATACATTAAATTGAGACATTACACAGCCGGGAAACACATACCCGCCAAGCGGCACAGCGCCTAGGCAAGCAACAGCAGTGCCACTGGTAGGTAACAGTATAAGCAGGAACAGTATAGTTATCACACAGCAAACACATACCCACTGTGCTGCACAGCCGCCTGGCAGCCATCAGTGGCACCACTTTTCGCTGCAGCAGCCAGGTAAGTAACAGTATGAGCAAGACATCGCAGTTATAGCAGAGATAGCAGAGACAGTACAGTTATCACATGGGGACACGGTATTGCGTATAGCTGAGTGCACGGATACTAGGCAAACATTTGTGGCGCCATTTGTGGTGTTGGGTTGTGATGGTGGTGGAGGGCCGGGGGAGAGAGAATCACTGAGGTCTGGGGAGAGACAGTGATGCCTGGGGCTGGAGTTGGGCCCTCCCTGGGTGGAATTCCAAGCCGCTGCCCCGGATAGTCATATCATACCTCCTCCCTGGTGGGGTGGAGGGCACCTCCACAGAGTAGAGGGCTGGGCCTGCAGTAGGCCAGAGTGTGGAACAGGGGGCCCAAGGCTAAGCCTGGAGGGAAGGAGGGCTACTGCTGGTGAGATATCCAGGGCAGGGGCCTTCCAGGTGAGGCAGGGGGCCAGGGGTGGGCCTGCGGGAAAGGGAGTGCTCTGGGTCCTCCTCACTGCGTCCTGACTCTCCACAACACTCCCGTCCATGTAGAGGGGAAGCTGGAGGTTCCCCCGGTCCTCCAGTGGCCCCCCCGATCTGATGGTGATGCCGGGAGCTGCATCGCTGCCCTCCTCTGTCCGGCCGCCACTGAGTCCTCCTCGTGGTTGCAGTGTGGCCCGGCCTCTCCGGCAGCCTCTCCTCCAGCAGGCGCCACGCTCCCCCTTCTCAGCGCCTCCCCAGCCGGCGAGAAAGCAGGTCCTGTGTTTACAGGGCCGCTACGAGTGAGCAGCCAATCTTTGCACCACCGGCATACAGTGAGGAAGCTCCATCCCGTCACTCAGCTGCCACACAGCAACTGAGTGCGACCATCCCCGGGCCTTGTTGTACCTGGAACGGGGCAGTAGGTGAATCCCCGTGGAGCCATGTTGTACCTGGGTCGGGGCAGGAGGTAAATCCCCGGGGGGGCATGTGACCATCAGCCGGGACCGATGATGGGGAGCTCTGACCTAGGACGGACAGAACTCACATGGCATGCGACCATCCCTGGCCCCCACCAGAAGCATACATCGACATATATGGATCATCTATATATATATATATATATATATATATATATATATATATATATATATATATATATATATATATATATATATATATATCAAGTGTCCATTTACATGTCTCAGAAACACTGCCATCTATTGGTAGCAAGTGAAACTACATCTCTTTCTCTCTCACATATGCACAAACACAGTGTCACCAGGTAGCAGGTAGCAGTTTAATATTATTTTTCTTATGAATTTTCTGCTAATAAAGATATTGGTTTATTACAACACTATGTGCTACTCTTTTGTCTGACACGGTCTGTTGTTTAATATTCAGATTTTCCCTGACACTACAGCGCCGGGGGGGCTGACGGTACAGCACGGGGGTTGCGTGGTGCGGGGGGACTGACGCTACAGCATGGGGGGCTGGGGACCACTTACCTTGGCCGCTGCACCGCCACGCTTTGGTCTGCTCGGTCGCAGTCTGGACACAGGAAACAGTGCAGCTTAGCCCAAAACAAATATTTCCGCCGCATACGTGCATACAATATATGCATATATGCGGTGGCCATATTTGTTTTGGGCAATGCTGCAGTTTGTGACCAGGCTGCGGCCGCTTGCATCTAGGATGATGCCAGCCCCGGAGCCACGGTCGGCGGCCCTGCCAGTAGGGAATCTGGAACGGCCCACCGGGAAATGGCCCGGTTTCACGGTGGGCCAATCTGCCTCTGGTTCTGGGCCCCGCACTATAAAAAGGACATCATAGAATTAGAAAAAACCCAAAGAAAGGCAACTAAGCTAATCAGGGGAATGGAGCATTTAAATTACGAGGAGAGATTGAGCACTTTGGGACTATTTACACTAGAGAAGAGACGTTTAAGGGGGGACATACTCAACATGTACAAATATATCACGGGCCAATATAAGGAACTGTCAATCACACTTTTTTCTGCAAGAAAAGAATCTAGGATGCGAGGGCACGAGTTTAGATTAGAAGAAAGAAGATTTCATTCCCTCAAAAGAAAAAATGTCTTTATTGTCAGAGCAGTCAAACTGTGGAACTCTCTTCCTGGAGAGGTGGTGTCGGCGGACACAATAAATACGTTTAAATTAAGGTTGAAAAAACATTTATTGGCTAAAAACATCCAAGGGTACAAATAAGGATCATATTCTGTCTCCATAAATGACTCACACTCTGGAGGTTATTCTGATCGTAGCGGCCAAACGTGCGTACGTTCCAAAATAACGTACGCTCTCCGTACGCGGCCGTTGGGGTTAAGTCCACCCACAACTCAGCCGCATACGTACGGCCATAAACAACGTCAAAGGGGAGTGGCGTACAATTGAGCGTACGCCAACGTACACGGACGGCCCAGCCCTTACACTCCGACAACTGGCGTACAACAGAGCGTCCGCCACCGTTTACGGACGTCTCTCGTCTGTCTTCCCGCCGACTTCTTGCGGAAATCTGAGCGTACGCCAGCTTGCACGGACGGGTCCCTATTGTTTTCAATAGAAAACTCAGCTTATGTCACCGCTCGTGAGAGTGAGCGTACGTCCGTGCACGCTGGCATACCCTACACATATATGGACCTGCAAATCTTGCCTTTCAACTACAAATCAGACAATTAATTAATTATTCTAATTGTTATTCAATTATTGTTTTCTATTAACTCAATTGTCTACCTTAATAAAGACCCTAATAAAACAACATTTTAACCCTCATTACATGTATATTTGTTATGTTCTAATGTGGCATTTTAATCACTATCTATGTGTCCCCATATTGCTGTTACTTTTATATCAAGTTATGTTGGTGTTTCTGTATATGTACTAAATTATGTCCATAATTAGTTTGTCCAAAATGTGTAACATGTATACCTACCCTGATGTTATGTGTGATGTTTTAATCTAACAACATTAAACATTCATGCATTTTCACTATGTGTTATTTTACTCAAAAACACACACATTCACACATCAATCATTACCCCTCACCTCAAATTACAAATATAACTTACATTACACATCTGTATGTACCTACCCTTACAAGCCCTCTAACATATTTATTATTAAAAACACAGGAAACTGCTAACTGAACATAAACTTTTATTAAGAACAAACATAATAAGGGGGGGGGGGATAAAAATAAATTAAATGCGGGCCTCCAAACGTAAAAAAAGAAGATTTAAATAAAAAAGGGTAAGGAATATCTCCCGCAAGATGTTGTCCACCTCCTCCTGGTGCTGTTCAGTGTCTGTAGTAAAGGGATAAAAAAAAAAATAATATATAACATACACAAATGTTTGTTGTATTTGTACATAATAAAAAGTTGTGAGTTATGTGTGAAGGCCACATACATTTTTAAACTACATTGAAGATGGGTCTGCTGTAAACACAGTACTAAAAAATAATATGTTAACACACACATACTGTACATAGTAAATAACATTAATTAAATTACTCCTTCTTGGATGAATGTATGCTGTATCCCAATTGGTAGTTTGGTTTTGGGGAACTCTCCTCTAGCCTCACAATTAGGCTGTGCTATTTAAGGGTTATGACATTGTTGCGGCTTAAGCACTCCTTACTATTTTAAATTTAGGACATTGCTTTACAAATTATAGGCCTAAAGCTATGTTTGTAAAGCATGCATCCGCATGGCCTCACACACTATTAACAAAACAATCTATAAATATATGTTGCACATCATGCTGGGAAGTGGAGTTACCCAACACCTGGACCCACATAACTACAACACCACTAATGTCGGATATCTCATTGGATGTACTGTTATGTCAATTATTCAAGGGGTGAGGCATGGCCACACTCCAAAAAACCACCAAGGGGACCTTTGTTCCTGGAGAAGGACAGGCCACACCTCATGGTCGCCCTGCAGTGATATGTTGCAACTAATGTTGATGTTGGATACACATATGTGGTTGTTGTGATTGTTTATGTGTAGAAATGTGTAGGTAAACATTAGACACATTATTTACTTACGGCTAGTTGAGCCATCCTGCTCGCCGCTGGTTGGGTGTGCGGTGGTTGGGGGGGTCAGGAGCAAGGGGGATGGGATAGGACTTGGGATACTGGTAGTGGGTGTGAGTGGGGATTGGAGAGGTTTGGGGGTGGGTGGTGGAGAGGTGTAGGGGGGTTGGAAATGGGGTGGGGGTAGGGGAGGGGGTGGGGGTTGGGGAGGGGGTAGGGGTGTGGGTGGGGGTTGGGGAGGGGGTGGGGGTGGGGGTTGGGGAGGGGGTGGGGGTAGGGGTGTGGGTGGGGGTAGGGGTGTGGGTGGGGGTTGGGGTGGGGGTGGGGGTTGGGGAGGGGGTGGGGGTGGGGGTTGGGGAAGGGGTGTGGGTGGGGGTTGGGGAGGGGGTTGGGGAGGGGGTGGGGGTGGGGGTTGGGGAAGGGGTGTGGGTGGGGGTTGGGGAGGGGGTGGGGGTTGGGGTGGGGGTTGGGGAGGGGGTGGGGGTTGGGGAGTGGCTGGTGGAAGGGGATGGGGAAATTTGGTGGGCCCCAGCTTGACCCATTGTCTCCTCCTCTTCCTCCTCCTCTTCCTCCTCCTCTTCCTCCTCCTCTTCCTCCTCCTCGACTGCCTGCTCCCGGGCTGCCTGCTCCCGGGCTTCTATGCGTGCCCTTGCCCGTGCTGAAATGTTCATGTTGATGGTATAGAAATCGAAGATTGGGGTTCATAAAAAAGGGGGAAAGAAAAATTCACATTAGTCATGCTCATAACCTTCCAAATTATCATTGCTGTTATATTTCAGACATTTATCATGCAAACTAATTGATATGCTACACCCAAAAACTGAGCAACTACTTAAACCCCCCCTATACACCCCATATACACCCCATATACACCCCCTATACACCCCCTATACACCCCATATACACCCCCTATACACCCCATATACACCCCCTATACACCCCATATACACCCATATACACCCCATATACACCCCCTATACACCCCATATACACCCATATACACCCTCTATACACCCCATATACACCCCCTATACACCCCATATACACCCATATACACCCCATATACACCCCATATACACCCCCTATACACCCCATATACACCCATATACACCCCCTATACACCCAAGATACACCCCCTATACACCCCATATACACCCATATACACCCCCTATACACCCCATATACACCCACATACTCAGGAACATATTTATAAAAAGTACAGAAAACATTGCAAAAAAACGCAGACATACTAGTAAATAAAAACTTACATCGGGCAATATGGCGGCGAAGTGTAGAAAGCAACACTGGCTGCCGCCGGCGCAGGTCAGACCAGCGCCGCTCAACTTGGGCCAGGCTTCTGCGGACGCCGGTCCGGGCGAAGATTAGCCGGCGGGCAGCATTATACGCCCGCCGCTTGTCCATATTGGACACATATGGGCCCCTGGGCCCCAGGCGCCGGTCCATGACCTCAACCAAGGCCAACAGCTCCTGGGTAGAAAACGCCCTAGCCCTGGTTGAAGTCATAGTGGCAATGGCGCAGTTATTAATTGCAGGTACATATATCACTTTTGGTGCTTGCTGATTGGTGTAAAAAATTGTTTGTTTAGTATTAACTTTATTAATCCTTCTTACATGAACAAACTGGATGCGAATAGAAACTTACGCGGACCGTTCCGATATACACACACCATAACCAACAGCATGCATTCAATGTATAGAGAGGAACTGTATATACAGTGTGCGTAAAATAATACATGCAACCGTCTACCTAATAAATACGCTGCTAAAAGGGGCACAATACACCCATTTCCATGGAGAGACGTACTGAATATACAGTGTGCGTAAAATAATACACGCAACCGTCTACTAATAAATACGCTGCTAAAAGGGGCACAATACACCCATTTCCATGGAGAGACGTACTGTATATACAGTGTGCGTAAAATAATACACGCAACCGTCTACTAATAAATACGCTGCTAAAAGGGGCACAATGCAACATGTTGGTGTATGACAATTTCATACTCATCACGTTATAATGCTTTCCTTACATATGTAATGTTTTGAAATGTGACTCACAAAGCATACACGAACTCCAACAGATACCAGCTGACAACACTCATCATTGGAATGACAGGTGCACACATTTCACGATGTAGCACACAATGCTCCACAACCTGTGTATGTGCATATACAGGTGATTGATCAGGTGCGTGGAGACCTGCGTAATTTAAGCGGCAATTATCGGCGGGAAATATCGGCGTAAATTAGCAACTACATTGCGGGGAAAAATATACGCCCCCTTGTTCATGGCGGGAGATTAACATATAAATATTCAGTCAGATGCAGGCCAGAATTGCTGCAAACATGTCTAACTCAGACGATTCCGCAGCTGAGGACGCTCTACAGAGAGCTACAGCAGAATCCCTGCTTGAAGCTTTGCAGAAGAGGGAACAGGAGCGGAGAAGGAGGTCTCAAGAGAGAAGTAGCCTGCAAGACCAAGCGGGCCCCTCACTAACAGGCCCTGTTCAACCTCCACCAGCTCCACAAGGGCCAAGCAACCAGCCAGAACAAGAGGTTGCATCTCTCCAAACAGGTGTGACCCAGCAGGTGCATGTTGAGAGAACTGGGGCCACCAGAAAACGAGCTGCAACATCTAGGGTGAGGACTGAGCAGGATACCACCACCAAAAAGAGAAACCCTGCATTTGTAGAGGCAGAATTAAGAATTTTAGTGCCCAGAGCACGCGAATGGATCGAATTGCCAACCAGGAAGCCGGGTGCCAGTGCAAGGAGAAACCTTTGGGACAAGATCACAGAGGAAGTGAACCAGGTGTCACCAGTGGTCAGAGATTGGCTAGCGGTGAAGAAAAGGCAAGTGTGTTTGTCCCCCTGATAATGTCATATGTGTGTACATATGTTACATGTATGTTTTGAGAATAATAGAAAGGTGTGTTTGTAGATAGTGCTACACTTCAATGTCACATGTGAACACAACCATGTCTAATAACCCACATTGATATATGAAACATGCACCATTGGTGTGATGTGAGGTTATGGGCACAGTTCTGCTCATGTGAAGTATGTGAAGTATGTGATGGGACAAGAGAAAGTGTGTTTTGGAAAGAGTTGTTGTAACATGTTCCATATGATGCAACTGAAACAAGAATGAGCAAACTGTGCACATGTAGCTGGTGAGAAACTACACATCCCAGTATGCCATCCCATAGTTAAATGACTCCATAATAACCACACTGTCAAGCTATGGTGGAATGTGTAGTTTCACAACAGGTGGAGGTGCCTAATTTGGCCATGGATGATGTCATTTCTGCATAGTGATCTATGTATGTGCATTTAGTGGCCTAATGAATGAGATGAGACACTGAAATGCCTCCTAATGGAGACATTAATGTGTGTGTGGGACACATATGGCTAAAAAACATAAGATCACCCACACTAGGAAATGTAACGTAGTCATGATGTTCACTAGCACAGTGGTGCACATATCTCATGGTGATATTTGTATTTTTAAACTTGTAGGTGGACAGACTTCAAAACGACACTGAAGAGGAAGATGACTGACCGGTACAACCACAGCATGTCCACCGGGAGAGGTCCTATGTCCCGATAATTTGGAGTATACCCCCCTGGAGCAGGACGCATTGGACGTCATTGATGTGGCCGAGGTCAGGGGGATCTCCAATATGGACAGTGAGCTCCCGGCGGAGGTCTTTGATGCTGCTTTTGATGGTAAGTCACAGTAATGCATTGTATTTTGAAAGATATTTTTTAGTGCGTATGTGATGGTGACATTGTTTTCAATTATTATCCTAGCAGAAGCAGAAACCCAGGATGAACCGGCAGCATCTTCCTCTGCAGAGCCACAGGTGGAGCAAGTGGTCCAGCCTCCACCAAGACGACACCCCCAGCCCCAGCCACAGGAGACATGGGATGAGAGCGTGATGGTGATGCTGGAGAGGATCGAGCAGCAAGGGGTGGATGCTGCGCTCCGTCAGCAGCAGATTGGGGAATTTTTGGAGGATTGGAAGGCCACAAACAGGCAGCAGTGTGAGGCCTTCAACCGCATGAATGACACTCTGGCGGCTGGCATGCAAAGCATTGGCCAACACCTCAGCCGCCAGAATGACATTCTTGCGGAGCTGCTGACCACTGCCAGGTCCCTAAGGGACAATCCCCCATCTGCTGGCCCACCCCAAGCTGCTCCCCAACCTTCCACCTCTGCTGACCCTCCTGTGTCCACTAGGGGAAGACGCCGCAAGCCATCTGAGCCAAAGGCCCCTGTCCCCAAGGCCCCATCTAAAAGGGGGAAAAAAGGGCCCAAATAATGAGACCTGGTTCACTTCCTCTGTGGTTGGACCCCAAATGTTTAAATTGCACTGGACATCCACTTCCTGAGTTGGCCATCGATCCATTTTCGTGCCATGGGCATTAAAGTTCTTATTTTGACCTCTACAAATGCAGGATAAATTTTTGGTGGTGTGTATCTTGCTTAGTATTCACCCTGGTTGTTGCAGTACGTATTCTGGTGTCCCCATTTCTTTCACCATTGCATTTGCAGGGTAACACATGTTTGGAGATATGCAACCTCTTGTTCTGGCTGTTTTTTTATTTTTGTGTCTATTTTATTTGTTTATTTGATTTATGACATGAAAGTGTCAAATAAGCTGTGATGCTGAACAGCAAATAAATTTATTTTACCAATTAAAACAAAATTGTTGTATGTGTAATTTCTTGTGTGAAACAAATACTACATTTATGTGTACTTACTGACCAGGGTATTTTTGAACATTTGTTGAAGTGTGGTAGAAGTTTCCCATGTGTAACCCTCTCCATGGCCATTCCCATGTTCCTATCCAACTTTTCCCTGCTAATTAGTTTGTGTCAGCACATGTGCAGAGCAACTTAATAGGTGAGAAAGCAGTTTGTGTGCAGGTGAGGTAGCTCCTACAGTAGTAGGTAAAAGCAGGTCCAGAACAATGCTTTCCTCATGGAGTGGGTGAGGCAGACAAACAAGGGTCAAAAGGTACATTTGTGTAGGAATGCATATGTGTCCTCCCTAAAAAAAGATGTGTGAATCGGCCAAACATGAGAAAATTGCTTGTGAACAAACATGTATAACTTTTTAAATATATATGATTTTACAGTGTCATAAGCAGATGTAGGAATCCTTTGTTAGAGAGATGTGAGTGCAATAATGTGATTGGTGGCATCTTACATCCAGAGTGTAGTAAAATCCAATTCATAGCAGATCAGATAGTGGTACAGTTCTGTATTTTGGGTACTATACAAAGATTGTGTGCAAAATAGTGGGCATGGGCTTAAAACATTGCTGAAACATCCTTTGTAGGTGTTAGATGTGGTTTATGTTATTGTATCATAAATACAAAACCTATGTTTGTATTAGAGTGAACACGTTGACACATGTCGACTTGTGTAGATTGAGTGTGCTACTGTGTTGTAGTTTCACCACATCTGGAGGGCCGCAGTTTGAGGACCCATGGTTTAGCAAATACCTACCTTAGCATATATAAGCAGGTCTTAAAAAGATTCTTACCTTAAATTAAACAAACCTTTAAATGTAGAGAAGTATAGAAAGATAAGCTTCCAATGTGTTTGAGTGCTGTGTGTGGCTTGCAGGTAGTGAAATCATGGTTTGGACTTAATAGACTGCAGCATTGCTTATTACATTCAGGTGTATGTGTTTGAGTAGTAATCAGCGTTAATTAGCAAACCCAGGCGCACGCTGGCATGCGGTATCTGTAGGGGTGGTCTGAGCTGGCGGTTGGCGCCCGCCTGTTTTGTGTCCGAAATGAACGGTGCTTTAGGCGATCGTGCGGTAGTAGCACCGCTCATTTTTAGTGCACACCCCCGTGTACGCCCATATTTACGCCCATTTTCCCTCATTATTTTGGCCGCTCCCCTCATCACGCCCCTATGCCGCCCCCAATGCCCGTACACTCGCGTACAGGTTTTTTCGCACGTAGAGACCCGTCCGTAAGCGTTGTGTTGTGTTCGCGCCTGCGCATTAGCGAATGTACGCATGCGCAGATCATGAAAAACCCCGGAACGTACGCACCAACCAGAATAAGGCCCTCTGTCTTTTACAAGGGATAAGCTATTAAAACCCAGGTTGAACTCAATGGACACAACTCTTTATTCATCCTTATCTACTATAACTATGTAACTATGGGCCTTATTCTAGTTCACTCTTAAAAGCAAGTTCCTTCTCAGCTGGACAAAACCATGGGCCTTATTCTAGTTCACTCTTTCTGACAAAATCCTTCTTAGATGGACAAAACCATGTGCACTGTAGGGGGCAGCTGTAAAATGTGCAGAGAGAATTAGATTTGAGTGCGTTATTTTGTTTCTGTGCAGGGTAAATATTGGCTGCTTTATTTTTACACTGCAATATAGATCTCACTTTGAAGTAAAACCCCACCCAAATCTACTTCTCTCTGCACAAGTTACAGCTGCCCCACCTGCAGTGCACATGGTTTTATCCATCTAAGAAGGATTTTGTCAGAAAGAGTGAACTAGAATAAGGCCCCATGTGCACTGCAGGTTGGGCAGATGTAACAGGTACTTAGAAGGTGGGGTTAGGCAGCAGGGTGGTTATGTTTAGCTGCTGGGGTAGTGGGGATAGATAGGATTAGGCTACTAAGGCAGGGATAGGCAGCAGGAAGGGAGGGTAAGGGTTAGGGGGGATGAGCACAGTATACAGCTGTCAGTATTCCCTCTTTTGGGATGCCAGCATTGTATTCTGATGGCCAGTTGGTGTAAAGGTCTAAATTTTCCGACCTCTAGTTGAAAAACCCAGGTTTTTCAAAATAAAAAGATGATTCATCTTGAAAAGGACTGTAAAAGAGAAATGGAGGAGGCGCACACCGTAAGCAAGTATAATAAGATAATTTACTAAAAATAAAAGCTCATGTACACTTAGGCTTTAGAACACGAACATGATGGTAACATCACCAACGTGAATAAATCAGCAACCAGACAAGCACACATCAACTGTTCCACAGCTTCTCAGCAGAGCGGTAACAGGATACTTCCACGGCTTGCGGATGAGACCGGCTAGATTTCCAGCGTCACTGCCAACATGCCGTCAGCGCGTTTTGTCACGTAAGGACTTAATCAGGAGGCGTGTCTTAGAGCGTCATAGGTGAGTATAAATAGCTATTTATGAATAAATTCTTACCCTTTAAATTGCAATATCAGTGGAAGTTTGAATCCGTCTTGAAAAAGTTTCTGGTTGCCATAGAAACGTAATGCGTCAACCTCACTTCCGCTATCACGGCTGGACTCTCCATGCTTGTACCTAGCCCCTCCTACCACCAGCCGGCTTGCTGTTCTTCCTTCCCTCTGAGCAGCTCCCTTTCCGGCATCACTCACGTGCACAATAAACAGTAATTGGGAGAGCCACCTGACTGCCCGTCTCCATCCAGACACAAAACATCACGCAGCACACGCTGTATCAATCATCAGCCACTGAGAAAGCCGCTTGGGCACCTGCCTCCATCCAGGAGCAAACATCACATGGCACAAACTGTCATCTAAGGGGTTGAGCCCAATACCTGCTGGGCTCCCAATTCCTTCTACCAATTGCATAGAGAGACTGTAGGTGAGCTGTAATATTTTACATCTATCACTGCTCTGCAAATCAAGCCTGTTGCTTTGACTTATTAATGCAAGCTGACTGCTACAAGCGTGTTTTGGCTACATGCTAACTGACCTTACCTCTGCTACAAGCTTACCTAACCCTATTCTCTCTGGCATTAATCCTATTATTGCTGACATTTTTCAGTGACTGCGCTTAACCCATTACTGACTGTTTTTAACAAATATTTTTACACTGAGTCCTTTTTGCAAACGTGACATTATACTGATAATTTTGTATTTACTTTTTGTTTTTATTTTCATATTTAGAATGTTTATGATGTAAAGTATATGGCTTTCTAATGCCCTTTTTAATGCATAAATTAGAGGATATTTACTGGTAGTTCAAGTGATGCAAGGTGTGTAAGGCTCCAGATAAGCCATAACCATCTAAAGGCATGAACCAAGTACAGAGCAGTAGGATATTCTCTAAATATATGATAATTTAGACAAATCAGTAAAGAACCATGACTTCAGCAGCACAGAGTTTCACCAAGACAGAAGAACCAGCAGGCTAAACAGGAGGGCATAACGCTACTGTAAAACCAAAAAAAGGCTAAGTCCTCCCTATCATTTAAGAGGAACAATGGCTGATCACAAGCTTACAAAGAGACTAGCTATCTATTGAAATAAACTGGTGCATCCGAGCAGGTGCATGTACAGTATATTCTAGAGCATCCCAGTTGCTTAGTAATACCTGGGACCATAATATATTTCAGCCACAAGTTCAGAGCATCCTGGCTGCTTAGGAACAGCTGGAATGACAGTGCCCATTGCCTGGCATCTGCCAGGACTAGAATCTCTAGTGGCTGGAATGATATCGCTTCTTGTTGCTTGGCAGTGGGCAGGTCCTACCATTTTTTGTGAGGTGCAGCCTTTGCTTATAAACCCTCTAATAAGTTTTATCTCAATTTCCATTTTATTAAAAACAATTCCTCGCCTTTACCAGGAAGTTTAAAAAAATATTAATTCTTGGCCTAGAAAATGCCCTTGTACCCACTATTGACGTAACCACTTATATATGAACAATGGGTACTGGTTAAACTAAAAATACAAGACTGTGATAGCCATATGGGTGGGTGTTTTACCATAATATGAGATAGTATCTAAAACACAACAATATCTAATTTACAGGAAAGCTGTTATCTGTATCATTGGCTTCATTGAGAGGCATATTTCTCTGTTGGATAAAGAGACTTTCCTTAACATTTGTTATTTCCGGTAATACAATTAACACTGTGCATTATGACGGGTTCATGAAGGAAAATGGAGGACATTTTTGGAATTCATCCTACTGTATGTTTAAATTCCACCGAATATCTTTCTTCTAAATGACCCAGATCTTCAGAGATGCAAAGAGCTCTTTGCAAAAAATGGTCAGCTCAATGGACACATGCCATGATTGCATCTCTTGCTTCACCTTCACCTGCTTCAACTTGAATCCACTTATTTGAATCCTTTACTAGCTTATGATTTATTATTACCATGCATGTGTCTGTGGTCTTGACTGGCATTGTATAATAAATTAATTTAGAAAGAATAACAGTTTTATAATACAGTTTATGAGAGGGGCATTATTGAAATTTTTTGCATAGACATTAGTATTGGTTATTGCTCTAATACATTCCTAATTGACAAACATTTTAATGAGAAATATTGTGGTGCCTCACAACAGTCAACAGAAATCCTTGGATAACCATAAAATCTCTTTGCTTATGGAATAGATTTAGTAGAAACAAACTTGCATTATCCCTTATACAGTACTTAGAGTTCAGGTGCACCTCATAAACTAAAACTACAGGGGTGTGTTACACAATGTATGAAAACGGGTGGTAGAATGGGCAGAAGGACTTTACTAGAATGGGCAGAAGGACTTTACTAGAATGGGCAGAAGGACTTTACTAGAATGGGCAGAAGGACTTTATTAGCAATGTTTTATTTGTTGGCCTCTAATAAAATGTACTTAATCAGTTAAATAATCAGTCAAATCAATTAATCGGTCAATAATCATTCAATGAATCAATACATTACATTACATGGATGTGGATCAGATGGTCACCAGCAAGATGTTAGACAGTCATTAGGTCAACACCATTAGGTCGACATGTATTTAGGTGGACATGTGTCTAGGTCGACATGCAGGAAGGTTGACATGGATTAGGCTGACAGTCAAAAGGTCAACTACAGAATTCCACTTCATTTTAATGATTAATGAAAACATTCTTTCTATAAGGTTTTATAGTTTATTAAACTGCCATCTTGTCTGCCACTGCTGTGTGGCAATGTTTCAAATATGTGCTATAATCTTTTAAATTGCCATGTGTTTTTACCACTCTTCTGTTGACTTTAGTTAAGCCAGCCAGCCCTTCTTGTGTATTGATAAAC
Organism: Crinia signifera; assembly: GCF_055691185.1. Lineage (NCBI taxonomy): Eukaryota > Metazoa > Chordata > Amphibia > Anura > Myobatrachidae > Crinia > Crinia signifera. The sequence goes on from NC_139219.1 coordinate 135,934,450, forward strand.
AATATTGTTTGCAATATCTGTTTGCAACAGATCAGTCACCTCTTCATTTCTTTTAACTTCAATCTGCTGGCTATTACAGAGACTTGGCTCACACATTCAGAGACGGCCTCCCCTGCAGCACTATCACATAGTGGTTTACACTTCACACATACCTAAAGTCCCTATAACAGTAAAGGATTTGGGGTAGGTATATTACTGTCCCAGTTGTCCTACCACTGGTTCCATCACTTCTTATTTTCTGCCATCTCCACCATTATCATGGGTGATTTCAATATTGCTATTGATAACCCACTTGTTAGGAGTCATCATTTATGACTCATATCTGTCTTGTCTGTCATGGGTTTATTTCTGTCTGTGTTGGTAATCGACTCTCTGCTGCCCTCCAGTGGTGAGTCTGTGACATTACAGCCCTATCTCCTGTGAATTAATGTATGCACAAGTCTGACCTCGTTAGCCCGGCTGGGCTGTATTGTGAACAGCTGACTTGATTACCCGAAGGCCTTCATAAGGCGTTCTGACCTATACCACATCATCGCCAGTTATAGTACCTAGTTCCCACTCCTGTGTGCTGGTCTGTTTGGTCTGAGCTCCTATTCCCTTGGGGAGTTCTTGCTAGCCTCATCTTAGCTTTATTGTACCCTGCTACAGACCAGTGTACTCCAGCTAGCACTCCTGCTGAGCTTCCTGGACTCTGCCTTGTGCTAGTCCCAGTGGTATGTTCCTGGTTCCTGGATCCTGCTACAGTCAGAGTCTCCAGTCATTCCTTGTCTACTTGCGCTGCTGTTACCCGATCTTCATCTGCGGTCTCACATCATCCCATATAAGTCAGAGGTCTCCCTGCAGTCTTCCTTATTCCCAGTATACTTGCGTTAACATCCGCATCTTTGTGTATTTCCGCACTGTAAAGGTTGATTCAACCTCTTTAGGTTGTTCCACCTCAGTGAGGTATTCTGGGGTATATTGTTATTTATACCCTCCATGTGCATTGTTGCACCTGCACCATGTACCTTACCACCCTTGTCCACTGGTGCATCTGTATATTCCACCTCTGTGCATTGTTGCATTTATATTGTGTTCATACATCCACTGTGTGTTACATCTGTTTAGTGGTTTCCACCAGTATACGCAGCAACACCTGGTGGATAACCTCCCATCTGGGCCACCCCAGGCGGGTTCCAGCCTGTCCCTTTCAGGTTTAGTTAGTTTTCCTTTTGCGCCCGGTCCGCCTCAGCGAACACGTTGTCCCACCTTAAGACCTGACTGCAACGGAGTCTGTGCGGACCTAATTCGCCCTTACAGCCGGGGCGGTTAAATATGAAGCCTAACTTTCATATATATAAGGAAAAACTCACTTTCGTCTTTCGCATGGATTGGGTGGAAACCATGTTCGATAAAGAAAAGAAAGCCGCCTCATTTTTTAATACATGGGAGAGCTTTATTGCAACACAACCGGCTTTAATACAGTCTCAGATTCACAATTCCATGCGGATGACTCAATGGTATGAAACACGTGTGCTGATGGGAGACCCGCCCATTGATTTGCCTGGTGGGTGAGCGCCAGACACCTCTTTCCTCCCCATTTTTCTTCTTTTTACATTATCAAGGTTATTAGCTGTTATTTTACCTTGAGCATAATTTGCTTTATTTTACATATCAATGTTCACACGCTACATATGAGTATTGTAATTGTGTAAGATTGTTGCACTTAATTCTTTATATCAAGACAAACACTGTATGATATCAAACGTTTATTTTTGTAATATTTCAGAAAAACTTCTTGTCATTTCTGTTATGCTCACTTTACAGATAATTGTTGTATATAAATGATTCTGCTTCAATAAAAAAAGAAAAAAAAAAGATGAAGCCTATCACTGCACATGTTCGCTGACACCAGTCCGGCGCAACAGAGGTAGTGGGCAGGTCCGGTTTCGCTCCTACGGGACCTGACACCACTTTTTCCTCATGCCTCTAAACTCCTCTCTCTAACCGCCTCTCTTGTTCTCACCCAGTGGTCTGATTCCTGCCTTGATCCTGTATTCACCAGGCTATACTCTGTTTTTGAATTCACTAACACACAATTCCCTCTCTCTGATCACAACCTTATCACCTTCTCAAGATTCTCCATTTCTCCAAACTCTATAATACCAAAATCATGCAAGCCTCCTCTAACCTGCAGAAATAATAATACTATTGACTTTCAACAACTTTCTACCTCTTTGCAACAACTGCTCTCACCCATTTCTACACTTGACTGTCTTGAGAAAGCTGTAACCCACCTGAACCAGACTCTACAAACTGCCCTTGGTGATGTTGCTCCAGCTACTCCTAACAATCCAGGTAGGCTGAGAGGGAACTGCAAATTAACAAGACACCTGCAAAAACTATCATGTAGATTTGAACATCAGTAAATCTTGTCACATTTAAGACTACCTACCACTCCTATGACAATGCTCTGGACACTGCTAAACAAACATATTTTCAATCTCTCATCTCTTCCCATGCCACCAAACCCAAGCATTTTTTTTAATACATTGAAATCACTTATTTACCCTCCCTCCCTCTCCCCACCATCTAATATCAGTGCACAAGAACTTGATTTCTTCTTCAAGGACAAGATTGATAAATCCCAAGATGCAGCCAGTGGCTTGCTTACTTCCTTTCCGGAGCCCTTTGCCACTTTCTCCTCTTTTGACCCAACAAGTGAGGATGAAGTATCAGCACTCTTTATATCCTCCTACTCAACTAACTCTCCTCTTAATCCCATACCCTTAAAAGTCAGTAAAGCTGCCTCCTGTGCTTATACCAAATTTAACTAAAATCTGTAAGCTCTCTCTCTACTGGTATCTTTCCTTCTCTGTTAAAGCATGCGCTTATTACTCCCATTTAAAAAAAAAAACTAAATTCTGATCCAAACTGTTTCTCTAACTAATGTCCTATCTCTCAGTTCCCATGCCTCTCCAAGCTAGTTGAGAGACTTGCCTACACTCGCCTCACACACTTTGTTAAATCCTGCAACTTATTGGACCCACTTCAGTCAGGCTTTTGCTCTCAACACTTCAGAGACAGCAAAGACTAAAGTAGTAAATGATCTTGCCACTGCTAAATCTAAAGGCCATTTCTCACCTCTTATTATTCTAGATCTTTCTGCTGCCTTTGACACTGTTGATAACTCTCTTCTCATACATACAAACAATACCCTAGGTCTTCAGAACACAGCCCTTTCTTGGTTCTCTTCCAACCTATCTAATCACTCTTTCAGTGTTCGCTTCTCTGATTCTACCTCCTCCTCCTCACTACCTCTGTAGTTTGGAGTATCACAAGGCTCAGTGTTATGTCATATACCTCCTCTATTGGTAAACTAATCAACTATTTCAGATTTCAGTATCATTTGTATGCAGATGATACTCAAATCTATCTATCCTCAACTGAATTGTCACCATCAGTATTGCTCTGTGTCTCTGAATTCCTTTCTGCCATTTCATCTTTGATGTCATCTCGCCACCTCAAACTCATCTGCCATTTCATCTTTGATGTCATCTCGCCACCTCAAACTCTTTGATGTCATCTCGCCACCTCAAACTCATTTTCAAAACAGAATTAATTATATTCCCACCAGCCAAGAGTACTGTAGTTACCAACCTGATATCTCTATCACTGTTGAGAACACAACAATCAATCCTACTGCACAAGCTTGCTGCCTAGGGGTCATCCTTGACTCTGAACTGTCCTTTATTCCTCACATTCAATCTGATGTGTTGACATTCACCCCCTTGCTTGTTCCCGAGGGGATTCGGCAGTGCTGGGGGGGGGGGATTTGGCCAGGCATCGTTAAGCCACTCGTTAAGCAGCAAATGGCCGCTGCTTAGTGAGCAGGACTGAATCATCCCCATTGTTTAAATGGTCTGTTTACCATTGTTGCAAATTGATTATAAATGTTTATTTACCAGTAGCTTGTAACTAAATACACTGCTTTCCATAGCAGTAAATTCCACATTTTTTTTCATTTGCTCATGTTGTGTTTTTCAGCTTTTTTGTAGAAAACACAAGTAAACAGACATTTCTATCAAATATCCATTGCTTATGTCAGTTGCCTATCTCTGTCATTTCAGTCCAGGTTTAAGGACATCCATGCTTTAGTCTAGATGGTAAATCAAATTGAATGAGATACTAATACTGTAAGTCACCAGTGCTCAAGCATGATTATAAGAAAAACCCGGACTGCAATGGCAGAGTTTGGGAAAATCTAAATATTTCAGTTTACATGCTACTCACTAAAGTAAAATACATTGATATGGCTTGCATTGTAACATATAATTAGATATGTGAACCGGGCACTTTTCATGTTTTAGTTTCGGATCTGGATCTCCCTTCATGTTTTGGAACTGAATTGGTTTGCCAAAACCACCCTTTCAGGTTTTGGCATAGTTTACAAGTAGAAAAGAAGACTATTTTGTTTTGGCACTCTTGGATTAACCATAGGGTACTGCCTGCTTCCTCCCGTATTATCAGTATAGTGGCATAGTAAGTGTCTCTTACCGCTTTGCAGGGCTCACACCAAATGGGCAGTATGTTTTGAGCCACAGTGCCCGCTTCCTCCCGTTCCCTTGTCTGACCCTCTGTGTAGTTTCCAGCTTGGTGGGTTGCTCTAGTACGAGCCGTCTCCTTGCCATGGCTTGTGATCTTTCTGCACGCTCCGTATGGCGCTTTATCCTCACAGTGTATTAATTCGTCCCCACTGTAATCCACCATCACAGGTTCCTCTGTACTTTCCGGAGGCAATTGCTGTCCTTCGATGAGGAATTTATAAAAACTTTTGATCAATATAATCTTCTCCACAATTTGTTGAAGCAACCTCCTACGACTGACAAATTTCCTGTATGCACTTAAAAGTCTTTAGAAGTACACACTGGAGGGGGGACAATTTAAGTAATATAATCCTAGTGTCACGGCCACCAGGTAAGCAACCCTAGCGCTCTGTGTTGTCCCAAGCCCACAGACCTCTGAAAGGTTAACTCCTGCCCTGGTGTTCACCTCCACTGCTGATTCCCATGCTGGCTGTCTGGGTCCCGTCGCCTTGTCACCACCAGGTGACAGTTGTGGTGTGCAGTCTCATGCCATGCAGGGTCTGGACGGCGTGAGGCATGAGCCACCATGATGGGTCCGCATCAGGTCAGGTCTCTGGCTGGACACGCCGGCTGCAGTGCCTCCACACACAAACACCACCGGCTGGTTTCTGTCTCCGCATCCGGCGGCAGCCATCTTTTGGGATCCTTCAGCCTATGCTGCAAGGCTCATTCAGTGAGGTCATATACACGGCCAATCATCATGCAGCTCACCCTTCAAATACTGACTTGCCGGGCAAGACCGGCAGTCAGTACAATGATGTCCAACCGCACACATCATTGATCCCTCCTGGCTATCTGTAGTTCCCACTACAGTCCTTGCGCTTCTGGTGAAGTCTTCTCCAATCTCCTGCTGATCGTTTTACTGCTACCATATCATCACGGAACCCGCTGCCCCCTATACGGATAGGACAAGGTTAACCACCCAAAGGGGTAATATCATCTTCTTCATTCCTGACAGTTATTCTCTGTGGTAATCCCTGGTCCTGCAGCTACTATCCTACTCATCTGGACTTCATCTTTACAATCCTTCATCCAATCCTTCATCCAATCATCCAATCGTTCATCCAATCATCCAATCCTCCAACCAATCATCCAATCCTTCATGCAATCATCCAATCCTTCTTTCAATCACCCAATCATCGACTCATTCATTCAATTATTCAATTTATCAATCATCTCCAAAGCTCTTCAATAAGCATTGTATATTATTGACTTTACTATTTATCAGAATCTACAGTTTATCATTGTGTCATCATTCATTTCCTGTACCGCAGTATCTTTATTAAATAAGGTTTTATTTTATCCGATTGCTTCACTCCCTTCTGTCATTCATGCAACAGCCCTACATCAAAGCACCCAACCTCCATTACACTCCAGCTGGTGCTTCACGAAACGTGACACCTAGTTTGTGCAAAGGTCTCTTTTTCCTGCCAGTATAGATATGGACCACCTTACATTTCTACTTGGATGTTTTCACCTATATAATCCTCCACCATTCTTTCAATGTTGACAGCATCATATGCAGTTACAGGAGACTTATCAGCAATTGTAGGCAGCTTCTTCAGTCTGCACCAGATGTCCAAACTTGCTCATGACTGCCCTGCATCACAACCACTGGTTATGCTATGAAAATGCATTTTTTACTTGCAGCCTCAGTTGCAGGAGAAAATGAAGGAGGAGCTGTTGCCATGTCATGATCCACTTGAGCTGACAATTTTCTCACCAGCGGGTCTTTGCACCTTTGCAGACTTGTGTCTGCTGGAAATAGAGATACAACATAGGCCTTAAACCTGGGATCCAGCACTGTGGCCAAAATGTAGTGTTCTGATTTTAATAGATTGAACACCCTTTAATCCTAGCAGAGAGAATCATGGGCTTCATCCTGGAAGGGAAACACTCCATTTTAACTCCTCCTTTACTTTCTCCAGCTCATTCTGCAAATGCCTGATGAGTGGAATGAGCTGACTGAAGCTGTCAGTGTCTGAATTGATTTCACTTGTGGCAAGTTCAAAGGGTTGGAGAACCTTGCACAACACAGACATTATTCTTCACTGCGCTTGTCAGGTGCATTTTTCCTCCTTTGGCTATGTCATAGGTGGATGTATAGGCTTGAATGACCTTTTACTCCTCCTCTATCCTCTGAAGCATATAGAGGGTAGAATTCCACTTCATTACTACCACTTGCTTTAGGTGATCGTAGTGCAGGTTCAAGAGGATTAGCTTGTACTCCAGTATGTGACACGCAGTCATTGAATGTTGAAAGTGGCCTGAAATATTTGGGCCAAGATAGCATCTCCTTCATTTTTCAAAAAATTCTGCGCCAACAAATTATTTGTGTGACCAAAACATGGAATGTGCTGGAATTTGCCCAGATGTAATGCTCACACAATATTGGTGACATTATCAGATATCACAAATCCCCAGGAGAGTCTAAGTGGGGTAAGCCATTGTGTGTTGATGTGCCTCAATTTCTCTAAAAGGTTGTTAGCAGTGTGCATTTTATGGATAACTGGTGATAAACAGTGTAGACTGCCTAGGAATGAGTTGGTGTTTGTGAGATGTTTGTTTGTTTGTGAGATGCTGCTACTGGTGCCGCTACTGTTGTTGCAGCGTAAGGCAATACATCTACCCATTGGACTATCACCATCATGTAGTCCTTAGTTTGTCCTGTTCCACTTGTCCAGATGTCCAACAACATTTTTGATGACACTAAGGACACTTTTCTTAGTTTCCCTGTACATTCTGGGAATCGCTTGCCTACTGAATTGGAATCTAGATGGGTTTTGATACCAGGGACACAGCATGCTCACCAGCTGTCTAAATCCCACTGCACTGATGGAGGATACTGGGCACACATCTAACAACAGCATAGTTGTTATGGCCTCAGTAATCCGCTTTGCAACAGTGTGACTGCTTTCATACTTTATGTTCCTCGCACAGGACTGTTGGACAGTCCATTGCTTAGTTTAAGTTGTAAAAGTGGTCTTCCGACTTCCTTCCTGGGATGATGGTCGACGCACAGAAGCAACAGCAGCAGTAGGTATAGCACTCAAGTTTTCTCCTGCGGTATCCCAGATAGAAGAGAAGGCAGTCATGCCAGTGACTCTAAGCTAGACCAAATAATTAATTATTGTACATGTGCGCTTGATTTTTTACATGTCATCAGTGCCTGATTGAATCAGTAGACTCTAACCTAGACCAATTAATTAATTGTTGTACATGTGCACATGATTTTTTCTGTGGTTTATGCCAGTGACATGGCCTACAGGACTTTTTCTGATCCTGATTGAGGAGGAAATTGATGATGATGGAGTTTGTGGTATGGATTGAAGGCACTTGGATAAAAAGGAAAAAAAAAAAATGTCACTGGACTGCTTATGCTCTTAGCCACAGTTTCTGAACTTGACAATGACTTATGATTAATGTGCTGCAAGTGACGTATAAGAGAGGATGTTTTTAGGTGGTTAGCATCCTTAACCCTACATATTAAGTTTAACACAGACTACATGTGGAGAGACAGTTGTTGTCCGGATTTTAGTAGAAATAATTCCAGAACGAAGAGGGTTTTTTTGTCTTCTGCCCAGGCATGGCAATGTGCTTTTTCTTTCCACATCCAACAACTGTTTTCACCTGGACCTTACAAACCGCATCACCATCAGAATCTTCCTCATAAACTTCCTCCTCAGCACCAGCTACATCAATATCCTCATACTAGTGACATCCTTATACAGTGACATCCTAAATGTCAATATCATCAAAAGGTCCCAGAATTTGCAGAGGGCATGCAAGTGGTGGAATGAGCCACTTCTTCCCATCCAGTGCTGAGAAGGTCAGTCCTAGACATGCCAATCACCGACTCATGGACTCTCCTTAGGGATTTGTGATATCTCTTAAGAACGTACAGTTGTTTACTGTGCTTTAGCCACCTTAATTTTTTTTGAGAGGGAGGAGGGTTTCCATCTGCTTAAGAAGCTGAATCACAACTAGTGAGTCAAGGGCTCTTTTACCTATTTTAACCACACTGTCCCAATAGAGAGTTGGGATTAAGAGATTGTCTTTGGAGGGATGAACACTCAACAATGAATTGCTAAATTGTATAAAAATAATATAATGTCTGTACTACTACATGGATGGTACAGTAGCTAGGGGGTTATTCAGACCTGATCGCACAAAACCATGTTGCACTGCAGATGGGGCATACTGTATATAACATGTGCAGAGACAGAGCTAATCTCTGCACAGGAATGACGTGTGTTGAAATTTTAAAAATACCACGGATGATAAAATAGATGGAGAGGGGGTGTAGAAATAGAAAGTAATAAAAATATTCTGATATTGTGCCATTGAGAAAAAAAACAACCTACAGATGGAGCTGCTGCAATCCTTGGCCAGCGCTCGCCAGATCCCTTTCGCTGGCGAGCACCGGTGATAGAGACTGGGACACGCATGCATCTCACGCGCACACGCGTCCCAGTATCATGGTGGCTGGGCAGCATCTCCCTGATGGTCTCCGCTTCAGGGAGACGCTGCCCAGTTCGGGGGGTAGGGGGGTAGGGTGGGGAGGGGGACCGGTGGCGATGGCGGGGGAGGCAGCGGGGACCCCTGCCAAGTTCCGTTGCCACGGGGCACATGCGCATCTCGTGTGCGTGCGCCCCTGACGGTAGCTGGTCGCCGGTGGGGGATGGCGATAGAATTACCATTCCCTGCAAAGATGTGGCTGGCTACATCTGTATATATTCATGGGAAAAATCTGGGCTCTGAATTTAGGAGTACTATTACAAAGCAGGTAATTTACAGTATCATGCAGGCTGAGAAGTATGACAAAGGAACTGCTAGTCCTGTTAAAGCTCCTGCATTTGGGGCTTGGAATTAACTCACCCAACTTGTATAAATAGAAATAGCACTGTAGACAAGAAAAGGATTACCTTATTTTCTTCTCTTAATAGAACAAAGATAAACAAAGTGCCTGGTGATATATCGCAATATAGGCACAGCTACAGCTGCAAATAAAGAGGCATTTTCCTACAGTACCCCACTGCAGTACAAAGAATAAAGAAATATGTATAATATAAATGCACTGCATACTGTATGCCCACATCATATCTCAATAAAAATAATAAATCTTTATATGTATAACAATTGTAAATTGTCTTTCTTTGTAGCCACAGTGCTCAAAAAAATATCTATTTATTTAAACAATACGTGCAGAGTTCTGCATTTATATGGTAATATTATATAAGAAGAAAGACTCTCCGGATATTTACTTGTTGGTATCATACAGCTCCGTTTCTAGCAGAGTATCTAAAAAAATATAATGATGTGAATGCATAGTAAATAAACCCACTTAAGGGGCTCTGGATTTCATTCCAGCCACACATAGAAAAAGAAATCCTCAGTACATGAGCGTCTCTTTAGTGGCTGTTACATACTATACTATCACAACAGATCAGCCCAATATATAGCGTGTTATCTGAGATTGGTTTACAGTTCAGTGAGCTGCACTGTCTAGTTATGATCCTGGCTATCCTAATTTCAAACATAGAAGTAGTCGGCAGCTAGCAAAAGCTCCAGGGATCACACAGCAGGGAAGGATTCCACAGCCTGAGGTGTCACAGATAGATACAGTCGGCACCAAATGATACTAAATGAGTTAATATCCAGAAAAACATTATTTTTATATAATACCAGCTGGTTACTTTTGGAACTCTAAAAATATTGTTTGAATAAAAAGGTATATAGGGAGTATTTCAGACAAGATGTCACGGCTGCAAATTTGCATGGTGGATGAATATCGATCAACTGCACATGCATTTGGTCCGTAGTACGCATGTGCATGGCCATGCAGCGATGAAATCCTTACACACACATGGGTATATGGCATGATGTTAATGGCAAACATACAGATGACCAGTGGTCAGGATGCCGGTGGTCAGACTAGCAATGCCAGGTTCCTGAAAGAGGTAACCCTGACATGTGTGATGTAAATATACTTACTTACTCTTCCCCTGCCACACCTAACCCTTCCTTCTAGCAACCTGACTCTAACCCTTCTGCTAGTGTCTAACCCTAACCCCTATACCTCATCACATAGACTTAACCCAACACACTACAGCCTAAATCCCACTTCAAAGTGCCTAACCCTAAACCCTCCCTCCCGCAGCCTAACCCTAATATTCCCCCCAGCCTAACCCTAACCTTCCCTTCCTGGCATCCTAGCCCTAAATCACCCCAATAGTGCATAAATTAAACCCTCCCCCCTTCCCAAGCCTGACCCTAAAGCTCCCCACATACTCACCAAATTACATTCCAGCTGTTGGTATTAAGGTGTAGGCACCTTGATCCTCTCGTGGTTCTTGTGCCTATATTCTGACAGTTTCAGGGTGTGCATTGGAATACCAATGGCCAGCAGCTTGACCACTGGGATGCTGACCACATCCTGAGGTACTGTAAAAAAGTGTAGGTTTTATACAAAATCCATACATATGGACACATAAGTACAGCCAGAGTAGGACATGGGCTGACTGAGCTGCCTAAGAATCTATGATGAAATAAAACAAAATTACAAAACAAACAAAAAAGGCGACTTTGCACGGTTTTTGAAAATCGCACATGTAATAACGTGCAAATTGTGATAAAATTTGCAAATTTTCACCTGCCTAAAAAATCACACATTCAAAATTGCATCCAGATATTTTTTCATAGAAAATCTAAAAATCACAAATGTTATAGGTTGCGAATTTTCAATTTGCACCCTTAGAATTGCAAAACAGCCCCAGCTCCAGCCTGGCGAGTTTCCCAGAACCATGTACATCTCAGTGCGAGCTGTTCATGGTTCTGTCCAACAAAAGTGTTCTAAAGTTAACATTTAAAAAATTTTATGTTTGTATCACCTCCCGAGCATAGCCAGCCCGGTCTCATTGAGCAGGTCCTGGTTTCCAAAATACAAGGGAAAAAATCATGGGGCTCCCCCGTATTTCATAAACCAACACCAGGCTCTTGGACAGATTCTGGTTTCAAAAATATGGGGAAAATAAAACCTGGTGTCCCCCATATTTTGGAACCAGCCAAAACATGATGACCATGGCTAGTCACCCCTGTAATAAAGGCCCTTCTCCAGGCTTCACACATCCAGGGCTGAAGCCCAGAGCTGTCCATGGCGCCCCTGGGCGGTGGAAGCCAGTCTGATAAAATAAGTGAAAACATTTGAATAAGAAACATTGCTTTTTACAGTAGAACTACAAGTCCCAGAAGGCCTCCCCCGTATGCTAGGATTTGGCAAACCACAAGTCCGAATTGCATCCAGATGTTTTTTTATAGAACATACAGTATCAAAGCCACAAATGTTATAGGGTGCGAATTTTCAATTCACATGCTTTAAATGACATAAAATCACAAAACAAATAGACCATCTCCACCCTGGCGAGTTTCACAGAACCATGCACAGATCAGTGTGATCTGAGCAGCATGTTTCTGTCCAACAAAAGTGTTCTTAAATTAACATTTAAAAAAAAATGATGTGCTGAGCATAACCAGCCCTGTGCTCATTAAGCCGGTCTTGCTTCCCCAAATACAGGGGGGAATCATGGGTTTACACCATTTTTAAGAAACCAGCTCCAGAACTTGTAGTTCTATAAAAAGCAAAGTTTTTTATTCTAATTTTTATTCTTATTTTATCAGCCCGGTGTCCATTGCCCAGGGATGCCAGGGACAGCACCGGCCTTTAGCTCCCCCAGGTACCTCGTCCAGAGCTGACCAGCCAGTTACCATGTTTCAGCCAGGGAACCTTGTGTAAAAAGTGGACCCCAGCTATGGCATGACACTGCTGGCTGTTGGAGCCCAGTGCTGGTTCCATAATACGGGGGAACTAGGAGCAGCTGGGGGGACCCCCATGCCATTTCTTAAAAGGTTTACACAAATTTGAACTTCTATGTCTAAAAATGTAAACATTCTAACACCACACATCACACATTTTCGTGACTAAAAATCACCTGAAATTTCTGACTTTGTCTAAAAATTCGCACCCTATTGCATGTTTCAGAAAATAATTGCACATTTCACATGTGCGATATAGTGCAATTTCTTAGCTGCCTAAATATTCGCACCCTATTACATTTCGTCCATGGAGGCTAATTTTGCTGCAACTGCATCTTTGTATGCAGCGGGTAAGCAAAATTACAAAAGTCACATCAGGCATCTTAAATATAATGACTGATTATATGCTTTTACACATTTTGCTACTGCATTTTTACAAGAAAATATGGCTAAAAATCTCACATGAAAGATATTTGGTCTAAAAGCTATTCTCAGTCTCTTATTGAGTCTGGTGAATGTCCTTAATACAGATAAAACCTTATTACTTTTTATAATGCCTTCACAGTATCTTTACTTCAAGGGGATGTGGATCATTCACATATGACTCCTGTAATAAAATAATACTGGGTTTTCTTTTGCTACACTACAGAACTCTCATATGATATATAGTATTGGGATTTTTTCTGAGAATTCTGAAACTATTTCTTTGCAAAACAAGATAATTGAAATCAGCATGAAAAAGAAGAATATAGCTCCTAACTGTTAACCCTTTGAGTGCCAGCATGCACAAAATATCCACTGAAAATGCCAGCATGGCTCACAATTGTTATATAAATGAAAATGAAAAAAGTTGTGTAAAAAAAGATTATAATATTCCTATATAAGGAAAACGGGGGGAGAGAAAGAAACTCGGGTGGGGTGCACTCCAAGTCCCCTATTCAAATTATTCTGTTGGAATAAGTATTTTATTTTTTATTTTATTTTTACTCAGAATAATTTGAATAGGGGACTTGGAGTGCACCCCACCTGAGTTTCTTTCTCTCCCACCATTTTCCAGATATACTTGTTATAACTCGGGGGTGCACCCCTGAGCATAACTGATAGGGCATAAAACCCAAGAAGGTTAAAAAGCCACTAGGTTATAGGATAAATACCTAATTATTATCAGTCAGTCCCCCTCTAAATTCAATTTCTTTATAATTGTCTTTCTCCCTGATCAATTAGTGCAAGTCCCCACCCCCATTTCTTGAAAATATTCCTATATAAGGTAAACATAATAGGTAAGTATGATGAATAAATATGTTTGTTTGGCAATTTGCACACTTATTTTGACAAATTCACTTGACACTCAAAGGGTTAATATTTCCTATCAAAACTCTGAAATTTGGGGTTACATTAAAACTACAGTATTTACTAAATAGTGCCATGTCTTAAACCTCCTTATTCCATTTAAAAAAATATATTAATCACTCTGCTGGGTTGCTAAAATACACAGCGGGAAATTTTAGGCTGATTCATAGACAGTTGTATGCAAATATGATTGCATACATGATTTTTTGGCATTTACTAAAATATGCGAATGAGAATGTATACGCCATCAATGAATAACAGTAGGAATCACTATTCATTCGAATGGTGTTTCCTAATTTGCTAAGCGGCCATACTGTATTTAATATAAAGCCATTAATTAGCAGGATACGGCCGCTAATTGCTGAGAAAATACACCTGGAAAATACAACTTATTTTCTAGACGTATTTGTCAGAAGCCTGCACGGATCAGTCAGATCTGTGCAGGTTTCAGTGCAAAAAAATTAAAAAATGTATAAATAATAATAAAAAATATATAATGGGATACCCCCCCACGGCCAAAACCAGCCCCAGGCTCAAAGAGCCGATCCTGGTTTTAAATAATCTCAGGGCAAACTGAGTAGGGATCCCCTGGATTTTTTTACACCAGCACCAGGCTCAAATGCCAGTCCTGGTTCCCAAAATACGGGTGACAAAATGAGTAAGAGTCCCCCATATTTCGAGAACCAACACCAGGCCCAACCAGCCTGCAGGGTTATGCCAGAGCAAGGGGAGATTTATAATACAATTTCCCCTGGCCAAAGCATTTACCCCTGACTGGTCAGTCTGGGCATGGATCCTGGTGAAGTGGGGATCCCCCCTTCAGACTTTACCTGCCCAGGCTGAAGCCTGAGACTGTCCCCGGTGCCCCTGGGCTTTGGGTACCAGGCTGATGTTTGTGTAAATCATAGAAAAAACTATTGTGTAATGTTGTAGAGCTATGAGTCCCAGCAAGCCTTCACCACATGCAGGGACTTGGCGAACCACTAGTCCCAGCATATGGGGCATTAAAGGACCCGCTGGAACTTATAGTTCCACAACCGTACAAATAGTTAAATAAACATACACTGACACCATTAAAGTAAAAGTTTATTACATACATAGCCCATACATAGCCCATTCTGCCACGATCTTTGCAGCGTTGCATGTAAATCAGAATAAGGTCTTGTTTCCATATTTCCAATTTTCTGTAACTGGGTTGATATATCCTTATTCACTAACCTCCCATGGAGAAACATGGATGAAAAGAGTTGTTTTTGTACAGCATTTCTTTCCTTTATTTCTTCTATAGCTTATACAAATGATATAAAAATTGCAAATAAATAAAGTATTTCCTGTGAGAGGAGATTATTATGTGTAATATTATCTCTTTTATATTTTATGCTTTTTAAGACAATATTTAGAAATACTGTACTATGGGCCGTATTGCTAAAAAGCGTTCTTTAGCTGATTAGCAGGCGGGTAAACACTGCCCTGAAAAATGCCGCCCCTCCTCTGCTGCCCGAAACTCGCACATGTGACCGCTAACAGGAGAGATAATTCGATGGTTGCTCACCATCAAATGATTTCTATTGCTTTCGGTAATTAAAGTCAGTGTAAACTGACTTTTATTACAGCCGCTCTCCACTGCAGACAGGGCAGGCGCTGCTGTCACATGACATCAGCCGCCCGCCCCGAGCAAGGAATGCCACACTTGCATTCCCAGGGGATCGCCCAGCATTTTCATGGGGACCCCCATAAAAAGCTGGGTGTTTCCCTGATGCCGCCTGCGCAGAAGCCCCCACTATTGGCACAAGGGCCGTTTTCGGCCCCTTCCAAGTGACCAAGAATTAGCCCATATATGCAATTATGTGCACTTACTCTTTAGTAAGTAAACTGTGAGTAAGGATGACTGAAAAACCATTGGGACTTCTCAATACTAAGGATCAGCTAGTAGACTTCAGTTGGTATTCAATTATCTCTGGTAATTTACTGAAGCTAATTGATTAACCAGGGAAAGATCAATTAACCCTTACTGCTTGCACTTATCTGAGGTATGATTCAAATCTATTATTATTTTATTGTGCCAAAAGGGTTCCGCAGCACCTGACAATACATAGATGAGTGAAAAACCAAAAACTAACAAATTATAGTACAATGTAATTTAGTGCAATGTAAATAAAGACAGTTACATCAGATGTCAGGACACTGACAAAATTATCAGGGTGGCATAGATAAAGTCTAAGAATAGCACATGAAAAGAGATGGCCCCGCTCATGAGAGTTTTCATTCTAATGGAAAGGGGCAGACAGACTGGTGTGACACAGAAGGGATAGAAGTGAGCATAATCAGAAGGTTAGGGTGATAAATGAAGAAGTGCATCTTGAGAGCCTGGTAAACGTTTTGTAGGGAGGAAGAGAGTCTGATATGGAGGGGTAAAGAATTCCAGAGATACTGACTACAATTGCCAATATCTAGAAGGCAGGAATGGGAGGAAGTAAACCATTGGCAGGACAGGCAGCATGCATTTGTGGAGCAGAGGGCAGGTGGTACTGTGTAAAGAAAGATAAGGTCAGATATGTAGGTTGGAGTAGAATCGGTGATGTTAATGAGTGTGAGGAGCTTGAATCAGATCAGAGTCATGTCAACTTCACACCTAGCTGTGTCCACAGTTTTCCAGTGTCGTATAAGCTGTAGATATATCAAAGCCCCAGTGTTCCAGTACCCAGAACCCTCCACTGGATTACTGCTACCACAGCTGGGGCCACCAGTTACCCGAGCTCTGACAAACTATCACGGCTAATAAATACCCCTGTTTCTGTAAAAGAATGTTAAAACTGTAAAAGTGTAAAGGCTCTACTTTTAGATGAATAACATTTTAATAATATTATACCAGCTTTGATAGAACATTTGTCAGGGATTAGTTTAACAACTTGATATACCAGAGAAATATAAAACATCATTGCAAAATGGTTTTTAATGAGATACATGTGGAACTCGCTATTAACTGAAATGGGAATTATGTTTCAATATCTTATGCTTCATTTGTTTTGTTTTAGATATTTACAGCAAGTAACATAATAATTCCTAAACTTTATTTAGGTGCATAGGCAATATAAAGCTTGAATTAAAATATAAATATATTTCAAATCTGAATATATTCTCATAGCTCCAATGACCCTTAGTTCAGTAAGATCCAGGCTTCACACTCTAGCATTCATAATTACAAATAAGTCTGCATGATAAAATATTTCTCACCCAACTGCGTCCGATTCATTATTCTACTGAAGCATGCAGAAAAATGCTCACTTATGTTAAAATGGCAAAGTGAAGATTACAAATTAATTACAATTGCTTTAAAGTCAGGTCATGCTCTACACCGCTCAACTGAAATTATTATTACCATACAAACACAAAAATATGAAGATGGCAATCAGTTTGAAACCTCTGACCTTTCATGTTTAAAGTACTCATTATAGTTAAAATGTGTGAAGAAAATCATTTTAGCTTTCCCCATGGAACCTGTTTCAGAAAGCAATTGATTCTTTTTTTGGATATTGATTTTCTAACATTTTAAATAATTTATAATTTGAGGGAAAATAGGAAAAAAGTGCAAAAAGTTACTTTTCTATTTCAGATCAATCTGTCACTAGTTACCTTCTTAGAATTTACAGTATGTGCTAATTATGCTTTCTAGCACACAAATTGTTGATGTTGAGAATCTTTATAAGTAAGCATGTTCTTTCTAGGCAGAAATCAGAAGGGGCCATTGAAATTAAATATAATTGGAAGGAGAGTTGAGCTCAGAGTCAAGAATCAGCAGAATTTGAAGACCATATATGAATAATTAATAAAATAGGTCATTTTCAGCATTGCAGCTGTTTCTGGTTACAAGTGGAAAGAATTTCTAACGAGACATTTGAAAAGCAAACTCAAAGGATGCATGTACAGTATGTTTGACAGCTACATATCAATAAACTAAATTCATTACATTTTCAAAAAAGTTGTTACAATTTAAAATGGCGATGACATTATCATGAGCGATGAACAATAATAGTATCAGTTTACTGGATTGCAATAGTTCTTTAATGACTTTTGCAAGAACTCAAAATTGGTTAAAAATGCTGACTTGTCAAAAGATGACAAACCAAATATACATTTAATAATGTAAATCACATCTACAAATTGTGCATGTAAGGGTGTATTTAAATGGAATTCTTCTTCCCAAATGGACATACAATATCTACAACTCCATTTCCAAATTCCAAAAAAGCTGTGCAGATGTTGTACTTGTAGCAAAACTTGTTAATTTTAGAACAAAATGTTCCAATTGTTGTACAAAATTTCCAGAAATATAATTTAATGCCAGTCAATCTTTGAAGTTTTTCATCTACTCCTGGGATCTTGCCTTTACTGCCAGTAACATAGACTATACGTGGACGTCACCAGTTCACATTTTATGGCTAGTTAGTGACAGGTTTCTCTGTACTGGGGTCTTTTGCTTAGTGTCACGCTAGGGTTACCATGTGGATCTGCCTAAGGCCCGGGGTGTAGGGTGTCATGGTCTGGAGGAGACTGAAGAGTAGCAAGTTTGATATAAGTCTTTCTCATAGAAGAAACACTGGAGTATAAGGCCAGCTAGGGAAGCTGCAGAGCAGGGAACCCAGCAGGCCCACTTGGCGACTGGGATAGAGTTCACAGAAAACGAGTCCAGGAATCTTTACCAGGTGACTGGGCTGGCGCGGGAAGAAGAAGAAGACTTGTCCGGGAAGCTTTACCAGATGACTGGACCGGATCTTGAAGAAGAAAGTAGACTTGTCTGGGAACCTTTACCAGATGACTGGACCGGATCGTGAAGAAGAAGACGAATCTGGGAACCTTTACCAGATGACTGCCAGCAGGCATAGATGACTGCCAGCGGGTACAGATGACTGTCAGCGGGTGCCGATGCCTGTCAGCAGGTACTGATGACTGGCTACGGGTACTGATGGCTGGCAGCGGGTACAGATGACTGTCAGCAGGTACTGATGGCTGGCAGCGGGTACAGATGTTTGGCAGCAGGTGTTGGGGACTGTCAGCAGGTACTGATGACTGTCAGCAGGTACTGATGGCTGGCAGCGGGTACAGGTGACTGACAGCAGGAGTAGAACTGCAGGGAATGCATGCAGGATACAAGTGCAGGATTCCAGGTAATAGGTGCTGAACTGTGAGTAATGAGTGCAGGATACAAATGCAGGATTCCAGGTAACAGGTGCTAAACTGTGAGTAATGAGTGCAGGATGCAAATGCAGGATTTCAGGTAGCATGTGCTGAACTGTGGGTAATGAGTGCAGGGTGCAAATGCAGGATTTCAGGTAACAGGTGCTGAACTGTGAGTAATGAATTCAGGATGCAAATGCAGGATTTCAGGTAACAGGTGTTAAACTTGCAGATAACAAATGCAGGACTCAGGTGCAGGATCTCAGGTAACAAATGCTGGGAAACAGGAACATCAAAAAGCATAAGCTGGAGCATAGGTTGAAGCTTCCTCCCAAGGGATTGACAACAAAGCACTGGCGTCTGTATGCCCCAGGAGGCCCTGCTTTATCCCTCTGGCCAGATTCTGATTGGTGGGGCAGAACTGAGGACCGGCGCTATTGACCGGCTACAACAAGATGGCGGTGCCCAGGCTGGAGACAAACACTTACTACAGGTTCACCCTGGAGACCTCAGGAAGATGGTCGCGGCCAGGGAACTGGACGCCGCGCTCCCCGCCCTGCACAGACAGACAGCCAGCAGACCCCGCCGCCGGAGGTGAACAGGTGAGCGGCGAGCCCCAGCACCGGCCGTGACACTTAGGCTGGTACCAGTGTTGTGTCTCTCGTGTGGGCTCCAGCAGTGCCAGATTAAGCCTTCGGGGGCCTGGGGCACTTTAGACAGGGGGGCCCCCTTGCACTTGTCATTACTGGCCACAAACTGCATGGGAGAATATTCACACAGAGTAAAGGCAGTATAAAGTTGGTCAATGGGTAATTGCAGGGGATATATATATATATATATATATATATGTTATGCTTGGATGAGTGGCGCCACTTTATGCTTTAGAAATATATTCAGAACAACAATATTCCCTTATTAGTGTAGGGTGTCAGCCCGTCTTATAGAAACAAAGTACCGGTATAATACTTATAGAAAAATGTGCAGGGAAGAAATAAGACCTTGGCGACTAATTATTGTAAAAAATAGATAGAAATATCGAGTAAAAGATTAATTTATTATGACAATATAAGACAAATATATAAAAAACGACCAGGGGGGGAGGACTGTTATAAGATCAGACTAGAAATATTTTTTGACTAAAAAAAGCACTTGGGAGTCAAGGACACATAAAAGCATATAAAAAATGGGGGGGGGGGGGGTGTATATGTAAATTAGATAAAAAATGGGATATACAAAAAATTCAAAATATAATGAATAAAGAGTACAAGTAATAATAGCAGCAAATTCAATAAAGAACGCTTATCTTACCTCCTAACTTCTCAAAAAGATAAGCGTTCTTTATTGAATTTGCTGCTATTATTACTTGTACTCTTTATTCATTATATTTTGTATTTTTTGTATATCCCATTTTTTATCTAATTTACATATACACCCCCCCCCCATTTTTTTATATGCTTTTATGTGTCCTTGACTCCCAAGTGCTTTTTTTAGTCAAAAAATATTTCTAGTCTGATCTTATAACAGTCCTCCCCCCCTGGTCGTTTTTTATATATTTGTCTTATATTGTCATAATAAATTAATCTTTTACTCGATATTTCTATCTATTTTTTACAATAATTAGTCGCCAAGGTCTTATTTCTTCCCTGTATATATATATATATATATATATATATATATATATATATATATATATATATATATATATATATATATATATATATATATACAGTGGTCGAAGTGGAAATTTTGAAGTGGGGGTATGGAAATTTTGAAGTGGGGGTATGGAAAAGTAAAGAGTGAATATAGTGCGCACCTTCGGACACCCCCCTGTCCATCAACGTCCCCTGCCAGACTGCCCCGTTGTACAGGGGTATTACAAAAGCACAATATGCGCTGCTGAGTGATCAGAGAGCATCCTGAGGGGGAAAAAAAACTTTTTTTTTATCTTCAGATTAAAGTGGGGGTATGCCATACCCCCGTATACCGCCCCACTTCGACCACTGTATATATATATATATATATATATATATATATATATATATATATATATATATATATATATATATACACACACACACACATACATACCACATGAAAAGCCTGTGTTTGTCCTTCTGCACCTTACTCTGTAGAAGACCTCACAGTTTCAGTGCTGCCTCTGATTAAAAACCCTCCCATGACTAGGCTGCTGCTGTTGTTCTCCATGGGCCTTGGCTCCCGATGCTCAGCACCATTAATCATTGTCACATTGGCAGATAGATGAAGCTGCAGCACTACCCCACTCCCATGCACAAAACCTTTAGCTAAAAAAATATATATATATTTTTTTTTAAAAACACATGCCAACAACAGGGGGCCCCTAGTTAGAGGGGGGCCCAGGGGTGCTGACCCCTTGTGCCCCCATTATAATCCGTCCCTGGGCTCCAGGTTTGCAGTCTATGGCAGTTGTCAATCCTGAGTTTCCCATTTCACATTTTCAATTGCAGAGTTTTGAGTTCCATGTCTCTGGTCATGGTGGGGCTTCAGTTCTATGTAGCAGTAGACAGCAGTTAGTTCTGAATTCATCATTTTTTATTCCAAGTCTGAGTTTTGAGTACCTGGTTCTGCTATATTTTATTGAGTCTGCAATATAGAATAAGCAATGTAATATAAAAAAATGCATACAAGTATTTTCTTTTACTCTACAGTACATTGCATAACTAAGAAATTGTGTTTAGTAATTAAGGTTAAATTAGACAAAGACTTTTCTTTCTTTCTGACATGATGACATGATCACTTGAAGTGATGATCCTTACTATGCCTACACCATCTCACCAGATATTAAGCCCCCATGGTATTATTTCATTTTATGCTTGCAGTGCAGTGCAGAATATATACAAAGTAACATTAAAACATGACATAAAAGTGAAAAAATAACTGATACTTGACATACTGTATCCCTGGAACAACACAGCAATACACTAAGAAATTATGTATAACACCATGGATAAGGGTTGATGGTTGAGTAGCTTGCTTTGTTTTTGCAGGCAAGTGCATGTGAGTCACAGGGAGCAATAGGCAATTCAGCATTCATGAAGAAGTTGAGCATACACAGTCAAAGATTCTAAAAGGGGACATGAGGAGCACTGGAAACAAGAATAATACTGGAGAGGAACAAGAGGAAGGAGATCTCTACCTAGGTGAGCTTGTGGATGTAACAGCCATGGGATATGAAATGTTCTGAAGTGGATGCATAGGGGGAATTCTGGATGGTTGAGAGCATTAACAGAGAAGGAAGGATGTAATGATGTATTCATCAACATTACAGCATTTGTGGAATAGCGTATATTAACTCTTTAATGTAGGGAGCATAATCATTGTCTGTGAAGAAGAGGGTGTATTTGATTAAAGGAGTAAGCTGATGGCAAGTGAAATGTAAATGGAGTAATTTTGATTGAAACGATTTTATAAAGGAGGTTCTAAAATAGGACGCAAGTAGGAAAAGGGATTCGGTGGTGGTATTTGGAAGTTATACATGCAGAATCATTGAAAAACAGCCAACACTGGAAAATAATTCACTGAATGGTACTCCATGTTAAAGTGTTGGGGTATTTCATTTAAGCAAAATACTGAGGTTCCTAGATACAGTATTTGGTTTAAATATGAATCTTCTTGACCATTACATAATTATGCAACTTGAACTAGTAATTAGTAATGAGTGAGGAAGCTTAAATTAAGGGGCACATGTGGCATTTCACAGCTGAATTCTTTTTTAAATCTGTTTTTTTTTTATTATTTCTAAACAATAGCAGCTTTATCTGTGTTTAGTATAAACACTACATATACAGTATTACTGATGTACAGAGACCCGTATTAACTAAACATGTTTAAACAATGTCTGGATTAGGAGCTAAACTGAACTAAGGACTTTATAAGCCAAAGCCATTACTCCAACAAGGACAGCCCCAACATGAGTGATGTGTTCTACATCATTGCAATTATTTATACAGAGTTTATATGGAATGTACCACATTGTGGGGGGGTATTCAATATCTGTCGAAAACGTGGTTATGTTGGAAACCTCTTCTTTAATGGTAAAAAAAAATATATATTGCTGTAGACTATTCAGTCCTTTATTTTTCCTACTGTCGAATCCACCTCGCCAGTTCTTCTTGTTTCTCTGGACTGTCGTAACTTCTCAATTTTGACTTTATTACCAATTTGTCAAGTCTGCGTTTAGAAAAGAGGCATGAAAATATTCAATGTGAATTTGTTGAAATGATTTTGATGGTTTTTAGTCATTATTATGAGAATTTGAACTAGACAATTTTTCTGTCGGGAGCAGTCTATGTATAGTACAGATGCAGCCACTGCAATCTATACCTATAAATGGATTAAGTGAGTAATTGGATTACTCTGCTAATCCCCTACTCTATTGTTCTATGTATTGTATTGCAGCTGAGAACAGTAGGATAGCCATTGACTGTATGTCAAAATTTTGATTGATTTGTATTGCAATAATATTGTTTCCCTCAGTAATTCCCACACCTTCTTACCCCAGTTCTGGTTCTGGATCTGGTTCTGGTCCCATTATGGGTCCCAGTTCTGGTCCTGGTTCTGGTTCTTGTCCCGGGTATGGTCCATCAGGTGATGAATTGCTGGGTTCGATAACACTGATGACAGTGCACTGTCCCACAGCAAACAGCCAAATTTGAACTAGCCCACAACTCCTATTACAGCTCTGCAGTTAGACAAAATGCCACCAAACAATATGATGGTAGGATTTATACAGAAACTGTTGAGGTGGGAAGGGAATTAAGGGATGCTTATTTTTCTCCATTAAGCTCCAAACTCAACAGGAGGCATTATGACTAAAGATTAGGCAGAAAATGTATCTGTTGAATTAAGACTCAACAAGCAAGATACTGTACCAAGACAAGTTGACAGTTTGGTCGCTGATGACTGAGATTGAATACCCCCTATATGTTATACAGTATTTTGAACTATTTAAAAGATCATTTTTGGTACTTGTGTATTATCAAGGCACCCGATTTTATCTAAATCGTATACGATATCGCATACGATTTAGCGGCCGATTTGCGGTCGATTTCCTGCCGATTTGCATGCTATATGCCATCCTTGCACACCCTCACTATCCAAGTCAGCCCGAAGCGTGGCGAGCGGACGCGTCCTCCCGACCTGTTCATACCCCCACTATCCACATTGTTGTGGAGTTGATTTTATAAAGCGTAGCAAGCGCAGCGAGCCCCCGAGCCGGAAGCATGGCGAGCACAGCAAGCCCAGCAAGGGGATGCGGAAAACGACCCTGAAGCGTGGCGAGCGCTTCAAGGGGACACGGATTGCTTGACGTGTATTCCGCGCCCCCCGTGCGGGGCTTGCTGCGCTTGCCATGCTTCGGGATCATTTTACGCGTCCCCTCGCGGGGCTCACTGTGTTTGCCATGCTTTGGGCTCTGTGGATCGCTGCACTTGCCACGCTTTATAAAATCAACTCTACGCCGATGTGGATAGTGGGGTTATGAACAGGTCGGGAGTACGCGTTCCACGGGTGTGCAAGGATGGAACAGCATGCAAATTGGCTGAAAATCACGTAAAATCGGCCGAAAAATCGGCCGCAAATCGGCCGCTAAATCACATCCGATTTTGGCATGGATTTCGCGGGCACCCAGATAATACACAAGTACCTTATTTTTCAACTAATTATTTTTTAATCTCCCAAGGTTTAAATATGTAACGTGCACAACCTCATAAATATTTTGGATCCTACAGTGATTCATAATGAGTGATCTAATTCACTATTAAAATGAGAGATCATGTATTCATCTTCTAATTATTATTATTATTGTCGTTTATTTTTAAAGTGGCAAAAAGCGTATAATTGCAGCCTAGAAAACAGATAAACGATGCCCGGCCAAACACCTGCCCCCTCCCCCTGCCATGCAAATCCACTTGCTTGCATCCAAGGGGATGTGTATGTGAATATGTGCCTTAACAATCGGCTGCATGGCCAAAAAAATCACTCGATGGTTGCTGACCATCAAATGATTTTTATGAGGTTTGTAATGAAAAGTCAGGGTGGACTGACTTTTCATTTACACGCTCTCCTCTGAATTCAAGGCAGGCACTGACATCATGTGACATTAGCTGCCTGCTTTAAGCCCTCCCCCAAGTAAATGGCTTGGTGAGTGTGAAACTGTGTTCGCTCCCAGGGTTTATGCTTGTGCATATTTGACCTCAATCAGCCTTAAAGTTTCTACAGCACCGTACAAGGCATATACATAGTAAATGTACAGTAGATCTTGGGTTGTTAATAGTAAAGTAAATGTTAAATTACATATTACTGGATTATGCAGAGCAATTAAACTCTCTATTTCCAATTAGTTGCTACTCTTAAATAATAGAGTTAGTGGAGCAACTAAAAGAAAATACACACACACACATACACACACACACACACACACACATATATATATATATATATATATATATATATAGATAGGTTTTCAAAATGGCACTCGCAAGAACTTTTAGGTAAGCTTAGGTGCAGGGTCCAAAGTAGGAAATGTAGAGGTAGCACTTACCCTGCCTTGCAGCGGGAAGGAGACAGACCAGCACTCAGTTTGATGAAGAAAAAACGTGTATTTACAAAGAGAACATCGTGGTTACAGCAAGGTTAACAGCATGATGGAAGATACAAGACATCACAGCTGACCCGACAGCTGTTTCAAACTGGATCCTATCCAGATCTCTTCAGGGGTACTGACAGTGCGCATTGAACATTGCTTTATACCTTAAGTTAAGGCGCCAAGTCCGCCCTTGGAATTTCAAACAGGCGCTGTCACTCAGCACCACGGGGTGTGTGAGAGCGTCCTGTTGCTAGGTAATATGATGCGGGGGTTGGTCGAGTGACGCGTCACTCAGGGAGTCCCGGCATCAGATGCAGCTGGCTGTCAGCTCGGCTACTAGATGTCATGGCAGGGAAAAGAATGAGTTAACACTGTAGGCTGATTATAAGGAGGTTGAAGTGCCTGTGTGGGGAGTTATTTAATCAAGCGGGGACAGCGGACACTACATGGCGTCTGACGCTTACTAAGTGCGGGGATAGATGGAGTGAAGGCAAGGGAGGATGACTGTAATAATTGGTGCGTATGACTGGAACAGAACCTGATGGCACCCAAATGGAGTTATATCACTCACAGTATAACTCAGCACTGTCGCATATACATTAAAGTCACTGAACATTAATTTCAATTACCGCACTAGCAATCGGCGGTGCACTCATTATGCACTACAGATGATAGTACATATAGTCCAGCATTTAGAACCCACCCCGCTTGATTAAATAACTCCCCACACAGGCACTTCAACCTCCTTATAATCAGCCTACAGTGTTAACTCATTCTTTTCCCTGCCATGACATCTAGTAGCCGAGCTGACAGCCAGCTGCATCTGATGCCGGGACTCCCTGAGTGACGCGTCACTCGACCAACCCCCGCATCATGTTACCTAGCAACAGGACGCTCTCACACACCCCGTGGTGCTGAGTGACAGCGCCTGTTTGAAATTCCAAGGGCGGACTTGGCACCTTAACTGAAGGTATAAAGCAATGTTCAATGCGCACTGTCAGTACCCCTGAAGAGATCTGGATAGGATCCAGTTCAAAACAGCTGTCGGGTCAGCTGTGATGTCTTGTATCTTCCATCATGCTGTCAGGGCCATCTTAACAGTAGTGTGGGCCCCTGGGCAAAGCAATGCACTAGGGCCCTTACCAATTCTCACCTCCTAGGGGTGGGGGGTGCTATCAGCAGCTTTGATGTCCCACGGGTGGCAGGGGGGGCTCTATCTTCCATTCAACGTGTAGGACCTGGAGCAGTAACTTCTGCTAATTACTCCTTTACTGCACAGGTGTTGGGAGGTAGAACACTAACGTGTGGAAGGGGGCACTGAGCTGAATGAAGGGTCCCTTGTAAATGACTTCCAGGGAGGTAGAGGGTATTTTATACGCAGGGGAGGGTTGGATAATGGAGTGGGCTTAATATTCGTCATTTTCCGGTGGAAGGCCAGCTTGTTTGACTGCAGATATCGCCATTATCTGGAAATAGATTTCTTAGCCTTTAATAGTATAAAAACTTAGAGTCCCAACTTTCAGGAGGTGCTAGGAACTTGGGGATCAGAGATCAGGAGCCAGAGTAATCCATTGACAAAAATATAAAACTGTACACCAGACGTTTGGAGCTGGAGCAGGGACCGGCTGATATCTCTGGTTCTGGGCATGATAGAGACAAGTTGCTAGTGTCAACATGATAGAGACAAGTTGCTAGTGTCGACAGAAAGGGGAGATTCACAGCTTTTGAAAAAACTCTGTCAGAGAGAACCTGAGAAATATGACTGGGAATTGCAATTAACAGATCGGATGTGGACTGCTGCTTTGAAGTTGGATATCTCCAGTTCCCCAGTGCCGATTTTCAAAATTCTGGTATCCCTGGAAAAAGGGGATCCTCAGCAATCAGCATAGGGCCCTTGTACACCTGGGGCCCCTGGGCAAGTGCCCATTAAGCCCATACGAAAAGACGGCCCTGCATGCTGTTAACCTTGCTGTAACCACGATGTTCTCTTTGTAAATACACGTTTTTTCTTCATCAAACTGAGTGCTGGTCTGTCTCCTTCCCGCTGCAAGGCAGGGTAAGTGCTACCTCTACATTTCCTACTTTGGACCCTGCACCTAAGCTTACCTAAAAGTTCTTGCGAGTGCCATTTTGAAAACCTATCTATATTTACCATTTATGAAAATTGAGCACCGATTACTGAACAAAATACGACAGAGTTAATACTCTGTACACACCACCCAATCTTTCACCCAATTTTCCAATTTTCCGTTTTTTTCATCCCTTTTTTTTCATCCCTTTTTTTCAAATTATTGCCTACCCCACAGGGATCATATAGGTCTATCACTGCACATAGGCACCAATTCTCCAGACACCAATGTCTCACCCACAGGGTAGTGAATTGGCATCCGGTCTGCAATTCACGGAGGAGGACAGAGAGCGCATATTATTTGCCGACACTGACACGCTGCAATTCAACAAAGACAGTCCTGAGGAAACTTATCAGGATCTTCTTAAGCTAAGCAAGAGAGAGATAGAACTTCATCTACATGGACTTACTCTCTCACAATACTACAAAGAGCAATTGATTCCAAGAGGCTTTAGGCTGCACAATCAGCCGACCTTGGGTAGACATAATGATGAGTTTTGTTTGAAATGGTGCAATATCCTGAATAGATGTTCACATGACCTAATGCTATTAGTCATTGAGCAAACAGGATTGGACCTTACAACTATAAAAGGGGAAATTGCTGACCTAAAACTGACGGATCCATACAAATCGCTGCAGGCTCAGAAAACTGAGTGCTGGTCTGTCTCCTTCCCGCTGCAAGGCAGGGTAAGTGCTACCTCTATATATATATATATATATATATATATATATATATATATATATATATATATATATATATAGACAGTTAGGGCTGCAGCTGTGATGTGCTTATAGTAAACAGCTCCACAGAACCAAGTTGTTCCAACTTTTATAGACCTATAGTATGTGTTGTTTCTCATGTACAGTACTTCCCTGATTCATGGACATTATATTATGGTGTTACTGGTGAAATTCCAGTTTCTCCTGTGTAGTAAATACCAGCTATACTTCAGTGTTTCATACGCATTAGATATCTACTGTAGCTCATAACGATTATATCTACTGACAGTTATCACTACTTTTAAATAAGGCAACTTATCATTATACAAACTTTTTAACTCTTTATTGTACTACAGGTCGGGTATCCCGTATCCGGGCATCCCATGTCCGAATTATTCCAAAAACCGTGTTTTTTTGGGAATAATTAAAAAAAATGTGTTCCCCCCCCCCCAACCCTCTTTTAATACTTACCAAGTCCTCCGGCGTCCATAGCAGGCCTTCAGCATCCTCTCCGGCGTCTCCAGCGGTCCCAGGAGTGCTTTGCGCGAGTGTGCGCGCGCGCCGGTGACATCACCGGCACGCCTGGGAACTTGCGCAAAGCACTCCTGGGACCGCTGGAGACGCCGGAGACGGTGCTGGTGGACGCCGGAGGACTCCATGGACGCCGAGGGACCATCGGGGACCCACCAGGGGCAGGTAAGTATGGCTAAAAATAAAATATTCCAAAAAACGGAATATTCCCTTATGCGGAATGCTCGTGGTCCCGAGCATTTCGGATAAGGGATACTCAAACTGTATTAATAATTGTATCAATTATTATTAGATATGAGTGGTTTGATTTTGTGGAACACCCCAGAACTTTGGGACTTTGATTTCAACCAAGTCTGTGGTTAGATCACTTGCTGACTCAGGTCTTCCCACCAACTTCACATAAGGGGTGAGGGTTTTAGTCACATAGGAAAGAGTTTTAGTCACTTTACAAAATCACCCATTATCACATTTTTTGCCTCGAAATCGTATATTTAATGAGCTGCGTGTTCCAGGCAAAAAAGTGCGATAAAGTGTGATAATGGACGATTTTCAGTCATGAAAATGTGCAATTTTAGTCATGAAAATGTGCAAATTTGAGGAAATGGGTGAATTTGTGTTAAAAAAAAAAGGCGTGAGGTCCCCCCTCCTGAGCATAACCAGCCCCGGGCTCATTGAGCCGAACCTGGTTCCAAAATTATGGGGGACAAAAAGCGTAGAGGTCCTCCGTATTTCTCAAACCAGCCCCGGATTCCAAAAATATAGGGGACAAAAAATCTGAGGACCCCATATTTTTGGAACCAGGACCGGTCCGGCGATTTTTAATAACATTTTCCCATTTTTGCATGTCATTAAATATGCAATTTGTATTTAGTGCGATACTAAAAATCGCACCTTCAGAATGTGCATGTTTTGCCTTTTTTACTCGGCTGTCACATGTTTTGACTCCAAATCATGTGACAGCCGATTGCCAATAAGATCCCATTTTGAGTTCCGGGTAAATCCGAACCTGCACATCTCTATTTTTTATGCATCTCATTAAATATGTGATTTTGGAAAAACGTGCGATTTCAGCCATTTTTTTGCCTAAAAATCGCACAAATCACATTTTCACATCTTATTAAATGTCACCCTAAATGTCAAAATTGTTTTATTTTTTTGTGTTTTGGATTGGGTGTACAGTAAGTCCCTCTTTCGTAGATTTAAGGTTCCATTTTACACACAGGAGTATATGTAGATAATGTAAATCTGCTGCAATGCTAATTACTAGTATCCAAGTTACATGATTTTGGCTGTTTTTATAAAAATTTTAAGAAGCAAAGATCCAAACCCAAAACATTTCAGGGTGGTTTCGCCAAATTCAAACCAAACCATTACGATAATTTAGAAGCATAACAAGCAGGTCTGTGCACAATTATTATATTTTGTCTAGTTATTCCCTATCATATGCATTTTTGTTCAATCTGGTGTTCTCGTAGCACTAGACGCAGTTTTTTAAATACTTTGTTACTTGATTCCAAAACTTATCCTAAATATTTCATCATGTTAAATTAAACATACTGTATGCACATACTGTATGCACCAATACTTAGTATTGGTGCATATGTGCATTATTGGTAGTGATACACATATGGGATTTCATTGCACCAATCCTTGATACTAGCCCCACTATAATTGTCCATAAATAATTCCTAAATAGAGGCAACATTAGTGTGTGTTTTCTTATGTATATATAAAAAACTAAAAACACACACACAAAAAAATGTTTTTATTAAATCTTTTGTGCAGCATAAATTAAATTAAATTGATATACTATACATCTTTAATACAATTTCAAATTTCAAAGCGCATAATACAAAATAAATAAATTAAAAAAAATGATATAAAAAAAATAAAAATAGATTTTCACTTGGCATAGAAAAAATTATATAAAAAAACTTTTTCGAGCAGCTGAGCAATTGTAGATTGGGGATTAAGAGTGCACCCCACCCGAGTTTCTTCTTTCTTCTCTTGTTTATAATTAAGCGTATAGCATAGTTGGATGAAGCAGAAGATTCAGTTGGGGGAGAGAAGGGTGCCCACTCTTCCACCTTGGCGGCCATCAGGTCTGACCAAGTGGGTGAAGGAGAGTGGTCTCCATAGGAGAGAGCAGCAGGGGTGGTAGTGTCAGAGGAGAAGAGCCAGGTTTCTGCGATGACAAAAAGTTTAAAAAAGTAGGAGATGAAGACGTCATGGATAGATGGAAGCTTGTTGCTGATTGATCTAGCATTCCAGACAGCACAGGAGAAAGGATGGACAGGTGAGTTAGGGATTAATTTGTCAGCGTTGTGGGTGCATGTGCGTGGTGTGGATATTGAGAGGGGGTGAGACCTGACAGTGAGGTCTGGTATGGGAAAGGATTGAGGAGGCATATTTCCAGTGCAAAACTTCTTTGGAGGAGCAATACAGAATGGAGTTGGTGTAGCCTAAAATTAGCAGTGAGAAGGTGATGTACTAGAAGCAAGGAGTCCCTACAGAAAATATAGGAAGATAAAGGATGGCTGAAATTGTCACACAGTGATTGCAAATAGTGTATAAGGGAGCCAGAAACAGTACATGACAGCATTTAGTTCAGCATTGAGTTCAGAGTCCAGGCTGTGCAGACTGTAGGTGGTGCTGGATCAAGTAACTCACTGCAGTATGTTGATTGCTGGAATTTCAGTGAAGATTGAAGAGCTTCCTGTCCTTGTTTCTCTCCTGTTTATCTCCAGTATATCTTCGATGTTATATTAATATAATTTGCATACTTTACTCTAATATACTTCACAGCTAAAATATTACACAGCCAGAAAGCTTCCCAGCCTAAAATATATTGATTTAGTAGGATTACAAATGCTGGTAATCCCACCTTCTGAAACTCCACCCACACAAAATGGGTGAATCAAAGATGTGATCAATATCAGTCTACTGCATACCTCCCAACTTTGAGATCCCGGCAGGAGAGACATATGCGCGCACCCAAACTGTGCACCCAAAATTAGGGGGGTGGCCTGATGAAAAAGGGGCAAGGCCTATCATTAGCATCTATCAGTGAGGCCATGCCCCGTTTTATCACTGTGCTCGCAGAGCCTCTAGCCATGACCCCCAGCCCCTCTGGCTGCAGGAATAGATGCTGTGTCTGTTTAGAGCTGCTCAGTCAGTGACAGGGAGGACTCGCAACTGCCCCCCCCCCGCCTCGGGACACTGCTGGCCCCTGGGAGGGACTTGGTAACATCCCTGAAAACCAGGACGTTCCCACGGTAAACGGGATAGTAGGGAAGTATACACTGCCCTCACTAATGCACAGAGATTTCCTGTTTTAGTATATGTTGCAAAAGGATTTACTAAGCAACGGTCTATTCTATTGTAAAGTACCTAGCAGTGTTCAATAAGCCTGTGGAAGATACAGCAGAGAGAGATAATGTTGGAAACAGAAAATATTGCAACAGTTAAAAACCCATATACAGAACAAATGACAGGTGGTACGTGGCGCAATGCTGCCTCGATTCACAATCCCAGAAGTTACACCCTTACTTCACAAACCATACAACAAAACAGAATTGGGATATAAAATAATGGCGCAGTAGAATACTTGACGTTTTTTTTCTTTTTGTGTTACAGGCTCCTCTTTAGATGGAATGGAGTTATTCTCACGTAGGTATAGATAACCGGATCAAAAAGTGTTCAGTGAAAAAAATAGACAATAAACAATTATAAACTTATTTTTTAAATTGTGTATGTGTCACTTAATATGAACCAATAATTTGGTAATAATATAAATAGAGAAGTAGAATCTAGGTTCCACAGGCGTACCAAGACTCACGTTGTTTACGGTGATGTCCCTCTCATAAAGGTATCTTTGGTACATCCTTGGTGAACTTTTACTTTTTAGTAGGAATCTTTCTCCATTGTGAAGTGTTCAATTGTTCTCACACGTGCTCAAAGGGAAAAAAATAGGAAGTGTCTAAGACTCTAGTGTGCTCGGAGAAATTTATTTTACTTTTTCAAATTATGTGAGTAAGTGGGGAGGCTGAACAAAGATGGTAGACTTATGACAGCGTACCTCACTTACGTGATTAAAAGGCAGGAGAACACATGTAAAGGTTTCTTTACTTTAAAGAAGAAGGGCGTACCCCTACTCACGATGTAGTTAGAAGGTTTCAAACCTGTAAAGGTTTCTTTACATGGGTTTCTCCCTGGTGCAATGGGTTATGTAGCTGTGTAAATCCGGTGCACATCTAATAGGCCGGAAACTTCACCGGTCCAGATTCCATAAAACAAAGAGTTTTCAAGATTTAACTCGGAATTGTAAATTCTTACAATAACTACTTTAGGCACCAAATATGGTGGCGTACCTTACTCACCCCTTTTTTGGGGGGAAACAAGCCCGTAGCAGTTTCTTTTCCAATAGGTTTGTTGCTGGTATGTGGAAATACCAAACAGAGCCAGGAAGCCGATTTTTTAAAAGGTATAACCGTATATTTTAATCCAAAAAAAGTTCTTTATACAAGTCCCATACAATAGATTTTGTGGGCCAAATACAATGCACTCCTTTGCTCATTACTCATTAATTAGACTCTTCTGATTGCTTCAATTGGAAACCTTGTAGCTTAAATGGACTAACACACAAATATATGCTCAAAGCACGGCAGCATTTTTGACACACATTTACACTGCAAGCAATGGACAGAACTTCCTATCACTAATAGAAATATACATGTCACTTGTAAATTTACCAATAAAAACACACATTTGGGGATCAAAATATAAATTTATTACACTAACGTCAAACACAAAAAGGAAAAAACATGTTTTAGGACACATGCAACAAATTAAAGGTACCATAACAGGAATGTTGGCAAAAAATAAATATATAACAAGGTATTAATTACATACATAGCCACAGCAGAATCATTAGGAACACATCAGGTGGCTTCACAACAAAAGTATAGCACCAACACTTCAAGTACAGCAGACAGTAATGGCAGCCAAAAGAGGCCAACAAAGGAACCAAACACAGCATTCGAACCGAGGGCAAATGTGGGTACCCTGTGCACGGGATTGGTTTGCACACAGGAAGCTGACACACACACAGCAAAATGAAAGATTTGGGAAGACATAAGGGTGGAGATTAATGTGGACACAAGTTCATGTGCGGGGCTATTTCGCCTTGGAAGGGCCCTTGCCACGTGCAGCAGCAGCTCTTTGCCCACGGCCACGGCCACGTTGGGATGGTGGGGCAGGTGGGCCAGATGATGGCGAAGGGGATGATGCTCTTCCCCTTCTGCCAGCAAGGAGTGTTGGTGGTGGGAAAGCACCAGAGACGGCTGCTAATAGGGCCCGATTGGTGGTAGCTAGGTCTTGGAGGAGGTCATTCATCCGGCAGGATTGATCTGCCAGCACCCGCAGGCTGGCAGCTATGGACTGCTGGGTGCTGACAAGACCCATCATGACCTCCTCCGTCCTACGCATCCGCTCTGATGCTATCTCTCCCTGCTGGTTAATCTGCCCAAGCAGCTCCTCCCACCTGTCCACATCCTGTGTGGCCGGTGGCTGCTGCTGCTGCTGCACATGTCTGGCAGTGGTGGCAGGTGGCACAGACTCCTCCACCTCCTGAAGACTTGCCTGACCAAACGGAGGGGATGCTGGTGAAAGAGAAAATTACAATTACAACACATTCAAACAAAATTAGTAACAACTACTTATGCCATGCCAAATAATTACCTTCAACAAAAGCAGCAAAGACTTCTGCTGGGGCCTCGCTATCCATGTTGCTCACCCCCCGGATCTCCTCTATGGCTATGCAGCCAACTGCCATCTCTTCCAGGGGGGTGAGTTTCAATTTTGCTGGCATGGGGCCAGCCCCAGAGGTTTGGCTGTGTTCCCGCCGTTTGGTCAGCTTCTTCTTCAGGTTGGTTTTGAAGTCGTGCCACCTGCATGCAAAGTTCTCATATGAATACATGTCACCCCTGACGTTTGATGTAGCATGCATTGGAATCTGCTACCGATGTCAACCTGTGCTTCATTCTACATAACTTACATTATGTGAAACTATCAACACAACACTTAGAACAAACATTCCCACTCAACCTCCAAAAAATATAGAAGAAGAGACATGCCAATCATGTCTGTTGCTCCTAGCAACGTCACCGACCATTTGCCAACTCCATCTAACATATAATACAAACATTACTGGTCTACTTCTGCATAAATGTAGCACACTTTAACTTGCCTCTTCTTCACATGCTCCCTCTCACGAACTTGTGGAGCTACCACATTAATCTACCGCGGTTATGTCCTCCCAAATCTTCCATTTCCTGGTGTGTGTCAGCTTCTCCTGTGGACACTCTATCCAATCCCTTGCACGGGGTACCAGAATGTCAAGCTCCTGCGGTTTGAATGCCATGTTCCTGGTGTCTGGATCCTCTGTTGGGCTCTTTTGACCACGGCCACGCCCACGGCCACCTGTCGCTGTACCTGAAGTGCTGGCCATGCTACTATTTTGGGAAGACACCTGCTGTGTTCCCAATGATTCTGCTGAGGCAGAAGATGGGCCAGCTGCCTGCTCTCCTCCAAATGCCTGTTAGTGGAGGGGCACATAGGAGGTGCTGGAGTCCAGGCGTTCCATGAGGCTATGGATCTCTTGCTCTCCCTCCAAATGAGAGCCTGCCATGTTTGCAACACCATTTGGTGGTTCTAGCTCACCTTTATTTGTGTCAGTGGCGTACTTCAGCCCCACCCTGGAATGTTTTTTTTTTTTTGCGGCAGCGTTCCGTATGGCAGCGTTACGTACGGCAGCGTACGCCGTGCTGTTTGTGCGGCGCATAGGCCACGCCCATAGTAGCGGCAATTCGATTTAACAAAACCTGGCGTACCTTCAAAGTCTAATTTTGATGAAATGTTGTAAGATTTACTATAATGGCAGTCTCCAACGTTATGAAATCATATTTATGAAATATGCTATTGTTGTCAATGTCCTAAAAATGGAAGTAACCCAATCCATTAGAAAATCCAGCCCACAAGTCATGCAATAGTCATCACTGATGTCATGCACAACACATGTGATAGGCCTATATATAGTGGTTTGCTGCTAGATTCATTTGTCTCCAGATCTGTATTGTGCCCGGGTCTAAGGTAAGCTCTCCCATGGTCATTGTAGAGATTATATACATTAACAATGTAAGGGTAATAATGGATGCACCATTGGTTCACATATTACAGATTTTTTGTTCAGCAAAGGCTTGTTAGCATTAATGAATCACGTTACCTGGCCACCATTTAACACACAGGTGTTAAACCTGTGTGCCACCATATATTGGTGAACTACATGTCCCATCAATAGTTGAAATGTGTCATACTTCAATGTGAAATACTGTTACAGTTCACAATGGAGGTTATTCATGTTACAACATTCCCTTTCACACCATCAGAAGGCGCACACTTTTCTGTGCCATGCATTTTCACCCAACATATTCTTTCAATTTGTCATACATGTGTCAGACTACATGATTTCATGATCAATTGTTCTTACATATAATACTTAATTAGTGTTTAGGTGTTAAATGTATTCGAGATATTTGTGTTTACAAAGTTGTGTGGTGAGGTCATATTATTGTTACATCATTGTAGATCATTATGGATATTCGGGACTTCACTGGGCGGCCGTCTATTGTACGTATGGATTCATCTAATTAGACTAATTTTTTGGGATGAGCATTCTTTGCATAGGTGTTCCATTTTATTTGATCATTTCATTGTAGGTTGCTGAAGCAATGATGGACTTCATGGCTAATGGGCTAAGGGCACTTGCGGCTCAACCCACTCGTCGCCCAAAGAGGCCAGGACGTGCAAGAATCTTTCGCACATGAGTGACACTCTTTGGGATGCCCAATGATGAGGTACTTACTAGGTACCGGTTACCCCCACATGTCATTCTAGATATACTCTCTTTAATTGAGAGTTATCTAGAACCTCTTCATGGGCTCACGATGGCAACTCCGCCTCACACTCAGCTGCTGGCGGTCTTGCATTTCTGCGCCACAGGATCATTCCAACAAGTAGTGGCAGTACTTGCTGGAATATCCCAGCCTGCTTTCAGCAGAATCCTGAGGCGTGTGACGTCAGCCATGTTTAGGCGCAAGGGGCACTTCATGGCCATGTCTTTTGCCCAAGAGACCCTTCACAGAAGCCAGCAGGCATTCCATCAAATTGCTGGCTTCCCTAATGTGATAGGGGCTGTGGATGGCACCCATGTACTAAATTTGTGCCTCCATCACGAAGTGAGAAGATCTATAGGAACCGAAAATTGTTCCACTCACTCAACGTGATGGTGGTATGTGGCCCATCCATGGAAATTTTCGCCTTCAACTCGAAGTTTCCCGGAAGTGCCCATGACTCTCATGTTATCCGACAAACCGGGATTTGGCAGAGACTCCAAGAGCTTGAAGGCCGTGATGCGTGGGTTCTGGGTGACTCCGGTTACCCATGTACGCCCTGGCTACTTACGCCGTACAGCTCCTCAGCACCGGCCCCACAGGAGGCATTCAATAAGGTGCATGTTGCCACCAGGCAAGTGGTGGAGCGCTCAATTGGCCTGTTAAAGGGTCGATTTAGATTGCTCCACCAGACTGGTGGTGACTTACAGTATGCGCCTGAAATGGTGTCAAGGATTGTGGACTTGTGTGCATTCTTTCACAACATAGCTGTGCAGCGTGAGATACCCTTTGATGAGTGGGAGGTTCCATCTGAGCAGCAAGATCCTCCCCTGCGCCCATCCCGCTCCCCAAAAAGCCGTCGGGGATACCAGCTGCGGGACTCTGTGGCCCAAAGATTCTTCAGGTACATTTTTGAATGTTGCACAGACCAACCCAATTTCTGATCAATTGCACCCATCAAGGTGGAAAATGATGTTAATTTTGTGTCCTCCAAATTTAAAATTAGCCAGCATGGCCTCTTAATGCCAATATCAATAGCACTACGTATTATGTTTGAGGTGTATTGGTTTAAGACCAATATTGCAGGTCACACTTATACCTTGTACATTGATTTGAAAATGTTTTTTTATGTTTCCAATATTGTAGCTGAGCTTATCATCCATGTCTGGTGAGTAGATTATTTTCATACTTTTTTCACCATGTATGTGTGGTATGTGGTGGTGATTATTTTATTTGTAGATGTAATATTTATTATCACATATATATATATATATATATATATATATATATATATATATATTGTTGGTTGTTTATTTTTAAATATATTTGAAGTAGGAGCTAGGCAGGCAGGCAGCCAGCTTAGGTGTATTAGGTGTCCAATATAATGGTGTAGTCAGGAGAACTGCTATGTGTTTTTTCTTATAAATGTATGCATACACAAAAATGCATACAGTAAGTAATGCGAACTACAGCTATGCGATGCCAAGCTATAGCACGCGTTGCTTGGCGGTGCGATGTTTTCGCAGATTGTTGGGCGCATACACAATGTTCATGTCAATATGGATAATAAAGTTAATACCAAATAGTAAAGTTAACAACCAATCACAGGGCATGAATATTTTTCATGCACCATTCCTAAAATGGCTTATCAGCGAGCAGCGGCATTCAGCACTGCGGAGCTGCTGTCCCTGGTCTCCGTTATGGAGCGGAGGCTGGGGCAGGCAGGGCCCTATGTCTCGAATCGGGACAAGCGCCGGGCCTACGTTGCAGCCCGGCGCCGAATATTCGCGTGCACAAATGTGCGGAGGACCATCGCCCAGTTGGAGAGGCGATGGTCCGACCTGCGGAGGCGCCAGCCGGAGCTTCTGCAGGCTTTGAGGCGGCGTCTGCAACGCTGTAAGTATTGACGCAAAATACACATAATTAACAGTGAATGTTTGCATTTTCACATTATTAAATATTTATATTACATGAGGTCAATTGGGTGTTGATGAAATAGAAATGGCATATACTATATGTGTGATATATAACACATGCATTAATGTGGATATGATATGTACTTGTTATAGTAATTAGAATGTCAAATGACACTCAACCATTTTGTTTGTTTAACCCACAGCGCGGGAGAGAGCCAGACAGGCCCGTGAGGAGGCTTAGGAGGAGGCCCAGGAGGAGGCCCAGGAGGAGGCCCAGGAGGTGGCCCAGGAGGTGGAGGTCGAAGTGGAGGGCCAAGTGGAGGTGGAGGAGGCGGGACAGGTGGAGATGGAGGAGGAGGAGGATGAGGGCCGCCATGAGGTGGAATACTTCACCTCCACTCCCCCTACACACACCCCTCCCCCAAGCCACTCACCAACATCCCCTTTCTACCTTCCTTCCCCCCCCCCAAAAACCAAGAGCAGGAGGAGGTGCCCCTACCCGTGGCCGACTTTCCACCACCTCCCAACGTGGAGGATGATGAGATAGTGGAGCTGCCAGGCAGGGGTAAGTAGACGTAATGCATCATTACTGACTTAGGTACAGCTTGTTATGTCGCACAGCTGATTCCATTTTGCTTTAATATAGTAAAGAGTAGTCCAAACAATTGGATAACAACAGACACACTTTGGCGTTATATGGCCATGCTGCAAACGTGGAATCTGGAGGCTCATGTAGGTGATGAGTCTTTATTTATGGAGGGTATTTGTATAGAAGCACCAATAAAACATCAATGGAGTATGGCCAGGCGTGATTTATAATGGAGTCACAAGTGGGCAGTTCCCCTGGGCCCCCCTCTTGCCAGTGGTCCCGTGTTGTTGCCATGTATTTTTGAAAGCTATTATGTAGGATGGATTGACCTTAGAAATTGTTTGGTGTATGGAAGCGGATTAGTGCTGCACTTTCACCTATCTGGCAATGTGACAAGGAATCATGAAGTAAGGGGTAGAGGGACTAGCCTAGCCTTTTAATGTGGTATCTATCTATCTATCTATCTATCTATCTATCTATCTATCTATCTATCTATCTATCATGCAGTTTAGCTATTAAGCTGTGACATGCAGGTATATATGTATGGCAAAATGTGGCATGTTCTAGTGGATGTAGCTTTCTAGTAGATTGGTTAGTGTTAAGGCAGGAGAAGTGTGAGTGAGGCTCAAGTGTTGTTGTGATTTTGATACATACATTGGCAATTATCAGTCACATATTCTGTATTGTAAGCCACTGTGTGTGTGTGGCACCATCATATTTTTTTCCATTAGAAACACTATTGCCTATGTAATTGGTTGTATGTATGATTTATCATGCTGTAGGTACTTAGGGGTGACTGTACAAGGTCTACCTGAATAGCATAATTAATGTTGAACCCCCTTTAACATGCCCACAGATGATCAGAGGGAAGAAGGCGAGGGTGTGAGAGGGGCCCTCCTAAGGCTGCTGCAGCACCTACTAATAATGGCTGTAGATGTGCAGGACCTCTGCGACCTCCTGCTCTGAAGCATTTATTTTTTTGTTTTTGTCTGTTAATAAATTTGTTGTTAAAAGTTAGAAGTGGTCTGTGTGTTATTGTAATATTTTACAGTATAAGTATAAATATAAGTATATAAGTATAAATAGTGCTGTTTATTTATGTAAGGTGCAAAAGGTATATACAGTATATAGATGGGTTTATTGCATACAAGTGGTTGAAAGTGAAGGGTAATGTAAAGATGTACATAGTGTGTTGATGTGTATGTGTGTGTTTGCATGTGAAGAATAATTGATGATTTAACATGCATACATAACACATGGGCGTAAAGGGGCGAGAAAGAATGTGGTGAACTTTGCATGATGTAAGGGTTAATCTAAAGTGGTAGTAAAGTGTTTAATTATCAATTAGATAAATAATAGATGACCATTAAAAACAATCCCTTTTTAATGAGGTTGCCTAATTGCATAAGTGAGTCATGTTACAGATTTCGGTGTTCAGATAATAGTGTTGAATTGTGCGTAAATACACTGCATCGGTGCGTACGGGCAGGTTCCCGTCCGTTCTGACGCGGGAAGACCGTGCATACGCTGTAAGACCGTGCAGAATATGTGTGTGTCCACTGCACACGCAAAGGTTTGGATGTCGTCCGTAAACACGCTTTCTTCTTAAAGAGTGAATCCGTCCGAATGCGGAGGACCGGTGGGCGTTTTTTCGTACGATGTCCGCACAGCGTGGC
Source organism: Crinia signifera (assembly GCF_055691185.1). Lineage (NCBI taxonomy): Eukaryota > Metazoa > Chordata > Amphibia > Anura > Myobatrachidae > Crinia > Crinia signifera. The sequence continues at coordinate 135,975,546 of NC_139219.1, forward strand.
ATGCGGACCTCTCCGAAATAAAGCGGAAATATATGCACCAACCAGAATAAGGGCCATTGTAATTCATTGTAATGTAGAGCATAAATTAACTGTAATATATTATGTTAAACAATACACAAACCAAGGGCCTATAGTGAGGGATATGTCTTAGATTTGAAAAGCACACCAGGGATCAAAACACAATAAAGAACCACGAATGCTGATTAAGCACTGAGTGAGCATAAACCCCTGATGGTTCCCCAGGTTACGCTGGAAGGTCAGCTGATATGTTAATAGGATGGGCACAAGGCCTATCAGAGCTGTGGGAGGAGTATAGACAGGGAAGAAAAGGAACATACTCACAGGAAGTTCTTCCTCTGTCTGAAAAAGCTGTAGCTGGATCAGGCAAGCGCTGCTTTGCAGCAATCAAAATTCTGTTTTTTCTGTGCAAGCTTTCTTATCTTTACATTCTGCTCTTTCCTCTTCTGTCTCCTCTTCATAGATCTGTCCCTCTATTCTCAACTGTCCCTCTCTGACTGTTGGAGCCATGGCCTACCGGCCGCGTAGGACGACCCGCCCGCCCACCTTGCTGATGCTGGGGAGGCGGATTGGGAGGCTGCGGGGCCTAGCGGCGCGGTCCCTGGTGGTTCCAGTGGAGACCGGAGGGGATCGCGGCGGGGTCCTGCGGCTCCTGCGCCGCCCGCGCGTCATAGCGCGATGGTCGCGGCGCCGGCCGATGACGCGGCCCGGCGCCGGACCTCGCGTAGTGGAGACGCAGGCCGCGGCACGCGCGGCAGGGGTCGCGGCGGCCAGGGGGGGTCGGGCAGGGGTAGAGCCCGTGCCGCACAAGTACGCGGAAGAGGGCTAGGCCCCCGCATAAACGCTGGCGCGGCCGCTAGGCCTGGATCGCGGCCTTCCGCCCGGTCCAGCGCCAGAGGCGGATTCGCGCCAGTGAGACAGCCCACCTCCACTCAGCCCCATGATCCTAGGGCCTTGCCCAGCCTCTGCCCCTCATCCAGTCCCATCCTGGCTTCCAGGCTGACCCAAGGGGGTCTCCCCTCCGGAGCCCCCTCTCCCACCTTAATAGAACGGGTAGAGGCCGTGGGCGAGCCAGGGGAGGAGGTCAGGGGCCGAATAGGGCCCAGATGGTGCCAGCAGCCCCCGCTGGCACCCCTAGGGGCCTGAGCATACTGCTGTGCAAAATCTCTGCTGGGATCTGGGTAGGTGTTCCGCAGCAGCCATGTTATTCAGCTCTCATGCAGTGCATAGGAGGCAGTGCATGATTGCTGCCACAAGGGGCACGGCTGAGCTCAGACATGGTCTAGACTCTGCGGATCTACTGGTGACTCGTGAGTCATGTAAATAGTTCAGTAGTTCAGTTAGTTCCCTTCCTACAGATCCCTAGACTAATCTCTGACTCATACAGCCATAATGAGGCTGTACAGTGCCTCTGGGCGGCCATGTGTGGTACTGCCTTGCTCAGGCACATGTATGGAGCTGAGCCATAGTTTGCACTGCCATGCTGCCTTCATATTAGGTCACGAGTTACACTCCCAATCATGTATTGGATGTTATATACTGTAGCTCTGTTTACTCTACAGGACAAAGAGGGATAGGTATGAACCTTCATAATACATAAAGTGGAGCAGTTTCCCCTAGCAACCGATCGGCTTCGGTCACATTTAGGCTGTGGAAGATAAATGACAGAAACTGACTGAATATTTTGCAAACTCTTTACTTTATCTCTCTCTAAAGTCAGTTACATTGGGGAAAAGGGACATGTTAAATACTGTATTTTAAAGCAAACTAGTGACAGTATATTACTCTGAATTTGGGTATTTTATTGCATATTATGGAAGTTGAAATAATAACCAAAAGGGGATAAGTTTGGCAGAGCTAAACAAAGAATAGGTCCCTATAGTGCGCTTTCGCACTGCCTAAACGCTCCGCAAGCTGTATTTAAGGCGGTATTCGAGACAGGTCTGAGCCTTGACATTGCAGTAGATGGCCGCTTTGAATGCCATTTGAATACCATTCACATCAATCAACCCGTTTGATCCCCTCAACATGTTTCAGGGCAGTAGGTAGGGGACGGGTCTGTAGTCTGATGTTTGTTTTCTGCTAAATACCGTTTCGAGCCACTCTCACTGCATAACAATGGCCCTAAAACGTGTAGGACCGTTTTGGAATATCGGTCATCTTTCACTGGTAAATCAACTCTGCACTTTCTGTTTGCCTTAAACGTGTTTAAATTGTGAAACAACGGCAATATTCCGTTCAGCGCAGTGTGAAGGGGGTATAAGGGTGCTGTATAATTCACTGCTTCTAAAATAGGTTTAAAAAATCAGATTATTCCCATCTGATCATCCTAACGAGAATATTACTCCTCCAATGAGCTAGTATAAAAACCCCTGCTCTGCGGGTAATAAGTTAGTCTGGTGCATCTAGTTCTAATCACTCCTCTCAGTCTCTGATGGTATAGTGAGCCGGACGGACTGCCGTAGGTAGGCTCGAGTGGAGGTCGTCCCGAATATAAGACTAAGCACCTAAGTCTACATCACATACTGGGAAAGCTTATTGACTCGAGTGGGACCCTCATTTGAGTATAAGCCGAGACGGGCTTTTTCGGCATTAAAAATGTTATCGAAAAGTGAGCTTATACTCGAGTATATATATATGGTAGTCTTCTGAGCTAATCTTTTGGGTGAACTAGATCGTAATGAATTAGTCAAAAAAATTAACTAGATTTCCCATCACTAAGGGGTAGGCCGCGGCAATGGCGCCAGGACCTCCTGGCAGCCCGGGGGGTTTGGGCAGAGCTAGTGCCCATGGCGCAACTACCCCGGGGGCGGCAGGGCCGCTGGGATGATGCCACTGCCCAGTCCCCGACATTGGGGAGGTACAGCATCTTGGCGCGATGGTTAACGCCATGGGCAGGCTTCGACTCCCATAAGGGGCACCACCATATTATATAGTGAGGCCGTTAGAGGCAGGGGGCGGGGTGCTACTGCCACGATCACTGCACGCCCCTCTGGCATTCCCGGCAGTACAGATGGTGGAATGGTTAGCATCACTGCCTCACAGCACCGATGGCATTGGTTTGGTTCCCACCATGGCTCCAACGGTGAGATGCTTGTATATTCTCCCTTTAGACTGGCCTGTGGGGTGACGTGTGACAGGGATGTAGGGCTGGTAGTGCAGGCTACCGGGGACGGCCACCCCCCTTCCCCTATTGTGGGACCCCAGTCTCCTGTCCATCCCCGGGGACATGCCTTCTGCAGGACCGGCCAGGCGACGATGGCTGCGGAGGACCGGGCTGGTCCCTCAAGGCAGCGCTGAAAGGGGGTCTCGGGTAGTTCCCGAAAATACTTCCCCTTTGTTGGGCTGGCGCGGTGTAGGGCCCCTGCCACCTACTGCCTGTAAGAGAGTACAGCAGTTTATGGCCCCCCCCCTTGTGAATTCCTTCATGGACCGCAGGTCTGGGCTTTCCCCTACTGGGGCTCTGCCAGCTCCCAACCTTGTTATTTTGCCTGCCCTGATGAGCTGCCTGGGGTTACAGCCTCTTCAGTGTGGCGCCCGTAATTGTGTCCCCAACGTGTGCAGTGGCACAGGAGCTCAGGCCGTTTGCCACTTAGGCCTCACAGGGCGGGCCAGATCCTCCTCCGGTGGTTGTTCCTGGAACTCGGCTGTTGGGACCCCTGGCATGTCCACAGAGGTGAGCCTCATGCCGGAGGCAGGCACTTCAGATGATTAGCATGGAATGGAGGGGCTAGCCATGAGGGCTATCATGCCCGGGACATTGTGGTGCCATCAGGAAGGATGGCACGAGGGGGAACAGTTTAGGCTGTCTGCCCCTCATGCAGGTAAGACACCTGGTGCGGCTATGGTGGCCGTTGTCTGGAGTTGGTACTCCTTGGGGCGTTGTTGCCTCATTACGCAGGATGCTGGCAGGGGTGCCTTTCTTTTGTATCGGCATGGTAGGGCGGACCCGTCCCGGTCCTTTCTGGTGCCCAGTGCGTTGCGTGGACGGCTGCGCGCCTCGCCGGCACTCCCAGACTGCAGGCGACCAATTGATTTGACATTGCTCCCAGCCTTGCTGGGTGCCCTGAGGGACATTTTGCTGGCCTGACTAGGAGGTCCTGCTGTTCCGAATGGCGTATGCAACGGCGTATCATGGTGCCTTCAGGTTTGGGGAGCTGGTGGCGCCGTCAAAGCGAATGCCCTCACCACTGACCGTGGATGACCTGGTGGTCCATGTGGATTCGGTGCTATGTCACCTGCGACGATCTAAGACGGACCAGGCTGGGAGGGGGCGGTGGCTGTCCTTGCTCCCGTGCACGGCGGAAAGGGCGTGCCCTGTGACGTTGGTCTCGGCCTTCGCCCAGGTGCGCCCGGACCTTCCAGGCGCATGGCTGATGCACGAGGATGGGTCACCGCTCACCAAATACCAATTCTGTCACGTCTTGGGACGGGCGCTGGAGGCCACGGGTCTCGATCCTAAGGAATTCGGGTCTCATTCCTTTAGGATTGGGGCTGCTACCTCGGCGGCTGCGGAGGGCCGCTCCGACGCAGAGATTCAATCTCTGGGTCGATGGCGCTCGGCAGCATTCCGGAGGTACATTCGGCCAGCTTTATCTGTCACTTTTCACCATGGTCGACTGGACGCATAAGCGCTCGTCAACTTACAGTGGGGGCCTTGAGGTGTGTTTTCACATCCGTCTGGGGGCACAATTCGGCTATAATTACAATCTGGCATGGCGTACCTGTTAGTTTACTCCAGACGGTGTGTTTTGTGCCTCAAGAGCTGGTCGGCCACGGTTTTTTCTCATTCCTCTCTCTAACAAGCGTGGGAATGCATGGTATGCAAGCTTGTCGACAGCCTTCTAACCTCTTTATAAATATTTCAGGTCGACAGGACGTTAAGTCCATTTGGATGATTGGACATTCCTTTGTCTATTGGGCTTCCAGGGCAAACATAGTATCTGATGTACGCGTGTTTGGTCAAGCTGGGGAGGTTAGGTGGCTGAGTGAGAGAGAGGTATGCTATGAAAAGGGCTGCAGGCTGGGCTGATTCGAGCCCTGAGAAATGTTGGGGTCCCGAGAGTCATCATATTCCACCTGGGTGGCAATGACTTAGGGCGGGTGACCGCTCTCGAGCTACGCTCAGTGATTGTGCGAGACCTCTATTTTATTTCTTTGTATTTGCCTGCATGAAAGTTGGTGTGGTCCTCCATTATATCGAGGATAGTGTGAAGGAATGCGATGTCCTGCCCCCGCCTGGAGCGTTCACGGAAGACGGTGAACGCTGCAGTTGAGAAGTATCTGCTGACCAATGGCGGGGGTGTTATTCGCCATGACGCCATCAGCTTTCAGCGGAGTGCGCTGTATTGGAGCGATGGTGTTCATCTGAGCCCGGAGGGCGTGGCTCTGTTTTTGGGCGATGTCTTTAGTTGGTTAGATACACAGTGCTGAGCGTTTTTCCTACTTGGTGGCGGTGCTGCGGCTTAGGGCCTAGCTTTGGCGGTAAAGAACGGTCATCCTTGTAAGATCTTGATGTGTGTGTGTGTAGATAGTGGGGTGTCGCTCTCTCCTGACATCGATGGTCATCGGCCATGCTCCCGCCCGGGGTGGTGGTCACCACTAGCACGAGTGGATGACCGGGGAGAGCGATCACCAGCGATGGTGTGTATGGTAACATCTTTAACCCCACTTTCCTATAATGACCGTTCTTTGGTGCCGCCACCATTATATATATAGTTAGTTTAATTGTCAAAATAAATTGACATTCATTTTGAAACTCCAGCACTTGTGTCTGTGTCTTTTTTATTAGATAAGTTAGTGCTAAGGTTTAGGTTAATTTTATGGTGAGATGGAAGGTGTGGACCTGGGGATACCTGATGGGGAGTTTAAGAACCACGAATGCTGATTAAGCACTGAGTGAGCATAAACCCCTGATGGTTCCCCAGGTTACGCTGGAAGGTCAGCTGATATGTTAATAGGATGGGCACAAGGCCTATCAGAGCTGTGGGAGGAGTATAGACAGGGAAGAAAAGGAACATACTCACAGGAAGTTCTTCCTCTGTCTGAAAAAGCCCCGCCCACCCTTCCCTATTTCTTTTCTCTTCGGCGGCGGTAAAGAACGGTCATCCTTGTAAGATCTTGATGTGTGTGTGTGTAGATAGTGGGGTGTCGCTCTCTCCTGACATCGATGGTCATCGGCCATGCTCCCGCCCGGGGTGGTGGTCACCACTAGCACGAGTGGATGACCGGGGAGAGCGATCACCAGCGATGGTGTGTATGGTAACATCTTTAACCCCACTTTCCTATAATGACCGTTCTTTGGTGCCGCCACCATTATATATAGTTAGTTTAATTGTCAAAATAAATTGACATTCATTTTGAAACGCCAGCACTTGTGTCTGTGTCTTTTTTATTAGATAAGTTAGTGCTAAGGTTTAGGTTAATTTTATGGTGAGATGGAAGGTGTGGACCTGGGGATACCTGATGGGGAGTTTAAGAAAAATCATACTCCGCATAGAACTCCACCTAAGGTGGGGTCTACCATCACATCCTGTTTACATACTGTTATGCAAGCTCTTATCTGGTAGTTATCCACAACTTTATATATGCAATCAATGTTCATTTGCAGTAACATAAAGAAAAAGAGCAAAAATTGGTACAATTAAAAGGCAATCCACTAGAAGATTCTCAATTATACATGGTATCTTGGCATGACATGGTTGATTATGTAAGCAACCTTTATAACTATCCATTGCAGGGGATGGGGATTGGGTGGCTAGATTTCAATTAATGAGAGAGCATGCATTGTATTTATATTCAAGTATCAGTTCCTAGGATGTGGCCAGAAAGGCTGCATGCACATAATATATCTATGTGCATATTTATCAAAGTGTGATAAACTTGAAGTGTAACTGAATTATATCAGCATTAAATGGAAGAGAAACAGAAGGACAATAATCTATCAATACTTAAAATAATAATTTTAAGGTCCACTTTGAACAAATAAATGTGAGATTCCTTAAACTTCACATCATTTATCTCCTGGTTATTTTATCCTGATACTCAACTCTCTGTTTTGTAAATTGCAAAAACATTCCATTTCATGGGCAATGCTTCAATTTGTACCACAGCTGTATCAATGTAATTATGTCTTTTTTCACAAATGAAAGTCCTTTCTAAATAACCACTGCTTTTTTGCGCACACACACATTAACTGATTTCATAAACAGTCAAAGACAATTTCTGCACCCTTTTGTATCTAAAGTACATTGCACTTTTATTTCACTTCATACTAAATGTACTGCCATTAAGCTAACACTGTTGCAACAATGTACTCTCATCTGCATTTCTACAAATCTACTGCTCTATTTCTCTTACAGCAACTGCTACTATTTCCAGTTTCCCTCCCCCTTTTTACAGACTCCACACTACAGAATGTACAGGTTTTTTCAACTGGCTCCATCACTCAATGTCTTCTTAATCCTACACTTGCACACTCCACACGGACTCCTCAGCCATTTACCTCACCGTATATGTCCCTGGTTCCCACCTGTATCATTTCCCTCCCAGTCTCCTACACCTCTCTACCTCCTCTGTCACCCAGCCACCTTTGATGTACTTCCCCACCTCTCCTGTCATCCAAAATTCATTTTCCTCAGCTTTACCATGGCCTTCTACTCTACCACTCAGTCCTGCCCTCTCCCTCCTTTCAATGACACCTCACCTCACCTTCATAAGCCTCTCACTGAACTTGCTTCCTGCCCACCTCCTACATTTAAATTTTTTTTTTTACAAGTCAATGCTATACACCTGTTTCAACAAGTTCATCTTAGAGTAGGTGCCAGTTACCAATCGGCTGGCATTCCCACCAAATACCTCAATTACTTTGCTTCATGGCTTACTCACTTCCTCTATTTAGACATTCACTCCAATATCTTAGGTTATTTCAGCATCCCAATTGATATCCTCAAAGAATCTTTGGCTTTTAAACTCCTTATCCTCACATCATCACTTGGTGTCTCACGACCTCCTCAACCTCCCATGTAAGTGGGAACTTATTGATCTAGTTTTCAAAATATTTTTTGCTATTTCTGACTTCTCCATCTCAGCATTCTCTCTCTCTCTGACCATCCCCTGCTCTCTTTTTAATTATTTATCTATGTTTTCCATCTTTACTTCCCAAGACTACCATTAATATGCTTAGCATTGAGACTATTGACAGTTTCCTTATCCCCTCTGCTTGATTCACAATGGTCTCTTATTCACTCTCTCTCTTAAACATTTTTGTCACCTCTTTTGTCCTGCCATTTCCATCTCATACATATTTCCAGGATTAGGCCCTTTCCCACCCAGGATCCGATACGTAATCCCGGCGGTCGGGATCCCGGTGGTCGGAATCCCGACACTGGAATCCCGACATGGAGGGGACGTGGATCGCCCCCCCTTGCGGGCTCGCTGCGCTCGCCACGCAGTGGTCCCGGTGCCTCGCTACGCTCGGCACGCTATTTTATTCTCCCTCTATGGGTGTCGTGGACACCCACGGAGGGAGAAAGTTTCGGGATTTCGGCGGTCGGGATTCCAGTGTCGGGATTCTGAACGCCGGGATCCCGACCACCGGCAAATTGACCGCATCCCCCCACCCAGGATGCTACTAAAACCCTCATCCACTTACTGGTTCTCTCTAGATTGGACTACTGTAATCTCCTCCTATCTTTCATCCCTGATAAATGTCTCTTTACACTCCAATATATCCTCAATGCTGCAGCCCAGCTTCTCTTCCTCACCAAATGCACTAGATCCACCTCCCTTTCACTGGCTAGTCTTCCCATTCTGAATCCAATTTAATCTTCTCACACTCACTGACAAAACACTGACCCTTTCCTCTCCCACTTACATATCTAAACTTATCTCTACCTGATCTCTACTTAAATTCTTACCCAACCAATTCCTACCTACCCAACTCTCCACCGGTGTGAGAAGATGCATCCCAACGCTGAGTATCCCTGTAAGAACGCTAACCCTCTGCCCTTACTCCCCTAACCCATCCTAGAGCCTCACCCAAACCCTCCCCTGACAAAGTCTATCAGTAACCTTCCCTCTTTGTGCCTAATCCTAACCCCTAATTGTTTGCACTTAACCCTTGCCCCTGGAGCCTAACCCTAGCCTTCCCCCTACCCCGAATTCCCCCTCTAGTGCCTACAGCTATACATACTCCCCTCCCAGCCTTATGCTATGAGATCTTCCATACTTATAATCCGGATGTTGGCTGATGTCGGCATTCTGTTCCATAATAGAGTTTCAGTGCATGTATTTTGGACATCAGCTGGCATGCCAACAATCAGTGTTTTAACTGTATCCCACTGGCACAACATGACCAGCAATCCCTATACTTTTTACTGAATTTTGTGTCTTGCTTGCATTGTAGATGAATATAAATTATTAGACAAGCTATATTTGTAATTTTGTTGCAAAGCAATTGTCATTAATACACAGACAAAGAATGACAAAATGTGGCATGGTGCATGATGTGGATCACTTGTATCAGGCCATTGTCTTTTACCTTTTTAACCAGATCAGAGACTGTTGTAGCATTACCAATGGAAACGCAGCAATAATACACCTATTATTTTGTGAAGAAGACTCTGGCAGGACACTTGTTACAGGTAGATTGCAAAGTTCATGGTGCACTACATAGTACTATTTGGGTGATTTGAGGTTAGGTGAATTTGCACACATCTGTACAAAATGTCCATTTTTTTAAGTTGCTTAGTATTTTCCATCATAATACTGTACGTGAGGAAGTTAGCATTCATGTTACTGTTGGCCTAGTAATACCTTTCTAACCATGAAGCAAATAAAATAAAATTCTCATAAAAATCTCGTTTTTCACAACAGACAGAAAAATAAAATATTCCTATACTACAGATGCATCATTGGAACACACAAATCTATACATGTTATGTTGTAAGATAAGACAATGTTGAGGATCACCTCTTGCTTTATCCAGTATAATAGGAAAAAATATTTTTCAGTAATATATCCTCTTTTGAAGGTAGTAAATACATAAGCTTACATAAATTGAAATGTTATATTTGTGTTTTTATCTTTTTTGACCGCAGTGTCCCAGGAGTGCATATTCCCTATGTATAAAGAACAGTTGTGCCTGCTTTTAACTCTCCCAAGGTTTAGAACAATGTCAATCACAAGGAATTTTAACTGACATACATTATAGCATCCTGTCAAAATATTTTCAGAATCTCACTTTTGTGCAGTGTGAATTGTTATTGCATTTCACAAAGTCTTTTTTTTTTTTTTTTAAATTGACCTTGACATATTTCTTGCTACTGTACATTTATTTGTTCTTAATGAGATCATGTCTATGCAAAGTAAGATGCCTAAACTTTTAAAAACACATTTGTGGGTGTATGGTTCAGTTGTACACAAAGGGCTTTATCCTGATGTAATTGGCCCCCTGCGTGTTCTCATGGGGGACCGATTTTTCACGTCTGCACATGCGCTTATTAATTTACATACATGTGCAGCCGCTGTGTGCAAGCAGCCACTGTGAATAGATTATTCGCCGGGCGCTCACACACACAACATTGCAGGTGAGGCATTGGGCGGCTGGCTGGGGGATGCGCCCATGGGAATGCCAGCATTTCATGGGCATTCCCATGAAGACACTGCGAGTTTTCATGGTAATCTAGAGATTATACAGGTGTGGGGCGTCTGCAGATCTGAGACACCACAGAGGTGGTGTCTCAGATCTGCACTGATTACAGGTGGTACAAAACACTGAACTGATTACAGCTGGTACAAAACACGGCTGCCAGGCTGTTAACCAACCAGCCCTGTTCTAGCCACATAACTCTCATTCTCTTTTCCCTTCACTGGCTACCCATACATTGGCAAATCAATTTCAAGACTAACTTACTGTTTCAAAGCCCTACATGACCAAGGCCCAAGGTGTCAGGACTCCGGGTCTCTGGTGTTCCCAGATGTGGCAGCAGTGGGCCAGTGGTGGATGCTGGGAACTGGATTACTGGGGGCTTGAGATATGGACAGTGCATATGAGTCTCACTGGCACTGCGGGCACAGATATGTTTGAGAAGTTGACGAGACTGGGCCTCGGAGCCGGAGGGGTGTTGACAACCTGGGAGTCAACACAGGAGTTGATGACCTGGGAGCTGACATGATTGTTGATGGCCTGAGAGCTGACATGATTGTTGATGGCCTGGGTGCAGACATGGGCAATTGATGGCCTGTGAGCCACTGGAGAGTCCGTCTGACCTAGGTGTCAGGAGGGTTCATTGGCCTGGGAGCCACAGGAAAGTCTGTCTGGCCTGGAAGCCAGAAGGATATGTTGGCCTGGGAGCCACAGGAGAGTCTGTCTGGCCTGGAAGCCAGAAGGGTACATCAGCCTGGGAGCCAATGGAAGGCACTGTCGGTCAGGAACCGATAGTGTATTATTCAGCCTGGGAGCTGGTGATGGTTTCAGAATTGACCTGGGAGTCAGTGATGGCAGCGTCAACATGGGAGTCAGTGATGCAAGTGTTGACCTGGGAGTCGATGATGGCAGAGTCGACCTGGGAGTTGATGACAGCAGAGTCGACCTGGGAGTTGATGACTGTGTTGGTCTGGGAACCAATGGTCCTGTGCTGTACTCTGGAAGCTGACTGTAAGCTGAACACTGGAGATCATATAACAGCACCTACAGCAGGTGGAATTAACCAGGCATGGTGGTAGTAACAACAACAGCAGCAGCATGATGAGGTTCACTGTAGCAGATAATCAGAAGCCTTGCAGTCAGTCTCTGGGGAACTCTCAGGAGAATAACGAGTGATGTTTAGACTTGACGCATGTGTTGACTAGGTAGTCAAATATGGTGATGGCCCTTTAAGAGCCAGTAGCAAACTCTGCTGAAGGATGCTGGAGTGCTCTATCCTCTTCTCTTGGGAGCTGTAGATGGTAAGCAGCTTGAAAGGTAACCTGGCAGGTAGAGAGTACCAGGGAGCTTTAATGACAGCAGGAGGCAGCAGCAGATTGCACAGGTATTGCACAGGTAATGCACAGGAGCTCTTGACAGGAACCTGGAGCCTTAGGATGCTGACTTCTGGATGAACACAGGGATCAGACAAGTTGATCAAGGCCCTAAGCTGTTCTCAAGTGAATCCTTATGCCCCCCTAGGTAGCTGGGGATTAGCTACTGACTGCAGCAGCTATTAGGTCACAACCAGGAAGTGGGATTACTTGAATATACCGGGATCATGTGACCAGTGCTGAAGTCAGGGAACCTCACAGGTGATTACTCAAGGAGGAATGCAGAGCAGCTGCAGCAGCAGCATGAACACAGACAAGCCTGGAAACATTGTAAATCAGAAAACAAAGAAGTGCCAAGTCAGGTTTGTGACACAAGGTACCCGATGCAGCTTCTGATTTCATACTGTCCCACCTGATTATTGTGATCTGTAGATGATGGTCTTTTAGCAGTACCTAGGATCTCCCGTAATTCATCTGGGGGTTGAGCTTTTAGCCACGCAGCTCCAACTTTGGGGAAATCACTTTCCCGCACAGTTTAAGAGCCACACATGCTTCAAAAACAGACTCAAGACTTTCCTGTTTACTCAAGCATTTCCTTAATTAAGTATTGTTTATGAAAAGCTTTTCTGTATTTCATTGTTTCTGTACTGTATTACATTCATTCTATCTGTTAAACGCCTTGAGTCCTATTGGAGAAAGAGTGCTATATAAATACAATTATTATTATTATTATTATTATTATTATAATTGTCTTGGGCCAAGGCAATGTTAGGCAGCATGCAACAAGCCTGGACAATCATCACCACTATTTCGGCTGTGTGATAAAGCAGTATGCCTGATAATCGGTCCAAACACCTAAAACAACTTTTCAGCACCCCAAAGGTGCATTCCACAACATTGCCGGTGGCAATGTGTGCATCATTGTATTGATGCTGTGAAGGGCCTTGTGGATTACGCAGAGGTGTCATGAGCTAAGAAAAACACCCATATCCTGAATCACCTGCAAAACAAAATTGCGGTGTAAGAGTGTAATTTACCATATATTTGGAAGTTAATGAAGTACACTATTGAATTTAAAAGAAAGCCACATTTAAAAACACAAATACTGACTAATTATACTAATAATAGTTTACAAATGAAACAAAATACATTTCTAAAGCAGAAAGAGATAGAAAGAAAGAGATTTGAATAAAATTTCACAAGGAATGTTGTTACACGCTAAGTAAGCAGGATATTGAGCATATCTGCTGTAAGGTCCTATATAAAAAAGGTGACCATTCACATTGGTTGCCCTTAGCAACATGCCATTTGAAATATAACTTACATTTGCATGATTTTCATCATTAATCACTACATACTGCAAGCACACCATTATGTTGCTGGTTTAGGCAGTGTTTACATGTAAAACAATTGCACTTTACACTATACATAGAGGTAAACACATGAATATAAATTGAAAATGTACCTACCAAGTAGCCAGGTTCTTCGAGGCATACGGTATAATCCCGGAGTTAAATGCCTTGAGAAAGTGGCTTATGAAACTCCCAGCGACCATGAGCTCACAGAGTGGTGCCTGAGGTAAAGAAGTGGAGGGCACACATTAATTTTTGTAGCACAGACACTGCAAAGTTGGCAGCCACAAAAGGCTCCAAATCATTTTTTACCTGCTCATTCAGATGAAGTGCCTCTCATACATCCCCAGCCTTTGCCAGATCCCCAGGGCTGGTGAGAGCTGGTGGAGAGCTGCTCAATCTGACGTGGACGCGCACATGTGTCCCCGTCGCTTGGCAGTGGGCAGCAGAATGCCTGCCCATCTCTGCTTCAGGGAGACTGTCAGGCTTAGGGGGCTGCAGGGAGCAACAGGGAGGTGACGGAGAGCTCTGTCGAAATGAGGTGCACGATTATCTTGTGCTCACGTGCCCCCTTCTGAAGGATAGCGGGGGCTGGTGGAGGCTGGCGGCTGGAAATTCTATCGCCAGCCCCTGGCTGAATGACAGAGGCTCAAGAAGCTTGTGCAGTAAAGCCTAAACATCCCCACCACCTCTTGATCTGAGATGAAATCCAGAAACCCTCATACAGTACAGACGTGAAGCACAAAGTGGTCTGGGGACCTGGATCTGGTGCTCAGCCTACCCCAAATCACAAACACAGAGCTCAACTCCTGAATGCAAAATCTTCATTGCTCAAACTCTCACAGGTGCCCTTGATGATGTTGGAGAATATGTAGGGGAGTTCCTGTTGATAGTCCGGCCTCATGTTTAAAATGTAAAACATTTTCCCTGTTTGTCTGTTTCTAAACCGCCCATCGTAACTTGTTTAGTTGGTGATTTTTAGTCAAATTTCTGTGGCAAATTCTGAATTTGCCTCCGATTAAATTGGCAATTTGTATACTTTTGTTTGGGAAAACATCTGGATGTGATATGAAGTGTGAATGCAAACTGACAGGTATCCATGTGAATTGATTGGGAAAAAGGCGATATAAAGCACAATTTTCACCCTATTACTGTACATTGGCGATTTGGACAAAATGTGCAAATTTGGATTTTCTTTTTACTAAACATCGCAAAAAGTCAAAATATCCTATCCTATTAAATGCCACTCCTGAAGTCCCTTGAATCTTACGGGAGAAAGACTGCTATATAAATAAAATCATCATTCTTACTGTACTTTTCACTTTCCTGTGAACACTATCAAGAATAACAATGAAATTCAGATTACTCTATACCTAGATACGCAGATGTGTGCAAATCTATTTGACAAAAATAAAATGTAGAAATTCTGGAGAATAGACCAGCTATGGCTTCATCGGATTTTAGAGAGATGGGATATTATTAAGTGAGTGGTAGAAGGAGAATTTATTAAAATGTGCTCCCAATAGAAAAGAACAGGCAGAGAAATTGGAGATATATTATACACTATTCATATACTTGAGATGTTGCATAAAAATCAACTAGATAATAATGCACTAGACCAATTGGGGAATTTAAGAACTTGATTGAAGATGTTAATGTAGATTAAACCCGATACTTTTTCAACACCTGGGAAGAAAATATTTTACTAGCATAGCAATAAATATGGAAAGTTGCTAGCATATTTAACTAAAGTCAAAACAGTAGCTTTATATGTTCTTGAAATTGAAATGAAAGGGTGATTCAGGTTGGCTCGCAGAGCACATTTGGTTTGCTAATGGACAAAACCATGTGCACTGCAGGTGGGGCTGATGTAACATGTACAGAGTGTGTTAGATTTGGGTGGGGTTTGTACTTCAAACTGTCTATATTGAAGTGTAAAAATAAAGCATCCAGTATTTACCCTGCACAGAAGCTCTCTCTCTGTACATTACTTTTGCCACACCTGCAGTGCACATGGTTTTGTTAATTGGAAAACCGAATGTGATTTGTGAGCCAACCTGAATCACCCCTAAAGTTTTCAGAATATCACCCAGAGATTTTAATAATATATCTAATATATTTATAGGATATTATTAGTCCCTCTTTTTTTCAAGAGCTGACCTATACTGTAGTCAACTATTTTTAATGTGTTAAATATATTTTCAAAACATTAAAAATAGTTTACTACAGTATAAGTCAGCTCTTGAAAAAAAGAGTGATCTGATCTGATAATATATCTGATTAAAGGGTACAGGGTACAGTAGTGGCTCCTACCTTTTTCAGGGAGGGGGCTGCCTCTGGCCGCAGGCACCCCCCTTCCCTATCACCGCCGTCATCACCGCCGTGGCCTTTTCCTGTCCCCGGCACCTGTCCTATGATGACAGGACCCGGGACTGCGCATATGGCAGCTTCGGCAGCTGCCCATAGAAGTAATCATGGTCCCGGCACCTGTACAGTATAAGTTACTGTTTTTGGGTGAATCACGAAACGAGAGAGGCGGAGCCACGGCAGCGTGTACGTGAAAGGGTCACGGGCTGGCTCTCCAGGGATACTAGCCATGGTCAGATAAGCGTCTGATTACCTTCGCCTTACCCACCTTTGAATGCATATAGGCGGCTGGAGATAACGACAGACGCCGCAGAATAACGCCGGCTGTACTGTGCTCTCACCGGCATTAGTGAGACGCTGATTGGGCAGCAGATACTGCCGCTTGGACGGAAGGGTTCTCCGCGCAGACGCTGCTATCTGGGCAGCAAGGATCTTCCCGGCAGTGGAATAACGCTGATTGCGCCCCAGACGTGCCGCTGATATCGCCGCTTGGACGGCAGGATCCCCCTCACAGGCGCTGCTATCTGGGCAGCAAGGATCTTCCCGGCAGTGGAGTAACGCTGACTGCGCCCCAGAAGTGCCGCTGATATCGCCGCTTGGACGGCAGGGTACCCCTCGCAGACGCTGCTATCTGGACAGCAAGGATCCCCCCGGCAGTGGAATAGCGCTGACTGTGCCGCAGACGTTGCTGCTCGGGCAGCAGGACATCTCCCGCAGACACAGCCTCTTGGACAGCAGGGGTCTCCCCGGCTCTGGTGAGACACGGAGCGCACCATCATCACCTATGCTGCAGATATTGCCGCTTGGCCCGCAGCACTGTGTAAACTGATCGGGACGTTGCTATTTTGGGGCCACTGGCAAAGTTGGACTAAGAAGCGGCGGGTTACCTGCTAGTGCTGCAGATAAAACCTCCATTGTCAGCATAGGATTTGAGAACACGCTGCTGTTACCAAGCGCTGATCTGGGACAATCTGCAACAACTCAGCAGAAATTACGGCGTATATCTGGGGTAAGACTGATTCAATTTATATATCTCTGCCCTCTAAGGAGCCGGTTAATCTGGCTGGTAAAAGTTCTTGAGACTTTTTTTGATCTGTACGATCTGCTGATGAGTATTGAGAAAGATAGCCCTGATTATAACTCATTTGAGTGGAAATCCGTGTCATCAGGTGTGCTGTGTCGACTACTGGAGGCAGTATCTTCTGGAAGTTACTAGACCAAGAGCCGTGTACAAATATTCCCTACACAGCCCTTTCCCTGATAAACTAACAGATATATAACGTGGCCAGCGCCGTTTAGGGAAAAAGTGTACAGATATCAAAGGCTTCTGAACGAAATCTTTAGGGGTCTGAAGTACCAATCGATTGGATCAATGGGTAAATCCACCCAATCAGCCGCAGCCACTCGGCTGGAAAAATATGCGCGCACGCAGACACAAGGCGCAGCCGGTTCACAGCAGAGTACCCCACAAACCACCCCGGTAAAAAGTGGCAGTGCCCCGCAACAGAATGAGGTTACACTGCAGCAACTGCTAGACGCAGTAAATGCCTGCGAGACAAAGCTGTCTGCTCAGATTAATAATGTACAATCAGATATAACGTTATTGAGAGATGACGCTCAAAAAATCCGAAACAGAGTGACAGAGGTGGAAAGTCGGGCATCGGAGATAGAGGATACGATAGGCCCTCTCCAAAAGCAGGTGAAAGTCCTGACTGGTAGTATATCGGACATGAAGTTTAAAATCTCCGATATGGAAGGGCGATTGCGCCGAAACAATTTACGCTTTGTCGGGTTTGAGGAGAGGGTGGAGGGAGACTCACCAGAAAAATTTATGCAGGACTGGTTAATACAGGTCTTTGGAAAGGAGTCTCTTTCCCCTTTCTTTACAATTGAACGAGCGCATCGGATCCCAGCAAAGCCTCCAACTCCTGGGGCTCCAGCACGCACCCTAATTATTAAAGTACTGCATTTTAGGGACAGAGACAGCATCCTCAGGATGGCGAGAGCTAAGGAGGGTATCTGCTACAACGGCAGAAAAATTTCGATATTCCCAGACTTGCCATATGACGTACAGAAGGACAGAGCAAGATTCAAGGACATTAAAACAAGATTAAGAGACTTAAACATCAAATATTCGATGCTTTATCCTTCTAAATTAAGACTGGCGATAAATAATGAAACCAAATTCTTTCTTAACCCAGATGAGGCTGCGGCCTGGTTAGATGCAAATTATCCAGGCAGGAAACAGCTTGCTAATAATTAATGCCGACAGCTATTTCTACAATGTTTATTACGACCTGCAGTATATATACTGGATGACTTTGATTAATTGGTCTACCAAAGGTTATGTCTGGCTGATATTTAAAATACCAGTAAGGGGGTACTTTTTGACTGAAGAAGGAGAGGAAATTAATCTAATATAGACCTTGGCATGGCTGGAGAGCCAGGCACGCTCAATAGTTGGTGGCTGTTAAGTGACAGTCCTTGGCGAAAGTTAGTGTGGGTGTTTTTTTTTTTTTTTTTGCTTTTGTGTGTATGTCTGTTTGAGGATAATGGGAATAGGTATGCCTAATGGGTTGGGTTATACAGGGAGGGGGGGTTTATGTATTTGTTTGTCTATGTCAGTATGTCGCACTTATTGTAGTATCAGGTTGCAGATCAGAACAATTAAATTCTATGTATACTTAGGGACAAGAAGTTTTTTGACAAGAGCATGTCATCAATCCATTTGGGAAAATCGTTTGAGATTATTAATACTCTGTGTGAAGAGGTATTTAAGGACCTCCGCAAGCCAGCTAGTTGGTAACTGGAGGGGCAGTACATTACGCACAATAATTGTCGGAAGGAGCAGTCATGGTTAAATTTTTATCGTGGAACGTTCGCGGCTTGAACGACAGGGTCAAAAGGGCCCTTGTCCTCAAGCAGTGTAAGGTTCTAGAGGCAGAAATTATTTGCTTGCAGGAAACCCATCTATGCGAGGATAGATTATTAGCCCTGAGGCGGCCATGGATTGGCTGGTCATTCCATTCGCAATTCTCTACAGCCTCTAGAGGGGTCTCCATTATTATTAAGAAAAATATTTTATTTGAATGTGTCTCCTCTATTATCGACCCGTTGGGTAGATATGTATTTCTTGATGCCTATATAAACTCCCTTAGGTATAGTCTATTGGCAGTATATATACCGCCTCCCTTCTCATTTCAAATCCTGAAGCTTGCTATGGAGTTTGCTATCTCCAGACCGGATAATTATACTATCTGTCTTGGAGATTTCAATTCAGTTATGGATCCATTAACGGACAGGTGGAATAATCGGGGGGGACAGGTTAGGGGGAATAGTGGTCTAGCGGAATTTATAACAGAGATCGGGTGGGTGGATGTATGGAGAGAGAGAAATGAGAGGGTACAGCAATATTCATGTTACTCTCAAACATACAACTCCTTTTCAAGGATCGACATAGTATTCTCCTCAAAAAATCTCTTGAAATACATCACCCAGATTACATACCAGGCGCGAGGGATATCCGACCACTCTCCAGTCTTGCTCCAAGTAGAAACGGAAAATTGTGAAGGCTTCCGATATTGGCGATTCCACCCCTCATGCCTAACTAGGTTGGGTAGTGGTGAGGATTTTGCAGCTGAGATAGAGGGTTTTTTTGGCTATAATGTCAATTCAGTCAACACTATGGTGGTTTGGGACTCGTTTAAGGCATATTTTAGAGGGGTCTTGATTAAAAAAATTGCTGTAGAAAAAAGGAAATGTCGGGAACAAGTAACAACGCTTGAGGTCAAGCAGATAGAGCTAGAGCAGAAATATCTTCTTGAAAAAACTGAGACGGCTAAGGTAGAATGGTTGGAAGCCCAGCGCAGATGGGTGGAATATCAACAAACAATGACCAATTGTAGGCTCTTAAATAAATCCCATCAAGTGTACAGGGACAATGATAAATCGGGTAAATATTTGTCCTATCTGTCAAAAACCGAGAGTACCTTTAAGGTAATAACTAAAATTAGGTCTACCTCTGGCGAACTTCTGACTAGTACCCCAAAAATAACTGAGGCGTTCGTAAATCACTTTATAGAGGCGTACCAGTCTAGGAATTCAAATTCGGGTGAAGAGATTACAAGGTATTTGAATAAATGTGGACTACCACAATTGTCTGCGGAGAGCAGGCAAAAGTTGGAGTCCCCGATTACGTTAGAGGAGATTCAGTCGGCAATAAAAACTCTTGCTAATGGTAAAGCCTCAGGTATTGATGGGCTGCCCAGTGAGCTATATAAATACTGTGCCAGTACCTTAGCTCCTAGACTGTTGGAACTATTCCAAACGATGGACATGGAGGGTAAGCTGCCTGACTCTATGGCGGAGGCAGTCATCACTCTTATCCTGAAGGGAGATAAGGACTCTTCTCTGGTTGAATCATACAGGCCAATTTCCCTGATCACTGTTGACGCAAAGATTTTTGCAAAGGTCTTTGCGACTAGATTGGAGGGAGTAATCGGGGAAACAATTCATCCGGATCAAACCGGCTTTATGAAAGGGAAATCCACCAGTATTAACCTGAGAAGAGTGTTTATGTCCATTCAGAGGGCGAATTTTTTTGGTAAGCAAACGGCAATAGCTTCATTTGATATAAGTAAAGCCTTCGACTCGGTCGAATGGTTATATCTTGAATACACTTTGCAGGCCTTCGGATTTGGTCCTAGGTTTATTGGATGGGTATTTCTCCTATACCAAAACCCTAGAGCCAGAATATCTATCAATGGATACGTCTCCAACCCATTTCCACTGTCCCGTGGAACGAGACAGGGGTGCCCCATGTCCCCCCTTCTTTTCGCATTGGCGATAGAGCCTTTAGCCTGTAAGTTGAGATCAATTATGGGGGTTAGCCAGGCAACAGGGGGTGACAATGGAAATTTTATCTCTTTATATGCAGATGATCTGTTAGTTGGCATGATGGATCATGAAAATTCACTCTCGGGAATAGTGAAGTGTATTCAAGAGTTTGGGGGATACTCAGGCCTAACTATTAACTGTAATAAGTCACAGCTGTTGGTAAAACGGGATGAGGGTTTGGAAGAATTGTGTCCTAGTATATGCCTTCCACAGGTAGATAGATTTAAGTATCTGGGTATTACAGTATCAATGGACCCTAGTAATTTTATTTTGGAAAATATAGACCCTTTAATATCTAAATTAAAAATTAAATGTAAATGTTGGTTGAAGTTGCCATTAACGGTACTGGGCAGGGTAAATTTAATCAAAATGGCAGTTTTGCCAGGCTTTCTATATGTACTCCAGCACGCTCCCTCTGTTATTCCCAATAAGGTTTTTCGAAAAATTAACAATATACTTTCTTCATTTATATGGAAAAATAAGCTTCCAAGAATTAAGTTTAATGTATTAACTAGAGATCGCGAAAAAGGTGGTATGGCGATGCCAGATCTTAAGCTATACTATTTTGCAGCCCAAATAGTGCACCTGAGAGATTGGATTAGGGAAGGGGAATATTCTGGGGAACTTTGGTGGTTTATTGATAAGATCTGTTCAGGCCTTACCCCAATCCAGGCAATTCTGGCAGAGGATATTGGTTTGAGAGTGCCTCCAATCCTGAAACAGGCCAGAGTGGTTTGGAATTGGGTCAATAGGAATCTGGATTTCAATGGAGTCGATCCGGACACGCACCTGTTCTCCTTTAAATCTCTTAAACATCTAAAGAATAATCAGGGCGGTAAAATCTGGGGCCAATATAACATTCGCTCAGTGGGTCAGATCTACGAGTATGGGCATATGAAATCTTATACCCAAATTCAGGAGGAATTCGTACTCCCACGGAGCATGTTTTATAGATTTCTACAATTAAGAAGTGCACTATGTAGTACAAATGGGATTAATTCCAGATGTATCTTGGAAGCTCCTTTAAAAAAAGTAATTAGCAAATTGGGTACAGGGAAGTATATTTCAAAGTGTTACAAATTTTTGATGGAGATTAAACAAGGTGAGGAGCTGAGGGCACTTTATGCTAAATGGGCTATTAATATACCACAAATCAATGAGGAAAACTGGAGAGTGGCGATGTCTATTCCGAGCAAAGCTACCAATTCCATCAGGACACAACAAATTCAATTGAATATATTTCACCGTACATATCTAACTCCCGAGAGGTTGAGTAAGTTCTCTAATAAAATGGATATATGTCCAAAATGTAAAGAACTTGGCTGTGGATTTTGGCATCTCCTTTGGGAGTGTAGAGAGTTGCAGGAATACTGGCGGGGAGTTGGGGAGGTTATGAGAAAAATTGGTATACATGAAACGAATTTGCAACCCTTGGGTCCTATTATGGGGGTATGGCCTGATGAACTATCAGATGAGAAAAAACAGCTAGCAGTAAACCTTTGTGCGTTAGCTAAAGTGATCATTGCTCGCTCTTGGATGGCGTCAAAGAGTCCGACCCTCAGGGAATGGATCTCGTTGGTTAATTATACCATCGATCATGAAAGATTTTTACTCTTTCAAAGGAATCAGAGTAGTAGATTTATTGAGATATGGGGAGGATGGTATTATTCAAATTGGTATAACGCACTAAGATCAAATTAATTATCTACACATTAATTTTTTTAGTTATAATAAGCACTTTAAGGAAAAAAAAAAAAAAAGAGAGGAGTAATATTTGTTGTGTAAGAGGCACGTTAGTAATATGGTAATTTTCGCACCGTTCACTTATTGATAAATACAATTGGATGGAGTGGTTATATAAACATGATATTTATTCACAAGATTTACTCTGTTACAGTAATCATTGTAAAGAGCACATTAAGAAGTATATGATTTGAATTTTTTTTTTTTTTTTACATTTTGAAGGGTGGTTAAATGGGTTGGTAAATCTGATTCTCTACCAAATATAAAGCAGCGCCACAAAAGAGTTGAGGAACTAAAGTTATGACAGTGTTCTCCCCCGACAGTGGGATGTCCTAGGTCTATAAATGTTTGATGAGTATATCTATCAACATTAATTTACATGTTGTGAGTAGTAGGAGTATACCATTTGATCCAAGGTTCTTGTGTCCCCTGAATATTGAAAGTTATATAGACTTTAGATGTTCCCATGCCCCTGTTAAGATCTGTAAATGGTAAATATGATACTAGATGAAGAAGTGTATGTATGACATGCTAATGTGTTATGTTGTCCTTTGTGGTTTTTTATTTTTTTATTTATTTATTTATTTTCTATTTTTTTTTCCATGTTTTTGTACTTTGTCTTTGATGTCTTTTTTTGTATGTAGAAAAGAAAAAGGAAAGAAAAATTTTTTCAATAAAGATGAATAATAAAAAAAAAAAAAAAAGTTACTGTTTTTGCCCGGCAGCCCGCAACAAGGTGTCCCAGAGGGACTGCCTTTGTGACTGTCAGGTCAGACTTCCAATAGGAAGTCACTGCTAGTCACAGTGAAGCCAGTGCAGTCTCACAGACTTAATCTGGCTTCACTACAGTGGTAGATTTTACCTGGGGGGCCGCAGCCCTGCAGCCCATAGGTAAAAACCGCCACTGACAGGGTGCCTGTGTGCACCGCATAACCTGCATTCATTATATATAGGCCACTGTACCCAATATTTAAAAGGCAAGGCATGCCTACTAAAAACATCACCCTTTCAAATGTTAAGGCTAATTACAGACATTTTAAATACTGACTATATATTATCTGATAAACTCTAGTTAATAGAATGAAGCATCATTTTTCACATCTCAGCAATACAAACTACATATCAGCTTTACATCAGGAAGAAAGTCAAAGGATTGAATGAGTAGTTTGATCAAAATGATGGAGCATGTTAACAAAGAAAAAAAATTCAACTTCCTTTGTTAAAGATGATTGTCAGCAACAGCATTTGATGAGGTTGGTTGGATTTTTCTATGTCAAGATTCAAGTTACTTTACTGACATCAAAATATGGCACATGGTACAAAGAATATATTATTAGAGGGGATGCAGTTAAAATCCCGGCGGTCGGGATCCCGGCGTTCAGAATCCCGACGCCGGAATCCCGACCGCCGAAATGCCGACACATTCTCCCTCCTGGGGTGTCCATGACACCCCTGGAGGGAGAATAAATTAGTGTGCCGAACGTAGCGAGGCACCGGGCCCGCTGCGTGGCGAGCGCAGCGAACCCGCAAGGGGGGGCGATCCACGTCCCCCCCTTGTCGGCATTTCGGCTGTCGGGATTCTGAACGCCGGGATCCCGACCGCCGGGATTCAATACTGAATCCTATTAGAGGACACAGAAACATGACATAGACCTAAGAAATAAAACAGTAGGCACAATGCAGGGTTAGTGCAGTCATTTTGGGAAATACATTCCATTATATAGACCCCCATATTAAATAGGAGAGTTTGCTTTTTCCTACTGTATGCTATTTTATTAAGCTTCTGTTTCCATTCTTCGCAGTTAGAATAAGGCCTTATTAACCTTTCCTTCCCCTCCCCCCTCCCTTGTCTTTGTCGATATGTTACATGTTTCAATGTTTATCCTGATAGAAGTTGCATTTTCTGGCGAAATAAGTATGCAGATTCAAAGATGCCGTCACCTTATCACCCGCCCAGTAATATTTAGCTTGGACTGTGCTATTTTTGTAATATTCTAAGAAATCCTTTCCCTGATTAAGAAATGTAAAAAAAAAAATACCCATCCTTGAGTTAGGGTAACTATTGCTTCAGTGCTTTATCTCCTAAGTATAAACGTTTTATATATAACTAAAACATCCAACCCAGACTTGCTTATTCCGGCAAGGAATATTTCTAGATGGTTTGTAGACATGTTGGGCTGAGGGGTGGTGATCGGCATGTTGGATCATGCGACGACAAGACTGTGGTTTTTTTTTTCTATGGTCTTCTATACTCCTTTTACAATGATAGTTCTTAGGATTTTTTTTTACTTCTAAATACACTAAAATTAATGTTGTCAAGAAATTAATAAGTAAAATTGGAACTGATTTCTTATTTTCTGATTATCCTCTGAATATGTATACATATGCAACTCTGTATGCTTTATTTTCAAAACTCAAAAAAAAAGTTATATAAAAAAAGAATAAGGTCTTATGGAATACTTTCTTAATGTTTTTTTTTCAACCCTGTTGAACAGCATTAGGTTGCCCACTTTCCCTACTATTATATGGTAATGTTGTGAATTACCTGGGTGCGGTGAACAAGGAGTCACAGTATATGGCTAAATACTGTATATCAAGATATTTATTATGGAATGATACAATGGCAAAGCAATTCGGTTATTCTTAGCAAGGCAGATATACTTGACAGTACAGATATTTGTGACAATGCATATTTACTTGGCAAGGCAAATACACTTGGCAAAGCAGATATACTTAACAATGCAGATAATGTTTGCATGGGTGCCGAATGCCGCACAGACAGTGGGGATCCTGACAGTGATTATCCCGATGTCCGGATCCCAACTGCCGGTGCTCCGACGGGGGATCCCGACTCACAGGTTCTATTCTCCCACGAGGGAGAATAGAACCTGTGGCGAGTGCAGCGAGCCACTGGGCCCGTAGCATGGCAAGTGCAGCAAGCTCTTTGTGCTCGCACCCCTGTCGGAGCACTGGCAGTTGGGATCCCGATGTTGGGATCCCACTGTTGGAGGCGATTACCACACCCGTTTGCATGGCAGATATTCATGATTGGGCAGGTATATTTGACAATGCTTATATATATTTAGCAAGACAGATATACTTAGCTGAGCAGATATACATGAAAAGACAAATACTGTATACTTAACAAGGCTGATACACTAGAACAATCAGATACAGGACCAAACATTAACACCTAATAGAAGATCAGTGAAATAGCATGAAACATTAATGACCCAGCATTCACTGGTGGATCAGGCAAACTGAAAAGGCAGCTGTGAAGTGTGGTCCATGTTTATAATGAATAATGAATAATCTGACTTATACAGTAGCTGCTGAGCGACATCTCTGGTCAGATCCATAACTGCAGCTCATAGCTGGATTCTCCATGTGGCGGCCAATCATAATATCAGAAAACTTAACAAAATTGAACAAGGGGCTAACAGTTATAAAGGTATTGAATGTGTTTTTTTTTTACAATCCTGGGAATTAAGAAATCAGAACATGTAGAAAGGAAAGAAAATGGTCTGTTTCTTAAACAGAACACATCAACAACAAAATCAATGCAGATACTATTAGCTCAATGGCCCTTATTCTGATCTGTGCGGAAATTCCCGCATTCTTACGGAGCGGTCCGCACGCCACGGTGTTTTGCCGCGTGCGGCCATCGTCCGTAGAAACGCCCACGTGTCCTCCGCATTCGGACGGACTCACTCTTTAAGAACAGGGCGTGTTTACGGACGACATACAAACCATGCGTGTGCGGGAGAAACACTCCGATTCGGCACGGTATTACAGAGTATGCCAGAGTATGCTCGGGAATACCGCATCCGACCGGGAGCCAAGCGGTGCTACCGCACGTAAGCGGAGTATTTACGCCAAACAACCCACTATTATGTATCTTCTGCAAGACATCACATGACCCACTTATTCAATTACCTATCCTCATAAAAAACTGCTTATTTGGAAATGGAATCAATTAGATTCCAATATATCCTTACAAGCATGCCTAACACATGCATAGCACACATTAACCCTTACAGCAATGTAAGTGCAATGGTTTCAATTAAAGCACTGACAAGCGTCCTATTAGTGAGTAATGAGTAAAGGAGTAGATTGTATTGGGTTCAGGTGTTAATGGTTGTAGTCATTAGGCGTACGTTCGCCTACCGCATGAACGAGTGGTGTCCGCAAAGCAATAGTACACTTGTGGACACCGCACATTTCGGCCCTTTTTGCTCGCGTGCATTCGGAGTGGTTTCCGAATGTACGCCCCCCAACATAAGTGTACTCCCCCGTGTCCGCCCATGTTTCCGCCCCGTTTTGCCCACTTTGAAACTACGCCCATGTGTCATTCCGCATGACGCCCATAATACGCCCCTATTTCCCGACTGATTGCGGGGACCAGTTTTGGACGGCCTTTGTCCGAACTGGTACCGAGTCAAGGCGTGGCACATGCGCGTAGCGTTCTCCACGCATGCGCAGACGCCGTAAAGACGCTATCCGTAAGAACGCGGTAAAGTCCGCATCAATCAGAATAAGGGCCAATGTTTTATGAAGCTTTAAATTGGGATCCAGGTAATGGGATGACAGTGGCTAGGTTGACAGTCAATAGGTCAATACCATATGATCGATGAGCACAAGATTGGCATAGACAAAATGTCAACATGGTTAAATGGTCAGCATGGCAATTGCAGACAGATGAACTACAGTATTTCATACTTGACCATTCATGTGGAGTGAGCCATCTCAGGGTATGCTAATTTGGGGCCCATGTGCTGAAATCTACAAGTTGACCTTGTGCATGTCAACCTTTTTGGGTTGACCTAGACACTGTTGACCAATAAACTTTCAACCGTATTATCCACACCTTTTTATGGACCAATCTAAATCGTAACAGCTTTTCAAGTCAACTAATTTTCCTTGCCCACTAAATTAGTTTTGCTCTGTGATTTAAGGGGTTATTCTGGTTCACTCCTTCAGGCAAATTCCTTCTTAAATGGACAAAACTATGTGTACTACAGGGGTGCAAATGTAAAATTTGCAGAGAAAATTAGATTTGGGTGAGTTATTTTTTTTTCTGTGCAGGGAAAATACTGACTGCTTTATTTTTACACTGCAATATAGATCTCACTTTGTAGTAAAAACCCACCTAAATCTAACTCTCTCTGCACAAGCTACATCTACCCCACCTGCAGTGCCCATGGTTTTGTCCATTTAAGAAGGAATTTGCCAGAAGGAGTGAACCAGAATAATCCCCATAGCCCCCTTGTATTTCAAGGGGAAATGCAAAAAGATTTGCTGGAAAGCCCTCACCCCCCAGCACAGACAATTTTTGGGGCTGTCTTTAAATAAATAGCATTTGCAGAATGTAGCTAGGCAAGGGGACATTGGTGATATATGCTCTAGTCCTATTTTTTTTTTTTTAACACAAACAAAAATGGAAAATGAAGTTTTGGGAAATAACATTTTAAGCTCTTTACATTGTTTGAATAAGGTTTCTAAGCCTATATGGCAAGATCTCACCCAACAATTGTCATGTTCTTAAATTGCCGGACATAAAAGCAAACAAGTATTTTCTATATTATGATATTACGATGACAGCATAATAGAGACTATTCTCAATAAGTTCTTGCTTGTTTTAGAATAATTATCTAAACTGAATACATTCTTGTTTCAGTTTTAGATCACAACAAATGGTTCTTTCATATAGAATTCATTAGCTTTGCAAATGTGCTGCTTCTTTGTAAATGTACAGTATCTGCAATAAAAACTTCAAAACAAATAATTTGTACAGGAGTATATCTTAACTTGACATTTCCAGTCCAGGTGTGTTTTAAAAGAGGAAGAAGCTTGTGTGCAGTCTCCTCTCTCACTGTGCACATTCCACAGATAGACTCTACTGCACATGTATAAATCTTGCCCAGTTATTTCCCTAATGTGCATGTGAAGAGCTCTAGAATAACGATGCAGACCCCATTTTTCAGGCTTGAAGACAGAAATAAAGTCTATGGTTGCAGGATGTATGGTGTGGATCTCTTTTACCTAATGACACATGTGGATTTTGTGTCCTTATAGATATGCCCATATTTGCCATTCATTATCACAGTTATATGAAGTATTTGTTGTACTTTTTTGTTGTAGACCATAGAGAATAGAGAAGGGGTCGAGAAGGGTTCATGTTTTCCATCTCACCTCACAGGTACACAGGTACACTCATAACTGACTGACACATTTCAAGAGATCCACAGATGGAGCCAATTACTTCACTTGTGATTCTGTGAGGAGATCTGGAAAACGTTAACTGTTGGTAGCTCTTGAGGACTGGAGTTGGATACCCCTGGAATAGAGAATATATTTGCTGGAGATTGTCTGGGCATATTATTATTTCTAGCAACCATAGTTACTATTCATTGCAGGGTTTAGGGGGGCCATGGATCATCCAGATGGGCAAAAGGTTGACCAAACATAGCTATCTACAGGTAAAGTCTGCATGGTTTTTTGTGTTTTTTTGCAGACGAACCCATGGAGGGGTTATCAACAGGTGGCCCTTTATATCATGGAAATGAATGTCAAATATCACTAATGTCTGAAGCTGATGCTGAATATGAGAGAGCTTGCTTATAGGAAACTCATATCTCCCCTCTCTCAAAAGGACAGCATTGGAAGTGTGTAAACGTAAATTAGTTCTGTCTTAGTAAGCAAGAAAAACACAATGCGTAAGAGAGTGCACATCGCTAGAAGAATGTGGCTCTCATTTACAATTTTGTGACCCAGACATACACATATAGGGTGAGATTTAATAGGATGAGAGATTCAGAAAGTGAGAGATTTGGTGAGAAATCTCCAATTTTTTTAAAGCGTCAATCATTTACACTGCAAAATCAAACTGGTTTTTTTTTTTTTTTTTAAACTGGAGATTTCTCACCAAATCTCTCACTTTCTGAATCTCTCATCCTATAAAATTTCACCCATAGTATGAACTGTAATATTTTAAGTAGATAACACAAAACACCAGCACAAAACACAAAACAATTGAAGTAGAGATGCAGATACAACAGAGAAAAAATACTGTCAACTAAAAAGGTTTTGGCTGTTAATAATTATCGCAGATAAGCATAACAGCTAAAATCTTGTTATAAGGACTCATTTTTATTCCTGCAGAATACTCCAGTGTGCTGCAGTAAGGAAACTTGTGTCCCCCTCTTGTTGCTGTTCCTCCAGTTGCTGAAGCACATACTGTACAGTATATAGGTTTAAATGGGAAAAAAAAAAGAAACTTTACAAGCCGAAGACAGCATCTTCTGCATGCAGTTTTTAACAAACCTTGAACCACAAAATTTATTTTGTGTGCAATACATGGAACAGTACATGTTAAAATTCGTATTCCTCAAACAATGTTTTCGGAAATGTCTTACCTCGGTAAGCCTTTTGGTTATCATATCTCTGAGTTTTTCATCTTATTGACCACATTCTGCTTATCACTTAAGAATAAAATGCACCAGGATTAAGGAAGCACCAGAGTAGTCTGATCCACATACAGCCTTGGCTTAAAGGTACCTGGACAGTTTTCCTTTTGGTTTGATTGTGGTTTAACTGCTATCAGTTAGCTTCTGTTTGGTTGTGCCCAACACTTCACTGCTATTTCATGTTAATTTTCATTTTAGCATCTGATTTTCAGTTGATACAGCACTAATTGTTCGTTATCGTGGTTCATTTTATGCATAATTGTATTTTATGTTTATCTGTGTTTTAGCCTGTGTGTCATTACACTTTTTGACATGCACCATTGGTGGGATACGGTCAATATGCCTGCGGTCGGAATCCCAACGGACGAAATACCGACGCCGGAATTCCGACCGCTGCAATGCCGGCACTTTGTCCCTCTATAGGTGTCCACGACACCCATACAGGGAGAATAAAATAGTGGCGTGTACAGTGAGCCTGCAAGGGGGGGGGGGGGGGGGGAGGGGTGGTGAACCACCCCCCCCCCCTTGTCTGCATTTCTGCAGTCGGGATTCTGATAACCGGCATTTCATACCGAATCCCCATTGGTTCTCCTCAGTAGATTTACTTCATCCATATGAAATATTCTAAAAGATTAATATTTTGGACAAAAATTATCAGGAGATGATTGTTTTGGCGGTACTTGTTTCCTAGCACGGCGCCTGCGATTTTGATTATATTGATCGCGGCCGCAAAAATTGCGTCAATCACATCGCATGCCAACCAAATCGCATGCGATGCGATCGATGCGATCAAAGCGATTTTTGCATTGGAATCAATGTAAAATGGTCCCTGAGACCCTATTTTACATTGATTACAATGTAAAAAGCCCCCAAAGCCCCCATTTTCATTGCAAACCCCCCCTCTCATGGGTGAAATGGCCCTCCATTGTTAACCCTACCCCACTATTGACGCCAACCTGAAGCGTGGTGAGCGCAGCGAGCCCGCGAGGGGCGCCAACCCGAAGCGTGGCGAGTGCAGCGGTACGCATCCTCTGACCTTTTCATACCCCCACTATCCACGTCGCCGTGGAGTTGATTTTATAAAGTGTTGTGAGCGCAGCGAGGCACCGAGCCCGAAGCGTGGCGAGCGCAGCGTGCCCGCGAGGGGACGCGCATAACTTCACAGGTATACGCGTGCGCTCGCCACGCTTCGGGCTCGAACCACACTTTATAAAATCAACTCCAAGCCGACGTGGATAGTGGGGGTATGAAAAGGTCAGTGGACGCGTACCGCCGCCCCTCGCAGGCTCACTGTGCTCGCCAAGCTTTGGATTGGCGTCAATAGTGGAGTGGCTTTAACAATGGGGGGCATTAAGCATACTTAATAACCATGAGGGGGCATATACAATGAGAAATTGGCCATATTGGCCCATTTCCCATTGTTCCCTATGTAAAATCGCGTTGATCGCGTCGATCGCATTGCATGCCATTATAATGGCATGCGATTGACGCGATCAACGCAATTTTAACTTTAAAACTCATTTAACATTGTTCTCTATGGGAAAATCGCGTTGATCGCGTCGGTCTCATCGCGTGCCATTATAATGGCACGCGAACGACGCGATCAACGCAATTTTTACTTTACCGGCAATTAAAGCTGGTAATTGACAGAAAATTGCGTCCATCGCGTCGATCGCATGCCTTAAGTACCTTAACTTAAGGCATGCGATCAACCCCGACGGGCGCCGTGCTAGGAAACAAGTACCATTTTGGCTAGTCGGAGATTTGGCATGTTTGTCAAATTCTGTTATTAGTAATTATGCTCTGCATGTAAATATTCACCATTTTTTATGGTGATCATATTTAAATTGTAGTATTTAAGTCATTTTAAACAATAGTTACATAAATATTTTTTTTTCTTTATTCAACATTGAGTACATTGTGCAAGTACTGTAACAGCAGCATCACTAATATATTGTGAGCAAACATAAAATAAATATAAAAATATTTTTAATGTAACATGGATCAAAATATCCACAAAAATGCCCGCGACACTCACAGCGACTGTTCTTTTAGTATAAATAAATACAAACACAGCAAAGTTAATTAACTGAAGTTTAGTTAAATATTGTACACAAAAAAAGAACAGTCGATGTGAGCAATGCTGCCATTTTTAGTGGATATTTTGAGGATCTTTCACAGCAACATTGGCACTTAAAGGGTTAACATAGAGTAGTACTTCATAACTTTTTATCAGTTTACAACTGTTAAAGTATAACATTGTAAAGTGACATTCTATCCTTTCTGGCAGATACAAAAAAAAGGACAATATTCCAGAACCAGATAAACCACTTAGAATCTGTATTGTGCCACCTTCGTTCTTTTATGGATTCCCAGGAGGCATTGGTAAGGAAAATTGGAATAGAGGAGCCTAGGGCTTCACAGATGATTACTTCTGCACGTTTCAGAAAATGTTACTTCTAGGATGAATTGTTCTGTAAGTAGATGTGATAGCAATCTGTATGAAACCTAGAGGGCATATATGTACAGTGGATTACAGAATCATTGATCAATGGATTCAAAAAGATCAAAAGCAATTTCAGCTAGGGAATAGTATAGGTGTACAAACTGAAAAAAGGTTATTGTGCTTGGATGTTACAGAACTTGGAAAGTCATTTCAGAATACTCTGTTTTTTTATTTTCAAAATTCATTCTGTAAGACATAAACATTACCAACATGTATCACTTTAGAATATATGTGCTAGTATGTACATCATTTGTGTGCATCTGCATAAAGATATGATTGAAAAAGAATAATAAGACACATTTACATATAATTATTTACATACAGTATAAGTTAGGACCAGGCCCTCTAAGGAGGTTATTCTGATCGGAGCGGCCAAACGTGCGTACGTTCCATATTAACGTACGCTCTCCGTACGCGGCCGTTGGGGTTAAGTCCACCCACAATTCAGCCGCATATGTACGACCAGAAACAACGTCTAAGGGGAGTGGCGTACAATTGAGCGTACGCCAACGTACACGGACGGATCACCCCTTACACACCGACAACTGGAGTACAACAGAGCGTACGCCACCGTTTACGGGCGTCTCTCGTCCGTCTTCCCGCCGACTTCTTGCGGCTATCTGAGCGTACGCCAGCTTGTACGGACGGGTCCCTATTGTTTTCAATAGAAAACTCAGCTTATGTCACCGCTCGTGAGAGTGAGCGTACGCCCGTGCACGCTGGCATACCCTTCACATATATAGACCTGCAAATCTTGCCTTTCAACTACAATTCAGACAATTAATTAATTATTCTAATTGTTATTCAATTATTGTTTTCTATTAACTCAATTGTCTACCTTAATAAAGACCCTAATAAAACAACATTTTAACCCTCATTACATGTATATTTATTATGTTCTAATGTTGCATTTTAATCACTATCTATGTGTCCCCACATTGCTGTTACTTTTAAATCAAGTTATGTTGGTGTTTGTGTATATGTACTAAATTATGTCCATAATTAGTTTGATCTGATTTTTTAACATGTATACCTACCCTGATGTTATGTGTGATGTTTTCATCTAACAACATTACACATTCATGCATTTTCACTATGTGTTATTTAACTCAAAAACACACACATTCACACAGCAATCGTTGCCCCTCACATCAAAATACAAATATAACTTACATTACACATCTGTATGTACCTGCCCTTACAAACCTGCAAACATATTTTTTAATCACAACACAGGCAACTTCTCTCTGAACAGAAATATTTATTATTAAAATATAAACTGAAAAACTTTTAAAATAAAATTATAAGCGGGCCTCGAGTTGGCAAAACAGGATGTGGAGGTACAGGAGAGTCAGGAATATCTCCTGTATGATGACTGCCACCTCCTCCTGGTGCTGTTCATTGTCTGTAGTGAAGGGATACAAAATATATATATATATATATATATATATATATAATATACACAAATGTTTGTTGTATTTGTACATAATAAAAAGTTGTGAGTTATGTGTGAAGGCCACATACAATTTTAAACTACATTGAAGATGGGTCTGCTGTAAACACAGTACTAAAAAATAATATGTTAACACACACATACTGTACATAGTAAATAACATTAATTAAATTACTCCTTGTTGGATGAATGTATGCTATATCCCAATTGGTAGTTTGGTTTTGGGGGACTCACCTCTAACCTCACAATTAGGCTGTGCTATTTAAGGGTTATGACATTGTTGCGGCTTAAGCACTCCTTACTATTTTAAATTTAGGACTGGTGGAAGGGGATGTCGAAATTTGGTGGTCCCCAGCTGGACCCATTGTCTCCTCCTCTTCCTCCTCCTCTTCCTCCTCCTGGGCTGCCTGCTCCCGGGCTGCCTGCTCCCGGGCTGCCTGCTCCCGGGCTTCCATGCGTGCCCTCGCCCGTGCTGAAATTTTCATGTTGATGGCATAGAAATCGAAGGTTGGGTTTCATAAAAATGGGGGAAAGAAAATTTCACATTAGTCATGCTCATAACCTTACAAATTCTCATTGCTGTTATATTTCAGACATTTATCATGCAAACTAATTGATATGCTACACCCAAAAACAGAGCGACTACTTAAACCCCCCCCCCTATACACCCCCTATACACCCCATATACCCCCATATACACCCCATATACACCCCCTATACACCCCCTATACACCCATATACACCCCCTATACACCCATATACACCCACATACTCATGAACATATTTATAAAAAGTACAGAAAACATTGCAAAAAAACGCAGACATACTAGTAAATAAAAACTTACATCGGGCAATATGGCGGCGAATTGAAGAAAGCATCACTGGCTGCCGCCGGCGCAGGTCAGACCAGCGGCGCTCAACCTGTGCCAGGCTTCTGCAGACGACAGTCCGGGCGTAGATTAGGCGGTGGGCAGCATTATATGCCCGCCGCTTGTCCATGTTGGACACATATGGGCCCCTGGGCCCCAGGCGCCGGTCCATGACCTCAACCAAGGCTACCAGCTCCTGGGTAGAAAACGCGCTAGCCCTGGTTGGAGTCATATTGGCAATGGCGCAGTTATTAATTGCAGGTACATATATCACTTTTGGTGCTTGCTGATTGGTCTAAAAAATTGTTTGTTTAGTATTAACTTTATTAATTCTTCTTACATTAACAAACTGGATGCGAATAGAAACTTACGCGGACCGTTCCGATATACACACACCATAACCAACAGCATGCTTTCAATGTATAGAGAGACGAACTGTATATACAGTGTGCTGAAAAAAAAACACGCAACCGTCTACTAATAAATACGCAGCTAAAAGGGCACAATACACCGATTTCCATGGAGAGACGAACTGTATATACAGTGTGCTGAAAAAAATACACGCAACCGTCTACTAATAAATACGCAGCTAAAAGGGCACAATACACCGATTTTCATGGAGAGACGAACTGTATATACAGTGTGCTGAAAAAAATACACGCAACCGTCTACTAATAAATACGCAGCTAAAAGGGCACAATGCAACATGTTGGTGTATGACAATTTCATACTCATTACATATGTAAGGAAAGCATTATAACGTGATGTTTTGAAATGTGACTCAGAAAGCATACACAAACTCCAACAGATACCAGCTGACAACACTCATCATTGGAATGACAGGTGCACACATTTCACCATGTAGCACACAATGCTCCACAACCTATGTATGTGCATATACAGGTGATTGATCAGGTGCGTTGAGACCTGCGTAATTTAAGCGGGAATTATCGCCGGGAAATATCGGCGTAAATTAGCAACTACATTGCGGGGAAAAATATACGCCCCCTTGTTCATGGCGGGAGATTACCATATAAATATTCAGTCAGATGCAGGCCAGAATTGCTGCAAAAATGTCTAACTCAGATTATTCCGCAGCTGAGGACGCTCTACAGAGAGCTACAGCAGAATCCCTGCTTGAAGCTTTGCAGAAGAGGGAACAGGAGCGGAGAAGGAGGGCCCAAGAGAGAAGTAGCCTGCAAGACCAAGCGGGCCCCTCACTAACAGGCCCTGATCAAACTGCACCAGCTCCACAAGGGCCAAGCAACCAGCCAGAACAAGAGGTTGCATCTCTCCAAACAGGTGTGACCCAGCAGGTGCATGGTGAGAGAACTGGGGCCACCAGAAAACGTGCTGCAACATCTAGGGTGAGGACTGAGCAGGATACCACCACCAAAAAGAGAAACCCTGCATTTGTAGAGGCAGAATTGCGAATTTTAGTGCCCAGGGCACGCGAATGGATAGAATTGCCAACCAGGAAGCCGGGTGCCAGTGCAAGGAGAAACCTTTGGGACAAGATCACAGAGGAAGTGAACCAGGTGTCATCAGTGGTCAGAGATTGGCTAGCGGTGAAGAAAAGGCAAGTGTGTTTGTCCCCCTGATAATGTCATATGTGTGTACATATGTTACATGTATGTTTAGAGAATAATAGAAAGGTGTGTTTGTAGATAGTGCTACACTTCAATGTCACATGTGAACACAACCATGTCTAATAACCCACATTTATATATGAAACATGCACCATTGGTGTGATGTGAGGTTATGGGCACAGTTCTGCTCATGTGAAGTATGTGATGTATGTGATGGGACAAGAGAAAGTGTGTTTTTGAAAGAGTTGTTGTAACATGTTCCATATGATGCTACTGAAACAAGAATGACCAAACTGTGCACATGTAGCTGGTGAGAAACTACACATCCCAGTATGCCATCCCATAGTTAAATTACTCCATAATAACCACACTGTCAAGCTATGGTGGAATGTGTAGTTTCACAACAGGTGGAGGTGCATAATTTGGCCATGGATGATGTCATTTCTGCATAGTGATCTATGTATGTGCATTTAGTGGCCTAATGAATGAGATGAGACACTGAAATGCCTCCTAATGGAGACATTAATGTGTGTGTGGGACACATATGGCTAAAAAACATAAGATCACCCACACTAGGAAATGTCACGTAGTCATGATGTTCACTAGCACAGTGGTGCACATATCTCATGGTGATATTTGTATTTTTAAACTTGTAGGTGGACAGACTTCAAAACGACACTGAAGAGGAAGATGACTGACCGGTACAACCACAGCATGTCCACCGGGAGGGGGCCTATGCCAGATAATTTGGAATATACCCCCCTGGAGCAGGATGCCTTGGATGTCATTGATGTGGCCGAGGTCAGGGGGATATCCAATATGGATAGTGAGCTCCCGGTGGAGGTCTTTGCTGCTGCTTTTGATGGTAAGTCACAGTAATGCATTGTATTTTGTAAGATATTTTTTAGTGCGTATGTGATGGTGACATTGTTTTCAATTATTATCCTAGAAGAAGCAGAAACCCAGGATGAACCGGCAGCATCTTCCTCTGCAGAGCCACAGGTGGAGCAAGTGGTCCAGCCTCCACCAAGACAACACCCCCAGCCACTGGACACATGGGATGCCAGCTTGATGGTGACGCTGGAGAGGATCGAGAAGCAAGGGGTGGATGCTGCGGTGCGTCAGCAGCAGGTTGTGGAAATTCTGGCGGATTGGAAGGCCACAAACAGGCAGCAGTGTGAGGCCTTCAACCGCATGAATGACACTCTGGCGGCTGGCATGCAAAGCATTGGCCAACACCTCAGCCGCCAGAATGAAATTCTTGCGGAGCTGCTGACCACCGCCAGGTCCCTAAGGGACAATCCCCCATCTGCTGGCCCACCCCAAGCTGCTCCCCAACCTTCCACCTCTGCTGACCCTCCTGTGTCCACTAGGGGAAGATGCCGCAAGCCATCTGAGCCAAAGGCCCCTGTCCCCAAGGCCCCAGCTAAAAAGGGGAAAAAAGGGCCCAAATAATGAGACCTGGTTCACTTCCTCTGTGGTTGGACCCCAAATGTTTAAATTGCACTGGACATCCACTTCCTGAGTTGGCCATCGATCCATTTTCGTGCCATGGGCATTAAAGTTCTTATTTTGACCTCTACAAATGCAGGATAAATTTTTGGTGGTGTGTATCTTGCTTAGTATTCACCCTGGTTGTTGCAGTACGTATTCTGGTGTCCCCATTTCTTTCACCATTGCATTTGCAGGGTAACACATGTTTGGAGATATGCAACCTCTTGTTCTGGCTGTTTTTTTATTTTTGTGTATATTTTATTTGTTTATTTGATTTATGACATTAAAGTGTCAAATAAGCTGTGATGCTGAACAGCAAATAAATTTATTTTACCAATTAAAACACAATTGTTGTATGTGTAATTTGTTGTGTGAAAAAAATACTACAATTATGTGTACTTACTGACCAGGGTATTTTTGAGCATTTGTTGAAGTGTTGTAGAAGTTTCCCATGTGTAACCCTCTCCATGGCCATTCCCATGTTCCTATCCAACTTTTCCCTGCTAATTAGTTTGTGTCAGCACATGTGCAGAGCAACTTAATAGGTGAGAAAGCAGTTTGTGTGCAGGTGAGGTAGCTCCTACATTAGTAGGTAAAAGCAGGGCCAGAACAATGCTTTCCTCATGGAGTGGGTGAGGTAGACAAACAAGGGTCAAAAGGGACATTTGTGTAGGAATGCATATGTGTCCTCCCTAAAAAAAGATGTGTGAATCGGCCAAACATGATAAAATTGCTTGTGGACAAACATGTTTAACTTTGTACATATATATGATTTTACAGTGTCATAAGCAGATGTAGGAATCCTTTGTTAGAGAGATGTGAGTGCAATAATGTGATTGGTGGCATCTTACATCCAGAGTGTAGTAAAATCCAATTCATAGCAGATCAGATAGTGGTACAGGTCTGTATTTTGGGTACTATACAAAGATTGTGTGCAAAATAGTGGGCATGGGCTTAAAACATTGCTGAAACATCCTTTGTAGGTGTTAGATGTGGTTTATGTTATTGTATCATAAATACAAAACCAATGTTTGTATTAGAGTGAACACGTTGACACATGTCGACTTGTGTAGATTAAGTGTGCTCATAGGCGTGCGCAGCCCATTTTTTTAGGGGGTGCACCATTGGAGGGGCGTGTCCATCGCCGCCTACTGGGCGTGTCCATCACGACCTAATGGGCATAAATGCAAAATAAATAGGTGACTTATTTATGTATATGCACTTTAGAGTGAATCATCCCCACCCCCTCATATAGTATAAACAGGGACAGTGTGCACCTAAGGAGTGCTGCAAAAATTTAAAGTATAATGACCATTACACATAATTCCGCACACTGTAATGGCCATTACATATAATGCCACACACCATAATGCCATTACACATTATGCCAGGACTTGACAATAGCGACAGTGCGCGCCAAAGGCATGCGCCAAAAATTTACACCATAATGCCTATTGCACATCACACAGCCATTACATAGTATACCATATGCCTTACACATTATACCACACATTGTAATGCCCATTACACGTTGCGCCCCACACTGTGATGTCCATTACATGTTACGCCTCACACTGGCCCTTATTCTGATCGGTGCGGATATTCCCGAATTCTTACGGTGCGGTCCGCACGCCACGGTGTGCTGCCGCGTGCGGCCATCGTCCGTAGAAACGCCCACGTGTCCTCCGCATTCGGACGGACTCACTCTTTAAGAACAGGGCGTGTTTACGGACGAAATACAAACCATACGTGTGCGGGTGAAACACTCCGATTCTGCACGGTATTACAGAGTATGCACGGGAATCCCGCATCCAAACAGATGGCAAGCGGTGCTTCCGCACGGAAGCGGTGTATTTACGCCAAACTACAAACTATTATGTCTATTCTGCAATACATCACATGACCCACTTATTCAATTACCTATCCTCATACAAAAATGCCTGTTTGGAATTGGAATCAATTAGATGCCAATATATCCTTACAAGCATGCCTAACACATGCATTGCACACATTAACCCTTACAGCAATTGAAGTGCAATGGTTTCAATTAAAGCACTGACAAGCGTCCTATTAGTGAGTAATGAGTAAAGGAGTCGATTGTATTGGGTTCAGGTGTTAATGCTTGTAGTCATTAGGCGTTCCGTTCGGCTACCGCAAGACCGAGTGGTTTCCGCAAAGCAATACTTGACTTATGGACACCGCACATTTCTATCGGTTTTGGTCGCGTGCATTCGGAGTGCTATCCGAATGTACGCCCCCCAACATAAGTGTACTCCCCCGTGTCCGCCCATGTTTCCTCCCAGTTTTTCCCACTTTGAAACTACGCCCATGTCTCATTCCGCATGACGCCCATAATACGCCCATATTTCAAGACTGATTGCGGGGCACAGTTTTGTACGGGATTTGCACGAACAGGTACGGAGTCAATGCGTGGCACATGCGCGTGGCGTTCTCCACGCATGCGCAGACGCCGTAAAGACGCTATCCGAAAGTATGCGGAAAAGTACGCATCAATCAGAATAAGGGCCACTGTTATGCCAATTTTGCTTCACACCATAATGCCAATTACATATTAGGCCACATAAAGGTACCATAATACCAATTACATATTAAGCCACACACTGTTAAGCCAATTACCTATTACATCCCACACCATAATGCCCATGACATATTACGCCCACACCGAATTGCCTATTACACATTATACCATATGCTGTAATGCTCATTACACATTATTCCACACACAGCAATGCCCATTACACAGTATGCCACACACCAACTTACCCATTACACCACACTTATATGGTGTATAAGTGTATACATTACATATTATGACACACACCATAATGCCCATTACTTATTATGCCATATAAGTGCGCTTACCTACATGCTCGTTGTCAGGAGTTACATGTTCGATGCCAGGGTTTACATGCTCCATGCCAGGGGGTTACATGCCCCATCACATGGGGGGGGGGGGTTGCATGCTCATTGCCATAGGAACTACATGCCTGTTGCCCAAGGGGCAAGGGGATATATGCTCATTGTCTGGGGGATTACATGCTCGTTACCCACATATAATGCCCCCCTTAGTTCTACATACATTATGCCCCGCATAGTGCCACATGCATAATGCCCCTGTAGTGCCACACACAATGCCCCAATAGTGCCACAAACATACTGCCCCCATAGTGCCACACATATAATGGCCCTGTAGTGCCACATACTTAATGCCCCCTGTAGTTACATACACATATAATGCCCCATTGTGCTAGAGTATATATGCAGTGTCATGTATAAATGACAGAGCAGCCTGGAGCCTGTGGAGGAAGGCGAGAGCTAGCTGCCACTGCAGCAGTGTGTGGGCCGGGGACAAAGCTGCTGCTGCCAGGCTTATGAGGGGAGGGGGCGCCGGGGGAAGGAACTTGGCTGATGAGGAGGGAGCGTTGCTGCAGCCTGCAGGTGACCCCCGTGTCAGATGGTGCTCCTGGTTAGTAAGCGGGGAGGAGGACTCGTAGTGAGAAGCGCTGCCGCAGGTGACCCCCGTCTCCCTGCTTAAGGAGCCGCTGGCTGTGGGGCCGGAGCGCATAGATGCAGGTCCTGGCGCCGGAAACTGCTTCCGGCGACAGGCAGCCGCCGGGCAGCTCCACACTGCTGCTGGCAGGGGAGGACAGTGCTGCGTTCGTGCGGGGGGGTGCCGGTCATTAGGAGGTGCCTGTGCACCCCTGGCACCCCCCGTGCGCACGCCTATGAGTGTGCTACTGTGTAAAGTCTATGAAAGCAGGTAGTGAATGTGTATAACTGTTTAACAAATAGCTACCTTAGCATATATAAGCAGGTCTTAAAAAGATTCTTACCTTAAATTAAACAAACCTTTAAATGTCGAGAAGTATAGAAAGATAAGCTTCCAATGTGTTTGAGTGCTGTGTGTGGCTTGCAGGTAGTGAAATCATGGTTTGGACTTAATAGACTGCAGCATTGCTTATTACATTCAGGTGTATGTGTTTGAGTAGTAATCAGCGTAAATTAGCAAACCTAGGCGCACGCTGGCATGCGGTATCTGTAGGGGTGGTCTGAGGTGGCGGTTGGCGGCCGCCTGTTTTGTGTCCGAAATGAACGGTGCTTTAGCCGATCGTGCGGTAGTAGCACCGTTCATTTTTGGTGCACACCCCCGTGTACGCCCATATTTACGCCCATTTTCCCTCATTATTTCGGCCGCTCCCCTCATCACGCCCCTATGCCGCCCCCAATGCCCGTACTCTCGCGTACAGGTTTTTTCGCACGGAGAGACCCGTCCGTAAGCGTTGTGGAGTGTTCGCGCCTGCGCATTGGCGATTGTACGCATGCGCAGGTCATTAAAAACCCCGGAACGTACGCGTACGGCCCGGCCGCACCAACCAGAATAAGGCCCTAAATCTCATATTGCAGAGTACCAACTATTATAATAATATGTACATTTTTAGTTACTATTTTGATGAAAATAAACACAAGCTTCCATTGTATATCACAGATGCACACATTTCTGCATGATAGGGGAACATAGTTATTAAAAAACATAGATTTCAATATGTAGAAATAATATTCACTCTATTTTAAAACAAAATAATAGCAAAAGACTATTAGATACAAGTCAAAAAGCTTTTAAATACAATGAGAGATAAACTAAATATAATATATATTATAATACAGTAGTTCTTATTTTAAATGAAAGAACACATACCTTCCAACATTGTGAGTAATCAAGTCGATTTGCTTGCACCAAAAAAAGTGAACATGGCCTAGGCAAAAGTGACATGACTTTGATGGAAGCCATGACCAAATAGCACACTCTCCGATATTGTCAATGTGGGGGCACGCCCACCGCTCTGTGAGCTGCTGGGCATAACCTCAGCACCTCTGTCTCTCCTGTACTTGCCCACAGCCCCTATTAAAGGTATACGGCCATTAGCTTGACACATATTAGATTGACATGCATTGGGCCAATCACTGAAGGGTGGCATGGCTTAGGTTGATAAATGAAATAGGTTGAAATGGCTGAGGTTGACAGGTTTGAAAGGTTGACACAAGCATTAAGTCAACAATGGCAAGGTCGAAAGTCAAAAGGTCGACATGAGTTTTTCACGTTTTTTGTCATGAATGTTGAAATAATCGACATGGACACTATGAAGGTATACCATGTCCCCTCACCATACTTCAGGCTGATTTGCGCAGGCTTCAGCCATGCAGGCTCTCTGCACTCGCCATGCTTTGGGACTGATCCGTGCAGGCTTCAGCCAACTGTGCCCTGAAAGTTAGTATTTTTCAATCTTATTTTCTGTTGAATTGCCAACCAAATTCAGCAGATAGTAAATGAGCAAACCTGCATGGAAACATGGCCATATTCGGCCATGTTCTATCTATGGTGTATTCATTCATAAACCACAATTTGAGCTTGCCGTCTATGGCAAATCAGCCGAATTTGCCTGAAATTAAATTAGCTGAAGCTAATTTATCATCCGCATTTGATATCAAACTGGGGTACTTATGTAGTATCTGGGCGCCCGATTTAGAAATCGGGTTGGATCGGGCACATCGCATCGCATGCGACCAAATCGGATGCGATGGACCCGATTTTTCCATAGGATTCAATGTTAAAATGGTCTGAGTCCATTTTAACATAGAATTCAATGGGAAAAAGGGGTCCTGTTCCTTTCCCCACTATCCAAGTGGGCATGGAGTTGGATATAAACCTGTAGCGAGCCACCGAGCCCGAAGCGTGGCGAGCGTAGCGAGCCCCGCGAGGGGACATAGAATACCGTTCGCTCGCCACGCTTCGGGCTCGGTGGCTCGCTACGCTCGCCACAGGTTTATATCCAACTCCATGCCCACTTGGATAGTAGGGGTATGAAAAGGACCCCTTTTTCCCATTGAATTCCATGTTAAAATGGACTCAGTCCATTTTAACATTGAATCCTATGGAAAAATCGGGTCATCGCATCGCATGCGATATGGTCACATGCGCACTCGCCGTCGCCCCCCCCTTCCCCGGCTTACTGGGCATGCGCGAGATCTCGCTAAAACCGCTAGATCTCCAGCGCAGCCCAAGCCAGATGCAGGGCTAGCGTTGTCCCCATAGTGGGGGATAGGACAACGCTAGCCCTGAGCTGGCGAAGCGGCCGGGGCGAATTAACGCCTTGAAGGCTGTTAATACATCGCCCCGGCCGTTAATCCCTGGGGGGGATTGCAGGGACAGCCCCGCCGAGCGTAACTCGGCGGGCTGTCACTAGCGTACGTTAGGTGCGCTAGTAATACATTAGGGATAGACGTAATCCCCCCCAGTTAACCAGCGTTAAGTGCATTTTTGCACTTAACGCTGGTTGATACATCTGCCCCACTGATTCTAGTAGTTGGGGCATAACGGATGGTGTA
Organism: Crinia signifera; assembly: GCF_055691185.1. Classification (NCBI taxonomy): domain Eukaryota; kingdom Metazoa; phylum Chordata; class Amphibia; order Anura; family Myobatrachidae; genus Crinia; species Crinia signifera. The sequence continues at coordinate 136,019,725 of NC_139219.1, forward strand.
ATGGTTAGCATTACTGCCTCACATTGCTGATGTCATGGGTTTGATTCCCTCCATGGCCCTAACTGTGCAGAGTTTGTATATTCTCCCCGTGTTTGTGTGGGTTTACTCCGGGTACTCTGGTTTCCTCCCACAATTCAAAAATATATTGGTAGGTTAATTGGCTTCCAACAAAATTAACCCTAGAATGTCTGTGTGTGCATGTACAAGTGGTAGGGAATATAGATTGTAAGTTCCACTGGGGCAGGGACTGATGTGCAGCTGGTGCTTTGCACCGGGTACCATGGCAATGAAAGGGCCCACAGCCGTGGATGTTATTAGTACTAGTAATGTCACAGGCAATGGCTGTGAGCCCTTTCATTGCTGTGGGCTCTGGCTCCAAAATCGCACCTTACCCACAACCACGGCACAGATGCCAATTTAGCCCAGGATAGGAAAAGTGGGGATAAATGCCCCACTTTTTTATAGCACCATGGGTGTATTCAAGTCTCTGAAAAAGCCCTAAGGAGGGCGAAACGCATTAGAGGATTACACAGTTGCCAGTGGATCTACTGAATATCATATAATCTGGCCACTAGCCCATGTTCAGCTTTCTTTACCACTCCATGCAATTTCCATCTGAGTGTGGTATTCCATTCCGACAGGATCCATCCCAGACCACTTGGTCACACCATCATTGCTGACTAGACCGACTGCGGGATACATAGCGGGATTTCAATCAGCATGGGTGAGAGAAACGCTACCTGTTCAGAAGACCTGCACGCCTCGGGAAATCGTTTGTCCAGTCTGCTAGTGTCTGGCTCCCCGTCACAAGTGACATCTCACAGGTCGAGCTGACACCTCTACATCTAAGCAACAGATAGAGCTGACACCTCAACATTTCAACACCGGCATCCCGTTTGGTCATTTACAGCAAACTGACTCCCCATTGCAAACACTTGAATGTGGTTTGAAGTCAGCACTTATTCTGCCTCTAGAACAGAGACACACTGTTCTGCAGGTGAGAGACGCATTGGCGGTGAGATATAGAATTCACTCCTACTTGATATTCATATACATTTCTGGGATACCCTGCCGTGAACTTCCCTACGGCCATTGCTATAAATTTGGGGAACGGAGTACCTTTGAACCATAAACTAACTATACTACTAAAGCCACTTATATAATTACCAGAGCCCACTAATAAACTGGAATACGGACTATATCCAGATTAGTTCCTATCTTTGAAAATTAAATTTACTTGATGTGCTTATGAAATTGTCTTCGGACATATTACTTTTAAAATGTATACTCATTGTTAATGATCTACTGTATATTTGTATTTTGCTTTTAGGTGGCCACCTTAAATTTTTACAATAAATTAGTGTTATATACTGTAATTGTACTGGTGTATCTATTCGGGTGAATACACCCATGGTGCTATAAAAAATTGGTGCATTTATCCCCACATTTCGTAAACTGTAATTTTCCTAGCCCCTTTCTCCACTTTTTAGTGCTCAGAGTGGGTGCCACCCTTTAGTGGGGTGACAGCAAAAAAGTCGCACTCCCCCCGCCCCTGGCTGCGTCCTCATCCACAGTCCCTACATCTGGCAGCATGTGCACCAGCACACCCCTCTTCCACTGCAGTCCACGCCAGGAAATAGGCGAGAGAGGAGCCGATGTGTGCTCTCCACCCCGCAGGAGAGGGAGGACCTCGCGTGACACTATGAAGGTGCCACACTGTGCTTCTTGCACAAGAGGGATCTTTTTACACACGTCCCCGATCCTGGCTACTTGCTGCTAGCTGGATGCAGTAAAGGGGGAAGATGGGGCATTTATGACTAGCAATGGAAGATTGTATGTAATTTAGTGGCACCATGGGCATTGTGTGTGTGTGTTTTAGTGGCAGCATGTGGCATTGTGTGAGTTTTAGTGGCAACACGAGGCATTGTATGTATAGACGGCACCATGGGGCATTGTGAGTATAAGCTGGACGATGGGGCATTTGTAATAACCCCAATTCAGTACCAGAATCTCCTGGCAGAATCTTAGCCAGAATGTGTAATCAGGTGATTTAAGTTAGTTTATAATTATAATTATAATTAATAATCAGGTGATTTAAGTTAGTTTATTCACAGGTATCATCCATGTTACCAAGTAAACTTTTATAGCACACGTGGATTAACTCCCAGTAACATTGGGAAATACATACACCATATTAACAACAACCATATACTTTCTGTATCACAATCTCTTTTAACCTGACCAACCTTGTCAGTATTTAGTACATCAATTCCATAACTGAACAATTAACAAACTACTGGATAAATATAAGTTCTGCAGTATGTAACAGCAATCACATTGACAAAAACAGTATTACTGCGTGTAAACAATTAAATAAATTGTATAAGTCCTTATTTTATTCCTTTCCAGGCATTGTTCAACCCACCCAGATAGATAAAGTACATGTAAGCAGAACAGTATGAATCCTTTAACTTTAGCTTATACACATTCCTTTTATTACAGTATACACTTCTGAAGATCTTCACTTTCTCCTTTCTGACACTAACCAAATGTTAGGGAAAAAAAACAGTTTGTATCCCAATTGCACACTGAATGAGAAATATACATATAATAATCAGATAATACAGAGATCTTGGTAGCATATATCTGCAGATATAGGGCTAAGCCCCCAGGCCGTACGTCAAGGCATCTCTGTCACTGGGGGTCCCTAACACTGGGTATGGGTCTGGGGTGTGGGCCCCCAATATGCCGGCACAGGCTGACTACTCCAGGGCAGCACACAAATGAAAATTAGTAGGGGTTAATAAGAAGCACATAAGTGCTATGTAAGGAGGTGAAGGTGTGGTTAAAATAATACATACAATGTGATAGGGAAAAACATAAATGTTAATAAAGTGTTAGGGTGTGCTAACCTGGAGCAGACCAGCCATACCAACAAAGAGGGAACCACACTCCCAAAACCCATCCCATGCACAGTAACAAATTTTTGGGCCTAATAGCCCAGTGTAAGGCCACATGATAATGGCTTACAACATCTGAGAGCCAGCTTACCTGGAGATACCCCTGGCTTCTCCAATGGCACTCAGGTGTCAGCAATCCCTCCTAATGCTGACCCATCTATGCCTTTCTCAACTGCACAACACTTTTATTGGCAAGCTGCTCAATCAGAGGTAATGTCATTCAGGTGCCAACAGGGAGGGGTAAATCTGGTTAGGAAAAAAAAAAAAAACAGTTTGTATCCCAATTGCACACTGAATGAGAAATATACATATAATAATCAGATAATACAGAGATCTTGGTTACTAACCAAATGTTGGCAACATGATTAGCATACTTTGCATCCACTCACGTTGTTTTGTTACTCTGTATCCTTTCATGCTCTCTGCAGAAGATTTCTGTTACATTTGACTAGTAAAAGGTTTCTATCCTAAGAACAATCTCCAGCTCTTTACTGTGCAGTTGCAATCCCAGAAATATAAACTTGCCTTCATGTGATACTTTATATTTGAGTTACTGAGCCTGTCTGTAAGCTCTTGAGTCTGAATCATCTAACTTAGCTGTACCCAGCCTCTCCCTATCCTGCAGAAACTATGCCCGGGCTGTGACTCATGTATTGAGCCACATCTCCAGCTTCCAGCCTGCCTGAGTCACAGGATGATAGAGAGCAGGGACCTTCAATGTAGCCGCACCTCCGTTCTGCTCACTGCTAGCCGCCACAGGTTCTGTCAGTATGCCTCTATATCAGGGCTGGGCAACACCGGCCCTCCAGATGTTAATGAACTACACATCCCAGGATGCTTTGCATTAGTTTTGTTATGTGGCCATGCTGAAACTGATGCAAGGCATGCTGGGATGTGTAGTTCATCAACATCTGGAGGGCCGGTGTTGCCCAGCCCTGCTCTATATAGATGATGCAGCTGCTCAACCTGACACCATTAGGCCGCTCCTCCGGCTCCAGCTACTCTATGTCAACCGCACCTCAAGGACCTCCCATAACAGGGGTCACATCTCCCGATGGACCCGTGTGGCCTGATGATGGCCACCGCACCGATCACCGGAGGTCTGCAGGAGATGGCTAGGGAGCACTGTCTTACTGTGAGTCTTTCTTGCTGCATCACACTTCTTGCCGGGACACCTTGCGCGCCTCTGCGTTCCTTCTCCTCCATCTGGGACCGTTACCAACGTCCCTCTGACACCTTTTTTTTATAGTCTCTCACCAGGGCTCAAGCGCCACAGCTTTATTGCAAAGCCCTTATGCCCCTTTACAAATCCTCCCCTTCCAAGCACAACATTGGTACACTCCACCGTCAGCCACTATTTACAGGCTGCCTGGACGAGACCACTTTCCCTTCCATGAGGCGTTTATTACTTTGTACCCTCCATGAGGGTCAATTACTATCCATTACAAAGATATACACATTTTTTAAGCTTATATACAATTAATTAAATGAATGTTATATACACATATTTCAGGGTATCACAATATTTCCCGGTTAAAACAATGCCTGTCCCCGGGCACCTCAATAACTCCTACAATTGTCGCACTAGTACTACAGGGTTATCTGGTACCATAACCATACATCACCCTGGTGAGAATAGTCTATATGTGGTACCGTAAGGGTAGGATACCGCTAGTACTCTGTACTGGCCTATTTATTGAGAGAACAAGATCTCCGTCTTCATTTTGACCCATCGTCTCTTGTTGATCGGTTTCTGAAGTCTGTGACGACTCGCTAGTGGGTGGTAAGCTCATACTTCTGTTCCTAGACCCTATCCTCAGGTCACACATGAGCATAAGTACCTACTCAGGATCGTGTCCAGGTAAGGTCTCAGAAAAGTAATTTCTCTCTGTGAAAAGTGGATTTTCAACTGGTAATGGATCTGCAGACATGCATGGTTTTAATTGATCTCTGGCCACGGTAATGATCGGACCAACTTACCCCTTTTGGACTTGGTAAGCATGAAAGTCATTAGTCGGAATTCCGACCACAGTTTAGGGGTTGGTTTCCCACATAGTGTCCAATTTACTGGTCCTACAGTTCTTTCTGTGTGTATTAGCGGCAACACAGTGGCATTGTATGTATAAGCGGCACCATGGAGCATTGTGAGTATAAGCTGGACGATGGGGCATTGTGTATATTAACGGCATCACAGGGGCATTTTATGTATGAGCGGCACTATTTGGGCATTGTGTGCCTAAGCTGGATGACGGGGCATTGTGTGCATTAGTGGCATCATGGGCAATGTATGTATTAGGGGCACCATGGGACCATTATATGTCTAATCTGCAACATTACAGAAAAATGGTACATAAATAAGTACTGGTACTCTGTGTGATGCCTTTTCTCCTGGCACATGTGCAGAGTCTCTACTTTGGAATTGGTGCCCAAAGCATATTGTTGCACCTTGGCCTACCGCTCACTATTTCCGTCTCTGTATCAATATACAGTAGGTCGTGATTATATGATACAAAAATATGAGCACCTGATCTTTATTATTATTCTTGGCATACAGTACAGAAACTTACAAGTACCTGTATGTAATAAAAGGTTATACGCACTTATTACATCAATGTCATATTAAATGATAAAGCTACACATTTTTTTTTCAATTGATAATAATTGCTTCAGCTATCACTTTAAGTTTTGATCTAAATAAAGTTACATTTTTTTTATTTTTTATTATCAACTCATCTTCATCCGGGCTCTGATTCTCGTACTAACACAGTGGAAAATAGGGTGGACAATGCATGTGCACACTACAGATAAGGTTCATGTGCTGAGTGCCACACATTGGTACTTTGGGTGAAATGTAACAGGGAAAGAGAAACAGAAAGTGAGAGATTTGGTAAGAAATTTCCATTGTTTTAAAGCGGTTATCGTTAATACTTCAGATGTTGCTCCTCTGTGTATCTTTTCAGAATATTGTTGCATTTTTTGTGTGCTCCATATTAGTAATCTTAATTATTAAATGTAACACTATGGTCACAGGGAAATATTGAATTTACCTAATTTTGTAAGACAGACATATGTTGCCCCATAAAAATATCAGAATCAGCTTTATCGGCCAGGTATACTTGCGTATACTAGGAATTTGATTTGGAATGCTGTACAACAGCCAGATATACATAGCACAGATATACATAGCACATACAGGTATATGCTAGATGTACCCTGGGGGTTATAGACGCAGGGAACATATATGTGGTATTGAGCTGCACAACGCCTAGGCAGCCATCAGTGGCACCACTAGTCATTGCAGCAACCAGGTAGGTAACAATATAAGCAGAGACAGTATATTTATCACACAGGGTACACATACCCGCCAAGCTGCATAGCACCTAGGCGGCCATTTGTTTGCCTTAAGCCTTTCTTTAAAATGTTCTCACTTTTTTTCCTTATAGTACCTAATACGGAAGATTTAATCAAAGTTATATGTTAATATACTGTAAATGACCTCCAATGTAAATGAGTGTTTACTATACTGTAATATATAAAATGTTCATCTAAAAGCAGGGCTGGCTCTACCATTCGGCAGCTTTAGACAACTGCTTAGGGCTCCAGAATTGGACTTAATGTCTCATATGTTGCAAACACTTGGTACTGTATGCAAAAGTTTTGAAGGCTCTTTAGGGCATATATATTATTTCTAGAAGGTGATTTTTGGTGACGATCCCTTTTTCTCCCTACAGACTTAACCAAGATCAATAAATTAAGTACCATTTAAAGATTAAGTTCTCCGCTTCTGATGAATTGTTAATTCAGAATTGCACATTGTATTGTTTGCTTAAAAATCAAAGTGAAAATATTGTCTTATGGCCCTACAGTTCAGGGCCAGTGATTTTACTGATGCATTCTGAGCATCTAGCATTGCTTAAAATGCTTCCACGTCTTCCCGTGTGTAGGCTCTATAAGATGATCAGTTTTGTCCGGCTACTCAAAGGGCCTTATTCTGCTTGGTACGGTGGGACCGTATACGGGCGGATCAGGGTTTTTTTCATCTGCGCATGCGTAGCTTTCGCTATGCGCATTTGCGGCAACCTCACACCGCTCAGGGACGGGTCTCTCCGTGCGAAAAAACCTGTCTGCAAGAGTACGGTCATTGTGGGCGGCATGGGGGCATTTTTATGGGAGCGGCCGGAATAATGAGGAAAACTGGGCGTAAACATGGGCGTACAATGGGGGTGTGCACAAAAAATGTATGGTGCTACACCCGCTTGATCGGCGAACGCACCGTGCATTTTGGGCCAAAACAGGCGGACGCCAAAGATAGCTCCAGACCACCCCTAGAGATACCGCATGAGAGTGGACACCCGGGTCTGCAAATTAATGCTGATTACTACACCTGAATGTAATAAGCAATGCTGCAGCCTATTAAGTGAAAACCATGATTTCACTACCTGCAAGCCACACACAGCCCTCAAACACATTGGAAGCATATCTTTCTACACTTCTCTACATGTAAAGGTTGTTTTAATTTTAGGTAAGATTCATTCTAAGACCTGCTTATATATGTCAAGGTAGTTATTTTATAACCTTCTACACCCATTTAGTAAGTGTTTTGTATACTTTAAAAAGCAGGACACTCAATTCACAGAAGTCGACATGTGTCAACTTTTTCACTGTAACACCAACATAATAACTTTATTTAAAAGTAAAACCAATGTGGGGACACATAGATAGTGATTAAAATGCAACATTAGAACATAATAAATATACATGTAATGAGTTTTAAAATGTTGTTTTATTAGGGTGTTTATTAAGGTAGACAATTGAGTTATTAGAAAACAATTATTGAATAACAATTAGAATAATTAATTAAATGTCTTAATTATAGTTGAAAGCGAAGATTTGCAGTGCCATATATGTGAAGGGTATGCCACCCTGCACGGACGTACGCTCACTCTCACGATCGGTGACACACGCTTAGTTTTCCATTGAATAAAGGCGAGACCTGTCCATGCACTGTGGCGTACGCTCCGATATACGGAAGATGTCGGTGTGAAAACGGACGAGACCCGTCCATATACGGTGGTGTACGCTCAAGTGTACGCCACTCCCCATTGTCGGTGTTTGTGCCCGTCCGTATGCGGATGTTTTGTGGGCGGACTTACGCTCACCGTCCGCATATGGGAAACGTACGGTGAAACGGACCGTTCCGTTCGTATGTTGCACCGCACGAACCAGAATAAGGCCCAAAATGACTATAAATGACCCGGTTCTTCTTTCATCCTACTATAAACCACCAATCTCATTATAAACTGGATCTTATTTTATTCACATGCTAATTTTTTTCACGAGCCAACTCGATAATATCTAAAACATATTTTATCATAATATGTTTTGTAAAATAAAAACAATACTGTATATTGTTCTTTTTAAAGAAAATAAATATAATCTACATGTCATTTTAAATGAATATATACCAAAAAGATAAAGAAATGGTTTACAAGTAACATTATTTTAAATTGACAGTGCTCTGTGTTTAAAAAATCAACATTTCAGTTGATCAGTATATCTACAGCATTGGATATTTTTTGTTCTAAGACTAAACAATAATTTAAAAGACCTGATAACTCACTGCAGATATAAGTAATAGTGTACAGAGGAAAAGCTTTGATTTGCCACTATAATATTAACTTCAGATGTCTATCAGGTTTGATGGAAAATCTAACTGCATTCTGGCAATGTGTGTATAGTTAACATCAGTTAACTTCAGTTAATACAGTAAGCTGAAATATATTTTGCCATTATACCCAAGCACCAATACACCTTATGTATGTCTAATTTGCCTCTACATGTGTGGTCAAATAAGATTTAAATCCAGTTGCTTGCCACTAATTTCACGTAGTCTACTTGTAAAAACACCATATTATGCCTTTGTTTGGGTATGGGTCATAGGGTTGATAGTATGAAGGTCAACATACATTAAGGTGACCACTAAAGGTCAACAGGGCTTAAGTTGACACATGATATAGGTCGGCAGAACCTCAGGTCAACAGGGTCTGAAGATCGAAACAAGCATTTGGTCGACAATGGGAAGATCCACAGTCAAAAGTTTAAAAATTTTTGTCCTGAATGCAGATGTAAGTCGACATAGGCACCATATCAGTGTACCACGTCTCCTCGCATGCTGCACTCGGCACACTATTATATTCTCCTTCAATGCCCTAGTGCCGTGGTTCCCAACATTTTTTTGTCTCCCGTACCCCTTGATTAGGCTTTTCATTTATGAGTACCTCCTCGGGAGTTTTTGGGGCGTGGCCAAAAAATGGGTGTGGACTCATTTGAAGGGTGTGGCTTAACAGGGGCAAGTCATACTGGCAATGACGAGAAAAAAAAAAGTGCAACCACTTGACCACAATATAAGCTCAGCCCATTCTGCGGAAAGCATATAAAATAACAGAACACTGTCAAATCTCTATTACTGAAGCAACAGATATTCCAATGGATCACGTTAGCCTTCCAATAGTGCCAGATACACATATGCCCCCAAAAGTGCCAGATACACATATGCTCCAATGGTGCCAGGTATGCCCCCCCCCAGTGTCAGAAACGGGAATGCCGCCACGGTGCCAGGTATGACCCCATGGTACTGGGTATGTGCCCACAATGCCTACAGTGCCAGCAACAAGTATGCCCCCATAGTGCCAGCAACAAGTATGCCCCACAGTGCCAGCAATGCCCCACAGTGCCAGCAACAAGTATGCCCCACAGTGCCAGCAATGCCCCATAGTGCCAGCAAGTATGCCCCACAGTGCCAGCAATGCCCCACAGTGCCAGCAACAAGTATGCCCCACAGTGCCAGCAATGCCCCACAGTGCCAGTAACAAGTATGCCCACAGTGCCAGCAATGCCCCACAGTGCCAGTAACAAGTATGCCCCACAGTGCCAGCAATGCCCCCACAGTGCCAGCAATAAATATGCCTGCACAGTGCCAGCAATATGGTATGCCCACACAGTGCCAGCAATGCCCCCATAGTATTTCCCAGCAATACTGGGGAGAGGACAGTCCAGTGTCCCCCTGCCGTGTAGCTGCCACCGCTGCTTCTCTCTGGTAAGGAGAGTACAGCACACTGCGTATCTCTTCTTCCCTTCACTGTGACTGGGCTGCCCGCCAATCAAAGTTCGCGGGCCGGCTCCTGATTGGCTGCCGGCCCGCATGCTCTGATTGGCGGACGGGCGGCCAGTCACAGGGAAGCACACTGAGGGGAAGGAGAGATGCGCAATGCACTCTCCTCCCCTCCAGCAACCTGTCTGACTGCCGCGGCCGCCATTACAGGACGGGCCGCGGCGTACCCCCGAGCGGGTGGACGCATACCCCCAGGGGTACGCGTACCACAGGTTGGGAACCACTGCCCTAGTGGATGGAAGGGAATAAAATACTGCCTGTTTTTAAAACAAACATGAAAAACTCATGTTGACCTTCCCATTGTAGACCTAATGCTTGTGTCGACCTTCCGAACCTGTTGACCTTAGGCCTGTCTATCTATTTCATGTGTGAACCTAAGCTCTGTCGAACTTTAGTGGTCAACCTAATGTTGATCATCAAATTAGCGACCGTATCCTCTTTGTTTATGGTATCATAATCACAGGCATAATTTATGGTGTCAAGAAAAAAACAGATATATTTGCTGTCATGTTTGCAGAGCAATAGATTTAAATAGACTGTATTCTGCCCCCTTTCTCCATTAGCCATTAAGCCCCTTGCCCAAATGACTACTTTATCCTCAGCATTCCTTTGGCCATTTGTCTGTAATACTTCTCAAAAACGGTGTGTCTTCTAGGATGATGGAGCAAATGTAATAGAATGCAAGAAGTCAGTGGTACAGGAGTCTGTTTGAGAATGGCCAAATTTATTTTTAAAGTGTCATTCATTTACAAGCAAAACCAGGTAAGGTACACGATGGACGAGATTGTGGCCATGCTAGGAAACAAATACAGACACTTCTGTGTGATGTAATGAATAAGGGTTAATGCAGTGTAGAGTAATGTAAATAAGGTTGCACTACTTTGTGCATAATTTTTTTATTTTAGTCACATTTTATTTTATTTTTGAAAGGGGGAGGGCAAATTATTACCTTGTCCCAGCTTGATCTGTGCTGCTCTTTTACCGGACCTGCACATCCACAATTTGGGCCGGCTTACCTGCCTCCAAACCTACCAATTACCTTCTCCTCTGATACATCGTGTCTAATGTATATTTGTCTTCTGTAATGTTTTAATACATTTTAAAAAGAAAATTTTACCCACTGATAAATTGTTCAGAAAGGTGGTGGCTATCACTGAGCTCTATATCCATTTCCATAGATATAACTTGTTTACAAGTTATGCATCTGCTCCTTCATGAAGTTTTAAAACTACATACTTGTAGCCTCAGTCTCTTGCACCAGCAACAGGTATTGTCATTTTAGCATCTACTGTAAGTCTAGCCCTATAGAAATCACATTTGTGAAGCCAGATATTGAAGGCCAGTATCTATTGGTTTCAGTAAACATTTATAATGCACATTTCATATTATGTTCCATTTACGCCCCAAATGTCTACTCAAAATGTTTTTCAAGAAGATCATCAGACTTCTCCTCCCTCACCTAGACTCTCCCATCATTTTATGTGTTTTTAATTTGACTTCTTAACCAACTTTGGACAAGTCATCCGGTACATGTCAACCCAGACATTGCCCTAAGATAGGGATTCCTTTCTTACTCTAATCACTTCATTTAATAGATGTATGGGGGCTCTCATTCTAACTCAAACAGAGTACACGTGTCTCTCGGACGTCCACCATGTATTCTCTTGTATAGATTTAATTTATGTCTCCTCATCCCTTTTCCCACTTGTTGTGGAGGCAGATATACACCCTATCCTACTATCCGATCATGCCTTAATACAGGGGTTCCCAATCTTTTTTGAATCACGGCACCCTAGAGTATCGGAATTTTTTCACGGCACCCCTAGGCCCAAAAAAAAATGAATTACAGTAGATTGGGTTTATATTTGATTCTTAGGGTCAGTTATGTGGTAAAGGCAGGGGTTAAAGTGAGGGAGAACGGGGTGGAACTGAGTTCCACCACCTCTAATGGTGAGGTGGAACATTTTAACCTCCACATTGACCCTGCACAGATTCTCACAGAAAAACAATCTAGTTTGCAGGGGGATGCCAAAAACCCTACCACTGTCTCTGCCTATTGGGGGGAGTGGAGGGGTGTTAATTAGGTGGCATAGAAAAATGAGTTTCCCCACCTCTGCATGACCACTTTATGCCCTGGGTAAAGGGCAGGATTTGCTTCTGTTTGTACACATTTTATGATTGGCAGCCACCAGCACTGGTTTTGGCCATAAATAATTAACCATAAATAATTTGAATTGGTCCTGGACATCCAACCTGGGGCACACCTGCAAGTGTCCCGCGGCACCCCAGGGAGCCACGGCACACAGTTTGGGAACCACTGCCTTAATACGTGTCACTATACAAACCTCTAAAGAAATGTCCTCGTATATAGTGTGGAGGTTCCCTGCCAACCTCTCACACTCACCCCATTTCAAAAATTGTTACATGAAGCTTGGGATGATTTCCATTCCCATACTAAAGATACCCTAACTACTGACCCCCTCTTTATTGAATAACAGCCAAATCACTTGGGAGAAATAGCGGTGGGTGCCTATTCCTGAAGAGGCATCTCAGCAGAATGGAACCGACTTTAGAAGCAGTTGGGCCTGTTCTGCCAAGAACGGCCATAGATTGTCAATCTCCCGGATGTATCTCAACGATCCATGGCTGTATAATGTGCCCATGTCCCCTCTGTGGCGTTCGGCCGGCAGGACATTGAATCCCACTTGCCGAGATGCAGTCAAGCATGCTGGCCTGACAGTCATGACCCGAGATTGAATATTGCCTTGATCTGCAACACACAAAGGGATTAGTGCTTTTATTAATAATTATCATAAATAACGCACTTTACAGTAGTGTATCTTTCAATTAAAAAAGATACATTGATAACAGAATGGTACCTAAATACCAACTGTATAAGTGGACTAAAATATTGGTATATTAAGTTAATTTTCTTTGAAATAAATACTTAAGTCAGTAATTGTTTGCTTAAAATGAATCTGTATTCAAATCATAATACTGCTGTGTGCATACAATGACTGATGATGATTATACATCTTTGTTCTGTTTTGATAACTGCTTTGATCAGATTCTGCCTCCTTAACGTGATTAGGCTACATTCATTTGTTTTTCATTCCCAATATTATTTTGCATGAAGTAAGACAAAAACTTTTTAGAGTCTTCAAAGTGTAATGACAAATGTTAATTATACAATGTTTGGGTCTACATAATTACACTCAATAATGTTGTGAAAATTATTGGTTTAAAAGTCCTATTGAACAGTGCTAATATTTTCAGTAGCTTCCATGCTTGCCTAGAGCTAGCTGTCACAATTGATGTAGTATCTCATAACATTCGAAAACATAACATTGAAAACACTCAAATGATCTTGGTTTGTCCATTGTTCCATTATATTTGTGCTGTTTGTGACAGTGATGCACACTTCGTCATAAGCCTAATGATCGTGTTAAAAAACATAAAAGTGAAAATATAGTTTCTATTATGCACTGCACAGATTTTAACAAAATTTTTTTCAAAACATATCTCAATAAAAATTATTATAGATTAATTTTGTATTGAGAGTAAAGCTTATATCAATTATAATTATAATCTGTAGCCTGGTGTTGCAATTCTCTTAGCACTTTGAGCTGTTTTCTATGTTTCATCTCTCCTTCAATGTCTGAAGGGTACCAGGAGAATAAAAGATAATAATGTTTACATATTTATAGATGTCTGCTAAGAAGAACAATAGAGCATCCCATTGCTGAAGTAACAAAGACAAGGAAGTCACAAATGATTACTAGTGCATATATATTGGATCTAAAATTTCACTATTGCTCAAGTTGCAAAGCATTCAGTAGTTTTTTGAAGTGCTGGGTTTACAGTATGTAGAACTCATCAAACATTGAAATGGATTACCAAAAATGAATGTCAACAATCTTTCCAAGCTCATGTGTAAAATCAGCATTTATATAACATAGATTTAGTTAATATAGACAAACACGTACTGTACATCCAAACACATGAGCATGCACACAAACACACTCACTCCCATAGTGTAGAAAGGAACAGTATGTGCAAAAGTCAAAAATGGCGGTTGTTTTCATGAGGAAGGGGTGTTGCTTCTTTTGCTAAGATTGTTCACTTTTTCCATTATTTTGCATCTTAATTCAATAATAGTTTACTAAGTACATTGGATTAGTATTTTTACTGACCCCTCTATACCCTATCCTACATCACTAACCTCTCAATCCCCTAAAATACATCACTAACCCCTCTATCCCCTACAATACATCACTGATCCACTTATGCTCACTGCTACATATCCTAATCTACATGTGGCATTACATTAAGACCCCTCAAGTTAAGACACCTCAATTTATACCACACAGTAGTGTTCTTTATATAATTTACACTACACAGTAGTAGTGTCACTTACACATTTAGCCACACATTAAAAGCGCCATCACACAGGACTCACCCAGTTAGTTTGTTTCTACATACTGGAGCCAGGAGCAGCTGCTGCAGAGGTGGCTGCTGAGACAGGGATGCAGTGAAGGTGTTGGGTGCACTGCTATTAATACTAGTATAGTATTACATACTGTTACTATTTGTGAACTTAGCTGCCCATACAGAGTTAAATATTCATTTATTTTATGATGTTCCAACTTTGGCAAAATGTGTTGTGCTACACTACAGTATGTCACATCTGGGTATTTAGCATTTGAATGACATGCTCAATACAGACAATTATTGGATGTATTCAGCAATCAGGATGCAGAGACTTTGCCACATCATCAATCTTCATCTCCTCATGGTCATGTTTATTCATTACCAGTTCCCGAGATCTAAACCATGTCAAACTGGGTATGGGTCAATAGGTCAAGCTTATGACCTTGTCGACCTTAGGTATGTTGACATTTTGTCTGTGTTGACCTAAGGCCTGTCGACTTTCAGTGGTCGACCTTCATTTGGTCAACCTTAAGATTTTGTCCCTTAATACTACATTAAAGAGAACCTGGCATGTGACATTATTCGTTCATCATGAATGTAAGTCCCTTTAGAATGTAAGTTCATACGAGCAGGGCCCCCCTCCCTAATGTGTTTTTCCTTCTATTACTTAAAACATTTTTGATGGCACCAAATCCTGCGTGATTTTGTTTTGCCACACTGATACTTATTAGATTGGCCTCTGTTGTATTCAACTTTAAGTCACCGTTTTGCTCATTCATTTATGTAAATAGACTCTGCAGATCCCTGTGGTGTCCTATAAATAAAGGATAATAATAATAATAATAATAATAATAATAATAATAATAATAATAATAATCTGGTGCAGGATATATTTTTTAAAGATAGATGATCATTGTCGCAAGGTTTGGACAGGTGATCCTCACCTTCAACCTTATTGATGGACTTATTACGGTTATGCAATCCATGAAGATGTCAACATTCTTTGGCATGTGAATATACCTTTTACTCCCTTCCTCATCATACTTCTTGCAGTATGGACTTTTGGCTATTATCAACTTCTATATTCCATTGAGTCATAGCCCCTGGAATTGCCCAGATTGCGATATCAGACAATGCCCGATATGGTTCACGCTCTCCCTATAACAACCTATACATACCTCCTATAATTGGAGGATTCCCATCTTACCTGATTAAATCAGTTTTGCAAACACATTTAAAGGGCTTTTCTTAATTATGTGAATGATAACCTAGCACATGTATCTAGTGATATGTATTTATTAAGGAGCATCCTCGAAGCCAGTACTTCTGGGTCAGATCATGGAATATGTGGAAATGTAAACTATTAACTACTCAATTAAATGAATACAGTAAGACATTGGCTTTGGCCTATGATTTATTACTATTACAGGATTATCCTGATGTCTCATTGGCTTATTTGGAGGCAAAATTTTTGTATGATAAACAAAACATGGCTCCTCTGGACTCCCCTGCTTTGGGGAAGCAGTTCTTGAGGCATGATACTTTACCAACTCTTACAATAGTGGGGGAAGAGGGAATCTTTGACAGTATCGGTAAAGAACCGGAACTTCTTTATTTGATCAAAACTTCAACTAAGGGGAAGCGCCCCAGGCCGGACAGTTTTCAGGCAGAAAATTGACAACTTCCCTGAACTCGTTTCATGCCTCACTTATTAAGCTTATTTAACTCTTTAATTTCTGGAACCACACCACCATCTAGTTTCACTGAAGCAAGAATTATTGTATTTCTGAAACCTGGCAAGGATTATACCAAAGTCCAATCTTTTAGGCATATTTCACTCCTAAACAGGATTTGAAATTATTTACTAAATTAGGTACTTGTGTAGTTTCACAGCGGCAGTTACGTAGTCAGTGTAGTGTCCGTGTCAGAATCAGCGTAGTGTTCCTGCGGCCAGAGTAGTTATCGGAGTCAGCGTCCCTGTCAGAATCAGCGTAGTGTTCCCGCGGCCCCTGTCAGAATCAGCAGAGTGTTCCCGCGGCCAGCATAGTTATCGTAGTCAGCGTCCCTGTCAGTATCAGTGTCATGTTCCCGCAGCCAGCATCGTCAGTACTAGTCGTGGCTAGCTGGAACTTATGTGGTTAGCGAAGTCAGTCAGCTTTATGCAGTTAGCATGTAGTCAGCATAGCCAGTATGTTCGCGGCAAGCTGGAACTTACGTATTTAGCGTAATCAGTCAGCGTTACACAGTTAGCATAGTCAGTCAGCATGGTGTCACCACTTATTACATTGTGTCTGTTATGGCTGCCGAACCATTAACCATCTTCAACCTGACGCAGATGACGCAGACGGAGGAGGAGTCGGATGGAGTTTTTACAATGCCACCACTTGCTTCCAGAGACACAGACCTGTGTCAACAGGTATCCTATGTGGCGCTGCCACATAAGAAGCTGTGGGAAGAAGGTCAGTCTCCGGGCCGCACAATGGTTTCGCGGATGTCACCTGACATTTCTGACCCTTCTGCGGTTCATTTTTTTGTGGGCGGAGGAGCTGACAAGCATTCAATTTTGTGAGCGCCACATCATGATTTTTTTTAAAAAACCACTGTGATATATAACGGGAGGTGTGTACCCTCGATTTGATGTCGCAGCCCCAATACCAGATTGGCGGACCTGGAGAAATTGTTGAGGTGGATGAAAGTCTATTTGTCCAGCGCAACAGTCATGTGGGAAGCATCCTACCTCAGCAGTGGCTCTTTGGTGGCATATCCCGTAAGACAGGTGAATGTTTCATAACACCAGTAGCCAGCCATGATGCCAGCACGCTGATGTCCGCCATCCAGACACTTATTGAACCGTGTCCCACCATATACTCAGACTGTTGCCGCTAGTACAACACACAACAACTTGAGCAGGAGGGGTACCATCATGCGCGAGCCAACCACCTCTACAATTTAGTTTACCATTTATACCCAAAATATTGAAAGGCTCTGGGACTCATGAAAGTGGTGGAACAAGAGACAGAGGGGCACTGCGCATTAATACCTTGACTCCTACCTGCAGGAGTTTATTTGGGACAAAACCCTTGGTGCAGAGAACGCTTTCCTGCACATTTTACAAGCACTAACTTTGGTCCCAATGGCCGACAAACCAGCCGACACAAATGTTGACGCAGCTGTGTCAACATCAGCTGCATCTAAAGGGAATGCAGAAAGAGAAGAATGTTTTTAGAGTTTCTTGGACTTGTTATATGCTATTATTGAACATTGTTCATATGTTTTCTTTTTTCTTCTTTATTGTTCAATATAATCCAGTTGCCAGTTAATACATGTCATCATTACTGTTTTAGATGGAGGATATGACAGTTGTGAATGTTTTCTTTAAACATCCCCTCTATCCACATTAGCTCGAAGCATGGCAAGCGCAGTGAGCCCCACGAGGGGATGCATTACATATCCCTTCAAACTGTTCATTCCCCCACTATCCACATCGGCGTAGAGTTCACTTCATAAAGTGTGGCAAGCGCAGCGAGCCACTGAGCCCGAAGCATGGCGAGCGATGCGTAAAACAAACCTGAAGTGAGCGTAGTTTCAGTGCATGTCCTCTTGTTTTGTTGCTCCTATTCCTGTGAAGAATATCTCCCACCTGTACCTTGTTAAAGCCCTTGATATATTTGAAAGTTTCTATCATGTCCCCCCTTTCCCTTCTCTGCTCCAAAGTATACATATTAAGATCTTTTAGTCTTTCCTCGTACGTTTTGTGATGTAGCCATGCACCATTTTAGTTGCCCTTCTTTGTAGTCTCTAATGTATTTATATCCTTCTGGAGATATGGCCTCAGAACTGAACACAGTACTCTAGATGAGGTCATACCAGTGACCTATACAGTGGCATTATTACTTCTTTCTACTGCTGATACCTCTCCCTATGCAACCAAGCATCTGACTTACCTTTTTCATTGCTTTGTTACATTGCCTTCCTGCCTTTAAGTCCCCTGAAATAGGGACACCTAGATCCCTCTTTTCCTCAGTAGTTTCCATTATAGTGCCATTTATACTATATTTAGTCTTTGGATTTTTGAGACCCAAGTGCATGGTTTTGCATTTTTTTGGCATTAAACTGTAGTTGCCATGCTCTTGACCATTCCTCTAATCTACCTAGGTCATCAATCATTTGTTTTATCCCTCCTGGTGTGTCTACCCTGTTGCATACCTTTGTGTCATCTGCAAAAAGGCACATTTTACCCTCGATTCCATTTGCAATATCACCAATAAAGATATTAAAAAGCACTGGTCCAAGTACAGATCCCTGGGGTACCCCACTTGTAACCTTTCCCTTTGACTGTACTCCGTTTACTGCAACTCTTCTGTCCTGCAACCAGGCTCTTATCCATTAAACTATCTTAAAATCCAATCCCAAGCATTCAAGTTTATTTAACAGTCTGCAATGTGGGACAGTGTCAAAAGCCTTACTAAAGTCTAGATAAGCTACATCTATAGCCCCACCTTGATCTATTACTATAGTCAACTAGTCAAAAAGTGAATAAGATTTGTTTGACATGATCTTCCCCCAGTAAACCCATGCTGTTTTGGATCCTGTAAATTGCTGGTTTTGAGATATTCTAAAACTCTTTGTTTTAAGAGTGTTTTCATCAATTTCCCTACTACTGATGTAAGGCTCACTGGTCGATAGTTGCTTACCTCTTCCTTTCTTCCACTTTTGTGCACTGGGACTACATTTGCTGTTTTCCAGTCCCCTGGGATTTCTCCAGTAGCTATTGACTGGTTGAATAATTCTGTTATTGGTTTTACCAGCTCCCCTTTAAGCTCTTTTAGTATCCTTGGATGTATCCCATCTGGCCCCATTGATTTATCCACTTTCAGCTTTGAGAGTTCTGTGAGGACTTAACCATTATTTAGAGGCACACATCAAGGCTGACCCCTTTTGCCTTTACTTTTTAACCTTGCCCTGGACCCTTTCATTTGTGTTTTTCTTAAAGATGATTTGTGGAATGGAATAACATTAGGAGATTTCATAGTTCAGGCCCAGGGTACCGGCACTTCAAATGGCTCCCAGATGGTTAGCAGGTGTCTCCCCAAAAGTTTATCTTTATCCAGTGAGATAATGTTCATCTTAGCTCAGTTTACACGTGTTTTTCAGACAAAAAGGTCCTTGCCCAGAAACTGTGGGACACCATCTCCATGGAGCCCTATTAAGAGACTACAAATTAGCTAATTGGATAATGGATTGAGGCCAGTCCTGGCCCAAAGACCTTCTGCCAAAAGTGGCTGGTCCGTCACGAAAATTGCGTTCATTCAAAATATATACACAATTCTTATCCTTCTATATACACATACAGTAGCAGTTAAATACAATATATATATAACATCTAAAATATATTGCTACTAATGTCCTGTTTAAAAAGTATTTTTTTGTGAATGCTCATTTGGGAACTCCGGTTACCAGAAGCGGAAATACTCCTCTGTTCATTTCACCTGTTTCGGAGCTATATCCATATACTGGAAGTAGGAAGTGATCTATGTTATGCATTCCAATGGTCTGGATATTGCTTCCCCTGAGACGCATAGGTGATGTGATTGGGTGAAATGCTCTGCAGAAGCGATGTATATCATAGCTGACAGCCTAAAGTTCCACATCGATTCCAGATAATTTATAACCCCGGAAATTGTCAGTTTGATTCCTCGCCAATCTGTGAATAGAAAAATGTAAAAAATGTATGAAAAATTTAAATGAATAAAAATACAAATAAAAATGGAGACATATAGCAATGATATATCAGATACATGATCTATATCCAAGGCACACAATTTGTATATAAGAACACAATGAAATTATGAATATACAAATTAAAATCTGTTCAAATTCGGTATAACTATATAAAAAAAGGGGGATGCAAGTCAAAGAGAGTGAGCCAAAAGCAGGCATGTCCAAACTGTGGCCCTCCAGCTGTTGTGAAACTACACATCCCAGCATGCCTTGCCATAGTTTTAGCATTCCCTTGTAGCAAAAACTGTGGCAAGGCATGATGTGACTTGTAGTTGCACAACAGCTGAAGGGCCATAGTTTGGACATGTCTGGCCAAAAGTATGTAAATCTAAAATAAATAAATAATAAACAATTACAGAAACAACTTGAGTTCAAATTCTGGAACGAGAGTCTTTAGTTTATAAATCCATTTAATCTCAGCCTAGTCTCTGTTCCAAATATCTGCATCTCCAAGTGGTTTTTAATTGTTGTATACTCCAAAAGCTCTTTATTCTGTTAGGCTCACAATTGTGTTTGGTTTTAAAGTGGGCCGAGAGGGTATGAGTCTCTAAACCCTTTTGAATATTATATATATGCTAGTCTAATTTTCATGCATCTTGTTGTCTTACCAACATACAGTAGATGAGCCCACAATCACATTCCAACCCATAAATAATGTATTTAGCAGGGGCATAACTAGATATTTGTGGGCCCCATAGCAAAAGTTTGTAAGGGCCCCTATTTGCCAACATATGGTGATAAATGTATATAACAGGTGATAAATGTATATAACCCTATAACCCATATAACTTAAACAGGGAAGATGGGCCCTTTTAGCTCTGGGCCCCATAGCAGTTGCACTCCTTGTACCTATGGTAGTTATGCCCTTGGTTTTTAGAATTATAAGTATTGAAATCCTCAATAGGCTATTTAATGTCTTTGATAATGAATTCATTAATTTTGCTCACTCTCTTTGTACATTTACAAATCTTACAGATACAGTACCACATCTGTAAAAACATTTACTCCTGATGCTGCTCCTTGTAGGAGGATCCATAGCACTTTTACCAATATTGTCCTTTAGACTTTTATATATATAGAAGAGTGCCCTCCATAAAGGACAATATTGTTAGAAGTACTATTGATCATCCTACAAAGAGCAGCATCAGGAGAAAATGTAAAGAGTATGTCAGTGTTGACATACTGTACAGCACATAAAAATAACTTTTTATATCAAAGTTCTTGAGAGAAATGTTACCATTTATAACACTTTATGCAGGGCTGCCAAGAGAGGGACGTGTACTAAATAACTGGGCCAGCTTTGATGGAGGACCCTGGCTGGGGCCCTGGTCCGGCCCCCTCCCCCTCACTCCCAGGCAGCAGCAGGAGCAGCAGCATGAGCTCTCATGCTGTCAGCGTGTGACAGTGTATGAGAAGCTCATGCTGTCAGCACAGCACATTCTGTAGGGGTTGGGATCATTTGGTCTATTGCATTATGGTCGAAAGTCATTAGGTCGAATCCATTAGGTCGACATGCTAAAAGGTCGACATGACTCTAGGTCGACATGGGAAAAGGTCGACATGATTCTAGGTCGAAAGGTCATTAGTTCGACAGGTCATTAGTTAGACAAGGTCATTAGTTCGACATTGTCTATGTCGACATTCACAAGGTCGACATGGGGTTTTTCACTGTTTTTTTACCTGAATGTCAACACAGTCGACATGGACACAGTTTAAAGTGCACTGCATCCCCTCGCATCGCTCGCTGCGCTCGCGATGCGTCGGGCACGGTGCCTCGCTACGCTCGGCACACTATTTTATTCTCCCACCACGCCCTAGTGGATGGTAGGGCATGAAATACCGCCTGTCGGCACATGTTGGCTCAAAAAACAGTGAAAAACTCCATGTCGACCTTGTGAATGTCGACATAGACAATGTCGAACTAATGACCTTGTCGAACTAATGACCTGTCGAACTAATGACCTTTCGAACTAGAATCATGTCGACCTTTTCCCATGTCGACCTAGAGTCATGTCGACCTTTTAGCATGTCGACCTAATGGATTCGACCTAATGACTGTCGACCATAATGCAGTAGACCAAATGACCGCATCCCATTCTGTAGTGTGCTGTGCTCTCTGCAGGGAGGCTTCTGAGGGGGTGATCACACTATACCCTGTCCCCCTGATTGGTGGCTGTAAAAAAAGAAGAAACCCATTAAGGGGATGTGGCCACACCTCTCATGATTAGGCCATGCCCCCATAATTTTACCAAGGGCCTTGCACATCTCTTGGCAGCTCTGACTGTATAGTCCATGTTTTTAGAAAATAGTAAACACTCTCCTCAAATTACTGTTACAGTATATTAAAAATATACAAGCAAATGCTACCAAGTTTCAAAACTTGGAAATCATATAATTAGAAATGAAAGAATAAATGTAAGTTAACTTTCTTAAAAATGTCAATATTTGTTTTTAAATTTAATTTCAGTTTTCTTCAAAGTAAACAAGAAATGGCATATTTATTGTTCACATGAAATAAAGCTGTTTCCTTCAACTCCCTGATATAAATTCCCCTGAGATGTCCAACAGGAACATTTACATCATATTGTAACCATTTCATAAAATCTGTCCTTCAGACTAGTGACAAGAGACTACTGTAGCTTGATAACTAATGAAAAACATATTTTTATGTTAAGGAAAAAAAGTTACTTTTAGTTTTCCATTGATTTATTCTATGAGAATAATTAAATATAACTACATATATGGGAAAGTACAAAGCATGTTCCAGAAAAATAAGAACATATGCCACTTTTACTGAAGCAGACATTCTCACTCAAAACCGAAACATGTTTCTAGACAATAATGGTAAAAGCATAAAGAGTAGGATGATGTTGGGAAGGGACAACCGGTGGTGGCTATGGTTGACCTGACAAATGCTGGCTCTATACCTAATACTGTGTTTGTTTGTTTGTTTTGCTTTTAGTTGTTTTTAAACTATTTTACATTTTCAATTATTCTTCTAACAATTGTTTTCTCGTAGTGAAATAAATTGTTATTTTACATTGTGTTAAGCCATGTCAATAGCGAGTCATTAATTAATAAAATCATATGTTTATTGATTAGAAATTTTTGTTGGGTTATGCCATTATTTTCAAATTGCGGTCCAGATTTTTTGTTTAGCTTAGTGGGGGTTTTGGCCACTTATATCTTACTTACATTACAGTACATTTATCATGACCTACTTACACCTATATTGCATGGTCCCCATTTATTGTAAGGGATATGTTTTGCAAAGCAGATGTATCGTATTGAAGTTCTGATCTATAAAGTACCCTTCTCAGTTTCGGAGACCTATCGTTTTTCATTCTATTTCATGTGTCAGGTTTTTCCTTTTTTATTTTTTTTATTGCTCATCTTCCTGATGTCCTGATCGACTGATGCTCCAGAGGTGAAATTTAATATGATGAGAGATTCAGAAAAGTGGCAATCATTTACACTGCAAAACCAGTTTGGGTACTTGTTTCCTAGCATGGCCATACCGATTTACATCGGGGTGGTCGTGTTGGAAAAATCGCGTCGATCGCATCGCATGCGATGCGATCGACGCGACCGACCCGATTTTTTAATTGAATCAAATGTGAATAGTGTCCCTGGGACCCGATTTTACATTGGATTCAATGTTAAATATTCCCTAGACCCCAAAATTTTACAACGTAAACCCCACCCCACGATAGACGCCAACCCGAAGCGTGGCGCGCGCAGCGCGCGCAGCGAGCCCGCGAGGGGCGGCGGTGCGCGTCCTCCGACCTTTTCATTCCCCTACTATCCACCTCGGCGTGGAGTTGAGAATATATAGTGTGGCGAGCGCAGCGAGCCACCGAGCCCGAAGCGTGGCGAGCACAGCGAGCCCCGCGAGGGGACGCGTATAACTTCACAGGTATATGCGTCCCCTTGCGGGGCACGCTGCGCTCGCCACGCTTCGGGCTCGGTGGCTCGCTGCGCTCGCCACACTATATATTCTCAACTCCAGGCCGACGTGGATAGTAGGGGAATGAAAAGGTCAGAGGACGCGCACCGCCGCCCCTCGCGGCCTCGCTGCGCTCGCCACGCTTCGGGTTGGCGTCTATCGTGGGGTGACGACGGGGCCATATATAATGTGAAATGGGTCATATTGGCCCATTTCACATTTTTCACATTTTTTTCAATGTGAGATGGAATTAATCAAGTCCATCTCATCTTGTGCCATTATAATGGCACTAGACCGACGCGATGCTCACGATTTCAATGCTAAAAAATATTTTAACATTGAAGCCTATGGCAAAATCGGGGGCATCGCGTCGGTCGCGTCGGGACCAATGTTAATGGTCCCGACCGACGCGATGCCCCCGATTTTTTACCTTTGCCGGCAAAATGGACCTGATTTCAAAGGAAATCGGGTCCATCGTTGGGATCGTGTACCTTAACTTAAAGGTACACGATCCCAACGATTGTGGCCGTGCTAGGAAACAAGGACCCCAGTTTGATTTTGCAGTGTAAATGATTGCCACTTTAAAAAACCGGAGATTTCTTACCAAATCTCTCACTTTCTGAATCTTTCATCCAATTAAATTTCCCCCCATGTTTCTTTCTGGTTCACTAAGCTATCCAAATGTCCAGTGTGATCAAAACAATTAATTTGACATCATAAACCTAAAGGTATTAGTAGTAAGTAGATTCATAGTAATATGAATCTGTTTAGATCAGTAAGTTAAGGAAATTGTCTGGCTCCCTACACTGCATCAATCTAGTAGACATATTTGGATTGTATCTTGATATCCACACATCATATTCATTCATTGGAAATTGTTGTATTTCATTGAGGCTCAGTATGCACAAGGACATTCCTCATATAACTCATCTAGCACCTGAGATACTTTCTTTAAGAAACTTGGCTTAATCAAAGATTCAGCGTAACGCCTAACATGCTAAGCACTGAGTGTAAGTGCTATTTTAATTTGAGCTCCAATACGATGATAATATAGCCCATTGTTGCTTAACATTTGTTTTTGTGGCTGCATTTTTGTGTTCACACATTTCAAAGTATGGGATCTGTGTTATCAATCAGATTTAGTTCATGAATTTATCAATGCATTTTAGCTTGCAGCCCATCGCCAAAGGACCCCATTTCACTTGAAGTCCTACACTAACAACTGGTTAACTAAGAAAACTAGTTGTTAGTGTAGGACTTGCAGTGAAATGGGGTTCCTTGGTGATGGTCTGCAAGCTTAAATGCATTGATCAATTCAACTAAAACCCTCATTATTTATTTAATAATTTGTATATTAAGGTAAAAATTATGATGAGTGCTGAGCCCCCTGTATTTGTATTACTTATTACTTATTATAGGTGGAACGCACCGCCATTTTGTATGTACAAATGCGGTTTGCGTACCACTGTGTTCACTTGTGGAACGCACAGCCATTTCTAATCTTTATTGCACAAGTGGTTTGCGTTCCATCTTATTCTAGGTGGAACACACCGCCATTTTTAGCCTTTAAACATGGTTGGCATTCCACTCCACTCACTTGTGGAGCGCCCCGCTATTTTTAACCCTCTATACTTTGCTGATTGTGTACTTTTTTATTGGCTGATATTTTAACCTTTTATATGGCGTCTTCTGTTTAATCCTAATAATTTTCCATCATATTAAATCCATTAGTATGCTCTTTTGGCATAATAATTCTTTAGCTGGAAATATATATATATGGATAATTTATTAGATATTTAATTACATATGATCATAACAATTAGAGCACACATAGTTTAATTTCCTTTTGAATATCATATATTTATGTTTTCACATTTTGAAACTTACAGTATGTTATTTACACCAATTTCATATATTTCCGATAATTTCAGCAAATGAACAGAATTCTGACATTAATGAACTTATACTCTCTATTATCAATTGTTTAAAATCATATGTTGATCATTTCATCCTTATAAATAAGATAAGATCTCTACAGCCTTAATTTTATCATTCATATAGATTTTTTAAATCATTAGGATTCATTTGTATGATTAGTGCCATAAACTACTCATCATTTACATAGTACATAATTATCAGAAAACATTGTTGATCACGTCAAGTTTACAGATTTTTGTCAGTTTTACTTACTTTTTGTGTTAATGACATAATGAATAAATAATCAACATATACACCATTAGTTAATTTTACAGACTTTTGTGTTAGTCATGATATAATAAGTACAGATGTAGCTGGCCACATATTTGCAGGGGCTAGCGATTCTATTGCTAGCTGCCGGCTGGCGCCAGGGGTGCGCACGCACGAGATGTTAGCCAGCCCTGTGGCAAAGGAGCCTGCTGCCGGTCTCTGCCGCCTCTCCCGCCGTCGCCGCCGGTCCCCCTTGCCGACCCCCCCCCGAACTGGGCAGCGTCTCCCTGAAGTGGAGATGGGCAGGGAGACACTGCCCAGCCACCATGATACTGGAACGCCTGCGCACATGAGACGCACATGCGTCCCAGCCCCCATCGCAATGTGATTGTACATTTCTTTTGATGTTGCATAAATGTTCCTGAAGCCTAATTTTTAGGTTTCTCTTGGTTTTGCCCACATACGACATATTGCAACCACACTTTACAATATATGCCACATAAGTAGAATTACAAGTTACCACACCATTCATTTTGTATTCCCTTTTCAAATTATCAGGAATGGTAGGGGCATGTTTATCAAAGATCAACAGTACAGTAATCTTACACCCCAAGAACAAAAAGCAGTAAAAGAACTAACAAATGATGATGAGATAGTAATCAAGATCGCTGACAAGGGGGGAGCAGTGGTCTTACAAGATTGTACCAACTATATATCTGAAGCTCATAGATTAATTGATGACCCTGCTATATATGAAAAATTGGATTGTAATCCTATCGATATTTACAGGGAGAAACTGTATGTTTTACTCTGTAAGGCTCATAAAGATAATCGAATCTGCAAAAAAGAATTTGACTATCTTTATGTAAAAAACCCTAGAATTCCAATACTATATCATATACCAAAAATTCATGAAGACAAAGTACACCCACCTGGCCGCCCAATTGTGGCAGGGGTGGAATCATTGAAAGCAAATTTGTCCCACTACTTAGACCTAAGATAACAATCTTATGAAAAAGCCCAAAATCATATTTAAAAGATTCCACTCAATTGCTTAAAGAACTTAAAAACATCAATTGGGAGCCCACATACAGATGGGCCATGATACTAGTCTGTTTCTTAAATGTGGTTTGCTTTATCTTTGTGTGTTGTTACAGTATATTATTGTTGCATGGTGTTAGATTTCTTATGTATGCGACAAGGTCGCTTATATGTTTGGTTACTTATTTCCCTAGTATTGGCTCAGGAGCCATTAGTTAGTGTTTTTCCCAGTCAGGTCCCTGTCAGTCAGTTTTACCTTTTGACTGTTCCATTAGGATCTTTGGTACCTTCTCCCACCGTAAGACCTGGTTGCACAGGAGTTGGGGCAGACTTAATTTGCCCTTCCAAATGTGGCAATTAAAGGTGAAGCCTTAGCCCCTGCAGCTACTGACCACCCATTGGAACAGATCAACAGAGGCACTGTAGGGTTCGCTGTGGCAGTGCTAAAAAGTGGTCAAAACCATAACACACAGCTCCCTGAAACTGTAAATTGTAATGAAAATTATAGTATTTAAAAACTTATTTGAACCTTTTATTTCTTTAATCCACCTTTTTACAACATCTTCAAACTTTTTAAGGAAATAAACAATTCTTTATATTTTTTAACTTGTGAGGTCCAATTTGTATGTATAACACATGACCACACATACCAGACAGTTTGAGAATCAGCCTCCAAATTGCAGTATAGTACATTTAACACCATTACACACACTCAAGCCATACATACATAAAGGGAAAAAGTGCAAAAAATTGACTATTCTCACTTTCAAGAGTTTTAAAACAAACCCCACCTTTTAGTGTACACTGACCCTTATTCAGATCTGATCGCTGTACAAATTTGTTCTTAAAATTGGAAAAACCATGTGCACTACAGGTGGGGCAGATGAAACGTGCAGAGAGAGTTAAATTTGGGTGGTGTGTGTTGAAACCAGTGCCAGATTAAGCCTTCGGGGGGCCCGAGGCACTTTATACAGTGGGGCCCCCTTGCATTTGTCAATACTGGCCGCAAACTGCATGGGGGAATATTACACTGTCAAAACACAGAGTAAAGGCAGTATAAACTTGGTCAATGGGTAACTTCAGGGGATATATATATATATATATATATATATATATATATACATACATACATACATCATAAAAAGCCTGTGTTTGTCCCTCTGCACCTTACTCTGTAGGAGACCTCACAGTCCCAGTGCTGCCTCTGATTAAAAACCCTCCCATGACTAGGCTGCTGCTGTTATCCATGGGTCTGAGAAGCATGTAATGAGCTCCACCAATCAGAGCTCAGCACAAACGTCTCAGCATCTGCCCTCTTGTGCAAAGTGTCATGGGACTTCGTCAACTCCCAGTAATGCACTGCACACTTGGCTCCCAATGCTCAGCACCATTAATCATTGTCACATTGGCAGATAGGTGAAGCTGCAGCACTACCCCACTCCCATGCACAAAACCTTTAGCTAAAAAAAAATATTTTTTTTTTTGAAAAATACATGCCAACCTCAGGGGGCCCCTAGCTAGAGGGGGGCCCAGGGGCACTGACCCCTTGTGCCCCCATTATAATCCGGTACTGGTTGAAACCGATATCTAATTTGCAGTGTAAAAATAATGCAGTGCACAGAAACAAAATAACTCACACAAATCTAACTCTCTCTATACAGGTTATATCTGCCCCACCTGCAGTGCACATGGTTTTGCCCATTTTGAGATCAAATTTGTACTGCAATTAAATATAATAATATTTCTTCATAGCAGAGATGAGCAGGTTCAGATCTACTCAGATTTGCTTGGTTCTTATATCACAATTTCAGAATTTTATGATTGGCTATTGGCTGTCACGTGTTTTGAATACCCAAAAGGATCCGAATAACATCCCTCTTTGAGATGCGAGTAAATCCGAGTAAAACCGAACCAGCTCATCTCTACTCCATAGTAGTTGAACAATTTATTGCAATGATCTACATCAGCGGTTCTTAAATCCTCCAGATACACTGCAGACATGTTGGGGGTACTAAAAATGAATATTGGTTATGGCGGAAGAAAAGGAAGAAGTCTTCTGGTTTCAGAAGAAGTCTCCCATTGCCATGGAGATGAACCACGTCACATCACTTTTGGTTCCGTCTGCAGTGTCATCAGCTTTTACCTGACCAGCAATCCAATCAAGGGGTACAGGAGAGAAAAAAAGGTTGGTAACTGCTTATCTTGATGATAGCATTTTCTAAATAGAATATCATAATATTTGGAAACACTATAGTATTACAGAATGAAACATTATTGTGGATTCCTGCATTTTTATAGAGATGCAAGATAATACCATACAATAGTTGAATGTAACTTCTGTGATATTTGTTTTTTTATGTGAGTCTGCCTTTAAAAGCTTTTATACAGTATTGATGCATTCAATAAAGCAACTAAACTCTACTGTAGGGTCAGCAATTTATCTGTCAGTGTAATTACAACTTAAAGGCATGAAAACAGAAAACATCCAATATAATTGATCAGTGTTGCAAACACTATTTTTGCTTCCACTGGTTTAAATAATTGTTCCTTTGATAGCTGAAACTTATTTTTTTTTTATACAAGGATATATTTAACTTATCAAAGCATTTATATTTATCAGGAAGATTTTAGTAAGATTTATAGAAAAAAATATATATATTAATTTTGATCTGAAAAACGTCAGTGATTACGGGGGAAATTTACTAATATGAAAAACATAGTTTCCTGATTGGCCGCTAGGCGGCTAGGCGGCTAGGCGGCTCCTGATTGGCCAGAATTCATTCTGAGCCCTGACGCCGAAGAGGAAGGATCTCTCCGGCTCTGAAAGCCGGGGAGCGTCGCGGGAGATGCCGGCAGCTGCTGGAAGTCGTCAGCAGCAGCCAGAAGACCTGGATGTCGACAGATGAAGAAAGAAGACCATCCATGGAGGACCTGGGTGAGTTGGATTTCCTTCCACAGGTCCAACATGGATTATCCTCGGACAGGACGCCGACCTCGGAGCCGCCGACACGGAGCCGCCGACACGGAGCCGCCGACACCGGAGCCAGCGACCTACCAACGGGATCAAGATAGGTAAGTATCAGTATGTGTGTAATGTGTGTATTAAACTTTTATTTAAAATGGGTGTCAGTGTGTTTTATTTAACTATTTTTTTTACTGTGGCACTACAAGACCCAGCGGGCCCTTTAATGCCCAGCAGGCTGGGACTTGTGGTTCTCCAAGTCCAAGCTTGCTGGGGAGGCTTGCTGGCACTTGTAGTGCCACAGTAAAAAACAATCATTTGTTCTATTTTTTACACCGCTATCAGCTCGATGCCCACCGCCCAGGGGCATCGAGGACAGCACCAGGCTTCAGCCTGGTCAGGTAAGTCCTGGAGGGGGGGGGGACCCGTTTATTGGGGGGGGTCCCCACTCCCCCAGGGCCCCTGGCCAGGCTGACTGGTCGGTAGGGTTAATGCTTTGGCCGGGGGGACTTGCATAAAAAGTCTCCCCCCGGCTGTGGCATTACCCTGCTGGCTGGTTTTGCCTGGGGCTGGTTCTTAAAATACGGGGGACCCCTAGTCATTTTGTCCCCCGTATTTTGGGAACCAGCCCCAGAGCAGGAGCCTGGGGTTGGTTGTTAAAAATCAGGGAACCCCTATTTGTCGGGTTCCCTGATTTTTAATTACCGGCTCCAGGCTCTGTCAGCCTGGTGCTGGTTTCGGCTGTGGGGGGGACCCCACGCCGTTTTTTTTTTTATTTATTTAATTTTTCTATTTTTTTACACTGAAGCCTGCACGGATCTGACTGATCCGTGCAGGCTAAAACGCAAATAGAACAGGAAAATGGTGTTCTATTTTCCTGTCGTATTTGCGTGGGTGTTTTACACCACTAAGCAGCCGTATTATCAGTACGGCTGCTTAGTAAATCAGAAACCACCATTCTTTTGAATGGTGATTTCTGTCGTATCCTATCGATGGTGTAGACATTCGTATTTGTAAATACAAATACGAATGTTCCATCTTTAGGAATACGAATTGTTGTATTTTTGGGATTGTAAATCCCGAAAATACAAATTCGTAAAAAAAAGGTGTATTTCTCCCTACGAATAATACCTTTTTTCTATGAATCCATTTTGGTAAATGTCCCCCTACATCTCAAGTATCTGTAAGTTTAAGCATTTACATATGTGAGAACAATTTAAATTATTTGTTTTTATTTCTGTCGGAATGCAGAATTATATTTTTCACCTCATTGTGTTTAAAGCTGGTCTAAACTACAAATTATATTAATTGGAAGGTTTTTACTAAAGCTGTGTACACACGGTGATATTTTATGTTAGATTTTGACTATAATAGTCGTAATTGAATGGACAGCTAGCACTTTCCAGCCGCATTTGATGCCGATTCGATCCCAATGCATGCTCCTGTTTAGTGTAAATTGAACAGTAAAATAGACTGTGCAGGCAAGACTATTCAGTACAAATCAAATGCGTTTTGCTTACTGTTTGATTCGATCCTGATTCAATCCCAATCAAATTGGGATTGAATCGCAAGAAAAATTGCACCATGTGTACACAGCATTAGCTTACCATACTATACTTTTAAACTGGGATACTGAATGAATTATACACACACTCCAGCTAATTTGCACCAGGTATCATGGTGGGGAATAAGTCAGCCAGCCACAGAACCTGTGTAATTCATGAATGTTCCAGTTTAAATGGATAGTAGGTTTATCCCATATGTAGATTCATGGAGGGTTTACCAAGGCATGTTCCCGCCCCCCAGTCACTTAGGAAGTTTATTTTATTTATAATGCTGAAAATTGGCAACATGCCTTTCTGTCACCAGGTCAGCTGCCTACCCAGAAACAGTTCAGTGCCAGCAAAAGACTGGCAGTACTAAGGACTATACAGCTGCTGTCAAATCACTCCTGGGCTCCACCTTCTAGACAGATTCCTGGTCAATGGTGATGGAAGTGGGCAGTGCAACATCTGACTGATGTCAGGTAAAAACTGGAGGAATATGAATGTGGGAAAGAGGAGAAGGAGGACATGATGCTTTAGAAGCAAATGTAACTGTCTCTCCATGCCCACAATCACCCTCATATCCTCAACACCAGCACTTCCAGGGGTAAATTTATGAAGTTGGGAGTTCGAATGAATTGAATGGTCCATTCAATTTAAACAAAAAACTAAAAATAGACTGTTTAAAATAAACCTTATTTAGGATTTTCATCTATCTGATCTGGGATCTTCAGATTTGGATATATTTGTATATGGTGAAAAGAATCGGTCATATCTCCAAATACCAAGGGTATATCAAAACTATTTTTATCCCTGTAAATTTTTTATCCCTGTAATTAATTTCTCTCTAAAAACTCTATGGAAATCTAATAGTTGGTACCACAATTGTTTCTGACTAAAACCTAGGTCTCTAATAATTCAGTCTCCTCCATCTCCTTCTTCATGTTCACTTGTCGTTAGTGGTGCATTCACTCTTTATGAATTATACTGTATTTCTGTGAATATATGATTTATTATGGCTTATTATAATTTACAGTGTTACTGGTATGCTGTTTATATTGCCCCTAATGAAGCCATGTAAACGCATTGGGCCCCATGTGTTCATCTGTTAATCATTGACACCTGACATCAAAAAATAATCTCTACTGTGATGTTCTATTGATTCTGCGGTACTTGTTTAGTTTCACGGCGGCAGTTATGTAGTTTACGTAGTGCTGTATTAAGAATACCAATACAGCACTGTGCTGCCTACGTAAAGTACGTAACTGCTTCTGTAGCCCTGAAACTAAACAATGGTTAATATCCCCACTATCCACATCATACAGTACCCCCAGTATCCACGTCGGCATTGAGTTGATTCTATAAAGTGTGGCGAGCGCAGCGAGCCACCGAGCCCGAAGCATGGCGAGCGCTGCGCTAGCATAGAGCTGCCCCCGTGAAACTAAACAAGTACGGATTCTGCTAATCCATACTGTGTTTTGCCTTATGGCAATTTTTATTAAATTTACCTTTTTATAAAACTGTTGTTTTTTTAAGAGCGCCCTTTGAACCTCATTTAAAAAAAATTGTTAACCCTGGTCACGCTGTTTGTTAAGGGTGGATATGAACAAGTGTGGACACGGACCGGTGTCGACTATGCACAATGTGTTAGTGACTAATACATTATATATATATATATATATACTACGGCTGTAGGATTGGGCTGAGGACGGGGTTTGTCCCCCGAAACGTCCCCAATACACTTACTTGTTTTGAAACCTTCTACCATCGTCTCCTGAGTGCCGTTATTTTTCCTGCTTGGAAAATTTGGATTGCTATATGTCATCATCTTCTGGCACCTGGGGCAGTTGTGCGATTAAACTATTTGAGTGCCGGCAGACGTTGGACTGTATATATATATATATATATAATGTATTAGTCACTAACACATTGTGCATAGTCGACACCGGTCCGTGTCCACACTTGTTCATATCCACCCTTAACAAACAGCGTGACCAGGGTTAACAATTTTTTTGACACATCACCCTCTTACATAGGAAGTAGGAAGGCTGACCCCTCCCACCTTTCATCCAGGGTGTTTAATCCGAAGGATAACAAATCCATATAATGAGGATGACACGGTATATGTCGACGGGTGTGCCATGAAGGCCATCCCGCAATTCAACTTCACACTCTGGGATCCTAGTGTGCTCTAGGCAATCCCTGTCAGTTACAGTAAAATCCCCCGGGCAGATATGGACCTCATTCACACAGCACTCCTGCACATCACAACACACATAATCACGCTTCTCAAATACCTTCTCCCTGCAGTCGGCTAACTGCCAGTCCTATTAGCAGCAGTTTTTAACATGTTTGTATCATGACTTGACTCTGTAATGTTTTACAGGTACGATTCATGTGTATATAGTATCACTGTATTTGTTTGTATTTTGTAGGAGGGCTTCCCCTTGGTTTCCACAGCAACGGCAATGACGCTGTCCAAGTACCGGCGCAGAGCATGGACGCACGCTGGGGAGGCTGGCGCGAGTCAAGCAATCAAATGCTGGACGCGCCCCCCAGTGGGCTGGGTTACACCCGCAGCTGTAGCCGAGGCACACGGAGGTGATGCACCGGCGGGGGCTGACGTCATCAAGACAGCACGAGAACGGGCGGGCGATCCGCACATGTGGACAGGGAGTAAGTCAACCATTAATCACTTGGGCAGTATATATGTGGTGTCTTGGACATTATGTTTTGTGTATGCATTAAGTTCTTGATAAAGGTCTAACCGACCGAAACGTTGGACTGTAACCCCAGAGTGGGCTGAATTTTTCTCAAAGTCCCTTTGAGTGCCGCCGCATCTACTGGCTATATATATATATCTATATATATCCTCCATCCTATGGCACTCACAGTGTCCCCTAATGGATCACTTGCTCTGGTGCCCTCAAGTAGGGAGAACCCCTTATTGTACAGATGGAGCCATCCTCATCTAGCCCTTTAATAGGATTAAGTGAGCCAGAGCTGTCAGATTTAATTCTATGCTATACCCTACTGTTTTGTTCTATGTATTGTATTGCAGCTGAGAACAATAGGCCTTGACAAACCATGGCTATCCAGAGAAGGCTGGCTGGGGAGAGCTACATCTGTATATACACTAGCAGCAAGTGTCACGCAGAGACTTTTTAGAAAGTGAACAAACGTGGCTTAATACCTATCAACGTTTCGTGGAACGAATCCCCTTTGTCAGGATAAACAAAGTGAATACAACAATATATATGCCCCACAAGTTACCCCCTCCTGCCGTGCCTGGCCATCATTGCAGTTCAGTCCGGTACTGTAAGTACGTCCCCTCAGCTGACAGCTTCTGGGCGGAAGTAGCCAACGCTAACCCAGCCGGTTGCCTTGGCACCAGAGATGCTGGTAGATCTAACTATGATTTTTTATAAAATTGCACCGGCACTTTAAATGCTGTTATTGTTTTTTGCAAAAATTTTCACTGTATACAAACCATTGTGTTTTAATAGATGTGAGCATCTCTGGCTCCATGGCAACCGGCTGAGTTAGTGTTGTCTTCTTACGCCGGAAGCTGTCAGGTGTCAAAAAAATATAGATGAATATGAACAGAGGTTCACCTCTGTACATATATCTTAGAGAGCGCCACACAATTGGATGATGAATTATAACAATATAATTTATTTATCAATTAATTTATTTATCGATACAATAAAAATATACTTTTCAATATCAACATACAAGTTTTTCAAAAATATAAACATGTACAGTATATACATACACAACTTTTGCTTTATAAATTCAATAATGAAGACTTGTATTCCAGAATAAAGTACTGTGCAAAAAGTAGTCCCCAGTCTTAATTAAAGGTGCAAATGGTATAAGCATTTTTTGGCTCTCCTTAGATTGACCTCAATGCTGGAATAATGCCATAGAGAAAGAAATTTATGACTGAGACCTAGATGAATATTGTCTTGCTGATGCCAATTAATGTCCTGCTACAGACCGCTCAAGCCACCCAGCTCAGTGGTCATCGCCTGTTGATGGACCACTGATGTTGGAGTGCGCAGGGGGCGAGCCGTCCGTCAACCATGGCCAGTGTTGGATGATATGCACTGACCTGTTGGAAGAGCTCCCGCCCATGGATGGGGTGCAGAAGAGACAACTGTTCTCTGTTAGCGATCAGCGTTTAGGTGATGTATGCTGTTGTGCTGGAGGCGCTCACCTCACCACTTTTACTGAAACATTTGTGTACATAGTTCTTCCTAGATCTTGGAAAAATATCAATACAGTATGGGGTTGATTCTTGATGACTCGGCAAGCTACGAGGATCGCATCTTAACGAGTGCCAGAGAGCCCACCCCGATGAAAATCCGCACTCTGTTGTCGTTTCCCCCACTGAAGACACATCCCCTCACATGTGCCCGCTGCTGGAGAAATCATTTGATAATTAACAACCATTGAAGGATTTCCCCTGGACTCGCAAATAAAAGTAATTGGAAATTTACTTTTATATGTGTGTGCCAGGACGAAGACAGGGCGGGCGGCTGATGTCATATGACATCAGCCACCTGCCCCTGGCACACATTGGCCTGCCCGCATACCCGTGAGGTCACCCATAAAATGCTGGGTGTTCCCATGGGCGTCACCTGACTCAGGGGCCACACGCCCCTGGCCCGCACCTCTTTGTGCAAACGACTCAGCGACTATGCAAGATACCAAAGCTATTCGCACAGGGACCCTGCACCTAAGCTATTATGCACATGCACAGAACATAAACATTGGTCCCCAATGCAATTTAGCCGGGGTCCTCGGCAAATACTCGGCAGAGTATTTCTGTTCACTGAGTTACATGCATACAAGGTGGAGTGTGGCTGCACCTGTGCATAGCGAATGGTACATACAGTATGGGCAGTGGGCTAAGAAACACGCTCTGAGCGAAGTTGTATCCGAGCGAGTCATTCAGAATAACCTCCTGTATTTGCTGCTTATATTGAGTTTAACAATCTCACCTAAAAGAACTGGTGAAGAGTATTTATAACTATAATGTATATGCCTGTGAGGATATAGGGCCTTATTCTGGTTGTTGCGGCCGGGCCGTACGCATACGTTCCGGGGTTTTCCATGATCTGCGCATGCGTACATTCGCTAATGCGCAGGCGCGAACACTCCACAACGCTTACGGACGGGTCTCTCCGTGCGAAAAAACCTGTACGCGAGTGTACGGGCATTGGGGGCGGCATAGGGGCGTGTTGAGGGGAGCGGCCGAAATAATGAGGGAAAATGGGCGTAAATATGGGCGTACACGGGGGTGTGCACCAAAAATGAGCGGTGCTACTACCGCACGATCGCCTAAAGCACCGTTCATTTCGGACACAAAACAGGCAGCCGCCAACCGCCAGCTCAGACCACCCCTACAGATACCGCATGCCTGCGTGCGCCTGGGTTTGCTAATTTACGCTGATTACTACTCAAACACATACACCTGAATGTAATAAGCAATGCTGCAGTCTATTAAGTCCAAACCATGATTTCACTACCTGCAAACCACACACAGCACTTAAACACATTGGAAGCTTATCTTTCTATACTTCTCTACATTTAAAGGTTTGTTTAATTTAAGGTAAGAATCTTTTTAAGACCTGCTTATATATGCTAAGGTAGGTATTTGTTAAACAGTTAGACACATTCACTACGTGCTTTCATAGACTTTACACAGTAGCACACTCAATCTACACAAGTCGACATGTGTCAACGTGTTCACTCTAATACAAACATAGGTTTTGTATTTATGATACAATAACATAAACCACATCTAACACCTACAAAGGATGTTTCAGCAATGTTTTAAGCCCATGCCCACTATTTTGCACACAATCTTTGTATAGTACCCAAAATACAGAACTGTACCACTATCTGATCTGCTATGAATTGGATTTTACTACACTCTGGATGTAAGATGCCACCAATCACATTATTGCACTCACATCTCTATAACAAAGGATTCCTACATCTGCTTATGACACTGTAAAATCATATATATTTAAAAAGTTAGACATGTTTGTTCACAAGCAATTTTCTCATGTTTGGCCGATTCACACATCTTTTTTTAGGGAGGACACATATGCATTCCTACACAAATGTACCTTTTGACCCTTGTTTGTCTGCCTCACCCACTCCATGAGGAAAGCATTGTTCTGGACCTGCTTTTACCTACTACTGTAGGAGCTACCTCACCTGCACACAAACTGCTTTCTCACCTATTAAGTTGCTCTGCACATGTGCTGACACAAACTAATTAGCAGGGAAAAGTTGGATAGGAACATGGGAATGGCCATGGAGAGGGTTACACATGGGAAACTTCTACCACACTTCAACAAATGTTCAAAAATACCCTGGTCAGTAAGTACACATAAATGTAGTATTTGTTTCACACAAGAAATTACACATACAACAATTTTGTTTTAATTGGTAAAATAAATGTATTTGCTGTTCAGCATCACAGCTTATTTGACACTTTAATGTCATAAATCAAATAAACAAATAAAATAGACAAAAAAATAAAAAAAACAGCCAGAACAAGAGGTTGCATATCTCCAAACATGTGTTACCCTGCAAATGCAATGGTGAAAGAAATGGGGACACCAGAATACGTACTGCAACAACCAGGGTGAATACTAATCAAGATACACACCACCAAAAATGTATCCTGCATTTGTAGAGGTCAAAATAAGAACTTTAATGCCCATGGCACGAAAATGGATCGATGGCCAACTCAGGAAGTGGATGTCCAGTGCAATTTAAACATTTGGGGTCCAACCACAGAGGAAGTGAACCAGGTCTCATTATTTGGGCCCTTTTTTCCCCCTTTTAGATGGGGCCTTGGGGACAGGGGCCTTTGGCTCAGATGGCTTGCGGCGTCTTCCCCTAGTGGACACAGGAGGGTCAGCAGAGGTGGAAGGTTGGGGAGCAGCTTGGGGTGGGCCAGCAGATGGGGGATTGTCCCTTAGGGACCTGGCGGTGGTCAGCAGCTCCGCAAGAATTTCATTCTGGCGGCTGAGGTGTTGGCCAATGCTTTGCATGCCAGCCGCCAGAGTGTCATTCATGCGGTTGAAGGCCTCACACTGCTGCCTGTTTGTGGCCTTCCACTCCACCAGAAATTCCCCAACCTGCTGCTGACGGATCGCAGCATCCACCCCTTGCTGCTCGATCCTCTCCAGCATCACCATCACGCTCTCATCCCATGTCTCCTGTGGCTGGGGGTGTCGTCTTGGTGGAGGCTGGACCACTTGCTCCACCTGTGGCTCTGCAGAGGAAGATGCTGCCGGTTCATCCTGGGTTTCTGCTTCTTCTAGGATAATAATTGAAAACAATGTCACCATCACATACGCACAAAAAAATATCTTTCAAAATACAATGCATTACTGTGACTTACCATCAAAAGCAGCAGCAAAGACCTCCGCCTGGAGCTCACTATCCATATTGGATATCCCCCTGACCTCGGCCACATCAATGACGTCCAAGGCGTCCTGCTCCAGGGGGGTATACTCCAAATTATCTGGCATAGGACCTCTCCCGGTGGACATGCTGTGGTTGTACCGGTCAGTCATCTTCCTCTTCAGTGTCGTTTTGAAGTCTGTCCACCTACAAGTTTAAAAATACAAATATCACCATGAGATATGTGCACCATTGTGCTACGTGACATTTCCTAGTGTGGGTAATCTTATGTTTTTTAGCCATATGTGTCCCACACACACATTAATGTCTCCATTAGGAGGCATTTCAGTGTCTCATCTCATTCATTAGGCCACTAAATGCACATACATAGATCACTATGCAGAAATGACATCATCCATGGCCAAATTATGCACCTCCACCTGTTGTGAAACTACACACTCCACCATAGCTTGACAGTGTGGTTATTATGGAGTAATTTAACTATGGGATGGCATACTGGGATGTGTAGTTTCTCACCAGCTACATGTGCACAGTTTGGTCATTCTTGTTTCAGTAGCATCATATGGAACATGTTACAACAACTCTTTCAAAAACACACTTTCTCTTGTCCCATCACATACTTCACATACTTCACATGAGCAGAACTGTGCCCATAACCTCACATCACACCAATGGTGCATGTTTCATATATCAATGTGGGTTATTAGACATGGTTGTGTTCACATGTGACATTGAAGTGTAGCACTATCTACAAACACACCTTTCTATTATTCTCCAAACATACATGTAACATATGTACACACATATGACATTATCAGGGGGACAAACACACTTGCCTTTTCTTCACCGCTAGCCAATCTCTGACCACTGGTGACACCTGGTTCACTTCCTCTGTGATCTTGTCCCAAAGGTTTCTCCTTGCACTGGCACCCGGCTTCCTGGTTGGCAATTCGATCCATTCGCGTGCTCTGGGCACTAAAATTCTTAATTCTGCCTCTACAAATGCAGGGTTTCTCTTTTTGGTGGTGGTATCCTGCTCAGTCCTCACCCTAGATGTTGCAGCTCGTTTTCTGGTGGCCCCAGTTCTCTCACCATGCACCTGCTGGGTCACACCTGTTTGGAGAGATGCAACCTCTTGTTCTGGCTGGTTGCTTGGCCCTTGTGGAGCTGGTGGAGGTTGAACAGGGCCTGTTAGTGAGGGGCCCGCTTGGTCTTGCAGGCTACTTCTCTCTTGAGCCCTCCTTCTCCGCTCCTGTTCCCTCTTCTGTAAAGCTTCAAGCAGGGATTCTGCTGTATCTCTCTGTAGAGCGTCCTCAGCTGCGGAATCGTCTGAGCTAGACATGTTTGCAGCAATTCTGGCCTGCATCTGACTGAATATTTATATGTTAATCTCCCGCCATGAACAAGGGGGCATATATTTTTCCCCGCAATGTAGTTGCTAATTTACGCCGATATTTCCCGCCGATAATTGCCGCTTAAATTACGCAGGTCTCAACGCACCTGATCAATCACCTGTATATGCACATACACAGGTTGTGGAGCATTGTGTGCTACATCGTGAAATGTGTGCACCTGTCATTCCAATGATGAATGTTGTCAGCTGGTATCTGTTGGAGTTCGTGTATGCTTTGTGAGTCACATTTCAAAACATCACGTTATAATGCTTTCCTTACATATGTAATGAGTATGAAATTGTCATACACCAACATGTTGCATTGTGCCCCTTTTAGCAGCGTATTTATTAGTAGACGGTTGCGTGTATTCTTTTCCGCACACTGTATATACAGTACGTCTCTCCATGGAAATCGGTGTATTGTGCCCCTTTTAGCAGCGTATTTATTAGTAGACGGTTGCGTGTATTCTTTTACGCACACTGTATATACAGTTCCTCTCTATACATTGAATGCATGCTGTTGGTTATGGTGTGTGTATATCGGAACGGTCCGCGTAAGTTTCTATTCGCATCCAGTTTGTTCATGTAAGAAGGATTAATAAAGTTAATACTAAACAAACAATTTTTTACACCAATCAGCAAGCACCAAAAGTGATATATGTACCTGCAATTAATAACTGCGCCATTGCCACTATGACTTCAACCAGGGCTAGGGCGTTTTCTACCCAGGAGCTGTTGGCCTTGGTTGAGGTAATGGACCGGCGCCTGGGGCCCAGGGCCCATATGTGTCCAACATGGACAAGCGGCGGGCGTATAATGCTGCCCGCCGGCTAATCTACGCCCGGACCGGCGTCCGCAGAAGCCTGGCCCAAGTTGAGCGGCGCTGGTCTGACCTGCGCCGGCGGCAGCCAGTGTTGCTTTCTACACTTCGCCGCCATATTGCCCGATGTAAGTTTTTATTTACTAGTATGTCTGCGTTTTTTTGCAATGTTTTCTGTACTTTTTATAACTATGTTCCTGAGTATGTGGGTGTATATGGGGTGTATAGGGGGTGTATATGGGTGTATATGGGGTGTATATGGGGTGTATATGGGGTGTATATGGGGTGTATATGGGGTGTATATGGGGTGTATATGGGTGTATATGGGGTGTATAGGGGGTGTATATGGGTGTATATGGGGTGTATATGGGGTGTATATGGGGTGTATATGGGTGTATATGGGGTGTATATGGGTGTATATGGGGTGTATAGGGGGTGTATAGGGGGTGTATAGGGGGTGTATATGGGGTGTATAGGGGGTGTATAGGGGGTGTATAGGGGGTGTATAGGGGTTGTATAGGGGGGGGTTTAAGTAGTTGCTCAGTTTTTGGGTGTAGCATATCAATTAGTTTGCATGATAAATGTCTGAAATATAACAGCAATGATAATTTGGAAGGTTATGAGCATGACTAATGTGAATTTTTCTTTCCCCCTTTTTTATGAAACCCAATCTTCGATTTCTATGCCATCAACATGAACATTTCAGCACGGGCAAGAGCACGCATAGAAGCCCGGGAGCAGGCAGCCCGGGAGCAGGCAGCCCAGGAGCAGCCAGAAGAGGAGGAGGAAGAGGAGGAGGAAGAGGAGGAGGAAGAGGAGGAGACAATGGGTCCAGCTGGGGCCCACCAAATTTCGCCATCCCCTTCCATCAGCCACTCCCCAATCCCCACCCCCTCCCCAACCCCCACCCCCTCCCCAACCCCCACCCCCTCCCCAACCCCCACCCACACCCCTACCCCCACCCCCTCCCCAACCCCCACCCCCTCCCTAACCCCCACCCACACCCCCACCCCCTCCCCCTCCACAACCCCCACCCCCTCCCCAACCCCCACCCCCTCCCCAACTCCCACCCACACCCCTACCCCCACCCACACCCCTACCCCCACCCCCTCCCCACCCCATTTCCAACCCCCCTACACCTCTCCACCACCCACCCCCAAACCTCTCCAATCCCCACTCCAACCCACTACCAGTATCCCAAGTCCTATCCAATCCCCCTTGCTCCTGACCCCCCCAACCACCGCACACCCAACCAGCGGCGAGCAGGATGGCTCAACTAGCCGTAAGTAAATAATGTGTCTAATGTTTACCTACACATTTCTACACATAAACAATCACAACAACCACATATGTGTATCCAACATCAACATTAGTTGCAACATATCACTGCAGGGCGACCATGAGGTGTGGCCTGTCCTTCTCCAGGAACAAGGGTCCCCTTGGTGGTTTTTTGGAGTGTGGCCATGGCTCACCCCTTGAATAATTGACATAACAGTACATCCAATGAGATATCCGACATTAGTGGTGTTGTAGTTATGTGGGTCCAGGTGTTGGGTAACTCCACTTCCCAGCATGATGTGCAACATTAATTTATAGATTGTTTTGTTCATAGTGTGTGAGGCCATGCGGATGCATGCTTTACAAACATAGCTTTAGGCCTATAATTTGTACAGCAATGTCCTAAATTTAAAATAGTAAGGAGTGCTTAAGACGCAACAATGTCATAACCCTTAAATAGCACAGC
This sequence comes from Crinia signifera, assembly GCF_055691185.1. NCBI lineage: Eukaryota > Metazoa > Chordata > Amphibia > Anura > Myobatrachidae > Crinia > Crinia signifera. The sequence goes on from NC_139219.1 coordinate 136,063,157, forward strand.
CTAATTGTGAGGTTAGAGGTGAGTCCCCCAAAACCAAACTACCAATTGGGATACAGCATACATTCATCCAATAAGGAGTAATTTTTTAATTTTTATGTAATATGTACAGTATGTGTGTGTCAACAGAATAGTATTTTGGACCATGTTTACAGCATACCCATCTTCAATGTAGTGGAAAAATGTATGTGGCCTTCACACTTAACTCACAAATTCATATTATGTTACAATGCAATAAACATTTATGTATATGATATATTAATTATAATGTGTTTTTCCCCTTCACTACAGACACTGAACAGCACCAGGAGGAGGTGGACAACATTTTGCGGGAGATATTCCTAACCCTATTTTATTTAAATATTCTTTTTTTACGTTTGGAGGCCCTCATTTAATTTATTTTTATTCCCCCCCCCCCCCCCCTTATTATGTTTGTACGAAATAAACGTTTTTGTTGAGTTAGAAGTTGGCTGTGTTTTTAATCATAAATATGTTATAGGGTTTGTAAGGGTAGGTACATACAGATGTGTAATGTAAGTTATATTTGTAATTTGAGGTGAGGGGTAACGATTGCTGTGTGAATGTGTTTGTTTTTTAGTTAAATAACACATAGTGAAAATGCATGAATGTTCGATTAAAACATCACACATAACATCAGGGTAGGTATACATGTTAAAAAAAATCAGATCAAACTAATTATGGACATAATTTAGTACATACACACAAACACCAACATAAATTTATGTAAAAGTAAAAGCAATGTGGGGACACATAGATAGTGATTAAAATGCCACATTAGAACATAACAAATATACATGTAATGAGGGTTAAAATGTTGTTTTATTAGGGTCTTTATTAAGGTAGACAATTGAGTTAATAGAAAACAATAATTGAATAACAATTAGAATAATTAATTAATTGTCTGAATTTTAGTTGAAAGGCAAGATTTGCAGGTCCATACATGTGAAGGGTATGCCAGCGTACACGGACGTACGCTCACTCTCACGAGCGGTGACATAAGCTGAGTTTTCCATTGAAAACAATAGCGACCCGTCCGTGCAAGCTGGCGTACGCTCAGATAGCCGCAAGAAGTCGGTGGGAAGACGGACGAGAGACGTCCGTAAACGGTGGCGTACGCTCTGTTGTACGCCAGTTGTCGGAGTGTAAGGGCTGGGCCGTCCGTGTACGTTGGCGTACGCTCAATTGTACGCCACTCCCCTTTGACGTTGTTTCTGGCCGTACGTATGCGCCTGAGTTGTGGGTGGACTTAACCCCAACGGCCGCGTACGGAGAGCGTACGCTAATATGGAACGTACGCACGTTTGGCCGCTCCGATCAGAATAACCTCCATAGAGAGCCCCCTATATCCTCACAGGCATATACATTATAGTTATAAATACTCTTCACCAGTTCTTTTAGGTGAGATTGATAAACTCAATATAAGCAGCAAATACAGGAGGTTATGCTGAATGACTCGCTCGGATACAACTTCGCTCAGAGCGTGTTTCTTAGCCCAATGCCCATATGTACCATTCGCTATGCACAGGTGCAGCCACACTCCACCTTGTATGCATGTAACTCAGTGAACAGAAATACTCTGCCGAGCATGCTCGGGCACAGTGGGCGTAATGTGGGCATATCCCAGGGTGCAGCATCAAAACTGGGCAAAACTGGACGGTAACTGGGCGTGCATGTGGCTGGTGGGTGTACGCCTTGCTCGTGTCACTGAGCCCTCGGACTGATTCACATGAGAAACACTCGCATGAAAAACAGTGAAAAAGGGGGTAGGTTAGCGCTAAGGATATCTATGTCTGAAGGGGCTGCAGAACCTGAGTGGTCCAAGCTCTGGGGTAATACAGTAGAATGCGGGAGTGGTACTGTGCTCACCTTCTTGGAACCTTGATGTGATGATGTTATCAGAATCAAGGGTCCCGTGATAAGTAGATGTATGATGCGTGCCTATGCACCAATGTGTAAACACCCCTGATAACCAGAGTACACCCTCTAAGAGGGTGTACTCTGGTTATCAGGGGTGTTTACACATTGGTGCATAGGCACGCATCATACATCTACTTATCACGGGACCCTTGATTCTGATAACATCATCACATCAAGGTTCCAAGAAGGTGAGCGCAGTACCACTCCCGCATTCTACTCGCATGAAAAAAGCAAGTCTCACACCTCGCAGCCCTATCGCATCATCAGGCCCGCATTTGTTAGGACAATCAACACGCACAATAGCTATATTAATTTCAGCTGCATGTAATACACACCCATACAGCATAGAGGTTTCTCTCATTTATCAATTAACTAACTACATGGCAGCAACACAGGTTAGTTAATTCAATGCAATAAACAACATACACTTTGGGTAATTGGATAATGGGTTTGAGCATGAGTTCCGTGTGGATTCGTGCTGTGCCATGTTAAACACCAGCAGAGGGTGTTTGTTTGCCAGTCCGACCATCTGCATGCAAGAAGTTTGTGCTGACAATGTAAGTTCCATACACACACAGTAGCGTACAGCATTAGTACTCCACTCCCCTTTGTGTGTTGCTCCTAACGAACGGCCTTATTGGTGGCCTTATAGGCGTGCCTTCGCTCCCCGTGTGGGTGTGCGGTCCGTTCGGTCAGCTGCGTGCGAATTTGTATCTTAATGAATGAACCAGAATAAGGTCCACAATACTGTATGTTGGTTGGAAAGGTATAACTGTGTATGGTATTTTATAAAGTACTGATATCCTGCTCTTGTATGTCTGTATTTTTGAACATGCTTCGAATACAAAGATAATTAAAAAATATACATAAAAAATATCCTAATATCTCTTTCACACAGTCTTATGACATTTTCTGGATTGCCATGATCTTCATACCTTAGGAGGTCTAGTTGTGGGCTTTAAGAATGCTTAGATACAGTCTAGGTTAGCGGTTCTCAAACTGTGGGTCCTAACTTTTCTAAGCTCTGGGTCGAGACTCAATGTTGCTGACCGACAGGCTGATGACTTTTCTAATCTCAGTCAGTGATTTAAGGAGTCTGAAAAATCTGTTGAATTGTCTGTTACAGACACCTCACATAATTTTGTGCCTCCACAATGCTGCCATGTATGTGCTGTCTGCTGACTACACATGTGATGTGATGACTTTCTGCAGTAACTTGCTGGGGTCCTGTCATTATTTTTGTTTGTTTGATGTGGTCCCAGAGCAAATTAGATGTGCGCATGGCCAATTCTAGCGCAGGGTGTCGCATTGGGGGACGGTACAATGGGAGCCACTCTGATGAGAGCGGTTCCATCTGTACTGTATGCACTAATAAATGTATCTTTTCTTTTTTGTTTGTTTGTCCAATGTACTGGTGTACAAATTAATTACTTCTTATGTAATTTGTGTATTGGTATGATTTTTTTTTTCAGTTCCGATTTATTTAAACTCTTGTATTTGTTTTGTGTTGGTGTACCATAATTTTTGCATGGCCAGGCAATAATACAGATGTAGCCATGCACATCCATGCTGTGATTAATGGGTGTGTAAGCATGGATTTTCTTCAGTTCGTTAGTTCCAGCCCTTTTTTTTCCACTACTGGAGGAAAGGACCGAAGGCCTATGTGGATTGTAGGTAAGTGTGTGTGTAAGTATGTATGTAGGGTGCTTGATTAAGTTTTGCTTTCAAGGTGTCTGTTCCTGTCTTTATTGCAATATTTGTTTTACAGGTCAAACTACATGTACCAGCAGGCCCTTTAATGCCCTGCATGCTTGTGCTTATGGTTCTTCAAGAACTAGCATGCATGGGGGGCTTGTTGGGTCCTATAGTTCCACAGGTAAAACACATCATAAAATTAGATTTTTACATTTAATGCTATAAACTCAGCACCCACAGCCCTGAGGTGCTGGACATAACACTGGGCTTCAGCCCAGGCCCTTGGGTGCCCTGGAGGGGGGATCCCTTCACTTGGGGTTACCAGTCCCCCAGGGACTGCAGCCAGGGCTGACTAGTTGGATGGTTAATGCCATGGCTGCAGGAATATATATAAATATGTCCCCCAGCTGTGGCATTACCTTACTAACTAGTGGAGCCTGGTGCTCGTTTCAAAAATATGGGGATCCTTACTACACTACACTACACTACAAACACTTTGAGTTTGAATATTTGTACCTGCTCCAAAAGTGTGCCCTCTATACTGTAAGGTATATTTTTTTCCTAGATGGATTCAGAGTAAGAGATTTATTGGTAAGTATGGTACCAAACGTCCTATTTGTGTGTCACTAAATACAACAACAGCATATGTGATTACTGTATATTGTCTAAATATAACTTTTATTTTTTAACTTTATAACTTTTATTTCTTATTTGTGTCATCATAGCATATTTTAATATTGCTTGACAGAATTAATATGTCTTTGATTTTGAGATTCCAAAAAAAAATAAGCTGTTGAGTTCCATTTTCATTGTCCTACAATATATTTCTGTACAAGTTTATGTATCCTGGAATAATCTTTAACAAATAATATCTCTTGGAAACAAGACAAACTGTAAGATAAGAAAGATATCATTGTAATTACACAGGAAATTGAATTCAGTGCTATTTATGTGCACAGATTTTCACTATGATTAAACATTATTATATCTACTGTTACAAACCAATAAGTAACTTCTGGTATATTTAATAAAGCCTGTGTGATGCAAATCTATGAAGAATAAACAAGAAACAATGAGTTGAGTGCCAATTTCATACTGGACTATTACTTCATGTAGCGTGCTTTAACCCCTTCCCGACATTTGACGTACATTTACGTCATGGTCGGGAAGCACTTCCCGACACATGGCGTAAATGTACGTCATGGATTTAAACTGTCACCGCGTCTATAGACGCGGTGACAGTTTCAACATGTCTGCTGTCCCTGACAGCAGACATGTCCGTGCATGCCCCGGGGGGGCTGCGATGCCGCCCCCCCGTCGGCGATCGCTGTGATTGGCTGTTCAGTGTGAACAGCCATTCACAGCGTTTTCCTGTGTCACCGGCGAATAACGTTCGCCGGTGACACGGGATCAGAGGTGATTGGTGCTGTAAAGTACAGCACCAATCACCGCGGGGTGTAAGGGTGACACTGGTGTCACCCCACCTCACCCCGCCCGCCCCCAAAGGCCGTGATTGGTCCGTCGGACCGACGGACCAATCACAGCCAAGGAGGGAGATTTAAACTAACGGTGACTGCACTGCAGACGCCATTCCGGTCTGGAAAGCGTGCAGTGCGGTCACCGTACCCCCCTGCCGCCATACTGACCAGAAATACTTGCTGCAATACTTACCTGATCGCTGCTGATTGCTTCCTGGATCCTGTGCAATAATTGTGCCATACTGTGATATTGTGCTGCTGCACTGTATTAGTATTAGCTAGATAGATAGAGAGATAGATAGAGATAGATAGAGAGAGATAGATAGAGATAGATAGAGAGAGATAGAGAGAGATAGAGAGAGAGAGATAGAGAGAGATAGAGAGAGATAGAGAGAGATAGAGAGAGATAGAGAGAGAGATAGTGTCAGAGAGTGCTATATTTTGTGCTGCTGCAGTGTGATATAGTTATAGATAGAGAGAGAGAGATAGAGAGAGAGAGATAGAGAGAGAGGCCTACTGACAGAGTGCTATATTTTGTGCTGCTGCAGTGTGATAGTTATAGAGAGATAGAGAGAGATAGAGAGAGAGAGATAGAGAGAGATAGTGACAGATTGTGCTATATATTTTTTATATAACTGACTGCTGCCCCCTCCTTTTGTGCTGATCAGTATAAATTAACTGATCAGTAACTTTTTGGGGGCGCAGGTTTTTTTTTATATATAGATATACCTGTGAGTGCTGCTGCTGCAGTGTCATAGAGTGTTAGATAGTGTTAGATAGTGAGAGATAGAGAGATAGAGAGAGATAGTGATAGAGAGTGCTAAATTTTGTGTCTGCTGTCCCCGCCTTTTGTGCTGATCACTATATCTGAGGTGATCAGCAACTTTTTTGGGGGTACAGAGGTTTTTTTTTTTTTATATATACCTGTCAGTTGCACCAAAGGTTGTGCACCTGCTGCACCTCACTGGTAATCAGTGTCGCATCACTGATCACCTTTTTTTTTTGTGTGTGTGCTGTGGGGTATTTTTTTAATTTTTTTTTTTACACACACTGTGATTTTGTGGGTGTCCTGTGGCCGCTGTGCGCTGATCAGTGACGTACATCACTGATCATCTTTTTCGGCACAGGGTTGATCTATTTTTTTTTTTTTTTTGATCAAATTCCTGTTGCCTTTGAGCGCTGTTCAGTGACAGACGTTACTGACCAACATCTGTGCTCAATTTTTGGCGCAGGACCTTTTTTTTTTTTAACCCCTTCCTTTTTTTTTTTTTTAACCCCTTCATTTTTTTTTTTTTTTAACCCCTTCATTTTTTTTTTTTTTATTGGTATAAAGCATTTTTTTTTTTTCTGCACCACATACACACTACACACTACATACCCCCCGGATTGAAATAAAGTTTGTGCCCCCCCCTACACTATACACGTGTTGAAACATTTCACTACAGGTAACACAAAAATAAAAATGGCATCCCAAATGTCCTCCCAAATGTCCTCCCAATCATCCAGGAGAATGTATTCAGTGGAGGAGGCATATGCCATGCTTGCTTCTGACTCTGACACAGGCAGTGATGCAAGCGGGGAATTTGAAGGATTTGCCTTAAGCTCCTCTTCCTCCTCTGCTGATGAGGGACCCCCTCAAAGACGCCCCCGTAGATCAGCTGAGATTCCCCCCCCAATAATTGATCTAGTATGGACCCCACCACCAGACAATTTTGAGCCCCAGGTTCCTGAGTTTTTGGGCATGCCAGGAATCCAATTTGATTCCACAGGTCTCAGAGAAATTGACTTTTTCAAATTATTTTTCTCTGATGATTTTATAAATTTAATGGTGGACCAAACTAATTTATATGCCCAGCAGTTTATTGCTCAAAACCCCACGTCATCATTTGCTAGGTGGACCCCTGTAGATGCAGTAGAGATGATGACGTTTTGGGGTCTGGTGTTTCATATGGGCATAGTAAAAAAGCCAGAAATTAGGCAATATTGGAGTACAGATGTTCTGTACAGTACTCCATTTTACCATATGGCCATGCCCCGGACTCGATTTGAGACAATTCTTAAATTCATACATTACACCGATAATGCACAGTGCCCACCCAGAGATGATCCCACCTTTGACCGGCTATTCAAAGTCAGGCCGGTCATTGATCATTTCAGTGCCAAATTTGAAGAGGTGTACATCCCTGAAAAATTTATTTGTATCGACGAGTCCCTTATACATTTTAAAGGAAGGGTTAAATTCCGCCAGTACCTTCCCAGTAAGAGGGCAAGGTATGGCATAAAAATGTATAAGCTGTGTGAAAGCACCTCAGGGTACACCCACAGGTTTAGGGTTTATGAAGGGAAGGATTCAAGAATTCAACCGCCAGAATGCCCCCCCTCCCTCGTAGGTGTTAGTGGGAAAATTGTCTGGGATTTAGTGCACCCCTTCCTGGATAAAGGTTATCACCTCTATGTGGATAACTTTTACACTAGCATCCCCCTGTTTAAGGCCCTTGGTTCAAGAGGTACAGCAGCTTGCGGTACTGTGCGCAAGAACCAAAGAGGCCTCCCAAAAACGCACATTGCCCAAGTAATGAGAAGGGGTGAAAGCAGGGGAATATGCACCGAAAATATGTTGTTGGTCAAATATAAGGACAAGAGGGATGTCCTTATACTGACAACAATTCACGGAGACAGTACCACCTCCGTCCCTGTACGAGGTACCAGTACCCACACCTCAAAACCTAATTGTATCCTGGATTACAATAGGTACATGGGCGGAGTGGATCTTTCAGATCAGGTACTGAAGCCGTACAGTGCCCTGCGGAAAACAAAAATCTGGTACAAGAAGGTGGCCGTGTATATCATCCAGATGGCACTGTATAACGCTTACGTGCTATTCCGTTCTACCGGCCAGAGGGGGACATTTATGCACTTTCAAGAGGAAGTCATAAAGGGCCTAATATTTGGGAACCAGCAGGCAGAGGGCCCCAGTACTTCTAGTACTGGCCCCCGTATTGTACCAGGGCAGCATTTTCCTGATGAAATCCCCTCCACTGGAAAAAAGGGCAGGACACAAAAAAGGTGCAAAGTTTGCTATAAAAAGGGAATAAGAAAGCAAACTATTTTCCAGTGTGACACTTGCCCCGACAAACCCGGCCTATGTATAAAGGAGTGTTTTAAATTATACCACACATCTATGGAATATTAGGTTCATAATTTCACCGTGCTTCGGGGGTCTTGCTAATGCCACATAGCACCCACCATTCATTCCACCAGAATCTGAGCCGCAAAATCCAAAAATCACTCCTTCCCTTCTGAGTCCTGCCATGCACCCAACTGGTATTTTTTGGTCACATGTGAGGCATTGCCGTACTCGGGAGATATTGGGGCACAGATTTTGGGGTGCTTTTTCTCCTTCATACCTTCTGAAAATGAAAAATTTTGAGCCAGAACTGCATTTTTGTGTAAAAAATGTAATTTTTCTTTTTCACTGCCCACTTGTATCAAAATTGGTGAAACCCCTGGGGGTTTTAAATGTACACTATACCCCTAGATGAATTCCCTGAGGGGTGTAGTTTTCAAAATGGGGTGACTTGTGGGGGGGTTCCACTGTATTGGTGCTTGGGGGGTCTTGCTAATGCGACATAGCACCCACCAAAATTCCACCAGAATTTGTGCTGCAAACTCCAAATATCACTCCTTCCCTTCTGAGTCCTGCCACTTTTTGGTCACACATGAGGCATTGCCGTACTCGGGAGAAATTGGGGCACAGATTTTGGGGTGCTTTGTCTCCTTCATTCCTTGTGAAAATGAAATATTTTGAGCCAGAACTGCATTTTTGTGTAAAAAAATGTAATTTTTCATTTTCACTGCCCACTTGTATCAAAATTGGTGAAACCCCTGGGGGTTTGAAATGTACACTATACCCCTAGATGAATTCCCTGAGGGGTGTAGTTTGCAAAATGGGGTGACTTGTGGGGGGGTTCCACTGTATTGGTGCAACATAGCACCCACCATTCATTCCACCAGAATCTGTGCTGCAAAATCCAAAAATCACTCCTTCCCTTCTGAGTCCTGCCATGCACCCAACTGGTATTTTTTGGTCACATGTGAGGCATTGCCGTACTCGGGAGAAATTGGGGCACAGATTTTGGGGTGCTTTTTCTCCTTCATACCTTCTGAAAATGAAAAATTTTGAGCCAGAACTGCATTTTTGTGTAAAAAATGTAATTTTTCTTTTTCACTGCCCACTTGTATCAAAATTGGTGAAACCCCTGGGGGTTTTAAATGTACACTATACCCCTAGATGAATTCCCTGAGGGGTGTAGTTTGCAAAATGGGGTCACTTGTGGGGGGGTTCTACTGTATTGGTGCTTGGGGGGTCTTGCTAATGCGACATAGCACCCACCAAAATTCCACCAGAATCTGAGCTGCAAAATCCAAAAATCACTCCTTCCCTTTTGAGTCCTGCCATGCACCCAACTGGTATTTTTTGGTCACATGTGAGGCATTGCCGTACTCGGGAGAAATTGGGGCACAGATTTTGGGGTGCTTTTTCTCCTTCATACCTTCTGAAAATGAAAAATTTTGAGCCAGAACTGCATTTTTGTGTAAAAAATGTAATTTTTCTTTTTCACTGCCCACTTGTATCAAAATTGGTGAAACCCCTGGGGGTTTTAAATGTACACTATACCCCTAGATGAATTCCCTGAGGGGTGTAGTTTGCAAAATGGGGTCACTTGTGGGGGGGTTCTACTGTATTGGTGCTTGGGGGGTCTTGCTAATGCGACATAGCACCCACCAAAATTCCACCAGAATCTGAGCTGCAAAATCCAAAAATCACTCCTTCCCTTTTGAGTCCTGCCATGCACCCAACTGGTATTTTTTGGTCACATGTGAGGCATTGCCGTACTCGGGAGAAATTGGGGCACAGATTTTGGGGTGCTTTTTCTCCTTCATATCTTCTGAAAATGAAAAATTTTGAGCCAGAACTGCATTTTTGTGTAAAAAATGTAATTTTTCATGTTCACTGCCCACTTGTATCAAAATTGGTGAAACCCCTGGGGGTTTTAAATGTACACTATACCCCTAGATGAATTCCCTGAGGGGTGTAGTTTGCAAAATGGGGTCACTTGTGGGGGGGTTCTACTGTATTGGTGCTTGGGGGGTCTTGCTAATGCGACATAGCACCCACCAAAATTCCACCAGAATCTGAGCTGCAAAATCCAAAAATCACTCCTTCCCTTTTGAGTCCTGCCATGCACCCAACTGGTATTTTTTGGTCACATGTGAGGCATTGCCGTACTCGGGAGAAATTGGGGCACAGATTTTGGGGTGCTTTTTCTCCTTCATACCTTCTGAAAATGAAAAATTTTGAGCCAGAACTGCATTTTTGTGTAAAAAATGTAATTTTTCTTTTTCACTGCCCACTTGTATCAAAATTGGTGAAACCCCTGGGGGTTTTAAATGTACACTATACCCCTAGATGAATTCCCTGAGGGGTGTAGTTTGCAAAATGGGGTCACTTGTGGGGGGGTTCTACTGTATTGGTGCTTGGGGGGTCTTGCTAATGCGACATAGCACCCACCAAAATTCCACCAGAATCTGAGCTGCAAAATCCAAAAATCACTCCTTCCCTTTTGAGTCCTGCCATGCACCCAACTGGTATTTTTTGGTCACATGTGAGGCATTGCCGTACTCGGGAGAAATTGGGGCACAGATTTTGGGGTGCTTTTTCTCCTTCATATCTTCTGAAAATGAAAAATTTTGAGCCAGAACTGCATTTTTGTGTAAAAAATGTAATTTTTCATGTTCACTGCCCACTTGTATCAAAATTGGTGAAACCCCTGGGGGTTTGAAATGTACACTATACCCCTAGATGAATTCCCTGAGGGGTGTAGTTTGCAAAATGGGGTGACTTGTGGGGGGGTTCCACTGTATTGGTGCTTGGGGGGTCTTGCTAATGCGACATAGCACCCACCAAAATTCCACCAGAATCTGAGCCACAAAATCCAAAAATCACTCCTTCCGTTCTGAGTCCTGCCATGCACCCAACTGGTATTTTTTGGTCACATGTGAGGCATTGCCGTACTCGGAAGAAATTGGGGCACATATTTTGGGGTGCTTTTTCTCCTTCATACCTTCTGAAAATGAAAAATTGTGAGCCAGAACTGCATTTTTGTGTAAAAAAATGTAATTTTTCATTTTCACTGCCCACTTGTATCAAAATTGGTGAAACCCCTGGGGGTTTGAAATGTACACTATACCCCTAGATGAATTCCCTGAGGGGTGTACTTTGCAAAATGGGGTGACTTGTGGGGGGGTTCCACTGTATTGGTGCAACATAGCACCCACCATTCATTCCACCAGAATGTGTGCTGCAAAATCCAAAAATCACTCCTTCCGTTCTGAGTCCTGCCATGCACCCAACTGGTATTTTTTGGTCACATGTGAGGCATTGCCGTACTCGGGAGATATTGGGGCACAGATTTTGGGGTGCTTTTTCTCCTTCATACCTTCTGAAAATGAAAAATTTTGAGCCAGAACTGCATTTTTGTGTAAATAAATGTAATTTTTCATTTTCACTGCCCACTTGTATCAAAATTGGTGAAACCCCTGGGGGTTTGAAATGTACACTATACCCCTAGATGAATTCCCTGAGGGGTGTAGTTTTCAAAATGGGGTGACTTGTGGGGGGGTTCCACTGTATTGGTGCTTGGGGGGTCTTGCTAATGCGACATAGCACCCACCAAAATTCCACCAGAATCTGAGCTGCAAAATCCAAAAATCACTCCTTCCCTTCTGAGTCCTGCCATGCACCCAACTGGTATTTTTTGGTCACATGTGAGGCATTGCCGTACTCGGGAGAAATTGGGGCACAGATTTTGGGGTGCTTTTTCTCCTTCATACCTTCTGAAAATGAAAAATTTTGAGCCAGAACTGCATTTTTGTGTAAAAAATGTAATTTTTCTTTTTCACTGCCCACTTGTATCAAAATTGGTGAAACCCCTGGGGGTTTTAAATGTACACTATACCCCTAGATGAATTCCCTGAGGGGTGTAGTTTTCAAAATGGGGTGACTTGTGGGGGGGTTCCACTGTATTGGTGCTTGGGGGGTCTTGCTAATGCGACATAGCACCCACCAAAATTCCACCAGAATCTGAGCCGCAAAATCCAAAAATCACTCCTTCCGTTCTGAGTCCTGCCATGCACCCAACTGGTATTTTTTGGTCACATGTGAGGCATTGCCGTACTCGGAAGAAATTGGGGCACATATTTTGGGGTGCTTTTTCTCCTTCATACCTTCTGAAAATGAAAAATTGTGAGCCAGAACTGCATTTTTGTGTAAAAAAATGTAATTTTTCATTTTCACTGCCCACTTGTATCAAAATTGGTGAAACCCCTGGGGGTTTGAAATGTACACTATACCCCTAGATGAATTCCCTGAGGGGTGTACTTTGCAAAATGGGGTGACTTGTGGGGGGGTTCCACTGTATTGGTGCAACATAGCACCCACCATTCATTCCACCAGAATCTGTGCTGCAAAATCCAAAAATCACTCCTTCCCTTCTGAGTCCTGCCATGCACCCAACTGGTATTTTTTGGTCACATGTGAGGCATTGCCGTACTCGGGAGAAATTGGGGCACAGATTTTGGGGTGCTTTTTCTCCTTCATACCTTCTGAAAATGACAAATTTGGAGCCAGAACTGCATTTTTGTGTAAAAAAAATAATTTTTCATTTTCACTGCCCAGTTGTACCACAATTGGTGAAACCCCTGCGGGTTTGAAATGTACACTATACCCCTAGCTGAATTCCCTGAGGGGTGTAGTTTGCAAAATGGGGTCACTTGTGGGGGGGTTCCTAACTTTTAGCATGTTATGGTGCCTAGAAACCTACATGGTGCCTAAAAAATAATCTCATAAAAAGGAGGCTCCAAAATCAAGTAGGTGCTCCTTCTATTATGAAGCCTGTGGTTTGGTCACCGTGCACACTAGGGCCACATATAGGATATTTATGAAAACAAAAGAATTGGGGGAATCAATTTTTAGTCACATTTCTCTAGTAAAATGTACTGTGTTCCTTAGAAAAATGTATTAAAATTGCAAATCTGCAAAAAAAAAGAAATTTTGAAATTTCACCTACACTTTGTTTTAATTCCTGTGAAACACCTAAAGGGTTAACAAACTTCCAAAATGCTGTTTTGAATACTGTGAGGGGTGCAGTTTTTGAAATGGCATCATTTATGGGGGTGTCTCACATACAAGTCCCTCAAAGTCACATCAGAACTGAACTGGTCCCTAAAAAAATCAGTGTTTGAAATTTTCTTGAAAATTTGAGAATTTGCTATTCATATTGTAAGCCTCCTAGTGTCCCAAAAAATTAAAAGGAAGTTGAAATAATGATGTCAACATAAAGTAGACATATGGTCTATGTTAGTTATTCACTATTTTGAGTGGTAAGATTATTTGTCTCACAAGCAGAAAATTTAACATTTTGCAAATCGCTAAATTTTCCATTTTTTCACGATATTTTGGTATTTTTCACAAAAAAACACAGACTGTATCGACGAAAATTTACCACTAACTTGAAGTACAATGTGTCACGAAAAAACAATCTCAAAATCACTGGGATAAGTAAAAGCAAAAAAAAGTTATCCCCACTTAAGTGAGACATGTCAGAATTGAAAAAAAGGGCTCTGTCAGGAAGGCAAAAACAGGCTCTGTCAGGAAGGGGTTAAGGAGTCAACATAAAAAAAGTCAAATAAAAATACATATTTTTTTGACCTTATAAACTACTTGCATACTGATGCTACAGCCACAGACAGCAGACTTATTACAGTTAAGTGGGGCATTTCCAATTTTAGGTTACTGTTTATACCATCCTTACAGTAATGGGATTTTGACTTTATTGTCAAAATTGCATCGGGATCGCACAGGTTTTTTTACCTGCGAGCTCCCGGGACAGTAAAAATTGAAACCCAGATACAGTAGACTGGGCAGCAATGACTATATAGTAGAAATCTAATGCAGATAGCATGAATTGCATTTAAATAGCACCCGAGGTAGCAAAGATTGCTGCATAGCAAAGCAATCTCACCGTGTCTACACACTATAAGACAATTGTTAAGAAACTAGTCTGTCTATTGGGAGGTGTATCCAGTTATATAGTGCTCTATACTAGGTTTTTGTAACAATCCTCTGTGAAAGCCATACTTGCCTACTTTTGAAAACTAGTTTCAGGGAGATTATAGTTGGTAGCAGAATTTTGCACAGTGCCCCATTGAGGGGGCATTTCATGCTCCACCCTACGGGTGTTTCTAGTTCCATATATGGAAAGATTGTGAAAAGAGATTGTGAACGTGGCACCTAGAAGCGTGGGTGTGTACTGATACATCTGAGAGAAATCTTTTAAAATTACTTGTAGATGAGCCCCAGAGCAGTTAGTAAGAGCTACTATACTTGCTAAAGTGCTGGAAAATGGTGCTGCTGATTCAATGTAAATGTATCTCTCATTCCTTTTTTCCCCAAAAATGTAACAGTGTAATGTGGGCTAGGTTAAATGAGGGATATTGCTAGGCCAATGAGAGAGAGAGAGAGAGAGAGAGAGAGAGAGAGAGAGAGAGAGAGAGAGAGAGAGAGAGAGAGAGAGAGAGATTGCTGTTATTTCAGGGAGTCTCCTGCAGAATGCAGGAAGGTGGGCAACTATGGTAAAAGCTCTCCTGTACTATCTTTAGGTGAGAATATCAGCTAACCTGCATATACTGTATAAAATTAATTTTCACTGTGAGGATTTGTAAGTACTGTAGATGTGACAAATTTTGAGCTCTCCCTGATAACATGTTACATCTGCCCCCCTGCAGTGCACATGGCTTTGCAAATGAACCAGAATCATGCCTGTTGTGTAATCATATTCAAGTGCTCTTTCAAACCATTCTGTTGTAGAGACTTACAAGCCAATCTAATGCTCTAGGAGCAGTCCTATAAAAGTCCACAGCACATTCCCTGTAAAACTACTGTATGAGTCCTAGAGTATGCTTATACTTCAGCAGTTAGGGGATCATTCTGATTTACTTGCATTCTTGGGAGTTCAGCCCCATCCAGATGTTTGTGGGACTGTGCTTGCGCATGTTTTTTTATGTGCAGGTGCAGCTCCCCTTTGCAAATGGCTTCGGTGACTTGCATAGTCGCCGAGCCATTCACTTTGATCAGGGCGGGCCGGAGTCAGATGGCAGCGGGGACGGGGGCAGCCATGGGAACACACAGCATTTCATGGGCATCCCCATGAAAATGCTGGGCATTCCCATGAACGATGTGTGCTGGGGGTGGGAAGCTGATGTCACAGGACTAACAAAAAAATAATTTGATGGTCGCCGGCTCGTGACACCCAGTTTGTGTACACTGTCCAGAACTTTGACCCATGGAGCCTGTTCTGCGCCTTCCACAGATTGGATTGGGAAGTAAAGCTCACCGATTAATAATATTTCAGAAATACTAGGTGTTGAGGGTCAGTCAGACTTCACAGTGGACTGCACCACACAGAATTGTGACCCAGGGAGCCTTTAATGGGCTTTCAACTGGATGGATTTCAAACAAAAATTCACAAAGTGGTAACATTGGATCCAATTAGCCATATTAGAGTACTGGGATCCCAGTTTGACCTCTTTTTTGACTGACCTCCTATTATGGATTCTGGGATGCAATATTACCACTATGTTAAATTTTCTTCCAAATACAAAGTGGCATTGTAGTGGCATTCTAGGCAGAGCAGAACTTTGACTTGGTGAGCCTGTACTGGGCATGCCACTGGAAGGATGTGGAAGAAAACTTCACATATTGGAAATATTGCATACTGTACCAGAAGCCATAATAGTAGGTCAGTCATAAATCACAGCAGAATGTGTGGGATAGAACTGCAACCCAGGGAGTCTGTACTGAGCATTCCAATGGATGGATACTGAATGGATGAAGTATTCACAAAGTTGTAACATTGACCCCTTTGACATGGGGAGCCTGTACTGTGCCTTTTACAGAATGGATTTGGATGAAAACTTTAATGAGCTGTAACAACTGAAGAAATAACCATAATTTAATGAACTACAATAACTGACAGGAATTTAGGTGGGAAGTAAAAAAAATGTGTAGCCTAAAGCCTTGGAATAGCAACACTGATAACAGAATGAAAACTTTAATAAAATCCTGCAAAAGTGATTACAAATAAAAGATGTGGGCTCCTGAGTCACCCTAAAAATAAAAACTCACTGCATAGCCATCTCATGGGTGTATTGGAAGAGATATTAAGCTACTAAATATTTTAAAAGGTTGACAATTATGTCCAACTCATTGATAGCATAATAACTGGATAATTTAAACGCGAGCAACACCAGGTACATACCTCCCAACTTTGGCACTTCAGCAAATTTTCGGGGGTGTGGCCTAATTTGGGGGCGTGGCCTATACGTGCAGCTCTTCCGTGAGGCCACCCCCCCATTTTGCCGCTATGGGGGCATGACCCAGAGGCTCTGTGAGCCTCTAGCCATGCCCCCAGCCCCCAGGGCTGCGGGAATAGACGCTGTGCGCATGCGCACAGCGTTTATTCCCCGCTGCTTAGCAGCTGACAGGGGGACTCCCAACAGCCCCCCCACACCGCGGGACACTGCCGCCCGCTGGTGGGACAGCGGGACAGGCCCTGACAATCGGGACTGTCCCGATAAAATCGGGACTGTCCCGATAAAATCGGGACTGTTGGGAGGTATGCAGGTACATCACCAGGTAGTGTGTGTATATATAGTAAACAACCAAATATTTGGAAACATTGGGTCTGATTTAGACATGTTTGCTGGGCTGTTAATTTTCTGAGCCTTGCGATCAGATATACACCACACCGCCAGAGTGAATGGCTTGGCAAGGCTTGGGAAATGTATCTGGATCGAGGCTTTGCCTGCAACTCCATTTGCAAGCCGCTAACCATCGAATTCATTTCCAAGTGTGTGCAGTCTTTGCGTAGTCCTGGACTTAATCGGCAGCTGCGATACAATTGGGCTGATCATTGCCAGAGCTGGCATCACACAACCTCCCTCCAAATACCCGGACAAGCCTGTGTTTTCCCTATCACTCCATGAAAACAGCTGGTCACAACTCCCAAACACTGGCTTCATGTTAATCATCTTCGGAAGGCAGGGATTTAACAAGTAGCAGGACAGCCACTCACATGTGTACTATGGGCCATACACATGCTTAGACTAGCAATAATC
Organism: Crinia signifera; assembly: GCF_055691185.1. Taxonomy (NCBI): domain Eukaryota; kingdom Metazoa; phylum Chordata; class Amphibia; order Anura; family Myobatrachidae; genus Crinia; species Crinia signifera. The sequence goes on from NC_139219.1 coordinate 136,080,502, forward strand.
ACCTGGCCAGTAAATCTGCAGATGTGCAATTAGGTCTGAATCAGGCATATGGTTCCATATATTTCCTGATTGAGATAAAACAAGCTTCAGGCACTTGCCTAGCTGCATTACTTAATGGGAGGTGGGGTAGCACAACATGGTCCCCTGCTTGAAAGTTTGGCACCCTGCTTTAGTTTTTTGCTATAATTACTTTTTTATTATGACTAGTGCAAGATGAAGTAAATTGTAATGCAGGGGTGGGGGGGGGGTGAAGATGGGGCTACTTTGATGGTATGAATGCATCTGTACCAACCCCAACATAGTACCAACCCCAACATAAAGTGGTGAAGGGGGCAGTAATGCAAGGAGCGGGAACAATAATTTTGTGTCTAGATGAGGCCTGAACCCTAAATTCAACACTGGTGCATTTGTACCTATTGTGTGTCCAAAACATACCATTATACCTTACTGCCACCATGAACTACCAAACACTGCTGCAGGACCTCCAGCCAAGTGACAGGGACTGGCAATTACATCATGCAGAGCATTAACCACCATGGCAACAGACACCTAGAGTAAAGGACTAAACATCATCGGGTTGTTGACAATGCCGTGTAACTACGGCAACCGGCCTAAATACTGAAATTACAGTGCTGCAATCCGGCATCTGTCCTACATAACTTTACATATATATATATATATATATATATATATATATATATATATATATATATATATATATATATCACACCAGACGGCGGCACTCGACAAGAACGGAATGTCCAAGCAGGTAAGTATTTCAACGTTTCGAACTTTTTACTTAGTTCTTCATCAGGATATAACAGTACAAGCAAACAATACACACATTTATACATACCATCAAGTGATGGACACCCAAAACTCCACCTCCCCTCCCGGCGCCGTTGGATTCACAGCCACGCTCACGTCTCCGGCGCACACCAAGTGCGTCAGGACGTCAGCTGGCGCGTACCATACGTGTAATGCGGGAATACTCAGTTGCCATAGAAACAGTACACAGAATTACGATCAAGATGGTTTGTGCTTAACAAATAATGACAATACAGTAAAAATGTTGATCGTAGATAGAAAAATGCAGCAATGTACGTTAAGTATGCAACATACTACATAATACAGTGAAAAAGTAAAAAAATACAGAGAAAATACACCACATGTAAAAGATTAAAAGAAAAGTGGTAGGAGGACGTAGTCTCACAGATCTTAAACAACAATATATCCAGTTAAATCATAATAATATAAGTAAACCTAAGGGCTCGAAGCTAGAGTCAGTGCAAGCAAAATCAATGCGGACAAACAAAGTTGTAATGTGGGCGAACAAGAGCAAGATGGAGTAATAGAGATCCTTCAGAGAACAGCAGACATCATTAAAGGAAACAGTGTAACCCTTTAAATTCATTGCAGGGGCAACAGATCACTGCAGCTTTTAAAAAAATGTGAAGCGCAATGGATTCAAAGACTCAATACTATTGCGCCCCGAGGTCTTAATGAATTTAAAGGGTTATTTAAAGGCTTCCTCCGATGCAGCTAACAGCTTCTGTCGCGCTGTCCCAGCGCGACACAGGCTGAGAGCGTGATTGGGCGATGCGTCTGCATGGAGACGCATAGCTCAGCCCTGTTGCGCTGGGACAGCGCGACAGAAGCTGTTAGCTGCATCGGAGGAAGCCGGTTCAGCCCGCTGTCAGTGCGGGCTGTCCGGCTCTGCTGCAGAGAGACCAGCGCTGGATCCTGGATCGGTATGCATAGCGGTGTAAAAGTGAGGTGTTTGTGTGTGTGTGTGTGTGTGTGTAATAAAGTTGTACTTTCCTGTGTGTGTGTTTTCTTTTAACATTCTTTTTACAGGTGGACTACTAGTCCCAGTGGGCCCATTAAGGCCCCGCATGCTGGGACTTGTGGTTCTCCAAGTCCCAGCATGCGGGGGAGGTCTGCTGGCACTTGCAGTTCTCCTGTATTAAGCAATGTTAGGAATGAGAATTTAACCATATCAGGCCGGCATCCAATGGCCAGGGACGCCAGTGACAGCCCCGGGCTTCAGCCCTGGACGGGTGAAGCCTGGGGGGGGACCCCTTTATTGGGGGGGGTCCCCACTCCTCCAGGTACCCCGTCCAAGGCTGACCAGCCACGGTGCTCATGGTGCGGCCGGGGGACCTTGTGTAAAAAGTGTCCCCCGGCTGTGGCATGACACTGGGGGCTGTTGGAGCCCGGTGCTGGTTTCAAAATACGGGGGACCCCCAGATTTTTTGTCCCCCGTATTTTTGGAACCAGGACCGGTCCAAGAGTCCGGGGCTGGTTTCAGAAATACGGGGGACCCCTACGCTTTTTGTCCCCCGTATTTTTGGAACCAGGTCCGGCTCAATGAGCCCGGGGCTGGTTATGTCCAAGAGGGGGGACCTCACGCCAATTTTTTTTTTTTTCTTCACAAAATCGCACATTTAAAAAAAATCGCACCTTTTCATGACTAAAAAACGCACTTTTCATCCCGAAAATCGCCCTACATCGCACTTTCTCGCACTTTTTATGCCGGAATACACACCTGATTAAAAATGCGAATTCTGGAAAAAAATTTGATTTTAAAAAACGGCGATATATGGCGATTTGAGTTTAAATCGCATTTTCAGAAAAACGGTAAACACAATAAATCTCGCCCTATGTGTCTTAAAATATTGGTATATGAATAAATTACTTTTTACACATCTTTCAATTTTGTAGGCATGCTTTTAATACATTCTGAAAAATCTCACTAGCTCTGAGACGTTATCAGTTTGTCATTAATTTATATCTTTTGATTAGACACATAAATAGAAACTGATCTGCATTTATAGTATAATTACTTATAAATATTGATATTGTGTGCTGTTTTATTCTCTCTACTACATATGACATTTAAGATAATTTAAGGACATTTTTGCAGTTTCAGTCTACAAATTAATTTTCGTAATTGCACACGTTGTATAAATCTATATTTATACCCAGTTGGTTTAAGTTTGGAAAATTCCTTATAACAAATATTACTTGCTGAAGCTCATAATGTTTTTATTTTTCTTTTCTATACACATGATGCTTCAATGATTTATATGTGGGATAATAGCAGCCATGTCCTTACAGTAAAATAAAATCTATGTTTTTGGCAAGATGGGATCTTTAGAGACAAACTCGTTATTAATTAGGGATGAGCGCAGGGGCAAAAGATTTGGATTTGGATTCATCGCCGAGATTTGGATTTCGAGATGGCTTTGTCGAGCAATGATGAAAAGCTTTGGATTTTTTTGAAAAATGGTAAAAAAAAATCCAAATCACGTAATTTTTGCGTTTTTTTTTACCCTAGAGTAACCTCAATAAAATTAATTTGCAGCCCTTTCCAGACAATATTGACCACTTTACACCTCTCAATATTGTTTTTAGGGCAAAAGGTTACACCGAGGTAGCTGGATAACTATGCTAAGCCACACAAGTGTGTGGCACAAATATGTGGCTCATCTAGGAGTGGCACTGCAGGGGCAGAGAGGATGGCAGTTTGAAAAGCTAGGCCTCAAAAATACTCCTATCTGGCTTGATCATGTTTATGATGTGCAGCCAAGGAGCAGTTGGCGTTTTGTGCAACACTGACTTGTTCTGCAAGTGTGTATCTGTGTGTATCTGTTTTTATCAGTTTAATACCCAATAAGCTGCCAAAAAATAAATAAACTAGGCTACAAAAAGCACATAATGGCAAAAGAGATACAAGATAGAATTGCCATTGGCCCCACCCACAATAAAAGAAGCAATGATCAGCAAATAGTGCATCATTCATATAATAATGAAAAGCGATCCATATAATAATCTCATTGCTCAACTGTGTGATTATTAACAGTCGTCTCTCAATACATTGCCTAATGGGTGGAGGTGGGTAATTAGGTGGCAGATGGAAAAGAGTTCCCCCACCTCTCTAGGACCACTTTTACCCCTGGGTTGGAGCTGTATACCTGTTCAGAAACTGGGGGATTCCTTCCTAATCCTACATGTCAATTTAACACCCAAAAAGACCCCTATCTGGCTTGATCGTGTTTACGATGTGCAGCCGAGGAGCAGTGGGCATTTTGTGCAGCACTGACATTGCACACTTGACAAACCAGTCATTTTAGCCAGAGGGACTGGCAAACCTGTGACTGAATTGACTGGTTTGTTTGGGCCCCCACAATAAGGTACAGACTGACTGATGTCATCATTCACCATCCTAATCTTCACTCTCATCAGTGTGTACATCCTTGGAGTCATCATCATCACACATTATCAGTTTATTTTTACAGTTTATCAGTCTACACACTCATTTTTTGTAATTGCACGTGTTGTATAAATCTTAAGTTATACAGAATCGGTTTAAGGTTGGCAAATATGACTTGTTAAAGCTTAAAATATTAATTATCTGCTTTCCTCAACACATCTGCTAAAACATGTACAGTATTATAATACTTGCATAAGTGATTTATATGTGGGATGATAGCAGCTATGTTCTCACAGTAAAGTGATATCTAGGTTTTGGCAAGATGAGCTCTTTAGCGACAAACTCCTTATTAATGAAGGAATTATATGCAGAAAATATAATTTCAAAGTTACTAGCCTTGGAAAACATTTCTGTTTATGAAATGTAGCATTATAATTTATCATAATAACTTAACCATTTTATTTCCTTGACACTGTGCTAAATTTCTAGCTTGTTTGGCCCCAAAATACTAGGTATTCTTACTAACATGTTTATAGAGCTACAGAATTCTTTAAAGCTCTTTATACCGGAACGGACCCATGAGAGTCAACACAAGGGGTGACATTCTATGTGTTGCGGTAAAATCTGCATGTTTTTTATCGCACCTAATCGCACTTTTGCAAATCGCAAGATTGGGCCGTTTTTCGCATAGTCATTTTGTCCCCCGTATTTTGGGAACCAGCGCAGCTGGTTATGCTCTGGCGGGGGACCTCGCGCAGCTTTTTTTTTTTTAACTGTTTAACCCTTTTTTTCCAACAGAACCCTGCACAGATCTCAATGATCTGTGCAGGGTTCTGTCTAATTCACCCATCAGAACCTGGTCTGATTTTTGGGCGAATTTTAGACACATTTATACAAATCGCATACCATTAAATATGCGATTTGCATACTTTTCAATGTGAAAACATCTGGATGTGATGTGCTGCGAAAAACAGCCATCGCATTTCCAGAATGTCAAATTTGTTGGCCAAAATCGCACTTTTTTCACATTTTCGCAGCTCATTAAATATGCGAAAATGGAAAAACATGCGATTTCGGCCGTTTTTGCGAAAAAAATTGCAAAAAAAAAAAACGCATCCCACAGAATGTCACCCAAGGTGTCAGAGGAGCATACTGTATATTAAGATCTGAATGGTGGAGTACTTTAAGGTGCTGCAGGTTCAATCAGTCGGATCGGACCCATCAGTGGCACATTGTATGTGTTTTTTAGCACCCAGGGTGTGTTGTCCAATCCCTAGGTGTGTGACAGCGGTGCTTCACCACTGTCACACACCTATGTGCAGCAGCAGGATCTGTGGTGGGGCATTGGGGTCCCTGCGGCATGTAGTGGCAGCGGGGTTCCTGTGGTGGGTGGTGGGCAGCGGGGTCCCTGTGGTGCTGGTCATTAAGTCAGCGGGTATGTGTGGCGACTTGGAACTAACTAGCACTATTCGCAGGGCGGCGGCGCGAGAAGCGCTGCTGAATTTGGAAACACTGGCCGGATGTGGATTGGCAGAGATTCAGCCAATCCGCATCGGGCCTGTGTTTTCAAATTTAGTGGTGCTTCCTGTGCCGCCGCCTGGTGAATAGCGCTAGTTAGTTCCAAGTCTCTGATTCTGATGTTGATTCTGATTCTGAAATAAATGTAAATGCTTCCCTTTAAAAACTATTTAAATGTGTTCAAGTACACTAACATTTTCCTTTTTACTGCCCCAATGTTTAGGGGATTAAGGGCCAACCAGTGAGAAGTTCTGCCATATCTGTTGGATTCTTTCATGCATACATGCTGGGAAGTAGGGTGTGAAAATGGTAAAAATCTACCATTGTGATTGTAGTTTACCTTTGTATCCATTAAAAATAATATGAAAAAAAACAAGAAAAAAAACAAACAAACCAATATTATGTAAAGCAATGGCAATAACAACACATCCAGTTGACAATAGCCAAACAAGTTTTACTCAACATTATACACATATACATGTGACTAAACAGTGTACTTGAATGATAAAATGCACACATTCAACGATTGTCAAAGAAAGGCAACCCCCTAATTAAGGCTTTCTGGCCTGTGTTCTACTGCAGCCCCCTTTCCTTCTTTGCTTACAACACCTCTTCTGCGGACACTTCTACATGGCGGTGTAGTTGTGGAGGAACTAATAGGTGTGCTTGACACACTGCTAATAGTTGATGGGCCAGAAATAATGATATTTCTGATTTGCTGAAAATTTGGGTATGTAGTGATATCATAGCAGTCGTTTGTGCCATAATGGCCTGGGTCTGAGCACTTACACTCTCATACAGGGGGTTATTCTGGCTGGTACGGTGAAACGTACGTACAGTCCGTCACACCGTACGTTTCCCGTACGCTCACGGTGAGCGTAAGTCCGCCCACAGAACAGCCGCACACGGACGGTCACAGACACCGACAATGGGGAGTGGCGTACACCTGAGCAAACTCCACCATGTACGGACGGATCTCCCTCTTAGCCACTGATACCTGGCGTACATCAGAGCGTACGCCACAGTGCACAGACGGATCTCGTCCGTTTTCCCACCGACACCTTCCGTATATCTGAGCGTACGCCACATGCAAACATGTTCTAATATTGTTCAAAATAAGACTTTAGAGTGTGATAGGCAGATGTTGGGATCCTTTGTTAGAGATATGTGATTGCAAAAATGTTCTTGGTGGCATCTTACATACAGAGTGTGCTACATAAAATTCATAGCAGACATGAAAGTGCATAATGTTTGTTGTTGGGCAAAAATATACAGATTGTGTGCAAAATAGTGGCCATGGCCTTAGGACATTGCTCCACCATTGCAAGTAGAAATTGAGTCCAAAAACATCATTGTTGCTTTTAGACTTAGGTTTATGTGTCTTTTTCATAATAAAAAACTGGTATGTTTGTGTTACAGTGAAAAAGTTGACACATGTCGACTCCTGTGAATTGAGTGTCCTGCTTTTTAAAGTATACAAAAACACTTTCTGAATGGGTGTAGATGGTTATAAAATAACTACCTGGACATATATAACCAGGTCATAGAATGACTATTACCTAAAATTAAACCAACCTTTACATGTTGAGAAGTGTAGAAAGATATGCTTCCAATTAGGGATGCCAATCCCGGGGCATTTTTTCAATCCCGGGATTCGGGATTGAAAAATGCTCAATCCCGGGATTCCCGGGATCCCGGGATTGGCTTCCCTAAATTAATAAAAAACACCCTGGCCGCCCAAGCGCTGGGCGGGTGGGTGGCAGGGACCGCTGGGTGGCAGGGACCGCTGGGTGGGAGGGTGGGTGGGTGGCAGGGAGCGCTGGGTGGGAGGGCGGGTGTGTGGCAGGGACCGCTAGGTGGGCGGGTGGGTGGCAGGTACCTTTGGCAGGTACCGCTGGGTGGGTGGGTGGGTGGCAGGTACCTTTGGCAGGTACCGCTGGGTGGGCGGGTGGGTGGCAGGGACCGCTGCCGCTGGGTCCCCGTGAGCGCTGGGTGGGTGAGCGGGCGGGTGGCCGGCCGTGAGTGCTGCCGGCCGTCAGCGCTGGGTGGGTGGGCGGGCAGGTGGCTGGGAGCGCTGGACGGGCGGGCGGGCAGCCGTGGACGTGCGGCTGTGCCCTGCGCAGCGTGACCTCGCAGCGTGACCTCGTCACGCTGCGCACTGCGACCTCGTCACGCTGCGCACTGCGGGGATTGGGAGAAGCCGGGCAGCGTCTGAGTGCTCAGACGCTGCCCGGCATTAAACTGCGCATGCGCAGTTTAATCCCGAAATCCCGGGATTGGAAATTCCAATCCCGGGATTGAAATCCCGGCGTTTTGGGGGCCAAATCCCGGGATCCCGCCGATCCCGATCCCGGGATTGGCCACCCTACTTCCAATGTGTTTGAGGGCTGTGTGTGGCTTGCAGGTAGTGAAATAATGGTTTTCACTTAATAGCCTGCAGCATTGCTTATTACATTCAGGTGTATGTGTGTGACTAGTAATCAGCCTTAATTAGCAGACCCAGGCATTCGCTCTCATACGGTATCTCTAGGGGTGGTCTGGAGCTATCTTTGGCGTCCGCCTGTTTTTGGGCCAAAATGCACGGTGCGTTCGCCGATCGAGGCGGTTGTGGCACCGTGCATTTTGTGTGCACACCCCCCTGTACGCCCATGTTTACGCCCAGTTTTCCTCATTATTCCGGCCGCTCACATAAAAACGCCCACATGCCGCCCACAATGACCGTGTTCTTGCGGACAGGTTTTTTCGCATGGAGAGACCCGTCCGTGCGTGGTGTGAGGTCGCCGCACATGCGCATTGCTAAATATACGCATGCGCAGATGAAAAAAAAACCCGATCCGCCCGTATACGGTGCCACCGTGCCAAACAGAATAAGGCCCTAAGTGTTCTTAGAGAATAAAACATACAGATGGAGCACCTCTCAGCCAGTGCCAGGGCTCACCAGAATGCCTCCGCTGGTGATCGCCGGCAGAGAGGTGCTCCATCTGATGCATGCGCTTGCCAGTTTTCGATCTGCGGGGGACACGAACCCTGCCCGTCTACACTTCAGGGAGATGGGCAGCGTTAGGGGGGTGCGGGGAGGCAGTGAGGACTGTTGGATAGCAACGGGGAGGCGGGGAGGTGATGCACGAACATCTCATGCATGCGTGTCCACTTCTCGCTTAATGAGCCCGACTCCATATGTACTGTACATGGATTATAATCTACAGCGCTGGAGCAAATATATTTGTTATAGTATGGAACTTAATAAAGAACTTCTTGGTCTATGGTGTTATGGTAAATTCAGTGCACTCTAGAACACCTTGTGAGAGTTGGATGAAGAAAGTGTGTTGATCGTACCTTACTCACCAAGAGATAGAGCAAGATACACGTGTAAAGGTTTCTTTAAATATCACTATTCACACAAGGATCAGAAATAAATGTGCGTACCACACTCACGTGGGTAGATGTTAGGTATATACCCGTAGCGTGTTCTTTTCCTGTTTAGGGTTCTGTTTCACAGTGATACCAAGTTTTTCTCCAATAAAAATGGTAAAGAAATGGTGTTAGTGAATTAATATTCTTTTTTTACTTCTATACCCCTATGTGCAAGAGGTATATATAAGGTGACTGTGTCTTTAATTTTACAAGTGAATAAAGGTACTGGTGGCGTACCTTGACTCACACTTTAGTGTGTAGAGAAAAACCCAGAAAGGTTTCTTTGTAGGAGATGTAGATCAATTCCACTGCGTGTTGTGCATATTTATATAATCATATGTATACCAAAGATTTTTATCTGAAGAACAAAGGATATGCGTACCCAAACTTACAGTGATGTAAGTTTTTCACCACCTATAGCGGTTTCTTTGTCTCTAGATGGTAATCTGTTGTGGGGATATTTTTCCTTCCAAGTATGTCGACCAAAAGATTTCTTTAAAAAGTATATTAATTGCACAATAGAAAAAATCAATAAAACATCCTCCATCCCAACAATGGAAGGATCACAGAGCATCCCAAATATATCCACAGGTATCCGCAATAAAAAAGCCAAAAAAAAATAGAAAAAATTCCAAACAGCAGAAGAAACTTTTTCAAAAAAGTTTTAAATATATATTTTTTAAATACATACATACAGTGTGTCCAAGTGCATCCGGAAAGGAAAGGTGATGGCTGCTCACTCTCCACAGTACTGGGCAAAGGGCAATTGTCGCAAGAACAATATTGAAGTGGCATTGGCGCAGGCTGCGCAGGATATATGAGCTCGAAACTCTTAGTCCCCAAGGCAGGGCCGTAACTACGGGGTGCTGGGGGGCCACGCGCACCAGGCGCAGCATGGGGGGGCGCGCAGTCAGGGCCGGCCAGCGGGGGTCTGGGGGACAGGCGTAGATGCAGCTGGAAGCAAGCTACGCTATTTGCCCGGCGGAAAGCAGATTTAGAAAAGACCTGCCAGACGCTGATTGGCTGAATTCTCTCAGCTAATCAGCATCCGGCAACTATTTTCAAAATCAGCAGCGCTACCCGCAGCCAGAGTAATTAGATCAATAAACTACATGATTGGGCAAATAAGTGGAAATGAGGTTCAATGTATATCAAGGGCAGATTAAGGTCTGTGGGGGCCCTGGACATCAAAAACTGTGGGGGCCCCCTTCCTCTCACCCCCCCCAGCACTAACCGGAGCAGTTATCGTCGCTGCCCATCTGCCCATCAGAGTCAGAGCTGCTGCACGGGCACGGCCTCTGCATGCGCCTGGGACACGGTGTGATCAGGCGGGGAGAGTGGGGTAGGTCCCCCGGAGTCAGTGTGACAAGAGAGTAGGGCAGCAGTCAGATGCGGGGCTGGCAGGTGAGTGGGAAAACACGAAATCTATCCCCCAGCACTGCTGCAATTCATCACATGCTGCAGCGGATGGACAGTGGCGGGGTCCCTGCGGCAGATCGGAACCAATTCCCATCCACTGCAGGGACCCCGCCGTTGACTGTCCAGCCACCACAGGGACCCCCTGACCACTCCACGCTGCTGGACCCCAGGGGCGCGCTGCCCGGACCATGCTACCTGCAGTGTGGGGGTCCCTGATGTGTGGGGGCCCTGGGGCAACCGCCCCTAATCGGCCCTTGGTGGATCCACCACTGATGTACATAAATGCAAGGTTATGCACCTTGGAAGACATAACCAATGTGCTAGTTATAACCTAAGCAGGGAGGCATTGGGTAATTCAGAACTTGAAAAAGGATCTAGGAGTCCAAATGGATAACAAATTGGGGTGCAGTGCTCAATGTTATATATAGCAAGTAACAATGCAAACAGAATTCTAGCATGTATAAAAAGGGGTAGGGAAACTATGGACTCAAAAGTAATTATGCCACTGTACAAAGCATTGGTTACACCACATCTTGAATATGGAGTACAATTCTGGGCCCCGCACTATAAAAAGGACATCATAGAACTGGAAAGAATCCAAAGAAGAGCAACAAAGCTAATAAAGGGAATGAAGAATTTAAGCTACGAGGACAGATTGAACAAATTGGGATTGTTTATGCTAGAAGAAGAGATGTTTAAGGGGGGAAATGCTGAACATGTACAAATATATCAGGGGAAAATGGGTTATTCAAGTTCCTTCGGTTCTCTGTGCATTCGCATGGAGGACCGATGTTGCGTTTCTGCACATGCGCAGGCACATTTGTGCACATGTGCAGACAAAGGGTGCGTGCACCCAAGGCGAACTTTCGGTTCGCCGGGTGCACGCACCCATGATGGCGTGAGGGGGGGGGGGGAGAAGGACGGGGGGTGCCAGGCTGACCCATTACCATATGGGTATGCCCAGCATTCCATAGGCAATCCCATGATTGGGATAATGAGGCGGTGATGCGGGAACGGGGGGCTGACAGCTGACATCACCGGATGTCAGCTGCCCGCCCATATCTGTGCCAGCGTGCACGCATATGTAAGTGTACCTTCCACATCTTTCGATGGTTGTCGACCATCGAAAGATGTGGGAGGTTACCCGCAGGCATACAAATGGATGTATATGCTAAGTATATGTTCATTTGCCGGATGGGGTTTGGTGGATTTGCAAGGCTGCGAATTTGCAGCCTTGCGAATCAACCAGAATAACCCCCAATATATGGAACTGTCCAGCACACTTTTTACTACGGAAAAACTCTAGGACACTTGGGCATGAGTTTAGATTAGAAGAGAAAAGATTTATTTCCCTTAAAAGGTCAAAAAAATTCCAGGTCAGGGCAACCAAACTATGGAACTCTTTTCCTGGTGAGGTGGTGTCGGCAGACACAATAAATATGTGTAAAATAAGGTTGGACAAACATGTATTAATTAAAAACATCCAGGGGTACAAATAAGTCTTTAAAATAAAATATCGTTATTCACTACATAAAAACAAGGGTTAAGGTAATAAACCAAGGTTGAACTAGATCAGGGGTGTCAAACTCAAATTCATCGGGGGGGCCCGCATCAGCAGTTTGGTCACCCTCAAAGGGCCAGTTGTATCTGTAGGTCCCCCTGTATAATTATAATGCCATGACACCACAGGCTGCTCCCCCTGTATAATATAAAATGAATGCCATGACACCACAGGCTGCTCCCCCTGTATAATAATAATGCCATGACACCACAGACTGCTCCCCCTGTATAATATAATAAAAGTAATGCCATGACACATAAATGATTATACAGGAGGAGCAGCCTGTGGTGTCATGGCATTATTATTATTATTATACACGGGGACACCTCAGGAAACAGCAGATATATATATATATTTTTTTATTGTGAGTGTGATCCTCATCCTCACTTACTGTTTCTCCGTCTGTCCTGCAGCTGCTGCGGCTTCCAGCTTTTCTTCACTGCTTGCTGCGGCCACACTGTCCCCGACTCCCGGTCCAGCTTCCCTGCCTGCTCCTAATTCTCTACAGACGCATGGGCGGGCGGCGTCATCGTCATGACGTCCCCACCCAGTGTCTGTCACTGCCGGGCATCAGAGGGAACAGGCGGCCGGGCCCTCCTCCATGTAGCCGTGGAGGCCGGCGGCCATGTTTCTTTAGCTGCATACATATGTGCCTACAGGCACATGGCCGCCGACAGTGGAGGAACAGGTAAGGTGGCCGCGGACGTGGACGCGGCCCGCAGCACTCCTGTTTTAGACACACTGCCCCTGGGTGCTATCTCCTCGCGAGGGCCACATGACGAGGTCTGGCGGGCCGGATTTGGCCCGCGGGCCTTGTGTTTGACACCCGTGAACTAGATGGACGCAAGTCTTTTTTCAGCCTTTACTACTATTTAACTATGTAAAAAATGGAGAAGCTTTAACCATCCCTCTTCTTGCATCATATAAGTTAATCGGAAAAAACAAGATGTTCTTAAATTTCTCCAAATAAAAATCTGTTGGACAAAAATCTGTATGCACAATGCAACTTTAAGAATGCCCTGGAATAGGTAAAACATAGAAGTTAGTAGGAACATAAATTCAGGATACCAACGGATATAAAAGTGACCACGTAGCTATCTCCACCTGTGCCTTGACAAAGATCCCTAAGCGGATTAAAACACGTTGGCAGTGTAGCAGGTGGATGTGGTCACCAATATTTTAGGTATTTTATCCCATCAACCATACAACATCCAAGACCGGAACTTCAAACTTTGTACGGGTCAACCACGGCTAAAAGACTCATTCACCATCAGACTGGAAGCCAGGATTACGACTGCAGTCCTCTGACCGCTAACTACATTGAGCAGAGCTACGGGAGTGGAGGCACCAACTGCATATTTTTCCCACTCCATATCGCATTATTCGCAATATAGCCCTTGCTAGAATTTGGAATGTGTATATGGTTTTTTTAATAGCTTTTTTTTGGGGGACAGCCTGTGTTTTTAGGAAATAAATAAATAATCCTACTCTTTTTTTAAAAAGAGAGTCATATTTTTCTTCCTAAGCGCCTTTTAAATACTCCACTCATCAGTGGCGGAACTACCGTGGCTGCAGGGGGTGCAGCTGCTATGGGGCCCGGAGGCTGGGGGGCCCCGTGGACAGCAAGCAGTACCCTGCACCCACGGTAGTTTAATTATTCTATTATGGAGCCGGTGGGGAAGGAGCCGGGCGGGCCCCGGGGGGGTATCGGCGCGCCGTGCAGCTCCGTAGAGAAAGGCAATAGGAGGAAGCGTGCGGAAGGAGCCGGGCGGTATTTGCGCTCTGCACTGCTGCGGAAGGATTCGGAGCTGAGCCGGAAGAGGCACGCGAGGGTGAGAGGAGTAGGAGGGGGGGGTTTGCGGGTGCCGCCGCCGTCGTCACCGTGTAGAAGCCGGATAGGGAGAGAAGTGATGCGCAGGGCACGGAGCCTGCCTGTGACTGCCTTGCATCCTGCTTCACAGACTGGCTATCCACCCGCGCTGCCAGCTCAGCGTGAAAGTGCTGGAGAAGTCCTGCTGGCTGCTGCTGCTGGTGAGATGGGCTACTACTGATTATATTGAAATAATAAGTTTAGAATGTTTTATTTACTTTTTTATGTGTTTATCTGTGTTTATGTGTTTCTTTTTTTATGTGTTTATCAGGCTGTGACTATTGGCATAGCTGGTAATGGGTATTACGTGTATGGGGCCTTGCAGTGTGTCTCACAGTGTGTAAGGGTATTACAGTGTGTTGTATAATGGCCATTGTGGTATGTCGCATATTGTGTAAGGGTCATTGCGGTGTGTGTCAGATATTGTGTAAGGGTCATTGCGTTGTGTCGCATATTGTGTAAGGGTCATTGCGGTGTGTCACATATTGTGTAAGGGTCATTGCGGTGTGTCACATATTGTGTAAGGGTCATTGCGGTGTGTCGCATTTTGTGTAAGGGTCATTGCGGTGTGTGTCACATATTGTGTAAGGGTCATTGCGGTGTGTGTCACATATTGTGTAAGGGTCATTGCGGTGTGTCACATATTGTGTAAGGGCCATTGCGGTGTGTGTCACATATTGTGTAAGGGTCATTGCGGTGTGTGTCACATATTGTGTAAGGGTCATTGCGGTATGTCGCATATTGTGTAAGGGTCATTGCAGTGTGTTGCATATTGTGTAAGGGTCATTGCGGTGTGTCACATATTGTGTAAGGGTCATTGCGGTGTGTCACATATTGTGTAAGGGATCACTGTGGTGTGTCGCATATTCTGAAAGGGGCATTAAAGTGTGTTGCACAATGTGTAATGGGCATTGGCAGGGGGGCCCCATCAAAAATTTTGCTATGGGGCCCACAAAGTTCTAGTTACGCCTCTGCCACTCATTGTTGTGTCACATATACTATTTCTGCTGCTTGATTGATAAGTCAGTGGAGTAGAAATTGGCAGCTGGGATAGGCACATTTGAATAGATTCCCAGACTCCATCGTATGTGTACAACTTTTCCTGAGTGCAGCAAAACAATTCATACTCTCATTTTTACATATGCTCAGCGGCGTAACTATAGCGCCGCAGACCCCACAACGGTGGGGAGGCGCTGATTAAGTGTTGGTGCCAGGGATCTGCAGGTGCTATTGTTATGCCCCCAGCTTGCCCCCCATTGTGGGTGCAGCATTGCAGGGGAAGCGTAAAGCACCAGTGCCACAGTGTCCAGCAACCGAATCGCTAAGAGCAGACACTGCGGATGGACAATGGGCGAGACCACTGATTGGCTGAGAGAGAGTGCAGTCTCAGCCAATCAGTGGCCTATCTTTTGAATGTTTTGATGTTGATGTTTTGATGTTAATAATTGATATATGGTTAACCTTATACTGGACATATCTATACTCTGGTTATTTGCCTTGAGTATACACACCCATACGAGTAAATCCTAACTTCCACTATCCACATCCCCTCCCCCCCTCATCCCTTCTTCTTCTTCCCACATCCCCCTTACATAACCCCTCTATCTATCTACTTTCCTCTCCCTATTCTTCTTCGCTCACTAATAGAGCATATCTCACCACCCTCATCTCTACAAAATCCTTCTTTTATAAGTCGTTTAGACTCCATTTACATCAATTCCTATTACCATAATCCTTGCAACACATAGAGTACTCCCGAACTTTCTAATATCCTATTCAGTATCTCTCTATTAGACTAATAGAGGTTTAACACACAAGATAATAACTATGTATACTCATACTTAAATGTTGTACATCGTATTCCTAAATATATTGATCATATCTTATTGTCCAAATAACCCACTGTCACTCAATGTTATGCTTTTGAAAAATCCAATAAAATTTATTTGAAAAAACTCTGCCGCCACTGTCCATCCGCAGTGTACACTTTCAGCGCTTTAGTTCCCAGACACTGTGGACGCTGCACCCATGGCACCCTTCAGTTCCCTCCACCTCCGCACCCACCACACAAGGGGGCTGTCACTTCACGCTGCCCAGGTACAGGGTACCACCTCGCCTCCCCCTGCCTGTATCTGTCCTAGCCACAGAGGGGGAGGGGTGGGGGTTTACCAAAATTTGAGTTTGTGTGGTAGATAGTTTAAACTGTAATATCCAATGGGGGAAGGGATTGATGTGAATGATTAAATATTATTTGTACCATGAGTCATAATAGGTTGGCTCAATATAAACTAGTTAAAAGTGGCAAAATGCATTTTATTTGAAAACTATGCTACACAATCTTTGAAGGTATGAACAATAAGAAGGAATATGGTGTCCTAAAATGGCATTATCGCTGTGGTACAACATGTTTTAAAAGGCATTTTATGTTATATTTATAGTCAATATACATAGCTATGCTCATAATAATTAAAGATTGCATGATGACAAAGCAAAAGTCAATCACTTGTTATCTTATACATCTGATCATTACAACTCATAACCATGTATTTACAGGAAGTAATCATCATACAGTGGTCTAAAGCAGTGGTTCTCAACCTTGGTCCTCAACAGTGCACGTTTTCCGTGTCACCTGGCAGGTGCACAGGTGCACTCGTTATTCACTGAAACATTTTAAAAGATCACAGGTGTACAGTAGCTGATTATTTCACCTGTGATTATTTGTGGAGACTTGGGAAATGTGCACTATTGGGGGTCCTTGAGGACCGAGGTTGAGAACCACTGGTCTAAAGCATGAATAAACCATTAAAAAGCAAAATGAGCAGGCATTTAGTATACAGAGCATCCTCACATATTCTCCCTCGTGTATATTGCATATTAATTGATTTCTTTGATGTCGTTTTTGCCTATATTTGCAGAAAACATTCATGCATAAAGGATTTCATTTCTGTAATTATGGTATGATACACTTACCAAAAGTAACACACATACTGTAGCATATCAAAGGCATAAAATATATCATTACAATTATTTCATTTTGGAAACAACTTGCTACTATAAATTGGATTTACGTTGTTGAAATTGCTGTTTAATATCTTCAGAAATAGGAGAGCATGTGAAACGTTTGTCACAAAGAGTTGACTCTAGGAGAATGTTTCAGGAAGGTATTTTAGAATGATTGTTGTTATGCACATCATTATCAAGACTAGTATTAGCTGAACATATTAAGACTTCCAAAGAGAGAGAGATAGAGAGAGAGAGATTATTAAAGTGAGCATATGAGTAATATACAGAAAGAGAAAGCTACATGAAAAATATTAAATAATCTGTGCAAAACTATTAGATTAGGAAGAACTCTCAGAGTAGGGAGGGGAACATGTCATTCTTATAGACACCAGTCAGTTTGATGATTTTTTGTCTGTTATTACTGCAATTAAACGTTGAACAGATATTTTCTCCATGACTAGTACAATAAAGAAATCCACCTCTCCACCTACAGAGACAGTACCTATACTTTATTTTTCCCAATTGTCTTCATTGTGGAAATGCCATACCTACTTTAAATGTCTTTTCTCCAGGAGGAGACCGGAGAGTAGACACTTCTGCAGACTTTTGGAGTGGGGCTGGGCATTCATGTCCTTAGGCTGTGCCCCAAAATGCGAAACCACTGTAATTCTCAGGTTCATGGCAACTGGTTGGGGCTAAAATTATGAAAATGTAATCATTTAGCCTTTCCCCTTCCATACAGTTCCAAGATTCCTCTGTTAAACTCCCCACCCTGCCACTTTACCAGGAAGCAGGTGGGATGAGGGGGAGAGGGCAAGATGGAAGGTTTGAGGATGAAAAATACTTCATATTGACAGGTAGCAATTTTCCCCTTCCCCTTTCATAGAAAAAAATATGTTTTGTAAGGATTTAACAGGACCTTCCGTTAGGACCTGCAGCGCTTTTAATTAACGAACAAAATTGATGAGAGTCTATAGGATAAAGTGCTTGGTTTGCTGCACATGGTCCTCTAAAGGACTCTAAATGCTTTTGCAGTGCTGTTTTTGAATAGTCATTATGTGCAGAGGTTCACGCTAATGGTGTGTGCTTGTTGCAATGTGGTTGCTCCAATTGGCACAGAATGCCCAAAAGGTGAATGGATAGTGTCCAAATTCAGATGTATCTCCATGGCATGACAGTCCCACAGCAAGAGAATGACCATTTGGAGATCCTGCACTGGATATAAGTCCAGGAGGTTGAAGTGATGTCAACAAGATAAATTACAGTTGAGTAAACAACCAACAGAGGCTGGTAATAGGGTAGTCAGCCCTCTAAATCAAAACAAATAAAAAGTAAGAGTAATACCAGCGCTGGCTGAGCATAAGGATCGAAAGTTTCTCAAATAAAAACAATTTATTGGCTGACATATGTTAAAACATCCATTCCTAAAAATGATATACAGAGTAAGGTGTGCCCAAATGAAAAGAAGCTTTTGCAGTAGTGGCATTGTTTCTAATCACAGTGGTTTAATGTGTTTGCCGATAGAATGAGTAGTGTTTTTCACAGTTGCACGTGTAGTGTAGTGTAATGAAGTGAATGGCTTTGCCTCAATTTCTTCATTCCGGGAAAGTTGTTATGTGTGGTCGGATGAATGATGGATTCCTGCAGATCAACGCAAGGAGCTGTTATCCAATTTCTTTGTGCAGAAGACAAGCATGCTTCATTAAAAAAAAAATGAAGGCAGTGTACGGAGAGCAGTGTCTCCTCACGATTTCGGCTGTGATCTAATTTATCAGAATCGTCGGATCACGCATGAAATTGCTGTTGCACTGTCAATAATCAACGGAAATTAGGGGTACTCAGTACCCCCCACTCTTGGTGCCACTGTGTGCTATATGTACAGTAGCATTTATTCTTGTGTATCAATGCATGTTTCCTTAGAGATTGTCATCTTGTGAGCAACACCCAGCCACCACCATACATCACTGGACCAGATATACATGTCGATATAATGCAACCAGCATTATTAATATAAGGTATCTATTTTGTGGACATCTTCGTGTATATCTGAATGTTTCAAAAATAATCCTGCACATATAAATTTCCTTTAAATAGTTTGAATATCTACTATGTCTCATCATAAACTTAAAATGTCCTTCAATAAAATCTGAGTTCTAAAAGAAATAATTTGTATCATTATGAAACTTTAAATTGTTCATAAATGTTTTTAATGTTTTGGCCTATTTAGCTATAGTACTAGCTAATGTATTTTCAAAAGGAAAGCCAAAGCTTGTGTTGATCAGGCATTAATGAGAAGTTAATGAAGTATCACAGTTCTTGCATTAGTCTATGTTAGTGAATCATTTCTCCACAATTTAAAAAAAAATGATCATATGCTATCATAATCTAGTATATAATGTGGACTGTTCTGCTGGCAGTTAGACAGTTCAAAGACAACATTTTGCATACAAATGTGATGAGGTATTAATTCCAAATTGTAGTGGTTGCATAAGAAAAACATGATAAGATATAAATTGTACATTTTAAATGAATACTTTCTTCTGAGAATCTTAATAGTGATTAATAATAATAATGGCAAGATAAATCAGCTTACTATGAGCAAAAAAATTAATACAAGATAAAAATATTAAAGGGCATATGAAACCTTGGTATTCATTCACATAAAGAGATTTTGTGGCAGTTTTTAAGGAGTTATCCAATGATAATTTACAGCAGCTCTGCTTGGAATCTATGTTAATATTTATATAACCCTAACTTTATAATGTTGACAGGAATTTGCTTATTCTGCTTGTACGTATTGATACCTGTCAAGTATATTTTCCCCTTTTAATAAAAACAACTTGGTGGCACTTGTACACAGAAAGATACACTGACGCTTAAGTTTGGGGTCACTTAGAAATTTCCTTATTTAAAAAAAAAAAAAGCACAGTTTTTTTTCAATTTGGGGTCACTTAGAAATATCCTTATTTTTTTTTTAAAAAGCACTGTTCAAAGAAGGTAGCATTAAATTAATCAGAAATACACTCTATACATTGTTAATGTGGAAAATGTCTATTCTAGCTGCAAGCATCTGTTGTTTAAAGGAATATCTACATTCAGATGGAGCCATCCTCATCTAGCCCTTTAATCCTAGATTAAAGGGATTACTCTGCTAATCCCCTACTGTATTGTTATATGTATTGTATTGCAGCTGATAACAATAGGCCTTGGGTAGCCATGGCTCACCATAACTATCCAGAGACGACTAGATGAGGATGGCTCCATCTGCGGGTGTATAGAGGCCTATTTTCAGCAGCCATCACTCCAGTGTTCTAATGGTATATTGTGTTTGCTAATTGCATTAGAAGGCTAACCTACTGTATGCGAGAAATTAATTTTCACTTTAAGATTTTTTTTGGACAGAACCATGATCTGAGTATTGTTCTGTCCAACTCCTCATGCTGGACTTGGTCTATTATGTTTTAGAAAAAAATACGGATTTGTAAATATACAACTGTAAAATTTGGAAAATTTGATTGCAGAATAAATAAAAATTGATTGTAAATTTGTTGAAACCATTGACAAGAATAGGCTATAATGGTTGTATTCTATCGATGGTGTATCCATTTGAATTTTTAAGAAATTCTTAAAAAGGTGGAGATAAAGTGATGGTTTGGGCTGCTTTGGTGCTGGTGAAATGGAATAGTTGTCCAAATTTGAATATCCATCGTGCTTCCAGTTGCATGAGTTTGTTCGGCCTGTCACCTCCTCTTTTTTTTTTTTTATAATATTTTATTAATTTTCTTTAGTATGAAATATAAAAACATGCATACATATATATAACAATACATAACAAAAATACAGATATATAGCAATACATGGCAGTAATACCTGTCAATCCTTTAACGGCACTACCTAGTGCTTTACCTGTGCTATCAGCATCTTTTGCTGTGGCATTCTTGTATATTCTATATCTTTTCCGCCTTTTGTCACCATATTTACTCCATAGACCTATTTACTTGTTTGTTTCTCTCTACTTAAGTCTTATCTTTGTTCGTTTATTTAAAATGGATGTCTTCCCAGGCGCACTGTTTCTTCATTATACCAGGAAGTTAATTTTATTGCCTGTCTTAGCGATTCTTTTGTTGTTGGAGAAATGTTTTTGATATACGGTGCCCAAATAGAAAAGAACTTTTCCGCCTTCTTTTCTTTATTTAAAGACATTTCAAGCCAGTCCATATGGAACAGATGCGAGACCCGAGGTTCTAGCAAAGTTAGAGTTAAGGTGTTATTTGACACCCACTGCGATAAGATTGTCTTCCGTGCTGCGGCGAATATTTTTGCCAGGAATATTTTTCCTCCTTGGGTTATATTTCTTTCCCTTACTTGGGTATGTATATCCCACAGGGCCCATTCTGGAGTGAGCGCTACCCTGATCTCATATCTGTTCCATATGTACTCACCGATCGCCTGCCAAAACTTGTTTACCTCTGGGCAATGCCACATGCAATGCATTATGTCTGCATCAGCTGCCTTACATTTAAAGCATGCTGAGTCTGGTGTTAAACCCATTTGCCACCTTCTTTTCGGCGTATAATATGCCCTATGCAGCAGCTTATATTGCATTTCTGCATATGTGGCAGTGATTAGCGTTTTATTTAATCGTACAAAAGCTTTTAAGATTGCTTGTGTTGTTATACCTGGTAAGTCTTCTGACCACCTCGTGAACCCCATATTCTCTCCCTCAACTAATATCTGTTTTTTAATATGTTGATATATCAATGATGTTGTAATCATTTTGTTTTTATTCCCCATGCTCTTTATCATTTTATTTAGATTTTTCTCGGTTTCAACAACTAGTATTTTTCTTGTGATACTCTGGGCATAACTTCTCAATTGGAAGTATGCAAATCTGGGTATTGATATCTCAACATATTTTTCACATAACTCCTGATAAGACAGGACCGCTGTGCAATTTTCGTTCATAACGTTGTGCAGAGTTCTCATTCCTGCCCGGTCATAGCTCTTGACAAGTCTGCTATCTTGTAAGGTTGGCATACCTGTTTCAGTATTGTACAGTAATGATTGAAACAATGTATTGTGCGATTTCATTCCCAGCCCAGCATGAGCAAGCCTCCACGCTGCACAGGTTGCCATCAGCATCGGGTTGTCTACTACCTTTACTGGATATTTTGACGGCCTCATATGCAGCAAACTTATCAGTGGTATTTCCGGGCAGGAAGCTTGTTCTATTGCCAAATTTACATAATGTTCTTTTGCGTGTATCCAATCTACCGCGTATCTAAAGTTTGCTGCCACTGTATAACTCTTTATACACGGCAGGTTTATACCTCCCAATGAAGTTTGTTGGGTTAGTTTGTACATTGAGATTCGGGGCTTCTTTCCTTCCCATATAAATCTACTAATCTCTCTATTTAGTAATTGTATGTCAGGGTCTTTAATCAACAGGGGTAGGGTTTGTATAACATATAGCAATCTAGGGAATAATATCATCTTAACCAGCTGGCATCTCCCTATATATGATAGCGGTAAGGACCTCCATGCCCGAAAGTCTGTTCCAATTTTTTTAATTACCGGTATATAATTTGCCTGGTACAGTTCTGCTGGATTTGCCGTTATGACTAGCCCTAGGTATGTAATGTGATGGACTGCCCATAAAAATGGGAAGTCCTGTGTCCATCCCATTTTTGCCTCTCTATGCAATGCCAATGCCTTGTTTTTTGCTTTATTGACCATAAATCCTGATATATCCTCAAACTCCTTCAACGTCCTTAGAAGGCTAGGAAAGGCCTTCTGTGGATTTGTAAAATATAGCGTATGCTGATACCTTTAATTCTACGGCTCCAAATTGTATCCCCTTCCATTCCGTTTGGGAGTGGAAGATTCTAATAAGTGGGTCTATGGCGATGTTAAATAGTAGGGGGGATAAAGGGCACCCCTGTCGGGTCCCCCGGGCCAGTTCAAATCTAGACGTATTCAGGCCGTTTATTGTCAAGTGCGCTTTCGGTGAGGAATACAAGTTCCTAAACAAAGTGATAAATCCCACTCCCAGCCTTTGCGTATGAAATACCCTTAACAAATGTGCCCAGGATACTCGATCGAATGCCTTGTCAGCATCACAACTCACCAGCAGGGAATTTCCCTTAGCTAGTGAGTGTGATTGTACCAATGCCGCTATCACTTGCCTGATGTTATGTATTGAGGATCTGCCCCTTAAAAATCCCGTCTGTGATGGGTGAATCAATTTCGGCAAAACCAGCTGTAATCTGTTAGCAATAATGGTTGTTAGGATTTTGAGGTCCTGATTTAATAATGAAATCGGTCTATATGATGTCACCAGATTTGGATCTTTTCCCATTTTTTTTATCACAATTATTCTTGCCTCGTTGAACCCCATCGGGGGTGAACCGCCCTTAATGATGTAGTTAAAGAAGGCAAGCATGTGTGGCATCAGTTCTGGTAGCGTCAATTTATAGTATTCCGCACTTAGGCCGTCAGGCCCTGGTGATTTGCCTTTTGATAGTTTATTTATGACTTGTTTGAGTTCTAATTCTGTTATTGAGTCTATTAGTGCATCACTTTCTAATTTTGTTAGTGTAGGGAGTTTGGCTCTTCTCAGGAAGTCTATCCCTAGCTTTGGTTGGTCTTGGGGTGGTGCGTACAAGTCCCTATAATAATTTAAGAAAGCGTCCGCTATTTCTTCCGTCCTTTTATTCTGTATCCCTCCCTCTGAGGTTATGCTTATGATACGGGTTGCTGGTCGGTGTCCTCTGGCCACCGATGCTAGCAATTTCCCAGCCTTATTACCCCATCTAAAATACCTATGTTTTTGAAGGTCCAGATAGTATTGAGCTTTTTCCGTACATACGGTATCGTATAGTGCTTTTGTTTCCAAAAATACCTGGCGGGTCTCCCGAGTATTGTCGCTCAGCATCGCTGCATATGCTATTGATACCATTCAGATGGAGCCATCCTCATCTAGCCCTTTAATCCTAGATTAAAGGGATTACTCTGCTAATCCCCTACTGTATTGTTATATGTATTGTATTGCAGCTGATAACAATAGGCCTTGGGTAGCCATGGCTCACCATAACTATCCAGAGACGACTAGATGAGGATGGCTCCATCTGCGGGTGTATAGAGGCCTATTTTCAGCAGCCATCACTCCAGTGTTCTAATGGTACATTGTGTTTGCTAATTGCATTAGAAGGCTAACCTACTGTATGCGAGAAATTAATTTTCACTTTAAGATTTTTTTTGGACAGAACCATGATCTGAGTATTGTTCTGTCCAACTCCTCATGCTGGACTTGGTCTATTATGTTTTAGAAAAAAATACGGATTTGTAAATATACAACTGTAAAATTTGGAAAATTTGATTGCAGAATAAATAAAAATTGATTGTAAATTTGTTGAAACCATTGACAAGAATAGGCTATAATGGTTGTATTCTATCGATGGTGTATCCATTTGAATTTTTAAGAAATTCTTAAAAAGGTGGAGATAAAGTGATGGTTTGGGCTGCTTTGGTGCTGGTGAAATGGAATAGTTGTCCAAATTTGAATATCCATCATGCTTCCAGTTGCATGAGTTTGTTCGGCCTGTCACCTCCTCTTATGTTTGGTGGAACATGGTCTATCATACGGTATCTCAGTGAATTGAGATTGTGTCCGGCCTGGCAGAAATGTCTTGATACTGGCTGCTCACTGTCCCCTTTCTGGAGGGCTAACCTAATGGCGGACCGGTGTGCTGTCATGCGCTCCTTAAACATCTTATGGTCCCAGTTTAATGGAGTCCCTGTCTGCCGGCGCTCGCCAGAGGGGGCGTTCTGGCTGGCACCGAATAATGGTGACAGGGGCTCCATCTGTACATATTAAATTAAAGCGACTAAAATACAATAAATAATACGTACAATGTGCATGGTATAACTCTGCAAACTTTCTGAGAGAGAGAGAGTAAATTGTGAGTGCTAAATTATTTAGACAATCAGCTTCTGTCTTACCATTTACATGTTTGAAATATGATAGTTAAGAGCTGGTTGGTTATTAGTTTATTTCTTACATTTGTATCTCTTTATAAAGAAAAATACCCCCTAATGGGTAGATTTACTATCTGTTGAGTTTAAAATGACAGATTGTTGGTATTGCATTAAAATGGGCAATAGTGAATCAATATGTGTTAGCATTAATGTTTATTGACATTTTTAAATGCCTATGTAAACTCCAATATTTAGTTGCATAATGAAATAAAACAACCAACACATAAAACCCATTAACATTATAGCAGCTGCAAACACAGCAAAAAGTAAAGCAAAAAATATTGCGTATACTACAAACTCAAATTAAAGATAAAAACAATAACTGAAAGTTATACAGAAAGGTTAATGGAGTTTGAAAGAGATAATGATAAATTTATTTGCAAAATACTGTAAGATATTTCAATGAGGCACAAAATTCAAAGTTCATTAGCTTAGTTAAAGTATTAGCTTTCACTCCATTTTTACAAGTGTAACGTACATGGCTGTGATCAAATCCTCATGTATAAATATTTTGTATACTATAGCTTAGGTATTAATGCAACAGCTGTGTTTAACAATCTTTGTAATACCTAATGCATATTCTTGTATCAGGACCAAGAGCAGAGGAGACTAAACTACACAGAATTGATTGCATTGCATCATTCTTTGTACCCCTATACATTACAGGAAAGACACGAGAACAGTAGATGCTCAAAAAAAAAAAAACAGGGGTCATATAAGAGTCAGTTAAGTTGAAGGTTCGATCATCCAGTACTACATATTTTAAAAAGCTGCTAATATTATAAAGATTATTTTTTTGTATAGAAAGGGCTTTGAAGACTTTACAATCAATAAGATGGTTGAAGCTAAAGCTTATCATATTTTTTTTAATAAGATTAAAACAAATACATTAAGAAATTATAGTTCTCAAAACTACAAAAGTAAATATTACAGGGTTGCCGACTTTATTATTCTCCTCTCCGGGAGAAGCCCGGAGAGGAGAGTTTCAGCAGCCGCTCAGGGGGCGGGGCTTAAGAATGACATCACTAAGCACCGCCCCATGATGGTAAAACACCAAATTCACAGGTCTCAGTGGAGGGGGCGGGGCTAAAATTACGCGATTGTGCCGTTTTAGCTCCGTCCCCTCCTCTGAGACCCGATGATTGCAGCATTTTAATGCCGCAATCTGGGGGACAGCGGGGGTCCCCCTGAATCCGGGAGGGTTGCCCACCCTTCTGGGGGGCCGGGAGGGGGTCCTGAATTTCGGGAGACTCATGAAAATTCCGGGAGGGTCGGCAACCCTGAAATATTATTACAAAGGTTCTTATTTAAGAGCAAGTCCAGCTATTAGGTGCAGTTTTGCACTATGTTAAAGACAGGTTTTCATGCAATTGGAGAATAAAATAAAACTGTGTATACAGACTTGTTCAACTCTAAATCAAAATGTAAAACTTAATAATTAATTTTCCTAGAAAATAATAAGAGGGAGAGAATTTATAGGGGCTGATTCAGCTCTGGACACAGGGCCTGATACAGTCCTGATCGCTGGGCTGCGAATCAGGCAAACAACATCTGCTAGAGTCCGTCTGTCCCCCTCACCCCCCCCCCCCAACCTCTGTGCCTGGCTGTGGGTGTGTTTGCAGCCGTGCACATGGGGAAGATTCAGTCACAATTTACCTATATTGTTTGGACTGCACAGTGGGTATTTCTCGCAATTGTGCTGCGTCTCCAGATGAAGCGCCTTGTTAGCCACAGCCTTATTGATAAACTGCATATGATTCTGAGCAGCGATGGAAACAGTTCCCGCATGGGGTGTGGATAGACAGTGTCTAGATAGAAAAACAATAGGTTGACCCCAAAAGGTCCACAGGGTAAAAAAGTCCCTTAAGAGTCAAAAGATCAACGGGGTCAAAAGGTCAACAGGACTAAAAGGTTGACACATGAAAAAGGTTGACATGAGTTTTTCATATATTTTTTTGGTGTCAATGGGGACAACTGTCGACATGGACTCCCAATTAGTTTAAAGCGCACCCTATAATGGATACAATAGAGTTTGATTTATTTTCGCTCTATGCACATGGATGTGGAATTACATGCCAGTTAAAAAACATAAATCCTACCTTTTTATGTCAACATTTTGACCATGTCCATGACCCTGTTGCCTATTGCGTGTTGTGTTGACCTTTTCATGTCGACATTTTAAACCTGATGACTTTTTGACCATGTTGACAAAAAACAATATTCAAACCAATGCATCATGCGCTTTTTTAGAAGCCAGGGGTACCACTCCTAAAGTGAATCACCACTTCACAAAATTCATTACCACCAAAAACAATAGATGGCTCCTTTTGCGCTTTATGTACTCTCTTTGTTTCACAATTTTTTTCTCCTGATGTTGATACCCTGTGTCTATGTGTCTATCACGACCACAAATGAATTATACCTGTGGAAATTGGTATAAGAAAAACTATGGTCTGGAATCTCTATTAACAAGGACGGTATAATACAAGTTTAGTTTGCTAGAAAGTCCATGTCTAATGAACAGGGGTATGAATACCTGTATTGGTTGATTTTAGATTTTTTGGCTTGAGAAAGATATTGCACAATATCAAAACCAGTCGGCTGTGGATAGCGGAGGAGGATCTCAGGGACTTGAAGCCATATACAAGCATTTCGGGGAAGCCTGTTTTGAATTCAATCAATTGCTTATTTTGTCTGCTCTGTTGTGGACAGAATATTGTGGTGATGTGGTGACAGTCCTTTGATATAAATCTGCTGTCAATTGTTTTATACTTGATTAAAATTTTACTGCACAATGATGTTCTTTTGAGTGATTGGACCTCAGGGAAGAAGAAAGTAAAAGCGTCACTAGGTGGCGTTGATTGTCCCTCAATACGTCTTTAAGGGCCTTATTTTGGTTCATTCTTTCTGACAAAATCCTTCTTAGATGGACAAAACCATGCGCACTGCAGGGGGAGCAGATGTAACATGTGCAGAGAGAATTAGATTTGGGTGAGTAATTTTGTTTCTGTGCAGGGAAAATACTGACTGCTTTATTTTTACACTGCAATATAGATCTCACTTTGAAGTAAAACCCCACCCAAATCTAATTCTATCTGCACATGTTACATCTGCCCCACCTGCAGTGCACATGGTTTTGCCCATCTAAGAAGAATTTTGTCAGAAAGAATGAACCAAAATAAGGCCCCAAGTCTACCCTGCATGTAGACATTAAACTTTAGTACAAGCCTTATCAATGTACCTTCTCTTTAAAGCAACAGAACATTACATTATTGCACTATTGTGTCTATTCTTTTTACTTTTAGGTGTCAACATCCAGAGAAAAAAATGTGACACAAAAGAGTACATCAAGCGCCAAGGGAGCCACCTATTGTTTTGAGGGCTTTTGACCTATTGCATTTCGAACTAATGGGTTGACCAATTGACCGTCTATCTAGACACTGTGGGTGACATTCTATGGAATGAGAGATGTGATTTTTACTCCAAAAAACGGCTAAATCGCATTTTTCCGTGAATTTGCATATTTAATGTGATGCGAAAAGGTCCAGAAATCGTATATTTTTTGCGATAAGTCATGCGTACTGAAAGTGCGGTAAAAATTCATACTTTTATCGCATCCAGATGTTTTCCAATAGAAAAGTATACAATTCGCTTATTTAATGGAATGGGATTTCGCAAATCGCACTTTTAAGGTGTCTAATAATCGACATTTTTTCAGACCAGGTTCTGTTGGGCGATTTGGCCCAGAACTCAATTTGGTCAAGTGCACACATGGTTAATGTCATCACAGGTGTCCTTAATTTTACTCACAAACACTCCTACATATACCCCCACATCATTAAGGACACCTGTGAGGGTTTGAGACATGGAGATTGTGCAGAGTGGATTTGAGTTGCTCATTTTGGATTTGGCCCATTTGGAGGAGCTGGGCAGGAGGGAGGAAGCTGCACACAAGAACCAGGTACCAGCCCAAATAGTGCGTACCCCACGTATGTATCGTGCTAGGCAGTACCTGGACTCCCTCTCGGATCAACAGGTTGTGGGGATGTTTAGGCTAAACCGCAATAACTTGTTGAACTTATATGAGCAGGTGAGAGATGATTTGGACCCTTTTAGGGGGGGCAACTATGCAGTGTCTGGGCTGCAGAAATTAATGAGTACCCTCTACTATTTGGCCACTGGCTCCACTCAGTCCGTGACCTCATGGTCCTTGGGGGTATCACAAGCCACTTTCTCAAAGCATTTTACTCAAGTGTTACTTGCTTTTAAGAAGTTGTGGCGGACATACATCAGATTCCCCAGTTCAGAGTCAGAGTGGCAGGACCACAAGGTTGCTTTCTATAGACTCTCAGCATTCCCTTACGTGCTGGGAGCTATAGACTGCACACACATTGGAATTAGGGCACCGCACGTGCGGGGCCACGTCTATGTCAATAGGCATGGGCGGCACTCCCTGAACGTGCAGGTTGTATGTGATGCTCATCTCAAAATCCTAAGTGTGGTTGCAGGCTTCCCTGGGAACTGCCATGACGCCTATATTCTGAGACACTCCGGCCTCTGGAACTGATTTACCCAACAACAAATTCCAGAGGGCTGGCTACTTGGTAAGTACATTTTTACATATTACCCTCTCTATTTGTCTTTGTACCTGCTGAAATGTGTGTGTGTGTTTCACTTTTCACCAGCAAACTACTCTTGACCAAGTAAATACTATTTGCCAACTGCACATACCTTACCATATAAGGCAATAACTTCCTTTCTTTGGTTTAGGTGACTCAGGATATGGGTGTCTTTCCTGGCTCATGACACCTTTGCGCACCCCCGATGGCCCTGCACAGCACCAGTATAATGAAGCCCATATTGCAACCCGCAATGTGGTGGAGCGTACGTTTGGAGTGTTAAAAAGTAGATTCCGGACCGGTCATCTGGTTTGCTGCTTTACCACCCTGCAAAAGTAGTGATGATCGTCCAGGCTTGCTGCATGTTACACAACATAGTCCTATACCAACCAGCCTATGTGGATGAGGATCATGCAGCAGTCATGCAGGAAGCCCAACCTACCACACCTCGGGTAGTGAGGGGTACGCAGAGGGGGAATCTGGTGCGTACAGACATCATCAGGCACTACTTTTCTGGTAAGCACATGTGCCCTCTATTCTTACATGTACCTTTGCTGGAAGTGAACTCACCTACATTACATTTATCACTAACATCTTTTTGCCCCCACATTTAGCCCAATAGACACAGTCCAAGGGTACAGTTGGTGGTGCAGACCTATCCCTTGCTGTAAAAAACCTTGTAAGTAAATTCACAACATGTATGTGATTTTTGTGCATTCAACTATGGCTCACCTGTTGTTGTGGAACTACATGTCCCAGCATGCCCTGACACACTGTAAGCATGACAGCTCAAAACATGACTGCCACAGCTTGCTGAAATATGTAGTTCCACAACCTCGGACGGGCCAGATTTGAGACAACAGCATCTTCCACCAATACCTTGTCCATATATCATTACATTATGGAACAGATCACACCACAAATGTTTGAAGAATAACACACAGACAAAATGGTATGCGTTGTGACATTTTTACTACAGTATATTATGTCATACATAACCTGCATTTGGCAGTAGCAAACAATAGAAATTGTGATTAATGTCACAAAAATGCAAGCATAGTACATGCATTATCAATTTATTTAAAGGACAATAATTATTTTCTTCCTCCATCAGGCCGTGCACTACCACCTCTTGACCCTGCGCACACGCCACCCTGGGTCCTAATACTCCAACGGGGTGGGGAAGTTGGTGAGCCACTTACTGGTGTGCTAGATACACTACTAATTGTAGATGTAGTTGCACCTATGACACCTGACACCTCCATTTGATGGATTTGTGCCTGCATAGCGATCAACGCATTGGTCTGCGCAGTACACAATTGACTAATTGAATGAATACTTTGTGCAAGGCTGCCAATATGGATATTCTGCTCCCTTACAGCAGAACTAAGTTCAGCCAGACGGGTGTCTATGCTATTTGCCATACGCACCTGAGTGCCTACACCAACCCGTACACTCCTAGACAATTTTCTCAACTGTAGAAAGGTGTCACGCATGTACCCCTTAATGTGCCCATTTCCAGACTTTGGGAGGCCATAAATTCTAGTTTAATTTGGGGCGCGGCTCCCCTTGGGTTGGTGTAACCGAGTTGCTTTCGGGGTGGCACACCCTAACATTTATTTAGCACTATTTATTTTCACTAATATTATACTTCCTAGCACTACACTTTTTAACCTCTAGCTCCTGCTTCTTTCTTATTAACACACATTTATAGCTTAGTTTTTCACTTGTGTGCTGCCCTGGGGTGACTGGCTTATGCTGGCCTTTTTGGGGTTCCGCGCCCCAGATTCTTAGTATTAGGGACCCACCAGAAATGAGGTTACCGTGAAGCTGGTTGGTGGGCAAATATTTCTTGGCCAATGAATATACCAAGAACCTCTATTATTGATTGAATTTGATTAATAATATGGAGTGTGCATCTGCACCACATGTCTTTCTTTGCAGAACTACAAGTCCCAGCATGATAGCACCTCATGTAAATCGGGTGTGCATTCTAAGATCCCCCCCCCCATAAATTCTAGTTGTTTGTCCTTGAAATGTACCAAGGAGGTAGCTACTTGGGCAGCAGAAGCAGCTGTAGGGGGAGTATTTCTGGGTGGGGGTGGGTTTGGAGTCACCCCACTTGGTGGCAGATCACTCTGTGATGATGTGTTTATTTCCTCCTCAGCCGCAAACGTGTCCACTGGTTCCAGAATTATCTCTAGGTCATCCTCCGGCATATCAGAGGATTCTGTGGATTGTTGTCCTAGTTGTACAGTACCTGTGGATACAGAGGAAGAGGTAAGTACAGATGCATATATTGTCCTTTCTGTCGTCAGTACTGTTTTGGAAAGGGTCTGAGATGGTAGACGCCCATACCTAGGGGTACTATGTACTTACAAATGGACCCCGATCCTGCATGAAACATTGACAATAATCTTCATTGACATGGCTAGGCGACATTACATTCATGTCCGTTGCAATGTAGCAGCTGGAGATGACTGTAATGTGATTTATTATTTGATGTGACATGGGTGTGTGTACTGTATGTGTAATGGCCTGTGGTTTGAACATTTACCTGCTTCCACAGATGCGGCACCATGGGAGCTTCTTCTCTTGGATGCTTGATCACTTCGGGATGGACAATCTGTGAAAGGAAAGATCGACAGACTTTATGTACTTTATGTAATGGAGATGCTTTTGTGCAAAATCATCACATAAATTACTATAATGGACAAATTTACCTTTGGTTTAGGGCTATATTATTTACTATTCATATTTTTACATTGATGTTTTGCACCTGTAGTCAGGCAAAAAAATTAAAACACTGCTTGACACATTACAACTGTTGGCAAATCTGTGGTATGTAGGCGTGACTGCTAAACCACCAGTGCACCAATGTTTTTAGCCCACATACATATGAAGCTGGTAGAAAAAATATTACAGTGTGGAACAACAGATGTGCAGTTGTGGAACTACAAGGCCCAGCATTCTGATCATTTTTAAAGTAGGTGTAAACTATTGCCATTGACAGACCTTGCTGGGCTATGTAGTTCCACAGCACCACATTAATTAGTATAACAATACAAAATAACATTGCAGTTTAAATACATTGGCATGTATGTTTCATATTGCATGTGGTGACACTTACCAACTCTGGGTGGGCTTGCCGGCCTATCGGTATCCGCAATGTGCATCCCAGGCAGGACCTCAGGGGGGATAATTCTTTGGAGCTTCACCTCATATGATGTGTACGTTATTGTGGTGGGGCTTCCTCCGCCAGTCTTGATGGCCTCCTCCCTCTCTATGGCCATTTTATTTTTCAGCTGCCGCTTGTTGTCGTTAAACCGCTTTTTAACGTTTTTGCTTAGCCTCTTGCGGTGACTGACAGCATTGACCGTCTGTGTGATGTCCTTCCACATACCACGTTTACGATGTGAGGTGGTCTTGTGCTGATTTTTCCCCAGTAAGCGGTCATACAGGGGTATGATGGCCCGGACAAGCGCCACATTCTCCTCATAGCTGAATCGGACCTTTCTTCCACTTTTGGTGTGGCCAGCTTCACCCTCCTCATCATCCTCTATCTTCCACATGCATGTCAAAATCCTCCTCCATGCCAGTGTCTTCCTCCTCCTTCTTCTCCTCACCTCCATCTTCCTCCATCTCTGACATGTGGCCCTCCTGCAGCTGCTGTTGGGTATGGGCAAGGTCCTGGCTATAGGATGGGGATGCCAGCGGATCCTCCACCTCCTCCTGCTGGGCCTGGTCCGCCAGGGCCTGGTCTGGGGCTGCCCTTGCAGTGGCCATGCTGCCTGCCACACTGCTGCCACAACCCTGTAATGGAGGTTGACCTCACCAGTCCTCTGCTGCCTCTCCCACTGGCTCCTCTTGCCTGGCTGCTGCCACTGCTCCCTCTGCCACTGGCCCCTCTTCCTCTGGTCACACTGCCACTGCTCCCTCTGCCACTGGCCCCTCTGCCACCAACACCTCTTCCTCTTCTCACACTGCCACTGCTCCTCTCCATGCTCCATACTTCCTATCAAAGAGCGAAATGGCGCAAATGCCCCTTTATATAGGGGGTGTGATGCATAATGGAGGGGACCTAGGTGGGCCAATAGGTTAGGGGGTTATTTGTCATGTGGAGACAGTCTTGTAAATCGCACTCCGGTTGGTCTAAAATGCGCACATGACCGGCGGAAGAAATCGCACTTTTTAGTGGCATAATTTTGCATCAATTCGCCGCAAATCGCACTACATCGCACTTTTTATCCTCTAATGCGCATCCCATTAAATGTGCGAATTATGACTAAAAAATGCGAATTCAGAAAGTGTGAAGAGCGGCGATGTGGAGTGTGAAAAATATATGCGCTTTTCTCTCAGCCCATAGAATGTCACCCCAAAGATATATCAACCAGAACCACCCAGCATGATGAAGCCAGTTGCTGTGTACTCGGATGGCGTTCCACTAGCCCCATTAGTGGTGATTGCTGAAGTGATGCCATGTGTCCACGCATGACATCTCTTCACGGAAGAGAAAAGGAGGGCAAGGAGAGGGCCGAAGGCTGCCCAGTCACAAGGAGAGCGCTTTTTGGGATGGCAGGTCGTGATTTTCAGACAAGCAAAGATATAGGGTGACATTCTATGGGATGAGATGTGTGTTTTTTGGCGAATATTAGTAAAAAAAATGGCGACATCGCATTTTTCCTTTAAATCGCATATTTAATAGGATGAGCTAAGGGACGGATATCACATATTATGTGCGATAACTCATGCGGACTGAAAGTGTGTGAAAAAATCACATTTTTATCGCATCCAGATGTTTTCGTACAGAAAAGTATAGAAATCGCTTATTTAATGGAATGCGTTTTCGTAAATCGCACTTTTAAGGTGTCTAATAATCGCACTTTTTTCAGACCAGGTTCTGTTGAGCGATTTGGCCCAGAACTCACTTTGGTCAAGTGCACAAATGGTTAATTTCAACACAGGTGCCCTCAATTTCACTCAGAAACACCCCTACATATACCCCAACATCATTAAGGACACCTGTGAGGGTTTGAGACATGGAGATTTTGCAGAGTGGTTTGGAGTTGCTGATTTGTGATGTGGCCCATTTGGAGGAGCTGCGCCGGAGGGAGGAAGCTGCACACCAGATCCAGGTAGCCCCACGACTACTGCGTACCCCACGTATGTATCGTGCTCGGCTGTACCTGGACTCCCTCTCGGATCAACAGGTTGTGGGGATGTTTAGGCTGAACCGCAATAACCTGTTGGAGTTATATGAGCAGGTGAGAGATGATTTGGACCCTTTCGGGGGAGGCAACTATGCAGTGTCTGGGCTGCAGAAATTAATGTGTACCCTCTACTATTTGGCCACTGGCTTCACTCAGTCTGTGACCTCATGGTCCTTGGGGGTATCACAGCCCACTTTCTCTAAGAATTTTATTCAAGTGTTACTTGCTTTAAAGAAGTTGTGGCGCACATACATCAGATTCCCACGTTCTGAGTTGGAGTGGCAGGACCACAAGGTGGCTTTCTATAGACTCTCAGCATTCCCTCACGTTCTGGGAGC
Source organism: Crinia signifera (assembly GCF_055691185.1). Lineage (NCBI taxonomy): Eukaryota > Metazoa > Chordata > Amphibia > Anura > Myobatrachidae > Crinia > Crinia signifera. Next base: position 136,115,707 of record NC_139219.1, read on the forward strand.
TATAGACTGCACACACATTGTGATTAGGGCACCGCATGTGCGGGGATACGTCTATGTCAATCGGCGTGGGCGCCACTCTTTGAACGTCCAGGTGGTATGTGATGGTCATCTCAAAATCCTAAAGGTTGTAGCAGGCTTCCCTGGGAACTGCCGTGACGCCTATATTCTGAGGCACTCAGCCCTCTGCAACCGATTCAACCAACAACAAATGCCAGAGGGCTGGCTACTTGGTAAGTACATTTTTACATATTACCCTCTCTGTCCTTATTTGTACCTGCTCAAATGTGTGTGTTTCCCGTTTCACAAGCATATTGCTCTCGTCCCAGTGACTCCTGTTTGCACAATGCACATACCTTACCATATAAGGCAATAACTTCCTATCTGTGTTTTAGGTGACTCAGGATATGGGTGTGTTTCCTGGCTCATGACACCTTTGCGCTCCCCAGAGGGCCCTGCACAGCACCGGTATAATGGATCCCATATTGCAACCCACAATGTGGTGGAGCGTACATTTGGAGTATTGAAAAGTAGATTCCGGTGTTTGGACCGGTCATCGGGTACGCTGCTTTACCACCCAGCAAAAGTAGTGATGATCGTCCAGGCTTGCTGCATGTTACACAACATAGCCCTGTCCCAACCAGCCTATGTGGAGGAGGAACATGCAGTAGTCGTGCAGGAAGCCCAACCTACCACACCTCGGGTAGTGAGGGGTACGCAGAGGGGGAATCTGGTGCGTACAGAAATCATCAGGCGTTACTTTTCTGGTAAGCACATGTGCCCTGTATTCCAACATGTACCTTTGCTGTAAGTGTACTCATAAACAAATTATTTAGCAATACCATCTGTTTCCACCCACATTTAGCCTAATACACAGAGCCCAACTGATTCAGCTGGTGGTGCTGGCTTATCCCTTGCTGTAATCAACCTTGTAAGTACATTTGCAACATGTATGAAATAATTTTGCTCTAAAACATGGGTCACCTGGTGTTGTGAAACTACACGTGCCAGCATGCCCTGACACACTATAACCATTACAGTCCAAACTATGAGTGCCAGAGCTTGCTGGAATATGTAGTTCCACAACCTTTGACGGGCCAGGAGTTACCCAACACTACTTTTCAGCAATCCCATTGCCATATACCATTACACTATGTCATATTTCACACAACAGTTGTTTTAAAAATAATACACAGACAAAATGGTATGCGTTTAGACATTTTTACTGCAGTATAGTATGTCATAAACAACCTGCATTTTTGTCACTCAAACATTCGTACTGTCGAGGGATGTTACAAGATGTATTGCATATTACATGCAAATTAAAAAGGTAAAAAACAAATTAATTATTTTCTCCCACCATCAGCCCACCGTAAACCACTTCTTGAAGCTGCACCCAGGCCACCCCGGGTCCTAATAGTCCGACGGGGTGGGGAAGGGGGGAGCCACTTACTGGGGTGCTAGATACACTACTCAGTGTAGATGCTGCTGCACCTATGACATTGACCTCCATCTGCTGAATTTGTGCCTGCATACCTATTAAGGCATTGGTCTGCGCTGTACACGATTGGCTAAGTGCAGCTATACTTTGCGCAAGGCTGCCAATATGGCTATTCTGTTCCCTTACAGCAGAAGTAAGATCTGCAAAACGGGTGTCAATGCTATTAGTCATGCGCACATGAGTACCTACACCAACCCGTTCACTCCTTGAAATTTTTCTTTATTGAAGAAAAGTGTGACGCATGTACCCCTGGATGTTCCCTGTTTGCAGGCTTTGGGAGGCCATAAATTCAATTTGTTTCTCCTTGAAATTTACCAAGGAGTTAGCTACTCGTGCAGCAGAAGCTGCTGTATGGGGTGTGTTTGTGGATGGGGGTGGGTTGGGAGTCACCCCACTTGGTGGAAGATCACTCTGTAATGACGTCTGTATTTCCTCCTCAGCCGAAAAAAGGTCTCCACGGGTTCTAGAAGGATGTCCATTTCATCCAACATCATAACAGAGGATTCTGTTGGTTGTGTTTCTAGTTGTACAGTACCTGTGGATACAGATGAAGAGGTAAGTACTGATGCATATATAGGCCAGTCTCTATTCAGTACTGTTTTTGAAAGGGCTTGAGATGCTGAACGCACAAACCTAGGGGTATTATGTACTTACACATGTACCCCGATACAGGTATGATTCTTTTGAGCTTGACCTCATAGGACGTGTAGCAGACAGTGGTGGGGCTTCCTCCGCCAGTCTTGGTGGCCTCCTCCAACTCCATGGCCATTTTACTTTTGAGGTATCTCTTTATATTGTTGAACCTCTTCTTGACGTTTCTGACCAGGCGCTTGTGCTGACTTACAGCTTTCACCACCTGGGTGATGTCCTTCCACATAGCCCTTTTCCGTTGTGCAGTGGTCTTGTGGTGACTTTTCCCCAGTAACCAGTCAAACACGGGTATGATAGCCCGGACAAGCACAGCATTTTCCTCGTAGGAGAATCTGACCTTTCGGCCACTTTTTGTGCGGCCAGCTTCTACCTCCTCCTCCTCCTCATTTTCTACTCCAGCCATGTACCCCTCCTCCTCCATGCCAGTGTCTTCCTCCTCCTCACCTCCATCTTCCTCCACCTCTGATATGTGGCCCTCCTGCAGCTGCTCTGGGGTATGGAATAGGTCCTGGGTATAGGATGGGGATGCCAGCGGATCCTCCACCTCCTCCTGCTGGGGCTGGTCTTCCAGGGCCTGGTCTGGGGCTGGCCTTGCTGTGACCATGCTGCCTGCCACACTGCTGCCACTCCCTGTAATGGAGGACGACCTCAGCAGTCCTCTGCTGCCTCTCCCACTTGGCTGGCTGCTGCCACTGCTCCCTTTGCCACTGCTCCCTCTGCCACTCCTCACTCTGCCACTCCTCATTCTGCCACCAACACCTCTACTCACACTGCCACTGCTCCTCTCCATGCTCCTTACTTCCTATCAAAGAGTGAAATGGCGCCAGTGCCCCTTTATATAGGGGGTGTGATGCATAATGGAGAGGACAGAGGTGGGCCAATAGGTTAGGGGGTTCTTAGTCATGCGGAGATAGTCTTGTAAATCGCACTCCGGTTGGTCCAAAACTCGCACATGACCGGCGGAAGAAATCACACTTTTTTGTGTCATAAAATCGCACCACTTCGCCGCAAATTGCACTATATCGCACTTTTCAGCCTCCAAATCGCATCCCATTAAATATGTGAATTATTACAAAAAAATGCGATTTCAAAAAGTCCGAAGAGCGGCGATGTGGAGCGAGATAAAAAAATGTGCTTTTATCTCATCCCATGGAATGTCACCCATAGTCTTCCAACTATTGTCTAGTAGAAAACAGTAGTTTGCCTTACATTGGAAAGGTATTTTCAATTGTTAGAAATTAGCCAGTCAAGAAAATGACATTTTGCAAAGCACTACCAATGGAAGACAAAATTGCTGGTGATTTGTAAATGATGCATGGTTAGTGATGTTTACAGGATGTATGATGATGTGTACAGGGCAAATGATGATGTGCACAAGATGCCTGGTGTTGTGTAGAGGATGCATGGTGACGTGAGCATGATGCTTGGTGATGTATACAGGATGCATGTTGATGTCTACAGTTTCTATGGTAATGTGTACAGTACATGTTGCATGGTGATGTGTAGAGGATACATAGTGATGTGTAATGGATTCATGGTGATGTGTGCAGGCAGAATAATGATGTGTACACAAGGTATGGTTTGTACAAGATACATAGTGATGTGTACAGTATCCAGGGATGCCGACAACAGGCTGCCACTGCAGCTGACACTCCACCCATCTCAGCACACACAGTACTAAGCAGCATATGTTGGGCTGGGTAGAGAGGCTGCAGCCTGTTCTCTCTGTCTCCCACTGCCCGGTTCTCTTCAACAGGGGAGTGGGTAGAGGGCCTCGTGCTCCTCCATAAGACCTGTTCCCTTTTAAAAAGTACCTTCTCCCTGCCCCTTTTTTACTCCACTGACAGTATGCATGGTCCTGCAGGGCCACAATCAGGGGGGTGCTTTGAGTACAGCTGTCCAAGGCCAGGCATCTCTGACAGAGAGACTCATTCTGCCTACCACATCACCCCTACTGCCTCCACTGCACTGAAAAAAAGACTAGACTACTTGCTCCCAGAGTGCAGGCTTCTTCACCTCTGGACACTAGTGGCCAATTAAAATGTTACAACAGCTGATGAGCAAATCAGAGCCTGGTTGCCATCAGCCCCTCTAATTGGCTGTCAGGCCATCAGCATCAAGAGTTGAAGAATTCTGCACTCCGGGAGCAGTGGGCTGTGTTCAGTGCAGGCAGCAGAGAGGAATGGGGGGGGGGGGGGGGGGGGGTAGGGGGGAATGTGTTTTGCTCTGCTCTTCCCAAATCAGAGCTGGGAAGAGAGTGGCGGTGATAAGTGAGGGGAGGGGGACTAGAAATCAGTCCCGGGCCCCACAATTTCTAATGGCAGCCCTATGTTCATGTCTGGAAGATATATTGTTGTCTACAGTGGTGCTAAGAGTGGTGAGGGACCTAGTGGGGCCCCAGGTCAGTTTCTGAGATGGCATTGTCGCCTTTTGAGGTGTTGCTGTGATAGACATTGCCCCTATCATCTTGTAACACTGCTAAGGGGGATACATATTTTCCTTTGCAGCGCACAGTACACTTATGGCCCTTATTCAGATCTGATCGCAGTACAAATTTGCTCTCAAAATGGGCAAAACCATGTGCATTGCAGGTGGGGCATGAAACATATGCAGAGAGAGTTAAATGTGTGAGTTATTACAGTATGTTTCTGTGCAGGGTAAATACTGGTTGCATCATTTTTACACTGCAATTTAGATTTAAGTCTCAGCACACCCAAATGTAACTCTCTCTGAACATTTTACTTCTGCCCCACCTGCAATGCCCATGGTTTTGCACATTTGTACTGCAATCAGATCTGAATAAGGGCCTTTATGTAGCCCGTGGTGCTGGAAAGCATTGTACTGTATTTCTGTATTTCTTTTTTTTTTTTGGGGGGGGGGGGGGGGGGGCTGAGAGTGTGGCCGCACGTTCAAGATTTAGCCCCACACCCTACAATACCCAGACCCTCCGTGCTATTGACAGAGCCCCCAATAGCTACATTTTCTTTGCATTGATTAATAAAATATTAGCTTTTTAATATATAACAGCATTGCGAAATGAGTTCATGAATTTGAAATAAATTAGCCTGTTCCATCTGTTATATTTGAGACAATGTTGACAATGTGTTTTGCTTCCTAAATCATTAATATACCGTAATTAGGCTACAGAGGCTCATTACTTTGTCTGTATCATCTAAGATGCATTACACAAACAGTGCCTACAGGTGATTACAATTATTTATCATTTAAAAGAATGCATTTAATCGTATTTATAAAAAAAGGCATCCTACAAAATAATGTACTGTATGTTGAATTTAAAAGGCATTTATAAAATTAATGTTTTTTTTTTAATATGATACATGCACCGTACATATGAAAAATGAAAGAAAGGGGAATTAGAGAAAAACACAACACATGTATGTGTTAATAACAACCTGTCTAATATAGTCAGTGGTGTAACAATAGCCCCGCAGATCCCGCAGTTGCGGGGAGGCGCTGTGTAAATGTGGGTGCTGGGGGTTTGCAGGGCTACTGTATCGACATTGCTGCGTCTGTGCTGTGGCTGGGACCCACAGATTTACTTGTCTGTGGTCCCGGCTCCCCTAATGGCTTCTGCTGCTATGAAAATGGACCATCACAAAATGTCTGCCCCCCTACAGCAGACCGTTTTTGAGGATACTAGAGGAGGCAGCGCCCTTCAAAAGCTCTCTGCTGTATGGGGGCTGTCCATTTTCATAGCAGCAGAAGAAGGAGGGTAGTCGGGATTGCAGACAAGATCTGCGGGTCCCTGCTAGAGAAGCAGTGCATGGAGGGGTATGGCATGGGGGTTGTTAACTTTACTTGGGGGGGTTTACTTTACTTGTGGGAGGGGGCGCTGCCAACATTTTTGGTGGGTGGGGTGGCAAAATTCTGGTAGTTACTCCACTGAATATACTATTCAACAGTATATATAAACTTAAGGCATACAGTTGTATTAGGTACAGTAGTATAAGAAACACAAGGGGGAAATTTACTAAAATATGAATGGCTACGAATGCCCATATTCGTAAACATTCATAGCCGTCTATACGGCTATAAATTTGTATTTTCTAATTTACATAGGCCATGTAGGGACTTGGAGAACCAAAAGTCCCAGCATGCCGAGCATTAAAGGGACCGCTGGTACTTGTGGTTCCACAGCTTAATCAATAGTGAAATAAATCACACAAACACATTAGAAAAATAAAACTTGAGGTTCATACTACATTCACTCATCCATACTTACCTATGGCTTCGACCGTAGGCCTGTACTTATCTCCAGCAGAATCAAATAGGGTACCTGGGAAGGAAATTATACTCACCAAGCAATCCGCTGTAGATCATGTCCTCTTCATTCCATGTAGCATCCATGGGGTTAAAATATCAAACCGCTGTCCCGTTACCATGGTGAACTTGAGAAACCCCAAGTGTGTTTACACTTGGGGCTCCTCTCCCATAATGGTAGATTTGCTGGTGAAGTTACACACCAGCTCCTCCCCTAGCCAATCACCATTGGGTTCCACAGGAGCTACACAGCTGATTGGCTCTTTGCAGCTCCTTAGGAATCCCATGTTAACATTTAACATGGGTGTCTATGGGTGGTTCCCATCATAGACAGCTATGTGAAATATTTATACAGAAATAGTTAGTAAATTTCCACCAAAGGGGCTATTTATGAGTCAAACCACAGGGGCAAACGCAGAATTTTCAGAAGGGGGTTTCCAGAGGGCGGAGCAAAGCACAGAGATGGACACTTAGGTGACCCAGTATATGCCGGGTCAGTTAAAGTATTATAGATAGACCAGATGTATATAAATAATAATAATATTAAAAGGTACTTATGTAGTATCTGGGCGCCCGATTTTAAAATCGCATCGAATGCGATCCGATGTGATTTTCCATAGGATTCAATGTTAACATAGTCCTGTTCATTTCCCCACTATCCAAGTGGGCATAGAGTTGATCTTATAAAGCATGGTGAGCGCAGCTAGGCGAGCGCAGGGGGCCGCGGATTACTTAAAATGTTTTCAGCGTCCCCTCGCAGGGCTCACTACGCTCGTCACGCTTCGGGCTCGGTGGCTCGCTGCGCTCGCCACACTACACTGTGTCCTTGTGTTGGGACCGGTACTCCAATCCTATAGCCGCAGCTATAGGTGCTTGTCCAGGTGCTTGTCCAGAGAATATAATATGTTGGCAAGATAGAAAAAGCACTCCCTCGGTCTTCCACTTGAATAAATAACCAGCCAGACACACTGAATGGAAGGTGCTAACGTTTCGGGGTTTGACCCCCTTTACCATGCATGTTTTTTTGCTTTGATAAAGGGGGTCAAACCCCGAAACGTTAGCACCTTCCATTCAGTGTGTCTGGCTTGTTATTTATTCAAGTGGAAGACCGAGGGAGTGCTTTTTCTATCTTGCATATATATATATATATATATATATATATATATATATAGGTAATAGAGTAGATCCGGCACTCCACGTTAAATACAGTAGGCAGCTTGCCCCGGTGCCTTCCACAAACCAGTCGGTCCTCAATACAGCGGAAGCAAGGTGGCACTCGGAGACGGAAATTCAATCAAAGTGCTGCTTTATTGCAGAAATAGGTGTATGCACCAACACAGTGTTTCGAGCCTTAGCTCGTCGTCAGGGTACAACCAAACAGTAGTACATGTGCACAATAAATACCCCTTAGGGACCCACCCCTCAATACAATAATTATACTCACCTGTGTCCGTCCACCTGCCGCGTCCACGCTGTAAGCGCCGATTGCCTGATGGCATCAGTGCACTTCCGGTTTGCGTCAAATGACGCGTCATTCATCCCGGGCGCTACTTCATGACATCAGCGCTGTCAGCCAATACTTATGCGTGGAACACGTACGGGACTTCCACAGGGCATAAGGTTGCCACCGCAACTGAAACAGAATGTAAACATATAGTGAAAAACGTGATTATAAAAGATCGACAATACATTTAAAATTTACAAACAAAACAGGAAACATGTAAACATTATGCTGCATCGTCATAACAACATTAATAATGGTATGATACATTGCGTATTCTGCAAATAAAGTGATATTATACATTGAGAAGGCTACAAGAAACTATGCAGCCCATGCTGCTCATTAAGTCCCCTTGGTGATAGGGTATCAAGCACAAATATCCAGCGGGCTTCCGCTTGAAGAAGGAGTCTACCCCTATTTCCACCCCGCGCTGGCAAAGGCACATGGTCAATAATTTTTGATCTTAGGCTAGCAACACTGTGTCCCATAAGGACACAGTGTCTAGCCACTGGCTGATCACTAGTGCCACTAGACAACGCCTGTCTGATGGCATAGCGATGATTCGCCATTCTCTCTTTGAACTGGCATTCAGTCTTGCCCACATAGTAAAGCCCACATGGACAAGACAGAACGTAAACAACATATTTGGTGGAGCAGGTAACGGCAAATTTGATGGGTATTTTTCTGCCGGTATGGGGATGACTGATGAAGTTACCCACAAGCAGAGCCCTGCAAGTGGTACATCCCACACATCTATAACAGCCAGCCTGTCTGGTCAAAAAATGCACAGGTGCTGCCTTTTTAGTCAATTCACTTATATCTAGTTTAACTAGCATATCCTTCAGATTCCTCAATCTTTTGTAAGCAGGCATAATTTACATCTTATTCAAGCCTACTAGAGATTTATCAGACGTGATTAATGGCCAATATTGTTTAACTTGTTTTGTGACCTCTGGGCTATCAACCGCATATTGATTGACCCAGGGTAATTTATCTTGTGCTTTGATGTTTGTCACAATGGGATTTAAAACATCTTCCCTGGGGGTCTCCAAAACTTTCTTTTTAACCATATCAAGATCTTTCTTTCTATAACCACGTTGCTCGAATTTGTCCTGCATTAAATTGAGGTCAGTCACAGTTTGTTCTGGGTCACTAGTAAAGCGCCTTACTCTCAACATTTGAGAGAAGGGTAAACCTTTACGCAAAGGTAACGTATGGCAGCTCTCGTGTCGCAACAATGTGTTACGATCCGTCTCCTTTACGTAAATGGATGTAGACAATTTGTTGTCAACCAGATTCATCTTCACATCCAAAAAATTGACCGTGTGTGTACTGATAGAAAAAGTGAATTTAACCGGGCTGGCAGAGACATTATGTTGTTCAAACAGCTGTATCAATGAGCTTTCAGACCCCCCCAAAAGATCAGGAGGTCGTCGATGTACCTCAAATATAGCAACACTTCACCTTTCATTGGGCCATCCAAAAATAATTTATTATCAATATCACACATATAGGCATTAGCGTACGATGGGGCCACTGGGGACCCCATCGCACAGCCTAAGCGCTGTCTAAACATCTGGCCATTAAAGGTGAAGTAATTTCTATTGAGAGTAAGGGACAACAGTTGCATAAAAAATTCAATAGAAGGACCAGTATAACATGGGTTGCCGTGTATCAAGTTGCGAGTAGCCTCCATCCCCTCCTGAAGGGGGATGCACGTATAGAGGCTTGTTACATCGGCGCTGCAAAGCAGCATGCCATCTGGCCAATTAACTACCTCCTGTAATTTTTTTATAAGCATATTGGTATACTTGAGATATGCAGCAGTTTGCTGAACACAAGGATTCAAATATGCATCCAAATAGGTGGACACAGGGTGGTACAGTGACCCCCTGGCAGAGATTATAGGCCTACCAGGGGGATCCACCAATCCCTTGTGCACCTTAGGTAAGGTGTAGAATAACGGTGTTAAAGGGAATGAGGTCTGTAACGCACTACAAACATTTTCAGAAATCACACCTGTGTCAAATGCAACCTTTAAGATACCATCTAACTCTGCCTTAAATCCCACGGAGGGGTCCTGCTGTAAGCTGTCATAAATCAAAACATCAGACAATTGACGTTGACATTCAGAAATATATTTGCTCAAATCCTGCACCACTACAGAGCCCCCCTTATCTGCCTTGCGTATAACAATGTCAGATCCATCACATAGAGCCCGCAAGGCAGTCCTTTCAGCCATAGACAAATTATGGGACATGGGCACCCCAGACAGTTCAGTGTCCGCTGATGCCTCCATCATCCTAGTAAAGGCCTTGACAGAAGGGTTATGGGTTTGGGGGTCAAAAGAAGAATGGGTTAATAGCCTTTTGAGCTGGGCTGGAATCTCAGGGGGAGTGTCACTTCTAGAGTCTTGTTGGCCAAAATGTTCTTTTTATCCCAATGAACGGCCAAATCTAAAGCAATCCACCCGCCACTGAAACTTGTCACGTGAAGCAGACGGTACAAAAGATAAACCCTTGGACAGTACCTCAATTTCCATAGGGTCCAAGGGAGTGGAGGACAAGTTGAAAACCAAATCTTTGGTCATCTTGCAGCACGCCGCCCTCCTTTGCCTTTCGCTTTGTTGACCTCGCCGCATCCTGCCCCTCGACCGCGGCCGGCTGGAGGTTTGAGGGAAGCACGGGTAATTGCCCCTAAAGGGTGAACATTGCTAGAGGTAGATGGTGTTTGCACATCGTTTTCACTAGCAGACGTGCTAGTGCCCTCATAATCAGTGTAATATTGTTTTCTTCGGCGTCTCTCATACGGCTTTCTTCCCCCTTGGGGTCTCTCCGTGCTGAGCCACTGGTACACTCTATTTTGTTCGTAATCAAGTGATACTTTACGGCGTTTTTCACGTTTAAAAAGCTGCAAGTCCTTGCGATATTGTTCAACTTGCTTCTCCAACTTGGAGCACCAATCATTGTGTGAATCCTCACTTAGACAATTTTTGTGTGCAGTCTCAAAAGTGGACAGTTTGTTCTTGATCACCACCAGTTCCTTAGTTGCTTCATCAACAACTAATAATACAAGGTCCATGGAACACTTATTTAAAATGCTGACCCACTTTTTGCAAAAGGCCACACTTTGGCGGCCAATTGTGGGAGCGTTCCTGACCCGAAAGCCTCGGGGGATTTGCTTGTCCCTATAATAGTCAGCCAGAGTGGAGGCGTGCATGGTGTAATCAATTTCTCTCTTTTTGAGAATAAACCAGTCTCTGTACAGCTCTTCATTATCAGCAATGGTAACATTTGCTGTGCGTCCAGCAGCCTGTAATATAGCATCCACCTCCACATCAGAATAACTAAAAAAATCTCCGGTATCAACCTGGGAGAAATTCACACCTGGAATCGGGGTATCCATAGCATCAGGTATAAGACACGCAGCTTCCTCAATGGGACCAGCAGTCCTTAAAGCGATGCAGCAAATGGGTAGGTACTCCCCTCCGGGTGAAACAATCGACAGGTGGGTGCCTTGATATGGTGTCAGGATCAGCTCGCCACTGCTCATCCAAACCAAAAATAGGTAATAGAGTAGATGCGGCACTCCATGTTAAATACAGTAGGCAGCTTGCCCCGGTGCCTTCCACAAACCAGTCGGTCCTCAATACAGCGGAAGCAAGGTGGCACTCGGAGACGGAAATTCAATCAAAGTGCTGCTTTATTGCAGAAATAGGTGTATGCACCAACACAGTGTTTCGAGCCTTAGCTCGTCGTCAGGGTACAACCAAACAGTAGTACATGTGCACAATAAATACCCCTTAGGGACCCACCCCTCAATACAATAATTATACTCACCTGTGTCCGTCCACCTGCCGCGTCCACGCTGTAAGCGCCGATTGCCTGATGGCATCAGTGCACTTCCGGGTTGCGTCAAATGACGCGTCATTCATCCCGGGCGCTACTTCATGACATCAGCGCTGTCAGCCAATACTTATGCGTGGAACACGTACGGGACTTCCACAGGGCATAAGGTTGCCACCGCAACTGAAACAGAATGTAAACATATAGTGAAAAACGTGATTATAAAAGATCGACAATACATTTAAAATTTACAAACAAAACAGGAAACATGTAAACATTATGCTGCATCGTCATAACAACATTAATAATGGTATGATACATTGCGTATTCTGCAAATAAAGTGATATTATACATTGAGAAGGCTACAAGAAACTATGCAGCCCATGCTGCTCATTAAGTCCCCTTGGTGATAGGGTATCAAGCACAAATATCCAGCGGGCTTCCGCTTGAAGAAGGAGTCTACCCCTATTTCCACCCCGCGCTGGCAAAGGCACATGGTCAATAATTTTTGATCTTAGGCTAGCAACACTGTGTCCCATAAGGACACAGTGTCTAGCCACTGGCTGATCACTAGTGCCACTAGACAACGCCTGTCTGATGGCATAGCGATGATTCGCCATTCTCTCTTTGAACTGGCATTCTGTCTTGCCCACATAGTAAAGCCCACATGGACAAGACAGAACGTAAACAACATATTTGGTGGAGCAGGTAACGGCAAATTTGATGGGTATTTTTCTGCCGGTATGGGGATGACTGATGAAGTTACCCACAAGCAGAGCCCTGCAAGTGGTACATCCCACACATCTATAACAGCCAGCCTGTCTGGTCAAAAAATGCACAGGTGCTGCCTTTTTAGTCAATTCACTTATATCTAGTTTAACTAGCATATCCTTCAGATTCCTCAATCTTTTGTAAGCAGGCATAATTTACATCTTATTCAAGCCTACTAGAGATTTATCAGACGTGATTAATGGCCAATATTGTTTAACTTGTTTTGTGACCTCTGGGCTATCAACCGCATATTGATTGACCCAGTGTAATTTATCTTGTGCTTTGATGTTTGTCACAATGGGGTTTAAAACATCTTCCCTGGGGGTCTCCAAAACTTTCTTTTTAACCATATCAAGATCTTTCTTTCTATAACCACGTTGCTCGAATTTGTCCTGCATTAAATTGAGGTCAGTCACAGTTTGTTCTGGGTCACTAGTAAAGCGCCTTACTCTCAACATTTGAGAGAAGGGTAAACCTTTACGCAAAGGTAACGTATGGCAGCTCTCGTGTCGCAACAATGTGTTACGATCCGTCTCCTTTACGTAAATGGATGTAGACAATTTGTTGTCAACCAGATTCATCTTCACATCCAAAAAATTGACCGTGTGTGTACTGATAGAAAAAGTGAATTTAACCGGGCTGGCAGAGACATTATGTTGTTCAAACAGCTGTATCAATGAGCTTTCAGACCCCCCCCAAAAGATCAGGAGGTCGTCGATGTACCTCAAATATAGCAACACTTCACCTTTCATTGGGCCATCCAAAAATAATTTATTATCAATATCACACATATAGGCATTAGCGTACGATGGGGCCACTGGGGACCCCATCGCACAGCCTAAGCGCTGTCTAAACATCTGGCCATTAAAGGTGAAGTAATTTCTATTGAGAGTAAGGGACAACAGTTGCATAAAAAATTCAATAGAAGGACCAGTATAACATGGGTTGCCGTGTATCAAGTTGCGAGTAGCCTCCATCCCCTCCTGATGGGGGATGCACGTATAGAGGCTTGTTACATCGGCGCTGCAAAGCAGCATGCCATCTGGCCAATTAACTACCTCCTGTAATTTTTTTATAAGCATATTGGTATACTTGAGATATGCAGCAGTTTGCTGAACACAAGGATTCAAATATGCATCCAAATAGGTGGACACAGGGTGGTACAGTGACCCCCTGGCAGAGATTATAGGCCTACCAGGGGGATCCACCAATCCCTTGTGCACCTTAGGTAAGGTGTAGAATAACGGTGTTAAAGGGAATGAGGTCTGTAACGCACTACAAACATTTTCAGAAATCACACCTGTGTCAAATGCAACCTTTAAGATACCATCTAACTCTGCCTTAAATCCCACGGAGGGGTCCTGCTGTAAGCTGTCATAAATCAAAACATCAGACAATTGACGTTGACATTCAGAAATATATTTGCTCAAATCCTGCACCACTACAGAGCCCCCCTTATCTGCCTTGCGTATAACAATGTCAGATCCATCACATAGAGCCCGCAAGGCAGTCCTTTCAGCCATAGACAAATTATGGGACATGGGCACCCCAGACAGTTCAGTGTCCGCTGATGCCTCCATCATCCTAGTAAAGGCCTTGACAGAAGGGTTATGGGTTTGGGGGTCAAAAGAAGAATGGGTTAATAGCCTTTTGAGCTGGGCTGGAATCTCAGGGGGAGTGTCACTTCTAGAGTCTTGTTGGCCAAAATGTTCTTTTTATCCCAATGAACGGCCAAATCTAAAGCAATCCACCCGCCACTGAAACTTGTCACGTGAAGCAGACGGTACAAAAGATAAACCCTTGGACAGTACCTCAATTTCCATAGGGTCCAAGGGAGTGGAGGACAAGTTGAAAACCAAATCTTTGGTCATCTTGCAGCACGCCGCCCTCCTTTGCCTTTCGCTTTGTTGACCTCGCCGCATCCTGCCCCTCGACCGCGGCCGGCTGGAGGTTTGAGGGAAGCACGGGTAATTGCCCCTAAAGGGTGAACATTGCTAGAGGTAGATGGTGTTTGCACATCGTTTTCACTAGCAGACGTGCTAGTGCCCTCATAATCAGTGTAATATTGTTTTCTTCGGCGTCTCTCATACGGCTTTCTTCCCCCTTGGGGTCTCTCCGTGCTGAGCCACTGGTACACTCTATTTTGTTCGTAATCAAGTGATACTTTACGGCGTTTTTCACGTTTAAAAAGCTGCAAGTCCTTGCGATATTGTTCAACTTGCTTCTCCAACTTGGAGCACCAATCATTGTGTGAATCCTCACTTAGACAATTTTTGTGTGCAGTCTCAAAAGTGGACAGTTTGTTCTTGATCACCACCAGTTCCTTAGTTGCTTCATCAACAACTAATAATACAAGGTCCATGGAACACTTATTTAAAATGCTGACCCACTTTTTGCAAAAGGCCACACTTTGGCGGCCAATTGTGGGAGCGTTCCTGACCCGAAAGCCTCGGGGGATTTGCTTGTCCCTATAATAGTCAGCCAGAGTGGAGGCGTGCATGGTGTAATCAATTTCTCTCTTTTTGAGAATAAACCAGTCTCTGTACAGCTCTTCATTATCAGCAATGGTAACATTTGCTGTGCGTCCAGCAGCCTGTAATATAGCATCCACCTCCACATCAGAATAACTAAAAAAATCTCCGGTATCAACCTGGGAGAAATTCACACCTGGAATCGGGGTATCCATAGCATCAGGTATAAGACACGCAGCTTCCTCAATGGGACCAGCAGTCCTTAAAGCGATGCAGCAAATGGGTAGGTACTCCCCTCCGGGTGAAACAATCGACAGGTGGGTGCCTTGATATGGTGTCAGGATCAGCTCGCCACTGCTCATCCAAACCAAAAATAGGTAATAGAGTAGATGCGGCACTCCATGTTAAATACAGTAGGCAGCTTGCCCCGGTGCCTTCCACAAACCAGTCGGTCCTCAATACAGCGGAAGCAAGGTGGCACTCGGAGACGGAAATTCAATCAAAGTGCTGCTTTATTGCAGAAATAGGTGTATGCACCAACACAGTGTTTCGAGCCTTAGCTCGTCGTCAGGGTACAACCAAACAGTAGTACATGTGCACAATAAATACCCCTTAGGGACCCACCCCTCAATACAATAATTATACTCACCTGTGTCCGTCCACCTGCCGCGTCCACGCTGTAAGCGCCGATTGCCTGATGGCATCAGTGCACTTCCGGGTTGCGTCAAATGACGCGTCATTCATCCCGGGCGCTACTTCATGACATCAGCGCTGTCAGCCAATACTTATGCGTGGAACACGTACGGGACTTCCACAGGGCATAAGGTTGCCACCGCAACTGAAACAGAATGTAAACATATAGTGAAAAACGTGATTATAAAAGATCGACAATACATTTAAAATTTACAAACAAAACAGGAAACATGTAAACATTATGCTGCATCGTCATAACAACATTAATAATGGTATGATACATTGCGTATTCTGCAAATAAAGTGATATTATACATTGAGAAGGCTACAAGAAACTATGCAGCCCATGCTGCTCATTAAGTCCCCTTGGTGATAGGGTATCAAGCACAAATATCCAGCGGGCTTCCGCTTGAAGAAGGAGTCTACCCCTATTTCCACCCCGCGCTGGCAAAGGCACATGGTCAATAATTTTTGATCTTAGGCTAGCAACACTGTGTCCCATAAGGACACAGTGTCTAGCCACTGGCTGATCACTAGTGCCACTAGACAACGCCTGTCTGATGGCATAGCGATGATTCGCCATTCTCTCTTTGAACTGGCATTCTGTCTTGCCCACATAGTAAAGCCCACATGGACAAGACAGAACGTAAACAACATATTTGGTGGAGCAGGTAACGGCAAATTTGATGGGTATTTTTCTGCCGGTATGGGGATGACTGATGAAGTTACCCACAAGCAGAGCCCTGCAAGTGGTACATCCCACACATCTATAACAGCCAGCCTGTCTGGTCAAAAAATGCACAGGTGCTGCCTTTTTAGTCAATTCACTTATATCTAGTTTAACTAGCATATCCTTCAGATTCCTCAATCTTTTGTAAGCAGGCATAATTTACATCTTATTCAAGCCTACTAGAGATTTATCAGACGTGATTAATGGCCAATATTGTTTAACTTGTTTTGTGACCTCTGGGCTATCAACCGCATATTGATTGACCCAGTGTAATTTATCTTGTGCTTTGATGTTTGTCACAATGGGGTTTAAAACATCTTCCCTGGGGGTCTCCAAAACTTTCTTTTTAACCATATCAAGATCTTTCTTTCTATAACCACGTTGCTCGAATTTGTCCTGCATTAAATTGAGGTCAGTCACAGTTTGTTCTGGGTCACTAGTAAAGCGCCTTACTCTCAACATTTGAGAGAAGGGTAAACCTTTACGCAAAGGTAACGTATGGCAGCTCTCGTGTCGCAACAATGTGTTACGATCCGTCTCCTTTACGTAAATGGATGTAGACAATTTGTTGTCAACCAGATTCATCTTCACATCCAAAAAATTGACCGTGTGTGTACTGATAGAAAAAGTGAATTTAACCGGGCTGGCAGAGACATTATGTTGTTCAAACAGCTGTATCAATGAGCTTTCAGACCCCCCCCAAAAGATCAGGAGGTCGTCGATGTACCTCAAATATAGCAACACTTCACCTTTCATTGGGCCATCCAAAAATAATTTATTATCAATATCACACATATAGGCATTAGCGTACGATGGGGCCACTGGGGACCCCATCGCACAGCCTAAGCGCTGTCTAAACATCTGGCCATTAAAGGTGAAGTAATTTCTATTGAGAGTAAGGGACAACAGTTGCATAAAAAATTCAATAGAAGGACCAGTATAACATGGGTTGCCGTGTATCAAGTTGCGAGTAGCCTCCATCCCCTCCTGATGGGGGATGCACGTATAGAGGCTTGTTACATCGGCGCTGCAAAGCAGCATGCCATCTGGCCAATTAACTACCTCCTGTAATTTTTTTATAAGCATATTGGTATACTTGAGATATGCAGCAGTTTGCTGAACACAAGGATTCAAATATGCATCCAAATAGGTGGACACAGGGTGGTACAGTGACCCCCTGGCAGAGATTATAGGCCTACCAGGGGGATCCACCAATCCCTTGTGCACCTTAGGTAAGGTGTAGAATAACGGTGTTAAAGGGAATGAGGTCTGTAACGCACTACAAACATTTTCAGAAATCACACCTGTGTCAAATGCAACCTTTAAGATACCATCTAACTCTGCCTTAAATCCCACGGAGGGGTCCTGCTGTAAGCTGTCATAAATCAAAACATCAGACAATTGACGTTGACATTCAGAAATATATTTGCTCAAATCCTGCACCACTACAGAGCCCCCCTTATCTGCCTTGCGTATAACAATGTCAGATCCATCACATAGAGCCCGCAAGGCAGTCCTTTCAGCCATAGACAAATTATGGGACATGGGCACCCCAGACAGTTCAGTGTCCGCTGATGCCTCCATCATCCTAGTAAAGGCCTTGACAGAAGGGTTATGGGTTTGGGGGTCAAAAGAAGAATGGGTTAATAGCCTTTTGAGCTGGGCTGGAATCTCAGGGGGAGTGTCACTTCTAGAGTCTTGTTGGCCAAAATGTTCTTTTTATCCCAATGAACGGCCAAATCTAAAGCAATCCACCCGCCACTGAAACTTGTCACGTGAAGCAGACGGTACAAAAGATAAACCCTTGGACAGTACCTCAATTTCCATAGGGTCCAAGGGAGTGGAGGACAAGTTGAAAACCAAATCTTTGGTCATCTTGCGGCACGCCGCCCTCCTTTGCCTTTCGCTTTGTTGACCTCGCCGCATCCTGCCCCTCGACCGCGGCCGGCTGGAGGTTTGAGGGAAGCACGGGTAATTGCCCCTAAAGGGTGAACATTGCTAGAGGTAGATGGTGTTTGCACATCGTTTTCACTAGCAGACGTGCTAGTGCCCTCATAATCAGTGTAATATTGTTTTCTTCGGCGTCTCTCATACGGCTTTCTTCCCCCTTGGGGTCTCTCCATGCTGAGCCACTGGTACACTCTATTTTGTTCGTAATCAAGTGATACTTTACGGCGTTTTTCACGTTTAAAAAGCTGCAAGTCCTTGCGATATTGTTCAACTTGCTTCTCCAACTTGGAGCACCAATCATTGTGTGAATCCTCACTTAGACAATTTTTGTGTGCAGTCTCAAAAGTGGACAGTTTGTTCTTGATCACCGCCAGTTCCTTAGTTGCTTCATCAACAACTAATAATACAAGGTCCATGGAACACTTATTTAAAATGCTGACCCACTTTTTGCAAAAGGCCACACTTTGGCGGCCAATTGTGGGAGCGTTCCTGACCCGAAAGCCTCGGGGGATTTGCTTGTCCCTATAATAGTCAGCCAGAGTGGAGGCGTGCATGGTGTAATCAATTTCTCTCTTTTTGAGAATAAACCAGTCTCTGTACAGCTCTTCATTATCAGCAATGGTAACATTTGCTGTGCGTCCAGCAGCCTGTAATATAGCATCCACCTCCACATCAGAATAACTAAAAAAATCTCCGGTATCAACCTGGGAGAAATTCACACCTGGAATCGGGGTATCCATAGCATCAGGTATAAGACACGCAGCTTCCTCAATGGGACCAGCAGTCCTTAAAGCGATGCAGCAAATGGGTAGGTACTCCCCTCCGGGTGAAACAATCGACAGGTGGGTGCCTTGATATGGTGTCAGGATCAGCTCGCCACTGCTCATCCAAACCAAAAATAGGTAATAGAGTAGATGCGGCACTCCATGTTAAATACAGTAGGCAGCTTGCCCCGGTGCCTTCCACAAACCAGTCGGTCCTCAATACAGCGGAAGCAAGGTGGCACTCGGAGACGGAAATTCAATCAAAGTGCTGCTTTATTGCAGAAATAGGTGTATGCACCAACACAGTGTTTCGAGCCTTAGCTCGTCGTCAGGGTACAACCAAACAGTAGTACATGTGCACAATAAATACCCCTTAGGGACCCACCCCTCAATACAATAATTATACTCACCTGTGTCCGTCCACCTGCCGCGTCCACGCTGTAAGCGCCGATTGCCTGATGGCATCAGTGCACTTCCGGGTTGCGTCAAATGACGCGTCATTCATCCCGGGCGCTACTTCATGACATCAGCGCTGTCAGCCAATACTTATGCGTGGAACACGTACGGGACTTCCACAGGGCATAAGGTTGCCATGGCAACTGAAACAGAATGTAAACATATAGTGAAAAACGTGATTATAAAAGATCGACAATACATTTAAAATTTACAAACAAAACAGGAAACATGTAAACATTATGCTGCATCGTCATAACAACATTAATAATGGTATGATACATTGCGTATTCTGCAAATAAAGTGATATTATACATTGAGAAGGCTACAAGAAACTATGCAGCCCATGCTGCTCATTAAGTCCCCTTGGTGATAGGGTATCAAGCACAAATATCCAGCGGGCTTCCGCTTGAAGAAGGAGTCTACCCCTATTTCCACCCCGCGCTGGCAAAGGCACATGGTCAATAATTTTTGATCTTAGGCTAGCAACACTGTGTCCCATAAGGACACAGTGTCTAGCCACTGGCTGATCACTAGTGCCACTAGACAACGCCTGTCTGATGGCATAGCGATGATTCGCCATTCTCTCTTTGAACTGGCATTCTGTCTTGCCCACATAGTAAAGCCCACATGGACAAGACAGAACGTAAACAACATATTTGGTGGAGCAGGTAACGGCAAATTTGATGGGTATTTTTCTGCCGGTATGGGGATGACTGATGAAGTTACCCACAAGCAGAGCCCTGCAAGTGGTACATCCCACACATCTATAACAGCCAGCCTGTCTGGTCAAAAAATGCACAGGTGCTGCCTTTTTAGTCAATTCACTTATATCTAGTTTAACTAGCATATCCTTCAGATTCCTCAATCTTTTTTAAGCAGGCATAATTTGCATCTTATTCAAGCCTACTAGAGATTTATCAGACATGATTAATGGCCAATATTGTTTAACTTGTTTTGTGACCTCTGGGCTATCAACCGCATATTGATTGACCCAGGGTAATTTATCTTGTGCTTTGATGTTTGTCACAATGGGATTTAAAACATCTTCCCTGGGGGTCTCCAAAACTTTCTTTTTAACCATATCAAGATCTTTCTTTCTATAACCACGTTGCTCGAATTTGTCCTGCATTAAATTGAGGTCAGTCACAGTTTGTTCTGGGTCACTAGTAAAGCGCCTTACTCTCAACATTTGAGAGAAGGGTAAACCTTTACGCAAAGGTAACGTATGGCAGCTCTCGTGTCGCAACAATGTGTTACGATCCGTCTCCTTTACGTAAATGGATGTAGACAATTTGTTGTCAACCAGATTCATCTTCACATCCAAAAAATTGACCGTGTGTGTACTGATAGAAAAAGTGAATTTAACCGGGCTGGCAGAGGCATTATGTTGTTCAAACAGCTGTATCAATGAGCTTTCAGACCCCCCCCAAAAGATCAGGAGGTCGTCGATGTACCTCAAATATAGCAACACTTCACCTTTCATTGGGCCATCCAAAAATAATTTATTATCAATATCACACATATAGGCATTAGCGTACGATGGGGCCACTGGGGACCCCATCGCACAGCCTAAGCGCTGTCTAAACATCTGGCCATTAAAGGTGAATTAATTTCTATTGAGAGTAAGGGACAACAGTTGCATAAAAAATTCAATAGAAGGACCAGTATAACATGGGTTGCCGTGTATCAAGTTGCGAGTAGCCTCCATCCCCTTCTGATGGGGGATGCACGTATAGAGGCTTGTTACATCGGCGCTGCAAAGCAGCATGCCATCTGGCCAATTAACTACCTCCTGTAATTTTTTTATAAGCATATTGGTATCCTTGAGATATGCAGCAGTTTGCTGAACACAAGGATTCAAATATGCATCCAAATAGGTGGACACAGGGCGATACAGTGACCCCCTGGCAGAGATTATAGGCCTACCAGGGGGATCCACCAATCCCTTGTGCACCTTAGGTAAGGTGTAGAATAACGGTGTTAAAGGGAATGAGGTCTGTAACGCACTACAAACATTTTCAGAAATCACACCTGTGTCAAATGCAACCTTTAAGATACCATCTAACTCTGCCTTAAATCCCACGGAGGGGTCCTGCTGTAAGCTGTCATAAATCGATACATCAGACAATTGACTTTGACATTCAGAAATATATTTGCTCAAATCCTGCACCACTACAGAGCCCCCCTTATCTGCCTTGCGTATAACAATGTCAGATCCATCACATAGAGCCCGCAAGGCAGTCCTTTCAGCCATAGACAAATTATGGGACAAGGGCACCCCAGACAGTTCAGTGTCTGCTGATGCCTCCATCATCCTAGTAAAGGCCTTGACAGAAGGGTTATGGGTTTGGGGGTCAAAAGAAGAATGGGGTAATAGCCTTTTGAGCTGGGCTGGAATCTCAGGGGGAGTGTCACTTCTAGAGTCTTGTTGGCCAAAATGTTCTTTTAATCTCAATGAACGGCCAAATCTAAAGCAATCCACCCGCCACTGAAACTTGTCACGTGAAGCAGACGGTACAAAAGATAAACCCTTGGACAGTACCTCAATTTCCATAGGGTCCAAGGGAGTGGAGAACAAGTTGAAAACCAAATCTTTGGTCATCTTGCGGCACGCCGCCCTCCTTTGCCTTTCGCTTTGTTGACCTCGCCGCGTCCTGCCCCTCGACCGCGGCCGGCTGGAGGTTTGAGGGAAGCACGGGTATTTGCCCCTAAAGGGTGAGCATTGCTAGAGGTAGATGGTGTTTGCACGTCGTTTTCACTAGCAGACGTGCTAGTGCCCTCATAATCAGTGTAATATTGTTTTCTTGGGCGTCTCTCATACGGCTTTCTTCCCCCTTGGGGTCTCTCCGTGCTGAGCCACTGGTACACTCTATTTTGTTCGTAATCAAGTGATACTTTACGGCGTTTTTCACGTTTAAAAAGCTGCAAGTCCTTGCGATATTGTTCAACTTGCTTCTCCAACTTGGAGCACCAATCATTGTGTGAATCCTCACTTAGACAATTTTTGTGTGCAGTCTCAAAAGTGGACAGTTTGTTGTTGATCACCGCCAGTTCCTTAGTTGCTTCATCAACAACTAATAATACAAGGTCCATGGAACACTTATTAAAATGCTGACCCACTTTTTGCAAAAGGCCACACTTTGGCGGCCAATTGTGGGAGCGCTCCTGACCCGAAAGCCTCGGGGGATTTGCTTGTCCCTATAATAGTCAGCCAGAGTGGAGGCGTGCATGGTGTAATCAATTTCTCTCTTTTTGAGAATAAACCAGTCTCTGTACAGCTCTTCATTATCAGCAATGGTAACATTTGCTGTGCGTCCAGCAGCCTGTAATATAGCATCCACCTCCACATCAGAATAACTAAAAAAAATCTCTGGTATCAACCTGGGAGAAATTCACACCTGGAATCGGGGTATCCATAGCATCAGGTATAAGACACGCAGCTTCCTCAATGGGACCAGCAGTCCTTAAAGTGATGCAGCAAATGGGTAGGTACTCCCCTCCGGGTGAAACAATCGACAGGTGGGTGCCTTGATATGGTGTCAGGATCAGCTCACCACTGCTCATCCAAACCAAAAATAGGTAATAGAGTAGATCCGGCACTCCACGTTAAATACAGTAGGCAGCTTGCCCCGGTGCCTTCCACAAACCAGTCGGTCCTCAATACAGCGGAAGCAAGGTGGCACTCGGAGACGGAAATTCAATCAAAGTGCTGCTTTATTGCAGAAATAGGTGTATGCACCAACACAGTGTTTCGAGCCTTAGCTCGTCGTCAGGGTACAACCAAACAGTAGTACATGTGCACAATAAATACCCCTTAGGGACCCACCCCTCAATGCAATAATTATACTCACCTGTGTCCGTCCACCTGCCGCGTCCACGCTGTAAGCGCCGATTGCCTGATGGCATCAGTGCACTTCCGGGTTGCGTCAAATGACGCGTCATTCATCCCGGGCGCTACTTCATGACATCAGCGCTGTCAGCCAATACTTATGCGTGGAACATGTACGGGACTTCCACAGGGCATAAGGTTGCCATGGCAACTGAAACAGAATGTAAACATATAGTGAAAAACGTGATTATAAAAGATCGACAATACATTTAAAATTTACAAACAAAACAGGAAACATGTAAACATTATGCTGCATCGTCATAACAACATTAATAATGGTATGATACATTGCGTATTCTGCAAATAAAGTGATATTATACATTGAGAAGGCTACAAGAAACTATGCAGCCCATGCTGCTCATTAAGTCCCCTTGGTGATAGGGTATCAAGCACAAATATCCAGCGGGCTTCCGCTTGAAGAAGGAGTCTACCCCTATTTCCACCCCGCGCTGGCAAAGGCACATGGTCAATAATTTTTGATCTTAGGCTAGCAACACTGTGTCCCATAAGGACACAGTGTCTAGCCACTGGCTGATCACTAGTGCCACTAGACAACGCCTGTCTGATGGCATAGCGATGATTCGCCATTCTCTCTTTGAACTGGCATTCTGTCTTGCCCACATAGTAAAGCCCACATGGACAAGCATAGGCGTGCGCACGGGGGGTGCCAGGGGTACACAGGCACCTCCTAATGACCGGCACCCCCCGCACGAACGCAGCACTGTCCTCCCCTGCCAGCAGCAGTGTGGAGCTGCCCGGCGGCTGCCTGTCGCCGGAAGCAGTTTCCGGCGAAAGGACCTGTATCTATGCGCTCCGGCCCCACAGCCAGCGGCTCCTTAAGCAGGGAGACGGGGTCACCTGCGGCAGCGCTCCTCACTACGAGTCCTCCGCCCCGCTTACTAACCAGGAGCACCATCTGACACGGGGGTCACCTGCAGGCTGCAGCAACGCTCCCTCCTCATAAGCCAAGTTCCTTCCCCCGGCGCCCCCTCCCCTCATCTGCCTGGCAGCAGCAGCTTTGTCCCCAGCCCACACACTGCTGCAGTGGCAGCTAGCTCTCGCCTTCCTCCACAGGCTCCAGGCTGCTCTGTCATTTATACATGACACTGCATATATACTGTAGCACAATGGGGCATTAAATGTGTATGTAACTACAGGGGGCATTAAGTATGTGGCACTACAGGGACATTATATGTGTGGCACTATGGGGGCAGTATGATTTGTGGCACTATGGGGGCAGTATGTATGTGGCACTATTGGGGCATTGTGTGTGGCACTACAGGGGTATTATGCATGTGGCACTATGTGGGGCATAATGTATGTAGAACTAAGGGGGGCATTATATGTGGGTAACGAGCATGTAATGCCCCCCAGACAATGAGCATATATCCCCTTGCCCCTTGGGCAACAGGCATGTAGTTCCTATGGCAATGAGCATGCAACCCCCCCCCCCCCATGTGAAGGGGCATGTAACCCCCTGGCATGGAGCATGTAAACCCTGGCATCGAACGTGTAACTCCTGACAACGAGCATGTAGGTAAGCGCACTTATATGGCATAATAAGTAATGGGCATTATGGTGTGTGGCATAATGTATAATGAGCAATATGGTGCATGGTATAATATGTAATGTATACACTTATACACCATATAAGTGTGGTGTAATGGGTAATTTGGTGTGTGGCATACTGTGTAATGGGCATTGCTGTGTGTGGAATAATGTGTAATGAGCATTACAGCATATGGTATAATGTGTAATAGGCAATTCGGTGTGGGCGTAATATGTCATGGGCATTATGGTGTGGGATGTAATAGGTAATTGGCATAACAGTGTGTGGCTTAATATGTAATTGGTATTATGGTACCTTTATGTGGCCTAATATGTAATTGGCATGTGAAGCAAAATTGGCATAACAGTGTGAGTCGTAACATGTAATGGACATCACAGTGTGGGGCGCAACGTGTAATGGGTATTACAATGTGTGGTATAATGTGTAAGGCATATGGTATACTATGTAATGGCTGTGTGATGTGCAATAGGTATTATGGTGTAAATTTTTGGCGCATGCCTTTGGCGCGCACTGTCGCTATTGTCAAGTCCTGGCATAATGTGTAATGGCATTATGGTGTGTGGCATTATATGTAATGGCCATTACAGTGTGCGGAATTATGTGTAATGGTCATTATACTTTAAATTTTTGCAGCACTCCTTAGGTGCACACTGTCCCTGTTTATAGTATATGAGGGGGGGATGATTCATTCTTAGGTGCATATACATAAATAAGTCACCTATTTATTTTGCATTTATGCCCATTAGGTCGTGATGGACACGCCCAGTAGGCGGCGATGGACACGCCCCTCCAATGGTGCACCCCCTAAAAAAATGGGCTGCGCACGCCTATGTGGACAAGACAGAACATAGGTAAGGTCACAAAACAAGTTAAACAATATTGGCCATTAATCACGTCTGATAAATCTCTAGTAGGCTTGAATAAGATGCAAATTATGCCTGCTTACAAAAGATCGAGGAATCTGAAGGATATGCTAGTTAAACTAGATATAAGTGAATTGACTAAAAAGGCAGCACCTGTGCATTTTTTGACCAGACAGGCTGGCTGTTATAGATGTGTGGGATGTACCACTTGCAGGGCTCTGCTTGTGGGTAACTTCATCAGTCATCCCCATACCGGCAGAAAAATACCCATCAAATTTGCCGTTACCTGCTCCACCAAATATGTTGTTTACGTTCTGTCTTGTCCATGTGGGCTTTACTATGTGGGCAAGACAGAATGCCAGTTCAAAGAGAGAATGGCGAATCATCGCTATGCCATCAGACAGGCGTTGTCTAGTGGCACTAGTGATCAGCCAGTGGCTAGACACTGTGTCCTTATGGGACACAGTGTTGCTAGCCTAAGATCAAAAATTATTGACCATGTGCCTTTGCCAGCGCGGGGTGGAAATAGGGGTAGACTCCTTCTTCAAGCGGAAGCCCGCTGGATATTTGTGCTTGATACCCTATCACCAAGGGGACTTAATGAGCAGCATGGGCTGCATAGTTTCTTGTAGCCTTCTCAATGTATAATATCACTTTATTTGCAGAATACGCAATGTATCATACCATTATTAATGTTGTTATGACGATGCAGCATAATGTTTACATGTTTCCTGTTTTGTTTGTAAATTTTAAATGTATTGTCGATCTTTTATAATCACGTTTTTCACTATATGTTTACATTCTGTTTCAGTTGCCATGGCAACCTTATGCCCTGTGGAAGTCCCGTACGTGTTCCACGCATAAGTATTGGCTGACAGCGCTGATGTCATGAAGTAGCGCCCGGGATGAATGACGCGTCATTTGACGCAACCCGGAAGTGCACTGATGCCATCAGGCAATCGGCGCTTACAGCGTGGACGCGGCAGGTGGACGGACACAGGTGAGTATAATTATTGTATTGAGGGGTGGGTCCCTAAGGGGTATTTATTGTGCACATGTACTACTGTTTGGTTGTACCCTGACGACGAGCTAAGGCTCGAAACACTGTGTTGGTGCATACACCTATTTCTGCAATAAAGCAGCACTTTGATTGAATTTCCGTCTCCGAGTGCCACCTTGCTTCCGCTGTATATATATATATATATATATATATATATATATATATATATATATATATATATGGAAAACAAGAAGTGAGATGTGCGCCTCCTAGTGCAATACGTCAATGTTCGTACTCTTCCCTCCACCACATAGAAGGAGACTGACAGCACCCCAATAATTCAAGGAGTACCGTAAATGGTGGTAATCCACCACTGCTTTTTTCGCACAGCTCAGAAATGAGTATCCACCGTTAGCCAGGATAGAACTCCACTTGATACTGGGACCCTTTTTCTCAAATATACATGTATGGGAGATAAAAGCAAACAGAAACGGAGACAATAGTGTAATAAAGTTTTACACCATTTTTATTCCCAACACAAAACAATAAAATCTCCGTACAATAAATAAATTCTTTTTCAGCTTATCTGATATGATGAAGTCAGTCCATCACCAATAAAACAGAACCAGTCATCTCGACGCGTTTCGTCCTTGCCCTTCCGGCTGGACTTCCTCAGGAGTGTGACTGCTTCACTCCAAAACTCTGTTTAAATAGGTTGTATTCAACCCATTTCCTGTTTAAAATTCCCGCCAAAACGCGGGTACACACTTCCGGGATAAACTCCTTTGGAACGCATAACATTATTTCCGGAAGTCCCAATGGAACGCAAGGGACTTCCGGTTCTTAAAATCATATCAAACTGTGAGAATATAAAATATCAAATATCCGCAATCGCGGTAATCAGTATGTCTGTCGGTACTTACTATATACACCCACTTGTACCTGAGCAGGCTAACATGTTCTTTCTGGCGCGGGTGAGAGTCGTACCACGACTTCTCACTTCTTAGACCCTTATTAGGAATATACCATTAACAATTTAATTGATTAGTAGTGTGCCAGTCTTATGTGGGCTATAATGTGACAGGTCTTAATATTTCTGTCGGCCTCTTCTGTTGATGTTATAAAAAGTTTTTTATTTGAACCTAAAAAGCGGATGATATTCCTTTATCCAGTGATAAAAAAATATAGATCTCCAGTGGGACTTCTAGTTGCTCCAGAGAGGCCAGCAGAAACTTTTTATAACATCAACAGAAGAGGCCTGTTAAAGAGTTTTTAATGTAATTAAAAACTAGAGAATCCCACCTACTAAATGGTTACTGGGGACTAGGGGATCAGAGGGTGGAAAACCAAATAGCTTAGTGGGCGCCCAACTAACATATAAGTACCAACGAGAATACAAAACTACATACCAGGTGTGTGGAGCTGGAGCAGTAACCAGCTGCTGGAAGGCTGATATCTCTGGTTCTGGGAACAGTAAAGACAAGCTACTACTGTCCATCAAAGGGGGAGAGTCACAGCTTTTGGAATTTATCCTCAGACAAACTATAAGTTAGACAGGACCTGAAATATCTGACTGGGAAAAGCAATTAACAGGCTTGGATGGGGACCACTGCTTTGAAGTCAGATATCTCCGGTTCCCAAGGGCCGATTTTTTAAATTCTTGTAACCATGGAAAGAGGGGACACTCAGCTTTCAGCCTGGGTGGGGAGGTTCTGGGTACTCAGAACCCCCCCTGCGTGTGCCACTGTACCAAAAGTTAAGCAGTGTGGGGCAGTACGGATGGTGTAATGGTTAGCATTACTCCCTTACAGCACTGAGGTCATGGGTTCAATACCCACCTTGGTCCTAACTGTGTGGAGTTTGTATATTCTCCCTGTACATTTGTGGGTTTCCTCCGGGTACACCAGTTTCCTCCCACAATCCAAAAATATACTGGTAGGTTAATTGGCTCCCAGAAAAATTAACCCTAGAATGTCTGTGTGTGCATGTACATGTGGTAGGGAATATAGATTGTAAGCTCCACTGGGGCAGGGACTGATGTGAATGGTCAAATATTCTCTGTAAAGCACTGTGGAATCTGTGTGCGCTATATGAGAAACTGCTAATAAATAAAGTATTTATTGGCCTGCACCGTTCAGTAAATTTATGCAAATGCGATACAAATTCCATACAAATTCCATCCCTTGTGTACATTTATGTAACAGAACTTGCAAGGAAATAGATGCTAAATTGTAGTGTCCATGCATGCTGCAATACTGATAAATATGCCTTTATAATCCAGCACTGATAAGTGCACTAGCCTTAATATCTCATCCATATTTCTTATTTATTTTTAAATACCGGTAGTAAAGAAATTATTTTACAGTATTCTACTTTTTACTACATACAGAATCTTCAAAAGGAAATGCAATACAGTGATTTCTACAACCCTTTAGGCAAACCACAGTCCACAAAAAAATTATTTGACCTACAGAGTGATGTATATACACCTCAATCAGCTGTATGAATTGTAAATACCAAATGCCTCAGGGCTAATGCAAATACACGCTTAAGAGATGACAGTCACAGCATTGATTGTGCCTGTTACATATGGTTTTCTTAACATAATTTAGCAAGCTTCTTTTGATAACTTTTATAAACTTTGATAAAGTTTATTTATTGAATTTGAGAGTTTTTTATGTGTTATGTTCTAGTTAAATCTACATTATAATGATGCTCTCAGTTACATTGCCACCAAACAAGATAAAGGTTTGCAAGAATATTTAAGGGGACCTCATGGGCAGCTTGACTTTCCTACAAACAGGGGCGTAACTATAGCTCCGCAGCCCCCGCGACCGCGGGGGGGCGCTGTGCATGTGTGGGCGCCGGGGGCTGCAGTGCTATAGTTACACCCTGCCGCCCCGCCGCCATCCCCCGCAGTCTTTGCCTGTCAGTGTCTTCAGTACGCGCTGGTCCCGGCTCCCTTCTTCTGCTATGAGGACCACAACAAAATGTCCGCCCCCATTTAGCAGACAGTTCTCTGAAACTGTCTGCTGCATGGGGGCGGACATTTTGTGGTGGTCCTCATAGCAGAAGAAGGGAGCCGGGACCAGCGCGTACTGAGCATAGGTAAGACTGCGGGGGATGGGGGGGATTGCATGGGCGGCGAGGCGGGGGTTGGTGCGATGGGGTGCGTGGGTGGGCGCCCTCCCTTTAACGACGGGGGGCGCCCAAAAGCTAGTTACGTCACTGCCTACAAAGGCTGTTTGACAATCCTGCTAGTGCAAGGTTTAATGCACTGGAGATCTAATAAAAGGAGGAGATAGATAAAATGTATGAAAGAAAGAAAGATGGAAAGAGGGATAAATAGAAAGACAAATGGGTAGGGAGGATGAAAGAGAGGGTGATAATAAAAGGTGAAAGAGAAAAGTTATAAGAGGGAGAAAAATAGGGAGAGAGAGAGAGAGGAACATTTATGAAACAGAAAAACAGGGAAAATAAGGGTTACAAAAATAATGAATAGGGGGAAGAGGAAGACAGTGGGAGGGAAATGAGAAATAGGGAATAGAGGGAAATGGACAGCAAACATAAGGGAAAATGTATTAAACTTGACGAATATAGCCAATCTGCTGTACAAATGGTTATGACTGGGATCGGCCATGATCTGCCTGAAAATACAAAATGGAGAATATGGATAATTTACTAAGCATCTGCATTTTCCGATGGTGAAGTCATTCATATTTGGCTGCCGAATTACCAGCAGCCAAATATGTACAACCTGCCAGCATGACACTGATTAGTTAGATCCGTGCGATGCTTCTCTGTGTAAAAAAAGGCATGCAGCCCCCCTGGTCTCATTGAGCCAGTCCTTGTTGCAGAAATACATGGGGGGGGGGGGAAGCTAGGGTCCCTCTATAATTCTCTAACCAGCACCAGGCTCTTGGTTGGGTCCTGGTTACCCAAATACGGGGGAACAAAAGGAGTAGGGTCTCCATATTTCACCAACCAGCACCGGGCTCAAACAGTCAGCTGCGTTATGCCAGGGGACACTTATTAAATAAGGTCCTAGTGTTCATTCTAGCACCCGCTATCTTTGAAAATCCAAGCAGTTCCTCTTCCCTGCCCGGGGTGTCACTGTCTGCTCCAGTGCTTCTAGCACAGTGTGGTCTGTAGTTCAGCACTGATATGCAAAGCAGACCTGTGCTAGAAACACCACAGCAGACAGTGACACCCCAGGCAGGGAAGAGGAACTGCATGGATTTTCAAAGAAAGCGGGTGCTAGAATGAACACTAAGGTCCCCCAGCCAAAAAATGATGACATTGGCTGGTCAGCCCGGGCTGGGTCCCTGGGAGAGTAGGAAGCCCGGGGCTGTCCCTGCCATCCCTGGGCTATGGGTGGTGGGCTGATGGAGGAAAAAATTTAAAAATAAAAGAACGAAAGTATTAAGTTATGTTGTGGAATTACAAGTCTTAGCAAGCCTCCCCTGCATGCAAGGACATGGAGAACTATAAGTCCCAGCATGCGTAGCATGAATGGTCCTGCTTGTTCTTGTTGTTCTACAATATAACCAATACAGAAATAAAACACAGGCACCCTAATAAACTAAAATGTTTATATATACGACATTCACTCATACAGTGCATACTTACCTACATGGTCCCCCATAGGCCAGTCCTCTTCTCCAGTAGAATCCTTAGGGGTAATTGTAGAAAAAAGTTATACTCACCATCCCCTCTGGCATAGATTGAGTCCTCTTCGGTCCATGTAGGCACTGACCTTTAAAAAAAAAGAGTCACCCGCTTCCCTGGACTGAGAAGCCACAAGGGTGTCCATACTTGCAGCTCTTCCCCGAGAATGAGGTATTCTCGGTGACGTCATTCACTGTGTCCTCCCTCAGCCAATCAGGAGCGGGCTCCGAGAGATCTCCAGGCCTGATTGGCTCTGTGTGGCTTTATAGAAGCCTGTGAATGATTGTAAATTTACCGATCAGACAGAACTTTATGGCCATATATGGCTATGTTCTATCGATGGTGTATTCATTCGTAAAGCTGAATTAGGCTGACTTTGCCATATATAAATACAGCAAATCAGACGAGTTTGTAGATTGTAAATTTGCCGGACATCAAAAGGGTACGAATACATGTATTCGTACCCATTTCATCTTAGGACATTTTCCCAATATTTTTTTAATTTTTATTGAATAATGCAAATTTGTTGGGATCAACAACTAACTATTATATCTATCTAGATTTTTTTTAGAAATCATCCACAGAATATTATAAGAATATAAGAATATTATAAGACAATTTCAAAAAGGTGATTCCACTTTTTAAATACCAGAAATGCTTGCATGGATTTAATTGAGCAAATCTATTTCAATTTATATGCTGACTGTGATTTTATGGAAATTGACAATAAAATCTATCCAGAGGCATCACAATGAGTGAGGACCATACCCAGGTAATTGTGGCCTATTGGCCATAGACCCTACAGGGAAGATCCCCTGTAGTTTGATGGAACTTGTGAGTGGTTAGCCCAGGTGCAAAAATATAATTTTGGCACTCTAACCCAAGTGATGAATATGCCACCCAGCAGTGGGTGGCAGCCGTGGGCCCCTTAGTCTTCAGGGCCCCTGTGCTATGCACCTGCTGCACCAATGGTTGTTCTGCCTCTGGCCAGTGCACAAGTGAAGCCACCTGTCAGCCAATTACTTTTTTTTAAGTTGTGGCCCTATCCAGAGTAGTGGCTTTGTCCCCCCTCCTACTCTCACACAACAACCAGTGATGGTTCACAGAGCGCCCAATACTGCAAATTCTTATTCTCATTCTCAAGGCACACATCCATCTATATCCATTGTGACATTTGTTAAAGGACAAGAGTGGGTGCTATTTGGGGGTGTAACAATTTATTTGATGTTTCTTAGCTTCACCTGGAAGGGTGGGGGATATATGATATATAGTCATTTTATATATAAATATTTTTTTACTGATTGATGGTGGATTTGAGGTCTGTGTTCAGCCTCTGTAAAGGGTACTTGGAGTAGAATTTGAAATGTGTTTGTTGTTTGTCACAGAAGCTTAAATGTCTGGGGGCCACTAGACTGGCAAGTATATTAAAATCCACACAGGTGTAGTAATGCATTAATCACACCTATTTTGTGTTGGTTTGATTTGCATGCTGGCGATCCCTGGCCAAGATCTTGTCTTCTCACATGGCTCGCTTCACTCACCATGCTTCGGACACAGTGCCTCACTATGCTCTGCAAACTATATTCTACCATTCATCAGGGGAGAACTGTGGGGTCTGGAGTCCTGGGCCCTGACAGAAAAGGTCCCCGGACCTGACCCTACAACCAATAACATGATATACCCCCTTACCAGGCTATTGAGGTACTATAGGTCCCCGTGGTGTGTGCAGCCAGACACTTCACGACCCAGCAGCCCATGCTGTCCAGAAGCAGAGCAGACCAGACTAAATTATGCCTGCAACAGTTTTCAGTGAGAGCAGCTGCTCCGGAGTCAGATGTTAACATGAGTGCTGCATAGAGATGGTGCATTTCCTGTGAGGAGAAGGAGAGCAGGAGGACCAAGAATGTCATGAAGATCCAAAGAAAACACTGCAGCAAGGACCTCCCTGTCAGCCCCCCACCAAAGTGAGCACTTGTATTATATTATGTATTCTAGTTCAGGCTGCGCTCTCTATTCCTCCTCCTTCTCTACCAATTGTTCAGATCCCCTATTCTCTCTTATGTCTCTCACTCTCTGTCACACACTTTCTGATTTCCCCTATTCATTTTCTCTCCCACCCTCCCTCTTCCATTAACCCCTTCCTGACAGAGCTAGTTTTTGCGTTCCTGACAGAGCCATTTTTTTCAAATCTGACATGTCTCACTTAAGTGGGGATAACTTTTTTTTGCTTTTACTTATCCCAGTGATTTTGAGATTGTTTTTTCGTGACACATTGTACTTCAAATTAGTGGTAAATTTGGGTCGATACAGTCTGTGTTTTTTTGTGAAAAATACCAAAATATCGTGAAAAAATGGAAAATTTAGCGATTTGCAAAATGTTAAATTTTCTGCTTGTGAGACAAATAATCTTACCACTCAAAATAGTGAATAACTAACATAGACCATATGTCTACTTTATGTTGACATCATTATTTCAACTTCCTTTTAATTTTTTGGGACACTAGGAGGCTTACAATATGAATAGCAAATTCTCAAATTTTCAAGAAAATTTCAAACACTGATTTTTTTAGGGACCAGTTCAGTTCTGATGTGACTTTGAGGGACTTGTATGTGAGACACCCCCATAAATGATGCCATTTCAAAAACTGCACCCCTCACAGTATTCAAAACAGCATTTTGGAAGTTTGTTAACCCTTTAGGTGTTTCACAGGAATTAAAACAAAGTGTAGGTGAAATTTCAAAATTTCTTTTTTTTTGCAGATTTGCAATTTTAATACATTTTTCTAAGGAACACAGTACATTTTACTAGAGAAATGTGACTGAAAATTGATTCCCCCAATTCTTTTGTTTTCATAAATATCCTATATGTGGCCCTAGTGTGCACGGTGACCAAACCACAGGCTTCATAATAGAAGGAGCACCTACTTGATTTTGGAGCCTCCTTTTTATGAGATTATTTTTTAGGCACCATGTAGGTTTCTAGGCACCATAAGATGCTAAAAGTTAGGAACCCCCCCACAAGTGACCCCATTTTGCAAACTACACCCCTCAGGGAATTCATCTAGGGGTATAGTGTACATTTCAAACCCCCAGGGGTTTCACCAATTGTGGTACAACTGGGCAGTGAAAATGAAAAATTATTTTTTTTACACAAAAATACAGTTCTGGCTCCAAATTTGTCATTTTCAGAAGGTATGAAGGAGACAAAGCACCCCAAAATCTGTGCCCCAATTTCTCCCGAGTACGGCAATGCCTCACATGTGACCAAAAAATACCAGTTGGGTGCATGGCAGGACTCAGAACGGAAGGAGTGATTTTTGGATTTTGCAGCTCAGATTCTGGTGGAATTTTGGTGGGTGCTATGTCGCATTAGCAAGACCCCCAAAGCACCAATACAGTGGAACCCCCCCACAAGTCACCCCATTTTGAAAACTACACCCCTCAGGGAATTCATCTAGGGGTATAGTGTACATTTCAAACCCCCAGGGGTTTCACCAATTTTGATACAAGTAGGCAGTGAAAATGAAAAATTACATTTTTTTACACAAAAATGCAGTTCTGGCTCAAAATTTTTCATTTTCAGAAGGTATGAAGGAGAAAAAGCACCCCAAAATCTGTGCCCCAATTTCTCCCGAGTACGGCAATGCCTCACATGTGACCAAAAAATACCAGTTGGGTGCATGGCAGGACTCAGAAGGGAAGGAGTGATTTTTGGATTTTGCAGCACAGATTCTGGTGGAATGAATGGTGGGTGCTATGTTGCACCAATACAGTGGAACCCCCCCACAAGTCACCCCATTTTGCAAAGTACACCCCTCAGGGAATTCATCTAGGGGTATAGTGTACATTTCAAACCCCCAGGGGTTTCACCAATTTTGATACAAGTGGGCAGTGAAAATGAAAAATTACATTTTTTTACACAAAAATGCAGTTCTGGCTCAAAATTTTTCATTTTCAGAAGGTATGAAGGAGAAAAAGCACCCCAAAATATGTGCCCCAATTTCTCCCGAGTACGGAAATGCCTCACATGTGACCAAAAAATACCATTTGGGTGCATGGCAGGACTCAGAACGGAAGGAGTGATTTTTGGATTTTGCGGCTCAGATTCTGGTGGAATTTTGGTGGGTGCTATGTCGCATTAGCAAGACCCCCCAAGCACCAATACAGTGGAACCCCCCCACAAGTCACCCCATTTTGAAAACTACACCCCTCAGGGAATTCATCTAGGGGTATAGTGTACATTTCAAACCCCCAGGGGTTTCACCAATTTTGATACAAGTGGGCAGTGAAAATGAAAAATTACATTTTTTACACAAAAATGCAGTTCTGGCTCGAAATTTTTCATTTTCAGAAGGTATGAAGGAGAAAAAGCACCCCAAAATCTGTGCCCCAATTTCTCCCGAGTACGGCAATGCCTCACATGTGACCAAAAAATACCAGTTGGGTGCATGGCAGGACTCAGAACGGAAGGAGTGATTTTTGGATTTTGCAGCTCAGATTCTGGTGGAATTTTGGTGGGTGCTATGTCGCATTAGCAAGACCCCCCAAGCACCAATACAGTGGAACCCCCCCACAAGTCACCCCATTTTGAAAACTACACCCCTCAGGGAATTCATCTAGGGGTATAGTGTACATTTCAAACCCCCAGGGGTTTCACCAATTTTGATACAATGGGCAGTGAAAATGAAAAATTACATTTTTTTACACAAAAATGCAGTTCTGGCTCAAAATTTTTCATTTTCAGAAGGTATGAAGGAGAAAAAGCACCCCAAAATCTGTGCCCCAATTTCTCCCGAGTACGGCAATGCCTCACATGTGACCAAAAAATACCAGTTGGGTGCATGGCAGGACTCAGAACGGAAGGAGTGATTTTTGGATTTTGCAGCACAGATTTTGGTGGAATGAATGGTGGGTGCTATGTTGCACCAATACAGTGGAACCCCCCCACAAGTCACCCCATTTTGCAAAGTACACCCCTCAGGGAATTCATCTAGGGGTATAGTGTACATTTCAAACCCCCAGGGGTTTCACCAATTTTGATACAAGTGGGCAGTGAAAATGAAAAATTACATTTTTTTACACAAAAATGCAGTTCTGGCTCAAAATTTTTCATTTTCAGAAGGTATGAAGGAGACAAAGCACCCCAAAATCTGTGCCCCAATTTCTCCCGAGTACGGCAATGCCTCACATGTGACCAAAAAATACCATTTGGGTGCATGGCAGGACTCAGAAGGGAAGGAGTGATTTTTGGATTTTGCAGCTCAGATTCTGGTGGAATTTTGGTGGGTGCTATGTCGCATTAGCAAGACCCCCCAAGCACCAATACAGTGGAACCCCCCCACAAGTCACCCCATTTTGCAAACTACACCCCTCAGGGAATTCATCTAGGGGTATAGTGTACATTTCAAACCCCCAGGGGTTTCACCAATTTTGATACAAGTGGGCAGTGAACATGAAAAATTACATTTTTTACACAAAAATGCAGTTCTGGCTCAGAATTTTTCATTTTCAGAAGGTATGAAGGAGAAAAGGCACCCCAAAATCTGTGCCCGAATTTCTCCCGAGTACGGCAATGCCTCACATGTAACCAAAAAATACCAGTTGGGTGCATGGCAGGACTCAAAAGGGAAGGAGTGATTTTTGGATTTTGCAGCTCAGATTCTGGTGGAATTTTGGTGGGTGCTATGTCGCATTAGCAAGACCCCCCAAGCACCAATACAGTGGAACCCCCCCACAAGTGACCCCATTTTGCAAACTACACCCCTCAGGGAATTCATCTAGGGGTATAGTGTACATTTCAAACCCCCAGGGGTTTCACCAATTTTGATACAAGTGGGCAGTGAACATGAAAAATTACATTTTTTACACAAAAATGCAGTTCTGGCTCAAAATTTTTCATTTTCAGAAGGTATGAAGGAGAAAAAGCACCCCAAAATCTGTGCCCCAATTTCTCCCGAGTACGGCAATGCCTCACATGTGACCAAAAAATACCAGTTGGGTGCATGGCAGGACTCAGAAGGGAAGGAGTGATTTTTGGATTTTGCAGCACAGATTCTGGTGGAATGAATGGTGGGTGCTATGTTGCACCAATACAGTGGAACCCCCCCACAAGTCACCCCATTTTGCAAACTACACCCCTCAGGGAATTCATCTAGGGGTATAGTGTACATTTCAAACCCCCAGGGGTTTCACCAATTTTGATACAAGTGGGCAGTGAAAATGAAAAATTACATTTTTTTACACAAAAATGCAGTTCTGGCTCAAAATTTTTCATTTTCAGAAGGAATGAAGGAGACAAAGCACCCCAAAATCTGTGCCCCAATTTCTCCCGAGTACGGCAATGCCTCATGTGTGACCAAAAAGTGGCAGGACTCAGAAGGGAAGGAGTGATATTTGGATTTTGCAGCACAAATTCTGGTGGAATGATGGTGGGTGCTATGTCGCATTAGCAAGACCCCCAAAGCACCAATACAGTGGAACCCCCCCACAAGTGACCCCATTTTGCAAACTACACCCCTCAGGGAATTCATCTAGGGGTATAGTGTACATTTCAAACCCCCAGGGGTTTCACCAATTGTGATAAAACTGGGCAGTGAACATGAAAAATTACATTTTTTTACACAAAAATGCAGTTCTGGCTCAAAATTTTTCATTTTCACAAGGAATGAAGGAGACAAAGCACCCCAAAATCTGTGCCCCAATTTCTCCCGAGTACGGCAATGCCTCACATGTGACCAAAAAATACCAGTTGGGTGCATGGCAGGACTCAGAAGGGAAGGAGTGATTTTTGGATTTTGCGGCTCAGATTCTGGTGGAATGAATGGTGGGTGCTATGTGGCATTAGCAAGACCCCCGAAGCACGGTGAAATTATGAACCTAATATTCCATAGATGTGTGGTATATTTTAAAACACTCCTTTATACATAGGCCGGGTTTGTCGGGGCAAGTGTCACACTGGAAAATAGTTTGCTTTCTTATTCCCTTTTTATAGCAAACTTTGCACCTTTTTTGTGTCCTGCCCTTTTTTCCAGTGGAGGGGATTTCATCAGGAAAATGCTGCCCTGGTACAATACGGGGGCCAGTACTAGAAGTACTGGGGCCCTCTGCCTGCTGGTTCCCAAATATTAGGCCCTTTATGACTTCCTCTTGAAAGTGCATAAATGTCCCCCTCTGGCCGGTAGAACGGAATAGCACGTAAGCGTTATACAGTGCCATCTGGATGATATACACGGCCACCTTCTTGTACCAGATTTTTGTTTTCCGCAGGGCACTGTACGGCTTCAGTACCTGATCTGAAAGATCCACTCCGCCCATGTACCTATTGTAATCCAGGATACAATTAGGTTTGGAGGTGTGGGTACTGGTACCTCGTACAGGGACGGAGGTGGTACTGTCTCCGTGAATTGTTGTCAGTATAAGGACATCCCTCTTGTCCTTATATTTGACCAACAACATATTTTCGTTGCATATTCCCCTGCTTTCACCCCTTCTCATTACTTGGGCAATGTGCGTTTTTGGGAGGCCTCTTTGGTTCTTGCGCACAGTACCGCAAGCTGCTGTACCTCTTGAACCAAGGGCCTTAAACAGGGGGATGCTAGTGTAAAAGTTATCCACATAGAGGTGATAACCTTTATCCAGGAAGGGGTGCACTAAATCCCAGACAATTTTCCCACTAACACCTACGAGGGAGGGGGGGCATTCTGGCGGTTGAATTCTTGAATCCTTCCCTTCATAAACCCTAAACCTGTGGGTGTACCCTGAGGTGCTTTCACACAGTTTATACATTTTTATGCCATACCTTGCCCTCTTACTGGGAAGGTACTGGCGGAATTTAACCCTTCCTTTAAAATGTATAAGGGACTCGTCGATACAAATAAATTTTTCAGGGATGTACACCTCTTCAAATTTGGCACTGAAATGATCAATGACCGGCCTGACTTTGAATAGCCGGTCAAAGGTGGGATCATCTCTGGGTGGGCACTGTGCATTATCGGTGTAATGTATAAATTTAAGAATTGTCTCAAATCGAGTCCGGGGCATGGCCATACGGTAAAATGGAGTACTGTACAGAACATCTGTACTCCAATATTGCCTAATTTCTGGCTTTTTTACTATGCCCATATGAAACACCAGACCCCAAAACGTCATCATCTCTACTGCATCTACAGGGGTCCACCTAGCAAATGATGACGTGGGGTTTTGAGCAATAAACTGCTGGGCATATAAATTAGTTTGGTCCACCATTAAATTTATAAAATCATCAGAGAAAAATAATTTGAAAAAGTCAATTTCTCTGAGACCTGTGGAATCAAATTGGATTCCTGGCATGGCCAAAAACTCAGGAACCTGGGGCTCAAAATTGTCTGGTGGTGGGGTCCATACTAGATCAATTATTGGGGGGGGAATCTCAGCTGATCTACGGGGGCGTCTTTGAGGGGGTCCCTCATCACCAGAGGAGGAAGAGGAGCTTAAGACGAATCCTTCAAATTCCCCGCTTGCATCACTGCCTGTGTCAGAGTCAGAGGCAAGCATGGCATATGCCTCCTCCACTGAATACATTCTCCTGGATGACTGGGAGGACATTTGGGAGGACATTTGGGAGGACATTTGGGATGCCATTTTTATTTTTGTGTTACTGGTAGTGAAATGTTTCAACACGTGTATAGTGTAGGGGGGGGTACAAACTTTATTTCAATCCGGGGGGTATGTAGTGTGTATGTGGTGCAGAAAAAAAAAAATACTTTATACCAATAAAAAAAAAAAAAATGAAGGGGTTAAAAATAAAAAATTGAAGGGGTTAAAAAAAAAAAAAAAAGGTCCTGCGCCAAAAATTGAGCACAGATGTTGGTCAGTAACGTCTGTCACTGAACAGCGCTCAAAGGCAACAGGAATCTGATCAAAAAAAAAAAAAAAATTGATCAACCCTGTGCCGAAAAAGCTGATCAGTGATGTACGTCACTGATCGGCGCACAGTGGCCACAGGACACCCACAAAATCAGTGTGTGTAAAAAAAAAATTAAAAAAAGACCCCACAGCACTCACAAAAAAAAAAAAAGGTGATCAGTGATGCGACACTGATTACCAGTGAGGGACAGCAGGTGCACAACCTTTGGTGCAACTGACAGTGCAACTGGCAGCAACTGACAGGTATATATATAAAAAAAAAACCTCTGCGCCCCCAAAAAGTTGCTGATCAGCACAGATATACTGATCAGCACAAAAGGGGGGGTAGCAGACACAAAATATACACTCTCTATCACTCTCTGTCACTATCTCTCTCTATCTCTCTATCTCTCACTATCTCTCACTATCTATCACTCTAGGACACTGCAGCAGCAGCACTGACAGTTATATGTATAAAAAAAAACTGCACCCCCAAAAAGGGGGGGTAGCAGACACAAAATATACACTCTCTATCACTCTCTGTCACTATCTCTCTCTATCTCTCTATCTCTCACTATCTATCACTATCTATCACTCTATGACACTGCAGCAGCAGCACTGACAGTTATATATATAAAATAAAACCCCTGCACCCCCAAAAAGGGGGGGTAGCAGACACAAATCTCTCTATCTCTCTACCTCTCACTATCTATCACTATCTATCACTATCTATCACTGTATGACACTGCAGCAGCAGCACTGACAGTTATATATATATAGAAAACCCCTGCACCCCCAAAAAGGGGGGGTAGCAGACACAAAATATAGCTCTCTCTGTCACTATCTCTCTATCTCTCTCTATCTCTCTCTATCTCTCTCTCTATCTCTCTATCTCTCTATCACACTGCAGCAGCAGCAGGAAGTCTCAGGAAGTCAGATCCAGGAAGCGTCCAGCACGCTACAAGCAGTGATAAGGTGATCAGGTAAGGTATTTGCAAGGATCAGGTAAGTATTAGCAAGGATCAGGTCGGTATTCACGGCAGGCAGGCACGGTGACCGTTCTGCACGCTATTCCAGACCGGAATGGCGTCTGCAGCGCAGTCACCGTCAGTTTAAATGTCGCGCCTTGGCTGTGATTGGTCCGTGGGTCCCACGGACCAATCACAGCCTTGGGGGCAGGTGGGGTGAGGGTGGGGTGAGGTGTCATCGTCACCGATGACCCCCTCATGCCCCCTGACGCCCGGCGGTGATTGACACCTGTGTTACCGAGCGTCCGATTCGCTGGTAACACAGGAAAACGCTGTGAATGGCTGTTCACACTGAACAGCCAATCACAGCGATCGCCGACGGGGGGGCGACATCGCAGCCCCCCCTGGGCATGCAGGGACATGTCTGCTGTCAGGGACAGCAGACATCGTCCCTCTGTCACTGCGTCTCGAGACGCAGTGACAGTTTAAACTCATGACGTACATTTATGCCATGTGTCGGGAAGTACCTCCCGGCCATGACGTAAATGTACGTCAAATGTCGGGAAGGGGTTAACACCTACTGTATCCCTTCTCTTTCACTCTCTCTCTCTCTCTCTCTCTCTCTCTCTCTCTCTCTCTCTCTCTCTCTCTCTCTCTCTCTCTCTCTCTCTCTCTCTCTCTCTCTCACACACACTCACATACACTCACACATTCTCCCTTTCCCCTATTCTCATTCTGTTTCTACCATTTCCCTCTATTATTCTTACTTCTTCTCCATCAGGGCAGCAGGCCCTGCTTTTTTGCCAGTCCCGGACCCCATCATTTCTGATGGCAATCTTGTCCATTTGGATAGTAAAGAATGAAAAACACCTGTTTTGGGAAAGAAAATTAAAACTCATGTTGATCTTTTTCATGTCAATCTA
This sequence comes from Crinia signifera, assembly GCF_055691185.1. Lineage (NCBI taxonomy): Eukaryota > Metazoa > Chordata > Amphibia > Anura > Myobatrachidae > Crinia > Crinia signifera. The sequence continues at coordinate 136,158,081 of NC_139219.1, forward strand.
TTGTACGTGTTGACCTTTTGACCATGTTGACCTAAGGTGTGTAAACCTTTTCCATGTGTTGAACTATGGACTGTCGACCAATAGTGATCACCAGACAATAACTGAAAAAGTACACAAGTATTTATTTCCTTATAATGGTCTAAAGTGCAAACAGTATCTCCCCCAATTTGTGGGGGGTGCCATATTGGGTCTGGTGGTTACTTTCCTTAAGGCTGGGACTGGGGTGGTGGTGCTCTCATAGGTACTGGGTCTGTGCTCACCTGGATGCTGGGACTGTGATGTGCTCTCTTGGGTGCTGGGATTGGAGGGTGTACCCTGGGTGCCAGATCTGTGTGTGAGGGATGCTCCTCTGGGTTTTGGATCTTTTGGTGTGATTTGGGGGTGCTTCCATAGGTGCTGGATCTGTTTGGGAGATTCTGCTTTGGGTTCTGGGTCTGTAGAAGGGGGGCTGTTGCTCTGCTCAGTCCCCCTGCTGTTGTTCTACTCAGCCCCCCTGTTGCTCAACTGTGGGAGTTCTGCATCACATTATGCCAACCATTATAATTACTGTATGCCAACCATAAATTGGCTAATGCCAGCTCTGGATCAAGGTTTCTAATACAGTAGATAGAGATTTTTCACAGTATTACTAAAATAAGCAGGATTCATTCATTTTTGGCATTAATACATTAATGAATACCCTGAACTGATCTGTTTAAAATCAAACTAATAGTCAAAAGTTGCACAGTAAATTATTCAATCACCATAGCCTGTACCAACACAGGTGGGAAGTTGTGCATAACTGCTGCATGCAAATCTCTGTAAGAGAAGCCAAAATACAAATCCACAGCAGTAGTCCAGAGCTAATTTTACTTTCAGCAGCTACAGTAAATGGCATATCAGCACTGCTCACTGTGAAACATTGGCCATTGTAAATTAATTCCATTTCCTTTATGCCCCTCTGAACTACAGTTAAAGTCTTACTGTAAGTCCATTTCATTTTCAATTTACTGTAAACCCCACTCGAAAATGTATAATTCTAATATTCTACAAAGTAGTCATCCGATCAAAAACAAACAAACAAACATACTGTATAGCTCTGGCGGTCTCTCTAAATGATAATATTGTATTAGCATTAAAATGAAATCAGTAAAAACCATATTAGAATAGAATCAAGCATTATTCATAGGGAAGTACTAACAGCTGGGATATGCTAATACATTGCCCGGAAATCAGATAAGTTAATTCAATTTAAATACTGTAGCGGCATTAATAAAAGTAATGCACCTTTATATATACTAGCTGCAGAGTAAAGTATACAAACATCAGTCCACAATCTCAAAGGGGAATTTTTATATTAATAAGTAGCTACTCATTTGAATTTGTTAATGTGTATATTAATCAGTAGGCTGTGGCTCACAGACATACTGTACATCTGTAAGTACAATAAAAAGCTTTCATTAGCTGGATGAAACATTGAACAGTAACAATTCACATTCAAATCAAGAACAGCATAAGGGCTTAAAGTCTTATAGGAGCTCTCACTGATAAGCCAATGTCCTCTAATAGCCAGCTGCAATTAATTTTTTTAAATTTAGCAGACTTTTCAAAGTCATCTAAGCTATGTCAGCTCCTATAGTAAGTTATTTCTCTGAACCCAATGTGGTTAAGTCATTGCATGAATCCAAAGTATTTTGGGTGCTCCAAGATTACCTACCTTGTGTATGGGTTAGTAATCAATCTGAATATAATTACTTATCTAAATGGAATCTGTAAAACAAATCCAACAATGTCAATGTCTGCTTATCTGACCCACTTAGGGGTACATTTTCTAAAGTTTATAAAAATGAAAAGAGGTGGCCCATAGTAACCAATAAGATTATGTAATAGTAAAATGATAGACATAATCGTATTGGTTGCTAGGGCAATATCCCCTCTTTTTATTTGTATAAGCTTTAGTAAATGTACCCCTTAGAGTTGTAAGGCTTTGAATGGGGAGACCATTCTCTCTTAGTTTAGTCATAATAAGTTTATCTGTTTACAAAAGTGTTCTCAGGTTCTAGAGAGCATTGAAATTACGCATATATTATCCTTGCTGCACATTTTGGCTTTTTTAAATTTTATTTTATACTATACAATATGCTTTACAGCATAAGTTCTCAAACTATTTTGTTCTGGGACCGCATCAGACAATAACAATGGAGCCCAGAAAATTACTGCAGAATGGACACAGGTGTGGCCGCATTGTGGAGACACAAAACAGAAGTGAAGTGACCACTTCTGTGATCACCTAATTTCTTACACAATTGCAGTGATGAGCTCCTTTCGGAGTCCATGCCCTGCATGTGCTTTATATTATATACATCCACATTTTACTTATACCTGCTGGGAAGGCTTTAGAGAGGGCAGGGAGGCAGTGAATGATAGGGAGAGGCAGAGGGTGACCGATCAGGCAGTGAATGACAGGAAGAGACAGTATGTGGCAGGGAGAGGAGCCTCAGGACAATGATGCACACTTTCTTTCAGCCATATGCCCTGAATATCTACAGGAAAATAAGGGAACCACAAATACACAATGCTGCTCCTGGCCGGGACAAGGAAGGCAGAGCACTTTGGTGTAGACTGGTCACAAAAATAATTTCTTCTTCTTCTTCTTCCTCCCCCTATCAATCGATCTTACACTGAATAGATTTAGCTTTCTATGCAGTTTCATAGTTTGAGCATGCATACAATTTTGATATTTAAAAAATAATTTCTAAATGGAATGCCTTGAGTCCTGTTGGAGAAAGGGCATTATATAAATACAACGTACTTATTTACTCTCAGTAATCAATAAGAGATTAATATATATTTCCTTTTTTTTTATATTTCTAGGTCAACATGTCAAGACATATTACCAAATTTACAATGGAAGGACCATTGACCTGGCATTAAATAGTTTACATTTTTTTTGCCACATAATGCAATGTTCTAGTTGACTACAAAGACTAATGCTTTGGACAATTCACAGTCATCACAAACTATAAAAAGCACAGTGTTTGTTCTTGTCAACTGCCCCAACCAAAGAACTAGAAAATTCACTCTCTACACCAATTCTTCAGGTACAAGTACACTGTTATATTGCCCAACTGCTCAGAATCTAGTAATTCAACTGAAATGATCTCTTCCCAGAACAAGGAAACAGGATAGTAAACTACCTGTGTATACAAGAGCCTAGACACAGCAATGTTTCCATGTGCTGTACATTAAAGATATGGATTGTTGGGTTAATCCTAATTAGGTTGATAGCCAATAGGGCAACTTCATGTGGTCAACATAGCATATGTAGACTCTGTCAATAGGTCAATAGGGTCATTGGGCTGCCATGGAAAGGTAGACAGGTGAAAAGTTCCAAAGGCATAAAAGGTAAACACTCAAAAAGTTCAACATAAAAATGGGGGGGGGGGGTGCAATTTACCAATTGTGGCCACATGTAACCCCAATTAATGAACTGCATCCCCTCGCATGACTCGCTTTGCTCACCATGCTTTGGGCAAGGTGAATAGCTCTACTGCTATGCTTGGCACAGGATATTATTTCCAATAGTAGTCTATGTGGTTGTTATGCTGACTTTTTCAATCTATCAACCTTTTGTATCCGATGACCTTAAGCACTGTTGACCTTTTGCATGTTGACATATTGACCATGTTGACCTTTTTGACAATGATAATCAAATGCATGTCAACTACATGGGGTTAACCTAACATTAGCATTCCTTGTTTTGGTTTTAATCTCCCTTTCAAAAAAGCAAAAAGTCAGATTCTAATCATATGGTTTTATAGTAAAATATGAACTTAATAATGATAAAGGATTTTTGCAGTAACACGTGAATGAATGGCATAAAGTATGCAGAGTTATTATGACAGCTCAACAAGACATACCTTTTGAAAAAAGAAAAAAGTACTGAATTAATTTAGGGCACGCTGTATTTTAGAACCCTAACATTTATAGACCTTTTATAGAATAGGGTGTAATTGTCTGGTGATCTGCTTAAGCTTTTAAGTGCCAACGTTGTTGTGAGAGATGTGCAAAATATCCGCTAAAAATGCCACTGACATAGTGAGTACATACTGACATCAGAGTACATACAGATGGCGCCGGCCTTATTATTGCCGCCTATGGCGATGTTTCCGACACACGCCATGGCGCATACATGTAGCGAATCGCCGTGGCGCTTCACGACGAGTGCAATATCACAGACCAACCACCAGATGTCACTTTTAAAAACCTCATTTGCGCATGCGTAAGATTTGTGCTTCAGCGCGTGCATGATGCGCAGGAATTACATGAACTTTATTATACGATGAGCACCTCTCTAATGCCGCTGGCACGAGCGTGATCCAGTCTCTTCAGCCGAGAGTGCATCATGCTGATGCGGACAGAGAGTGTCGTACATGTACGTCATGGCCGGGAGGTACTTCCCGACACATGACGTACATGTACGTCATGGCTTCTAACTGTCACTGCGTCTATAGACGCAGTGACAGTTAGGAGATGTAGCCGCACAGAGGCTAATGCGTAACATCAAACACCGTACTGTAGTTCTAAAGGTTGTACGACACGGACGCTATGCGTCTCAGTATACAGTACAGTATTGTTCTAAAGGCGGTCACAATATTGGAAACTTGGTCACAATATGGTTTTGCAGCATTACGCATGACGCTCGAGCTAACGGGACGCTCGAGCTAATGAGACGCTCGAGCTAATGAGACGCTCGAGCTAATGAGACGCTCGAGCAGCAACGACGGTATCCGCTCCCCGTCGCTAGGCCCTGCTTTCCCCGTCAGCTCCTGACTGTTAAGCTACAGGCTGGGTGTAGAATCAGTCATGGTAGTATAGTAGTCATTACACTGTACAGTTCTTGGCTGTAGTGTAGTGGTTATCTGCATGGTGTTTCACGCCGGAGACCCGTGTTCGATTACGGCGTTAAACCTTTAATATTATAGTATCAAATTTTACAGTTTTAACTAAGATATAATTATTGACAATATACTGTGTGATTAAAATATAATTATTTATATTTACAGTATAGTATTACATTTTACAGTATATTGTATAAGTAATTTATTACAGTATATAAAAACTACTGATAAACTACTGATAAACTACTGTACCCACTACTCAGCGGCGGGCGCACAGAATGGGACGCTGTTCCGCACAGGACGCACGGCGCATAGCACGCACGGCGCATAGCACGCACGGCGCATAGGACGCACGGCGCACACGCTAATGCAGTGTACTGTAGGCGCCATTATCTGTATCGCTAGTATCTGTTCAGTACAGTATGTCGGACACTGGCAGAGTCAGGAGGGCAAGGCCCTTTGGGAGAGGGGAGCTCCTCACCCTGGTGGCTTGGCGGGACAGGCTCCTGGTCTCTAATCGGGAGATTGTGGAGGCCTACCAGGGGGCCCGTCAAGCCATCAGGGTGAGGTTCCATAGAGACAGGCCAGTTAGGAGCCTCCAGAGGAGATGGTCCGACCTGGTCCGTCGGGACCCTCAACTGCTGCACTCCCTCAGGCAAAGTAAGTACTGTACATACTGTACCTGTACAATGTTGAGTGCTATTGTATACAGTATTTTTTTACTTGTTGCCATGGTGGATTTTACAGTATACTGTACCTGTATTTTTTTTTAATGTGCTGATTGCTGTACAACTGTTCAGGTAGATTTTACAGAACTTGCTATTAGAATTAGAATTTAGAATTAGGGGGTGTGTCATTCTCCACCTGAAGGGTGTGTCTACAGTACTTCCATACAGTACACTACTGTACTGTACATGGAGATACTGTATTGTGTGGGGGGGGGGGGGCGCTGACCTGGACAGAGAGGTTTTTTGGACCGGGTCTGAGAGCGCCAGAGTCAGCTGTTCAGCAGTGGTATTGATACAGATTTGGGGGGAGCAGTATTAGACAGGTCCTTCTGAGCATTGTTCCGCTCTCCAACTCCAGGGCCTGGACCCCACTTCTTACATTCCCATTCCTGCAGCCACCAGACCTGGTTTCCAGCCCATGGTTGGGGTGATGTCAACATGTTAACCCCCGGAATCCATGGCAGATCATGTACTGTACAGTAAATTCTTTGCAATGAGCATGTTAATCCCTTCCATAGTGTGCAACACCTGGAAGACCAGGTTCATCCCATGGCAACGAGCATGTTAACCCCCTAATATGCAATGAGCATTATAGTGTGTGTAGTAATGGGTAATGGACATTATGGAATGTGGTAAAATACTGTACATACTGTACTGTAATACAGTAGGTACTGTACAGTATTTTGGTGTACAGTATGGCATAATGTGTAGGACTAATGAGAGAGAGATGGAGATTGCTGCTACAGTACTGTGCAGTATTTCAGGGAGTCTCCTGCTGAAGAGGGAAGGCAACTACTGTATGCTGTACAGTACATGCTTGTTGCCATGGGTGATTTCCTACAGCATTGGTTTTCATGACATACTGTACAGTACTGTACAGTAAATTGTGGGCCCTTACAAACTTTTGATATGGGGCCTACAAATACTGTATCTGCAGTAATTACAGTATGCCTTACGCACTGTATTTCTTATTTTTCCAGGTATCAGCAGGATGACGCTGCGGGAGAGACAGCACCGCCACTGTAAGTACAGTACAGTATACTGTATACAGTACAGAGCGGAACATTGCATATTGACTTTCAAACATGTGGGATACTGTACAGGACCACAGCATTTCATCCCTCCTGGAATGGGTCATTTTGGCAGGTACTGTACTGTACTGTACTGTACTGTTATGTACTGCACAGTACAGTATGTACTGTAGTGTTGATACAGTACCTTAACACATTGTACTTTATAGTAGTTTTTTTGTGTGCTTTTCCGCAGTCCCAGTGGATGTCGCAGCTCCAGAAAGCCTCCCAGCCGCCACCCAGGAGGAGAGGGCCACCTCTGCCCCCACCCAGCTGGAGGAGGAGTCTCTGAGCGCGGTTGGTAAGTATTGTACAGTATAACACCAGGGCTCTCACCATCTGTACCGGAAAAGTATTTTTGAACAGGCTCCAGCATGTACTGAGGCCCTTGTTCTTCTTCACTCTCTGACAAAATCCTTCTTGGATGGACAAACCCATGTGCACTGCAGGTGAGGCCGGTGTTACTGGACTTGCGCAGAGAGAATTACAGTATCTACTGTACAGTAGATTTGGGTGTGTCATTTTGCACTGCCTCGCCTGCTGTGCACATGGGTTTGTCCATCTACTGTGGGGAGGATTTTGTCAGAGAGTGAAGCAGAGTAAGGGCATCAGTTCCTGCTGGAGCCTGTTCAAAAATACCCCTGCTTGCACGATACACCCTCTTTATTTTGTCCTTTTTTTTTTTTGACATTTGCAGCTCCAGAAAGCCTCCCAGCCGCCACCCAGGAGGAGAGGGCCACCTCTGCCCCCACCCAGCTGGAGGAGGAGTCTCTGAGCGCGGTTGGTAAGTATTGTACAGTATAACACCAGGGCTCTCACCATCTGTACCGGAAAAGTATTTTTGAACAGGCTCCAGCATGTACTGAGGCCCTTGTTCTTCTTCACTCTCTGACAAAATCCTTCTTGGATGGACAAACCCATGTGCACTGCAGGTGAGGCCGGTGTTACTGGACTTGCGCAGAGAGAATTACAGTATCTACTGTACAGTAGATTTGGGTGTGTCATTTTGCACTGCCTCGCCTGCTGTGCACATGGGTTTGTCCATCTACTGTGGGGAGGATTTTGTCAGAGAGTGAAGCAGAGTAAGGGCATCAGTTCCTGCTGGAGCCTGTTCAAAAATACCCCTGCTTGCACGATACACCCTCTTTATTTTGTCCTTTTTTTTTTTTGACATTTGCAGCTCCAGAAAGCCTCCCAGCCGCCACCCAGGAGGAGAGGGCCACCTCTGCCCCCACCCAGCTGGAGGAGGAGTCTCTGAGCGCGGTTGGTAAGTATTGTACAGTATAACACCAGGGCTCTCACCATCTGTACCGGAAAAGTATTTTTGAACAGGCTCCAGCATGTACTGAGGCCCTTGTTCTTCTTCACTCTCTGACAAAATCCTTCTTGGATGGACAAACCCATGTGCACTGCAGGTGAGGCCGGTGTTACTGGACTTGCGCAGAGAGAATTACAGTATCTACTGTACAGTAGATTTGGGTGTGTCATTTTGCACTGCCTCGCCTGCTGTGCACATGGGTTTGTCCATCTACTGTGGGGAGGATTTTGTCAGAGAGTGAAGCAGAGTAAGGGCATCAGTTCCTGCTGGAGCCTGTTCAAAAATACCCCTGCTTGCACGATACACCCTCTTTATTTTGTCCTTTTTTTTTTTGACATTTGCAGCTCCAGAAAGCCTCCCAGCCGCCACCCAGGAGGAGAGGGCCACCTCTGCCCCCACCCAGCTGGAGGAGGAGTCTCTGAGCGCGGTTGGTAAGTATTGTACAGTATAACACCAGGGCTCTCACCATCTGTACCGGAAAAGTATTTTTGAACAGGCTCCAGCATGTACTGAGGCCCTTGTTCTTCTTCACTCTCTGACAAAATCCTTCTTGGATGGACAAACCCATGTGCACTGCAGGTGAGGCCGGTGTTACTGGACTTGCGCAGAGAGAATTACAGTATCTACTGTACAGTAGATTTGGGTGTGTCATTTTGCACTGCCTCGCCTGCTGTGCACATGGGTTTGTCCATCTACTGTGGGGAGGATTTTGTCAGAGAGTGAAGCAGAGTAAGGGCATCAGTTCCTGCTGGAGCCTGTTCAAAAATACCCCTGCTTGCACGATACACCCTCTTTATTTTGTCCTTTTTTTTTTTTGACATTTGCAGCTCCAGAAAGCCTCCCAGCCGCCACCCAGGAGGAGAGGGCCACCTCTGCCCCCACCCAGCTGGAGGAGGAGTCTCTGAGCGCGGTTGGTAAGTATTGTACAGTATAACACCAGGGCTCTCACCATCTGTACCGGAAAAGTATTTTTGAACAGGCTCCAGCATGTACTGAGGCCCTTGTTCTTCTTCACTCTCTGACAAAATCCTTCTTGGATGGACAAACCCATGTGCACTGCAGGTGAGGCCGGTGTTACTGGACTTGCGCAGAGAGAATTACAGTATCTACTGTACAGTAGATTTGGGTGTGTCATTTTGCACTGCCTCGCCTGCTGTGCACATGGGTTTGTCCATCTACTGTGGGGAGGATTTTGTCAGAGAGTGAAGCAGAGTAAGGGCATCAGTTCCTGCTGGAGCCTGTTCAAAAATACCCCTGCTTGCACGATACACCCTCTTTATTTTGTCCTTTTTTTTTTTTGACATTTGCAGCTCCAGAAAGCCTCCCAGCCGCCACCCAGGAGGAGAGGGCCACCTCTGCCCCCACCCAGCTGGAGGAGGAGTCTCTGAGCGCGGTTGGTAAGTATTGTACAGTATAACACCAGGGCTCTCACCATCTGTACCGGAAAAGTATTTTTGAACAGGCTCCAGCATGTACTGAGGCCCTTGTTCTTCTTCACTCTCTGACAAAATCCTTCTTGGATGGACAAACCCATGTGCACTGCAGGTGAGGCCGGTGTTACTGGACTTGCGCAGAGAGAATTACAGTATCTACTGTACAGTAGATTTGGGTGTGTCATTTTGCACTGCCTCGCCTGCTGTGCACATGGGTTTGTCCATCTACTGTGGGGAGGATTTTGTCAGAGAGTGAAGCAGAGTAAGGGCATCAGTTCCTGCTGGAGCCTGTTCAAAAATACCCCTGCTTGCACGATACACCCTCTTTATTTTGTCCTTTTTTTTTTTGACATTTGCAGCTCCAGAAAGCCTCCCAGCCGCCACCCAGGAGGAGAGGGCCACCTCTGCCCCCACCCAGCTGGAGGAGGAGTCTCTGAGCGCGGTTGGTAAGTATTGTACAGTATAACACCAGGGCTCTCACCATCTGTACCGGAAAAGTATTTTTGAACAGGCTCCAGCATGTACTGAGGCCCTTGTTCTTCTTCACTCTCTGACAAAATCCTTCTTGGATGGACAAACCCATGTGCACTGCAGGTGAGGCCGGTGTTACTGGACTTGCGCAGAGAGAATTACAGTATCTACTGTACAGTAGATTTGGGTGTGTCATTTTGCACTGCCTCGCCTGCTGTGCACATGGGTTTGTCCATCTACTGTGGGGAGGATTTTGTCAGAGAGTGAAGCAGAGTAAGGGCATCAGTTCCTGCTGGAGCCTGTTCAAAAATACCCCTGCTTGCACGATACACCCTCTTTATTTTGTCCTTTTTTTTTTTGACATTTGCAGCTCCAGAAAGCCTCCCAGCCGCCACCCAGGAGGAGAGGGCCACCTCTGCCCCCACCCAGCTGGAGGAGGAGTCTCTGAGCGCGGTTGGTAAGTATTGTACAGTATAACACCAGGGCTCTCACCATCTGTACCGGAAAAGTATTTTTGAACAGGCTCCAGCATGTACTGAGGCCCTTGTTCTTCTTCACTCTCTGACAAAATCCTTCTTGGATGGACAAACCCATGTGCACTGCAGGTGAGGCCGGTGTTACTGGACTTGCGCAGAGAGAATTACAGTATCTACTGTACAGTAGATTTGGGTGTGTCATTTTGCACTGCCTCGCCTGCTGTGCACATGGGTTTGTCCATCTACTGTGGGGAGGATTTTGTCAGAGAGTGAAGCAGAGTAAGGGCATCAGTTCCTGCTGGAGCCTGTTCAAAAATACCCCTGCTTGCACGATACACCCTCTTTATTTTGTCCTTTTTTTTTTTTGACATTTGCAGCTCCAGAAAGCCTCCCAGCCGCCACCCAGGAGGAGAGGGCCACCTCTGCCCCCACCCAGCTGGAGGAGGAGTCTCTGAGCGCGGTTGGTAAGTATTGTACAGTATAACACCAGGGCTCTCACCATCTGTACCGGAAAAGTATTTTTGAACAGGCTCCAGCATGTACTGAGGCCCTTGTTCTTCTTCACTCTCTGACAAAATCCTTCTTGGATGGACAAACCCATGTGCACTGCAGGTGAGGCCGGTGTTACTGGACTTGCGCAGAGAGAATTACAGTATCTACTGTACAGTAGATTTGGGTGTGTCATTTTGCACTGCCTCGCCTGCTGTGCACATGGGTTTGTCCATCTACTGTGGGGAGGATTTTGTCAGAGAGTGAAGCAGAGTAAGGGCATCAGTTCCTGCTGGAGCCTGTTCAAAAATACCCCTGCTTGCACGATACACCCTCTTTATTTTGTCCTTTTTTTTTTTGACATTTGCAGCTCCAGAAAGCCTCCCAGCCGCCACCCAGGAGGAGAGGGCCACCTCTGCCCCCACCCAGCTGGAGGAGGAGTCTCTGAGCGCGGTTGGTAAGTATTGTACAGTATAACACCAGGGCTCTCACCATCTGTACCGGAAAAGTATTTTTGAACAGGCTCCAGCATGTACTGAGGCCCTTGTTCTTCTTCACTCTCTGACAAAATCCTTCTTGGATGGACAAACCCATGTGCACTGCAGGTGAGGCCGGTGTTACTGGACTTGCGCAGAGAGAATTACAGTATCTACTGTACAGTAGATTTGGGTGTGTCATTTTGCACTGCCTCGCCTGCTGTGCACATGGGTTTGTCCATCTACTGTGGGGAGGATTTTGTCAGAGAGTGAAGCAGAGTAAGGGCATCAGTTCCTGCTGGAGCCTGTTCAAAAATACCCCTGCTTGCACGATACACCCTCTTTATTTTGTCCTTTTTTTTTTTTGACATTTGCAGCTCCAGAAAGCCTCCCAGCCGCCACCCAGGAGGAGAGGGCCACCTCTGCCCCCACCCAGCTGGAGGAGGAGTCTCTGAGCGCGGTTGGTAAGTATTGTACAGTATAACACCAGGGCTCTCACCATCTGTACCGGAAAAGTATTTTTGAACAGGCTCCAGCATGTACTGAGGCCCTTGTTCTTCTTCACTCTCTGACAAAATCCTTCTTGGATGGACAAACCCATGTGCACTGCAGGTGAGGCCGGTGTTACTGGACTTGCGCAGAGAGAATTACAGTATCTACTGTACAGTAGATTTGGGTGTGTCATTTTGCACTGCCTCGCCTGCTGTGCACATGGGTTTGTCCATCTACTGTGGGGAGGATTTTGTCAGAGAGTGAAGCAGAGTAAGGGCATCAGTTCCTGCTGGAGCCTGTTCAAAAATACCCCTGCTTGCACGATACACCCTCTTTATTTTGTCCTTTTTTTTTTTGACATTTGCAGCTCCAGAAAGCCTCCCAGCCGCCACCCAGGAGGAGAGGGCCACCTCTGCCCCCACCCAGCTGGAGGAGGAGTCTCTGAGCGCGGTTGGTAAGTATTGTACAGTATAACACCAGGGCTCTCACCATCTGTACCGGAAAAGTATTTTTGAACAGGCTCCAGCATGTACTGAGGCCCTTGTTCTTCTTCACTCTCTGACAAAATCCTTCTTGGATGGACAAACCCATGTGCACTGCAGGTGAGGCCGGTGTTACTGGACTTGCGCAGAGAGAATTACAGTATCTACTGTACAGTAGATTTGGGTGTGTCATTTTGCACTGCCTCGCCTGCTGTGCACATGGGTTTGTCCATCTACTGTGGGGAGGATTTTGTCAGAGAGTGAAGCAGAGTAAGGGCATCAGTTCCTGCTGGAGCCTGTTCAAAAATACCCCTGCTTGCACGATACACCCTCTTTATTTTGTCCTTTTTTTTTGACATTTGCAGCTCCAGAAAGCCTCCCAGCCGCCACCCAGGAGGAGAGGGCCACCTCTGCCCCCACCCAGCTGGAGGAGGAGTCTCTGAGCGCGGTTGGTAAGTATTGTACAGTATAACACCAGGGCTCTCACCATCTGTACCGGAAAAGTATTTTTGAACAGGCTCCAGCATGTACTGAGGCCCTTGTTCTTCTTCACTCTCTGACAAAATCCTTCTTGGATGGACAAACCCATGTGCACTGCAGGTGAGGCCGGTGTTACTGGACTTGCGCAGAGAGAATTACAGTATCTACTGTACAGTAGATTTGGGTGTGTCATTTTGCACTGCCTCGCCTGCTGTGCACATGGGTTTGTCCATCTACTGTGGGGAGGATTTTGTCAGAGAGTGAAGCAGAGTAAGGGCATCAGTTCCTGCTGGAGCCTGTTCAAAAATACCCCTGCTTGCACGATACACCCTCTTTATTTTGTCCTTTTTTTTTTTTGACATTTGCAGCTCCAGAAAGCCTCCCAGCCGCCACCCAGGAGGAGAGGGCCACCTCTGCCCCCACCCAGCTGGAGGAGGAGTCTCTGAGCGCGGTTGGTAAGTATTGTACAGTATAACACCAGGGCTCTCACCATCTGTACCGGAAAAGTATTTTTGAACAGGCTCCAGCATGTACTGAGGCCCTTGTTCTTCTTCACTCTCTGACAAAATCCTTCTTGGATGGACAAACCCATGTGCACTGCAGGTGAGGCCGGTGTTACTGGACTTGCGCAGAGAGAATTACAGTATCTACTGTACAGTAGATTTGGGTGTGTCATTTTGCACTGCCTCGCCTGCTGTGCACATGGGTTTGTCCATCTACTGTGGGGAGGATTTTGTCAGAGAGTGAAGCAGAGTAAGGGCATCAGTTCCTGCTGGAGCCTGTTCAAAAATACCCCTGCTTGCACGATACACCCTCTTTATTTTGTCCTTTTTTTTTTTTTACATTTGCAGCTCCAGAAAGCCTCCCAGCCGCCACCCAGGAGGAGAGGGCCACCTCTGCCCCCACCCAGCTGGAGGAGGAGTCTCTGAGCGCGGTTGGTAAGTATTGTACAGTATAACACCAGGGCTCTCACCATCTGTACCGGAAAAGTATTTTTGAACAGGCTCCAGCATGTACTGAGGCCCTTGTTCTTCTTCACTCTCTGACAAAATCCTTCTTGGATGGACAAACCCATGTGCACTGCAGGTGAGGCCGGTGTTACTGGACTTGCGCAGAGAGAATTACAGTATCTACTGTACAGTAGATTTGGGTGTGTCATTTTGCACTGCCTCGCCTGCTGTGCACATGGGTTTGTCCATCTACTGTGGGGAGGATTTTGTCAGAGAGTGAAGCAGAGTAAGGGCATCAGTTCCTGCTGGAGCCTGTTCAAAAATACCCCTGCTTGCACGATACACCCTCTTTATTTTGTCCTTTTTTTTTTTGACATTTGCAGCTCCAGAAAGCCTCCCAGCCGCCACCCAGGAGGAGAGGGCCACCTCTGCCCCCACCCAGCTGGAGGAGGAGTCTCTGAGCGCGGTTGGTAAGTATTGTACAGTATAACACCAGGGCTCTCACCATCTGTACCGGAAAAGTATTTTTGAACAGGCTCCAGCATGTACTGAGGCCCTTGTTCTTCTTCACTCTCTGACAAAATCCTTCTTGGATGGACAAACCCATGTGCACTGCAGGTGAGGCCGGTGTTACTGGACTTGCGCAGAGAGAATTACAGTATCTACTGTACAGTAGATTTGGGTGTGTCATTTTGCACTGCCTCGCCTGCTGTGCACATGGGTTTGTCCATCTACTGTGGGGAGGATTTTGTCAGAGAGTGAAGCAGAGTAAGGGCATCAGTTCCTGCTGGAGCCTGTTCAAAAATACCCCTGCTTGCACGATACACCCTCTTTATTTTGTCCTTTTTTTTTTTTGACATTTGCAGCTCCAGAAAGCCTCCCAGCCGCCACCCAGGAGGAGAGGGCCACCTCTGCCCCCACCCAGCTGGAGGAGGAGTCTCTGAGCGCGGTTGGTAAGTATTGTACAGTATAACACCAGGGCTCTCACCATCTGTACCGGAAAAGTATTTTTGAACAGGCTCCAGCATGTACTGAGGCCCTTGTTCTTCTTCACTCTCTGACAAAATCCTTCTTGGATGGACAAACCCATGTGCACTGCAGGTGAGGCCGGTGTTACTGGACTTGCGCAGAGAGAATTACAGTATCTACTGTACAGTAGATTTGGGTGTGTCATTTTGCACTGCCTCGCCTGCTGTGCACATGGGTTTGTCCATCTACTGTGGGGAGGATTTTGTCAGAGAGTGAAGCAGAGTAAGGGCATCAGTTCCTGCTGGAGCCTGTTCAAAAATACCCCTGCTTGCACGATACACCCTCTTTATTTTGTCCTTTTTTTTTTTTGACATTTGCAGCTCCAGAAAGCCTCCCAGCCGCCACCCAGGAGGAGAGGGCCACCTCTGCCCCCACCCAGCTGGAGGAGGAGTCTCTGAGCGCGGTTGGTAAGTATTGTACAGTATAACACCAGGGCTCTCACCATCTGTACCGGAAAAGTATTTTTGAACAGGCTCCAGCATGTACTGAGGCCCTTGTTCTTCTTCACTCTCTGACAAAATCCTTCTTGGATGGACAAACCCATGTGCACTGCAGGTGAGGCCGGTGTTACTGGACTTGCGCAGAGAGAATTACAGTATCTACTGTACAGTAGATTTGGGTGTGTCATTTTGCACTGCCTCGCCTGCTGTGCACATGGGTTTGTCCATCTACTGTGGGGAGGATTTTGTCAGAGAGTGAAGCAGAGTAAGGGCATCAGTTCCTGCTGGAGCCTGTTCAAAAATACCCCTGCTTGCACGATACACCCTCTTTATTTTGTCCTTTTTTTTTTTGACATTTGCAGCTCCAGAAAGCCTCCCAGCCGCCACCCAGGAGGAGAGGGCCACCTCTGCCCCCACCCAGCTGGAGGAGGAGTCTCTGAGCGCGGTTGGTAAGTATTGTACAGTATAACACCAGGGCTCTCACCATCTGTACCGGAAAAGTATTTTTGAACAGGCTCCAGCATGTACTGAGGCCCTTGTTCTTCTTCACTCTCTGACAAAATCCTTCTTGGATGGACAAACCCATGTGCACTGCAGGTGAGGCCGGTGTTACTGGACTTGCGCAGAGAGAATTACAGTATCTACTGTACAGTAGATTTGGGTGTGTCATTTTGCACTGCCTCGCCTGCTGTGCACATGGGTTTGTCCATCTACTGTGGGGAGGATTTTGTCAGAGAGTGAAGCAGAGTAAGGGCATCAGTTCCTGCTGGAGCCTGTTCAAAAATACCCCTGCTTGCACGATACACCCTCTTTATTTTGTCCTTTTTTTTTTTGACATTTGCAGCTCCAGAAAGCCTCCCAGCCGCCACCCAGGAGGAGAGGGCCACCTCTGCCCCCACCCAGCTGGAGGAGGAGTCTCTGAGCGCGGTTGGTAAGTATTGTACAGTATAACACCAGGGCTCTCACCATCTGTACCGGAAAAGTATTTTTGAACAGGCTCCAGCATGTACTGAGGCCCTTGTTCTTCTTCACTCTCTGACAAAATCCTTCTTGGATGGACAAACCCATGTGCACTGCAGGTGAGGCCGGTGTTACTGGACTTGCGCAGAGAGAATTACAGTATCTACTGTACAGTAGATTTGGGTGTGTCATTTTGCACTGCCTCGCCTGCTGTGCACATGGGTTTGTCCATCTACTGTGGGGAGGATTTTGTCAGAGAGTGAAGCAGAGTAAGGGCATCAGTTCCTGCTGGAGCCTGTTCAAAAATACCCCTGCTTGCACGATACACCCTCTTTATTTTGTCCTTTTTTTTTTTGACATTTGCAGCTCCAGAAAGCCTCCCAGCCGCCACCCAGGAGGAGAGGGCCACCTCTGCCCCCACCCAGCTGGAGGAGGAGTCTGACAGCTCTGATAGTGGTAATCATTGTTATGGTCACTATTTTCTACTATTATTTAACTGTATACTGTATGACGATACTTGATACGTACTCCATCTTTTACACACAGGACGCCTGGTGATTGATACCAGTGCGGAGGAGCAGGAGTTGCCCAGTGCAGATGGTAAGTACAGTATTGTACTGTACAACAGCACACAGCATGTACCGGATATTACAGTAATTGTGGGCCCAACATGTGTACTTAATCACATCTGTGGGCCCACCATGTGAACCCTCTAATACTGTACAGTACTGTACATACTGTACAGCAGGGGTGGCCAAACCTTTCCTCAAGATCTACAGTACCAACAGTTCATGTTTTTCAGGCAACCC
Organism: Crinia signifera; assembly: GCF_055691185.1. NCBI lineage: Eukaryota > Metazoa > Chordata > Amphibia > Anura > Myobatrachidae > Crinia > Crinia signifera. The sequence goes on from NC_139219.1 coordinate 136,175,064, forward strand.
GTGGATCTGTATAGTAGGAATGAATGCAGCAGGTTTGAAAATGTGACAGTTACTGTACTGTAGTAATGACTGCAGCTGTGCTCCAGCTTGGTGATATGGAAAACCTGGACCGTTGGTAGATCTTGAGGACCGGTTTGTCCGCCCCTGCTGTACAGCAAAGTACAGTACAGTACTTGTGGTGCCCACATGTGTGCCATATACTGCACAGTACTGTAACTGTGGGTCCACCTTGTGCAACGGAAAATACTGTATAGTACAGTACAGTATCTGTGGGACCGACATGTGTACTGTGTAACACCTGCTTCACTCTCTGGCAAAATCCTTCTTACTGTAGATGGACAAACCCATGTGCTCATCAGGGGCCAGATTCTATAAGCTTCAAAAGAGATAAGTTTCACAGTGATAAACAGCCAGCCAATCAGCTCCTGCCTGTTATTTTTCAAACACAGTCTGTGACATGGCAGGTACTGTAGGAGCTGATTGGCTGGCTGTTTATCACTGTGAAACTTATCACTTTTAAAGCTTATAGAATCTGGCCCCTGGTGAGGCAGTGTTACTATACAGTACTTGTGCAGTTAGATTTGGGTGTGTCATTTTGCACTGCCTCCCCTGCAGTGCACATGGGTTTGTCCATCTACTGTAGGAGGCAGAATAAGGGCATCAGTTCCTGCTGGAGCCTGTTGAAAAACACCCCTGCTTGAGATTATACTGTACAGTGTCTTTATTTCGTCTTTTTTGTACATTTGCAGCATCTGAAAGCTTCCCCCCCCACCTCGAGGAGAGGGCCACCCTCGCCGCCACCCTGCCGGAGCCTAGTCCAAGCGCGGTCGGTAAGTACAGTATTGTAGGTACTGTACAGTACTGGTGTAATGCTGCATCTGCACGCCCGATATTATTGTACGATTGTACTGTATGCCTTAATTTAAGGCATACAGTACAATCCGATTCAATGTGATTATCGCATCGCATCACATGCGCCCAAATTGTATGCGATGCGATTTTCCATACGATTCAACATACAGTACAGTAGAATTGTATGGGAAAAAGGGTCCATGTCATTGTGTGTACTGTACCTTATACGGTACCTACTGTACTGTATCTGGGGTCCAACCATGTGGCACATCTGGATGCCTCAGCCAAAATAGATTTTGGTGACCATAACACTGTACAGTAAATTACAATATGTTGCAAACTAACCTCTTTTTCTGTTCTTTTCTGCAGTCCCACCCATCCACATGACCCTCCGCCCCCGCCCCCGCAGACCAACCGAACCATCCCACCCCAGGCCAGTGGCAGCTGGTAAGTACTGTACAGTACTGTACATTACTCTGATTTCATCTGGGACAGAGAAAGCATGGAGTCTCTGAAAAAGGGGCTACTGTACATGGATTATACTGTCCATACTGTACGACTTCCCCTCTCCTCCCAGCATGGCGACTAGGGTGGCCAATCCCGGGGCATTTTTTCAATCCCATGATTCGGGATTGAAAAATGCCAGATCCCGGGATTCCCGGGATTGGCTCCCCATTAAAAAAAAAAAAAAAAAACTCCCCGGCCGCCCCGCATATCTACTGTACTTACAGTACTTTTTCAAACACAGTCTGTGACATGGCAGGTAGGAGCTGATTGGCTGGCTGTTTATCACTGTGAAACTTATCACTTTTAAAGCTTATAGAATCTGGCCCCTGGTGAGGCAGTGTTACTATACAGTACTTGTGCAGTTAGATTTGGGTGTGTCATTTTGCACTGCCTCCCCTGCAGTGCACATGGGTTTGTCCATCTACTGTAGGAGGCAGAATAAGGGCATCAGTTCCTGCTGGAGCCTGTTGAAAAACACCCCTGCTTGAGATTATACTGTACAGTGTCTTTATTTCGTCTTTTTTGTACATTTGCAGCATCTGAAAGCTTCCCCCCCCACCTCGAGGAGAGGGCCACCCTCGCCGCCACCCTGCCGGAGCCTAGTCCAAGCGCGGTCGGTAAGTACAGTATTGTAGGTACTGTACAGTACTGGTGTAATGCTGCATCTGCACGCCCGATATTATTGTACGATTGTACTGTATGCCTTAATTTAAGGCATACAGTACAATCCGATTCAATGTGATTATCGCATCGCATCACATGCGCCCAAATTGTATGCGATGCGATTTTCCATACGATTCAACATACAGTACAGTAGAATTGTATGGGAAAAAGGGTCCATGTCATTGTGTGTACTGTACCTTATACGGTACCTACTGTACTGTATCTGGGGTCCAACCATGTGGCACATCTGGATGCCTCAGCCAAAATAGATTTTGGTGACCATAACACTGTACAGTAAATTACAATATGTTGCAAACTAACCTCTTTTTCTGTTCTTTTCTGCAGTCCCACCCATCCACATGACCCTCCGCCCCCGCCCCCGCAGACCAACCGAACCATCCCACCCCAGGCCAGTGGCAGCTGGTAAGTACTGTACAGTACTGTACATTACTCTGATTTCATCTGGGACAGAGACAGCATGGAGTCACTGAAAAAGGGGCTACTGTACATGGATTATACTGTCCATACGACTTCCCCTCTCCTCCCAGCATGGCGACTAGGGTGGCCAATCCCGGGGCATTTTTTCAATCCCATGATTCGGGATTGAAAAATGCCAGATCCCGGGATTGGCTCCCCATTAAAAAAAAAAAAAACTCCCCGGCCGCCCCGCATATCTACTGTACTTACTGTACTGTACATTGCGGTGCGGCCAGGGAGCCTGTCGGGGGGGGGGCGGGCGGGCTGTGGCGGTGAGCGTCGGGAGGGATGTCCGGCGTCCTGCGGGGGCGGCGTCCTTGGCTCTGCGCAGCGTGACCTCTGCAAACAAACCTACAGTTTTTCACTGTACTGTACTTTGCATTTTCACAGACAACCGTGAGAGGCTGCGGCTTCTCTGGCCACTTTTTCATAGGATGATTCGGTTTGTCTGCAGAGCTGTGGCAAACAGCCATCCTCTCCCCGAGGACCCAGTATCCAGAGGTAAATCATATTGCACTGTACTGTAGGTACAGTAGTAACTGGAATGCTGATTTTTGTGACCTCTAGATTTTAGTGACCTTAAATTTAGGCAGACACGATAATCTCGTCGATCACATCACATCCGACCAAATCGCATGTGATGCAACCAACGTGATCGTCCCTATTTTTACATAGGATGCAATGTTAAAATGGACTGAGTCCATTTTAACATACAGTACGTAGAATTTTATCGGAAAAAAGGGACCTGTTCATTTCCCTACTATCGAACTACGCACGGAGTTGGATATACTGTACTGTTAACCTGGCCAAGCCCGAAGCGTGGCGCCCCACGATAGAGCGTGGAATACTGTACTTTTTAACGAATCCGCGTGTGCTCGCCACGCTTCGGGTTTACAGTACAGTATATCCAACTCCATGTGTACTGTAATTGGATAGTAGGGAAATGAAAAGGTCCCTTTTTCCCCTATGTTTCTATACTGTACTGTAGTTACAGTACAGTACTGTACTGTATGTTTCTTAAAGTACAGTAGTTTTTTGCTTACTGTATCGTACAGTAATACTACAGTATCCTTTTTATTCCCCAACAGAAAACTTCCATCGCACCATGGCCAACATAGAAGCCACCATGCACCAGCTCGTGGACCATGCTTTTACGGTGGCCTTCCAACGGCTGTAATTTTTTATTTTTAAATGCTGTACATAAAAGGGTTTACTGTATGTTCACTACTGTAGTATTGTCTCTTTATTGACAGCACATGTGCGACAAGGGATATACTGTACAGTACAGTAGTCCAATCAGTGGGGAAAAGGTTACAAGGTGAGGAAGACACAAATTTTTTTTTTTGGAATTTTTTATTTTTTTGGGTTGGAGGGATGGAGGGGGTTACCATTACTTTGGAACACTGACACACACAGAGGTACTGTACAGTAAGCCTGCTGAAGGAAAATATTGGATGCAGTGGGGAAAAAGGTAACCACGACACAGAACAAGAAAAACCATGTTAACAAAACACACAACTTTTTTTTTGCTTTTTGGAATTTTGTATTTTTTGGGGTTTTTTTCCCTTTTTTGGAGGGATGGAGGGGGTTACCATTACTTTGGAACACTGACACACACCGAGGTACAGTAAGCCTGTTGAAGGAAAATATTGGATGCAGTGGGGAAAAAGGTAACCACGACACAGAACAAGAAAAACCATGTTAACAAAACACACAACTTTTTTTTTGCTTTTTGGAATTTTGTATTTTTTTGGGTTTTTTTCCCTTTTTTGGAGGGATGGAGGGGGTTACCATTACTTTGGAACACTGACACACACCGAGGTACTATACAGTAAGCCTGCTGAAGGAAAATATCGGACGCAGTGGGGAAAAAGGTAACCACGACACAGAACAAGAAAAACCATGTTAACAAAACACACAACTTTTTTTTTGCTTTTTGGAATTTTGTATTTTTTGGGGTTTTTTTCCCTTTTTTGGAGGGATGGAGGGGGTTACCATTACTTTGGAACACTGACACACACCGAGGTAAGCCTGTTGAAGGAAAATATTGGATGCAGTGGGGAAAAAGGTAACCACGACACAGAACAAGAAAAACCATGTTAACAAAACACACAACTTTTTTTTTGCTTTTTGGAATTTTGTATTTTTTGGGGTTTTTTTCCCTTTTTTGGAGGGATGGAGGGGGTTACCATTACTTTGGAACACTGACACACACAGAGGTACTGTACAGTAAGCCTGCTGAAGGAAAATATTGGATGCAGTGGGGAAAAAGGTAACCACGACACAGAACAAGAAAAACCATGTTAACAAAACACACAACTTTTTTTTTGCTTTTTGGAATTTTGTATTTTTTTGGTTTTTTTTCCCTTTTTTGGAGGGATGGAGGGGGTTACCATTACTTTGGAACACTGACACACACCGAGGTACTATACAGTAAGCCTGCTGAAGGAAAATATTGGATGCAGTGGGGAAAAAGGTAACCACGACACAGAACAAGAAAAACCATGTTAACAAAACACACAACTTTTTTTTTGCTTTTTGGAATTTTGTATTTTTTTGGGTTTTTTTCCCTTTTTTGGAGGGATGGAGGGGGTTACCATTACTTTGGAACACTGACACACACCGAGGTACTATACAGTAAGCCTGCTGAAGGAAAATATCGGACGCAGTGGGGAAAAAGGTAACCACGACACAGAACGATGAAAACCATGATAACAAAACACACAACTTTTTTTTTTGCTTTTTGGAATTTTGTATTTTTTGTTTTTTTTTTCCCTTTTTTGGAGGGATGGAGGGGGTTACCATTACTTTGGAACACTGACACACACAGAGGTACTGTACAGTAAGCCTGCTGAAGGAAAATATTGGATGCAGTGGGGAAAAAGGTAACCACGACACAGAACAAGAAAAACCATGTTAACAAAACACACAACTTTTTTTTTGCTTTTTGGAATTTTGTATTTTTTTGGGTTTTTTTCCCTTTTTTGGAGGGATGGAGGGGGTTACCATTACTTTGGAACACTGACACACACAGAGGTACTGTACAGTAAGCCTGCTGAAGGAAAATATTGGATGCAGTGGGGAAAAAGGTAACCACGACACAGAACAAGAAAAACCATGTTAACAAAACACACAACTTTTTTTTTTTTTTTTGGGAATTTTGTACAGGTATTTTTTTTTATTTTTTTATTATTATTATTAATTTTTGTTTTGGGGAATTTTTTTTTTTAGATTTACTGTCTTTGGGGTGGGGTGTAGGAACAGCAGCACACACACTCGGAAAACCGACCGGTGAAGAGAAACACTTTGCAACTTTTTTATTATTATTATTATTATTATTATTATTATTATTATTATTATTATTATTTATTTTTTTTATTTATTTTTTAATGATATCATGTTTTGTTGTTATTCCTGTATACAGTAGTAATGTATATTTGTACTGTACAGTATGTTTTGTTTTACTGTAGGTTTACTTTTGAAGGAACTGAGACAAACTCACGGAAAATTCAGTATTCGGTTAAAAGTACAGTACAGTAACACCACTGCTTCATCACCGAGTTGTGCACAAGGGAGGGCAAACTGTTGGCAACGGTGGTAACGGTTGCCTTACATGATCGAGGCGTCTCCATGCTGTTCTCCTCTTCATTCGTAGTAGTCCGTTGAGGGTATTGATGATGGAAGTTTTATGGTGCTTCTGAAGTATAATCCGTTTGCCACATCTTCTCATGATGTCTTTTCTTACATTTTTTGGCAGTGCAGATTTCCCATTCTTCCCATTGTAATTCACATGGTTTGCCCATGACAAATAAAGGTCATGTGGCACATGTTCTTGAAAAATAAATTGTGCATATCTGTTCAGTTGTTCATGTGCCTTTCCATAAAGCAGGTCGTCCGTTGCATCTGTGATGTCGCACAGTGGAATATTGGGCAGAACAGGTCCACAGTCTGTCTCGTTGTCTGGCTCTGCAGGGGTGCTGCACTGAGTGGGTGCTCGAGGAAGCTGCAGAGTCACTTCACCAAAGTCCATCACTTGGTGTGCTGTAGAAGGCAGTTCTACGTGTCTATTCACGACTATTGTGGTGTCCACTTCACTGGGTGCATTCACTTCGCCGCCAAAATCCACTTCACAGAGTGCACCCAGTTCGCTGAATGTAGACACTTCGCCCGGGCCATCCAATCCACCGAGTGCACCCAGTTCGCCAAATGAATTCACTTCACCCGGTTCATCCAATTCGCAGAGTGCATCTATTCTGCCAGGTCCATCTTCAATTCGACACATCTGCACAGCTACTTCATGGGTTTGTGGTGTTGCTTTTTTCACTGTGTTAACGATGATGTCTTCCATTGCGCAGATGATCCGGTCATTCACTGATGTTGTGATGGTGTGAGTCGCTGATTCGATGAGGGCATTGACTGATGTCATGATGGTATTACTTACCGATTTGATGAGGTCTTCTTTCACTGATTCAATGAGGACCTCCTTCATTGATTCAACGGTGTTCTTCAATGTATCTTTTAATACAGCATTTTCGATCTCCAGCCGATGTACCTTTTCTTGAAGCTCCTGTGCACCATGGTCGTCTTGCAGGTTGTCCATCAATTCTTTTGTTCCTGAAAGATTTCCAAAATCCAGCTTTCTTCTTGGTGAAGAATGTTCTTGTTGACCTGGGGTCGAAACAAAATCCAAAACAACAAACTCCTCATTTGGATCAATACTTACTGCCTGTACCAGTGTTTGATCAATGCTGACCACTGGTACAGGTACATCTTTAGCCAACACAGTCTCCAGCTTTCTTCTTGGTGAAGAATGTTCTTGTTGACCTGGGGTCGAAACAAAATCCAAAACAACAAACTCCTCATTTGGATCAATACTTACTGCCTGTACCAGTGTTTGATCAATGCTGACCACTGGTACAGGTACATCTTTAGCCAACACAGTCTCCAGCTTTCTTCTTGGTGAAGAATGTTCTTGTTGACCTGGGGTCGAAACAAAATCCAAAACAACAAACTCCTCATTTGGATCAATACTTACTGCCTGTACCAGTGTTTGATCAATGCTGACCACTGGTACAGGTACATCTTTAGCCAACACAGTCTCCTTGTATGAAGGACCAGCTTCAATATCTGTAATAGAGAAAGGGACGTTGTTATCGTTACCTACAATCTGCTCTAAAACACCATTCTTTGCCTTGGCATTTTTCCTTGGCTTTACTGTGACTGGAATGTTCTCTTTTTTGGCAGTAGTCTTCTTTGCCTTTTTGGGTGCATTCTGTGGAACCAATGCATCCAAGGCCAATTGTCTCTTGTTGGAACGTGCACTGCGTTTTCCATAGAATGTTGCACTTGATACATTCATTGTTGTTTGTCTACAAAAAAATAATTACACATGAAATTGTGTTCCACTATCCAGTAAAGCAGTTTTACAGTAGCACAATAATGTCCAGTAGATTACAGTACAGTACATGACTGTACAGTACTGTATGTACTGTACTGTCATGGCCGTAACTACTGTACCATACAGTAGGTGCAAGGGGTGCAGCTGCTATGGGGCCCAGAGCTGCAGGGGGCCCATCTTTACTGTTTAAGTAATACGTTAATAGAGTTACACAAAATGGCCGCCAAACGCCTAGGGGCCTCGTGGAAGCGGGGGGGGGAGGGAACACTGGGAGAGGTTTGGGAAAAGTTGGAAGCACGGCTGCACGTAGAAAAGACGGGGAAAGCAGGACCGAGCAACGGGGAGCGGATACCGTCGTTGCTGCTCGAGCGTCTCATTAGCTCGAGCGTCTCATTAGCTCGAGCGTCTCATTAGCTCGAGCGTCCCAGGCTCCGGGGAGGAGGGGTCGGTGTGCTATACGGGCAAGCGTCGGTCGCTCGATATACCGCCAAACGCCTAGGGGCCTCGTGGAAGCGGGGGGGGGGAGGGAACACTGGGAGAGGTTTGGGAAAGGTTGGAAGCACAGAGAAAGGACGGGGAAACCAGGGCTGTGCGACGGGGAGCGGGCATACAGTAGCCCCGGGGAGGAGGGGCAGCGTCGCTCGAGAGCGCTCGAGGCAGTTTCGCACGGAGGCAGGTTTACACAAAATGGCCGCCAAATGTCTACGGGCCTCGTGGAAGCGGGGGGGAGGGAACACTGGGAGAGGCTGGAAGCATGGCTGCACGGAGAAAAGACGGGGAAAGCAGGGCCGAGCGACGGGGAGCGGGCATACAGTATCCCCGGGGAGGAGGGGCAGCGTCGCTCGAGAGCGCTCGAGGCAGTTTCGCTCGGAGGCAGGGTTACACAAAATGGCCGCCAAATGTCTACGGGCCTCGTGGAAGCGGGGGGGAGGGAACACTGGGAGAGGCTGGAAGCATGGCTGCACGGAGAAAAGACGGGGAAAGCAGGGCCTAGCGACGGGGAGCGGATACCGTCGTTGCTGCTCGAGCGTCTCATTAGCTCGAGCGTCCCGTTAGCTCGAGCGTCCCATTAGCTCGAGCGTCCCAGGCTCCGGGGAGGAGGGGTCGGTGTGCTATACGGGCAAGCGTCGGTCGCTCGATATACCGCCAAACGCCTAGGGGCCTCGTGGAAGCGGGGGGGGGAGGGAACACTGGGAGAGGTTTGGGAAAGGTTGGAAGCACAGAGAAAGGACGGGGAAACCAGGGCTGTGCGACGGGGAGCGGGCATACAGTAGCCCCGGGGAGGAGGGGCAGCGTCGCTCGAGAGCGCTCGAGGCAGTTTCGCTCGGAGGCAGGGTTACACAAAATGGCCGCCAAATGTCTACGGGCCTCGTGGAAGCGGGGGGGAGGGAACACTGGGAGAGGTTTGGGAAAGGTTGGAAGCACAGAGAAAGGACGGGGAAACCAGGGCCGTGCGACGGGGAGCGGGCATACAGTAGCCCCGGGGAGGAGGGGCAGCGTCGCTCGAGAGCGCTCGAGGCAGTTTCGCTCGGAGGCAGGTTTACACAAAATGGCCGCCAAATGTCTACGGGCCTCGTGGAAGCGGGGGGGAGGGAACACTGGGAGAGGCTGGAAGCATGGCTGCACGGAGAAAAGACGGGGAAAGCAGGGCCGAGCGACAGGGAGCGGGCATACAGTATCACCGGGGAGGAGGGGCAGCGTCGCTCGAGAGCGCTCGAGGCAGTTTCGCTCGGAGGCAGGGTTACACAAAATGGCCGCCAAATGTCTACGGGCCTCGTGGAAGCGGGGGGGAGGGAACACTGGGAGAGGCTGGAAGCATGGCTGCACGGAGAAAAGACGGGGAAAGCAGGGCCTAGCGACGGGGAGCGGATACCGTCGTTGCTGCTCGAGCGTCTCATTAGCTCGAGCGTCCCGTTAGCTCGAGCGTCCCATTAGCTCGAGCGTCCCAGGCTCCGGGGAGGAGGGGTCGGTGTGCTATACGGGCAAGCGTCGGTCGCTCGATATACCGCCAAACGCCTAGGGGCCTCGTGGAAGCGGGGGGGGGGGGGAGGGAACACTGGGTGCAATGAGCGTTTACATACAGAATACAGTTTAAAAATAAGGTATATTTATATCGAAATACTGATAGAAAAAGATTTACCGTTCAGGAACTTTTGCTAGTAGCACTTGAAACCAGCCGAGTTCCGTGAGGCCAGCAAAGATTTCAAATGCAAGCAGAAGTACAGGAACGGTATCAGGAAACTTCAAGAAGTCTTGAGAGGAGAGGAGCCGAACAGCAAGTCTGCTTACGAGGAAACAGGTTTGCCGAGTGGTAGCTGGAGTGCCTGGGGACGCCCTTTTTATGTGAAACAAACAAAAGGTTTTTTCCACGCCCAAAGCAGGTCCTGTGATTGGATTATGGAAATTGTTCACGCCCCAAACATATCTGCAGAGACCAATCTCAGGGTCTGGATCTTGGGCGGGAAAAACCTTTTGTTTGTTTCACATAAAAAGGGCGTCCCCAGGCACTCCAGCTACCACTCGGCAAACCTGTTTCCTCGTAAGCAGACTTGCTGTTCGGCTCCTCTCCTCTCAAGACTTCTTGAAGTTTCCTGATACCGTTCCTGTACTTCTGCTTGCATTTGAAATCTTTGCTGGCCTCACGGAACTCGGCTGGTTTCAAGTGCTACTAGCAAAAGTTCCTGAACGGTAAATCTTTTTCTATCAGTATTTCGATATAAATATACCTTATTTTTAAACTGTATTCTGTATGTAAACGCTCATTGCACCCAGTGTTCCCTCCCCCCCCCCGCTTCCACGAGGCCCCTAGGCGTTTGGCGGTATATCGAGCGACCGACGCTTGCCCGTATAGCACACCGACCCCTCCTCCCCGGAGCCTGGGACGCTCGAGCTAATGGGACGCTCGAGCTAATGGGACGCTCGAGCAAATGAGACGCTCGAGCAGCAACGACGGTATCCGCTCCCCGTCGCTCGGCCCTGCTTTCCCCGTCTTTTCTCCGTGCAGCCATGCTTCCAGCCTCTCCCAGTGTTCCCTCCCCCCCGCTTCCACGAGGCCCGTAGACATTTGGCGGCCATTTTGTGTAACCCTGCCTCCGAGCGAAACTGCCTCGAGCGCTCTCGAGCGACGCTGCCCCTCCTCCCCGGTGATACTGTATGCCCGCTCCCCGTCGCTCGGCCCTGCTTTCCCCGTCTTTTCTCCGTGCAGCCATGCTTCCAGCCTCTCCCAGTGTTCCCTCCCCCCCGCTTCCACGAGGCCCGTAGACATTTGGCGGCCATTTTGTGTAAACCTGCCTCCGAGCGAAACTGCCTCGAGCGCTCTCGAGCGACGCTGCCCCTCCTCCCCGGGGCTACTGTATGCCCGCTCCCCGTCGCACGGCCCTGGTTTCCCCGTCCTCTCTCTGTGCTTCCAACCTTTCCCAAACCTCTCCCAGTGTTCCCTCCCCCCCCCCGCTTCCACGAGGCCCCTAGGCGTTTGGCGGTATATCGAGCGACCGACGCTTGCCCGTATAGCACACCGACCCCTCCTCCCCGGAGCCTGGGACGCTCGAGCTAATGGGACGCTCGAGCTAATGGGACGCTCGAGCTAATGAGACGCTCGAGCTAATGAGACGCTCGAGCAGCAACGACGGTATCCGCTCCCCGTCGCTCGGCCCTGCTTTCCCCGTCTTTTCTCCGTGCAGCCATGCTTCCAGCCTCTCCCAGTGTTCCCTCCCCCCCGCTTCCACGAGGCCCGTAGACATTTGGCGGCCATTTTGTGTAACCCTGCCTCCGAGCGAAACTGCCTCGAGCGCTCTCGAGCGACGCTGCCCCTCCTCCCCGGGGATACTGTATGCCCGCTCCCCGTCGCACGGCCCTGGTTTCCCCGTCCTTTCTCTGTGCTTCCAACCTTTCCCAAACCTCTCCCAGTGTTCCCTCCCCCCCGCTTCCACGAGGCCCGTAGACATTTGGCGGCCATTTTGTGTAACCCTGCCTCCGAGCGAAACTGCCTCGAGCGCTCTCGAGCGACGCTGCCCCTCCTCCCCGGTGATACTGTATGCCCGCTCCCCGTCGCTCGGCCCTGCTTTCCCCGTCTTTTCTCCGTGCAGCCATGCTTCCAGCCTCTCCCAGTGTTCCCTCCCCCCCGCTTCCACGAGGCCCGTAGACATTTGGCGGCCATTTTGTGTAAACCTGCCTCCGAGCGAAACTGCCTCGAGCGCTCTCGAGCGACGCTGCCCCTCCTCCCCGGGGCTACTGTATGCCCGCTCCCCGTCGCACGGCCCTGGTTTCCCCGTCCTCTCTCTGTGCTTCCAACCTTTCCCAAACCTCTCCCAGTGTTCCCTCCCCCCCCCCGCTTCCACGAGGCCCCTAGGCGTTTGGCGGTATATCGAGCGACCGACGCTTGCCCGTATAGCACACCGACCCCTCCTCCCCGGAGCCTGGGACGCTCGAGCTAATGGGACGCTCGAGCTAATGGGACGCTCGAGCTAATGAGACGCTCGAGCTAATGAGACGCTCGAGCAGCAACGACGGTATCCGCTCCCCGTCGCTCGGCCCTGCTTTCCCCGTCTTTTCTCCGTGCAGCCATGCTTCCAGCCTCTCCCAGTGTTCCCTCCCCCCCGCTTCCACGAGGCCCGTAGACATTTGGCGGCCATTTTGTGTAACCCTGCCTCCGAGCGAAACTGCCTCGAGCGCTCTCGAGCGACGCTGCCCCTCCTCCCCGGGGATACTGTATGCCCGCTCCCCGTCGCACGGCCCTGGTTTCCCCGTCCTTTCTCTGTGCTTCCAACCTTTCCCAAACCTCTCCCAGTGTTCCCTCCCCCCCGCTTCCACGAGGCCCGTAGACATTTGGCGGCCATTTTGTGTAACCCTGCCTCCGAGCGAAACTGCCTCGAGCGCTCTCGAGCGACGCTGCCCCTCCTCCCCGGGGATACTGTATGCCCGCTCCCCGTCGCACGGCCCTGGTTTCCCCGTCCTTTCTCTGTGCTTCCAACCTTTCCCAAACCTCTCCCAGTGTTCCCTCCCCCCCCCCGCTTCCACGAGGCCCCTAGGCGTTTGGCGGTATATCGAGCGACCGACGCTTGCCCGTATAGCACACCGACCCCTCCTCCCCGGAGCCTGGGACGCTCGAGCTAATGGGACGCTCGAGCTAATGGGACGCTCGAGCTAATGAGACGCTCGAGCAGCAACGACGGTATCCGCTCCCCGTCGCTCGGCCCTGCTTTCCCCGTCTTTTCTCCGTGCAGCCATGCTTCCAGCCTCTCCCAGTGTTCCCTCCCCCCCGCTTCCACGAGGCCCGTAGACATTTGGCGGCCATTTTGTGTAACCCTGCCTCCGAGCGAAACTGCCTCGAGCGCTCTCGAGCGACGCTGCCCCTCCTCCCCGGGGATACTGTATGCCCGCTCCCCGTCGCACGGCCCTGGTTTCCCCGTCCTTTCTCTGTGCTTCCAACCTTTCCCAAACCTCTCCCAGTGTTCCCTCCCCCCCCCCGCTTCCACGAGGCCCCTAGGCGTTTGGCGGTATATCGAGCGACCGACGCTTGCCCGTATAGCACACCGACCCCTCCTCCCCGGAGCCTGGGACGCTTGAGCTAATGAGACGCTCGAGCTAACGAGAAGTTGACGCATTAGCAAATGAGTGCTGTACAGTACATCATTGTCAATTATTACCACCAACGTTGTTTTTTTTGGGGGGGGGGGAGGGGGGGGGTAAAGGTACTGTAACATTTTTTAAAAAAAATGTTTAATGTACTATAGTAATTTGTATTGCGAAAAAGTCCATGTACTGTATTTCTAAATGTACTGTCTTCTCTTCATACAGGGAAGTCTCTAGTACAGCTGTCCAAAATGCCAGTTAAGATCAACAAGGCGATGAGCAAAATAATTGCAAACATGAAAAAAGAAAATAAAACTACCAAAGAGATCCAGGCTTGGCTGAGGGAAAGTGGGATTGTAGTCACTTTACAAACAGTGCGCTATCATGCTTTCGAGAGAACAACGGCCAGAAAGGAAATATTTGCTCCAAAGTGCTCTTGGTAAGATCAGTGTTGTGTAGTAAATTACCTGTAATGTACTGTACTGTATTGTTTGTTAAACTGGTACTGTATAAACTACTGTACTGTACAGTATGTCCAGTAGTATTAACCTTTGCTGTACTACAGTAATATAGAACATGAAACGTTTCAGTCATTGCCTTGTACTGTACTGTACATTAACTCTTATTTACTGTGTGCACTGTAGGAGAGCTGAAAAAATTGTGGAGAAAATAACTCGTGAGAATGATGAAATCTCTGCTCGACAAATTAAAAACATCTTCAAAACAGAGTATGATTTTGACATATCACTCACCAGCATTCGAAAAATGCGTCGGAGAATGGGATGGAAATATTGTGCTACAAGGTACAGTACAGTAAGAGTTTTGTATAGAGCAGTAATGCGCGCCATTTCACATTAACCCCTTGAGTGGTGGGTTTTGCTGTACAAACCTACAGTACCAGGGCAGCGGCGGCAGAGCTTGATGCTACTGTTCCTCATAGTGACAATGGCGTCATGATGAGGGATTTTCGTGGCAGCTCTGGAGGACTCGGCCTGAGCACTCGCCAGCCCCCACAAGCCGCACCAACCATACCCGGCAGTGGGGGAGGGGTGGGGGAATTGACTGGAGGTGCTGCACCAGTGGTGCACACAAGGACACCACTGGCGTACACCTACTGTATAGTGGCATGCCTTGAGATTTTCCGGGACAGCCCACTGCACCAGCACAGCTGAATCCGGAAAATCTCCAGGCATTCAGTACAGTACCACTCAAGTGGTTAATACCTACATTATTTGCATACAGTACTGCACGGTTGTTTAATGATGTCTATAATACAGTACTGTATTAAATTACCTGTATATTTTTGTGCTGTTGACAGGATAACTCCCATGGTTAGAGATGTCAACAAAGAGAAGAGAGTGGAACAGGCACGTCGTTGGATTGAGAGCGGTGAAACTTTTCAGGATGTCCTTTTCACCGATGAATCCTCAGTTGCACTCGAGAGGTTCTCGCGAATGTCATTCCGTAAGAAGGACCATATCTCATTGAAGCCACGGCCAAAGCATCCACTGAAAGTCCACGTATGGGGAGCCATATCACGATTGGGAGCTGGCCCATTGTTAATGTTCGAAGGTACAGTATAGTACAGTATACAGTACCATGCGTTGTCTGTGTTTGTAAGAAATAATGTACTATACTGTACACTACAATAATTAAAATTGAATGCAGTGGTTATTAATAAACAATACTGCTTTTTTCTCTAGGGATCATGGATAAACAATTCTTTCAAGAAAGAATAGTAGAGGGATGTATGGTGCCATATGTGCGGAAACGTTTCCCATCGCATCATAGACTATTCCAGGACAATGATCCTAAACACTCTGCCTCTGCAAAATTCATGGAAGAGAAAGGCATCAATTGGGAACGCACACCACCAGAGTGAGTATTGCTTTAATATTGTACTGTACTTTTATGTTCTAAAAGAAACATTATTGAAATACCTTTATTGTATCATACTGTTTACTTTAGATCCCCGGACATGAATCCAATTGAATTGGTATGGGCTCAAATGAAGTATTACATCAGGAACACTGCGAAGCCGACAACAAAACAGCAGCTGTTGGATGGGATCCGTAAATTTTGGCAAGAAGTGCTGACACCGGACATTTGTAATAATTGCATAAATCATCTATATAAAGTATTGCCTGTTATAGTCAAAATAAATGGACAACCCAGTGGTATGTAGTACTGTATTAAAATAGTATAGAAGTACTTAATCAGTCTGTTTTCTGTGTGTTTCTCTATGAACCCCCACCCCAAAATACTGTATAATAAAAATAAAAGTTGTGTGTGTGATGTTACAGTACTGTACAGCAGTGTTGCAAGCAAGGGGGTACGGTGTGGTACAGAGTACTGTACAGTACCTGTAAGAAATACAGTATGTTGCAGGTACGCAGTACCACTTACTCCCTGACCCACTGTCAATTCTATTTTTAATTTAAGTCTAAATATAATACATCCGCAGCCCGCCCACTCAGCGTTATGATTGGCGTAGCTACCGCTACTGCTGATTTAGCCTGTCACACTGACAGGCATCTGCAGTGGCGATAGCATGAAGAGCAGGCTCCACAATTGTAAGCACAATCTGCCCAGCTCTCCGCCAAGCAAGAGCCAACCGACCCCCAGTCATTTCCTGCTTCTCATTCCCTGTCTCCTGATGCCACGCCACTATTGTCATTTAGGGCCTTATTCGCATTCACTCTTTCTGTCACAATTCTTCTTAGATGGACAAAACTGCAGGTGGGGCAGATGTACAGTATAATGAGCAGAGAGAATTAGATTTGGGTGAGTTACAGTATTTTGTTTCTGTGCAGGAAAAATACTGACTGCTTTATTGTTACACTGCAATATAGAGCTTACTGTACTGTACTTTGAAGTACAGTACAGTAAAACCCCACCCAAATCTAATTCTCTCTGCAATAGTAAAATCTACCCCACCTGCAGTGCACATGGTTTTGTCCATCTAAGAAGAATTTTGTCAGAAAGAGTAAATTCGAATAAGGCCCTTAGTCACTCTTCTAGCTTTGTGTGACCACGAACACTCATGACACATGGCCACACCCATACAGTATTTGGTAGAGCCCATGAGTACTGTACCACCAAGAAAAAAATTCTACCTG
This sequence comes from Crinia signifera, assembly GCF_055691185.1. NCBI lineage: Eukaryota > Metazoa > Chordata > Amphibia > Anura > Myobatrachidae > Crinia > Crinia signifera. The sequence goes on from NC_139219.1 coordinate 136,191,651, forward strand.
CACCACTGCTGTACAGTACCTTTTGTTTATTATTCTGTCCTGCACCTTGCTACTGAACTGTACCTTGTCCCCTCTGATTGTACTGTATGCCATATTATCCATCTGTTGTCAATAAAAGTATTTTACTGTACTGTACATGTGGATAACAAGTAGAAAAATGTTGATTCGGTGCAATGTACTGTACTGTAGACAGTCTGTTTTACTGTATTTGTGTGTCTTGCTGAACCCCCACCCCAAACAAATAAAAAAAAAAAAATAATCTGTGTGTGATTTTTTTTTTTTTTCTATTCTGTACTGTACTGTACCTTGCTACCTTTTCCCCACTGATTGTACTGTATGCCATATCATCCATCTGCTGTCAATAAAAGTGTTTACTACAGTATTCAGTATTTGCAGTAGCATACAATAAGTTACTGTACAGTATCGTCTCACGCTGGAAAAAAGACAAGGATACATTGGAGTAACAATAAAATATTTATAAATACAGTATGAAAAAAAAAGAAACAACGCCAGAATAACAATTAAATTAAACGAACTAAAAATTGGAAAATGAAATCAATGAACTGGTGCATCAGCACCCGCACCGCCTCAAGCGCCCTGAGCCGCTGAGCCCTCTGTTGTTGTTCTGTGGTGGGGAAGTAAAATGTTAACGTTACTATAGTGTACTGTACGGTAAGTACTGTACTGTACTGTATTATTATTCTACAAAAGCAATCCCAACCACTGACATACTGTACTGTAACTGTACCTCTATAATTGGGGCCGGGACCCGGGCCAGGCCCCTGCGAGTCTGATCCTGGCCTGTGCTGGCTTATCCGCAGTTGGTGTCTTGGGCCCCCATGGACGATTGGCACTGTAGTGGGAGAAAAAGTGAGCATTACAATACAGCATGTACAGAACCTGTTCCACTTAGTGGCCCTTCTTCACTTCAACGGTGGTGGTCGTACTGTACTGTACAGTATGCCATAAAATAAAGCATGCCATGCCAAAAGAAGAAGCTGGTGGGTGGGACAGGCTTTTCTATTGGAATTACTGTTCAGGACTGTGTCAGAGGCGGAACTCAGTTCCCTCTACCATTGGAAACCAGTTGCCCATCACTTTTACACCTCTGGTTACAGTGCAGTACTACAGTAATTCTTACCACTTTCATCGTCCTCCTCCTCATCTTCCTCCAGCTCCATGGCCTCCACCTCAATGATGTCTGAGTGGAGAAAGGAAAATACAGTAGTACAGGAAAAAAAACATCATTTGCCTACTTACAGGTACTGTACTGAACATGTACTGTACAGTACAACTCCATAGAAGAAGGTCCTAATGGTGTAGATTGAAATGTCTACACACCATCTCCAAGCGGGCACCACCCACCTACAGTAGTGTACTGTACAAACAGGCAAGGCCCAAAGTCTGCGTGACACCCAGCGCAGAGCCCCCCCAAAGTGAAGTCCTACACCAAAGGCATTGTCAGTTCCTCCAGAACCACCTGCACTTCCAACCACTTCAACAGCTGACCCCCACCTCCGCATCCCACAAAGCACCCCCTCCACCGGACCACTGTACTCACTGCCTGGCTCCTGGTCCTCCTGCTGCTCCACCTCCTCCTCCTGTTCCTTCTCGGTGTCGAGGAGAACCGCCTCTTCTACCCGGGTGTGGCCTAGTGATGCTGCATTAAAAATAAAAAAAAATAAAAACATTGTAAACGTACTGTACTGTAAAGTAAATTCCCTTCTACTTTTAGAACTCCATAGAACGGTTGTGTCAAAGTCATGGCCCTCCAATTGTTGTGGAAGTACTGTACACATCCCACCCAGCATGCCATGCCACAGTTTTAACAATCCATCATACTGTACTGTATACAAAAAGTGGCATGCTGGGATGTGTACATATGTACTGTACAACCAGCAAAGGCCCAAAGGCTGCGTGACACTCAATGCAGTGCACCCCAAAGTGAATGCCTTCGCTGAACGGCATCTTCAGTTCCTCCAGAACCACCTGCACTTCCAACCACTTCAACAGCCAACCCCCACCTCCGCATCCCACAAAGCACCCCCTCCACCGGACCACTGTACTCACTGCCTGGCTCCTGGTCCTCCTGCTGCTCCACCTCCTCCTCCTGTTCCTTCTCGGTGTCGAGGAGAACCGCCTCTTCTACCCGGGTGTGGCCTAGTGATGCTGCATTAAAAATAAAAAAAAATAAAAACATTGTAAACGTACTGTACTGTAAAGTAAATTCCCTTCTACTTTTAGAACTCCATAGAACGGTTGTGTCAAAGTCATGGCCCTCCAATTGTTGTGGAAGTACTGTACACATCCCACCCAGCATGCCATGCCACAGTTTTAACAATCCATCATACTGTACTGTATACAAAAAGTGGCATGCTGGGATGTGTACATATGTACTGTACAACCAGCAAAGGCCCAAAGGCTGCGTGACACTCAATGCAGTGCACCCCAAAGTGAATGCCTTCGCTGAACGGCATCTTCAGTTCCTCCAGAACCACCTGCACTTCCAACCACTTCAACAGCCAACCCCCACCTCCGCATCCCACAAAGCACCCCCTCCACCGGACCACTGTACTCACTGCCTGGCTCCTGGTCCTCCTGCTGCTCCACCTCATCCTCCTCTTCCTCCTCGGTGTCGAGGAGAACCGCCTCTTCTTCCCGGGTGTGGCCTAGTGATGCTGCATTAAAAAAAAAAAAAAAACATTGTAAACGTACTGTACTGTACAGTAAATTCCCTTCTACTTTTAGAACTCCATAGAACGGTTGTGTCAAAGTCATGGCCCTCCAATTGTTGTGGAAGTACTGTACACATCCCACCCAGCATGCCATGCCACAGTTTTAACAATCCATCATACTGTACTGTATACAAAAAGTGGCATGCTGGGATGTGTACATATGTACTGTACAACCAGCAAAGGCCCAAAGGCTGCGTGACACTCAATGCAGTGCACCCCAAAGTGAATGCCTTCGCTGAACGGCATCTTCAGTTCCTCCAGAACCACCTGCACTTCCAACCACTTCAACAGCCAACCCCCACCTCCGCATCCCACAAAGCACCCCCTCCACCGGACCACTGTACTCACTGCCTGGCTCCTGGTCCTCCTGCTGCTCCACCTCATCCTCCTCTTCCTCCTCGGTGTCGAGGGGAACCGCCTCTTCTTCCCGGGTGTGGCCTAGTAATGCTGCATTAAAAAAAAAAAAAAAAAACATTGTAAACGTACTGTACTGTACAGTAAATTCCCTTCTACTTTTAGAACTCCATAGAACGGTTGTGTCAAAGTCATGGCCCTCCAATTGTTGTGGAAGTACTGTACACATCCCACCCAGCATGCCATGCCACAGTTTTAACAATCCATCATACTGTACTGTATACAAAAAGTGGCATGCTGGGATGTGTACATATGTACTGTACAACCAGCAAAGGCCCAAAGGCTGCGTGACACTCAATGCAGTGCACCCCAAAGTGAATGCCTTCGCTGAACGGCATCTTCAGTTCCTCCAGAACCACCTGCACTTCCAACCACTTCAACAGCCAACCCCCACCTCCGCATCCATAGGCGTGCGCAAGGGGGGTGCCGGGGGTGCACAGGCACCTCCTAATCATAGCTGAGGGATGGGGCTTTCCAACGAGCCCAGCCCCGTGTCTCTAGCCCCCTGGGAACCGGAGATACTGCCAGGCAAAGCTGGAACGTTTTCCCTATAGGATAACATGGGACCCGCTAATTCCGACCCCCACCCAGTTCAATGGCTGCCAATTCCCCCTTCGGCATCACTGAAGCTCGAGGTTGATTTCAGTCGAACCCAAATCGCTGGGCCTTCAATCTGATACCAGGCGGATCCATATGGATTATTTGATTCCAGGGATATTGAGGTTAAACCGTTTTTTTTTGTTTGTTTGTATGTGTGTGTGTGTGTGTGTGTACACTATGTGTGCGGGCGGGCATTTGCCCCTGGGCACTTGGGGTACAAGTGTCCCGTGCCCGCTACAGCCTCCTTCCCTTTTGAGCGGCTGACCAGATGCTGCCTGCCGCTGACAGGTAAAGTAGCTTCAGTGTGCGGCGTGCAGCATCCGGCCAGCGGCTCAAAAGGGAAGGAGGCTGCGGCTCCGGTGGGCATCTTATAAGAAGAGTGCACAGCGCTACCCGTAAGTGCGGATTCACGGGAGCACTGGTGTGCAATGCGCACCCCCAGCAATGAGCATGAAACTCCCCTTGTCAATGAGCATTTAACCACCCCCTTCCCAGGGAGCATGTGACTTCTGGCAAAGAACATTTCACATCCCCCCCCATGGCATAATCTGTAATGGCCATCACAGTCTGAGGCGTAACGTGTAATGGGCATCATGGTGTGAGGCGTAACATGTAATGGGAATTACACGTACAACGTGTAATGGGCATTATGGAATGTGGTATACTATGTACAGTAATGGCTGTGTGATGTGTAATATGCATGTAAGTATGTGTTAATTTTTGGCGCGCGCCTTCGACGTGCACAGTCCCTATTGTCCCTGTTTTAATAATATTTTTTTTTAAGCCCTAACATAATGTGTAATGGGCATTACGGTGTGTGGCATGTGTGATGGGCATTATTGTGCGTGACATTATATCTAGTGTGTTTCATTATGTGTAATAATAGGAGATGATGAACACGCCCAGTAGATAGTGATGGACACGCCCCCTCCAATGGTGCACCCCCTAATAAAACGGGCTGCGCACGCCTATGTCCGCATCCCACAAAGCACCCCCTCCACCGGACCACTGTACTCACTGCCTGGCTCCTGGTCCTCCTGCTGCTCCACCTCATCCTCCTCTTCCTTCCTACAGTACACCGCATTGTTGATCCCTATTCACACACAGCCCCAATTGTTTATGGTGTACTGTACAGTACATGTACTGTAGGGTGTGGATTGAAATGTCGAATGACATAATGTCGAATGTCAAAATGTCGACACCACAATGTCAAATGTGTAAAAATGTCGACATGGGTTAATGTCGACATTTCAAAAATGTCGACTGCCATAATGTTGACTGGGGTTATGTCGAATTGCTCTTTTGGGTTTTTTTTGGCCCGAAATGTCAACAGTGTCGACATGGACACTATTGACATAGTGAATCGGACCCTCGCATCGCTCGCTTCGCTCGCGATGCTTAGGGCATTTTTACACATTTGACATTGTGGTGTCGACATTTTGACATTCGACATTATGTCATTCGACATTATGACCGCATCCCGTACTGTGAAAGTGCGCCGTTGATATGGTCTGCTGCCCAGGGCCCACACAGACCATATCGACGGTGCTCTCTAGAGCCGCCAACCCCCCCTCCCTGTACCCCCCTCGGTACAGTACTGTGCTTACAGCGCCTGATGGCCTGAAGTCTCTCAGGATCCCTCCTGACCAGGTCACTCCAGCGCCGCTCTAAGGAGCGGATAGACCGCTGACGGCCAGTGTCCCTAAGGATAGCCCTGCGGGTCTTTCTGTAGGCCTTCATTTTCTCCTTGTTGCTGGAGAGAGTCCTGTCTCTCCAGCGCACAAGGTGCCTCAGCTCCCGGGTGCTGTACGGGCCCTCTCTGCGCTCCGCCATTGTACTGTACAATGCAGTGGTGCACAGCATACAGTACAATAAAGCACAGGTGACGCAAAATTTCGGCGCGGGGGTCCTAGACACATGACTTTCATCATGCGCCCAAAACTTTATTTAAAAGAGTTTGGAGATACTAAATCGCTAGGACATACTGTACTGTATAGTTTTATTAAATATCATTCTACAAAATACTGTACACACTGTATTCCAATAGAAAAAACCCTGAGGATGGCCCGCCAGCTCTGGAAGCACGTCTGGCACGGCCCGCCCCTTCGTGGATTCTTTGCTCTGCAGGAGATGTTGAAGTGTAATGACCTGTATTAGCCGACCCCCTCCACCCCTGGGGGGAGGGGAGGAGGCGCTTGACTTCATTACTCCTTGCAAGAGACAATACAGTATTGCAGCGTGTGAAATAGGGCTTTCTTAAACCAGTCACCCCCGGCAAACCTCGCACTGGACGCTTCAACTCATACTGTAACTCTTGGTCCTCGCGGAGGTTCAGTCGCATTAGCGGCTAAATCTCCCGAGTGTACTATCTAGATTCGGACGCAGATGCGCCTGAACCTCCGTGAAGTCTGGTCTGTCAGGACTCGGCTTGTGAATCCTTCAGTACACATTTAGTGGTCTACGCTAGCTTTATTGATTACTGTGCATTTATAAATAAATAAATGAATGAATGAATAAATAAATAAACATCAAAATTATCTTACAACCCCCTCCCCTCCGTAATCGAACTCGGGCCTCCTGCTTGGATTGCCGCGCAGCTAACCACTAGACTACTGCACGGTCATGTAAACCGTGGCAGGAGGAGGAGGAGCAGCAGTTGTGATGGCAAAACCAGTACCCCTGCAGCCTCTGAGACGCCCCCCTGGCGAGAACCCCGAGGACGGCACGGCCCGCCCCTTCGTGGATTCTTTGCTCTGCAGGAGATGTTGAAGTGTAATGACCTGTATTAGCCGACCCCCTCCACCCCTGGGGGGAGGGGAGGAGGCGCTTGACTTCATTACTCCTTGCAAGAGACAATACAGTATTGCAGCGTGTGAAATAGGGCTTTCTTAAACCAGTCACCCCCGGCAAACCTCGCACTGGACGCTTCAACTCATACTGTAACTCTTGGTCCTCGCGGAGGTTCAGTCGCATTAGCGGCTAAATCTCCCGAGTGTACTATCTAGATTCGGACGCAGATGCGCCTGAACCTCCGTGAAGTCTGGTCTGTCAGGACTCGGCTTGTGAATCCTTCAGTACACATTTAGTGGTCTACGCTAGCTTTATTGATTACTGTGCATTTATAAATAAATAAATAAATAAATAAATAAATAAATAAACATCAAAATTATCTTACAACCCCCTCCCCTCCGTAATCGAACTCGGGCCTCCTGCTTGGATTGCCGTGCAGCTAACCACTAGACTACTGCACGGTCATGTAAACCGTGGCAGGAGGAGGAGGAGCAGCAGTTGTGATGGCAAAACCAGTACCCCTGCAGCCTCTGAGACGCCCCCCTGGCGAGAACCCCGAGGACGGCACGGCCCGCCCCTTCGTGGATTCTTTGCTCTGCAGGAGATGTTGAAGTGTAATGACCTGTATTAGCCGACCCCCTCCACCCCTGGGGGGAGGGGAGGAGGCGCTTGACTTCATTACTCCTTGCAAGAGACAATACAGTATTGCAGCGTGTGAAATAGGGCTTTCTTAAACCAGTCACCCCCGGCAAACCTCGCACTGGACGCTTCAACTCATACTGTAACTCTTGGTCCTCGCGGAGGTTCAGTCGCATTAGCGGCTAAATCTCCCGAGTGTACTATCTAGATTCGGACGCAGATGCGCCTGAACCTCCGTGAAGTCTGGTCTGTCAGGACTCGGCTTGTGAATCCTTCAGTACACATTTAGTGGTCTACGCTAGCTTTATTGATTACTGTGCATTTATAAATAAATAAATAAATAAATAAATAAATAAATAAATGAATGAATAAATGAATAAATAAATAAATAAATAAACATCAAAATTATCTTACAACCCCCTCCCCTCCGTAATCGAACTCGGGCCTCCTGCTTGGTTTGCCGCGCAGCTAACCACTAGACTACTGTACTGTCATGTAATCCGTGGCAGGATGTGATGGCAAAACCAGTACCCCTGCAGCCTCTGAGACGCCCCCCTTGCGAGAACCCCGAGGACGGCCCGCCAGCGTCTGATACCTGTAGTTCTTTCATGGATTGTCTGAGTTTGTCCTTTCATAGATTAGTGCTGTCATGTACTGTAGTACTGTACTTTATTTTAGCGCAAGTCGATACCGTCCAACTCTGGAAAGGCAGGAGGCACTTTGACTTCAGCGCCTCCTCCATTTGCTCACTTGTACTGTATTGTACGTTCACTAGTGTCTCATTTTAATTTACTTTACTGTACTGTACTGTACTTTATCATTTCACACGAGCACCTCATCGTGCATGAGCGTCTAATCGCGCACGAGCTTCTCATACAGTATAGTAATACGGCGAATGGAGGAATCACTCCGACTGTATCTTGATGGAGCATTAGCCACCCAGTGGTGGCAGATTGTATTACATGGCGAGCAACCATGTCGCTTGGCGGACGCCAGCGCCATAAAAATATCGATGCGCCAGAACCTCCGCCATGGCGTCCAGGCGGCAATAATAAGGCCGGCGCCATCTGTAGTAACCAGTCTACGAGATTACAGGTTGCTAAATTGTTAAGGCCCCCATACATTAGTCCGACTTGTCCTAAGGACAAGTCGGACCTGATTTCCCCCTGCAGCTCCCCGGGAGGAGGACACACGATTTGGCACTCGATGTGCCAAGTTTTGCAAATGATACATCGCATGCGATGTATCATTTGCAACTCCCGGAGAGCTGCAATGTGGAGCGAGCAGGGGGGCCGGGGACATCGAGGTGGCGGGCGGGGGATGCTGCAAGGTGGCCGGGGGGACGGACGCACGCTGCTAGTAGTGCGGACGCTGTGGGGGACACAGGCGGCAGTGACATAGAGCCAGGCGGGGGGGAGCAGGGAGCTGTCAGTACTGAATAAAAAAAAGCCCATACAATGAATGGGCAGCCTGTGATTGGCTGAGCGCTCTCAGCCAATTGCTTACAGGCTGAGAGAGCGCTCAGCCAATCACAGGCTGCCCATTCATTGTATGGGCTTTTTTTTTAGTACTGACAGCTCCCGGCTCCCCCCGCCCGGCTCTATGTCAATGCCGCCTGTGTCCCCCGCAGCGTCCGCACTACTAGCGGCGTGTGTCCCCCCCTACCCGGATGGAGCATGACAGCTCCCTGCTCTGGCTCCCCCTGCCACCCCCCTCCCTCGTCGGTGTCTCCCGGCCCCCTCCCTCGCCGGCGTCTCCCGCCCCCCTCCCTCGCCGGCATCCTCAGAGTCCCCACGGCTGCACATAAGATTTATCTTATGTGCAGCCGGTCCGACGTCCCGACTCTGACCCGATGCGCACGGGACCGCGCATCGGGTCGGACCGGGTGTCAAAACCTGCGATTTGGTCCGATTTCACTGCCCGATCCATCTGGATCCTGTGAAATCGGGGCCAAATCGCATAGTGTATGGCGGCCTTTACCGCTGTGGACGCAATCTTAAAGATTGGTTGGTGAAAAATGATGTGTCAGAGCCCTTACCATCTAGAAGTGAGACCTTCCTGAGCAGGAAACCCGGAGTGTACAAATGCACAGGGTGCACTACATGCCAGTATATGGAAACCGGGTCGTTCTTCCTCCACCCACATTCTGGACAGAAAATCGCCATCAAACACATCTTGTCCTGCAGTAGCAAGTTCATTGTTTATATTATCCGCTGTCCATGCGGGTTTTTATACGTGGGCAAGACTATCTGCAGCTTTAAAGAGAGAGCAGCACAACACCGATGCCATCCGGAATGCCCTAGAGGGAGGTGACTGTGACCAACCAGTTGACCGGCACTTCAAAGAGTCCAAACACTCTATGGCAACCCTGCTTTATAAACCCATTGACCATGTCCCTCCTCTGAAAAGAGGGGGTGACCGTCATAAACAATTACTGCAGATGGAGGCCCGCTGGATCCACCAGCTAAACACGGTGGCACCCGCTGGCCTCAATGAACATTTGTCATTCATCTGTTTTTTATAACATCTACTGTAGTTTGTATTACCTTCATGTTTTCTGATGCATTTTTTAACACTCCTTTTTCCTTCCATTTTCCATGTTTTCTGAGATCATGGACCAAAAAATTCTGTCAGATTTTTTGGTCCATAGCTGCCCTATATATGATTTTTTTGGTCCATAGCTGCCCTACATATAATATTCTGGATGCCCTTGTGTGATTTTTGACAGTGGTGTCAAGATATTCCCTTTATGCCCATAGTCTAGAACCTTAGATATGTATTTTTTATGCAGTTTTTTCCAAGTTAGACTCTTTGCCTGACAGGTATCACCAGTTTGTGCCCCTCAACTCATGAGCAGTGTTTGCTCACCTAGGGCCTTATTTTGGTTCATTCTTTCTGACAAAATCCTTCTTAGATGGGCAAAACCATGTGCATTGCAGGTGGGGCAGGTGTTACTTGTGCAGAGAGAATTAGATTTGGGTGGGGTTTTACTTCAAAGTGAGATCTATATTGCAGTGTAAAAATAAAGCAGTCAGTATTTTCCCTGCACAGAAACAAAATTACTCACCCAAATCTAATTCTCTCTGCACATGTTACATCTGCCCCCCTGCAGTGCACATGGTTTTGTCCATCTAAGAAGGATTTTGTCAGAAAGAATGAACCAAAATAAGGCCCCTAGTGTCATTAAGCATACACATATGACACCTCGATTTTTGCCCAGTTTTCCATGCTAAATGTTTCTTTCAGGAATCCTTTTCAGTGAGCCGTCTGGTGCTGCTTTTTAACATCTGTTGTTGTGTATATTACAATTTATAAGTGTTGTTGTTGTACCCTCTGTGAAACACTATTAACAAGCGTCTGTCCGTTTTTTTCCAGGGGGCGGGGAGCTGGTTTCTATGCACGCCAGGAAAGCTTCCTGGTGGTTGCTACAGCTAGGCCTGTTGCTATGCAACCATGCTGAGCCGTGCCTACGCAGAGATGCATGACGTCAGCCCCGGCACCCGGAAGGAGAGCCAGCACGCTGTCTTCTAGTGATGGACCCAGAGGTATAAATGTGAGTATTGTCTAAGTTTATTTTATTCCTGACGAAAATCGCATGAGTGCGATTGAAACGTTGAGTAAATCGTTACCTGTTTAAGGTCCTGTGTTTGAAGTCCGTTGGAGTGCCGCCCTCCCCCACCGCTTATATATATATATATATAAATATATATATATATATATATATATATATATATATATATATATATATATATATAAAGAATAACTCACAACAGCGGCACTCGTAAGGAATTTTTCAGCGTGTATTGTAAACAAAATCCAACGTTTCGGGGCTGGTGGCGCCCCTTTGTCAAGGTGTTACCCACACCTTGACAAAGGGGTGCCACCAGCCCCGAAACGTTGGATTTTGGTTACAATACACGCTGAAAAATTCCTTACGAGTGCCACTGTTGTGAGTTATTCTTTATATTCACTGTGTCCAGAAGGCACCAGAGGTAGCTGTACCCCGTTGGGTGAGTGCCAGGCCGCCAACCAAACCTATATATATATATAGATACACAAAAGAAAGGGAATTCAGCGCCATAATAAATTTAGAAGGATATTTATGGGTAATGGACGATGGTCAAATAATAAAATATAAAACACTACCCACTGATAATGGGTGTCTGCGCGAGACCAGAGACAGACGTTGGTGGACCGTCTGTATGGAAGTAATAGTTATTTAAAGAGATATTTGGAACTCGGTGATCTGTGTTTTAAGTTAGAATGAAAAAGACCATATAGTTATTTGAAAAAAGGGGGTAATTTAATATTATAAAGTACAGGTTGTCACAATACACAATAAAATTCTGATGATACTATAGAATAAAAAATACGTATAGCTGGGATGTACACAACAAAAAATGGTTACTAGCACTAGGTATAGGTGAATAAAAATTGGATGATAAAAAAGAGAAGCATAACACACAAAAAATAGGAGTATATAATAGAATAAGATTAAATCGCTTAGCTGAGTGTGGAGACAAGGTTAAAAGCTGCCCACCTTATTGGCTAAGCTCCCGAAACATGTTGGAACAATAAATTGGATTTACCATTGAAGTCTGATGAGTGCCGCTTCCTATATTCTACTATATATATATATATATATATATATATATATATATATATATATATATATATATATATATATATATATATATATATATATATATATATATATATATATATATATATATAGAAGAGAAGGCAGGCAGGCACTCACTTTTAGTTGTTTATGCAGGTGCAGGGTCCATAGAGGAATAATAATTGATGCACTCACCCAATCCAGCAAGCAGACAGGGAAAGAAACGACCAGCACTCAAAACGAAGGTGAAAGAAGAAAATTGTATTTCACAATGAAAGCATAGTTATACAGACATTGCTACAGCTGACCCGACAGCCGTTTCAACCAGGGGGTCCTGGTTGAAGACCAGGACCCCCTGGTTGAAACGGCTGTCGGGTCAGCTGTAGCAATGTCTGTATAACTATGCTTTCATTGTGAAATACAATTTTCTTCTTTCACCTTCGTTTTGAGTGCTGGTCGTTTCTTTCCCTGTCTGCTTGCTGGATTGGGTGAGTGCATCAATTATATATATATATATATATATATATATATATTTATATATATATATGAAAGAAAGGAGAAAAGCGCACCAGTGAGTATAATGAATGTATAAAATTTACTCAAGTACATATGCTCACATACTGTACATCGAGATTTAGAACAATCAGCTTGCCAGCAAAACGGGGTACATCAACCTCAATTACCCTATCCAGGTGATATATATAAAACAATCCTAAGCAATTCAAACACATAAGGGTTCACATTAAGGTATCTACAAGCAAATGCTCCAAAATGACAGTTCATCCGTGTATCTTTATTAAATCGGATAAAACCACAATAAAAAAAAAAAATGTTTATAAAAGCAACAATTTATCCCTAAAAAATATATATATGAGTAAAGAAAGAACAAAGTTTTTTAATGCGGATAAAAGTAGATCTTATGAGATTAAATCCAACATTTGTTGTACTACAACTAATGTTATATACCTTTTAGACTGTAAATGCGGTAAACGCTATATAGGTAAAACTAAAAGATTATTAAAAATACGTATTTTAGAGCATACACGTAGTATTAAAAATAAAGTGTTGACGCATAGCGTGCCGCGACACTTTGATAATTGTTGCTCATCGGATCTTAACAACTTCTCTTTTAGAGCCATAGAGCATGTCAGTCTTGACAGCCGTGGTGGTGATATTCTGAAAAAGTTGAGTATGAGAGAGACCTTTTGGATATATACTTTGGGGACATTGTCACCCGCAGGTCTAAACGAGGGATGTGACATCACACCTTTCCTGCACTAAAATTGTTGCTGCTGCGGGCTCGAACTCGATGCTCAGGTGCTGTTGAGCTGTGCTCCACCTGTGTATCATGGAGGTCGGGCTATGCGTGTAATAATGTGTAGGAGTGATGTTGTAGCCCCCTACGATTTATTTCTTTATTACCATGTCTCATTATAAATTGTCAAAATGTTTTGTATAAATTTATTGATTATTAATTATCATTGTTTTCTTTGCCCTGTCTGTAAATCTACAGGTTGCTGCTACCTCGCTGACATTTCCTCCGGAATTATATATATATATTTTTATTATTCCATTTGTATATATGTATTTGTTATGTATTTTATATATACTTTTTTTTATATACATACGTATGTATGTGTATTATATACTGATATATATATATATATATATATATATATATATATATATATATATTTTTATATATGTAATCATATATATATTTTTTAGGGATAAATTGTTGCTTTTATAAACATTTTTTTTTTTATTGTGGTTTTATCCGATTTAATAAAGATACACGGATGAACTGTCATTTTGGAGCATTTGCTTGTAGATACCTTAATGTGAACCTTGTATGTGTTTGAATTGCTTAGGATTGTTTTATATATATCACCTGGATAGGGTAATTGATAGCCATATATATATCTGACAAGGAGAGGTCTGGACACACCCCCTGACGAAGTCCAACGGTGATGAAACGCGTTGGGCATGGCTTAGACTCCTGACGTGACCGACGTCTCTGGCTATCTGCTTCCAGCATACGAGTGAGAGGTCCCGAAGTTCTGCGGTGCGGCGTCCCTGGACACAAGCGTGCAAGTGCGGCGGTGAGAGCGGTCTGCCTTGGATGCTGTCCTGATACCATCTGACGTCCCCCACTTGTTCCATCCTATCGGTTGATGTACCCCGTTTTGCTGGCAAGCTGATTGTTCTAAATCTCGATGTATGTGAGCATATGTACTTGAGTAAATTTTATACATTCATTATACTCACTGGTGCGCTTTTCTCCTTTCTTTCACAAGTACTGCATTTGATCCTTTGGTGAGGATCTCCAAAAAGCGGCACACATCAAGATATCACCTGATCCACTCATAGTATCAGAGGACTATTTGCGCTGGTATTTCTCTGTATCATATATATATATATATATATACAGGCCGGGTTCACCCCGTATCCGGGCATCCCGTATCGGAATTATTCCAAAAACCGTGGTTTTTTGTAATAATTCAATTTTTTATGTCCCCCCCCCCCTAACCCTCTTTTAATACTTACCAAGTCCTCCGGCGTCCACGGCAGGCCTTCAGCATCCTCTCCGGCGTCTCCAGCGGTCCCAGGAGTGCTTTGCGCGAGTGCGCGCACGCGCCGGTGACGTCACCAGCGTGCCTGGGAACTTGCGCAAAGCACTCCTGGGACCGCTGGAGATGCCGAAGACGGTGCTGGTGGCCTGCCGTGGACGCCGGAGGACTCCATGGACGCCGAGGGACCATCGGGGACCCACCAGGGGCAGGTAAGTATGGCAAAAAAAAAATATTCAAAAAAACTGAATTTTCCCTTATCCGGAATGCTCGTGGTCCCGAGCATTTCGGATAAGGGATACTCAACCTGTATATATATATATATATATATATATATATATCCCTGTAGAACAGCGGCACTCTGAGACTTGAAAAGTAGTGAAAACAACCGTGAGGTTTAATGAGACTACAGTTTCGGGGTATTCACCCCTTCATTTGGCTGTCCTGATGAAGAGGTGAATACCCCGAAACTGTAGTCCCATTAAACCTTATGGTTGTTACACTACTTTTAAAGTCTCAGAGTGCCGCTATTCTACAGGGATACATATGAAAGGCTGGAAGGCTGCAGAAGGCACCTGAGCAAGAGACCCCAAGGGGGAGTACGAGAAGAGCTGGCCTTAGCCTAAATGACGACCATAGGCAAGATTTTGGCTGGTGCCCCCTAGCACCACCACTAGTTCCACCTCTGACCCTGCTCCCCTTTCCCAGCACCATCAACCCTCATCATAGCAGTCATCATTTTGGTGTTAATACCCACAATATTTTAAAATTTGGACACTTTAATTTAACATGTTAATGTTTTTCAACTTTGAATGCATATAAAAACTGTTACACTCCATGCAGTGCAATGATTCATATATCAAAAATAAATAAATTTTAATGCTGAATTACACACAATAAACAGTATATATATTTACATTACAGGGAAAGTTATGCAGTGAAAACAACACTTAGGGTGAAAATCCCTGTGTGCTTATGATGTCACTGTCATATCAGTATTTTGTTGGGTATCCTTTATTTTTCAAGACAACAGCACAGAGACGTGGCATTAAGCCAACCAATGTTTGGAGCTCTTCCTTCTTTATTATGTGGTGCCATGAGACATTTATAGCCTTAATTAATTCTCTTTTATTGGATGGACGCCTCCGATGTACCAGTTTTTTCAAACTGAACCACAAATGTTCTATTCGGTTCAGGTCTGGGCTGTTCCTTGGCCATTCCAGCACCTTTATGTCATTCTATGTGAACCACTGTTCACATATCCATGCAGTGTGGCAGGGAGCTGAATACTGCTGGAAAAAATGGGGGATTATCTGTAAAAATATCTCTGATCTCATCTTTGATAGAAGGTAGAAGTTTTGGTTGTAGGATGGTGTCAATGTACTTTCTACTGTTCAGTGTGCCATCTATGACATGAAGGCAGCCTACAGCATCTGCTGTCATACATGCCCAGATCATAACACTTGCAGGATTCTTTGTTGTCGCTTGAATGCAATCTGGATGTACCTCTTCCCCGATGCAACGTCCCACATATTTTCTCCCATCACTACCTAATATTGATATCTTAGTTTCGTCACTCCATATCACTTGTTTCCACTGACATTCTGTCCAGGCAATGTGTTCTTTTGCCCACTGTATTCGTTTCTGCCACTGATTTTTATTCAGCAATGGCTTTTTTCAGGGCATCCTCCCTTTTTAGGCCAACCTCCGTTAGTCTTCTCCGTATCGTTCTTGCACTGACAAAAACACCAGTTGCATTCAGTTCACTGCTAATGGCCGCAGATTACATCCATCTGTCCCTGACACAAATGTGTTTTATTCTCCTATCATCAACAGCTGTGGTGCACTTTTTCTGGCAGTTTCCTTCTTTGTTTTGTATAGATTGTGTTTGCTGATAGCGTAAACAAAACTTCTGTACTCCCGATGGTGTCACATTACCACCAACTTCTCTAGCAATTGCTGCATACGAAAGATTATTTTCACGTAAATCAACAATCCTGGATCTCTTCCTGGGTGACCAGTCACCACTTTGCCTTGATGACATTGTTTTATTTATTTTTTACACTGTCAATAGCACTAAACAATACTCACAAACATCCAAATGTAATTGCACTTCAGTAACCAACTTTATTCTGCAAACTGAAACAGTCAAACTGACCTTTTCCCCCATTGAACATGACCTTGCACCTGCTCATATATGACAGTTGATCATTGGTCCTCAGAACAACGATTCCGATTGGCTGGTAGTAGCTGTTACTACAATCTGCTTATTGAATCTCAAGCATCTGTGCTTCTTTGTCTGACTTGAAAATAACATAATCTCTCTTGTAATGCAAATTTTTGACCTATGTTATTGCTTTGAATTCAGTATTAAATATCCTTTAATTTGATATATGAATCATTGCACATATACATATATACAAAAGAAAGGATATACAGTGCTTTAAACTATCTCAGTCCAGCAAAAATAAGCCTATCTCATAGGCATAAAAGTCACAAAGTTCCAGTTTATTAAGACTGCAGCTCCCTCATAGAAAGGATTCCTGGGATCCTCAGGTATAAAAGATGTCTGTAGAAAATAGAAGAACAGAGGGGCGCTCCATAGTGTATAAAAAATTTTTTTTAATCCATAAAAGCACACAGCAAACAGATAACAAGCCAATGGCTGCTTGTACCAAGGTTTACTTCAGTGTGGGCTGGATACCACATGGTTTAATCATGTATATGTTACCAAGCCAGGCAGGTCCAACCTTAGTCAGGGGCACCGACAGGAACTCACAGCCCACGCTGCTCTCCCCTACAGGGCTTACACAGCGTGCCGGGATCCTTCGCGGGAACAGACAGCCGGAGGATGGCCTGGACAGCAGACAGTGAGCGTCACCATAGCCACGCCCCAACACATTTCGTGGAACACTTCATCAGAGTGTAGTAGAGACACAGAGGCACAATAAAGCATTGCCAAATATAGATTTAAAAAAAATAATTGTAGTGTCTGTGACATACCCAGGTGCCAGCCCACTGGCATTAATCTCGCTTCAAACTCATCAAAGAGGACTGCGCAAGGATGTAAGATGTAGTAGTCATGGCATGAGCCAGGATAGTATGCAACAACACTCCTGATCTTAAGGTTTGTATCTCAGACCACCTGCATGTTGGTACTTGTGCTTCCCCGTTAGTTAAAATAGGAATGATGTGTATCCTGAGGTGGTCGCAGGCATGCCGAGGACATTCAGCATGCCTGTGATGGAATTAAAAGCAACCCTGACATCATGTCAATCTGTATCATAAGTTGAGAAGCAGATAGAGGCATCAATGTGGGGCTTTAGTGCTTGAAGCACCTGGGTCAGGTACCTGGACAGTGTGGGCTGGGAGATGTCAATGCCTCTGCCAGTGATGTGTTGAAAACTGCCTGAAGCCAGAAAGTACAACACAGCCAGGAGTTTATGCAGGCCAGAGAGAGCATGTGAGTGTCCTGTCACGGGATCTAACTCCAGTCATACAGATGGAGAATGTTGAAATGATTGAGCTGGGAAATCTGTACAACAACATCATCCGGCAATGTGTCCAGGTTCAAACACATATTAAATAAAGGAGGCCTACACAGTCTCGGGGGGTACCTGCACAACCTGCTGATCTTGTCCTATTCTATGACCCTGGCTTCTTCTTTGGTGTATCTGGCAGGACATCTGGTAACCCACAGCCCACACTGATACCTCCTCTGCAGCCATAAAATCTGCCATTTCTCTGTATGTAGCTGAGAAGTGTGTGTGTATGTGTGTGTGTGTGTTCCAAATGGTCTTTTATAAGGCACACATGTGCATGTGAGCATGTTAGGGCTAATTTGTGATATCTTTCACATGTTGTAAATCTCAAACGTGAAATTACACCTCAAAATGAATGTGTATTTTGTAGTTGTATTATAACGAATACGAATTGTATGTATTTCTGCATCATTTCCGCAAGTATTTTGGAATAATAATTGACAGTAAATTCCAAAATAACATTGGAGTAATGTAAAAATCTATGCTTATTCTTTCGATGGTGTATTTTGTCGTGTACTTTCAAAACATACATACAGATGGGGCATGGCTCATCTTTGCAGGGGATGGCAATGGCGACGCCAGCCGCCATCTGTATAGCGAGAAGGGGGCGCGCGCATGAGAGACGCGCGCGTCCCGCTTCCAGTGCTTTCCACGGGTCACCGCCGGCTTGTCGGCGGTCACCTGGGGTCCCCGCCGCCTGCCCGCACCCCCCCCCTAACCCTGTCCGTCTCCCTGAAGCGGAGACGGACAGGGTTCCCGTCGCCCCGCCGATGGAGATTGAGACGCGCGTGCGCGTGAGACGCACGCGCGTCTCAGTCAGATGGCGAGCCGGGCTGCTGGTGGATCGCTGGCGGTGATGCTCTGGTGATTCGCCAGCAAAGAAGAGCCCGGCCCCATCTGTACATCGGCAATAGTAAATTACAAAAATACACATTCACTCTTATATTTCAATATATATATATATATATATATATATATATATATATATATATATATATATATATATATATATATATATATAGACGTCGGGTTTGGGACCGGCACTCATAGGGCTTGTCAAATTAACCAGGCAGACACGGAGGTCTTAAGCAACGTTTCGGTTTATTAAAACCGTTATCAAGCTCACAGTAACAATGATACAGTGCATACATATATAGACTTACCAACACCACAGTGCAGGGCGCCCGCACCCCTCCGTCAGCCCGGATCACATGACGTCACCCTCGTGGGACGCGCACCAGCCGGTGCGACCGGACCTCCTTTGGGGTTGCTAGGCGACCTGTAATCAACAAAAACAGTGCATGAGTGAAAAGAATTAAAAATCCCGGCATGTCCGCAAAACAAAGGTTTGTCACAAATGTGACAACAGCTCAGTATATTAATACATAATCATGAGGTATGGACAGCTGGATACAGAAAATGTCAATGTAGCAAGAACATAAGTGCGGAGCAGAGGTATAAGCACAGCTGGGTATAACAATAAACCCATACACACTGTGCGATAAGGCGAAGATGCAGCCCAAGGGAGCGGAGGAGATTAAAGAAAGCAATGCAGACTGCAGGATTCGTTGAGGCCAAAAGGGTGTACGGTATTTAATCTGTATTTCCATTTGGCCTCCCTTTGAAGTAGAAGTAGATCTCGATCGCCACCCCTGAGGTTGGGAGGTATATGATCTATGATCTTGTACCTCAGAGTGGCTAAGCTATGTTTGTGTTCCCTAAAATGGCGGGGAACAGGTTGTTCATTGGGAGGTATTCTCCCTTCCAGGGAGGCTCTGATACTTGATCTGTGCCCGGCCATCCTGGTCTTGAACTGGCACAGGGTTTTGCCCACGTAGACCAGGCTGCAGGGGCATCTGATGGTGTAGACAACATGTGTCGACGAACACATGTTTGATCTTAATGGTTTCACCGGAGTGGGGGTGTTTGAAGGAATCCCCTGTTTCAAGGAAACTGCAAGTAGTGCAGTTAATGCATTTGTAGCACCCCGGTTTACGGTGCAGAAAGCCCGGTGTAACAGGAGTAGAGATGTCAGATATATCGTTGTGGACTAAATAGTCCTTTAGAATGCGATACCTCTGGGTAATAATTTGTGGTGGGCAAAGCATTTCAGATCAGTATCGTTAGTTACCATGGGCCACAGCTGTTTGGCAGCCTTGGTAATGGCTTGTGTGGAATTGTTGTACGATTGGACAAACGGAATGCTGTCATGCAAGGCTTTCTTTTCTTTGGCAGCCAAAGTGTCCTTTCTGGGAGTGTCAAGGGCTTTGTGTTTGGCTTTCAATAAATCCCGCAGTCTGTATCCCCTACACAGAAATTTATCAATCATCTCATTCATTTCAGCTTCCGCATCCTTAGGGTCCTCACAAATTCTGCGTTCCCTAAGGAATTGGGAGAAGGGGAGACCTCGCTTAGTGGCCTCTGGGTGGGCACTTGAGCAGTGAAGAAGCGTGTTACGATCGGTGTTTTTTTTATAGAGATTGGTCGAGACCTTATTATGACACAATGAAATTTGGACATCTAGGTAGTGTATGGTACTATCGCTGATGTCATATGTGAACTTGATGGTGGTATTGAGATTGTTAATGTGGGTAATATGACTGATGAGTTCCTCCTTGGTACCGGACCAGATAAGTAAGAGGTCATCGATATACCGCAAAAAAAGGATGATTTTATCGGAGATGGCCGTATCATGAAAGAAAAAATCTTTTTCCATCTGGAACATATAACAATTGGCAAACGCAGGAGCTACGCAAGATCCCATTGCGCAGCCCCAGCGTTGCAAATACTACCTTTTATCAAAAAGGAAGTAATTCCTTGTCAGAGTTAACGTGAGCAATTTAACAAACAATTCAATATTGGGACCTGAGTACAAAGGGTTGTTTTCAAGTAGCTGTTTGACAGCCTCTACACCCTCCCTGTGAGGGATATTGGTGTAGAGGCTGACCACGTCAAGGGTACATAATAGACAATTATCAGGCAATGCAGGTAACTCAATAAGTTTGTTTATAAGTGTCGTCGTGTCCTTCAGGTAGGTCGGTTGTACCTGTATGGTAGGTTGGAGGTGGTGATCCAGGAATTTGGCCACCTCATAGTATATGGAGTCACGTGCCGCAATAATCGGGCAGCCGGGAGGGTTCAGGGCATCTTTATGCAATTTGGGTAATGAGTATAGTATCGGGGCAATGGGATGTTCTCGAAATAGGGCCTTGGCGATATTCTCAGTGATAGTCTTGTCCGTGGTCGCCTGCTGTAGGACCGTCCGGAGTTCATGATTGTATTCCGCCGTGGGGTTATTGGGAAGAGATAAATAAACATCCTCATCAGACAATTGCCGCAGAAGTTCGTTCCGGTATGCATCAATGTCCTGTACCACTATACCCCCTCCCTTGTCCGCGGGGCGTATGGTGATGGTGGGATCCTTTCCCAGAGCATTATTATTCGGGCGATGTCCCTCTGTAAGCGCTAGATGGTCCAAGGCTTTGTTGTATGATTTGAGCGCTTGGTTATTAGTGATGGGGTCAAATGTAGAGCGGGGCCGGAAAAGCATCTCATTGGGGTTAACCTCGGTCAGGGTAGGGGTATCCGATTTCTTCGAGAAAAACTCTTTAAGCCTCAGCTTACGGTGGAATTTGTATGATTCTATTTTCCACTGGAAGTCATCAAATCCAGGTGAGGGGACGAAGGACAGACCCTTGCTCAGGATGGTCATCTCCTCAGCAGACAATTCTCTCTTGGAGAGGTTGAAGATCACCTGCTTTTGTTGTATCCCTGTCTCTTTCTTGTGGTTCCTGAGCCACTGGCCTCCCTTCTGGCAGGACGTCTCCGGACTCGATCCTTTGAGCCCGGGTCTTCACCCCTAAAGGGAGCCTTTGTTTGGGTAAATCTTCCCACTCACTCTGTGAGGAGGCACCCCCACTGGAGTTGTCGGTATCGCCCCAGCGATTTCTTCGTCTGAGCGGTCGTCTGCGATCCGTACGTTGTCTATTGCTTGAGTTATTATGTATCCAGGAGTATACTTTTTGTTCTTGGTAATCACGTTGGACAATTTCAAGTTTATTCCTCTTGAATTTTATCAGGTCCCATCTATAGGTCTCAATTTGTGTAGATAATTTTTCGTGCCACTTGATCTCAGGGTCACTTTGTAGGCCTGGGAGATGAGCTCGCTCAAAGGTGCTGATTTTTTCTTTCACCTCGGTTAATTCCTTCCTCGCCTCAGAGATGACCAACAACATCAGGTCTAGGCTGCATTTGTTTAGGATAGCAACCCAACGTCTGCAGAAGTCTTGGTTGTACTTTCCTATAGTGGGGGTATTGCGGACTCTGAAGCCCCGGGGGATCAGGCCAGCCCGGTGGTAGTCCGAGAGAGTTACCCCATGCAGGTAGAAGTCGACTTCTCTTTTCTTTAGGCGGAGGAGTTGGGTGAATAGTGTCTCATTCGTTTCAGCACCTCCAGTGACTGCAAGCTTGTCTTCAAACCTTATGCTGTCTGCGTCGGTATCGGAGTAGGTGAGCGTCTCTCCAGTGGTGAGTGTCACATTCTTGAACCCGGTCTGTTCTTGCATATTATTGCGTTCCAGCTTTTTTTGGAGGGAATCCGGGTAGGTGGTGTGGAGCAACTTATGCTTGGGGTGCCATATCGCGCCAATAACTGTCGGAATTGGGCAATGGATATGGACAATGAATATATATATATATATATATATATATATATATATATATATATATATGGCCTTTACCCCCTAAGTTTAGATGAATGGAAGTTTCTCACCCAGCGAAGGATTGAAAGTTCTTCTGCCAGAGAAGGTTGTGATGACAGACTCAATTTATACAGTATGTTTCAAAAAGGGTTTCACACATTTTTTGCAGAAAAAAGTATATATGAATATAAAAAATTAATTATTATGAACTATAGTGGACCAATAATAAATTGGACAGCCATTTTAAATAGACGGGTAATCTAGTTTATAACAGAGAGGCAGTAACCTCATCCGGGTCATATCACTGCAGGAGATAATATAGAGGTTGAACTTGGTGGACTAAAGTCTTTTTCAACCTCATCCACTATGTAGCTATATATGTAACTATGTACAATTGGATACAGGGTCTGTGAGGGCATTCCTGTGAGGTAAAAGTGGAGTAGAAAAGCTGATGTGTGGTTATCATGGGTGTGTCATTGAAAATGTCAAAGCTGATGAGCATTTTGATTTTGCTGAAGATGCGTGTGTTTTGTACATCTGAACTTTGGGCTTTTGAATTTAACAAAGATCGAGACTCATTTCACTTTGGTGTTCCAAATTGAAGCTAACCATGACTTTGGTCATCTCACGAAGTTCTGATCTTGGATTAGAAGACATTTCATATTGGAAATGGCTATAAATGAATGTTACTGTTGTTAATAATTCAGTAGGAACAAAATCAGATCCAAATGACATAATGTTAGCTTTATCATTTTTTTCAGATCTAGATAAAAAACAAACCATGTTTTGATGTTTTTTTTTCAGAGCCAAAACACGGTAATGATTTACACTATAGCTAAAACAACATAGCCTCTGCTGCAAATGCATTCACTTTAAAACCGGTCCTTAAATGCGTCAGCATTATACTACATATAGGGAGAAATGAATCAAAGAAGTGTAAAAAGTGGAGAAGAGTAATAGTAGATAAGATGCCCACAGCAACCTATCAACTTCCACCTTTAATTTTGTAGAATATACTAGATAAGTGCTATCTAGATGCTTTTGGGTTACATGGGCAACTTCTCTACTTTTTAAACTGCTTGATACATATACCAATAATCTATTCGTTTATCGATTTAAGTAGGGTAGTTGTTACTATACTTTATTTTCAATTGGATACTATGGGCTAGAGTATTTTAAATTAATGTTTTATTTTTTAGCCAGCTGAACACCTTGTTCATGTGCCTTCAACAAAAACAATATAAATGATTCATGAAATATTTAAAGCCCTGAAGAGCTTGAAGCGGTTTCACATTGTAAGTCAATGAACTATTCATAATTTGATTCTTATTCTCAACAGATTTTAGCAAATTCTAAACATGAATTACCTTTTTTTTTTGTTCATGTTAGGCAATCCTAATGTGTAATTATAATGAAAAAGGCCCACTTAGGCAGCATTTCAATTCTTATAAATATTCTTGCAATTTACAATGTGTGACAAAAATGCAGTCCTTTGTTTAAGGTCCCATTGAAAAACTATGAATCTTGAATTGTTCATAGTGACCACACAAGGACTGTATGTAGCCTATTTTGCTAGTCTTCACATTGTACAGGTCACAATGAAAAAATAAACATGGGTCATATTAGACAATTCTGGTTAATATAAAGTGCATTAGAGCAGATGCAATGAAATCACCATACATAAATATATGTATGCTTTAGCACTCATCACTTTATCACTCTTTTTATTATCGCTTTTTTGTATTTTAGTACTTTTATAGATTTTTATATAATGATATGTATTGGGCAGTATATACTGTTTTTTTGTATGTTTATTTTGTAGGTTTATGGTTCTCAACTTTCTTATGTATCAGCGTGCATGATATATGAGATATGTCTGTTTTTAATAATGTCATTGAATGTAATAAGGATTTAGCACTTTAAAACATAATGATACATTGCCTAGCGGCACCTGTCAAGTGATTGATTGTCGGCAAATAAAACTGTGGGTGTCAGGGGATAGCCACACCCCCTGACGAAGTCCTTATCTGTGACGAAACGCGTTGGGCGTGGTTGCTGTATCCCGATGTGGTGACGTCCTGACTTGGTCTGTGTTGATCCTGTGGAAGCTCCTGTTCGGCTGATGTGTATCCCTGTGCTTCACCTGCAATTGATCACTGCTTAGCGGCTGTCATCTGTGCTCGATCCTGCATGTACCACCTGGTCCACATGGCAAGCTTTCATTCTTTAACCCTATGTATGTCAGCATATATTCAGTAAAATATTGTATATATATATTTACCGCTGATTGGTGCTCTTTATTTCTTCTTTTCTTCACAAGCATACCCTCCTGGGATTCGTGGTTGGATCCCTCAAGTGGAGCTGCACACATTGTGGGGACTGTTGGACCTTGCTCTATTGAGAGAGACTTTGGACTTTGTGTGCTGGGTATCTTTTCTCTTGTTTATTCTTTACCATATTACCAAGTGCTGCATTTAGCCCATTGTTATTCATCTTTGTGGAAATTCACTTGATTTGTGATATAAGTTGGTGTATTACAGTAACCTCTATCTTCTGACATCCACTATGGACAAAAGGTTTAAAAGGTATGAAGACTGCCATAAGAGATTTAATGAGGCATTAGATGTGAGACAACAGAATGTCTATTCAGCTTCTGATGAATGTAGTGATTTAGATTCTATCTGTGCCCAATTAGAAAAATTAGCTTTAAAAGAAATGAAGCTTAGCTGGGAGATAACAACACTCGAGAATTATATAGCATCTAAATGTATACCCAGAGGTTTAAGAATTCTAAAAAATCCTACATTTGGTAATGAGAGAATTTTTTTTTTAGATGCTTGGTTTAAAACTAAAGATATGTCTAAAAAAGAGTATGCTGCCATCCGTGATTTAGAAACCAACAATGGTATTATTATTAGACAGGCGGACAAGGGGGGGGGATTGTTGTTCTTGACCGAAATGATTATATGGAGGAGGCATATTGACTTAAATGATTTTGAAACTTACTCTAAGTTAAAAATTGATCCCACTGCCGATATTGTGGAGAAAATTGTTTCGCTTGTGAATGGTGGTGTTCAGGATAAGTGTCTATCTATAAAAGATTCACAATTTATTATAAATTTATATCCTACTACTGCTATTTTTTATTACCTCCCTAAGGTTCATAAGCGACTTATAAAAACCCCTGGACGACCTATTGTCGCTGGCATTGGGTCAGAAACTTCATCTCTCTCAGAATTTGTTGATATTCATATAAGAAAATATGTTATTAATCTCAAGTCCTATCTCAGAGACTCCACACAGGTATTACTATTTCTTGAAAATTTTAAATGGGAATCTAGTTACCTATGGGGCACCATCGACGTAGAAGCACTCTACACCTCTATACCCCATGAAGGGGGGTTTGCAGGTGTGAGGTATTATTTGGAAAAAGATGCTGACATTGATTGTCGATTCTGTACTTTTTTATTGGATTGTTTTAGATTGGTGATGGAAAACAACTTTTTCACCTTCCAAAAGGAATATTTCCTGCAAAAGCAGGGGGTTGCTATGGGGACCCCTTATGCCCCTAGCCTTGCAAATTTATACCTGGGGGGATGGGAGGAGAATAATGTGGAGATTAATAATACCTTTAGACCGAATATTAAATGTTACAAGAGATATATAGAGGATCTCCTAATTGTCTGGGACGGGGATGTCAGATCGTTTGAACTATTTGTTGAGAAATCGAATACTAATAATTATAATCTAAAGTTCACATCGAAATGTAGTTCTGATAAAATTGATTTTTTTTTTGACCTGGTTTTGGATACTTGTGATTGGTTTGATGGCTGTGATATTGCTACATACACTCATGTGAAGTCCGTGGATAGCAATAGCTATATTCAATTTGACAGCAGTCATTATAACAAGTGGATTTCAAACATCCCTTACTCCCAGTTTAGACGGATCAGAAAAAATTGTAACTCTATCAATAAGTTTGATGAACAATCTGAGATTTATGACAGAAGATTCAAGGAAAAGAAATATCCCATTAAATTAATCGACAAATGCAGAGAGAGAGAGCTAGAAATCTAGACAGGAAATAACTACTTGTATATAAAGAAAAACCGACCCTGTGTTCCAATGAAATTTCTTTCATACCATTATTACACGGTTCAATTCATGTGATAATGAGATACGTAAAATTTTAAGTAAACATTGTAATGTCTTGTTACTTGATCCGTTATTAATGGGTATTCTGCCTAAAAAAACTCAAGTTGTCTTTAAAAAGGCTGATTCCCTAAAATCGGTATTGGCCCACAGCAAGGTAATTGAGTTGGTTACAAAAATTAAAAGGATTTTTCCATGTAATAAATGTAAAATTTGCCAATATGCCAGTAAAGATAGGCAGAAAATATGGAATCATGAGAAAAACAAATCTTTTGAAATTAAGAGTAAATTACATGTACCACCGACAATGTTATATACTTATTAGAATGTGTTTGCGGTAAACGTTATGTGGGCAAAACTAAACACCCACTTAAGATTCCTATCCTCGAGCAAATGAGAAGAATAAAGAATAATGTATTACATCATAGTGTTCCGAGACATTTCTTTAATTGCTGTAAATCTAACCTGAAAAATCTCTTATTTAAGGCTATTGAACACGTAACTCTTTATACTAGGGGTGGCGATCTCAGTATAAAACTGGGGAAACGTGAGACATATTGGATTTATACATTGGGTACACTTAGGACCTTATTCTGGTTCGGCCGGCCAAACGTACGTACGTTCCGTATCACCGTACGTTTCCCGTACGCGGACGTTGAGCGAAAGTTCACCCACAAAACATCCGCATATAGACGGTTACAAACACCGACAAAGGGGAGTGGCGTACACTTGAGCATACGCCACCATACACAGACGGATCTCCTCTTAGACACCGACAACTGGCGTACAACAGAGCGTACGCCACCGTATACGGACGGGTCTCGTCCGTTTTCACACCGACATCTTCCAGCTATCTAAGCGTTCGCCACCTTGCACGGACGGGTCTCGCCTGTTTTCAATGGAAAACTCAGCATATGCCACCGATCGTGAGAGTGAGCGTACATCCGTGCACGCTGGCATACCCTTCACATATATGGCCCTGCTAATCTAGCCTTTCAACTATGATTAAGTCAATTAAATGAATTATTCTAATTGTTCATCAATTATTGTTTTTTATTACCTCAATTGTCTACCTTAATGAACAGCCTAATAAAAATAAATTTTACCCCTCCTTACATGTATATTTATTATGCTCTAATGTTGCATTTTAATCACTATTTATGTCCCCACATTGGTGTTACTTTTATATCAACTTATGTTGGTGTTACAGTGAAAACGTTGACACATGTGTAGATTGAATGTGCTGCTTTTTAAAGTATATGAAAACACTTACTGAATGTGTGTAAATGGTTACAAAATAACTACCTTGGCATATATAAGCAGGTCTTAAAATGATTCTTACCTTAAATTAAACAAACCTTTACATGTAGAGAAGTGTACAAAGATATGCTTCCAATGTGTTTGAGTGCTGTGTGTGGCTTGCAGGTAGTGAAATAATGGTTTGGACTTAATAGACTGCAGCATTGCTTATTACATTCAGGTGTATGTGTTTGACTAGTAATCAGCGTTAATTAGCAGACCCAGGCGTCCGCTCTCATGCGGTATCTGTTGGGGTGGTCTGGAGGTGTCGTGGCGGCCGCCTGTTTTGTTTCCGAAATGCACGGTGCTTTCGCCGATCGAGCGGTAGTAGCACCGTACATTTTTTGTGCACACCCCCGAGTACGCCCATGTTTACGCCCAGTTTCCCTCATTATTTCGGCCGCTCCCCTCAACACGCCCCTATGCCGCCCACAATGACCGTACTCTTGCGGACAGGTTTTTTCGCACGGAAAGACCCGTCTGTGAGCGTTGTGAAGTCGCCGCGCCTGCGCATTGCGGAAGGTATGCATGTGCAGATAAAAAAAAAACAGATCGGCCGGCGTACGTTAATAACGTACGAACCAGAATAACCCCCTTAGTCCTGCTGGCATGAACGAGGGCTGCGAGATTACACCCTTCCTGTATTGAGGGCGCATGTTTGGAGACATCCGTGGTATCGGTGGGTGTTGTTGGGTGAATAGCCCCACTCATAGGGGCAGATGTACTAACCCCCCCCTTTGCGCTTCTGAAATAACGTCCCGCTTCTCCTGCAAAACGAGGAGAAGCGGGCACTCGTTACTGGGGAGATGTATTAACATCCCCCATGCCGATAAGGAGAGCCGTTATCCCCAGCATTAACGGCTCTCCTTATCGGCTCCCTCGCCGCCCCGCACATGCGCACTCGCCGTCGCCCCCCCTGCCCGGCTTACTGGGCATGCGCGAGATCTCGCTAAAACCACGAGATCTTCAGCGCAGCCCAAGCCAGACGCAGGGCTAGCGTTGTCCCCATAGTGGGGGATAGGACAACGCTAGCCCTGAGCTGGCGAAGCGGCCGGGGCAAATTAACGCCTTGAAGGCTGTTAATACATCGCCCCGGCCGTTATTCCCTGGGGGGGATTGCAGGGACAGCCCCGCCGAGTTACGCTCGGCGGGCTGTCACTAGCGCACGTTAGGTGCGCTAGTAATACATTAGGGATAGACGTAATCCCCCCCAGTTAACCAGCGTTAAGTGCATTTTTGCACTTACACTGGTTGATACATTTGCCCCATCGATACTATGACGGGTGTTCTTGAGGCGTCTACATGTAGGGCTGTATCTCTCCCTTGTTCTTTTGCCGCAAATGAGTGTACATTCTCCAATATTTTTCTATTTCCTTGACCTGTCGCTGTGAACATATATATTGTTATGAGCTCATTTTATTTGTATGAACTGTTTTGTACGTACAGTATATGGATTTTTTATGATGGATCCTAATAGTAACTTCACAGTTATTATTCTGCTGATAAACTAATATATAGTTTTTTTTTATATTATATCTATATTAAAATATATGATATATATGTATGTAATTTTAAATGTATTTGTTTGTTTTTTAATATATATTGTTTTATTGCCTTTTCTCTTTTTTCATTGTCTCCTTTTAGAGCTTGTGAATCTTGCGGGCTGATACTATTTGAAAAGTTGTCACTTTAATTGATTAAATATTTAGTTTCAAAATATATATATTATATATGTTTTTGATAATAATTTATTTACAGATTAGGGGCTATATATAGAGTCATAGATATATACTTTTCACTAATATGCACTTTTTTGGAATATTAAGTTCATGTATACTTCAGCACTCATCACTGTATCACTCTTTTTATTGTCGCTTTTTTGGATTTTTGTACTTTTATAGATTTTTATAATATGTATTGGGCAGTATATACTGTTTATTTTGTATGTTTATTTTGTAGGTTTATGGCTCTCAACTTTCTGATATGTATCAGCCTGCATGATATATGAGATATGTCTGTTTTTAATAATGTAATTGAATGTAATAAGGATTTAGCACTTTAAAACCTAATGATACAATGCCTAGCGGCACCTGTCACGTAATTGATTGTCGGCATATAAGACTGTGGATGTCAGGGGATAGCCACACCCCCTGACGAAGTCCGTATCTGTGACGAAACGCGTTGGGCATGGTTGCTGTATCCCGACGTGGTGACGTCCTGTCTTGGTCCGTGTTGATCCTGTGGAAGCTCCTGGTCGGCTGCTGTGTATCCCTGTGCTCTGCCTGCAATTGATCACTGCTTAGCGGCTGTCATCTGCGCTCGATCCTGCATGTACCACCTGGTCCCCATGGCAAGCTTTCATTCTTTAACCCTATGTATGTCAGCATATATTCAGTAAAATATTGTATATATATTTACCACTGATTGGTGCACTTTATATCTTCTTTTCTTCGCAAGCATATTCTCCTGGGATTCGTGGTTGGATCCCTCAAGTGGAGCTGCACACATTGTGGGGACTGTTGGACCTTGCTCTATTGAGAGAGACTTTGGACTTTGTGCGCTGGGTATCATTATTATTATTATAATTTTATTTATAAGGCGCCACAAGTGTTTCGCAGCGCCGTACAAAGGAACAATACAGGGAGACAAAACTTGGCATAACATTGAATAAATAACAAAAATACAGTACAAATAAAGAGCACCACAGTTCAATACACATTACAGCTTAAATGTAAGTAGTGAGGACCCAATCAACATACAACTAGACGCTTGAGGCCAATGATGGAGATGAGTATGAAGATGGTCACTGAGTGTTGGAGTAAAGGAGAGCTGTGAGTGAAATGTGAAGAGAAGTGGGCTTTGACAACAGGAGGGAAGAGGGCCCTACTCGGAGGAGCTTACAATCTAGTAGGAAGGGGAAACAGACAGATTACAAGAGGTGCAAGTGAGGGGGTGGTGGTTAGATAGCAGGATGTAAACAGGCAAGGGGTCGGAGAACCAGCTGGTTTATGCAGTGGAAGGGTACGCTTTGATGAATAGGTGAGTTTTCAGTGCCCGTTTGAAGCTTTGCAAGGTCGGGGTGAGTCTAATGGAGCAAGGGAGTGCGTTCCACTGAAGGAGTGCAGCAGGGGCAAAGTCCTGTACTCTAGCATGGGAAGCAGTGATCAGGGTGGAGGAGAGACGACAGTCGTCAGCTGACCGTAGAGGGCGGGAGGGTGTATGAATGGAGATGAGGTTAGAGATATATGGAGCAATGAAATTAGAGATGGCCCTGTATGTGAGTGTGAGGTGTTTGAAGAGGATTCTGTAGGGGAATGGAAGCCAGTGCAGATTTTGTTGAAGGGGAGTAGCAGAGTTAGAGCGGCGGGAGAGGAAGATAAGCCTGGCTGCAGCATTGAGGACAGATTGGAGAGGAGCTAGTTGGGATTGAGCGAGGCCAGTGAGAAGAGCTTTACAGTAGTCAAGCCGTGAGATGACTAATGAGTGGATGATCAGCTTAGTTGCACTCTGTGAGAGAAAGGGCCTGATGCGAGCAATGTTGCGTAACTGGAACCGGCAAGAATGGGCCAGGGCTTGGATGTGGGGTGAAAAGGAGAGGGAGGAGTCAAGAGTGACACCCAGGCAGCGGAGTTGGGGAACAGGGGAGATGATGGTGTTGTTAACAGTGATAGAGATATTAGTAGGGGGCATAGCTCTGGGTGGGGGAAAGATAATAAGTTCGGTTTTGTCCATATTCAGCTTCAGAAATCGCTTAGACATCCAGGTAGAGATGGCAGCGAGGCAGTTGGAAACTTGAGAGAAAACCGTGGGGGACAGATCAGGAGAGGAGAGGTAGATTTGGGTGTCATCTGCATAGAGGTGATATTGGAAGCCAAAGGAGTTAATGAGTGCACCCAGAGAGGAGGTGTACAGAGAGAACAGAATGCGGCCAAGGACGGAACCCTGAGGGACCCCGACAGGAAGGATAGAAGGTGGTGAGGTAGAGCCAGAGGCAGAGACTGAGAAGGAACGGTTGAAGAGGTAAGAGGAAAACCAGTTGAAGACTGTGCCAGAGAGGCCAATGTTTTGGAGTGTGTGGAGGAGGAGAGGGTGATCCACAGTGTCAAAGGCAGCAGATAGGTCCAAAAGGATAAGCAGGGAGAAGTGACCCTTGGATTTGGCTGACAGCAGGTCATTGGTGACTTTCACTAGGGCAGTCTCAGTGGAATGAAGTGGGCGAAAGCCAGATTGAAGGGGATCTAGGATGGAGTGGTCAGACAGGTAGCTGGTGAGACGCCTGTAAACCAGCCGTTCTAGTATTTTAGAGGCAAATGGGAGAAGAGAGATAGGGCGGTAGCTTGTGGGAGATAAAGGGTCCAGATTAGGTTTTTTAAGAATAGGCGAGACCAGAGCGTGTTTGAAGGGTGAGGGAAAGATGCCAGTAGAAAGAGATAGGTTAAAGAGGTGAGCAAGGTGGGAGCAGCCAGTGGGGGAGAGGGAACTGAGGAGACGGGAGGGGAGAGGGTCCAAGGGACAGGTAGAGGGGGGAGAGGATGAGATGAGGGAGTGGACTTCCTCAGCTGTAGTAGGGCAGAAGGATGACAGAGTGGGGTAGTTGGTAGGGGAGGATGATTGGGGTGGGTGGGCAGCAGAGGGGGTATGGAAGGAGATATCATGTCGGATTACCTCAATTTTAGAGAGGAAGAAGGAGGCAAAGTCAGTGGCAGTGAGGGATGAAGGGAGGAGGGGTGGTGCACAGAGGCGCTGGAACGTTTTTAGGTTGGGGGGGGCAAGATATAATCTCATTTTGGCGCCCCCTAAATTGCTATATGTTACCCCCGGGCACTATACACACTGGCAGCGGCATATATGCATGGGCATTATACACAGGGCAGCGGCATATATGCGTGGGCATTATACACAAGGCAGCGGCATTTACGTATGGGCATTATACACAGGGCAGCGGCATATACACGTGGGCATTATACACTGGGCAGCGGCATATACATGTGGCCAGAGACACCAGGACTGACATTAATCCAGGGGTTGTCATTTACTCGTAAAAAGTGGAAAAAGTGGCAGTGTCACCCCCAAACAGATTTATGTGATTATGTCTGATTATGATAATCAGACATAATTACATAAACCTGTTTGGGTGTGAATCCAGGGGTAAATGACAACCCCTGGATGTGTCAGTCACTGGGGAAGGGAGGGTGAGAGAAGCAGCATTGGCGGGCGCACATCTTCCCTGCCACCCGCCCGGCTATATTACTGATTAATCAGCTGCCCACCCGCCCGCCAGGCTATATAACTGATTTATTATCAGCCGCCCGCCCGCCCGCCCCTATATTACTTATGTATTATCATCCGCCCGCCCGCCCTCCTATATTACATACCAGGCGCCGGGGATGGCTGCTGCTGCTGCCGCCGGGGAGATGTGTAGAAGACGCGCCCGCCAATCACAGTGTATGTGGAGGGGATGCGCCGGCAGTGATTGGCTGGCGCGTCTTATGCACATCTCCCCGGCGGCAGCAGCAGCAGCCATCCCCGGCGCCTGGTATGAAATATAGGCAGCCGGGTGGATGATACTTCTTTAATATAGGCGGGCGGGCGGCTGTAAAATAGGCGGGCGGGCCGGACATACTGGCGCCTCAGTAATTTTGGGGGGGGGCAAGCTGCCCCCTCGACCCCCCCCGTTCCGGCGCCACTGGTGGTGCATGATCATCATTATATATATATATATATATATATATATATATATATATATATATATATATATATATATATATATATATATATATATATATATATACATTTTTCAATAAAGGAGGCACACAAACTCTCAACAACAAGTGAAAAAAAGGTATATTGGGGCATAGCACTAATCGAGCGCTTTTGGGGTCACCGCCCTATCTTCAGGATAACAGCCCTTCACAAATACAGGTGAATACCAACAGTGACAAGCCATTCCCACATACAATAAATAACCCCACCTGATTACTCACCTGCCTGAGCGCGGGACATTGGGTGTCTCGTGTCGGGGTACCGGAGCTCACGCCTAACTACTTCCTGTAAGCCGCCGGAAGCTGGCTCTGGAATGCTGAATTCTGCATTCCACCGACAGCTGCTTGGCATGTAGTGCGGTCCATCTCGAACAGACTGCCACAGTGGCCAATCTGATCAGACCGGGAGCGACATTAGGTGACACCACAATGTATACAAAATTTAACTTTTTGTGAACCTACTGGTGCTGATAACACCTCCCTAGACATTCACTGCCACATTAGATGTGTCGAACTAAACCCATGTCAACCTTGTCCTGTGTCAACCTAGACACCTGTCAACCTTCACCCATGTTGACCTAGAACCCTGTCGACCTTGCCACCTGTCAACCCAACAGTGTTGACCTAATGACTGTTGACCTAAGTGTGGTTGATAAAATGATCCACACCCTCAGGAACATATTAGTATCCTTGAGGAAAGTATTCTCCAACAGAAAAAAAAACATCTGCAGTATACTGTCCAGCAATTAGGATACTGGCTGCATTAGTGAGCCCCGCAACAAAAATATAGGGCGCCCCCGTGGTTTTAGGGGATTTTTATGGAGCTTTGGCAATGTATAAATAACGGGTATGATTGGATGACTGACACGGAGGACTGACACTACCTTCTCTGGTAATAATTTGGAGGTCAGAGCAGCGTCCAAAATAGAAAAAAATTCCTTCTGGAACCCCCCTGTGGGGTCTCTGGGTAACAATTTGTACAATTCCAGATCAGATAGTTGACTTAGAATTTCCAATCTGTAATCAGTCAAATTCATAATCACTGTTGCTCCGCCCTTATCGGCCAGGCGTATCACTATAGACTTGTCGTTTTCAAGACCTTGTAAGGCATTAATCTCTTGTTTCAACATATTTGTATGGAGTGGCCAAAAATCGATTCATCGAATCATCAACAAGTCTTGTAAAGGTTTTTAGAGAACTGTTTAGGGAAGCTGGATCAAAATTGGAGCGAGAAGTAATAGACAAGAAAGCATCAAAAACCAATGTAGTTGATATCTGTTGTTTATACTGAAAGAATTCTTTGAGGCGTGGTTGATATTAAAACTTATGTAGGTTAAGCTTCCATTTGAATTCATTATGGCTGTTAGTGGGTACGAAGCTCAGACCATGGTCTAATACATGCAACTCTACAGGTGTCAGGTGTCTAATCCAGTTTTCATCAGGGGTATACTGTATATACACACAGTGATATGTGATATGTTTCAGCAAGAACTAAGTTCCTGAACCTCTAATTATACATGACATCTTCAGGGACTGGGTTTCTAAACCTGTTCTGGGCCAAAATGTACTTCCCATAAGATAAGTTTTATTTTAAAGTGACCTGTGAGTGCCTTTTGGTGACATTTAATGGGATTACATTTTTAGTAACATTTTCAAATCGCACCTTATCGCATCGCATCACACTTTTAAAGTTTGCATTTTTTCCTTCAAAAGCGATTATTTAATGGGATGTGAAAATCCGCCAAAATTTTTAACCTATTGGCCCACCTAAGTCCCCTACATTATGCATCACACCCTCTTAATAAAGGGGCACAGGTGCCATTTTGACCTTTGAAAGGTAGTAAGGAGCATGGAGAGGAGAGGAGCAATTTCTGGGAGAGGAGTGGCAGTGAGTGCAGGTGGCAGAGGGAGCAGTGGCACAGTCAGAGGCAGTAACAGCGCCAGAGGAGCCAGGGGGAGAGGCAGCAGAGGCACACTGAGAGGCAGCACTGTGAGAGGGAGAGGCAGCAGTGTGGTAGCCAGCATGGCCACAGCAAGGCCTGGCCCAGCCCGGACCCTGGAGTAGCAGGCCCAGGAGGAGGAGGTGGAGGACCCTCTTGCATCCCCACCCCATCCACTCACACAGGACCTGTTCAGCACACAGTCCGAGGAGGAGCAGCAAGAGGCCCACATGTCTGATGCTGACTGGCCTGAGGTGGAGGAAGGTGGAGGTGGGGAGGATGAGTGTGAGACTGCCATGGAGGAGGAGGCAGAAAGTGGCCGCACCCAAAGTGGTAAGTTGCGGTTCTCATATGAGGAGAATTACGCACTAGTCTGTGCTATAGGCCCTGTCTATGACCGGCTGCTGGGGAAACATAACAACTGGACCACTGCGTAGCGGAAGAGGGCCATGTGGGACTCTACTAAAGGGGCCATGAACGCAGTCAGCAGCCACAAACGAACAGCGAGGAATGTCAAAAAGAGATTTAACAACATTAAGAGGCAACTAAAAACCAAAATGGCCACTGAGGTCAAAGAGGCCAGCTGCACTGGAGGAGGAAACCCCAAACCTGTGTCTTACACCTCCTATGAAAAAAAACTGAAGCGTATCATCCCACCAGAGGTCCTTCCCGAGCTCCATGTGGCCGCCCACGCCACCCCAAGCTGGTAAGTGCTCACACATTTTTATGTACACCATACATTGCAATGTTTTATAAATGTAATGCTCTCTTGTATTGTTAGCATAACAATATTGCTGCAGTGGAACTACATATCCCAGCAAGGGTAACCTAGATAAATGTCATGGTCATAGATAGAAATTGTTGCTGATGCTGGGCCATTTAGTTCCACACCTGCTGGTTTGGGACAAATGTCTATCATATTATGTTACAGGTTGAAATGGCTCTGGGCCCAAACATAGTTGTCATGTTGTCATAGCTAAAATGCCTCCATACAGCATTATTATATATAAAATATGGCAAAATATTTGACTTAAGTAATTGGCCCCCATAACCCATGTGTGTCACAGGGGGTTAAAAAAACGTGCATGCTGATAATAAATGCTGTCCATGCAAGGTCTCTAATGCCTGGCCACCATTTTCTTTGCAGATCAGCCATCCCGAAGTGCACACGCACCACACCAATCCAGAAGAATTGGTCCTGATGCAGAGCCTGTAGGAAAGAAAAATGAATGTGGCACCAATACAGTACACACACCCATGTTACATGCACAATAGCCTACATTACATTCCTCTCCTTCCACTACGTAAAAAAGGAAATGAATGCAATGTGAAACAGCCAACACTCTTATTACCACTCTAAGCATTAAATCAAGTCCAGGGGTACATGCGTAACTGAACAGTACCCATTAGAAACATAATTACACATACTGCACTATTATGGTAGAATACTTAACTATTTGTTTGTTTACACAGGATCATCACAACTACTGCAGCAACCCACAGAATCAGTGGAAATGATGGACGCAGATATTGATATCATCCTCCAGCCCGTCGACTCGTTCTCACCTGATGAAGAAACCAGCGCTACATCACTAACTGAAAGGGCAACAACTATGGTGACTCCCAGCAACCCTCACCCACCCAATCACCCCACACACCAACCAGACCCTGAACAGGTTGCAAAGTCATTGCACACATTTAAAACCCAGCAGATAAAATTCATGGCAAGGCAAAGCCATCAAATTGGCAATATTTAAGGCTACATTAGAAACAAATTACAAGCAGTGTCCGTGTAGGTGTGGGGACACAAGCTTGAATGGCTACCACCCTGGACACACGTATGTGTGAAATGACTCAGGCCCTACGTGTACATAATGATAACATTGCCATCATAAGTGATAGTGTACATGGCCAAACACAAGCTACTGTATAGCAGCACAGACCAATGCCTTGATTGCCATGCAGGGTCAGTTAAATCATCTTGGGTTTAATTTACTAGGGGCAGCAACATCCACTATTAGTAGTGTGTCCAGTACACCAGTGAGTGGATCACCCACGCCACCACGTCAGAGTGTACAAACCAGGGGTGGTCTGGGGTCAGGGGCAAAGGGGGGATGTGCACAGGCATCTAAAAAATTATTGAAAAATTTCAACACTTGTATGATGCAGATATTTTTTTCTTAAAATGTATGGCCCAGTAAAAGTATATATTTTGATTACATTTGTAAAGACGTTATTTTACATTCAAATATGTCTGTGGTTGATTATATCCTAATGTATATTTGTTATAACTTAAATGCTGTAAGGCATTATGGTAATGTGCAGTTAGGGAGGTTGATTAATGTTGTGGGTTTGGTCATTACTTGAAATGGCATACAGCATTGTCATAATGTACTTACCAGCATGTAATCAGCAAGGGATACCTCAGGTGAAGCAGCTTCTGGGCGAGATGTATTAAAATACATCGCCGCCCTTCATGCCCCCGGGGTTTTTACCGCATTTTCCCTTTAGTACATCTCGCCCTCTGCCATTGGCCTCTGAGTACTCCCAGGGACGGATTCAGGATAAAATGAAAGGGGGGGGCACCATGATAAAAGAGGGTTTGGGGTGGGGGAGGGGCGGTGTTAGTGGTGCCAGTGTACATGCTAAGAGAGCGACAGAGAGAGGGTGGAAATGGGATTAAAAATAGGCCCTGGCATTTAAAGTACGCAGGCCCACCATGGCAACAAAAGTAAAGGATGCAGTTGTGCGCACCATAGGCGCAGTCTGGAAAAGGAGGTGTGGCCACTCAACAGGGGGACTGTCCTTGAGTGTAGTGTACCACACCATATACAACTTCTACACATTATGCAACAAAATATTAGACCCCATTATACTTGCCCCTTACACATGATGCCAAACAGAATGAGCCAAAATTCACATAATGCAACATGGATTGAGCCAAAATTCACATAATGCCAAATGGATTGAGCCAAAATTCACATAATGCCATGTGGGATTACATGCTCGTTGCCAAGGGGGAATACATGCTCGTGGTAAATGGGGGACAGCCGCCACCAGGCAGAAATGACAGCCACTGACAGTGGCAGAGCCTGGCTGTATTCAGAGCACTGCAGGTCCCGGCTATTTAAAATAATACTCCTTTCACACGAGAAAATGCATTCCCGGGTTGGTCCCTTTTACACCAGCCTAGTCCCTGCATTTTCTGGTGTAAGGGGGAGAGAAAAACCAACCCCCCTCCCCTTTAACCTGTTATCTAATTTAATCGGCTATATCTTCGGAACCAACTGATCCATTTCCATGAGACAAGTATCATATTGAAGAACTTTAGAATGATTTTGGTCCTGTGAAACTGGAACGTTTGGTTCCAGAGTAATCTGCCCTCAAAGAACATGAACAGCCATGAAATTACATTTAAAAAAAAAATGGTTTACCCACAATATCTCTGGAACCGATTGACCGGTATGGACCAGTCTGGTATCATAGTGAGGGCCCAGTGATTTGGAATTGAATGAGATCCCCAAGCTTCTGTGATGCCAGCGGGGGAACTGGCAGCCGTCGGAACCGGGTGGTGGTCGGATTTAACGGGTCCCATATTATCCTATGGGGAAAACGTTACAGCTTTGCCAGGCTATATCTCCGGTTCCCGGGGGGCTAGAGACACAGGGCTGGGCTTGTTGGAAATCCCTGGTCCTCAGCTACAAAATGAAATGAAAGGGTGCCCCCCCCTGAATCCACCAATGAGTACTCCCCTAAATATTGGTCATAATGTATAGGAAATGGTTTATGGTATGCAAACACACTTACACCAAAGTTACATTGTAGGATAGTTTAGAAATGCAATTACCTGAGAAATAGTGCCTTATGATCTCCCTACGCATCAGATCCCCCCTCCGCATACCCCTTACTATCGTAGGTGTGGTAGTTGCAGCTTCCTGCATGACTGTTGTATTGCCATCCTTGACATAATGTGGTTGGGAGAGGGCAATGTTGTGTAACATGCAGCAAGCCTGGACAATCATCACTACTTTTGCTGGGTGGTAAAGCAGTATACCAGATGACCTGTCCAAACACCTAAAATGACTTTTCATCACCCCGAAGGTGTGTTCCACAACATTGCGGGTGGCAGCGTGTGCAGAGCCGGCCCTAGCCTAAATAACGCCCTAGGGAAGATTTTGGCTGGTGCCCCCTAGCACCGCCACTAGTTCTGCCTCTGACCCTGCTCCCCTTTCCCAGCACCATCAACCCTCAACATAGAAGTCATCATTTTGGTGCTCCTACCAAATAGTACACCCAATTCAAATTATGCCACACAGTGCAACTTTATTCACAATATATCATGCGATGGTGTCCCTTTTCACGTTACATCACACAGTAGTACCACTTTACCTTATGTACAATACTCCTCACATTATTCACATTATACCCTTAGAAAAAAATCCTGAGAAAATATTGTATTTTAAGCACCACCATGGCCACACTGCAACCCAGCACAAAGCAGTGTGTGCTGGGCAGAGGAGAAGAGCTGCAGCTGCTGCTGTCACTAAAGGGGAGGGGGCCCGAGGCCCCCACTGGGCCCTTCCATCAGACTTTGGCCTGGGATATTTGTACCCCCTACCCCTTTCTCTCGGCACCCCTGATAATACCACACAGTGATGCCCCTTACACATGACACACATTATTAATGTCCTTATAACCATCATGCCCCTTACACATTACACCAACCTTTTTTAATGCCCTTCATACACATAATGACACACATAGTTCCCCTGACACATATGTTGAACATTATTAATGCCGGAACTTATGTAGTGTCTGGGCTGCCGATTTTCTGATTGTATGCCTTACCTTAAAGCATACAATCAGATGCAATTCGACGCGATTTTCGGCAAAATCGCATCGAATCGCATCCGATATCGCATGCGATTAGATGTGATTTTGCATAGGATTCAATGTTAACAAGGTCCTGTTCATTTCCCCACTATCTAAGTGGGCATGGAGTTGGATATAAACCTGTGGCGATCGTAGCGAGCCACCGAGCCCGAAGCGTGGCGAGCGGACGCAGATTTCTTAAAAAGTATTCTGGCTACGCTCGCCACGCTTCGGGCTCGGTGGCTCGCTACGCTCGTCACAGGTTTATATCCAACTCCATGCCCACTTGGATAGTGGGGAAAGGAAAAGGACCCTGTCACGGATCACAGAGGAGGACACTACCTGTGTGAGAATTTGACTGTACCTGAGCAGAGGCGCGGAGTCTAACCGTGCCAGGGGTTTTCTGCCAGTGACCCCTCCAAGCGGGATTTGGGCTTTTGCGGCACCTGGCACGTCGGTCGCGGCCCTCTGCCCAGGCTTCTCGTACAGGTGCTGGTTACACTGGAAGTAGCAGTAGTCAGACAAGGGTTTAGCAGGTGCAGGTCACAGGTATAGCCAGGTCGGTAGCAAATAACAGATGGCTGGAGGTACACAGGGATTGAGCAGGTTCTTTGTCACAGGAATAGCCAGGTCAGTACCAGATATCAGGGAGCGTAGTGCAGACAAGGATTTAGCAGTTGCAGGTCACAGGGATAGCCAGGTCGGTAACAGTAAATCAGAAGGCTGGATACACACAGGTATAATGCTGGAATGGTGTGAGTACCTGAGACACTGGACACTGATAATACTATGCAGCACTGGATGACTTCAGGTATGAGCTTGAAACCAACAAGCAGTGAACAGAGACTGAATGAGCAAACTGAGAGTGGATCTCCCCAGGTACTGTGCAGATGGTGATTGCAGTCAGCTGTATAGGCAGGTAACACTGGAGTTTGCAGGATGAGCTTGGTGAACAGGTATTTGCAGGATTGATTACTTGCAGACAAGTACTTAGCTGGAGTGCAGGGAATTACAGCAACTGCAATTCTGGGCCAGATAACAGAATCTTTCACTTGACATGGGAGACAAGGAACAGCATGTAGCTCAGGGAAATAACACCTTGCTTCTGGCACCAGTGGGAATTCTCACAGGGAGTATCACTCAGCTGTAGGGGTGTGATAGGCTGCTGAGATCAGCTGACAAGGTGATGTCAGAGTACCAGGTATTCACACAATATAACAGAGTGTGACGGACCCCTTTCTCCCATTGAATTCTATGTTAAAATGGATCATTTTAACATTGAATCCTATATAAAAATCCGGACCATCGCATCGCATACGATTTGGTTGCATGCGATGCGATGCTGCCGATCCGACCCGATTTCTAAATCGGACGTCCAGATACTACATAAGTACCTTAATGCCCTTATACACATGACACACATAAGGTTCCTAATGGCATTAATAATGTGCAACATATGTGTAATATGTTGCACATTATTAATGCCCTTATACACCTGGCACACATAATGCCAATATGCATCCGATTCGATGCGATTTTGCATAGGATTCAATGATAACAAGGTCCTGTTCATTTCCCCACTATCCAAGTGGGCATGGAGTTGGATATAAACCTGTGGCGAACGTGACACACATAATGCCCCTTACTCATATGTTGAACATTATTAATGCATTTATACATGACACACATAATGCCCCTTACACATATGTTGCACATTATTAATGCCCTTATACACATGACACACATAATGCCTGTTACACATATGTTGCACATTATTAATGTATTTATACATGACACACATAATGCCACTTACACATATGCCAGACACTATTGCACAACCATCCCACCCCCAGACAGCACTCGCACAGCCGCTAACACTGTGACCTCTGCCTGGATACAGATGTTTCCTCATACATCTTGCCTCAATAGACCATGCAGCTCCTGGCCAGTTCTGCTAATATTGGGTGCCTTTTTTTGCTGAAAATTCATCTTATTTGCATTGTTATGACCAGCACACACAAGAAGCTTCTGATGATTAAAATGATATGTAGCATGAATATATTCTGTGTGCGACTGTGGCTGTACCTGCATACAGAATGCTATGTTACAGTGATTTCCATGAATACACTATTTCATATGCAGATACAACCTCACTCACACACAGAATATAGACATGCTGCATATCATTTTAACCAGCAGAAGCTGCTGATGCCCCTAGGCATTCCAAATGCCCTAGGCAATTGCCTAGTTTGCCTATGCCTAAGGCGGGCTCTGAACATGTGCATCATTATAGCGATGCTGTGCAGGGCCTTCCGGGGAACACAAAGGTGTTATGAGCCACGGGAGACACCCATATCCTGAGTCACCTTTACAGAATAGATGAGGTCAGTACAGTATATGGTAACATATGTGCATTGGTCTTACATGATCAATGGGGGCAACACCATTATGCCAAAAGTCTGGTAAAGGAGAGGGAGTAATTCCAGCTACTGTATATATTGCACATATCAGAGGAGAGTACACACTACAGTTCCACCTTACATTTAAAACAACAGGCTCTATGGTACAGGGTACAATTACTGTTGCTAATTACTGGTTTCACAAACAAGCACATATTTTAGCCAGGCTGACTGCACCTTTAAGAGGTAATGGGGATGTAATGGAGTTGTGGCTACAGTTTACACACTATTGGGACACTACACAGAAATGTAATAATTGTTTAGTATGTAAATTAACACATTGTAGCACTATACATAATGGGCAAACATTTCTATATGTTAAAATGCACTCCGGCATTTGGTGGTCCCAATTGGTACCAGGCGGCTGAGTGCCGCAGAATAAAGGCATCATGGCAGTTCCCTGGGTAGCCTGCAACCACACTGAGGATTTGTATGTTGGCATCACATACCACCTGCACGTTCAGAGAGTGACGCCCACACCTATTGACGTAGATGTGTCCCCTCACGTGCGGTGCCCAAAGCCCAATGTGGGTGCAATCTATGGCTCCCAGCAGATTTGGGAATGTTGAGAGCCGATAGAAAGCCACCTTAAGGTCCTGCCGCTCTGACTCACAACTTCTTGAAAGCAAGTAACACTTGAGCAAAATGCTTAGAGAAAGTGGCTTGTGAGACCCCCAACGACCATGAGGTCACAGCCTGAGTGGAGCCTATGGCCAAGAAGTAGAGGGCACACATTAATTTCTGCAGCCCAGACACTGCAAAGTTGGCACCCAATCATCTCTCACCTGCTCATATAAGTCCAACAGGTTATTGCGGTTCAGCCTAAACATCCCCACAACCTGTTGATCAGAGAGGGAGTCCAGGTACAGCCTAGCACGATACCTAAGTGAAGCACACAGTACTCAGGGTACCTGGATCTGGTGCGCTTCTTCCTCCCTCCACCTGCGCAGCTCCTCCAAATGGGCAAAATCACAAAGAGCCAGCTCCACACCACTCTGCACAATCTCCATCTCTCAAACCCTCACATGTGTCCTTAATGATGTTGGAGTATATGTAGGGGAGTTTATGAGTAAAAATAAGGAAACCTGTGTGAAATTTAACCATTTTTGCACTTGTCCAAAGTTCCTTCTGGCCCAATTCGCCCATCAGGACCTGGTCTGAAACTTTGGCGATTTTTAGACACTTCAGAAATGCGAATTCCGTTTGTGCATCCCATTAAATAAGCGATGTATACACTTTTGAATG
The DNA here is from genome assembly GCF_055691185.1 of Crinia signifera. Taxonomy (NCBI): domain Eukaryota; kingdom Metazoa; phylum Chordata; class Amphibia; order Anura; family Myobatrachidae; genus Crinia; species Crinia signifera. The sequence goes on from NC_139219.1 coordinate 136,235,991, forward strand.
GGAAAACATCTGGATGCGCTAAAAATGCGAATTTAAACCAGCAAGTTTGAAAGTGCGAGTTATCGCACAAAATATTACAGTTATCCACCCCAAAATTTTTTAGACTACAATGGGCAACTGCCATCTCAGAATGGTGGTAGCCTGGGGACCCGAAGTGAAGCTGCCTGATGTTGATACATCGGGTAGCTTTGCATCCCCCATAGAAAACTATGGGGGATGCGCCCAGTGGCAGTTCAGGAAGAATCACAGCAGGGATCGGAGATTCCTGCTGCGGCCCCGCCATGATACGTTGGGGTGATAATTAATATTTACGGTTAACCCCTGAAGACGGGTGTTTTCTGGGATTTAGCTGCAAATATTGAATGATAAATGGGCCGCTATATATACAGCATACAGTAAAAGGCTATAATGACAGCTACACCACACACAGTACCACACCTTGCCCTCCCCACCCGCTGGCAGTCAGACATGTACATAGGCCCCATTATAGCCCTGAGCCACTGTCCGCCACCATGATGGCTGTGATAAACTGCGAAAATCCCTGAAAGCCATCCGCCCAGGCTGCTCTCCTCCTGCCACCCACCTTTGGCATAGCACAGCCCCCGGCAGCATTGACGGGCCTAGCCCTCCTCTCTACAGCATTATAATAGCGCTGCCCTGCCCAAGATGCCTCCATTCCCTCTTATCCTCCCCTAACTGCTCTTACACTGCTCTTGGGGTCTCCTCCATCTGCTCTGACACCTCCAGAGACCACATACAGCCTCTCCTTTCACCTCTTTTGACCCGGAGCCGCCGGCCCACACTGATTATTATAGCCAGGCAAGCAGCAGCACAGGAAGGGTCCAGGCTGCAGAGATAATCATCTGCAGAGATGATCAACGTCCACTCTGCCAATCAAGCCATGCCTCCCCTCCTGTTTTTAGCTGAGTGACATTGTGCCGGGCAGCCGCTCCTTTCCTAATTCCGCAGCTGCTCATTACATATGCAGAGAAGGAGGGATTAGCAGGGACCTGGGCAGGGACAGATGCCCTGCCAAGACACAGCTGGGCATGAACATAGAATAGATTCATATGCATGCCCAGCTGTGTCACCATTACCCCCAGAAATTTACATTTTACCCCAATTGGGGTAATTTACCCTGGTTCCCTGAGCACTGACATAGAGGGAAGTTGAAAGGGGATATATCAATGGTGAAACAATAAAGATAGCATAGTAAGGGTTACAGTATATTCAACTGAGTATGCCCAAACTAGGGGTTTATATAACTACCACATGGTTATGATGGTATTCTCAAAATTTTGGCTCATGCATGAATGTATATCCAAAGTATACATATAACACAAAGTGATATATTTAGGTGTATAAATAAAATGAGCAACTCACATCTTATTAAGTGAGGATGAAGGGTCCTTCCTGAAAATGAAACGTTAAAACCAAAAATACCCCCCAATGGGGAAAAAAAAACAACTGACAGTGTGATATTGTTTAAAACATTTATAAACATAACACACAAATTAAAAATAATTTTAAATAAAATGGACTCCTACGATATATATACTGTATTTTTATATATATATATATATATATATATATATATATATATATAGAGAGAGAGAGAGAGAGAGAGAGAGAGAGAGAGAGAGAGAGTTAATAAATCTTATCAGGTCATTAGGGAGGTAGACTGGTAGTGTGCAAAGCGTTTCATCTCTATATTGCATTTCTGGGACTTCTTCAGGGGTATTATTGATATATATTCATATATATACGATGAAGATTTTTCTTTGTGCCATCTCGTGTCTGTCAGTGTACTGTAAAGGTTCGGAGCATTGTTAGGCCTTTATTATATGGGGTACATACATATCAAGACCACTGTTGTACTTGTATCCAGAGAAGAACGTAGAGGTAGAATGGATGCACTAGGAAAATTAACATTTTCACATCTATGGACTGATATACTGTACCATGGTATAGAAAGTCCAGCTCAATGACTGTTCAAATGTAGCACGGGACTCACTATAGAAAAAGCACAGTGAATATGACTAATTCCAAATAATGGAAAAATGACTGCTCCCTCCCTGGGATCAATGCAGAAGACAATGGATATGGGCACAAAGGATGGGTGCATAGGTTGTTATTACATCTTGTTTTTACACAAAGCAAATCAAGTAGAGAAATGGACTATCTAATTGGTCTTTTGCAGCTCTACCATTCAGTGGGGTGGCAGTGATATTTACTGAAATGGTAACTTTTCACAATGTTATAGAACTAAAAGTAGGAAGACACATGATTTTGGATATCAGAGGGCTTGACCCAAGACTAATCACCATTTATGGTCCTCAGACACTGTGGGACAGGAAATGCCTTTTCATGAAGATAAAATAATGTCTGTATACAGCCAAACAAGTTGTTTTTTTGAAGGCAATTTAAATGGCGTATTCAGAACTAAAGATAAGGAAGTCTCCAAAAAAAAAAAAAAAGACTCTATTATGTGCACATTCAACATCATCCAGACCTCATTAGTTTTATATACTTTAGGGGACAAAGCAGGTCTAAGATACAGAGCTTTGCCTCCAGAGGTGAAGCCAGTAGAGTAAACTGTTTCTTCTTAAATGCTTTACAATCCATTCAGAAAGGCAAGAACCTATGGTGCCTAAACTTCTTAAAGGAATATAGACAGTGTGTTAGGGAATTATTTTAAAGGTCACTGTTTGAGCCAGGATAGAGTAGATCAGAGTGGTGAGACAAAGTAAAAAAGAGGGCCTGGAATTTTTTCAGGAGGCTTTGAGCAAATAAAAGGAATAATATAAAATCTTGAAGAGGAAAAATACCTACCATGCTCTAAATATCTATTCCTGATATCTGAAGAAGGAGAAAGTGGGGTAATAAACAGAGTGACATCTCAGAAGAGTTGTATGACTAATTGGCTTCTTTGGTTCTGGGAGGGATTATGGTATGTACCACTTGCCAGATTCATACAAGATTTGAGGTAAGAGGCCTGTATGACAAAAATGTTCCTCCCTAGGAGGAGATACCTTATGATGTGTGTAACCACCAATATCTGTTGTGGCTGGGACCCAGTGAGTTGCAGACATCAGTAAGTGTATACAAGATGAGCAACAGCTCATTCTGCTAATGATGTCCTCCCTTATCTGTACATACAGGATGATGGAGCACATTGTTAACAACCCATGGGACGATATGCACGATCATATTGTTAGCAATATCATTATCGTGCATAACACTAACTATTATCTAGTGTTTTTGCATCTTCAGGTTTGCTAAAGGGTCTCTGCAATTCAGATTCAAACTGCATTTCATATTTGACATAGCCCCTTGTAACCGCAAAGGCTTTTAGACATACAGAAGTTATACAGTAGGTGTGTTTTTTTTAAATAAACAACCCAATTTGTAATTTTTAGCTGAAAAAAATGATCAAGGACAGTTTGTAAGAAAGAGAAAAACATATTGTAGCATCCAACTGTTTAAAGTGTATCCACAAAGGATATAAATCAATTGTAATCTTCAGAACACACTAGGTACAAGTGATCAATGCAGAAAACCTAGAAATTTTAAATTGCAAAAGACTACAATCTGGCATAGATGTTGATTCTCATTTTGTTATATAAATATTAGTGATGAGCGGGTCCGGATCTCCGAGATCCGGATCCGCACGGACGTCCTGAATCCGAATCCGGATCCAGGACGTCCGCGGACTCCCGCGCAGGCCCGGAGCCGAAATCGAGGCCCGACGTCACATTGGTGACGTCGGATTCTCGCGAGATCCGGATTACATAAAAGCCGGGACCCGCCGCCGCCATCTTCATTCTGTGGGGCGACGCAGAGCAGGCAGCAGTGCTGCCAGAGAGGGGGGTTTTATTTATTGCTCCGTGAGGGGGGTTTGCTGGAGCGTTGTGTGTGTCACTGTGCTGCTTGCTGCTAAAGAGCTGCAAGTACAGAGGGGGTTTAATCATTTTTATTGTGCTGCTGGAGAGTGATTTTTTTTTCTATATTGCTGTAGCCTGCTCATCTGTAATTTGTGTCACTGCTGCTGCTACAGAATACTACAGACAGAGGGGGGTTTATTGTACTGCCGCAGAGGGGGTTTTCTTTCTATATTGCTATAGCCTGCTCATCTCTAATTGTGTCACTGCTGCTGCTAGCCTGCTACAGAATACTACAGACAGAGGGGGGTTTAATAATTTTTATTGTGCTGCCAGAGAGGGTTTTTGTGCTGCCTGGCTACCTGTTATATGGTTGTAAACACCTACCAGGCAGTCACCTCTGTTGTTGCCAGTGCCACTACCTTGTACCTACCTCTCAGAGTATATAAAAAAAAATAAAAAAAAAATTAAAAATATATAAAAATATAAAAAAAAATAATTAAGTTGTTGTTGTTGCTGACACCACTGGCTGCCGTTAGATATCGCAGACTCAGTAATTAAATTTTTAACTGTGGTTTGCTGACGCCACTTGTTGTGTTACCTACCAGTGTATCCACTTTTGTATCTTGCTGCTGTTGTCACTGGCTAGTGACAACAACCAGCTGATATTTGGGTATCCAGTTTGCTGCCACCGCTGCCGTTACATATATCGCAGTAAATAACTCCGGTTTGCTGACGCCACTTGTTGTGTTACCTACCAGTGTATCCACAAAATAAATATTGTATCTTGCTGCTGTTGTCACTGGCTAGTGACAACCAGCTGATATCTGGGTATCCAGTTTGCTGCCACCGCTGCCGTTACATATATCGCAGTAAATAACTCCGGTTTGCTGACGCCACTTGTTGTGTTACCTACCAGTGTAACTATCCACAAAATAAATATTGTATCTTGCTGCTGTTGTCACTGGCTAGTGACAACCAGCTGATATCTGGGTATCCAGTTTGCTGCCACCGCTGCCGTTACATATATCGCAGTAAATAACTCCGGTTTGCTGACGCCACTTGTTGTGTTACCTACCAGTGTAACTATCCACAAAATAAATATTGTATCTTGCTGCTGTTGTCACTGGCTAGTGACAACCAGCTGATATCTGGGTATCCAGTTTGCTGCCACTGCTGCCGTTACATATATCGCAGTAAATAACTCCGGTTTGCTGACGCCACTTGTTGTGTTACCTACCAGTGTAACTATCCACAAAATAAATATTGTATCTTGCTGCTGTTGTCACTGGCTAGTGACAACAACCAGCTGATATCTGGGTATCCAGTTTGCTGCCACTGCTGCCGTTACATATATCGCAGTAAATAACTCCGGTTTGCTGACGCCACTTGTTGTGTTACCTACCAGTGTACCTATCCACAAAATAAATATTGTATCTTGCTGCTGTTGTCACTGGCTAGTGACAACCAGCTGATATCTGGGTATCCAGTTTGCTGCCACCGCTGCCGTTACATATATCGCAGTAAATAACTCCGGTTTGCTGACGCCACCTGTTGTGTTACCTACCAGTGTAACTATCCACAAAATAAATATTGTATCTTGCTGCTGTTGTCACTGGCTAGTGACAACAACCAGCTGATATCTGGGTATCCAGTTTGCTGCCACTGCTGCCGTTACATATATCGCAGTAAATAACTCCGGTTTGCTGACGCCACTTGTTGTGTTACCTACCAGTGTAACTATCCACAAAATAAATATTGTATCTTGCTGCTGTTGTCACTGGCTAGTGACAACAACCAGCTGATATCTGGGTATCCAGTTTGCTGCCACTGCTGCCGTTACATATATCGCAGTAAATAACTCCGGTTTGCTGACGCCACTTGTTGTGTTACCTACCAGTGTAACTATCCACAAAATAAATATTGTATCTTGCTGCTGTTGTCACTGGCTAGTGACAACCAGCTGATATCTGGGTATCCAGTTTGCTGCCACCGCTGCCGTTACATATATCGCAGTAAATAACTCCGGTTTGCTGACGCCACCTGTTGTGTTACCTACCAGTGTAACTATCCACAAAATAAATATTGTATCTTGCTGCTGTTGTCACTGGCTAGTGACAACAACCAGCTGATATCTGGGTATCCAGTTTGCTGCCACTGCTGCCGTTACATATATCGCAGTAAATAACTCTGGTTTGCTGACGCCACTTGTTGTGTTACCTACCAGTGTAACTATCCACAAAATAAATATTGTATCTTGCTGCTGTTGTCACTGGCTAGTGACAACAACCAGCTGATATCTGGGTATCCAGTTTGCTGCCACTGCTGCCGTTACATATATCGCAGTAAATAACTCCGGTTTGCTGACGCCACTTGTTGTGTTACCTACCAGTGTAACTATCCACAAAATAAATATTGTATCTTGCTGCTGTTGTCACTGGCTAGTGACAACCAGCTGATATCTGGGTATCCAGTTTGCTGCCACTGCTGCCGTTACATATATCGCAGTAAATAACTCCGGTTTGCTGACGCCACTTGTTGTGTTACCTACCAGTGTAACTATCCACAAAATAAATATTGTATCTTGCTGCTGTTGTCACTGGCTAGTGACAACAACCAGCTGATATCTGGGTATCCAGTTTGCTGCCACTGCTGCCGTTACATATATCGCAGTAAATAACTCCGGTTTGCTGACGCCACTTGTTGTGTTACCTACCAGTGTATCCACTTTTGTATCTTGCTGCTGTTGTCACTGGCTAGTGACAACAACCAGCTGATATCTGGGTATCCAGTTTGCTGCCACTGCTGCCGTTACATATATCGCAGTAAATAACTCCGGTTTGCTGACGCCACTTGTTGTGTTACCTACCAGTGTAACTATCCACAAAATAAATATTGTATCTTGCTGCTGTTGTCACTGGCTAGTGACAACAACCAGCTGATATCTGGGTATCCAGTTTGCTGCCACTGCTGCCGTTACATATATCGCAGTAAATAACTCCGGTTTGCTGACGCCACTTGTTGTGTTACCTACCAGTGTAACTATCCACAAAATAAATATTGTATCTTGCTGCTGTTGTCACTGGCTAGTGACAACAACCAGCTGATATCTGGGTATCCAGTTTGCTGCCACCGCTGCCGTTACATATATCGCAGTAAATAACTCTGGTTTGCTGACGCCACTTGTTGTGTTACTGATATATATCCACTTTTGTATCTTGCTGCTGTTGTCACTGGATAGTGACAACAACCAGCTGATATCTCGGTATCCAGTTTGCTGACACCGCTGCCTACCGTTAGATATCCAAAATATGGAGGATAAAAAAAAAGGAAAAGATGAGGAGCCACTTCGTCGTGCTTCTGAAGCTGATGCCACTAGTCATCATGACATAGGCGATGAAATGCCATCGACGTCGTCTGCCAAGGCCGATGCCCAGTGTCAAAGTAGAGGGCATGTAAAATCCAAAAAGCCAAAGTTGAGTAAAAGGCCCTTAAAAAGAAAAAGCAAATCATTGGAGGAGAAACTTAAAGTTGCCAGTGTGCCATTTACAACGCGGAGTGGCAAGGAACGGCTACGGCCATGGCCTATGTTCATGACTAGTGGCTCAGCTTCACAAGATGATCAAAGTCCTCCTCCTCCTCCTCCTCCTCCTCCTCCTTCTCCCACTTTAAAATTTAAGAGATTTAAGGTGTCACCAACAAAAATCCAGCAAACAACTCTGCCTTCCAAAGAAGACATGGTATCACAAATCCCAGTGGAGAGTCCAAGGGTGTTGGTGGTTGCGATGCCTGACCTTCCCATCACTGTACGGGAAGAGGATGCTCCTTTCAGCATTCGCAGCACACCCTCTGCATGTGCTGGAAGGATCACAGACAGTGCAGTTGCAGATGTCGATAATGAAGGTGTCAGTGTTGTACACCAGGAGGAGGATATTGATGAAGCTGGTGCTGAGGGAGAAATTGACGAGGAGGACGATGCTGATGCGGTTTGCTTAAATGAGGCACCGGGCAAGACAGTTGTTGTCCGTGAGATCCCAAAGGGCATCACCATGCCTGGACAGAAGACCAATAAATCCACCTCTTCGGTCTGGAATTATTTTTATCCCAAACCGTCCAACAATTGTTTTGCCATATGTAGCTTATGCAAAGCTCAAATAAGCAGGGGTAAGGACGTTTCCCACCTAGGGACATCCTCCCTTCTACGTCACTTGAAGAGCGTTCATAAGTTGCTGTTTAGTTCAGAAACTGTGGCTAAGAATGTACACAGTCCAGGGACAACTAAATCCCTTTGTCCTGTTGTGTCCACGTGCCCAACTACACCGCAAAGTCCCTCCTCGTCAATTTCTTCCTCAATGAGGATTGGGAGTAGTCCTATAGGCCATGTTACTTGCCTGACTGACTCCTCTCCTATCCGGGATTCTTCTGGAGGATCCTGCATTGCTACGCCTCCTACTGCTGCCGCTGCTGCTGTTGCTGCTGGGAGTCATTCATCATCCCGGAGGGGAAGTCGGAACACTTATTTCACTAAGCAATTGACTGTCCAACAGTCCTTTGCCATGAAGATGAAGTATGACAGCAGTCATCCAATGGCAAAGCGGGTAACTGAGGCCTTAGCAGATCTGATTGTATTAGATGTGCTTCCGGTGTCCATAACTGCTGGAGTAGGATTTAGACGATTGATGGACTTAGTGTGTCCCCGTTACAAAATACCGTCAAGATTCCACTTCGCTAGACAGGCGATACCGAAGCTGTACAGTAAAGTGCATAAAAGTGTTCTCAGTGCCCTGAAAAATGCGGTCATACCCACTGTCCACTTAACAACGGACATGTGGACAAGTGGAAAAGGGCAGACTAGGGATTACATGACCGTGACAGCCCACTGGGTAGATGAATCACCTTGTCCAGCAGCAACAACAGCAGCAGCACCAGTAGTAGGACCTGGGAAATGCCAGCTCCTTCCTAGGCAGGCTACGTTGTGTGTAACCGCTTTCCGTAAGAGGCACACCGCCGATAACCTCTTACAGAAACTGAGGGTAATCATTGGGCAATGGCTTACCCCTCTTAGACTCTCCTGGGGATTTGTGGTGTCAGACAATGCCTGCAATATCGTGCGGGCATTAAAGCAGGGCAAATTCCAGCATGTGCCCTGTTTTGCTCACACGATAAATTTGGTGGTCCAGAGTTTTCTAAGAGACAACAGAGCTGTGCAGGGGACTCTTTCGGTGGCCCGAAAAATTTGTGGCCACTTTCGTCATTCGGCGGCTGCATGCCAAAGACTGGAGCGGCAGCAAACACTGTTGAACCTGCCCCTCCATCAGCTGAAGCAAGAGGTTGTAACGCGGTGGAACTCAACCCTCTATATGCTTCAGAGGATGGAGGAGCAGCAAAGGGCCATTCAAGCCTATACATCCACCTATGACATAGGCAAAGGAGGGGGTATGCACCTGACTCAAGCACAGTGGAGAATGATTTCAGTGTTGTGCAAGATTCTCCAACCCTTCGAACTTGCCACACGTGAAGTCAGTTCAGACACTGCCAGCTTGAGTCAGGTCATTCCCCTCATCAGGCTTTTGCAGAAACAGTTGGAGAAAGTGAAGGAGGAGCTGAGACGGAGCGAGTCCTCTAAGCATGTGGGACTTGTGGATGAAGTCCTTCATACGCTTTGCCAGGATTCGAGGGTGGTACAAATTTTGAAATCAGAGGAGTACATTTTGGCCACCGTGCTCGATCCTCGGTTTAAAGCCTACGTGGTGTCACTCTTTCCGGCGGACACAAGCCTGCAGAAGTGCAAAGAACTGCTGGTTAGAAAACTGTCATCTTCTGAAGTGGAAAGTGACTCAGCAGCACCTTCTCCTTCATTTTCTCCAGCAACTGGTTCTGCAAGGAAACAACTGCGATTTCCTAAACCCCCCGCTGGTGGTGATAAAGGACCAAGTTTGGACATTTGGTCTGGGCTGAAGGACCTTCCAACAATTTCTGACATGTCTACTTCCACTGCCTATGATGCTATCACCATTGACAGAATGGTGGAGGATTATATGGGTGACAGCACCCAAGTAGGCATGTCAGAGAGTCCTTACCAGTACTGGCAGAAAAAAAAGGAAATTTGGAAGCCCCTGTACAAACTGGCTCTATATTACCTCAGTTGCCCTTCCTCCAGTGTGTACTCCGAAAGAGTTTTTAGTGCAGCTGGGAACCTTGTCAGCAATAAGCGTAGGAGGTTGCTTCCAAAAAATGTGGAGAAGATGATGTTCATAAAAATGAATTATCAATTCTACGAGAAAGACCAGCGTCCACAAAGTACACAGGAACCTGTGGTGGTGGATTCCAGCGGGGACGAATTAATACTCTGTGAGGGTGAGGAAGAACAAGATACTGATGGTGGTGAGGAATCGCTGGATGAGGATGAGGACGACCTTTTGCCTCTGTAGAGCCAGTTTGTGCAGGGACATATTAAATGGCAGCTTGTGATGTGGGGGCCCAAACGAACCAATCATTTCAGCCACAGTCGTGTGGCAGACCCTGTGGCTGAAATGATTGGTTTGTTAAAGTGTGCGTGTCCTGTTTATACAACATAAGGGTGGGTGGGAGGGCCCAAGGACAATTCCATCTTGCACCTCTTTTTTGTCTTTTGAATAATGTGCTCTTTGGGGCCTAGTTTGGGTGGGAGTGCCGTAGGACAATTCCATCTTGCACCTCTTTTTTGTCTTTTGAATAATGTGCTCTTTGGGGCCTAGTTTGGGTGGGAGTGCCCTTGGACACTTCCATCTTGCACCTCTTTTTTGTCTTTTGAATAATGTGCTCTTTGGGGCCTAGTTTGGGTGGGAGTGCCGTAGGACAATTCCATCTTGCACCTCTTTTTTGTCTTTTGAATAATGTGCTCTTTGGGGCCTAGTTTGGGTGGGAGTGCCGTAGGACAATTCCATCTTGCACCTCTTTTTTGTCTTTTGAATAATGTGCTCTTTGGGGCCTAGTTTGGGTGGGAGTGCCCTTGGACACTTCCATCTTGCACCTCTTTTTTATCTTTTGAATAATGTGCTCTTTGGGGCCTAGTTTGGGTGGGAGTGCCGTAGGACAATTCCATCTTGCACCTCTTTTTTGTCTTTTGAATAATGTGCTCTTTGGGGCCTAGTTTGGGTGGGAGTGCCCTTGGACACTTCCATCTTGCACCTCTTTTTTGTCTTTTGAATAATGTGCTCTTTGGGGCCTAGTTTGGGTGGGAGTGCCCTTGGACACTTCCATCTTGCACCTCTTTTTTGTCTTTTGAATAATGTGCTCTTTGGGGCCTAGTTTGGGTGGGAGTGCCGTAGGACAATTCCATCTTGCACCTCTTTTTTGTCTTTTGAATGATGTGCTCTTTGGGGCCTAGTTTGGGTGGGAGGGCCCTTGGACAATTCCATCTTGCACCTCTTTTTTTCTTTTGAATAATGTGCTCTTTGGGGCCTAGTTTTTCTATCTGCCACTGCAGTGCCACTCCTAGATGGGCCACGTGTTTGTGCCGCCCATTTGTCTTGCTTATCATAGTCATCCAGCTACCTCGGTGCAACATTTTGGCCTAAAAACAATATTGTGAGGTGTGAGGTCTTCAGAATAGACTGTAAATGAGTGGAGAAGAAAGCTGATGGGGTTAATAATAGCATAGGAGCAAAAAAACACCTAAATTATGCAATGTTAACCATTTTTATGCTTTTTTCAAAAAAATCAGAACCCAAAACCCAAAACCCAAAACCCAAAACCTTTAGGGGGTGTTTTGGCAAAACCCATTAGAACCCAAAACCTGAAGGTAATCAGAACCCAAAACCCAAAACCCAAAACGCGAAAAAGTGTCCGGTGCACATCTCTAATAAATATATTATCATAGTAAGAGGTCATTATAGTGTCTGTTATGTAAATGTGATGTTTTTAATTAAATGTATGTTCAAATAACAGTTTCCTCAAGTTTCATAAAAATAAATAATATTAAAAATAATAACACATAAATTATGTTATGTTAACTAGTCTGATCCACCGTCCGTGGGGGGAGCGTTACTGTCTCTCAGTGCTGAGGTCATGGGTTTAATTACCACCATGGCCTTAACTGGGCAGAGTTTGTGTATTCTCCCTGTGCTTGCATGGGTTTACTCTGGTTTCCTCCCACAATCCAAAAGTATACGGGTAGGTAAAGTGGCTGCCAACAAAAAATAACCCAAGAGTGAATGTGTGTGTGTGTGTGTACGTGTGGTAAGGAATATAGCTTGGAAGTTCCATTAGGGCAGGGATTCATGTGAATGTTCAAATATTATCTGTAAAGCACTTTGGAATATGTGTGTGCTTAGATATATAAGAAACTGATAATAACTAATAAATAAATAAAAGTATTCCTATTATAAAAATAAACCAATTGTGATGTTGCATGACTACTAAGACTTGTTTTTATGGCATCAAAGAATTCTGTTTTCTGTTAACATTAATTGCTACATGTGGGAGATTTTTCTTTTCAATGGTGTATTGGCTACTGTTCCTGCTTTTGTGAATATGAACTGTTGAATTTACAGTTTTTTATATTTATAGTTCAGTGGTTGAAGTAGGCAATGGTATGCAGAGGTATGGCATACCGGCACTTCATTTCCACTGAACTGGAAATGTGGAATTTGTATGAACTTGTGCACAACCACACTTTCCCTGTACATAGAACACATCACACAGTAGCCCTACTGTGTCTCAAAGAGCCTCTCCCGTATCTCCCCTGAAATCAGCTGCCTGCTGTCAGTGGCTCCTCGCGCTAAGGAGCGTGAATTGGAAACTTTGTGCCAGGGAGCGTGAGCTGCTCTGGTGCATAAATTGAAGACCTTGCCCCCAGGAAGAAAGTGCAGTGCAAAGGATCGGGAGCTGCAGGGGACCCCGCACTGCAGGTGAAGACCTGGCCCCTGGGAAGCAGGTGCAGTGCAAAGGAGCAGGAGCTGCTGGGAACCCTGCGCTGCAGAAGGAAAAGCTGGCTCCAGGGAAGAAAGTGTAGGGCCACAGAATGGGATCTGCTGGGAAAGAGAAGACCTGGCGCAGTGGAGATGCAGGAGGAGATGACTACTGTAGTGCCAAGGGGGGGAGAGAGTGTGTGAAGCAGGACTCAGAGCAGGGGCAGAAGACACAGTGCTACCATCACTGCTGATCTCCAACTGACAGGAGGTGCACAGCACCATTTGTACTTCTCTCCCTTCTCCAATCCTCCTCCCTCCCCTCTCCTCCCCCTCCCCTCTCCTCCTCTCTCCCCCCTCCTCTCCCCCGTCCTCCTGCCCTCCCCCCTCCTCCCCCCCCCCCCTCGGCATGTAAAGGAACCACTTTATAGAAATTTTTTGAGGACCATATTAAATTCTGATCTGCTTATGACACCAGAGAAGCTAATTGCAGAAGAATTAGCATACAATCACAGATAGGAAAAGACACAAGGATGACTGCACCTGTATCTATTTCTGAATCAGGCCCTATTAGGAGGGATTCAGTCCTGTCAACAAACCCCACTTCTTCAACAGACCCCGCCTCCAGAAGGTCTGCTCCCAGAATTTTCCCAGGCTAGTTTTACATCTCAATTAGCCCGTCTGTATGAAATCCATAAAAATATTACGGTACTTGTTTCCTAGCACGGCCACAATCTTATGGATCGTGTACCTTTAAGTTAAGGTACACGATCCATACGATGGACCCGATTTCCTTTGAAATCAGGTCCATTTTGCCGGCTAGGACACAATATCGGGGGCATCGTGTTGGTCGGGACCATTAACATTGGTCCCGACGCGACCGACGCGATGCCCCCGATTTCCCCATAGGCTTCAATGTTAAAAAATATTTTAACATTGAAATCGTGTCGGGAAAGGTAAAATATCGGGGGCATCGCGTCGGTCGGGACCATTAACATTGGTCCCGACGCGATGCCCCCGATTTTTCCATCGGCTTCAATGTTAAAATATTTTTTAACATTGAAATAGTGAGAAAATGTGAAAAATGTAAAATGGGCCAATATGACCGATTTCACATTATAGATGTCCCCGTCGTCACCCCACGATAGACGCCAACCCGAAGCGTGGCGAGCGCAGCGAGCCCGCGAGGGGTAGCGGTGCGCGTCCTCCGACCTTTTCATTCCCCTACTATCCACGTCGGCGTGGAGTTGAGAATAGAATAGTGTGGCGAGCGCAGCGAGCCACCGAGCCCGAAGCGTGGCGAGCGCAGCGAGCCCCGCGAGGGTACGCGTATAACTTCACAGCGCTTCGGGCTCGGTGGCTCGCTGCGCTCGCCACACTATTCTGATCTCAACTCCACGCCGACGTGGATAGTAGGGGAATGAAAAGGTCGGAGGACGCGCACCGCCGCCCCTCGCGGGCTCGCTGCGCTCGCCACGCTTCGGGTTGGCGTCTATCATGGGGTGGGTTTTACGGCGTTAAATTTGGGGGGGTTGGGAATATTTTACATTGAATCCAATGTAAAATCGGGTCCCAGGGACCCGATTTACATTTCATTCAATAAAAAAATCGGGTCGAAAATCGGTCGGTCGCGTCGATCGCATCGCATGCGACCAAATCGCATGCAATGCGATCGACCCGATTTTTCCGACACGACCACCCCGATGTAAATCGGTGTGGCCGTGCTAGGAAACAAGTACCAATATTACAAATTTCACTGACAGAAAACATATCCAGAAGGTGCAAATGGCACATAAACTGTAATGCCTTACATTCCAACTACAGTAATTTATGACAAAGAAATTTCAAGATTTATGAAAAAATATCATGTTTATTAAATTGAATTATTAAGAATACCATCATAAACTAAATGCTAATCACAAGGTGGTAACCAAGCACAAGCAAAAATTTGAATCATTATTTGATAACCATCATAAATCCAAAAAAGGAGATTATAATACTCACCTCTTGGGTAACATACTTTCGAAAAGGGTCCACATCACTCTTTACTTCCACAGAATTGGCATCCTTTATGGGTGAAACTGTGGGGTGGGTATACAACGAAATTAGCGCTTGATGGTTAACTATGTGCAGATAATAGTGGAATAGTAACAAATGGATATCACCACATGTAGATCCTCCTATAAAGATTTATCATGTTGGTCTCCTCAGGTTGCTACCATGTGTATTAGTTCTGGTCTGTGAATGACAATGCAGACACAGGATCATGCAGGTCAATAAATAAATTAACAAAGTTTAATATAAAATTGCACTTACAATAAAGTGACATGGTAAGAGGTACAATGAAAAAAACCCAGGCAAAAACATTTGGATGCTTCTGAGGAAGGTTTATACAGAAATGCGTGGTGACTGGACCTGGACACTTAGCTGGCTGCGGGATTCTTGACTTTGGCTTCTGATCTGGGTATTGGGACTGGAGTTGCATGCCCATTATACACCTGCCTGCCGTGTTGTTTTGTTGTTTTGCCTGGGTTTTTGTTCTTGTACCTTTTACCAAGTCACTTTATTGTAAGTGCAAATTTATATTAAACTTTGTTTTTAATGCGCTGCCCTGCTGAATACACAAACCACTTAACCTCCCCCACCCGCTGCTGTTTCCCCTTGCAACCACGCAATGGAACCAGAATTGGGCCCTTTGTCCTGATTTTGCAGCAAAGTATTACCAGTTTGTTAATATTGTATGTCCAAACAGGGCCTTCATCAACCAAATTTGCAGAGGAACCAGGTATCAAGAATGCTGCAGAACGTTCCAAGGAGAATGGTAATGTCCAAAAAGAAGTCCATTGGAGTGTGGAAACAGTCGAAACAGTAGAACAGACACAAGCTCAACTTGTTTACCTGGCTTCCAATTCATAATAGCAAACAAGTACACAATATCAAAAAATATTTAATATATGTAATATAAAATAATATAATAATTTAAAAACACATAACAATATAAAAAAAGTTATGGTTTTTTTTTATCATTTACTTTTAGAAAGTTATATCATTTAATTTCAGAAAAACTATTGGTACTACATTGCATAATTACATTTATATATTTGTAACAGATACATTTTAATCCAACATTCACAATTTTGATCAACAATCCTTTACATTAATCTTTTGTAATTCCTAATTTACATTTTTATCTGGACCAATGTTTTTAAGTTAATGCATTGCTTTTATTGAAGTTTGGCTTGTAAAATATGGTTGTTGGCAGGAACCCATTATTTTCAAATTTCAGTCTTGTTCTTTACTTAAAAATAATTGCAAGATAATTTTTGTTAAATGGAAGCTAAACTCGCACAAAATATCTAATTAAATTAAATTATTCTATTTCATTGAAATGTGTTTAAATGTTTCATTTTAATTAAGCCACAGGTTTGGAGGTTTCAGTATATGTTTAGTAAATTTGAAAAACTAAGGAGTAAGTTAAACAACCAATTGAGTTTTAATTTACAGTTTTAAGATCCAATTTTCAGGATGTTTGTAATTTAGTGGTTTCTAGATAAACATTTTTTTCTATAATTTGAAGCGTCATGCCTAGAATACACAAAATTGCATTTTTATGCAATTTATTGCATTATAGGCATAATGCTTCAAATTATAGAAGAACACTCATAGGCCCTTATTCTGATCTGATTGCAGTACAAATTTGTTTGGAAAATAGGCAAAACCATGTGCACTGCAGATGGGGTAGACGTAACATGTGCAGAGAGAGTTACATTTGGGTGGGGTGTGTTGAAACTGAAATCTAAATTGCAGTGTAAAAATAATGCAGCCAGTATTTACCCTGCACAGAAACAAAATAACTCACACAAATCTAACTCTCTCTGCACATGTTACATCTGCCCCACCTGCAGTGCACATGGTTTTGCCCATTTTCCAAACAAATTTGTACCGCGATCAGATCTGAATAAAGGCCATAGTGACATACAGTACATGTGGAAAATGAAGATTAAAAAACAAGTAACTGAGGTTTTCGAGATTTCCTTTACACTGCGAGGTCACGCAGGCCAGCTGACCTTGCTCTACCCAAGAGGCCAGGATATTTTTGTGGGAAGTCCCTGGCCCTGGTACTCCCACAACATAGAGGTTTTGGAGAATTTCACAATCTCTGAGCTATTCACTTGAGGAGGGGTGGGAAGGGGGCAGCAGTAGTGGAACACCCAGAGTTTTATGGGCATTCCTAGTTCTGATACTGGATGCATGGCATTTTGCACCATTTTTGGATATGAGCCAGGTTGGAAATACAGATCTGGGACTTGGCCGAGTAACTGTACAGTCCATGGGTTCCTAATGGCTTGAATAGTCAGCATGTCAAAGACCCTAGTTTGCCACCTTCACAGTACTTAGGCAGAGACCACCAGTTCCACTTTTGGCAGTGTCAGCCATCCTTGGGCATCGGCTTTGGATTTCCCTCAGGATCTTTAGTCTTGTGTTTGGGTGCCATATATATAAGCTGACCTTGTTCTCATATGTTTTAATTCAGCTAAAATAATCAGTTTTTAGTTGGTGACTATTAGAAGCCTGTTTATCAGACAAACCAACATACTGTAGGTCCTCTGAGCTTTGCCATTCAAATATGGTGCAAGCTTTTCTGCCCAGACTTCTAGCAGCCATTCAACTCTTGTGGCAGTTCTCCACAAAGCTAGGATATATGCTTCCATGTTATCCTAGATGGTTATTTTCTGCAAGATAGTGGGCCCAAAGACCCAGTGTCCTTGCCTCACTTAAACCAGCTCCTCACACAAGAGCTTAGTATATTCTACCAGGGTTACTGTGACTTGTAGCATCTGGTCACTTTGGACCTGCTATGGAAAGGCCCCCTTACACTTGTTCAACTTATTGTTCAACAAATTGAACCTGATTGACTCGAGATTTATCCTATGTGCAGGAGGTTCAATCTCTTCCAATCTCTTGGTTATACCCAATGGCAAGGGATTGTTGATTGTGTCCTACACATCAGGCACATACGATTTTGTCAGACAGGCACATCAGATTTTGTCAGATAAATTGACTCAAATTGGATCAAATCTCACAAAATCTCACAAGTGTAATGGTGCCCATACACGCTACGATTATCGTATGCGTTTTGTACTTTTTAAGTACAAAACGCATCGCATATACGATAATCGCGGCGTGTTAAGTGTCTGCCGCATTCAGATCCGACGCGATGCGCGTCCCCGGGAGCCCGATATAGTAAAGTACAAAAAGGATGTGCAGGCACATCCTTTTTGTACTGTATCGCATATACTCAAAATCAAATCAAATCAAATAGGACCAAAAAAGCGTAGCGTGTATGGGCACCATTAGGGGCCCTTAACAGCCACATTCAACAAAGCCCCCAGAATTTCTTCCATTTCTACATATGTAGTAAAAATAAACTTTGCTTCCCTCAGCATAAATTAACAGTTATCAACAACTAACAATTCTCAATAACTATCTCTTTAAGTGCATTAAAAACACATTTTCCCCTTAACCCATTCTCTGTGGCACCAGTTATCAGAAATTGCGGCTGTGCTTTAAAGAAACACTTAACCAAGTTATTTTTTTAACTCCAAGGATGGTACATCAATGGTTCCCAACTGCAGTCCTCAAGGCACCCCAAAAGTCACCTGTCCTTAGGCACAGGTGACTTAATTAGTACCTCAGTCAGTTTGATTATGCCAACTGCACACAAACATTGATATCCTTAAAACCTGCACTGCTGAGGTGCCTACAGGACAATGTTTAGGAACCACTTGTGTACACACACAAGATGTATATTTAAGCAAACACTGTGGGGCATATTCAGGGTCCGTCGTTAGCTGATGTAGTTCCGCCTGTTCTAGCTTTTACATCAGCTAGACAGGCGAATTGTGTTTCACCCTTTCACCATTTAGTGTATTCAGGGTGAAATCAGTTCAGAACACCTCCTGGCGTTAAAAACCAATGAGGCGAAAGGGGGCATGTCCAATTCGCCAGCAGGCCTGGACAGTCACACACACACACACACACACACACACACTCCATTTGCTTTTTTGGAGAGGTGCTATGTGAATGTAAACTTTTATTTTCTTCTAATTCCCCTGCTTCTTTTCATGCACATGCAGGGGATACCAATCCCTCCATCCCTCCCTCCCTGCTGGGTCTCCGGGTACAACCGCCTCCGTACCCGTCCAGCCACCATGCAATGCCGCTCTGAATCTAGTAATCCCCCACCCGCCCTGCATCTACTAATCCCCCGCTGCAAGGTGTCTGCCCACTGACTGGCTGCCGCTCAGCGGGCAGGCACTCCAGGAGGCATCCATGCCGAGATCGCGGCTGTGCTATCACAACCCCATATCACCTCCGTCCCCATCCACCCACCATGCAATGCCCGCTCTGCATCTAGTAATCCCCCACCTGCCCTGCAGCTTCTAATCCCCCGCGAGGTGTCCGGCTGACCGGCTGCGCACAGCGTGCGGGCACTTCAGGTGGCTGAGATCGCGGCTGTGCTGTCCTCCTGCTGTCAGCCCACAGCGTCTACAATCCCCCATGAGCTGTCCGGCCGCTGTCTGCCCGGCTGCCACCGCCGGGCAGCGGGCGGACAGCAGGAGGACAGCTCACGGGGGATTGCTAGACGCTGTGGGCGGACAGCAGGAGGACAGCACAGCCGCGATCTCAGCCACCTGAAGTGCCCGCACGCTGTGCGCAGCCGGTCAGCGGGCAGACACCTCGCGGGGGATTAGAAGCTGCAGGGCAGGTGGGGGATTACTAGATGCAGAGCGGGCATTGCATGGTGGGTGTATGCGGACGGAGGTGATATGGGGTTGTGATAGCACAGCCGCGATCTCGGCATGGATGCCTCCTGGAGTGCCCACCTGTATGCTCCCTCCCCTTGTATCTGTGTACTCTGCCTACCACCCCCCCCCGCTTGCCTCCTTCACACCCCCCCCCCCGTTTGCTGGCCTCCTTCACCCCCCCCCCCCGCCCTGATGGCCTCCTTCACCCCCCCTGCTGGCCTCCTTCACACCCCCCCCCCTGCTGACCACCTGCACCTGATTAGGTTGACATGTGGATTAGGTTGACATGTGGATTAGGTCGACATGGTGGAAGGTTGACATGGTGGAAGGTTGACATGGTGGAAGGTTGACATGGTGGAAGGTTGACATGGTGGAAGGTCGACATGGTTAGGTCGACCATGGGGGTTAGGTTGACAGGTGGAGGGTCGACAGGGTCATTAGGTCGACATGGTGGACGGTCGACATGTGGAAGGCCGACATGGTCATTAGGTCGGCATGGTGGTTAGGTCGATAGGTGGAAGGTTGACGGGGTCATTAGGTTGACCATGGGGGTTAGGTCGACATGGTGGATTAGGTCGACATGGTGGATTAGGTCGACATGATGGATTAGGTCGACATGGTGGAAGGTCGACCATGGGGGTTAGGTTGACAGGTGGAGGGTCGACAGGGTCATTAGGTCGACATGGTGGAAGGTCGACATGGTCATTAGGATGACAGGTGGTTAGGTCGGCATGGTGGTTACGTAAAAGGTTGACAGTCTCAAAATGGGAGTGAGGGATAACAGAATCCTGGGTAAAAACATCACATGGGTACAACACTGCAGTAAAACACAATGCTACATGGGTAGAGTAAAAAAAATAAAAATGAAAAAAATCTAAATATATTCATATAGACAATAATAAACATACATAATGTATTTATAAGCAAAATGACAATAAATGACATTGATTAATTAAAAAAACTACATAAATTAAATTATATTTTATATTTTGTAGAGTAGTCCCGACAGAAGAAATTGTCTAGTTCACTTTGTCTAAAGCCTGCCTGAAAACTGTAGAATCCATTTAGACAATCGGACACTGAATAGGCTAAATCAGATTAACATGGCTGAGTTTAGACAAAGTGAAACAAAAAGTCCAAATGACTCATTTAGACAGGCGAGGCAAACGAAAAGAGTTGACAGGTGAAATGCTTTAGACTGTCTAGAAAAAATGATAGTGAATACTACAATTCATCTAGACTTTTTTTTCAGGCGTAAAATATGCTGTTTTAGACAGAATGGACCTAACGACCAACAGTGAATACACCCCTGAGTCTTATGCAGTCAATGTTCTGTTTTAAAAACAGCATTTCAGATGAATGTTTGTGAGACTCACACCCTAAATCTGTGGGCTGGGTGAATAGCAAGTTCTGCCTGTCCTTAACAAGGACACCACTGGGGGCAAACCCTGTCATGGGTGACTGCTCAGATATGGCTTGCTGAACCACTGGGCTCTAGTTTATTTAGAAAAAATATCAGGATTGTATAGACACGGTTAGGTGTGTTTCTAGTACTATAGTTGTCATACCCAACTGTATTCACAAAAATAAAGGTAATGTCACATTACAAGTTTGTAAAACAAAAAGTAAAAAAAAACTGGTTGGGGTTTATGTGCAACTTGTGTGTGCTGTGGGTGCAATACCTCACTGTATACACATCAATATAAGCACTGTGATTATTATTTTTGCATAACTTCTGTGGACTGTATGTGATGTGCTGCAATAATGTCATTTGCACAAAAGATAAATTTTGCGGCTCCTGATTGGCCGCTAGGCGGCCAATAGAATCATTCGGAGGAGAGGTGCTGAACATGAACCATCAGCGTCTCTTCTACCAGTTCGTGACAGGGGACTGCTGGGACACTCGCAATTTTTTTTTTGCGAAGACCTGGACTACTTCAGGAGAGAAGAGGACAGATCTTCGCCAGAGGAGACTTGTAAGTAGAATTTCCTTCCACAGGTCCCCTATGGATTACTTCAGACCCGGACGCCGACAGGGATGCCAACATGGACCCAGACGACGACACGGACCAGGACACCGGACCTAAAGACCGAGGTCTACCTACGGACTCAAGATAGTTAAGTATCAGTATGTGTGGGCTTTGGATGTATTAAAGTTTTATTTTTCTTGGGTGTCAGTGTGTTTATTTTACTATTTTTAATGCTGTGGAACTATAAGTGCCAGTGGGCCCTTTAATGCCCCGCATACTGGGACTTGTGGTTCTCCAAGTCCCAGCATGCGGGGGAGGCTTGCTGGGACTCATAGTTCCACAGTATTAAACAATAGTTTATTATTTTTTTTACACAAGTTAATCATCCTGGTGATCACCGCTCCAGGGTCACCGGGGCCAGCACCAGGCTTCAGCCTGGTCAGGTAAGTCCTGGAGGGAGGGACCCCTTTATTGGGGGGGTCCCCACTCCCCCAGGGCCCCTGGCCAGGCTGACTGGTCAGTAGGGTTAAGGTTTTGGCCATGGGAACTTATATAATAAGTGTCCCCCGGCTGTGACATTACCCTGCTGGCTGATTTGGCCTGGGGCTGGTTCTTAAATTACAGGGGACCCCTAGTCATTTTGTCCCCCGTATTTTGGGAACCAGACCCGGACCTGGAGCCTGGGGCTGGTTTTAAAAAAATCGGGGAACCCCTATTTGCCGGGTTTCCTGATTTTTTAATACCAGCCCCGGCTCTTTCAGCCTGGTGCTGGTTACGGCTGTGGGGGTGACCCCACTCCATTTTTTACATGTATTTATTTTACCTTTTTGTTTTATCATTATGCGATCGGAGGGTTAAAAAGCAGTCGTATTTGACTGCTTTGTAAATTCCCCTCCGGAACACAACTTTGGATACGGCTGAAACAGCCGTATGCAGTTGTATTTATTCATATTAAGAATATGAATATGAAATTTCGTATTTGTATTCTTAGTAAATTTCCCCCAGTATATCTGGCCCCTTGTGAGGTATAAGCTGTGTTGGTGTGCAGTCAGTGGATAGACAATGTCTAGGCTGACAGTCACTAGGTCGACCATTAATGGGTGACAGTGACTAGGTCGACCCCTAAAAAGGGTCAACATACCTTAGGTCAACACTGCCAAAAGGTTGACACAAACTTATGGTCAACATAGGCAAGGTCGACAGTCAGTACACCTGAAGGTTGGGAATACTTCAAATTAGCAGAGTAGCACACCGCCCACCTAATCTGAACATTTTTATACCAATTTGGTCCATGGTATCCTGCAAACTGATTGATTCCAGGGGCCATTTATTAAACAATCCATGGCCTTGGGCACTATCTTTATTAGATTTTGAGTACTAAAATCACAATCATTCTGCGATGGGATGTGGTACACAACCTCCTGAACTGTTCAAACCCTCACTATCCACGTCAGCATGGAGTTGATTTTCTAAAGTGTGGCGAGCGCAGCGAGCCACCGAGCCCAAAGTGTGACAAGCGCAGCGAGCCCCCCAATGGGATGCGTAAAATGAGCCTGAAGCATGATGAGTGCAGTGAGCCCCGCAAGGGTACGCGTAATATGAGTCTGAAGCTTGGCGAGCATAGCGAGCCAAGTGAGGGGCCGCGGATTACTTGACGTGTATTCTGCGTCCCCTCAGGGTGGCTAGCTGAGCTCACCTTGTTTCGGGCTCGTTTTACGCTTCCTCATGCAGGGCTCGATGCGCTCGCCACGCTTTGGGCTGACGTGGATAGTGGGCCTTATTCTAGTTCATTCTTAGAGGAAAATTCCTTCTCAGATAGACAAAACCATGTGCACTGCAGGGGGGCAGATGTAACAGGTGCAGATGGAATTCGATTTGGGTGAGTTATTTTGTTTCTGCGCAGGGAAAATACTGGCTGCTTTATTTTTACACTGCAAAATAGTTCTCACCCAAATCTAACTTTTTCTGCACATGTTATATCTGCCCCACCTGCAGTGCACATGGTTTTGTCCATTTGAGATGGAATTTGCCTCTAAGAGTGAACTAGAATAAGGCCCAGTGGGGGTTTGAAATGGAGGCATTTGCCATTGTGTAACATGGAAAACTGGCAAATGCGTGCTTTATTGTGCATGAGATGCACTTGTATCCGCACCCCTTCCCCTTTTCTGAACAAGAGATACATGCTACCGAACCCCTAACCCTGACAATCTCCCTGAAGCGGACACGGGCAGGGTTGCAGTACCCTGCTACATGAATTACTGAGACGCACTTGCATATTAAATGTTCGTGCATCTTAGGCAGATGGAGGGCCTCCCCGCTGGCGCCCGCATGATCATCTCTCTGCTGACGTCCACCAGCCCAGGGGATCTGTCGGTTACCGGCGCTGTGTGAGAGACGCTCACTGGGCTTGCAAGGGACGCAGGGGCAGAGCTGCAGCTTGCGGGGACAGTACAGTGACTACACAGTCTGACAGGGACACTACGCTAACTACGCAGGGCAGCCGCGGGGACATTACACTGACTACGCTAGGCTGCCGTTGGCCTACGCTGACAGCGTAGCGTAATGTGGCGCCATGAAACTACACAAGTACCAACATTTTTTTTTAAAGAAAAACATGCCAACCAAAGGGGTCCCAGGGGATCTGACCCCCCTGTGCCCCCCCCCCACACACACACACACACACACACACACCTTAATCTGGCACTGCTTTGGAGACAAAGTACTGTATTGTATAAATGGGGAGGTATTTCGACTATGTAGTCTGCACATCGCTTCTAAAAAAATTATTGGTGAGTGTAGGTAAGGGAAAGTGAATAGTGATAAAAACAATTTGGGGGATTCACGACCATTACCACTTAAATGGTACCTAGATATGGTGATTTACCACTTGTAGACAATATGAACTTGGCATGTAGGTTAAACAATACATGGCCTGATTTTTTGTTGTCTCTAGGTAGGTGTGTGATACACCATTACTTAATTTATTATCACAGTGTCCACCCTTATTGCCTTTATTCAGTGAACTTGACTAATGTCAGATATTTTTCCATTGATATTTCTCCAGTTTCCTTAGGTTGTGGAGGGAGCCTTGCTGTTACAAGCCACATCTGATGGGTCTGTGTAAATGCATCCTGACTCTTGTTATTGTTCAGTGTGCAGTTTCACCTGTCACATAATTAGGCAATTACTCTGCATTGTGTGGCAGGCTGCTCACCTGTTGTGACTTTCCTCATTAAGGGGGCGTATTCATTCTAGCTGTTCTGGTTGGATATAGAAACATAGAAACATATTGCTCCCTATATTACCCAGTATGCCCTAAGCTCTGGGCTGGTTATACTGATTGTTTCTGGCTATTGCAGCAGACCATGCTCAGTCTTTCCTGACAAACCCTGATCCTGATCTAATCCTGTCTAGCCTGTGTTAACCAGAGATACATCAAGCTTGCTTTTGCTCTGCAAGAGCCTGTTCCTGCATTCTTCTCCCGTATATTCCAGTCTTTACCTGCTCTATTAGAGCTTCTGCTTTAGTTCTGTGTAATATACATTGCCCTGTCTGTCTCTGTTCATACTGAGTTTTTGTTTGTCTTGTATACATATTACTGTTTTACTGTGTTCTTTATGGACTTGCTCCTATTGAACTTCTGTGTGTGTATACCTGTGCTTACATGTCAGTACACCTGTGCTGGCACTACTCCACAGTCCAGTTGTCCATTTGTCTGCCTGTAGCCAGTATTGCTCAGCATTACAGTTCTATCTGTTTGTCTGTTCACATTGTGCTTAGGCATTAAAGCAACTGCATCACTTACACCTCCTCCATTGCGGTTCACTGCCCAGTGCTTGGTAATTCCATGTCCAGTGCGGTGGTGCTCGTGTATACTATCTGCTGCAGTGGTCCTGTGTCCTGTGTGTCTGGTCCTTCCTTTTGTGTCCCAGTCTGATTCCAGACCTGTATTTGCCTTTCCCAGCCTCCTGTAGCAGCCTTGTCCCCCTGTAAGACCTGTTGGCACTGGAGTGGGGGGAAACCTAATTTGCACTCACAAACGTGTGGCAGTTATAGGTGAAGCATTAGCAGGCTTTAAGGACTGCTGGGCAAGTGTAACAGCACCACCTATACCACCTTGGTGGCATCCCTAACACTTGCCTTTGGGGTGGTTTGGTGGACCAAAAAATTGTGGTGCAAAGTAGGTACACTCTTCTTTAAAGTGGTTACCCCATCCTTTTGGATAGTGTCCCTTTCTAGATGTTGCTTTTGAACTAGGGACCATCAGAAAGTCACCAACTACTTTGGACACCTTCTGACTGCTGTGGGTGCAATGCCTAATTATACCCATAATACAGTGGTTCCCAAACTGTGTGCTGTTTCACCCTCAAAGCACTTTCAGGGGTGCCTTAGAATAGTGGCCCATTACTATTTCAAGTGATATAGTACCAATTTTACAAGCACAACCAGTACTCATTGCTGCAAATCATAAATAATGCTGACAAACAAATGAATCCTGTCCCTCACTACATAACTGAACATAAGGATTATATATAAACACCATTTAATAGATTTTTTTACCAAGTTTTTAATTTCTCAGAATTTTTTTGCAGAGGTACCGTGAAAACATCTGGGCGCTGTGGTTCAAAAACATTTGGGAACCACTGTCATAATATTAGAGATGAGTGCATCCGCATTTTGGGAAACCGGACACCCCCGAACACCCCTCTATCCGAACGCGTTCACGAGCCTGTTCGGGTTTTCCCACCCAGACTCAGAGCGCGCCTTTCCGGCACCTGCGAGATCCCTCTGTCGGATCTCGTGATATCCAGATAATGACACTACAATGTCACTATATGTATATAAGGATGGCAGGACAGGCGCCATGTTCGCTGCAGTCTAGGAGATTGAACAGTGTGCACATCTGGCTGTCTTCCCTGGCGCCCGCCCACATGCTCACTGTGCAACCTGCATGGTGTATTAGTTTTAACTACTACACTGCTGATAGTGACAACCTGCTGAGTCTAACTGTGTTAGTGTAGTGTAGTGGTACACTGACAGAGACTGTGCTGTATATTATATATTTATCCCTGTAGTCTATGCCTGTGCCTCATATAGATTGATTTACCTGTCCTCCAGTCCCACTCCCAGTCCCTACCACCAAATTCCTTAATAATATAATCCTTTTCAATTTTTCTGTGTCTGCTGCTGTGTGACTAAGCTGGAACAGGGTACAAGTCTCACCTCACCTGTGCAGGCCACACGTCAGTGCAAATTGCAAAATAGCATTTTTATTTTAGAATAAAGGGGTTAATAAATACACTGAGTTATTTATAATCCTTTAAAATGTTTGTGTCTGCTGCTGTGTATGTAAGCCGGGAGAGGGTACATGCAAGTCTCACCTCACCTGTGCAGGCCACATGTCGGTGCAAAATTCAAAATATCCTTTTTATTTTACAATAATAAAGGGGTTACTGACTTCTTAATAATCCTTTAAAAAATGTCTGTGTCTGCTGCTGTGGGTGTAAGCCAGGAGAGGGTACTACAAGTCTCACCTCACCTGTGCAGGCCGCATGTCGGTGCAAATTGCAAAATATCACTTATTTTACAATAAAGGGGTTACTGACTTCTTAATAAGCATTTTAAATTTTTCTGTGTCTGCTGCTGTGTGACTGTTAGCTGGGGCGGTACACCTGTCAAACCGTAATGCAGGTGTCCTAAGGCGAGCTCAGGGAGGATAGAAGCCTCCCGTGGAGCAGAAGGGCAAAGTCTCACCTCACCTGTGTGCACACTGGTACTGCAAAATAATCAGTGCTGCAAAATAATCAATCAATCAAATTTTTTGGACAATAAGGCTTACTGACTTAAATAAATTCCTTAAAATCCTTTTCAATTTTTCTGTGTCTACTGCTGTGTGACTGTTAGCTGGGAGAGGGTACTACAAGTCTCACCTCACCTGTGTGCACACCGATGCTGCAAAATAATCGGTGTTTCAAAATAATCTAATTATTTTTTTTGGACAATAAGGGTTACTGATGTAAATAAATTCCTTAAAATCTTTCTGTGTCTACTGCTGTGTGACTAAGGTGGAACAGGCCAGGGTAATACAAGTCTCAACTCACCTGTGTGCACATCGCACATCGGTGCTGCAAAATATAAATCTTAATTTTTTTTTTACAATAAGGGTCGCTGACGTAAATAATAATCATTTTTTTTGTGTGTCTCTGCTGCTGTGTGGCTGTAAAGATAATGGAGAACCAAAACATGGAGGCTCCAGCAGTACAAGAACTACTTCATCCAAGTGCTGAAGCTGCTGCTACTAGTCAAGACATAGAACATGAAGATTAAATGCCATTAACGTCTTCTGCCAATGCCGATGGCCAAGGTCATCATCGAGGGAAATCCAAAAAGGCAAGGTTGAGTACGTTTAGGAAAAAAACAATGTAAATCTGTCACAAACCGTGGGTCTCAGCCCCGTCTGAGACCACGTCCATTACCTTCCCGGTGGTCAGCGCTGAGAGTAAGGCCTCTGGTAGCTGTCAGCGCCTGGCGAGATGTCCCATGTTTGGCTGGTGTTGACCCGTGCAATCGACATGCCGGCACGCTGGAGCCCGCGCGTCATGGGCGCCGCCATGACACATGCGCTCAGCTGACCAGAGGGTCCAATCCCGCGGTCCAGCCAGGGTGACCTCTGACCCACACACCTGCACACCTCTCAGGTGTACTCACTCTTTCCCTGGACTGATTGGTGCTGCTGACGCTAACCAATCAGTGCGCAGCAAGGGGGATATATTCCGGCTTCTAACTCACAGTCATCGCCTTGAATATGTGTTCATCTGACCTCAGTCCCTCCTGTGTTCAGCTGTCTCCAAAGGCTCCTGGTTATCCGGTCTCCCCGTGTACCTCTCGCAGTTTCCTGCATACTACCTGGTTTATCATCTCCAGAAGACTCCTGCCATTCCACTCTGCAGTCGAGTATCATTCCTGTTACCATCTTTACCTGGCATACCATCTCCAGAAGCCTCCTGCAAAATAACCATCGTGCAGTTGAGTGATCTCATCGACCCTGCTGTCGACATCAGTGTTGACACTTTCACACTGTGCCCTCCAGAGACTATTCCAATTCCCAGTGTCTCCAATATCACTACCACTCTCCGCCTACGTCCAGAGGATCAGGGCAGAGGGCCGCGACCTGCCTGTCAGACGCAGCGAAGTCCATATCCCCTTGCGGGGGTCTCTGGTGAATACCGCTGGCAGGTTAGACTCCGCGCCTCTGTTTCTGGTTTCAGCCAACATTCTGGTACGCAAGGCAGTGCCTCTGTGCATGTCATTCATCAGGCCTCCGGCCTTCCGCTACACAGCGCCCTCCACTGGTCCACCACGGTCAGGGCCGGGAACACAGCAGACCCAGAACCTGACAGTATATTCAAGGCCGATGGACTCGGTCCAAGACCCAAGTGTGGGACCAGCGGTTCTTCAAAATGTTGCTGCCAGAATGGAGACCCAAGAAGCTACTCAGCAGCAGGTGATTAAATTCTTACAAGATGTATCCAGTCGGTTGGACACCCTGCAACAGTCCCTGTCGACTTCCGTGTCAACCACTACCGTAAGATCAGCAACACCAGCTTTATCATCCCGTCTCCACCTGCCAGCACCCACCAAATACGATGGTGACCCCAAGACCTGCAGAGGGTTTATCAACCAGTGCCAAATTCAGTTCGAATTGGTTCCTCATAACTTTCCTACGGCCAGAATTAAAATCGCATACATGGTGTCATTATTAACTGGCTCGGCCCTGAAGTGGGTATCACCCTTATGGGAAAAAGCAGATCCTCTGCTGACAGACTATGACCAATTTCTCCTGACCTTCCGCCGCATATTCGACTTGCCAGGTCGACCCGTGTCAGCAGCTACCGACATCCTCCAGGTTAAGCAAGGGTCCCGCCCCATGGGGCAGTATGTAATCCACTTTCAAACTCTCGCGTCTGAATTACAGTGGAACAATGAAGCCCTGACAGCTGCCTTCTGGTTAGGAGTTTCTGACCGGATCAAAGATGAGCTGGCATCTCGCGACCTTCCTACCCCCTTGGAAGATCTCATATCTCTATGTGTCAAGATTGATCTACGTCTTCGCGAAAGAGGACTAGAAAAACACAAGAAGTTAATTCCCAAAGTTTCTCCCAAGATTCGTTCTGAGTCTCCTACGCGTGAAGAACCAATGCAAGTGGGTAGATCACGATTGACTCCCGAAGAACGCACCCGTAGGCAGCGCAATCGCCTGTGCATATATTGTGCTGCCCCTAGCCATTTCATTAACAATTGTCCCGAGCGTTCGGGAAACGACCGGGCCTAACCTGTAAGGGAGGAGTCAGGTTGGGTCAAGTGGCAAAATCTCCTCCAGAATATGACTTTGTCTTACCCGTATCTTTGGATACTCCTACTGGTACCCATTCCAGTACCGCCCTGGCAGACTCCGGCTCGGCCGGGAACTTTATTTCTCAAGACCTGGTCACTAGACTGAAGATTCCAATGGAACCACTAGTTCCACACCTAGCTGTGACAGCAGTTGACGGCAGCAGAATCCCAGGCAGTGAGGTTCGCTTCTGTACCAGTCTCCTCACCCTCAGAGTCGGCCTGCTGCACCAGGAACAGATCAAATTTCTCGTTATTCCCAAATCTTCTTATGAAATCGTCCTTGGTCTTCCCTGGTTTCGTCTTCACAACCCAAACATCAATTGGAAGACGCTACAGATCGAGCAATGGAGTTCTCATTGCCAACAGCAGTGTATCAAGTCAGTGGTGCCCACTCGTTCAGCCAATGTAAAAATTCTTCCTGGCCTCCCTGAAGTCTATAGTGAATTCGCTGATGTGTTCTGCGAACAGTCCGCTGATACTCTTCCTCCTCATCGTGATTGGGACTGTAAAATTGATCTTCTCTCAGAGAAATTCCCCCCTAAAGGTCGAACTTACCCATTGTCCGTTCCTGAGACACAAGCCATGTCGGCATACATACAGGAGAATCTTCAGAAAGGCTTCATCCGGCGCTCAAGTTCACCAGCAGGCGCAGGGTTCTTTTTTGTAAAGAAAAAAGATGGAGGCCTCCGTCCGTGCATCGATTATCGGGGTTTAAACAGTATCACAGTCAAGAACAGTTACCCCCTTCCTCTTATTACAGAACTTTTTGACCGAGTGCGAGGTGCCCAAGTCTTCACCAAATTGGATCTCCGTGGGGCATACAACTTAATAAGAATCCGTGAAGGTGACGAGTGGAAGACCGCATTTAACACCCGGGATGGTCATTACGAGTACTTGGTAATGCCTTTCGGTCTTTGTAATGCCCCAGCAGTATTCCAGCAATTTGTAAACGACGTCTTTAGGGACATGCTCTACGTTTGCCTTGTGGTATACCTCGATGACATTCTCATTTTTTCAAAAGACTTATCCTCTCATCGAACTCAGGTCAAGGAAGTATTGTCTCGTCTTCGCAGAAACAAACTGTATGGCAAAATCTCCAAATGTACTTTCGAAGTCCCTTCTGTGCCTTTCCTCGGATACATCATTTCTGGGTTCGACCTACGTATGGATCCAGAGAAGTTAGAGGCTATTAATGGGTGGTCACAACCCACTTCCCTCAAAGCAGTCCAACGCTTCATAGGGTTTTCCAACTACTACAGGAAATTCATTCGAGGCTTCTCCACGTTGATTGCACCCATCACCGCACTCACAAAAAAAGGGGCTAATCCAGCCAACTGGCCCTCAGAAGCCATCGCAGCCTTCCAGTTTTTAAAACAAGCTTTTGTCACTGCTCCTATCCTGTCCCAGCCTGATGTCGACAAACCCTTTTTTCTTGAGGTAGATGCCTCTCACATAGGAGTCGGTGCTGTACTGTCTCAAAAGAACAGTGATGAAAAACTCCACCCCTGTGGGTTCTTCTCTCGCAAGTTTCTTCCAGCAGAAAGAAATTACTCCATTGGAGACCAAGAATTACTGGCCATCAAATTAGCTCTCGAAGAATGGAGATATCTTTTAGAAGGTGCCAAGTTTCCCGTGACGATCTTCACAGATCATAAAAACCTCCTGTATCTCCAGTCTGCCCAGTGTATGAACCCCCGACAGGCTCGTTGGTCCTTGTTTTTCTCTCGTTTTTCTTTCAAGCTCTTATACCGTCCTGGCACTCAGAATGTGAAAGCGGATGCCTTATCACGTTCCATGCAAGAAGATTCTGACCTACAGGAAAATCGGCCCATTCTGGACCCCATCGCTTTTGCTCCCACTCAGGTGTCGCCTGTGCCTCCTCCTGGTAAAATCTTCGTTCCCATTGAATTACGTCAGAAGCTTCTTTCCTGGGCTCACAAGTCATTATTCTCTGGGCATCCTGGCGCTCAAGGGACATTAAAAATTCTTCAGAGATCCTATTGGTGGCCGCAGATTGGCAAGGAAGTAAAAGAGTTCGTGGCATCATGTCCAGAATGTGCACAGCACAAAGTATCCCGACAAGCCCCAGCCGGCCAGCTCCATCCTCTGTCCGTTCCATCTCGTCCCTGGACTCACATCTCAATGGACTTTATCTGTGACTTACCCAAATCCCAAGAGTACAACACCATATGGGTAATAGTTGACAGGTTTTCCAAGATGGCCCGATTCATTCCATTACCCGGCCTACCGTCCGCTCCCACTCTGGCTCAACTGTTTGTACAACATATCTTTAGAAGTCATGGCTTGCCTAGCGAAATTGTGTCCGATCGGGGGGTACAATTTGTGGCACGCTTCTGGAGAGCTCTGTCCCATGCATTCCAAATCAAATTAAAGTTTTCTTCAGGCTATCATCCCCAATCCAACGGTCAGACAGAAAGGGTGAACCAAGATCTGGAGACCTTCCTTCGTCTTTATATATCATCCTCGCAAGATGACTGGTCGAGACTCCTCCCGTGGGCAGAATTTGCTCATAATTTCAGGTACCACACAACCACTGGTCATTCCCCTTTCTTTATAGTCTATGGACAAAATCCCCGGGCCCCCAATTTTGAAAAGTTACCAGCGATAGAGGTACCTGCAGCCGCAGCAGCCATTAACCATTTCTCTCAAATCTGGCGAGAGGTTCATTCCAACATCACGAAAGCCTCAACAAGGTATAAATTCTTTGCAGATCGCAAGAGAAGAGCTGTTCCTGAGTTGCACCCAGGAGATAGAGTGTGGCTTTCCACACGGAATCTCAGACTGAGAGTTCCCTCTATGAAATTTGCTCCCAGATTCATTGGTCCCTATATGGTTCTACAAAGGATCAATCCTGTCGCTTACAAACTGAAGTTGCCCAAATCTTTACGCATCCCCAACTCATTTCACATCTCTTTGTTACGTCCTCTCATCCTGAATCGCTTCCATACTTCCTCACCCTCACTACCCAAAGTTCAAACCAGCAGGGGAGTAGAATTCGAGATTAATAAAATCGTTGATTCTCGTCGGAGGTATGGGCATCTCCAATATCTCGTTGATTGGAGAGGATATGGTCCTGAGGAGAGGAGTTGGGCAGATGCAGAAGATGTACATGCCCCCCGACTAATCAAAGTATTTCATGAAGAGAACCCGTCCAAGCCTAAAGGGTGTTCGGTGCCCACCCTAAAAGGGGGGGGTACTGTCACAAACCGTGGGTCTCAGCCCCGTCTGAGACCACGTCCATTACCTTCCCGGTGGTCAGCGCTGAGAGTAAGGCCTCTGGTAGCTGTCAGCGCCTGGCGAGATGTCCCATGTTTGGCTGGTGTTGACCCGTGCAATCGACATGCCGGCACGCTGGAGCCCGCGCGTCATGGGCGCCGCCATGACACATGCGCTCAGCTGACCAGAGGGTCCAATCCCGCGGTCCAGCCAGGGTGACCTCTGACCCACACACCTGCACACCTCTCAGGTGTACTCACTCTTTCCCTGGACTGATTGGTGCTGCTGACGCTAACCAATCAGTGCGCAGCAAGGGGGATATATTCCGGCTTCTAACTCACAGTCATCGCCTTGAATATGTGTTCATCTGACCTCAGTCCCTCCTGTGTTCAGCTGTCTCCAAAGGCTCCTGGTTATCCGGTCTCCCCGTGTACCTCTCGCAGTTTCCTGCATACTACCTGGTTTATCATCTCCAGAAGACTCCTGCCATTCCACTCTGCAGTCGAGTATCATTCCTGTTACCATCTTTACCTGGCATACCATCTCCAGAAGCCTCCTGCAAAATAACCATCGTGCAGTTGAGTGATCTCATCGACCCTGCTGTCGACATCAGTGTTGACACTTTCACACTGTGCCCTCCAGAGACTATTCCAATTCCCAGTGTCTCCAATATCACTACCACTCTCCGCCTACGTCCAGAGGATCAGGGCAGAGG
This sequence comes from Crinia signifera, assembly GCF_055691185.1. Classification (NCBI taxonomy): domain Eukaryota; kingdom Metazoa; phylum Chordata; class Amphibia; order Anura; family Myobatrachidae; genus Crinia; species Crinia signifera. The sequence goes on from NC_139219.1 coordinate 136,269,888, forward strand.
GCCGCGACCTGCCTGTCAGACGCAGCGAAGTCCATATCCCCTTGCGGGGGTCTCTGGTGAATACCGCTGGCAGGTTAGACTCCGCGCCTCTGTTTCTGGTTTCAGCCAACATTCTGGTACGCAAGGCAGTGCCTCTGTGCATGTCATTCATCAGGCCTCCGGCCTTCCGCTACACAGCGCCCTCCACTGGTCCACCACGGTCAGGGCCGGGAACACAGCAGACCCAGAACCTGACAAAATCCTTGGAGGAGAAACGTAAGCTTGCCTATATGCCATTTACCACACGGAGTGGCAAAGGACGGCTAAGGGCCTGGCCTAAGTTATTGACCACATGATGATCACAACCCTCCTCCTCATCCCCCCCCCCCTAGAAATGTATAGAGAGTTAAGCTGTCAAAAAAAGACAGCAAACAACTCCAAGGGTGTGGGTGGTTGCAAAGCCTGACCTTCCCATCACTGTATGGGAATAGGTGGCTCCTTCCACCATTTGCAGCACGCCCTCTGCATATGCTGGAAGGATCACCCACAGTCCAGTTCTTGATTTTGAAGTTGTCAATGTTGTCCACCAGGAGGAGAAAATTGATGTAGCTGGCGCTGAGGAGGAAGTTGATGAGGTGGAGGAAGCTGCTGATGGTGATGTGGTTTTCTTAAAAGAGGCACCAGGCAAGACAGTTGCCATCACCATGCCTGGGCAGAAAACCCCAAAAACCACCTCTTTGGTCTGGAATTAATTTTTATCCAGATCCGAACAACAACTGTCTCGCCATATGGAGCTTATGTAAAGCTGGAATAAACAGGGGTAGGGACCTTGGTCACCTAGGTACATCCTCGCTTATGCGTCACCTGAAGTTAGTTCAATGTTTAGTTCAGAAACTTTGGCTAGGACTGTAAGCAGTCCAGGGACACCTAGATCCCTTGATCCAGTTGTATCCAAGCGCCTGTAAACCACACCAGCAAGTCACTCCTCATCAATTTCCTCCTCCATCCATTGGATATCTTCAAGCGTGTAAAGGTATCTTTGCATAAAGGTGGACAGAAGATCTGAAAATATTTTTCTTTTCTTCTGGCTTTGTGGAAATGCTCCCCAATGTGTAGTGATGAGGAAAAAAGTAAAGAACAATGTGTAGCTTGGTGTTTAAAGTGTGGAAATTTTTATTTAGAAGAGTGACGACCTGATGTATTTCACTCACATTGAATTAATATGTCAATGTATTTTTTATTTTAAATATAGTCCTAAAAGGGCGTACCCCCAACTCACTCCATAAGGTGATGTATGGGCATATAGCGGTTTCTTTAAGGGAATCTTGAAAGTAGGGGGCGTACAGTGACTCACTTTGTGTCAAAGGTCTGGACTCTCATTAAGGTTTCTTTATGGCCAACATGTGCCTCTTAATGGTACATGTCTGCCATAAAGAAACATTGATGAGAGTCCAGACCTTTGACGCAAAGTGAGTCAAATTATGCCCCCTACTTTCAAGGTTCCCTTAAAGAAACCGCTATATACCCATACATCACCTTATGGAGTGAGTTGGGGTTACGCCCTTTTAGGATTATATTTAAAATAAAAAAAATACATTGACATTTTAATTCAATGTGAGTGAAATACATCAGGTCTTCACTCTTCTAAATAATACTTTCCACACTTTAAACACCAAGCTACACATTGTTATTTTCATTTTTTTTCCTCATCACTACACATTGGGGAGCACTTCCACAAAGCCAGAAGAAAAGAAAAACATTTTCAGATCTTCTGTTCACCTTGATGCAAAGATACCTTTACACGCTTGAAGAAATCTTGTTCAAGAGTGAGTTGGGTACGCCTATCCCTTGACAATTGTGGATGCACACTTTTTTTGTTTGTTAATGCTTGTCTCACACAAGATTCTAATTTCTTTTCAATTTTATGCACACCTGGTTGTGAGAAAAAACACCATCTAAACGATTGACCACGAAAACCACTATATTGAACATAGCTCTGCATCAACACCTGTAAGGATTGTAACAATTTTTATTTTTTCATTTTTTATTAACACTGTCATTTGCGCCCCACGAGAGACATCCTGCAACCCTTTTCTTTCCCAATATCGTGCTTTGGGGTGCAGGTGACACCCAGGGGATCTCTCTCCAAGGCTGCATTGCACTTGTGGGAACTGTTGTTAACTGGTTTTGTTTTGATAGGCTGAAACTGATCTATCACAACATAGGCTGCATCTACATCCTCACCTGCCCATTTAATGGCCTGTAGGATACTGTCATGTGTCGCATGCGGTGCAGGTAGATCAGGCTCTCTCACTTCCCCAGTAGGTTTCCCAGCATATTCAATGCTCTCTTGTGATAAGGTTTTATCTCTTTCATTAGCTGTATTTTCTGGCTCTTGACTTGAAGGACCAGACAATTCTTCTTGGTTTTACTTTCAGAATGGTATGCCAAAAAAGAAGATTTTTGTTCCAGGCACTTCTTTCCCAGTTGTTAAATCCTTAACTTTTCTTAAAGTGATTGTACGGCTCGCATCAATACTCATTGGCATGCCCTGAAAGCATCCATTGGTGGTTGTAAATTTGATAGTCTTCCCAATGACCTTCGTTAGGAAGCTGGTATCAGTTACTACGTCCATGCTAAAGGTGTATTATGGGCACAGGACCGAGCACAGAACACACCGCCGGCAGCAACTGCAAACAACTGCACCCTCCTAAAGACATTTTATTACAAATCCCCAAGGAGAGTCAAAGGGTGTTGGTGGTTGCAATGCCGGACCTTCCCATCACTGTGGTGGAGGATTACTTTGGTGACAGCATCCAAGTAGACATGTCAGACAGTCCTTACCTGTGCTGGCAGGACAAAAAATGCAGATTGGAAGCCCCTGTACAAAGTCACACTGGCTCTATTTTACCTGAGTTGTCCCCCCTCCAGTGTGTACTCTGAAATAGTTTTTAGTGCAGTGGGGAACCTGGTCAGTGATCAGTGTAGCAGGTTGCTTCCGCAAAATGTGGAGAAGATGATGTTCACCAAAATGAATTGGATGAGGATGAGGACAACATCTTGCCTCTATAAAGCCAATTTGTACAGGGAGAGGTGACTTGCTTCTTTTTTTGTGGGGCCCAAACAAACCAATCATTTCAGCCACAGTCGTGTGGCAGACCCTGTTGCTGAAATGATTGGTTTGTTAAAGTGTGCATGTCCTAATTACGCCACAAAAGGGTGGGTGGGAGGTTACAAGGACAATTCCATCTTGCACCTCTTTTTATGACCATTATGTGTTTTGTGGGGCCAATTTTTTCAAACAGCCATCCTGTCTGGTGCTGCAGTGCCACTCCTAGATGAGCCATGTGTTTGTGCCGCGCACTTGTGTGGCTTAGCATACAGGTAGTTATCCAGCTAACTCAGAGCAACCTTTTGCCCTAAAAACAATATTGTGAGGTGTGAGGTGTTCAGAATAATCTGGAAATGAGTGGAAATGAATGATATTGAGGTTAATAATAGCGTAAGAGCAAAGAAAAAAACAAGAATTCTGCAATTTAAGCAGTTTTTATGCTTTTTTAAAAAATCAGAACCCAAAACACGTAACAGAAAACACAAAACATGAAAATGGTGGTGTTTTGGAACAGATCCAGATCCAAAACACTGCCTGAGATCCAGACCCAAAACTGTTTCACTGAACACGAAAACTGTCCAGTGCACATTCCTACATAGCAAAATGCTAATCTGCTACTTAAAAGGTAGCATTATTGTATAGAACTATTATCTGACCTCAGCTCTCTTTTGTATAAATCGACATGGGAATTGGGGAATAATTCCTTACTGTGGATTCCACTTAACAAAACTGATGTATACCTATTTAGTGTCTACAGTGTAAGACAGTTATAGTACTTACAATAACCTAAACGTAATACCTAAGGTTAATCACCTGTTTAAACATTATATATCTCTTTCTATCTTTTTTCTATTTTTCAGACTTCTGAGTGAGGCTCTTTATAGTTTCACTTTTCCTGGTTCTCCCTCCCTGGTCAGGGGTCGCTCATTTTCCCACCAATGCCTGAGGTATATGGGTAAAAAGCAGCACCCGTGACTAGGTAGAGGTATTACCCCTGATATACTATATCTACAGCTTTTCTGGGCTCTCTCATTGGGACTCGTGTGTGTTTAACTTCCCTGCAATGACCCAGTGTTAACCAGGGGGTTTCACGCTGAGCCCCAACAGCAGAAGCCCTCTGACTCCTTCAGATGGGCATAATAAACCTACTAATTAACTACATATGTATACACTGTAGCACAAGAAGGCACCCCTAGTTTTGATCCACCAAAGTTCTAAGGAGTTACGTTCTGGTATCCTTAATAAGGAAAGTGGAGTAATGATTAATAGCCACATACGGCACTGATGTTTATTATATCTATTGTATATCATCTTTTTTTGAGATACTTAATGTGTTAACAGGGAGACCACTTTGTTTAATAGAAGACTGTATATTGACAGGTTGATTAATCTATTAGATATCCAGCCTCTTCTACTCATAACAAGAAATCTGGTTTCCTGGTATTAGGGATACTTTTCCCTCTATTGTCAGTTGTTTGTGATTATACATAATAGCAGTCCTTTATAAACTTTGAAACATTTTGTCCTGTTGGTATTATCTAGTTATCTGAAATATATGTTACAGTTGTGGTGACCCAATACTAGTAACCAAAGGACATCGGTGAGACATTAGACTGATAAATTGTATTGTAACATCATCACAAACTCCTGATATATGTGCAATTGGCATTTGCAGCATCACAGTGTAATACCAGCAACCACAAGACTGCATAGTAATAGGACACTGTGCTGACAACAGAATTGCAACATTGTTCTAAACTCTTTATTTACAGTATCTCAGTAATTTGATGTAACAATAATAAGTGGGATAATACCACATTAGAAGCATATCTAGTATTCCCTTTAAGGTATATTTTCGCTAGCTTGTAATCAAGTACATGTAGCTAAATGATATAATATCACAGCAGCTACTAAACATACGTTCGCAGTAATAGTGACTGTTATACTTTTTCTTTTTTGTCCTGTCCAATAGAGATAATCTCTCTCGACAGGCGATATATGTTGTATGTATGTATGTAAAATTGTATTTTCTTTATGGTAAATAGCTTTTTTGAAGCACCAAAACTACAACACAGACAGTAACTGTGACTATCATAGAAATTTGAAAAAAAAAAAAAATTAATTTTTCTTTTTTCCTGTCCAGGAGACACAGTCTCTCTGACAGGCGATATATGTTTTATGTTTGTATGTAAAATTGTACTTGTCCTTATGGTCGGCTCCCAATATTTTAATCGATAACCTAATAAAAGCTAATTTTTAATTATACTTAATAAACCAAGTTGTGCCCCTAAAAAAGAGAGAGTTCTTCTTTTCTTCTTTGTCACATTCCTACATAATATACTGTATGAAGATCTGAATACCCTCTTTTTGTGCCACTTACAGTATTTTCTAAGTTCAATTGTTACCAAATAAATTTTGAGCAAATTTAACACCATTACAGCTATCTATAAATTTATTAGAGCCTAATGTATTATTGTTTTGGACTGTATATGGAGTACAAGCAAGTTTATGCCGTAGGTAGTTTAATTGTAAGTATGTGTCATAACAGTAAGACTATGCCAGATGCTACATAAACTGTAACACACACAATGAAATATTTTTTTTTTTTTAACATTATTATGAAATATTCATTCAACTAGATTATTTATGATTTTATATTTCATTGGCATTTCAATGGGAAGTTATAATGGCACACGTTATGTCACACAATCTGTAAATTCAGTAGCCAGCTAATATTTTAACAATTTATACAGCATACAGCCAAAACAGATGGATCATAAACTGCAAAAATAAATGGAAATGTTATGAATAATGGCAAGGGTGACAAAGTATCTCTTGCCCAGCCATTAGTTAGCCCCCTGTAGCCAATGACTTTCACCTATTGCAGACGCTTTTACAGGAGGAATTAGGTCCCCCGAGTACTTGGATGCCCCCTCATTTTCACACAGACAAAGCTGCTAATGGTGGCTGGGCAATGCAAGAAGGCCAGACTGAAAGATGGGACACAGACCCAATAAATTAAACATACACCAACCCACAGAATGACAGTTGTAGAACAAAATGTTATAACCATAAGAAACACTGAATGCAGCAGAACACAGATAACAAACAATGCAAAAAAAAAAAAACAGTGGATGCAACAATTCACACAATGAAAATGCAAACACTCAATACAAGTAGCTACACACAGTAACTGTTGGGTGCAACAATGACAATGCAAATGGTAGTAACAGGGAAAACACTCCAAGTGCTTAGCTGAGGTAGGCTGCATGATGCTGCAGGAAGCAAGCACCAGTACAAAGGCTAAGCCGGAATTCATTCAAAAGTCACACTGATCAGATGACCACTTGGTGGGTGACATCAGACGCCAGTCTCCAAAATGTGGAGATATAGGATATGGCCGCCTACTGGCGCTATTGCTGCCTCAAGTCTGTACTAGCCCACAGTTATCACAATAACAACTTTACAAAACCATACAACACAACAAGAATTGGGGTTCCAGACTTCTGAGGCGCAGAGGGTTAGGATGGTGTGTCAAGCGTCGGTGTCACACTGGATCTTATCGACACCTTGAATGTTTCTTTCTCAATATGCTCCCAGCAATATAGGAAGAAACCAACAGAGAAAACCAATTACTACATAACATTCCGTATTCACGAGGTAATTTCAAATGGATCTGGGTGGAAAAGATATAGACAGGCGTACCCCACTCACAGTATCTATGGCGGGGTATAGGAACGTAGCGCTTTCTTTTCACTGTCCCTCGGGTCTTTACGTTAACCTCGTTAACTCCGGATGAGTGTACATAAAAAATAAAATATAAACAAAATATGTGTAGATTCATTTCTTTTTACTCAAGTTCAAAACATTTATTCCCTCGAAAAGGAGAGTAATCTTTCTTTATGTGGGCGTACCTGACTCACCCAATGACTGGTGGAGGTACACATATAAAGGTTTCTTTGAATGTGAAAAAATTTAATATACTAGTGACGTGATAAATTTCAGATGGGCGTACCCCCACTCACGGTGTTTCAACGGTGTATGGACCCATAGCGGGTTCTTTTTCTTGTGTCTCCTATTCTTTAGAGGACTCAAGTATCTCCATCCTGTGGCGATATGAAAAGTGAAAAAAATGTACAATGTGTAGGATTGTTTCAAACACTGTATATGGGGAAATTGCAAGCGTTTTCCAACAAGAAGTGATATACAGGGAGCGTACCAAAACTCACACTGTATAATGCTATTTGAAGTGTATAAAGGTTTCTTTTGTGCAAAGACCACAATCCTTCACCGTGCAGACAGAAAGAGTGCAGTATACCCAGGGATTGATGTATCTGGAAATAGTGAATAGGCTAGCGTACCAGACTTACGGTAAGGTAAGTCTTTAAATTCATGTAGTGTTTTCTTTGCCCTATATTCTTCATCCAATCTCCACTCTCTCACCAATCCAATAAGTATATATACAGAGGAGATAGAGGTAATCAGCGGAGGGTTACTCACAGAAGAAATTGCTCTTTTACAAATTACTTGAAAAGTAGTAATTTTATTCCAACAATAAAAAAAACCTCTGTCCCCATGACAGTAGGATAACAAAGCTTAAAAATACAGTACATAGACCCTCCTAGGTCTCAAACAAATTCTGGATAAAAACACCAATAAAAATAAAAGTAATATAAATTGAAAAAATACATACATCCAATGTAGGGTTGGATAGAAAGGGGTGATGGCTGCTCACACTCCACACTGGCTATTGATGCGTTTCGTTGTGTCAAACACCTTTTTCTGCAACCCGGCCGCCCAGCCACACCCAGAAGAACACTGCTGTTACCATACAATGGCCCAGGCATCCTGGACCTGCCAATGTCTCTGGGAGACCAGAGAAACCTTGCGCCTGCCATTCTGTCAGCCAGCCAGCAAGTTCCCAGCTCCAAACAGGAAGTAACAAATAAACTTATACAGATTCTGCCAAACCTCCCAAAGTCTACTTCATGTACTGTAGCACTATTGTAAACTAAGGGCCTGATTCAGACCTGTATACAGGCTGCATATATTCGCAGCCTAACGAGCAGATAAATGCCATCTGCTGCCTCGCCGGAAAGTCCAGCCCCCACCAAGAGAATACACTCATTAGTATGTGAGCATATGCATTTGTATACACAACCGCTCACATGCGGCCAAATGAAACAAAAAGCATTCGATGGTCACTCACAATCAAATTATTTTTTCCAGCGTTTCCGTGTGCACGCCCACTGTTTTTGTGGACACACCCATGAAACATTGGGTGGTCCTCTGCATCCTCCCCCTGCCCACCCATCCAGAAGCGAATATCCCGGCAAGTGTGAACCTCACCGAAGGTGCTCGCTCCGCGGGTTTGCACATCTGCATATTTATGCATGTGCAAACCTCAAAACAAATTTTGCCCACAATGAGTGGGTCTGCATCGCCCCCTAAGCACAGTATATAATTTTTATAGATCCACAGATTTTTTGCATTAGTTATAATATGGCTTTCTCAATTGTTTTCTCCTCTAACCTTTTTAATATGTTAACATTTTTATGTGCCATTGATCATTGTTTCTATTTGGTGCAAAGCAACAAGATTTAAGATTCTACTTTTAGATTAAGACATTTTGCAAAGTGTTTTTTTTTTACTGAAATTATTGTATGGAGTTTTTATTTTAAATCACATGTGATGTATTCATTTTTGTGTGCATATACTATATATGCACATAAAACAAATTGTAATTATTTCATGTATTAAACTTTATCACTTTAGTTTTGAATAATTTGTATGTGCAAATTATAGTTGTACAAAATAACAATTTATCCATTACTTTACTGTTATTTTCACTATCTACAGTGTCCTAGCCGTCGAACATTAGTAATTGTGTATGAAGAGACTGAGACACTCCTGCCCAAATCGAGGTACTAGAAATAATAGGGACTCCTGGAGACTTGAAACTCTGAACCGGCAGAAAACAATGAGAAAGTGCATCAGCCTTGATGTTCTTCGTAACAGGTGAGTAGTTGATCACACATTTAAAGTGAGTAAAGAATAAGGCCCATTATGCCTGACAAGAATTCAGACGCTTCACTAACTCAATATACTGAAGGTTCTTGCAGGACCGGTGCTAGGGGGTTAGGCGCCCTCCTGCAAACTATAAATTTGCACCCACCCAAGCTTTACAAAGGGACAGCACACACCAAAATAAAAATATGTTATCTCACAAGGAAGGGGAATGGCCACACAATTGTACTCCCACTCCAAATTACACCACATAGTAGCACAATATTATTCACCTTACACAGCTGTAACTAGCCATTTTGGTGCCATGAGTTAAAAAACAGGGAGAGTCTGCGCCGTAGGAGCGTGCAAAAATGTTGGCTTCATGGGGAAGGGGCGTGGTCACATAAAATACCAATTACACCTTAATACCCATAACACATTATGCTTCACACCTCAATGCCCATTACACATTACACCACACACAGTAATGCAAATTATACATTATGCCACACATCATGATGCCCCTTACACATAATGCAGAACACCATAATGCTGATTACAAATTATGCCACACACCGTAATACCCCTTACAAAATATGCCATGCACCATAATGTCCATAGGACATTGACACACATTATGCTACACATAATGCCCCGAGTACTCCTGGATATGCCCACATTTGAAGGGCTGCTTATTCATAATGCCCACACCAGTTGCTAAAAGTAGTTGCTCTGCTTATACATAGTGCTTACACCAGTTGCCAACATTAGTAGCACTGTGTAAACATATACCCACACCAGTTGCCGACATTAGTAGCACTGTGTAACCATATGCCCACACCAGTTGCTGACATTAGTAGCACTGTGTAACCATATGCCCACACCAGTTGCCTACATTAGTAGCACTGTGTAACCATATGCCCACACCAGTTGCTGACATTAGTAGCACTGTTTAACCATATGCCCACACCAGTTGCCAACAGCAGTAGCGCTGCCTATACACGTGCCCACAAAAGTTGCCAACAGCAACTGGTGTACAGCGCTGCCTATACATGTGCCCACACCAGTTGGCAACATTAGTAGTGCTGCCTATACATGTGCTCACACCAGTTGCCGACATTAGTAGCGCTGCCTATACATGTGCTCACACCAGTTGCCGACATTAGTAGCGCTGCCTATACATAATACCCACCCAAGTTGCCGACAGTAGAAGCGCTGCCTATACATAACACCCACACCAGTTGCAGACAGTAGTAGTGCTGCCTATACATGTGCCCACACCAGTTGCCATCATTATTAGCACTGCCTATACATAATGCCCACAACAGTTGCCAACAGTAGTAGTGCTGCCTATACATATGCCCACCCAAGTTGCTGACATTAGTAGCGCTGCCTATACATAATGCCCACACCAGTTGCCGACATTAGTAGCGCTGCCTATACACATGCCCACAACAGTTGCCGACAGTAGTAGCACTGCCTATATATGTGCCCACACCGGTTGCCGACAGTAGTGGCACTGCCTATACATCTGCCCACACCAGTTGCCGACATTAGTAGCACTGCCTATTCATAATGCCCACACCAGTTGTTGACAGTAGTAGCACTGGTTATACATGTGCTCACACCAGTTGCCAACAGTAGAATCGCTGAATATACACGTGCCCACACCAGTTGCCGACATTAGTAGTGCTGTCTACACACATGCTCACACCAGTTGCCAACATTAGTAGCACTGACTACACACGTTCCCACACCAGTTGCTGACATTAGTAGCGCTGCCTATACACATGTCAACATCAGTTGCCGACATTAGTAGCACTGCCTATACATGAGCCCACACCAGTTGCTGACATTAGCAGCGCTGCCTAAACACGTGACCACACCAGTTGCCGACAGTAGTAGCACAGTCTATAGATGTGCCCACACCAGTTGCCGTCATTAGTAGCACTGCCTATACATAATGTCCACACCAGTTGCTGACAGTAGTAGCACTGGTTATACATGTGCTCACACCAGTTGCCAACAGTAGTAACACTGCCTATACACGTGCCCACACCAGTTGCTGACATTAGTAGTGCTGTCTACACACATGCTCACACCAGTTGCTGACAATAGCAGCGCTGACTATACATGTGCCCACACCAGTTGCTGATATTAGAAGTGCTGAATATACACGTGCCCACACCAGTGCCCACACCAGTTGCTGACATTAGTAGCGCTGACTATACACATGCCCACACCAGTTGCCGACATTAGTAGTGCTGACTATACACATGCCCACACCAGTTGCTGACATTAGTATCGCTGCCTATACACATGCTCACACCAGTTGCTGACATTAGTAGCACTGTCTACACACATGCTCACACCAGTTGCCGACATTAGTAGTGCTGCCTATACACGTGCCCACACCAGTTGCCGATAGTAGTAGCACTACGTATACCCATGCCCACATCAGTTGCCGACAAAGTACACTCACACTTTAGTCTCCTGGCAGCTCAGCCTCTCCTGTGTCTTCAGTATTGCTCCCTCATAGCCCCGCCCCCTCCGTCCATGTAGCAACGCCTCCTCCGCCTGTGTATCCCCGCCTCTTTTCATCCATACTGCTGACCTGATGTTTAGGAGCCTGGAGGGAGCTCTGTGCCTCCTGTGCTGCTGCCTGTCATGCAGTGTGACAAGCGCAGCAGCAGCCAGCAGCCACAGAGGACAGCAGAGGATGCAGAGCAGGGATAGTGCCTCTCCTGCCCGGCGCCTACATGCTTTGCATCCTCTACTGAGCGGGTAGCGCCAGCCCTGGGTTCTTGTGATCAGTATACACGTGATAATGTGACTCCTTCTAGCCATTGCCTCCATTATTCGAATGCACATTTTATCGCCAACAACTCCCTATTACGCACATCATAGTTAATTTCATCTGAAGAGAATGTCCTAGACAAGAATGCACAGGGATGATGCTTTAATGAAAGAGGGTCCTCTTGAGAGAGAACTGCTCCCACACCCAACTCAGGGTGTCTACCTTGATGAAAAAAAGGAAGCTTTGTATTAGGATGTCTCAGGATGGAAGCCAAGACAAATGTCTGTTTAAGTGCTTCAAAGGCCTGAATGGCTTCTGGAGACCATTTGGATGGGTCAGACCCCTTCTTCATTAAGGCTACAATCAGAGAGACAAAGCTGGAGAAAGATTGAATAAAACATCTATAATAATTTGCAAACCCCAAGAATCTCTGTATAAGCTTCAAACTTGTGGGTAGAATCCAGTCTAAGACAGCCTGCAGTTTTTTTGGAATCCATAAAAAAAAAAACCTAGATATAACGTAACCAAGAAATTACACTTTAGTTACTTCAAATGTATTTATTATTATTTATTAACAGTTTCTTATATAGCGCACACATATTCTGCAGCACTTTACAGAGAATATTTGAACATTCACATCAGTCCCTGCCCCAGTGGAGCTTACAATCTATATTCCTACCACATGTACACGCACACATAGACATTCTAGGGTTAATTTGTTGGAACCAATTAACCTACCTGTATATTTTTGGATTGTGGGAGGAAACCGGAGTACCCGAAGGAAACCTACGCAAGTACGGGCACGCATATACAAACTCAGCACAGTTAGGGCCATGGTGGGAATTGAACCCATGACCTCAGTGCTGTGAGGCAGTAATGCTTACCATGTCTTACATGTGTGAAGTTGATCCAGGTATTTGGAGTAAATCAAAATTGTCAGGTAGACAACTACAAATTTCCCAAGGAATTCTTGTAACACATCATTAATAAGGTCCTGAAATACTGCGGAGGCATTAGACAGATCAAACAGCATAACTAAATATTCATAGTGCCCCGACTGGGTGCTGAATGCAGTTTTCAATTCATTCCCAGCTTGAATTTGGATGAGGTTATTAGCGAGTCGGATGTCTATTTTGGAAAATATTGAGGCCCTACTGAGCTGGTTAAACAGAACTGAGATCAAAGGCAATGGGTAGGTATATTTCATTGTGCTTTTATTCAAAGCTCTGTAGTCAATGCAGGGTCTTAAAGAACCATCCTTCTTACCGACAAAGAAGAACCCCACACTGACTATCCTGCACATAGTTATTTGTTGCCTTTGTTTCAGGATGACAGCGCATAGAGTCTTCCTTTTGTAAGGTGGGCATTGGGTACTAGATGAATGTGCAATCATAGGGGCGATGAGAAGGTAAGGAATCTGCTTTACCTTTGGAAAATATATCAACAAATTCTGAGTATGCCAAGGGAACCTCCCCAGGTTCAGAAACATGAACAAGTGGAATTACACATTGAGAATGACAGTCTGTACCACAAGGAACAATCTCCTCTATACTGTATTCGATTGTCGGATTATGCTCTTTCAACCAGGGGTGACCCAAAATTAAAGGCACAGCAGGACGATGGGTGAGGAATAAGACTATCATCTCAGAGTGCAGGGCTTTTATGTGTAACCAAAGAGGAGAAGTCTGATGGGTTATCAACCTGTTCAAGAGGGGATTACCATTAGGCCTCGAATAGTAATGGGAGACTTAAGTGGGCACTGTGGAATTTCCAGAGCTTAGAATGAGGACAGGTCTAAGTAATGATTCACAGCGTCACTGTAGAAAAAAAGACCAAACAGAGGAATCTCAACCATCGTTTTAAATTTGGGCAGGTACTAATAATGAGTTACTAGAGAATACCAGTTGAAGGCCAAAGTGAATCTAATCAAAGCTCAATTGGCCTGAGCGTTTACCTGCTTGTAAGGGCACAATCGGGCAAAATGTCCCTTCTTGCTGCAATACAAGCAAAGCCCCAAACTCTGGCTACATGTCTTGTTCCATCAGGATCCTCAGTAAAGGGACAGATACTAGTACCGGAGATGGCAGCATGAGCACCCTTCTCTGATCTCCATTCTCTGAGACACCTGTCAATATTAATTGACAGCTCCATAAGTTTATCCAGGGTCTCAGGAATGGGATACTGGAGTAGGATAAAAAAAAAAGTTTAAATTCATTTGATCATTTAACTCTTTCGGTTTTAGTGTTTCCATGGTAGTAATTTTAAATGGTAATATCCACCTTTTCCATCATTAGGAATATGGTCAATATACATGCGGCAATTTGCCATGCTATGTTTTGCTTCAGCAAAATGTTTTGCCATTAATAACTGCTCTTATGGAAGAGCTATGCATCACCATACATTCTTTAAAAGAACATATGGTTTTGCCCACATACAGTAATTGTATCCACAGGGATATTTTACTAAATAAACAACATAAAAAATAGAACATGTAAAGTTGTAATTAATAGTGTATTTGTGCCTAGTGTATGTGTGACAAAAATATTTCCCTACTATCATGTGACTACATGTCACACACCCTACACATTTGTGACAACCCAACAAATTTTTTGTTGTGGTTTATTGTTTAGTAAAATCTGTATGAACAAGCCATTATTGGATGCTTTCCCTCTCTGATAACAATGTCTAATTTGGGTTCCTTCATACTTTTAAATTCCTCCTGAACTACCGGACAATTGCATTTGGTTACTTCTCTCACATAATTAGAGCCTGTATTATATTTTTGTACCCAATTGATCAATGCATCCTTTTGCTCTACACTTTTATATTTCAGGGACTCTTCTCTAGATATTGAGTCTACTCTGGTTCTAGCTTTTTTTTTTTTTTTTATTCCAAATCTTTATTATTTTATAGTACAAAAGAGAAAAATAAAGCATAAATACAGACATACAGTACAATACATTTAAATCCAGTTTAGGTACGAATACAGAATATATTTCATTAGCTCATTGCGCCTGTTCCCCATCACCCCACTTATTATCGAAGGGCCGCACTCGCGGCCTAAGCATGGCAAGCTGAGTCAACCATTGTAACTATATCCAGTCTATTAATCCCTAAGTATAGTAATTCCAGAGTCTATCTCCTGGGTTTATATATCAACATCGTATATAGAATATCAGGGTATCAATACGTATTTTAACACATTTAGGTACATTGGGTGATTAAATTTTACAACCAATAAACTACCTCGGCTCTGACTAATTTGAACCACTATACCACCCCTATGGTGTCGATAATTAATTTATAAAGCTAATGGTGCTTGTGCAAAAAGAAGAGAGAAAAAAAAAATTTGGTAATATATAGTGAGGTATTCATACCGTATGACATTTCTCATACAGTAGTGCATTAAGACTGTGAACAGACCTTTTAAAAGGATTCAATGATCGGCAGCGAATCAACGCACCGTTAAACTAACAGTGTTGGATATTTTTTATACTAAATCAATAAATTTCATAATAAACAATCCCATCCCCGCTATACCCCACAGTACCCTAACCCCCCCATTCAGTGCTTAGTGGCTCTGTCCCAGACACAAAGTACCTTAAATTAAACATAATAATATGAGGAATTAATCCATTTGTGCCATATTAGTTTAAATTTAGTTAATGTGCTCCGATTAGCGTATAGTGATTGCTCCTGTCTGCTAATGTAATTCACTAGTGCTACCCAGCGATTCATACTCTGGTTCTAGCTTTAATTAACAACTCTATCCCCTCAACAGCAAAGGAGGATTGTACATTATACTTGCACCAGGCTCCCAAACTCAGAGGGGCTAGGGCTCTCAATGTTGTCAAGGGTTGATTCAAGTGTGTTAGGGTCACTAGTTATTCTTTTTGTTTTTAAAAATTGAGAGAAGGGCAAACTTTGGATGGTGGGGGCTGGGTGGAAGCTATCATCTCTCAAGAGGGTATTTTTATCTGTTGGTTTACTAAAGACACGTGACTATTCTGTTGTTTAATAAAGAGATTTTAAAATCCAGGTAATTGACTTCAAACTCATGGAGGATGTGAACTTAATTGGACAATCATCCTTGTTGATAATATTCAATAGGGATATAAAATCATCATAATTACCTGACCAAAACAGTATCACGTCATCTATGTAGCAATGATAATAAAGTACTCTATCTCTTACATCTCTGTTCAAGAAGAACTTTTTGTCAATATGTGCCATGTAGCCATTGGCATATGTGGGTGACACACTAGGAATCATATAAACACTGGTTCATTGTAAATAATATTTTCCATTAAAGAAAAAATATATCCTTGTCAATTTTCAGAAGTGAATACAATTACGGTAGTCTTGGTATATCTACCTTCAAAAAATTATACGTATCTTGATCTATTGTTTCATTACTTAAAGTATTCAACATTTTTTTATGATCCTTAATTTTTTTCAAAAACTTATTTTTTCAGTATATTTATAGTTTCGATAAAATCATAAGAAATATATATGATATAATTAATATGGTACTATTGTATCTGTAACTGTAAATGCATTCTTGTATACTTTGTATCATTACAATACAACAGAATACAAACAATGGCGCTAAAAAGGGCAGCACTTTCCTAGCCAGGAGTTACCTTCCTGGTATAGATACAAAAAACAATGGAAAGTAAGGAAAAGCGCCCACAGTTAGGCAATGGTGCTTACGTCCCAATTCTGATACAATATTTGAGGGAGTCTGTTATTTTCTTCCTCGGTGGAGCATGTGGGAGAGAATGGGAAAAGAAAACAAAGAAACAATGTGTAGTCCAATTTTTCAAATGTAGTAAAATAATCTGTGGGTTTCTTGGAATGCTAGAAATTTTCTTTCCCAATGTGCGTATATCTCTAGAGGTTCACCACGTGTCTCCTGATTATTCCAAGAGTAACGTACATGTATGCTTACAATAAGAAGGTGTTTGAAAAACACATCAAGGTATCTTTAATTTTCTCACATGTATGCTTACTTTCTTTTGTGTGGGGGTCCTCTCATAAAGGTATCTTTCAGTAATGGACGTCTTTCCAAAACGTATATCCAAAAACGTTTTTATTGATACAAAAGTAAAAATGATTTTTTTGACAGAAAATATGGTCTGTATACAAGTTTTAGTGGATTGCTAGTGGCCTATGCCTGGGAGCAACAGATGTTAAATGCCCGGGAGTGCTCACCAACAGCAGAAGGTCTCTTAGCAAATACCATAAACTAAATATACCTTAAAAACTTAGGCAACACCGCATTGACGCGTTTCGACCTCCAGGTCTTTATCAAGGTGGTGTTGCATTGGTGTCACAAACTGGATTAAATACCCACTATGGTTTCCTCCCCATTGCATCATAGGGGGGTGTTTCCAAGCAGAAAGTACTATTTACAACATACATAATACATCCAAAACATTATCATACTGTTAAAAATCATGTCACAATGTCAGTATTAAACTATATTTATAAAAACCATATAATATCTCCTTTTGAAACAAACAAGTCAATTAGGGCACCGGAAGTATGTAGACCGGATGTCCATATATGGATGTCCTGTCCTGTAATCCGTATATCTACACTCGCTTTAATGTTATTTACCGGCTTTTATATACTTTAGGCATAGGGGGGGGCTGCCTCTGTTCATTATCTGGCCTGCGTCCCCTTTTCCTCGCGCCGTCATAGATGATCCTGTGTGACGGAGTAGCAGAGGGTACGAGCCGTGAAACGCACGGCCATGTTTTTTTTTTTTTTTTTGGAAGTGCCGTGCGTGACGGAGTCGCGGAGGGTACGCGCCGTGGAATGCACGGCCATGTTTTTTTGAAAGTGCCGTGCGTCTCACTTCATATTCACGTCGGAACAGAGGGATATTTCTGTGACGTACAGGCGCACAGTGATTGAAATATGCGCTTCACTACCTGGATGATATGGTATTAGTTCCTCCTATTTTGTATGCCGTGGAACGCACTGCCATTTTTTAACTTGTTTTGAATGCATCTTAGTAGATGGAATAGTGTGTATTCAAAATAACTCCTATTAAGGATTTTTAAGTTTATGATGTGGTAGAATTTTTTGTTAAACAGCTAAAAAAAGGGACTGGATAAGATTATTAAAAACAAAAAAAGGAGATCAGGTGAAAAGGGAATTATTTATAATATACCTTCATGGGAGGTGATCAGCTTATGGTTAAAAATGGATGAAATATACTTTTTATAAGAACCATTTTACCTCGAAATCCCCATTTAGGCCATTGGGAGTGAGGGTTTTCATATTGTGAATGAACTTAATTTCAGTTTTTGCGAGAAGGATTTCGCATCCTTTTTCTCTCCAATTCCCAACTACCTTTTTTATCCCAATCACTTTTGATATTTCCTCAGTAGAACAATTATGTTTATTTTTGAAATGTTCTGAAAGAAGGTGACCCGTTAACCCTTTCTTTATATTTCGAGCATGCTCTGCCCATCTTTCTCTTAGGGTTCTCCCGGTTTTTCCCACATATTGGAGTCCACATGAGCACTCGATTACATATATGCAATTCTTGCTGTTACAGGTGATAAACTCCTGGATTTTAAACGGTGATCCATTTGCTGTGGCTACAAATTCTGTGGTTTTGGTGGGGGTGTTTTTGTGGGTCCTACACATGGGGCACATGCCACACCTGTGAAAACCTTTGGTCTTAATTCTTCCTTTCCTCTGTTCCGGGTTCGCACTTATGACAATTTTAGATTTTAAATTGTCTGCCCTCCTATATATAAAAGTGGGTTTTTCTCCAATGTGGGCTTTTAATACAGGGTCTTTGGTTAAAATATACCAATGTTTTTTAAAAACTTTTTCTAATTCTTTATGTTGATTATTGTACTTTGTAATAAACGCTAATTTGGGTTTTGTTATGTTCTTTTTGTCTTTGTATTTTAACATTTGAGATCACTCATGGGTTTTTAGTTCTTCTATTTTGTCTTCAATCCTTTTTCTCTTGATACCTTTTTTCAATGAACCAATTCTTTATTTCGTTAGCTTGTTCAGTAAAAACTGCAACTTCTGAACAATTGCGTCATATTCTTTGTAATTGCCCTGACGGAATGCCTCGTAGCCATGTTGGGTGATGATTACTGGTCATGGGGATGTAGTTGTTGTTATCCGTAGGTTTTTTGTAATTTTTGGTGTGTAGTTCTCCGTCTTTGACATATATGCATAAATCAAGATATTGCATTTCAATTTCACTGATATTGAAAGTAAGTTTTATGTTATGGTTGTTTTGATTTAAAGTATTGCAAAAACTATCCAGAGTTGTTCGGTCTCCCCTCCATATAAACAAAATATCGTCTATATATCTTCTCCAAACTATAATCTGTTCCCGATGGGGGTTGTTATTCCAGACATTTTCATCCTCCCACCAGCCCATGAACATGTTAGCATAGGCTGGTGCGAATTTGGTCAACATTGCGGTACCAGTTGTCTGTTGGTAGTACCGCTCTTTGAACCAAAAAAAGTTGTTATTCAGGATAAATTCTATGGCTTCCTTCAGGAAGTTGATTCTATTTTGTTCCATGCCTCCTTTCATTAGGTGGTATTCTACTGCTGTTATTCCTGTTTGATGTTCAATAATTGAGTAAAGAGATGTTACATCAGCTGTTACTAGGAGATCGTTTTTTTCCCATTTGATTTGCGTGATACAGTTGATAGTATCAATGGTGTCTTTCAGGTACGACTTGATTTTGACCACCTCTGGTTGGAGGGCATGGTTTACAAATTCCGAAAGATTCGCTGTCACAGAATTAGTACCTGTCACAATGGGTCGTCCGGGAGGTTCTTTATTGTTTTTATGAATTTTGGGGAGCATATAAAAGACTGGAAGTGATGGGTTGGTGTTGAATATAAATTTTGCTTCTTTTTCAGTGATGGATTTGTTTTCTTGGTATTTAGTTAGCATTGCTTGCAGATTTTTTTCTATTTTGATGGTGGGATTGCTTCTTAGGAGACTGTAGGTGTTTCTATCATTTAATTGTCTGAGGGCCTCTTTCTCATAGTCATTCTTATTCATTACCACGATACTTCCCCCTTTATCCGCGGGTTTAATTATGACTTCTTCGTTCTCTTGAAGTGTCTTAATGGCCTCCCTTTCTTCCTTCTTCAGGTTAGATTTTTTAGGCCATTTCGGAACGATGTTTTCTAAGTCTTCGCAGACTAATTTTTGAAAGGTTTCCACCAAACACCAAACGTTTTTACGGGATAAGAAATGTCTTTGTGATTTCTGTACATGTTTGCTCACATCGTTGTGAACTACCCAGTCCTTCAAGTTCTTACCCCTCCTGTAAGAGGGCAAGAAGGAACTGTTGCGCAGACTGGGGAGGGATTTGTTAGTGGATACTAGGGGCCACACTTTCCTGGCAGTTTTAACTAGCTCACTGCTATTGGTGGTAAATTTTTGAGTCCAGACGATTTTATTGTCAAGGTTTTTGGTAATAGCTGTATTAAGGACAGTGTGTCTGTTGAGTCTGAGCACCTTGGCTTTAGTGTTTCTGAGTAATGGATACGGGTAACCTCTAGAGAGGAAGTCATTGATCATGGAATTGATCTCTACCTCTGCATCCTCAATTCTGCTGCAAATTCTAAACGCTCGCAGAAATTGGGAGTAGGGGAGACCCCATTTAAGTGATGGGGGATGATGGCTTGTGCTGAGGAGAATAGTATTGCGATCAGTAAGTTTTTTATACAAGGTCGTGTGTAATTCATTATGGGAGTTGAGCGTCACAGTGACATCCAAAAAGTTTATGGTTGTGGGATGGCACGTATAGGTGAACTTAATGGAGCTATCGCAGCTGTTGGCAAACGTCATTAGGTCATGGAACTCATTCACACTTTTAGACCAGATCAAGAAAATATCGTCTATGTAGCGATAGAACGATATTATGGCTGATGAAACTGCAGGGTCTGAAAAGAATATGTCACGTTCAATTTCATGCATAAAGATATTAGCAAGGCTGGGGGCCACGCAAGATCACATCGCGACCCCCGAGCATTGCAAATAGAACTTATTATCAAACAGGAAATAATTCCTCGATAATGCCAGATCAAGTAACTGTATGAAAAACAAAGCATCGGGGCCCTTGTACATATCACTAGCCACAACTGCACGTTTAACTGCTTCGATACCCCGATGATGTGGAATACCCAGACGGTTTTCTTCCGTTGATTGTTTTTTAATATTTTAATGGGATTTTTCTATTTATCTTTTTCACTAGATGTTTGGGTTACCTGTCACTCTCCCACAAAAACGCCCCCTGCCCTGACTGACACCGACACACCATCGGCGCTATGATGACGTCACAGGGTTCAGGTTGGCGCACTCACAGGGAGTCATTCATGTCACTGGGTGGTTTGCACTTGATTGTCTGCATGTAAGTAAGTACTCCAGTTGTATCTTGCATGTCTTGATAAAGGGTTTGAGTACCCGAAACGTTGACTTACCGCACTGCCTTTGGCTGATTTATTTGCGATGTACCTGCTGTTTGACTGATGAGTGCCGCTCACCACAGAGTTTGCTATATATATATATATATATATATATATATATATATATATATATATGCAGTGTTCAGCGGCACTCAGTAGAAATGACAAACGACAGAACGCCAAATGACGCCAACGTTTCAATGCTTTATGGCATTTTCGTCAGGGCAGCCATAAAATGCCATAAAGCATTGAAACGTTGGCGTCATTTGGCGTTCTGTCGTTTGTCATTTCTACTGAGTGCCGCTGAACACTGCATATACTGGGACGGACCTAGTCTGGGGACAAGTCCGTCTATGTGAAGGCACCAGGAATAGTAATCTCTTGCATCTTATAGTGAGTGCCGGGACCTCCAATCAATATATATATATATATATATATATATATACACACACACATACAGAGTACCACAACACTCGCCATCCCTGCGAATGGTTTGCAAGCAGCACTCACCATCCCCAGGTTGGGGTGAAGTGGCCTGTGACCACATGCTCTAATAAATACAAATACAGGGACTCAACACTCTCCATAATGAACTAACTCACCTTAGTATACAATTTATCAAATAAATAATGGGGTTTTAGTTCATGAATTGATCAATGCATTTAAGCTTGCAGCCCATCGCCAAGGGACCCCATTTAACTGCAAGTCCTACACTAACAATAAATACGCTGTACAGCGTATTTATTTCTTCTACATCCGAGTGCCGCATCTCCTGCTATTCTATATTTGCCCAAAAACATCACTAAACAAACATTTAAAGTGACACCAACCTATTAAGAACAGTTACATTTTTTGTTAATTTTTCTAAAAAACTTCATTACCAGGCGCTTGTATACACTTAACACTTAAGTCTGGAAATATATCTATCTTCATGTAACACAAAGAACAGACGTTTCCAGAACATATTAGTAAATCTCACAAAAAGACACTCATATAATTGTACTCGTTCAGTCCCTTTGGAGCTATTGTGTCCAATCTCTGTATCCATCTAGCCTCTTTTCTCAATAAAAAGAGACCTCGGTCATCCCCTCTAATTAGGGGGGGGGGACCCAATCAATGTTCATATAGGACTGATGTTTCATTTTAAAAAAATGCGCTGCAACCGGTTTATCTGTAGCAGAAGTAGCATATGCCAGCCTTATTGAGGATCGATGCTGGTTCATCCTCTCGCGAAAAGTTCTAATAGTTTTGCCCACATAGGCCAACCCGCAAGGGCATTTCAATATGTACACGTGCACACCATGGTGCACACCAAATTATGTTGTATATCAATTTTACATCCAGAATGTGGTTGGCAAAAGGATCCTCCCGTCAGCATTGCCCTGCATGTGGTACACTGCGGGCATTTAAAGCAGCCCATTTTCTTCTGTAACCAACTGCCCTTGCCAACCGAGGGCCTCATATCTGGGCGAAACAACACATCCTTTAGGTTCTTCCCTCTTTTGGCCCCATCAGGGGGGGACAATTAGCAATAGATCTGAAGGCAGAGTCCGTTTTTAATATTGGCCAATTTCTTTTAATGGCTCTGTTGACCTTTTTGAACCCACTGTCACATTGCATGACCAAAGTCAACCGCTGAGGGGTCTCCATCTCCTCCTTAGCGGTGATTGGTTCGGAAAACAATTTTCTTGCTTTTTGCAAACTCCGCTCGATATCAATGTTTTTATATCTGCAGGCTCTAAACCTTTCAGCACAGTCCAAAAGTTGTACCTCTGCTTGCTGGATCTCAGAGTTGTGACGAAGAACACGCAAGAATTGCGAGACCGGCAACAGCAGCGCACACAGGGGGGGTTTCTGAGTACCCAGAAACCCCCCAGGAGTCTAAGGGCACGAGGCTGAAAGCTGAGGGTCCCCTCTTTTCATGGGTACAAGAATTTTAAAAACCGTCCCTTGGGAACCAGAGATATTTGACTTAAAGCAGTGGTCCCCATCCAAGCCTGTTAATTGCTCTTCCCAGTCAGATATTTCAGGTTCTTTCTGACTTAGAGTTTTTCTGATGATATATTCCAAAAGCTGGGACTCTTCCCCTTTGACAGACACTAGTAGTTTGTCTCTACTTTGCCCAGAACCAGAGATATCAGCCTTTCAGCAGCTGGTTACTGCTCCTGCTCCACACACCTGGTATGTAGTTTTATATACTCGTTGGCAGATTGCTCTGCCTCCTGAACTCTGATCCCCTAGTCCCCAATACCATTTGATAGGTGGGATTCTCTAGTTTTTATTTCCATTAAAATCTAAGAAATCAATTTGCGGAAACTGGAGATATCTGCAGTCTAGCAAGCTGTCATCCCACCAGAAAATTATGAATAATAATCCCACTCCACTATACACCCCTCCTCTGCATATTAAACATCCTCTACCACCCTGGAAGTTATGTATCAGGGCCCCTTCATTCAGCCCAATGCCCCCTTCTCCCACCCCATCTCCCACCATCTGTGTGGTAAAGGGGTAATTAGTGGAAATTACTGATTCAGGCCCTACATGATGAGCAGTTGATATAATACCCCCTACCACCCGGGGGACATCAAAGCTTCCCCCACCCCTACCGATGGAGGATTGGTAGGGGCCCCAATACATTGCTATGCCCAGGGGTCTACACTGCTGTTGACGCCCTTGTATATTATTATTATTTATACATTTGGTCTATCTATAATACTTTAACTGACCCGGCATATACTGGGTCACCTAAGTGTCCATCTTCGTGCTTTGCTCCGCCCCTCTGGAAACCCCCTTCTGAAAATCCTGCATTTGCCCCTGGGCAAGTTAGATTTTAGCTTGTCAGGATGGTGGCTTGTCACCCACAGGAGTGCATTCCTGTCCGTTGGTTTCCTGTATAGAGTGTATTCTAAATGGGAGTACCTGTTAGTAACTGACACGTCCAGGAAATCAACGGTGGTACTGTCCACATTTGCTGTAAATCTGATCGGACTGTCCAACTGATTTAATTCACACACCATCATTAGAAGGGAATCTTTCATACCCCTCCATATTATAAACAGGTCGTCTATAAACCTTTTATAGTGTATGATGTTGGCAGCATATCTGCGCAAAATGTGAACCTCCATGATGCCTGATGACGATTATTAAAATCTAAACGTTGCATTAATTGCCTGCTCCTGTGATCCTTCCTACATATCCGTGTGCTGCAGTGGCTGCTTGCTGAGCAGCGTGAGTATATACATATATATATATATAGTGTGTGGGGGGACGCGGCACTCGGGACTAGAATAAATAACTCCACGTAGCTGAAATTCTTACATAAAGAAATCTGTAAACACTCACCTCTATAAGTAAGGCTGTATCACCAATCTGTGTAGGGACAGCGGCCATTGGTAGACGCCCACTCTGGGCGAACTCTGATGATCTCACCGTCGGAGCTAAGGTTGCCGTGGCAACTTGTCAACTGTGACTACACATGTGTGTGTCAATAAAGTTTGACTTAAAGAAAAAAGGTAAAGATTAGTATGAATCAGAATCTCCTATATATTTGGCTACATCTGTCACTCAAAGTGGGTGTCTGTGTCTATAACGCTCTGTTCCTGGACTTTCCTCTTAATGTGTGATTGCCTTCATCTGTGCTGAACACCTTTCTGAGAAATTAACCTGTTTAAAACAGGTGATGGCAATCATACATTAAGGGGAAGTCTAGAAACAGAGCATTGTGTCCCTCCTGGAGAGGGTCATGTTGGGAGGTATGTGACAGAGAACCAGCCCAGTGAGCCCACAGACAGTGCCAGACACCCACTGCCTTCCCATGTTGCCCAGCACTGCTACTCCACAGCCACCAGGTGAGCGCCCCCCTCCCGCGATTTGCGGCAAAACCTCCCCCCCCCCCCGCGATTCGCGGCAAAAACACCCGCTCCCCCGCGACCCCCCCTACCGCGATTCGCAGCAAAAACACCCCCGCGACCCCCCCTCCCGCGATTTGCTGCAAAAAGAACCCCCCCACGACCCCTCCCGCAATTCGCGGCATAACCACCACCCCGCAACCCCCCCCTCCCGCGAATCGCGGCAAACCCTCCCCCGTGACCGACCCCCCCCCCGATTCGCTGAAAAAACACCCCCCCCCGGGACCTCCCTCCCGCGATTTGCGGCAAAAAGAACCCCCCCGCGACCCCCCCTTGCACGATTGGCGGCACCCCCCCCTGCGACCCCCCCTCCCGCGATTCGTGGCACCCCCCCCCCCCCGCAATTCGCAGCAGCCCCAGGATTAAATGGCACATGCAAAACACTGACATGGCTATGGTCGACAATGAAAAAGGTTGACATGAGTTTTTGAAGATTTATTTTTAATTTTTTAAATTTTTTCATATTCATTGTCATGTGTCGACATGGACACCAATGAAGTGGCACACTTCTGTCAACATTTACATGTGTTGACCTTTCTGTGTTGATTTTTTCTTGTGGCGATTCGCGTCACACCCCCCCGCAACCCCCCCTCCCGCGATTCGCGGCACCCCCCGTGACCCCCCACCTCTCGCAATTCGCGGCAACCCCCCACCGGAACCCCTGTGAACCCCACCCTCCCGCGATTCGCGGCACCCACCCCCGCGACCCCCCCTCCTGCAATTCGCGGCACCCCCCCGTGATTCGCGGCAGCTCCAGAATTAAATTGCACATGGAAAACACTGACATGGCTATGGTCGACAATGGAAAAAGGTTGACATGAGTTTTTGAAGTTTTTTTGTCATTTTTTGAATATTTTCATATTCATTCTCATGTGTCGACATGGACACCAATGAAGTGCCACACTTATGTCAACATTTACATGTGTTGACCTTTCTGTGTTGATTTTTTTCTTGTGGCGATTCGCGTCACACCCCCCGCAACCCCCCCTCCGGCGATTCCCGGCACCCCCCTGCGACCCCCCCCCTCCCGCAATTCGCGGCAACCCCGCACCGGAACCCCCATGAACCCCGCTCTCCCGCGATTCGCGTCACCCACCCCCCGCAACCCCCCCCTCCCGCAAATCGCGGCACCCCCCGTGATTCGCGGCAGCTCCAGAATTAAATTGCACATGGAAAACACTGACATGGCTATGGTCGACAATGAAAAAGGTTGACATGAGTTTTTGAAGTTTTTTTTTTCATTTTTTGAATATTTTCATATTCATTCTCATGTGTCGACATGGACACCAATGAAGTGCCACACTTATGTCAACAATTACATGTGTTGACATTTCTGTGTTGATTTTTTCTTGTGGCGATTTGCGTCACCCCCCCCCACAACCCCCACTCCCGCGATTCACGGCACACACACACACACCTCCCCCGCGATTCTCGGCACCCCACCCCGCGACCCCCCTCCCATGATTCGCCGCAACCCCCGCCCCGTAACCCCCCCTCCCGCGATTCGTGGCACCCACCCCCGCGACCCCCCCTCCCGCAATTCGCGGCACCCCCCCGCGATTCGCGGCAGCTCCAGAATTAAATTGCACATGGAAAACACTGACATGGCTATGGTCGACAATGAAAAAGGTTGACATGAGTTTTTGAAGTTTTTTTTTTTCATTTTTTGAATGTTTTCATATTCATTCTCATGTGTCGACATGGACACCAATGAAGTGCCACACTTATGTCAACATTTACATGTGTTGACCTTTCTGTGTTGATTTTTTCTTGTGGCGATTCGCGTCACCCCCCCACCCCCCCGCAACCCCCACTCCCGCGATTCACGGCACACACACACACCCCCGCGATTCTCGGCACCCCACCCCGTGACCCCCCCTCCTGTGATTCACGGCACACCCCCCGCGACCCCCCCTACCATGATTCGCCGCAACCCCCGCCCCCGTAACCCCTCTCCCGCGATTTGCGGCAACCCACCCCGCGACCCCCCTCCTGCGATTCTCTGCAATCCCTCCCCTCCCGCGATTTGCAGCATCCACCCCCCCACAACCCCCCCTCCTGCAATTCGCGGCACCCCCCGCGACCCCCCCTCCTGCAATTTGCGGCACCCTCCGCGACCCCCCCTCCCGCGATTTGCGGACACCTAAGTTGCAATACAGGGCATCTTTCATACAATTCTAACCATATTTCTCATATACAAACGTTCACAAATTAAGGGGGCGCAGCCCCTTACGACGGTGTGAAGAGCGCCCGTAGGGCGCGATGAATCACCTAGTATTGTCAAAAATAGTGCTATTAAAAAACAATTTAGGCCGCTGTCACTACAAGATAAGTGATAAACAATATGCAAACAAAAATCAACATATAAAAAATAAAGTGTTAAACCAAACTGACAGTGGACTGGACTTGTGTATTGTGCCTCTATGTTATTCTATTGTCAAGTATACTAATAATACTGTGCTCTTTGCAGATAATGCCTATGCCTCTTCTATTGGGTCTGCATATATATGCTCAAAAGGGGCAATTTATGTATTAATGTTAGTATATCTCGGGATGTCTCCCACTATGGTATAACTCTTCTTTGTGTACCCTAAGCATTGGATTCAGCTTTTTTTGCTTTTATTGGTGGTAAACTAGTTTGATTGATTTATAGGAAACTGTGGAGGCCCAGTTGCTCATTTAGCCCTTTGGGCGCTAAGGTGTCCAGTTTAAAAATCCACCTAGTTTCCAACTGTAATAATTTCTTACCCCAGCCACCCCCTCTGGTAAGGGGGGCGGGACCTGGTCAATTATCATGTATTTTACTGAAGCTAAAGGATGCTTGGCTATTGCAAAATGTCGGGCTAAGGGCTGTTCGCTCGTGCCCTTTTAATTGCTGCCCTTATTGCGGAGTGGTGGTTTTCCATCCGCTCCTTAAACTGTGTTTCAGTTTTACCCACGTATACTAATGAACATGGACAGTAGATGATGTATACTACAAATTGTGACGTACACTTGAGATGATATTTAATGGGAAATCTATGTATATATAGCAGCAGTGTTGGGTGCCCTCCAGGTAGATAATATACACTGGCTCCCATGCAGTAGCAGACGGCCCTTTGTGGGATACTGTAGATAGGTGGCACTCGTTGGACTTTAAAAAATTAGCTTGTATTAGTACAAATTTTTCATCAGGTCATTACATAGTGCATGAATGGTGCATATAAAACGTTATGTGCCCTCCTTCTAGTTCTGGTTCTATACCCATAAAGTGCCCACCTGGACCTTGGTACCTGATGGTTTAACTTAAATACTGCTCTGCCCTGTATGTTAATAAACCTTACTATTTCACCTTAATCATAGTATTGGTTCTTGCAAGTTTTGTCATTAGAAATAAGGGTACTCTTTACCTAGAACGGCGCCCATCGCGACCATCGGGACCATCGTATGCACTAAAAAACGGGTGCGATGCGATGCCCGCGATGGCCGCGATTTGCCATAGGGATCAATGTTAAAAGTCAGATTGGACACGATTTTAGTGTTCAATGCCTCAATGCCCGTTTCCATAGGAAACCATGTTAAATGGGCCACAGAGCCCAAATAGTCACCCTAAAGTCTGAAATGGCCCCCACAATTGTTAACGCCACCCCACGATCAACGTGAACCCGAAGCGTGGAGAGCGCTGCGAGCCCGCGAGGGGCGGCGGTACGCGTCCTCCGACCTTTTCATAACCCCACTATCCACGTCGGCGTGGAGTTGAGAATAGAATAGTGTGGCGAGCGCAGCGAGCCACCGAGCCCGAAGCGTGGCGAGCGCAGCGGATACCTTCACAGGTAAACGCGTCCCTTCGCGGGCTTCACAGGTATCCGCGTCCCCTCGCGGGGCACGCTGCCCTCACCACGCTTCGGGCTCGGTGGCTCGCTGCGCTCGCCACACTATGCTATTCTCAACTCCACACCGACGTGGATAGTGGGGGTATGAAAAGGTCGGAGGACGCGTACCGCCGCCCCTCGCGGGCTCGCTGCGCTCGCCACGCTTCGGGTTCACGTTGATCGTGGGGTGGCGTTAAAAATTGTGGGGGCCATTTAAGACTTCAGGGGGACTATTAGGGCTCTGTGGCCCATTTAACATTGTTTCCTATGTAAAAATCGCGGCCATTGAGGCATTTAACACTAAAATCGCGTCCAATCTGACTTTTAACATTGATCCCTATGGGAAAATCGCGGGCATCGCGGGCATCGCGTCGCACCCGTTTTTATGTGCATACAATGACCGCGATGCCCGCGATTTTTTACCCCCGATGCCCGCGATACTAATCGCGGGCGCCGTTCTAGGTAAAGAGTACCGAAATAAGCTGGTTCAGTTTCAGAGACGACATCTGAGAAGTTCGAAACTCTGTCCCATTTTTCCAGATCCAGAACAAGGCCAAATGTCATCTTCACACTGTATGATTCTTGCGAGATCCAGACTATATATGTGCCATTGATTGTTGCCTTCTTCATTCCCCAGTTTATTTCAGACAGCATGGATGTGTCCATGCTGTCTGCTGAGAGGGGCCTGCTATGGGGCTGCTATGGTGGCAATACTCAGGGAGCTATGGGGCACTACTAAAGTGGCTGTGAGAGACCACTAATAGGGGACATCTTTGAAAGGATTTATTTTTTTATTTTTACTGCAGGGCTGCCCTGTGTGCCATATCAGTCCAGGGGTGCTGCCATGTGTACCATAACAGTCCAGGGGATCTGCTCTTTTTTATCAAATGAAGAAAAAGTATTTTTGGTACTTGTGTATTATAGCGGCGCCCCCGATGTGCATCGCGCGATGCGACGCGATTTTTGCCCCCTATGCAATGAAAGATCGTATAAGCACCATAAAGGGTGCTTTTAAACACCGTAATGGGTGCTTACAATGTGAAATGCACCC
Organism: Crinia signifera; assembly: GCF_055691185.1. Lineage (NCBI taxonomy): Eukaryota > Metazoa > Chordata > Amphibia > Anura > Myobatrachidae > Crinia > Crinia signifera. The sequence goes on from NC_139219.1 coordinate 136,300,066, forward strand.
CCACGCCACCCCCCCCCACTATAAACGTGAACCCGAAGCGTGGCGAGCGCAGCGAGCCCGCGAGGGGCGGCGGTACACGTCCTCTGACCTTTTCATATCCCTACTATCCACGTCGGCGTGGAGTTGAGAATAGAAAGTGTGGCGAGCAGACGTGGATACCTTCACAGGTATCGGAGTCCCCTCGTGGGCTTCACAGGTATCCGGGGCCCCTCGCGTGGGCTCGCTGCGCTCGCCACGCTTCGGGTCGGTGGCTCGCTGCGCTCGCCACACTTTCTATTCTCAACTCCACGCCGACATGGATTGTGGGGGTATGAAAAGGTCGGAGGACGCGTACCGCCGCCCCTCGCGGGCTCGCTGCGCTCGCCACGCTTCGGGTTCACGTTTATAGTGGGGGGGGGGTGGCGTGGGGGTACATTTCACATTGTAAGCACCCATTAGGGTGCTTATACAATGTTTAATCGCTTCATATCGCATTGTATGGCATTGTATGCCATGTATAATGTCATACAATTTTAAAATTGTATGACATTGTACAACATCGCGCGATATCGCGTCGCATCGCATACCATCGTATGCCTTATGGTATGCGATGCGATGGGCGCCGCCAAAATACACAAGTACCGTGTTTTTTGACCCCTGTATAATTCCAGGGGTGCCACCATGTTTTATCTTTACTAACTTTCACTCCCAATTTAAAACCCCTGTAGGGATGTCCATAAGTGCTGTGTAAGTCTGACATGAATGCTATGTGTACCGTATCAGTCCAGGGGTGCTTTCATGTGTGCCATATATTTTCAGGTGTGCCTCCATATGTGTTATATAATTCCAGGGGTGCTCCTATGTGTGCCATATCAGTTCAGGGGTGCCGCCATGTGTGTCGCATCAGTCCAGAGGAGCTGCCATTTTTTATTTAAAAACTGTTGCTTTTTATACTGCAGAGTGCTGTTAAGTGTTCCGTGTCAGCCCATGGGTGCAATTATGTGTGCCATATGAATCCAGGGGTGCATCTATGTCTGCTGTATAATTCAAGGGGTGCCACCATGTGTGCCGTATCAGTCCAGGGATTCTGTCATGTGTGCCATATAATTCCAGGGGTGCCACCATGTGTGCCATATAATTCCAGGGGTTCCACTATGTGTGCCACATCAGTTCAGGTGAGCTGCCATTTTTTACTTTTTGCATTTCACTGTAAGGGCTGTTTCACACAGTACGGTTCCTGCCGCACGGTGAAATCCCGTACGGTCAGGGAGCCGCGCCGCACTCAGAATTTTATAATGGCAGGGATGGCCACAGCCCGGCAGCCGTCCCTTCCAGTGGGGGGATCCGGCTGCAGCCGTGCGGCCGGGCCGTGGCCGTCCCGTGTGAATGGACACAATAGTGTCCATTCACAACTGCTGAGTGTGGCGCGGCTCCCTGGCCGTACGGGATTTCACCGTGCGGCAGGAACCGTACTGTGTGAAACAGCCCTAAGAGTGCTGTTAAGTGTGTAGTATCAATCCAGGGGTATCGCCATGTGTGCCATATAATTCCAGGGGTGCCATCATGTTTTAACTTTGCTAAATCTCACTCCCAATCTAAATCCCCTGTAGAGATCTCCATGAGTGCTATGTGTGAGTCTGACATGAATGCTATGTGTGTCTGACATATCTGGTTCTGATACTGTAATTATAGAGAAGCCTCTTCTGCCATTTCTGAATGATGATTAACAACATTATAAGCCACCTTTAGCTCATTGGTAGCTTGGTTTACCTAAACCTTTAGGATGTAATCTTTTGTGAGGTCACAAACAAATTCTGCACTTCATCCACAAAGGTGGCATTTCCTGAATCTGAAGTGCTTGGTTTGTTTAACTGTGCGTGTCCTTTTAAATATCCACTGCTGTGTGGCAATGTTTCTTATGCTATTAACTACTGTGTGTTTGTATTGCTGCTCTGGTGCTCATTTATCAGCCAGCATGCTGCAGCCTTTGGCCAGAATTGGGGAGAACAATCTTATGAGTTATGAGGTGGTTAACATGACTAGAAATTACTGGAAATTAAAGTCATTGAAGTTAATAATGCTGAACAAACAACATGTCCAAACTGCATGATTTTAGAGTTAAAACAAATACTGATCCAAAACAAAACATGAGGGTTTTTTTGCAATATTAGAATATCAACAAAATCAATACAAAAAAATAATAGAGTTTTAAAACCAAAAACATGGGGAACAGTGTACATGTAAAGTTTTAAATCAGTATAATCAATCAGTGTATTACTTGGCTACCACAAAAAAAAAAACTCCATCTCCATTTCTCTGTACTGGCCTTAGGCCTGTGAATTGTTGTTTAGATATGTTTGTTATTGTATGAATAATCTAACAGTTGGATACTTGGTTTTAAATGTTCTTTCCATTCTTTGTCTATGTTTTCCTTTTTTATACTTGTGTTATACTTGTGTTATCTCGCTGCGCTCGCCACGCTTCGGGTCGGTGGCTCGCTGCGCTCGCCACACTTTCTATTCTCAACTCCACGCCGACATGGATTGTGGGGGTATGAAAAGGTCGGAGGACGCGTACCGCCGCCCCTCGCGGGCTCGCTGCGCTCGCCACGCTTCGGGTTCACGTTTATAGTGGGGGGGGGGGGGGGGGGGGGGGTGGCGTGGGGGTACATTTCACATTGTAAGCACCCATTAGGGTGCTTATACAATGTTTAATCGCTTCATATCGCATTGTATGGCATTGTATGCCATGTATAATGTCATACAATTTTAAAATTGTATGACATTGTACAACATCGCGCGATATCGCGTCACATCGCATACCATCGTATGCCTTATGGTATGCGATGCGATGGGCGCCGCCAAAATACACAAGTACCATGTTTTTTGACCCCTGTATAATTCCAGGGGTGCCACCATGTTTTATCTTTACTAACTTTCACTCCCAATTTAAAACCCCTGTAGGGATGTCCATAAGTGCTGTGTAAGTCTGACATGAATGCTATGTGTACCATATCAGTCCAGGGGTGCTTTCATGTGTGCCATATATTTTCAGGTGTGCCTCCATATGTGTTATATAATTCCAGGGGTGCTCCTATGTGTGTCATATCAGTTCAGGGGTGCCGCCATGTGTGTCGCATCAGTCCAGAGGAGCTGCCATTTTTTATTTAAAAACTGTTGCTTTTTATACTGCAGAGTGCTGTTAAGTGTTCCGTGTCAGCCCATGGGTGCAATTATGTGTGCCATATGAATCCAGGGGTGCATCTATGTCTGCTGTATAATTCAAGGGGTGCCACCATGTGTGCCGTATCAGTCCAGGGATTCTGTCATGTGTGCCATATAATTCCAGGGGTGCCACCATGTGTGCCGTATAATTCCAGGGGTTCCACTATGTGTGCCACATCAGTTCAGGTGAGCTGCCATTTTATACTTTTTGTATTTCACTGTAAGAGTGCTGTTAAGTGTGTAGTATCAATCCAGGGGTATCGCCATGTGTGCCATATAATTCCAGGGGTGCCATCATGTTTTAACTTTGCTAAATCTCACTCCCAATCTAAATCCCCTGTAGAGATCTCCATGAGTGCTATGTGTGAGTCTGACATGAATGCTATGTGTGTCTGACATATCTGGTTCTGATACTGTAATTATAGAGAAGCCTCTTCTGCCATTTCTGAATGATGATTAACAACATTATAAGCCACCTTTAGCTCATTGGTAGCTTGGTTTAACTAAACCTTTAGGATGTAATCTTTTGTGAGGGCACAAACAAATTCTGCACTTCATCCACAAAGGTGGCATTTCCTGAATCTGAAGTGCTTGGTTTGTTTAACTGTGCGTGTCCTTTTAAATATCCACTGCTGTGTGGCAATGTTTCTTATGCTATTAACTACTGTGTGTTTGTATTGCTGCTCTGGTGCTCATTTATCAGCCAGCATGCTGCAGCCTTTGGCCAGAATTGGGGAGAACAATCTTATGAGTTATGAGGTGGTTAACATGACTAGAAATTACTGGAAATTAAAGTCATTGAAGTTAATAATGCTGAACAAACAACATGTCCAAACTGCATGATTTTAGAGTTAAAACAAATACTGATCCAAAACAAAACATGAGGGTTTTTTTGCAATATTAGAATATCAACAAAATCAATACAAAAAAATAATAGAGTTTTAAAACCAAAAACATGGGGAACAGTGTACATGTAAAGTTTTAAATCAGTATAATCAATCAGTGTATTACCTGGCTACCACAAAAAAAAAAAAAAACTCCATCTCCATTTCTCTGTACTGGCCTTAGGCCTGTGAATTGTTGTTTAGATATGTTTGTTATTGTATGAAAAATCTAACAGTTGGATACTTGGTTTTAAATGTTCTTTCCATTCTTTGTCTATGTTTTCCTTTTTTATACTTGTGTTATCTCTTTATACTTATTTAATCAATAAATAAATATATAAATGCTTTACCTATCTTTCTTTACATAAACGCCTTTACTGACCTTGGGCCTATGGATTACTTGGAAGAGTTTGTAATTTTGTAATTGCATTAGAAAAACCTTAATTCAGATGTTTCATTGTAGATAAGATTGTAACTATAATTAATCAATCAATCGACCAATCAATGTTTTGCCTGGCTACTACTGTGAGGTGGTGAAAAATTACTGGAAATTATTGGAAATAAATGTTATCGATGTTAGTAACACTGTTGTAACAACACAAGATCCAAATAACATGATAGTAGCTGTTTTTATAATGTTAGTTGGGCGCCCACTGAGCTATTTGGTTAGTTTTCCGCGTCCCCTTGCGGGGCTCGCTAGGCTCGCCACGCTTCGGGACCATTTTTTAAAAAGAAATCCAGGATGAAATGTAATAGGGTGCAACTTTTGAACATGTTTAAAAATCGCACCAAATCGCATGTGCAAAAAGCGATTTTTTTTTGCAGTGAATTTGCATATGTGATGAGATGCGAATTTGCAGCAAAAAAATGCGATATGGTGCGATTTTGTGTGATTTTTAGTCATAAAAATTACATACAGAGCCCATTCATCCAATACTCACCTATGTTGCCACAAAGCATCTTTCCCCTTGTCCAGTAGTATCCATTCGGGCACCTCTCAATAGAAAACATACTCACCAGCTGTCTTCATCGCTTCTCCGGGAGCCCTGCACCTCTCTAACCACACTCTGGTCTTCTGTTTACATCTGGGGCTCTGTCCCCCGACCGGGTCTTAGGCCCTTCCACCAGCCAATCATGGTCCAGGAAGCCGGACCATGATTGGCTGGTGGGCTGGCCTAAGACCCGGTCGGGGGGCGGAGCCCCAGATGTAAACAGAAGACCGGAGCATGGTTAGAGAGGTGCAGGACTCCCAGAGAAGCGTTGAAGATGGCTGGTGAGTATGTTTTCTATCCACAGGTACCCACATGGATACTACAGGACAAGGGGACCTGACCGTTTTACTGTCAGTGTGTGTGTGTGTGTATTTATTGAACTATTTGTACTACTGTAGGACAACAAGTCCCTGAATGTGGTGCAGGCTTGCTGGGACTCATAGTTCCACAGCAGTATACAATAGGATTTTATCTATTTTTTACACCAATTATCAGCTCGATGCCCACCACCCAGGGGCATCAACATGGGCAGGTAAGTTCTGGAGGGGTGGACCCCTTCTTTGGGGGGTCCCTACTTCTAGAGGACCCCTGCCCATGTTGACCGGTCAGAGGGATAAATGCTTGCCCGGGGGGTCTTGTATAAAAAGTCTCACCCCCGGCTGTTGCATTACCCTGCTGGCTGGTTGGGAACGGTGCTGGTTCTTGAAATATGGGGATCCCTAGTCAATTTGTCCCCTGTATTTTGGGAACCAGGACCGGCCCTTGAGCCTGGTGCTGGTTTTGTAAAATCCAGGGAACCCCAACATGTTTGTCCCTGTGATTTTATGAAACCAGGACTAGCTCTTTGAGCCTGGGCCTGGTTATGCTCAGGAGGGGGGACCCCACGCCATTTTTTTTTTCAGTTTTATTTATCCCTTTTTTTGGACATCACCATGCACAGATCACAAAGATCTGTGCATAGTTCTGTCAAATTCGCCAGCAAGAAACTGGTCTAATTTTTTTGGCGATTTTTGGTAACGTTTAACAAAAAATCACACCCTATTACATGTGCGAGTTAGATGCTTTCCAATGGGAAAACATCTGGATGTGAATTGAAATGTAACTAAAAATCACCACTTCAAAATGTGCAAATTCACGGCAAAAAAGTGCGATTTTTTTTAGAGTGAATCGCACCCTATTACATGTGCGATTTTTGGAAAACGTGCGATTTCAAATGTTTTTTTACCAAAAATAGCACATGTCTAAAAAATTGCACCCTATTACATTTCGCCCCCAGATTCTAAACCAAAACAACTGAAGATGGTTTTGACAAGACCAAATCGAAAACATGATGTCGATCTAGAACTAAAACAAAGCACATGTTTACACTTAATCTCTGTTATTGATTTTACCACTGACAGTCGCTGTTATGCTGAGTAAATTTATACATTACCCTCTCTTTCACCAGGGATTTGTCTGAACCTAAGCATACTGTACTTGGCTGTAAAATGATGTACAGTATATGGCAAAATCAGATGTTTTAAATCCAGTTTTACCTGGTTTTAAACAACATGCACTACTTAATAAATCTTCTCCCCTTTCAATATCCAGATATAAACAGATATGACATACTGTACTTTACTGAGTCAATACACACAGGAAAAGTGCTTTTCTCATATTATATCAAAGACCACTTGAAAGCTTGCAGGCTGAGATGGTTATAGATGTAGCCATGCTCACCTTTGCTGTGATGCGGCATGCTATATTAGGGCATAGTGCTCCGGGATGTGACTATTTACAGTCTGGGATCACTCCATTAATTCCATTCAGCTACATCTGTACTGCCTGATATTAGCCGACTGTAGCTAACTCTCCAAAAGCATACACGGGATAGAACTGGAACTACATAATTCTATTTAGCAGACAGTGGTATGCATGATAGAAACTGAACATCATAGAATATACAATAGTGTGTATCGAGAATTAGGAATGTGCAGGATTAAGATGGCATTCAAGAATATGCAGACTCAAGACTCATACACACTACCCGTAATGGGTAGTGTGATGCTCAAAATTATTAACAATGCACATTTCCGTCCCCCCAACCCCCGTCATTGTTCGAACATGCCGGTCAGTTTTGGCTATGTATGTTCATGTTCGTGTACAACAGTATCCCAGAAACATCAATGAATGATATTGTGGTACTTGTGGAGTATCACGGCTCCCATCGTATGCCATCATATTCCATATGTAGTGGCATACGATGGCATACGATGCGATACGATTTTTACCGATTTTTGAGCATTTTTGCTCAAAAATCGTATGCGATCGCATCGGATGCCATACGATGGCATCCGATGCGATGCGATGCAATGGCATCTGATTACGATTTTTGAGCATTTTTGCTCAAAAATCGTATGCGATCGCATCGGATGCCATACGATGGCATGCGTTGCGATGCGATGGCACCCGATTTTGCACTGAAATGCATCAGAATGCATTGAAATGTGTATTAAACTAGTGAAATGCCCCCAAATGCCATTTTTCATAGTGCACCACCCCCACTATCAACGTCAACCTGAAGCGTGGCGAGCGCAGCGAGCCTGCGAGGGGGGGCGGTACGCGTCCTGCGACCTTTTCATACCCCCACTATCCACGTCGGCGTGGAGTTGAGAATAGAATAGTGTGGCGAGCGCAGCGAGCCACCGAGCCCGAAGCGTGGCGAGCGCACGCGGATACCTGTGAAGCCCGCGAGGGGACGCGTATAGCTGTGAAGGTATCCGCGTGCGCTCGCCACGCTTTGGGCTCGGTGGCTCGCTGCGCTCGCCACACTATTCTATTCTCAACTCCATGCCGACGTGGATAGTGGGGGTATGAAAAGGTCGTAGGACGCGTACCGCCGCCCCTCGCGGGCTCGCTGTGCTCGCCACGCTTCGGGTTGACGTTGATAGTGGGGGTGGTGCACTATGAAAAATGGCATTTGGGGGCATTTCACAAGTTTAATACACATTTCAATGCATTCTGATGCATTTCAGTGCAAAATCGATTTGATCGCATGCGATGCGATGCGATTTTTAGCATACGATCTGCATACGATGCAGGTCGTGGGAGCGGTGATACTCCACAAGTACCGATATTGTTAAGTGTTTATGCACTATATCATCCACCCGGGGACAACCCCATAAATTAACTTAAGTTAATTGATGGGAGTAAAAAAGTGGTAAGACTGACTTGCCTTTTCTCATCATAGGAGCCCGTTTTATTTACATAATATTGGTTCCATTGCAAGAACTGCATTAGGAGCCAAAATTATCCCCAATACAGACTCTCACCACTACAGTCCATTATGAATGCAGCTGCAAGGCTAATCTTCCTAGACAGACGTTCATCGTCTGCAAAGCTACTCTGTCAGTCACTTCATTGGTTACCTGTATTCTACCGTATTCAATACAAAATTCTTTTACTTACACACAAAGCCATAAACCAAACTACACCAACATACATATCCTCTCTTATCTCAAAATATCATCCAACACGACCTCTACGCTCCTCCCAAGATCTGCATCTCTCATCCACACTCATTACCTGCTCCCATTCCCGACTGCAGGACTTTCTTCGGGCTGCACCCACTCTGTGGAATGCCCTCCCAAGCACAATAAGACTCTCCTCCAGTCTCCAAACCTATAAGCGTTCCCTGAAGACTCATCTCTTCAGGCAAGCTTATCAAATTCCAGAACCAGTCATAGAACCTTGCGTTCTGGTGGAATCGATGCAATAAAGAATACAGTATCTATCCTTATGTATCAATGCCTATTTCCCTATAGATTGTAAGCTTGCGAGCAGGGCCCTCCTACATTTTGACTGTCTGTAAATACCCTGTTTTGTTTCACTGTCTGCTATTGTAAAGCGCAACGGAATATGCTGCGCTATATAAGAAACTGTTAATAAATAAATAAATAAATAAATAAATAACATAGGCTTCTATTGGATATGAACATCCATTCAGGTACAGACAGAGCTGATCTGGAGTTTGCACTTGATTGGCTGAGGTGAGTCCTATTGAGTAACATCAGTGGCATTCCCCTTCAGTTATACAGAGGAGCAGCATGAGTAAACATATGTACATGCTGCTCCTTAATCTGGTGGTTCGTGTCATCTTTTTTTTAACCCTGTGGGTGCCTACTTGGACCAAAGAGTACATGATCTAATATGGGACTAGGTAAGTACACTTTTTTTTTCACCGGTCCTAACAAATTCTACTGGACAAGAGGACAGATCTATGCGGGAACATAGTTATGTATTTGTGTGAGTGAATGTATGTAATTTAAGTTTTACTTTTAGCAGTGTGTATCTGTATCTGCTGTAAAATGATAAGTCCCAGTGGGCTCTTTAATGTTCCACATGCAGTTACTTGTGGTTCTTCAAGTACCTTCATGCGCGGGGACACTTGCTGGGACTTATTGTTCCACAGCAGAACCCAATATTAATTTAATTCTTTCTTTTACAAAATAGTATCAAACCAGTATCCACTGTCCACGGGTATCAGGGATATCAATGGGCTTTAGCACCAGCCTTGTTGGGCCTGTGGGGAGACCCATTTATTGAGGGGTCTCCACTCTCCCAGGGACCCTTGCCAGGGCTGATAAGTCACAGAGTTAATGCTTTGGCCATGGGACCTTACATAAGTGTCCCCTGGCTTTGGCATTACCCTGCTGTTTGCGCCCAATGATGGTTTTTAAATATGGGGGACCCCTATTTATATTGTCCCCCATATTTTTGGAACAAAGACTGGTCCAAGATCCCGGTGCTGGTTTTGAAGTACAATTGCAATTTTTCCACTGTATTTCAGAAACCAGAACCGGCTCAAAAAGTGCACGTTTTGCTATACTTGTGGAGGGAACCCCACATGATTTTATAAACTTTTAACAATTTAAACACTTTTCCAGATCATAGCATGCACAGATCTGACTAATCTTTGCATGCTTCTGTCAAACTTGCCAGCCAGACACAGGTCTATTTATATAGATGGAACCACCATTAGCCAGCCTGCCCAAATGGCAGATCTCATGTGCTGGTGCATGTGCTGGCGCAGGCTGGTGGAGGTGGACAGGCTGACAGTGATGCATTAACGGCTCACTCGCTCACCCGTCCCCATCAGCCAAGCGGTGAGGAGCGGGGACCAAAGGCTTCCCTGCCCATCTTCGCTTCAGAGAGATGAGCAGGGAGTGGGGGCAGGCTCTGGCAGTGCGGGCAGGAGCTGGGAGATGGGTGGAGGGCTGCTTCAGCCTCCGACAGAAAGGGGCACGCGAGCATCTCATGTGCGCATGCCCCATTCTGTCGGATGGCAGCTGACGGGGGACGGCGCATGGCGATCCATATGTAGGTGATATTTTAGTAATGTTAGTTGTGAAACTTTAGAAATAATACACTATTACATTTGCATTTTTATACTTTTAAATGGAGAAATATTTGGATTTTTGATTTGTGATTTTTTTGGACATGGCAAAACATGCAATTTTTACCACAAAATTCTCATATATTTAAAAATCACATCCTGTTACATTTACCTATAAAGCTCAAACTGTGTGTTCAGATTCAGAAATCCCTAAGAAGAGTCTTGGGGTATCCATTTTAGCTGTGTCTGTAATTTCTCAGCAGTTGCACAACTAAAGATGGTGATGAGTACATACAGATGGAGCGGGTCTCTTCTTTGCAGGGGATGGCGACGCCAGCCGCCATCCCCCGCCACCCGCCATCTGTATCTGCGAAAGGGGACGCGTGCAGGCGAGATGCACGCGCATCCGCTTCCGACGGCTTCCCCTGGGTCCCTGCTGGCTTTCCAGTGGTCACCCAGGGTCCCCACTGCCTCCCCGCACCCCCCCTAACCCTGTCCATCTCCCTGAAGCAGAGACAGACAGGTTCCCGTCGCCCCGCCGCACGGAAACTGAGACACGCGTCTCAGTCAGATGGAGAGCCAGGCTGCTAGCGGATCACCAGCTGTGAAGTTCTGGCGATTCGCCAGCAAGAGGGAGCCCGGCTCCATTTGTAATAGAAATTGAGAATGCTTGTATGGAAGTGGGACAGGATAAGGGGGATACAGTGTGTGTGTGCTACCACTATCTCATACTGAGATGATGTTGTTGTTTGTGTAAATCAGCCACCAGTGGCTGTAGTTCCCGGGATAAAAAGATAGTGATTTTGATGCAAGGGCATAACCCTATAGATTGTAAGGTTGCAGCAGGGCTCTCCTAACTCCAAGTCTGTCTGTTGTTACCCAGTTTGTTTTATCACTGTCTACCATTGTAAAGCACAAATGAATCTGCTGTGCTATATAAGAAACTGAAAATAAATAAATAACACCAAAAAATCCACCTCTTGGGTGTGGGATTATTTTTTTTTACAAATCTTGGCAATGTTTGTGAAGGGGTATGCTCCATTTGTGAGACCAAACTTAGTAGCAGTAGGGATGTTATCTATCTAACACTTTTTTTACAAGATTATTATATCATTAATTATCAACCTGATCATTAGTAAACAGAGATAGTCCTTTCAAAATATTGATTTGTGGAGCCCCAAACAAACCAAGCACTTCAAAGACACATGTGACTGTCCCTGTCATTGAAGTGCTTGGTTTGGTAAAATGTGCATGTTATTTTTAATATCCAACATAACATTGGGTGCGAAGGCCCAAGAACAAAAACATTTTGAACCTCTTCTCTTTTATTATGGTGTATATTTTGGGGGCATCAGTGATAGTCTATTTTGCAAACATTACAAAGTAATTTGTAATAAGGAATGTGCCTCAAACATACTAAGTTTAATAAATCAATCACTCAATAAATCAGTCAGTCATTTGTATTTTATTGCTTGTTTATCCCCTGCAGAACATCCTTACAAATGTTAATATCAATGAATAAATCAATTGACCAATCATTTTTGTATTTTTTTCCTCCTTTTTGCTTGTATTGTAGGTCTCACAAAGAATATTTATCCATTCACATCAGGCTCTGCCTTAGTTGACAATACAGAATCAATCAATCAATCATATTTGAATCAAGCAATAACTTTTAATGTCTTTCTTCCTGTAAGCCTCAAAGAGAATATTTAGTTATTCAAATCAGTCTTTGCCTTAGTGAACCATAAAGGTATTTACTACACACAAATGATCAATCAATATTATTTTTATTCTTCTTTTATTATTCACTTAGTAAATATAAGCAGGGTGATTTGCCCCGGTGAGTTGTCATTTGTGAAAAAGGTTAACTAGAATTGCTTTTTTATTGTACAATTGTGTGCTGAGTTCATTGATATGGATAATGTGAATAATACAGTTGCCTACTTCAATCCATCCATCCATCCATCAATCAATCAATCAATCCATCAAGCAATCAATCAATAATTGTTTTTATTTTTTTTATTTCTTATTGGCTTTTTGCTGTTAGGTCTCACCTCACAAACAGTATGGACCATACAGTTGCCTATCACAATCAATCAAAAACATTTTTACATTTTTTTTATTTTTAGTATTTTATTATTTGTTTTGCCACTAGGCCTCACCTCAATAGCACCTAGCTTCTCAAACAGCTAGATTGGTGCATCATTTTAACTTGAACTGGATGAAAATAATATTGTGAACTGTGAGGCTGTCAAAAGGCTAAATTATATGATTTTTATCACTTTTCATCATTTTTGAAAAACAAAAATTCAGATCCAAGACCTGTGAGGGTGGTTTTAGAAAACCAAATCCAAAACACAAAGCTAATACAGTTCCAAAACCAAAACATGAGGGTCAGCGCACATATCTATATTATATATACAGTATATATAGTATTGCTGAAGGCATTTAAAGATTTACTAAGGCCTTCTTGGAACATATAGTATGCCATATGTTTAAAATATCATGCAGTTTAAGATTATCAAACTGTAATTAATGTCATCATGTGCACCTCAATGTGTTTGCAGTCACACTGTAGATATACAGTATATTTAGCTGAAAATATATTTAGCACATTTTTTCAAGATCTTTCCAGATGAATAAAAGCAATTGTAATATGTCTGCAAACCACAGCATTGCAGCTCCATCTTCTGTCAGAAATGTAAAATTGAATGTTTAAAAGGCATTTCAATTATCACAATAGTATATACTGTATGTTCAAAAATATTTATACTGGTTTTATGTATAATGAAAATATACACTAAATTGTTTAAACAATTCATAAGCTTTCTATGCTACACTGTAAATGTATAAAAGACTCAGGGTTCGATGTACTAACCTTCAAAGGGTGAGAAAATGGACAGAGATAAAGTACCAGCCAGGTAGCCCCTAACTGTCTATTTTAAAACCTAGCCTGTAAAATGGCTGGTCCTTTATCACTTTCCACTTAATCACTTTTTGTGATGTTTAGTACATCTTGGCCTCTGTGTGAATTGTGTGAGTTAAACCACATTGAACTCATTAGGTTTCGCATTTTAGCCCTGATAATTATAATTTTCAGTTTTTTTTAATATAGCGATAATAAATTGCATATGTGTGGAATTTATCAATAGTTTCATGCATTCACAAACAGGATTATTTTTCCTCTGGGTATGAGCCTGGCTGCACTACTGAGAATGTAAAGGTCACATGCATGATTGGTAAGTTCTTATTATGTTAAAAATAGGGGGGTGCAGTCCAGCCTCTAGTTTATTTTGTAACTATGAATATATATATATAATCTTGAAGGTGGAGACTCTTCTTACCTAGACTAGCACCCCTTTCATCTGCCCTTAAGTCATGGGTGGCCAAACTGGTCCTCACGATCTACCAATGGTCCGTGTTTTCCAAATCACCTAGTGGATACACAGCTGTAGTCTTTACTAATTATCTCATTTTCACACATGACGCAGTCATTCCCACCAAAGATGCACACGTTGCCTGAAAAACTGTTGTTAGATCTTGAGGAAAGGTTTGACCACCCCTGCCTTAAGTGATTTTTATTAGTATATTATGCATCCTTGCATTTGTCTACTTATTATAATGAACACTATTATAGGTAAGCCCTGGATAAATGTATATAAATTGTCAGTGTTAGGGACCCAGGTTCACCTCAACATTATACTCTAGGTGGACATACATTTCGGGCCAAACATCTGCTAAGAATCTTCTCTGTACTGTATGTAGTCATTGTTGAATTGGGTTGGGATCATTTGGTCTACAGCCTGATGGTTGACAGTCATTAGGTCGACACTGTAAAAGGTCGACATCGGTCTAGGTCAACATGGGAAAAGGTCGACATGTTTCTAGGTCGAAAGATCATTAGTTCGACAATGTTTAGGTAGACAGTCAAAAGATCGACATGGGGTTTTTCACTGTTGTTTGACCTGAATGTCAACACAGTCAACATGGACACAGTTTAAAGTGCACCGCATCCCCTTGCTGTGCTCGCGATGCGTCGGGTACGGTGCCTTGTGCGCTCGGCACATTATTTTATTCTCCCACCACGCCCTAGGCCATGAAATACCGCCTTTTGGCACATGTCAGCTAAAAAAAACTGTGAAAAACCCCATGTCGACCTTTTGACTGTCGACCTAGACAATGTCGAACTAATGACCAGTCGAACTAACGACCTGTCACACTAATTACCTTTCGACCTAGAACCATGTCGACATTTTCCTATGTCGACCTAAACCCATGTCAACTTTTCCCCATGTCGACCTAATGGTGTCGACCTAATGACTGTCGACCATCATGCTGTAGACCAAATGATCACATCTCGTTGAATTGTAGAGATATTTCTCATTGTTATCAGTCGGCTTAACATACTATACCTTTGAATGATGACACGCAGGAATTGCACAGGTTCTGTTGCTGATCAAACCAGATGAAATACAGGATCAATGTTAACCAGCCACAGAATATGTGTAAATCATGAGTGTACCAGTTGAAAGTGATGATATGGTGTTCTTAATTATGGGTATTATTAGAGTTTAGAGTTTGCAGATGCATTTTTCTTTTTCTATGTGGACCTAAAATCTCATGGTTGCATCTCTTATGATGTTTAAAATTAGTGTGCAGAGTTCTTCCCCCCTCCTTAATTTCCAGAGGAGGCAGGCTACAGTTAGCTAATAGGCCACACCCTGAAAAGCTAAGCTTCTGAAACTTTGGTAAAGGTTTTAATGCATTCACCATAGGATCTAATGAGTAGATAATTTGCAACCACAACGGCGGAGATCGCCTGTATCCCCTTAAGTGCTACTTTGATAAATACCTTCACAAATATACAGATGGAGCGCCTCTCATTCTTGCCCAGGGATCGCCACACGCAAGCGCGTCCCAGTTTCTCGTCGGTGGGGGACGGGAACCCTGTCCGTCTCGCTTCAGGGAGACGGACATGGTTAGGGGGGAGGGGTGCGGCAAGGCAGCGGGGACCCGGGGCGACCGTCGGTGAGGCGGCGTGGACCCGGGGGGGAGCCCCGTTGTAATCTTGTGCGCATCTCGTGCGGGCGCGTCTCCTTACAGCGGCTGGTGAGGGATGGTGGATGGCGATTCTTCCGCCATCCCCTGCAAAGTTTACTCCCGCTCCATCTGTAGCAATCCTTGACTTAAGTAAATAGTCCCAAAGAGCTGGATTAGATTAGATTCACTTTATTGTTATTACTATGCTGCAGAAAATCACAGAAGTGCCCATTAACCGATATCAATGGTGAAAGTTTTACAGAGTATAAGGGAAAAGCAGAACAGCACAGTGAAGCAGACAGTGGAACGCACAGGTACCACAAATGGGATGAACAAACCGGATCTCAATATTGCTTGCACGACCGATGAGATAATATTGCGACTCACCAAAATCAAATCAAACAAATCACCACGGCCAGATGGGATTCATCCTAGGGTACTAATGGAACTAAGGGAGGAACTAGCAACCCATCTATATTACATTTTTGATCATATCAATATTCAAAATAGGAAAAAGGGATGACCCAGCTAATAACAGACATGTGAGACTAACATCAATAGTACAATCCTATAGATTGTAAACTTGCGAGCAGGGCCCTCCTACCTTTTGACTGTCTGTAAATACCCTGTTTGTTGTATCACTGTCTCCTTTGTAAAGCGCAACAGAATATGCTGCGCTAAAGAAGAAACTTTTAATAAATAAATAAATAATAGTGGGTACAATATTTGAATGATTTTTAAGGGATGGTATCCAGGAATATTTAGAACTTCATAGTTTACTTAGTATTAACCAGCATGGGTTCTTGAAAAATCGTTCATGCCAAACAAATTTACTAGGCTTCTATGAGGATGTTAGCAAAAGCCTTGATAATGGAAACGCTGTAGACGTGGTCTTCCTAGATTTTTCTAAAGCTTTTGATACAGTACCACACAAGAGGTTGATAAATAAAATGGAGGACCTGGGAATAGGGGCAATAATCTGTAGACGTTTATGGAATTGGCTGCGTAATAGAGAACAGAGAGTGGTTGTGAACAGTGCCGTATCAAATACGATAACAGTACTAAGTGGAGTGCCTCAGGGTTCGGTACTAGGGCCCATTTTATTTAACATATTTATTAATGATATCGGGCTGGGAATACTCAGCAATGTATCCATCTTTGCTGATGACACTAAACTAAGTAGTGTTATTAAATCAACCGAGGATGTTTCCGCGCTTCAAAACGATCTTAACATTCTGGTTGAGTGGGCAAAAAAGTGGAAGATGAGGTTCAATGTGGATAAATGCAAAGTTATGCACCTTGGGAGACATAACCAGTGTGATAGTTATACCCTAAGCAGGGAGGCATTGGGTAATTCAGTACTTGAAAAGGATCTGGAAGTCCAAATAGATAACAAACTGGGGTGTAGTGCGCAATGTCACATAGCAGCAAAAAGGCCAACAGAATTTTGGCATGCATTAAAAGGGACATGGAAACTAGGGACTCAAAAGTAATTATGCCTGTTAGGAACCATGATTAATGGTTCAGTTCTGTTTTGTGTACTGTTTAGTTTGTGTTTGGCATTTGACTCTCTGGTGGCCTCCAGTGGAAGGTCTGTGCCATTAAAGCTCTATATTCTGTGAGGTAAGGAGCTCTATATTCATTCACAAGTCTGTGAGGTAAGGAGCTCATTAGTACGGCCTGGGAGCTGCCTGGATCTCTCTCAGCTGATTAATCACTTGAGCCCTTCATAGGGATTCTCTCTAGCTTTGCCCTGCCAGTGATAGCTTCTAGATTCTAGTAACCAGCTTCCTGTTTCCTGTACAGGTAGCTGCTATTTCCGATCCACAGCTGGTCACCTGTCTGGGTACTGCTCTGTTAGAGTTCACCAGCCGTTTTATGTTAATATGTCCATTTCTCCCTGCACTTAGCCAACTGGAGCCTTCCTGGCCTTTGGCAGTTCCAGCCTGCCTGTCAGTTACTGAATCCTGTCTGTCAGCTTCACACTATAAAAAGGACATCATAGAACTAGAAAAAACCCAAAGAAGAGCAACAAAGCTAATTAGGGGAATGGAGAATTTAAGCTACGAAGATAGATTGAGCAAATTGGGGATATTTACACTAGAGAAGAGACGTTTAAGGGGGGACATGCTCAACATGTACAAATATATCAAGGGCCAATATAAGGAACTGTCAATCACCCTTTTTACTGCAAGAAAGGAATCCAGGACACAATGGCACAATTTTAGATTAGAAGAAAGAAGATTTCAATCCCTTAGAAGAAAACATTTCTTTACGGTCAGAGCAGTTAAACTGTGGAACTCTCTTCCTGGAGAAGTGGTGTCGGCAGGCACAATAAATACGTTTAAAATAAGGTTGGACAAACATTTATTGGTTAAAAACATTCAAGGGTACAAAAAAGAATCATAATCTGTCTTTAACAATATCAGAATATGTATATATAACAAGGGATAAGCTTTTAAAATCTAGGTTGAACTCGATGGACACAAGTCTTTATTCAGCCTTATCTACTATGTAACCTTAATGCTTGAAAGAACTATGGGGACTATGAAGTAAGCCTGGAGTGAGATACCGTAGAGAGAGATATTGTACCAGAAAATTAGCATCTGATTGCTATGCTACAGGCTGTGTTCAAAATTAGGAGTTGGTTGGTTGGTACTTTTTCTCTGTTCACTTTATCTTACTCCAAGGCTGAGTACAAGGACCCCAAGGCTTAATACATAGACCCAAGTAGGTGGGAATGGGGTGGAATTGAGATCCACCACTTGCAATGGTAGGGAGAACTCAGTTTCACCTACACCACAGTCCTGCACACTAAATCCAACAGGAAAGTCTGTCCCAGCAGCTTCCTTTTCTGGTATGGTGTATGTAATATCATTCCATCACCACATACTACTGTGGACATTATGTGCAAGCAAAACTACTGTGTGGCATACACGTATAAAGGGTACTACTGTGTAGCATAACTGCAATAAGGGGCACTACTGTGTGTCATAATGTGAATAAGGGGCACTACTATGTGATATAAATCAAGGGCACCACATGCTTTGTAATATGAAAATGATTGTGCTACTGTGTGGCTTAATTTGAATTTGTGGGTACTATTGTATGACCACACCAATTTGTAAGATCACTGTCTGTTTATAAAGTATGGGAGTTAGGACACAAATTTGGTAGTTTACAAGGGGTGCCAAAAAAACCTGACACTGGCCGCAGCTCCGCCTAATATGTGTTTGTGGGTGTTTGGCAATGGCAAGAGAAATTAGTTCCACAACCTCTCCATGACCACTTTAAGCCCTGATAATCCCCATAACAGATTTAAAACATTTTCAGCTGACACATTTGACAATGTTAACATACTGTACTGTACAGTCATATATCCAGCCAAAACTCTCCATTGAAAGATTAACTAAAACTAAAGCCATCAGACCAGAATATGGCCTTAAAAATAATTGACAAAAGGGTTATATAGTGACAGAAAAAAGAACAGAAACAGGACAGCACATCTTGTGAAGGCTAACTTCCCCAATACTCAGGGCCGGCACCACCACTAGGCAAATCTAGGCATTTGCCTAGGGCGCCGGCCACTGGAGGGCGGCATTTCGCCCCCCCCCCCCCCGTGCCGTGGGGGTACCTGTCCTGCGGCTGTGTATATAAAGCTTGTGGCGGTGGCAGCGGGGGGTCCCTGCAGTCAAGAAATAACGAGCACTATCCGCCGGGCTATGCGGAAGCGCTTCTGTTGTGAAAACACTGGCCGCACGCTGATTGGCTGAGATTTAGCCAATCAGCGTGCGCCGTGCGGCCAGTGTTTTCACAACAGAAGCGCTTCCACGTAGCCAGGCGGATAGCACTCTTTATTTCTTGACTGCAGGGACCCCCCGCTGCCGCCGCAAGCTTTATATACACAGCCGCAGTACAGGTACACACCCCCCGGGACCGGGGCGCCCCCACCCCAACTCGCCTGGGGCGCTCCGGTGCCTTGCACCGGCCCTGCCAATACTAATGACAATTGTGAGGTAATACTGTAAGATGTAAGGGTCAGCTACTGTATCATTTTCTAAGCAAGTGGTAGGTATTCAACACTCATATCAATACACTATTAAGGCCTTATTGGTTGAAATATGATGCCGACACTACCAGGGTCTAACAAGTATACTGAGGCTAAATGCACTCCTCATAATGCAGAAGGAAATTTCCAGCCTTTCTCTGCCTGAAGTAAAGCCAACAAACAAGATACTGTAGAAAGGGAGAGGGTTGGTGAAAATTTCAGGAAGATCACATGCCTTCTATAGCTACCTCCAATCAGTCCTGACAAACAAACTAACCCAAACACTACATTTATTGACCTTATATGTCCCTGACTAAAAGTGTTTTAGATGGTCGTAAATTTTTAACATTGTGTTTTATTTAGCATTCCACAATAACATGTTTTTACTTTTATTACTAGCATAAACTAAATATGCACTGAATATTAGGTCTATTTAGGCAGCACTTATTACCTTAGTGTCTGGTGAAATTATTATTTCCTCCTATTTAGCAATTGATTTCTCTTGTGGCCTCTGTAGTTTTGCATAACCATACAAAACGCATCTCATGCCTCTATAGTCAGCTATTGGTACTGTAGTACTGCGCAGTTTACCAAGTAGTGGAAGGAGGTGATCAGTATTCATGGTAACAGTGAACCTGCAAATTATTGTCCCCACCAGTTAAAAACTAAAGTATTGTGCTCATGGGGTATTGGTCATTAGGTCAACAGTGCCAAAGTCAACAGTCAATAGGTTGCCCTCTATTAGTTGACAGTCAAAAGGTCAACACGTTTCAAAAGGTTGGCATGCATTAGGGGAGCATGCATGCCGATCTAGTAGACAAGGTCAAATGGTCAAGATGAGTTTTTCACAGTTTTTGCTGTCTATATCGACATAGGTTGACAGAGACACCATATAAGTGTGTCCCTCGTTGCGCTCGGCACACTATTATATTCTCCCTCAATGCCAACTGTGATGGCAAAGTATGAACAAGTCGGTTTAAAAAAAAAAAAATCATCAAAAAACTCATGTCGACCTTTATCACTTTTTTTCATGTTGACCTATTGACCATTTCGACCTTGTGCAAGATTACTCTTTCATGTGTCAACCTTTTCACTGTCGATCTAGAGTAGACACTGTCTAACTAAGGACTGCATAATGTGCTCATGTTTGGCCTCTATTTTTGCATGGGCATTTCTCATTGTCACTTTAACGGCAATGCCAGGCTGCAAATAAATTACAGAAAACTCAGAGGTGCAGGGATATAATTTTTTTTTCGGGGGTGCATACAAATTGATTAATTGGAGAGCAGAGAAACAATGCACTACCGAAATTAGCATCGATACCAATTTTAATTAGTCAGTAAAATCTCTCCTAACAGCGACACAGGAGGCCTGATTCTGTCAAATACATGGGTAATGTAAGGCTCAGTGAAGTAATATTTATCTTCATTTTTCAGATGCGATTGCAGAACAGATTTGTATTCAAGGTATCAAAAATGCAAGGTGCATACCTATAAGGTGACTGGTAGATATGGAGGATGCTAAAAAAAAGATTCACTGAGATGGTGCATTTTATAAACGTGTTATAAACATGATACTGAAAGCGAGTTGTGTTTCCAACTTAGCCTATCAGAAACATTGAATATGCCTATACCTACCAAATGGCATGTAAACAACCTTGAGCGATATCAGGTACCAAAGAAACAGTAGTATACCAAGTCATATTTGGTGACATGACATGTTTTGCTATATATAAAATATTCAAGCCTTTCTTGTTACAAACTGTGTTCAATTTAAAGGAAAAAAAAAAGAAATTACTTCTATCAAGTCTTGTATAGATCTTATCTTCCGTCAATACTGTTACTGATAGCACTATTTCTTGTCTAATACTGAACTGAACCAAAGTATTTTACAGTTTCCCTTCCCACCACCACTTAGACTAAAATAATTATTGTATATTCTTAATTTGTAGTTGGAAATTATGCAAATGTGATGTCATTTTTTTTATTGATTTCAAATGCACAAGTAGTAAGATAGCATTATCCATGTTGTAGTATAAATAAATAGACTTTATTTTCCATCTGTGGTGTGAAATACATTATTAACTGATGTTAAACTGATGTAAGCCAATTCCACATTACAGAATAACAAATTCATATAAATGTATTGAATATATTCAACAACCATTTTACTGCAATAATTAATTTACAAAAAAACTAATATTATGTACCATTAACACTTCACAAATACACATAAACAAGTTTAAAAAGGACACTAATGCACTGAGCTATTAACCAATGTCCCTTCTTTATGGTCTCTAATGTGATGTTGGTTTATAATGCTATATAAAATGGGCATTATGGTTTTTAATTGAAGGAACTGCAATTGGAGAATCTGTGGAGGAAATACATTAGCTTTTCTATTTGAGATTTTTATGTATTCTTTCAGTGAATGTATAGTTTATGTATAATTGTTGATGGTACAGTGTGTCATATTTATTGTAAATGAATTATGGTAGCAAATAGGTTCTTGAATATATATTATGTACATTTATATGTCAGAGCCTCTATTTGTTTTTTTTTATAACTGGATTTGTTTACAGGAGTTAAAGGTTCCATAACTAGAGAAAGCAGATGATTATATATATATAGAGAGAGAGAGAGAGAGAGAGAGAGAGAGAGAGAGAGAGAGAGAGAGAGAGAGAGGAAGCACTTACAAAACCTAGAGCCTTGTTGTACTTTTCTGTGGTGTCATTGCTTTGAAATACAAACTTCTTTTTTTCACCAATACGAGTGCTGGTCTGCTCCTGTCCTAGGCTCTAGGTTGGGTAAGTGCTTCTTCTAAGATTATATGGACCTTGCACCATCTTATTTGTTCTACCTTAAATGAGTGCCATTCTGAAACATCACCTTGACATCACCTCCCCCCGCCCAGCCAGGGCTACAGTACACGCCCACCATCCACCATTACTCCACAGCCACCATCCACCATTACTCCTGCACATCCCTACCCTCTGCCAGGACCCCCGCGACCCCCCTCCCGCGATTCGCGGGACCCCCGCGACCCCCCCCTCCCGCGATTCGCGGGACCCCCCGTGACCTCCCCTCCCGCGAATCGCGGGACTCCCGCGAATCGCGGGACCCCCGCGACCCCCCCCTCCCACGAATCGCGGGACCCCCGCGACCCCCCTCCCGCGATTCGCAGGCCCCCCGCGACCCCCCCTCCCGCGATTCGCGGGACCCCCGCACCCCCCTCCCGCGATTCGCGGGACCCCCCGCGACCCCCCCTCCCGCGATTCGCGGGCCCCCCCGTGACCTCCCTTCCCGCGAATCGCGGGACCCCCGCGACCCCCCCCTCCCGCGAATCGCGGGACCCCCGCGAATCGCGGGACCCCCGCGAATCGCGGGACCCCCGCGACCCCCCCTACCGCGATTCGCGGGACCCCCGCACCCCCCCTCCCGCGATTCGCGGGACTCCCCGCGACCCCCCCCTCCCGCGATTCGCGGGACCCCCCGTGACCTCCCCTCCCGCGAATCGCGGGACCCCCGCGACCCCCCCCTCCCGCGAATCGCGGGACCCCCGCGACCCCCCCTCCCGCGATTCGCGGGACCCCCGCGACCCCCCCTCCCGCGATTCGCGGGACCCCCCGTGACCTCCCCTCCCGCGAATCGCGGGACCCCCGCGACCCCCCCTCCCACGAATCGCGGGACCCCCGCGACCCCCCTCCCGCGATTCGCGGGACCCCCGCGACCCCCCCTCCCGCGATTCGCGAGACCCCCGCACCCCCCCTCCCGCGATTCGCGGGACCCCCGCTTTCCACCCTCCCGCGAGTCGCGGGACCCCCGCGACCCCCCCTCCCGCGATTCGCGGGACCCCCGCGACCCCCCCTCCCGCGATTCGCGGGACCCCCCGTGACCTCCCCTCCCGCGAATCGCGGGACCCCCGCGACCCCCCCCTCCCACGAATCGCGGGACCCCCGCGACCCCCCTCCCGCGATTCGCGAGACCCCCGCGACCCCCCCTCCCGCGATTCGCGGGACCCCCGCACCCCCCCTCCCGCGATTCGCGGGACCCCCGCTTTCCACCCTCCCGCGAGTCGCGGGACCCCCGCGACCCCCCCTCCCGTGATTCGCGGGACCCCCGCGAACCCCCCCTCCCGCGATTCGCGGGACCCCCGCGACCCCCCTCTCGCGATTCGCGGGACCCCCGCGACCACCACGGTATCCGGACTATTGTTAGACAGCACTTACATCGACAGCCATTACATCGACACCATTAGTTCGACACCTCAATAGGTCAACATGGTTTTAGGTCGACATACCATTAGGTCGACATGTTATTATGTCGACAGCTCATTAGGTCGACAGCTCATTAGGTCGACAGCTCATTAGGTCGACATGTTTTTAGGTAGACACTGCCATTAGGTCGACAGTGTCTATGTCAACAGTCAAAAGGTTGACATGGGTTTTTTCACTGTTTATTGAGCCGACATGTGGCGACAGGCGGTATTTCATGCCCTACTATCCACTAGGGCGTGGTGGGAGAATAAAATAGTGTGCCGAGCGCAGCGAGGCACCGTGCCCGCAGCATAGCGAGCGGCTGCGGTACACTTCAAACTGTGTCCATGTCGACTGTGTCGACATTTCGGCCAAAAAACAGTGAAAAAACCCATGTCGACCTTTTGACTGTCGACATAGACTCTGTCGGCCTAATGGCAGTGTCGACCTAAAAACATGTCGACCTAATGAGCTGTCGACCTAATGAGCTGTCGACCTAATGAGCTGTCGACATAATGACATGTCGAACTAATGGTATATCGACCTAAAACCATGTCGACCTATTGAGCTGTCGAACTAATGGTGTCGATGTAATGGCTGTCGGTAAGTGCTGTCTAATATCCGGCCCAGACCCGACCACCCCCTCCCGCGATTCCCTGGACCTCCGCAACCACCCCCTCCCGCGAAACGCGGGACCCCCGCATCCTTCCCGCAAATCGCGGGACCCCAGCGACCCCTACCTCCCGCGAGCCCCCTCCCGCGATTCGCAGGACCCCTGCATCCTCCCCTCCCGCGATTCGCGGGACCCCTGCGACCCCCCCTCCCGGCATTAAAAGGGCCCCCCGCGCCCCCCCCTCCCGCGATTCACGGCACCCCCCCCCCCTACTGTGATTTGCGACCCCCCTCCCGCAATTCGCGCCGCCCCCTCCCGCGATTCACGGAACCCCCCCGTAGCGCCCCCCTCCCGCGATTTGCGGGCCCCCTCGGCACTTCTCGCGATTTGCGACCGCCCCAATATTCACACATTCGGGGACCCCACCTCCCGCGATTCATGCCCCCCTCACGCAATTCACGGCACCCCCCACACCCCCCTTCCTGCGATTCACGACCCCCCCTCCCGCGATTCACAAAACCCCCCATAGCGCCCCCCTCCCGCAATTTGCGGGCCCCCTCGGCACCTCTCGCGATTTGCGACCGCCCCGTAATTCACACATTCGGGGACCCCCCCTCCCGCGATTCATGCCCCCCTCACGCAATTCACGGCACCCCCCATACCCCCCTTCCTGCGATTCGGAACCCCCCACGACCCCCCCTCCCGCGATTCATGCCCCCTCCCGCGATTCACGGACCCCCGCACCCCCCCCCTGCGCCCACCCTCCCTTGATTCACGCCCCCCCTCATGCAATTCACGGCAACCCCCCACACCCCCCCTCCTGTGATTCGCAGCCCCCCCACGACCCCCGCCTCCTGCGATTCATGACCCCTCCCGTGATTCACGGACCCCCGCACCACCCCCCCTTGACTCACGGCACCCCACGCGCCCCTCCCGCAATTCACGGACCTCCGCAACCCCCCCTCCCGCAATTCACTAACCCCGACAACCCCCCTCCCGCAATTTGCGGACCCCCCTTCCCACGATTCAAGCACCCCCGCGCCCCCGCCCACGATTTGCGGACCCCTGCCCCCTCCTGCTAACCGCGGATCCCCACACACCACCCCCCCTCCCGCAATTTGCAGACCCCCCAGACCCCCTTCCGGCAATTCCACCCCCCAGCGGACCACCGCGACCCCCGCTCCCGCATTTCACGTACCCCCGTGACAATGGGGGATCCTGTACCACCACAAGCAGGTACCGCCCCTAGGTGGGAAATCCGGCCCTGGCTGCCGCACTGCAGGTTTCCCCACTACCCTCTGCACCAGCGCCACAACTTTTATCAATGTCTTGCCCACATACCACTATTATACAGCCTCCTGCTCTCATGCACGCTCACTCCCTCCCAGTGGGAGGAGACGCTCACCCACTGCCGGGAGCTGCATACTGTCCCCCACCCTCCTCCAGTTCTAGGGATGCCCATCGACCATCAATGATTTTCAAATAATCGA
This sequence comes from Crinia signifera, assembly GCF_055691185.1. NCBI lineage: Eukaryota > Metazoa > Chordata > Amphibia > Anura > Myobatrachidae > Crinia > Crinia signifera. Next base: position 136,325,965 of record NC_139219.1, read on the forward strand.
TGGTTTATGGCCGATGTTGAATATTTTGCCATCAATGTGGGATGACACTGCCCTGCCTCCTGTTCTCCTGCCCCGTAACTTCCGCCAGTGGAGACCCGCTCACCCTGTGTTGCCCACATTCCCCTATCATGCTTTACCGCCCAGCCTCCTGCTCTCATGCACCCTAACTCCCACCCAGTCGGAGGAGACACTGACTCCTGTATTTCTGTGCTGCCACGCTGGACCCTCACCCACTGGCAGAAGCTGCACAGTGTCCACCACCCTCTTTAGTCCCCTGTATGCCCACACACCCCTATCACTACCCAGCTTCCTGCTCTCCTGAACCGTAACTTCCACCACTGGGTAATCGCTGACGCTGTGTTGCCCACATACCCCTATCATGCCTCATATCCCAGCCTCCTGCTCTCATGCACCCTAACTCCCACCCAGTAGGAGGAGACACTGACTCAGGGCCACCGCCTGGTACTCCTGTGCTGCCACGCTGGACCCTCACCCACTGCCAGAAGCTGCAATACAGGGCATCTTTCATACAATTCTAACCATATTTCTCACAATACAAATGTTCACAAATTAAGGGGCGTAGCCCCTTACGCCGGTGTGAAGAGCGCCCGTAGGGCGCGATGAATCACCTAGTGTATATATATATATATATATATATATATATATATATATATATATATATATATAACAGTGAGTTTAGGCGGCACCAGGAGTTTGGAAACAATGTAGTCTGGAGACGGTTTTTGTGATCAAACGTTTTCGATGTTTCAATAAACATCGAAAACGTTTGATCACTAAAACCGTCTCCAGACTACATTGTTTCCAAACTCCTGGTGCCGCCTAAACTCGCTGTTGTATTGGGGGACCGTATATATATATATCGTAGCACAGTGGTCCGGCACAGCCACTTTCAATAACACAGCCTTGACGATGCCCGCAGTCAGCATACAATTGTAGCCACATATATACTTCCAACTACTGCAGCACCCCAGTCCTTTTGAAACAACGTGATCATTTTAATAAGCAGCTGATCCCCGAATCGTAATCATTAAATGCACTTGCATCCCCATGTGAATGGGGCGGCCACCTGACTTCTGGCTGCCCACCCTGTTCTTGGAGCAGGGCGCCGCTGCTTGGTGAGCCAACCAGAATCAGGTCTCTGTGTGTGACTGTGTGCGAGAGCGTATATGAAGCACATTAGAACAATACAAAGGCACAGTCGCACGTATATACAAGTGTCATATACCAAATATAAGTAACTCATGGTGTATATGAAAATATTAATCAAACCTGTAACAAAGTTGTTAAATGTCCTTTCTTTTTATAATGTAAACCAGAAATGAATTTACAGATATTAAAACATATGTACCGTAATAAATTTGGATTTCCTTATACCTGACTGCAGTGTGTATCTAACATCCCACAGTGTATCTCTATGCCATCGGTTGGGTCTCTCCTGCCCCCTATGTTGTTTTAGCTAAAAGCCTTCACTGAGTATAACTGGGTAATATGAATACTTAGGATATAGAACTTGACCATTTCCAAGCTTTTAATCCTTGCATTTAGTTAAGTTATGTTATTGCCATGTTTAATAATCGTTTTCACATCAGACAAGAGGGCTCCACAAAAGCAGCTAATTCAGTATCAATTTTCTCATGTTAGTCTTTGACCACATCAATGTCTACCCTCAGGCACTGCAGAGCAAAGGAAATTTCATCCTTATGTATATTAAACTATTAGGGGAATCTCTGACTTTTCAAGTGGAGATGAACAACCTGGGATACTGGGTATATTTACTAAAGTGTGAGTTAAATAAATCCCTCAATGACACCTACTAAACTGCAAGCAAATTTTGGCAAAGCTAACTTTACATTCTGGTTCACACTTTGTTATGTATTTTGTTATGCTGTGATACCCTCTGGGCCTTATTCTGGTTCACTCGTTTGGATGTGCGTTCAGATGTATCGTACCGAACACACTGCACACCAACACAGTGAGCGAAGACACGCCTGTAAGGCAACCACATACCTTCGGACGGACTACCACATAAGAGGGAGTGGTGCCGCTCTGCATCAACACTACCGTGTGCGGACGGAACTCACCAAGTTTGCACGGTGTTTCAGCATCCAAGCGCCCGGACAGCCGACCGAACGCCCTCTGTTGGGTTTTTTCAGAGCACAGCACAAATCCGCATGGAATTCATGATTCAAACCCATTAAACAATTAGCCAAACTCTATGGTCTCTATTACTTTCAATTAAATGCTTGCTTGTAAACCCAAATTGCACTTTACATGAACCCTTTTAACATAACAATGTATTTGTTAGAATGTGGCAGTTTCCAAACTATACCTGTGTTTATATGTCCCAAAATTTTGCATACTGTAATGTCCTTTGCACCACTACAATATAATGTCTAATCAACACCCCTTCCATTTCTGTAACTGCCACAGTTGTGTATCCATTATTTAAGCTACATCTAATATTTGTCATAAACATTACACATCATCAATTATTTATTGTCATTTTTTAGTATCCAAATATTGTGTCATGCAATGCTGTCACTTCCATATACTACATTACCATACATATGTGGCCCAGTACGTGTGTCTACTTGACCACTTATCTGTTACAGCATTGCAAAACACAATTTCTGAATAGGACTCAAATGTGTGCCTATGTGTACATGTGTTTGCCAAACCAGTGTCTACTGTTGTATACATTCATACATTAATTGTTATGGTCATAATTATGCACATCACACAGTAACCTAACCCATTACTCAAAAAACACACACACACACGCCCCACCACACGTTCACCAACATGTATTCATTACACTTCATTTTATGATATAATTATCTATATTATGTATTAAGTGGTAATTCCTATTTTTTAGTGGCATGATTTCAAAAGCAACCTAAAGAAGAAGCTGTCAGGACAGTGGAGGCACAGCCAGACCACTGGGGTTGTCAGAATCCCGAAACATATTGAGCTCACCTCCCTGGATCTCCTGGCACAGGATTGCGTGACAATCGAGGAGATCCGGGGAGTGGCCATTATGGACAGCGAGCTCCCAGTGGAGGTGTTTGCGGCTGAAGTTGGCGGTAAATGTTGACATGGCATTTTGTTGTTTGCTTCCATTTTATTATAGCATGTGTCTAAAATTCTTACATTTCCCCTATGTTTTTAGACCAAGATGGACTTCCACCATCCCCAACCACTCCATCAATGGAAGGACCTCCCACTCCTCAACCTAGGAATGTCCAGGATGGTCCCACACAGGCCGAGGGTGCAGCTGCTTAATGTCACTGTGCAGCAGGGAGTGGAAGCAGCAGAGCGGCAGCATATGAGCCAGGATGTCATGAAGGCGAAGACTGCGAGTCAACAGCTCATAGCCGAGCAAGCTATCTGGCACAATGAGCTTCTTGGCCACCAGAATGACCTGCTCCTCTGCCACAATGAGCTTGTGGTGGAGATGATAAACACAAACAGGGCCCTACTCACTGCTGTTTCTGCTGCTAATCCACCTGCCACACTCCGTGCTGCACAAAGGGAAACATCACCCCCTCCCACAGTAGCTGCCCCTCCAAACCCCCCAGCCCAATGGGCCAGAAGAGCTGCGGGCACATCAAAGGGGCCAACCAAGACCAAATGTGCCTGTAAAAAATAAAGTGGTGCCATCCGTCTTGATCTCCTCCATTCTTTTGTCCCTACTTTTGTCCTTTGTTGTGTGGCCCAGCTTCTTGTGGCCAATTTCTATCTAATTCCATGCAAAGGGAACCAAAATTGCAGGTACCTTCTCTTGAAATACTATTTCTTTGTTCATGTTGACCCTGGCTGCCAGGATTGGTGGTTGATGCCCAGTCAGTGCTGGTGTGGTGTATCACTTGAGCAAACACCTGCTGTGTGAGAGATGATTCTGCTGATGCTATATTTTGTCCTGCCTGTGGTTTGATTTCAGTTATGTTTTAATTTGTCATTATGATGTTTCCTATGAAACTTAACAGGAAAAAATACAAAGAAATTACTGATTTAAAGTAACCTTTGTGTTGTTTGTGAAATGATATATCTGCTGATTTGCAGCTAAATGTATGTGCAATGTGGGTCCCCACACCCATATAGTGTAATGTTTGGAGAGTGATGAACTCATATTACAGTGTTTCTGTGTCAGGAATGGACACGTGTGTGCATTGGGGGAAATTTACTAAGATGGAAGTTGTATTTGACATGTGAGGTTGCTATGAGCAACCAATCTGAATGTTCTTGCTACTAATTTAGCACCCTGTATAAGATAGTAGAGAGGGTGTGATTGTTTGGCCCTAGCAACATCACATGTGAAGTACAAGACACATCTTAACAATTTTGGCTCGATGGCCCTAAACAGCATTGATGATGTTAATGGAGAAATGGGCAGGACAGGCCAAACTGAATTTATGCAAAACCAGGGCATCAATCATGTTTGTTAACACATCAGTGAGCTTAGAGTAATAGATCGTATAGATGCATTATTACATATGGGTTATTTTAGCATACAGGTATGAGAGTTGACACATGTTAAATGTGACCAGTACTGTGTTAACAGGATAAACACACTTATGTTTTAAGGGTGTACATGTAGTAATGGGGCAAAATAATGCACATGGCATCAATCATAGATATTAGTTTCTTTTTTCAAACAAGTGTTTGGCTTCCATGTGCGGGCTGCAATGACTGAATGGGTTAATTCATGAAATTTTATCAGAGGAATGGGGTAATTAAAGTAATTGACCAGAGGACTGGGTTAGTATTGTGTTCAGCTGGGAGTAATTTAGGTGTGGACTAATTGTCCGACCGAACGTGTTGCACATAAACTACTGCGCTTCGAGCCATGAAAGCTACTTGTTTCCACCAAAGATTTTGGGAGTGTTGGGTCACGGCCGCTCAGTGAGCAGTCCGAGTGCACGCCTATCACTTATCAAGCACACCCATGTTGACGCCACGATTTACGCCCAGTTTTGCCCACTTTTAAACTGTGCCCATAGAAATATGCCCACATTACGCCCATATTGTCCGATAGTGTTCGGTGGACATTTTTTCTGTGTAGCGATCCGACCGAATGCGGAGAGCCACCGTTGCACATGCGCAATGCATAGGCTACACACGTGCACTCAGCAGGAATACGCAATCCGAACGAATGTGTAGCAGTCCGAGTCAATCAGAATAAGGCCATCTGTGTACAACACTACATAGTACTGTATGCCAGCACTTTTTAAACAAAATATAATAATAATAATAATAATAATAATAATAATAATAATAATAATAATAATAATAATAACAATTATAAGACTAAACAGGTCATAGTTGAACAATTATGTACAAGTATTGGGCCAGATGTATTAAGCCTTAACAAGAGATAAATGCAAGGGTGATAAAGAGAGATAAACGTCCAGCCAATCACCTGCTAACTGCCATGTCACAGGCTGTGTTTGAAAAAAGTCAGTAAGGAGCTGATTGGCTGGATGTTTATCTCTCCTTATCACCCTTGCATTTATCTCTTGCTAAGGCTTAATACATCAGCCCCATTGTTATTTACAAGTAGTATTTAAGAAAAACAAGGAAACTATGAGGTAAAATATATTTTATGGTTTTAGTGTGCATATTTGAGGGCACAATATTTGTTTTGCTCCACATACATCAAATCACTATACAGTATGCCACTGTTTCTCTCATTAATTGACAAATCTCTCATGCAATTTATTTCTGATATAGCCTTACTTATTTCACCATCTTAACATGATCCAGTTATAGCAAAAGTAGTTCAGGAAAATCAATTTGTCAGCAAGGAACATGTGAGGCTAATTAACTCAATGATATCCTCTCTTAAAACCAAGCAACATCTATTTTCCTTATTGGAGTTTTCGATTAGTTGAATAGAATAAATGACAACTAAAAAATATCAATGTGTTTTTGCATTAAATTCATGAGAGATTGAGATATCAATATCAATTCCTATCACAAATCCATTAGATAGGAGGAAAGATATGAGAAATATAACAAAATATCTTTATGTAATACTTTTTGGTCATGTTTACAGACAAGATGTGGTGGATGCATCAATATTTTCATTAACTTATTGATAGAAAATGCATAAGACACAGTAATTACCTTCTTGTACATGAAGCAGACTACAATTTGCTAGAAAATATGGAAGAATGATGTACTCCAGTAATAAAGTAAGCTACATTTTCTGACAAAAAGGACTGTCTGTGGAGTACCAGGTTGTTTTTTCCCAATATGTGCAATGACTATAACTTCCAAGCATATACAAATATCCTCATTAAAACAATAAAAATAAACCCTGCACAATACCCAGCCATATATTCAAATGTAGTACCCTATTGCAAATAAATATATATATATATATATATATATATATATATATATATATATATATATAATTTAGATCATTCCTTTTAATGAAAGCAAAGGAGTGAAAATCATATAAACTAAAAAAAAGTGTGTATTGTACTTTAACACACTCACATACATTTATGATACACAAACCAGTGACGTGCGGTGAGGTTACTGGTCAGTGAGGCACTATCTTGGTGGGGCCAGCACCGAAGGACTCTGTGGGGAACGCTGGGTCCTGGTTGCTTCTGCGCTGACAGGCAGGTGTAGAAACTGCTACCTGCATAAGCCACAGAGACGGGCAAAACAGCTGCTGCCTGTCAGCACAGAAGCAACTTGGACCCAGAACTCTCCGCAGACCCCGTCAGCGCTGGCTCCACCAAGCCGCCACCAGATTGCACTTAATATGTGACCTATAATAATTAGGCCCCATGTTCTCACATATATGCTATCCTTGCAAGCTACACCAATAGTAGTACCCCTTACATATTATATACCCCTTATATACTAGAAACCTCCCGCCCCTCAGCAGCAGAGGCAGAACATCAGGAGCTCACAAAAAAAAACCTTCGGCTGTCAGAGGGTTTCTGGGCAACCAGAATCCCACCTCTGTGGGCTACAGCCCCTTATATAATATATAACAATCAACCCTAACTTACACATTACACATTATAACTTAAATATTACATATACTTAAATACTACATATATGCATATATTTTACCCCACACATCATATATATGACCCCTCATTTAAGTATATACTACATATATATCATCCTCTACACACCCCTTGTATCCTATATACCTATCCCCCAAAAAAACATCTCAAATACTGTATACATACAGTATCACTCGCCCACACGCTTATTTATATAATATAACCTCTACTTCTAACTCCTCCACCACTGTGCCCATTTTGTACAATATACCTTTCACCCTACCCCACACACCTTCTACTTTTAGTCTTAACTACTCCGCATGATGAGGCTGCTCTGTTCTCTCCCTGAAGGGCAAGAGGCAGAGCCAGATGGGTGATAACAAAATGAATGGGAGCCCAGCCAGGACTAGTGACGCATTATGAATTGCTGTGGGCGCCTAGCCGGAATCTGGCACCCATCGGCGGGTTTAGGTAAGCCATCCCACTTCACTGCTGTCAGCCCCACTGCCTGCAATCCACACAGTCAGAGCCGCATGATCTGGTGACAAGGAGCGGGCGGCAAGTAGACAACAGGCAGCGAGGAGCAGTCATCGAACGGCAGTTGAGCAGCCTTGGATGCCAGCCTGTAGATACTACACTGGAAGTGCCTTGGTGACAGTAAGGGATGTGCTTTCTGCCTTTATGAAAGCACGCCCCTATCACAGAGGCAGATGTGCTTGTCCAATCACATCTTCCTCATATAGGCAGAAAGTACGTCCCTGTCACTGAGGCACTTCCACAGATGCCATTTCCACAGCTTTTTTGAATGGGCTTTTACAGCCCGGTGTTCGGCTTCGCCCACTGCCCGCCCCCCTGATTTTGGACGTTTAACATTGTTAGCAGGAGGCACCGCACTTAATGCCTCCTAGACCAATAATGTTTTTTTTTTTTTTAAGGGGTAAAAATGATTATAATATAAAGCATATACTTTTGACAAATAATATGTGTCATAAGTATTTTCTTTGTATTATTTTAATTATGGTTAATCAGTAATGACAGGGGAGGCATTTACCCTCTCTGTGTCTATATACTGGGATTCGGGATACATATTATATATGTCCATGTTCTGAAAGCTCAATTTGATTTGTGTGTCATAAATTTATGTAAGTCTGTTAAAGTACAATAAACACTTTTTTAAACATACAACACCTTTTAGTTTATTTGATTTTCACTCAATAAAAAAGGAATAATCTAATCACTATATAGATTGTATTGCAATAGACTACTACATTTGAGTATATAGCTGGGTTTTGCGCAGGGTTCATTTCTATTGTTTTTTATGCCATTTAGGAATGTGTAGTGTGTCCCTCTTACCCCGCAGCAAACCTTACACCCATGTGGTTCAAAGCGCAACTTCTAAATTCTATACTTGTAAATGTCCTCAGGCATGTTCTGTCCCCCTTTCCTGTAAATGCATTAATGCTCATTGTATCAAACATACACAAAATAAAGGCCCTGATTCTGATCTGCTGGGTAAGCTGCGAGTTTAGGTTATGTGACGTCAACCACCAGCCTACGGAACACTGTGTCATTCTTGCATTTACATGGGAATATTCATGGAATGTTGGACATTCCCATGTCATTTGCATGGGAACACCCATGTAATGCTGGGCATTCCCATGCCGCACCCCCTGTGTGATGCGCCACGCCAACAGTGTAGGTTGGCAAGGGTGCTCGTGCAGAAGCCATGCACATGCGCATAACTGATTATGCACATGTGTTGGTGGCCCATGGAAAGCAATATTAAACATACAATTTAAATCTGATTATCAGGGTGAACAATGTCAGACCTATAGATCTATGGTGACCTATAAACTGGAAGTGCAATGAGATGAGGGGGATTTGTGTATCTGATGCTAATGAGGATGTTATGGATGAAGATGTAGTTTGTATTAAATACATAACTCAGGCACCAGTGGCAGCAGTTCTTGCCCATTGTCAATGATAAGGCAATTGTCATGCCTAGGTATAAGACCATAAAAACTGCTTATTTTGTATGAGATTATTGGTTCCCATATCCTGACACCAGTCAAGCCATCCCTACCATTTATGAAACCAAAGTACTGTAATAAGAAATAGGGGTATTAACCATCTATGAACCTGCTCCCTGTTGCATCATTTGGAGCAAAGTACTTGGTAAATTCAGAAAAATATGGTAAAATTAGACCAATTAGTTCTGCATTAGCAAGTTAACAGCTCTTAACTAGAATCGAGCACCAGGGCCGCCGACAGGGGGGTGCCATGGGTACAGCTGTCTCAGGCCCTGGCCGCTGGAAGGGCCTGGGCAGCTCATTTTACCCATGGTGCCACCCCCCACCTCTCCTTAGCCAGACAGGCACTCACACTGCACAGGGCAGACCGAAGAGCGCCGAGCCAAAAACACAGAAGGGGAGCTCTGCAGGCTCCACTGTGCATACATGACCAAGGAGACGCCGAGGGGATGAAGGAGGGTGGCACCAGGTCGCTGCCACCGGGTGAGTAATTGGGGAGGGAGAAGGTGTGTGTGTGTGTGCTGTGGGGGGGGGGAGCAGACTGAAAATCAGTCCTGGGCCCTAAAATTCCTGGCGGCGGCCCTGCCCAGCACAAGCAATATCCTTCATCATCAATCTCCCACTTATTGATCAGAGGTATTCCTCCTGCATCTAATTTGCAAAGGTTAACTGACTTCTTGCCAATCCAGTATTCCCCAGAAATGTTCTTAAACACTAGGGCTGATGCTCTTATTAGTGGTGAATATTTATCCCAGAAAGCGTGTACAGTCAAACCTGAATAAGTGGGACCTGGATAAGTGGGACCTGGATAAGTGGGACCTGGATAAGTGGACCTGGATAAGTGGAAAACTTCTATTATTGGGACTAATTGTGAGGTCCCAGCATATGGGCCCAAACGAGTGGGCCTGAATCCAGCCCTTTGTCTCCTGTCCTCAAGGTTTGTTTTTGATTGTTAGCTTCTTGCATAATCAGAGGCATCACCGGGTGTGGTGACAACCGGTGCACACTATGCATTACGCCCCAGAAAAGAGAACCAAAAAGGGATCATGGCCTAATATGAAGGGGACGTGGTCTCATGGTTATCTCTATTCTGTCACTCCGGGGGCAAGCCCAGCATCCCCAGAGATGTAGGCTTCCCCCCAGACACTTGGCTGTGTGTAGTGCCGACTCCTCCGCTGAGACAGAAGCTGGGTGCTGCAGAAGAATATCACACTGCAGCACCCGGCTCCTGTCATTAAAGAAGAGCCAGAACTTTGGTGTCACCCCTGCTCTTGCCTTATGATGTCACTGTGTGACTGTAATTGTCACTGTGTTACTGTAATTCTCTAGCTCTGTTACTGATGCACGCTGTATGTGATGCTTCTGCTACCATTAGCTTTTCACTTCTTACTGACAAGTTACTTCTTACTGTTTACTAAATCTGGCTATGTTACTGACTCTTGATATCACATTAAGGGGGAAATTTACTAAGAATAAATCAGGAGCCGAGAAAGTCGCTAGGCGGCCAATAGAAATCATTCTGAGTAGAGGTGGGGAAATATGAATATCTCTGCGTCTCTATTTGTGTAGTGCACAAAAAGCGCTAACCCTCACTTAGTGAGTACTAGTATTAGTGACAATGTTAAATATACAGTTATATATATATAAATAAATACGTGATATAAAAACAACACTCCAGATTATAAACTGTGTCTGCAAAAGTTTTCTAGTTGGCCTAATTCCCGTAGGACCGTGAAAATGTCTTTTTGTGGTAAAACTTCTGTGCCTTCAGTGTTGAAATGAACAATCAAAGTGGTATTACGGCAATCCTTAAAGTGCTTTCTATGTGCGTACCAGAATGTTTCAGGCAATATCACACGTAGAGGTGTCTTTCACTCCAAAGTACTCCTTCTTCCTTCTATTTTCAGACTCCGCTGATTGCGTAGGGCATTCAATTGCGTGTGAAATTTCCAGAAGGAGATTATTAGGGGTTTACAAAATATTTGTAGATCTATGTGCAATAAAGGTGATTCCTTATAATAAAGTGCTTGTGCATGTGCAAGAAAATATTAAGGGTGAACAAACGCCACCTTGTGGCTATCCTTATTTAATTTGCACTCGTGTGGTCACCCTGTGATAAAATACTTTTTGTAAAAACAGGTACTGAACTCACACTATGAATAACTTTATCCAGATGTATTTCCCATCCGGAGTAGTACAGGACCCTTAAAACCCCCCAAAAAAAGCTCCCACTAAGGGAAAGGCTGATAGCGTGATATTGTTTCATAAAATACATTTATTTAAAACAAACACGTATATAGGGAAAAAACAGTAAAAATTGGACCCGTACATTTGACTTAAAAAGACATGCTTATCTGATATATGTCAGCGGGAATGGAGAGGTATACAGCCTCTCTGCGTCTCTCCAGCAGTGTCCGAGCGGAGCGGGTGCCAGCAGCCGGGAGCAGCGCGACTTGCAGAGAAGATGTCGGGATGGTCGCCAGAGGTGCAGGTGAGTAGGATTTCCTTCCCCAGGTACCCCTTTGGATTACAACGGATCCTGGACCCCGGACTCTTCAGCCCTGGAGCCCCGGACCAGCCCCGGAACCAAGGCCACGGAACCAAGCAACCGGACCGGACCCAGGAACCTACCGACGGGCTCAAGATAGGTAAGTATCAATGTGTTTGTGTAATGTATGTATTAAACTTTTATTTTTCTGGCTTGTCAGTGTGTTTTTTTAACTATTTCTTGTACTGTGGAACTACAAGACCCAGCGGGCCCTTTAATGCCCCGCATGCTGGGACTTGTGGTTCTCCAAGTCCCAGCATGTGGGGGAGGCTTGCTGGGACTCATAGTTCCACGGTATAAGACAATAGTTTTTAATCTTTTTTTACACCATTTTATCAGCCCGGTGGCCACCGCACAGAGCCACCGGGGACAGCACCAGGCTTCAGCCTGGTCAGGTAAGTCCTGGAGGGGGGGGGCCCTTTAGTGGGGGGGGGTCCCCACTCCCCCAGGGCCCCTGGACAGGCTGACCAGTCAGGGGGTTAATGCTTTGGCCGCGGGACCTTATATAATAAGTGTCTCCCGGCTGTGGCATTACCCTGCTGGCTGGTTGTGCCTGGGGCTGGTTCTTAAAATACGGGGGACCCCTTCTCATTTTGTCCCCATATTTTGGGAACCAGCCCCAGACCTGGAGCCTGGGGCTGGTTGTTAAAAATCGGGGAACCCCTATTTTTCGGGTTCCCTGATTTTTAATTACCGGCCCTGGCTCTTTCAGCCTGGTGCTGGTTACAGCTGTGAGGGGAGACCCCACACTGATTTTTTTTATTTATTTATTTTTATATATTTTTTCCACTAAAGCCTGCACGGATCTGACTGATCCATGCAGGCTTCTGCCAAATACGACAGGAAAATAAAGTGTATTTTCCTGCCGTATATTCGTGGCAGTTTTACACTAATTAGCAGCCGTATTTTCAATACGGCTGCTTAGTAAATCAGGAACCACCATTCTTTTGAATGGTGATTCCTGTCATATTCTATCGATGGTGTAGACATTCGTATTTGTAAATACAAATACGAATGTCCCATCAATATGAATACGAATATTTGTATTTTTGGCATAGTAAATGCCAAAAATACGAATACACCGAAAAAAATCGTATTTTCGTAGGAAAATACGATTTTTTTTCTACAAAATCATCTTAGTAAATTTCCCCCTAAGTATCACATTTTGTATGCAGTATACCGTGTAACTGAATGCATGCAGAGCAGCATAATTATGATGGTATATATAGAGTACATGCACAAATTTGATTTGGTAAGAGCTGCTCTTTACTATAATGCTTTGCTATAAAAGTTTATGTCCCTGAGGTACACAGCACATTCACGAGCTGTGGGTGACACTGGGATTATTTATTTTTTTGTAAGTAGCCAAGTAACCAAGCAGTATATTTTTTGGACTGTAGCTTGCAATCTATACAAGCACAAGAGAATGTACAAACTCCACACAGTTAGTCATGGTGGGAATTGAACCTATGACCTCGCTAACCATTACACACACCATCTATGCTGCCCAATTTTTATTTTATTAGCTTTCATAGACAGACAGACAGACAGACAGACAGACAGATAGATAGATAGATAGATAGATAGGATAGATCCAAATATACTGACAGTGCACAGCAAGACTGCTGATTTGCAACTTCAATCCAATGTATAAATGGTAACAATCTGAGAAAGTAATGACATCATTTTATTTGAATTCCCTGTACACGCAGTGTGGAAAATACTGTACATTTTTCTTGCTACCACTAGATGGCAGGAGTGTTCCTTTTAATGTGTTCTGGTCCTTTCCACACTGGTTTAAATGTAATTAGGTCACTGTAAGGCAAAATAGAACTGAGTAAAAATAAAGTGCATGTAGGTTTTTCCCTTCAAGATTAGTTTGCAATTTAATATCAATCCTTTTCACTTTGTGAAGGTTGATTCAAGTTTCAGAGAAAAGGACAACCAAAATATGAAAAACGAATCTAATAATCTTTTAAATCACATGCTAGCCACTGAAAGGCGAATCTGTTCTGTGTAACTAATATAGTTGTTCAGCAGGTTGGGAATTAAAGGATGCAAACATTTAACATTTATCATACTTTAACATATTGAAAAGCATCTCTAGACTCGCTTGATGAAGATGATTTATTTATAATAGCACAGAAATTCAATTAGATTCAAAGAAAGAGCAGATGTTGTGTTACATTAGTTCACAGAGTTATTTAGATGTTTTGAAAATGGATCTGTATTTCTTATTGTGTTTATTATCATTTTAATTATATTTAATCTCGGAAAGTGGAATATCAGTATTAGTAAAAACTACTAAACATTGCATTGAATTTTCAAGACAGGGGAGTATCAAGAAGGAGAGGACCTGCATGCAGCCTCCACTGCAGGCCCCCTCCTCTTTGACAGCGAGTGGAGGGAGCCCGCATGTGCAGATCTCCAGGAACATGGCAACCGTGCCTTGTTCCCGGAGACATATCTAATGCGTATGCGCAAGTCACTTGGAAATGGTTGCAGCAGACATTTTTCGAGTGATTTGTATCTCCAGTGCTGAGATGCCACCGCAGGACTTCATAAGGGTAAGTATAATGCAGGGGTGCAGTGTGTGTGGTGTGGGCACGGGGCCTGTGTGCACTGCGCACACTGCACCCATTATAGAAACGCCTATGTTTCAAGGTGCTTGTTTGGCAGAAAAATGTGTGGAAAGTGGGCTGTATAGGCCTGCTAAGGGTGCTATTGTGAGTGGGCTGTTGAATATGATCATTCATTACAGTATTAGTGAAAAATTAACAAACATACAGTATTTAAGATATACAAATATGATGGGTGTGGTATATCGTCCCGGCAGTTGGGATCCCGACCGTCATTAGCCCGACGTCGGATCCCCACTGGCCGGACTCAGACAGTGGGGCAAGCGCAACAAAGCCACTTGTGGACTCAATGCGCTCGCCACGCTGCGGGCGCAGTGGCTCACTTCGCTCACCACCTATTCTGTTCTCCCTCTATGGGGGTCATGGACCCCCTTGAGGGAGAATAGCCGGTGGCCATTGGGACCCCGAGTGTCGGGGTTTTGACTGTCGGGATCCCGACGTCGGGGTAATGACTGTCGGGATTCCGACTGTCGGGAAACTGTCTGCCACCCATTTCTGATGTAGGCATACAGTGGTGGATGGGTTGCCCAATATCTAAAATAGGTTTGTTACTATAAGTGGGCAAGTGAAGAGGTTTCCCATAGCAACCACTCATCTCATAACTATCATTTCTTAAGCACATTCTATAAAATGATAAAAGCTGATTGGTTCTTTTCCAGTACTCCATTTTTTGGAATGTTTCTTAAATCTCCTAAACAATCCCAATGACATATCCCAATCAGTTAAACATTACGGATTCTGTGTGTTAACACATGTGAACACCTGTTAACGCCATTAACATGTTGGGGGAAATTTACTAAGATGTGTATTCTACTTCACATGTGATGGTGCTAAATAAACAAGAAGTAGATTGATTGCCCATAGCAACATCACATGTGAAGTAGAATACACATCTTAGTAAATTTCCCCCGTTAAGTTAATGGGTCTTAAAAAGGAGTTCAAGTGAAAAAGGGGTGAAATTAAATAGCCTCAGGAAATGAAACCTGAGGCTACCACCCTATGTCACCCATGTAAAATTTAAAAGTGGTAATTGACTCTTCAGAATATAGGACAGCCAAGCAGAGTGAATTTTTATATTGCCTGAATGCTATTGGTGGCATATCAAGGATCATTTTTATCTATGGAGCATTAGCCATCCAGTGGTAAAACTGTGTATTGCATGGCATGAATTCTTTCATGGGCTACAGTATGCCATAAAGTGCTGCAACTGTGGTGTTATGCTACCTCGCGACCTGTTGACAGAAAGTCATGTTGACTGTTTCACCTGTACATTGTACATGTCGGTATTTTGACTTTGTCAGGATTTTAAATGTCGGGATTTTGTCCTTGTCAGGATTTTAAATGTCGGGATTTTGACCTTGTCGGGATTTTGTCCTTGCCGGTATTTTGACCCATTCAGGATTTTGACCCTGTCGGGATTTTGACCATCGGGATTTCATACCGAATCCATCTGAAGAGGTTGATGATGATGAAAGAGGATTATGCCATGGCACAGACTCCAGAATTCCTGTTCTCCAGGGAGGCTTCATGCCTTAGCCCAAGATAGCCAATTAGATCACAACTGAGTTTCTGGGGGTTCAATCTTGAAACTGTCTTAGACTGCATTAGAGATTCACAGTAAGAGAACTGTGATTACGTACAACCCACAATGATTGCAATGTTCCTGAACTATTTCTCAGTGCTTACTGTACAAACACACAGTGGCTGGTTTTCTGTATGATCTAATGCTCTGCTAAACTCCACTTGATGTCAGCCAGTGTATAATAGTAAGTATGGATGTACCTGGTATCTGTCAATAAACCAATGCCACTGATTACTTAACTGGGCTGTAGTTTGAGTAAACCTCTTGTATGTATTCTATACAATCAACACCTGCGCATACATCAGGTTCATCATATGAAGCACAAAATATTATTTTATGCAGTCTCACAGTGATATATCAATGCTCCCTAGATAATAATCTCAATGGATCCATAGACATAATAGTCTTGCACCCAGGGGTTTAAATGAGGAGAACCATTTGAGCATATTCTTCTTGGTTATTTTGTAAAATTGCATACTGTTACTGTAAATATTTATGTTCTTATTCTCAAATTTTAATTACGTGTCTGTACAGTTTTTGGAATACTTTTACTGTATATATTTCTGACCTGCGTCTTTGGTTACCATGCATAGTGCTATCTTTTGCGTTTTAGTTCCCACTTAATTAAAAGCACAGTCCTCAACTTTCCTGCACATGTGAAGTCTCTTCTGTTATATTACTACTTAGTCATGTCAGTGGCTCCATTCTTTATTCGAGAAGCCTTGTTGCAATAGTTAATGTATGGTTACTACAAATATTGACATGTGTTTTAGAGTCTATGGGGGACATTTACCAAAATGGATTCGTAGAAAAAAGGTGTATTCGTAGGGAGAAATACACCTTTTTTTTACGAATTTGTATTTTCGGGATTTACAATCCCAAAAATACAACAATTCGTATTCCTAAAGATGGAACATTTGTATTTGTATTTACAAATACGAATGTCTACACCATCGATAGGATACGACAGAAATCACCATTCAAAAGAATGGTGGTTTCTGATTTACTAAGCAGCCGTACTGATAATACGGCTGCTTAGTGGTGTAAAACAGGCATGCAAATACGACAGGAAAATAGAACACCATTTTCCTGTTCTATTTGCTTTAAGCCTGCACGGATCAGTCAGATCCGTGCAGGCTTCAGTGTAAAAAAATAGAAAAATTAAATAAATAAAAAAAAAAAAACGGCGTGGGGTCCCCCCCACAGCCGAAACCAGCACCAGGCTGAAGGAGCCGGGGCCGGTAATTAAAAATCAGGGAACCCGACAAATAGGGGTTCCCCGATTTTTAACAACCAGCCCACAGTAAAAAACAATAGTTTCGTCTTTTTTTTACACCATAATCAGCCTGATGCCCACCGCCCAGGGGCATCGGGGACAGTACCAGGCTTCAGCCTGGTCAGGTAAGTCCTGGAGGGGGGGGACCCCTTCATTGGGGGGGTCCCCACTCGCCCAGGGCCCCTGGCCAGGCTGACCGGTCAGGGGGTTAATGTTTTGGCCGCGGGACCTTATATTATAAGTGTCCCCCGGCTGTGACATTACCCTGCTGGCTGGTTGTGCCTGGGACTGGTTCTTGAAATACGGGGGACCCCTAGTCATTTTGTCCCCCGTATTTTGGGAATCAGCCCCGGACCTGGAGCCTGGGGCTGGTTGTTAAAAATCGGGGAAACCCTATTAGTCGGGTTCCCTGATTTTTAATTACCGGCCCCGGCTCCGTCAGCCTGGTGCTGGTTTTGGCTGTGGGGGGGACCCCACGCCGTTTTTTTTTTCATTTATTTTTATTTTTTTATTTTTTTTTACACCTTGCAGCCTGCACGGATCTGACTGATCCGTGCAGACTGCTACAAATAATTTGTATTAGCAGCCGTATATACGGCCGCTAATACGAATTCCTACGACATCGGTGGGTTACAAAGCAGTCGTATCTGACTGCTTTGTAAATGACCCTCCGGAACACGACTTTGCATACGACTGAAACAGTCGTATGCAGTCGTAGGGAAAATACTAATACGAAAAACTCGGTTTTTCATATTAGTAAATTTCCCCCTATGCTTCATTTGTCTTGAGAATTGACACCTGGTTTATATGTTAACTGTTTTTTAGCATTTGCCCTACTCTGTTGTTCTGGTATGCTTTGTGAACCTCCAAGTAAATTACTTTAACGTAGTTTCTGTACTGTTATCATAACTTTTTATTTACAATTTGAGTATTAAAGCTGATAAAGTATGACAATAATCTACTTGCCAACTCTTCTTACACTAATATATGCTGAGAATATCTACATGGTAATATCCAGACCACTATACATTTACTGGTTCCAGTTTTCCTCTGCTCATATCTGGGCAACCGGTATTAAAATATCAGGTGGCATACTTTTTGTCTAATTTTCTGATGGTTTTGCAGACCAACCAAAATCGAAAGTCAAAACAGATGGAAATCAACCAAAACCTAGACTGCAGAACACTTTAGAACATCCTTGAAACAATCAATACTTTTACATAGA
The DNA here is from genome assembly GCF_055691185.1 of Crinia signifera. Taxonomy (NCBI): domain Eukaryota; kingdom Metazoa; phylum Chordata; class Amphibia; order Anura; family Myobatrachidae; genus Crinia; species Crinia signifera. The sequence continues at coordinate 136,344,317 of NC_139219.1, forward strand.
TGTCTATAGAATTGCGAATGTAGTAGTAAGTTTAAAAATCATCCAAAAACCAATTGTAAAATGATGACAAATCCACCAAATAACAGACATGCCTGAGGCAGGTGACTTGGGTATGGCACTGTACAGATCTATAATCTGTGCAGGCTTTGATACGTTGAAGAATAAATACATGGTTGAAAAAATTAAAAATACTTAATCCCCATTCTAATTCAATAAACAGCTCTGTAGCAATCAGATTGAGCTGGTACTGGATAATTGGAGAAAAAATGGAGTGGAGTCCTTCAGATTTTCCAATAACAATCAATGTGATGAACCAGCCAGGGCCGGATTATCCAAGGGGCAACAGGGGTGGTTGCCCCGGGTCCCCTACACATTAGGGGCCTCCACAGACTGCCTCTCTGAGCTCTTTCCCAGCATTTGCCCTGCTGCTGATCATTTCTGATCGGTCAGCATGGCAGGACCCCCTTTCCAGCGGCTGCAGACAATAGCAGCCACTGGGTTGTTTCAAACACTGAGCTCACACTGAGCTGCTGTTACTACTCAGGTGCCTGGGTGGGCGAGTGTGAGCTGCCTGCTGGACTCTGGGGTCGGCACACTGGTAGACTGATCTGTGTGGGGTGCTGCTGCTGCCATGGCTGAGAAATGGATCTGCACGGTGGAGTTCTGCTGGGTGGCAGCTCTGTGCAGCTGCTGCGGGCATCCCTGGGGGAAACAGTCATGGATGGAGCATAAAGTATCCTGGATCTGTACTAGACACCATGCTGGCTGCATAAAGTGCTGTAACCTTACAAACAGGTAAGAACTGAGGATTTATTCATAAACCTGTTATCAGACCAGAAAAATCTACTGCTGCTGTTGGGATATGTTAGCTGCGCGGCATTCGGTTTTGCTTGGGGGCAGTTATACTGTGTGTAAGTGTAAATTTACCCCCTTCCCCATTGTGTACCTGGACTGTACACTGGGGGGTTCTTTGGCAGCAATTTTTAATAGTGGGGGCCCCCACACATTTGTTGCCCTGCCCCCCCCCCCAGCCTTCTCAATTCTTGGACCTAATAGTAAATTTGTTCCGTCTTTCTCCAACGCCTAGTCATGCTTCCTTAATCTTGTTGGGATTGTAACCGCTCTCCAGAAAACGCTCTTCCAAAATGGCAGACTGTGATTGAAAGTCATTGGTTTCACTACAATTCCGCCTCAGTCTTAAAAACTGGGCATACGGAATACCTTCTTTCCATCTTGGAAGATGGCAGCTGCTCTGTGGTATAAAACTATTGGCGTCAACCTCTTTAAAAAGGTCTTGGTGGTAATTGGACGTCCTGGGACACCTCTAAGCAGGAGATCCAGAAAATCGATTTCCACTGGGTTTGTCTTGATTTTGAACTTGTGACCTAAGTGGTTATTTTAAAGATGGGTGATAAAGCTTTCAATTTCCAAGGGTCAACCTGCCAAATGAGAAATAAATCATCAATATACCTTTGATAAAAGGCTATTTTTGGGAAATAATCCGATTTGTAGACATATTGTTCTTCCCAGACTGCCAGCACAAATGTATTGCCCATGGTGGTGCTATGTGTCTGGAGGTAAAATTTACGATCAAATTCGAAGTAATTGTGCAACAAGATATATTGGATGCTCTTGAGGATGAAATCGGTCAGACCGATCGGGAGTAGAGGATCTCTTGAAAGATTGGTTTTAATTGCATCTATACCACCTTTGTGAGGAATTGAAGGGTATAATGTTTGGACATCCATAGTTACCCAGACCATATTTTCAGTCCAGACAAGGTCTTTGAGTTTGGTTAATACACTTGTAGAATCCATTAGATGTGACCGATTCATTGAAACATACGGCTGAAGTTTAGTATCTATGAAGTGTGACAGATTGGCCGAAACAGACTGTACCCCTGCCACAATAGGTCTGCCCGGTGGTGAATTGTTACACTTATGTATCTTGGGCAAGTGATAAAAAAGGGGGTTCAGTGGAAACTAGACATAGAGGTACTCCATTTCTTTTTTGTTGATGATTGAATCTTTAACGGCTGAGACCAACAATTCATACAGTTCTTCTTGAAATTTCACAGTGGGATTTTCATTCAAGATCTTGTAGGTTATTCCATCATGTAATATTCTATTGGCCTCCGTCATATAGGCTTCCCTTGTCTGGTGAACTACAGCTCCCCCTTTATCGGCGCTCTTCAGAATTAGTTCTTCGTCCTTTTAGCGCTTTTTGCTGTTGGGGTTTCAAATTAGTATTGTAACGCATATCCGACTCCTTAATTTTTGTGAAATCTTCATTGACAGACTCATAAAACACTTCCAGAAAACTTGACTCGACGTGACTCGACGGGATAAAATTTAGATTTAACAGAGAACGTTGGGGGGGGGGGGGTCGATTCAAAACTCCCTTTCGCTATTGGATTCTTCAGGAAGTGTCTTTGTAGGGTTAAATGTCTGACATATTTATTCAGATCAACATAGAGATCACATTTATTTACATGGCTGTCTGGGGCGAATTTTAGCCCCTTTTCTAGTAATGTGATTTGTGCTGGTTGTAACTCCCTCTTAGAGAGGTTAACAACTCCTGTTTTTGAACTCCTTGTGTCGATAACTGACCTCGGCTGTGTTTTAGGCTTAGCTCCTCCTCCTCTCCTACATATATATATATGAATAGCAACTGCCGCGGGTGCTCGGTGGAGAAAAGATGTGTAGTCCTTAGCTCAAACAGGCACTGTCACTCCTGCGGGCTTGGTGCATAAATCAATGGTTTATTCGGTGAACAGACGTTTCTGGGCTCCAAATGCCCCTTTTTCAAGGTGTACAATAACCTGCGCTTCCTCCGGGTCACCGCCGGCTTGTTGGCGGTGACCCGGGGTCCCCGCCACCTGCCCGCACCCCCCCTAACCCTGTCCGTCTCCCTGAAGCGGAAACGGACAGGATTCCCGTTGCCCCGCCGACGGAGATTGGGGCACGCGCGTCTCAGTCAGATGGTGAGCCAGGCTGCTGGCGGATCGCCAGCGGTGACATTCTGGCGATCCGCCAGCAAAGAAGAGGCCTGCCCCATCTGTATATATATATATATATATATATATATATATATATATATATATATATAGAAAGGGATTCCCGGCACTCACTGTTATGGAATCAAAAACTTCGGTGCCACACAATCCTGGTAGGGAAAGTAATACAACATGGTTGGTTGGCACTCATAAGGTTTTTCAAATCTGCACGGTGGCAGGAGTAAATAAAGTTGAAGACACAAGCGATTGTGGGTCATTGTTTCGGGCTCCTGGCCCTTTATCATGTCTTGATAAAGGGCCAGGAGCCCAAGACGTTGACCCACAAACGCTTGTGTCCTCAACTTTATTTACTCCTGCCACCGTGCAGATTTGAAAAACCTTATGAGTGCCAACCAACCATGTTGTATTACAGGTCGAGTATCCCGTATCCGAATATCCGTTATCCGAATTATTCCGAAATACGGACATTCCAGAAAGTGAAAAATTATTTTTTTTTTTGCTAAAAACTCACTGGGGACATTTGTAACAGCATCACTGGGGACATGATATGTAACTGGCACTATATATGTGCAAGACAATGATTGCTTGGCATTCAAATTCAATATCTGAGATAGTACACACATTTTGTTTCACGTTTTGAAACCTTGTTTTTTGAACAATTAAAATATATTTGTGTGTATTTTATGTGGTAATAAAATATATTTGTGTGTATATTATGTGTTTATACAGCATAAATGCAAGATACTTCAAAATACATCATTGAAATATTAAAATATTCCGAAATACGGAATAATCCGTTATCCAAAATTCTCCTGGTCCCGAGCATTTTGGATAAGGGATACTCAACCTGTACTATATTGTATATATATATTGAGCGCCTTTGGGGATCCTGTAAATGCTTCAAAGAGGCACCGCACGCCAGAAACTCGACTCCTACCTACAAGAATTTATCTGGCTAAAGACTGTTGGCGCAGAAAATGCGTATGATCTTTATCTCTTCCAAATTGTGTATGTAATAGTATTTACACTGAAGAGACTCCTGTCTTGAGCAGTTTCTTTGTTATTTTAAGCGATACCCGGCAGAATTCCGGGCTTACAGAAGTCCAATATCTCTGCAGGACAGAGGTTTTACTAAAACTAACGTGGTCAGCGATTTTTTTATTATTTTCTGAAGAATTCTTTCTATGGTACAGTTCAGATTGGATCCATATCACCCCTGATGAAGTCCTTGAGGACGAAAGGCATAGGGTTTTTTACCAAAGAAAATTGCTCAGTAGTATCACCTATAGGATCATTTGATATTCATCTGAACAAATTGTACTTTGATGTTGGATTATCCATTGAATTATGTACTGTCTTTATTGAATGTATTTTGTCTATGTAAATAATCAGAATAAATACAGTTTTTTATATCTGTATTATTAATACAATTTAAAAGTGGTGAATCATATAGAGTGCACTTCTATTCCTTCTTCTTTCTATATATATATATATATATATATAGATAGATAGATAGATAGATAGATAGATAGATAGATAGAAACAAAAAAAGAAAAAATATTGGCGCTAAAACCAACCACCACACTATGTTCTAATTGTCATACAATTATTGGGTATGGACCCTATACACTGCTGCACACAGTTACTAATATAATATATGTACAGGTTTGCAACAGGTTCCTGCAGCGTTTATATATAGAAATGCCTATTTCCAAAGACACAGAAAAACAAAGAAAGAAGTCACATAGAACGTGCTGGAAACATTGTATATTAAAAAGAAAACATATTTATTACACTAATATTCACTGGCCAGTGATATGGTACACAACTAAAAGTGAAATTTAATTACATTGACAATATAAAAACAAGCAGATAATCTGACACAGCATATGATTTTTAAGCGTCCCAGCGGGGATATGTGGTATTTATAGCAAGCACTGTTGCTGTTCACAGCTCTATGGTGTCCCCCTGGGGAGTGGATCAATGATGATAATAAGTCCACTATAAGGAAGACAGAGGCATTGGCTCTCTGTTAGCTTTGTCAGGCCAGATGCAAAAATTGAGATTTAAAAAGAAAGGGAGGTACCTCCCTGTACCTGCACTTTATACACCGGGTGGCTATATTCAGCAGTAGTCCAGTTCTGGAAGCCCGGGCTCCTACTTTACAGCAGAGATATTGATCCTATATGAGCTTAGTTGACAGAGGGATGATACTTCAATATTCCAGAGATGAAAAGGATTGCTTAATGTACAGTGCCTGATTATCAAAAAGGCTGATTAGGCTGCCTCCTATGGCACCAAGAATGGGGGGTGCCTTGCAGGACACAGCAGAATAATAAAATTAAGGCCTAATTTATTCCATGCTTTTAAGCTATCACCGTCCAGATGTACTGTGGGGTACTGTGGGGTGGCAAAGTTCTTCATGTGACTGGGCCAATGTAAAATACTGATGGAACCATTACTTTATGTACATTGTGCTACAGTGCCAGCTGGAGTGCTTAGAGCCAAAGTCTTCTTCATACGCCCCAAGCATTAGATTCTACATGCCAGTTGTATAACCTTCATTACATGCACATGGGAAGTGTGACTGGTTAGTACCTAGGCACTAAAAGCCATGTATTTAGTAGCATTACAAAATATTCAATAAGATAATCAATTCTGCACTAGGAGGGCTTTGTGTCCTAGAGGCATTCCTTATGAGAAATCCCTAGATATTAAACAATTAATAAAGAAGTCTCTTTTTTTGAGCCAATCTTACCGTTTTTGTTGATTATTAAAAATTACATATTTAATTACAATATACAGGTCTCCTTCTGAGAGTGGTACAAGAAGTTAGCAATAATACATAAAACAAAAATCATTTAAGCAAAAATTACATAATTGGCATTGGGTAATTGCTATAATCCTAAAGCATAATTAAACATTATCAAATAAGGTGCAACAAACTTTAATAGAGTGCAACAGATTGTAACAAGATGGAACAATTGTAATAAAGCGCCACAGTTTATAAAAAAGTGCAACAGATTGTATAAAAGTGCAACAGATTGTAATAAAGTGCAACAGATTGTAAAACAGTGAAACCATTATATAAGTCGACGACTGGACTTGGTTACCCCACCTATAGATAATACTATAGATAAAAATAGAGATGCAAGCATGTTTCCATCCATATAGAGTATACTGTATTTTGCTTCCCAGATATTTTTTTTTACTTTTTTATAGTGGTTGAATAGATACGTACTTTGATACTTATTTACAATTGCCTTTCAGTGCTGAAGTATAAAATTTGTTTTTAAAAATAAATGTGTTTTGAAAATAAAGAATTTATTTAAAGAAAACATAGTTCTTCCAAACTCGGACTTCATTACATACAGTGTTATGCGGCCCAGATGAAGCTTCGAAATAGGCAATTTCTGGTCAAACTACACCACCATGCCAGTTTTGGTGGAGATATAGATGTATCCACACTCATTCAACCTGCAATACAATCACAAAAACTGTGCCCGCAAATTGGCATGTGCATTCTTATGCTTTTCAGGCTAATAGAATTTGTATTATCCTATCACTAGGTGCAAATATTCACAACATTGTGCTGCACATGAGGTCAGGTTGAATGAGTGTGGCTACATCTGTAGGTTAAAACTCTGGCCATACGTAAGGGACAAACAGACACACACACTTTCTCACTTATTATATAGGTACAATATGTCTAAATATTCACCTGTTCTGCCTCATCATGGGCCTTATTCTAGTTCACTGTTAGAGGCAAATTCCTTAGCTGGACAAAACCATGTGCAATGCAGGGGGCAGATGTAAAATGTGCAGAGAGAATTAGATTAAGGTGAGTTATTTTGTTTCTGTGCAGGGTAAATACTGACTGCTTTATTTTTACACTGCAATATAGATCTCACTTTGAAGTAAAACCCCACCCAAATCTAATTCTCTCCGCACAAGTAACATCTGCCCCCCCCTGCAGTGCACATGGTTTTGTCCATCTAAGAAGGATTTTGTCAGAAAAAGTGAACTAGAATAAAGCCCCATGTTTCATGATTGGATATATGGAATTGTCTGTCTTTTTTTTTTAATTGCAAAAATATTTTATATTGTTACATTTCTTCTATGAAAATAAAGAATTTGTAAAACAAAATGTATTCAGAAAACAGCTGAAATAGAAATAATAACTTTTATTAGAACAATACACATTAGAGCTGGGAACAATTAATTAGAGATATCAACACACTATCACAAATTATGCGAACAGCTTGATAACACCACAATCCAATAAATAAAGACAGTTTGGAGATATTTTGTATTTTTATCTTCTTGAACTCTTGATTTAACTGTTGCTTAGCAACACTAGCAGTAACATCTTCAACACCCTTGATCTTGTTGTGTAAACTATTAAAATAGGTGAAAGAAAGTGATGCCATGGAAACAGTTTTCAAGCAGGTATTTTTTTATTTTTTCACTTTCAGTTCAAATATGTAAACTACCTGAACAAATACATCTGCTTAGGAATACCTTTTAAAATTAAAATATGATATACTGTAGCATAAATACATATAGGGGGTGATTCTGGTTGACATGCAAAGCTGTGAAATTCGCAGCTTTGAGTGTCATCTATGTTCCGCCTGCCACCTGAACAAATGCCCGTCCCTGCTTGCACATGCGGAACTAGCACCTTTTGGAACCCATAACAAAAGGCACCCCCCTCCAATTGTCATTACAATACCCCTCAGGGTTGCAAAAGAAAGAGTGAAGGATATGAGAGACAAAGAGGGTGTTGGTAAAATAGAGAGCTGAGAGTGGTGGCCAGGGGTAGATAGCACTTAATGGAGGGCAAAAGAGGTGTACATGAGAGATAGAGGGTCAGGTAGACAGACGGATAGGAGAAAACGAGAGAAAGGTGGTGGAGTGGGTGGGTGGGAGCATGAGAGAGAGAGAGACTAATAGAGGAGAGGTTAGATGAAGGGGAGGTGGGTGACGGGTGGGTGGAGAGAGCAGGAAAGGGAGAAAAATAGGAGGAGAAAGGGTAGATGTTAGACAGAAGGGAGATGGTGATAGGTAGGGGGACAGAGATTAAATGGAAGGGTAGGGGGTAGCAGAAGAGAGAGAGAGAAAGAGAAGAGAAACATGGTGGGGAGGAAGAAAAAGAGAGAAGGTGGAGGGAGAGAGAGGGCAGAGAAGAAAAAGAGGAGAGAGGAGGGGGGACCTGTATCAGTTTTTACCTTCAAATCACGTATTTACAACCCCCAGCTCTGGACTGGGTCTCCCACGCATCTTGCAGACATCGCCGGCACCACATGGTTGGCATCGGTGAAAAAGAGTGCAGGGTATTGCCTGCTCAGCTATGGGGCCCCCAGGACCCGTAGCTGCATCCCCCGCACCCTCCATAGTTACACCACTGCCCGCTTGCACGCCAAATATCCCCACATGCATGCAAATGGATGTTTAGCATAAACATCCATTTGCAGTCTTGCATACTGGGACAAACTCATTAGATCACGGGTGTCAAACACAAGGCCCGCGGGCCAAATCCGGCCCGCCAGACCTTGTCATGTGGCCCGCGCAGCCGCCGCCAGCCTTCACCTTTTATTCTCGCTTCTTTTTTTTGACACAAGAAAGCCGCCTCTTCAGCGCATGCGCGGCAGCCTACAAGCCAGAGAACGTCTGCCCTCTAGCGGCACCGGCCGTTCTACACAGGAAACCTCCACTTGTTTTTATATTGAGCGCATGCCATCCTGTGATGTGACAGATCCAACGGCTGCCTGAACCCTTCTCTCCTGTACTGTAAGTAGATATGATGTATGTGTGTGTGTGTGTGTGTGGGGGGGGGGGCTGCTTATTATTCTGCTTAAAAGTCTGATTATAATTAATTTGAGAATATAATTCCAGTAGGAAGGTTGCACACTGCTGATATCATCCGCAAGAAAACTTTATTGGAGACTGCTCAGACAGAAGAACATGGTATTTGGTCTGAGCAGTCTCCAATAAAGTGTCTTGTGGACAATATCAGCGATGTTTGACCCTCCTTTTCTGACTTGCATCATCTGCTACTGAAATGTGAGTGGGCTCTGTGTTGGTCTGCACCTGCCCTTCACAGCAGTTACATACCATGGCAGGTGGAGCGGTAAACTTTGGATATACTGACCACTTCCATGTCACTTTACAGTGGTATAGGGACCATAAACTACAATCAAATACCTCATTATTCTGACTATGTTTCTGCTTTCAGAGCTAGTTATTACTTACATTATTACAAAAAACAGTAATAATTGAATGCAGTGACAATAATTTTTGATAATAAAGAGTGGACACATAGTCCTACAGATACAACCGGCCCTTTGAGGGTGACCAAACTGCTGATGCGGCCCCCGATGAATTTGAGTTTGACACCCCTGCATTAGATGTTCGCTGACCATTTATGGTGTCTTAGATCTGTGGGATTCCTTTATGGGAAGAGGGTGGGTAGCTGACATCCGCTGACATCAGCACCCGCATTACCGATGCAATTACATGGGAATTCCCAGAATTTTCATTGGGATGCCCATGAAATGCTGAGCATTCCCATAGGCACAGCCACTGTATGCCGCCCCCCTCCCCTCGCCTGCACTGCTATGTGTGCATGGTCCGTCGAATAAGCAATTTGTCGTGCCCGCTTGCACCATGTGGCTTGCACCAAAGTTTATGTGCATGCTCTGTCGCAAAACTTTGCTACCCTGTGCGAATGTGCAGGTGAGCAAATGTACTAGAATAAGGTCCTTAGCGCCAGATGTATTGGGATGTGATAATCAGAAAGTGGGAGATTTTGGGCGACATGTATCAAACTTCTAAAAGTGATAAAATGGAGAGCGATAAACAGCCAGCCAATTAGCTCCTACCTGTCATTTTCAAACACAGCCAGTAACATGACAGGTAGGAGCTGATTGGATGGCTGGTTATCTCCTTTGTATCACTTTTTGAAGCTTGATACATCTGGCCCAAAGTGAGAGTTTTCTAATTTTTGTTAATGCGGCAAACATTTACACCTCAAAACAGGTTGATTTTGCCATGTAAATGATTGCTGCTTTAAAAAAAAATGGGAAACCGCTCACCAAAAGCTCTCACTTTCTGATTCTCACACCCTATTGCATTTGTCCCATGGATTCAACTGGAAATGAAACTAGCATGGACTACATTTTATATTAGTATATATGATATATTAAATTATTTTAGGGTATTTAAAGTAGGGCCTAATTCAGAGATGTATGCTAATGCAGCTGCAAATGTGGTTTTCTCCACAATACAGCTGCTGATATCAAGTGAAGCTGCCAACCAAAAATTTTAATGACCTAATTTGCATACGCATATGCAGCCTTTATGCAAGATTGGAAAACATGGACTAATGGAGTAAGTCTATGGTTACATTGACTGGCAGCAATAGTAGCAACTGTAAACACCCCCATCAGTTCCTGTCAATCACTTTGCAGAGGTACAGTATCCAATATTTTTGCAGGTACACAGCGGCACATTAACACATATTTAATGTTAACGCAGTGCATGCGCAGTATGAAGACCCATGTTCCCATTCAAAATATTATTGGTATTGTTACTTTCACTGACATTTTGGGCAGTGTGCTCTTTCACATTTAAACCAGTATACCTCTGTTCTTTCAAAGTTGTTATAGAAAGTAGATCTGTAAATTAGCAGGGTTTTTTCATTCCAAATGCTTTTTTTTTTTTTACAGTATTTTATATCTATGTAGGTAGGAACCATAAAATAAATTATTTACATTTTTTGAACAGAATAATATACAATTTATATATTTTTTGAACAGAATAATATATCATTTATTTGATTCCTGCCACTATCTGTTTTCTGGTCTAAAGATATAAGTGCACTTCTTCATTTGTCAGTGTTAGGGGATATTTTTCTATGTGCAAAATTGTAATGCGGTAAATATTCATCTCCATTCATCTTCAGTGTGTGTGTGTGTGTGTGTGTATGTATATATATATATATATATATATATATATATATATACATACTTGCCTACCTGACCCTCTCCATGCGGGACAAAATGCTCTGTTTCTGGACTTCCCTGGTAATGTATGATTACCATCATCTGTGCTGTAATACCATCTAACTAGCTCACCACAGGTGATGGCAATCATACATTAGCAGGGAAGTCCAGAAACAGAGCATTTTCTCCCACATGGAGAGGGTCAGGAAGGCAAGTGAGTATATATATATATATATATATATATATATATATATATATATTCACGCTATCCGGTTCGTCTGTGGCCGGAAATGACGCTGCCGGAAAACATAAGCACCGGATGTGCGGTGTAGTAGTGGTAGTAGTAGTAGTAGTACATTTATGTATAAGGCGCCACAAAGAGTCCGCAGCGCCATACATAGCAAACAAAAAACTAATTACAAGGTAACGTACAGGGTGTGTTGATAAAATACAGCATAAATAGGGGTATAGCTGGTAGAACTAAAATCAGCATCAGTTCAGAAGTAGGTGTCAAAATTGTTGAGGAGACTGAAGATGAAGTAGAGGAAGGGAAGAACAGGACATGAGCACAGGTGAGGTAAAGAGGTAGGGTGAGTACGTGAGGAAGGAGGGCCCTACTCATAAGAGTTAACATACTAAAAGGAGGTGAGTGGACGAACGAAAAACAAAAGGATAATTAGGAACGGATGGGAACGGAGGTAGGATAGGATCAAAAGAGGTTAGGAGGAAGGATAGGCTAGTCGAAAAAAGTGGGTTTTGAGGGAGCGCTTGAACGAGGTAAGGGAATCAGAAAGCCTGATGGGTGGCGGGAGGTTGTTCCAGTGCAGGGGGGGCAGCGCGAGAGAAGTCTTGGACAAGGTGTGTGACTGTACTACTGTAAACCACACTATCCAGTACTTTGGGAGACTTCTTGGAATTGATCGAAAGACATACAGTATCTTGGGGAGGAGGGACTTATTAACGGTTGCCAGATGACTGCCCGACAGGAGGAATCTCGACAGTCAGTATCCCAACTGCCGATGCTCCGACAGAGGGGATCCCGATTCACAGGGGCTGTTCTCCCTTGTGTGGGTCCATGACCCCTATAGAGGGAGAATAGAACCTGTGGCAGATGAAGCGAGCCACCAAGCCCACAGTGTGGCGAGTGCAGTGAGCTGGCAAGGGTCTGCTTATCGCTCATCCCCCTGTCAGGGCACTGGCAGTCATTATTCTGGTCGTGATACTGACCGTTGGGATCCCCCCTGTCGGACTGCCATACCACACCCTATTTTAACAGCTGCTATTCTTCCCAGCCAAGTCTCAGTAACAGCTGCTATTCTTCCCAGCCAAGTCACCTCATAATTTCCTTTGTCTTTTTTACTAAGTTACTTTAAATGGGGGGCATAGTTGTATTCCATCAAATTTTCTTTTTTGTCCACTGAATGTACTGTATTCCTAAATATTTTACTATTTTAGTTTTATATTTATTGGAAGAACTTCAGATTTATTTCTATTCAGTTTATAATATATAACTTTTGTGCAACTATCCAAAATATCTTTAAGGCCAGAGGGAAATATTTATCTGGGTTGTTCAAGAGGAAAAGGGCATCATCCACAAATAGAAGTGTCCAATGTTTTAACTTATTTATTAAGGGATGCGCTACATTGACTTAATTTGCAAAGGGTACAATATATATCACAAAGATAATTAGGAACAGTGGACACCCTTGTTGATTTTTATTAGAGATTTTGATGATATATATACTTACAATATACACTAAACATCAACACTCAACTTTCCTAGTTTTGGGGTGCCCTATGGCTTGTGACCACATTGTTTAAACAGAAATTGTGGGGGCTCTGCACTCACTAAATTAATTGATATTAATAATTAGTGGAAATTTACTTCATGAATTGATCAATGCCTTTAAGTCTGCAGCCCCCTTCACGGGACCCTACTTTTCTGCAGGTCCTAACACTATTGCTCAAAATGATTACAATAAATATATATATAGGAAGCAGAAATAACATGGCACTCACAGTGAACAAAAAGACAACAGCTCTTGTAGTGTTTTGTCAATGTTTCATTCAATCAAGAATGTCTTCAGGATACACAAAATAATAATCCATGACATCTTACATTAAAACCCCACTGTGAAATCTGGGCCATCCCCCGGCTCCGGTCCCCAGAAAGATGCCGTCAGATGATGTAATTCCGCTAGGTGATGGACATAACATCATTTAATCTCCTTGGGCAGATCGTATCGAATTTGGCAATCCAGAACGCTTCTCTTTTTAACAGGATTCGATTTCTATCTCCACCTCTAGACAGCAGTGGAATGAAGTCTATCATCCTGTATTTAAGACTAGTCAAATGATGTTGAAATTCCACACATTGTCTAACGACCAGCTGATCGCTAGACTCAGTTGAAATAGCAGCTCTGATAGCTGAGCGATGTGCTGTCATTCACTCTTTAAACTTCCTGCTAGTTTTACCCACATATGAGAGCCCATATGGGCAACTAAGCAAGTTTACCTCGTATGAGCTCTCACATGTAAGGCGATGTTGAATGTAGAATTAAACCCCCATCTGTGGATGATTGAATGTATTGCCTACATTCATAAATTGACAAGTCATACAGGGACATTTAAAACAGCCCGGTTTCTTATGTGAGAGAACATGACCAATTGGATTCTCCACAGGGCTGGTCACATCCGATTTAACCAACCATCTGCGTAGATTTCTGGGGTTGGAATAACACTGCATTAACTTGGTAGTTCCCTAATTTAACTCGGGATCAGACTGGACCAAAGCCGTTTAGATGTACAATTAACCTGAGGGGCCATAGTGTTAAATTGGGTTACCCAAGGAAGGTATTCCAAACAACTACCCTTATACTTAGGTTCTAATAACACTTTCCACTCCATTGTCAACACTCTATTTTTAGTGTTGATTAAAGAGGCTAAATGATAACCTCTATGCACAAATTTATGCATGAGGTCATCAATTTGTTTTATTGCTGAATCCCTATTGCTATTGATCCTAAAGATTCTTAGCATTTGGGAAAATGGCAAGCCAGCCTTGAGACTGCATGGATGACTGCTCCCCCAATGCAGAAATGTGTTTCTGTCGGTACTTTTACTGTACCGACAATGTATTTAAAGAATCAATAGAATAATTTTGTAAAGTAATCAATGCATCTAGAAATTCAATGCTGGTTTGACTCATCTTGTAGGTGAATTATACAGGGTGGTCTATCGAATTATTCATTGTGAAAAGAGCATCTGGGGGTCCCTGCCATACAACAGCAGATCATCGATATATTGAGTAAAAAAAGGAATTCTGGAAGAAATCTTGGGGTCAGAGAAAAATAAACTATTTTCCACATCAATAAATAATACATATAAAGGTTTGCATAAGTGGGTGCCACAGAAGACCCCATGGCACACCCTTTTGTTTGTAGATAATGTTTGCCATCAAATCTGAAAAAAATTGTGTTAAAATAATTTCCAATAACTTAACCAAAAAATATATACATTTTCTATCATGATCACTTCTGGTAACCAACAGTCTCTTTACTGACATGAGACCTGCTTCATGTGGAATGACAGTATAAAGGCTGGCCACACCCACTGTGACCAGCCAACTGACAGTAGAAAAATTACCTAGAGTTTCTAATTTCTTTAGAAGTGCGGTGGGATCCAGTAAATAGTGATCATAAGTATAAAGAATAGGCATGATGGGGAATTTAGGTAAGAGCACCTCATGTAATTCAGTAAAAATTAAACTATCCAATAGTGCTTTATCAAGAGTGGATTTTAAGATGTTAGTAAAACAACTAGTAGGGTCCTCATTTATTATGAAAAACACTGGGTTTAGATAGCTGCCTGTAAATCTCAGCACAATAAACATCTCTATCCTGAAGCACAATCGTTCCCCCTATATCAGTGGGTCTTATAATGACCCTGTCATTGCTAGCAAGATTTTTTAAAGCTTCTCTTTCAGAGGGGGATAGATTGTGTACAGGTTATACAAATTAATGATGCAAAGTAGTAGCAATTAACAGAAGGAGCAAGTCCATAGCACACTTGTTAACTATCACTTAGCACACAAGGCAGAGTCATACTGTATCTCCCGATGGTGGGACAGTTTTTTTATTCTGAATGCACGAGGAATTCTTTTCAGTCTGAAATAATTACTTAGTGAAATTGTATGTTAAGTGTAATCAATTTCTTTCTTTTTAAGCCGTAACAAATCACGATATAGTATTTCAGCAGATTTCGGTTCCGATAACTCAAGCAGAGGCTGTTTTTGAATTATACTATCTGCATCTGATTCAGAGTAACTGAAAACATCATGTAATGGGATATTTAAATGGCTTAAACAGTTTATTGCCACCTGCAGATGCAGCCATCATAAATATTCAACTGGTAAAATGCACCACTTACAATCAAATAATCCGATGACTTTTCTCCCATATAAACTAATCCAATTAGTGCCCAGCTTTCACTCAGCTTTTACGGTTATTAAGCAATCGTTTTGATGGCATCAAACAATAAGATCTGATGTTTGATAAATTTGTTGCCTGGGGTTAAGACCCGTTCTCCCTGGAGACTATTAAAAATAAAGTACTAAGCATCCCTGCTCATCAGATACACATTAGTACAGCTACCAAACATAAATCTCACCGACATGTGTGGATTAAGAAGTTTAATCATTTCCCCCCTAAAGCCACAGGCAAAGCAAAAGAACTACAGTATGACCTGTCCTGACACCCGACAAGGATTAATCACCTACTTCTAGATTTCCTACGCCAGTGCACTCGACCCCCCCATACTCCTTTTCCCTATAAACAAACCTGACAAGGATCTCAAGGTGTTCCAGTAGTCTAACCTAATGTATTGTTATCAACGGGTTGCAATATTAAAGATTTTGTTGTCAAAAATGACATTTCCTAACTCACCAGGGTCCCAACATCTAATTTTCTTGATAAAAATTGTCTCGGTTGCTTTAAATGCCCCCACTGCACTACATGCAGCTTTTTACAAACTGGAGCATTCTTTCAAAAATTTCAATCCAGCATTATTTGACCTGCACCACAAAGTTTGTTATTTATACCATCACCTGCCCTTGTTCACTACTATATGTAGGTACTGTAAAACAGACTGTACAATTAAGGAGAGGATGACACAGTATCACTGGCAATACGAGCAGCACTGTCCTCTGGAACAATAGAGCAGCCTGTATTTAGGCACTTTGCGCTTGTCAACATAGCCTTTCCTGCCTCAGGTATTGTATCATCGACCACATACCCCATTAGTCCGGGGGGGAGGGGGGTTGTTCCAAACTACTTCTTAGACTAGAGTCCAGATGGGTCACTAAATTGGACTCATTGTGCCCAAAAAGTCTTAATGAGTCTACTTGTAAAGATCTGTCATTAGTATGTAGTTTAGTCACCCCTTTCTTATTGATTCACATTATTATTTTAATCACTGGTATTTCATTATATTTAAGGACCGGTCCTTTGACTGAGCCATGATATGTTTGATTGGTTGGTATTTCAACAGGTTCAGGTTTATGTATTAACTGCTAGTTTTTAGCATCGCTACATGTTATGCATTAACATTGTGTATTATTTTATGTGTATCATTCTATGTACTGATCCAATTTGTGTTTCATGTATTGTATTGTGTTTCTTTGTATTTTTGTGTTATTTGGCTGTCAGATGACGTCACCCCTGACGGACTTGTGCGGGAAGTGGGTGGTGCTTTGTGAACGTGACCTAACATCATTGCTATTTAACAAGTATTCAGGTTGTTATGCACTGTGGCTTGACAAAATCTCCAATAAAGGATTTGAAACGTTGCATCATACACTGGTCTTAGTGCAAAGTGTAAGTAATGTCTCCATTACTTACACTTTGCACTTAGACTAGAGTGACGCTGATTCTACCCGCTATGCAATAGCACACTCCTCGTGCTAATTTCAGAAGGCACCCAGCAAGCAATTTGCGGGCAAATAAACGATTAAGTTTTACCCTTTAAAGTTCATCTGTGGAGTTCCACTTATCTATCTGTACCTCTCTATTTTGGGCTATGCATTGGCCCTAAAGGAGGCACCCCAGCAAGCTACTCAATATTGGAGTGTCAGACTGTCAGCTCTCTCTCTCTCTCTGCACACTTAAGGCTACTTACTTTATCTTTTGGATTGTGATGTGTTTCTGACCATAACAATCATGTTTCTAAGATTTCCCAATAACCATATTCATGTTGGTGGAACGGTTGTGGTGCTTGTTGAGGTAAATGTGTCCAGCACCCAAGGTGTTCTTTGCTCAAAGTCTATGCAGCCTATAGAACCCAGGACATTGGGCATGCCTGCAATCCTATAAAAAGCTAACATCATGACAGTGATATCATGCCACTTTTACTCTTGGCTATGGAAGCAGACGTGTGCAGGTGAGGGTCGTTAGCATGGCATGGCTTTGGCTCAGGTAGCAAAAAAATACTGGGCAGTTCCTAGTAGCAAAAAAGTGCACAACAGCCATCAGTTTGTGTAATATTGCTAATGACCATGTCTGTCTTAAATGGAGTTTTGATGAGGTCTTACAGGTACATAAAATTGTTGAGAAAGAACATCTGTATGACATAGTCATCAGACACTGCATTGAGGTTCAAAGGAAGAGTCTAGGTCTACATAAGGGTCTCCTGTTCTGTTTGTTGCTCCTAGGCCCTTTCTGTCAGCTGGTGCAGACCACATGAGATACAGATGGAGCTCCACTCATTCAATGCCGGTGCTTGCCAGAATGTCCCCTCTGGCAAACGCTGGCGAAAGCATTTTTGCATGCACGCGCGTCCCATTCACTCGGTGGCTGGGCAGTGGGACCCTGCCGGTCTCCGCTTCAGGGAGGCGGTGAGTGGTAAGGGGGGTGCAGGGGGGCTATGGCGACCAACGGGACCGGCGGCGATGCGGCGGGGACCGACAGGGAGCTCCAACGGAACAGTATACATGACCATCTTGTGTGCGCATGCCGCCCTTCTGACGATGGCGGGGCCTGCCGATTCTATCGCCAGCCCCCACAGGCATGAGGCTGGCTCCATCTGTAAGTGCCTTTGTGCACAAAGCATCATATCCTGCCCGAGCCATGCTTGTGAGCAGAAAGAGAATGCTGTAGGTGACTTGCTGACCTTATATAAGCATCCTGATTGGGCTTGGGATAACTAAAATGGTTTTAACATGTTAACTCAATTTTTATAACAAGTGCATAGCTTATGTACATTGAAATGCGATTTTCATTTGAGTTTTTTGATATGGCATTCATGATTCTTAGTAAATTGATAATTTGCATTGGTTATTCTGACAGTGCTTGGTTCAATGGTGATTTTCTGCTGTGTGCAAAGTCATGTTAAACATGCAATTTCCATGCAAGTTGCAGATTCTGATATTCCAGATTAGTAAAACAGAAGCTTTATAGCAGAAATATGTGAAATTGCCAAAACATGATTGTTAGTAAATGACCCCATAATTTTATTACATTGACTATTTAACAGATACAATTTTTGTTTTAAATAAAATATTTAAATGTATCATAAAAATACTTTTTAAACTTTTTAAGTAGTAATAAATTACAGCATTGAGTGGTTTTGTAGGTAAAAAATGTCAGAAAAGTGGTAAAAAAGGCAGAGCAAAATAACAAAAAAAAACCCACATTAAAGTACACTGGCATAGCATGATTTCATGGCAGCATTTAATGAACATGGAAATCAAATGTGCTTAATTTCTGGTCATATATTTGCCATTTACAAATATATGAGATTAATAATTGAAGCCAATAGGATAAAAAAATTGAATTTTTGTTGCAATAATTAATAAAATATGTTGAACTAATAAGGGAAAAATACAATTAATTGCTCATTATAAACTTGCCATGACGCTTTCTCTTTTTTGATTTTGAAAATTAGCCCTTGACTATCATTAAAAAAAAAATAGATTTCCTTTTTACAGCTGTTTTCTAATTACATCGGAAATCAGAAACCAAACAGACAATCAAGTGTTGGTGATTTATTTTTTTCTAAAAGATGTGTAATGATTTAGTTTATTTAATGTGCATAATACACATTATTTATTTATTTTAAGAGGCATTATTTATGCAATACACTCTTTACAAGTCCTTGGTGTATTAAACCATACCTTCACTTATAGTATGCAGAATTTTTATTTTATTTTAGTTATCCTAAAATTAAACTCAAGCTAGAGTCTATTTTTCTCTGCCGCAATAATCCTTGTTATTGCAAGGTCTGTCCGAGTTGTGGCTGTTTGTAACAGCCAATGAGTGCTCATAAAAGAAGACAAACTGCTGTGGACTGACTACCACATGATATCACAAAGATATAACCAGGTAATTCTCCTACCACCTCCGGAGCTCTGAGGGAACTCTGCAACCCGCTCCGGTAACCGTGCTGGGGAACACGGCATGTCTGAGACCCATTTCAGGAACAGCAGTGGCTGGGGGATGCCTGGTAGAGAGAGAGCTCTCTCCGACACGCCGTGTTTCCCAGCACGATTAACAGTGTGGGTTGCAGAGTAGAGATTAGCCCGGCACTCTCCCGCAGAGGCTCATCTGCCCTGGTGCCCTCTTGGAATACAGGTAGTCGTCGATCCAAAGAACAGGCAGAGGCACTCAGAGGGACTTTCAAAGTGGCAAACTTTAGTAAAAATAGATCCCAACGTTTTGGGGTTAGCAAACCCCTTTATCAAGGTGTGAACAGTGTAAAAAAACAATATACCTTATATAACACTTCATGGGAATACAGGAGTTTCAATGTTAGCGGGGTGGGCGGCCGGCATCTGGCGTCATATCCGGGCAGAAACTCCCTGCAGCTTATTGCTGTCTGAAGTCCCGGTTGCTAGGTTACAGCCCGGCGCATCCTGGACGCTGTATATAACATTTACAAAGCAAATAATGTACTTGTGGTGGTTATATATTATAAGCACACTATTCTCTTTTACTGCTTAAGTATATAAATGTCAGGGTTTTTGTAAATCAATGGGCCAAATGTAATAGGGTGAGAGTTTCAGAAAGTGAGAGATTTTGGGAGAGTTTTCCCATGTTTTTTAAAGCAGCAATCAATTACATGGCAAAATCAACCTGGTTTTGCAGTGTCATTGATGGCTGCTTTAAAAAACATGGAAAAACTCTCCCAAAATCTCTCACAATGCTTCTGGACCACAAATCCTCAGTCACAGAATAGCACACAGACAGTGTAGACAGCAGCTTTCTGCTGTGAGTAAGAGTCACATTACATATGGTTGTTTTCCTTATTGCAGCCACAGTTAGCTTAATAATGTGAGCCTGTTTACCAGTGAGGAAATGGGCTGATAAATAAGGAAAACAGTCCAATTCAAGAGTGCAAATGCCAGTGATTGCTTCAACTGGAGGTTGCTGTAGCCACAATAATCAGGTCTCTCACATGTTTCTTCTTCACCATCTTCCTATGGCAGTTTCTTCAGAGGATAGCAGTATATAGCTTAATTGTCCAGTGGGTAGCAGTATATGGCTTAAGTGTCAACAACCAATAGAGTAGTAATTATTTAATTGTGCTGAATACTATACAAGCAACTACTGTATGTTAATAGACTAGGCACACACAAAAAAATACGGTTGACAAGATTTTGTCTATAAGAACCATCACACTATACTGTATATAAGAGCCTGATTGGTCTTGAGGGCCAATACTGTCTTATACTTCACATATGGTCACAAATGAAGTTGCTGTTTATGCTAATATTAGGGTATTCTATTCCAGTACTTCATATGAAAAATGAAAAAATAAACCTCACACAGTGCAGAATTTCCAAAATAGAGGTTTCTTACAATAACAAATATAAA
Source organism: Crinia signifera (assembly GCF_055691185.1). Lineage (NCBI taxonomy): Eukaryota > Metazoa > Chordata > Amphibia > Anura > Myobatrachidae > Crinia > Crinia signifera. Next base: position 136,365,202 of record NC_139219.1, read on the forward strand.
ATGAAAGGGGTAATCCCCATACTGTGAACCGCTGGTAATGTAAAGATGGTAATGACAAATCAGCAGATGATGAAACCCGGGTGAATCTCTCTGCAATACTGGTTGGTCAGGATACAATAGAACCACTTACTGTAGGCTGTACACTCTTCCAACATGTTTTGATGCTACCAGTGCGTCTTTTTCAAGGTGAGAGGTTTTTTAATTTTAATTTTACATGTGACATATACATATGTACTGGAATTGTAAAGAGACCGTTACATGATAGAACAATACCTTACACAAGTAAGATATAGTGTGAGCATCATTTATTGCATCTACTAATTGTGGGTCAGTGTAAAGACACCTTTATAGGCTTCACAACTACTCTTTCCATGTAAGCTAATGTAAGCATCTATAGCAGTTAACCATTGTGACATCATGTGGTGCATCTTCTTTCTGGGGTATAATCTCAGACGAATACCACCTTTGTGGTCACCCACTTACTATCAGGTCCTTCGTGGGGTTTCTACTATACCTTACCTCATAACATACATATTGACCTCTGTTTTGTTGTTTTGTGTTTTTCCCATGCTACACCATTTCACATGAATTCTATGAGAACATTTGAGGACTTGAACGCATGGAGACTAAAGTAATCATGGCTAAGAGACTTTAATTCGAATATGTTTGTCACATGAAACATATTGTTGTTGCATATTTTTCCATGATATAATTACAAGATTAGTAGTGACTTGTATTTTGCATCCCCATTGGTGTACCTGAAAGCCTATACTGTATATATCTTCGCCATCAATATTATACAGAATAATTCACTTTTCTCCAATTCCACTTTACCTCGTCAGAACAAAATTTATAGTGCCGCCTATATTTATTATTTTATCTGATATTAAATTCGAAGCAAAATGTAAAACCATACAATTTAGCATTCTGATAAAGAATCAATACCAATAAATTTGAGATGAAGCACACATTTATTTATCTATTTTAGGCAAAACATATATTTTATATTATGCAAATGAGGTTTCCCAAATCAGTATTAGACATACTGTATTATGTGAATGTATGTGCGAAAAAGCATGTACATTCATATTTATTTCCAATATAAATATATGTAAGAGTATTGTATACTGTATGTACAATAACAAAATAAATGCATATTCACTGACTTTTAGCCATATGACAACTGACATATGACAACTGTTTTATATACAGGCCTTGAAAAAAACAAAGCAATGTAAAAGTAAACATTTTAGTAGTGCAAGTACAAACCAATACATTTATGTTAGTTGAAGGTACTATAGAATACCAATTAAACATTTTTTAACCTGGATTTATTGTTGAATTTAGTGAAACAGCTAATGCAGGTTTTGTATCTCTTAAATAACATTTATTAAGTCATATTTAAGTTTAAAGAACATCTAATATCACAAAAGATTTTATTAAATGGTATTTTGCATACATCTAATTGTAATTTTAAATTATCTTTAATGATCTGACATACAGTAAGTACATATTTATATGTGTTTTGATTTACTATTTAGAAAAATTCTATTTAATTGAACATTATTCATTAGTATTATTTCACAGGCAAATTTAGACATGTTGAAATGATAAATTAATATGAAATTATTTTCTTACAGACTAAAATGTTTAAAAATAGAGAACTGAATGTATTTATCATTAGAAATAATTTAAGAAGGCCAGAGGCTATTAATTAGTCATTGCAGATAGAATAGAAATATATTTATGGTAATGCCAACAAGCTCTTTCCTAACAGAAAAACAGACAGCAGCAATATGTTTCAAATAGTTAGAAGCAATTTACATTCTAGATTAACAGCTTTTTATTACTCCATGCAGTATGAATATGTTTGCTGCATGGCAAAGTTTTATCTAATGAGTATCATAAACGACTACAATTTGCTGAAAGTTATCATACTATTTATTTTAAGTGCAAATTTATTTGAAATACAGAAAACAGTGTGCATTAATTTGGCATGTCTAGAATGAATGTTTAATATATCCTATTAACGTTTTTTTATTGGCTAAGGTGATTCTACCACTAGTTTGTTTATGCAGTTTCGGCAGCACACAGTGCCTTAAAATATTGGCAGCATGTAACTGTTCTAGATAATTAATAAATGTATACTTCAGTTTATTTTAATGACATTTAAAGAATAACATAAAATACTCTGGTGTAATATTAATGTATTTCTCCATACGGATGTAGGAGGCTGCCAACTTCTCAGCATGAAGACCTAACACTGTTACTAATGAGGTGCTGTGAGCAACAGTTAAGAATTGTTGACAAATACTAAATAACATATTGAAAACTACTGTATTTGAACACTTTTGAAAGATTATATCAGGTGTAAAATTGTCTTTTTAGTTTTGTTTTTTCCATCAGCATCTCTGAGAACTAATATTATGATTTTTGTAAAAGCAATTAAAATGCTTTTGCACATTTACATTTTTTTTTCATAATTGCTGGCTAAATATTAACTATAACTATTAGTGCTATTTTTGTAGGAAAATAGGTTCAGGAACTGTGGGCGGGGGCAGAAAATGGGCGGTGATGTGGGAGGAGCTACAAAAGGGGCGGGGTATTACAGTAAAAAAAAAAAAGAAAAACATATAATTCCTCCCAACAGTGGCAGTAACATAACAATCCCCAGCAGCAAAGTGTTGAATATGCGCGCGCCCAAAAAACAGGGGTGTAGCCTCACTGCAAGGGGCACAGCATTGCAGGAAAAGATGACTTTATACCGCGGTTTTGCAACCTGCATGCAGAGAATTGGCCCATTATACATATGCCACACACCGTAACGCTTATTATACATATGCCACACACAGAGATTCCCATTATACATATGCCACACACTATAATGCTCCATTATACATATGCCACACACCGCGATGCCCATTATACATATTCCACACACTCTGATGCCCATTATACATATGTCACACACTGTGATGGCCATTATACATATGCCACACACAGAGATGCCCATTATACATATGCCACACACAGAGATGCCCATTATACATATGCCACACACCGTGATGCTCCATTATACATATGCCACACACCGTGATGCTCCCTTATACATATGCCACACACCATGATGCCCATTACACATATGCCCCACACCATAATGCCCATTATACATATTCCACACACTGTGATGCCCATTATACATATGTCACACACTGTGATGGTCATTATACATATGCCACACACAGTGATGGTCATTATACATATGCCACACACAGAGATGCCCATTATACATATGCCACACACCGTGATGCTCCATTATACATATGCCACACACCATAATGCTCCCTTATACATATGCCACACACCATGATGCCCATTACACTTATGCCCCACACCGTAATGGCCATTATACATATGCCACACACAGAGATGCCCATTATACATATGCCACACACCGTGATTGCCATTATACATGTGCCACACACAGAGATGCACATTATACATATGCCCCACACAGAGATGCCCATTATACATATGCCCCACACCGTGAAATAATCCCAGTGGTAGAGCTGTAATTACACGCCATCCCTGAACCCCACACCACGTTGCCCCCCACAGTAAGGCTTCTAATAAATTATAAATTACCTGCTTGTTGCCAAGGGGGTTAATGTCCGTTGCCAAAGTGGTTAATGTCTGTTGCCAAGGGGGTTAATGTCAGTTGCCAAGGGCGTTAATGTCCGTTACCAAGGGGTTCTTGCTTATTGCCAAGGGGTTAATATGCATTGCCAGGGGTTATTGGTTGTTGCCAATGGGTTTCTTATTTGTTCCCAGCGGTTATTACTCATTGCCAAGGGGGGGGTTAATGTTCGTTGCCAGGGGTTCTTGGTTGTTGCCAGGGGGGGGTGTTAATGTCCATTGCCAGGGGTTCTTGCTCATTCATTGCCAGGGGGTTAGTATGTGTTGCCAAGGGGTTAATATTTTTTGCCAGGGGTTAATGCTCGATGCCAAGGGAGGGTTATTTTCCATTGCCAGGGGTTCCAGCTCGTTGCGAAGGGGTTAATACGTGCCCACCCCCATCAGCTGCTGCTGCTGCCCCTGCCTTACCCTGCCTTCCCCTGCGCACAGAGAGACAGATGCTAGAAGTAATTTTTCACATCCAGCGTCTGACAGGAAGCACAGCTCTGCAGCGTCACCAGGAAGTCGCAGAGCTGTGCTACCTGTCAGATGCTAGAGGTGAACTATGACTTCTAGCATCTGTCTCTCTGTGTGCAGGGGAAGGAAGGCAGGGGCAGCCGCAGCTAACGGGCGGGCGGCCGGATACATAGGCGGGTGGTCGGGCGGACACTGACAGGGAGCGGGGAGCAGGGAGAGGGCAGGGGATGCCGGGCGGCCTGGAGCAGGTTCCGGAACGCCGTTCCTGATGACATCATTTTTAATTTGAGCTTCAGGAACGGCGTTCCGGACCGTTCCGGCTGAAAAATAGCCCTGACTATAACTATTAACTATATAACGCTCAACATTTAATGGTCAATTAAAATCCTCATTGGGAATAAATGCAAATCTATTATTTAAAATCAGTGTTAAATATATTTATATATTAAATAACAACAAATGTCCCTTCATTGGTGTTTTGATATGCTCTAAAAAAGCATTGGAAATGTTTAATTCTCTTATAAGTGCATAGTTATACAGTACATAGTTTTATATATTTATATTTATTGTTGGTAACAGTTTTGCCAGATCTGAAAATATTTCAGCACATTTGGAGCAGCATAAAATATCAATGTTTTACAACTGTTAAAGAATTCCATGGAATATAATAAAGATAGGTGTACTGCGCCCTATGTTTTTGGCTGCTCCAGTAATTTATGGGTAATTGGTTAGTGTTAGGAGCAATCTATGAACATTTTTAATTATACCAAATGAACACCTGTAAAAAGAAAAAAAAACTTTTGTTAAAACAATGTTTACACTCCTTTGGAGTAGGGCAGTCCCCAGTTGGTGTTATCTGCCTGTCCCTATGTCTCGGGAGCACGTGGCACAGCTTGGCAGCTGTTGATGTGATTCCGATCTCCGAGATCCGGTCCTGTGTGCAGTGGGTTGCAGCGAGGGAAGCATTCGGCCGTTGGCCCGGCGTGTTGTCTTCTTTAGTGGCTACAAATTGATTGGTGTAGCGGTGGGGTGCCCACCAAAGCATTTTGTGGCATTTGGCACTTCACATATCCAGAAAAGCTCATTTCAATTTTTTCCTATATTCAAATTTTCTATTTTGCTTGCATGTGTGTTTAATTTGTATGTTCAGTAAAATTTGAAAATAAAAACATTTGTGTACTGTATGTCATTTTTTAAAGTATAAAAATTTATATTTGTATTTAAAGGTAATATCTGTTATGGGTTTCTAATTGAATTTAAATTTAGATGTGTTTAATTAGCGCTAATGGTATTTTTTGGAGTTTGTGTTGCTTTACAGTAAGTTGTCACATTGAAGTCGCCTCTCTGAAGCAGGTCTATTTTTTCACAAACTTTTATACCGCTGAACATTTGTGTGAGTTTACAACTTGTACATTATTACATTGTTTAAATTGTATATTATAAATAGGAAAAAAAATTCTTAACTTGCACTTAATGACATTTTGATCCATATGTTGATAGAAGAATTTGTTATCATAGTAAAATACAGAAAAAAACCTTTATATTTGCATATTTCATTTATATGCTTAATGAAAAATCAGTCTAAATTAACACAGCATGCAACTTAATTTAAAGGAACATTAACATTTGCTGACAGTTGATTAAAAACAATGGCAAAAGTACAAACTAAATAAAATATGAGGTTACGGTACTTGTGTATTATTATGGTGCCCGGCTACACTACTTTTTCAATGTAGGCTAAGTTACGTTGTCAGCATAGCCGGCGCCGTGATAATACAGGAGGCAGCAGGGTGGTGTGGTTTATACTTACCATCTTCTTGCGCGGGCACCGAGTCGATCCCGGCTGACTCCCTGCGATCCACGGTGACTCCCCGGGAATCGCATTCAGTCCCCCTGCTCTGGCACTCGCAGCAGACGCTGTACTTAATTCAGTGTAGTGCCGCTGGTGGCGCATCACATGGTCTCCCTGCTCTCCCAGCGGCACTACGCTAATTGCGTACAGCATCCGTGGCAAGTGCTGGAGCAGGGGGACTGAATGCGACTGCTCGGGAGTCACCGTGGATTGTGGGGAGTCAGCGGGGATCTATGCGGTGCCAAGGCCGGAGGAGGGTAAGTATAGACCAGCCATTTTACCCCCACTATCCACGTCATACCCCCACTATCCACATCATACCCCCAGTATCCACGTCAGCGTGGAGTTGATTTTAAAAAGTGTGGCAAGAGCAGCGAGCCACCAAGCCCGAAGCGTGGCTAGCACAGCGAGCCCCGCAAGGGGATGCGTATCCGTGTCCAGTAACCATGCTTTGGGCTCGGTGCACTTTATAAAATCAACTCCACGCCGACGTGGATACTGGGGGTATGACGTGGATAGTGGGGATATTAAGCATTGTGCATTTTTAGGGCTCCAGAGCCACTTACGTAGTTTACGTAGCCAGCATAGTGCTGTATTGGTATTCTCAATACACCACTACGTAAACTATGTAATGGGCGCCCTGATAATACACAAGTACCGAGGTTACAATTGATAATTTTGTACTTCTGATTGGTACAAGCTTAAATAAGAAGGTGTTGATTGAATTATACTCAGCTGCAATATATTCAAATCAAGCATGCATTTCAAATATTTGTACTGTGTTGTAGAACTAAAACAGAAAAGTTGTTTTTTTTTTGCAATCTTTGTCACTATTATCAATGGTGAAGGGTGTTTAAGGCAAGTTCAAGAAGTAAAAATGCTACTGCGACTTGTAAATTTTTACAACATTGGTGTGCATTATCAAAGCAAACTGATGGATAATAAAAAAAAATAGGAGTATATGGCATTGTCCATCATAGTCAACATTCGACTGAACCATCTAGGAGTCCTCCTCTCACAGTAGCAATCAGCTCCAGACTGGTCATTTCAAGGGGTATTCCCGGGGATGTGGTATCCCCTTAAATACATCCTTCCTTAAAGGCAACCAGTTCTGGGCTAAAAGCTCCCATGCACTGATAAACCATCTATTATAGTGACATTTGATTAGAGTCTGGGCTCCATAAGAAGGAGTCATGTTGTCCTACAGTATGTGGTTTTTATTTTGCCAAGGCCCATTAAATTCCTACATGTATTGAAGAGGATGTGCCCCTAAGGATTGAATAAGAAATGTGTGAACAATAGCTACAATAGTGTGTGGTGGAGTGGCTATTTAATGATTTTTCTACAATGTCATATCCTGTCTTTATTTTACTATTCTTTAACAGGTGGTTTACAAGTGTCAGTGAGCCCATGACGCCTAGGCATTCTGCCGCTTGTGCCACTTAAAACTGGAAACTGATTATTAGGAAATCTATGGGGGCTATTCAGTTCTAATTGCATGGCCTTTGAATTTGCAGGCCAATGATAATCAATAGAATGCGCATGTGTAAAGCTCATAGCACACATGTGCGAGGCCGTCTTGTGATAAAATCCTGCTAATTTTTTAATCAATGGTAATACACAAATTGATTGACCGAAAGCAAGTTTTTGGGGTGGTAACTGTCCATTTTCTGGCAGAGTCATGGAAACAGCAGGTGTGCCCAGGTACTATTTGAAGGGAAGTCGTATGATGTCAGCTGCCGCCCTGGACAGCCCATTTCTATCGCAACCACTGAGTCCTGTGCTAAACACAGACAGCAGTCTGAAAAAAAATCATTGGATAGTGAACTTCTTTTGAATGGATTTGCAGCTAATCGCCGATCCACATAATTTTTGCAAGATGTGCTATGCACTCTGCAGACTTGCATGGGGTGGGGTGTTACTCTTAGTCGGCAGTATATAACAGATCCCAGAGCTCTGTAATTTAGGAGAGCTGTGAGTAGTTCTGAATAACCCCCTATAAATTTAATTTGATTCAGTGTACTGTATTGTATAAGATATGCTTGTATTTTGAATATGTTTTTCATATATATGTTACATGGGGCCTTATTTTGGTTCATTCTTTCTGACAAAATCCTTCTTAGATGGGCAAAGCCATGTGCACTGCAGGTGGGGCAGGTGTTACTTGTGCAGAGAGAATTAGATTTGGTTGGGGTTTTACTTCAAAGTGAGATCTATATTGCAGTGTAAAAATAAAGCAGTCAGTATTTTCCCTGCACAGAAACAAAATTACTCACCCAAATCTAATTCTCTCTGCACATGTTAAATCTGCCCCCCCCTGCAGTGCACATGGTTTTGTCCATCTAAGGAGGATTTTGTCAAAAAGAATGAACTAAAATAAGGCCCATGGTTTTGAGACCGAATGAATTTGGAGAACAAAGGACAGTTGAGAGTTTAGGATGACAACTAGGTAGTGAGCTTGTGGTTTAGAATTGATTGTCATTCTCTTTACGTTTAAATATCAGGTTGGTAACTATTATTTGTCATCCAGGAACCTAAGTACTAATTTCTACCTATTACTTGCCTTCAAAGAATGTCTCAGCATGTTAAATCTGGACTTCATGAGTGCTGTTTGCATGCCATTTACCGCACAGCTTCTCTGCCTGCATCCAGTCTCCACTGTAGAACTAACATGCCGATTGTCTCCTCAGATCCTCCTGTGTCTACGTCTGTTCTCTGCTACCTCCTGAGTCACCACCAGTTTTAATTCTCAATATATACTGCTCCCCCTTCTCAGTCACCCCTTCACCTAACTACTCCATCCCAAATCACCAATCAAATATCTTGGTCTTCTCTACCCTATCCTCAAGCCCCTTCCCAGCTCCCCTCAAATCTCACTGCACCTATCACGTTGGATGAGGTTACCAGAGCAATAAAACATCTAAAGCCAGCTAAGGCCCCAGGCCCTGATGGCTTCTCTGGTGACTCCTACCGCTCCTATATTGATAAGATTGCTCCAATATTGGTGTCCACCTTTAACTTAATCTTACAGAATTATATAACCCCTGCCCACTTTAATTCAGGCATAATCAAAGTTCTCCCCAAAGCAAGCAGGAATCGGTCAATACCAGGCTCTTATTGCCCTATTTCTCTACTTAATTGTGATTACAAGCTCCTGACTAAAATCTTAGCAGACCGCCTTACTCCTATCCTCCCTCATATCATAACAGGCAGATATATTAAAACAGGCAGATATTCCGTGAAAAATATCCCAAAATTTTTAGCTGTTATCCAATCTCATCACTCTTCCACCGACCCTTCTTCTTCCAATTTAATTTTATCTCTAGATGCCGAAAAGGCTTTTGATCTAGTATTATGGCCACACCTATATACCACCATGTCTAAATTCAGTCTCCCTCTCCAGTTTATCTCCTTTCGTCAAACAATTTATACTTCTTCCTCCTCACAGATAACTTATCACCTCCTTTTCCGATAACCCGAGGTACAAGACAGGGCTGCCCACTTTCTCCCCTCCTCTTTGCAATAGCTCTAGAGCCCCTCGCCATAGCATTAAGATCCTCTACGACATTTACTGGGGTCGAGGTCAATGGAGTGGAACTTAAATCTGCACTTTTCGCAGACGATATGATCCTACTGCTTTTCATCCCACTGACCTCCATTCCAACAATCATGGACATCATTTCATCTTTTGGACCCGTAGCATGTTACAAGATCAATATTACTAAGTCTGAGATTCTCCATATCTCTCCCCCCCCCGACCTTTCATCACATCCCACTTTATCCCAATTTAAACTGCAACCCTCACATATAAAATACCTTAGAATACTGATTCCCGAAACCCTTATAGCCTTTATAAGACCAATTTCACTCCAATAATAGCTTCCATTAAAACACAATTAGATGGGTGGAACAAACTCCCCATATCTTTACTAGGTAGAACAGCTGTTTTGAAATCCATTGTTTTAACAAAAATACTATACCGCTTCTCCCCTGTGCAATCCCTAAATCTAATATATTAACGATTAATAGACTTATGTCTAAATTCCTTTGGTGTGATAAGGGATCCGCATGGCACTAGCCAAACAAATGCTTGACAAATCTGAAGGTGGGTTACGTATCCCAAATATACAGCTCTACTCATGGTCTACCCATTTTCACATCATTTCAGATTGGCCAACTGATACTTCTACCTATACTAATGCTGCTTTGGAAATGGAGATCTTTGCTCCCTTCTCCCTGTCCGCCCTTTTACATACATATAAAAGAACATGGTCTATTCTCTGGGACGTATGATGCCTGGTTACATCTCAACAAATTTCTTCATAGAGACCACACCACAACCCCATATATACCCTTATGGGGTAATCCATAATTTCCCCCATCACTTTACAACTCACAATACCAAACCTGGAAACAGAAAGGCCTCAACCTAGCCACAAAAATATTTGACCCGGGTGGAACTATACTACCCTTCTCCACTTTAAGCACCACATACAATCTTCCCAAGAATCAATTATTTATGTATCACCAAGCAAGACATTATGTGGCCTCGAACATACCTACTATAATCTCCACACAATCTCCACTTATAAATAAACGTACTACTACTACTACTACTACTACTACTACTGCACAAGATACTGACCCACTTTTACCTCTTTACATGCTGTTTCATAAACACAACATCAGAATGAAATATCTATATGATTTACTCCTCTCTCATCCTAATCCCCCCCTCCCCCCATCATTTACTTTATCACAATCCTGGACTGCTTATATCCCAGGCTTTAGTGTGTTGGTTTTTATTTTCAGTTTTGGCACAACAACCCTCAAATGTTTTGTTTCAGATTTAGAATTGATCTTGGTTTTCCTTTATTGAAGCATTATAAGTCAAGACAATTCAAACATAGGGCCTTATTCAGATCTGAGCTCAGTACAAATTTGTTTGGAAAATGGGCAAACCCATGTGCACTGCAGGTGGAGCAGATGTAACCTGCAAAGAGAGTTAAATTTGGTTGGGGTGTGCTAAAACTGAAATCTAAATTGTAAAAATAATGCAGCCAGTATTTACCCTACACAGAAACAAAATAACTCAAATCTAACTCTCTCTATACATGTTACATCTGCTCCACCTGCAGTGCACATGGTTGTGCCCATTTTCCGAACAAATTTGTACTGAACTCAGATCTGAATAAGGCCCATAATGTGTACATATTCTGAAAAATATTCCATGTAACAAGTTTTTTTTTTCAAATAAAAGAGTAAATCATAATAATAGTAAATTAAAAGAGTAGTCTTTGTTTAGAAAATGTAACAAATACACAGAAAAATATACAAAAAGAATCATATGAAGGGCCTGAGTCTGTTGTCACCACAACACCACTACAACCAGTGTTATCACATACGGATGAAATTAGTTCCAAGTCAACTGGTAGTCAATGACATAGAGGGATCTTGTGTATAAACCCGCATTTTATACCATAATGTGTTTTGAAAACATTCCTAAACCTGCACGTGTATCTACATTGATGTACGAAAATCAATAAAAACCTTGAAAACAAAAATACTGAAAATGTTTTCGACACTAGGGAGAACTATATATCTTTATTAATAATAATAGATTATCTTTATTAATAATAGATTAATATCACACCCACTACAAAAGTTTAAATTTTCTTGCTGCATATCCATATTTTTCTTTTTACTTTATTTACACCTGTAATAAAGTCCAATGATATAGAAAAATATATGAAGTTCCTATGGATTCAGTACTTTTATAATAGTAACCCACAACATTATTTTAAATATAAAGATGCAATACAACAGACTTTCAAAACTAGACAAACTGTTAAAATAACCAATCGTTCTGTACTGTTGCCAAATCTACTATTTGTGCAATTGTGCTCTAATAAGACTGCCAAGAGATGATCTCAAATAAGTGGCAAAAATGTAAAATGTACTGTACAATGAGTTATTAAATTTCAGACAGAAAATAGATATCAATTTAATATTTGTTGCATTGATTTGGCATCTCCTAACATATGGAAAGGTGGAGCATGAATAGGCAAAGTTAAAGTGTGTTCATGATGTTTAGTTTGCATGAACAAGTGGTAGAAGGTTAGGCTATGGGAGTGGAGGGATATAGATGTGATTAGGGTGAGCATTAGGGCCGGGCTTCTAGAGTGGTACTCAGGGATAAGCAGTAAGGGAAACCTTAGGCTAATGGGTGAGGATTAATAATATACTCACAAAACAAAATCCGGTTTGTACCTAAGTCATTATCACCACTGGTCCACTAATGGACCACTGGACCCAAAAGCCACTGCTGAAGCCACTGAACAATATACTGTATCATATAAGTCACTGCTTAACTACCAATGATGTTTTGTTGACATTCTAATGATTATTAGTGTTGACAAATTAGTGTTGACAGGCTGAATGATGAAATTACAAGCTTACAAATGTCAACATCATTGATGTCAACAGACTATGCCATAAATATTTCTATATATTTTACAGTATAGATATTCTATTGTATTTGGAATTAAATACTAACAATGTCAAGGCACATCTCTATCCTATTATTAGGTGTATATAAGGAAAAGGCTACCAATGCTACTGCCTAATGGCAAATGTTCCACCTTGCAAAGTGTCTAGAGTTATTTCAGAAATACAGTATCTGGCAATGGATATCAGTTTTTAACTGTTACTGCATTTCAAGCTCTTTGGTTTAAGCAAGGTCTAACTCTACCATCATTTTACTAATAAATAAAATTGAAGTTCCAGCATGGGAAATAAAAGTGTGGATTAAAGGCCGAATTCCGGTTGGTTCACAAATGGACATCAAAAAAATTAATGCCCAAACAGAATTAGTGCTATGTGAAGAATAGCATTAGGACAGTCATATATTGTATATGGAGAAAATATCATTATCTGTTACTTATCTAATACAGCAGCATGGTCTTATGTCATGTTATTGTGAAATGTGTGTCTTTGAGAAGAATTTTTTTTTATTGAAAGCCTGCAGGACTAAGATCCAACCATGATTACATAATTAACTATTGGCACAAATTACCGGTCCACTGGCAAGGGATGAAGGGAGTAGATGGTAAGGTCCCAATGGCCAATGGGGGTAGATGTTTTTGAAAAAAGAATCAGAGTGGCCCCTGGATGGCACGCAGGGTCGCTGATGAAAGCTGTGTCCTGTAGGCTGGTCCGGACTTCAATCCTAGTGCAGGTGGTGGAAAGTGGAGCTGTGAAATGTGTCATATAGTCATATTATGTATATGGAGAAAATATCATTATCTGTTCCTTATCAAATACAGCAGCATGGTCTTATGTCATGTTATTGTGAAATGTGTGTCTTTGAGAAGAAAAAAACTTATTGAAAGCCTGCAGGACTAAGATCTAATCATGATTACATAATTAACTGTTGGGACTTCCAGGTTATAGCTTGAGAGTACATAGAAAAACAGAAAGAAAGCAGCGCTATACCTTTTAGAAAACTTAATATTGGATGATCTTCACAATAAATTTATTAATTCATAAAACAATTAAAGCATAAAGAGCATAAAACAGTTGAAGCATTAAAAACAATGATTAGATAGTAAAAGTTGTTTCCACTTCCACACTAGCAGCAATTTCAAGGAGAGTCTGTTCCTATTTTTGCCAAACAGTACTGTGTATTATGCAATAGTTACCACTCCTGGTGTATCAATCCCATGGTTAGATGGCACAGTCCATTTATCCAAGTGGTTGGCCCAAAGATGGCACAAATTACTGGTCCACTGGAGAGAGATGAAGGGAGTAGATGGTTGGTCCCAATGGCCAATGGGGGTAGATGTTTTTGAAAAAAAGAATCAGAGCGGCCCCTTGATGGCACGCAGGGTCACTGATGAAAGCTGTGTCCTGTAGGCTGGTCCGGACTTCAATCCTAGTGCTGGTGGTGGAAAGTGGAGCTGGCACGGACTGACGCATTTCACTGCACTTGGCAGCTTTATCAAAAGTAATGTATGCCATCTTTGGGCCGACCACTTGAATAAATGGACTGTACCATCTACCCATGGGATTGATACACCAGGAGTGGTAATTATTGCATAGTACACAGTACTGTTTGGCAAAAATAGGAACGGACTCTCCTTGAAATTGCTGCTAGTGTGGAAGTGGAAACAACTTTTACTATCTAATCATTGCTTTTAATGCTTCAACTGTTTTATGCTCTTTATGCTTTAATTGTTTTATGAATTAATAAATTTATTGTGAATATCATCCAATACAAATTTTTCTTAAAGGTATACCGCTGCTTTCTTTCTGTTTTTCTATGTACTTATCCCACAGGAGTAACTAACCTGTTTTTCAGCAGTTGCTAGGAGACCACTCATTTCAAGTGCCCTATAGTCCCAACCCTACAGGCTGGTTCTAGCTCACCCTTTTTTCTTCTTTTTATAGCTTGAGAGGAGCTGTTTGGCTTTATTGAACCTGAACATTCCAAATATTTAGGGATCCCAGTAGAAATTAGTCCTAGTTCTGATAATTTTGGGGGATTCAAATAGACAGAGTACTGAGTCAGGTCTGAGTTTGTTTTGGTATTAAAAATGACATAAAAAAAAAAAAAAATGTCATGTTTTGGATTGCATGTAAATCCTCCCTGATTTTTGTAGCCATTTCAATTAGGAGAGTGAAATAGAATGAAAATTAATGTATGGATATTATTGATGTTAAAAATAATATACCTTTATCGATAAAAACACATCCAAGTTACATGATTTTACCCGGTTTATTATTTTAATCTATTTCTATAAAAACCCAGATACAAAACTAGATGATGATTTATACCCAAATCCAAAACACTGTGGGTGAAATGTAATAGGATGAGAGATTAAGAAAGTGAGAGATTTAGTAAGAAATCTCCAGTTTTTTAAAAATGGAAATCATTTACACTGCAAAACCAGTTTGATTTTGAAGTGTAAATGATTGCTGCTTTAAAAAAAATGGAGGTTTCTTACTAAATCTCTCACTTTCTGAATCTCTCATCCTATTAAATTTCACCCTCTGTCTTTATCCATAGCATTCCAAGAACCACAGAAAAATACAAAAGTGTTCTCATTTCAAAAATACAAAAGTGTTCTTATTTAACTATCCTTCTGGTTGGAGATAAGTTAAGTGGCACAAAATAATAACAGAGTGGACTGCAGATGCAAACAAAGGCCCTTATTCTGGTTGGTGCGGATATGTCCGCGTGCGTTCGTTCCGCCGATGTGTTGTGTCTGCGCATGTGCAGAGGCATATCTGCGCATGTGCGAAAGGGACATACGTCCAAATTCCGCATGAATTGTTTACACTACGAACAGGGGGAGGAGAGGGGCGTGAAGGGCTGTTTGGCCGCATTAACATATGCATACGCCCCGCGTTTCATGGGCGTTCCCATGAAAACGCTGGGCGTACGTATGGTAATGCGGCCGTGACGCACGTGTAGGGGGCGGACATATGACATTGCCAGATGTCAGCTGCCCTCCCAGATCCCTGCTTTTGCACGGAGAAATGCCTAAGTGGTCTGAGCTCGCAGGAGCTGCCTGACCGCTCGGTCCTGCATTCGATGGTATGCGACCATCGAATGATGGGGGAGGTTCCCAGAGATGGAGGAGGTGTATACATGAGAAATCCACTCGTGCTCCGTGCGGTCAGCGGCTTACCGCATTCGGACAGAGTGAGCGATCCGTACGGAAGGCAGGGTTTAGGACGCACGGTCCTGGCCGCATACTCGGCTCCGGCCGCACAGACCAGAATAAGGCCCAAAGTGACAATGTAATAATATAGAGGTGTTGCTTAGTCTAGAAGTTCTGTGAATGTAGTAACTCATGGACAGGCAGTTCATGTGTTTAGTACCCAGAGAAGGAAAAAAATTGCAGCTAGGAATGAGGCCCACATGTAGTCCAGGTATCAATAAATAAGAACCATTACAAATAAATCAGATTATCAATCCACTAAGTGAAGTATGGTTTACTACACAGTGAAGTCAGCAATGGAGAAAGTAAAAGAGTAGTTAAAGAGCAAGAACAGGTCATTGACCTGATATCTGTTTAAGCCTATATGAAGACCTAAAACATTCGAGACATAATAACATGTGGGCAGCACGGATGGTGCACGGATGGCTTAAAAGCGCTGAGGTGATGGATTTGATTCCCAACATGGCTCTAACTGAGTAGAGTTTGTATATTCTCCCAATGCTTGCGTGGGTTTACTCCGGGCACTCCGGTTTTCTCCCACAATGCAAAATATACTGCTAGATAAATTAACTCTTAACAAAAAATGAACCCTAGAATGTCTGTGTGTGTGTGTGTAGGGAATATAGATTGTAAGCTCCACTGGGGCAGGGACTGATGTGAATGTTCAAATATTCTCTATAAAGCGCTGTGGAATATGTGTGACCCATGGCCAATTCTTGGTCAGGTGACTAAAGTAAGTGGACTATATTATCACTAACCATGAAAGAAAGGCTTTACAATTATAGTGACTATCACCATAATTAAAGAACAATTTGAAAGGGATGATGGTGAATTTGTTACATGAAGATGGCCCTCTTCAAATGTGTTGGTAGATTACTATTTTTTATGTAAACAGTTTTTATCTTGGCAAAAACATGACACAAACTTTAAAATGAAATAACAAAGAACCCAAGAAAACAAAGATTTCTAAAATGTATTTGGAAACATTTTCAATTTAAATAAACATTAAGATGTATTTAATATGTATTTAATATGTAATAGCATCCACCATATGATAGGATACATCCCTTATAGCCATTTAAAATGAATAAGATACATTTGTCCAAAAATGATATATTTAAAATACATTCAATAAAGATGAAAGGACAGTTTACAAATAAAGGCTATGAGACAGAGATTGCTAAACACACAGATAAAGAGGCTGATGTAATCAGTAGAAACATTAGAGAAATAAAAAGCATTAAGAACCCAGTGTCGATTTGTATTTTGCATTATTATCACAATATAAGTAGAAAAGACAATTAAGAACATTGGAATTCATTGACTATAGTCTAGGTCCTAAAACACTTCTTATTTAAGGAATTAATTGGTAATAAATTGTAGTAACAATGCTAATTTATAAGGGATTCTATAGATGTTGTCCAAGATCTGAATGTTAATCTTTAAATAACAATAATAGTAATACAAAGAAAATTTCTGAGTTTGGCTTTCTGCAAAAATGCAAAAGATGTATTACAGAAGTGGTAATGATATCTGACAGTAGGGCTGTAAATTGTATTCTGGAATGTGTTGCAGGCAGCTATATATATATATAGACCAGAAGGAGAGGGATAGGTCGCACAAGACTACATATATGGTGTTTATGAATGACCCCCAAAATGATATACAAAATTCAGTTAAATATAGTAATAACTGAAGAAGGAGGTGTGCTACCCCAGGACAGTGAGAAATGTCACAAAAAGAGAGAAGAGCAGGAATGTCCTGTCTATACGGGTGCACCTATATCATTAAAATTTATACTTTTATTAGATATGCTTTAAAAATACTGCGAAATGTTTATTAAAAAATAGGGAGAAATAGACAAACAACACTTAAAGTAGGAAGTCACAAGTAATAAAATAAGGTGGCAGGCAGGCTGCTCTCACTGAATTTACTTCTGTGATAAGGATGGATTAGCATGTATGAATATATGATGTTAGGTGTGTTTTCACATTTAATTTTTCACCGTAAATAACCGCACAAGAGGTATAATCACTGTTCCTGTTAAATATACAGGGAACAATTACTGAGATAATCACCCTATTACCCAGAAATTAGCTGGGAAGACAATGGGTGTGAGGTACATAATATATATGCTAGCATTAACTCCTTGGCGGGCCCGCACGTGGAGATTACAGCTAAAGACCTAAATGGACTCGGCTATTAGTAGGTGTTCTTCTGCTCTGTTATCAGGATCTATCAGGCTGTTGCGGTGTGGTATTCACCGCAAAGCTCTGAGATCACTGATGTCAGGCAGGATACGTATATATGCCGGTCTGCTAAGTGTTACAGAATCACTTGGCTGCCCGTATGTTATGCGTGCCTAAAGTAGGTGCTCAGTGGCTGGGCACTTAACAAAGCGGGTTCTAGCCAGTGCTAACACCTCTTATATAACACTACCCTTACAAGGGCTGTGCGGTACAATGGAAATTTCACACAAGTAATCAAAATAACATCCTAACAATGAAAATAATAAAGAGTGAAGGAGAGCTGGCTCTGCCTGCGCACCGCTAGCCGGCACGCGCTTCGCAGAACAGCTTTTTCAAGGCCAACCAGACGTTAGCCACGTCAGGAGTTTTATACCCCTGTGGGTCCCAGTCCGCCAATTAGAGGTCCGTCCATGTAAGTATTAGCTACGATATGCGAGCGGAATCAATCTCATCTGTCAGAAATGGTTAGCGCGAAGTCTCTCTGTTAACATCCATTGGTACGGAGTATATCAAGATTGTGCATCTGTAGCTCTCATATAGTATGTACGCCTCTCCACTGCATATTTAATGGATACGTATATGTGTTTCGATATTGTGGGCTAGTAATAAATTATGAAGAGGGGCACCGATCGGTCTGTGTTTAGAAGACAGATGATCTGTCAGAGTCCGCTGATGTTTATCACAAGCGGGTTTTGTACTTGGTAAGGATTTCGTAATTAATAGTCTGTCTATCTTCCTATATGCCCCGCCGTCATGTAATCCCTAGCCGTTCGGATATGACTGTGGGGAGGTAGATTTCCTAATCCATCTGTTTTTACAGAGTTAGGTTGGATTTTGTCAACACATCTTATGTCGTCATTTGTGTCAGTTATATAGTTCCTCATAAGTCTGGGATGTGAATGCCTTAGTAGATATGTGTGTAACTCTCCTGTCAGTTGACACAATATCAACACGTGTTGTGTCGTCATTCGTGTCAGTAGTATTAATCCTCATGAGTCTGAGAAGTAATAAGGACATGTGTCACTCTCTTATCGGATAACACCATATCGTTATCATCCCTAGTAAATAAGTTAATATTTTAGTGTCGTCTGTCATTATGTATCGCGAAACTTATGAAATCAAGTTGTTACTCATATGAATTCATATAGAGATTTCAGCAATGTTCCCCTTGTGTGCAGTGGGAGGTGATCCTAGTTTTCATGATCTCAACAATAATTGGCACGTCCTGTGTCGTCCTAGTTAGTGTCGGTCACGTTTTCTATTGTAAAACTATATATTAGACATGCTCGATTAAGTTGTTGTTATGTTAGTCACCAAGAGCCATCAAAAAGCAGGAATTCTGCATGAACTCGATTGGATAGGCTAAAGTATTACTGAGATAAGTGGCGACATATCTTATGTCGTCATGTTTTATACAGGAGAGATAATCCGTTTTAGGAGAGTACTTGTATATGTATTGGGCTTAAGATCGCATATGGTGTATCTCACACGGAGTCACTGTTGCATTGCCATTTGCGGTAATTATGAGTCTGTAGTCGACATCCGTGTCAGTTAATCCTCCTATGTCAGGAGTATGATGCGCCATTGTGTATATATGTATCAATGTCTTATCCACCGATACAGAGTCAACAAGGCCACTCGTAACTGTAATAATATTTCTTTTATCATGTGTTATTAGGTATCAGTGCCCCGCGGTTGAGTTCTTCATTAATTTCAATTCGTCTAGGGACTTCGGAGGTACATCTACATATGTGCACCAGGATTTGTATAATGGTCAACACGTCCCGTGTCGTCATGGTCGATACCAATGGGATTCGGTCGTGAAAAAATATGTTGAAAAAATCTTTTTACATATGGGATTGATGTTGATGGGTTTCTAATATTGTTGGGGTAAGAAACATCATGTCCCCAGTTACCCTATTTCATATGCGCATATTTTTCGCTAAGAAGACATGGGTATACGTGTGGAGTGTCTTACATAGAATATGTGAAGGTTACCGCATACATTATTGGTGTATCAGTTATTAAGTTACTGTGAGGTCCTAGCTTGATTGCAATAATGGGTGATTGGTCTAGTGTACATTATTGGTGTATCAGTTATTAAGTTACTGTGAGGTCCTAGCTTGATTGCAATAATGGGTGATTGGTCTAGTGTTGGATAGAATAATTAGTAAGTGTGTGATGGAGTATGTCAAACTGGTGTTAGTGGTAATAAATCAAACACGAAAAAAGAAAATAAGAAAAGGAGAATAAGAAAAGTGTACACCGCAAATGATTAAGTTATAGCTGTGAGCATAAACCATTCCATGGATACCATGGGTGTCTCGTGTAAGTGTGTACCGCTGTCAATGCGGTAATGATGATGGAGTTTGTGAAAGGTCAATGACCCTATAGGTCAAATAAATAGTTAACTTGTATGAGAAGGTGCAAAGAAACTTTATTTATTATTAAGTGCAGGAAATCAGCGTTAGGTGTAGTGTGTCACCCGTGTTGTCAGCCTAACCCCAAACTAAGGGGGGCTGTGTACCAGTGTTGTTAGGGGTAACCTGAGAGGTCCTCATTCCCTGGAATGGTCACAGGTACATTGCAGAATCCCTGTAGTTGGTGAACATAGTAAGCTAGTTGTATCCTATCATTGTTCCAAACCGGAACGTATCATAAATCTAGAAATAATGTTGGTCCTATGAGATAGGACGTGTTG
Organism: Crinia signifera; assembly: GCF_055691185.1. NCBI lineage: Eukaryota > Metazoa > Chordata > Amphibia > Anura > Myobatrachidae > Crinia > Crinia signifera. Next base: position 136,385,881 of record NC_139219.1, read on the forward strand.
ATCCTATATATCTTGTATCTTCCCAGACTAGGGTCAATTGTACAGGTCTGGGTTAACTGACTGAGGCTCATGTGTCTGTGAGGAACTATCAGTCTCATGAGCTGAATGCATTGTAAAGCCCTTCCCATATGAGCAGTTTACAGGAAAGCAGCATAACTATTTTCCTCGTTAAGGCCTTTTGGGGACATAGTGTCCATGAGGAAGATTAATCTGGTCTCCTGTTTGAGTAACTCAGCATCAATGTCCCCTCTTCTAATGCCCAGATCGATTTTCTTCATCCCATAGGCAAGTAGACCTACTGGATTGCTGTTGTGGTGATGGTAGAAATGTCGGGCAACAGGCGTAAGTGTTTTCATTGCTTTCCTGTCTCTCTCAGCATTCTTTATACTGGATATGTGTTCCAGTAATCTTTTCTTCAGTGGTCACTTGGTTTTACCTATGTATGTCTTAGAACAAGGACATTGTAGATTGTATATAACGGCCACTGTGTCACAATTAATGTGTTCTCCAATCTTCCATTTTTTGCCAAATTTGTCCACATAATCCTCTTTCGGGGTCATGATGCTGCATGCTTTACAAAAACCACATCTGGAGGAGCCGGTTCTCCTTTTGATGATTTTTTGGTTTTTCTCCAAATGACTATGCACCAGAATATCTTGCAAATTTTTGCTTCTTCTCCAGTTGATCTGTATCCGATTGTCCATGATCCCTGCTAAATCGGGATCCGTCTGGAGAACCCCCATATGTCTATTGAGGATTGTTTGGATTTTTTGCCATTCATTACAGTATGTGCTAATAAAGCGTACTTGATTGTCCTTCTCATCACGTTTTTTCTTTGTGGAGGGGACCAGGAGTTGTTCTCTGTTGTATGATAACGTTTCATTATAAGCTCTTTTGACCGTCCGATGGCTGTACCCTCTTTCTCTCAGGCGGTTGCTTAGTTCGTCTGCTCTTACTTTAAAAGTGCCTGTTTTTGAGCAGTTCCGTTTGGTCCTCAAATATTCTCCTTTTGGTAACCCCTTGATGACCGCGGGATAGTGAGAGCTATCGCTATGGAGTAGAGAGTTGGTTGCTGTGGATTTCCTGAACATGTCTGTGGAAATTGAACCATCATGTTCAATTGTGATACGTAGATCAAGGTAGTTTACTTCTGTTTGACTCATCTCGTATGTCAGGTGTAGGTTGAGATGATTTCGGTTCAGCTTGTCCATAAGCTCCATAAACAGATTTTTATCCCCCTCCCAGACAATGAGGAGATCGTCAATATAGCGAAGCCAGAGAAGAATGGGATTCGTTAGTCTTTCATTCTCCTCGCAGAAAACAAATTCCCGCTCCCACCACCCCAGGTACAGGTTCGCATACGTGGGGGCACATGTGCTCCCCATCGCAGTCCCCCGTACCTGGAGGTAGAAGCTTTCATTACATACAAAGTAGTTTCTTATCAAGACAAATCTCAATAGTTGTATGATGAAGTCATTTAGTTCGCTTTCTCTCTCCATGCTCAGGAAGTATTGTACCGCCTGTAGACCATACCTGTGATGTATGCTTGTGTACAAGCTCTCTACATCACAGGTGATGATCCAGGCGGACTTACTGAGAACAACATCCTGTAATTTAGTCAGCACCTCCATTGTATCCCGGACATAAGAGGGAAGGCTGACTACATACTTTCGTAAATGGGCATCCACAAATTGGCTTGCCTTCTCTGATAGTCCTCCCATTCCGGACACAATGGGCCGTCCTGGGGGTACCTTGTCATTCTTGTGGATTTTTGGCAGTAAATACATGGTTGGTATTTTCACTTCAGAGATCTGGAGGAATTGCGATTGTGATTTCGTGATTACCCCATTATGGGTCGCCGTGTTTACAATGTTGTTATAAATGTCCAAAAAGTCCTGTGTAGGGTTAAAGGTCAGTTTTTTGTAACACGTAGTGTCACTGAGTTGTCGATCCAACTCTTTGACATATAGGACTCTGGACCATAGGACCACATTACCACCTTTATCCGATGGCTTTACAATAGTGTCCTTCCAGTTTTTAATTTCTTCCAATGCTGCTCTCTCATCTCTGTCAAGATTTTGTGGGAGATGATGGGAGTTTTTGGTGCGTTCTAAATGGTCCAGATCCTTACTGACCAAATCCAAGTATGTTTTTACTACCGGGCATGTCTGAAAGTTGGGGTAAAATTTAGATGTTTTTTTCAGATTTTTAATGCGGTTCTCATCTAATTCTGAGGTTGTCACCATAGGGGCTTCCGTTGTATAGTCATCCTGTAGGCTTTCAAGGATGGCAATGGCTGCCTCTTCTTCTGTAGTAAGTGTGACATCAAGTTCATGTTGATCTCCTTGGGCTGCATTGGGGGGGTGTCGTTCATTAGAGAATTTAGCTCTATTGCAAAAGAATTTCTTTAGGAGCAATTTCCTTGCAAATAAATTAAGGTCTTTTTCGACCACAAAACGATTGAAAGAGCTTGAGGGGGAGAAGGAAAGTCCTTTTTGTAATATGCGTATTTGTGCAGGTGTGAGACTGTGTTCGGATAAATTTATTATTTTAAGGGAATCCGAGTCCGGTGATGTTATTTCCGATATTTGCGGAATTCCCTCGGATCTTCCCTCCAGTCTCTGTTTTCCCTCTTTCTTCTTCTTCCCCCTCCTCGTCTTTCTGTATCCCATCCTAAGTTCTCTCTTGTATCTCTGGGGCTCAGTCCTAAAAAATCCTTCTGTGTACCCCTGCGAGGGACATCTGTGGCTGATTCACTCCCAGAAGAGTCTGCTTCGGATGTACTATAATGCAATGGGTTAGCTGATGAGCTTCTTCTCCCATTATAATTACTCCATCTGTATACATTGTTAGATTGGAAATCATTCATATCTCTCTGCAGTTTGCTTTTTTTCCTACTAATTATCTCCTTCTCCATCCCTTCAATTTCCACTTTATATTTATGGTATGTTTTTTGAAATTTTTCCAATCCTTCAAACTCCTTAAGTTTGCCACTCAGGGCAGTGATTTCTGTGTTGTATTTATTTAGCAAGATCTCATCATGTTTGACAAGGATGTCAATTAACTCAAAGGAACATCGTGTTAGACATTTCTCCCATTCTGACTTAAGTGTGTCGTTGGCCAGTTCAAATGAGGGGAAGACCTTTGGCCTCAACCCTCTTGGGGTAATCCTCTGTTTAATGTAGCTCTCAAAAGTCATTTTATTCCAAAACGTTTTTGACTGTTTTATCAGAGCTAATTTGAGTTGGTGTAGGTCGTTTAGCCAGTCATCACTTTTGGTATTAATATGTGATATATCTTTCTCCAGTAATGACTCCATACATTTTTGGAGGTTGGCCTGTCTATTGGATAATTCCTGACTAAGGCTGAAAGTTGGTAAGGCATTGGGATTCATTTCTTGATTGGACATGTTTGGCGAGTTGGCGCTGGACAGAAAGGCAAAAAACTCGCTGTTGGTGGGTTGAGTCTGGTTGTGAACAATGGTATATTAAGTATTTTTAATATTGCAGCGTTTCGGTATGCTGTTTATTATCTGTGCTGACCAATAGGAACGTGAATTTACTTCACTAATGTAACGTATAGACCAGAAGGAGAGGGATAGGTCGCACAAGACTACATATATGGTGTTTATGAATGACCCCCAAAATGATATACAAAATTCAGTTAAATATAGTAATAACTGAAGAAGGAGGTGTGCTACCCCAGGACAGTGAGAAATGTCACAAAAAGAGAGAAGAGCAGGAATGTCCTGTCTATACGGGTGCACCTATATCATTAAAATTTATACTTTTATTAGATATGCTTTAAAAATACTGCGAAATGTTTATTAAAAAATAGGGAGAAATAGACAAACAACACTTAAAGTAGGAAGTCACAAGTAATAAAATAAGGTGGCAGGCAGGCTGCTCTCACTGAATTCACTTCTGTGATAAGGATGGATTAGCATGTATGAATATATGATGTTAGGTGTGTTTTCACATTTAATTTTTCACCGTAAATAACCGCACAAGAGGTATAATCACTGTTCCTGTTAAATATACAGGGAACAATTACTGAGATAATCACCCTATTACCCAGAAATTAGCTGGGAAGACAATGGGTGTGAGGTACATAATATATATGCTAGCATTAACTCCTTGGCGGGCCCGCACGTGGAGATTACAGCTAAAGACCTAAATGGACTCGGCTATTAGTAGGTGTTCTTCTGCTCTGTTATCAGGATCTATCAGGCTGTTGCGGTGTGGTATTCACCGCAAAGCTCTGAGATCACTGATGTCAGGCAGGATACGTATATATGCCGGTCTGCTAAGTGTTACAGAATCACTTGGCTGCCCGTATGTTATGCGTGCCTAAAGTAGGTGCTCAGTGGCTGGGCACTTAACAAAGCGGGTTCTAGCCAGTGCTAACACCTCTTATATAACACTACCCTTACAAGGGCTGTGCGGTACAATGGAAATTTCACACAAGTAATCAAAATAACATCCTAACAATGAAAATAATAAAGAGTGAAGGAGAGCTGGCTCTGCCTGCGCACCGCTAGCCGGCACGCGCTTCGCAGAACAGCTTTTTCAAGGCCAACCAGACGTTAGCCACGTCAGGAGTTTTATACCCCTGTGGGTCCCAGTCCGCCAATTAGAGGTCCGTCCATGTAAGTATTAGCTACGATATGCGAGCGGAATCAATCTCATCTGTCAGAAATGGTTAGCGCGAAGTCTCTCTGTTAACATCCATTGGTACGGAGTATATCAAGATTGTGCATCTGTAGCTCTCATATAGTATGTACGCCTCTCCACTGCATATTTAATGGATACGTATATGTGTTTCGATATTGTGGGCTAGTAATAAATTATGAAGAGGGGCACCGATCGGTCTGTGTTTAGAAGACAGATGATCTGTCAGAGTCCGCTGATGTTTATCACAAGCGGGTTTTGTACTTGGTAAGGATTTCGTAATTAATAGTCTGTCTATCTTCCTATATGCCCCGCCGTCATGTAATCCCTAGCCGTTCGGATATGACTGTGGGGAGGTAGATTTCCTAATCCATCTGTTTTTACAGAGTTAGGTTGGATTTTGTCAACACATCTTATGTCGTCATTTGTGTCAGTTATATAGTTCCTCATAAGTCTGGGATGTGAATGCCTTAGTAGATATGTGTGTAACTCTCCTGTCAGTTGACACAATATCAACACGTGTTGTGTCGTCATTCGTGTCAGTAGTATTAATCCTCATGAGTCTGAGAAGTAATAAGGACATGTGTCACTCTCTTATCGGATAACACCATATCGTTATCATCCCTAGTAAATAAGTTAATATTTTAGTGTCGTCTGTCATTATGTATCGCGAAACTTATGAAATCAAGTTGTTACTCATATGAATTCATATAGAGATTTCAGCAATGTTCCCCTTGTGTGCAGTGGGAGGTGATCCTAGTTTTCATGATCTCAACAATAATTGGCACGTCCTGTGTCGTCCTAGTTAGTGTCGGTCACGTTTTCTATTGTAAAACTATATATTAGACATGCTCGATTAAGTTGTTGTTATGTTAGTCACCAAGAGCCATCAAAAAGCAGGAATTCTGCATGAACTCGATTGGATAGGCTAAAGTATTACTGAGATAAGTGGCGACATATCTTATGTCGTCATGTTTTATACAGGAGAGATAATCCGTTTTAGGAGAGTACTTGTATATGTATTGGGCTTAAGATCGCATATGGTGTATCTCACACGGAGTCACTGTTGCATTGCCATTTGCGGTAATTATGAGTCTGTAGTCGACATCCGTGTCAGTTAATCCTCCTATGTCAGGAGTATGATGCGCCATTGTGTATATATGTATCAATGTCTTATCCACCGATACAGAGTCAACAAGGCCACTCGTAACTGTAATAATATTTCTTTTATCATGTGTTATTAGGTATCAGTGCCCCGCGGTTGAGTTCTTCATTAATTTCAATTCGTCTAGGGACTTCGGAGGTACATCTACATATGTGCACCAGGATTTGTATAATGGTCAACACGTCCCGTGTCGTCATGGTCGATACCAATGGGATTCGGTCGTGAAAAAATATGTTGAAAAAATCTTTTTACATATGGGATTGATGTTGATGGGTTTCTAATATTGTTGGGGTAAGAAACATCATGTCCCCAGTTACCCTATTTCATATGCGCATATTTTTCGCTAAGAAGACATGGGTATACGTGTGGAGTGTCTTACATAGAATATGTGAAGGTTACCGCATACATTATTGGTGTATCAGTTATTAAGTTACTGTGAGGTCCTAGCTTGATTGCAATAATGGGTGATTGGTCTAGTGTACATTATTGGTGTATCAGTTATTAAGTTACTGTGAGGTCCTAGCTTGATTGCAATAATGGGTGATTGGTCTAGTGTTGGATAGAATAATTAGTAAGTGTGTGATGGAGTATGTCAAACTGGTGTTAGTGGTAATAAATCAAACACGAAAAAAGAAAATAAGAAAAGGAGAATAAGAAAAGTGTACACCGCAAATGATTAAGTTATAGCTGTGAGCATAAACCATTCCATGGATACCATGGGTGTCTCGTGTAAGTGTGTACCGCTGTCAATGCGGTAATGATGATGGAGTTTGTGAAAGGTCAATGACCCTATAGGTCAAATAAATAGTTAACTTGTATGAGAAGGTGCAAAGAAACTTTATTTATTATTAAGTGCAGGAAATCAGCGTTAGGTGTAGTGTGTCACCCGTGTTGTCAGCCTAACCCCAAACTAAGGGGGGCTGTGTACCAGTGTTGTTAGGGGTAACCTGAGAGGTCCTCATTCCCTGGAATGGTCACAGGTACATTGCAGAATCCCTGTAGTTGGTGAACATAGTAAGCTAGTTGTATCCTATCATTGTTCCAAACCGGAACGTATCATAAATCTAGAAATAATGTTGGTCCTATGAGATAGGACGTGTTGATCCTATATATCGGGTATCTTCCCAGACTAGGGTCAATTGTACAGGTCTGGGTTAAATGATATATTTAAAATACATTCAATAAAGATGAAAGGACAGTTTACAAATAAAGGCTATGAGACAGAGATTGCTAAACACACAGATAAAGAGGCTGATGTAATCAGTAGAAACATTAGAGAAATAAAAAGCATTAAGAACCCAGTGTCGATTTGTATTTTGCATTATTATCACAATATAAGTAGAAAAGACAATTAAGAACATTGGAATTCATTGACTATAGTCTAGGTCCTAAAACACTTCTTATTTAAGGAATTAATTGGTAATAAATTGTAGTAACAATGCTAATTTCTAAGGGATTCTATAGATGTTGTCCAAGATCTGAATGTTAATCTTTAAATAACAATAATAGTAATACAAAGAAAATTTCTGAGTTTGGCTTTCTGCAAAAATGCAAAAGATGTATTACAGAAGTGGTAATGATATCTGACAGTAGGGCTGTAAATTGTATTCTGGAATGTGTTGCAGGCAGCTATATATATATATATATATATATATATATATATATATATATATATATATATATATATACAGGGGGTATAGAACCGGCACTCTTCACTCAATGTTGAATGCCCTGGGTGCCTTCAGTGAGGATGAAGATAGATGGGTGTAGAAACCGCGTCACTCCAAGGGACTTTGCAAACAGAGTTTTATTGAAAGGTAAACATCAATACCATGTCGTCAAGGTCGACGTTTCAATACTCTAAGGTATTTTTCTCAAGACCAAACATGGCCAATACAAACACTCGCACGGCGGCGAGATCACAAAGATATGAATGCGCACGGCGGCGCTGACATACTTATATAGATAAGGATGAACTTACCAGCTCCTGATCAGAGCCGACGGCCGGGTGTGGCGTGTGCGGTCTCCCAGCCGGGAGGCGCTTACCACTGACGTGCGTACTGACTGGGTTGCTAGGCAACAGTACAGGACGCCGTCCCCGGCCGCCGCTCCAATCATGCGAGCCAGACAGCAAGGGCAAGGATATGTAACGGGTCAAAACTGGCAACAGGAAAATAGATTATAATAAGCCCCAAATGGGAACAGCGCAGCGCTACAGGAAAGTCTGCCAGCTAAATCTTTCATTGAGACCTCCAGGTCTCAGTGTCTGTAGCTTGAAGATCCATTTGGACTCAATCTTAAGTAGACGGCCGTCTCTATCTCCTCCACGGATGCATTTAGGTACATGATCTATGATGATGAATCTAAGATCAGATATGGTGTGTTTCATTTCAAGCCAATGGCGAGCTACAGGTTGATCGGACCGTCCAGATTGAATGGCAAGGTTAATGGCCGATCTGTGTAGGGCCATGCGATCACGAATATTGCGCACAGTTTTACCCACGTAATGCAGGTGGCAGGGGCAAAATAACAAATACACAACATGCGTGGTGAGGCATGTGAGGATATGTGCAATGGGAAACAGAGTCTCGCAATGTGGGTGCTTGAAAGACTGACACACTATGAGATTCTTGCAAGTAGTGCATTTTAAACACTTATAACAGCCCGGTTTTCTCTTCAGGAAGTTACCTGTGGTACTAGTGGACTCAAAACCAGTGATGTCTGTGTGCATTACCAGATCTTTGATATTGCGTCCCCGAGAGTAGCACAACAGCGGCCGGGTGGACTGAAGGCCTGGTAGTGCTGGGTCCGTTTTAACGATGGGCCAAAGTGCCTTAGTTGCTCGCTGAACAACCGGGCTAGCGGTATTAAATTGTTGTTTCCAAGGCATCACTTTGTCACATTTTTTAGGGGTGCTTGCGAGGAGCTGTTCTCTGGGCATGCTTAAAACTTCCTGTTGTATTAGTTTTAATTGTTGAAGGTTGTAACCCCTATTATGGAACCTTTCTACCACACTGTTGGTGCTATTTATGGCAGATTCTTTAGTGCTGGAAATTCTAGCCACCCTCATCAGTTGTGATTTGGGGAGACCCTTCTTAAGGGGTTTCGGGTGATGGCTAGAAGCCAATAAAAGGGTATTACGATCAGTAGGTTTCACATAGACACTGGTGACAATCTTACAGTTATCAATGCTGACCATTACATCCAAAAAATTAATACACTGCTGTTGGATATTCATGGTGTATTTAATTGGAGAATTACTGGCATTGATCATGGCTACTTGTTGTTCCAGCAGAGTAGTGGGTCCGGTCCATAGAAGAAACAAGTCATCTATGAAGCGGACATACAGCAAGATGTGTTGGTTTAGCGCTTGGACCTTGAGGAATTTGTCTTCTTCTTCTTTAAACATAAAGACATTGGCGAAGCTGGGCGCCACTGGGCTACCCATGGCACACCCGCTTTGTTGTTGATAAAACTTTCCATCATAGAGGAAGTAGTTTCTCTCCAGGGTGAGAGTAAGTAATCTGATGAATAGTGTTTGATCAAGGTCCTTGATGGAATTGTTGCGCAAAAAAGCTGCCATGGCCGCCACCCCTTCTTTTTGGGGGATGGATGTGTATAAACTACACACATCCATAGTGATGAGCACCGTGTCACTGGGGATGGATTCAAACATTTGTAACCTGGTGAGAAACGCTGTGGTGTCACGAATAAATGTGGGTTGCACTTGTATATAAGGTTGAACGATGCAGTCCAGCAGTTTGGAGATGGGTTGGTATAGTGACTGATTAGCCGTGATGATGGGTCTCCCGGGCGGTCTGGTGGTACTCTTATGGATTTTGGGGACCGTATAGATAAGGGGAACCACAGGGTGTGTTTGAGTCAAGGCACCCAGTAATTTATCGTCCAGTAGGCCATTATTTAAGGCTGATTGAAGAATAGTGTCCAATTCGCGTTTATATGCAGTGCGCATTCATATCTTTGTGATCTCGCCGCCGTGCGAGTGTTTGTATTGGCCATGTTTGGTCTTGAGAAAAATACCTTAGAGTATTGAAACGTCGACCTTGACGACATGGTATTGATGTTTACCTTTCAATAAAACTCTGTTTGCAAAGTCCCTTGGAGTGACGCGGTTTCTACACCCATCTATCTTCATCCTCACTGAAGGCACCCAGGGCATTCAACATTGAGTGAAGAGTGCCGGTTCTATACCCCCTGTATCCATTGGACCCCGCTGTGTCCACCCGGAACAAGGCACCTCTGCACCCATTACTGTACACCAGCTTCTCAGCGACCCACAGCACTATGGAACAACAGCAGCCATCTACAGGATGTCGCATGATGCCCAATACGAAAGGTGTCTTACATAGCTATAATGACACCCAAGCTTTGAACATCCTATTTGATTCCACCGATGATGATCTACTCCCGGAAACCTCTCTGGATGATCTAGCCCACCAACTGTTTCAACTTAAAAAGAGAGAGACGGATTACCACCTTCATGGGGCATCACTATCAAAATATTTCCGACAACAACTTATCCCCAGGGGATTTCGTATCAGAAACTCTCCAACCATAGGCCGCTTTAACCCCAGCTTTTGCACTAAATGGATCGGTATATTAAATAAGTGCAGCAATGACCTGATGTTATTGGTCATTGAAGAGTCATCTCATGAGCTTCAGCTGGTTAAAGAAAAGATCTCAGCGTTTCAGACCACCCATGACATTCCTACTATTAACACCTCTAATCCTGAATGGATGACCACTATTAATCAGAAAGTGGATAAATATAAACAAGAGTTACTTAAATTTAAAGCCAACAAATTTAATATAGTGACTCGCGACTATGAGGAAAATCGCGTGTATCGGTGGCTGATGGGAGGTGAGCCTAGTTCCCAACAATACCGTGGTGGGAATTATGCCTATCGCCGAAGGAGGGAGAACCGTACGAAAGATAATGCCACATCTAACTCTGACTCTGATTTCAGAGTTTATGAATCTGATGCACCCACACAAGGAACGGATGTCCCTTTAGGATCAGCGGCAGAAGCCACCAAAAGAGGTCGCGGCAGAGGGCGACCACCCGCCGGAGCGGCCAAAACTCGCGGATCGCGAGAGCTGCGAGCATTGGCCATGAATTGATCTATAATCTCTCCTCACATGTTCTCTCTCCCACAGAAACAGCCGTATTAAACAGGGGCCTTACGTTTATCCCCACTAATAAGTACAACGCATTCCAGTGGCAGGTGGACAAATATCGTTTTGAGCGCAATTTGCGTCTCAAAGAATATTTCCAATACCAACCACCATCTGAAGAAATCACCCTGGTCCAACAATTTATACGTTCACGGTCCAGATCTACATTTGACCCCAACTCCACCAATAAGTCCATTCCCACCTTCACGCGTCTGGTAGATGCAGCAGTTGTCAAATACAACGCGGCCTCCCCGGGGATTCATCACAATATGTCCCGTGAGGAACAATCAGCTCTCAAACATCTGTCTGAATATCGTCATATCATCATTAGACCAGCGGACAAGGGGGGTGCCATTGTCATCCAGGATCTCAAAGACTACAAAAGTGAATTGGAAGCCCAACTGGCTGACCACAACACATATGTGTGTCTTTCTGCTGACCCTACCACTGCATATAAACGCGAATTGGACACTATTCTTCAATCAGCCTTAAATAATGGCCTACTGGACGATAAATTACTGGGTGCCTTGACTCAAACACACCCTGTGGTTCCCCTTATCTATACGGTCCCCAAAATCCATAAGAGTACCACCAGACCGCCCGGGAGACCCATCATCACGGCTAATCAGTCACTATACCAACCCATCTCCAAACTGCTGGACTGCATCGTTCAACCTTATATACAAGTGCAACCCACATTTATTCGTGACACCACAGCGTTTCTCACCAGGTTACAAATGTTTGAATCCATCCCCAGTGACACGGTGCTCATCACTATGGATGTGTGTAGTTTATACACATCCATCCCCCAAAAAGAAGGGGTGGCGGCCATGGCAGCTTTTTTGCGCAACAATTCCATCAAGGACCTTGATCAAACACTATTCATCAGATTACTTACTCTCACCCTGGAGAGAAACTACTTCCTCTATGATGGAAAGTTTTATCAACAACAAAGCGGGTGTGCCATGGGTAGCCCAGTGGCGCCCAGCTTCGCCAATGTCTTTATGTTTAAAGAAGAAGAAGACAAATTCCTCAAGGTCCAAGCGCTAAACCAACACATCTTGCTGTATGTCCGCTTCATAGATGACTTGTTTCTTCTATGGACCGGACCCACTACTCTGCTGGAACAACAAGTAGCCATGATCAATGCCAGTAATTCTCCAATTAAATACACCATGAATATCCAACAGCAGTGTATTAATTTTTTGGATGTAATGGTCAGCATTGATAACTGTAAGATTGTCACCAGTGTCTATGTGAAACCTACTGATCGTAATACCCTTTTATTGGCTTCTAGCCATCACCCGAAACCCCTTAAGAAGGGTCTCCCCAAATCACAACTGATGAGGGTGGCTAGAATTTCCAGCACTAAAGAATCTGCCATAAATAGCACCAACAGTGTGGTAGAAAGGTTCCATAATAGGGGTTACAACCTTCAACAATTAAAACTAATACAACAGGAAGTTTTAAGCATGCCCAGAGAACAGCTCCTCGCAAGCACCCCTAAAAAATGTGACAAAGTGATGCCTTGGAAACAACAATTTAATACCGCTAGCCCGGTTGTTCAGCGAGCAACTAAGGCACTTTGGCCCATCGTTAAAACGGACCCAGCACTACCAGGCCTTCAGTCCACCCGGCCGCTGTTGTGCTACTCTCGGGGACGCAATATCAAAGATCTGGTAATGCACACAGACATCACTGGTTTTGAGTCCACTAGTACCACAGGTAACTTCCTGAAGAGAAAACCGGGCTGTTATAAGTGTTTAAAATGCACTACTTGCAAGAATCTCATAGTGTGTCAGTCTTTCAAGCACCCACATTGCGAGACTCTGTTTCCCATTGCACATATCCTCACATGCCTCACCACGCATGTTGTGTATTTGTTATTTTGCCCCTGCCACCTGCATTACGTGGGTAAAACTGTGCGCAATATTCGTGATCGCATGGCCCTACACAGATCGGCCATTAACCTTGCCATTCAATCTGGACGGTCCGATCAACCTGTAGCTCGCCATTGGCTTGAAATGAAACACACCATATCTGATCTTAGATTCATCATCATAGATCATGTACCTAAATGCATCCGTGGAGGAGATAGAGACGGCCGTCTACTTAAGATTGAGTCCAAATGGATCTTCAAGCTACAGACACTGAGACCTGGAGGTCTCAATGAAAGATTTAGCTGGCAGACTTTCCTGTAGCGCTGCGCTGTTCCCATTTGGGGCTTATTATAATCTATTTTCCTGTTGCCAGTTTTGACCCGTTACATATCCTTGCCCTTGCTGTCTGGCTCGCATGATTGGAGCGGCGGCCGGGGACGGCGTCCTGTACTGTTGCCTAGCAACCCAGTCAGTACGCACGTCAGTGGTAAGCGCCTCCCGGCTGGGAGACCGCACACGCCACACCCGGCCGTCGGCTCTGATCAGGAGCTGGTAAGTTCATCCTTATCTATATAAGTATGTCAGCGCCGCCGTGCGCATTCATATCTTTGTGATCTCGCCGCCGTGCGAGTGTTTGTATTGGCCATGTTTGGTCTTGAGAAAAATACCTTAGAGTATTGAAACGTCGACCTTGACGACATGGTATTGATGTTTACCTTTCAATAAAACTCTGTTTGCAAAGTCCCTTGGAGTGACGCGGTTTCTACACCCATCTATATATATATATATATATATATATATATATATATATATATATATATATATATATATATATATATATATATATAATGAGGACTTCATGAAATATAAAGACAAGGTTAGTTAAACACATCACAAATATAAAAATTGGGATTCAACAAATGCAGTTTCCCAAAATTTTGTGTATGTACATGATTGCTCGATTCATCTCTTCATTACTAATCAAGTCTACAAATACTTAACTTCAGATGCCAATGATGGCAAAGGCGTAACTACCATAGGTGCAAGGGGTGCAGCTGCTATGGGGCCCAGAGCTGAAGGGGGGGCATCTTTACTGTCTAAAGTCCCGTACACACAGGGAAGATATATTGCTAAGTTTCTCCTTTTCATCAGCGACCAGAGATGGTCGCTGATCAAAGGGAACCTCTGCCGGGCAGTGCCGCAGAGGTATTCAGCTGGTCGCAGCGATTAGAATGGGGCTGAAAATGGGAGCGCGCACCCGGCGATTTATCATTGGGGCACACTCCTATCCCTGGCAATATGGTCGCCTGTGACCATATTTCCAGCGATTTCAGCCCCTATCACCCCCCGTGTGTACACAGCTTCAGTAATATGTTTTACATACATTTATCACCATCAGTTGCTCAATAGGGGGCCCTTACAAACTTTTGCTATGGGGCCTACGAATATCTAGTTACGCCCCTGTATAATGGCAATGTTGTTGGAGAGTTTCCGGGCACTATATTTAGGTCAGATGTTCTTTCCCAAACACTGGTAAATACCATGTAAAAGAAAAAACATACAGTAGTGTAATATTGTTAAAACAAGGCAATAGTTAATTTTGTCTCCTCAAGGTATTAACATGTACCATAGCATAAGGTCTACTGGACTTGTAGGACAAAATAGCTCATGGGGCAGACTTCCAAGTCCATAATCCACAACAACCTACCCTTCTTATTCCTTAAGTAGTGTTGCTCCCACCAGCTTCAGAAGCCATGTAAGAATGAAACTCCTATAGTGTAATACAATTTTAATAAAGTGAAAACATATACAATACATGCAGAATGAAGGATGTAAATGGTCTCTCACCATAGGAATATGTCTACAAACAGAAGTAGACACCAGAGCAATGTCCAGTGCATTTGTCCTTTCTTATCGAATGCATTTCGATGCCTATTTGGTATATTTTTCTTTCTTTCTTTTTCACATTTTCCATCCTCCTGACCCATATCCAAACTGCTGTGTCACCATATCTTACAGCACACCAGGAACCTTGCATTTTGGTGGAATTAATTCAATAAAGAATACAGTATCTATCCTTATGTATCAATGCCTATTTCCCTATAGATTGTAAGCTTGCGAGCAGGGCCCTCCTACCTTTTGACTGTCTGTAAATACCCTGATTGTTGTATCACTGTCTCCTTTTGTAAAGCGCAATGGAATATGCTGCGCTATATAAAAAGACTGTTAATAATAATAAATTATGTGTGTCCATCCCAGGGCAAATTAAATACCCATTCCCATAATCCATTGATTGATCCCTTAATTCCAATTCCAGACAACAATTTTTAACCGATTACAATGGAATGGGTTTCACCATATAAGCCAACCAATCTAAAATCCAAACAAAAGCACATTTTTTTAGATTACAGTGAATTATTACTCCTCCTGGCCGTTTGTGTCATTGCTGCCCGATTTCCTGTATCATGATCAGAAATCGCCTTCACGGCATGTGTTTCATTGACATACCATATGCAATTTCTGGATGACCAGTTAGCCAAATGTGAGATCAGTAATATCTATGGTTTTATGTTCATGACAAGTGACTTTGGATGCAGCTGCAATACAACACAGATACTACTTTGAGATATTTGTACAAAAGTCTGAGTATTATACAAAATGATACAAATAATGATGGGTAAATAGACCCATCTACTGTATAAATGGCTGCTATGGATTGCAGCATACTGTCATTCTGCATACTGTACCATACTGTAATATAAAATAAGGTTCATCATGTTACAAAATCTTTAGATCAATATTTGTTGGACATGACATTGTGGGAAACCAATAAAAATTAATTTTCATAATTCAGAGATTTTCTTCAGTTAAAAATCAGCAGAAAGTGTGAAGCTTAACTGGTTTATGCTAAGGAGACCTGGTATTTCCCAGCAGGGGGCACATTTATTCAATTCAATATAATCTGGTTTTAAAAGTTTAATCAATCTATGCCAGAGGCTTCAACTGCCCATTTCAAAATAAACTATGTCTTTTAAATAAAAGATTTAAGTATTCAAGATTCATTTTTATGTTTTTACATCTCCCTAGAGTCTCATAAACATTTACATTATTGTAGGAGTTGTACAATTGTACACATCGTGCTACAGTATAATAGCAAATAAAGATTCACACTAAGCTGTAAACAAAATGAGAATGAATGCAAAGAATTAAATAATGTATGTTCATTTGGTGTTTTCACTGGGTGCGTTTTATCTGATTTTTGGGTACTTGTTTCCTAGCACGGCGCCCGTCGGGTCCCATCGCATACCTTAACTTAAGTTATGCGATGGGACCCGACTGACCCGATTTTCGGGGTTCAAAGACCTTATTAACGCTTTTTGAAAATCGGTCGCATTGCATGCCATTATAATGGCATGCGATGCAACGTGACCAACCCAATTTTTACATTGGACCCAATGTAAAAATGGTTCCTGAGACCCGATTTTACATTGGACCCAATGGTAAATGCCCCCCCAGACCCGATTTTTTATTGCAAACCCACCCTCATGGTTAATTATGTGAAATGCCCCCCCCCCCCCCATTGTTAACGCAATGCCACAATCAACGTGAACCCGAAGCGTGGCGAGCGTAGCGAGCCCGCTAGGAGCGGCATTACGCGTCCTCCGACCTTTTCATACCCCCATTTTATATACCCCATTTTATATAGTGCGAAGTGTGGCGAGTCGATTTTATATAGTGCGAAGCATGGCAAGCGCAGCGAGCTCCGCGAGTGGACACGTAATACGTCAGAAGTAATGTGCGTCCCCTCGCAGGGCTCGCTGTGCTCGCCACGCTTCGGGCTCGGTGGCTCGCTGCGCTCGCCACACTATGTAAAATCAACTCCACGCCGACGTGGATAGTGGGGGTATGAAAATGTCGGAGGACGCGTACCGCCGCCCCTTCGCTGACTCGCTGCGCTCGCCATGCTTCGGGTTCACGTTGATCGTGACGTTAACAATGGGGGTACATTTCACATAGTAATTACCCATCAGGGTGGGTATACAATGAAAAATGGGGTCTGGGGAGCATTTAACATTGGGGCCAATGTAAAATCGGGTCTCAGGGACCATTTAACATTGCACACAGCATACTCGGTGAGCCACCCACCACAGCCTGTGTAGTGGGAGCAGCACAGGACAGCGCTGCAAAACATCGCCAGCCCCTGCCTGCACACAGCATACTAGCTGAGGGAGCAGCATGGAGCGGCACAGGACATCGCCACAGAACACCGCCAGCCCATGCCTAGCGCCCCCACCAGCACACTGCATACTCCCACTGACCCACCGCCAGCCACAGCCCCCAGTTTATTGCTGGATGAGCAGAGAGGTATAGGACATCGCCGCTGAGGTACATACGCCCAGGCTACACTGTAGGGGTCCCACCTCTTCACCCCGATGAGAGTGCATTAGGGGTCCCACAGCAAACAACACCCAACAGCCTGCCAGCTGGCAGGGGGGCATAAGGGGCCAGGCTGAGCAGGCCAGGGAAGTCTCATGTCCCTAACAGCCAAGCCACGCCCCGCCTGTTTATTCCACCTGCTGCCGCTGACCAACAGCCTCCAGGACCTGCTGCAACCAAGCGCCACCCTCCAGGACCTGCTGCCGACAAGCACCAGCCTCCAGGCCCTGCTTCCGGTCACCGCAACTTCACCTGACCGCCTGCTGCAGAACACAACTCTACCCCACCCAACTGTAAGTACTACCCACCAGCCCATACCACTACACCACTAACAAATCTCCAAACACACCTCCCTTACGTTTCAGGCCAGTACCTGCTACGTGGCACCCAGCACCCCATACAGAACAATCTCACGGCAGTACACCTCTTCAAACACACCTCTCCACACTAAAATATTAGGTGAGTTTCCATCACAACCCGGTTCCTGCTGGGTTCACTACTTTAGAACACCTTCTTTTTGACACCCCATAGCACTACACCACCAACGGTTCTTTTAACACACCTCTCCTCCATAACACATTTCATCTCACACTATATTCAGTGACTTTCCATATCAGGGCCGTAGGTGCAGCCTTTACAACTTTATAACACTTCTATGTATCTCTGAACATTTCTGAGTTTGGTTTAAGGCCCTTTCAACCATCACGGTGTGACACAGTACTCTAAACTATGTTTGCCCACTGAAGCACCAACGTATGCCTCCAATACTCACAACTACACACACACACACACACACACACACACATCCATGGCTCCAATACTCACACCTACACACACACCCATCCATGCCTCCAATACTCACAACTACACACACACACACACACATCCATGCATCTCACGACGCTAGCTGCAGGGTTTAGGACTTTAGTACACTTCAATTTATGTCTTATAATTTATGCTTTTAATTTACGCTCCCTTCAAACATCATGGTGTGCCACAGTACACTTTACTATGTTTGGCCACTGACGCACCAACGTGATTTCACTACACACACACACATCCATACTTCCAATACTCACAACAACACAAACACACCCATCCATGCCTCTAATAATAACAACTACACACACACAAACACACCCATCCATAACTCCAATACTCACAACTAAACACACATATACACACACACAAACACACACCCATCCATGCCTCCAATACTCACAACTACACACACATACAACCATCCAAGTACACACACCCACCCACCCATTCATGCATCCAATACTCACAACAACACACACACCCATGCCTCCAATACTAACAAATACACACACACCCATCCATGCCTTCAATAGTCACAAATACTTTTGCACGCTTCCATTTATGTGTTCTAATATTTACATTTGTACATTTGGTTAAAGGCCCTTTCAAAACTCACAGTGTAAGACAGTACACTTTACTACATCGGACCACTAACGCACCAACGTGATTGTCAACCAAAAACTCACATCTATGCCTCCAATACTCACAACTAAACACACACACACACCCATCCATGCCACCAATACTCACAACTACTCACACACCCATCCATGCCTCCAATACTCACAACTACACACACACACACACACACACACACACACCCATCCATGCCTCCAATAATCACAACTAAACACACACACCCATGCATGCCTACAATACTCACAATTACACACACACACAGCCATCCATGCCTCCAATACTCACGACTACACACTCACACACACACACCCATCCATCCCTCTAATACTCACATCTACACACATAGCCATCCATGCCTCCAATATTCACAACTACACACACACACACCCATCCATGCCTCTAATACTCACAACTACACACACACACATCCATGCCTCTAATAGAAACTACACACTCACACACCCATCCATCCCTCCAATACTCACATCTACACACACACCCATCCATCCATCACCCCATACAAAACAATCTCACGGTAGTACACCTCTTCAAACACACCTCTCCTCACTAAAATATTGGTGGCATTCCATCACAGGCCAGTACCTGCTGGGTTCACTACTTTAGCACACTTTATTTTGCACACCCCATATTGCAATATAATCAGTAGTTGGAATTTGTATAGAGACATGTAGTAAAATATGACATTTTTATTCTGTAAATGTATTTATCTGTTACATACTGTAGGGAGAGGTGTATGAAGCACTGAAAAGATAAAGTGAGTGAGCTTGGAAGTAACATTTATCAAGTGCATTCTATAAAATTATAGGTAACTGCTGATTGGTTCCCATGAGACTGGGTATGGGTCATAGGGTCGACTGTATGAAGGTTGACATATATTAGGTCGACCACTAAAAGTCAACATGTTGACACATGAAATAGGTCGATATAGTTAATGTCAACAGGGTCGGAAGGTCAACACAATCATTAGGTCAACAGTGGGAAGGTCAACAGTCAAAAATTGACGAATTACGACATAACTCGACATGGACACCATATTAGTGTACCGTGTCCCCTCAAATGGCTTGCTGTGCTTGCCATGCTTTGGGCATGGTTCCTCGCTGTACTCGGGACACTATTATATTCTCCCTAGTGGATGATAGGGTATAAAATACCGCCCACTGGCACAGGTCATCTAAAAAAATGTGAAAAACTCATGTCGACCTTCCCATTGTCGTCCTAATGCCTGTCAACCTTTAGAGATTGACCTAATGTATGTCAAACTTCATATTGTCGACCAAGCAACCGTATCCCACCATTGGCAACTTATGCATTGTACCTAAAATGAGTTTATGAAGGTTAAAAGTTGGAAAATATTTCTGTTATTCCTAATGCTAGATCTTTATTGTTAAATGGTCATTAAATGCAGCTACCTTTATATAATGTAAGGTAATATCCTAAAATCTCATCACCTATGTGCTGTCGATCCCATTAAGCTTCATTGCAAGACAAGTATTTGAGAATGTAAGGCCTTATGGACTATGGAAAAAAGTCAAAGGGCTTGATTGAGATTGATACTAAAAGATATGTCTGAGACAAACATACACATCTCTGAAGAGACGCTGAAATACATATCTAATTGCAGATAATTGGGCGTAACAGGGTTCCTAAAGGGCATTCACAAGCATATTACATGGGCATTTAATTGGTGTGGAAGTCTTAATAGCCTCATATCATATTCTGCTCAATGAAGTCATCAAGCTCTGCCTCTACCACAACATCAGTGACAGCAACTGTAGTGATAAGTTTTATCCTCCATTTAAACCCCTGTAGTCCATATACCAAGTTCCACTCTTCCTTAGCGGGGAACTAGATAATGATGAGTGGGAGCCAAAAACAGGTTTGCTGAGATAAAATTGTCATCCAATGTTACTTTTTCAGCTTCCAGCATGAAAAACAGTATGTTTACTTTTTATCACCATGAGATAAAATTATTAAACTGTGTTCTGGACAACATAATACGTGTATTTTATGTAAAAAAAGCTATATAAAACAAATTAATTTAATTAGTGTGCATCTTAAACGTAAAATAAGTTTTGACATATAATCACTCATCTATGAAAAATAAATGACAGTACTTTAAAAAATTGGTGTCCAGAAAAACACACAGATTTATTGCAGATAACTATTGGTTACAGAGCATTACAAATTTAAAATGAAGCATCTGCAATATAGAATATAAGCCATGTCACTCAAACTGGATAAGATGATTATCACCACTTCCTACAGAGTACAATGAAAGAGAAGTAGTGCATGAAAAATAGTATCTATTTAAAATTAGTAATGCATGAATAAAAGGAGAATTCATTTGTACAAATAATGAGGACAAAATCCCCCCCAAAAGCATTATCCACTGCAATTTAACAACAGTAAATAAGGTGTTAACCCCTAAAAGAAGGGCACATGAATAGGATTAAAGTCTTAGTTTATTATTCAAAACTGAACATATGGTTCAAATAAAATTTGCATCCAAAAGTACCATAACAGATATTGAAATTAAGGTTTTCAGCAGTTAACATTCACATTATGCTGTTCATTCTTTGTATTATTCATACATTTCAGATTGACAGATTCTGAGAGCAGTTCATGGATAGAATAGAAATGAGATCCCACAATGCATAGCAGTGCAGCCATGATAAGTGGTTACAATTTAATATTTTTAAAAGAAAGAAAAAAAAGAATGCTTAAATCTTAAGCTAGGAATCAATGACAGTTCAAAGTTGTTTTGTGGTCAATACTGGCATCTTCTGTAGAAATGTAATATGAGGAATTCAGCCTGTGTTTACTATGATGCTCCTAAAAGTAAAAACCTATCATGAAATTGATGTTAGGATCATACCGTGTTTTTCTATATCCTGTACAATACTTTATTCTTTTCTTTTTAGAGAAGACAAGAGCTAACCAGGGTTTAATAGATCATCTTTTGTATAGATTGTAAACCCTTTCTTCTATTGCTTTACTTTGAAGTGATTCTTGACTTTCCTGATCTTTTTGCTTCCTTTTTTTTGGTCTGTAATCTCTTTATTCTTTAAGGAAAGGGAAATCATAAAACATCAGTTGCGGTTCAGGATGATATGCTAATATTATTCAAACTGCTGTTTTATTATGTGTTGCTATATTACCTTCTTGTTTCTTTAGGCTGTTCTTTTGATTATTATAGAGGATTATCTGAATATACTTTACCTCAGAAAAGTATTTTAAAAATTCTCTCATGTACTGTAAGTGGCTTTTAACGTGAATGAATGGAAAATCACATAATAGATGCATACTGAACTATATGGAAGTTTTCATACTTGCCTAACAGGTATAATACTTTTAAAATATGTTTTATCAGGGACGTGCAGTCAGGGGAGGCAGGGGAGGCAGAGCCTCCCCTGTCATTAGGGATAAACATAATAAAATAAAACAAAGAATATACTTATGAAACATATTATGTGTTACAAGTATATGCTTTATATTAATCTATTAATTTTTACACCATAATTTGTTACTTTACTGTTTCGGAGGCACCTAGAGCAGTGCCTCTGGCTCTTAATGTTAAGTTTCAAGAAAGAGGGGTGGGCGGGGGGCAGGGCCAGGCACCAGGCTGCAAAATTCCATCAAAAAAACCTCTACAAGCGGCACCTATAGCGGTGCCTCAGTGACAGGGACATGCTTTAAAAGCAAGCCCCTGTCAGTGAAGCAGCTGCGATTGGTCAGTGCAGCAGAAGTTACCCAGCTGCACTGGACACAGTCTTTCGCAAACCCACCCACCTCCCCCGCATGGCGGGAGCACGGACCTCCGCACAACCCACCTCCTTCCCCACCCGGCGGCTGCTTGGTCGGACACACACACCTCCCCCATCTCCTGGTATGCACACGATGAAACCTCCACACCCCTACCCCCTTCCTTACCCGGTGGCTGCATGGACACCCACTTTTCCCCCCTCCCCTGGTGGACGCATGTTTAGAACCACTGAAAACTCCCCTTCCCCACCCGACGGGTGCACGGATCTCCGTACCCCAGCCCCCCTCCCCAAATGTCCGCGATACGCAGCTCACAAACCTGTGGGCACCTCTGCTGTTCACCAAGTACGGGGACCGCAGGGGACATCCCAGAAGCCATGCCTGGAGCAAAGCTGGAGATGGCATTGCAGCAGCCAGTGATAATGCAGGTACCGGGTGCCTTATGTCTGGCAGTTGGCTGCCGGTGAGTGAGAGCTGGGGAGCGGACAGGGGGAGGAGGGCAAATGCTCACTGTTAGCACAGATCAATGCAGGGTGATGGTGTCAGCCCTGCCGGAGCTGTCACTAACACCAATGCTGTGCTGTTCACGGTGTTCAGGGAAGGGAGAAAAGTCTTGAAACAATGTGGGGGCCAGGAGATATGTTTAAGGTGCATTCTGTGTAAAAGGGCAATTAATAATGTGGGGCATTATGTATACAGGCAATTTTTATGGTAAGGTGCATTATGTGAGAAAGAGCATTAATAATGTGTAGCAAACAGTGTGTGTATGGGGGAATTATTTGTATTAATGGGATTAATAAAGTGTGACATACTGTAATGTGTAAAAATGTATTAATTAGGTATGTCATGTGTAATGGGGTTTATTGTGTGGTAATATATGGATAAGGACATTACTAGTATGTGTCATTCTGTGCATATGGTGTATGCGTACTGCGAATAAGGGTACGACTCTGGAGGTTGAGCGCAGTGGCATAACTACCACAGGTGCCGGGGATGCGGTCGCTATGGCACCCTTGATGACTGCAGGACCCGCCGCTCCTCTGCACCAAGTCATGCTGCTGCCACTGCCTCACTTACCACTGACCTCACCGCACGTCACTGTGTTTTATCCAATATATTCATAGAACAATTCTAATGCATTTCCTAGAAACACTTATATTACAGTACTTAATTTAGGTCTTTGCATATTAATGCAAAATAGAGATAAAGATAACAAGTTATCTGAAAGGTATACAAGAACTGGTAATGTGCACTTACCTGTGATCTAAAAACCGCTCTGGGCCTATCCACACCACCAATCCCAATTCCTGTGGCTTTGAACTATTATCATTGTTTTTACTCTTATGGTCTTATATGCATTGCACTTTAATTATATGTGGTCATTTTTAGTAAAAGTAAAACTTGAAATTGTTACGAACACTTGCTATTGGTTTATTTTGTACAGCGCTGCTCACATGCCTTCTGTATAATATCTGTTGTTGTTTTTTTCTTGGTGCGGACTGACTATCTCCACATTTTGAGCAGCTGCTACTGTCTAAAGCGCCTGATTATTCTTGTGAATATTTTTTCGTTATCTGAATAAGGCACCTGTAATAGAGCTGCCTTGCCAAGCAGCAACTAGAAAAAGGGAAGTCACTCCCTTGTAGTAAACATAAACAAATATGGATGGTAAGTTGTTCTAAAAGTAGGCAAAAACCAGTAAATAAAAATAACCATTATTTATTATTACAGTATAAAACTAGCTGAATGTAGCTAAAACAAGGAAATAACTGCATTAGTATAAGTGGATTAATAGTCACCTAGGTCCTTCTTGTGGCCTTCTCTTTTTGGGCCCAAATGAGAAGCAAGTCTCAATATGGTTGTAAACTCAAGTATTCTGATTTCTCCTACTTTCAGAAAGGCTTTAGAAAGGTGGCATTCCTCCACAGAATAGTTGGCATGGATCTGTAGCTGATGAAGTAGGTACCCCAGTGGTTCTTTTTCCTGGTGGATTAGAGAAGTGGCTTCCTTCAACAGTAGAAATGTCCAAAGCCTGGTTAGGGGTCCTGGGTTTCACAAGCATCTGAGTTCAATCAATATTGGGCTTTAGAAGATAAACTTGGAAGGTGTTTACCATAGGTGGGGTAGCAGTATCACTTGTGTGGTCTCATTTGGGCCCAAAAAGAGAAACACAATACAAGGACATAGGTGACTATTAAACAACTTATATTAATGCAGCCATTTTTTTTGCTATTGTTTTAGGTATATTTAGCTACTTTTAAATTATAATAATAATGTGTATTTTTATTTAATGCAATACCCATCCTTACATACTAATTCAATGCGTATTATTTGGCAGCAAAACCTTTTTTTTCTAAAATGAATTATTCATTTGCTATGAGTAAGAATTTAACACATATCTAGACAGTTAAAAATTGATTTTTTTTTTTTTTGCATATTGGGTACTGTTCTCTTAAATGTATTATCTTGAAGTTGTTACAGTTCTAAATCTTTGTCACCGCTTATGAATATTGATGAGGTTGGGTGCTTTTCTTGCAGTAGCTACCAGTTTTTTGATCAATTCAACAATATTTAATGATAACTTTCTTTTCTCTTAAAAATATTTCTATAACATAATACAGGTTATGGAATATGTATGGAATAGTGGCCATCATTTAGCCACAGATCTCTACTCATTTTTGCTTACTGTATATCCATATTAATGCAATGCCAGTTTGTTGTTATTATTTCATCACCTATTCCCAATTGATGACATACAATGGCAAGTGATGTTAGTACTATCACTCAGTGTTATGTAGTACAAAGAGGAGAGAGAAGCATTCTATTTTTGTACATCTTTATGTTCAATTAAAACTTAACATTTAATAGTTTTGCTAATAAAATAGGGATAATTTATCCCAGTAACAAACTACACACAAACACATAACAGTTATAGTAATGTGAAGAAATATCACAAAGGGTATACCGATATTCTTTGACAGAAAATATTCTTAGTCTGTAGAAGACTAATTTATGAACATTCTTAAGATATTTTTTTTTAATCTGTAAGAATATTTAAGCACAGTTTGTGTATACTGTATGCAGTGGATATCGAGAATCAAAGCGTATGAAGTATATGTTCACAATAATTTACCAGGATACAGATGAAGTCACTCTCATTAGAGTGACTCCTGCTGGTTCTATCGCTGTCGCCTGCCTGTCAGCCAGAGTCCGAAAGAATGGGGCGCGCACACTGAGATACTTGCATGCCCCATTCTGTCGGAAGCTCCTGCAGCTGCGTCCCTCCACTGCCAGTCTCCCTTGCTTGCTGCCCGCACCCTGCCTGTCCTCTGCAGTATTGGGGTGAGCAAAAGTGAGGTACCTGCTGTCCCTGTCGCAGAAGATGGGCACCCTGATGGCTGGCACCAGTGCACAATGTACACCCCTAGTAAAAATTAGTATAGATAGGTCAGTGTCCCTAGTCTGCAAATTAAAATGCTAAGTTAAGTAGCAGGGAACCTGGCAGTGTGCAAACTCACTGGCAGTGTGCAAACTCACTGCCAGGTACCCACAGAAAGCTTGGGATCTTTAGGTGGGACCTGCACATTGACGTGGATAGAACATTATGGGCTATGAAGAAGTGTCTGGAAGAGATGTGCTTTGGATCAGTGAGCTGGTCTAAACCCATTCTGCAGGATTCACTTAGAAGTGGTGATCTGGGGTTAGCGAGAAGGATACACTTGAAACTGGTGAGCTGGAGTAAACCCAGAAAGCAGGATATACTTGGAAATGTTGAGCTAGTATAAACCCAGCAAGCCACTGGGATATCCATAATGGGTGCAAGGTGTGCAGCCATTGGGTCCAGGGGGGACACCCTCCACCACACACCCTGCATCTTTTTGATTATGGAGGAAAATCCACAAGGAATAGTCGGGCGCTTTGACAGGAGCTGGGTTTCTAAGTAAGCAGCTGGTCAAAAGAGGGGGTAGTCAATCCCCACAAAAATGAAACACCAACAGTCACGCACAAGGCATGTGAGCAGCGCTAAAACATTGAGGACCAAAAAGCAAGTGTCTGGAAAGATACATTTTTCTTGTATATTTGGCCACATTAAGTACATATAAAAACAATATAAAACAAATGTATAAAAGTGGATAATTAATAAAGCGAATGGCAATGACACATCACAGGATTAGTGGTTGAATTGGGAGTGGGGCCCAGGTGGAGATTGGACTCGCAAGGTAAGTGCACTTTACCGGTACAGATTTGTCAATGTTTTTAGTGGTAGGCTCCGTTATTCATCCGATGCATGTCCTCACTAGTGTTGCAGAGCTGTAGGCGGCCGCTGGAGGGAGTTTTGAGGCTTCTGCATACAGGGACCAATATCCTCACAAGCAGGTGGCCAGATGGTTTGTTGAGCCACTGGAGGGGTCCAGAGAGCGGTGTCCGCCAAAAGGAGCAACAATAGGGAAATGGATGTTTGTCGGTAGTTGGAGCCAAGGTATCCACAACGGGCTGAAGTCCCACAAATAAATGTCCTGGATGTGTAGAAGGCACCTGACGCCTTTTGCTCAAAGCTTTTGATAAAGCTGCAGTTGGCAGTTCAAAGCGTTTGGAGGCAAAGAGAGATTAGAGAGATAGAAAGTTAGTTGTAGAGATTGAAAGGTTCTATAAGAATGAAAGAGAAAAGGGGACAATGTCTGATAAGATGGAGATATTCAGGAGATGGGTACGATAGGAAGAGGTAGAGGGAGTGAGGTAGTGGAGGAGGCATGAAGGGATAGAATAAAGGAAGAGATGGAAGGTGGTAAGACAAACTATGGCCCATTAATGTCAGATACATGACTAAAAGAAGACAAAGTTGATGAGATGGATGGTGAGCAAGAAGACTTATAAGAGAGAGGAAAAAGTGCTGAGGATCTTGTGAGATGTGATGTCCTGACATATTTTAGCCAACATTAAATGTGTAGTAAGTGGCAAAGTCAAGGGATGGAATTGAGGAGTAAAGGTTAGGAGGGGTTGGCAGAGGAGGGAGTTGAAAGTAGCAATGATTTGGCAAGGGTTTAAAGACTGGGGGAAAAGTTTTTGAATTATTACTGTTTAAGGAGGAAAAGGGCAGCACTGTAGGATGAAGGCATAAAGCTGAAATAGAATAAATCTGCCTTGGAGCTTCCTTCATTATCACTTGGTAGTTTGTTAATACCTATCTAGATATATGGTGCATTTTGAATATCAAGGTTGAGGTGTGGACCTGCAAGGGTTCCTAGTGATCTCTGGAACAAGAGTAAAAATCAGAAGTAATGAGGGCATTATATAGGAAAGTGGCTTGTTAAGGGCAGGAGAAAAGGGAGCTGTGTAAGGAAAAGCATGTGTTGTCAATAGCCTGATAGTAGCCTTAGGAGGCTAAGCTGGAGAAGAAAAAATGCATAAGTTAAAATAAAGAAGGTTTTGGTCTGGGGGGAATGGGGAATAGGTGTAATTTTAAATATAATACTAGCAGATGAAAACTAGATAAACATAGTGCTCATTTACATGAAAAGATGTCAACTTGGAGAGATGCATTGATGATGTGAGGTTAAGGAGTGTAGAGGCAGAGGATTTTGGATAATAACTTACAAGAGTTGTGTACTCCACCCTGACAAGGTACCAGGTGTGGCAGCCATTTTAGACGTCTGAGTAGGATTACCCTGGGTGGAATAGATTACCCATAAAAGTAATTACCCAAAATGGGTGATTTCAATGTTTACTCAGGTCCATGTATTTTTCATCCCATCCACCAGATGAGGCAGCCATGGTGGGTGTACTACAAAGTTTACACTGTAGGAGGCGAGCCATACAAGGACCCAATGCATATATTGGAAAGCAAATGCTTGTGTAGTAGTATGATAAACCCCGCACAGAAGCATACACGTGACCCACATCCTGCCCGCAGAGAAACCATCTGAGGCAACCAACTTGGTGCACTGCACTGCATAGGTAAGAGCTAGCAGGGTGTGCAA
Organism: Crinia signifera; assembly: GCF_055691185.1. Lineage (NCBI taxonomy): Eukaryota > Metazoa > Chordata > Amphibia > Anura > Myobatrachidae > Crinia > Crinia signifera. The sequence continues at coordinate 136,414,451 of NC_139219.1, forward strand.
TCTGTGGAGGTACAAATTAGAGGAATAGCACATGGTGGGGTAGATCTATGCTGCAGGAGGAGGGGGAGAAAAGACATGATAACATATTTTTCAGGGGACTGACATCTTTACAAGGGACTGATGGGGGAAGTTTTGCTACATAGCCTGGTCCTGGTGCTTCCTCTCACAGCTCCATGCTCACCATGAGGGGTAGGGCTGAGGGTAGTCCTGGTGTTCTCAGCCATAGGGGTGGTGTGACTATAACTAGACCCTTCAGATAATAGACCCCTAACATCCTAAAGGACTTATGTCCCAAGCTATACTGAATATATCAGCCTAAAGAAACATATGTGCATCCTGATTTAACTACCCCTCCCAATACACCTCCTCCACCAGCAAAAAGTGCTAATCAGACCTGAGATGTAAGATCACACTATCCTACTATTTCTAAGTTATTGACATAGCACAGATATAAAATCACAATAGCAGCTTAATACAGTTTTAAAACAATAGTCTGCAGTATATTTCTGACATATGATTACCCAATATAAGTCAGTGCAAGCAGCAGCGATGGTCTGCAGTAGATTTCTGACATATGATTACCCAATATAAGTCAGTGCAAGCAGCAGCACCTGTTGGTGGAATGGAGACAGGAGTCAATTCACAATCGATATCCAATGAAGTTATAACTAATAGAATGCCAGCTATTAATTTAAAGCTGACCCTTCATAACTAGACCGTTCAGATAATAGATCCCTAACATCCTAAATGACTGACGTCCTAAGATATGTGTAGTGTTGGTAAATTTGATAGTACTTTATTATTTGGTGGAATACATTTGGAATTTGTATGAATGCAAAATTGGTAAATACAGTAGATTGTCCTGGAAGTTTAAGTGAGCGAGGGTTTGGAAAATAATGTTAATTCAGACAGGACTTTCAATTGTATAAATACAATATTACATTGGTAAATAATCATTGTGAAAATCTGGTAGTTTGAACCAAATAGTTGCTTTTTGTAATACAACTATAATTAATACTATAAGTTCTTCCAGTGTCCAAACGGGGTGGTCAGGCAATAATACAGCCCCCAGGCATTAGCTGTTAGGAGTACATACAGTACTGTATGTAGTTTCAAAACAGTCCATCAGTAGTAGTGGTAGATAATAGATGGCTCTGATTCAGTTTTTCTTCTGTTTACGTCCTGCGTAGTATTTTGGTTGTCAAAATCTACTAACACTTACAAGTGAAACACTTTGGGGGAAATTTACTTAGATGTGTATTCTACTTCGCATGTGATGTTGCTATGGGTAACCAATCAGAAGCTGCTTCTTATTTAATTAGCACCCTCTAGAAGATAGTAGACAGGATCTGATTGGTTACCCATAGCAACATCACATGTGAAGTAGAATACACATCTTAGTAAATTTCCCCCTTTGAATCTTACTATGGCAGCCTATGGCTATGCAGCAACCTATACACTAATACTGTAAATACTGCATAGCTACATACATATGTCTGTGTGTCCAAAAAACAAGTGTTGACAGGAGAATATACCATCACAGATTTACAATATAATCTTAAATAATGGTTAAAGATTCTTCTAATAAAAAGTATTTGCACATAACCTAAAGCAAACAGTTGTGCTATTGTCATCTACGGAGAAATTTAGTTGGATGATAGATTCAGAAAGTGAGAGATTTGGTAAGAAATCTCCAGTTTTTTTAAAGTGGCAATCATTTACACTGCAAAACCAGTTTGATTTTGCAGTATAAATGAATGCCGCTTTAAAAAAAACTGGAGCTTTCTAATCAAATCTCTCACTTTCTGAATCTCTCATCCTATTAAATCTCACCCATTGGCAGTAGCATCTGATAGAAGCATTAATTGAGTGCTATCTGTTATGTGCCTTGAGTTTTGCCTGAAAAATAGCACTACATAATAATACTGACAATGATAATCATCATCATCATCATTATTATTATCTCCATGTTGCCAATTTATGATATGGTTAATTGGTGGTATGGGATATAATTTGTATTCTTTTGAATTTCAAATATATTCAATAAATACAGTATGTTGTAAACATCAATGCAGCACAGTGATAGCTTTGGCATAATTACTTTTTCAATTACAATAAAGAGACATAATTTAATGTTGAAACATAATACTGTATTGCAAAGCTTTTATTTCTGTTTTTCACTCTTGCATTTTTAAAACTTATTATGTACACAGCCAATTAATCTTAATCTTGCATCATATACTGTCTATTAAAATGTTTATAGCATGCAAAGCACAATTGCCTCCATGTATATTTCCTGATATATTATGTATTTTATGTATTTTAACTTGCAATTTAAATTGATAAACAGTAAAGTAATTGAACATACTCAGGAACATTGTATAAATTCTCCTGTTCAATTTTTGCTAAATGCAGCATATTGCATTTTCTGTTAATTTAAGTCAGATGCATTTGAAAGTTTTCTTTCCATGCCCTCTGGAAAAATCAATTTCAAAGACCATGTAATGCTGACAAGGTATGACACTTGCAATCTTTATTCTTGTAGTCAGCAGGTCTATGCATCTGTGCTGAAACACTGGGGGAAGGGATTATACAAAGGCAAATTCAGTAAGGAAATATCTGTTCTGAGCAATACTGTAAGCTATGTGTAATGCAAATGAATTAGAAAGTTCATTTTTATTAACCTCTCTATAATGGATGTGTATGTAGCTGGTAATATATATTTTTGTAAACAAATACAATTTACCCTTTTCCCTGCAGTAATTCCCTCACCAAGATACAGCTACATTTTATTTTTCACTGACTGCTCATGTTTTGGCAGTGTTTTCACATGCTGTGCTTGTTGATCTCAATTCAATAAAGTGTTCAGCTCCAAAACAAGATATTTTCCTCGTTCTACAATAATTGTGAACTGCATTTTGATGCTTTAGACTTATAAAAATGTAGTAAATGATTCCAATTTTAAATGTATAATGTTGTGAATGCATTACAATAATAGTGCAAAAGAGCATTCAGATCAAATACAGATAACTACAATTGAAATATAAACAAATCACTTGATTTAATATGCAAAATAGCTCTCCATACCTATTGTACAGGTAACCCTTACCTAATGTACAGTACATAGTTACATAGTAATTAAGATGGAAACAGGACTTTAGTCCATCACGTTCAACCTATCTATGATCTTCTGCAGCGTAATGACCCAGCGAGTACTCCCCAACTGTTATTAACTAGAATACACAACGAGCCAACATGGTTGTCCAATATATTACTGATTACTGACTATGATTAGTGGTTATAACCCTGTATACTTTTTATGATAAAAATGTATCTAACCCTTTTTTAAATGTGCCAATTGAGTCTTCCATCACAACCTTCTCTGGCAGAGTATTCCATATCTTAACTGCCATTAATATAAAGAAATCTTTCTCGCTGGGAGATAAACTTCCTCTCCTCTAACTTTAGGGGTGACCGCATGTCCATTGATCAGTCCTCAGAGTAAACAGATCACCTGATAGTTCACTTTATTGATCTTTTATATATTTATTATCCACTTTTAGGTGCCGTTTTTCAAATGTAAATATTTACCTGGCCAGACTTTCCATATAACCCAATGATTCTAAACACTTCAATTCCCCCCCCCCCCCCCCTTAATGTTCCTGGATCTGTTTTTTTTTTTCTTTTTTTTCAGTTTGTAAAAGCATGTTGCTTTCATCTGTAACTCCACTCTCCTCAATATTGCGTGTAAGAATCAATACATTTCTCATCTTTTCTTTGCTATTTTTTTTCCACCGTTGAAGGCTGTTATGTGGATTATGAACATAATGAAAATGAGCTCTTTACTCCAAATTGTATACTTACTTAAGAGCTTACCAATACATATGCGTATCGATGGGGGTGTATCTCGCACAGGACACTTGTGGATAAAGGATAGATAATTAAATAGAACCAGCTATATGCTCTGTATTTGTTAAACTAGAGGAATTTTTGCATATAAAGTTGCTGGAGGTGCCCCTAGAAATCAAATTTACATATACTCTAAGAAATAAATTTGGGTTATAAGGGAACAAACAACCATTTAAAAAAGGGGATTTCTCTTTTTTTGGGCACACTTTTGAAGTTTGTAGTAAAGATTAATGATATGGTAGTAGAATATTAAATTTTAACTTTTATTATGTTCTTGAGTAAAATAAATGGTGATGTCCATTAGTCACCAGTTGGTGGTGTTTTAGACAAACCACATTGAAACAAACAAACATAGAAATTCAAAAGTGTTTGAATTAATTCAAAATAAGAAAAATGTACGTGTCAATCAATTAGGCATCAATTTGTCATATTGACAATCAATTTGTCATATTAGTTGCTTTCTGATACAGAAAAGAAAAATGCCACTTGAGAGATTCAGGTACATAAAGAAAAATCGCAAGTGATTGTGCACATCAAACTACAATGCATTGTATTGTCTCTGACATTTAGCGTCAAATAATTCTATTCATATAGTTTGCGTGAATTCAAGTACATTCAGAAGTGGTGGTGTTATTCTGAAAACATATACATTCAGTGTATTTAATAATACACTCTGGATGATGGATGAATCCTAATATATTGGCTGGGTCAGCACACCCTCTTTTTTTGACCAAAATATACTTAGTTCCACACTGAACAAAGATAGATTTAGTGCAGTTTTTAGGGGCATTTATAAATTACATAGCTCTACATGTAGCTAATTGCAGTGTTGGTAACAAGCATCTAAGTATAAGTTCACCAGATATAAGGTTAGTATAGCAGGTAGATCCCCAACCTTTCTGCTGACTCCATCTTCTTAAGAGTGGATGGAGTTGAGAGCAGGAAAGGGCATGCTAATGTGAAGGTGAAGAACTATTACAGTGGTGTCACCAGTATATGGTGTTAGATCTACCTAAAAACATTGCAGGGTGAAAATGTACCATCTGATGATTCTAGCTGTGTTGGTAAGGGTTGAAGCGCAGATGAAGAAAATATTGGCAGAGGATAGGAGAAGAAAAGAAGAAAGAATTTTAAAGAGGTTAAAAGTGAATGCACCTTGTGGGATTCCCGGGTCCTCTGCTGCCTACCGCCTTCTTGCAGGATGAGCGGGCGGCTGGTGAGAGAGAGCCGGGACATGCTGGTGTGCAGATAAGGGAAGTGTAGCTTGCAGAGGAGAGCGGGCTGTGCGCAGTGTTAGGTCAGCGCTGATGTCTGCGCCGCCAGCCCGTCCTGAGTGCACTGAAGGAAGGGAGAGATTTACCTGGAGGAGTGTGCTGCCGCCTGGATATTCAGTGAGCAGTGCTCTCCATATGTGGGAGCCGCATACTGATGAGGAAAGACGCATTTCACCACGTGGGCTTGATCATCTGTCAGCCTGGTGTTATATGGTGGTTTTGTACAGTAAGTGAAAATCAAAGTACCAGTTTTGGAAGAATGAACACAATGAAAATGAGCTCTTTACTCCAAATTGTATACTTTCTTAAGAGCTTACCAATACATATCCCCATTTATGGATTCTAATCAATACAGCATCTTATATGTAAGGTTATGTGGGATCCATCTCAGTCTCAATTTTTAAATGAAACACCTAAAATCACCTAAAATCTTCAACTTCTGCACATTGCTAGCTACTACCATGCTACATAGGGTCACGGTGTGCGCGAGTGCTAAGGATAATAAACTTTAGACTGTTGTTTAGATTTTTGTTTTTCAATATATATCCCCTTTTGGATGTGACATAATTTCCAATCATCCAACCTCCGCAGGCTCTTTGCCACCTTCAACTCCTTGCTCCCCCCCCCCTCCTCCAGCTCTTCCATCCTCCATCATAGCCTCTGATTTTGCTACCTACTTTTCAACCAAAATCTCCTCTCTAAGGACTGCCATCACTGCTGCCATGACCTCACCCTCTTCTTCCTCCCCTCCTACATCTCCACTCCCCTCCTTCCCACCCCTGTCCTCATTTTACCACACCACTGTCACTGAAGTCCATTCTATCCTTCAATCCGCTTCTCCCTCCACCTGCCCGCTCGATCCTATCCCCTCCAATATTATCCGTAGTCTCAGTCCATCGGTCTGCTCTCACCTGGTTCACCTCTTTAATATTTCCCTATCCTCTGGGATCTTCCCATCCTCCTTCAAACACGCTCTTGTCTCCCCAATTCTTAAAAAAAAAAATCTGGACCCCAACTCTCCGTTCAACTACAGGCCCATCTCCCTCCTCCCTTTTGCCTCCAAACTCCTAGAATGTCTGGCCTGTAATCGTCTCCTAAGCCACCTTACTGCTAACTCCATTCTAGACCCCTTCCAATCTGGGTTCTGCCCTTTACATTTCACTGAAACTGCCCTGACCAAAGTCACTAACGATCTACTATCGGCTAAATCAAAAGGCCTCTTCTCTATCCTCATCCAGCTTGATCTGTAGGCTGCCTTTGACACGGTTGACCACCCTCTCCTGCTCAACACCCTCCGCTCCTTTTGCATCACTGGCACGGTCTTCTCCTGATTCCCCTCATACCTCTCCGATCGCTCCTTCTCCATCTCCACTCCGAGCTCCTCCTCTCCTACTACCCCGTAACCAGTCAGTGTTCCCCAAGGGTCAGTCCTTGGCCCTCTTCTCCCTCTACACCACCTCTCTGGGCACCATCATCAGCTCATATGGCTTACATTACCACCTTTATCCTGATGATAACCTAATCTATCTCTCCCCCCGACCTATCCCCATCACTCCTGTCCAAGGTCTCCGAATGCCTCACGGCCATCTCAGCCTGGGTGACCCAACGCTTCCTGAAACTAAACATGGTTAAAACTGAACTTTTAATCTTCCATCCCTCGAACATCCCCTCTTCTCCCACTATCTCCATCAGCATTGGTGAAACCGAGATAACCTTTACCGACCAAACGCAATGCCTCTGTGTCATCATTGACTCCTCCCTCCCCCCCCCCCATTCGTGCTCTCTCACAGTCTTGCCTCTTTCACCTCCGCAACATCTCGCACATCAGACCATTCCTCTCCACTGACATGACTAAAATTCTCATTCACTCTCTTGTCATCTCCCGCCTTGACTACTGCAACATCCTTCTCTCCGGGCTACCTCTTGCCCGCCTCGCCCCTCTCCAATCCATTCTTAACACCGCTGCTAGGCTCATCTTCCTCTCCCACCGCTCTCCCTCCGCCTCCCCAATCTATCTCTTCACTGGCTCCCCATTCCTTTTCGAGTTCTCTTTAAACTCCTCACCACCACCTACAAGGCTCTCTCCTCCTCCACCGCTCCTTACCTCTCTTCACTGATCTCTATCCACACTCCCTCCCGTCCTCTTCGCTCAGCCGCTGACCGCCGCCTGACCTCTCACCTAATCACCTCCTCCCACTCCCATGGCCAAGACTTCTCTTGTGCTGCCCCCCCTGCACTGGAACAACCTCCCGCCACCTATCAGGCTTTCTGATTCCCTTACCTCCTTCAAGCGCTCCCTCAAAACCCACTTCTTCCGACTAGCCTATCCCTCCTCCTCCTAACGTCTTTCGCTCCTCCTATCCTGACTACCCTAACCCTCCATCTGTTCCCATCTGTTCCTACTTATCCTATTGTTTTTCATTTGTCCACCCTCCTCCTTTTAGTCTGAGGAAGGAGTAGGGCCCTCCTTCCTCACGTACTCACCCTACCTCTTTACCTCACCAGTGCTCCTGCCCTGTTCTTCCCTTCCTCTACTTCATCTTCAGTCTCCTCGACAATTTCGAAACCTACTTCAGAACTGATGCTGATTTTAGTTCTACCAGCAATACCCCTATTTATGCTGTATTTTATCAACACACCCTGTACGTTACCTTGTCATTTGTTTTTGTTTGCTATGTACATTGCTGCGGACACTTTGTGGCTCCTTATAAATAAACAAACTACTACTACTACTACAATACTAACATCCTTATGAAAAACGATGGGAAGATACTAAAGACTCCAAGTATTTATGCACCAACCTTTAGAGCAGGCATGTCCAACCTTGGCCCACTAGTTGTTGTGAAACTACAAGTCCCACCATGCCTTGCCACAGTTTTGTTATTAGTGAAGCTAAAATTATTGCAAGGCATGTGTAACACTCAGGTCTGAGGTTACAGAGATTTACCTTTCAGGAACATCTTCAGTGGCAACTCAGAATTCTTCACAGAGAGGCAGGAGTTAAACAGGTGACAGTGAAATAAAGGGGTTTTATTACAATTTCAGCTTCTTCAAGAAATAATAGCAATTGACACCATTTACTTAGAATACAGGTGCTGAGGTCTGCATTAGTCTGTATGTCTCTTTAAAGAAGCCCTTGGACAGTTAAACAGTCTCTTTGTCATTAAGGCTCTGAATCCTTGCTTTTGCAGCCACAATCTCAAGCATATATATACAGTATATATAGTATTTTCCAGCATTCTCAAACTACAGAATCAAAGTCAAAATAAATGCTGCAGATGCAGCCTTTAGTATCTTGCCTTGTTTTCAGTACATTATCCGGATGGCAGAGTGTCCAAATGTTAAACCAACAGTCTATGCATGGACTTGTCTTTTGCAGTATTAGGACTAAACTTTGTAGCACTATAACACAAACAGCAATAGCTGAAACTTGCAAAGGCTGGGTGACAAACACAGACTAGTCACATACAAGTTCTGATTCAGCTGCTTAACTGGGAATGTCTTTACTTGTTGGGTCTGTATCACAAACATAGGCGAATCTAGGGGGTGGTCCGGCGGTGCACAGGACCACCCATTAGCCAATGTTGTAGCTGGGGGCTGTGGCTTTCCAACGAGCCCAGCCCTGTGTCTCTAGCCCACTGGGAACCGGAAATACCGCCGGGCAAAGCTGGAATGTTTTCCCTATAGGATAACATTGGACCCGCTATATCCGGCCCCCACCCGGTTCCAACGGCTGCCAGTTCCCCCTTCGGCATCACTGAAGCTCGAGGTTGATCTCAGTCAAACCCAAATCGCTGGGCCTTCAATCTGATACCAGGCTGGATCCGTATGGGTTAATTGGTTCCAGGGATATTGAGGTTAAACCGTTTTTTTTTTTTCATTTCTTAAATGTAATTTCATGGCTGTTTATGTTCTTTGAGGGCAGATTTCTCTGGAACCAAACAGCCCAGTTTCACGGGACCAAAGTCATTCGAAGCCAACTCAAAAGTTTTTCAATATGATACTAGTCTCATGTAAATGTGTCAGTTGGTTCCAAAGATATAGCTGGTTGGTTAAAGGGGGGTAGGGAGAGGGGAGTGGTTTTCTCTCCCCCTCACACCAGAAAATGCAGGGACTAGGCTGGTGTATAAGGGGTCAGCCTGGGAATGTCCCTGCATGATCCTGGGACCATATTCCCAGGTAAATCCCTGCATTTTCTGTTGTGAAAGGGGTATTATTTCAAATAGCCGTGACCTGCAGTGCTCTGAATACAGCCGGGCAGCCCCCTGCTCTCTGCCCAGCTGTCAATGACTGTCACCCCTGCAGCTTCTGCTCCAATTATTCTCCCCGCTTTCACCTCAGCCCGCCCCCCCCCTTTAATCATGTGGTGCCTGCGCCCGGCGTGCTCCCCCGACGTCACGCACAACAACAGCGCGCACAATATTTCAAATGTCCACTCAGCTAGAGGGGACACCAGGAGGGGAGTGGGAGTGTGCTCTGCGCTGCGCTCTGCTCCTCTCCCCATAGAAGCAGCTGCACCGCTCTCCATCTCTCCCTGCAGCAGCAGCAAAGGCTCATATAAAAATTTACAGTAAGTGGCACTTTTGGGGGCATTGCTTAAGGGACGCTATAAGTGGCGGTATGTGGGGGCATTACGCATAATGTGTGGCTTAATGTGTAAGGGGCATTATGGTGTGCAGCATCATGTGTAAGTGGCATTATGTGTGCAGCATCATGTGTAAGGGGCATTATGTGTGCAGCATCATGGGTAAGGGGCATTATGTGTGCAGCATCATGTGTAATGGGTACTATGGTGCGCGGCATCATGTGTAATTGGTACTATGGTGTGCGGCATCATGTGTAATGGGTACTATGGTGTGCGACATCATGTGTAATGGGTACTATGGTGTGCGGCATCATGTGTAATGGGTACTATGGTGTGCGGCATCATGTGTAATGGGTACTATGGTGCGCGGCATCATGTGTAATGGGTACTATGGTGTGCGGCATCATGTGTAATAGGTACTATGGTGCGCGGCATCATGTGTAATGGGTACTATGGTGTGCGGCATCATGTGTAATGGGTACTATGGTGTGCGGCATCATGTGTAATGGGTACTATGGTGCACGGCATCATGTGTAATGGGTACTATTGTGCGCTGCAACATGTGTAATGGGTACTATGGTGTGCGGCATCATGTGTAATGGGTACTATGGTGCCATCAAGCAAGAACCCCCTAGCAATGAGCACGTAGGTAAGCGGCAATTATGTGGCAAATATGTAATGGGCATTACGGTTTGTTATATAGTATGTAATGGGCATCATGATGTGTGGCACAATGTGTAATGGGCATTATGGTGTGTGGCCTTATGTGTAATTGGCATTACTGCGTGTGGCTTTATGTGTAATGGGTATTACGGAGTTTGCTAAAATGTGTAGTGGGCATTACTGTGTATGGTCTAAAGTGTAATACCACACCACTTTTTGTGATACCACACCTCCTTCCCATGAGGTCAAGCCCCCTTTTTGCTGCGCGGCTACGCCGCGCAAAGGTCCCCCTGCTGTTACGTCTAGATCTGGGACCACCCATTACCATAATTCTAGATTCGCCTATGATCACAAACAAATGCCTGCCATCACTGGTTACTTACTCACAGCAGCCAGGGTGCTCATCGCCTCTCAGCACTACCTTATAGCTTCACTCACTGTGGCTATGGAGGGGTCACATAAACTCCAGGGCCTCCCAAAGTCTTTCTCTGCAGCTTAGCTGGCTATCTTCATGAGAGGCCAGTGCCCTTGCTCCTTGTAATGTTGACTGCTCCAACAGCTATCACTCTGCAACCACGCTATCTCCATATGCTGGCTGACTCAGTCCTCTTTTTACTTTCACTTTCTAAAAACCTCCTCACCTCATCCTGTGCATGTGTAGCCAGCTTCCTAAACCAATCCGTGCACTAGGAAGTGCATACTATACAGTTAAGTTAACCTCTGCAGTACCCAGAGTGTCCCTGAAATGAGGCAGCAGAATAAATAAAGCACATGGATGTTTTCCATAACAAAACAACAAATATTCATACACATTCCTGTATATTGCTTCAAAAAAACAGTCCCAGTATTTCTTTCTGGGGTGCTACAAACTCCCACACTTAAAGGTTTCATGTCCTCTTGCAAAACGGTAAGGTTCAAGGTCCCGAATAAACAGTCTGTGTCCATATGATCTCTGATTGGCACTTTTTCCATTCCTGTGCGCCCCTCTCCACCTACATTGCATTGGTAGTCAAGTGGAGGACCTCTGTGATGTGAATAGCGCCAATACCGTCTGCATTGTGTTGCAGTACCCAGAGTGTCCCTGAAATGAGGCAGCAGAATAAATAAAGCACATGGATGTTTTCCATAACAAAACAACAAATATTCATACACATTCCTGTATATTGCTTAAAAAAAACAGTCCCAGTATTTCTTTCTGGGGTGCTACACATGCTAGGGTGTGTCATTTCAAAACCGCTGTTGGGTTAAATTTGGACATTCCTGCTTTAGAGGATGGCAAGAGTTGGGAATAATCAGGGTTGTACAGATGATGTACAGTGCATTCCTTCATGGATTATAACCGTCCATGTATTAGCTCCCCATATTGCCCCTCCTCTTCTTTGTGTTTTATTATTTGGGCATTTGCTTCTCTCTTATTTCTTTGTGCTCATTTTGTTTCTTGACATCTTTTTCATTTGAATGCTAAATGTGATGAGAGAGAAATAATGAGAGTGAAGGAGAATGAGAACTAGGCTCTAACATATGTTGGAGCATATTCTGTCTAATATTTGTTACTGTGGAGACAGAGATGTTGTTACTTGCACAGGACCCTCATTTTATGTGAGGAAAAATTGGACCCCCCAAAGGTAATCAAAGTCTGATGAATATCTAACTATACAGTAAATGGGAGGTGTGCTACCACTGGACAAAAATTAGAATTAGATGTATTTCAAAGGAGAAAAGGAGAAAGGTTTGTCGCTGGAGTGGTGCACCTATATAATCTCCTAGGGTAAAATGTAACCTTTATTGGTACATTTAAAACTATCGAAAAATAAAAACATACACACAAAAAACCTAGTATTGATAGAGTGACTACAAGAAAAGAATAAGTCTGTTAAAATTCGATGGCTTCCTGGCAACGCACCTTCAGATGATATATGGGTACTCTTTACCTAGAACGGCGGCCATCGCGACCATCATATGCACTAAAAAACGGGTGCGATGCGATGCCCGCGATGGCCGCGATTTCCCATAGGGATCAATGTTAAAAGTCAGATTGGACGCGATTTTAGTGTTAAATGCCTCAATGCCCGCGATTTTTCCATAGGAAACAATGTTAAATGGGCCACAGAGCCCTAATAGTCCCCCTGAAGTCTGAAATGGCCCCCACAATTTTTAACGGAACCCCACGATCAACGTCAACCCGAAGCGTGGCAAGCGCAGCGAGCCCGCGAGGGGCAGCGGTACGCGTCCTCCGACCTTTTCATACCCCCACTATCCACGTCGGCGTGGAGTTGAGAATAGAATAGTGTGGCGAGCGCAGCGAGCCACCGAGCCCGAAGCGTGGCGAGGGGACGCGGATACCTTCACAGGTAAACGCATCCCCTCGCGGGCTTCACAGGTGTCCGCGTCGCCATGGACACCTGTGAAGCCCGCGAGGGGACGCGTATAACTGTGAAGGTATCCACGTCCCCTCGCCACGCTTCGGGCTCGGTGGCTCGCTGCGCTCGCCACACTATTCTATTCTCAACTCCACGCCGACGTGGATAGTGGGGGTATGAAAAGGTCGGAGGACGCGTACCGCCGCCCCTCGCGGGCTCGCTGCGCTTGCCATGCTTCGGGTTCACGTTGATCGTGGGGTGGCGTTAAAAATTGTGGGGGCCATTTAAGACTTCAGGGGGACTATTAGGGCTCTGTGGCCCATTTAACATTGTTTCCTATGTAAAAATAACGGGCATTGAGGCATTTAACACTAAAATCGCGTCCAATCTGACTTTTAACATTGATCCCTATGGGAAAATCGCGGGCATCGCAGGCATCGCGTCGCACCCGTTTTTTATGTGCATGCGATGGCCGCGATGCCCGCGATTTTTTACCCCCGACGCCCGCAATGCTAATCGCAGGTGCCGTTCTAGGTAAAGAGTACCGAAATATGTATAGAAACGTTTAATTCACAGGTTTATTGTTTGACACTTAATATTAAATAAATGTATGTTAGAGTATTATTCTCCTTGTGTCTTTATTATGCTGCCTACTTTATAACTGCACTTATCTTATAACAGTTTGTATGATGCCAACAAGCTCGTGGTCCTACTTCACACATACATAGGCAAGTATTCAATGCCGGTGCGAGCGGCCGGCGAGGGGGTTAAACTGCGAGGATCACAGAAAACCAGTGATCCTCGCAGTTTAACCCCGCGCCGGCCGCTTGCACTATGCAACGTTCCGGGGGAATCCTCGCAGTCACAGAACGGCGAGGATTCCCCTAAACTGCGAGAGGCGAGGCTAGTGCAGCAAACTCGCTGTAATTAGCCTCGATTCTCGCAGTTTTTGGAGGCACATTCGCAAATTCCCCCTCGCTCAAAAAACGGAGCGAGGGGGAATTTGCGAATGAGGGTCAGTTGAATACTGACAGGGTGAGCGGTGACTGCGAGCAAAAAGTCCTGCTCGCAGTCACCGCTCGCCCACGGCATTGAATATATGCCACAGAGTCGCCAGAAGAGGAGTATTAGATAATGATCCCCTATATCTTAATTAGAATGGATATAATTAGATTATTTGTATTTGGCACAGAAATATATACATGTGCCTACAGTATGCAAAGAGAGTAGAATACTAATAGTAGAGTATAATACTAATGTATAAAGAGGAAGAAAATAATTGTAACTTTCTCTCCTGTTGAAAACATCAAAGAACAATTTGTTACAATTTGTAAATGCTGCAACTTAATATCTGTTTAGGAGAATTACTGGATACATCCATATGAGTTTACACAGAAGTTGTTGTGGCCTGAATCTTATTGTTGCCACAAGCTGGGGCAGAGTTTGTGGTACTTATGTAATATCTGGGCTCCAATTTTTCTTATGAGACCACGTCCGCAAGCCACACTATATAAAATCAACTACATGCGTAGTTGGATAGTAGGGGTATGAAAAAATGGGGTGCATTTAACATGGGAGCCCAGATAATACATAAGTACCGAGTTTGTTTAGGGATATAATCACATCACCAGGGTGACTGAATATACCTAGTACAATTAGAGTATCCCCAGAGTTTTGTATGGTGTACTTAAGTTTACATATGTGTGTTAACACTAATAATTGTACATAGTAAGAGTGATTTTTAATTGTTTTGTAGCAGATAGTCCTTCACAAATACATACACTCATATAAGTTGTTAGTTGAGATTATCAGGTGAAACGAGTAAAATATATGAGTGTGTTTGTCTGGACCTTGTATCATGTAGGTCGACTCTTATGGATTCACAATACTGGTCAGTGTTTAGCAGGCGAATTTACACGTGAGTCTTTATCATTTCTTTCTGCTATCATCAGTAGTGAGTCCATATAAATCAGCACGTAGTTGTTGAAAATTCACTCACTGTAATTATATCAGCACTATGGCTTAACAGGGAGGGAAGGAGCTGCACAAAACACCACATACTCTGGTGGGTACATATATAGTAGTCTATGTCTAGGTGTTTAGCAAGTCACCTGTATAAGAAGGCATTGAGATGCCGCTGTGTTTATAATCAGGCAATTGCAGCTGCTAGTAATGCACCATGATAGGTCAGGCGGTATGAACAGTTAAACGAAGTTCGCTATTCAAGGATTCGTTATAGGCAGGGATCTGTGGAGGAATACACAATCAAAATACATTTCTATCAAAGTGTGTTGCCAGTAGCAGCACCGCTAGTCGGCATGCGCTTCGCATAAGCTTTTTCAACGTTTATATACATATATCTGAAGGTGCGTTGCCAGGAAGCCACCCAATTTTAACACAATTATTCTTTTCTTGTAGTCACTCTATCAATACTAGGTTTTGTGTGT
Organism: Crinia signifera; assembly: GCF_055691185.1. Taxonomy (NCBI): domain Eukaryota; kingdom Metazoa; phylum Chordata; class Amphibia; order Anura; family Myobatrachidae; genus Crinia; species Crinia signifera. Next base: position 136,429,689 of record NC_139219.1, read on the forward strand.
GTGTTTTTTTTTATATATTTTGCTAGTTTTAAATGTACCAATAAAGGTTTAATTTTACCCTAGGAGATTCTATAGGTGCACCACACCAGTGACAAACCTTTCTCCATTTCTCCTTTGAATTACATCTAATATTTGTTCCTCCAGGCTGTTGGTAATTAATTCTGGGAGGACTTTTTTATATTATTATAGCAACACAATGCTTTCAAGCTCTGCAATTGGAGACAAAGTAGAAAATTAGTGCAAAGTAGAGCGTTGGATAAAGGCTTATTAAATACAGAGATGGGTGATTACCTTTGACATTTTGATTGGTAATTTGGTTTCTTTTACATAGTCAAAGTCACAGACTCACACCTAAATTATATTTATACAGTATATTAGAATGTAGGGTTGTGCACTGTACTCTTTTGTGTTTTGGTTTTAGATCTGGATCTCCCTCTGTGTTTTGGATCTGGATTTATTTTGGCAAAACCACCCTTTTGGGTTTTGGTTTTGGATCTGTATTTAAAAAAGAAACCAGCTAAAATCACAGATTTTTTTGGTTCATACCATATAATTAACCTAAATAACATTAATTCCCACTCATTTCCAGTCTATTCTGAAAACCTCACACCTCACAATATTGTTTTAGGCCAGTAGGTTGCACTGAGGTAGCTGGATGACTATGGTAAGCGACACAAGTGACTGCACACATACCTGCCACATCTAGGAGTGGCACTGCACTGGAAAAAGCTGGCCAAGTTCTCAGAATCATACAACCTCCATTTTTCATGACTTTTCACAATCTGAGAAGCAGCAAGAGCAAGTTGATATTTGAAAAAGATGATTCTTAAAAATATGGTTCCTGAGAAAAGATGATTACTGAAAAAGATGGTTCCTTAAAAAAGATGGTTTCTGAAAAAATATGGTTCCAGGTGATGTACAGATGGAGCTGCTCTCGTCAGGTGCACTGGCATGCTGAGATGACCCGGCTCAGCGCACCATTTGCTTTGACATTGGAGCGCAAGCTTCTCACATGCTTGCATGTCCATCGCCACGAATCAGGTGTGCGAGCGTCTCACATGCACGCGTGCCTCATTCATGCTGAAGCATGCCATGCTATTCACCAGGAGAAACTCAGATGAACGGATTTATCTGTTTAAGGAAGAATGTTCCCAAGTGGTTAACATCCTTACCCCCTGCTAATTACAGCTTTACATGTGGCGAGACAGTTGTCCGGATTGGGGTAGAAATAATTCTAGACTGAGGAGGTGGATCTTTTGGTCCTCTGACCAGACATAATGATGGGGTTTTTCACCCCAGGGACAACAACTTTCTCACCCTGTGCCTGATTTAAACAAACCACATCACCATCAGAATCCTCCTTGTCAACTACCTCCTCAGTGCCAGCTACAGCAATTTTCTCATCCTGGTGTTCTTCAACAGTGACGCCTTCAATGTCAACATCAACAACTGTACTATGGGTGTTCCTTCCAGAACTTGCAGAGGACATGCAAGTGGTAGAAGGAGCCACCTCTTCCTGTCCAGTGTTGGTAAGGTCAGACATTGTAACTGCCGACACACTTGGACTCTCATTGGGGATTTGTGATATCTTCTCAGTAGAATGCACAGTTTTTTGCTGTGCTTTTACCATAAATCTTGTGAGTGGGAGGAGGGGCTTCCATTGTCCTGTGAAGCTGAAACACTAGTCATGAACATAGGCCAGGGCCTTAGTCATTCCTTATCAATCTGTGTCATAAATGGCATATTTCTAAGTTTACGTTTCTTCTCGGAATTTTTTTTTAAATTAGTATTTTACTTGAAATTAGCTTTTAGAATCTTACGTGCTTTTGATTATCATATTGAGCATAGGACTTTGCAGACGGTATGTCATAACTAGTGGAAGCAGCTTAAGCACTAGGAAGTGGTTCTTGATCTTTCCCTATTGCATCCTTCCAAATTGTTGTCCTCCATATTTTATTTGGGGCAAACACAGGGCAGGGGACAACTACAGCACACACATGGGAGAAAACCCTTATTTTAATTTGTATGGAGTGAGCACACAGGGCAGCACACATGTGGAATGCCTGGAATTAATTTTGGATAGAGCGAGCACACAGGGCAGCACACTATTATAGCACATGGGTGGTACCATTTTTATTTATTTTAAATAGAGCGAGCATACAGGGCAGTGCACCACTACTGGTGGGAGAACCCGAGCCGGACTCACTTGGGTGCTTAATAAGTCTCACAGCATGATGTATGGCATATGGTGTTACTGGTGGGTGCAATACCAACGATCATCCACCAGATGTCACTTTTTAAAATCACCACAGCATCTGCATCAGAAGTCTAATCCAATACTACAGCATAAAAATCCACATTTCACATGCATGAATTCACCATTAAAATGCATTATAGTGCAAGAACGGGATTGGTATGAAATCCCGGCGGTCAGAATCCCGGCGGTCGGAATCCCGATGGTCAAAATCCCGACGCCAGAATCCCGACCACCGAAAGCCCGACAAGGGGTGGCTGTGGATCGCCATGCAGTGGGCTCGGCACACAAATTTATTCTCCCTCTATGGCTGTCGTGGACACCCATAGAGGGACAAAGTGCCAGGATTTTGGCGGTTGGGATTCCGGCATCGGGATTCCGACCGCTGGGATTTCAACTGCTTCCCGCAAGAACTACTTTACTTACTATATTGTACTGTACAGTATGTTAAATAGCCATTTTTTCTCAGAAATACTAATGCATAGGCATGCATCTCATTATGCTATTTATAACATCCTATGGGGATAAGTGAGTGAGTATACATTATGCTTCATGGGAGCCCACATCTATGAAGCTAGCGATGGCATAGTTTTCACTTGTGTAAGGGAACTGCTGTATGTGCATCACATTATGCTACACCAGTTAATTACAAAATTATTCTACTGTATGAATGACAAACAGTACTAGCAGGCCAAACTCGAGCACTGAGCAGGTTAACAAAATGGTTACTATGTTAAGCCAGGGCTTTGTGGGAGCTCACATCTTTGGAGCTAGAAACCGCATAGTTTCACTTGTGGAAGGGCACGGCTCTACTTGCGACTCATTACGCTACGCTAGTTAAACACATAATATTATGCTACTGTATGAATGACATATAGTACAAGCCGACCAGACTCAAACGCCAAGTGGGTTAACAAAACGGCTACTGAGCGTGAACCAGGGCTCATATCCTGGCGATCGAATCACCAACCTGCAGCCACCACCAGGAGTCAGAAGGGGGCCTGCACACACGAGATGCTCACACGCCACATTCTGACGGAGCCCTCTGCAGCCCTCTGCCGCCTCCCCTTTGCTTCCCCTTTGCTTCCCCCTTGCTGCCCACAGCCCTACGCACCCCAATTAGTTTGGTTAGCAAATAGGTGGTGTGTGTGTGTGTGTGTTTGTATGTATGTGTTGAAAGGTGAAATATTTTAAAATACAGATGTAGCGCCTCTCAGTCAGTGCTGGGAATCGCCAGGTTCCTTTTGCTGGTGTTCGCCAGCACACACATATAAACACACACACCACCTATTTGCTGATCAAACTAATTAGAATTAGGGAAACATAACATGATTGTAGATAGTACAGTATTTGGAAACAGATATTATTGCTATCTGCTTTATTTCAGATTGAAATATTGGGAAGTTAAGCATTATGCTACATTACTAGGTTACACAGTCATTGGTATTGACAACTAACAGCAGGTCTGTTAGCACTCTATCATTTTATTAACACACTGGTAAGCATTGTAACACTCAGATAAATTATAGTACTGTATAAAAAAAAATTGAAATAGAAAGTAACTATCATTTTTTATGTCTTTTATTTTATATTTCATATTAATAATTTAAGTTTCTCAAGTAGTAATTTGATCAAATAGCAAGCAATTTTAAAGATAAATATATTATACTACAACAACAGTACAACACCTAAATAGTTGACATTTTGGGCAGCTGTGGGAAACAAATGTTATGGTGGCATATTTACTATGTCACTTTATATTGTATTGCTTGCAACTACTGACCTGTAACTTATGCCTATATTTTACTTTCACACCATCACAGTCAGGTACTACATTAATTACAATGATACGAAGGGCAGTCATTTCCACCCAGTCTCAATCCTCTTTGTGTTTGCTGTACTTCATGCACTAGGCTTTTGTATTTAATGTGAACAGCGTAAGAAGAACACTAAACTTTTCCAGTAATCTTCTCATACTGTAACTACTGGTCTGGCAACGTGAAATATTCGTATATGTCTACATATTACACATTTTTATTGAACATGTACTAAATTTCAAAACACCATTTTTTATTCTTTTTTTGTATAGGATCTATATTCATCTTTACTAAACCTATTACATAGCATGATAATTTGACTGCACACATTTTATTTATATTTAAAAAATAATGTACCTGAGAGCAGAAATGTGTATACAGGTTGAATATCCCTTATCCAAATATCCGTTATTCAAATTATTCCGAAAACCATACATTCCAGAAAGTGACAAAATATATTTTTTTCTTGCTAAAAGCACTAATGGGGACACCTGTAACAGCACTACTGGGGACATGATCAGGGCCGGTGCTAGGGTGTCTGATGCCCTCCTGCAAACCATACATTTTGCGCCCTTTTGAGCGGTTTGCCACACAGTGAAACGTTTGCGCAGTATCGGCTGCACCCTGGCTGCACAGCCTAGCTGTGAAGCCAGACGCAGGCCGTCCATGTTTTGGGTTATGTGTGATGTCATCCAGCCGTCGAAGCCCTCCCCCAAAATGCATGCGTTGTCTCGACCGTTCGCATGAAATCTTGAAGCGATGCCCCAACAACAGGCCGTTGGGCCCCGTTGCCTTCCACCGTCCCCGCTGCCTATGGCCTGTTGCCGGGTTTTCACTTCAGCATTTCATGCAAGCCCCCATAACCACCCACCCTCCCCGCCGCAAATGGCCTGTTGTGGGGGCATCGCTTCAGCATTTCAACGGTCAAGACAACGCAGGCATGTCAGGGGGAGGGCTTCCACGGCAGGGTGACATCACACACAACCCAACACATGGACGGCCTGCGTCTGGCTTCACAGCTAGGCTGCGCAGCCAGGGTGCAGCCGATACTGCGCAAACGTTTCACTGTGTAGCAAACCGCTCACATCTCAGTGCTGTGTCCGCAAAAGGTGCCCATACACGCTGCAAGAATCGCATACATTATGGGCTAGATCACATCACACGACATGCAATGTGTGTGCGATGCGATCCGAAAGCAGTACAAAAAGTATGTGCAGCACATACTTTTTGTACTGTGCGATGCCCGCAGGAGCGCACATCGCATCGCACGCAGCTATCGCACACAGCATTCTGACACACAGATCCCTGCCCACAACAAGCAATGTTCATGTATGTTTTCAAGTCCTAATTATAATCTGGTGTGCATTCAGACAGTGTTCCATGAACATTAGCCACCACCATTTGTGTCAAAATGTGCGTAGTTGTTAACTGCTTGTTGGATGATTAGCAGTAACATAAAATAACTTTGCAGAGATGAAGCTAAATTAAATTAGACCAATAATTCTGCCATTGTATTACTAAATTGTAGAACACAAGATTAAAATTTTGAAGTTATGAGTACTTACTGTACATACAGTACTCTTGATTGTGGTGGGGCATCAGGTGTGACAGCAGGCCGGAGAGTTGTCACAGCAGGTCGGACAGTCACGGTCCGCGCTACCCAGCGGTCACTCAGTCATGACAGTCATCTCATCTCCTCAGACCATCACCAGACCCGATCATCATAGCTGGGCTGGCTGCAGAGGCAGCCTGCAGACAACAAGGACTCACGAGATGATGACATCATCATCATCTCGCGAGAATGTCTGTAGCTCCGCAGCGGCAGTGATATGATGCACGCCGCTGCTGCCTCTCAGGCTGATAACCTCTCCCCTCACAGTGACCAGATGACACCCCCGGCCCTGCCGCGACCCAGAGATTGCCCGCAGGCTGAAGGGCACCCGGCAACGACTCGCACACCCCCGGCCCCGCCGAGACTTTGAGCTTACACCGCAGCAGTCAGCAGGCTGGGCAGCAGCATTGCCACAGTGCGGATGCTATCCAGGCTTTGTTCAGTGTGTGCACACAGTGCTCTCGCGCCGAAGGGAGCAGGGAACTCTTTATACACTGCTGCCGCCCACTCGCTGTCAGACAGGCGCTGCGGGCGGCATGCAGGACGGAGGCAGAGACAGTGAGGGCTGATTGTGGCAGGAGGCAGCTTTAACAAAGCAGGGAGGGAGACAGCGCCTTTTCAACATGGCGCCTCCCTGCTTTGCAGGAGCTGCTGAGCGGGCAGCGCCGGCCCTGGACATGATATGTAACAGGCACTAAATATGTGCAAGAAAATGATTGCTTTGCATTCAAATTTAATACCTGAGATAGTATACTAAGGCCCCCCATACATTAGTCCGAGTTGTCATAAGGACAAGTTGGACCTGATTGTCCTGGCAGCTGATTGTCCCAGCAGCTCCCCGGCAGCTCCCCAGATCACATGCGATGGCACTTCATGTGCCAAGTTTTGCATGTGATAAATCGCATGCGATTTATCACACGCAACTCCCAGGGAGCTGCAGGGACAATGGGAGCGGGGGACAGCAGCGCGGATATGTCCGCGACCAAAGAGCGGCCGGAGGGGGTGCAGGGAGCCGGGCAAGAAGCAGCGGGGCATTGAGCGGGGGGGGGGGCGGCGCAGAGTACCAGGGAGCCGGGCAGGAGAAGACACTGCAGCGTGCGGGAGCAGCAGAGCACTTCCCCCCAAAAAAGCCCATGCAAACGCATAGGAAGCCATTGATTGGCTGATCCCTCTCCATCCAATCACCAATTGGCTGAGAGAGGTCTCCATATCCGATTTGGCACAATTTCACTTCCCAATTCATCCGAATCGGGCAAAATCGTGCCCAAATTGCATAGTGTATGGGGGCCTTTACATTGTTTCATGTTTGTTTTATGCACAAATAAAATATAATTGTGTATATTTTATGTGTTTGATTTGTTTGTACAACATAAATGCAAGATACCTCAAGATACATCATTGAAATATAAAAGAAGAATTGTAAGGTAACTATAGAGAAACCTTATGAATACAGGCTAACAAAGACATGTGGGGCGAAATGTAATAGGGTGCGATTTTTTTCGTAAGAAAAAAATTGCACCAAATCGCACCTTCAAAAATCGAGTTTTTTGCCGTGAATTCGCATATGTAATGAGATGCGAATTTGCGGCAAAAAAGGGCGATATGGTGCGATTTCGGGCGATTTTTAAGTCTAGGCGGCCAATAGAATCATCCGGAGGAAAGGCGCGGAAGATGAAACATCTCTGCGCCTCTCCAGTCCGTGAGCCCCGGACCAGCCCCGGAACCAGGACTCTTCAGCCCTGGAGCCCCGGACCAGCCTCGGAACCAGGACCAAGGCCCCGGAACCGGACTCTTCAGCCCTGGAACCCCGGACCCAGGATCCAGGGACTGACCTACGGGCTCAAGGTAGGTAAGTATCAGTATGTGTGTGTTATGTATGTATTAAACTTTTATTTTTCAGGGTGTCAGTGTGTTTTATTTAACTATTTTTTGTACTGTAGAACTACAAGTGCCAGCGAGCCCTTTAATGCCCCGCATGCTGGGACTTGTGGTTCTCCAAGTCCCAGCATGCGGGGTAGGCTTGCTGGGACTCATAGTTCTACAGTATAAGACAATAGTTTTTATTCTTTTTTTTACACTTTTCATCAGCCCGATGCCCACCGCCCAGGGGCATCGGGGACAGCCCCCGACTTTCAGCATGGGCTGGTAAGTCCTGGAGGGGGGGACCCCTTCATTGGGGGGGTCCCCACTTCCCCAGGACCCCTGCCCATGCTGACCAGCTACGGGGATAATGCTTTGGCCGCGGGACCTTATATAATAAGTGTCCCCCGGCTGTGGCATTACCCTGCTGGCTGGTTGGGTCTGGTGCTGGTTCTTAAAATACGGGGGACCCCTAGTCATTTTGTCCCCCGTATTTTGGGAACCAGCGCTGGACCTTGAGCCTGGTGCTGGTTTCATTAAATCAAGGGAACCCCTATTTGTTTGTCCCTCTGATTTTATGATACCAGCACCGGCTTTTTGAGCCCGGGGCTGGTTATGCTTAGGAGGGGGACCGCACGCCGTTATTTTACAACAGAACCATGCACAGATCTCAATGATGAAAGGCAGAACCTGGTCTATTTTTTTTGCGATTTTTAGTAACCTTTACTAAAAATCGCAACCCATTAAATATGCGAGTTCTATACTTTTTAATGGGAAAACATCTGGATGTGATTTTTAGTCTAACTAAAAAATCGCACCTTTAAAAAATGTGATTTTTGCCGCAAATCGCACCCTATAAAATATGCGATTTTCAGGAAATGCCCGAAAACTGCATATTTTGCGGAAAAAAACGCAAAAAAAAAAAAAACGCCCGTGATGTACTGTTCTGATTGGGGTATGTTATGCCACCAAGTATATATACAGATAGAAAGTGCAGCAAACAAAATTCTCAGCATGTGCACACAGTATTGCCACTTTTTTAATTTTGGTATAATTTTTAATTCTTATTAAAAAAAAACAGGAAAGCATTGAAACATGTTCAGACATTAACCCTTTGAGTGAAGTAAATTTGTCAAAATAGTTGTGAAACTGCCAAGCAAACATTTTTTGGTACTTATGTAATATCTGGACTCACCACGCTTCGGGCACGGTGGCTCACTGCGCTCGCCACACTATATAAAATCAACTCCATGCGTAGTTGGATAGTAGGGGTATGAAAAAATGGGGTGCATTTAACATGGGAGTCCAGATAATACATAAGTACCCATTTTTTTATTCATCATAATGTCCTGTAATGTTTATCTTATATAGGAAATATAATCTTTTTTTTTACACAATATTTTTAATTTGAATTTATATAACTAATGTGAGCGTCTCTGGCATTTTTAGCAGATATTTTGAACATCACTCACAGAGATGTTGGCACTCAAAGGGTTAATAAATGTAAGTATCTCTGTACGATTCCAGAGTATAGAAGCTGCTGTAACCTTGTATAAACTTGTATGTGGGTGACAACATACTTTTTGTTTCCAGCACTACAGTATGTATTCTTTGCCTTTTGAATGTATTGTGTTCTGTAACATGTGGCGTGATTCAGACATGAATCCCACGCCTTTTGTGTCATATCTGCATTTTTCATAGCACCCCACTTAACAGCCGGATAACATCCCAGATGCTTACATCCTGTCAATTACCTTGCGTTTGACTAGCGAAGGAAAAAGGTAGCAGGTGATGCACAAGCGTACTACGGGCCGTACGCATGTGCAGTGTATCGATAATCACCCACTGAACGAATTTGCAAAGCAATGATCACATCTGTTTGCTAATATAATGCAATCCATATTTTTACACAGTAGAGACATTAGGTGAGATTTAATGGGATTAGGGATTCAGAAAATTAGAGATTTGGTGACAAATCTCCAGGTTTTTTTTAAAGCGGCAATCATTTACATAAATCAAACTGGTTTAGCAGTGTATTGCTGCTTTAAACAAACTGGAGATTTCTTACCAAATCTCTCACTTTCTGAATCTCTCATCCTATTAAATCTCACCCATATTATCATCAAATGGAGCCAGTAGTCATACTTAAGGTCCATACACACTGGGCGACAATGACCAGCGTGTATGGACAGCGATGATCGCGTTCATCGCTGCGAGGAAAGCCGCTCGGTGCATACACACTGAGCGGCTTTCCCCCTGCCCGGTGCCGATGGCGGGGAGAGGACGGCATTGCATAGCGCAGAGCTATGCAAAGACATCCTAAAAAGCCGCTCATCTGCTGGTAATACCAGCAGATGAGCGGCTTTCCCAGCAATGATGCGGGAGTGCGCAACAGCGCTCGCCGCTCATCGCTGGGGCATACACACTGGCCGGCTTTGAGCTGAAAGCCGCTCAAACATGCTGTTTTGAGCGACTTTCAGCTCAAAGTCGCTCACTGTGTATGTTCCTTTAAAGGGAAGTCTGCTAACAACATAGATTTTAAAGCTTGTGAGCAGGGCCCTCCTACCTCTATGTCGGTTTTTTACTACCCAGTTTGTTTATCACTTTTTCCAATTGTAATGCGCTGTATAAGAAACTGTAAAAGAATAAATAATAAATAAATAACAACATGTTAATGGTAAGCACCGATGTTTATTGTATATTGTTTATTAGATGTTTTTTAAATTATTCTCATTGTGGTCACATTCTCTCATGCACCCAGGTTTAACCCATTTTGCATAGCTTACATAGGTAGGATGAATGAGCGGCGCTACATCCGTATGTTTGCTATTTCCCTAGAAGCTTTTCAACAGGTGTGTTGGTAATTGCTCACCTTTCAAAGCACAGGGGAAATTTACTAAGATGTGAATTCTACTTCACATGTGATGTTGCTATGGGTAACCAATCAGATCCTGTGTACTATTTTCTAGAGGGTTCTAAATAAATAAGTAGATTTTGATTGGTTGCCTTTAGCAACATCACATGTGAGGTAGAATACACATCTTAGTAAATTTCCCCCATAGTCTGCTGTGAGCATTAGACCAAATAGCATGCCTGGAATCAAACATTTATGATACTTGCACTTCCAGTCCCGGCATCTCTATCCATCTGCGGTGATCCCCAGCTGACGGTTACCAGACGCGGTGGCGCAAGCCAGTGACAGCAGATTTCCATCATCCTGATGATTAAGGACCACACAGTGGAGCAGTTTACCCTGGTATTTTATGTAAAATCATGTGGTAGCCAGCCCACACTGTTGAATTATTTGGTACAAACTAATGCTTTTATCGTGTATTGAAGCTATCTGCATTCTCCAAAATTAAAAGATTTATCCGCACCATGAAGCATCCCTTTCTCTCTTGTTTTACATATATGTGTATATATATATATATATATATATATAGTTCTGGATGTAGCGCTAGGACACTGGAACATTTAATCGCCCGTATATACGTTTGGTGTATAATTTTTTGGGAAATATTCAATATTTCCTCTTATAGTTCATTTATTGTTATTAGAAACGTCTTAAGACTTTTTTATATAGATACAGTCTGTAGGGTGGCAGCCCTATTCTCTAAGATCCGACTTGGTTTTGTGGAAGGTATTGTGAGAAACCCGGCGCCTAACTAGACTTATATGATGATTTTTGTGCAATAAGTTTGTACATGTATCAAGTAATTTGATTTAAAAGAAAGTTTTTTTTATTTAATTAATACACAGGTCTGCACAAAATATAAAGATTTTTTTTGTACAAAACAGATATACATACAGTTAATACAGGTAGGGGGGAGGGGCGGGTACAGGGAACAGGGGCAGTATGGGTAAATATATAAAAAAGATAAGCTAATACGCTGTTACTAATAAAAACATTAATGAGTACTTAGCTCTGTAAAAGAAAGATAGTTTTTTAGAAATCCTTTTTTCTGGTTAGGAACTAGGAGGCACAGCATCAGTTCCGGGGCTAAGTAGCATCAAGGATTGGTAGGATGGTACCAATGGGTTTCGTCCACTTATGGACTTCTTCAAGGGGAGCAGAGTAGTGGAGATGGGTGTTCAGTGGGGGTTTATATACTGTGTTCAATCCCATGGGGGTGTGGTCACTGCCGGAAGCGGAAGTATCCGTCCAGATTGTCGCGGTATACAACGCGCTGGCCCAAAACCACGGTGGATCCCTGGCACAGCAGACGCCAGCTCTGCTGCAGCCTGCATATTCAACCCAGTGCCAGGTTTCCTTCTGCGCCGCAGCGCAAGGTCCCCAGCACCCCCTCACTGGAGCCGGAAGCCAGTGCCACTGGTCGGACAGAGGCAGGGACAGAACTGCTGTCGACAGCAGGCCCCTTAAACTCCTTGGGCCCTGGTGCACTGCACCGACTGCACCGGCAGTAGTTCCAACCCTGGTGAGTGGCATCAGCGAAGCCAATAGCCTTGTGTACAGACACCACTTGCAGCGGATTCAGTACTGAATCCCGGCAGTTGGGATCCCGGCGTTCAGAATCCCGACGCCGGAATCCTGACAGCCAAAATCCCGACAAGGGGGGACGTGGATCGCCCCCCCTTGCCGGCTTGCTGCGCTCGCCACGCAGCAGGCCCGGTGCCTCGCTACGCTCGGCACACTAATTTATTCTCCCTCCAGGGGTGTCGTGGACACCCACGGAGGGAGAATGTGTCGGGATTTCGTCGGTCGGGATTCCGGCGTTGGGATTCTGAATGCCGGGATCCCGACCGCCGGGATTTTAACTGCATCCCCTTGCAGCATACACAAGCCAGCCTTAGCCAGTAGGACTGTAGATTGGAAATTGGCCAAGCTCCAGTACTTTGACCAGGCAGCCAGTATAACCTGTGTTTGGTGCTATATTAGAGCTGCTATCTCTGTCATATGATGTGATGATAATGTCCATTGTTTTATGAACACAGAGCCTATAACTATAAACATCTTAAGTAGGGACAGCTTTTAATATATATGGCAGACATAAAGGGGGAAATTTACTAAAGGAAATTTGTAAAAAATAGGTGTATTTGTATCCAGAAATACACTTATTTTTGACATTTACTATCCCAAAAATACGGCAATTCGTATTGTGTATGCTGCAAGTGGTGTCTGTACACAAGGCTATTGGCTTCGATGATGCCACTCACCAGGGGTGGAACTACTGCCGGTGAAGCCGATGCAGTGCACCAGGGCCCAAGGAGTTTAAGGGGCCTGCTGTCGACAGCAGTTCCGTCCCTGCAACTGGGTTGAATATGCAGGCTGCAGCGGAGCTGGTATCTGCTTTGCCAGGGAGCCACTGCCAGAGTCAGTCCGCGAGGCAGCATGAGGCCTGGCATCAGCAATGTGGGAGAAACAGGCCTGTGGTGGGGCAGGAGGCCCTGCTGCATCATGATCGGTGTGACCTGCAGACCCCGCTGCGGCAATGCAGGTCACCAAGCAGAAGTCAGATGGAGGAGACCTGCGGCAGAGCATGAGGCCCTGCCCCATTTGACCCGGCGGCGGTGAACAAATGGGGCAGGAGACCCGAAATGAATCAGGAGGCCTGGCGACTGTGGTTAGCTGGGTATCAGGAGGCCCGGCTGCTGCAGTACAGTAGGCCCAGTGGCAGTGGTGATCAGAGGGGGAGCAGATCTCAGTATCAGGAGGAGCTAAAGGTACACAGCTTTAATGTTAGTGAAGGAGTATAACAAGGTACCGGGGGAAGGGGGGTGCAGAAGGGATTAGTTAGGCTCTCCCTCTACTCCATGTTTTCCCCACCCCTCCATTTCCCCTCCATACACCCCTCTCCTCTATTTCTCTCTCCCCCTGCCTTTTTATTTCTCTTCTCTCCCCAGTCTCTCCCCTTTTTTCTCCATTCTGTGCTTCCCCATCTAATCCCTTTCTCACCATCTCTCCTCCTTGTACCCTTTTTTCTCAACCCTCTCTCACCAATTAATCTCTATCTCTGCCCCATGTCTCCTCTGTCTCTCTGGTCCTCACACTTCCCCATCTCACTTTCTCCCCCTCCCCCTCTGACAGGTGACAGATTATGTGGTGGTTGGAGGGTACACAATTACAAGAGAAAGAAAAGGAAAAAAGTTCAAGAGGGTGCAGGGGATTGCCTTAGGCCTCCCCAAGCTGCCGGGCCCCATAGCATTTGCACCCCCGCACCTATTATATCTATGCCACTGCAGTGGAAGACAGTGCGCCAAGGTGCAGGAGGAGACCTGGCTCAACCATGCAATGCCCCCAGGAAACAAGCATGTAATCCCCTTGGACAATGAGCATGTAACGACCCCTGCCAATGAGCATGTAACCCCCTGTGTCAATGAGCATGTAAACCCCTGGCATTGAGCATGTAACTACTGGCAACAAACATTTAGGAAAGCATACTTTTGTGGAATAATATGTAATGGGCATTGTGGTGTTTGGCATAATGAGCAATGCGGTGTGTGGTATACTATGTAATGGCCATTACGTTGTGTGATATAATATGTAATGGGCATTATGTGTGTGGGCATAAAGTGTAATGGACATTATGGTGTGTGAATGTGTAATGAGCATCACAGTGTACAACATAATGTGTAATGGACTTTATATTTGAAGAAAACAAAACAAAAAGACACAATGCATTTTTGTGTGTGTGTGTGTGTGTGTGTTGGAGGAGGGCCCAACCCATATTTTTGCACCTGGAACCACATCTCGCTTGTTCCGACTCTGCCACTCACCACTGCCTGGAGTATATCCTCACCTGTCCTTCTTTACTCTTTGGCCACAAAGTACAGATGGGGCAGGCTTCTTCTTTGCTGGCGAATTGCCAGAACGTCAGCGCTGGCGATCCGCCAGCAGCCTCGCTAACCATCTGACTGAGATGCTCGTACGTCTCAATCTCCATCGGCGGGGCGACGGGAACCCTGTCCTTCTCCACCTCAGGGAGATGGACAGGGTTAGGGGGGGGGGGTGCGGGCAGGCGGCGGGGACCCGGGGTTACCGCCGACAAGCCGGCGGTGACCCGGGGGGGGGGGGCGACTGGAAGCACCGTCGGAAGGGGACGCGCGTGCCTCTCGTGTGCGCTCGTCCCCTTCTCGCTATGCAGATGGCGCTGGCGGGGGATGGCAGCTGCCGTCGCCATCCCCTGCCAAGATGGGACCTGCCCCATCTGTAGCCAAGCTTAGTGCCAAGCTCAATCACAGCACTGCTGGCTCCACCCTGTCTCTGCCTCAGAGCTGTTTCCTCCTACAGCATCTATAGAAGAGAGCCCAGCACAGAGACTGCTACTGCCACCAAGTTTAGAAAAGGCCCTCTGGCTCTACTCTGTTACTGACTCCTGCCACTGCCAAAAATACCACCCTGCTGACAGGTACTGCTCCTTCAATGCCCTGCTCTGGCTGCCACTCACACACAGCTCCCATCTCTGCTCTAGTGACATCATAGCTCCTATACCAGCAGTGCAGGTAGCACGTGGGATGTCAGCTAATTACTTCACTTGTGATTGTGTGAGGAGACCTGGAAAACGTTAACTGTTGGTAGCTCTCGAGGACTGGAGTTGGCTACTCCTGCTCTAGAAGATAGCAATGGGACGTCTAATTCCCATCTTAGTAAATTTCCCCCTTCATGTCTTCTTAAGACCTACAGAATATAAGCTTTTTCATTTGTAGCTGATATATTGTACATTGACAAATATCCACTTTTTAATATATGACTGATGTTTTATTTGCATATTATATATTGTATGACATAATAACATCTTTAAAAAATTGTTTTGTTTGTTTCTTGCACTGTTTTCCTATGTTTCACTGGCATACAGTATATAGTATATCTATAATGGGTACATGGTGTGATCTGGGTGTTCCTGGGTGCAGGGGGACACACACTGAACACCCTGCACCTAATTAACTATCACCTCTCCATACTGTATCCCCAGCGCTGGCTTCACTGCTGACAGTATCACTGGGAAAATGACCGCAGCAGCACCATTTTCCTGGAGACTTGCACATGTGCAGTCAACTCTGGCACAATGCAAGAGTCTACTGCACCACTGGAGAGGAGGCGAGGCGACCCACTAGGTGTCTGCACACAGACCCCCTTCTTCTCTTGTATATCTGATATGTTTGATGTATTTTAGGAATAAATACAGTTTGATTTATGCAGAAGTCATTAGATTATGATATTGAGTTCTTATTTATCATGGCAGCTTTCCATATAAATCAGTAGAAACCATTTTTTAAATTGAACCTTTACCTTTCCTATATTTTTATTATATATTAATAGTCACTATTCTATCCTCTTTCTCCACCTTACAACAAAAACCCTAAATACTGTCTGTAATTCCAAATAAATAAATAAATTCCATTCCCTCTATTACAGCAAAAGAGTCTAGCATTTTGTAAATTTTAATTGCATGTAATTTTTTTAATTCAAAATGTGCCAAGAACAAATCCAATGAATATTTGTAATTTCATAAGTTTGCTTGTTGGAACTTTAAGGTACTGTACAGTATACAGTTTTCAAATGACCACTGTCTGCACAGATAATACTGTAGGTTCACATTTCAAAAAATTATGATAAAAATAATAAAAATGAAAGCTGCATGATGATAATGTTATACTAGCAGAGCCCTGCCTGTCAGTGTGCTGACCACCATTTTAAAGAAACCAAAGTATGGGGTTACTAAATGTGATGACAGCTAAGGTACTATAGATTCTTACAAAGCACCATACACCCTCAATTTAGAGTGAAGGTGAAGTAGATCTTTCCACACATCAGCACCATTTTCACTTCTGCAGCAAAGCCAAACATTCTTAATCCTTGCCCATGATGATGACCTGAGAAATGGGAAAATTAATATAACCTATGAACAGAAGGAGCTGCTCTTATCAGAGAGGCTCCCATTGCGCTGCCTGACGCCCGGCACCCTGTGCCATTCACCAGAATGGGGTACTCCAACGTCAAGACAACGCGTGTCCCATTCTCTGCAATGGACATGCAAGCACATAAGGTGCTCATACGTCCATGACTTGTCCCCATCCACTGGATCGTCATCCGCCAGAAACCTGCGGATGGCGGTCTGGCAGAAACAATGATAGTGGCCCCATCTGTATTGGAATGCTGCTTCTGGAACCTCCATTTTAATATTATTTCATCTTGTACTCTAGAGTCTAGCCCATAACTCCCAATTCATTATATCTGGACAGTCAAGGGCATAACTACCATAGGTGCAGGGGGTGCAGCTGCTATGGGGCCCAGAGCTGTATATGTAATATGTTTTATCACCATCCATTGCTAAATAGAGGGCCCTTACAAACTTTTGCTATGGGGCCTACAGAAATCAAGTTACCCCCCTGGGGACAGTCCTGCTATTTTGAGACTGTCCAGCTATCCATGCCATTACTGGCAATGTCCCACGGCTGGGGGTGCAGTTTGGGGGAGCAGTTGATTATCAATGCTCTGCAGAGCCGGAGCGATTGTTGAAGAGATGCTGTACACCTGATAACGGCAAATTTGCAGTGAGGAGGGAGGGCATGGAGGGGGCCATGGGCTGCCCAGTCACTAGGAAAGCACTGGGCACACCACCAAAAATGATCAAAACAGGATTTGAGGCACTAGGCCACGCTCCTTTACATTTAGCATTAGCAGCGTCCACTCTCCCCTTAGGTCCCAATTTGGAAATTAGCAATATTAGGAGGTATGGTCTACCATTTTAATAACTTTTCTTTACATGCCCTGGAGTCTAGACCACCATTGTGATTTACTGTTTTGCCACCAATGATTTATTTTTTATTAATTAATTGATTCATGTGTTTAATTGGGCAGATAATTTTGGTTACTTACATCAATCACTGCTCTAAAAGACAAAAATCAAATCGTGATTAATGTACAGCTAAAAAATAAGAAGGTTGTTGCTGTTATCAGCCAGGACCACCAACAGGAGCTCTTATAGTAGTCATTATTTTATATTTACCAGTTCTAACCATAACCACATCTACAGAGGCCAGTAAAATGTGCAGATTGGGTCTCCTTCAAAACTAACCTAGGTTTGGGGTTATTCACACCTGATCACTGGGCTGCTAATTTGTAGAACCCTGCGATCAGGTAACTACCACCCAGCCAGAGTGAAATCCAGCCCTGTGCAGTCCTGACTTGCTGTGTAAGGCTTGCAAATGGCTTGTGAAAATTATGCTGATCAGCGATTAGCAGCAAGTCCATGCATAGGTCTCTGATTCTGATTGCTTTGTTCCCCTTGCATTCGCACAGGGGAGCAATGTTTACCAACTGTGCATGTACATAAACTTTTATGCACACATGCATCCATTTTGTGTGAGCGGGTGCAGGGAATTGATTTTTTTTCGCTTGCCCATTTGCACAGAGCAGTGCAGGCAGGGGGCATGGGGCGGCAGCGAGGCTTTGTTCCCATGGGAATGCCCAGTGTTTCATGGGCCCCCATGAAAACACTTGGCGTTCCCATTCTAGTGCGGCTGTGATGCGGGTGTTGATGGCGGGCAGCTGACATCGGCAGATGTCAGCTGATGTCCCTCTTCACGTACAGGGGCACCACAGATCTAAGAAACTAGAGATTGTCTTAGATCTGTGAGCACTAGAGAAATCATTCGATGGTCGGCGACCATCGAATGATTTCTGCCACGCATGCAAGCTGTGAATGGATGTTTATGCAAACCATCCATTTGCATGTGTGCAGGTGCAATCTGTGTACCTGCGGACAGGCACCAGTAATAGCATAGCAGTCCCACCAAGTTGCAAGTCCAGAGGGGAAGTTATATAATACATGAGTGCCTCTGAGGGTTATGTGGGTGGTACCGAAAAAATAAAACGGTACTACACCATAGGCGCCCCCATTGCTCCTACGGGGCTGGGGACATGTTACATCCTTAGTGTAACATGTCCCCTGCCCCGTAACAGGGATTAAAAGAGAGGGGACTCAAGACATATTCAAATGCCCCTGTTCGTTTCCTCTGACTGCAGCTCATGATGCTGCACATCCTTTTCCTTTTCTTTTTATCATTTACTTGCTCAGCCTGCCTTAAATTGTATTATGTTCACAGCACAGCATTTTGAATTTGCCACTTTTTTACACTATTTTGGTTTGCGGGCCGATCATATATGTGTAACACACAAGTTGCTGTTCTAACAGTAATGTATATTGTACACAAGTTTAATATACTCAATTAATGTACACTTTTGTTTTACAGTGACTTCATACCATCACATGACCCTGATCCCCGGTGCCAGTTGGACGCAGGCCTGAGAGGGAGCGAGGCTCCCCGACACAATGTCAACCCTGGGCTAGTGTTTCAAACCAAGCCAGGAAGCGGACCCGGCAATGACCACTTCCGGCTTCCGGTTCAGCGGCTCCCGGCGTCTGAGTGGACCGGGAGGAGGGGGAGTGCTGGCGTGAGGGACACCTTATATAGGTAAGGGTACTCTTTACCTAGAACGGCGCCCGTCGCGGGCATCGCGGGTACATTTATGCCTGCCCGCGACGCGACCGACGCGATGCCCGCGATTTTCCCATTGAAAACCATGTTAAACCTGAAAAATCGCGTCGGTCGCGTCGCGGCCGGCCATAAACGTACCCGCGATGCCCGCGACGCGATGCTCACGATTTCCCATAGGGAACAATGTTAAAAGTCGCGATGGACCCGATTTTAGTGTTAAATGGCTCAATCAACCCGATTTTGCCATAGGAATCAATGTTAAATGGGCCACAGAGCCCATTAACCCTTAAATGTCCCCAAAAATTTTTAACGCCACCCCACGATCCACGCGAACCCGAAGCGTGGCGAGCGCAGCGAGCCCGCGAGGGGCGGCGGTACGCGTCCTACGACCTTTTCATGCCCTACTATCCACGTCGGCGTGGTGTGAGAATATAATAGTGTGGCGAGCGCAGCGAGCCACCGAGCCCGAAGCGTGGCGAGCGCAGCGAGCCCCGCGAGGGGACGCGGATACCTTCACAGTTATACGCGTCCCCTCGCGGGCTTCACAGGTGTCCGTGGCGACCCGGACACCTGTGAAGCCCGCGAGGGGACGCGCTTACCTGTGAAGGTATCCGCGTCCCCTCGCGGGGCTCGCTGCGCTCGCCACGCTTCGGGCTCGGTGGCTCGCTGCGCTCGCCACACTATTCTATTCTCAACTCCACGCCGACGTGGATAGTAGGGCATGAAAAGGTCGTAGGACGCGTACCGCCGCCCCTCGCGGGCTCGCTGCGCTCGCCACGCTTCGGGTTGGCGTGGATCGTGGGGTGGCGTACAAAAATTGGGGGGACATTTAAGGGTTAATTGGGGCTATTTGGGCTCTGTAGCCCATTTAACATTGATTCCTATGGGAAAATCGCGGGCATTGAGGCATTTAACGCTAAAATCGCGGTCAATCAGGCTTTTTAACATTGTTCTCTATGGGAAAATCGCGGTAATCGCGGGTACCCGATTTTGATGTACCCGCGATTTACCCGCGATTTACCCGCGATGCCCGCGATTACCGCGATTTTACCCGCGATGCCCGCGATTTCAATCGTGGGCGCCGTTCTAGGTAAAGAGTACCTAGGTAAGCACTGCACTTTATTCTTGTTGTCTCACCTACACCTTATAAAACGGGGGCTTGATCCTCGAAATGTCAGAGTTTGCATTTGCTCAATAAATGCCTTTTTGATACTTTCACAAGACCCTGGAGTGCCGCAGTCTGCTTTGCATTGTCTATAGTAGCTTAACATAGTGAGATTATAACCGATCCCACATACCGGCAAAACTGTCTGCAGACAGGAGAGACCGATCCCGGTCCCCCAGAAGAGTCCAGGAGGAGATGGACAAAAATCGGGGCCAAACCGCGATGCCCAAATCTCCGTCTTAGCCGCAGCCACAGCGGCAGGAGAAGAGGAAAGGGGAGCAAAACATGGCGCCCGCTGAAGACGCCATACAAGGTATGCCAGCACAAAAAAAACCTATATTGGGCAACACATCAGACCCCACAGAAATAGGGGCTGGGATGGAAGCGGAACCTCTGTCATACAATGACATTACTACAGCAATAAACAACACGATGCAACCATTATTACAAAAAGGCAGTCTGTGCCATCACGGAAGAGATATCCAAGTTAACTGGTCGAATCACACAGGCAGAAACCCGAATAGGGGCTAATTCAGACGACATACACTCTCTGCAGGGAGCTGTACGGGCACTTGAGCTGGATAATAAACGCCTTAAAGAGGGCCTGGAAAGTGCAGAGAATAGGGCCCGTCGGAATAATTTGAGAATAACTGGAATTCCGGAATCCATAAAAGGGCCCCAGCTAGAGCACTTTATTAAAAATACGCTGCCAGCATTATTACAAATCACCCCGCAATGTACAGATATGGTACTGGAGCGTGTGCACAGATTGGGTCCTTTAACCACACAGGAGAAACCAAGACCAAGAGTGGTCATATTTAAAGTACTAAATTTCTTGCACAGACAGGCTATCTGGACAGCGTCACGTAAGATCAACCCCATTACATGGGAAACACATGTCCTGAGAGTTTTTCAAGACTTTTCAATTGAGCTCTCAAAGGCTAGACGCGCCTTTGCCCCAGTATGTGCAGCCCTGGCTAAGGAAAATCGCAAATTCTTCCTCATATATCCAGCAAGATTGAGGGTTTTTTCCGGATCCTCATTTAAGGACTTTGAGTCCCCGGATGAAGCAACTAGATTTCTGCTGAAGGAGTTACCAAGGCGAGACAAAAGAGACATCGCTGATGGGTGATATATTAATAAGGTGCCAAAGAAAAAGTGGGCCTAATCTTATTATTCCAGCGGAACCCGAGTTACTTAGTTTAACTTACCACAGGACTGATGTAACATTTAAAGTATGTGATATATTGGTACTAAAGTCATAAGGGCGATGTTTTACTATGATGGTTATATAAGTTTACAAAGTCAAAGTTTGTACTGTAATAGGTACAATCAATGAGGATTGCAGGTTTAGGTTATGCAGATTTATATTTGAATTATCAACAATATAAGTGGCATGGGGGGGCAGAAAGAGCTATGCCGATCTTTCATTCTGCTCCACCTAAGTTGCTCCTGTTCTTGGTTAGAAAAGAGCAGGAGACACCCTATACGGAAGTTCAAGTTATAACTTTTAAGTAGCTGCTCTACGTTTTTATGTGTACTGTTATGTGTTTGTGCTGTCTTTTCCCTTCATGTTTTATCCCACCCCCTCCCACTCACTACCGGGTAAAAAGCTGGTGTACTATATTATTATTTCATTCTAGAAATGTCATATAAATTAGGCTCGTTAAATATCAGAGGGATTCACACACCTGCGAAAAGAAGAAATCTCCTTACGTACTTAAATAAGCATGGTGTGGAGCTTGTATGTTTACAGGAGACTCACATTTTGACTCCGGAGGTCAAGAAATTACAGATGCTAGGATGGGTAGTTTTGGGATCTGCTACTTTGAATTCTAAGTCATGCGGAGTGGTTACTATGGCGAGAAAGAATATCGATATCCAAGTTGTGTCAACAGTATCGGATCCAGGTGGGAGATATCTTCTATTAAACATCAAACTTGAGGGAAGAGAGCTAGTGCTATGTAACATATATGCTCCCACCCAATATAAGAAAAGTTTTTTTACTAACTTGTTAGCTAAATTGCATACATTTGACCCAACTAAATTAATAATCTGCGGTGATTTAAACTTAATTTCGTCTCAAATACTAGACAGGTGATCCCCCCCCCAGAAACCCGACCCCGTTACCTAAAATAGGAGTACCATACCTTATTAAGGCACTTAATCTGATAGATGTGTGGAGGGCGCACAATCCAACAGAAAAAGACTTTACGTGCTTATCCCTGACTCATAACTCCTGGTCGAGAATAGACTACGTCCTAGTGGCAGAGCCGTTATTCTCGTCAGTGTCCTCTCCAACTATCTGTCCTCCAATACTATCAGATCATGGGCTAATTCATATTACAATGTCATTTAAAATTCTGGAGACACAAGACCCATGTGGAGATTTCCATCACACTTAGCGCAGTCGGGAGAGTTGAGGAACCATCTAACCGCGGTTTGGAAAAACTTTAAGACTGAAAATGAAGACTATGAGCAAAATAATCCAAATATATTTTGGCAAACAGCCAAAACTGTGCTAAGTGGGGAGATCATTGCATATGTTGCTAAAGTTAGAAAAAAGCAAAATGGCAAATATATTTATTTACAATCTGGACTTACTGATGCCTTCCAGGTGTTTAAACAATATCCTACCTCAATAAATAGGGAAGCATATCAAATGGCACAAACATATTTTAACGAATACATACAGCTGATGGGGGATAAATATCTTTTCAATATAAATTCAAAGTTTTTTTTAAATATGGTAACAAGGTGGGGAAAATGCTCATAAACTTACTGAATGGATCTAAACCCCGGGTATCAGTTTTACCTCTATTAAAAGAGGACGGCACCTTAACGAACTCAGATCTAGAAATTACTCAGATTCTGAGGAACTTTTATTTAGATTTATACTCTGCTCCAAATAACACACAAGCTACTAGTGAAGGAAACTATGAGAGTCCTGTGGAGGAACATCTTGCCCCACACACGCCAACTTCCTACTGGGATACACTTATACTCCCACAAGTCCCGGAACAGTACTTAACGTCCTTAATTAATCCTATTACCAAGGACGAGGTGAACTGGGCCATTGGTCGTCTGAAACTGGCTAAGGCCCCTGGCCCAGACGGATACTCAAATGAGTTTTTTTAAATTATGGCCCCACACATCACAGACTCCTTAGTGGCCACCTTTAACTCTATATGAAAACAAAGAAAACTACCGGAATACTTTTCCGACGCCCTGATTAAGGTCATACCCAAAGCAGGACGAGATCTTAAATTGGCAGGATTATATCGCCCTATTTCCTTGCTGAATGTCGAGTACAAAGTGTTCACAAAAATTATAGCAGAACGATTAAAACCTGTGATGCCACAAATAATCAACTCCGACCAGACAGGTTTCATTTCTGGCCGACACTCGACCACCAATGTGAGAAGAGTGTTGGCAGCCATCCAAAAATCACATGCCTACTCAAGAACAGATGTGGTCAACAACATGGTCTTGGCCTTGGATGCCGAAAAGGCATTTGATTTAATGCTGTGGCCTCATCTGTTCAAAACATTAGAAAAGTTTGGTTTCCCACAGGATTTTATCAATATAGTGCGCACTTTGTACTCGACTCCAAAGTCGTCCATTGCATGCAACGGCCTTATCTCTACAATGTTCCAATTGCAAAGGGGAACCAGGCAGGGGTGTCCCTTATCCCCACTCCTCTTTGCAATAGCAATTGAGCCACTGGCAGAGGCCATTAGAACATCACCACTAATACAAGGAATAAAAATAAAAAAGGAAGAATTAAAGATTGCTCTATTCGCTGATGATGCCCTGATCTTCATTTCCAAACCAGAAAACACTATCCCAGCCCTCTTACACCTCATAGAGTCCTTTGGGAAAATATCAGGATACAGGGTTAATCTGATGAAATCCGAACTGATGCTGCTCGGACACTGTGATATAGAGATATTAAAATCTATAGATATGCCATTCCCTATAAAACAAACACATTTCAAATATCTGGGGGTTCACATGTGCAATGATCTCTCCCTGCTGTTCGCACTCAATTTTGTACCAATAATAGCACAAATGGTGACCAAACTAGATGCGTGGATGGACCTTCCTATCTCTCTACTGGGTCGGATGGCAATAGTCAGGTCTATAGTGTTCCCTAAATTATTGTATCGCATGCAAATGCTCCCAGTGGCACTCCGTAATACGGAGATACGTAAAATAGAATCAGCTTTTAGTTGGTTCCTATGGAAGAACAAGAGACCAAGAATTGCTAAAGATAAACTAAAATTAGCTAAAGCAAGGGGAGGTCTAGAATTCCCGGACACACAGATGTATGCTCTATCTATATCTTTCAGATATATTGGAGACATATCCACCTATACGAAATATATTAGAACAAGATGTATTCTATCCCTACTCACCAGGGGCACTTTTGCAAGCTAGTAGACGGGATATTCCCGCTTGGATCCTACAACATATATTGTTTAAAGACACATTTGCAGCTTGGATACGAATTAATAAGATCTGTGGCGAAAACCCCAGAATTACCAGACACATTTCGCTGTGGGGTAACCCCTCTTTCTTACCGTCAACCACTAATAACCGCTTCAATACTTGGAAGGAAAAGGGATTAGACACCTCAAATAAAATTTATGATCCAGGAGGAACTATATACTCCTTCGCGGAATTATCAAGAAAATATGATTTACCTAAAACCCACCTTTTCATGTATTTCCAGGTGATGCATTTCCTCTCCGCATGCAGGCTCCACACCAATATGCTTCCCTCAAAAATCACGCTTTCGCAAGTAAAGTCAATAGACACATTACTTTATTACATAGAGATTAATGTTTATAAATTGAAATGTCTGTATCATTTACTTATTAATAATAGATATGATAGTGAATCACTGTGGTCGACCTTAAGAGATAAATGGAGAGTGGACTTGAAGTACGATATCACTACGATGATGCTCATGCAGGCAAACGAGAAGGCCATGAAAGCCTTAAAATCCACATATCTACAAGAAGTATGTTTTCGGACCCTTCACCGTGCATATATAACACCGCACCAACGCCGACATATGGTACCAGAAGAAACTGGACCGTGTATCAAGTGTAGAGTCGCAGTTGCTAATTTCTCCCACTGTATGTGGGACTGTCATAAAGTGAAACGATTCTGGTGCAAAACGGTCTCGTTCTTCAATGAAATATTTGCAACAAACTTCACCCCTGATCCGTCAGCTTGTATGGGACTTAACTTCCAGAATTGGAACATTGAAGGACTCAGAGGCCTGACAGTATCTCTCTTATACTTGATTATAACCTTGGCAAGGAAATGCGTTTTAACTTTTTGGACAAAAAAAGCTGCACCCCAACTGTCAACCCTTAAACAAAAAGTGACCCAGCTATTATTTTTTGAAAGAAAATACGCTAAATTAGACTTGCATAAAGGTGTGGTTAAGTTTTATTCAAAATGGTCGCCATATATAAACACTTTAGACGAAGCCACAAAAGTACAAGTATCAGCGAATTTAGAATTTCAGATGTCTTAGCAATATGTAAAGATACAATTAATGTGATATGACTGATATATATAAGTATAGTAACACACTGGCTCTTGCCCTTGCTATTAACACCCGCCCTACCCCATCTTCTCCCCATCCCTCCCACCCCTACTTTCCGAACACCCGGCCTCCGCTACTTGATCCTCTTTACCCTACCCTCCTATCCTCTGTCTTGTCTGTATATTTGTCTGTCTTTGTATGTTAGTCTGTTAAGTGTGATTTAAATATAATGTATGTTTTAGGAACTCACTGTGTGATTAGGTGATATCATATGATTGATAATATTCACTCCACCTCTATATTATAATAACGTGTAATTTGAAAAACAACATTGGAGTAGAAGAGTAACAACATCATTATGTATATTATATCTGTTTCTTTTTGTATGTGTGGAAATAAAACTTTAATAAAAAAAAAAAAAACATAGTGAGATTATAATTCTAATTAAGAATGCCATGCTCATTTACATTGATGCCTGGCTATGTTGTAAAATACTTGTTGTGATGTGGGTCCATCAACTGAAAGGATTAAAGAGGACACTGTTTATATCTATATGTATATGTGGTCACATTGGGCCTTATTCTAGTTCACTCTCTCTGACAAAATCCTTCTTAGATGGACAAAATCATGTGCACTGCAGGTGGGGAAGATGTTACTTGTGCAGAAAGAATTAGATTTGGGTGGGGTTTTACTTCAAAGTAATATCTATATTGCAGTGTAAAAGTAAAGCACTCAGTATTTACCCTGCACAGAAACAGAATAACTCACCCAAATCTAATTCTATCTGCACATTTTACATCTGCCCCCTGCAGTGCACATGGTTTTGTCCATCTAAGAAGGATTTTGTCAGAAAGAGTGAACTAGAATAAGGCCCATTCTCTCATGCACCCTGTTTTAACCTATATTTCATAGCTTATGTTAACCACTTCCCTAGATGATTTGTGACATGTGTGTTGGTAACTGTTCACCTTTAAAAGCATAGTCTGCTGTGAGCTTTAGACCAGATAGCATACCTGGAATCAAACATTAATGTGATAGCTATGTTTATTGTTTATATGTCATTATCCTCTGTGGTGATAATCTGCATGGTTTCAGGTTCTATTTGCTGCCTTGTAAATGTTAGGTGTACAGAGGTTTGAACTCCTCCTTGCTCTGGTGTACTATCAGCATAGCTCCATAAGGATGCTTGACTCAGGATGCAGAGCAATGGGAATTGTGATTTGTGGAGCGGAGAATGGGAGCTACCGTATGTGAGTCCTAATCCCTACCCTACCAGAAGCAGAGATTTTTTAACATGGTTGGATAGGGATTTTGAGTAATGATTGCCAATATTTACATTAATATTTATCTTATACATGTAAACCCAACAAAAATACATAAGTATTTCATCTTTGTATTGGCAGTGTCTGGCCTTTTACCATACTAATATTGTAAATATATTAAATATATATGTGAGACTGTGTGATTTGTGCTCTGTTATTTATTTTGTATTTAAATCCGATAGGACTCGTACATGCAATTTTATACTGTATAAATTGAGTTTTAGAAAATACATTTACAATCATTCATTTCTCAGTAGTATAAAGCAAAATGTATGAATGTTGCCTATTGTAATGGTTGTAATAAGTGACCTGATGTCAGTGAAAGCTAACATTAATTCATTACTTTAAATTCCATTATTCTGATTTTTCCTCAAAAATACATACTTTTGATACTGTACAGAATGTTATACATTTTACATCACAGAAAGTAACCATATGATTTTGAAATATTCTAAGAAGTTAAAATCCTAAACCTTGTATCAAACTGCATTTCATAAAAGTATTTGGGACAGTTTTTTTTTTATAACTTAATAAAAAAAAAAGCAAATAAAATGAAAGTATCAACAAGGCATTACAAAAAGTGACATGGCACATTCAGGTAATATATTCATGAACTTAGTGGTCCAAGCACTTTCCAATTATAACACTCAAAAACAGCTGTCACAATGTCCACCTCATCACATACACAAGTATTAAGCATAGCTAGGAAGAATGCATGACTATTACATTATATAAGGTCAATTTGCTGGCTGTGTTATCACTGACTTCCACATGGCTGGACCCTGATAAAGCAATGTTTTTTTTTGTGAAACTGACATTGGTTTCACACAGATTAGGTAGCGGTACACCAGTGAACTTTTAATTTGTTTAGATACATAAAAAACATGTAATCAATGTACAGTACATGCTGTACTAGTGCAAATAAATGACTTACTTAAATAGTTATTATGTTGACTATAAACTTTAACATTGTTTGTGTCAGTGGCATACACAATGGACAGCCGTAGGAAAATAACTAAAACATTTATGTAAAAATCAATTAAAAATCAATATTTAATTTAAAATTTATAACAAATGTTTAATAATCTTATGTTATATAATAATGTGCTTTAATTAAAAAAATCTAAGATTTTAGTATGCCCTGCAAGTATTATAATGCTTTATTGCTTTATTAAGCACTCTTGCCCACACATATTGGGTCTGATTCATGTCTCAACATGTGTGTGGTACATTCTGCAAAGTGCTAATGTTTCATTTAACTCTTCTTTATCAAACCACATATCGATAACTATAATAACTATCACATATTCAGTTGATTTATTGGTCCGAAATGTTTATTATCTCCACCATGTCCTCTTGTATGGTTCTCATTTTATAGTTACCCTAATCATTTTGTAAACTTGTAATTAGCAATCTCCATAAGAATGTCTGTCAATTATCTATATGTTCACATACACATCTGCATGCATGTGGCCTCATAGAAGAAAATTAATTTGATGGTCGCTCACCAGTGACTAATTTTTTTTCCCTTCGCTAAAAAAAGTCAGTCTAGACTGACTTTTATTCTGGCCGGAGATGGCCGAATACGGGGCGGGTGTCGACATCGTATGATGTCAGCCACTGCCTAAAGTAGGCATCGACCTGCCTGCATTCACTGGGGTATGCCCAGCATTTCTATGGGCTTGCCACTATTTATGTGGGCATGCCCATGAAACCCTGGCTGGTCCCCTGCATCCGCCTTCTGCCAGCCCCCTTCCCACCAATCCATTAGCAAGCGTCACTGTGAGTGTGATACTCGCCAAAGACGTTCATTCCGGGGGTTTACACATGCGCATATTCATGCATGCACAAACCTCAAACAGACATGGTAGCGAATTTGGCCCATAGTCCAAACAAATAGTAATATATCAAGTGCTCTCTCACTAGGGTAAAACATAGTCATGTGGAAAACCAATATAATGTCCTTCTTCATGAATAAATTGATAAAAATTGTATACAAAGAAAAAAAGGTAAAAGTATATATATTCACTCAGCAGCGGTCAGGTCTGAATTAACCCCATGGTTTGTCCCACTTGAGAAAGCTTTTGCATTTACGAAGGACTCTGAATCAGACCCATAGTCACAATTCCAATTAATTACGCCAGACAATGTTATTCTGCAAATAAATAACAGGTTGGTTCCATAAAGGCAGGTCTCAAATTCCGGTTTATATCAAATGAGTCCTTCCAGTGTCAGCAACATCTCTGCATATGATATATCCCATAGTGAAAAACCTGTAGGATTTATTAAACACACAAACAGATCATAACTATATTAAAACAAAGGGACAATAATCTGCATACCACTATTGACATTTTAGAATGGAATAACGAAAAACAGTAAGAGGTTAATTGTATTGCTACCTTTATTAAGCCAATATGTTTCAACTCTGAGGTCTTACCAAGGTGTACCTATATATCCAGGAACCAGATATTCATAGTTCAGTCCATTTTCCACACCACTCACTGTCACAGTGGGAAAGGTTTCATTCATACATACTGTACATCAAATTCTCTACTACAGACTGATTAATGGATAATTTGATCAATGGTGCAACATCACAATTGAAAACCACCTATAATATCTACAAAGATGTAAATAAATGTAATAATAACATCCGGAAGTGATTGATCCTGCATTCCACCTAATGAAGACATGCTGATTTCACAGAAAATTACGTGCTTTGCGGAAATGTATAGATATTGAAGACCCTGGGCGCACTGATTGAACGTCACAATAAATTTAATAAACCACAGATAAAAGCAGCAAAATATGAGTATACAATGAAAACAAATGAGTGAATAACCAGATACTCTTACCCAGTGGTGGAGTTGGAGCCTAGGATGGTAAACGAAGAGTGTTCCTGGGGGAGAAAACACACCCTGCGAGGCTCCACAGGATTACACTGGGCTGGGTCATGGTGAATGCAATCTGGTCCAATGCGTTTCACATCCCTGGAACTGTTTTTCAAGGCTAGTGATTGCATGTGGGGTTCTCATATTTACGATAGAAAAAGTCGGCAAAATTAGGCAAAACCAGGGCCTCCCTGGAAGTCTGGAATGTGCATACTTCCTGGTGTGCAGAAAACAGATTTTTCCGCTGTCAGGAACCAGCGTCCAGGTGGAAGTACTTCTTGTGTCACTTCGAGCTCCGGCAGGTGTGTGGCTACTTCCGCTTTTTGGCTAGTAGACGCAGCGGAAGTGGTATGTCCATGACTTTTGGTCGCGGATGGCGGTGACCATCAAGAAAAATACGAAGACACAAGGGGGGTTTTGCTATTCGCACAGGACCCTCGTTCGTCTTGAGGATAAAGGGTGGACCCCCAATACTGTATGCACTGAATTAATCTTTAGATGGATTTTTACGGGGGTGTGCTACCACTGGACATGAAAATATACACAATTAACAAGGAGAAAAAAGAATGTCCTGGTGTGGTGCACCTGTTCAGAATCAGACGAATAAAATGTAACCTTTATTGGTGATTTTTAAGACAGCGAAATATAAAAAAACACAAACAAAACATATATAGTGTGTTTAAAAAGCGGTGGCTCTCTGACTCTACACAAATAATTGACTCTTGGTAAGTGTGATTTTACAGGTATAGTTAGCCGACACTCATTCTAATAATATCTAGAGGTAAGTATGTAGGTGTCTTGTTGGCTCAATTCCCCTGTGTTGTAGGTGCAGGCGACTGACAGTAGTGTGGTGGTTTAGTATATTTAACACCTTATATTGGTGCAGACCACATACAGTTCCTATCAGGCTGGAGATGATGTCACAGTAGTTATCTAGGTATCTGTCCTAGGTATAATTGATCTTTGCAAAAAGTCTTTATAGTAATGTTGACACTGGTGTCGACTGATGTCAATAGTCTCTCACCTAGTGAATCTATTGGTGGCTGCCCTTATTTGGCGGTCCCAGTCACTATTAATAGATCACTGATGTTCCACAAACTTATACAAGTTTTTATTGAGAAAGGTCAACACGGATGTCGACCAGTAGTCACTATTTGCACGTTCAATTCCTTTATATTCGCTTTTAGTACATTTATTCAATATTTCAAGGTAAAGTGCCTGGCTTCTTTGCTGGTAATTCCTATCTTTATAGAAACAATGTCATGCAGATTGGAAACATTGTCTCAGATACACAATTGCCAATGTATGTTGTATAATGGCTGGAATTATATCCAGCATGAGAAGCAACAACAATGTGACTATTTGTCAGTTTCTCAGTGGGTATAAGGTGAGAAGTCAGCTTGTTATGTCGACTAGTATGTCAACATCACTTGATATAGGCGTTATGGGTAGTATTTGAGGTAATTGTAACCGTTACTTCAGGTTGTCAGTATGTAACACGCAGGATGCGTTAGGTGAGAGATCTCCCTGAAAGAGTATCAGTACAAAACCCACGATGTGCCTGTAATCGTTAATAGAGTTAAAGATCACCCAGACTAAGTGTCCCCTTAATGAGGAGGTCTGGGATTGCTGCCTGGTATGGTAACTGTAAGAATGTTAGATATTTATCCACAGGGTTTTTTAACTTATCTGCACGTACAGCACTTTGCTTTTCTCTGCGTATAGCAAGTGCTACAGCAGTTTCCCAAAGTAGGGCAGCCTTTGGAGTGATATACTCCAGCGTGCTTCCCTGTGATTTCTATCAGTAAGTGGCCAGACGGTATCACCAGTTGTGCCCACTGCGCTATGTCAGATAAGGCACACTACAGCATCTCGGGGACTCCTGTAAAAAAGTACAATTCAAAATACATCCTAGTCAATGTGCGAGTAAGGGAGCGTCACCGCTAGCCGGCGTACGCTTCGCAACAGCTTTTTCAAGGCCTTGAAAAAGCTGTTGCGAAGCGTACGCCGTCTGGCCACTTACTGATAGAAATCACAGGGAGGCACGCTGGAGTATATCACTCCAAAGGCTGCCCTACTTTGGGAAACTGCTGTAGCACTTGCTATACGCAGAGAAAAGCAAAGTGCTGTACGTGCAGATAAGTTAAAAAACCCTGTGGATAAATATCTAACATTCTTACAGTTACCATACCAGGCAGCAATCCCAGACCTCCTCATTAAGGGGACACTTAGTCTGGGTGATCTTTAACTCTATTAACGATTACAGGCACATCGTGGGTTTTGTACTGATACTCTTTCAGGGAGATCTCTCACCTAACGCATCCTGCGTGTTACATACTGACAACCTGAAGTAACGGTTACAATTACCTCAAATACTACCCATAACGCCTATATCAAGTGATGTTGACATACTAGTCAACATAACAAGCTGACTTCTCACCTTATACCCACTGAGAAACTGACAAATAGTCACATTGTTGTTGCTTCTCATGCTGGATATAATTCCAGCCATTATACAACATACATTGGCAATTGTGTATCTGAGACAATGTTTCCAATCTGCATGACATTGTTTCTATAAAGATAGGAATTACCAGCAAAGAAGCCAGGCACTTTACCTTGAAATATTGAATAAATGTACTAAAAGCGAATATAAAGGAATTAAACGTGCAAATAGTGACTACTGGTCGACATCCGTGTTGACCTTTCTCAATAAAAACTTGTATAAGTTTGTGGAACATCAGTGATCTATTAATAGTGACTGGGCCCGCCAAATAAGGGCAGCCACCAATAGATTCACTAGGTGAGAGACTATTGACATCAGTCGACACCAGTGTCAACATTACTATAAAGACTTTTTGCAAAGATCAATTATACCTAGGACAGATACCTAGATAACTACTGTGACATCATCTCCAGCCTGATAGGAACTGTATGTGGTCTGCACCAATATAAGGTGTTAAATATACTAAACCACCACACTACTGTCAGTCGCCTGCACCTACAACACAGGGGAATTAAGCCAACAAGACACCTACATACTTACCTCTAGATATTATTAGAATGAGTGTCGGCTAACTATACCTGTAAAATCACACTTACCAAGAGTCAATTATTTGTGTAGAGTCAGAGAGCCACCGCTTTTTAAACACACTATATATGTTTTGTTTGTGTTTTTTTATATTTCGCTGTCTTAAAAATCACCAATAAAGGTTACATTTTATTCGTCTGATTCTGAACAAGTGCACCACACCAGGACATTCTTTTTTCTCCTTGTTAATTGTGCATCAAGAAAAATATAAGTATATATGCAATTTATGAATATAAAAGAGAGGAATAAAAAAATAAAAAGAGATAAAAAGGGAATCATTTGCAATAAATCATAAAAAAAAACATTTTAAATCAAATTCCTTGTTTATTCCGTGGGTAATTAGGCTTTTGAGTTTGAATATCCATATATATGACATTTAGTGTGTGGCAGGTTATAAAATGGGAAATTTTGTACTCTTTGTTCTTGACCTTAAAAGTCGTTTTCTTGGCTTCTTTGGACTTGACATCTTTGCACATGACACATGTGCCACACCTGTGGAACCCCTTAGTCCTCACATGTAGGGGTTATGTATAGGAAAGAGCACTTTTGACCAGTTTTCTTTTCAAATTGTCTTCCCTGCGATAAATGAATATGGGTTGTGTGGGTAAGATTGGTAAGGATGGAGTCCTTTTTTAGAAGTGGCCAATGTTTCTTGAAAATGGCTTCACATTACCCACACAAAACTACACGTTTGCCTAAACTGGATTTCAAATTAAGGGCCTCTTTATAAGTACAGGTTGAGTATCCCGTATCCAAAATGCTCGGGACCAGGAGAATTTTGGATAACGGATTATTCCGTATTTCGGAATATTTTAATATTTCAATTATGTATTTTGAAGTATCTTGCATGTATGCTGTATAAACACATAAAATACACACAAATATATTTTATTACAACATAAAATACACACAAATATATTTTATTTGTTCAAAAAACAAGGTTTCAAAACATGAAACAAAATTTGTGTACTATCTCAGATATTGAATTTGAATGCCAAGCAATCATTTTCTTGCACATATATAGTGGCAGTTACATATCATTCCCTCAGTAGTGCTGTTACAAATGTCCCCATTTTTTTTCACTTTCTGGAATGTATGGTATTCGGAATAATTCGGATAACGGATACTCGGATACGGGATACTCAACCTGTATATATATGTGATTACTAATGGAATTCTATCTTTCAACATAGGGTCTACTCCAAATATTGAGAGGTCTACTCTATAAAATTTACTCATAGGGGTATAACTTTTTTTTCCCCACACTGCTTTATCTTTCCAACATCACATAAAAAGATGTACATAAGAGGATGCAGATCTACTGCCCATGGTGGTCCCTATTTTTTGTGTATTTAGTATACAAAATTATCATTACAAATAAAAACAATAGATTTTTTTTATAAATTCCAATTTATTTTTATCACAATTATCATTATCATTATTCGAACTTAATGCATTTATGCCTTTTTTGTGATCTATAATTGTGTATAGTGATAATATGTCAGCTGTGACTAACCAATATTCCTTTGAAACTTTTGAATCCTTAAGGTATTAATAGTGTCTATAGCAGTGGTAGCCAACTCCGGTCCTTGAGAGCTACCAAGAGTTTACATTTTTCAGACAACCTTGCTGCTGCAAATGTGTATTCATTAATTGCTGACACATTTTAAAAGATCCACAGGTTGAGCTAATTACTTCACTTGTGATTCTGTGAGGAGATCTGGAAAACATTAGCTGTTGGTAGCTATCGAGGACTGGAGTTGGCAACCCCAGGTCTATAGTATCTTTTAAGAATGATTTTAACTTTACTAATTCTGGTTGCAGCTGGTATTCAATGTGACAGGTTGAATTACATGGAGTCAGTCTCTGTCCTAATAAGCTAGATAAGAGATTTTCTAAACTTTTTTGTATCTTAGGAAGAACATAAATCACATGTAGAACAAGATGTTCCTTAATCAGGTATTTACTCTACTGTGTTGTAATGGTGCCCCTTTCTTCATGCTTTTTTTAAGGCTTACAAAGTTTTTTCAATTATTTTTGTCAAATTACTTTAAAGATGCTATAGGTGATCTTATCAGTGAGGGTCTCATGATTGTATTTGGAGGTTTCCATAATTAAACCCCTCCTTTATCAGCAGTTTTGTTACAGTTTATACTGTTTTTATTCCAAGCTCATTAATGCTTCCTTGTGCACTCTAGTGATATTACATTTGGACTTATATATTGGTTTAATGTTATCTATTTCCATTAAAACAATTCATTTAAAATGTTCAAGAAAGCACCCCTACTAAATGTGGGATTAGATGTAGACATTCCTCTCCTCAACAAACGTATTTGCTCTATAAAATACTTTATCAATGACAGGTTTCTTACACATACTGTATATGGAGGTCTATGTATGCCTCAAATGCATTCAATTTATTAATGCGAGCAAAATTAAGTCCCGTATTGAGTACCATTCTTTCACTTTCCTTGAGACTATATTGGCTAAAATGAAAAAAAATCTTAGTGGATTCTTTCTTCAAGTGTTCTTCTTTGATCAGGTTATAAATCAGGAGCAGATGTAGCTATTCAGCATAATTAATGGTTGCTACATCTGTAGGTTTGCTGCCCTTACCCATCTTTGAATATTGTGTGTTTCTTGGGAGCCTTCATGCCCACCTTTTTCTCCTTCCATCCTTCTCCGAGAAAAGTTCCCTCTCTAGTAGGTCATAACTGTTTGTGGTGGAAAACTCCTTAAAAGTGTGTGAAATAGGGTGCAAGCTCTTCCATTTCCTGGTCTTTAAGTGTCAAAAGCTATTGCCCTCTCCTTGCATGATTCCCGTATGTCCTTTAGGTCTTTTTTATATCTCCTATCTATGAAAACATCCTTCTCTATTCCGAGGTTTATCCTGGTACCTTGATCTAGTCTTTACAGGTAACTAATAAATTAATCCAGTAATGATATCAAATGGCACCACATCCTGCTACCAAATTTATGCAAATACCACTTGTCTCTTTATATTTTACAGTTGTTATTTTGTGCATTTTTCTCCATATCATTACATCCAGATTGTCAATATTTGTTTGTTCTTATCTATTGGGGGTGTAGTACACATGGATGAGGTTTCCTATAGGTTTCCTTGAGAGTCCTGTTTTTTTTCTTTAAGTAGTACATGATTGCTTCAAGTGGTGAATGGGTGAAAAAAAGTGGGTGTGGTATGATGCTCAGACAGTCAGAATTCCGATGGTCATTAGACCACATTGGAATCCCAACTGCCGGGACTCTGACAGGGGGCGAGTGCTCTGAAGCCCCTTGTGGGCTCACTACACTTAATATGCTGCTGGCTCTCTCTCTATGGGGATCATGAGGAAGAATAACCACTGTCAGTAGGTATCCCAACTGTCAGCATTTAACAGTTGGGGTTCCCGATGTCAGACTAATGATCATCAGAATCCTGACAGTTGGAGCATCATCTGGCACCACAAAAAATAGCAGCCCAGCGATCATGTTTTAATTACCTCCATAGTCCCAATACAGATCACAAATGTTATTTTTCTCAGACTGATTGGAGTTCTAAATGACTATTAACATACAGTATACTGTAGACCCCACATGATGTTTAGTGAACTTCATTGTATCAATGAGGTTCAATCTTAAACACATGAGGAGCTTGTTTACTGCATATTGCTTGTTTAAGTGAAATAATGGTTATATGCATCCATTATCAAAAGGAGTTGTTTTATTACATGTGGTCATCCATTTAAATATGGTTTCTGTACAGTGTGAATGACTTCTGGGAACCATGTTGGGAACATATGCTTTGATTTACTAACTTTTACAAAATGTTATATATTTTAAGAATATTATTTTTTTAATTTAAAGTAGATTTTTTTTTTCATCAAATGTGTTTGGCAAAGTTAAGATACACTGATTTGAGCATATTTTATACATACTTGTTTCAAAGAAATCAATAGAGATTTTTTCTGGCTTATCGTGTGAAGTAAATATTTTACACATTCTTTTGCAATTCAAGCCTTGGCAGATTCACAAATCTCTAGTTCCAAATGATTTCATATTTCACAGTATGTCATTTATGATACAGTAGAGGGATTCTGTCTCTCTTGTATGAAAAATTTGGGATAAAGCATATTTATCTTTGAACCAAGAGAAGTGTTAGACATAATTTATAATATGTAACACATACTATAAAAAGATTATATAGTGCATGTACATCCTGGGCTAAACAATAAGCAAACAAAATGTAACAAGTACTGCATTGGGATACCACAAAACAGTAATAACAACAAAAAATACCCATTAGTTTGTATTTTTACAAATAGATTTGATGTTGGATGGAGAAATAATAAAATCTCTATAGTCTTGTTCCATTTCAAGTGATTTTGCTGTTTTATAAACAGTAATATTACAGAAAAATATTATCTAAGAAATAGGATATATTTACATTTTTAAATCAATTTCAAGCAATCTTGATAAATTGTGCAATATATAATCTAGCTAACAGTGGCTTATTTTCTTTATTTCTTCAAGTGAATATGATTTTGTATATTTTGTGGTTTGTTTATTTTTAGTATTACAGAAAAAGATGTACCAGCAATAAACATATTATAAAAGGCTATATTAGATTGAGTAAGGTAAAAATAATACTGCTATGAGGAAATTGCTTGCTTGCAATGTATTGTTTTTTCAATGTTGTTGTTTTTTAAGTAAATGAATCTTGAATTCTTCTATACAATCAATCTCTGTTAAGACAGTTGGTATCTATCAGACCACCAACTTCAAACCAGGACGAACAACAGATCAATAAATCATGAACTTTTATTTCTTCCCTTTTCAGAATAAAACAACAGTTACATGAGTAGCTAAAACTGAAACCAGTTTTGTTCTAAAATCAGAATGATCCAATAAATATTTAATTATTTAGTGAATCGACCTTTTGATTGTATTGAATTTCTACTCGATGGTGACCATGAAAGGTTGTCAATATTCATATGCAAAATACATTCTGAAACTTTTTGCATACCAACAAGGTTTTTTTTGTATCATGAAAGTAAATCATAACTAAAGTAAATGTTTTTGCATTTGAATTCTACAGTGAATTAAAATCTACTTATTTGTTTCTTAAAATATTATAATCATGGAGGCATTTGACCTGTACTGCATCTCCATTAGTGAATCCTAATATTACTTTTAGGGCTGACCTACTATAAAGCTTAAATCATTATTTACCTGTTGACTCACATACTTACCCTAATAGTATAATATAAATTCTAATACATTTATTATAGTAGAATGTAATATGGGATGCAGTCAAAATCCCGACGGTCAAAATCCCGAATGGGTCAAAATACCGACAAGGACAAAAATCCCGACATGGACAAAATTCCGACAGGTTCAAAATCCCGACATATAGAATGTACAAGTGAAACAGTCTACATGACTTTCCGTCGACAGGTGCGAGGTCGACATGGGTTTTTTCACTGTTTTTTGAGCCGACATGTGCCAACAGGCAGTATTTCATGCCCTACCATCCACTAGGGCGTGGCGGGAGAATAAAATAGTGTGCCGAGCGCAGCGAGGCACCGTGCCCGAAGCATTGCGAGCGAAGCGAGCTATGCGAGGGGCTGCATTTCACTTCCAACTGTGTCCATGTCGACTGTGTCGACATTCGGGTAAAAAAACTGTGAAAAAACCCATGTCAACCCCGCACCTGTCGACGGAAAGTCATGTAGACTGTTTCACCTGTACATTCTATATGTCGGGATTTTGACCCTGTCGGGATTTTAAATGTCGGGATATTGAACCTGTCGGGATTTTAAATGTTGGGATTTTGTCCATGTCGGGATTTTGTCCTTGTCGGTATTTTGACCCATTCGGTATTTTGACTGGAGGGATTTCATACCGAATCCTGTAATATATATATATATATATATATATATATATATGTATATATATATATATATATATATATATATATGTCCAAAGCACTCACGGTTACAGGTTTTTTCAAGGTGGTGCTCCCATCAGGCACGCATTTGCACACGGTCCAAATCCAAAGTCCAAAAATTATTCAGGGCACTCACCAGTAAATCAATGCTTTCTTAAATTCCATCATAGTCAGAGAAAATTAGCCGATTAGGCCCTTAATCATGGCAGTTCAACTCCCACATAGAATTGCAACTGCAATATATATATATATTTATTAGTACCTGCACTCGCACTCACCCTAGTTATCAGAGGGGTGCCCCAAGGTCACACCAGACTGTGCCAAACATATCCCAAAATTCTCTGATGAAGGAGCACTCGCCAATTTATATAAAAAACTTTTTTGTTTATTTGAAAGTGAAAAAACATACCAAGTGAAGCTGTCAAAAAACTCCAACGTTTCGATCCAGCAAGGATCTTTGTCAAAGATAGATTAATCAAAGTCCAAGTCCTAAACGAAGCAAGCAGTCTTGAGGTTTATCTGTGACAGCAAACAGAGATTAGCCTTCTGTGAGGCTAACAGCCCAAAGACCCAAACTTGGCCTAATGGATGGTGAACCCTCCCTCTCTTCAACCACGCAATCCAAGGTCTCTAATCCGGTTCTTATAAAGAGCACAATAGCTCACAACAGAACCCGAAAATCTCCTGTGGTTTTAGAACACATACATACAGATGTCTTGTTTTAGAACACATGTCAGAAATCGGGGGAAATATACCTGCCTATCAGCATTATACCAGTGACCCTGTGACAATATACATAGTCCAAATGAATAACACTTTGCATTATTTGTTTAGAAAAAAATTATGTCAACAATGTATTTGGTTTGCAATGTTTCAGGGTCCTTTATGCTGCTATTTATCAAGACAAGACACAGAGCTTCAAAAGAGGGTCTGATGAGACCCTTATCAGAGCTGGGACCTGAAAGTAAATGCAGATCAGGTCTGCACCATATCTTTCTTTATATTGGTGTCTTAGTATGATTGACAAAATAGTGGCCAGTGGTGCGATATTTAAAAAAAAAAGTATTTTTTGTCTTTATTTGGATAGCCTCAGTGAATACAATCCACCAGATACCAGAACTCAATGCTTACATTAGTGAAAGTGACACAGTAAAACTATTTCTGTTTTCTTTTTATTAACTGCTGAGGAATAGCAGCTATTTATAAGAAGCTCAAGAACAAAGAGTTTATGGCGCAATGCCAGGAGAAGGGTCTGTCCAGCAAGTGGCAGACCATGGAACAGATGATCCAAGACCTGATAGATGCAAACCAGCAGCAAAGTAGCTTGGACAAGTAAATGAGATTCCAGGTCTGAAGTTGTGGATCAATCGGGTTCAATAGCAGAGGAAGATGAGCAGCCAACAATGAAGATTGTGGAGTCCACCCCTCACAGATTGGATGCTTACAATGCTTCCAGTGCTAGTTCTGCCTTGGATCTGTATCTACAAATGGCTCTGAAGTATTTGAAAGAGCCCGATCAGGGCCGATACTAGGGTGTCCAGCGCCCTCCTGCAAACTCTATAGTTGTGCCCCTCCTATATTTAATAAAAGGACAGAACACACAAATAAAGGTTGTTGTATCATAAGGAAGGGGCATATTTGGTGGTATAATAGTAACTCCAATTCAATTACACCAAAAAGTAGCACAATACATAAAATGACGACAGGAGTAGTGACATAAGGTGTGAAAAGAGAAGAAGAGGAATAAGAAAGGGGAGGCAGGAGAAGGAGAAATGTGAAAGGAACAATGAGTTATGAGAGGAACAAGGCAAAAGTGGGTGTTGTTGGAAAATGGTGGAATATGGATGGAGTATAGATATGATAGATAGGGTACAAATTAAAAAAAGATAGGAGAGAGACAGACAGATGCTGGGCAGACAGAGGGTGGGACATCCATATGCCTGCCAGGGAGAGGGGGAGGGGCAGCCATATGCTGAGCAGAGAGAGGGGGACAGATGTGGGGAGAGAACGGGGAGGGTCAGATACGGGTAGAGGGTGACAGTTGCTAGGCAGAGGTTGCAGATGCTGGGGTGATGGGGCCAGATGCTGAGAAGATGGGGCACAGATTCTTGTCAGGGAGGGATAGGGGGAAAGATGATGGGCAGGGAGAGGGAGAGACAGATGATGGGCAGAGAGAAAGAGTAGATAGATGCTGTACAGATAGAGGGGGTGTGAGATGGACAGGGAGAGGGGGACAAATGCTGGGGTGAGAGGGGGGGACATATGCTGGGGATAAGGCAGATGAGGGGCAGAGAGAGACAGACAGATGATGGGCAGGCTAAGGGGGGCAGATGCTGGGGAGAGAGAGGGGGACAGATTTGCATTAAAGAGGGGGACAGATACTGAGGAGAGGGTAGATGAGGGGCAAAGAGAGGAGGAAAACAGATGATGGGCAGGAATATGGGTGACAGATACTGGGGAGAGGGGGCAAATGTGCCTATGGTGGGCAGAGAGAGGGGGACAGATGCGGGGAGAGAGGGGGGCAGATACTGTAAAGAGAGAGGGTGGTACATATGTGGGGAGAGGGGGCAGATTGTGGGGAGAGACTGAGACAAATCTGGGGAGATGGGGGACAGATTCTGGGCAGAGAGGGATGGGGGGGACAGGAGATACTGATCTGGGAGAGGGGGGACAGATACTGGACAGGGAGCAGAGGGAATAGATACTGGGCAGGGAGAGGGTGAGACAGGTGATGGACAGACAGAAAGAGAGAGAGAGAGAGAAGCTGCAGAGAGGCAGGAGCTGCAGATACAAAAGGGGCTAGGTACTCACAGAGGGAGCCATGCTGTCAGATGATCCTCAATGATCCGCACTGTAACAAGCACAGCAGAAGCACCATACACACCCCTGTGCACAGTGGCAGGGTCGCAGAGCAGGAAGAGAGCGCCTATGCAGCCTGGCGCCTCCCTGCTTTGCAGGCACTGCTGAGTGGATAACACCGGCCCTGAGCCCGATGCAGCTATGACACTGCAACTTATTGGGCAGTTTAAGGACCAAAAGGCTGCTGAATGTGCCAGAAAGGCAGATGCGGCAGTAAGGGAAGCTGACATAGAGGCGGCTGCTGCAAAGGAAGATTCACCTGAGATTTCCTGTTTCACTTTATGGGAGGCTCATAAAGTAGTTATATGAGATCACGTCATTGGTATGGCTTACAGACATAAGAAATATAGAGTATCCTAATATCTCACTCAAATAACCAAACTTCAGTTACTTGAACGGAAAAATAAACTTTCCTCCTCGCAAAGAAATTTAGAATTACTGAATAAAGCCAAATCATATATGTCATTACTTCTGGCTGAGCATATGAACTAAACACTACAGCGGCTTAAACAAATGTTTTTTTGAAAATTGCGATAAGGTAAGACTTAT
This sequence comes from Crinia signifera, assembly GCF_055691185.1. Lineage (NCBI taxonomy): Eukaryota > Metazoa > Chordata > Amphibia > Anura > Myobatrachidae > Crinia > Crinia signifera. The sequence continues at coordinate 136,472,082 of NC_139219.1, forward strand.
CTTACCTAAGGTAATAAGACTTTTGGAGTTTAGGCTTTGGTCTCATAACAACATCTTAATAGTTAACAATAACTCTGTTGCTCCATATTTTTCCCTGAAGCATATCAGTGAGAAGTTTCAAAATTTTTATGCTAAACTTTACCATTTGAATAATAATTTGGTGGGCTCTGGATCCTCTGAAGCTGTGGTCTCCGAGTTGTTTTTAAATATTTTCACCCAATGCTATTGGATTGAGCAAATCACCAATTGGATCTTAATATCACTAAAGAAGAGATCTCTAAGGTCTTAATAGAGCAGAAATCTTCTAAAGCCGCCAGTCCAGATTGCATTTTTTGTCTCCTATTATATGAAATTTGCCTCTATCTTGATTACCCACCTTAAAAACATGTTTAATGCTCTATTACATGGTGCTCCCATCTCTAAAGCCATGCTTAAAGCAAAAAAAAATAGAAATCCACAAAGAAGGAAAAAATACCCATGAGTTTGCTAGTTATAGGCAGATCTTGCTACTTGATTCAGATATTAAACTTTATGCTAAGATTTTAGCTACATGTTTAAATAGTGTTCTCCTTGAACTTATTAATGATCAGGTGGGATTTATTCCTGGATGCCAGGCCATGGATAACACTAGAAGAGTGATTGTTCCTGTTTAGATTATCAACAGCAGACAATCTCCTTTATATAATTTTATCTTTTGACAATGATACAGTGTTTAATAGCATTTCTCTTGGCTTTTTCTGTTCAAAACATTGCATTCTTATGGCAGATCCACAAAATTCCTTATAGGTGTCTATGTTTAGTACTCTTCCCCTCTCACTAGAGTTCTAACTAATAAAATTATATTTTTCCATTTCCCCCTCTCAGATGGAATGAGGGTTTTTGCCCTAGTCATATAACAACAAGGTGCCTTGCCTAGACTTTCCGACAAGATTTTAGGAGTTGTATTTGGCCCACAGGAATTTAATATCTCACTGTTTGCTGATGATGTCGCAATAACTTCCCTTCCAGACCTTTCTTTTATTATTAAATAATACTGTATGTTGATCTATCTGGATATAAAATTAATTATTCCAAGTCTGAGGCTATACTTTTACATGTCCCTCCAGAGCTGAAGCTCTTTTTACATTCCTCTTATTAGTTCAATTGGCAGGATTGTTAAATTAAATATTTTGGGGTGTATATTACTTTCCACGATGATTGTTGAAATTTGGAAAACTTTCCTCGCCTCTTGAATAAACTTTATCGTGAACTTTCCATGTGGAAGAAATATATTATCTCCTGGTTAGGAAGGATTAAAGTAATCAAAATGAATTTCAAATACAGTATGCTCAATACTCTATCTTCAGATTTGTATGGAATAATTGAACCCCAAGAATCATCCTCACTATCCTCAAACTTCTTAGAAATGAATGTGGGAGGGGATTTCCACTGTGTTAAATTCTACTATTTGACAATCCCTTTGGCAATCCCTTTAAGCCAGATTGCTGTTACTTTTGCTTCCCCTGGCTAGATTTCTTGGGTGCACTTGGAGGTCAACATCTTAGGTGTCCTTTTTGTTTTGCATCAATGTGGGGCCTGAGTAAGGCTCATAGATACACCCTAGTTAACTTCCTTCCCTTAAAATCGATTTGCCATTAAGGGTTTTCCCTTCTCTTAGAATTAAGTTCTCACTTCCTCATCACCTCTTACTGCTTTCTGGAACAGCCATGCTTTTCACCTGGAAATTTCTTCACTACAATTTAAACTTTGGCAGAAAGCAGGAATCCATTTAGTATACAAGCATAGCATTCAGGAGACTTGGGTCTCTCTAGAGGATTTTAGGGAGACGTTACCACTTCTGTCCCCAGCTTTACGGTTCAACATTTTCTTTTCTCACTGCATCAATCGGATGTATTTAATCCTCGCCCTCCCTTTGAACATACTTGTATATAATTCGACCCCTTGGCTCCCCCATGAAAGGTAGTTGGAAAGAGACTTAGGACCCACCAGATAATTCTTGCTGGGAAGAGATGAGAGAAGGCATAGCTAAAAGCTCTAAATCTGCTGCCAACTCTTCTACAGGTGGTTTTATACCCCTGACAAGTTATCCAAAATGTTTCCTTCCACCGCTCCTGTTTGTTGGTGGCACTGTAGTGGATATGCCCTTTCAAAATTCAATTTTGGAATAAGGTTTTTTATTTTGTAAATTATCTTTCTGCAGGACAGATATTTAGGGTTATTATTGGTTTCTCAATGCCCAGAGAAAAGGAAAAGGACATTTGTATATCATTTGCATAGCAGTGGTAGATCAGGCCATGGTACCTAATTATTTCACCCAGTGGCAACATGTATGCTGCAAAAATTAAGGGGGATAGTATAGAACCTTGTGGAACACTACATGGCAGTTGAACTGATGGTGATAAGTATACTTCAGATGGCCCTCTGTGATCTGCCAGTGATTAATTATTTAGGGTAATAAAGAATTCCATGTGATCACCAAATACAGAATTCTACAAAAATCTTCACTCCTTTCAAAAGTACCCTTCCAGCTATTGTGGTCTTTTCATGAAACAGTGAAAATATTGAAGAAATGAACCAATGGAGAAGTAGCCCATGGTAACCAATCAGCTTTTCTCCATTCATTCTATAAAATTATACATACTGTAGCAGCTGATTGGTTGCCGTGGGCAACTTCTCCACTGGCACATTTCTTCACTCATATCACTGCTTCATGAATAGACCCTATTGACTCATCAAGAAGCATATGAACAAGTCGTTTTTTATATATTTTATATATTATGTAAAGTAGTTACTGCTGCCTTTATTTTCCTTTACCTTTCATATACAGATATCACAAGATAATTCCAAAAAAAAAACATAAAACACTGTGTAGTTATTGGTATGTGGTCCATAGGTCGACAGTCACTAGATCGACCACTAATGATTGACAGTGACTAGGTTGACACCTTTAAATGGTTGACCTACCATAGGTCAGCATTGACAGAAGGTCAACACATACTTAAGGTTGACAGGTGTTTTTCACTTTTTTGTGTGTAAACCGATTTGGATCATACTTCACTATCCAAGTGGGCATAGAGTGAGAATATAATACTGTGCCGAGTGCAGCGAGGCACCCTGTCTGAAGCATGGGAAGCATTGCGAGCCACGCAAGGGGACACAGTACACTTATACAATGTCCATGTCATTATATATGTCAACATAGACACAAAAAACATGAAAAATAGATGCTGACCTTGTGGGTGTTGACCATACCTATGTTGACCTTAAGATTGTGTCAACCATCTGTCGATATTGACCTATGATATGTTGACCATTTTAAGGTGTTGACCTAGTTACTGTCGACCATTAGTGGTCAATCTAGTGACTGTTGATCTAGACATTGTCTATCTCTTATACCATAACAGTAGTTATTGAGGGAATATGTACTGTATTTTCATCTAGAAACAGAGCTGCTCCAGCAGAGGCATTTTGGTTTGCTGTAGTTAGAAAATGTTGTTGTTTTTGTAAAGAGGTCCTCCATGTAAAAACTGAATTTATTTAAATCTGTCCCTCTACCAAGAAGAGACATGAAGGACATCACATGATCATCACTCCAGAAAGACACATTCCATTTTGTATTACCAAGAAGTGTCAAGTTGGCAAAAAAAAATATTTTTGACAATTGTCAATCATATTATTGTTGTTATGGGTCCAAAATATTATAATTATATTTAATAAATTTGTTGTAGACAGATTATTTTTGTTAAATTTATCTAGATCATAATGGTAGCAACAATATCATGTCCATATGATTGTCGTTTTCTCTGGTTAAATAAATTCCATATGATGAGCAAAATATAGATACTGTTAAAGTATATATATATATATATATATATATATATATATAAGCAGGGGTACCCCCCTTCCCAAAGATGTGAAGGCGGAATGAGGCGGCACTCACAGGACTTAATGTGAAAAAACGTAAGTAGATTTATTGAAGGTGCATCATAAGTTGTCCATATGATCTACGTTTCGAGGCATTCGCCTCTTCCTTAGGACGGACAAGAGAGGTAAGTGCAAGTGCTAGATGTAACAAGATGTAACTTTGGCCCATTGTAGGTACAGACAAAGACCTGTCTATGTTTTCACAAATAAAACCTCTCCTGTCTTATAGACGAGGTAGGAATTAAAGAGATCGTCTAGTTCATGCAGATGTCACGGATGCTGGACTCCCGGAGGCTAATGTGTACACCAAAGCCCCGGGTTGTTATAAATGCGCTAATTGCGTCACATGCTCCTTCATGATAGCCTGTAAATCTTTCAGACACCCCCATTGTGATCGTACCTACGACATTAGGCATGTGTTATCTTGTAACTCATCCCATGTCGTTTACATTGTAACCTGTCCATGTGGTCTTATGTATGTGGGCCAGACCTCTCGTAAGTTTAAGGAGAGGATGGCCGCACATAGATCCTCCATTAGCCTCACCTTACGGGGCAAGGACGTGGATCAACCCGTCACTTTAAAGCAGCAGGGCATAGATTGGAGGATTTGAAATATTATATCATTGACCACGTGCCCCAATCTATTCGTAGGGGTGACAGGATCAAAACTTTGCTGGTACGGGAATCCCAGTGGATTTTGCGTTTGGGCACAACCAGGCCTGGTGGCCTAAACGACAAGATAAACTGGAATTATTTGGTTTAAAACAGGGGTGTACTCTAGCATTAATAGTGTCCGTTATGCAGTATCCTTTGCGCCTAGTGGGTAAACTGTAATTGTATATCTGTATATTTATGTATTTTTGTATTTGTATCTTGCTTATGTTATATTTCTGTTTTACAGTCCCGCTGCATCGTGCCCCCGTGAGTCAGGGGTTGCAGGTCTGAGGCTGAGAGACGGCACAGTCCGTGGACCGCACCAGACACCCTGTGCAACGCAAGCCGATTTGGTTGCCATGGAGCCGAGGGTGACGTGACCGGAAGTGCGTCATCGGGAAGCCCAGACGCGACGCAGACGGCGGGTGAGACGCGGGAGCGTGGTAAGTAGCGGGGTATATGTAGGGGGGTTTGTTTGTTGTTACAATTGAGGAAGGGACTGAGGTCCCGAAAACGTTCATACCTGAATACAGTTGTTTGTGTGTATGACAAGTCTCCAGAGTGCTCTTTTTTTTTTTTTTTTTTGGACCTGCTATATATATATATATATATATATATATATATAAATAAAAACAAAAATAATGTACAAACAATATAAATATAGAAAGCAATATAGCTATAAATGGTCCACAGAGGGATTTGAACTGGAGTAGCCCAATGTTTGCTTACTGCTGGTCCGGCGCTCTGTCTCCACGCCATGGACCTTTGTCAAATTCCATTAGATAGGTATATACTAAGCTGAATTAGCGAGATCTAAAAAAAACGTTCCTTGATGCCTTAAATAAATCATGATATATCTTTATTATTGTAAGTTCTAGTTGTATGTTTTAAATAAATGTTTAAGATATGATTATATAAAAATATACTGTTATTATAACTTGGGTATATTAATATGTACAAAGAATATCTTCCACAGTTTGAACATAAATGCAAGCCTTAATTGAAACCTGATGATTACACAGGTGTCACATAATTAATCAATTAATGCAACATGATTGGCTGAACTGCTTTTTATACCTGGTCAGTAACATGACCATCTTATCTTCTGAGAAAACCGTCAATTTATGTAGGATGGAGAAACGTGTCTAGAGTTATTATCTCTGCATCTGAGCCATCCACCTGTTACTTCTATACTATTGGACAAACTTCCTATATTGTAAAATCGGTGGAAACCTGCACGAAATTCAAACACCAACAGAGGAGACCTGCGGCGATCCCTAAGAGTGTAAACCGTGACCTGGAAGGTGATTGGCAATTGAGAACGCAGCGAGTGATGTCCCTCTGCGCCGGATCCCATTCCATCGGAGTCATGCTGGTGTGAGCAAGTACAGGATCAACATACCATCGCCTACCCCATTGAGAGACGTCCCACAGCGGCTCCCAGCATCGGCTCCCAGTCCAACGGAGTCATGCTGGTGTGAGCGGGTACGGGACCAACAAACCATCTTCTCCCCCACTGCGTGTATGCTCCCGGCACCGGCTCCCTTCCATCGGAGCAACGCCGGTAGAAGCAAACATTTCTAAACATCATCTCTCAACACTGCACCAAGCCAGCAGCCGGTAATATACAATCTCATTGTTTGCAGGACTTATTCCATTACCTTTAGCCACATAGGCTTATTGTCATCAAAAGAACATTCAGTTTTGTTGCTTTGGTATCGCTACAAACTTTTAAACATCTGCAGTAAAAAAGATATTTAAAAACTATCCATATACAAGGGAAGTTACAATATGTCTAAATGAGTCTGAGTTGCCCAGAAGGAAATTCATTAATATAATTGTTTCAATAAGGTGGATGCCGTTGCATATTGCGAATTAATGAATGTAACATTTATTACAAAATTTTAAGGTATATTTATTGTTTTATTATTGTTTTATTATACATGCGATAAGATTTAGATTATCTTTATAATAATAAATAAAATAAGTAAATTAGATCAATACAGTGCGCTCTCTGTTCTTTACTTTTTGGTTTCTAAGGTTCAGATTTTTCAGTTTTTTTGGGAGCAACATCAAAGCTGTGGTTGATACTTAATTATTTTTAATTATACAAAAAAGGTGTGCCTGATTATACCTATAAAAGGTATTTACTATTTTGATTTATGAAAGTGAATGCTTTTTTTCTCCTCGATATACTGTAACAGTCAAAGTGAGTAGGCTTATTAAAACCTATAGTTTGCATGATTCCATCTTTGATGTGCACTAGCATTCAAAAGTTTGGGGTCATTAGAAATGTTCTCATTTTTGAAAGAAGAGCACAGTTTTTTTTCAATGAAGATAACTTTAAATTAATCAGAAATATACTCTATACATTGTTAATGTAGTAAATGACTAATTAGCTGCAGATGTATTGTTTAAAGGATTATCTTTTACATTGTAAAATTACATTAAGTGTATAGAGGCCCATTTCCAGCAACCATCACTCCAGTGTTCTAATGGTACATTGTGTTTGCTAATCATGTTAAAAGACTATTGGCCTTCCTTTGGGCTAGTTGATCATCTGGAGCATCATATGTGTGGGTTCTATTATACTCTGAAAATGACCAGAAAAAGAGAACTTTCATGTAAAACTCAAAATCTATTCCTGAATTTGCCAAGAAACTGAACATTTCCTACAATGGTGTGTACTACTACCTTCAGAGAAGAGCACAAACAGGCTCTAACCAGAGTAGAAAGGTAAGTGGGAGACCGGGGGCACAACTGAGCAAGAAGACAAGAACTGTACATTAGAGTCTCTAGTTTGAAAAATAGAAACCTCACATGCCCTCAACTAGCAGCATTAGTAAATGGTACCCACAATATGCCAATATTAATGTCTAAAGTGAAAAAGGAAACTCGACGATGCTGGCCTTCTAGGCAGAGTGGTAAAGAAAAATCCATATCTGAGACTGGCCAATAAAAGAAAAAGATTAAGATGGGCACCAACAAATTATGCAGGAACTATTTATGAAAGAAGCAGGCAGCTGGTATTCTGACAGTAATGAAATGGCCAGCTCAGTCACCAGATCTCAACCCCTTTGAGCTGTTGCAAGAGAAGCTTGACCATATGGTATGCAAGAAGCAGCCATCAAGCCATTCAAACTTGTGGGATGTATGTCAGGAAGCATGGGGTGAAATTTCTTCAGATTACCTAGACAAGTTAACAGCTAGCATGCCAAAGGTCTGCAATGCTGTAATTGCTGCAAAAGGATTTTACTTTGATGAAAGCCTAGTTTGAAGGTCAAAATTATTATTTCAAATAAAAATCATTATTTATAAACTTGTCAATGTCTAGACTATATGATTTATATTGGGCAGTACAGACGGTGCAAAGGTTACCATTACTGCCTCACAGCACTGAGGTCTTGGGTTTGATTCCAACCATGGTTCTAACTGTGTGGAGTTTGTATATTCTCCCCTTACTTGCGTGGGTTTCCTCCATGTACTCTGGTTTCCTCCAACAATAACCCCAAAAATATACTGGTAGGCTAATTGGCTCCCAACAAATTAATCCTAGAATGTATGTATGTGTGTGTGTGTTCATGTGGTAGGGAATATAGATTGTAAGCTCCACTGGGGAAGGGACTGATGTGAATGTTCAAAGATTCTCTACAAAAGCGCTGCAGAATATTTTGCAACTAATTTGATAAAATAAAGTTGTTTTTCATGTAAAACATGACATTGTACAGGTGACCCAAACATTTGAATGGTAGTGTATATTGTAAGGTCTAGAAGAAAAATTTCCAACAATCAAATGAATCTTAAAATTATTGCTATTAAAATGGTTGCAAAATGGATAAAGTGAACCTTCTCTCCTTTAAAATATTAAAAAAATATGTGCCAACATACAGTAACAGTACCAACACATCAAATGTTCCACTAGGTTTTCCCAACATATGCAACCAGGGAAAAAACCTAGTGCCCTTGACAGTACCTAAACATGCTTATTAAATATTGAAAGTTTTAAAATCTTTCATATTAGTTTGATTGATGATTTATAATATTGATTTAAACCCCTTATCTCAAGTAATAACAGTGTAAAAGAAAGTGCTGACTTACTACAAACTATTTCTTTTCTCATGGGATACTGTATGTAATAATAAATGTAGGGTCATGGATTTCTGTGATTAAAGGAGAACTAGTGGATATTCCAACTTAACCAAAAATAAATATATGTGAAAACTTAAAAAACATACCTCCTTTAATTAGAGGGGTACTTTTTACATCAAGGCCTCATTGTGATACTTTCGATTTATAAGACTATTCTCTTACTCTCCATATATTTGACTTAAAAGTGGGCAGCAATTGGCAAACAAGGGATAACTGAACAAAAAATGATCATCTTAAACCAAGCAATTTTATCAAACAGATACAGTAATTGCATCATAATAACTGAGATAATAACAAAAAAAGTTTTTACCATTGTAAAAAAATATTACAAATATATTTACAAAGATTAGCAAAGACTGAAATGTAATGAGTGCTTTAAATGAAATATGTTGATACTGTGTGGTCAGAATGCTGACTTTGAACACATGTATCTTTTATAGTTTATAGTATTTCTAGGTATGTGCATATCAAAATGAGATCTTATTGGCTATCAGCTGTCACATGTTTTGGCTCCAATACATGTGGCAGTCGGATAGCCAATGATAGTAATAATAGTCAATATCGAATTCAATTTACATTCAAGGTACAGTGTACACATTCGATTTACTGGATCAAATTCGATATTTCCTTGCCTGCACAGTCTATTTTTCTTTTCGCTATAGAGAAACCGGGAGTGCACATCAAATTGAATGCTGATCTAAAGTGTCTTAAAAACCATTCGATTTTAATTCAAATTCGAATCCAAAACCTGTCAAAATTGAAGCGTGTGTACACCCGTTAAATCTGGGTATATCCATAATTATTTCATGTACTAATTTTTTTTTCTATTTCTTCTCCCCCCCAAAATTTTAAACCTTCAAGGATATTTTAAAACACTTACGACTGTTTTATGTGCACACATTGTACCACATTGCCATTCTGAGTACATGTGCATGCAGTGTCTAAAGCCTTTGGGGGAAATATTTGCTAAGATAGGAGTTGTATTTCACATTGGATTTTGCGATTGGCAAACAATCAGAATCTACTAACTGTATTATACTTATTTATTTTGCACCTCTCGAAGATAATAGATAGTATCTGATTAGTTGGCCATAGCAACTACCCATGTGAAACAGAACTACCATCTTAGTAAATGTCCCCCTTTTTGTCCAGGGTTCTACTCTAACTTTCATACTAAGCAATAAGATCAGTCAAACTTAGTTCATAAAAAGAGACTAATGATCAAAGTATGTAACAGTCTCAGAAGGAAATGAAAATGTGTTATAAATACTGAGGGAATTTTTGTTACTGGGTGAATATCCACAAATAGATTGGAGAATATTGGTTGTGGAGAAAAAATACTGTAAGCAATATGATAAGATCAAATTTGAACCATACCAAAAAGAATTAGTACATTTTTTGATTGCTCAAATCTATGATAGTTAAATGACAGTCACATGGACATGGTATATTGTACGGACAAGAAATACATAAAATAGCAATTTCAAGCCTTTTATTTTCACAAAATGTTATTATTTTGTTTGGGGGTTACTGAATTCATATTAATATATTATTGACTGTTTAAATGTTATAATTTAATATATCATCAAAAATATGTTTGAGAATCCATCAGAAAGAAAAATGCACAAAATAATTAGAATCTCCCTTACTTATTAATGAAGACACTGAATATTTCTACAAGTATGTTTGCATCAATTTTATGTAAACTTCCATGAAATGTAAAATTTTTGTAAAAATTCTATCTCAGGTGTAATTGAAAAAGTGCAACAAAATGTTAACTAGTACTAATTAATGTACTGTTCTTGACAATTCAAAAGGTGATTGAAAGACAATTTTCTGGAAAAACTTCCCATGTCATGCCAAGGTAAATAATGTTGGTCCCAATGCCTTATTGATGCTGTCCCTTTAGATTCAATTGTGTTAACCTATATAGATGAGCAATAGGTTGGATAAGTTAATTTTGACTTGCCAGACAGACTCAGCTAAGTATAAGCACAAAAGATATAGTTTCAAATACAGATACTGTAATTTGCAGAGAGAATACATGGGTGGTATATGGTCCCGACAGTAATTAGCCCGACTTCGGGATCCCAACTGGCCGGACTCAGACAGCAGGGCAAGCGCAACAAAGCCCCTTGCGGGCTCGCCATGCTCGCCGCTCAGCGAGCTTGGTGGCTCGCTACGCTCAACACCTATTCTATTCTCCCTCTAAGGGGGTTGTGGACCCCAACGAGGAAGAATAGCCGGTGGCCGTTGGGACCCCGAGTGTCGGGGTTTTGACTATCGGGATCCCGACGTTGGGGTATTTACTGTCGGGATCCCGACTGTTGGGAAACTGTCCAGCACCCAGAATACATCTCCATATTCCCTTTTGTTTTTGTTAGGACCAGTATCTACAGTATGTTAGTTTATTAATTTAAAGCAGACATAATCAATGATTTGCTTTAATTACAAACAGGAAATTACTAGCATGACCGAATTTTGCTTTTGTAGTAAATTCACATTTTTATTTATACCCCCTTTAAACCACTCTCTAAAAAAGGGTGAAGGAACACTACAAATGAGGTATATAAATATACTAGGTACTCTTGTAGTTTCACGGCAGCAGCTTAAACTACGCTGTTAGCGTAGCCCAACACTATGCTGATTCTGACAGATTGAATAGTAAGGGTATGAACAGGTCAGGAGGACGCGTAATGCATCCCCTCGCAGGGCTCACCACACTCGCCACACTTCGGGCTGGCGTGGATAGTGGGGGTGTTTAAAGAAAACCAAAAAATCGCGTTGCATCGCATTGCATGCGATCATATCGCATGCGATGCGATTTGACCCGGTTTTTAATTGTACAGGCACCCAGATGCCTGATTCCTATGTTAAATGCCCCCCCAGACCCGATTTTTTATTGTACACCCACCCTGATGGGTAATTACTATGTTAAATGGCACCCCCATTGTTAACGCCACCCCACTATCAATGCCAACCCGAAGCATGGCGAGCGCAGCGCGCCCAGCGAAGGGCCGCGGATTACTTCACATATATTCCGCATCCCCTTGTGGGGCTTGCTGCGCTCACCATGCTTCGGGCTCGGTGGCTCGCTGCGCTCGCCACACTATATAAAATCAACTCCACGCTGACTCGGATAGTGGGGGGTATGAAAAGGTCGGAGGACGTGTACCACCGCCGCTCGCCACGCTTTGGGTTCACGTTGATACTGGGGTGGCATTAACAATGGGGGAGCATTTCACATAGCAATCAACCATCAGGGTGGGTGTACAATAAAAAAATCGGGTCTGGGGGTGCATTCAACATTGGAATCAGGCATCAGGGTGCCTGTACAATGGAATATCGGGTATAATCGCATTGCATGCCATTATAATGGCATGCGATGCGACACGATAATAAAATTGTATACTCTGCCCGGGAAAGCCTCAAATCGGGTACATTTGCAGCGCATCGCATGCCTTAATTAGTGGCATGTGATGTGATATATCGGGTGCCCAGATAATACACAAGTACCAAAAACATTCACACCTGCCATATCATACATCTGAGACAGTAATGACGACATGTGTTAACTGGTAACTGGATTTTAGTGAATAATAAAGAAGAAAAAAATAACAGTATATGTTTTACGACACGATAACCATCTACTGATTGGCCACTGATGCCAGAAAGGCAAACTGTGGAAGTAAATTTTATGTACTGTATTGTTTTACATTGGTTCCTTACCATACACAGATGGTTGGTTTGTATGTATGTGATCCATGATCCCGAGTCTCTCCATTTTAAGGTGTAGTATTGTTGAAGATATACAAGTAGTCATGTTTTTGGATTACACTGATTGTTCTTACAGTGAAGAGGGTACATTATAGATTTGATATGATATTGGCTAGTGTTTCAGTCAATATGCCTTAATAAAGTTCTCAGTATCTGTGATTAAATTGCATTACTGGGGAGACAGTCTGTAGCTAAAAGAAGATGTCATCCAGCGGTTGAAAAGGAGATGATTGGGCAAGGCCCCTGATCTTTTGCTGCTGTTTATTTCTCCAACACACAGTACTTTAATTATTTTTATTTTTCTACCACGCAATAAAATGTTTTATGACATGAGCTATTTCTTGTTTGGATTTAAAATTCCTTAATATGACATCAAAATGGTGTGGATGAGGACAAAAGTGTCAGCTTTATAGTAAGGATGTATTTGGAAAGCCTGAATTTTCATTAAAGCTGTGAATTACACAATAAAGGGCATCCCTATAATATTTATTCTATCTATATGGTGGGGATGTAGATACTGTATCAACATTTTCATATTGTGTTTGTTTGTATTAAAGGTTGATTACCTATATCCAAATATCCAAATTATTCCGAAAACTAGAACTAGAATGTATTTTTTTGTTGTTGTTGCTAAATGCACTACTGGGGACATCTGTAACTGCCACTACTGGGGACATGATATGTAAATGGCACTAAATGTGTACAAGAAAATAATTGCTTGGCAGTGAAATTCAGTGCCAGAGATAGTACACAAACTTTATTTCATGTTTTGAAACCTTGTTTTATGCAGAAATAAAATATATTTTTTTAGTTTTGATGTGTTTGAGGTGTTAAATTTTACTTCTTGGCTGTTTGGATAATTTGGCAGTCATTCAATGGGAATTGATTGCTGAGGTGATGTTGCCATTCATAATCAATTTAATATTATACTATCACCAACCCTGTAGGTAGTGTAAACTGTGTGCTAATTTCATACCATATATAAACAAAACTTATGGTTTAAAAAAAACAGAAACACTTTTGTTATCAATGTTAACAATAATATACTGCAAATCTATGTGTGTCTAGCAGATACAACTAAAAGATTATGTTTCTTTTTAAACACTTAAACTTAAAGCCCATCATCAAGGGTCCCCACTTCCCTGCATGTCCCGACACAGGTGACATACAGATAGGTTAGCAATGCAACAAAGCAAAGAGGAAATAGGGATGTGCACCGCCCACTTTTGGCATTTTGGTTTTGAGTTCTACTGGGTTTTGACAAAACACCCCCTCAACGTTTTAGGGTTTTGGGTTCTGATATTTTTTTTAAAAAAAGCATAAAAAACACTAAAATCACAGAATTTCGATTTTTTTTTTGCTCCTAAGCTAAGCTATTATTAACCTCAATAGAATTCATCTCCACTCATTTCCAGTCTATTCTGAACACCTCACACCTCACAATGGGGGTTATTCTAGTTCACTCTTTCTGACAAAATCCTTCTTAGATGGACAAAACCATGTGCACTGCAGGTGGGGCAGATGTTACTTGTGCTGAGAGAATTAGATTTGGGTGGGGTTTTACTTCAAAGTGAAATCTATATTGCAGTGTAAAAATAAAGCAGCCAGTATTTATCCTGCACAGAAACAAAATAACTCACCCAAATCTAATTCTCTCTGCACATGTTACATCTGCCCCCCTGCAGTGCACATGGTTTTGTCCATCAAAGAAGGATTTTGTCAGAAAGAGTGAACTAGAATAACCCCCAATATTTTTTTTAGGCCAAAAGTAGTAATAGAAGTAGCTGGATAACTATGATAAGCGACACAAGTGGGCAGCACAAACACTAGACTGATACGGCACACTTAATAGCACCCCTGGACAGATATGGAACACTCAGCATCACCCCTGGACTAATACAGCACACTTGGCAGCACCCCATGAATTATACGGCAGACTTGGCTCACCCTAGGAATTATTTGGCAGACTTGGCTCACCCCTGGACTGATATGGCACACATGGCATCACCCCTGGACTGATATGGCACACTTAGCATCACCCCATGACTAATAAAGCACACTTGGCAGCACCCCATGAATTATATGGCAGACTTGGCTTACCCCAGGAATTATACGACACAGATGGTGGTGCCCCTGGACTGACACAGCACACATGAAATTATACAGCACACATAGTGACACTCCTGCAGTAAAAAGAGTTATTCTTTTAATAAAAAATGGCAGCACCCCTGGATTGATACAGAAGACTTAGCAGCACTCCATAAATTATAAAGCACACTTGGCTTACCCATGGACTGATACAGCACACTTAGCAGCACCCCAGGAATTATACAGCAGACTTTGCAGCAACCCATGAATTATGACACACTTGGCTCACCCTAGGAATTATGCGTCACACATGCGGGCACCCCTGACCTGATACAGCACACATGGAATAACACAGCACAGATGGCGGCACCCCTGGACTGATACAGCACACATGGCGGCGGCAGACATGGAATTGTACGGCAGACATGGTGACATTCCTGCGGTAGAAAAAGAAAAACTTTTATTCTTTTCATTAAAAAAAGAGCAGCACACCTGGAATAATATACAGCACACTTAGCAACACCCCAAGAATTATACAGCACACTTGGCTCACCCCTGGACTAATACAGCACACTTAACAGCCCTTGCAGTAAAAAAAAAAAATCAAACACTTTTTTTTCTTTTCATTAAAAAAGGGCAACACCCCATGTCTAATACTGGACACATGGGGGCACACCTGGAATTATACAGCACACATGCGGGCACCCCATTCCTAATACAGGACACATGGGGCACCCATGGAATTATACGGCACACACGTGGGCACCCCTGGACTGATACGGGCCACATGGGGGCCCCCATGGTATTATACGGCACACATGTGGGCACACCTGGACCTATTGCAGGACACATGGGTATACCCATGGTAATATATAGCACACAAGTCGGCACCCCATGACTGATATAGTACACATGGGGCATCCATGGTATTATACGGCACACATGTGGGCACCCCTGGACTGATACGGGACACAATGGGACACCCATGGAATTATACAGCACACATGCGGGCACCCTTGGACTGAAACGGGACACATGGGGGCACCCATGGACTTATACAGCACACATGTGGGCCCCCCTGGACTGATACAGCACACATGCCGGCAACCTGGACTTAACCTGATACACTGGCAGCAGTAGTTAAAAAAAAATTATTTACTTTGAATTTTTTTATTTTATTAAAATAATGCAGCCCCCTCTGTAGCAGTCCCTTCTATGCATAAATCACCCCCCTCGGCCGCCCCCCCCCCTGCAGAATTCCCTCCCCGCCTCAGCAGACAGCATGGACACATCCGTGCTGTCTGAAATCACAAGCCTGTTTGAAAATATCACTGAGCGCCAGGAAGTATATATCTCGCGAGAATCTGACAGTGGGAAGAAGACGTTCAGCCTTGTTTTGGACTCGGAAAATGGCGGGGACCCATCGAACTCCTCGGATCCGGCTTCGGATCAGGTAAGTTCGTGGGGGTTCGGATCTCTAGGATCCGAACCCCGGATCTCTAGGATCCGAACCCGCACATCCCTAAGAGGAAGGCAAGTCAAATTCTTGTTTGCATAGGGAGAGGAATCAGTAGAAGAAAGAAAGAAGTAATAATGCTACTCTATATGTTGTTGATATGAGCTCATCTAGAAATTGTCCAGTTCTGGAGGCCATATCCAATGAAGGATATAAATACATTAGGTACAAAGAAAGGCATCATAGTTTGAAGCAGAGAAGGGAAACAGGGGCATAATAGAAACAAGGTCCAGGAGGGAAACATTCTTAAAATTGAAGAGAGGTACTAGAACAAGAGGACATGCACTGAAACTGGAGGGAGGCAGGTTCAGGGGAAATCTTAGGAAAAATTACTTTACAGAAAGGGTAGTGGACAAGAGGAATATGTCCACATCCAAGGTGGTAGCGCATGGGATAGACATAAATATATCATTACAAATAAATAAGGATCAAATAGATTTTGAGATAACGATATGGTTTAAAAATTGCAGACTTGGTAGGCCAAATGGTTCTTATCTGCCATAACATTCTATGTTTTTATGTTTCTAGCATAGAAACATACGAAGACTGGCTTGTGAGCCATACCCAACTAGGCTGTTTTTTTGCTTGATTGAAAGCAGTGGCAACATTTTGAAATAAAACAGAAAATAAATATTCCCATGTTCATTTTAGCCATATTACACATGGTAGCAGCTCTGTTACTACTGTATATAAATAAAACATTATCTTTTAAAAGATAGCAAAATATTTTATTTTAATTATGCCTACTCTTTAAATGAAATATTATCAGAACAAAACTATATTTTGTCAGTCTTCCTGAAGCCCTTAGGGGAAACTTTAGTTTTCATTTCAAGTTTTATTCAAGTGTTAATGAATGCTTTTTCTCACATACTGTATGCATTTATTTTATGTTCTTAGATTTTGAATTTAAAAAGGAGATGAATGTGAAATGTAAGATATTTTTGTCAATACATCACGTGTAGCAACTTAAAAATACTAACACTGATCATTACTTAGCAGTCCTGTTAATGGTACCATATTTATGCATATTAGCTATTCTATATCCTTTTCATGCATGAAATGATAGCATACTTAATGCAAAAAATACTATCATACATATAATGTAATTGCTTATGTATAAAATAAGCGACCAACAAACCATTTCTTACAGTACAAATAGAAATTGCTACAAGGCTCTTACAAATGAATATTTTATGTGACATTTATAAAAAGGTTTTATCCTTAAGCACTGAAATTAATGGACGTTATTCCTATTTTTAAACTTGTTTTGAAATAAAAGGAACACTGTTACATGAAGAATGCTATAATCATAAATACGGAAATGTATTTAAACATTGCATCAGTTATTTTAAATTATAATGTGATTGAAGCAGAAACAAATAAAATTATAATGTATACACAGATGGATTGATGCTGGGTTGTGTCCAGCTATGCAATAATAGCATATAGTATACTCTATGTTAATCGGAGGTGTAAATGCCAAATATGTTGCAATGCATCTGGATCAGAATTAAAATAGGCAATTCGTTAGGACAAAGAAAAAGTGTGTCTTGGTGTGGTACACCTTATTAAATAATTACAACTAATAAAATGTAACCTTTATTAGGATTAAACTAAAAGAGCAAAATATTAAAAACATTAATTTATAGACAAACACATTGTGGATAGTGTGTGTTAAAAAACAGCACAAATGGGCTTCCGTGTGTGATTATGATGTCTTGAATTGTAACTACCTAGGATTGTCGCAACAGGCTCTGTGCTACACTCACAGGATTAGATCAATTACTGTTACTTTAATGGTAACCAGGGCTATTTTTCTGCAGGCTCCAGCAGGAACCATGGCCCTTATTCTAGTTCACTCTTTCTGACAAAATATTTCTTAGATGGACAAAATTATGTGCACTGCAGGTGAGGCAGGTGTAAAACCCCACCCAAATCTAATTATCTCTGCACAAGTAACACCTGCCTCACCTGCAGTGCACATGGTTTTGTCCATCTAAGAAATATTTTGTCAGAGTGAACTAGAATAAGGACCACAGTTCCTGCTGGAGCCTGCAGAAAAATAGCCCTGATGGTAACAATGTGCGTGTATACACAATACTTTTATTATAATTCCTGCGAAGATCTGTGAGACTTCAAGGTACCAGTATGCAGTGACACTCTGCCACGACCATATGTCTTATCCTGGTGAGGTGTCACCTTAAGCATGTATATCAATGATTTCAATGTTGGTGTCAACTCCTAATAATTATGTAAGTGTGAGTTTTTTCTCATATGCGTTAATAGGGAAGAGGACATATCAACTGGTTTTAATATAAGTCTGGTATTGAATGAGTTCTGAAAGCTAGTATCAGGTATCTTGCCCCAACATGAAATGGGGTGTCGTGAGATGGAGCTGAGATTCTGCAAAAGATTGACTCAAGCGTAGTTAATAGATGGTATATGTGCCATTTTTATATTGTTGCCCATGTAGAGGCCAATCCCAGTGTTTTTAGGGTGAGCAGGTTCTTAACAATGTGTGACAGCTGTAATCTTATATCTACATACACCGTACACTGAAGTGGTGTGTGATACCATTAGAGCCCTTAAAAGGGATAGATGCAGGAGACAAAAGGCAGTATATATGATAGAGATGCACACACGGGAGCCCACTCGCTCGGCTGTTACTGCCGGCACGCGTTTCGCTTCCCGATTTTTCAAGGCGCACCATTTTAATTTTAAACACAATGGTGACTAAAGCCTTTTCAAAGCTTTTGGCCTTGAAACATCAGAGGTAGGGATTTGACTAAAGAACTACTCAAGAGAAATCTTCTGGTCCTTCAACCTGGGCACACTTGCCCCAGCAGGGCCCAACAATCGTATACATTTCAATTCATATCTGTAACAGCATCTGGACAATGAAGTAACCATAATTTTCTTCAGACCTCTTTCTTGAATCTGAACATGGGACACTGATGAAGATCATCTGTACCTCCTAAGCCAAGTCATAAATTTATGGTGAAATGGTGCTCCATTCCGTAGGGAACAGACATATTGTAAGGGAATGTATTTTTAAACAAACCCCCTGCAATATGGGAAAAATTGCTTTTGCCACTTTCTTGCTATAATAATACTGATAATGTATATAGGGGGTTATTCTAGTTCTTTTTTTTTTTTTTGACAAAATCCTTCTTAGATGGACAAAACCATGTGCACTGCAGGTGGGGCAGATGTAACATATGCAGAGAGAATTAGATTTGGATGGGGTTTTACTTCAAAGTGAGATCTATATTGTAGTGTAAAAATAAAGCAGCCAGTATTTACCCTGCACAGAAACAAAATAACTCACCCAAATCTAATTCTCTCTGCACATGTTACATCTGCCCCCCTGCAGTGCACATGGTTTTGTCCATCTAAGAAGGAATTTGTCAGAAAGAGTGAACTAGAATAAGGCCCATAGTCACAGAACAGAGTTCTGATAAAAAGAGTAATATATGTACATGATATATCCATAATAAGGACATATTTTTCTCCAAATCAGGCTATTTATAAGGATTTATATCTAATACTAAGAACTGTAATATACAATTATGTAAATATCCATATCTCGCTCTAGAAATGACGACATGAATTGTATATATATATAATAATAATTTTTATAAAGAAACCGCTCCTTACCTCTCTTCACTGATCTCTATCCACACTCCCTCCCGTCCTCTTCGCTCCATCGCTGACCGCCGACTGACCTCTCACCTAATCACCTCCTCCCACTCCCGTGTCCAAGACTTTTCTCACGCTGCCCCCCTGCACTGAAACAACCTCCCGCCACCCATCAGGCTTTCTGATTCCCTTACCTCCTTCAAGCGCTCCCTCAAAACCCACTTCTTTCGACTAGCCTATCCCTCCTCCTAACCTCTTTTGATCCTCCTATCCTGCCTCCGTTCCCCTCCGTTCCTACTTATCCTGTTGTTTTTCGTTCGTCCACCCACCTATTTTTAGTATGTTAACTCTTATGAGTGGGGTCCTCCTGCCTCACGTACTCACCCTACCTCTTTACCTCACCTGTCCTCCTGTCCTGTTCTTCCCTTCCTCTACTTCATCTTCAGTCTCCTCGACAATTTTGACACCTACTTCTGAACTGATGCTGATTTTATTTCTACCAGCTATACCCCTATTTATACTGTATTTTTCAACACACCCTGTACGTTACCTTGTCATTTGTTTTTTGTTTGCTATGTACGGCGCTGAGGACACTTTGCGGCGCCTTATAAATAAACGTACTACTACTACTACATGTGTTATATGTTGTCTGTTGTTATATGTATATGTAATTGAATAAGCTCCCAGAATTAATATTTACTGCTATTGAAAACAACCTGGTAAATGGCATAAATATATATTGAATAAGAATATGGTAGAGAGAACTTCCGGGACAGGGAAACGCATACCTGATTCCAAGATCAGAATGCGGAAACACAGGGAATGTACCAGAGGCTTGACACACAAAGTGTAATGACAGCGCCGAACCCGGAAGTAGGGTGACACGCAACACGTGGATGCAGTGCCGAACCCGGAAACCGGGCAACGGAGATGACGCACGGCACGCCCTAATGACCCGGAAGGGTCCTGCTTTAAAGAGCAACCACAGCACTAGCAGTAAATATACCTCCTGAGGAAGCCGCCGAACGCTGTACAGGCGGAGAAACGCGTAGAGGACACTGGGGATCGAGACTGGGCCGACAGACATGCAGGACTCCTACTGGTGAGGTTTGGACTCGGATAAGACCGCACAATACAGACTTCACCAGCAGTCGGGGAACCCACCAGGTAGTGAATGCCGGACTCCCCCCCAAAAAAGTTTACCTAACAAAGCTTAATATAAGCTTATAACCAAGTAAAACCATTACCACTAATATGTGCACATAGGTTGGGGACTTACAAGTTATACTAACCGATTGGATGGACTTGCATGCGTACTAACTTCCCATCTGGGGGCAAATATCCAATTTGAGCAAAAGCTCTATTTTTATGTATGTTTGTCTTGTCTGTGTTGTTGGCCACTGTCTAAATTGAAATTAATTGTTTTTTTATAAATTCTACTATTTTGCACAGCGCTGTCCCAATCCATTTTTTCTGGTGCTCCATCTGACTGGGTGCGGGGGGACATGAACCCTACCCATCTCAGCTTCAGGGATATGGGCAGGGTTAGGGGGGTTGCGGGGAAGTGGGGGTGATCAGTGGGGACTTGCAGAGAGGTGGCAGGGACCGGCGGGGAGCTCCGTTGGAAGGCAACACGCGAGCATCCCGTGCACGTGCGTCCCCTTCCGGTGGCTGGTGGGGGCCGGCGGTTGGCGATCAGACCTCCAGACCCCACTAGATGGCAGGCGCTCTATCTGTAGGTGTGTGTAAGAGTTAACACGTATCACAATCCATAATAATTAGTATGGACATCTTACATCACCTTGAGTCCTATAGCTATATATTAACCCAGCGTTTACCTGTTAAACTTTGCTCTCTCTCCTTTGTTTTATTTTCAACCTACTATATATTCAACCCAGTCAAGTTATCTCACTATTTATTTTGTTGATAACAATAACATAATCTCCCATCTCTCTCTCTCTCTTCCCACATTTGTATATTTTATAGTAGGATTTAGTATTCACTAACCAGAATACAAGAATCAACTGAATTATCAGAATAATTTTCAACCAAACCATGTTGCCCTTGTCCTATCTTTTGTGTCCCAAAACTGTATATGAGAGTTTATCACATATATAAGAATAATTTTCATAGTGCCATAATACTTTTCTTCCTTTTAAAAAACTTCTAAAAATGAAAAAACTTCTAAAAACTTTTCGTGAAATGTTGTCAAAATCAAATTAATATCTCTTGCTTCTTAGTTAGGAAACACCCAGAAGGTACTTACCAACACTTTTTAAAAGTCATACTACTTCTAATTATTATAATTAAGTAATCTAATTATAATTCATATATTATAACAAGGCAATGTAGTCAATAGATTAGAAACGTGAACGTTCTTCCAGTGAATGTCTCTATTATGACCCATATAATTGAGCAATGATGTTTTCACTAATGTGCACAGCAATTGGTATCATTGGAGCATGCAAACTAAGGGGTAAATACAGGGATAAAAGGATTGAAATTGCTGACCTCGCTTACAGGATGTAATCAAGCCCATATAGGGTGAAACGCGTCATGCACCCACATTTGAATCTCCCTGGCTAAGACTGGAGCACTTAACCATGAGTAATTAACCGTGGACAGAAGGGTGCTACCATATACATGTATGGCTCACAGCAGAGACCGAGCAATATCCTAAGCTCCGACCACCATCCCCCGTACCCTGCTGGAGACGGAGAACCATAACTGTGTCTGACTATCAGTGCCTCCCTCCTCAAGACAGACAATCAGATCCTTGTGCATGGTAGTGCTAACTGGTACACTCGAGCCCATCTAACTCTTGGGACTGTGATTCTGCATACTGCAATGCCCTAACAACACCAGTATGGGTATGCACACAAACATCGAGTAGCAGAAGGCTCACTTACTCTATCATCTTTCTGACTTGAAGTGCTCACTCAAAACTCTTTTCCCTCATCTGCTATATTATGATGAGAAGACAGAAGATTTTTTGGGAGACTTTCCTAACAGTGTCACTGCATCTGGAATTCCTCGTATACTAGAATACACTAGTTTAAAAGTGATATTACATCTACCAGGACTCACTACTAATATGAGCAATTAAAAACTTGACTAGTCTACATGTGTGATCTAAAATATTGCTGAAATATCGCTTTATACTGTTACTGTTATTTATAACAGGTGTATCTAAGAAGGACAGAGTGCAAAAATGTAAAACTGTAGTGTGGACACAGTCAAATCCATTTCACCAATTAGTATAATGAATTCCTTTTAAACCGTCTTACTCTCTCTGGATACATTGGGGGGAATTTACTAAGATGTGTATTCTACTTCACATGTGATATTGCTATGAGCAAGTAATCAGAATGTACAGTACTTCTTATTTATTTAGCACCCTCTAAAAGATAGTACACAGGATCTGATTGGTTGCCCATAGAAACATCACATGTGAAGTAGAATACACATCTTAGTAAATTTCCCCCCTTATATCTTTATTTCTGCTTCCTCTCTCACTCCATTGCCTGCTTTACACACGCACTGCACTGTTGAGTAATCTCAATGCATCTGAAATTTGGTAAATGTGAGCAGTAAGAGGAATACTTTCTATCCTTCATTCCCAAGTTTGTGTGTTGCATTGATACTCTCATCTCTCATCCTTTGACACATGGGGGGTTATTCTAGTCCATTCTTTCTGACAAAATCCTTCTTAGATGGACAAAATCATGTGCACTGCGGGTGGGGCAGATGTAACTTGTGCAGAGAGAATTAGATTTGGGTGGGGTTTTTCTTCAAAGTGAGATCTATATTGAAGTGTAAAATCATGCAGTCAGTATTTTCCCTGCACAGAAAAAAATAACTCACCCAAATCTAATTCTCTCTGCACATGTTACATCTGCCCCCCTGCAGTGCACATGTTTTTGTCCATCTAAGAAGGATTTTGTCAGAAAGAATGAACTAGAATAAACCCCATGATGAGAAGAAAGCAGATTTTGGGTGAGAAACATACACATAGCTCCCTACAAAATTGTCATTATACAATCTGCATATGTGTTTGAATCAGCTTAAAAGACAATGCTGTGCCATTTTCAGATCAACGTATTTGTGCAATGCTCTTGACATCTACTGTGCCTTACAGAAAAGTATATGGGAAAAAGTTACATTTGAAAGTGCAATTATAAATACAGAATAATAGGGATCTAGGTACTTATGTAATATCTGGGCTCCCGTTTTTCTTATGAGACCGCGTCCGCTCGCCACGCTTCGGGCACGGTGGCTCGCTGCGCTCGCCACACTATATAAAATCAACTCCATGCGTAGTTGGATAGTAGGGGTATGAAAAAATGGGGTGCATTTAACATGGGAGCCCAGATATTACATAAGTACCGGGATCTAATTATGATCCAAAAACTGTATATTAATATTTACGGATCAATTTAAGAGTTTCAGTGTGTTTTCTTTATTTGCTTGTCTGTGTGCTTTTTGTATTTTGTCCAGAAACCATTTGCTAATATTGGGCAAAATCATTGCGGACTATATTTTAATGTTTATCTATTAAAAGCTATAGCTTAATTATTGACCAATGGCCCTCATTCTGATTGACCTGCAAAGCTGTGAAATTTGCAGCTTTGTGGGTCATCGGCATGCATATGGATGATTTGCATAAACATCCATTCGCAGAAAGCGTGCTGGGCAGAAATCATTTGATGGTCGTTGACCATCAAATGATTTCTGTAGCACTAGCAGATCTAAGACACTCTCTGGTGTCTTAGATCTGCGGCACCCCTGTATGGTAAAAAGACAGGCAGCTGACATCCGCGAACATCAATTGCTCACCCCATGCACCCACGTCACCACTGCATTACCATGGGAACACCCAGCATTTTCATGATGACTCCCATGAAACTATTGGTGTTCCCATGGGAGCTACATGTCAATGCTGCCCCACACCCCCCACCCACACTGCTCCATGCGAACAGGCTGGCAAATAATCCATTTGCTGTGTCCGCTTGCAAACAGAGCCTGCACAGTCCCAAACCATCGCTCACGTAGGGGAGCATATGGATCAGAATGAGGGCCAATACACCTTATCATACTAAACACTGTGCCCCCAACAAAAGTCTTCTTTTCTCCAATGTTTCGTTATGGGGAAAAAATGCTGCAAAAGAAGAATGCTTTCAAAAATAGAAGTGTTAATAGTTTTATTAATTTACAAAATGCAATGTAAATGAAGAGTATATAAATATAAATCAAATTAGTATTTGGTGTGACGACCCTTTGCCTTCAAAACAGCATTTATTCAAACATGCAGTGATTACACCCATTCTGAAAAAAAAAACACAATTCTGACCCTAACTCTCTAACTACCATAATATCTCTCATCTCCCATGCCTCTCCAAGCTACTTTAGAGACTTGTCTACTCTCATCTCATGCACTTTTTTAACTCTCACACCCTATTAGACCCACTTCAGTCAGGCTTTCATTCCCATGACTCCACTGATACAGCACTGACTAAAGTGGTGAATGATATGGCAACTGCTAAGTCTAAAGGCCTTTACTCACAACTTATTTTTCTAGATCTTTCTTCTTCGTTTGACACTATTGATAACACTCTTGTAATACAAACACTGCACTCCCTAGGTCTTACTGACGCAGCTCTTTCCTGGTTCTCATCTTACCTATCTGATTGCTTTTTCAATGTTCGCTTATCTGACTCTACCTCCTCTTCACTACCTCTTTTAGTCAGAGTTCCTCAAGACTTAGGTCCTTTTCTCAATCTATACATCCTCTCTTGGCAAACTAATTGGCTCTTTTGGATTTCAGTATCACTTATATGCAGACTATACTCAAATCTATCTATCAACCCCAGAGTTGTCACCAGTGGTTTTGGGCTGAATTTCTCAATATCTCTCTGCCATCTCATCTTGGATGTCTTCTCGCCACCTAAAACTAATTATTTCCAAAATGGAATTACTTATATTCCCACCAGCCAAGAACAGTTACCATCCTGATATCTCCATAACTGTTGACAACTCAATAATCTATCCTACATCACAAGCTCGTTGCCTAGGGGTCATTATCAACTCTGTCATTTGTTCCCCACATTCAACCCATCTCCAAATCATGTTACATGCATCTTAAAAACATATCCAAAATACAACCCTATCTCACACAAGACACTAAGGGCCAGATTCTCTAAGCTTCAAAAGTGATAAAATAGAGAGTGATAAACAGGTCCTGCCTGACATTTTTCAAACTCAGTCTGTGACATGGCAGGCAGGAGCTGATTGGCTGGCTGTTTATCACTCTCCATTTTATCACTTTTAAGCTTAGAGAATCTGGCCCCAAATCTCTTATCCTTGCACTTATTATATCCAGCATTGATTATTGCATTCATCTCCTAACTTCCCAAAAACAGACTCTCGCCACTTCAATCCATTTTAAATGCTGATGTTAGGCTGATTTTCCTAGCAAGACACTTATCGTCTGCTTATCCACTCTCTCAGTCCCTCCATTGGATGCCTGTATTTTACCGTATTCAATATAAAACACTTCTACTCTCATATGAAGCTATTAACCATACTGCACCAGCATATATCTCTTTACTTATCACAAAATATTTCCCATCTCTCCCATCTGCCTTTTTTGAAAGACACACAAAAGCTATCGGAAAAACATGGTATTGAATTCAGTTATATCTGGGATGAGTCTCATGGATATGATGACTACATACTGTTACATTTACGATTCCTGTATATTATGTGTCTAATGCCATGCCAGTTGGCCAATTATTAGTGATTGTCTAGCCAGTGTTAGAGTTAGTTAATTTTTTTAGGATTTATTTTTTTTATCTCTGGCATTGTGACACCAAAAGCCAAGAGTTTGGGTATTACCAACATGTAAGCATCATTTAAAAAATCCCCATGTCACTGGTGCATGGGGTGCATTATATTTTCCATAACTCAACAATTAAAATGGCAGACTGCTTTTAGATGCTACAACAAGCCAAAGTTACAGTATGTAACTGTACCAGCTACATCATTTATACCTGTTATCCTCCACCCACAGAGCAACTACTGTAGATATTTTTCTAATTTGTTTGGGACACACAAACATTAATTTTCAAGAATTTCTAAGCATATACTCTCTTTACGGTGTTAATAAAAAAAAAAATCATCTGCATAATATGCTGAGAAATAAATTTCTTACCATTGAAATAAGAGTGAATACATTTGCAGTTGCTAAGCTAAACTTTTGTTGATTCCAATTCAAGCATTAGAACATAAGCATATTTTTCAATCATTCTCGTGGAGTTTTTAGGTTTAATTTATGCTCACAGCTTTATATTTATTGTTGCAAAGCTGTTTAAAATAAATGTAATCAGTGCCATACAGAAAGGATGTAAGCATGAACAATATCTATTCAGTTAAAACTGAAGCTGTGTACAAATACATTTATATATACTGTATATATTTGAGTTGTGTCAATGTTTTTTAAAAGAAATTGAAACCTTTTTGTGATATAAAATGAAAGAAAAGGTGTAACACACTTTGGTATACATTCTAATAACCTGTGTTATTTTCTATTAGTGACTAACTGAAGATGTAAAATATGAATATAGATGATTTTTATAATTCTATATGTATCTAGGGGGTTACCAGCGATAAAAACTGTATCCATCGGGACCCCCAAAAATCGCGTTGATCGCATCGCATGCAACCAAATCGCATGCGATGCGATCGGCGCGATTGACACGATTTTTACATTGGAATCAATGTAAAATGGTCCCTGAGACCCGATTTTACATTGGCCCCAATGTTAAATGGACCCCAGACCCCAAATTTTATTGTTTGCCAACCCTGATGGGTGAAATGCCCCCCCATTGTTAACGCCACCCCACGATCAATGCCAACCCGAAGTGTGGCGAGGGCAGCGAGCCCACGAGGGGCGGCGGTAAGAGTCCTCCGACCTTTTCATACCCCCACTATCCACGTGGCGAAGCGTGGTGAGCGCAGCGAGCCCCAAGCATTAATTCACAGGTATTACGCGCCCGATCGCCACGCTTCGGGCTCGCCTCACTATATAAAGTCAACTCCACACCGACGTGGATAGTGGGGGTATGAAAAGGTCGGAGGACGCGCAACGCCGCCCCTCGCTGGCTCGCTGCGCTCGCCACGCTTCGGGTTGGCGTTCATCGTGGGGTGGCATTAACAAGGTGGGGGGGCATTTGGCATGTAAAATACCCATAAGGGTGGGTATACAATGAAAAATAGGGCCCATTGGCCCATTTAACATTGTTCACTATGTAAAATCGCATCCATCGCATCGTTCGCATCGCATGCCTTAACTTAACTCATGCGATGGACGCGGTGGACGCGATTTTTTAATTGTCGGGGAAAAGGCTAAAAATAGCCCTGAAATCATGTCGGTCGCGTCCATCGCCACCTTAAGTTAAGGTATGCGATCACCTACATTGGGCGCCGTGCTAGGAAACAAGTACCATAAAAAGAAAGAAAAAAAATCAGTAAAAACCTGATCCTTGAAAATCATGAAGCTGAAGTAACAAAAGGTAGACAATAGGGATAGAGGGTGGGTAAACAACGTAGGCTAGTAGAAAGTAAAATTAATTAAACAAAGTTTTTTGTTCCAGAACTTTTTTTATCGCTCTCCAATACCAAATACAGTGTGCTAAATTGGCAGTAGAAATACACTTTAAACATGACCCTAATTCTGTGGAAACCATGTGCTAACTTTGAATAGAAGAAATGTATGCCCTGTGGAGAGTGTGGATATATACTTTTTTGCAGATAGGCCATTTCAGAATATGAAGTGTGTCATTATAGTTGGAAATTAAAACTTATATGTAGTGGTGCCAAAGGGGGGTGGGGGAATGGGTACTCTTCACCTGGACCAGTGGCATACAGTATTTACAATGTGTGCAATGGGCATGGTGCACAGGGCCCCCTGAATACCAGGCCCACACAGCACACACTGCAGCCATTTATTCAAATCTAATCCTCTGCAGTCCCATGATGAAGGCACATGCACAATAGAGTTTGAGCTCCATAGTGCTTAGTCTCTACTGTGCTGTGCACTAGTGTGGCACTGTAGTGGCGGCCAGAAGAGATGAGAGTGCCCAAACAGAGGAGGCTCCACATGTGCCTCCTCCTCTCTTAAAGCGCTTTGTGTCCCAGGTCTGTTGGAGATGTCTGGAACCAGCTTCACCCTTCCCCATTGCAGTGAGCAAGAGAGCACTGCTGCTGCAGCAGCCTCTCTCCATCACAGAACACACTGCACAGTGTTGTGTGTTGAGTAGGAGAGAGAAACAACTGCAGCAACAGCCTTTCCTTTCTCCCTGTGTGCAGGTGGACCATGCCTTCCACCGGTTTAGATGCCAGAACCCACCTACACAGCCTGAATGGCTGCACCAAATATGCAATGAGGAGGTCCCATTGGCCATGGCCCCTGATATTTTCTGAACTTTCGGTGCCCCTTAAGGTCCATACACACTGGGCGACTATGCCCAGCATGTATGGGCAGTGATGATGCCAATCATCATACACACTGAGCGGCTTTCCCCCTGCCCGGCACTGACAGAGGGGGGAGGACGACGTTGCATAGCGCAGCGCTATGCAAAGCCGTCCTGAAAAGCCGCTCATCTGCTGGTATAACCAGCAAATGAACGGCTTTCCCAATGATGATGCAGGAGCGCGCAGCAGCGCTCACCGCTCATCACTGAAGCATACACACTGGGCGGCTTTGAGCTGAAAGTCGCTCAAACTGGGTGTTTTGAGCGACTTTCAGCTCAAAGTCGCCCAGTGTGTATTGGCCTTTAGTGTACCTCAGGGATATTATTCTGCCAATGTCTTTTTGTAATAAGTACATGCCTGGGAAGAGATTAGAGTATAAGTATCTAGTTTGAAAAGGATTACCTATGAGCAGCTGCTATAAGTATTCCAATGAATACGTTTCATAAATAGTGTCTGTGGTAAAAAAAAATGAATGCCGATACACATAGTGTGTCTGTAGAAATATCTGTTGTACAATAGAAAAGGACAATATTTTGATCCCTAACCAAACACATTAATGGGCCGATATAGGATCACTCAGTGATACAAATTCTGCCCAGCCCCGATGGTCGCGGTTTGCGTATGCGCATTTCTGCAAATCACCGGGCCATTCACTGCAGTGAAGGAGAGCTGGGGGCGGACAGGGGAACGCCCAGCATTTTACAGGTTAACCTGGGAATGCAGGTGGGTCATTGCCTGTTTAGGGCGGATGATTGACATCACATGACAGCAGTGCCCACCCCTTTTCGGCCATCTCTAGTGGCAAAAAAAGTCAGTTCAGACTGACTTTTATTATCAAAGGAGAGAAAAATCATCAGCTGGTCGGCGACCATCAAATGATTTATCTCCCCTTCGGCCCTATGCTACTGAGGGGATGCAGCAGGTGGGGGAGGCATTTGGCGGGCCTCACTGACATGTTCGCTAGGCTGCTAGTATACACAGCCTAGCACACAGGTCTGAATCAGGCCCCTAGTCTTAGTAAGTGAGGGAAGGAATCAAGGATTTCCTCATAATGGAATATAGGAGGAGGCCATGTGGTTTTTATGTATTTTTTGTTAATAAAGAAAGCAAGCAAAATATGCTTAAGTGATTCTCCAGGAATGTACACTAATTGTTTATACAGAAGGGCTCAAGTAGAGAGTGAAGACAAGGCTAGACCTACAGTAGGAGCAAGTTTCATCTTTGCTCCTTTGGCCATGGCTAGCCAGGGCTATTCTATTGTTCTCAGCTGCAATACAATACGTATTGCAGCTGAGAACAATTTGGTCATGGCTAGCCATGGCTATTCTATTGTTCTCAGTTGCAATACGTATTGTAAGAAGCACAGTTCTGTACACTACCACATAATTTAAGCTAAGGATGGTTAGCACAATTTCCTTTTTTTTTTTTTTTTTTTTTATTGAGCCTTTGGGTTTTTGAGTCCCAAGTGCATAATTTTGCATTTTTTAGCATTAAACTGTAGTTGCCATGCTCTTGACCAATTCTCAAGTTTACTTAGATCATCAGTCATTTGATTTACCCCTCCTGGTGTGTCTACTCTGTTGCATATCTTTGTGTCATCTGCAAAAAGGCATACTTTCCCTTCAATACCATTTGCAATGTCACTAACAAAGATATTAAAGAGCACTGGTCCAAGTACAGATCCCTGGGGTACTCCATGGTAACATGTCCCTCCATAGAATGCACTCCATTTACTACAACTGTTTTCTATCCTGCAACCAGGTTCTGCGATGTGGGACAGTGTCAAATGTCTTACTAAAGTCTAGATATGCCACATCTACAGCCCCCCCTCCTTCATTTAGTATTTTGGTCACGGAGTCAAAAAAGTAAATAAGATTTGTTTGTCATGATCTCCCTGCAGTAAAACCATGATGTTTTGGATCCTGTAAGTTGTTTAATTTAAGATATTCCACTATTCTTTCTTTTAATAGGGTTTCCATTAATTTCCCTACTACTGATGTAAGGCTCACTGGTCTGTAGTTACTTGCTTCTTCTTTGCTTCTGATTTTGTGCAGTGGAACTACATTTGCTCTTCTCCAGTCCTCTGGAACTGCACGTGTATCTAGTAACTGGATGAATAAATCTGTTAATGGTGCTACCAACACATCTTTTAGTTCTTTTAGTATCCTTGGATGAACTACTTCTGGCCCTATTGATCTAATCCACTTTCAGTCTTGAAAGTTCTGTTAGGACTTTCTCTCTAGTAAATGTACTTCCATCTACCTTATTTTTATGACTGTCCTTGCAACTTAACTGTGGTCCCTTCCCTTCTCCTTCTATAGTGAATACAGAGAAAAAGTAATTATTTAGATGATCTGCAATTGCCTTGTCTCCCTCCACTAAATTCTCAGTGTCTGTCCGCAGTCTTATTATTCCTCCATTTAATTTTCTCCTTTCACTTATATACTTAAAGAAAGTTTTGTTTCCTTTAAATACTGACTGAGCCATTTTCTCCTCAGCTTGTGCCTTGGCACGCCTGATCACTTTCTTAGCCTCCTTGCATCTGGCAAGATACACTTCTTTGTCGTTATTATTTTGAGTCTGTTTGTATGTCCTAAAGGCCATCTTTTTCTTTTATACTAGTTGATACCTATTTAGTAAACCACACTGGCTTCCTTTTTCTGGTACTTTTCTTACCAGAAGCATATCTCAAATCACCAAGCCAAAGACTGCTGCCACAATGTCAAATTGCTTCCAGGCCACCTCAGTAATGATGGAAACCAGTGTATCTGAAACATGTTAAGTGGTGGTGTGCACCATGTTTGTTCCCAGTCCAGGCTACTATACCTATCCAATGCCTGTGCCTGACTAGTGTATTTCACATCGGTATTGCAAGCCCTCAATTGCCTCGTGGTTTACATCATTACCGTTGGCCTGGAACCAATGTGACATCGTGGTAGCAGTCTTTGCCTTTGGAAATTTGATATATGCTTTTATACGAGTCTGCCATTGTGAATTTTCTGTATAAATTAAAGCTTTGTTTTGTTTTATAATACTACACTATGAAGGTTTTCTGTTGTTCACCCCCAATGTGAGTTCCATTATTTGGGATAGGGGTTTTCTCTCTGTCATTTCAGGAAGATAATATTTGTACATGCTGGATACCATCTAAACTATACTAAACCTTTTTTATCAGTTAGGGGTGTGATTAATTGTATTGGAACATGCAAATATAGCACTATTTGGTCACATATTTTTCTCAGGGGGTATTACAGAAATATTTTAGACACACGTAGACAGGGAGTATTACAGAAATCCAAGAGCACAGCCCTATATATAATATTTCCAGTACCTGAAAAGGGAACTATTTGTGCTATTAGAAGAACCCTTAACAAAGTGGTTAATTCACTTTTTCTGGTAGTACCTAATACAGCAACTATATTAATTCAATTTCCCATGGGTACTACAAATTGAATAATTATACATTTATGCATATGTCATCATCTGGGGTGATATTTGGTAGTCTCTCCCACTCCTGCCCATCTTTCTTTATCTCATTTAGCTCTTCATGCAACAGCTGCTGTCCTTTAAACTGAGCTTGCTGCGCCTCAAGCAACATGTGAATTTGAGCTGGTTGGCCTTGTATCTGGGTTTGTTGATTATCAGCCAGGTGCTTCTGTTTTTGAGCCTGAAGCTGCTGTCTGGCAGACATTTCAGTAAACCTTTTTTAGTAATTCCTCCATTTTACCCTGTATTTCCCCTTAATACAATTGGCCAGACTCACAAAACAGACTACGCCGACACTTACCTGCATTGCTGGCCTCTTAACACAGCACAGCAAAAATGTTATTAATGATATGGTGGCCCTTTAAGGTTGGCTGCCTTCCACACAATCTCCTGTCAACTCCAAATTGCCCTGTTATTCCACTCCAGGTACAAACTTGGGAGGTTGAACAGGCTAACCAGTTCACTAAAACACACTTTGATTAAAACCTTTCCTGGCCAGCTGCACAGTGTGTAACCAAACAAAAAAAGCCTTGCCAGTTTTAAACACTAGTAGCTGTATTGCCCAAGGTTCTTTGCTGTGTAGATTACAGCTATGTGTCCTGGTTCAGGCACCAAATGTGGCAAGGAATCACATACACACCTAAGATGAAGTCTCGGTCTTTATTTTGTAACATCATACCAGGCAGGGCCGGACTGGCCATCTGGCACTTCTGGCAAATGCCAGAAGGGCCTATGGCCTTGTGGGTAGGGTGACCAACTCATCCCTTTAATCCGGGACACATATTAATTACACAGGTTCTGTGGCAGTTTGAAACCAGGTGAAATGGAGTCTTGAGGTGTGGCAGTTTAAAACCAGGTGAAAGCCAGCCACAGAACCTGTGTAATTAATATGTGTCCCGGATTAAAGGGATGAGTTGGTCACCCTACTTGTGGGCCTATTTTCACCAGCAGCACTGAGCTGAGCCCACTGCCCCCTGGACGTCATTGTGCTCAATGCCACTTCGCGTCATGATGCATCATTTGCATATGACATCATGATGCAAGCTGTTTCCGCTGGTGCCGCCATCCAGTCTGAGCAGCCAGTGTGGGAGTGGGAACTGAGAGAGCCGGGCCATCCACGTGTAGTCAGATCCATCCTGGCCTGCATGTGCCACAGTGTGAGTAAGTGTCCTGTTCTTTTTTTCCTGATTCCTGCCCCTACCCCTACCCTGCGCATCTACGACTTATCTCTGCTGCCTGTGGCTGAGACAAGGTAAATTTGCACCCAGCCTCCAGCCAACGGGAATAATTGCAATGGCCCATAATAATGTGTAATGGGCATAACGGATTGTGTCATATTCTGTAATGGTCGTTACAGTGTTTGTGTCATAATGTGTAATGGGCATACCGGATTGGGTCATATTCTGTAATGAGCATTACGGTGTGTGTGTGTGTGTCATAATGTGTAATGGGCATAATGGTGTGTTCCATAATGTGTAATGGGCATAATGGTGTGTTACATAATGTGTAATGCCACCTTTTGTGATGCCATGCCTCCTTTCCATGAGGCTTTGCCCACTTTTGCAGCACAAGGGTCCTGCCTACCACTGGTGGGCCTGTGTGCTCAAAATGCCAGGGCCGATTTCTGGTCCCAGTCCGGCCCTGATACCCGGTAAACAGCATAGGCAAGGATGGTTACAGCATATTCATATTGTTTGCTTTCTTTTTTTCTTTCAAGGATGATTACAGCATTGCAGCATACTGCATACCAACCCAGATCACACCAATTATCAAACCTGGACCGGATCGAAATTTCCTGCTGCTGCTCTAAAACCTGGTGAGGATTGCTGTGGGCAATTACATTGTATATCATGTACAGTTTTCATACTAATAATATGAATAATACTTAAGCTAGATACTTTCAATGTCAGTTTCTTTCATGTACAATTTCTATCAACAAATAAAACAACACAACTCGATTAACGTCATGTGCTGATGCAATAAAAAAAATCCATTGTTTTCAGTGTCACGGAATTATTTACAGAATAACTCTATTTGCTGCATTTTGTTAATCAAATCAAAGATATGATTCATCTGCTTGTTAATGTGGCTTAGTTAAACCCATTATCATGGGTAAATGAGCATGTAGCACAGCCCACATAGAGAAAACAATTGTAGACTTGATGCTTTTGCAATTGAAACACAAAACTTCAATTAGTAGATGGAACTGTGATATCTACTAATGGAACATTTCATTATTCTCAGTATGAAGTTTCTGCTTCAGAACTCATTGAATTAATTTTACATTGTGACAAGGTGACATTGGTGACATTGATAGGTCCTTCATGGAAATCAATAGGGCTTTTATTAGTTCAGTCCTCACATACAATACATTTTATTTGTAAACAAATTATTTACTATACAGAGTATTTATAGTAATAACAGAAATGGATACAAAGGAGTTACTAACAATAATGTTATAGAACATAAGAAGTATACTATTTTCAATTGATGTACTTTTAAAAGAAAACTGAAAGATCGTTACAAAATAATTCATTTTATTTCATATCCCCGTGAAAAAAAAATATAACAACATACATCAAAGAGGTAGTATTATCTGATAACTGCAATATACACTACTGTAAAACCAAAGTTCTTATTTTCAATCCATTCTTAGTCAGTGTAACAAATAATAACTACAGTATCAGTGAAGGAGATAAACTGCATGCAGTGACACAATCTATATAACACCATCAAATGCATAACTATTATTCTTATTTATACCCCAGGGTTTAAATGTAGACAAATAAGTCATCATAGGATGACATCGTAATTTCAGATTAACAACACCTTGTCATTACCAATAACTACAACATTTTTGCCCCATTTTCATTGCAGGTAATTTCTTACAAACTACATCATAAATTCTTCATCAGAAAATGATATTCTAAAGAAACTGGTCTGATGATCCTATGATGTAAATCTTGAATCTTAAGGCCCCCATACACTGTGCCAATTGTTCCTAAGGACAAGTCAGACAAGTTTGCTCGGAGCCCCCCAGCAGCCATCCCAATCAACGTCTGGCCAGTCATTTCAAAATGACTGGCCAGCAGCCGCATCTCGCCCCGCCGCCAGACAAAATGCTGCTAGAAGCTCCCAGTCACCGCCACTGCTTGGACAGACACCGCTGCCCACCACTATGAGCTGCCCGCCCCCATTTCCCAGAGCAGGAGACTAGTGATTGTCTTGCAGTGGTATTCCACTCCTGGAGAGTACCGGACAATCTCATGGTTGTTTGGTGTAGGCATCTCCACGGTGTGTTTTAGTGCGAGAATTTACAAAGGCAATGCTGGATTCCTATCACTCGTTTATTTTCCTACCCCAGGAGCAGAGACAGTGTCTGGGTTCCTGCGTCGCTGAAATCCACAGTGTGCTGGGGCTATTAATAGCACCCACATATTCATAACTGTGCCTAGAGACAGCACAGCAGACTACTACAACTGAAAGGGGAGAGGGGAATCCATCATTCTCCAAGGGGTTGTAGACCATAAATATTGGTAAGTTCCTTTTATTATTCTGGGGGGTGGGTTGAATGTGATCTGTATATAGCACTGGTCTCCAGCCTATAGCTCTCCAGCTGTTGTGAAACTACACAGTTTTTGCATCCCCTAAGAGCAAAACTGTTGCAGGGCATCCTGTGATTTGTAGTTTCACACCAGCTGCAGAGCTATAGGTTAGAAAAAGTACTTTTAACAAACTGATATCTTTATTTCCCAACTTTATTGATGTCTTCATTGGCTGACCTGGTCATGCTCATGATGACCGTGTACTGGCCAATTCGGACTTGGATAGCGTAGAGTAAAAATATATATGTATGGTATTTGGTAATGCCTGTATGTGTAATGGAGATTTTTCCATTGGCAATATGAGGCATTATTGTTGTGTATGAATTGTCCCCTATAATATATATTTAATGCAATAATGGCCATGTTTTCACCTTAAGTTTCACAGCT
Source organism: Crinia signifera (assembly GCF_055691185.1). Classification (NCBI taxonomy): domain Eukaryota; kingdom Metazoa; phylum Chordata; class Amphibia; order Anura; family Myobatrachidae; genus Crinia; species Crinia signifera. The sequence goes on from NC_139219.1 coordinate 136,508,838, forward strand.
CTATATTGAAGCTGTTTTCTTTGCAAAAGTCAAATATTTTTATGGGGATGCAGGTACCACATCATAGGAGATGCTGCTTATACTTTAAGTAGGTGGCAAATGAAAGGGTACACCCAGCATCTCAGGCTGACACAGAACAGATACGGTACACCCATACCCTCAGCTCTGCCAGGATGGTGGTAGAGAACGCATTTGGGCGGCTCGAGGGACATTGGCACTGTTTGCTAAAGCACAATGACATTTCCCTTGTTCCTGACGTTGTGGCAGCATATTGCTGTATCTTGCATAACATTTGTGAGATACAGAAAGAGCACAATTTGTTGCAGTGGGATGTGCAGGAGGAGCACGTTACGTCTGATATTGTTCCCCTTATCCACCCTGCGAAGGCCCAAAGTGGTATTATTGCTGCAGAAGTAACACATGCCACTATTGCAGAAAATCTATATGCTATGTTGCGGTAAATAAAACATACGTTTATATTTTTATTGCAATTGCATTTTTTCATGCATTGAAAGTGTTTTTTACCTTGCCTAACATATTGTCATAATAAGAAAGACATTGCTTTGGATACATTTTTAACATTTATAAAATGTCACAAAGTGCAAACAGGTATTTAGAGAACTTCTTTGTCAAACAATTCACAAAAAAATGTAGGTACAAAAGTAAACATTTGTTGATGTATAAGGTGAAATTTTCAAATGTGTGTTTGGTAGAACTTTGATGTTACCCACACCAAATATCTTCGATAAACAGTTCGTGTTCACTTTTATGTGTTTGATTGCTATGGACAATGGCCCTTATTCAGATATAATCGCAGTACAAATCTGCAGGTGGGGCAGATGTACCATGTACAGAGAGAGTTTGGGTGAGTTATTTTATCTCTGTGCAGGGTAAATACTGGCTGCATTATTTTTACACTGCAATTTAGATTTCAATTTCAACACACCCCACCCAAATTTAGCTCTCTCTACACATGTTACATCTTCCCCACCTGCAATGCACATGGTTTTGCCCATTTTGAGAACAAATTTGTACTGCGATCAGATCTGAATAAGGGCCAATATCCCCAGCTCCAAAAAACACACATTCTTTAATTTTCCACTATAATATATATTAGAGATGTGCGGCGGCCACTTTTTCGGGTTTTGGTTTTGGATCTGGATCTCCCTTCGTGTTTTGGATCTGGATTGGTTTTGGCAAACCACCCTTGCAGGTTTTGGTTTTGGTTTTGGATCTGGATTTTTATGAAAAAATGCTAAAAATGGATAAAATAACAGAATTTGGGCCTGCTTTTGCCCCTAAAGTATTATTCACCTCAATAACATTAGTTTCTACTCATTTCTAGTCAATTTTGATCACTTCACAGCTTACAATTTTTTTTCATTTACTGTAGTTGGGCCAAAAGGTTATACAGAGGTAGCTGGATGACTAAGCTAAGCGACAGCAGTGGGCATCACATACATGTGGAACTTACACTTCCAACCTGGCACATCTTGGAAGCAGAGCGGCACTCCAGGGGCAGACAGGGTGGCAGTTTAATAAATTACCCCAAAAAAGAGAAATGCTCCAAAGAGCAAAAAATACAAAGAGGTATCGGCCTTGTCATGACTGGTGGTAGCAGCTTCAGCACGTCTATCAGGTTGTACCATTCAGACATAAACCGGGTCTTCTTCACCTGGAATCAAACCCTAGGAAAAACCCAGGTCGATTGTAGGTGCTCAGGACTCAAAAGTGAAATCCTGGGTAAACCCTTTCAGACATATGCTAGTCCCAGGTTGCTGTGTGTTCCTGAAAAAAAACTGGGATTTTTGCTTATGTCTGAAAGGGGTATAAGATGGGAGTTCTATTTCACATGGGACCAATTAGTTTCTATCTACTATCTTCTAGAACAGGAGTGAGGAACCTCAGGCCCGGGGGCCGTATGCGGCCCTCGTAGCCAGTCTGAGTGGCTCACCCACCCGCCCAGTGGCTTTGCCGGTAGTCAAGTACAGGGGAATTCTCGTGCGAGGTCCATAATTCTTGCGAGATTCCTCTTAATCAACAGCAGCCAGGGACTGTCAGTCGCCAGAGTGTGGGACGGCTGCAGCAGGACAATTTGTAAGATACATTTTTACATATGGCCCCCGAAGGATTTTTTCCCCATACAAACGGCCCTTGGCACAAAAAAGGTTCCCCACCCCTGTTCTAGAAGGTGCTAAATGAATAAGAAGTAGATTCTGATTGGTGGCCCATAGCAACATTCCATGCAATATAGAGATTCCATCTTAGTAAATTTCCCCCTACAGTAGCTGAAAAACTAAAACAGAGCACAGCACAGGAAACAATTAGAACTTACGATTCTCAGTACACAATACAGCTAAGATTAAGGAACAAAATTAGTTGTCTGTGTAATACCTGAGGGAGGTTGTCATTGGTATATATACTGTATGCATTACAAAATGTGTCCTTTATACTACGCTACTTAACGGCAGCACCTCTATGGAACCTCTAATAGAGGAAACAACATTAGGATATATATACAAAGTATAGAAGTGCACCCTAGACCAGATTACCAAAATCAACTGTTCAGTGACTTTTAAATTGTAAAATATGGGACAATAAAAAAAAAAAATGAATTTATTCAGAAACATTTCAAGTGTAAAATTGCATTGTTTTTTCACATGAGCATTTCCAATATTGATTTAAACATCCAACTGTTTTGCTCAAGATGTGTAACATGCAGGGAACGCAATAACCTTACACATTTCTTCCGCGTACCCGTATTGGGCATCATAGTGATCTCATATAAATGGTTTCCATAACACTTCTATAATAGGGGATCAATTAGACTTGCATACACAATAGTAATTCTTCAGAGGTAAAAGGGTGGACCACAATAAAATGGGTATTTTTTTTATTTAACCACCTAGTTCACAAGATGTATAAAGGAAAAGGTCTTAACAATTCTCAGATTGGAAGTGGGGACCACTCCACTATTAAGAATCTGCAATGTGTCACCAGCCTTAGAGCAGATGTCATATATTTATATACACGTTGCGTATCCCTGATCTAAAATGCTCAGGACCAGAAGAATTTTTCATAATGGATTATTCCGTATTTCTGAATATTTTTATATTTCAATGATGTATCTTAACATATTTTGCATTTATGTTGTATAATCACATCAAACACATGAAATGCATACAAATATATTTTATTTGTGCATGAAACAAGGTTTCAAAACATAAAAACAAAGGTTGTGACTATCAAAAGTTTGTATCTCAGGTACTGAATTTGAATGCCAAGCAATAAATTTCTTGCATATATTTAGTTCCAGTTACATATCATGTCCTCAATAGTGTTGTTACAGATGTCCCCAGTAGTGCCAGTTACATATCATTTCCTAGAATTTTTTTTTTCAGTTTCTGGAATGTATGGTGTTTAGAATAATTTGGAAAACGGATATTTAAATAAGGGATACCCAAACTGTATTAACTACAGGGTTAAAAGTGACCTTAAAACGAGTGCAGTATGTGTTGCAGTTAATATCATTATTAATAATTTATTATGTAATTTACATAAAGCACATAAGCTTACACAAACCAAATAAATGATACATAAAAAACAACAACAGATTATAAAAAAGTTTAAACTAATTTCAACTATAACAGAAAAAAACTCTTAAAATACCTAAAAGGATTAAGTATACTGTCTGTGACTCCAGCACTATAAAAAAAAGTTGTGTTTCCCCTATATTGTTCTTTAGGTAAGTATCCACTAGTATTCAAGTAAATATGCAGTAGAAATATGTAAATATCATTATCAAAGCCAAGTGAGGCTGAAATAGAATTCAAGCAGAATTAGTGAAAAGGTGGTTCGCTGTGTGCATGCATGGGGTCCTCTCACGAATGGACCATGAACAGGCTAGCCTATACTTATATGTTAGTAAGGCGCCCACTATAGATAGTACGCTCATACCCCCACTATCCATGTCGGCATGGAGTTGACTTTATATAGTGTGGCGAGCGCAGCGAGCCACTGAGCCCGAATCGCGGCGAGCGTAGCGAGCCCCACGAGGGGACGCGGAAAACTAAGCAAATAGCTTAGTGGGCCCCCAACTAACATATAAGTACTGGCTAGCCTTTGCTGGCAGCTTGCAAGGTGAATGACATGCTCTGGGCATTTGGGGGCACAACACCAGTGTTTTTCGGGAGTATCCTGGATCAGATGCAATACAGCTTAAAAGCACCCATGATGTACCATTGGTGGCTGCACATACAATTTTTCTTACGTGCAGCCCATCTGACCTCTGACTCCAATACAATATGCATGACACTGCACATCGGATCGGATGTCAGGCACATCCAATTTAGGCCAAATCTCGGCTGAATCTGTTGGAATTGGGTGTTATCAGGCCCAAATCGGACATGGGGTCTATGGGGGCCTTTAGGTCTGCTGCCTTGCTAATTTTTTATCATATTGCTCTAAATATGCTGGCTTCTCTGCTAGACGCTTATTTGGCTCCCTTTCCAATTTCCAGGCTCTTTAAAATTTATTTATGCCAATGACTGCCTAGTGTACTCTCTAATTACCTCCTTCCTCTATTACATTATATAGTGAAAACTCTCATGTTCAAAGGAATCTCCCTTTTCCATTCTCTATATTAGTGTACTGTGCTCTGCAATGAAAAATTATAGCATTACAGATGTAGCCATGCTCCCTTTGCCACACCAATAGGCACTTGCATCAAATGTGGGGAGTGGCGAGATCCAGTTACCACACATGTGTGTCTGTTTCACTCCCACTGCTCATTGAAATTCATTGAGCAGCAATTCTGCACCATGGGTGCACAAAACAAGCACATGCAGCCATTGCGCAGCAACGATGATCGTGGCTACATCTGTATACAAAGTTTAACACTTAGTACATTTGCTACCTTTGCACTTAGTTATGTGTTTTAACCCTATATATGAAGCTACAGAGCTTTTTTCATACCATATAAATAAGTAATCTAGTTACTACAGGATGCGATCGACAGGACTACACTATGTTTGACAATCAATAGGTCAACCACTATTGTTCGACAGACCATAGGTCAACACATGAAAAAGGGCGACATACCTTCAGTCAACATTTTTTAAACTGAAAGCTAAGGTTTAAGAAAAAAAAACAATCGGGCGCAAGTGAAAAAAAGGGGAGGGGAAAATTACATAAGTGATATTAATATTAATATACTGATTGGCTGCTCCCAAAGACAAATTGGGTAATTTGTTAAATAGAAACACAATAAGTAGAGGAAAAGATATATGCGAATACTCGCATATATCAAGAGAGCGCCACACAATTGGATATAATCAAAATTAATTTATTACTAAATGATAACACACAATATAACACTTTACCAATGGTATAGACTCATAAAAATAGGTATATAAAAAATATATATGGTCCCCATTCCTTCTTCAGAAGGAAACTGCTGCTTACAAGTATAACAGGGAAACGCGTCAAGGAACAAAACCAGCCTGCACTCCTTGTGCTAACAAAATACAGCTGATCCTGAGCAACCTTAAAAATCTCTTCTCAACATCCAAGCTGGTCTATGCTTCATTGCTCCACAGGAATCTCCCCAGTACTTCGCCATCTATAGCAACAGTCGGCGTCCGACTGGTAATTTAAGCTATTGCAGCCTGGGTGAGTCTATCTGCACTGTGTCAAACATCCGTTGATTCCTAGCATTACAGCAGCCTCCATCTGCGCTGTTTGCCGAAGACGGATGGCTCGCCCTCTGTATATCGCCACACCAGCGGGTCGTCAACAGGCGGCAACCGCTGACAGGGGAGCTGGAGCAGTCTGTTAATCATACAGATAAATAACGGCTATCACTACATCGTTGGCTAATTTAAAAGGAATTGATCTTTGTCGGTTGCTCAAAGGGAGCTATCAGTTTATATTAATCCCACTCTATCATATGAGGAGAATTTCTATGAACTATTTAATAAAAGGACAATCAGCTGTTTAAAACAGTTTCTCCATTTTTTTTTCAATAGGAGTGTATGCAATAATGTTATATATATATATATATATATATATATATATATATATATATATAAATATATATATATATATATATATATATATATATATATATATATATATTAATTTTGATTATATCCAATTGTGTGGCGCTCTCTTGATATATGCGAGTATTCACATATATCTTTCCTCTACTTATAACATTTTCAAAAGGTCACCACAAGTAATATGTCGACATGTAAACTAGGGCTGAGTGAAAAAAGTTGAATTTGAGATATTCAAAATTGGCTAGTGTGGAAAAACTTGACCTGAATAGGAAATGTGCAAACGCGTTTTGCTCTAAGTCAATATCTTCTGTTCTGGCAACAGACCTAAAGTTTTGCTTTTAGATGAAAATAAAGAAATGTATGAAGAAGCTCTGATCTAATTAAAATTATGTCAGGACATCTAAGAGTGGTTCATTAATATACTTTAGCATAGTGTAAAAAAGAGTACGAGCTTGTCCAAGTGCAAAGTGACTGACTTTGGCGAGAGAAAAAATCCCTGATAACTGATCTGTTTTCATGGTCACAATTGTGAATATTGTGTGTTTTCACCCGAAGGTGTTTTTTTTTTTTTTTTTTGGAGAGGATGCTCTATAATTGAAGTGACCAAAAAATAAAACTTGGGGGCAAAAATCAGGGTAAATCTCTTTTGTTTGCACTTAATAGAACAGTGCACCTAAGTGCTCCAACTCTTTACTAAATGCTACAGTAAGTTCAGTAAACAATGCATTATGCTCTGTTATTTAGGAACTTCTGTTTATTGTCTTTAATTGTGGCAGTTTATTTTAAACATGAATTGGTCTCAAAAACTGTTTTGCATCCCCTATCCTGGGAACATGATTGGGCTGCATTAGAGCATATGCAATATATTACCCAATATATTACAGGTTGAGTATCCCGTATCCAAAATGCTCAGGACCAGGAGAATTTTGGATAACGGATTATTCCGTATTTCGGAATATTTTAATATTTCAATTATGTATTTTGAAGTATCTTGCATGTATGCTGTATAAACACATAAAATACACACAAATATATTTTATTACCACATAAAATACACACAAATATATTTTATTTGTTCAAAAAACAAGGTTTCAAAACATGAAACAAAATTTGTGTACTATCTCAGATATTGAATTTGAATGCCAAGCAATCATTTTCTTGCACATATATAGTGACAGTTACATATCATGTCACCAGTAGTGCTGTTACAAATGTCCCCAGTGAGTTTTTAGCAAAAAAAATATATTTTTTTCACTTTCTGGAATGTATGGTTTTCGGAATAATTCGGATAAGGGATACTCGGATACGGGATACTCAACCTGTAACACTTTAATACATTAAAGTGGATTATTCTGTAATAAACAAATACATCTAATGTTTAGAAAAATAAAATCAAGAACAGTGATTCAAAAATAACAGGTTTCAAAGGTGTTGCACATACAGTATTGTCTTATTAATGTTTTTATTGATGTTGTGTTTTGAGTTCAGTTTTATACAAACCACTTGTGATTGATGTCCACTATTAATAGACTGTCAAATTGGGTCAGCAAGCACATAAAAAGGAAATAAAGTATTGCTGATCATTCCTGCCTAGTAATTAACACAGTGATTGGCATATACTGTATATATTGCTGGACACAACTGATAGAATGAATAACTCTCAATAGCATGTCCAGTAGACTTTATTTTCAATACATATGATATATCTGATTTTAGAATTCTGGCTTGACAGAAATATTTGTATAGCATATGGGTGTGGTATGACTTGTCGACAGTGACCATGCTGACATTCAGTATGTCTTCATGGATATGTTGACATGATGACCTGTCAACAAACCATCCCTGTTTGAATAGTGGTCTCTTACCGTTTTTCATTGGCATCTCCAGCTTCTCAGTAGACCTGTAATACTTTTGCATTCCAATGAGTATCATTCCCCCAGTGCCAAATTGCCCACTTTGCTCTTCTGACACATGCTACCAGCATAGGGGATACAAAACTGTTTTTCAGACCAATTCATGTTTAAAATAAACTGCCACAGTTAAAGATAATAAACAGAAGTGTTTAAAATACTGTGCCTAAATAACAGAGCGTAATGCATTGTTGACTGAACTGAAGAGTTGGACATTAGAAAACACAGAGGTATACTATTCTATTTTTGCCCAAAGTTTTTTTTTCTTGGTCACTTCAATTACAGAACACCCGCTCCAAAAAAATAAATAAAACACTTCCGGGTGAAAACACATCATATTCACAATTGTAACCATGAAAACAGGTCAGTTATCATGGATTTATTTCTCCCGCCAGTCAGTAACTTTGCACTAGGACAATAAAAGCAAAAAATTATTTAAATAATCTTCATTTGCGCAGCCAGAATTACTATCTATTTTGTCCATTGGATAGTGACCAACATAAGTTTATTGATTATTATTTACAAGCCTATTCTGATATATTGTTTTGTTTATTCTATAAATTATATAATGAAATATTAAGAAACTAAAAACAGTGTGACATAATTACATTTCTAAATATGGCTGTAAAGAAAGGCCTTGGAATAAAAAGCAATCTTCTAAAGGGAAGTAATGTAGCTGTTGTACTTTTTTTTATCAGAAGCTTTAGAAGAGCTACAGTTATCCATGATGAGATAATTAAGGAGGAAAAACTGTCATGCTACAATGTAGCTAGTTCTGTTGGAACAAGCTGCTGATGTAGCTATAGCATTTAAATATTGAAGAACAGCACACAAACTTAAAAGCACAAACTAGCAGCATTTGATCAAAAGTAAGAATTATTTACTGATGTTCCTAGTGTAAACAAACTACAGTTGTCAAAATAAATTAACAGTAGTGGCAGTCAGAGTATACAATTGTCTTCTTCCTCTGAAATCAAATGCAAAATTTACATTCTGGAAATAATATTGCTATTAAGCAAACACACTGAACCTACATTATTTTTTATTATTATCAGTTATTTGTATAGTACATACATAATCTCCAGGGCTTTACAGAGCATAATTTGACATTTATAGATTGAGCTGCTCTCATCAGATCGGCTCCCATCCCGCCGTGCGCCAACCTGTGCCATCTGCCAAGAATGGGGCAAGCACGCATGAGACGCTCACCTGCCCCATTCTTTGCAATGGGACATGGGAGCTGTCCCCCCCGTCCACCAGAGAGATGTGGCGAGCTGGTGGAATGAGACAGCCATCTGAATATCAGTCCCTGCCCCAGTGGAGCTTATTAATATAATGCAAATGGCTACCTGATTAAAAAAACAGAGGCATTCGCGAGAAAGATGTTTCACCCTATTTCCTTCGTGTGGTGAGGCCAAGAAAAGATGGATAGCTGTAAAACTATGGAATGGGCTGTCCTGTCTAGCTTTGTAGGAGGGTGCTGAGGTGGGTATGATCATGATGGCTGTGGGCTGTGCACTGTGCTGTCTATATGGGTGGGAATACATTCGGATGACCAGTGCTCAGAATACCAATGCTGGCATCTAGAAGGTGGGAATCTCAACAGGGCACAGGTAACTATACTTACCCTTCCTCTGCCTCCAAACCTTAACACCCCTGAAACCTGACTGTAACTCTCCCTGCTAGTGCCTAAACCTAAGCCCCATACGCCACCTTGTGAAATGCCCTGCCCTATTCTTAAACCCTTGTCTTGTAAGTGTCTAAATTGAACTCCCCACACCCTATTTATTATTTATTAACAGTTCCTTATATAGCGCACACATATTCTGCAGCGCTTTACAGAGCATAGTTAAACATTCACATCAGTCCCTGCCCCAGTGGAGCTTACAATCTATATTCCCTACCACATGACACAGACATTCTAGGGTTCATTTTTTGTTTGGAAGCCAATTAACCTACCCGTATATTTTTGGATTGTGAGAGGAAACCAGAGTACCCAGAGTAAACCCATGCAAACACAGGGAGAATATACAAACTCTGCACAGTTAGGGCCATGGTAGGTATTTAACCCATGACCTCAGTGCTGTGAGGAAGTAATGTAACCATTACACCATCTGTGATGCTCTACAACGCAGTATGTACCCAACTGCAGTATGTACCCAACTGCATTGGATGATAAACTGCCTGATCAGAAAGTGGTAGAAAAAAAAACAATCTAGTTTTTGTGGAGAAGATGCTCACAAAGTTGTTCACACAGTGAGCTCAACTACATCAGGTGTAAATGAGCTAACAGGCCTATGGTACAGTAGTATTGTAGCCTAGCAGGTAAGGCTACAGCATGCTATGTGCCATGCCTGGGGCTCGGAACTCACTCAGGAGCGACTCATTTTTTGTAATTCCACTGAGAGAAAGAGACTAAAATCACTGGCTTGAAAATATTCCAGGTTTGTGAGCTGAGAAATGCATCATATGTGACAATTGAAAAAATCAAGATGCCAGAAATATTAGTTACCTAGCCCATGGAGTAGATGGAAGTTTTCAATAAACTCACTAAAGCAATAAATTAATAAAAAATTAAAAAAATCTTGGTCTATTGCAAATGATTTTTACCTTGCCTCATTTGTTTTATTGTTGTTAATCAAAATGTATCGCCGAGATAATAGTAACTGTAGATTATATAAAAACTCACTGTGATTTTACCAGCTATATCTGGGTTGAGCATATCCCTGTGATTTAGATGTTTTGTTTTGATTTTTTGTGGGTGGCTACAAACACTTTTTCTTTACACCAAGAACAGGTTGGTTGGTAATTACAGTCATTAAGCACTTCCAGTGGGATGCTATGTCACCATTTGGGTGCATGTGATGTGGATCATTATATTTAAAGCACACTAATGTATTCATGTAATAAATGTGAAATGCTGTAAAGCCATTCCAGTTGCTAATGTATTTTATGTAATTGTTCCTTGCACATTCAATGTTTCTGTTTTGTTTAAATTATATTTTTTTTCTTATTTAAGTAAATATTTAAATGCATCTTTTTTTTTTTTTTTGTATGGAAACATGTCACCCTCTTAGCGACCAGGTAATTTACTTGCAATAATAAGGTGACTTAGGTTCTTCTTTTTTCCAGGTAATGCCACGTACGTATAGTTTAACAGCTTTTTATTATAACAGATTTACCAGAACAATTACACAAAATAAATAATATTCACAATATGAACGGCAAACAGATGCCAGCTAGTTTCACAACTGGATTGCACCTCAGACTTTATTAAACCGGAACGTGACTCCAATGCAGAATATCTGACTCTTCTTCCGCGTTCCTTTATGCACAGATCATGCAATCTTACCTTGGTTGTCACAGGTTAACACAGTCAAACAAATATTACTTTCTAATATATAAACTTCTTTTAGCTATAACTCATGGCTTATACTCAGCCTATGCTCAGAATATTATTGCGCAATAATGTTGCCCTTATCGGAGTGTATATCACAATTCTAATAAACGTTTCTTTACTTTTAGGGCTCTATATGTTCGAGATCTACTATGTCTTATTAACAGGTTAGCATAAATATTAATACAATGTATCTACCAACTAATATGAATATATAACCTTCAGTACTTTCAATCATAAACTGGATGAGTCAGTAGTAACTATGTGTCTTTTCAGTTCACCAACTGTCTATACGTGTCCCTCTGTAAGTTGCTGCAGCATGTATTAATGACCCTCTCTGATCTTCACTGTGCACAGTCTATGTGATAATTAGAACCTTGAACATCCTGAGAAACCGGTGAAGAGTTACGACTTTATTGAACTTAATCCTCTGGCATTGCTGTCCTGAGATGCTGTGGTTGCTGTATCTTCTGCGGACATCCCCTGATCCTTACGTCGAGTTTAGCCCTCCTATTTACTGCTGACTGTGGGTTTATCACCTCCGCTGTGGGCGTCCCCTGACTCGACTAGTTGGGTTTAGCCCCTTTGTCCAAGCTATGATCTGTGTTAACTGGTTCCTGATGTCTGTCTAAGTCTGCAGTCTCTGACAAGTTTTCCCTAAGTTAAGCAAACTTAAGTAATGACCAATGTAATCACTCTGGCCATGAATGCCTTCCTTTTACTGCAGGTTTCTAAATATCTGTAAGAGTGACACTGGCCCTCAGCTTTCTAACATAACAGTGTCTATAATACTGCCTTGGGGGTAACTGTCAATGCAAGGGCCATACCCACTCCGACTCTGATGCACAGTCTCAGTGTAGCCAACTATGTGTGACTCGCCCTCTCTCTCCCTGACAGGGAAGCTCGGCGCTGAGCTCACCACACCTTTTTACCTCAGCTGAGCCTCGGATTCCGCCTTCAAGCCCGCCCACGCTCTCCACCTCCGATACTGCGTCACTGCCAGGCCTTCAGCTTTAATGCCGGCTAGGGACCATCCCTCAGCTGCTGCGTCACAGCCTAGTCTCCGCCTGACCTGACGCCACCTTCTTCTGTCAGTGCCGCCCCTTTTGTGACGATGCGGCCCGCCTGCTCATACCTCTCTGCCGGGAGCTTCAGTCTCCTCAATGACGCGGCTGTCTCCGGCACTTCCCCACTACGATGGATGCGCTCCTCCAGGCACCGCTGATATCTCCGCTACCTGACTGCTGGCCACCCCAAGGATGGGAGACACCACAACACTTCACCGGTAAGCAATCTTTCCTCGCCCGGCACCACTGTCCGCTTCTCCAAGGCTGCGCAGCTCTGCACACTCTCTCTTTTCCTCCGGGCACTGTCTGCCAGCACCGCTATCCGCCCTGCCTGCTGCGTAGCTCTGCTGTAGTTCACAGTCCAGGGGTAACCGCCCCCGGTAGTAGCGGTTGTTCCTTTTCTATCTCTCTCCTCGAGCTCCCTTTTTTTCCGCTCCCTGTGCAAGCTTAAACCTTTATTTAATTGCTGTCCATCACCAGAAGTCCTTCTCCCCTTCTGAACGGAACATTAGAATCTGCCCTCTTAGTAGTTTCTCCTAGTGGCTCAGTCCGATTACCCATGAGGGGAGCTCAATTCTTAAATTGCATAAATAAATATCTTATTTTACATGGAAGTCTGTATTGCCCCCTGTGAGGGTCTTTCTATACAGTCCAACATAAACATCACCACTGTATATGCAGTTATCACAAACACAATTGAAGCACATCAACCACAAAACAAGAAACCCTTTGTAGGTATGAAAATGTGGTACATATAGGCCCTTATTTTGGTTCACTCGCAGAGGAAAATTCCTTCTCAAATGGCCAAAACCATGTGCACTGCAGGTGGGGCAGATGTAACATGTGCAGAGAGAGTTACATTTGTGTGATATATTTTGTTCCTGTGCAGGGAAAATACTGACTGCTTTATTATTACACTGCAATATAGAGCTCAAATTGAAGTAAAACCCCACCCAAATCTAACACTCTCTGCCCCACCTGCAGTGCACATGGTTTTGTCCATTTGAGAAGGAATTTGCCTCTGCGAGTGAACCAAAATAAGGGCCATAGTGTATTGTAATAATCCACTAACCAGCATGATAGTCTATTTCTTCTGTAACGTTTTTATATTCATAAAACAATAATAATAATAACAATGCATTCAATGAGGATTTTTAATCATTGATATAATATGCTTTTTAAAAGTATTTTAAAGTAATTCATTTAAAGTATGGTATTTCCAATGTTTTTTTTTTGTTATTTGATTTTTGCATAAACTCACTTAAATCATTCAGTAGTATAGGTGAAGTGTTTCTCTGCATAATTATATAAAAAAAAGTTTGTTGATTGTTATGATCTTTTTGAGCGAGGTCACTCAGTATTCATCCAAATGCATTTTATCGGGAATTATGTTTATTGCAAACAATTAAAAAAAGCTATTGGCTAATATCAGTGAGGTACTATAATGTCCTACAGAGAGAAATTAAAAACTGTAAATGTCCACACCTAAAGTTTCATGCTAACATTATCTTTATGTGCGAAGATTAGTTAGCATAATAATAATAATATATATTCTACTCATTTTAAATGAACAAGGAATGAGTATTCTAAACTATATATCAATTATATAACACAATTTCCCTCTGAAAAATACAAAATTATCTGAATGCTTTACATTTTATATGCACCTTTGATAAAGGGACCTAGAGGTCTCGAAACGTCAGGACAAACCTGTCTGCTGTGTCTTATTTCGAGTACCGCCGCCCCCACATCCATCTGCATATCTGACAGTCTGTCAGTTCGGAGGGCACCGTTTTGAACACTAACTCCCTTGGAGGGAGAACCTTAGATCTTCACTAACAAACCTGCCCACACAGGCTGATCATAGTGTGCATTCTTTTCATCTTTGATCGTTCTCGCTATCCTTTATCCTTCCATATTGAATGTGTATCTGATGTGCCCAACCACTTGATATAGACTGAATCAATGTGATCTAACAAACCAGCCCACACAGGCTGATCGCAGTGTGCTTTCTTTTCATCTTTTGATCTTTCTCGCTATCCTTTATTCTTCTATTTGAGTGTTGGTCTGAATTGCCTATATATACCAGTGTAACCAAGAACAGCAATAGAGAGTATTCTTGACAAGCTGTCACCGTACAGGTAGACCCACTATGTGCTGTCCTGCTATTTGTTGTCCTTCTTGTTAGTTGTTGTCATTCAAGGCTCATGACGATAGGTTACATATGCCCAATGACAGGTAACACATATACATGTTCCAATGCACAGAACAGGCTTTATTCTTCTCTCTGCCTCGCCATCCCGCTGAACACACACACCACAAACTTATATATATATAGTAAACATGAGAACCCACACAGGCCACAAGAAGGTGGCACCACCAACTGGCCCATACAGGCCTATCTTAGTGTGCTTTATTTTTCTCTCCGCCTTTCTCGCTGTCCTTTATCTTCCTCTTTCTAGTATAAATATCTTAACATGCATACATGCCTTATTGACTAACATGATCCACAGGTACAACCATAGTGACTAACTCACCTCGAGATACAACTGTCGACGCGGAACTGAGTCTACATATCAGTCAAACTCCTTTCGATCTCCATTACCTGTCCTATGATTCAAATGACCTCAGAGACACCACTATTTATTGTGTTAATGATCCCGATAAACCCTGATAGTTTGCCAAGAGAGAATGTATAGATTGAGAAAAGGACCTAAGACTGAATCTTGAGGAACTCTGACTAACAGAGGTAGTGAAGAGGAGGTAGAGTCAGATAAGCGAACACTGAAAAAGCAATCAGATAGGTAAGATGAGAAGCAGGAAAGAGCTGCGTCAGTAAGACCTAGGGAGTGCAGTGTTTGTATTAGAAGAGTGTGATCAATAGTGTCAAACGAAGAAGAAAGATCTAGAAAAATAAGTAGTGAGTAAAGGCCTTTAGACTTAGCAGTTGCCATATCATTCACCACTTTAGTCAGTGCTGTATCAGTGGAGTCATGGGAATGAAAGCCTGACTGAAGTGGGTCTAATAGGGTGTGAGAGTTAAAAAAGTGCATGAGATGAGAGTAGACAAGTCTCTCAAGTTGCCGTGGAATTCACTCTTTGCAGATAAAACACTGTAATAACACTGTTAATAATTGTAGCTGCACAACCAATGTTACCCCTCACTGGTGGATTAATAAGAATAAGTGCTATAATACTCTAAATGTTATAAACAGCGGACTTCAAATGTTTTTTTGAGATAAACTGAAACAGTTGCCTCCTAACCACTTTTTGCTCTGCTGGTAACAATAGTATCATAAAGTTGCAAAAAATGGAAAGGCAGATATATATGAGACTTCTGTTGATTTTTTATCATGACCAAATGCTGCTTGCATACATGAGGTTAATAAGACTTTAGAACACCACAACAGTTTTCAGCTAATACGTATGTATATATACAGGCTGGATTGCAATTAAGGGTGCTGCAAGGTATTTGTGCCGGCGTGTGGGCACGAAAAGAGGGGAAAGTGAGGATTGAATGACTTAGCTGTGGAGCGGTGCCCGTCCTCAGGTTGACGGGATGCGCCGCGTGGATGCCGGGATCAGCGGTGAAGATGGCAACCGGAGAATACTCAGGCGGGGAGTGGCGCCCGTCACCGAATTGACGGGAGACGCCGCCGCAGGTGATGATTGCCGGAATCGGCAGCAAGACGGAGGCTGGGGGGTGTGACAGGGCCTCCTCCTGACACGTGTTTCGCTGGAGCTTTCAACTGATATTTTAGGGAAGGTGTTGGAGCTGCTCACCTCTCTCATCCACCATTGGATACATCCAGTAGATGGTGGACAGCAGAAGGTGAGACACGCTACAGACATCAACCCAATTTTTACCTATATACCCGCTCAATGCTCTCTCATCAGTCGTGTCATATCTTGATCTCCCTGCAATGCAGGCAGGTAACAGGGTGAGATACTGCTGGCACTTCTGAAAGCAGAGGCACTTATTTTTCCTTGGGTATCAACACGTGTGTTCTCTCACTCTGATAATTTTACTACCATACATCACTGGATCGCCTGATTCCGTTCCGATCTCAGCAGCTAAGCAGTGCTTGGCCAGCTTAGTACCTGTGGACAAGACTCACTGGGAATATCCGGTGTTGTAATATCACAGAATAGCAGAAATACTCAGTGTCTGACCCAAATTTATAATCTGTACTAACTCTGCGCTTCCCCACCGGATATTGCAGCTCATTGTCTCATACTGTGTCTCTCGGACGGAGGCTACATATACGTATACCTACTGTACATATATTGTTTCATATTTGTGTCAAGCGTCTCAATTGAACTACCTGTGCCAAATAACCTCTAGCATTTGTGCTAACTTATTCATTATTACTATCACTAATTTTTGTTGACAGGTATATCCGAGTTTTACTCCATCATTGTGCCAGCTTAAAAGATATATTCAGGACTCTCAACGCAAGGTGACCAGTCAAATCACTTGTGAGCTAACACAAGTGACGTGTTCACCCTTTCTCCTCTTTTAGCGCATATTTAATAAAAGTTAATTTTTACCTAATCACTCAATTTACACCTTCACCATTACTATTTGTCAAGTGTGCCCCAAAAAACCTCACATATGTTCTCTTGTAGTCATCTTCGTGACAACCCCTTTTTTTCAATCTATATTCCCTACCACATGTACACGCACACACAGACATTCTAGGGTTCATTTTTTGGGAGCCAATTAACCTACCAGTATATTTTTTGGATTGTGGGTGGAAACCGGAGTACCCAGAGGAAATCCACACAACTACGGGGAGAATATACAAACTCCGCACAGTTAGGGCTATGGTGGGTATTGAACCCATGACCTCAGTGCTGTGAGGCAGCAATGCTAATCATTACACCATCCATACTGCCTGAAACTAGAGGGAGGAAGATTCTGGGGAAATTTAAGGAAGAATTACTTCACAGAAAGAGTAGTAGATAAGTGGAATAGCCTCCCATCAGAGGTGGTAGAGGCAAATACAGTAGTACAATTTAAACATGCTTGGGATAGGCATATTGATATCCTTTCAAAAAAATACTGTAAGGATCAAATATGGCTTAAGGTAACATGTTTAAAAAAGAGGCAGATAAGATGGGCCAAGTGGTTCTTATCTGCCGTCAAATTCTATGTTTCTGTTTCTTTTATATCATCATCATCAGTGTTATTAATATCTCCACCTTGCTATACTATATTTCTTTTATTGTTAATCGAATAGAAATGAACAGAGGTGATATGCGTTCCAAGGGTTTGGAACGCATGACCACTTCCAGTTTTCTGTTTCCTTGTAAATAAACTGTCAAGCATTTTATCTGTTAAATAAGGTTTTTGTTTATATATCAACTATTATTGGTAACATTATATTAGGTAATAAAGTGACAATATAGTGTTTATGTACATATGGAACTTAAAAGGAATGTCCCCCAATGCAGGAAGAGGAAGTTGGTGGGAGGTCCTTATTATTGAATAAATATGGACACAGTATGTTACCTCCACACACCCTGAGGAAGATGTAAATATCGAAACGCGTTAGTGGTTTGGAGGTACCTGGTATCCTTATCCAAGACCTGACACTGGGACTTTGTTTTGGAGAACTTATGCAGGGGTCCACCCGGGTTACAACATATGACCCCCCCATCTGTTTCACAACTAGCCTTTTGTGAATGGCTTGATACAGTACCAGGCTTTGTTTTGTTCTTATATTCTTTTGTATGTTTGTATGTGAATAAATCTGCTTTTTACGTGATGAGTGTTTCCCCCCCACATATGTTTATTTTTGAGGAAATTGGGAGGAACGTTGAAAAAGGACATTAAGTCAGTGAGTGACCCCAATCTATGCTATAATTTTTGGCCTGAGGAAAGGCCCCAATATGATACGGGTAACCATACATATCTTTGTGATCTGTTTTTTTTAATTTACGGGACATCTTTTAAGTGTAAATCTGGAGGAAAGAATTCAAAAGGAAGAGGATTGTTCATTACAGAAAAGACTTTAGCCAGTTTAATTATATCCACCCGAATAGGAAGCACGAGTTTGAACCCTAACTAGCCCACAGTATTTGTTAATCAGTCCTGGCTCACAGTATTATGCAACATGTGGGGACTATGATACTAATACCACATGGATGTGGTACCTCTAGTTTTGTCTCTTTAGTGATGTGCATCTGGACACAGAATTCAGATGAAAAAAACTTTAGCCAGAAGAGCTGGCCAGGGATAAGGGGCCAGGAAGAGGCAAAAGATTTCCCTACCAAGGGTAAAAAAAAAGAAGAAAAACTTTGTCTAATATCACATCAATTTACAGAGCTTTAGACAGCAGCCCTAAGTAAATGACAATGGAAAATTAAAAATAATGGGGAATGCAGATAGCCAGAATCCTTGTACATCTCAGAAGAACGTACTGGGGTTGTGTTAGGGCTTTGTACTAGGGGGAAAGATAGGTTTAGGCAGGATGTGGTCATCAGGTCAACAATAAATAGGTTAACAGTCAATAGGTCAAACACTACTGGTCAACACACCATAGGTTGACACACGAAAATGGTCAACATACCTTAGATCGACACGATCAAAAGGTCGTCACATACAATAGGTCGATATGGAAAAGCCGTTTTAAAAAAATGGTTGACATTCATTTTTCCTGTTTTTTTTCCAGAACAGATGTTCATTTTTAACTATCCACATAAAGGGAGAATATAATAGCGTGCCATTTAAGGGGGCGCAGTACACTTACATGGTGTCTATGTTGACGTAAGTCAATATTGATACCCAAACATTTGAAAAACGTATGTTGACTTTTTTCATGTTGACCCTTTTATGTTGACATACAGTATTGCTTGTGTTGATCTTTTGACCATATCAACCTTTTCCATGTGTTGACATACAGCCTGTCGACCAACAGTGGTCAACCTATTGACTGTTGATCTTAATTGGGCCAACCATATGAACCATACTTGGTTTAGGCTTTGGATTGTGTAAGATTGCTATAAACATTATAGAAACATAACCTCAAATAATAGGACACTCAAATGGACAAATGTTATTCTGGTGCACATGCTTAGCTGACATTTTTTTAACAAATCAAGCAATGAGCTTTGAGAGAAGTATTCAAAATAATTTGGATAGTTTATAATACATTATATTTATTGTAAGGTTTAGTGTAATAAAAGTAAGTGATTTCTATGAAAAAAACGTTAGTGTAGTATTATTAAAATATCTAAATAGTTAACTTCAGTTTTATAAAAAGCTATTTTTTGTGAACTATAATACATACATTTTATCTAGTTATATACTGTACAGTATATTGATTTGCAGAAGTATTTCAATATTAAGAAATTCAGTAAAAATGCTGCATTACTCTATAGTACATTGTTTTGAAAAAAAAAAATCCCCATATGTTGTGTATCTCAGCTAAATTAATATTTTTTTCCTGACAGTCTTATGGTTTATTTCCCACTGTGGAGGTTAAAAAAGGTTATCTGTGCAACATTTTTTTTTACAATATAAAAAAGTGAGCACTTTTCATCACCACCTGAAAGCAAAGCCAAAGCCATACATTTTCAATCTTCTAAAATAATTGTGTGGAAAACTCATTCTATTGCTTCCAGACACAATCCAATCAGTGTAATAGTTTTCGGAAGAGAAGGGAACAATATTCACATTTCATTCATGTAAAGAGTTAGATAATAGATGAGTTTATGGTTGCTGAGCACCCTGTAGGTAGTGAATTTTGACATAGCCTATCAGGCCTTTGCTGTGTTCATTGCATAAAAAAAAATCACTTAATTTGTGACTTTACCTTAGGTGGTAAACATATTATAAATGACTGAAGGAAAAACTAGTGTATGTGCACTGCAACAGGAAAATGTTTTCAGATTTCTTAAAGGCAAGTTCACTGTGGAAAACTAAATTATATTTTTGTTATACAGTGCATCAACTTTTACAGAGAACTAAAATCAGCAGATAGATTTTAATTTGTATAAACAATTTGTGTTGTAAATGCTTATTTCTGTATTTATTTGAATTAAGACTATTCACAAATGTAGCTGTTTTGTGCATAATTAAATATAGCCTCTATTCCAGCAGAGTTATCATTAATGGACCCATGGCTTTTTTTGTTGATTGGTCTAGAGAGGAATCTTATTTCTGTTAGAGAAATTTCGGTACTTGTTTCCTAGCACGGCGCCCGTCGTGGGTCATCGCATACCTTAGCTTAAGGTATGCGATGGAATCGACCAACGTGATTTTAGGGCTATTTTTAGCCTTTTTCACGACAATTAAAAAATTGCATCCATCGCATGCCTTAACTTAAGGTATGCGATGCGACCAATGCAATTTAACATTGAATGCATTGTATTCAATGTTAAATTCCAATGTAAAATCAGTCCATTGTATGCCATTATAATGGCATACAATGCGACCGATGTGATGGACCCGATTTTACATAGGGAACAATGTTAAATGGCACAATGGACCCGATTTTTGATTGTATACCCACCCTGATGGGTAATTTGTATGTGAAATGCCCCCTCATTGTTAACGCCACCCCATGATGAACGCCAACCCGAAGCGCGGCGAGCGCAGCAAACCCGCGAGGGGTGGCGGTACGCATCCTCCGACCTTTTCATACCCCCACGCTTCGGGCTTGGTGGCTCGCTGCCTCTCGCCACACTATATAAAATCAGCTCCACGCCAACGTGGATAGTGGGGGTATGAAATGGTGCGCTCGCCACGCTTCGGGTTGGCATTCATTGTGGGGTGACGTTAACAATGGGGGGGCATTTGACCCATCACGGTAGGGATACAATGAAAATTGTGGTCTGGGGGGCATTTAATATTGGGGCCAATGTAAAATCGGGTCTCAGGGACCATTTTACACTGGTTCCAAAGTAAAAATCGCATTGATCGCATCGCATGCGATTTGGTTGCATGCGATTCGATCTATGCGATTTTTTAGCACCTGATGGATACAATTTTTATCGCTGGCACCGTGCTAGGAAACAAGTACCGAAATTTCTTATGGAGAAACTTTCTTTGTAAACTACAAGTCAACAGCAGAGTACATGTAAGTGGATTTATTACGGCTGCAAGAAAATAGGGCCTGCTTCAGAGTTGTATGCTAATGTCCAAACAATATCAAGCCACTCAGTGGCGTAGCTATAATATAAGTGCCCCTCTGCCGATAGTTTGGCAGAGGCCCCCCTCCCCTCCATGCCCTCCGTGCCACCCGTGCCATACGTAGCCCAGTAGCAGGCTGCAGTGTGGTCTGGCTCCCCTCCTGGCTTCTATGAATAATGGCCGATCACAGAATGTCCGCCCCCATATAGCAGACAGTTTCAGAGAACTGTCTGTTATATGGGTGCAGGCATTTTTTGATGGTCCATCTCCGTAGCACCAAATGAATCCAGGAGTGGAGCTGGGACCGCAGCGAATACAAATGAAATCTTTGGGTCTGTGGGTCAGTGTAATCATAACAGAAATTAAAAAGATTAATAACTAAATAACTATATATATATATATATATATATATATATATATATATAATGATTAAAAAAATATATTCTATATACCTAGTGTCCTATTCTTGAGTACTCTTATTATTACTGTGATCTAAGTTAATTAATATATATATATATATATATATATATATATATATAGCATTTTCATAAAGAAGTAGGCACTCACCAGCACTGAGAATTGTGCAAAACGCAGATAAAGTTTTTATTTCATTTCATCATCAGGACATCAATAATGGTCGACGTTTCGGCCCACCACAGGGGCCTTTGTCAAGACACCAACACCTGGATACAGCAGCAGACAAAGTCTTTTGTACTTTGTCTGCTGCTGTATCCAGGTGTTGGTGTCTTGACAAAGGCCCCTGTGGTGGGCCGAAACGTCGACCATTATTGATGTCCTGGTATTTTAGACCGATACGCCTCCAATGAGATGAAATCGTGTCTCTGATACTATTATTCCCTCCCTCTGTGAAAGGTTCCAGCTGGTGGATTCTTATTTATTTATTTATTTACAGGTTCTTATATAGCGCAGCAGATTCCGTTGCGCTTTACAATAGTAGACAGTGATAAAACAAACTGGGTAACAACATACAGACTTGGAGGTAGGAGGGCCCTGCTGCAAGCTTACAATCTATAGGGATATAGGGGGAAACACAAGGACAGGCACCAGTAATACCATAGCAGTCCCACCAAGTTACAAGTCCAGAAGGGTAGCTATATAATACATAAGTGCCTCAGAGGGTTATGCATGTAGAACTTAAACATTATAGGCTTGCCTGAAGAGGTGAGTTTTCAGGGAACGCTTGAATGTTTGGAGGCTATTGGAGAGTCTTATTGTGCGTGGAAGGGCATTTCATAGGATGGGAGCAGCCCGATGAAAGTCCTGTAATAGTGAATGGGAGCTGGTGATCCGTGCAGAAGAGAGACGCAGATCTTGTGCAGAGCGGAGTGGTCGAGATGGGAGATATTTTGTGATAAGTAGAGAGATATATGCTGGTGCAGTATGGTTCAATACAAAACACTTCTACTAACTTATAAAGCTATTTATAAGTTAGTAGAAGTGTTTTGTATTGAATACGGTAAGATACAGGTAACCAATGGAGGGACTGGCAGAGCAGATCAGCAGATGATGAGCGTCTTGCAAGGAAGATCAGCCTAGCAGCAGCATTTAAAATGGATTGTAGTGGTGAGAGTCTGTTCTTGGGAAGACCAGTCAGGAGAATATTGCAATAATCAATGCGGGATATAATGAGTGCATGTATAAGAGATTTAGTAGTGTCTTGTGTGAGATACGGTCGTATTTTGGATATGTTCTTTAGATGCATGTAACATGATTTGGAGACAGATTGAATGTGGGGAAGAAAGGACAGGTCAGAGTCGAGGATGACCCCTAAGCAACGAGCTTGTGGGGTAGGGTAGATGGTCGAGTTGTCAACAGTGATGGAGACCTCCGCTCCATCCCCAGTCTAAGCCACCCCCACGGATCCCCCTGGTTGGCACCAGAAACCTCCGCTTCAGTGCCCCAACACTTTTCCGGGACTCCGGCAACTGCAGATGTGAGATCTCTGCCGTGGCTCCAGTTCCAGCTCCGGCCGCATCTCCGACCCTCCACAAAGCTGCCTTTTTGAGGCTCTAGGACCCAGCCATCTGGCCCCCTGACCCCTTACAACAGCTCCGGCGGCGGATGGAGAAATTCTTCTACCCGCAGATGCCGAGGGGGGTCACAGAGAAGCTGCGCTCCCTTGCTCATTAATGGAGGCACAGGCAGCTCAATTTAACTTGGCTATACAGGATGTCATAGCTCAGCTCAAACAAGTAGCCCAGGCACAGCATAATACTGAATGCAGAGTGCGGGAACTTTTGCAGGATGTTTCCACACATAAAGCTTCCTCTTCTACTCTTCAGAACACATGCTGAAGAAAAAGATAGATAATCTGGAGAACAGATTGAGAAGAAATAACCTAAGTTATTAGTTGGGGCTAAGTGAATCACTTAAAGGTCCTGATCTATACAAATTTCTTCAGAGTTCCCTGCCTGAAATATTGAAGATCTCTGACCAATGCCAAGATATGGTGGTAGAAATGTTCCATCCTTTAGGCTTATCACATACTGAACACATGAGTTATTTTTAGGTGCTTTAACTTCTTGCACAAGGAAGCCATATGGGCAGCATCTAAAAAACATTGTGACCTCATGTGGGATAATGCAAAAATATAAATTTTTCAAGTCTATTCAGCAGAGGTAACATGGGCTCGTAAAGAGTTTGCTCCAGTATGCAAAGTTATTCAACTCTAAAAGAAAGTGTTATTCAACTCTAAAAGAAACTTTGCATTATTGTAGCCTGCGCAATTGAGGGTGTTTGAAGGAGACACTAGTAAAGATTTTTTTTCTGCTACGGATGCTGACAAATATGTAACAGAACAAGTCAGCACTGCTGGTCCTGATCCCGATAATCTGGCCAATTTCATGCCGATTGATATTCGCCAGTGATTTCTATGTGTATTCATATTTATTGAAAAGACTTGGACTTGCTTAGAGTTTTGTTAATACATGCTGAACCATCTTATCATGTTTTTTGAAGAGTCAATATGTTTTTCGGAGATAAAGGCCCAGTAGTGGCTCAGTTTATTGTAGATTCAGGGAACCAGGGGTGGGCAGAAGCCTTGGTATCCCTGAATATGCACTGCTGGTTAGGCAGGCAGGCTGACCATATAAGTTTAGCCAGACATGACTGTTTATATTTTTTTCCTCTTCTTTTCTTTTGCTCTTCCTATTGGTTTCTCTTTTTTTTGACCAGCTTAGAAATTTGTATTTTTATATTTCTGTGATATATGAATGGGGGAGTGATGGGGGGGGGGGGGTAGGGGGTGCTAGGAGGTCTGCAGGGGGGAGGGGGTGCTAGGAGGTCTGCAGGCTATGTCTGAGGGCAATGGCAGCCCTTACTGTATTCTATAATTTTTACGGAAGATAAGAACATCCACGGCAGGGCACGCTTCGCCATGGATGTCAAGTCTATGTGTTATAGGTTTACATGTTGTCTACCCAGGTATGTCTTTTCTCTTCCTTTTGTGTTTTACCCAATTATCCCCAGGGTGCACGTTGCCTGTAAGATTGAATCCATTAAACTTCAATTATGACAAGTTTTAACATTGGTACACTAAATGTGGGTGTGTTTAATAATACCCCGGCTAAACAGAGGAAAATTCTGATGTATCTAAAGAAAATGTCTTTGGACATAGCCTTCCTTCAAAAATCCCGCCTAATCCTGCAGGAAGTTTTAAAGCTTTAAAGCTGAATATGTTGCAGTGGTCAGTATTGGCCTCAGCTTCATACAATTCTAAATCACGTGGGGTGGTGATTCTTATAAGGAACGCTATTGATCATAAAGTGATATCAGTAGATACTGATGAACAAGGTAGATATGTTATTGCAAGTGTAAAATTGAATGGTGTTTCATATGTAATGTGTAATGTCTATGCTCCTAATGCTAACCCCCAGGACTTTTATGCATCCCTGAATAGTAAACCCCTTTGCGAGTCAAACATTAATTGTCGGTGTGGATTTTAAGGTGGTGGCGTCTGGTATTTTAGACCGATACGCCTCCAATGAGATGAAATCGTGTCTCTGATACTATTATTCCCTCCCTCTGTGAAAGGTTCCAGCTGGTGGATTCTTATTTATTTATTTATTTACAGGTTCTTATATAGCGCAGCAGATTCCGTTGCGCTTTACAATAGTAGACAGTGATAAAACAAACTGGGTAACAACATACAGACTTGGAGGTAGGAGGGCCCTGCTGCAAGCTTACAATCTATAGGGATATAGGGGGAAACACAAGGACAGGCACCAGTAATACCATAGCAGTCCCACCAAGTTACAAGTCCAGAAGGGTAGCTATATAATACATAAGTGCCTCAGAGGGTTATGCATGTAGAACTTAAACATTATAGGCTTGCCTGAAGAGGTGAGTTTTCAGGGAACGCTTGAATGTTTGGAGGCTATTGGAGAGTCTTATTGTGCGTGGAAGGGCATTTCATAGGATGGGAGCAGCCCGATGAAAGTCCTGTAATAGTGAATGGGAGCTGGTGATCCGTGCAGAAGAGAGACGCAGATCTTGTGCAGAGCGGAGTGGTCGAGATGGGAGATATTTTGTGATAAGTAGAGAGATATATGCTGGTGCAGTATGGTTCAATACAAAACACTTCTACTAACTTATAAAGCTATTTATAAGTTAGTAGAAGTGTTTTGTATTGAATACGGTAAGATACAGGTAACCAATGGAGGGACTGGCAGAGCAGATCAGCAGATGATGAGCGTCTTGCAAGGAAGATCAGCCTAGCAGCAGCATTTAAAATGGATTGTAGTGGTGAGAGTCTGTTCTTGGGAAGACCAGTCAGGAGAATATTGCAATAATCAATGCGGGATATAATGAGTGCATGTATAAGAGATTTAGTAGTGTCTTGTGTGAGATACGGTCGTATTTTGGATATGTTCTTTAGATGCATGTAACATGATTTGGAGACAGATTGAATGTGGGGAAGAAAGGACAGGTCAGAGTCGAGGATGACCCCTAAGCAACGAGCTTGTGGGGTAGGGTAGATGGTCGAGTTGTCAACAGTGATGGAGATATCAGGATGGTAACTGTTCTTAGTTGGCGAGAATATAAGCAATTCTGTTTTTGAAATATTGAGTTTTAATTTGGCGGGAAGACATCCAAGATGAGATGGCAGAGAGACATTCTGAAACTCGGCCCAAAACCACTGGTGACAAGTCTGGGGTTGATAGATAGATTTGAGTATCATCCGCATATAAGTGATACTGAAATCCGAAAGAGCTTATTAGTTTGCCAAGAGAGGAAGTATAGATGGAGAACAGCAGAGGACCTAAGACTGAGCCTTGCGGAACTCCGACTGACAGAGGTAGTGAAGAGGAAGTTGAGTCAGAGAAGCGAACGCTGAAAGAGCGATCAGATAGGTAAGATGTGAACCAGGAAAGGGCTGTATCATTAAGACCTAGGGAGTGTAGTGTTTCTACAAGAAGAGTGTGATCCACAGTGTCAAATGCAGCAGATAGATCTAGAAGAATAAGTAGTGAGTAATGGCCTTTAGCCTTAGCAGTTACCAGATCATTCACCACTTTAGTCAGTGCTGTCTCAGTGGAGTGTTGAGAGCGGAAGCCTGACTGAAGCGGGTCTAATAGGGTGTGAGAGTTAAGAAAGTTTGTGATGCGAGAGTAGACAAGTCTCTCCAGTAGCTTAGAGAGGCATGGGAGCTGAGAGATAGGACGATAGTTAGAGAGAGAGTTAGGGTCAGAATTCTGTTTTTTTAGAATAGGAGTAATCACTGCATGTTTGAGCAGAGATGGAAAAGTACCAGTAGCAAGAGAGAGATTGCAGATGTTAGTTAAGGTTGGAATAAGCACAGGAGATAGATTTTGTATAACTTGTGCAGGTATAGGATCAAGAGGAGAGGTAGTAGAGTAGGAGGATAAGAAGAGTGCAGATACTTCCTTTTCATTTGTGGGCTCAAATGAAGAGAAAGTGCCAGAGGGCTCAGGTAGGGAAGAGAGCGGGTTAGAGGTAGTAGAAGAGCATACCATTTCATCTCGGATGTTATCAATCTTGTCCTTAAAGTAGGAGGCAAGTTCTTGTGCACTGATGGTAGCCGGTGGGGGAGGAGGGGGAGGGTACAGAAGAGACTTGAAGGTGTTAAAAAGTCGCTTAGGGTTGGTGGCATGAGAAGAGATGAGAGGTTGGTAGTATGTTTGTTTGGCAGTGTCCAAAGCATTGCAGTAGGAGTAGTAGCTAGTCTTATATGTGAGGAAATCAGTCATATTACGAGATTTACGCCATTGGCGTTCTAATTTACGTGACTGATTTCGTAGTTGTCTTGTTGCTTTGGAGTGCCATGGTTGGCATCTAAGCCTACGTGGGGTATAGTGGGTAGCTCTAGCCACTTCATCAAGGGCTGTTTCAAGAGTCTGGTAGAGGTGGGAAACAGCAGAGTCAGGAGAGGTAAGTGTAGAAATTAGTGAGAGCTGTTGTTGCAGGGAGGTGGTAAGTTGTGGAAAATTTATAGCTTTAGTATTTCTGCGGGTTAGAGTAGGCATGCATGATTTCTGTGTCAGTGAGCTTGGGGTAATGGAGGAGAGCGAGAGGGTTATGAGATTGTGATCAGAGAGAGGGAAGGGAGTGTTAGTAAAATCAGAGACTGAGCATAGCCTGGTGAAAACAAGGTCCAGGCAGTGACCTTCCTCATGAGTAGCGGCGTCGGACCACTGGGAGAGGCCGAGAGAGGAGGTTAGAGAGAGGAGTTTGGATGCATGCACAGATTGTGGACTGTCAATAGCAATATTGAAGTCACCCAGGATGATAGTGGAGATGTCAGAGGATAAGAAATGGGGAAGCCAGGCAGAGAAATTTTCCAGAAATTGAGATTTGGGAAGCCCAGGTGGGCGATAGATAGCAGCCACACGCAGAGAGAAAGGGGAAAAAACCCTAATAGAGTGAACTTCAAATGATGTAAATGTGAGTGAAGGAACTGGTGGTAGAACGGAGTATGTGAAGGCTTGAGACAGTAATATACCAACTCCACCTCCTTTGCAGTTACCAGGCCTGGAGGTGTGAGTGAAATGGAAACCTCCATGTGACAGTGCTGCAGGTGATGCCGTGTCTAATTGTGTGAGCCAGGTTTCTGTAATAGCCAGCAGGTTGAAATTGTGAGAGATGAAGAGGTCATGGATGGATGTTAATTTATTGCAAACAGAGCGTGCATTCAATAGGGCACATTTAAGTTGTTTGGGGTGTGGTGGGAGGCATGTGATATTTATGAGGTTTGATGAATTTCTAGTCTTAGAAGCAATTAAATCTGAATGGGACAGGTAATTGGGGCCTGGGTTTGGTGATATGTCACCAGCTAATAAGATTAAAAAGGAGAGATAGATATAGGTGGATGATTGTGGTTTTTTGTATTGGTGATGGGAAGTGGATGTCAAAGTACAAGTAGAGAAGTAAGTAAAGAGCTCATGAGTGCTTAGAAGAGGGGAGTGCATAATGGAAGGATTCTTGGAGGATGTGTTACCCAGTGGAGAGGGAATATACGTGCCTTTCTGCAGCCCACGGTACCTTATCCAGGATTTATTATATTTTAATTTCCCAACACTTATTTTCTAAAATAGCTGATACTAAAATTGAAACAATTAGTATTTCTGACCATGCCCTCTGCTGATTACAGATGGTCACACATACAGATGGAGCCGGGCTCCCTTTTGCTGGCGAATCGCCAGACTGTCACCGCTGGCGATCCGCCAGCAGCCCGGCTCTCCATCTGACTGAGACGCGCGTGCGTCTCACACACACGCGCGTCTCAGTTTCCGTACGGCGGGGCGACGGGACCCTGTCCGTCTCCGCTTCAGGGAGACGGACAGGGTTAGGGGGGGGGGGGTGCAGGGAGGCAGTGGGGACCCCGGGTGACCACCGACAAGCCGGTGGGGACCCGGGGGAACCGTGCAAAAGGGGACGCGCGCGCATCTCGTGCGCGCGCGTCCCCTTTCGCAGATACAGATGGCTGGTGTCGGGGGTGGTTTGGCAGTGTGGCAAGATAGTAACATACTGGAACAAACGTATCGCCTTTATTAATAACATTTAATATAAGGGGGCGACTAGGAATCCCACAATATGTTTGTTCCATGTGCTGCATGACTGGGACCTGGGGAGTAGGAGAAAAACCCCAACTTTGATGGTAATTTTGTCAGTAGCAAATAAATTGGATTTAAATAATTGGATCACACACTCAGCCCCATCCATCTTAGAAACCCAAAGCTTCCTAGTTAACAAATATGGATATACTGTATGGAAAGACAGGCAACCTTACCTGATATAGAAACAGGGGTGATAAGATTCTATATAAATGGGGTCGTTATATAGAAACCTTGCCTAGTGAAACCCAGACAGAGGTCTTACACCTATATGAGAATACTTCATGGTCTTTGACAAGACAATTCGGTAATACGGGATAATTGCTACATAATGTATGTCTTGGAAATATATTTCTGGTTTTTCTGTATATAATTATGTTGACATAGACGACCCACATTGAGATTGAGATATAGATAACATTTCAATTAACTTACAATATATGATTATTGGTGGAGTGACACCATTTCCTATGTGTTAATTCCCTTTTTATTCTTGTTTGTCCATGTCTCCCCCATGCTAAATGTTAAAAAAATTATTTGTTTCTTCTCAGTTATGAAAGAAAAAAAAGAAATTTATTGAATGTTTAAAATTCTGAGGGGAAATTCGGTTGGCAGTTACTACCGTATTTGGAAATATACACTATCAGATGTAATTAATATTTATGTACAATCATATTTTGTGATATACATAAAACAAAACACCCTGCGTGGTGTAAGTTGACGAATAAGAAACTGCCACTACCCTTGGCATATATGATTTTATTTTATAACTGATACAATAAAATGTGATTGAAAAAAAAAAGACTGTCACTGGTGCTCAATATTATATTAATTGCCTAATTGATGACTACTGATTTTCTTATTTCTATCTTGTTTTTGGGATTTCAACGGACTCACTGATCAATGTGTATACAGTATGTCATTATTTATTTTATGTGTATTTGTATCTTGCTGTTATATATTGTATATCCGTAATATGCACTTATTAGTCTTTAAAATCAATTAAGTGATTAAGAGGCATACTGGACCTTTACATAGAGCCTCCAGAGGAAGTTACAGGATGTCTTGAAAAAGTTTCCAGTTTATATGGTTACAAAACGCGTTGACGACTTCCGCATTTAATGTCACGTCCAGAGCGTTGGTTCTCTTAATACATGCAGTTAACATCCACCGCTAACTAACAGTCAGCTGCCGCCAACCGCCAGCTTCACCATCCAGCTCACCGGCTGTACTGCATCCTGGTCCGGCACTCTCCAGGGTTCTCACAGCGGGCTACATTCTGCCACACTGTGTCACTAGCGGCCTCCTGCAATCATGCTAAGAACTAAATTTGGACACAATAAACGGCTCCTTCTACAATAACCCTACCCGGCATCACCAACATGGGAGATGCAGTGAGCTAATACAGTGTACAACTTACTTTATTTTTTGATTATTAACTTTCTCAAACTGCTCTTCAACCTTGCTTTGCGTGTTTTGCATACATGCTAACCAGCGAAGAGACATATGAGCTTATTAACCCTTTAATCTCTGGCACTATGTACTAACCTCATTGGCACTAACTAGCATAATTAAAGTGGGACAATACTGCATTTATACATTTGGAACAATACCCTATATCTAAATTCTGATGTGACTTTTTATTGTGTTTTTTTTCTGAATATTATGTATGTTGTTGTACTAATTTTGAATATCAATTTATTTATATGATCAGTGTGTCCATTGCATTTGTGGGCAGTATGTGTCACTCAGTAATTTAAGTGTACCCATTAAGCAGCGCAATGTGTTAACAAATTTCTAGCTATATGCTAATACAGCATGAGGCATCTGCTGTAAATATCTCCTGACTGCTTCCATGATTTGCTTGTGTGTCTCAAGATTTCAGGTTACTCAGATTTCAGTCTCAGTTCCACAACTAAGGTTAATAATTTTGCATCGCCATATTCAGACACTGTCCTTGCCACTCCCACAAAAGAGAGGCAACGTGATCAGCTAAAATGCAACATGGAGGAATTGGTAGCTTCACATAACGATCTCTTTTCTGCTCATGACTATCTATAATCAGATTTGGAGGCTTTTAAAGATAAAACAGACAGAAGATTGTTCTCGGATGAACATCAAGATCCTAGGTATTCCTGATTCTGCAGCAAATGCAGAACTTTGTCCTCGCCCTATTTCATTAACTGCTATCTTCTGTTAGGGAATTGCTTATAGATTGGATTAATCACTTCTCTAGACACCTGGCAGTCTCCACTTCTCTCCCTAGAGATACCATTCTTTGCATCCACTTTTTTACAACCAAAGAGCATATCCTTCAAGCTGCCAGATCTACCAGTGACTCTGACACTCTTGGAGGTCTACAAATTCTTCCAGATTTCTCTCTGCTGACCAGGTCAAAATGGAGACTGTTTGCTTTCATCACAATAGCCCTTCACTACCATGGTATCCAGTACTGGAGGGGTTCCAGATGAATTTGATAGTCAACCATAATGGATCTTCTATTATTATATACTCTGGATTCTGGAGAAAAGCTGTTGTCTGATTGTGATATTTAAGTTAAGTTGCTTTCTTCCAGAATTCCTCCAACTCCACATATTGAATGGTCTGCTACTTGACAGTTATCTTCTGTTTATTTTGGTATACTGTAAATCTTTTTAGAACATATTCTGCATTCTTTTGGACATTTCCATAGTGACTCCATCACTCTCCTTCAGGATATGAGAGATGTTGTGTTGGTTCATTTGGTTTATTTTCTTGCTTACTTTCTATGCACCCTTTGTTTTGTCCACCCCCCATGCCCCCATTTCTCAGGGATGCTATCTGATCTAATTCACTATAGTAATGTTTTTTTACTTGCTTTGTTATATTATAGGAAAGAATGGGTGGAATCTATGCGCACAATTTTACTGTATTAAAAATAGCAGCCTTCTTGTGACCCAAATTAAGAGTAAACACCCACTCTTATGGTACAATCTGAAAGGAAGAAATGGTCACAAGGGATGGCACTTATGACAGTGCAGTGGATATGTCAATTTATGATCTGGACCCAAATACGGGAAGCTTTTACCATAAACACAGTTTTATTTGACACATAAAACATAAACAATTTAAATTTTACACATGAAAAAGCATTTCTCATAACGTGCAAATCCAGTCGGGTTGTGACAAAAAATAAATGCATACAACCATGTAAAAGACGGGGGCAATCAAAGTCTCTATCTCACCATAAGAGGGTGGTGCGGTGGGCTGTGGTGCTATGAGATGGTAAGTCCCGGGGTTAGCATAGACGTGCGCACCACCGCACAGGCTTAGATGGAGACCCAGATGTTAATAGTGTCCTCCCGTCAGCGTGTTGGCATCCTCATAACATGTTTCGGAACAGTGGTCCTTCTTCAGATGTGGTTGCCAACATGCTGAAGCTCCGTTTATTTATACCTATTCCATTATAGGTGATAGCCGGCACCTGTGAATAATTTGTAGCCCGGAAGAGACGCGCCTGTGTTTGGGCAGAAGTAGTCCGTGCACCCGTGTCGACCTAAACCCATGTCGGCCATGTATCATGTCGACCTAGACACCTGTCGACCTTCACCCATGTCGACCTAGAACCCTATCGACCTAATGACTGTCTACCTAAGTCAGGTCGACAATATGATCCACACCCCTTACATAGCACAAATTTGTACTTATAACATTTGCACAATATATTAAAAATGCAATTATATAAAATATAATGTGTTAAACAATTAATTTGATAGCCCACATATAAAATGATATGCTCACTTACTTGAACAATGTATGAACAGTTTTAATTTTGGGTAGAGTACTGTAATATGACAGTAAATATTTGTCATATGTCAAGATGATGAAAGAGGCATTATGATGAACTAAAAATATCAGTAATTTAAGCAGTTATAACAAACCACACTTCATGAATGTTAGATATTTGAGGCAATGAATTCAAACATAAAAAAATAAAAATACAACAAAATGAGTTAACAAAGACTTTTCACATGATTAGCTGCAGGCTTTCTGACTGTCAAGGGGGTTGGTTGTCTGGCTGATTGCCAGAAATGATATAGCTTAGCTGTGAGGTGATAAAAATATCTTTGCAGATAGAGGATGAATCAAAAACATGTACTCTTCATTACAAAACAGACAAAGAAGATAAATAACTCAGCAGCCTTCTTTGCTAAAACTAGCAAGCCATTGTGCTTAGCTTGGAGAAATAAAGTTAAATAAAAATTCAGATCTTTAATTCATTTTAGTTTTTAGGTGTGCGTTTTGTCAATAATGTAATTTTTTTTTTTACAGTAGTTCAATTTGTTCTCTACAATATGTTTATGATTACACTGTAGTATTAGATATTCAGTGGAGAAATCACACAGTATATTTCCAGATGAGAGTGTTAAATGCTTGCACAGGTGGTGCAGTTTACTGCAACTGGTAATGCATAAGTTATTTTATTCACGAGAAATTCTGGGCAGACAGAAATATGGCACTGGATGTAGAGACCGGTGCAGTGTAGATACAGATCATAAGAAAATGGCAACCACATTGTTAGCTAGAACAGTGTGGGTAGAAACTGCGCTGAATTAGAGGTGTAGAAGGCTGCTGCAGGTTATACCCAGGGTACATAATACCCAAAATCAAATAGTACAAAAAGAGGGGTTGTGGGTAAAAACTGCGCTACACATCCCCGCTTAATAGGAGTGGATGTAAAATGAATCACTGGTACATTAGTTTGTTAGAAAGAAAAAAGGTTTACTATTTGATAAAAGTGTATCTATATATCTGGTACACTGTTAAAAAAATACTTATGTAGCAAAAATAACAGTCTAAGGGAGTGGTTCCCAAACTGTGTGCCTATATGTAACAAACAGAAGCAAATCCTGTGCCTCAGCAGATAACTGTGACACATAAACACAATGCACTTAATTTAAGATTGTTTTCTGAATTTCTTGAAAAGAAGCATTTGGCCTAGGGGTGCCTTTAAAATATTTTGTTGCTCTATGGCGCCGTGATTTAAAAAAGTTTGGGAACCACTGATCTAAGGTGTCCTAAAAGGTTACAGATATGATAGTATATATATCTGATACACTGTTACTTATGTATCAATAAAAAACGTCTACAGTGTCCTAATACGGTATACTGACAAACAAAGACTAACAAACACTTTCTGTGTGAAAAATTCAAAAAACAGAAACTTCAAATGCCTCTGGGTATTGAACAGGTAACCTCTTTAGCATACAGTTTGATATGGTAATCCGGGAAAAAATGACAGTCAAGGTATATGACGTTGGGGATTTTGCCCACCAGTGGGAAGTGTACAGTAAATCTGGCACCGGTAGTTTGCGGCAAGACCCAGGGAGCGATCTTTGTCTGCCAGCAGACTTTATCTCCTGTCACGGCCACAATGATTGTAGAGTGCCGCGTCTGGAGGGATTAATTGCTCTGAGATCGATATATATTTTATCATTATTATTTTTTATTTTATTTATTAGTATTTTTCATTTATTATTTTTCATAAATACTATTTATTATAATCATCAATACTTAATGTTTATTTATTTGGGACATAAAGTGAATGGGGGCAGAGTGGGGGAACATTCTGATGCGATTAATGTTTCAAAGAATGTCAGGCTGAATGGTCGGCCCCCAACATTTTCACCTCACCAAAACTGGCCCTCATCGCAAAAAGTTTGGACACCCTGCTGTACACAGTAGCCAATAGCCGGCTCTGTGTACAGTGAATTGAATCAGTGGGGGGGATTTATTGTCTCTGCCATGGCCACACCCATGCTGCAGCTGATTTGCCCCTCCAGTGCTCAGTCAGTGGGCAGTGGCTGACAGCAGCATGTCAGTGCATCGAGCGGGTGCCAGTGCCAACACAGACCCCGCTGCTGCTTGCTCCCCCAATCCACCACCTTCAATAACACTACAATCAACATTAACATTGCAGCATGTGCCATGGCTTGGGAGGAAGAAGAACCAGCACCTGCTGGTACCCACCCCATCTCCCCCTCCCCATCCCCCATCCACTCCTCTGCCCCCATCAACTACCCTGCCCCCATTCACTCCCCTACCCCCAGGGCTATTTTTGTGCAGGCTCCAGCAGGAACTGAGGCCCTTATTCTAGTTCACTCTTTCTGACAAAATATTTCTTAGATGGACCAAACCATCTGCACTGCAGGTGAGGCAGGTGTAAAACCCCACCCAAATCTAATTATCTCTGCACAAGTAACACCTGCCTCACCTGCAGTGCACATGGTTTTGTCCATCTAAGAAATATTTTGTCTGAAAGAGTGAACTAGAATAAGGGCCTCAGTTCCTGCTGGAGCCTGCACAAAAATAGCTCTGCCTACCCCCATCCCCTCCCCTACCCTCATCCACTCCCCCCCCCACCCCAAACCTCTACCAATCCCCACCACACCCCACAACCTTGACCCCTATTCCCATACCTGCCTCATCCTTTTTTGGTCCCCCATCCCCAAGCATCCCACCTCCTGGAAGTGGACACATTTTGGAGGAGGAGAATGTGATGGATGGCAAACGTAAGTAAACAATGTGCCTAAAGTTGTCATACACATTGACACACATTCACAACACCCACAAATGTCCACTTTTAAAACATTTGTAGTCTCTCCACAACACTCCAGTCCCACCATGACCTGTTGGGTGTCCTCCTCCAGGAACAATGGGTCCCTTGGTGTAGGTTTGGAGTGTGGCCATGCATCACCCCTTCAGTGATTGACACACCTTACATCCCTTGAAAGATCCTAGAGCAGTGGTGTTAAACTCATGGGCCTCCAGCTGTTGTGGAACTACACTTCCCAGCATGACCTGCCACATACATTTAGATATTGGCTTGTTAATACTGTGGCAGCCCATGCTAGGGCATGCATTTCCACAAAAGCCCATGAGTTTGACACCACAGGATAAA
This sequence comes from Crinia signifera, assembly GCF_055691185.1. Classification (NCBI taxonomy): domain Eukaryota; kingdom Metazoa; phylum Chordata; class Amphibia; order Anura; family Myobatrachidae; genus Crinia; species Crinia signifera. Next base: position 136,545,443 of record NC_139219.1, read on the forward strand.
CCTGTAAAGCATCAACAATGTAATGATCCTTACACTGCATACCTTAGTCCAGAGGTTTGACCTGTTTTCCCCAGCACAAACTTCCCAAATGTGATGCTGCATACATTCAGCAAAGAAGGCAAAGTGGACTTATTTGAAGTCATGTAATATGTTTGTGTGTGTCAACATTATAGAAGTTTGTAACATCTTCATAGCAGGTCCCTCTTCAATTCTTTTTTTAAATGTGTGTTGCCTTCACATTTCTTTGACAGCTTATTATTCATTACAAAGTGACCAAGATTTTGTGATAAACTTATAAAAAAAATAAAAAAAACATTTCCTTTCCAACAGAAAATCCACAGCACCGGGAGGACTTGGCTCAGACAGTGCGACAACTGCAGCAGACTTTTCAAGAAGCTGCCACTCTGCTGGGACGCCTGCAGTCCCTTTTTTACAAATTATTTTGTCATTTTACAAATTATTTTTCATTATTTAAAATAAAAGTTTCTGAATAGTTAGAAGTTGTCTGTGGTTTTATACGAATATGTTAGAGTCTTTCAAAGGGCAGCTGGACATAGGTAAATATACACATGTGTAATGTAATGTACATATGTTATTTAAAGTCAAGGATAAGGAATGAATGTTGTGTGCATGTGTGGGTTTTAGGCTTAAATAACACATATTGTAAATGCATTAATGCTAGTTGTTGGTGGAGTTAAATATCACACATATCATTAGGGTAGGGAGACATGTAAATAAATAGGAACATAATAATTATTAACATTATTTACAGCATGCACACAAATACCAAAATAAATTATGAAATAAAACATTGGGGGACACATAGATTGTGAGGAAAGTGCCACATTAGAACACAAGAAATATACATGTCATGAGGGTGCAATTGTAGTTTAATTAAGGGAGACAAATGAGGTCATATAAACCAATCATAAAATCAAACACAGGATAATTGGGTAATTGTTAGAAGGTAACTTCAAAGCAAATAATTGCTGAACCATGTATGTGAAGCGTACACCACCGTGCTTGGACCAACAACTTCCTCTTATGATCAGAGAAACATGCTTAGTCTCCGACCGAAAAGGATGAGATCCGTCCCAGCACGGTAGGGTAGGCTTATATGCACGCCACTCCACTTTGCTGGCTTGTCCCACCGACTGTGTGCAGATGTTCTGTGGGTGGACTCACGCTCAACGAAAGAGTGCGGGATCCGTATGGACCGACACGTCGGCACATGGTACGCCTAATCCAACCCGAATAAGGTACTATATTCCATCTCGACCACTCCAATCTGCAACTGTTTTCTGCATGGATACTAGCTCCCATTCACTATTGCAGACTTTCATTGGTCTGCCCCCTCCCTATGGAATGCCCTTCCATTCACAATAAGACTCTCTAGTAGCCCTCAAGCTTTCCCTGAAAACTCACCTCAGCAGGCACGCCTATCATATTTAACTACCACCGACAAAACCCTCATAGGCACTTATGTATTATATAGCATCCCTTCTGGACTTGCAACTTGTTACGACTGCTATGCTATTATTGGTGCCTATCCTTGTGTTTCTCTCCTTTATCCCTATAGATTGTAAGATTGCAGCAGGGCCCTCTTACCTCCATGTCTGTATGTTGTTACCCAGTTTGTTCTATCACTATCTACAATTTTAACGCACAACGGAATCTGCTGCACTATATAATAAACTGAAAATAAATGAATAATAATAAGTATAATAATAATAAGACTCAAAGTCGCTTTTCAGACAGAGAAACAAACACACATCTAAAAAATATTTTTTTTTTATTGCAAAGTTGTTGTATAACAACATGTCGGTGTAATTTTGGGTATTAAGTTTGGTGGGCTATATATTTTCCACTCATTAAAAGTACCAGGTGAGGCAGCCATCTAGGGCACACTATGTAGGATTACCCTGGGTGGAATAGGTTGTACTTAGAATGTTTTTCACAAGATGTGGTGGTTACAGCACACAGGCACCAAAGCTATAAGCTTTGGTGCCTATCCTTGTGTTTCTCTCCTTTATCCCTATAGATTGTAAGATTGCAGCAGGGCCCTCTTACCTCAATGTCTGTATGTTGTTACCCAGTTTGTTCTATCACTATCTACAATTTTAAAGCACAACAGAATCTGCTGCACTATATAATAAACAATTATAGGCACCAAAGCTTATAGCTTCTAATGTTATTCATGTCAAAAGTGAGTAATATTGCAGTTTTTATTGAGACCAAATGGGCAGGAAGCATTCAGTGTATTGATCAAAAAAGTTTTATCTCTAGTTAGATAATTCAAATGATCACAAATTCTCACATCCAATTTAACATGCACCATGACCTTTTATAGAGCACAAGAAAAGTGCACCACTTGACATTATTTTTTGCTCATTCAATATATAGGACATTTTGTATGCTTTTAAGAATGAAGAGGTTAAATGAAGTCCAAATGATGCCAAATTAATCCAGCATGAACATGAACTTAAAAGTAATTAATATGATATTTAAAATAATAGAAGTGCAGTACTTTATTATAATCTATTATTTAAGACCATAATGTGGTCAAATAGAAGTACAATGAGGCATAATCAGTTATTTCACTTGGAGATAGATCCAAAGTATATTTTGTGCAGTGTCCGTGCTATTACTGTACATGTAAACATTGAAAATACACCACACAAAGGATAATAACTTAAAAAAATGAACAGAACTAATGAGGAGGGAAATACTTAATCAGAATTGAATGCATACAAAAAGTCATTTAAACATATAACATTTATATTTCTTATTCATTGAATGTGCTTCCAAGAATATTCAAAAGGAAAACAAGAACAAAAAACTATTTATAAACAATAAGAATCATCACTTTACATTAGTGTAAGTCATTTTAACTGTTATTTTTTTTCAAACTAAACTGTTTTTGAGTTTATGTTATACAGTTCTTTGTCACACTCAGGACATTAATCTTCCATTAATAATAATTCAACTAATGAAAGCTGTAAATATTTATAGTTTTTCTGTACATTTAAGGTCAATGTAGGCCAGTAATATAAATGCTCTTAAAGTACTGTCATCTTGTGGCCTTCATCATATAAGGGAGGTCAAGGAAAACCAATGTATATTAAATATAGAACACTTGGAAGTGTTTTTTATTTGCATGTATCTAACTGAGTAGGTTTTGGTGGGGGTTTGGTTTATTTTCATTAGAATTAGTATTCATTATGATTTCGTGAGCAGGAAAGTATATTTTTTTTGCAGATCAGGTGCTACAGATAGAGTAGATGGATAAACATCATCATCATGTCTGCATATACTTTAGATTATTTAAGGCATGGTTCTTCAACCTGTGGCCCTCCAGATGTTGTGAAACTACATGTTCCAACATGCATTGCCACATTTTTTCCTATAAGAGAATGCCAAAAAACCTCAGGGCATTCTGGGATATGTAGTTCCGCAACATCTGGCGGGCCACAGGTTGAAGACCTGTGATTTAAGGTGTATTCAAACATCAGTGTGGTCACAGGAAGTGATTTAATATAAACCAGGATCAAAAACCCCACCACAACTTATGTTTTCTATGTTATCCTTTCTTTATATTTCTAAAAGCTAGGAGTTCTCAAAATCACAGAGAAAAACTTTGTCTTGTGTGATTTGAGAACTTTGACATACTGTAGCTTGAGAAAAATTGAGTTTCTAGCCATTCACACATTGGAGAGCAGTCTTGCCTTTAAAAATCTTAATGCCTTCACTGACTGTATTATCTGCTATATAACACTGGACAACTATATTCAGATTTTGCTGATATTCCAAGAGGAAAAGAGAAAAGGGTTGTCAATGGTGTGGGGCACCTTTAAGAATCTATCACACTAAAATGTAACCTTTATTAGTTAGTTTAAAACTTGCGAAATATAAAACACACACAAAACATATAACAAAAATAGAATTGACCGACAAAGGATGTATAAGTGTGTTAAAATTCGGTGGCTTCCTGGCAACGCACTTACAATTGATAATGGTATATGTATGTTGGTTTTACAGGTTCTTATAATGGACACTCGAGGAAAAAACTATTTGTATTTATATAATATACTTATGGTGTCTCACTATATTGCCTGTTCACTACTGCTCTTGTCTCCGCTGGTGCAGAATGAGTTTAGTATAATGCTAGTATTCCTTTCATGGTCTAGTAGTGGGAAGATCAAGAAGAGGGTCATAGAAAAGAGGTTCATAGTATTTCCCTTGATATCGCAACACTTTATATGTTGCAACTGTATTTATGAGAAACAATAACAATTGTTGCAACCTTAGTGGTTTAGCAGGGAATGCTGTAACTTGAAGATATCTGGGAAAATTATATAGCGGCTTACATAAATAAGACCGTATTACCCAGGACTATGCCCAATATTCTGTACAGACCATGAATAAGATATGTGGAGGGATATAATCACCTTCTCGCAGTGACTTGAACGATCCCACTGATAAAGGTGCCCTCCTGGAGTGGTGTATAATGTGTTATGGTTGACACTCTTATGTCGACTCTCCCAGTTAAAAACTGTTGCCATGGGGTTATTAATTTCCCACAAGGACAGGTGTCCTTTCATCCACGGTTTTATTCAATAAGTACCTGGATGGAGGTTGTCTACTAATTATGTAGACCATGTACATACACAAGCTATATGATAAGTAGGGATTTATGTGTTAAGGGTCGACATATGGATATTCACAATACAGGTGGTCTGTCAACAGATTTATATAAGTCTTTGTGAGTTTTCTCCGGCTGTAAATTCATGTGTACGTATATGTGCAGATGTAAGAAGCTCAAAAGATATTTAGTAGATCTCTATAATAATCTCAGCACCGTGGCTTGTAAAGAGAGAGATGAGCTTAGCACAAATACTGCACACTCCTGAGGGTATGTATAGTAATCAATATGCACGTATTAAACTAATCCCTGGACAGACACTTAATGCATTGTCATAATGTCTGTGCCAGGCAGTTATAATAGTTAGCACTGAACCTGATAGGTTTGAGTGGTATGAGCAGTAGGGCAGATAGCCTTATTAGGGTTTCATTGAAGGCAGAAACCTGTAAAGAAATACAGAATCAAAATGCATTCCTAACTATCATGCGTTGCCAGGTAGCGCACCGCTAGCCGTGCCGGCTTCGCATGAGCTTTTTCAAAGCATTATTCAATAAAACCGTCGATGAAAGGACACCTGTCCTAGTGGGAAATTAATATGCCCACGGCAACAGTTTATAACTGGGTGAGTCGACATAAGAGTGTCAACCATAACACATTATACACCACTCTGGGAGGGCACCTTTATCAGTGGGATCGTTCAAGTCACTGCGAGAAGGTGGGACGGCAAATGTGCCAGCAGGCTATGACATGGGCATACACAAATCACAGACTGTAGATTTGTCATAGCCCACTGTATTGAGTCACACATGTGGCACAACACACCATGATTGGCTTCCGCTGGTGTGATTGATTTGACTACATATGAACATTTTAATTACCCATTTTCAAGTGCAGACTGGCAGGGGTGTAGCAAGGGTGGAGCCGGCGGAGCACTAGCTCTGGGCACCGAAGATTAGCAAGGCGCCCAGCACCACACTCCCTGCCCGCCGGTCCACCCTCCGGATGCTGCCCACAGATGGCAGAGGGAAAGAGTTGGCGGGGGTGGCGCTGGCAGTGGAAAAGAAAGGAGATGCTTTTCAAGATGCCGGTGTTGCTGTGCTGTCATATAGATACACTGACAGGTGCAGTACAGCCAGCAGGAACCACGGAAATGCAGAGCCTGCTGCATGTCCGTGGCTGCTGCTGGCTGCACTGCACCTGTCAGTGTATCTGTATGACAGCACAGAAGCACCGGCAGGTAGATAAGCATCTCCTGCTCTCTCTTCAATTGCCCTGCCCCCATCTTTCCCTTCAGCCAGTTTCTCGTTGCCGTCGACTTCTGGGTTGAAGGAACAGGACCGCCCCCCCCATAAGCAACCCAATCCCCTCTACCTGGCTCTTCCTCTCAACCATCCTCTGTCCCGGCCAAAGGATCAAGCTCCGCCCCCTACTTTCCATCTGCAATGTGTGTTGTCCTGGCCAGAGGAGTGGAGGAACAACTAACAAGCCCTCTACCCAGCTGTCTCTTGGGGCCCTGTCTTCACCTTCCACTGTACCATGCTGCAGGGTCATCCTCTGAAGCTGTGGTGGATATAAGACTTCATCATGGTGAGTTAACATGAAGGGTGGCACACTGATGGGTTAATGTTGTTGTGGGGAATGTAGCTCGATGTATGGGGGAGAGAGTGTATTGTAGTGATGTAGTGAAGCATATGGGAGGTTTAGTGTAGTGATGAGGTGTAGCATATATGGGGTGAGATGTTTTGCTGTGAATATGGTATGTAGTGCAGCATGTATTGCAGTGATGTAGCACAGCAGGTAGTGTGGAAGTAGTGCATTGATGTAGTACAGCATATAGTGGGGATGTACTGCGGTTAATAGGGGGTATATAGTACAGGGACATAGTCCCTTATTCTAGTTCACTCACAGAAAATAAGCAGAACTATAGGGGGCTTTATGTGTTTGGTCATTAGGGTGTGTGGCATAAAGTTATTAAAGCATTACAGTATTTTGCATAACGTCCACTAGGCATTATGGTGTGGGGCATAATGTGTAATGGTTATTACACAGTTTGTGGGGCATAATGTGTAGGGAGCGCCGAAACATACCATTGCTCTGGGCGCCATGTCACCTAGCTACTTCTCTGCAGACTGGCTAATTATAGTTTCATAAGTTTTTATAGGTGACCGTATCTATTTCCTTGATATTATGAATGCATTTAACTAAAGTCATGTATCCTTTTTTATGCAATAATGTTTTATGAATAACTACCTTTTGGATATAATATTAGTAATGTTGTGTTGATATAAGCACTTATTGACATACTGTATAATAGACAGAGGTCGACAATTCAATCAAATCCCGATCTTTGTCAAGACAGCATCGCAGAAGTATAAATACCATAACCACCAGAGACCTACCAGTACGTATGAATAAATAATAAACCTTCATTTTACTTTTTACTTGTAATACGGTGAGTGCCCTATCTATCTATCTATCTATCTATCTATCTATCGATCTATCTGTCGATCTATCTGTCGATCTATCTATCTCTCTTTATATATACACAAATAATCAAATAAATAATGTGGTGGTAGTTCATAAATTGATCCAAGCATTTAATCTTGCAAACCATTGCCAAGGCAATCAAAATTATAGTAAAAAAGGATACAGAGGTGTGTGAAATTATAGTCACACAGACATTCCCTTTTATGAGAGAGCGCCACACAGCTGAATAAATTCAATTCAATTTATTAATTACATACTAGCCAATTTATATATAAAAAACATATAACAATTGTATATATATATATATATAAAAGCAATATTTAAGAACAATATAATAGCTGGAAACCACACTCCAATAAAATTCACATTCAGACATTTCCCAGTATAGGGAAGAAAGTGTCCCGTGCTGTATTTAGTAGACAAAAGTATATTGACTTCTTCTTGTACATTGCCAAGGCACTCCATTTCACAGCAAGTCCTACTCTAATAACCAGTCTCTTAAAGAACTGCTAACACATTGTAGCTAAAATGAACATGTGCTAGTTTCCTGGTTTAAAGCTCATCTGCCAAACGTATAGCTTGTAAAGGTGAGACAATCACCAACACAACTCCTGAGTTAGCACTAAGGGGGCAGCTGTCACAGGTGTAAGATAAACGACCTTACCTGGGGTGCATGAGAAAGCTGTGATCACAAAATGCTTAATTAAAAATTAACCCAAATATATACATGGTACTGCAGACTGATCCCTGTCACACACACTCAAAATGCAAACTACCCCGTTACTGAGACCCACTAGGACTGTATCCCTCCCACACTCAACACACAAGCATGCCTGCACACACAGATACACACTTGCACTCGGACTGCAGACTGTCCTCTCCTCTACATAGACTGTCACTTCCCTAACACTCTTGTACTGTAAACTGCATTGCCCACACAAACCCACACAAATTTATACAGCTTGCTCACTACCCCCTCCACCACACAAAATCACACTGCAGAAAGACACTCCACACAAACCCCTACACATACATACATACATACATACATACATACATACATACATACATACATACATACTTGTACCACTCCTGCCCATACACAGGCTACTAGTACACACATTCTGATTTTAATTAGATGACTCACCGCACTGCCCGACTTACCATTCACTGTAAATCCTCTGTCTGCAGGACTAGGGATGGCCATCGACCATCGATGATTCAAAATTATCGATGGTTCATGGCCGATGTTGAATATTTTTGCCATTGATGGGGGAGAACCAGATGGTTTCCCTCCATCGATGGAACAGCAAAACAATAGGCCTTATTCTAGTTCACTCTTTCTGACAAAATCCTTCTTAGATGGACAAAACCATGTGCACTGCAGGGTGGCAGATGTAAAATGTGCAGAGAGAATTAGATTGTGGTGAGTTATTTTGTTTCTGTACAGGGTAAATAATGGCTGCTTTATTTTTACACTGCAATATAGATCTCACTTTGAAGTAAAACCCCACCCAGATCTAATTCTCTATGCTTAAGTTACAGCTGCCCCCCTGCAGTGCACATGGTTTTGTCCATCTAAGAAGGATTTTGTCAGAAAGAGTGAACTAGAATAAGGCCCAATGTTTTGCATTTTTTTTTCAAAGTACCGGGACACGGAGCATACCTCTGCCCCTGACACCTGTGAAGCCCCGCCCCTTGTTTTTATTGGCCCCCCAGGCCAATCAATCAAACACAATGGCTGACCATTGATATGTAAAAATATCGATGGTCAGCCATTGCATAGTTTAGCACTGTCGATGGCCAGTTGCAACCATCAATGGCAATTGCAACGATGGCCATCCCTATGCAGGACTAGGAGGGAAGTCTCTCTGGACGGCAGTTCTGAAGTTATTACAGCAGCTGGAGAGGAGTTGATGCAGTTTTACATGTGTAACAGCTCCCCCTATTATCCTCTAATATACAGTGCACCGCAGAATGCAGGAAGAGCACCGGCTGACAACCAGAGCTCTCTGAGAATGGAGCTACCATTCAGGTGTGGTACTGTAGCTCTGATTTGGGTTTGTTTTACTTCCTTCATAGGGGGGTTGGGTACTCAGAAACACCAGCCCCCACCCCCCGTGTGCACCACTGACGGAAAGCGAAGTCACTACAAAAACACGTCTATCATAGTGCACCAGTTTTACATGGAAAATTCAAATTCAAAGATACTGTACATTACTGTAAAGTAGTGTTTGAAAAAGTTCAGCCTTGTTGACCACATATTTTGATAAAAACTATTCTTTGACATATATCTACCATTTTTTATATGGCTCACAAATGCATTCCCTGATATATTGCAGCAGATGTGCTGCATTCTACTACTATGGCATTGAGTGTCCCAGTTACCAGGGGAACAGGGCACACATGCAGTGAGAGACAGGTTGATGGTATCAGGGACCCATCTTCCTACCCCAAGCTGCACATGTGCATTGCGACCATGTCTGTGGGACCACTCAACATCGTAGTACCAGAATGCACCACATCTGTTATATTGTTTGCTAAAGTTCAGCCATGTTGGCCACACATTTATAAGATAGTGATGTTTAAAAAAAAAAAAAAAAAAATCTACAAAATGCAGTTTTGAAATACAATTTTTTTTGTTATATTTGCCCCACCTGCAGTGCACATACTTTTAGGAGTTTGCTTTTGCACACCAACCAGAATCACCCCCTTAGAGTGACTCCTTCAACTGCAGCGAAGGATATTCCAGGACAATCATCAATTTGAACACAGTTTAATTCTATGCACAGCACAGCACATGCAGGGAACCGAAGCAGTTGATTACTGAGAAGCAGTACCTGAGAGACCTGAGCAGAATATCTGTGTTGCATGCAGAAGTATCACCAACTGATACATAGGTACATACTGTAGGTACTGTAACTATGGTCAGAGAAGCATTATGGCCACATAAGAGCCAGCATTATTTCTGAGCATGCACAAGTGGACCAATCTTATTGATTCTACTGAATTAAATGACCCGAAATGCAGCCATCCAGGCTGCACAAAATTTCACTGTGATATGTAACAAAATCACCATTTACACACGGACATGCATTTTTACCTCATCATCTCCAAACATTACTGGTACAGAAATATGTTCTCATTTATGTTACATTGCAATATAATTTATGTTAAATTAGAATGTTCACTTCTTGGGAAATATATGTGATACAGTAGTTGCATTTACAAATATTTTATGTGGGATATTTGTATATGTGTTTTATTTGTGGAGATTAGTTTGTAGAAATCATTAAGGTCTACCACAAATTAAGTGTTTGTTTTAGTATTTTATACAACTGTGATTATTTGAACATAAGAACAAAATCTGTTCTCCCTCCTGCCCATCCACCTATATCCCATATGGGGAAATAGCTGTCCCTTTTGAATCTAAGCCCCCTCCCACCTGGTCTGTCTATACCCCCTTCCATCTGTCGATCTATGCCCCATCCTTCCTATCCATATCCTCTTCTTTCCATCTGTCTATACCCTCTCCTGTCTGTTGACCTGTCTATGCCCCCATATGGTCAGTCTCTCAATCCACCTGTGTTCTGGCCTGTTGTCCTTGCCCCCCATCCATCCATCTTTCTGTTTATGCCTCCACCCCATCCTGTGCCGTAGTCAAGTAGTGACTCTCCTGATTGCTCTTTCTCACTCTCCCTGACAACTATCTCTGCCTAACACTCTCTTTCATGCTCCTCACTTTCATGTTCCACTCTTTCTCTCTTCCCCTGCCACTGTCTCTTTCCCTCATTCCCTCTTTTTCTGTAAAAAAAATGTACTCTTTCTCTCTTAATTGCTCCTCTCACTACTGTTCTCTCCTGCCACTAAGGGGCATTGAAGTGACAAAGGCAAGGGGAGGGGAGGGTGGGGGATTTTGCTATGGGGCCCAGAAAGTTCTAGTTATGACAAGATTTACTGCATTATCATCAATATTTTAAGTCCTTATTAACCTATTTGCATCAGAAACGATACTTTACATTCTATTACCATGCTGATTTTAAATCCAGTAATATTTTATTGGTATTGAACATTATTTAGAATAATATAATTAAATTTAATTTATGTCTATTATAACAAAAATGTAAAATTTAAAAGGTACCAACTCAGAGATAAAGTAATTTACTTTACTTTATGTGTCCTTTCCCTGTACATTCTTTGCTGCACCTGTTTTTTTTTTTTTTTTTGTTTCAAATGATTATTTTTGATTTATGGCATTGCAAACCATTTGTTCCAGTTGACAGACAGGCCTCAATGGACAAGAATGGATTGGGATATAGCTGCTTATGTGAACAAATTGAAAAATAAACTTTTGGTTTGAGGGACAGGATATTAAACTTGGTTTCAAGGACTGAAGATTGAACATATTTGAAAGTGATGAAGTGATCCATTTTCATCAGAAGTACTGTATACAAAGATTTTTGTAGTGCAAAATGTGCAGGTATTTTAAAGTATTTTAAAGTATTGGGTGTATAACTTAACTGTTACTTTTCATTAAAGTCTTTACAGCAGTGTCTTCCAACCGCAGTCCTCAAGGTGTGCACACTCGATTTGGTAATCAATTTTGACAAATTGAACCATGTTTTGCTGCACCCGATTGAGATTTGATCCTTATGCGTGGCCCCGTTGTGCAGCACAGTGTCTTTTTACTATATCTAAATGAAGGGCAATGCTGCTCAATGCCCCCAAATTGCACCATCTCTCCCTCCAAGCCGATCAAGACAGTCTAGATTTTAGTGACATCCATACTTGAACACAGGTGGATGACAGCGAGGCATTCCTTGGCACATTTGAGCATATGGCATCATGTTTGGGATGGCTTGCAGAGGATTGGTCTGACAGGCGGGCTCCCTGTTTAATAGAAGAGGCACAGCAAGCGTATGTGGATATGTCTGTGGCTGAGGCTTGCTCCTATCCTGGCCTTAAAAAGGCTATGCTTGACAGGATTGGAGTGACAGGGACCAGCAAAGCCCAAGAATTCCATGACGGGTAGCTGGAGGGCTCTGAGACTCCCAGGATTCAGCTGGCCAAACTATCCTGGCTGCCCAAGGCTTGGTTGCAGCCGGATAAAAACCCTGCAGTGAAGATTGTGGAGATAGTCGCACTGGACTAGGCTATGCGGGTGTTAGACCATTCAGTGAAGCAGGCTGATCTCCAGATATTTGAGGAGCTGGCAATGGTGATTGAGCAGCATATGACTATGGAAAAGCTAAATAAAGCCAGGTCACGATATATGCCAATACCACCGCAACTGGTCTATAAATCCAGGAGACAAGGTGCTATTGTTTATGCCCACTACAGATGGTGGGGCCCTTATGTGATCATAGAGGCAGTGGGACTGGTCAAATACAAGGTTCGACAGGAGGGTAGAAAGAGGGAGGTCCAAATCTACCATATAAACCTGTTCAAACCTTGGAAGGAAAGTGCCAGTCAGCCCTCTTTGGTAGCTAAAAAGGTTCCATAATGCCAGGCACCCATTGAAGCCACACAGTCCTGGACAGAAACAGGAAGTAGTGAACTTGGTGAAGCTGTACTAAGACTTGTTTTCTGCCATTCCAGGAAAGACACAGATCATTCAGCATGATGTTGTGACTTCACCCAGTGTAGTCATTAAACAAAGACCACATCACATACCAGAGGCAAAATGGGAAGCAGTAAAGCAAGAGGTGGAAGAGATGCTATGCCTAGGGGTTATAGAGGAGTCAACCAGTGATTGGAATAATCCCATTGTTTTAGTACCTAAGCCCTCAGGTGCATTAAGGTTCTGCAATGACTTCTGTAAATTAAATCAAGTCTCTCGGTTTCATTCATACCCTATGCCCCGGGTTGACAAGTTGGTAGAAAATTTAGCCAAGAGTCAGGAACTTACCTCTTTTGATTTATTCTCTACCCAAGATGGCTTATTTCAGTACAAAGTGCTACCATTTGGTTTACATTGTGCCCCAGAGACCTTCCAGAAAGCTATGTATAAGTTGCTGCAGTCCCTCAGAGAATATGCAGCTGCATATTTAGACAACATTGTTATCTTCAGCTGTGACTGGGAAGTAATGTAAGGAAGAGGAACTGAGAAATGTGCCATTGGTATCGTGGAAGTCAAGTATTTGGGGTACATTGTGGACAGAGGACAAGTTAAACCTCAGCCTAGTAAAGTAGAAGCAGTCCTCACCTAGTCTAAACCTAAGTGAAATATTGGCACTTCAGAAGCAGCTTGAAATTCAATCAAATGAGTGCATTCAGTCTAGGTTTTGGGGTTTGACCCCCTTCATCAGGATATATTAATCTAGAACAAATATACACACATACATCCATTAATCCATTATATATACTGTGTGTGTATATATATATATATATATATATATATATATATATATATATATATATATATATATACAGTATATAATCCAGAAATATTAGCACTCAATAAGCAACTTATAGTTCAAAAATCAAATGAGTGTATTCAGTCTAGTTTTCGGGGGTCTGCCCCTCTTCATCAGGATAATACAGACACATCAAACAAAATCAGTCTATTCACCCTTAAAATACCCTCCATGTCTGGTGCTCCCAGTGCCGCCAAGCAGCCATGTTCATGCCGACCAGAAGTGCCCAAAGACGCACATCCTGGGTGCTCACTACTAGGCATTGCATAGAAATTATCTAGCATGCATTCCATTCATTTCCACAATCTGATGACAGCAAATACCAGGAGCCCAGATTGTTGAAAATACAAACAAATACATGCATAATCAATATAACACCATACAGTAAAGGCTTATACATAAAAACTAGTAATAGTAAAAGAGAGAATGTGATGCTATAAACAAAAAACAAAAATATTATAAAAAAAGAACACAATGTTTTAGATAAGGGAGTTCCAATTGATTTTTATCATTAAGTCTATGTGGCAGAATAAAATGGAAAGATTAGCCATGTACCCCCACCCCCCCTCCCTGTAGTGACTCTTTTGCATGATTTGTCATGAAATAACACAAAGATGACAATGCATAACCTTTAGACATAAAATGGTGTGCCACAAGTTGGTCCACCTCCCTGCCCGAAAGAGAAAGACTGATTGCTGACCTATGGAGTGCCATCCTGTTCCAAAAAGGGCAAATGGTCTGGCCCACATAATACATAACTAAGAAAGAAAGTTTTTTTGTGATGCTGGACTCCCACTTGTAAGCTTAAAGGATGAGTTTAGTGTGTAATGGATTCTTGGGGAATAAAAATTCCATCTGCTGCTGAGAGCTGGAGGGTTTGAGAAAGAAAAATGGTCTTGAGGCAATGAAGATGGACAAAATCTGCTGTGATGAAATTTTCAGCTGCTCTGGAATCAAGTAGAGCAGGCAAAATCAGATGAACACTGGTAAGATTCATTTGGACTTGCATAATAGAATCAGATTGGACAGAAACTGTCCCATAATGGTGAGACCCAGACTAAGACCGTCCCGGAGAGCTTATAAGAAAAATGTGCAGGCTAAAGGGAGAAGTGAATGCACTGGTTAAGGAATCCACGGCAGAGTTTTGAGGTTTCATCAAATCTTGTGGTTGTAGCCAGATTTATGGGACAAACAACTACTGAATGAGGAGGTGTAAGAGATCTAGATGCTGTTGGAAGTGCTGGAAACGGAGCAATTGAAGTACAAAATGTACAGTAACGTGAAAAGAATCCTGATGATGAAAAAAGGTAAACACTGGTAAACACAAGGTAAACACTGCACCACTTGTTGCCTGTAGCGCCTCTAAATTACTTTTTATGTACTGCAGCAAGTTCCATTTGGCCAGTAATATCTGTCCCCAGTGGTGTTTCTTTTGCCAAAACGGCTGAGGCCCTGGACATGTTATAAATCTTGCAGAAACTGGTTTGAAGAGGGCTGGTCTAATATAAGATACAGTACACATTGTTCATACAGTCTGGTATAAGAAGACAAGTACTTGAAGACAGGACAACACACTAGACAAGTTCTGTTGAAGACTTGAAATAATGTACGGCCTTGAAGACTTTAAATGAGATGAAGCTTGAAAACAGGTAAAGCCTTGATAACTTGAAAAAGGTTAGGCCTTCAAGACTTGAAAGAGATGAGACTTTGACAACTTGAAATGAGGTGAGGCCTTGACAACGTGAAAAAAGGTGAGGCCATGATGAATTAAAAGGAGGTGAGGCCATGATGAATTAAAAGGAGGTGAGGCCATGATTACTTGAAAAGAGGTGAGGCTTTGACGACTTGAACAGAGGTGATGCCTTGATGTCTTGAAAAGAGGAGATTAAGGCAGCAATCTTGTATCAGAGAATAATCATGTGCAGTAAGATGGACTATAGATGACGGAATTAACTATAGGCTGGAATCGAACAATAACCAGATAGAATGGAACGGTGCTGACGAAGGTACCTGCAGGCTGGGACCGCAGAATTACCAGATCGAATGGATCTGTGCTGATGGAGTTAACTTCAGGCTGGAATAAGCAGAATAACCAAAGGGAATGGCTGGAGCAGAAAAGGTTTACAGAAGCTGAAGGGTATCACAGACACTGATCCAAAGATTAGAAAATAGATAGGACTGATCCTATAATGAGGGACAGAACTGGGGGCGCTTAATAAAGGTTGTGTTTCCTTCAGTTAAAAGAACGGGTAGTTACCCCCGTAGGTGCACAGAATGTTTTAGAAAAACAGAGAATAAGCAGCGCTAAACAGTAAATAAAATCATATATGAAAATTATATAAAGAGATTGGATGGTCTTTACAATATTTAATATAGTTTAATAAGAAATCAAGGAATAAAAAACCACCATGGTATAATAAATAAAATCAATGGAACCCAAAGAATGGTATACTGTCCTACTGTACCTATATACACACCGAATCAGTTATGGGAATATGTGCAGATAAATATTTATCACCCTGGAATAGGTAAATACAGAGTCCGTTTAAGTCTGTGTGGTCGGCCCAAAGCTGGTGTTATTAACCATATATCCACCTGAGCTAATTTGTAAAAGATGGAATGCAGGTGGAATGGCAACTTATCTTTTGCCCCCTAATTAGGGGTAAGTGTCCAGGGGTCAAGTGGTAAGGAATAAAGATAGCCTTAAGTTGGTTCAAGGATGATGCAAGTCCCAAATGGTTGGTTTGGACTGCAATCTTGGGTTTTATGTTTGTTGTCCAGAAGCAGCTTTCTGATGAGCTTTATCAAAGGTATGTAGCTGTCTGCTCAAAGGCTGGGTATATATATATACCTAAATTGTATAGGTCACATGACCACCCAGTTATACTTCATATAATTTTCATATATGATTTAATTTACTGTTTAGCGCTACTTATTCTCTGTTTTTCTAAAACTGGTCCAAAGATTAGCTGGAGATCAGTATTTTGATCCTTTCAGGGATAAGGTTAGCATTGTACTGGTGTCAGACTGTGGGTCCAGGGCAGATATTTATCTCCCGGGCTCAGCTAATTGGTTGATGGCCTGGGAAGCATGAATGGATTGGTAGACGACAACAAGTTGGTGCCGGGGATGGAGACCAGTCAGTCTGCACAACAGCCGAGACACTTGGGATGCTGAAGCTTCCATCATGTAAGAGACCAGCATGGCACCTGGCTGCTGCACCTCTTGGGGGAAGGACCAAAGACCCAATGGACAGTCTGGACACTGTGCAATAAACAGAGAAAAAAAGTCCAATTGAGAACCTACATAGTGGACATTGGCATCAAGGAGGAATCTCATGGCATGTAGTCCATCTTTATGGGAAATACTTGTAAAGAGACTATTAATATCCATAGACCAAGGCAATTTTCATGTAGGTAAAGAATCAAAATTTTAAGAGTAATTAGATGGTATACTAAAGATAACTACATCAGACCCCAGAGGGCCTCAATGAGGCTATAGATTTGAATAATGTTATATAACAAATTTCCCCTCTCCATAATGAGTATCAATTAATCATAAGTACCACTTAATTACCAAATGATAATATTATTTATTTATTCTTGAATAGGACCTATATATATTATTATTATTATTATTATTATTATTATTAGTAGTAGTAGTAGTAGTAGTAGTAGTAGTAGTAGTAGTAGTAGTAGTAGTAGTAGTAGTATTATGTATCTCTTTATCTAATATTAATTAATAATTTATTAATTGTTATTTATTATTTACTGTTAATACGTTTTCATATATAATTGTTTTTTTTTTTTCACTGCTTAGTATTTATTTTTCACTATCCGTCTGTATACATTTATCCAAATTGCATTATAATTCATGCTTAATATTGGTTTTCAATATATGTCTTAAATAATAGAATAACATTACAAATAGATTCAATGGGAGATATGATGGTACATCAATTCCGGGTAGTGGCATGCAGAGATACGTTCCATACTTCCGGAAAATAAATACGACTTGCGCACCATCTTCAATGACGGAAGGAGTCCCCTTTCCGGGTGATGAGACGCAGGTTTGAGCTCCACTGACCGGAAATTATGTTTTCCGGATATCCGGAACTGGCCTCCAGCTTAGGTAATAAATATATACATTCATAATCATGGTTTCTAATACTACTTTTTACAAATAAATATTATGCAACTAGTAGGTCTGCCTCCTTCATTTTTATGAACTATTTATATGTGTGTAATGGATAAGTTAATTATGTGCATGCTGATTACGGACAGGTGTAAACACCTCCCCAATTACCTAGGGTATATAAACCCACATATTGAGCTCTGGATATACACCTTGAAAAAGCTGTCTATACAGCGAAATGCTTCGGTGGATTGGTGCTATACAAATTGTGTCATCCAGACCTTGCTGTCCTCTGATGACCAGAAAGGAATTCGCTTTTGTGCACAACTACAGTACTTATGGGTTTGTGCACCAGGAGATCACCCTCAACCATTTGGCTAATAGTGAGACCGGCATATCCAACCTGACACCATACAGCCCCAGCCATCTCACTGAAGGAATGTCACCTCGCCATCCATTGAAGGACCCTGGAAAACATTGGTACCAACAGACTGCCGCACACCCTACCATTCAATTTGTTTGGATGCAAACATCTCATTGGACAGGTCAAAACCAGAGGACACAGGTTACTATATACCCCAAATGCACCATTACTCTTTTAAATAATTTTATTAGATTTTTTTTCTTAATCCTTGAGCATGCTTTATATGTAAACAAAAAATTGCAAATGTGTTTATTACTTTAAAGTAATTTTTACTGGCATATTACACTATTTTTATTGTTTAGCATAGCATACCACCTACCTTTCTTTGTATACATTAGACACATGGCTGCAAACAAATGGTTAAAGAATTTCAATAATGGACTTTAGAAACAGATTTTGTACAGTATGATCAGTCTACCTGGCAGATGAATTATTCTCCTGTGTATTTTTGGCAAAAAATACATAACTGGAGTATGATAAAATTATGTTTTTAAATACATAACTACCCTGGATTATATGATTTTCCTGATTATACCAAAATGTTGTCTAGGTAATTTTTGCAGCTATTAGTAGGATCCATGGGCATAACTAGATAATTTTTAGGCCCCATAGCAATAGTTTGTAAGGGCTCCTATGTGCCACGCATAGCTGAAAATTTTTTAGTAGCACATGTTACTTTGATGTGTAATGTGGACCCCTCTCAGCTGCACCCTCTGCACCTATTGTAGTCACGCCCTTGGTAGGATCTCTCATTAATTTAGTATAAACAGTTGTATTGTATAGTTGTGAGATCACAGTTTTCCCACATTTATCAATGGGGACGATGACCACATCTTATTAGTGATTTGAACAAATTAGAGAATGTTTTCTTTTTATTAGTGTCTCAATGTGGTTAACTTGGGTTTCCAGAGCTTTAATGCTCACAAACAAAACTAGACTAGCACCTGAATTACAAAACAATTCGGATCAAAAGTACTCTGTGTAGAGGTAGTATCTTTAAATTTTCTTGGAATTTGAATTTGTTATTAAGCCTCGTAATATCTATTTTCCATGCTAGTTCTTTAAAATCAGTGGTGGTTACAAAATAAAGCTCATTGTTAAGGATTGAGATCTGTCATAAAGCTGATAAAATTGAACCAAACCTTGTAAACCCATCATTGGACTTAACTGTAACTGATAAATTGTCATAATCAGAGATGACCCCACCAACCAGAGTTCCCACATCTAGAAGCCCCCTTTAGGGCTTCACATCTGCACAGGTCATAGCAAAGATGGGGCCCCACCAGAATGCCATAATGATTCTAAAATGCGGTCACTCAGGGAGAATTTGATTTTCAATTTAGAATGGAAAATATATATTACACATTTTAATCACAATTTTAAATTATGAGACCAATTTAGAGATATTACCCCTGCAGAGAGTACTGTTGATTTAAGCATTAGGCATTGCTATACCTGCTGGGGCCTAAGTCCTACAGTGTGATATATGGCTACTGTATTGGAAACAAAAATGGACTGTCAGGGTGTCAGCTGATGGGAACAGCAATTGGGTCTAATATATGGCCCTATTGCATGCAAACCATTTCATGCATTTGTATGAAAAATCATATACCTTTATTCCATTTTCTTTTATGTAACATACATAGATGACCTTTTGTATGGAGGGGTGGAACTTGCAGCATTTTGTCCCCTACTGAGTTCATTGTGTTTCTTAATTCATAGAATACCATCATCAGGTTTAGATGAATTTATAGTGGAACAAGTATCAATAATTTAGATGTCTGTATTTGCAGAGCTAATGAACTTTTCACTAAAATATTTACAAAAGACACAAATCAAAACATTCTTCTTTTTAGTGTCCATCTACAAAAACTGAAGCATGGTTAGCCTTTTGGAAAGTGGAACAAATAACACCTGATTATGCACAATTATCACAAATATTACAAGGTATGGGTTACAAGGGTTATGATGAAAAGGAGATAAAAGAGCCTATCATCTGAGTGTCTTTGTTTGGTATGAAAAAAGACATTATCAAATGTACCAGCAGCAATGATATAAAAATTATCTCTTCCCTTATATATTAAAATACTTTCAAGCATTATAGTCATAATGTATTGCACTACTGGTATATTGTACAGTTGGATAAGGTCATTGGTTAATTGTGACAAGAAAATTATCCTGCAAACATACAGTACTTGGTACTTGTGAGTTATCCGGACGCCCGATTTCAAAATCGGGTCGGATCGGGCACATCGCATCGCATGCGACCATCGGATGCGATGCGATGCGATGACCCGATTTTTCCATAGGAATCAATGTTAAAATGGACTGAGTCCATTTTAACATGGAATTCAATGGGAAAAAGGGGTCCTTTTCATACCCCTACTATCCAAGTGGGCATGGAGTTGGATATAAACCTGTGGCGAGCGTAGCGAGCCACCGAGCCCGAAGCGTGGCGAGCGTAGCGAGCCCCGCGAGGGGACACGGAATACCGTCCCCTCGCGGGGCTCGCTTCGCTCGCCACGCTTCGGGCTCGGTGGCTCGCTACGCTCGCCACAGGTTTATATCCAACTCCATGCCCACTTGGATAGTAGGGGTATGAAAAGGACCCCTTTTTCCATAGGAATCATTTTAACATTGATTCCTATGGAAAAATCGGGTCATCGCATCCGATGGTCGCATGCGATGCGATGCGATGCGATATCGCATCGCATCGTATCTGATTGTATGCCTTAACTTAAGGCATACAATCAAAAAATCGGGCGTCCAGATAACTCACAAGTACCCAGTACTTTAGTTTGAAAGACTTGTTGGTACTTGTGGATTATCAATGGGGGTGGTACAGCCTCAAAAATGCCATTTGGGGGCCATTGAACATGTTTCATACTAATTTCAATGCATTTGGATGCTTTTCTGATAAAAATCGCATGCAATGCGATTGCATGCGATGCGATGCGATTTTTTTCATGTGCGATGCCCATCGTGGGAGCCGTGATACTCCACAAGTACCGACTTGTTTATTGCAGATCGGTCACATTGTCCTCTTAAGATGGATGGAGACAACAAAAAGTTATTGCTACAGAGGGAGTGATATTATTTTGTGGTATCCTAAAGCATGACATTCCTGTATCAAAGATTAGAATTCTAATAATATGGTACAAAGGTCATCAAAATGAAATATTTGGAATTGTATGCAGCTAATATTAGAAAATCTAGTTAATAATAAATGCTTTATAATTAATGTGAATTTAAACATTACATTATCACTGTCTAGCACAGTATCTATTATCAATATTTCATTACTAACATCTACAGTATCATTATTGCATGGATGTGGTGTGGTAGTGTCTCCTCCCTGACTCATATTCTATAAAGCTGTTACCCACTTCAGAAGCTCTGGTAAATGGTTAACTGCTCCAAATTAGATGAAATTTGAAGTACATGTAATTATTTTATTTAACAAATGACTAGCACATCATTTGAGTTATCTGTAGTTTACATTTTGGCCCTTATTCAGATCTGATCACAGTACAAATTTGTTCTCAAAATGGGCAAAACCATGTGCACTGCAGGTGGGGCAGATGTAACGTGCAGAGAGACTTAGATTTGTGTGTAAATACTGGCTGCTTTATTTTTACACGGCAATTTAGATTTCAGTGTCAACACACCCCACCCAAATGTATCTCTCTCTGCACATGTTACATCCGCCCCACCTGCAGTGCACATGGTTTGCCCATTTTGAGAACAAATTTGTACTGCGATCAGATCTGAGTAAGGGCCTTTGTCTCATCAGGAGCATTAGAATGCTCTCCAGAGCACTCTGAAGAGGGTAAATTATTTTTCACTAACCCTGGATATTGGGATGCAGAAGAAATTTGCTGATACCTAAATTCAGCATTCTTTTATAAAATATGTGTACTGGCTTGGAGCCTTTTTAAGTAAAAACATATAGAGGCAAAAACTAATTTTGTTTTGTACTTATGTTTACACTTTCAATTTTATATTCTTGTTATGTCATGCTTTGCAAGCTGTCAATTTCATTTGTTAACTTTCTGTAACAATTGAAATAATGGTCTCAGCTTTGAAGGCATATACTCATATAAAAGCCATTTTACTTGCAATCTTTCTTATCTTCCCAAGATGAAAAAAAGTGTTTGTAAAAGTAAGAGTAAAAACAAAATATGCAACAGAGCAGAAGATAGATGTGACAAAAAAATGCAAACAGTACATGCAAAGGATAATCAGTCACCCTTTGCTGTTGTAATTTCTGTGACATCTGTAGCCAAAAAATCTTAAGGGACCAGTTTTCCCACCACTGACTGGTGGCAATAAGGAAATAAAAACAGGAAACTTCCTGGCTCACCTACTCTGATTGTACCTTTAAGTTATAGTTCCCATAAGGTTGGTCCTCGAGATCTACCAACAGGTTATGTTTTTTATACTACCTAGCTGGTGCACAGGTTGAGACATTGCTAACTGTCACATTTTCAAACATCTGTTGCATTCACCCCTAACCAGTACATTCTACAGATCCATAGGTGGCCTGAAAAACATGAACTGTTCGTAGATCTTTGGCCAACCCAGTCCTAATGCATCATCATAATAATTAATACTATGAAGATTGATGATGAGCTAATTCCTGTTTATGAAAGTGTACTCTACACACATAACCTATTTCTGAAGGCCACTCCCCCTACCCGACACTACCTCCCTTGTCCATCTTTGCCCTACTCACTTCCTGTCTTTAGGCATAAGGCATCATTTCCTGCACCTCATGTCACATGTCTTCCTTATAAACAAAATGTTATAATATAAAAGTAATAAGAATTTCAGAAGTTGCTTTTAATAGAGATGTTTTTGTTGGAAAGAAATATCTCTACATATGTTTTAAGTATCCAATACCTTTATTCTGCATAAAGACCATCCAGTTTTATTTTTATTAAGTCAAACCCAATTGTGCATCTGGAAATGTTTGGAAATAATTTATTGATCATGTAATGATTATTTGTGTGGAAAAAGGTTTTTGTTGTGTAGAAATAAGCCAAGCCATAACATTAAAACTGTTGTTAAAATTATTATAACGGTACTTATATGTTAGTTGGACGACCGTTACGTAGTTTGCGTAGTGGTGTATTGAGAATACCAATACACCACTATGCTGGCTACATAACTTATTCAAATGACGTAAGTTACACAAATTATGTAACTGGAGCCCTGCTAATACATAATGGATCATATGCCCACTATCCACGTCATACACCCCAGTGTCCACGTGGGCTTGAAGTAAATATTATAAAGTGTGGAGAGCGCAGCGAGCCACCAAGCCCAAAGCTCACCACACTTTATAAAATTAACTCCACCACCCACGTGGACACTGGGGGTATGACGTGGATAGTGGGCATATGATCCTGTTAGTGTGTGTTGTGTGTGTAGTGTGTATGTGTGTGTGTGTGTAGTGTGTGTGTCATTAAACATCCAGATGACCCTGGCGCCTCCGGGACTTGGATCCCCACCATGACACTTGCTGCTTACTATGCTATTAGCGTAGTGCCACTGGGGGAACAGGGAAACCATGTGATGCTCCCCCAGCGGCTGCCAGGATCTCCCCCTCCACTGCCATTACGCCCTTCCCCACACCGAAGCCAGCCCCCGCCGTGCAGCCCTTCACCCCACACCGCCGTGGACAACTGCCCTGTCCGTAAGTAACACCAGGGCGGCTGTCATCTCCCCCTTCCGCCCGGTCGCACCTACCCTCTGCCCGGCCGCACCTATTAGCCAGCCGCCCGGCAATGGCTACATTGACAACGATTTTTTTTGTATTATATTCTATATTATATTCAACACATAAAGAAAACCGATGGCTAAATAAGCTGGAGGTGACATAAACTACCGAAGGAGTCTGAGATGCCTGCACTTTGGTTGTGGTTTATGTTTAGGCTATGATGCTGCAGCTATAGCCAATTAGGGAGTAGGGAGGAGTTTCCTGTTGTAGGAATAGCCAGAGGTCAGGTGATCTGCACTCTGGTCCGGTTTTCCAAGGAGCAGGTTGGTTTCAGACTCTCTCCTGTACTTATTCCTCTGTCATTCTCACTTATTCCTTCTACTGTCAAAGCTACTTCTCTCCCTTTGCCTTCCACATACCTCTTTCTCTTCTGTCAGGCTGCTCCTTGGGGGATTTGGTGCCAGATAGTGTAACGCTGCTGCTGCCAGGCCTAGCCATGCCGCGCCCGCGGAGAAACATCCACCCTCCCTCCCGTTTTGCACAGCCCGGCTCCCCCTCTGATCCCCCAACGGCTAGCGTCACGCAGGCCGGGCGGGGAGGCAGAGCGGCGGCGAGAGCGGGTCCACAGCGGCGGGGCGCGAGATCCGCGTCATCGGCTGATGACGCGGCGGCGCGCGGTGCTAGGCCGCAAGCTAATAGAGCGAGTAGCGCTCCCGCCCGGGGTAGCGGAGGCACCCCGGGCGGAGGTAGTCAGCGGGGCAGGCGCACGCGGTCTCAGGGTCCCGCAGCAGCAGTCACAGGTGCATCCGCGCCCATCCAAGATGGCCGCCGGACGCGAGCTGCGGGTCCTGGGACACAGCACAGGGGCTCTCCTGCTCAGTCAGCCCGTCCTACATTGCCCACACAGGGCCACCCCTCCACGGGGTCCCCCATGACTCCCTTAAGGAGGGCAAGGAGCGGGTGGCTCTCTAGGGCGCGCTTGCTATCCCAGCGCGTCAGGCTATCACAGGCAGCGCAGGCTATTTCAGCCACGGCTGCAGAGGCAGTGTCCCCTGGAGTTGCGCAAGCACCCTCCACAGAGGTAGATATGGCAGTGGTGCGGCAGCTGGTAGCGATGCTGACGCCGAGGGCGGGTCAGCAACCGGTACAGTCAGGGCCTGGGAATCTAGCTACTACTGTCCTCCCTTCTGTTCCTTCTATCCGGGACCCTGCGGCACACGTGCTGGCAGCTCTGGGCACGCCTTTCGCGAATATGGCTTCCACACCGCCAAGGGACGCAGTCGTGCCGACACCATCGCAGCACCAGGCAGAGGAGGCCATTGCCGGGCCGTCAGAGGTGGCTGGTCCCTCCGGAACAGCAGGTGCGGCTACAGCGGGAGCTGTGTCAGGTGGGTCAGCCAGAGCACGCAAGAAGCGCAGGCGCAGGTATTCCCGTACATCCTCCTCCTCGGGGTCAGAGTCCGTGACCTCCGGCGAGGAGGGGGGACGCAGATCCAGGCACAGGCACAGACGCTCTAGGAGACACCGGAGGCGCTCGCAGTCCTCCAGTGGCGACTCGGGCTCCCCGTTGTTTCCTAGGGGGCAGGTGGTCCACTGCGAGAATACGGCAGTACTAAGAGGCCTCAGGCGCAGCGTAAGGGATAGGATAAGGGAGGGCAGATACGTCAGCTTCTTTACTATGACTGCGCAGGATGAGAAAGATTACCGCGAGGCAAAGCGTAAAGGGGGGATTGGCGAGGCAGCCTACTGCACGTATCAGAGGTGGCAAGTGGGGCTGTTTATGTTTGCTGCATGCTACTTGGAGACCAGACCCCAGGAGCATATGAATGTTATTAGATACATCCATATGATGCACGCCATGTATATGGACGACGGCGAGAACGTCTGGCGGGCTTATGACGAGCAATTCCGGCGGAAGCAGTCGGGTTGTGAGATCATGGCCCTTGGCGCTAAGGATGTCGAGGTGTGGATGGGTAAGAAACCGTCGGTTTCGACCTCCGCCGCCCCGGCTCCGGTGGTTTCAACACCCGCGTCAGCCCCACGCAGGGCCCCCTCGTCCTTTCGCGGGGGGTCTGGAGGGGGGCAGTCAGCGGGCAGATGCTTTGCTTACAACGGGGCAGGATGCGCAGCGGGTTCCCGCTGTAAGTTTCGTCACCAATGCTCAAAGTGCTGGGGAGGACACCCGGTTAAGGAGTGCACGCGTGGCAAACAGGCTGGGGGGGCTCCCAGGCAAAATGCCGGGGCCAACCCAGCCCCTGCTCCTCCACAGTAAGGCCCCGTCCCCCGTGAGGGGCGAGCGCCTAGCCAGTTGGCTGGGGCGTTACCCCCTCCGGGATGAAGCGCAGTTTCTGGCCGCGGGTTTCTCGCAAGGATTCCTCCTCCCCATTCAAGGGGAGGTGGCGTCCGGGTCCCTGAGAAACCTGAAGTCAGCAATCGACATGCCCCAAGTCGTCCTGGAGAAGGTCGAGAAGGAGGTAAAATTGGGTAGGATGGTGGGCCCATTTCCTGAACCTCCGGTTCAGGGTTTGGTACTGTCACCTATTGGAGTAGTCCCCAAGAAAGAGACAGGCAAGTTTCGCCTGATACAGCATCTGTCCCACCCACCTGGATTGTCTGTAAATGATGCAATTCCTATGGAGTTGTGTCATGTACGGTACCAATCCTTCGAGGAGGCTTTAGCTAATGTGCGCGGCTTCGGGGGGCGGGCCCTGCTAGGCAAGGTTGACATCGAGTCGGCATTCCGACTGCTGCCCCTGCACCCGGACTCCTTTAGGTTCATGGGTTTTAAGCTGCCTTCAGGTTATTATGTAGACCGTTGCCTGCCTATGGGCTGCTCGGTGTCCTGCGCCTACTTCGAGTGTTTTAGCAGCTTCCTGCATTGGTGCGTCACGGAGTATACGGGCGAGCCGGGGGTCGCCCATTATTTGGACGACTTCCTGTGTGTAGGCCCGGCTGATTCCCCGCGTTGCGGGGCTCTCCTGAGCGCAATGCAGCAGCTGTTCTTACATTTCGGAGTCCCTGTCGCGGAGGACAAGACAGAGGGGCCTACTGAATGCCTTTCATTCTTGGGCATTGAGATTGACACGCGGGCCGGGTGCTGCAGGTTGCCCCTTGATAAGCTTGCACGGCTACAGGGGGCGATCTCCCAGTCCCTGGCCTCCGGCAAACTCCGGGTACGCCAGCTACAGTCCCTACTGGGCCTGTTTCACTTCGCCTGCCGGGTTATCCCCATGGGGAGGGTTTTCTGTCGAAAACTGGAACTGGCCATGGCGGTTTCCAAATAGGCCCCAATTCTTTGTCCGCCTGAATGCTGAGCTCAAAAGGGATCTTAGAGTTTGGGATGTTTTCCTCCGCGACTTCAACGGTGTGTTGCTGTGGCCTAGCCCTCCGCGGTACAGCGAGGAATTGCAGCTATACACCGATGCGGCCGGGGGAATAGGCTTTGGAGCCTTCCTGCACGGCTCTTGGTGCGCGGAGACCTGGCCGGAGGAATGGGCGCAAGAGGGGCTCACCAGGAACATGCTTCTCCTGGAGCTGTTCCCTATTGTGGTGGCCCTGGAACTGTGGGGCGACCGCCTACGTGATGCCTGCATCACCTTCTGGTGTGATAACCTGGGGGTGGTGCAGGCCATCAACAGACAGAGCTCTTCTTCTCTCCCTGTGGTGCGCCTGCTCTCTCGCCTTGTATTGGTATGTCTGCGGCTTAACCTGCATTTTGTGGCCAGGCACGTTCCCGGGGTGGACAACTCGGTGGCCGACGCCCTGTCCAGGCGTGACTGGGCTAGGTTCCGGTCCCTAGCTCCGGGAGCGTATTTGGTTGGTGAGCCGTGTCCTCCTTATGTTTGGCAGGTCATCAGGCCGGCATGGAGGAACTAGCCATGCGGGCTATTGCTCCCAGGATGCTGCGTTGTTACCAAGCTGGCTGGCTGGAATGGGAACAATTCAGAATGTCCACGTCACAGCAAGGTAAGGCCCCGGGCGAAGCCATGCTGGCGTTTGTGTGGAGTTTGTACTCCGGAGGGCGGACTGTGTCAGCCGTGAGACGGCTGTTGGCCGGCGTGTCGTTCTTCTCATCGCTGTATGGGAGATCGGACCCCGGCCGGTCTTTTCTTGTGTCTCGGGCCCTGAGGGGCTGGCGGCGCGCTTCCCCTGTGGCTCCAGATAGCAGAAGGCCCATTGACGTGTCCCTGCTGCCTCCCTTATTGGGGGCGGTTTGGGATGTATGTCACTCTGAATATGAGGTCCGACTGTTTCGCTTGGCATATGCCATGGCATTCCATGGAGCTTTCAGGGTCGGCGAGCCGGTAGCCCCGTCGAGGCATCGACCTTCTCCTCTGTTGTTAGAGGATGTATTGATACAGGGCGATTTGGTTTGGTGCCGGGTAAGACGTTCCAAGACGGATCAGACTGGGAGAGGCCAATGGCTGTCACTGCAACCGTGCCTGGTGGAAGGGATTTGCCCAGTGGTGATGGCAAGCGCCTACGCCCTGCTGCGTCCTGACCGCCCTGGGGCATGGTTAATGCATGAAGACGGCTCTTCATTGACAAAATACCAGTTCTGCCATGTTTTGCAACGTGCCCTGGGATCTCTTGGCCTGGATCCGCGGGAGTTTGGTACACACTCCTTTCGGATCGGGGCGGCCACATCTGCTGCTGCTGGGGGTCAATCCGACGCAGAGATACAGTCTCTGGGTCGATGGCGCTCGGCAGCGTTCCGCAGATACATTCGGCCTGGCCTGTCTCTCCATCTGCAAGACTGTAACCGACTGGACGCATAATTACTCGTCTCACTTTAGCGGGAGTCTTGAGGTGGTCCACTTTCCCCCGGGGGCACAATTCGGCTTAATTCCAATCTGACATGGCGTCCTGGTTAGTTTACTCCGGGGGTTTTCTGTGCAGTGTGCCTCAAGGTCTGGTCGGTTACGGTTTCTTTATCTTTGCCTTCTCCAGTGTGGTTGGTCTGTCAAGTGAGGTGTGATTGGGATGGCATGTGTCCTAACCTGTTTACATCTTTCAGGTCGCAGGGACTCCAAGACGGTGTGGGTGATGGGACACTCTTTTGTCCACTGGGCATCAATGGCGTGTGGCAGTTTGAATGAGAGTATGCGAGTGAAAGCTCAGAAAGTGCGATGGTTGGGTGTGCGAGGCATGCGTTGGGGAGCGCTACGGGGCCTTTTGCTGAGGTCGGTGCGGGACTTCGGAGTCCCTGAGGTACTAATTTTGCACCTGGGCGGAAACGATCTAGGCCAATGCACCGCCTTAGAACTTATTATCATCAGGGACCTGCATATTGTGGCTCAAGCGCTCCCTTGCTGCCAACTGATTTGGTCCTCAATGATTCCTAGGCGAGTCTGGAGGAATGCTAGGTCAGGGCCCCGCTTGGATAGCGCACGGAGGAAGGTCAATGCTGCGGTGCAGCGATACCTGTTGGCTAATAGGGGTGGAGTCATCAAGCATGACTCCATCACCTATAAACGGGGTTCCCTGTATAGGCCGGACGGTGTCCATCTGAGTCCTGAGCGAATGGCCATATTCCTGGACGATTTGTTTAGAGGTTTTAGTTGATGTGTTGTTGTTTAGTAAGTGCTGAGCGTTTAGGGTGGCGGTGCTGCAGCCTAAGGCTTGGCTTGTGGCGGTAAAGAACGGTCCTTGTTCAAATGAAGTGTTATGAGGATAGTGGGGTGCGCTCTCCCGTCAATGATACGCTTGTAGCCCATGCCCCTTGGACAGGGGTGGGATGCACCACTTGCCCGAGTGGGTAGCGTGGAAGAGTTGAACACCAATGATGTATGAATGGTGTGATGTCATCTTACCCCTCCTTTTTATCTATGACCGTTCTTTAGGGCCGACACCCTCTTCTATAGATTAATATATATAGTTGTCAATTAATAAATTTGACATTCATTATTTGAAACGCCAGCACTTGTGTCTGTCTCTTTATTTGTAGTGTTAAGTTAGATAAGTTTAGATAAGTTATTAAAGTGTTATGGCATAAAGATTGCCGATGGTACGTTTATGATTCATTATACACGATGAGGGGAAAAAAAACAGATTTGGAAAAGTTAAAAAAAAAAGATTGGTAAATAATATTCAAAATTTTAGTACATAATCTACAAGTGCATACTGTATAATGTATTTTATTTTCAATTGGTTTTATTTCTGAAGTTGTGCATTATGGCAGTGATGTGTCATGAAGTCAATGGTATGGGTGACACTGGCTCATTAACCACAAAAAAAGAAAAAAAGAAGACAACAACAAAAAAACAACCAAACAAATATAATGGTGATCCCCTTATTTAATAATAAAAAGCACCAGGCTGGAGCAGCCAGGGCAATAATGCCATAGCAGTGGGGATACTCAGTGTTTGCCCACTGCCGTTACATTAACCACCCACAAACTGGTCATTAAAGCACTGCAATGTCTTTGAAAGTGGGGACCCAAAAAATAAAAAGAGGTCCTCACTCCTGAGCAACAACCACCACCTGGCTCTTAGCCAAAGGCTAAGCCATGCATTCCTGGGGGCCGTGGGTGTGAGGTTCATGGTATGATAATATTGTTCTTTACAGGTACTGTAGCCTACAGATCCCAGCAACTCTGCTCTGTCCTGTTGGCACTTAGAAAACAGCAAGTTTCAGCATGCCTGGACATTAAGGGCCCTAAAGCACCTGTAGTCCACCTGCTCGGTGATGATCTTTAGCTCTATTGCTTGGCTGATACCTCCCAGGACTTTTGGGCATCTTTTATCTTCAGTAGCCTTTGCAAATTAATATAAATCAGCCAGGGGGTGTTCCAAAGACACAATTAACCATGATTGGATTGTAGCAGCCATTTCATTTTGGAAATGGGAACTATTGCCGAATTCTGCAGAATAAGTGTCTGGGAATGAATCTCCTAATTCCAGTGTCCTCAGACTTGTTCTACCACAGCATATACCCACTACCAAGTGGATCCAGAACTGGAAATGCTGTCACATTTGCCTTACTGAAGAAGTGTGCTTTAATGTGGGTTTAGGGCACGTCCCTGCCAACAAGGTAGATGTATACATTCTCCTTATCCCACTTTTTTCTATGGTATTTTTCTGCCTGTGGGATAAACCCACCTCCTGCTTCAGCCAATTTTTTATTGTCAGTGCGGGGTGAAGCCCTTACTGCCTCCAATTCACAGTTGGCTGTGCTTTTACACCGCACACGAATAGAACATTACAAAGTGGATATTGTGGCACTCTAAAATAAATTTTCACCATATGTGCCTTACAGGTCTTTTGGTGGTCATCTCTGGGCCTTTATCTTCACAGAGAGTCAAGTACTGCAAGTGTTGGTAATTACTTGGTTAATAAACAACAACAATTTCTTTACATTTAAGGATTTTTTTTTACTAAAGTTGCATGAAATCTGGTCTCAACCTATTTTGCAGCAACAAATCAGTTTATCACTTATTCTCAAATCTCACAATGACACAGATTACATACAATGAAAGTGACGTACTAGGCCTCAAGCACCTTTATATAATTAACCTCAGCAATGACTATCAAGAATAATAAGAAAAAGAGCCTGCCACAATAACAATGATATCCTAACTGTCTATGCTCACTGCTACCCCTTCTGTGTCACTCCTGTCTGTCTTACCCTTCCCTTTAGAATGTAAGCTCTCATGAGCAGGGCCCTCTCTCCTCATGTACTTTTCTTAGAATATATACACCACTGCCACCCTGATATTTGCATCAGTGTCCTGTCCCCTGACTTAACTATCCTTATTTACCATGTACTTGTCCTAAATTGTGTTGTACTGTCATTCGTTATTTGTTTTTTGGTCATTTATGTATTGTTAGGCGCTGCGGAAACCTTGTGGCGCCATATAAATAAACGATAATAATAATAAAATAATATTCCTCTACTAAGAGGTATAAGAAAAAGATGCAACACCTCGACTAGGATTGGTTCATACACCATAAAGACTGTATAAATATGAAAGAAGGCAAAGGTGTATAAACTACCTCAAACCACTGGAGGTACTGTGTGGTTATCCTATATCAGGTGGCCTTATATTGAAAACCACTTTATCGCACTGAGCCTCTCAGGAAAAATATGAGGAAAAGAGTGTTTCAAAGAAATGGGCTATCCCAGGTGCATTAACTCTTAATAATAAAGATAAGATAATTCTGTGCAGATACTAATCCAGAATCAATAATAACAGATATGGCAACTTTCAGGCCAGGGCGGGACGTGCAGTGCTGATTAACAAACAATCAGATAATACATTGATTCACTTATTTAAATCACTGCGGTTTACCATCTAAGCATTTGTACAACATCTAATGATCATGAGTACAATGTCCTCAAATGTCAGTTACCAGGTTGCTACCTTCTTGAGTACTGAAGTGCTATTATCCAATCCTGTGCACAGGGTTTTATGCTTTAAATCCAGAGGTCTTGAATCCCAAAAATGGAGTCTGCAGTTCAAAAAACACTTGACTGATGCTATTAAATGCTAATAAAGTAGATTGTGTCCTAGGCTATAACAATATGGCAGTTCCTTTGCAGAAGAGGTTAATGATGAGCAAACAGTCCAGTGTCCTTAAGCTGGGTACACATCTATGCAATCCCTGTTTTCTTGCGACCGTTCGACCGACCGCAGAGGCATTGGACCTTCCACAAACAACAGCCAATACGCGCGTACACACCTGTACAATTTTACTCCCGTCCAAACAGTCGCAAGAAAAAGATTGTACCACTGTACACACTTTCTCGATTGTCATTGTCATTGCATGATGGTGCACCCCTGTTGCACAGGTACTTGTAGTGCCACGTAAAAATATGTAGTAGGCGGCAGGGTGACTAGAGACAGACATACGGCAAATAGCTGGAGTGTGCATCTAGATGTAGTCAGCCGGCTGACTACATCTAGGTGCACACCCCAGCTATTTGCTGTATGTCTGTCTCTATTCACCCTGCCGGCTGACTACATCTAGACGTGCACCCCGGCTATTTGCCGTATGTCTGTCTCTAGTCACCCTGCCGGCTGACTACATCTTTTTACGTGGCACTACAAGTACCTGTGCAGCAGGGGTGTTAACCATCATGCAATGACAATGACAATCGAGAGAGTGACTACATGCTGTGCTGTAGGAGAGATCATGCAGTTATGGAACGTATAGTCGCAAGAACGTCCAGTATATCGATCGAACGTGCGTACACACTGCACTTTTGTTCCGATATGGACCCGGCTGGTCGTATGAAAATTAAACAGCAATGAACCTTCGACCAACCGAGTATGGACAGACAAGACCGTTTTTGGACGTTTATCGCTCGTTTGGGACAGCGTACACATCTATACAATTGAACGGCTGTCCGACCCAGAACAGAAGAACGGCCTGACGATTGATTTACAATCTTGAGCAAAGCCTAGATAGAACGGTGGAGGAGTTGCAGTTGGGGCCACGGGTAGATGAGGAGGATCAGGTAGCCAGCTGGGTCATGGTCAGAAGGGGAAACAAGAGGGACAGGAGGGACAGGCACGACATCTCAGATCTATCTCACCGGTTGGACGAAGTTTCGGCGGTGGATAGAGACGAAATGATGGATCTGGAGGAGACTGTTCCCTCTAGCAACCAGAGGAGCAGTCCCTCTAGCTCAAACAGGATGACAGTCAGTGAGGTACCAAGTCAGATAGTGGTGGTAGGGGATTCTATCATCAGGAGAACAGACAGGGCAATCTGCTATCGGGATCGTGATCACCGCACGGTCTGTTGCCTCCCGGGTGCTCAGAATTCTCAGAATTATTACCAGTGCCACGCGCTAGCCCAGGGAGGCAGAGGGAGATCAGGGAGGTAAACGTGTGGCTAAAGGACTGGTGTAGGAAGGAGGGATTTGTGTTCATGGAACACTAGGCGGACTTTTCGGTGAGGTGCCATCTTTTTTGCCATGATGGATTGCACCTGAACGAGGAGGGGGCTGCGGTGTTGGGGGGAAGGATGGTTAGAGGGTTAAATTAGGCGATGGGGGGGTGGGGATAGCTAGATACTATGGGTCCCGTAGTAAGAATAGTAGGATTGGGGTCAAGAATCAATTTGGGGAGGAGGAGGGGGGGGGGGACATAGTTACAGGAAATGTCTGGGGTACTAATAAGGGTAATATCATGGGTAATTCCCAGGGTGCTCCAGGAATATTATGTAATAACAGTAATCTTACCTCATTACAGCTCTCAGGTACAGATGACCTTAGGGTATGGGAAGGAGTAAATGACATAGGAAGAATTTTCGAAACTGTAAATAAGTCAGGCAGTGGGCATGGTGGGGAGGGCTGTAGAGAGCCTGAGGGAGAGGTGGGTACGAGGAAGTTTGTAAGGAATACAAATAAGTCCAGAGGAGAAATTAAACACAATGTTAGGGATGCAAATAAAAATAAACATAAATTAAAATGCCTACTGGCAAATGCAAGAAGCTTAGCAGGTAAAATCGGGGAACTAGAAACTGTGGTCACTAGGGACGATTATTACATTATTGGTATTACAGAAACATGGTGTAACGAGTCGCACAACTGGGCATTAAGCATGGAGAGATATACACTCTACAGAAAAGATACTGAAAATAGAAAGGGCAGGGGTGTGTGCCTATATGTAAAAAATAACTTAACATCATGTGAGAAAGAAATGAGCACAGGTACATATGGTTTCACTGGAAATCAACTTCAGTAAATTACATCTTAAAAGATTGGCAAAAATACTAAGCTTCAGAAAAGCTAACTTTGAAATATTCAGAGAAGCCCTAAAATAATTGTGTGGGAAACTGTTTTTGAGGGGAAAAATGCTAAGGAAATGTGGGATACTCTAAAAAATGTACTCGAATCATTAACTATTAAATACATTCCTAAAGTTAATAAGGTTAAATTCAATAAAAAAGCCAACATGGTTGGACAAAAAAGTTAGGTCAGCAATCAACAATAAAACAAGAGCATTTAAATTCTATAAAAATAACTTAAATGAGGAGGCTGTGACGACCCCAGGCTCATAATGTGCATTACTTTTGCCTCATGTATTTTCCGCCTTGAGAAAGGCAGCGTTTACACTTTGCACGGGTCCCGGGGCCACACACGATTCTGCGATCACACAGAAAGCACGCAATAGCAAGGTCCAACGGAACCTTTATTACATAGAGACTAAATAAACATGTAAACCGTAACCACACTATGTACATATATATACAGGTAGCATTAACATTAAACACAGTTATGAATAGACCAATATGACTAGAACCACACAAAGCAAGAACCCCTGCCCCAATACCGGGAATATCCACCTCAGGGAATACTTGCGTCAGCTGGATGTTGGTTGCTGGGAGGGCGATGATGGTGTCCTGCTGATCTTGGCCTGCGCCAATCACTACTCCTGGGAGTAGGGCACCCTGCAAAAGTCACCCAGCTCCTGCTGGCACACTTAAGCCAGGCACCTGTGATGCTCTGGTGGGGGCAGTATGCTTGGCTGTGTCCCCATCTACCAGCACCAGGCGGACAGGCTTGGTTCCTGGCAGCCGCCTCTCTCTGCAGTCTCTCAAACTCAACAACAACACCCACCCCTGGTGCGTGCCCTCTTCAAAACTTCCATCCTCCCAGAATGCTCCGCTCCCCTGGTGACCTCACGGAGTGTCCTGATTGGAGGGATTTCAATCCTGCTCTTTAGAAGGTGTCTCAGAGCTATGTGGAGACCCCCTGTGGTTTTGGAGACATGTAGTCTGCAATGACTGCCCTTAGAACAAAGGCCAGGTAATTATGCTGATAAGGAAAATGTCCACTTTGGGATTGTATAATGAGCCATGTTAACCCCTTGTAGTCATTTGTGATGTCACAGCCCCCTCAGCTGATTGCTGCTTCCTGTGCAGGGGGAGAGGGGGGGGTCAGTCCTGGCTTTCCCATGTATCACTCACACACTGGATGGCAGGAAATTGCACACATGCAATAAACAGTACATTACGGAGACAGACATCTATCAGGCTCAGGGGTATATGCCCTGATAGGCACAACACTTATAAGAACAAGGGACTACTTCCCGAAACAACTGGTATCTAATAAAGTCACATTTTATTACTATAGAACACACAGTCCTGTGGATAGCTCCATTAGTGTGAGAGGCACGGCTCCCAGGAGGTTGCAGTCTATGAATTCAGCTAAGAGGGTGTCTGTGTCTCTGGGCTGTATTTAGGAATTTTGGGGTGTCTACCCCCTCATGATCCAGGTGCGGAGGTGCCCAAATGATGGTTCATGACACACCTCCCCCTTCCTAAATCCGGTCAGAGGGGCTAGCTCCGCGATCGGAGCCAGTCAGGATGACCGGGCCCAGAGATCGCATGCGGGCATGATCCCGCTCATCCTGTCGGGACAACCCACAACCCTTTGGGCGTTCCTTCTTCCTCTTGGGTTTGGCGAATCGTCCCAGGGGCTGCGGGTCAGGTATAACCACTACCCCTGTGGCCTGGGCCGACATCACCCCTTTCCCGCCTGGGTCACCCCAAGGTGTGCATATGTTACCCTTGGGGAGGACCGGCTCCTGGTCCGGGTGAGTGGGGTCTGAGGTCAGCAGTTTACCATTTGTAACACACCTTCCCGCATCCCCGTGACCGGGTTTTCCCCTGTCATGTGGAAAGCTTTCCTCCTCGCCTTCCCTTTTGGTTGTTCCTCCTCCCTCCGCCTCTGGCGCAACTGGGAGGGGCTTGATCTGCACACTCAGACCAGCATCATGGAACCTGGCCGCTCTCAACAACAGTGCTGATGTTGGCTGTAGAGGAGTGGTAGGTACCGACAATGTTCCTCCCTCCAACGCCTTCACATCCACCCCACTTGGGTCGGAAACCTCCCCCAGCCCCGGAAACTGTTGGGCCTCCACTGGGCAACCTTCCATAGCAATAGGCAGTGGCCCAGGGAATTCTCCTCCACCCCATGGCTGCAGAAGAGCAGGGGGTATCCGCAATCCTTCTCCTGCTCTTCCCTCAAAAGCTTCCCCCTTTGGGTCGAACACCTCCCCCAGCCCTTGGAACAACAACTGCTGGGCCTCCCCTGGGCAAACTTCCATCTTCCCCAGGGTGCACTGCTTCCCCAGCCTGGCTATGAGAGGGACTGGTGGGGTGGCATTGTACGGCAGCACTGCTGGCATCTCCCACACAGCCCCAGGTGCAAACTCACATTCTCTTGCTCGTGCCATGCTGGGTGGTGAGGTGTCTTCCTCTGAGGCGCAGGGGGGTGATGAGCTATGCCTCTGACCATCCCCTCCATGTTTGCTTGCTTGGCTGCCTGTTGGCTGCAGCGGCTCCCCGGGCACATAATTACAGTCAGTCACTCTTGCAGGGGACTCACAGTAGCGCTGCACCCCAGCCTCGGCTCCCTGCTCTGGCACCCCGGTCACATACCTGCCTTTTGTCTTCAGATCCTCCTGGCTCTGATGGCTAAGTGGGAACAGTCCTGGATAATCCTCCTGGGGGGGTGGAGCGGCGGAGCACACACCAGACACATTTTCTTCCATCTCCCCCTGCTGAATATGCTGGGGATCCTGTGGCAAGATGCCCTCATTCGCTGGGCCGCTGGTGGTCCTGTAAGGGAGAATTACTGCCCCCTCGGCTGGGGCACAATCATTGCAGACCCCCTGGCCGCTAGTTTCAAAGTCTCCATCTCCCACATCTGCAAAAGGGAAGATGTACTGCCATTCTTCCTGGGGTGCCATTTTTGTGTGCACCCCCATCCTGTGGCTAGCCGCTTGGAGCAGTGGCTGACCACTGCTTTGTACCTCCTGTGGCGAGGACTCAGCAATCACAGTCCCAGCCTCCGAGATCTGCTCTGCTCTGGGGCTATTCTCGGAGGCAGCCCCTGCACTGTATACTGGTACTGCTCCATCTATCACGGGCTCCATGTGCGCCAGTCCGTCACCACCATGTGGGGCCACAGTGCCCAGCTCTGCCACACTACTTGGCACAATGCAGGGGGAATAAATATCCCCTTCCCAATGTCCATCTGCAACAGACACAGTCCATGATGATAGGGCTCCTTTAGAGTCCCGGGTCCCTGGTGCGATATCGCAGGGACACTCCACAGCTCGTTCCTCATTTCCCAACTCGCTGAATGGGAACAGTTCTGTGATTTCTCCCTGTGTCAGTGGGGGATCTAGTTCTGTGGCTCTCTGAGGATGCATGAGCTGCAGCAGCCGACGTTCCTCTGCCTCCCTCCGCTGACACTGGTCCAGCCACTCCTGGGAATTCAGCTGTCCCTGTGCCAGGGCGACCCTCTCTGCATTATCATAACAGTGCAGGAGACACTGCAACTGCTCCTGGACACTTCTCAGTTCCCCTGGACACAGGACCCAGTTTCTATACGCGCTGAACGCATGTAGCGGGTCCTCTTGCTGCTCGTACACCCATCGAATAAGAGTGCAGTGTGAGCGGCCTTCAGGGGGTGTGCTGCATCGTAGCCTCCATTCTGCAATTAGGTCCTCCAGACTCATTCTTGCTAATGGAGCTCCAGATTCTGCAGGCCTCAGATCCTCCGCCTCCCCCCCTGGGATCTCGGTAGTGGACCCCTCGGTCATCCACCCCGTTGGCACCATCAACTCCTCCTCCCTTTGCGTTCTCTTCGCGGGCTCCTTCCCAGGAGCCGCTTTACCCGGTGCTGGCACGCTGGCCTCAGCGACCCGGCTTCTGTGCATTAGCTGATGCGTGGCGTTACTTACTTCTGTGACAAAAGCCTTCCACGCCACCGTATGCAGCAGGTTTCCTGCAGCAGCCTCAGATACATATTGCTCAAATTCATCGGTCAGGTAAGCTGCTTTCACCTCTGTAGTAGCTCCTGTCCATACATTAATCCACCGACATGCTGCTTCCCAATCATCCCAGAGGGGCTGCATCCTTTCGGCTGGACTGCTCAGGTCCCACTCCTCGGCCAGACGCCTCCATGACGATTCCTCATCTATGAGCCTCACTGCTCTGGGCGACTGTGGGCACCTCTTGCCTCTCTTTAGACGTTTCTGTCCTTTTCCTGGCCCCATTCTCCAAACGTGCTGCACTAGTAGGGCTTGGCCAGCATCACTTGCTGAACCCCCTCACTTCAGCTTCCGTTTCTGGGCCACGCACACTCCACCGTTCCCACGCTTGCAGGGAAAGTCCCCTGGACAAGCCGGCACTTAAGCGGAATTCTTCCCTCGCTTAATGCCCTCGCACAGGAACCTTTTTCTTCCTCCCCGGTGTTCCAGCTAGGTTTATAAGAGCTCTGCTCTGTGTGGTTCTATACTACTGGGTTACGGACTATTGCGCCTTTAGAGCTTGGCCGCATACCGATACGGACCCCTGGCTCTGCCCGGACGTCGGGCCTGTGTGATCCCCACTGCTTGCCACCAATTGTGACGACCCCAGGCTCATAATGTGCATTACTTTTGCCTCATGTATTTTCCGCCTTGAGAAAGGCAGCGTTTACACTTTGCACGGGTCCCGGGGCCACACACGATTCTGCGATCACACAGAAAGCACGCAATAGCAAGGTCCAACGGAACCTTTATTACATAGAGACTAAATAAACATGTAAACCGTAACCACACTATGTACATATATATACAGGTAGCATTAACATTAAACACAGTTATGAATAGACCAATATGACTAGAACCACACAAAGCAAGAACCCCTGCCCCAATACCGGGAATATCCACCTCAGGGAATACTTGCGTCAGCTGGATGTTGGTTGCTGGGAGGGCGATGATGGTGTCCTGCTGATCTTGGCCTGCGCCAATCACTACTCCTGGGAGTAGGGCACCCTGCAAAAGTCACCCAGCTCCTGCTGGCACACTTAAGCCAGGCACCTGTGATGCTCTGGTGGGGGCAGTATGCTTGGCTGTGTCCCCATCTACCAGCACCAGGCGGACAGGCTTGGTTCCTGGCAGCCGCCTCTCTCTGCAGTCTCTCAAACTCAACAACAACACCCACCCCTGGTGCGTGCCCTCTTCAAAACTTCCATCCTCCCAGAATGCTCCGCTCCCCTGGTGACCTCACGGAGTGTCCTGATTGGAGGGATTTCAATCCTGCTCTTTAGAAGGTGTCTCAGAGCTATGTGGAGACCCCCTGTGGTTTTGGAGACATGTAGTCTGCAATGACTGCCCTTAGAACAAAGGCCAGGTAATTATGCTGATAAGGAAAATGTCCACTTTGGGATTGTATAATGAGCCATGTTAACCCCTTGTAGTCATTTGTGATGTCACAGCCCCCTCAGCTGATTGCTGCTTCCTGTGCAGGGGGAGAGGGGGGGTCAGTCCTGGCTTTCCCATGTATCACTCACACACTGGATGGCAGGAAATTGCACACATGCAATAAACAGTACATTACGGAGACAGACATCTATCAGGCTCAGGGGTATATGCCCTGATAGGCACAACACTTATAAGAACAAGGGACTACTTCCCGAAACAACTGGTATCTAATAAAGTCACATTTTATTACTATAGAACACACAGTCCTGTGGGTAGCTCCATTAGTGTGAGAGGCACGGCTCCCAGGAGGTTGCAGTCTATGAATTCAGCTAAGAGGGTGTCTGTGTCTCTGGGCTGTATTTAGGAATTTTGGGGTGTCTACCCCCTCATGATCCAGGTGCGGAGGTGCCCAAATGATGGTTCATGACAGAGGCGTTCACCAATTACAAAGAATCAAACAAAATTTTCAAAGGGGCTATCAAAGTAGCTAAAAGGGATTATGAAGAGCGCATAGCCACTGAAAGCAAAACTAACCCCAATAAGTTTTTCAAATACATAAATAGTAAATGTATAATTAAGGACAACATAGGCCCACTAACCGATATCACTGGAAAAAGTTTTATGTAGGATAACTGAAAAGCAGAACTGTTAAATGAGTTCTTCTCATCAGTGTTTACTAAGGGAGAGCAGACTGTGGAACGCACACATACCACAAATGGGATGAACAAGCCAGACCTCAATATTGATTTCTCTACCGAGGAAATAATATTGAGGCTCAGCAAAATCAAAACAAATAAATCACCTGGGCCAGATGGGATTCATCCTAGGGTACTAATGGAATTAAGGAACGAATTAGCTTCCCCTCTACATTATATCTTCAATAATTCACTATCATCAGGAAAGGTAC
The DNA here is from genome assembly GCF_055691185.1 of Crinia signifera. Classification (NCBI taxonomy): domain Eukaryota; kingdom Metazoa; phylum Chordata; class Amphibia; order Anura; family Myobatrachidae; genus Crinia; species Crinia signifera. The sequence goes on from NC_139219.1 coordinate 136,586,385, forward strand.
CAAAAGACTGGAGAATAGCAGAGGTAGTGCCATTATTCAAAAAATGATAAAAGGAGGATCCCGCTAATTACAGACCTGTTAGTTTAACATCAATAGTGGGTACACTATTTGAAGGATTTTTAAGAGATGGGATTCAGGAATATTTAGACCTTCATAGTTTACTCAGTTATAACCAGCATGGGTTCATGAAAAATCGTTCATGCCAAACTAATCTACTTGGTTTCTATGAAGGGGTTAGCAAAAACCTTGATAATGGAAATGCTGTAGATGTGATTTTCCTAGATTTTGCTAAAGCCTTCGACACTGTACCACACAAGAGGTTGATAAATAAAATGGAGGACCGGGGATTAGGGGCAAATATCTGCAGATGGGTAGGGAACTAGCTGTGTAATAGAGAACAAAGAGTGGTTGTGAACAGTGCAGATTCAAATATGATACCGGTACTAAGTGGAGTGCCACAGGGTTCAGTTCTAGGGCCCATTTTGTTTTACATTTTTATTAACGATATTGGGATAGGGTTACTCAGCAATGTATCCATCTTTGCGGACGATACAAAACTGAGCAGAGTTATTAAATCATCAGAAGATGTCACCACGCTTCAAAATGATCTTGACAATCTAGACGAGTGGGCAAAAAAGTGGAAGATGAGGTTCAATGTGGACAAATGCAGGGTCATGCACCTTGGGAGACATAACCAGTGTGCTAGTTATAACCTAAGCGGGGATGAATTGGGTAATTCAGTACTCAAAAAGGATCAAAATAGACAACAAACTAGGGTGTAGTGCTCAATGTAATATAGCAACTGAAAAGGCCAATAAAACTCTAGCATGTATTAAAAGGAGCATGGAAACTAGGGATTCAAAAGTAATTATGCCTTTGTACAAATCATTGGTTAGACCGCACCTTGAATACGGAGTACAATTCTGGGCCCCACACTATAAAAAGGACATCATAGAATTAGAAAAAATCCAAAGAAGAGCAACTAAGTTTATTAGGGGAATGGAGACGTTAAGCTACAAGGAGAGATTAAGCAAGCTGGGACTATTTACACTAGACAAAATACGTTTAAGGGGGGATATGCTCAACATGTACAAATATATCAGGGGCCAATATAAGGAACTGTCAAACACCCTTTTTTCTGCTAGACAGGAATCTAGGAATTGTGGGTGGGTCGAATCGCACAGGACAGTAATCTCAATATTTAAACAGTAAGAGATAAAGAGAGACCCCCCGTTAGCTCTGTACACAAATTTCTTAAGTAATGCTAGGGGGTGTGCTACCACTGGGACAAAAAATTGAGATAACTTGAAGGAGGAGAGGGCAGTTTGTCACGGTAGTGGTGCACCACAGTAAATAAGAACGACTTAAAAAATAACTTTTATTAATTCATCACATAAAAGAGAGGATGCTGCGAAATATGACAGACTACATATAACATATAACAAGGACAATTGAACAAATAGTGCTAATTAAAAACTTCGGCTCATGCGGCGTCCCTTAGCACTTAAATTCCTATTATCATAGATTTAAGGCGTCTCTTCCCTATGTGTCGGCTGAATCACCTATTGACACCAGGGGGACGTGCTATGTTAATGGATATAATCCTGTCTGTGACTAAGTCTGTTATGTCACAATGTTGCCATGTAAAAATGTTGTGGTTTTGTGCCACAATATTTATTAGGTAAAAAGAGTCGCTGTATGAGGTGCAGCGTGAGTCACAGGTCTTGCCAGCTAGTCATAGGATAGGGTAGAGACTGGAGATGGTACACACTAAATAGTAATCATGCAGCGGGCAGGAATTGCCTAATATGTGCTGCTACTCTATTACGTATAGACAAATAAGCTGGTAGGCTGTATATCGAGTGATTGTAGTTGCTACAGAGTCCCTAGTATAACCAATCGCCAAGTTTTAAATGAGTTTCAAATAATGCCGTATGGAACTCCACAATATGCACTCTGCAACGGAGTTGTGGTTGGTTCTCTAGCCGGCTGATCAGGGTGTTGTGAGATAGCAGTAAGTAAGAGCGTGCCGCTGTGTCCTCCTAATGGCTGTGACCGACCTTACGGGTTAAACCCTGTGGTTTTGGTACGGTCCTCCCGAGGGTAGCTGGCTACGTTCTACTGCTGAAAGCTGGGGATGGTACGCCCTATGTAGCGGTTGGAATTGGGCAGCGGGCAAAGATTGCCTGGTGTGTGCCGCTCAGTACCGTGTGGATAAATCAGCTAATTAGCTGTACATAACGTAACTACAATTGTTACAGGGTTCTCAGTATTGGCGATGGTCGGGTATAGGGGGAATTTCAATTAATGCCGTATGGAACTCCACACCGTGCACTCTGCATCGGAGTTGTGGATGGTTCTCTAGCCGGCTACTCGAGATGACTCGTGTTACGCTGGAACACCTAACATATACAGATATTAATATACGTAATATATGATGGCAGGTAGTAAGTATGAGTGTGCCGCTGTACCCTCTTCAGTGCTGTCACCGACCATACGGGTTAAACCCTGTGGCTTTGGTACGGTTCTCACGGGGGCAGCTGGCTACGCTCTAATACATATACTGCACCAACATTGTAGACAGACGGACATAAATCAATTTAAGCTAAACATTAGAGTCCTTAAAAGGACTAATAAATCAGACAGGAATAAGGAGGCTAAGGGAGCGTCCGCACGGCTATGGAGGCCTCAGGATTTAACCCGTATGGTCGGTGGTCGGTGACAGCACTGAAGAGGGTACAGCGGCACGCTCATACTTACTACCTGCCATCATATATTATGTATATTAATATCTGTATATGTTAGGTGTTCCAGCGTAACACGAGTCATCTCGAGTAGCCGGCTAGAGAACCATCCACAACTCCGATGCAGAGTGCACGGTGTGGAGTTCCATACGGCATTAATTGAAATTCCCCCTATACCCGACCATCGCCAACACTGAGAACCCTGTAACAATTGTAGTTACGTTATGTACAGCTAATTAGCTGATTTATCCACACGGTACTGAGCGGCACACACCAGGCAATCTTTGCCCGCTGCCCAATTCCAACCGCTACATAGGGCGTACCATCCCCAGCTTTCAGCAGTAGAACGTAGCCAGCTACCCTCGGGAGGACCTACCAAAACCACAGGGTTTAACCCGTAAGGTCGGTCACAGCCATTAGGAGGACACAGCGGCACGCTCTTACTTACTGCTATCTCACAACACCCTGATCAGCCGGCTAGAGAACCAACCACAACTCCGTTGCAGAGTGCATATTGTGGAGTTCCATACGGCATTATTTGAAACTCATTTAAAACTTGGCGATTGGTTATACTAGGGACTCTGTAGCAACTACAATCACTCGATATACAGCCTACCAGCTTATTTGTCTATACGTAATAGAGTAGCAGCACATATTAGGCAATTCCTGCCCACTGCATGATTACTATATAGTGTGTACCATCTCCAGTCTCTACCCTATCCTATGACTAGCTGGCAAGACCTGTGACTCACCCTGCACCTCATACAGCGACTCTTTTTAACTTATAAATATTGTGGCACAAAACCACAACATTTTTACATGGCAACATTGTGACATAACAGACTTAGTCACAGACAGGATTATATCCATTAACATAGCACGTCCCCCTGGTGTCAATAGGTGATTCAGCCGACACATAGGGAAGAGACGCCTTAAATCTATGATAATAGGAATTTAAGTGCTAAGGGACGCCGCATGAGCCCAAGTTTTTAATTAGCACTATTTGTTCACTTGTCCTTGTTATATGTTATATGTAGTCTGTCATATTTCGCAGCATCCTCTCTTTTATGTGATGAATTAATAAAAGTTATTTTTTAAGTCGTTCTTATTTACTGTGGTGCACCACTACCGTGACAAACTGCCCTCTCCTCCTTCAAGACAGGAATCTAGGACAAGAGGGCATGAGTTTAGATTAGAAGAAAAAAGATGTTGGTAATCTAGAAGAAAAAAATTCTTCTAGAAAGATTTCTTTACAGTCAGAACAGTCAAACTTTGGAACTCTCTTCCTGGAGAAGTGGTGTCGGCAGACACTATAAATACATTTAAAATAAGGTTGGATAAACATGTATTGGTTAAAAACATCCACGGTTGTGAATAAGTAACATAATCTGTCTTTAAAATATCAGAACATACTATACAACAAGGGATTAGCTACTATAAACATAGGTTGAACTAGATGGACGCAAGTGTTTATTCAGCCTCACCTCCTATGTAGCTAAGTATGTAACTATGATTGTATGTATGTATACCCAGCTTAAGTTATGGCAGTGACCTAAATGATGATCTCTCATGCTGTGAGAGGAATGAAAGAGGCCTTTCTATGCCAAGCACAGTCCCACTAAATGAATCCCCTTAATTAGTAATTTAATTCTTTTTTAATGTTAAGCCTCAGGAGCTGACCAGGGAGAGGTTATGGCGCCTCTTATTAGTAGAAGAGAAATGAAGGGAGTCTCAGAGGGCTCTGAGTGATTATAGTGAAGTGTACTCAGGTGTCGTGTGGTGAGGGGGTACCACAAATACCTGGCTTCTGCTTCCATTGCCGGCTCCTGACAGTCACTGATTTGTACTGGTCTCTTCTTATACTCACAAACTGTGGCCTCCTCAATGCGCACCAGTGTGGGTGCAGCCGCATTGCCACACTCTGCCGCCAGAGGTCTGCTAGTGCCTAGCAACCAGGTCTACAGTCCAGCATCTCACACTGAACAGATTCCCTATGTTCAAAAGTGACACTAAGGGCTGTCCCTGATACGGCGTGCCACAAAATGTATGACATAGGATCCATGTCATAATATTGATTTGTATTATTTTAATCATTATAATACAGCATACAAACAAATACAGTAAAAAATCAGTCCCAAGGCGCAAACTTCTCTACTTCAGCCGGGTCCGAAAAGTCGGGATCACCACTCAATCCCAAGCCTTGAAAAAGATAGGACCTCCGATCGAAACGCGTTGGAAGGAGAGGAGAACTCATTGTATTCTGTGGTGACTTGGAGTGTGATCCAGATCGGTAACCAGTTTGTGGTGAATGGCCATTGCCCCACACACAGGTACCGCGCCCTTCCATCTTCTGCTCCAGTTGTTTTATGTTCTGATGTACTAAATAAATTTATGTATTGAAAAAGTACCACTGAAAGGAGTTTTTTCCTTTGTCAATGTTACATGCTGAAATCAGATTATCGTTTTAAGTCTGGAAATTTTTAATGAGGACAAGTGAAAGATACCTTTATACACCCATATCCAATATTGTCTCTGTGAGTATGGTATGCTTACATTTCTAAATCACTTTATACACTTGTGGTGACCCTGGATGCCTGACTAAAAGAAACTGCTACACATTTGTTCCAAACCTCTTTTTTATGAGTACGGTACAGAGATCCCACCCCTTTGATATTATTAGAATGGTACGGTCTTTTTGCAAATAAGTCTACACATGATCCATTCCTCTTTTTTACATATCAACATTGGTGTTGGAAAGTATACCTGGTAATAAAGGGAGTCTTAAACAGATTAATCAAAAGATACCTTTATGAGAGTTTAACATCTATTCCACCAGTGAGTATGGTACGCACTTATCCTGAGTTTGGTCAAATCACATGTGGTGGACCCTGAGTGTGTGATACAGAAACCTTTATACACCTACACCCCCAGTTTTCAGCGTGAGTGGGGTACGCATTGGGACATATACCCCTTTTTGTGTCTCAATTATAACTAAGAGAGAATTCACATACAGTATTTGTATATTTCTCCTTTTTATATAAACACATCGTATGGATTCTAAACGGAGGTGATATCTGGCTGTGTGGAATCTACTCTACATCGCCCTTGGTCCATCCAGAACTGGATATAGTTTTTTTTTCTTAGAACAGGAAGGGAAGAGAGCTTGGGGAGAATGAAGGAGAGGCAGAACTCACAAGACACTGATGAGAGAAGATGGAGACAGGCTAGCTCCAAGAATGAGAAGACAGGCATCGGACTGTGGAAAGTATATGGGTGCTGCTACAGTATGAAGAAGAAGGGCAAGAAAAGTCCAGATTTGCCATAAAGAAGGAGGACTGTAGCATGTGGGATATAACAGCAGCAGCACAAGTACAGCAGTCACAGTGGCATGAGGTGAAGAAAACCAGAAAAAAGGCATCTACTAACGGAGCCATCTGAAAGCTGAGATCTACAAACATCAATGAAGAACCACAAACGAACCAGATGAAAATAAACTGTATTCCTCAGTTTTAGTTTATGGACCAAAAAAATAGGATTACAATTTACCAATTTTTTGTTGGGTTAGGATCATTGGGTCAACCAGAGGAAGGTTTACATTCCTTAGGTCGACCACTGAAGGTTAACACCATTAATCACTTGAGTGGTATGCCTGGAAATTTTGCAGGTTCAGCTGTGCTGCCGCAGCGGGCTCTCCCGTAAAATTTCTGGGCATACCACTAATACAGTATCAAGGTGTGCTCCAGTGGTACCTGCAGCTGTGCACCACTGGCACATCACCTGTCTTGGCAACTTGCACCTCATCTCCCCTCCCCTCCTGTCGTTACCTCACCTCTCTGCTCCACTGGAGCTACCCTGCCGCTGCCCCTGCTGCCATTATTTGCAAGGAACAGGCGGCAGGCTCAAGGATGTTCGGGACGGCTCTAGGGACTTAGGAGCACTCAGGAGTTCAGGCGCCGAGTCCTCCCGAGCCACCCCGAACATCCCCTAGCCTGCCACCTGTGGTCCCTATTCTGACTGACAGCTGGGGCAGCGGCACAGGAGCTCCGGCGTACAAATGCTGGAGCGGAGGTGTGCCCGGACAGATGGGAGTGAGGCCAGCTATGCTCCGTGGTGGGTTTTGCTGGGGCAGGACAAACCTGCCCTGGTAGGTTTGCCCTGCCCCAGCAAAACCCACCACTCAAGTGGTTAAAAGGTTGTCATGGGTTTAGGTCAACAGGTTCATTAGGCCGACACAAGCATTAGGTCAACATGTCAACATATTTTTTGTCCCGAATGTTGACACAGTTGACATCACAGTACCACATCCCCTCGCATGTCTTGCTGCACTCCCAATGCTTTGGGATGCTATTTTAATCTCCCTCCATGCCCTATTGGATGGTAGGGCATGAAATACCACCTGTCAACACGTTTACTCAAAAAAAGGATAAAAACCATGTCGACCTTTTGACTGTCGACATTCCCCATGACATAATGCTTGTCTCGACCTAATGTCAACCGAAATCCATGCTGACATGGCTTTTGAGGGTGTAGACCTAAGGCCTGTCGACCTTTAGTGGTCCACCTAATGAATGTCAACCTTCCTGTGGCCAACCTAGTGACCATATACCTTTTTGTTTACCTCTTTTGTTTGCATCACTCTGTTATTACAACAAAATAAATCTTATTTTTTATGCCTTGTTTATAATATCAGATCATGTTATATATTTTACACAACTTTCTAACAACATTCAATCTAAAGCTTAACTATTATATGTAGTTTAGACAAGTAAAAATTCACACAACAATTAGTATGAGAGAATAAATATTGTTGGTTTGGCTTTTCAGCTCCTGTGGATTTATTGATGGAGTGATTGTAGTCAGGATAATGTTAAGTTAAATCACTGTTAACATAATTGTTTCAGCAACAAATGTTTTATTCTATTTTTAAAATATGACAAAATCTGTTTGCAGTGCATTTAAAGATGAGTGCAAACCATCTTTTTGTATTTAAATACCCAGTATCTCTTATCCATTATATATGAAGTTAATATGTTTTTTTTTCTGTGATTATAATGTGTCTTAAAATGAGAAAATCATCATGTGCACAAAACACAGTTGCACGCTACATAAAATCTTATCATTAATTAAAAAACATTAAAATTCACAGTTTAGTAATTGAGCTCTACTGGGAAATTTGCATGTTGATTAATTAGTCTCCACATTCCAAGAGTGTGAATGTTAATATTGTTTTCTGTTGCTGAGTGATGCAAACCTTAAAGTCTAGAGTCTTAGAACAAAATGTACTGCACCATTTATCAGCAACACAATCCGGGGAGTTCTCATTAAACTACAGTTAGTAGGAAATAAAGGTATCAAAACAAAATTACTTTTATTATACATTTATATGATACAATATTTGCAAACAAATGTATCCACGAGTATGATATAGATGTTGTAGTATTTTTTTCACTGGCAGAGCCATTTTGCTAAATTTTTACATACAGTACAGCAGTTTATACATTATTCCCATGAATACAGTCTTTTTTTTTTGCATCCTAATAGGGCTTTTTAAATATACTCTAAGTGTTTCTTTACAATTTAACCTCTTGATTGGTGGGTTTTGCGGGGGCAGGACAAACCTACTAGGGCAGGTTTGTCCTGCCTTAGCAAAACTCACCACAGAGCAGTGGGCCACCCCCTGTAGCTCCCCCCTCTCCTCATCTCCGCTCCGGCAATGTACGCTGGAGTTTTGGGGCCATGCCACTGATCCAGCCGCCGTTCACAACAGGTGACAGGCTCGGGGATGTTCAGGTGACTCAGGAGGACTCGGACGCCCAAACTCACGAGTCCCCCCGAGCCGCTCCAAACATCCCCGAGGCTGCCACATGCTCCCTGCAACTAATGGCGGTGGGGACAGTGGTAGGGGAGCTCCAGCTTACAATTGCTGGAGTGGAGAGGTGAAGGGGAGCGACAAAAGGGGAGGGGGCATGAGGTGGGGGGTGCCCAGACAGGTGACGCGTCAGTGGTGCACAGCTGCAGGCACCACAGGCACACACATTCAATATGGAGGTATGCCTGGAAATTTTCCGGGACAGCCCACTGTGGCAGCGCAGATGAGTCTGGAAAATTTCCAGGCATCCCACTCAAGTGGTTAAGCCACAAAGAATATTGACAATATTTTTTATTTATGTTTGTACTGGTTTCGATTGACCACTTTTAGAACTTTCTGAAATTGTTCCTAAAACCACTGCTGGATTATAGGAGGGGTGACAGAGGATGTCGGTCGGTACTCCAAACACATTAGGGATCCCCACACACTGTCTCCTAGAATTGGCCAGTTGGGGTAAATTGTGTCTGTTGCACAATCTGTTCCCTACAGAGCCGGTCTGATTTTCTTTCTCCTCAGAGTTCTTTTGCTTCTACAACCTGACTCACAATACATGAGGTTTGGATTTGTAGCATCTGCAGCTATGAGCACAGTATCTGGGGGGACTGCAAGACACAGCTGTTGTTAAACTACTCATCCCAGCATGCCTTGCCATAGTTTTAGTATTCCCTAATAGCAAAATTGTGGCAAGGCATGATGGGACTTGTAGCTTCACAACAGCTACAAGGCCATAGTTTGGACATGCCTGCTCTAAGGAGCTAAGCAGCTGAAAACTGAGTCCATTTTGATGGCTCTGGAAGAGCCATCAGAATGGACTCAGGAGGCGGTAGTGAGTCACAAACAGAGAAAAGGTTAAAACATAATTGTTTGAGAAGAATAGATATTTTTATTAAGGAAACATTTTATGCTACATTTTCTCAGAAACATTTAACCTACTGAAACTTGAAGCATAACATTACCTTTTATGTACAAAAATGCTATTATAGGTAAATGGTATTATTACTTTTCTCTAGATACAGTAATTATCAATGAATATAAAAATTAAAAGCTAACAATAAAGTCAGTAGGATTTTTTTAATGCTGCAGAACAGAAACATTTGCAAAATTTTTATGGTATTATGAAAATTGCAAGTTGTGTTGATTAGAGTACTTTACAGTATTCAATTTTATATCCAGTTTTTGCTAAACAGGCTGTCCTCAGTTAATTATTCAATTAGGTCATCAAAATGTACACAGCAACATAGATTTTAACAAAAATAGTGTTTGCTGGTGGTGTTATAAGCAGTGACTTGGGATAATTTAAGGTTGGGTTCGAAAGGAGTATGAGCCTAATTCAGCATGGATCGATAATCCGAGAATTAGCAAATTGATCAATTATCGCACAACAGCACATGTATTCTGTATGCAGAGCACATATGTGAGGGGAAATAGTGAATGAAATGCGTATGGATAATCAACGCAATGTAGCCAAAAATTGAAAGCTGCCATGTCCAGACATTTTCTAGGAGGGTCTGTGACATAAGCGATGACCACTTCCAGCCTCTCTAAGTCACAGATTAGTGTAACCCTCAAACCTGTTTGCAACTGCACAGATGGTAAAAAACGGTCCTTTGTTTTGGGATTAAGTATGGATTTGTGAATGCATCGCGTTTAGCGATCCATTCATGATTCTCGCACAAGGGGCATTTTCTCCTTCTGGGCCAGATGCATGAAGCTTCAAAAGTGATAACATTTATAGTGATAAACAGCCAGCCAATCAGCTCCTATCTGCCATGTCACAGACTGTGTTTGAAAAATATCAGACAGGAGCTGATTGGCTGGTTGTTTATCACTCTCCATTTTTTTCACTTTTTAAGCTTAGTGCATCTGGCCTTCTGTGTGGGCAGTGGCTTTCTCCAATTCACTGTAAATTATCTGTTTAGCGATCCCTGCTGAATTAATGACTTATAATAAAAATAATAATAATAATACTTATAATTTGGAATCTCCTATATCTGTATATGTAGATTGCCTGATGGGTGCCAATCAGTGTAAACATTAAACTTAAAAGAGCTGCATGTATTTCATCCGTATAAGCAAAATAAATTAGTACTAGCAAGCATCAAAGACCATTACTTGGTTGCATCTCGTGTTTATGGCCAGCTTGATAAGACATGATAAAAATGTACCAGTCACTGCTTACAATATAATAACATTAAAACAAGAGAAGAAATAAAGATTCAAGTGATTGAATGCCTACAGATGCTTTTGCGCGTAACACTGTAACCAACTTGTTTCAGAAGGATCACCAGTAGCACAAATCCAAATTCAAGATAAATATGATAGAGGTCTCAAGACATTTTGAACCAATTAATAATTCAGTTTAAGATTCAACCTACTATTTTTTTTCCATCGAGAAGGCCAACGTTGAAAATATTTTCTCTTTGGAAAAGTAATGACCTTTTATTTTACAACTGTAACTATGTTTTGGGATAGTATTTGACAAACTGAGATTAGTAATTTATGTAACTTCTAGTACCCTATGCTTAAGGTAAAGGTTATAAGATTAAAAAGTTGGGTAATATAGCATTTAGTTTCAAATCTATTCCATTAAATTCTGCTAGGACATAGAACATGGAATTTGAGGGCAGGCGACCATGTGGCCCATCTAGTCTGCTCCTTTTGTAATTTTTCCATAACTTCAAACCCTATTAGTTCTTTGGAAGGATATCCGGTACTTATGTAGTATCTGGGCTGCCGATTTTCTGATTGTATACCTTACCTTAAGGCATACAATCAGATGCGATTCGACGCGATTTCCGGCAAAATCGCATCGAATCGCCTGCGATGCGCTGCGATTTTGCATAGGATTCAATGTTAACAAGGTCCTGTTCATTTCCCCACTATCCAAGTGGGCATGGAGTTGGATATAAACCTGTGGCGAGCGTAGCGAGCCACCGAGCCCGAAGCGTGGCGAGCGAACGCAGATTTCTTAAAAAGAATTCTGTGTCCGCTCGCCACAGGTTTATATCCAACAATACTCTATGGGACTTATTCTAGTTCACTCTTTTTGACAAAATCCTTCTTAGATGGACAAAACCATGTGCACTGCAGGTGGGGCAGATGTTACTTGTGCAGAGAGAATTAGATTTGGGTGGGGTTTTACTTTAAAGTGAGATCTATATTGCAGTGTAAAAATAAAACAGCCAGTATTTACTCTGCACAGAAACAAAATAACTCACCTAAATTGAATTCTCTCTGCACATTTTACATCTGCCCCCCCCCCCCTGCAGTGCACATGGTTTTGTCCATCTAAGAAATATTTTGTCAGAAAGAGTGAACTAGTATAATGCCCTATGTTCCTATAAGTTTGCAGTGATTTAAAAGCATGTAACCATTTTGATAATGGAACTATACCATTGAGTTGCATTTGTGAAGACACCCTTAAAGTCAAGACTATTTCCAATATTCTTGCTTGAATCTGAGGAAATAGATTAATAAATAATCTGAGAGGATTCAGCAGTAGGTCTAATTAATTTGCTAGAGTGGGGTCATTCATTGAAAAAAAAGGCAGGTTATGTTCAGGAATTGAATGTTAGGTACAATTGTTGACAGGATGGTTTATGAATTAAGAAATAATATGGTCTTTTTGAATAACTGGTGATGTTCTTTGTTTTTTTTTTAATGCCCTTGTTGTATTGCAGAATTATGTTAATATGATGTTCAGGGATATAATATGCCATTTTGTGTAGATTTATCTAGATGACATCTTAGTTTTTTCCCCAGAACTCTACAATATCATTGATTGCCTTGTTTTAAGGTTAATTGCCTATACTGCAAGCTTGAAGAATATATACTTGAGATAACTAGTTCACTTTCATGAAACATTGGGCCTAATTTGCAGGACAAATTTGTTCGCAAAATGGGAAAAACCATGTGCACTACAGGTTGGGCAAATGTAACATGTGTAAAGAGAGTTTGATTTGGTTAAGTTTAGTTTCTGTGCAGGGTAAATACTGGGTGCTTTATTTTTACACTGCAATTTAGATTTCAGTTTCAACACACCCCATCCAAATCTAACTCTCTTTGCACATGTCCCACCTGCAGTGCACATGTTTCTCCAGCTGTAGTGCACATGCTTTTGCCCATTTTGAGAACAAATTTGCCCTTCGATTACGTCTGAATTAAGCACATTGTCTTTGTTTCAGATTTGGCTATGGATATATAAAAACTGCCATGGATCAAGGTTTACATACAGTACTATTATAGGCAATGTTGTAAAACATTTTGTATTTTAGATGGGACTATTAAATATGTATCACCAAACACTCCCAATAACATAAAGATTGCCGCCTGAAATAATAGAGTCTATTCATGAATTTATATATTCTTTTTATGCTGCATTAATGCTCCATTTGACATGGTGTTGAATGCTTTGATTATCAGCAGTCTTTTCACAAAATAAAAATCGTAACAATTTTAATTTTGTGAGTTTTTCTCTTTAAAATTCCAAGTGACAGAAAAAAAAAATGTTACAAGCTTTTAGTTACAATATTAAACTTGCATTAACAGACTGGTAAAATTGCCTAGACTGGTCTGTACTTCCTAGTATGGTTTTACTCCATGATAAAAATCTGCTTTAGCTGTAGTCCAACCACTGCTTAATTCTGTCAAACTTTTTTTTTTCCTTTTTCAATCTGCATCTAAAAGTCTATTTTGGGAGGAAGCAATAGCCATAGCAAAAATAAGTTGTGACTGGGGCAGCCATGGCATGTTCCATGTGTAAACAGAGAATGTATGAGACAAAAATCCATTGCTAAATACACTGGGCGATGAGGCCATATAAAGTGCCATCATAGAACTTAAAATTGCACCCTGAAATCGGACCTAGCGAATCCCACAAAGGCCATTTGTGTACCCTAAGAAAAAAAAATGTATTGCCTATTTGAGCTTAACACCAAATATACATTGTCCAAAATCCTTTGTTGTCTGAAGCAAATCTGTAAATGAAAAAACCCTGATGAGTCAAGATGAGTGACAATGGATTAATGGGTTATAAAGGATTTACAATAATATTTTATAGAATTTTAACAGCAAAATTGAGAAGAGCTATAGAACTATAGCTTTATGAAACTGGTAGTCATACTGTATCTGAGGGTTTTCTGACCTGATCTAATATGTGGCTCTGGGGTTGGAGAGGAGTGGTAGCATGGAGGTTTCTCCACATAAATAGTGGTCTCTCACAGAGGACATGACAGTGTAGAGCCCAAAGACATGAACAGATAGTGGAAAGTTCAGGGGTGGGCTGTCCAAAGGTCCACAAGAACAGGGGCTGTGTCTTTGAATTGTCAGGATCAAAAAAAGTTGCTGTATTTGGCTGGAACCAAAGGAGATGCTGGAAACGTATGTGTCCAATGTTGACCATTTATTGTGAGAACAGACTTATGCAGGCAGGGCAGAGAAGATGGAGCATCAGAGGTTACTGAAGGTCCTCTAATGTACCATATAGACTAGAATCTTGAGTGGGCTGGTACCAATGGTAGTACCTGATGGTGATGAGGTACCAGTGGATGATGATGTGATACTGATAACTTACACTGTGCTGAGCAAAAGCTGGAAGGTGTACCAATGGAGCAGGCACAGAGGGATAACAATGGTAATAACAGTAACCGATGGTGTCAGGAATTGTTGGTGAAACTTTGATGGTGACTAGTAATGCAAATGGTAGACTGATGGTGACTGGTAATGCAATTGAGCCCCAATGGCGCTCAATAGCAATCATTGTTGTTTTATAGAAAATGATGGTGGATCACTGATATGGATGTTCTTGGAATACAATTTTAATACCATGTGTCTCAATTCCACCTCTCTGCTTTCAATAAAATACTAAAATGAGTAAAATACTGCCTGGGCATGAATTTAATCAATACCTGTTAATTGACCATAAACAGAGAAAATTATGGGCATACAGAAAACAGAACAATGAACAATGAGGGAGGGGAAGCAAAAAACATAAAGGGGGCAATGTGAGACAGGTCACCCGCAGGCATCAAACAAACAACAAATCAGGAATTACAATATACTGTATATAGCTCAAGCTTCCAAAACTATTATTTGGTCTACTTTAAACTGCATTGAATGAGCCTCTGTGATATCAAAGTGCCATGTGAGACACCTTATAATTGAAGAAAAGTCATCCATAGCATAGGGAACCTCTCTAGTCTCCTATACAAAATTAAATTGAGTTCTGGATATAACGTTTGCAAATATAGGAAGTGTTGTAATTGCTCTGGCAGATATTACAATGTGACAAAGGTCATAGCAGTCAGATTCAGGAGCAACAACAGAATACCAATTTAAAAGGGCTCAGCTACAGTAGGCATGAATTTCGGACTTACCTATACAGAGTTTAGATTCGAAAACTTAGACATCTCCCGTTTTTGCAGACACCCACCTCTTCCTCATTTCCTAATATTCTATTTTATGTTTTGTTACATTTCTATGACTATTTGTGTACATTGATTTTGAATGCATCATTATCTGGCTTATCATCCCATTGGGTGATCGTGATGGTTTTTCCTCTATAAGCTTACCGTAAACCTACTGCTTTATTGCTGTTCATCTATTTCTTTATATTACCTACCATTTGTTTTAGGGTTTCCATTGTTACCTTCCGCTGTATAATGTTGCTTATTAAATATGTTTATTTTATCTAATTAAAACAAAGATAAACCCATGACCCTCATACTTATTCAATTTAATTTATACAGAAAACACATATTATCTACTCCTCTTGTGTAAACTGACAGTCCTTTTATGCCTCCACCAACAACACTAGGCTTTATTTTATGTATTATTGGGTAGATAGCAATTTCTGTTTGAAAATCCTCTGTTATTATAATTGAATTTTTCACAGAAAACGCATGATGTTGGTGCATTGACAATGATTTACTCAGAAAAGTACAGCTACTGGATTATGATAAGGATGATTGTGTTACAGATGATAGACAAGCACAAGTAAATGAGTAAATGATTTACAATATTAACTGAAGATTGTTAATTTGGCAATGATCGTTATTACTATTATTATTATTATTATTATTATTATTATTATTATTATTAGTAGTAGTAGTAGTAGTAGTAGTAGTAGTAGTAGGGGCAGTATGGGCCACATTTTATTAATATGGCAGATTGGGGCAGATTATTTGTAGATTGTCAGTGATTGTCAGTGAGAACTCCCATCTATATGTCTGGACTAGAGACAAGAGAATACGTTTAAGTTTGTGATGTTTTATTGCACAGTAAGGCCTTTTAAACTCTACTATGTCCTTCTTGTAACCTTGATGTATAAATGCATTTATATACTGTATGTGCAATGATAATTCTATCATTTATTTATTATACATTACATAAAATGTTTTTAAATACTCCAAAAGTTAAGATTGCAACTCAAGATTTGAATGGATAATGTATTTGATTCATTGCTTTGATTATACTAATTACTCATTTACCTACTGAGAGGCTGCAAGAAGCTATTTCAAAGTAATCAAGGTGATGGGAGATTTTCTATGTTTGAATTATAGAAATCACATTCTAATATTACATTTAATAGCAATTTTGCTCTTTAAACCTCAGCAAGATAGTTAATCCTAAAATAATGTTAACTCCCTTGTGGTCTTTCAAGTGTTATGCAGAAATTGAATTCATTCAGAAATAATTATTTATATTTAAAGATTTGAAAGAGTCAAGTGTTCTAAATTAGAAGAATAATACATTAACTTAAAGACAACTGAATTATTTCATTTATTTCCCTGTGTATATTATGTATACAGTATATACTGTATGAAGCAAGATTTCCTGACGTCCTTTTTAATTTATTTAACTTATATGCCCACACCACTCCCCCCCCCCCCCCAAAAAAAAAAAATATATATACAAATGGTGCAATAAGAAACTGGATATTAACTGACAGTAATAGTCTTGGGTCCAGAACTCTAGACAGAAATCTGTTATTTTTTTTGACCATAGCAAAGGAGGGCACTAAATCTAAAATATATATTATACTACAACAATATGTTATTGAAAGGAAAAGGCACTTTTCCATTTTTAAGTATTTTGAAGTATTTTGTATATGATTATATTGGATTGAATATTGGGGTTGATTCAGGAACGCTCATAGCAATCTGAAATCAGCCCCAGCCCCAATGGTTTGGGTTTGCCCATGAGTTTTTCTGCGCTTGTGCAAACCCGGGGAGCGAATGGCATTGGCGAGGAGGTGTGTAGGGCGCAGCATCAGGGGAACGGCCATCATTTTATGGTTGTCCCCATGAAAACACTGGGAGTTCCCTTGGGAATGCAGGTGGGCCAATGCCTGCTGGGGCGAGTGGCTGACATCATCACCCACCCCGTCTTCAGCGGACACAGATGGAAATAAAAGTCAGTTCAGACTGACTTTTATTTCTGAAGGAGAGAGAAATCATTCAATGGTCAGCGACCATCAAATTATTTTTCTCCATTTGGCTGCATGGTACCGAGTGGTTTCAGTGGGGAGTGGGGCGTTCGGCCTTTTGGTGGGCAGCATTTCAGCACTTGGTAAGCAGTGAATTTCACTGCTTACCAAGCCAACCAGAATCAGGCCCTCAGTATGACTTTAACTTATTTAACAGTTAGCTTTTATGTTCTGACACAATGGGGCAGATGTATTAACCTTTCTTTAATGCTTGTCATATATAACGTTTCCCACTTCTCCTACCATAACGCTGAGGAGCAGGGACAGTTTTCATCCTAATGTATTATCTTTAAATTATTGAGTAACGATAATCACTAACTCGCCTCTTTTCCTTTTTTTTTTTTGCATCTCCATGATAATTCCCCCTGCACTGCACATGTGTGCCCTCTGGTCACATCTCCCCCTGCCTCAGGCAGCTTCCTGTGCTAAGTTCTGCCTCCTGCAGCACCTCCATCTGCTTGTCATTTTTGCTCCAGTAGCAGCTGAGCTCCCCGACCTTCTGATCGGAGCAGCCGCACCCCGTACCAGCTCTGTCCGTTCCGTTGTTGCTAGTCCCTGGCCATGGCTGCAGATTCCTGTCCACCTGGTCACGGTTCCTGCTTCCCCAGGCTGCAGCAGCTTCACCTAGTTTTGTGGCATTTTTTCCTTGTCCCCCTCTGCACCTAAGGTCCCCCTGCTTCAGCGCCATGGCTGCTGCTTGCTGACACCCCCTCCTCCCCTAGGCAGCTGCTCTACATTCTCTGATTGAGTGTATCTTGTGGGAGTTAACACTCTACATGCTTAGAAAAGGGCATTTACAAACCTATGGGATGAATAATAATACTTATTATGAGTGAGAAAAGGCAGAACTAATTTTTAATGGGCAATCAAGCATATACTGTAGCAGGCATATGTTTGTCTCATTATATGGCAAGAACAAATGCTCACCGATTATAACCACTATTCACTCATTCAATCTAAGGTTTTTTTTTTTAGCATACAGTACTTTACCACATTCACTCATTTTAATGTTTTTAACATTATATTCACTCCTTCAATGACACTGCAATGTATTATGTTATTTTTTGTTAATTTTACTTTTAATCACCATAAATTCAAAGTCAGTTATATTTGTGCCCAGATTTTCTTTAATCTGATCATCCAGTGTTGGTTCAGCATCTCTAAAAAAACGCATTCTGAAATAGCTGATATAATGGATTTTACCACTATTTTATCATATACTGGTACAGAGCTGGCCCTAGCCTAAATGACGCCCTAGGAAAGATTTTGGCTGGTGCCCCCTAGCACCGCCACTTGTTCCGCCTCTGACCCTGCTCCCCTTTCCCAGCACCATCAACCCTCATCATAGCAGTCATCATTTTGGTGCTCCTACCCGCAATATTTTAAATAGAAACAGTGCACACATTCGATGCGCAGCCCAAACAGGGGTGTGTTCTTGCTGGGAAGGGGCATGGGAGAACAATAGTTCCCCCAATTCAAATTATGCCACACAGTAGTGCAACTTTATTCACAATATATATAGTACCACTTTACCTTATATACATTACTCCTCACATTATTCACATTATACCCTTACAAAGAAATCCTAAAAAATATTGTATGTTAAGCACCTCCATGGCCACACTGCAACCCAGCACAAAGCAGTGTGTGCTGGACAGAGGAGAAGAGCTGCAGCTGCTGCTGTCACTTAAGAGAAAGGGGCCCGAGGCCCTCACTGGGCCCTTCCATCAGACTTTGGCCTGGGTAATTTGTACCCCCTAGCCTTTTCTCTCGGCACCCCTGATAATACCACACAGTAATGCCCCTTACACATGACACACATTATTAATGTCCTTTTAAACATAATGCCCCTTACACATTATGCCCTTCATACACATAATGACACACATAATGCCCCTTACACATATGTTGCACATTATTAATGCCCTTATACACATGACACACCTAATGCCCATTACACATATGTTGCACATTATTAATACCCTTATACACATCACACACATAATGCCTGTTACACATATGTCGCACATTATTAATGCATTTATACATGACACACATAATGCCCCTTACACATATGCCGAACACTATTGCACAACCAACCCACCCGCAGACAGCACTCGCACAGCCGCTAACACTGTGACCTCTGCCTCTGCTTGGATTCAGATGTTTCCTCATACATCTTGCCTCAATAGGCCATGCAGCTTTTGGCCAGTTCTGCTAACGTTGGGTGCCTTTTTTGCTAAAAAATCATCTTATTTGCATAGTTATGTGACCAGGACACACAAGGAGCTTCTGATGATTAAAATAATATGCAGCATACCTATATTCTGTGTGTGACTGTGGCTGTATCTGCATACGAAATGTTATGTTACAGTGATTTCCATGAATAAACTATTTCATATGCAGATACAGCCTCACTCACGCACAGAATATAGGCATGCTGCATATCATTTTAATCAGAAGAAGATGCTGGTGTCCCTAGGCATTCCAAATGCCCTAGGCATTTGCCTAGTTTGCCTATGCCTAGGGCCGGCTCTGTACTGGTAACATATTATTGACTCTTAAATCTGCAATCTTACAGGAGATGCATTGAACATTGCTGTAGAGATTTAAATTCTGTTAAGCAGACAGAACCTTGTCCTAGCCTCCATGCTGCAATATCCCAAAATCGCTGACATTTAAGAAAAAACACAATTAAACAATGTACAATTGTGAACCCAGCTACAGATGGAGCAGCTCGCATCGGAGCTGCTCCTGGCGATCGAATCGCCAACCGACAGCCGCCGGCAGGAGCCGGAAGGAGGTGCATGTGCATGAGATGCTTGCACGCTCTGTTCTGACAGAGCCCTCTGCCGCCCGCTACAGCAGCCTCAATGCCTCCAGCAGCTGTCCCCAACTCCACCAATCTTTGCAAGGCTCCCTGAGGTGACTTGCAGGGAAAGTGCTCCCCGCTGCCATGTTGTGTGTGAGATGCTTGCATGTCCCTGTCAGATGGAGCGCCTCTTGCTGGCGATCGCCAGCTATAAGAATCTAGCAATTTCCTGCGCTGGCTGAAAGGCGCTTCATGTGCACTATGCTAATGCTGAATTCAACAGAAGACAAAAGTGATACAAATACATACCTTATGACAGTGCAGAAGATAGCTATGGTGTGGGAGACACAACTTTTTTTTTGATGACAATGAATGTCTTATATTAATGTAACTAGAGACAAGTGACATTTCCATTTTCACCTTCACATCTATTTTATCATTTGGATTACAAATAAGAGACTTTGAGACTCCCCGCATCTCCAATGAGACTTTGGTAATTCTTGGGGAGGAACCTAAGTGTCTACTACTATAAGGACATTTCAAGCCCCTAATCCAAGAAGGCAGATGGTAACTATACATATTTTCAGCTAGTCCAAAAAATTGTTCCAGGTATCCATAGGAACGGATGGTGACATAATTGTGCTGCTCATACCTATTAATTATTTTATTGATAGAGTGCGGTTATTCATTTTCATATGTATGCATTTTTTATGTGTGAATATTTCAATTGATTAAAATTGTATTATTATTTATGCTCTACATATATAATCCAATATAGTCAATCCAATCACTCATTGGTTTTTATTACTTTAGACGCTGCATTTTTATCTGTAGATTGTATTCTTTTTCCAGGTTTGACTAAACCTGTTGCTTTTGCAGCAGCCACTTAGAGTCAACCAGCTCACCCGTTGCGCCCCCATCTTTTGGTGTACTTGCGTAGCTTCTGGGAGACAGGAACATCGCAACTTTAATGAACTTCTAACTCATATTAAACTTATAATATAATGAATTAAGAATATTCAAAAGATGCTCCAGCTCCTGTGCTGCCGCCAGCATTTACTGTCTGAGCCTGGCCAGCGTCCCTTGCATGTCCTGGTGAACTTGGGTCAGGTAATCTGTTGGCATGGTAAATGGGGTTTCCCCATTGTGTTGTTAAACATTTACACATTCAAATATTTTGTCTCAAGTTGTTTGAATTGAGCTTGGAACCCTACAGTCATTTCTATTCAGGATTAAAGAGCTGCTGTCACCATGTTACTAACTAAGATGATTGGAAGACACACAGCTGTCTAGTGTATTAATTGTATGGCTTGTGCCACCAAATACCAATGCATGTTGGCAGAGCTGCCCTAGGCTTGTGGCTGTGTCAAACTGTACAACCCTCTGCAGAAACAAATGTACTGATAAGGTCTTAAAACTGCTGTTTACTGGGTTTTAGACACAAATATAGTGTGATAAATGGGCACTATAGTAGCTTACATGTGGTATGTACACTACATACACTAATGCATGAGTTCAAGTACATCAGCCATATTGTGTACTTACCACTCTCCACATCTTCTGATCCCATTCCTTCTGGCTGGGTGGTGGGGGGTGGGTAGTTCTCAGAGAGGGCATTGGCTAGGGGAGGGGAGGTGGGTGGTGAAGGCAGGGAGTGGGTAGGGGATTGGTAGTGGGTAGAGGAATTGGAGTGGGTAGGGGATTGGTATCAGGTAGAGGTTTGGGAGTGGGTAGGGGATTGGTAGCGAATAGGGGTTTGGGAGTGGGTGGGGTATTGGTAGTGGGTAGAGGAATGGGAGTGGGTGGGGGAATGGTAGCTGGTAGGGGTTTGGGAGTGGGTAGGGGATTGGTAGTGGGTAGGGGATTGGTAGTGGGTAGAGGAATGGGAGTGGGTCCGAGATTGGTAGCGAGTAGGGGTTTGGGAGTGGGCAGGGGATTGGCTGGTGGCCTCTCCCTCATGGGCTGCCTCCTCCGCCTGCCACTGTTGCTGCCATGATCTTTGTTGTGCTGTGTATATTTTGTCCAATTGTAGATAATATGTTGTAGGTGGAATTCATGTATATTGTGATAAAAAAAAAACATACATTATAGTTTTTCAGCTGTAGTTTGAAAATAATACACAGTACTCTTTATAAACATGAATACTGAGGTTAAGAAAAATAAAAAAAATTAATCATTGGAAATTATTTTGAAAAAACACTCACACTCACACTTGCACTGACACTCCTGTCACAATTATCACAATAATACAAACAATTTGGCTAACATGGGCAACTATGAATAAATGCATGCAGATATATGTAATAATCAGTGAATATGTGTTGTCTGCGAAAATACTCACAGCGTCTTAATCAGCACCTCAAATCTTGTAGGAGGTAGGGATGGCACCTGTGCAAGTCAGACCATCGCTGCTCTAGTTGAGCGATGGTCCAACGTACACCCATTCGGGCGTAGATGCGGCACCGGGCCACAAGATACGCCCGGTGCTTCTCTCTATTCGAGACAGAGGGGCCTGCACATCCCAGCCTCATCTCCATCACTCCCACAAGGGCCAGAAGCTCCCTGAAGGAGAAGGGTGTTGCCCTGTAGGTAGAAATATTGGCAATGGCGCAGTAAACAAATGTAGGGACATATATCAATAATGATGTTCTCTGATTGGTTGTTAACATTCTTATTTGGTATTAACTTTATTGATAATAGTTCAAATTAGAATATGTATGCAAATAAATTTTCGCCACAGCGATCGCATCACTTACTCTATGCATGCATGTACAGATTGAGCTGTTCCCAGCTTTGCAGGGGATGGCGGAAGAATCGCCAGCCGCCATCCCCCGCCAGCCGCCATCTGATCTGCGAAAGGGGACGTTGCATGCACAAGATGCGCGCGCGCAACATCCAACGGCGCTTCCCCTGGGTCCCCGCCGGCTTGCCGGAGGTCACATGGGGTCCCCACCGCCTCCCCGCTCCCCCACCTAACCCTGTCCGTCTCCCTGAAGCAGAGACGGACAGGGTTCCCGTCGCCCTGCCCACCGGAAACTAAGACGCGCGTGCGTGTGAAACGCACGCGCGTCTCAGTCAGTGAGAGCACCTCACCGCTGGCGGATCACCAGCGGAGACAATCTGGTGATTCGCCAGCATGTTTTTTTAAACCTTGTATATACTCCTGACAATGCCTGCCTGACTTTTTACCCACTCAAATAGTCGTTATCACATTAGAATAATCTTAAGCACCATATAATACCTAGGTACAACAAACACAAAAATCACATACCAACATGACTCTTAAAGAAGAATACACATACAAATCGGCTCACCTTACATGGCCTCCATATTCAGCTATATAGAAAAATGATAAATTAAATATGTTAGCAATTAGTGAAAACATAAACAAGTTCACACATTACGGGGCCCCCAACCCATTACAACAAAATCAGTATGTTGCCAACAGGTGCAATGTTGATGAATGTCAAAGAAACAGTGATTTTTTTTTAAATTAAATTTAAAAGTGTGTGTGTATTTATAACGTAATTGAGTAGTTTAAGAGATTATATCGTATGTTGTTCATTCACACAGATACCTGAAGTAGCGTGCCACCACAGAGTCCCGCAGATGGTATCCCGGGATGCATTCAGAGGTGCGGGATGGGCGCAAGGCAACATCTTGCAGCTCAGATGTAGTTACTTCTTACTCAGCAAAGGGAACATTATGCCTCACAGCGATGTTGTGCAGGAAGCAACACACCCCCACAATCCTTGCCACTATTTCTGGGGAATATTCCAGGTTGCCACCAGTGCGGAGGAGCACCTGAAAACGGCCCTTTAAAAGGCCAATCGTGTGCTCCACCAGTTGCCTGGTGGTGACATGCGCCCCATTGTATGACGCCTGTGGGCCCGGTGTTGAGGAACTGTAAGGATTAAGCAGCCAGGGCGTGCAGGGGTAACCAGAGTCACCCATAATCCATGCATCTCGGCCTTCCAGCTCTTGGAATCTTTGCCAGATCCTGGTTTGTCGGATAACATGAGAGTCATGAGCACTTCTGGGAAAATTGGAATTGAAGGCAAGAATATCCATGGATGGCCCACATACCACCATCACATTGAGTGAGTGGAACATCTTCCTGTTCTGGTAGATCCGCTCGCTCCGTGATGGTGGCAGGAATGGTACATGGGTCCCATACACAGCCTTTATCACATTAGGAAAGCCAGCAAGTTGTTCAAATGACAGCTTACTCCTATCAAGGGTATCTTGGGCAAAAGACGTGGCCATGAAGTGCCCCTTGCGCCTAACATGGCAGATATCACATGCCTCAGGATTCTGCAGAAAGCAGGCTGGGATATCCCAGAAAGTACTGCCACTACTTGCTGGAACGAACCTGAGGCGCAGAAATGCAACACCGCCAACACCTGGGAGAGTGGCGGTATTGCTGTCTTGAGCTGATGATGAGGTTCCAGATCACTCTCAATTACAGAAAGAGTCTCTAAAATAACAAGTGTGGGGACATCAGTACCTAGTAAGTACCTCATCATCGGGCATCCCAAAGAGGGTCACCCATGAGCGGAAGACTCTAGCACGGCCTGGCCTCCTTTGGCACCAAGTGGGTGGAGCCGCAAGTTGCCCATACACAACAGACACCATTGCCGCTTCTGCTATATAAATTAACAGGAAATAGTAACAATTAATACAATAAACTTGTAATGTACACACTGCAAAAAATATATAGTTGAATACAAACACGCGAGGGACAGCCAGTATTCTCCATTGTTTTGGAGGGTTGGCAAATGCTTTCTGAAACAATGAACACAACATTTTAGTTGCCACACACCACTATTAAACATATATATATATATATATATATATATATATATATATATATATATATATATATATATATATGTAATAACCATGGAAAACATTGCCACCAGTTGCACCAATGTTTGCTAAAATGTGACAGTACCAGCATACTTGTAACAAATGGGGCTGGGATACTGTACCCTACACACCATTCAAGAGGCAAAAGTGTGCCCAGGTAACATGCCTGTAGATTGTAAGCTTGCAGCAGGGCCCTCTAACCCCCAATTCTGTTGTTACCCAGTATGTTTTATCACTGTATACTATTGTAAAGCGCAACAGAATCTGCTGCGCTATATAAGAAGCTGTAAATAAATAAATAATAAATAAACATGCACTATTTAGCCAAACAATATATGTTACAATGATGTTGGAATTGTCTGAAAACCCCTTTTAAACACATACAGAAACATGCTGTAATAATTAGAAACTTTGAGACAGACATCATATTCAAACTTACCTTGCTACAGAACACACATGGGACACTACTACATTGCAGCCATCATATATATATATATATATATATATATATATATATATATATATATATATATATATATATATATATATATATAAACTGGAAGACGAATCGGCACTCAGACCTGAGGAGCAACTGCCCCGGGTGCCAACAATGGAATGTGGTAGAAGACAAAAATGGTCATGTCACTCCAGGGGTCTTGGTAAAGTAAATCAATTTATGAAGAATTCAGGCAAAGTTACATGGTATGATGTCAACGTTTCGATTCACTGAAGAATCTTTCTCAAGACTACATGTACATGCCATACAATATGCTCGCACGGCGGCGGGACCACAAATATATACTTACCGGCTCCAATAGATCCAGCCTGCATCAGAGTGTGGCAGCCGCCTCCTCTCCCCACGGGGTCGGGTCGCGCACCACTGACGTCACCCCCCTGAGCTGCATAGCAACACAGACAAGTGGGGCGTGTCCTCCGTAACCAGGCGGTCTCCCATTGGCCGGGACTCATGATACACAAGCAATGAATAAACATTTGGATATAGGATGCGTTACGTGATAATCAGATAAATTCGCACAGTCATGGTGCGGGCGTTCCATAATAAACGGATAGATTCGCACAGTTATAGTGCGGGCGCAAATATTCGCATGAATATGCTGGTGGAATGCACTGAAATGGTAAGAAATGATAAGAAAAATTCTCATAGTAGTGAAAAAAGAGAACAAAAAGACTGTAAACCACACAAGGCAGAGGTCGCCACAGTGGATCACAAAAAGATGTTCCAATTCAGGCGGTCATTCAGACCATTGGGTTTAACAGTTTGAAGTTTGTATATCCACTTAGTTTCCAGCTTAAGAAGAAGTCCGTCCCGGTCCCCGCCTCGGGGCAACGGGGGTACATGGTCAATCAGGATGAACTTGATGTCACTTATTTGGTGGCCTGCTTCTAAGAAATGTCTTGCCACGGGTTGGTCAGATTTATGGATAGTGATGGCGCTGTTGATCGCCGAGCGATGCAGGGCCATGCGCTCGCGAATGGTTCGGATCGTTTTGCCGACGTAGTACAGTCGATATGGACAGAACATCAAGTACACGACGTGGGTCGTTAAGCAGGTGAGTATGGGGGAAATTTACTAAAGGAAATTTGTAAAAAAATAGGTGTATTTGTATCCAGAAATACACTTATTTTTGACATTTACTATCCCGAAAATACTGCAATTCGTATTCGTATTGATAGCACATCAATACGACTACGAATTGCCATATTTTCGGGATAGTAAATGTCAAAAATAAGTGTATTTCTGGATACAAATACACCTATTTTTTTACAAATTTCCTTTAGTAAATTTCCCCCTATATGTCTGATGGAGAATTGATAACGATTGTGTGGATGCTGAAATGTCTTGCATACCACCAGGTTACGGCAGGTGGTGCATTTTAAGCACCTATAGCACCCAGGTGCTTTCTGTAGAAAGTGTGATTTGTGGACTGTGTCGAAACTGTGAAACTGTGCGAATCTATCCGTTTATTACGGAACGACCGCACCATATCCGATGAGCACGTAACACATCCTATATCCAAATGTTTATTCATTGCTTGTGTATCATGAGTCCCGGTCAATGGGAGACCGCCTGGTTACGGAGGACGCGCCCCACTTGTCTGCATTGCTATGCAGCTCAGGGGGGTGACGTCAGTGGCGCGCGCCCCGACCAGGTAGGGAGAGGAGGCGGCTGCCA
This sequence comes from Crinia signifera, assembly GCF_055691185.1. NCBI lineage: Eukaryota > Metazoa > Chordata > Amphibia > Anura > Myobatrachidae > Crinia > Crinia signifera. The sequence continues at coordinate 136,613,358 of NC_139219.1, forward strand.
TACTTTGATGCAGGCTGGATCTATTGGAGCCGGTAAGTATATATTTGTGGTCCCGCCGCCGTGCGGGCATATTGTATGGCATGTACATGTAGTCTTGAGAAAGATTCTTCATTGAATCGAAACGTCGACATCATACCATGTAATTTGCCTGAATTCTTCATAAATTGATTTACTTTACTAAGACCCCTGGAGTGACACGACCATTTTTGTCATATATATATATATATATATACATATATATATATATATATATATATATATATATATATATATATATATATATATATAGAACACATGTATCCTTGCAGATATATGATTGGCAGCACACCATTTAGTTGAAGTAAATTAATTCCATTTAATGCTCAATGGATCTCATTGCAAAAAAGTTCATTGCACAGAAGACTGATTTGCAGAAAATAATAATTCATGGTGGGACACTCAAATATTCATCCATCCAGAGGGATACTTCAGATAGCAGTCGACGAGCCCGTTTCGGCTTTCCAACGCAGTGACGCGAGTCCTGTTCCTTGGACACTGATAGACGGATGTGAGCGCGATGAAGTCATCACGCTGAACGTCCTCAGTGTAAAGCCCCGGCAGCTAGATGAGACACTGTGTATGTGTCTCTATGACAACGCCATGACGGAGTGACGTCAAGACGTCCAATGTCCATATATGGAAATCCGGCATTTCAGTTGTTTAAGTGTAGAAGCGTGTGCATTGGTCGGACAATTAACCATCACAGGTGTGGGAGATTTGGATAGTAGTTTGGCAGCTATATACTGGGCTGGTTTGCTCATTTTGAATGAGTCAGTCCAGGATGAAGGCTTGGAAAGCCGAAACGGGCTCGTCGACTGCTATCTGAAGTATCCCTCTGGATGGGTGAATATTTGAGTGTCCCACCATGAATTATTATTTTCTGCAAATCAGTCCTTCTGTGCAATGAACTTTTTTGCAATGAGATCCATTGAGCATTAAATGGAATTAATTTACTTCAACTAAATGGTGTGCTGCCAATCATATATCTGCAAGGATACATGTGTTCTATACTGTTTCAATAAGGATTTCTGCACCCGCTCCATAGAAAGATTAATGAGTGCGGTCCATACAAGTTTTTCTATTTAAAAACCCACATTGGATTTTGTGAACTGCACCAGACTGCTAGCTTGAAAAGCTGAAACTTAATACGTGTATATACATTTTTTGGTGTGTTTATGTATGTTTGTTATTTGATTTTGTTATTTGTGTATACAGCTGTCAATCTTGCTGGTCCAATTGCTTCCAAAACCCTTGTGATAATGGAAAGTAGTGTTGGTGACCTTACAGGCACTAAACGTTTTCTTGAGAAAGATATTTCTAAGATCTTGTTCTCAGATACTACACAATTACCATTTGAGATTGATAGTCCCGATGAAATTTATGCTGACCTACTAAAGCTTAACAAAAGACGCATTGAGCTTGAGCTGCATGGTATGACCCTGTCTCAATACCATAAAGACAAATTAATCCCGAGGGGATTTCGTATCAGAAATCAGCCCACCCTGGGCAGAGGGAGTCCTGATTTCTGTAAACAATGGTGTATGATACTGAACCAGTGCAGCCTTGATTTAATGGTCCTGGTAGTACAGCAAGTGAACACAGAGATTGAGGTGCATAAAACAGAGATAGCTGAGTGTGAATCAAGTGGGCTTGATGCACTTAGGGCAGATGAGGGCAACACCTGGTTGAATAAACTTGATGAGGGGTTGAATAAATTTAAAGCCGAATTGATTGCTTTCAAAAAAACTAAATACAAGAAAGTCAAGGACGATTATAAAGAACTCAGGGTCTATACTTGGCTTAATAGACAAAGCAACAGGCGCCCTTGGCGATCTACAGAGGGTCAAAGGAGGCGGGGAGCTGGGCGTGATTACACGGACGTGGAATCACATACATCCCAGAGCGATTCAGACCAATCTTCTAGAGGCAGACGTCCTTTTTTTCGCGAGCGTGTTCACACGCGGAGTCAAAATCAGGGTCCAAACGACCCACCAGAAGAGGGGGCAGAAGGCACAGGAAAGAAAGGAGCAGCAAGGGGGCAAAAAGCCCGGAATTAGCCATCTATAACTTGTCTAAATACAGCCCGACTCCAACAGAGATGGCAGTACTATCGAAAGGCCTGACATTTGTTCAGACCTATAAACCCAAAGCCATCGATGTTGATGTGGAGCTGTACAAGTTTCAGAGAAAATTAAATTTAATGGATTTTTTTAAGAAACATGGTACAGGAGCCGAGAGGAGGGAAGGGCCCTTTAGAGCCAAGAGTGTTTTCGACCCACCCACCACAAGTGCATCGATCGAAACTTTTTTTAGGTTGGTCAAGGCAGATGTTAATTGTGAACAGAGACTTAAGAGACCAATTAGGTCCAATTTATCAAAATCCGAATCGGCAGCTATACGGTCGTTACATGACAACAGCAATATAGTGATCCGCCCCACCGATAAAGGCGGGGGCATTGTGATCCTTGATAAAAATGATTATATCGCAGAAGTAATGCGACAGCTGAACGATACTCAATGTTACAAACGCCTGACCTATGACCCGACAATATCCTACAAAAGGGAGATCGATGCAATAGTGGATATGGGGGTGATGAATTGTTGGATAGACACTGATACCTCAAACTTCCTCAAACAAGAATTTCCGAAGATACCATTGATTTATGTGCTGCCAAAAATCCACAAGAGCCTAGTGGCCCCCCCAGGCAGACCAATTATCTCTGCCAGGGGGTCACTAGGCCAACCATTTTCACAATTTGTGGATTTTTTCCTGCAGCCGGTTGTGATACAAACCCCATACTTTACCAGAGACACTACAGACTTTCTGCTGAAGTTGCGGAGATTTGGTGATCCCCCACCCAATAGTCTGCTAGTGACCTTAGACGTTAGTAGTCTTTATACTAACATCTCTAATGATGAAGGCACAGCAGCAGTAAGAGAGATTTTGACTACCAGCAGTGATTATTGTGGTCCACCCATTGATTACCTCATATTACTAATTGACATCATTTAACGCAAAAATTATTTCTTATTTAATAACGAATTTTTTTTGCAACTGTCGGGAACGGCCATGGGGTCGAATATGGCCCCGGCATATGCCAACTTGTATATGTTCTTTTATGAAAAGACCTTAATTATGGCTAACCCAGAGTTTTCCAGGTACATATGTTTTTATATGAGATTTATCGACGATCTTTTTCTTGTATGGACCGGCACCAAGGAGCAATTGGATTGTTTTGTCAGCCATCTAAACAGTTTGCCTGGGCGGATAAGGTTCACACATAAAAGTGACCCTACCACCATGGACTTCCTTGATGTGACTGTAAAAGTAGTCAATGGCATCTACACAACAAGGGTTTTCAAAAAACCAACTGACAAAAATACATTATTGGCCTATTCCAGCTTTCACCCACAACCTCTTAAAAAAGGACTGCCATTTTCCCAGCTGGTGCGTGTGGCCCGGATAACTTCTGATAGGCGTGAGCTTGAAAATGATCTCCAGCAGATGGCACAAAGGTTTCTGGATCGAGGCTATGATACCAATGAAGTGAAAATAGCGGTGGAGAAGTGCATGGAACTAGATCGCGAAGTGTTGCTTACCCCAGAATCTAAGGATAAGGCACTAAATCGTGTTGTGTTCCCGAGCACATATTCCACGTTATCTAGTGCCATTAAAAATGCAATTTCGAAACACTGGCACATCATTAGGACTGATCCTATCATTGGCAGTGAGTGTGTGGAACTACCACTCTTTAGCTATAGACGTAGCCCGAATATCAAACAACGGATAACCTGTTCTAACATTAGCCCTGGAGCCAGCATCAACAAAAACTGGCTAACCTTGAAGAAAGGGGCCTTCAAATGCACCGGATGTGCGAATTGCAGATTTCTGACGGTGGGCACCCAATTCACCCATCCCATTACTGTAACTGTCCACAAATTGTTCCATCGTATGAATTGTGAGACAAAATACATCATATATGTGATTATGTGCCCATGTAAGAAACTATACGTGGGAAAAACCATTCACATGGTTAAAGAAAGGATTGGAATGCACAGATCATCAATAAAAAAGGCCTTGAGTTGTGTAGATGCTAATACCCCCCCGGTGGCAAAACATTTTTTTGAAAGTGGACATTCAATAAAAGACTTTTCTTTTATGCCAGTCGACCATATCCCACCATTGAGGAGAGGTGGCGACAGGCACAAGATCCTGTTACAAAGGGAATGCCAATGGATTAAAAAGTTAAATTCATTATCACCAAGTGGACTCAATGAGGAGTTCCCTATTTCTGTCTTTCTCTGATAAATCTTCTAGTTATGGAGTTAAGATTTATAGATAGGTTGTAGGAGTCCGCATATTAGTACTAATGGAGGGATTATAGTGGTCTAATATTTATGTGTGTATGTATTGTACTTAAGTTTTCTGTATTTTTTAGAATTTTTTTGAATTTTTTGTAATTAATTGTGAGACCAAGGTGACACGCGAATCTGCAGTAAACACTGTGACCAGTCCATATCTCATCATATGCCAACCCTTCAAATCGAGCCATTAAAAGCCTGACGGATTATTAAGCGCTATAATGGTGTGCGCTTGTCCCTTGATCCCCTAGGCAACAAGACACTCTCTTTGTTTGTAGTACGGGCTTGTGCGCCTGTTATGATGGCGCCTTATGTAACCAAGGTAACGCAGTGACGCGAGTCCTGTTCCTTGGACACTGATAGACGGATGTGAGCGCGATGAAGTCATCACGCTGAACGTCCTCAGTGTAAAGCCCCGGCAGCTAGATGAGACACTGTGTATGTGTCTCTATGACAACGCCGTGACGAAGTGACGTCAAGACGTCCAATGTCCATATATGGAAATCCGGCATTTCAGTTGTTTAAGTGTAGAAGCGTGTGCATTGGTCGGACAATTAACCATCACAGGTGCGGGAGATTTGGATAGTAGTTTGGCAGCTATATACTGGGCTGGTTTGCTCATTTTGAATGAGTCAGTCCAGGATGAAGGCTTGGAAAGCCGAAACAGGCTCGTCGACTGCTATCTGAAGTATCCCTCTGGATGGGTGAATATTTGAGTGTCCCACCATGAATTATTATTTTCTGCAAATCAGTCCTTCTGTGCAATGAACTTTTTTGCAATGAGATCCATTGAGCATTAAATGGAATTAATTTACTTCAACTAAATGGTGTGCTGCCAATCATATATCTGCAAGGATACATGTGTTCTATACTGTTTCAATAAGGATTTCTGCACCCGCTCCACAGAAAGATTAATGAGTGCGGTCCATACAAGTTTTTATATATATATATATATATATATATATATATATATATATATATATATATATATATATATATATATATAAAAACGTGTATACTATATATATATATATATATATATATATATATATATATATATATAGCCCTTACATGTTTCTCATGACATCAGGTAATTTGAGATGCTCTGTTGTTTGATAAAAAATCTGGGATGGATTTCAAAAATAGTCCGGAAATATATCAACAAACACAAATACATACACAGAAGAACAAAGTAAGATTACTTCAATAAAAAACTAAATTTAGTATATGTAAACTTGGCCTGTGTGTAATTGATCCATTGCACACGTTATTTTTGCCGGTGTTACCGCTGAAATTCTGCAGGACCCCCTGCCGGGTTTTTCGGCGTGTTCTTCACAGTGTGAACACCGAATGGTGTCCGTGTGCGTACAGGACGCTGCATGGGAGGGTAGGTGGATGGTTGTTTCAGGGGTATTTATAGAGCGACAGACATAAGGTCCCTTTGCTGTTAACTTGTCTGGTTCAGAATCATATTGCTTTTTAGAGGTTAAACACTTCAATTATGTGTATTTGTATTGGATGTCATAAGTAAATGCCATGAATACACCATATAAAATGGGTACATTGCAGTAAATGCTATGTGCATGGTTTACATTGAATGCAAATGATGTTGTTAAAATGATATCAATTGGTGTATTACAGTGGTAGCCAACTCCAGTCCTCAAGAGCTACCAACAGTTCATTTTCCAGACAACCTAGCTTCTGCAAAGGTGCACTCATTACTCACTAACACATTTTAAGAGATCCACAGGTGGAGCTAAATACTTCACTTGTGATTCTGTGAGGAGATCTGGAAAACATTAACTATTGGTAGCTCTCGAGGACTGGAGTTGGCTACCCCAGGTATATTATGTATTCAGTGGTCTTTTGTATTTTTTAGGTGGCATGATTTCCAAAGCTGACCTCCCTGGATCTCCTGGCACAGGATTGTGTCACAATTAAGGATATCTGGGGAGTAGCCAATATGGACAGCGAGCTGCCGGTGGAGGTGTTTGCGGCTGAACTTGGAGGTAAATGTTCAACGTGATGTTGTATTGTTTTCTTCCTTGTATTATAGCATGTGTCTAAAATTTGTTCCTTTCCCCTATATTTTTAGATCAAGATGGACCTCCACCGTCCCCAGCCACTCCATAACCTGAAGGAACTGCAACCACTCAACCTCCCAATGTGCCGCATGGTCCCACACAGGATGAGGGAAATATTGGGGTCAGCTGCTTTAGGCCATTTTGCAGCATGGAGTGGCAATGGCAGAGCGTCAGGAAAGGAGCGAGGAGGTCATGAATGCGATGGCTGCCAGTCAGCAGGTCATTGCTGAGCAAGCCATCCGGGAAAATGACCTCCTCAGCCGCCAAAATGACCTCCTCCCCAATGAGCTTGTGGCGGAGCTTATCATTACCAATAGGGCCGTACTCTCTGCCATTTTTGCCATTATTCCTCCAGCACCACTCCGTGCTGGGCAAAGGGGAACAAGATCACCCCCTTCTGCAGCAGCTGTCCCCCCAAACCCCCTGGCCCAATGGGGCCGAAGAGCTATGGCCACAGCAAAGGGGCCTACAAAGGCCAAAAGTGCCCCCAAAAAATCATGTGGTGCCATCCCTATTGATCACCTCCGTTATTTTGTCCCTACTTTTGTCCTTTGTTGTGTGGCCCAGCTTCTTGTTTGCAAACTCTATCCAATTACTCTATCCAATTAAATTGCAGGTACCTTCTCTTGAAATGCTATTTCTTAGTTTCTTCCTGGTGTCCCTGACTGGCAGGATTGTTGGCTGATGCCCACTCAGTGCTGGTGTGGTGAATCACTTGGGAAAACACCTATTGTGTGAGAGATGGTTCTGCTGATGCTATATTTTGTCCTGCCTGTGTTTTTATTTCACTTATGCTTTTCTTTGTCATTATCGTTATCCTGTGAAAATGAACAGGAAAAATATAAAATTTAATCCAGATTTAAAGTGAGCTTTGTGTTGTTTGTGAATTGATATATCTGCAGATATGCAGCTACATTTATGTGCAATGTGGGTCCCCACACTCATATTGTGTTGCGTGTGTAGAGTGATGAACTCATATTACAGTGTTTTGTTTCAGGAATGGACACATGTGTGCATTGGGGGAAATTGACTAAGATGGGAGTTGTATTTCACATGTGAGGTTGCTATGGGCAACCAATCTGAGTGTTCTTGCTATTGATTGAGCACCCTGTATAAGATAGTAGAGAGGGTGTGATTGTTGTGACCTAGCAAGTACAAGACACATCTTAACAATTTTGAATAAACAGCATTGATGGAGGTTAATGGAGAAATGGCCAGGACAGGCCAAAAAGAAAGTAATAAAAATCAGGGCTACAATCTTGTTTGTTAACACATCAGTGAGCTTAGAGTACATGATCGTATAGATGCATAATTACATATTGGTTATTTTACCTTACAGGTATGAGAGTTGACATGTTGACTACTGTTAAATGTGACCAGTACTGTGTTAACAGGATAAACACAGTTATGTTTTAAGGGTATACATGTAGTAATGGGGCAAAAGAACGCACATGGCATAAATCATAGATATTACTGTAAATTTTCAAACAAATGTTTGGCCTCCATGTGCGGCCTGCAATGACTGAATGGGTTAATGCATGAAATCTCAGTAGAGGAATGGGGTAATTAAAGTAAATTAATCAGAGGACTGGGTTAGTATTGTGTTCAGCTGAGAGTAATTTTGGGGCGGTGCATACTGATTGCCCCACAGAACACGGTGCACATGAACTACTGCCTCCGAGACATGAAAGCTACAAAGATTTTGAGAGTCGCGGCCATTCGGTGACCACTCGGTGAGTGGTCAGAGTGCACCCCTACCACTTATCAAGCACACCAATGTTTACAACCCAATTTACGTCCATTTTTGCCCACTTTGAAACTGCGCCCATAGATATGCCCACACTATGCCCATATTATCTGACAGTGTTCGCTAGACATTTTTTCTGTGTAGCGATCTGTCCGAGTGCATATGAGCAATGCGTAGTGTACGCACGCGCACTCAGCAGGAATACACAATCTGAACGAATGTGTACCTGTCCGAGTCAATCAGAATAAGGCGCTATGTGTGGAAATCAACTTTGCAAATTCGTTCCAATCGGAGAATCTGACAACTGACACTTGGGTTCTGAACCTTTGCCCAAAATAGCCGTCGCTGCTCACGTGACTGTATCCCCTTGGAAAAAGAGGCAGAGAAAAAAGAGTAGTAGTAATTAAGCCTCAGCATGCAGATGATCTGGTTTACCTACCCTGGTAAAAGGAAATGATCCTGTCAGGTAAGTCTGTGAAAAATACTCACAAAATTGAGGCTCAGTGATTAAATACTTAATGTACTACAGATTTTTTTCAGAAACCTTGAAACATACTCCAATAAGTTATTGATTACCAAACTGCTGCCCAGGGAGGCCTGTGTCAAATAGTAGGTCAGGCCTGTTTTTATTATATACTGTAGCAGACAATTTTAGTAACCCTATAACAGCCCATATACAGAAGGTACAGGAACTGGAGGATCAGTTTAGGAAAAATGTAATTGGACTGAATGTGACCTGTCTGAGATTTAAGATGGCTCATTCCTGGAAACTGGTTTAAGGGCAAAGGCAGTTGATTGTTGAGTGTGGAGCTCATTTAAATTTTATATATAGTTGTTAAGTTAGGAATATGGTTTGTGAAGAAATTGCTTATGATGAAATGTTTTTCTTTTTATTCAGGACACCTTGGTATAGTTAAATCAGTTTTTACTACTTCCATTGTGACCTTTAACAACCTGAAGTAGTATGTAGTGCCAGCCTATCTGACTGATCATAATTTAGGACTTCATATCTATGATTTGTTGATGCAGTGTTTACTCTGATTGCACATGTAAAGCTGGCCATAAAGGAGACCAATATTCTGTACAAATGCATGATTTATTGCGTCGTACGATGCATTGTGTGCACATCTTGAGGTACTGTATATTGGTTCAATGTGCAGTCCCGCCCATCAAGAGGTCCATCTTCAGATCATATGCGCTGAACTTATGATCGTCTTTGCTTGCAATCAAAAGCATATTGTATGTACTTTTAAAGCACATACGATTACTTGTTCGATCGCTCTAACAACCTATCTGTACTTTTTGATGAGCAATGAACTCAGCTTTTTCATGTTGGCGAAGTTATATGCTTATTCATAATAATAATGTAGACAATTATGTCCCCTGCTGATAATAGAAGTAGAGCTTATAGTATGTATATAATTCTGATACCACATTTGGCAAAAGTTTATGCATGGTTTATATATAACATGATACTAAAAAAGGTCATATAAAGCCAGTAGACTTCACAAAGGACATATTATTGTTTGATTCTGGTTATTTAATTTGTATATTTTGTTTGTTTATGCAAAATTGTTGCATATAATTTCACAATAATGTATGCTTACAATGATTTGTATATTATTCTTATTATGCTGCACAATATACAGACTTTACAAGAAAAATAAAGGGATTTTTTTAATTGAAATGTTTTCATAAACACAAAAAGACATAAAAACAAGATACGGTAATGTGACAGGTAGAATGGTAAACTGACAAATCTGTCCTGATAATACAGTAAATAGAACAAATAATAATAAATAAAAAAACACAACACAAAAAAAAAGCACAATTGACAATTTACTAAGTGGAAAAAAAAACAGTTTGGGGATTACATTGAAACAAAAGGGCAATGAATTAAGAAACAGAGGAGGAATCTGTGCATATGTCCGGAGTAACATCATCATCATCATCATCATATATGGTACTTTGGTAGATATTTCTACCTATGTAAATATAGAGCTCATGATAGAACACTGCATTGACCAGGGTTCTCCAGCAGAAGATACTGGCTAGTTTGCAAGCAAATCAGGCTATAACTTTGGCAAGGAACATACTGTAATACATAGGTATAGATAGAGGATCGTAGAGTGGGTCTCTTCAAGGTAAACACTAAAAAGGAGAAGTGTTAACTATAATAGCGGGAGGGAAGGGGTGGTCAATTTAATATCAGCTTAATCATTCCCAGAGTGCAAACCTCCAGTGCATTCACAGCAAAGGGGCCAAAACCATAGCATCAGGCAAATAACATTTTGAACAATTAGGGGGAAATTTACTAAAGGAAATTTGTAAAAAATAGGTGTATTTGTATCCAGAAATACACTTATTTTTGACATTTACTATCCCGAAAATACGGCAATTCGTATACGAATAAGAATTGCCGTATTTTCGGGATAGTAAATGTCAAAAATAAGTGTATTTCTGGATACAAATACACCTATACACCTATTTTTTAAAAATTTCCTTTAGTAAATTTCCCCCTAAATATCAGTATTAAAAAGTAGAAATTTGAGCATTATACTCAGTGTAATACATATCAATTCATTAGTTAATATCACTCACAGGGAGTGGTGTTTCTAGAAGATGAAGTCTCTGCTCCTACTAATCATAGGAAGACAACCAAGGTCAGCTTCCCACTTAAGCTTTAAAGAAGCTAAGACATCAGGCAGAAAGGGGGCAGAAAGATCCACATACTGTATAGGAAGGAGATGTTTCTGGAAACTGGGACAAAGGAGTATACATTTCATTATTGAAGGAGATGTATAATGTAAAACTAAAATTGAAATGGGAGAAAGTACAATGGTACTTCTAGCCAATCAATGTTTTTTTCAACACCAGCAGCCAACCCATATATAAAAATTGGGTTTCCAAGAGAGTAACATTTTTCTTGACTTGGGCCAAAACACAGGATCTGTTACGCTGCCCGGGCCTGGGCACCAGGGACAGCACGGGTTCCAGACGGAGAGATGATAAGGCGTGAGCCCACAGCCGGGACCGCCGGTTAGGACGGCCACAGCGGGTCCTACACTCTCTCTGTTGAGTCCCCGAGGCAGATGGCAAACCCCTGCGGAGCTAGGCTTCACCTGTGGCCGCCGCGTTCGAAGGAGCGAGTTAAGCCCGCTCCGACCCCGATGCAGCCAGGTCTTATGTGGTGACAAGGGGTAAGCGATCGCCACGGGGAACACTCAAGAGGACAAGCTGACTACTGGACCTAACTGGAAACTGGCCCCTAACTGCCGGCACCAGGCCAAGACGGGGAGTGCGACCTAGTCGCAGACACCAGCGGATAGAAGGGAGTCCCCAACAATACTCCAAAGGGACCGTGACTCCCAAAGCAGGGATCTGGAAGAACGGTGACACTCCTGCCTAAACAGAACACTGATGACAGACGGGGGCCAGGGAACACATACAAAAGACGGGGACAAGAATACAAAAGAAGATAACCAAGGACAGTCCCACGGAGGGGCTTAGCCACGGTGGGCCAGAGAACCAAAGAAGAAAAAGACCAGAGCTCCACTGGAGCACTTACGTGACCCACGGAAGATGGAGACAGTGGGTCCGCTGCAGGCTCACAGGCTGAGGGAGGAATACAGCAGAGGAGTCCGGTGAAGTACGGGAAACAAGGGATCCACAGGAAAACACAGCCGACAGGCTGGGAGACAGGGCAGGCTGCAACGGAGTTCTGCAGCCAGGACAAACTGGGACCATGGACCCAGGGGACCGGAGATAAGAAGCTAATAGCCACGGGTGCAAAAAGCTATAACCGGCGTCTGTGCCCAGCAGACGCCGGCTATTTATTTAAACTTCGCGCCGCCTGACTGACGTCAGGCGAGCGCGTCTCTGGCCGCCGGGCGGAAGCTCGGGGACGTTGCCTAGCAACGCCCCGACGCTTAGCCTCAGAGTGAGGCTTGGGATGCTGCCCGGCAACGTCCCCTGCCGCGTCAGATGACGCTGCACTCGCCGTCCGTCCGGGTGCAGGGATACCCGGACGGCGGCGTGCAACAGTACCCCCCCCCCTTGAGGAAGGGTTAACAACCCTTTCCCACCAGGTTTATCTGGGAATTGACGAAAAAAGGCCCTCCTAAGGTTGGGCGAGTGCAAGTCTCCATCGGAGACCCAGGACCTCTCCTCAGGACCAAATCCTCTCCAGTGTACCAGAAACTGCAAGGAACCTCTCACAAGCCGGGAATCGAGGATTTTTTCTACACGGAACTCCTGTTGCCCCTGCACCATCACTGGGGCGGAGCCATTCCTCAGTCTGCGAGGAAATCTCTGTGAAAACACCACCGGCTTAAGAAGCGAAGCATGAAAGGTACTCGAAATCCTGAGGGACTTAGGTAAAGCAAGACGGAATGCTACCGGATTAACCCTCCTGACAATCCGAAAAGGCCCAATGAACCGAGGCCCTAACCTTGCTGATGGTTGGTGAAGCTTTATATTACGGGTGGATAGCCACACCCAGTCACCAACTTTGAAAGAGCAAGGCCATCTGGATTTGTCAGAGAATACCTTCTCTCTGAAAGCAGCTTCTTTAAGGGCCAAGTGGACTTTCCTCCATACGACTTTGAGGCGAGAGGCAGCCGACGAAGAAGAGCCAGAGGCATTCGGTCCCAGAGAATTAGCCCGTGGATGGAATCCGTAGACTGCAAAAAAGGGCGACGTCTTAGAGGCCAAATGATGTGCGTTATTATACGCAAATTCGGCTAACGGCAAGAAACTAACCCAGTCATTTTGAAGTTTGGAAACAAAAATCCTCAGATATTGTTTAAGAGACTGATTAAGGCGTTCTGTTTGTCCATTGGCCTGTGGATGGAATGCGGAAGTAAGGCTGATCTTCACCTTTAAGGCAGCACAGAACATTCTCCAAAACTGAGCCACAAACTGTGGACCCCGGTCGGACACAATATCACTGGGAAATCCGTGCAGACGAAAAATGTGTTGAAGAAATAGCGTGGCCAGCTCTTTAGCCGAGGGTAACTGCCTTAAAGCCACGAAATGCGCCATCTTAGAAAATCTATCGATGACGACCCAAATGACTTGACAGTGTGATGAGACTGGAAGACCCACAATAAAATCCATGGCCAGATGGGACCAAGGCCTGCCTGGAACGGACAAAGGCAACAACTCTCCCAATGGTCGAGAACGAGGAACTTTATGTCGGGCACATTCCGGACAAGACAAGACAAAGTCCTTGCTGTCCCTGGCCATCCCTGGCCACCAGACCACTCGGGATAATAAAGCAAGGGTTTTATATACTCCTGGGTGACCCGAAATCTTAGTATCATGGCATTCTGCCAACACTCTGCGTCTCAATGAAGGAGAAACAAACAATTTATTCTCTGGAGTTTGGGCTGGAGCTTGCCCTTGAGCTTGCCGGAGAAGACCCTCCAAAGTCTGGCTAACTCCGGCATGGATACAGGATGAAGGAATGATGGACCCAGACTTGATCCCACCCTCTTGTTGAGGAACAAAACATCTGGAAAGGGCGTCTGCCCTAATGTTTTTCGATCCAGGGACATAAGAAATAATGAAATTAAATCTCATAAAGAAGAGTGCCCACCGGGCTTGTCGAGCGTTCAGTCTTTTGGCTGATTCAATGTATTGTAGATTCTTATGATCGGTTAAGACCAGAATCTGATGAACAGCTCCTTCCAGCCACTGACGCCATTCATCAAAGGCCCACTTAATGGCAAGTAACTCCCTGTTGCCCACATCATAATTGGACTCAGCTTGAGAAAATTTTCTGGACATGTAGGCACAGGGGTGGAATTGTGAAGACTCCGGATCTCTCTGAGAGAGAACCGCCCCGGCCCCAACTTCAGAGGCGTCGACTTCCACCACAAATGGCAGCTCAGGGTTGGGATGTCTAAGAACTGGAGCCGAGATGAAGGCTTGCTTCAAGGTCTTGAAAGCCTGTTCTACCTGAGGAGACCATGCTGCTGGATCCGCACCTTTCTTGGTCAACGCCACCAAGGGTGCCACAATTGAAGAAAAGGCATGAATGAATCGCCTATAATAATTGGCGAACCCAAGAAATCGCTGGACTGCTTTTAAATTGGTGGGTCGCACCCAATCTAAAATGGCTTGTAATTTCTTGGGGTCCATTTGGAACCCTTGTGAAGAAATTATATATCCCAAGAAAGACACCTGGGTCACCTCAAATTCGCATTTCTCTAATTTAGCGAATAACTGATTCTCGCGTAATTTTTGCAGAACCTGACGAACTTGTGTCCTATGAGAGTCCAAGTCTTGGGAAAAAATTAAAATATCATCTAAATAGACAACCACGAATTTGCCCAAGAATTCCCGAAGGACATCGTTAATAAAATCCTGAAAAACGGCTGGGGCATTGGATAACCCGAACGGCATTACCAGGTACTCATAGTGCCCCGTCTGAGTACTGAATGCCGTTTTCCACTCGTCCCCTTCCAGGATTCTTATGAGGTTATAAGCCCCCCTAAGGTCGATTTTGGAAAAAATGGTAGCGGAACGTAGTTGGTCAAACAGCACCGTAATTAAAGGAAGGGGATAGGTGTTTTTCACCATAATTTTATTAAGGGCACGGAAATCTATGCACGGCCTCAACGAACCATCCTTCTTTTCCACAAAGAAGAAGCCGGCGCTGAGCGGAGATTTGGAGGGCAGAATAAACCCCTTGGACAAACTTTCTTGGATGTAGTCATCCATGGCCTTTGTCTCCGGGAGAGACAATGCATAAAGTCTACTCTTGGGCAATGGCGCGTTGGGGACCAATTGGATGGCACAGTCGTATGGCCGATGTGGAGGTAAACTGTCGGCCTTACCTTTTGAAAACACGTCTGCGTAATCCCGGTAGGGAATGGGAATCCCCGCTAAAGAGGCGGATTTCACAGGGAGCGAAATCTGAAGGCACTTCTGGTGACAATTGGGGTTCCACTGGGTGATCTCCCCTAGGCGCCAATCAATGATGGGATTGTGTTTTCTCAACCAGGGGAAACCCAACACGATGGGTACCGAAGGACATGAGGTTAACAAGAAAGTGATCTCCTCCTGGTGAAATAGACCAATGGTCAACTGTATGGGTGGAGTCTGAAAAGTAACGGCCCCATTGGACAGAACCCCACCATCTAAGCCCCGTAAGGTAATGGGGATAGGAAGCTGGAGTTGCGGAATCCCCAAACTCTGGGCGAGGGAAGAGTCCAAGAAATTACCAGCTGCGCCGCTGTCAATAAATACTGACCCCGAAAAATTACCCCCTTGAAAAGAAATATGCCCCGGGATTAGTAATGAATCTAGAGAGGAAAAGAGCTGGAGGCCAAAGTGAACCCTCTCTTCGTTCACTTGGCCCGGCCTTTTACTGGCCTATTGGGGCAATTTCTTAAGATGTGACCCTTACAGCCACAGTATAAACACAGACCTGAACTTAATCGACGAGCCCTTTCTTCCGGGGAAATGCGAGCTGCCCCAAGTTGCATGGGCTCCTCACTTTCCTCAGGGGTCATCGGAACATAGGGAACCACCCGAGTGAGCGAGCCCCATTCCGACCTCCGCTCACGGAGGCGACGGTCAATTTTAATGGCTAATTCCATTAATTTGTCCAATGTTTTAGGTGCCGGGTATTGAATGAGGCAATCTTTGATCTCGTCAGAAAGACAGCAACGAAACTGACTGCGTAATGCAGGGTCGTTCCACCCGCAATCATTCGCCCATCGGCGGAACTCGGTACAATAAACCTCGGCTGGGTCTTTCCCTTGCCTAAGGGCTCTAAGATGGGTCTCTGCTGAGGCTTCACGGTCAGGATCATCATACAACAACCCAAGAGAACTAAAGAAACTGTCTACGGAAGCCAGGGCTGGGCTGTCCGTAGGCAATCCAAAGGCCCAGGTCTGGGGGTCACCCTGGAGCAAAGAGATGACTAGTCCAATACGCTGGGCCTCGGATGAGAAGGAGCGTGTTTTGAGCCGAAAATACAACTTGCAACTCTCACGAAAATTAAAAAAGGTTTTGCGGTCTCCAGAAAACCGATCAGGCAAGTTCATTTTGGGATCTGAACCCCCTGAGTCTGGAGGTCGCGACCTCTGCTCTTGGGACGCTACCTTCAGGGACAATTCCCGGACCATCTGAGTTAGCCCTTGAAGCTGATCAGAAAACGTCTGAGACGGGGAACTCATAATAACAAACGACACAAATAACTACCCCTCCAGGTATTTGACAGGGGAGACCTGTCTTTATTCTGGCCGGTTATAATGTTACGCTGCCCGGGCCTGGGCACCAGGGACAGCACGGGTTCCAGACGGAGAGATGATAAGGCGTGAGCCCACAGCCGGGACCGCCGGTTAGGACGGCCACAGCAGGTCCTACACTCTCTCTGTTGAGTCCCCGAGGCAGATGGCAAACCCCTGCGGAGCTAGGCTTCACCTGTGGCCGCCGCGTTCGAAGGAGCGAGTTAAGCCCGCTCCGACCCCGATGCAGCCAGGTCTTATGTGGTGACAAGGGGTAAGCGATCGCCACGGGGAACACTCAAGAGGACAAGCTGACTACTGGACCTAACTGGAAACTGGCCCCTAACTGCCGGCACCAGGCCAAGACGGGGAGTGCGACCTAGTCGCAGACACCAGCGGATAGAAGGGAGTCCCCAACAATACTCCAAAGGGACCGTGACTCCCAAAGCAGGGATCTGGAAGAACGGTGACACTCCTGCCTAAACAGAACACTGATGACAGACGGGGGCCAGGGAACACATACAAAAGACGGGGACAAGAATACAAAAGAAGATAACCAAGGACAGTCCCACGGAGGGGCTTAGCCACGGAGGGCCAGAGAACCAAAGAAGAAAAAGACCAGAGCTCCACTGGAGCACTTACGTGACCCACGGAAGATGGAGACAGTGGGTCCGCTGCAGGCTCACAGGCTGAGGGAGGAATACAGCAGAGGAGTCCGGTGAAGTACGGGAAACAAGGGATCCACAGGAAAACACAGCCGACAGGCTGGGAGACAGGGCAGGCTGCAACGGAGTTCTGCAGCCAGGACAAACTGGGACCATGGACCCAGGGGACCGGAGATAAGAAGCTAATAGCCACGGGTGCAAAAAGCTATAACCGGCGTCTGTGCCCAGCAGACGCCGGCTATTTATTTAAACTTCGCGCCGCCTGACTGACGTCAGGCGAGCGCGTCTCTGGCCGCCGGGCGGAAGCTCGAGAACGTTGCCTAGCAACGCCCCGACGCTTAGCCTCAGAGTGAGGCTTGGGACGCTGCCTGGCAACGTCCCCCGCCGCATCAGATGACGCTGCGTCCGCAGCGTCAGATGACGCTGCACTCGCCGTCCGTCCGGGTGCAGGGATACCTGGACGGCGGCGTGCAACAGGATCACTTCATTTTATTTTTCATGCCATAGATATTTAAACCAAGCAGAAAGTATCCAACATTATTAAAAATCAATCCTATATAACAATAATAGTATAATGATTGAACAGGAGGGAAAAATAATAACAAACCCCAATAGCAGCCATCCCCCACACTTAATAAAAATTAATAGGAAAACCACAAGGAATATGCAAGTATAGACAATCAATAGACAAATGTAAAAAGTAAGAGGGCAGCAAAAATTAATATTAAAAAAAATCCAAAGATAGTAATTGCAGTAATTGAGCTACCTTGAAACTTCTAAATGCTAAATTAGCCCATAGGGGCTGCCGTAAGGGTGTCAAAACAAATCCAAGTGATTTCTCCTAAAAATAATGATTTGGGAGGGGACTGAGCTCCCTCAAAAATCCATCTAAAATATCCTGATAGTGGGCAGAGAGGTGCCGACCAGCGTACTGGTCCGCCGGACTCTGTAGTCGGGAGGAGTGATCGCGATGGTGGTGAGTGCGGCCTGCTTCCCCTCCTCATTCTGGCCCCTGTTGCTGGTGGCATCAACTTGGAGGGACCCGGCGTCGCTGACTCTGAGCAGTCTCTGACGCAGCTCCCTTCTCTCCCATGCCCTGCAGACAGCTCTCCATGTCTCTGTCTCTCTCCCTCCCCTGAGGCATGGGATGTACAGTGCAGCTGGGGACAATACACTTTGAAAGACCCACCGGCCTCCATCCTCCTGACACTCTGCCCTACATTGGAGCGGCGCCTCCTGTGGTCCCCCGCTGTGACCTCGGCTCTGTTATGCCTGTCCCACTTCCGACTCCGGTGGTGGGTGAGTGTACTTACACCTTCTGGAAAGGAACCATCCCAGCTACAGCTTATTCCACTGCTCCCCCCGTGTGTGACGCCGGCACCATCTTGTCGGCGGTGAGTATCTCTCCGTCCACTCTCCTGATCCCTCTGTGGAATGGGTGAGGTGGTGTCCTGCCTCTGGTCATGCATTGTGGCCTGCTGTGCCCCTGCCTTGGGAAATGCTGCAGTAGTCTGCAACACATGTTCAGAATGTTTAATCCTGCTCAATATTCTTTTAATTCAAATACCTGGGGCACTTATATCCTGAAGAGCACTATAAGACACTGTGACTGTCACAGTTACTGGTCTCCTGTTTGTCCTTGGTGGTGTGCTAGCTGCCACCATCTTCCTCTCTGCTTACCCTACTACTGACGGTTTATCTTGCTGGTAGTCCGATGACTCCTGCAACTTGTGTTGTTTCCTCATGAGCATGGATCCTTCTGTGCAGCTAATACTGAGAGCAGTCTATGCCTCTTCTGCTAGACTTCTTCACCAGTTGGATCGGAGATACCCTATCATATGCCTGCACTATTGAGCGGTGTGATGCAGATGCTGTGGAAAATTTGCCTGTGCTTATTAAACCTCTGGCCCTGCCTGCTCCTGTACTGGACTTTGCTCTGGGCATGCACTTCTCTGTGAGTCTACATAAAATGGAGACTGTCTGCTGTAATACATCCAAGAGCATTGGAGTCGGCGTTATTCCCTTTCAGACCCCTCTATTGATGCTGCTGGCTATGATAAAACCCTTCAAACGGATCCTTGCTTATTTTGGAGGATGCCTTCCTGTTCTCTTCGAGTACCTGGAGACGTATTTTTTAGTTTAGTTCCCATCCTTTTTTAGGGATCCAAGGATTGGCTGGACTAATGCTTCATGTTTTATCTTCGTTGGGATGCTGTCTCTAGTCACTTTTGCCTTTTCTTATTTCTATTACTGTTAAATGGTGGTATATTCTGTTTTTTTGTTGTTTGTTTTTTCATTTTATTTGATATTATTTTTTATGCTACCAAGTACTCTACATGTTGGTGGCAGGTCTTTTTATTTTGACAATCCACTAGTTTATTACTACATTTTGTGGTCTTATATACATTCTAGCACTGCTGCTATATCCTGATAATATTTATCTGGTGACTGTACAGGTCACTGCCCCTGCTAGTCCATGTGTCTCTTATCAGTTTCTGTTTTCTAATGGGGGGAGGCATAGGTGTTATACAGAGTGGGTAGTAGGTTAGTTGGGTGGGTGGGTGGGATGGATGGGAGGGGTAAATTAGATTTTTGGTACAGATTAGCTACAATAAAAATGTCCCATTACTGGTGTAGTTTTGTCTTGGTTTTAGCTAAAGGCCACTCATTTACTTCTCTTATAGTCCATAGTAGAAAGAGGGGTAGGCATAGATTTCTTTTATGGGATCCAAGTATGCCTAAAGTTGGGGGTGGGTTGTACAGGGTGGGGGGGTTATGTGGTAGATTTGTTTTCACGGGTTTATGGAGAGGTTTGTTTTGAAAGGCACATCGGTACTAGTATTCTATTTTATTACTAAATTCTGCTCGGTATATGGATATTCTGTTGTAAATTTGTGATAAGTAATTTTTTACATTTTACTATGATAAGAATACTTACCCGAATGGCGCCTTCGGGTATTTTCATTACTATAAATCCTGCATTTGAAATTGGCTTTGTGATACTTATGCTATATTACAGTATATCACATACTCGATGCAAAACGATTATGTATTGAAGTGTATGCCTGTTTGGGTGTTTTGTTCTTTTGAAAAAAATCAATACAAAATTATAAAAAAAAATAATAATTATAACAATTTGGGAAAAATCACCCTGATCTGGAGATCTGTGAAAAAGAGGAGGTTATTTCTGCATCAACTTTCGCATCTTATATACTTTTTGTAATAAAAAAAAACCCAATAAAGGCCCATTTTCCACCCAATAGAGACCTCTTTTCTACTATAACACACAGGATCAGGAATTTATCCTGGATTCCATGGAAGATGGGAGTTCTATTGAAGATGGTATGTTGCTATGGGCAAACCAATTAGATTATATTATCTTCTCGAAGGTGCTAAATAAATAAGAATTAGATTCTGTTTGGTTGCCTATAGCAACATGCCATCTTCAATAGAAATCCCATCTTATTAAATAAATTACCATGTGTTGCCGTCCAAAAACATGTCCATTCTCTGACAAAGAAAAGGGGCTATAATTGATACCTTGATAACCATTGTGCTCAAATTGTGATACGAGCACATTTTGTTCAGAAAAAAAAATAGTGCTACTAATTGGATATCCTTAATTTATTTTTATTTTTTTAATGTGAGAAACTATAATCTTCCTTTGATGTTTTATTTTCTTAGTACCCTAGTCATAGAAAAATCTACTTACAGTAAATGAATAATTTCTAACGATATAGGTTTTGGTACATTGTCCAAACTCTATAAGCAAATTTGGATTTTACAATTTTATTTTAGATGCAATTATGATTTTATATTAAAACCTTGCTATTAGTATCATACTCTGGCTTTTATTCCAACACATTAGCTATAACAAATGGAACACAGCAAATGATTCCCTGGTTACAAACAATTGCAGCCATAAAGATGATGACTTCCTAAATGACTCTATTTGTTTTGAACACTTCTCATTCCTCTCCTGTCTTCATATTTATTTTAAGAATCATCAGTGTTCAACAGATTTATGTGAAGTTTTCTTTAGCACTTTTCAAAAGTCTTAATGCTTCAGAGACCGAGTAGTATAAAATTTTACTGCTTAACAACTTGCTATAGGTCTATCAATTTCCAGAGGAGATGGTATACAAAAAGCAAGTTCCATGAACCATTCATAATATAAATGAGTCACCTAATGACGTTACCAACTTTGACACCAGAAAAGTTGCTCTATAAAAGATAATGGCATTGAACTTAGGGGCTGATTCAGACCTGTTCGTACCGGGCCGAATTATGCCCCGTCGCTGATGGTTTGGGTCTGCGGATTTGCATTGTCGCCAATGCACATGTGCAGGCCCCGGCTGCAAGCATGTTTGGCTAAGATTTTCTTTGCCGAGGGGCACGCAGCCTGAATGACTGGCAGGGGCCGTTCATTGGGGTACACCCAGTGCTTCATAGAAAAGCGGGGTGGACCCCAGTGAATGCAATCATGCCCCTGCCTTCTCGGGAGGGGTGGATAACTTTACATGATGTCAGCACCTGCCCACATTTTGCAGAAGATCCATCACCATAAATGTAAGTCCTGGCTAACTTTTATCTACGAAGAGAGGAAAAATCATTTCATGGTGAGTAAACATCAAATAATTTTTTCTCTGTGCAGGCCCATGTGAGCAGATGTGTAAGGGGCTGCGTAATCGTAGCACAAGGATTTGGGCAGTGGGGTGCGTTTACTTGCTTGCTAGGCAGCAAATATATGCAGTCTAGTGAGCATGTCTGAATTTGGCCCTTAGTACAGAAACACTTGCATTTACTCATTGATGCATATGTTAAGCAGTGTTAGAAGGGCACGAAGGGCACACTGGGAAACTGGGAAATTGCAGACGTGAGCGCTCATGTTTAGGACAGTAACCAGCCACCATAGAGATTTGGTTTACAATTACAGAGTGCCCCTTGATATATATATATATATATATATATATATATATATATATATATATATATGGTACTTGTGAGTTATCCGGACGCCCGATTTCAAAATCGGGTCGGATCGGGCACATCGCATCGCATCGCATGCGACCATCGGATGCGATGCGATGCGATGCGATGCGATGCGATGACCCGATTTTTCCATAGGAATCAATGTTAAAATGGACTGAGTCCATTTTAACATGGAATTCAATGGGAAAAAGGGGTCCTTTTCATACCCCTACTATCCAAGTGGGCATGGAGTTGGATATAAACCTGTGGCGAGCGTAGCGAGCCACCGAGCCCGAAGCGTGGCGAGCGTAGCGAGCCCCGCGAGGGGACACGGAATACCGTCCCCTCGCGGGGCTCGCTTCGCTCGCCACGCTTCGGGCTCGGTGGCTCGCTACGCTCGCCACAGGTTTATATCCAACTCCATGCCCACTTGGATAGTAGGGGTATGAAAAGGACCCCTTTTTCCATAGGAATCATTTTAACATTGATTCCTATGGAAAAATCGGGTCATCGCATCCGATGGTCGCATGCGATGCGATGCGATGCGATGCGATATCGCATCGCATCGTATCTGATTGTATGCCTTAACTTAAGGCATACAATCAAAAAATCGGGCGTCCAGATAACTCACAAGTACCATATATATATATATATATATACATATATATATACAGTCCCAGGGGTGCGACACTCGGCAATAATACCAAAAACACAGGGTTTTGCATACAACATTTCGGTTGTTTAAAACTGTTTTCAAGTATCACCATAACATGTTACAAAACATACCTAAATACAGTGTGTACACCCCGGTGTCTGTGTCTAGCCGCGGCGGGACCGGTCGCCTGCCCGGCGTCGCAGTGTAGTGACATTAGCCCACTTGTACGTGCTTGCTGACGAGTGCTCCCCATCACCATGACTACAGAATGCCTACAAGCACTGATGCTGTAAAACAAATGTGACATCGTAAGCAAGCAAATAATAACATAGTAATCTGCTGCCCTATGGACTATCATGCCATTAAGTGTAGAATATTGATGGAAATAGTGCTCAAATCTGTCAGTGTGTGGAGTATAACATCGATTGTTAAGTCGATGTTGGATAAATGTGACTATGGGGAGCTGCTGCGTATTAGGTATGTCCAATACCCTGTGGAATAGCTGACGAAGAAGGGATATATTAAATATAAGGGGAAGGGGAAGTGGGAGATGGATCAGAGCACAGGTAGTTGAAGGTCAGTTTAGATGGTATAAATTAGTACGAAAAATCCACAATTCAAAGATAGTATGAGAGGCCTATTCAAAGGATCTCACAAGGTAAGTTGCGTGGAGGTGCACCCTAGAGAGTAATTGTATATGCAAGCGAAGAAGGAAAAGACTCTCTCTTTGTTTGGGGCACTCTTGGATTAAGATTACAAACTGTAATCTATTGAAACATCGATAGGAATATGTATTCAGGTATCAGCAGTAAGTTGTACATAGTGACACAAGTTGTATGAGATGATATAGATTGTGATACCGCTCTTCAGAAAGAATTTCTGAAGTGGGGCCGGTGTCAATGGGATGGGGTAGGCTGGTATAGGTGCTAGTAACACGTGGGAGAATGGGGTGGATTATTCCATCCCAGAGTATGGATGTATTTAAAAATTAGCTTTTATTAGGTTTTAATAAAATAGACACTAGACAAGAACGTTTTTTAGGCGTTCACACACAAACATATAACATATATAGAACCACACTGACTCGTTAGTGCCCCGTGGGCATAAAGTCCCCTAGTTTAGCAACAGAGGGGATATACTTAGCGCTCACCCTGTGTATGGGAACAAATGGTGTATACACATGTAAAGATATAAATAATAACAGAAGAGGAAGTAAGTATGTTAAGATAGAGTAGAGAAACAAGTAAGTAGAGAAACAAGTAAGGTGCTTACCTGGAGCCACAGCTCCAAGAGATAAAGAACGCATGCTAAGAATTGTAAAGGCAGCAAGAAAAGATGGGGAGGTGGATGTCATCGTCCACCTAGGCACAAATGACCTGGTTAATGCTGAAGTCACGGCCGTAAAAGATGAATTTAGAAAGTTAGGAACTGCTCTAAAACAGGTGGCAACCACTGTAACTTTTTCAGAAGTATTACCAGTACACCAAGGGGAAGATAGAACTCTGAGAATTAGAAACTTCAATGTTTGGCTAAGGAATTGGTGCAACGAGGAGAGATTTGGATATTTAGGTCAAAGTCAAGCTACCTGGCAAGACAGAGCCTTATATAAAAGTGATGGCCTGCACCCATCTTCAAGGGGAACGAGAATATTAAGTGAGAAGTTTGAAAGCTTCATAAGCAACTTTTTAAACTAGCAGAGGGGGGCAGTGAACCAAATAAGAATGAATAAATCTGCTCCCCCAACCTAGAGGTATTGTCTCTGCAGGCAAATGGAACAGGAAGCCTATCCACTGCAACAGAAGATAATGCCAATCAAAACCGAATAGATATAGGTAGAAAGATTAACATAGCTAGCAGCAGGAGAAGCACAAACACAACTTTAAGAGCTATGTGTGCAAATGCTAGGAGCTTAGGAAATAAAATCCCAGAACTAATTGCAATAATGACAAGGGATGAACTGGATATTGTGGCTATTACAGAGACATGGTGCAATGAAAATCATGACTGGGACATAGCTATACCAGTATATACTTAATTTAGGAAGGACAGAATGGGAAAAATTGGAGGAGGGGTTGCAATATATGTGAAAATATATATAAAGACTACCTTAATACAAAGTATTGAAGAAAAGACGGAGGCCCTTTGGGTGACCATAGAAACAGGGGAGAAGGCGATTCTTCGTATAGGTGTGATCTACAGACCACCAGGTCAGGAAGAGGAACTAGACAAGAGCCTATTGCAGGACATCATTAAAATGGCATTAAAAGGAGAGGTGATAATCATGGGAGACTTTAATCTACCTGTTGTAAACTGGGAGCTGCCTGTTGCAAGTTCCACCAGAAGTAGGGACATGCTGAATTCCTTGCAAGGAGCATCCCTCCAGCAATTGGTGAGGGAGCCCACTCGTAAGGACACTATATTAGACTTAACACTTACAAATGGTGACAGAATATCTGACATAAATGTGGGTGAAAATCTGGGATCCATTGACCATCAAGCAGAATGGTTTAAAATAAAGACAGTGACTGACTCATCGCACACAAAAACAAAGGAAACTCTGTAAGGGATTGTTTGGCAGAGTGGAAGAACTTGGAAGGAGTGCAGGATAAGTGGGAAAAATTAAAAAGTGCAATTTTAAAAGCAACAGAACATTGTGTCAAAAGAGTTAGGAAAAACACAAGAAAAAGAAAGACATTGTGGTTTGCAAAAGAAGTAGCAAGTATTGTGAAAGCAAAAAAGTTGGCCTTTAAGAAATTTAAGCAGACGCAGAAGAATGAAGACAAAGAGGTGTATCTTGTTAGACAGAAGGAGGCTAAGAAGGTAATCAGATGTGCAAAAGCACAGGCTGAAGAGAAAATGGCCCAGTCAGTGGGTAAAGGGGGGAAAACTTTTTTTAGGTATATAAGTGAAAGGTGAAAAACAAAAAGTGGAATAATTAGACTGAAGACAGAGAGTGGAAGTTTTCTTGAGGGGGACAATGTAATAGCAGATAATATTAATAATTATTTCTGCTCAGTATTCACTGCTGAAAGAGAGGGGAAGGGGCCACAGTTCAGTTGCAAGTATAGTCAGAAAACTGAGGGAGAGACAAGTACATTTACAGAGGAGAAAGTCCTCACAGAACTCTCAAAACTGAAAGTGGATAAATCAATGGGGCCAGATAGGATACATCCAAGGATACTAAAAGAGCTTAAAGGGGAGCTGGTAAAACCAATAACAGAATTATTCAACCAGTCACTAGCTACTGGAGTAATCCCAGAGGACTGGAAAACAGCGAATGTAGTCCCACTACACAAAAGTGGAAGCAAGGAAGAGGTAAGCAACTATCAACCAGTGAGCCTTAGATCAGTAGTAGGGAAATTGATGGACACTCTTAAAACAAAGAGTTGTAGAATATCTCAAAATCAGCAATTTACAGGATCCAAAACAGCATGGGTTTACTGGGGGAAGATCATGTCAAACAAATCTTATTGACTTTTTTGACTGGGTGACAAAAGTAATAGATCAAGGTGGGGATGTAGATGTAGCTTATCTAGACTTTAGATCCTGAACAAGGAGAACACCAACCTTAGCCACGAGAAGTGAACCTAAGCCAGCGCATCTCGTCCAGATGGGTAAGCTGCAGTCAGTGGGACGCCGCACACTGCACTTCATCCACGCACTAACAGTTTATTTTTTTACGTGACTTTTTTCCCCCAACATTGACTTTTGGGCAGGAACTTATCCCATCCCCCTGTGGTGTGTATCACCCTGATCCACCACCACTCCCTCTCCTCCCCACCAGAGACCGCTGCGGTCACCTGTTATTGGACATATGTCCCAAGGGAACTATGGTTTAAAGCAGGCATGTCCAACATTGGCCCTCCAGATGTTGTGAAACTATACATCCCAGCATGCTTTGTCACAGTTTTGCTATTAGAGAATGCTAAAACTATTGCAAAGCATGCTGGGATGTGTAGTTCCACAACATCTGGAGGGCCAACGTTGGACAAGCCTGGTTTAAAGGGTTCCCTCCGGATACCCTTAAGCCCTGCACTAAGGCCAGAGTGATACCTCGCTGGCCTATTCCTGTGAGTCAACCAGGACTATACATTTGCAGAACACACTACTATTTATCTTTAATAAAATCACCATTATCTTAACATACTTACTTTCTCTTCTGTTATTATTTATATCATTACATGTGTATACACCATTTGTTCCCATACACAGGGTGAGCGCTAAGTATATCCCCTCTTCTTCATGCCATTAAGTGTGCTGTAGCTTGGAAAATGTTGCATACATTGGTCTGAAGACCCTGTACATTTTTTCATAAATTCAGCAGATTCAAAAAGCAGATATGTTTGAATGATAGCGCAACCCCCTTAAAAAGATGTGATATACACAATAAACATTTAGAAATTGTTGTGACAAGGTATGGCAAAATATGACAAAAAAGAGCATAAAATACAGATAGTTACAGATAATCCAAGAGTGGATTTTGATTTCCTTTTGGTAACACCAGGCAAATGTACAATGAAGACTTTCACCATGTGCTGGAGTTGTGATGGGCTATGCTTCCATGTGAAGTCCTGCGGCCACACCGCAGATGGCTTGCTATGGGAAAGTCCTCAGGTAAAGTGCAGGTGCGTCCTTGTAATGTCTGGTCGTTTTTTAAAGTGCAAAGTGAAAGTGCACTGAGATAGGCAGTCTGTATCCAAAAGAGCTGCAACGCGTTTCGGAGAACTAAGTCTGTTTCTCCGAAACGCGTTGCAGCTCTTTTGGATACAGACTGCCTATCTCAGTGCACTTTCACTTTGCACTTTAAAAAACGACCAGACATTACAAGGACGCACCTGCACTTTACCTGAGGCCATCTGCGGTGTGGCCGCAGGACTTCACATGGAAGCATAGCCCACCGCAACTCCAGCACATGGTGAGAGAAAGTCTTCATTGTACATTTGCCTGGTGTTACCAAAAGGAAATCAAAATCCACTCTTGGATTATCTGTAACTATCTGTATTTTATGCTCTTTTTTGTCATATTTTGCCATACTTTGTCACAATAAATCAATTTCTAAATGTTTATTGTGTATATCACATCTTTTTAAGGGGGTTGCGCTATCATTCAAACATATCTGCTTTTTGAATCTGTACTTTTGAAGGTGGTGTACCTTCTATGGTTTGAATAGCTGCACCCCACTTAATTAATTGCGCTGAATTGCTCCACAGACACTTGTTATTGCAATAAATTCAGCAGATGTCTAATTTGCAAATCTATGACATCTTTGGTAAATGTGGGTAAATCTCAAAAACAGGCGTTTGAGGCATATCCAGCAAATATTGTTTATAAATATGCACATACTTTGAAATGAAAGTGGTCATTTTCTTTTTATATTAACAGAATAATAACAAAACATTATTGTTCTTTTCCACAGTATAAGCAAGAGGAGCACTTCAGCCCTGGCTGCTAACATAAAAAGTAGGTGGTAATAAAGACGTCCTTCCATGTTTTGCAAATCCACTGCAGGACATTATCTGCCAGAGCTGATGCCACTATATCAGGTGGACACATTGTGTGGGGTCCTCTTGCACATTAGACCTTGCACATTGGACATTGGGCCTTGGGGTCCCATTCAAAACAAACATATGCAAGTAAACATGGAGATATATTCAATAAGGAGATTTTACATGAAAAAAAATTTGATCTGTGTTGAATGCACTAGGACTCATCGAAACTCCCCTGGGATGTAGGTGGTGGGGTCATATCTATAGTTCTGGGTGACATCAAATATAATTTGGCAATTGCAGTGTATTGCAGCTGTAAAAAATTGTTATTTTAAAAAGTAAAGGCACCACATACCTGAAAATAATGCATAGAGCCTGTTACATCCATAAAATAAATAACTTTCTCTGATTGGTCAGTGCATGAAAACGTTGTTCTGCTTAGTTTGCACTAACTGTAATTGGGCTTGGTTATTTGGAAACTGGCATATTTGAAAACTAGTGGTAAATTTACTAACAATCGTGTTTGCCATTGATTTTAAATCGCTTTACTTCACAATATCATTTTCCTCTTCAAATCACATATTTATTATGGATCTTGTTTGTCTGATGATTTTGTGCCAGTGGTGATCAAAATAGAATCTAGGCTCCTTGTGAGAGTGAGTCAAATAAATTTTTTTGATTTGCTTGTTTCTTAGAGAATTCCTGAATGCACTTGCTGTACCAAATGTCATTTGTAATGCAGTATTATTGAATTTGCAAATTCTAAATGCCCTTGAATTCACAATGAAATTTAACAATGCAATACATTAGAAATATTGAAATTGGTTCTATCAATCATACACTACTATGTTATTAGAATTCACTAATACTCACATCCCAAACTCTACGTGCATTGTAAGCATTTTATGTAACTTAAAGAACTGAGCACACTGGGCCTGATTCAGACCCACTTGCTTGGCTAAGAATTTGTAGCCTGAGAGATTATTGAATGACTGTGTATGGGCATGGTTCATAGTGCTCATGCGGGTGCAGCCATTGTGGCCTTTTGCAAGTTGATTCACAGGCTCTGTGCATTTGAGGGTGGAATGCCGGCAGATTTCCCCATAAAACGCATGCATTTATCTGCCATTGGTAGGGCCGCTGACATCAGCGGCGGTATCCTTCACCCCATGGCCTTTGCAGTGCCGAGTAAGTCTAGACTTAATTGGCGTCTGCACATGAGGAGATTTTTTCAGTGGTGGGTGATTAGGAATTAACTACCCCCTCTTTGCATGGCTGCTACTGCATTTACAGTCATGCACATGGGTGGGTTTTCCCTCTGGTGGGGTGGCAGCTACCTGATCGCTGGGCTCCAAACATTCACAGCCCATTGTTTAGGTCTGATTCATGCTCACTGTGTGGGGAGGAGAGAAAAGTTATTGAATTAGCAACTGGTGAGTGAGATAAATACCAACACACTCGCCATTCCTAAGAATGGGGCGCAAACAGCACCCACTTCCCAGGATGGGGTGCGGTGGCCTGTGACCACACACTCTAGTAAATACAAACACAGGGGGCCCAGCACTCACTACAACAAACTAACTCACCTTAACATTCGAATAATCAATTAAATAAATAATGGGGTTTTAGTTCATGAATTGATCAATGCATTTAAGCTTGCAGCCCATCGCCAAGGGACCCCATTTCACTGCAAGTCCTACACTAACAACTGGTTTTCATGGGAACCAACTGTTTGCACATCATAGCTAAAATGAACATGTGTTATTTTCCTGGGTTAAAGCTCAACTGCCAAGTGCCTTATTTTATATATATATATATATATATATATATATATATATATATATATATATATATATATATATATATATATATATATATATATGAAAGAAGGAAAGAAGATCAGAAAAAAATGCTTAATGAGCAATAACAATGTACACAGTAAAAATTATTTTCAACACAATATTTGCGAATAATTGTGCTGTTGTTTAGACTTCCAATCACAGATGAAGTTACTAACGCGTTTCATCAAAATGACTTCCTCAGGGGTGGTGGAAGCAGCATATTATATGAACAATTCACACTGTAAGTCATAATACATGATACTGTATGTACATAAGGTGGTACATAAAAATAATACATAAAGAGATTAAAAATCTGAAATAACCACATGGAATATACAAGAAAAGGAAGAAGAACATGCTACAGAGGTAGAAAAGGTATGGAGAGGAGGACGAGGGAGAGAGGAGAACCAAGGGGTTTGATTAAACCTACAGTGAGCTTATAAATCTTAAGGGCAAGAAGCTAACTAAACTAAGGTATATATGAGGTATATATATATATTGGGGCCAATCTTTCTGAAAAAATAAGCATTGGATCCCCGGTATGGACACTTTTTGCTACTTGTCAAAATTTATTGTTATTGCCTACATAAGGATTTACTACATTCAGCTCTTTTTCTGTCAACTGTCTTGACGATTACCCATACTTAGGATTTGGACCACCACCTCAGAATTACAATTCTTATGAGGCCGTACCATATACGAAGACTAACGCTCGAACTGGTTCTGCTTATTTGCTTCCTTCGCCCCTGATGAAGTCACTTCAGTGACGAAATGTGTTGGGCCAACAACATTCTATGGAAGTTCAATCACAGATTATGAAATATCAGACATTATCCTGAATGTGTTTATTAAAAAATTTCATCAGTTTTTAAATCAGTATTGTGTTACTGCAATTGTTATTAGCGCACTCTGAAACTCTTTTCTTTCATATATATATATATATATATATATATATATATATATATATATATATATATATATATATATATATATACCTGGTCTGGCCAATACAGGACTATTACCAGCTTATTCTAGGGGGGAGGAGTCTTAGAGACATACTCTTTAAACTTGATGTGACAGATTTAAATGAACCTACCATTCCCGCACACTTTTTAACAAAACCTGTGGGCTGTTATCATTGTATAGGCTGTACAACCTGTCAATTGTTATTGATGGGAGATTCTTTCTCGCACCCATATACTGGGAAAAAAGTTTAAAATCACATTTGAACTGACATGCACGTCTAGATTGGTTGTTTATCTGCTATATTGTCCTTGTGGATTAATATAAAGTACGTGGGTAAAACTGAAACAATATTAAAAGAATGTATGGCTAATCACAGGACAACTATTAGAGCAGCATTGAAGACCAAAAATCCTGTGGCCTGACATTGTTTAAAAGCTGGACATGCTGTGGCCAGTATTAGATCGAAAATCGTTTACCAAGTGCCGCTTTCAAAATGGGGTGGTGATAGGGGTAAAAAATGATGCCAGTTACAATTTTTATGGATTCATAAATTGAATAGTTTATCCCCTAGGGGTTAAATGAATCCTCAGGTTTACACTGTAATTTGTGATCATATGTTTTCCCTTTCTTCAGTTCTTGATAATTCCTCTATATTATGTATACAGCGATTGTTATTGTTGTGACTGTCATATCAAAATTTAAGCTAGTATTCTTGATATTACAGGAAATCAAATGAATAAAGCTGCCCTGAGCGCAGCGAAACACGTCTTTGAGGATCACACTACACCTGGCACCTGGGGGACATTATGGCCATGTATAAATTAAACTTTTTTTAAATTCTAATTACTACACTATGATGATTTTCTGTTGTCTACTCCAATGTGAATTCCATCATTTGGGATAAGGGTGTTTCATTCTGTCATTTCAGGCAGGAGGTTTATGTGTTTCAGCTGGATACCATCCAACTACGTTACCCTAAAAAAGTTATGTATATCAAACCTTTTTTTTAATTAAAGGTGTGACTATTTGTATGTGAACATGCACAGGTAGTGCTATACGGCCACATATCCCTTTTCCCCAATTGTCAATTTTAGTGTCTTGACAAGCCCTATTTGTGCACCAGTTGCTGCATGTCCTGGGTATTTCTTATACTACAATTTAACTACCTCTTTTCCACATACTGTAACTAAATTCAAAACAAACATGTGCGGCATATTAACTGGTACCAACATTTCTATGCAATAATACAATTTGCTGAATTTGTTTTTTATTTAGTAGAAAAATATGCTTGATCCTAAAATAGCAGTACAACAAAGGTAACATTGCTCTTAAAAAAAATCCTGTCCAATGTTACAGCAGCCTTAACTGTATGTTTTAAACATAAATTACAATAACAATTTAAATGGTTTACTTTGACTTTGCCTTATGGGAAAAAAAAACATTTAGTAATTATATTGGTACAATTCGCAGAACTCAGCAAACATTTAACTAATTATATTGGCATGATCATTTTCAGCTTGTTGGTGTTTTAGGGAACTCCCACCAGCCTCCATCACACATATACACATTGAGGAATATAATAGTGAAGCTGCTGTCACTGATTTTGAACATTTCATTTTATGCAGTGACATCTATTTTTATGGCAAGATGGTGTTTTTAGAGGGGAAGTTATGTCTTATCTTGATGATAAGCAGATTGGTACTTTAAATGCCTATAACAATCTGCTTGCAATTATGTGCCTGATTAAATGCCAAAGGCCCAAATCATTGATTTTCACACCGCTGGTCACTTTATCGCTTATTGTCAATGGCTATTTAAATATGTAATGGAAGAATATACTGTAAGCTGCACAAACAGTTTTACACAAATAAAGCAATGTCATTATTAATACTATTATAGATTAAACTAAACTATTTAACAATATGCTTTTTTATGTTTCAACACAAAAATGAAATAAATAAAAATGCTGCTGCCTCATAAGCAAAGTCTACTTTTTTGCTCTTAAGTAACTGCTGTATTTTTGTATGTACTATAAAATGTTTTCACACTATTATTGGTTTTAACATATTTCTTGTTTAATAATATGAAATCTGATCATGGTTGATATAATCAACAACAAGCAACAACTGGGTTGTTGGAAAACCACTTAATTGCTGTCATTTATTTAGCCACAATCAAAAAGGAATAATTTGAGTCAAATGTGAAGCTTTTGTTTCTGCTCAACACTGGTTGAGGAACTGTACTTTATGAATCTTATTTTTAATAGGTGTTTATAAAGATCTAGAACAGGATGTAATGCAGTGTAGTCCGGTGGCCATGGGGGATGTGCTTGGTTTTCTCATTTGTGGCACTACCTGGCCTTCATTGCAGTTTTCTTCAGATGTTGCTTGTTCTTTCTGTCTCTAGTCTTGTATTCAGCAAGTGAAATGCATGCTCATTTGAGATCAGGTGATTGACTAAACCATTTCAAAATATTCCAAAACTGTGTTATAAACTGCTGTTGTAATTGATATTTTTGTTGTAGGTCATCAATTACTGTTAATCCAGTTAGTCCTTTGGATGGACCTGACAGATTTTGCATTGTACAGTGCTCATCAAAGATCTTTTAAGCTTTATAGTGCACTATAGGACAGTAATACTCACTATTTACCAACCTATTTTCATGCAATAGTTGTATCATTCCTGGTGGATAAGATTGAAGACTTTGGTGCTCAATCAATGTATAGCTTTGATAAGTGCAGCATAAACAAAATATAATTCTGCAGTTAGATTATCATAGTGGAAATTGGATTTCGTATGCCCATTTATCTTACCATTTACAGATATAATACACTAAATCCTGCTATATTCTTACGAACATGCCAAATAATGGAGAATGAGAAGAATAATGATATGCATATGTCTGTTGATTTAATGCCCAATAATAATTGTCTACAGTTTTTATAATAAACATTTACAGTTAGACCTGACATTAATGCCCCTTTCCCACTGCAGGCTTTACACGTGTAAATGCCGTTTTTTTAGCCTTTTTAAATGGCTAGAGCTGCAGTGGGAAAGCTCCAGGTTGCTTTACACGGGTAACAAATACCGGTTTTTGTTACCCGTGTAAAAAGCAGTGTTTTTAACGTGTAAGAGCCGTTTTTTCGGCAGTGGGAAAGGGGTAGCCCTTTACACGTTAAAAAAAAAAACGGCATGGGGTCCCCCCCCACTGCCGTAACCAGCACCAGGCTGAAGGAGCCGGGGCTGGTATTAAAAAAATCAGGAAACCCGACAAATAGGGGTTCCCTGATTTTTTACAACCAGCCCCAGGCTCCAGGTCCGGGGCTGGTTCCCAAAATACGGGGGACAAAATGACTAGGGGTCCCCCGTATTTTAAGAACCAGCCCCAGGCACAACCAGCCAGCAGGGTAATGCCACAGCCGGGGGACACTTATGATATAAGTTCCCGCGGCCAAAGCATTAACCCTACCGACCAGTCAGCATGGCCAGGGGCCCTGGGGGAGTGGGGACCCCCCCAATAAAGGGGTCCCCCCCTCCAGGACTTACCTGACCAGGCTGAAGCCTGGTGCTGTCCTCGATGCCCCTGGGCGGTGGGCATCGAGCTGATGGTATGGTGTAAAAAATAGAATAAAAACCATTGTCTTTTACTGGTGAACTATGAGTCCCAGCAAGCCTCCCCCGCAAGCTGGGACTTGGAGAACCACAAGTCCCAGCCTGCGGGGCATTAAAGGGCCCGCTGGGTCTTGTAGTTCCACAGTAAAAGAAAGAGTTAAATAAACACACTGACACACGTGAAAAATAAAAGTTTAATACATACATAACACATACATACTGATACTTACCTATCTTGAGCCCGTAGGTAGCCCTGGTCCTGATGTCCTGGTCCGTGTCGGCGTCTGTATCCATGTCGGCATCCCTGTCGGCGTCGGCGTCGGCGGTCCGGAGTCTGAAGAAATCCATTTGGGAAGCTGTGGAAGGAAACCATACTCACCTGTCCCAGCGCGACGTAGTCCAGGTAAGGTCTTTGCAAAAAAAAAAAAACGACACCCGAACCAAGCGGACAGGCAGAGAGCCTCACGGTGTGTTTACATCGTGCGGCTCCGCCCCCGAATGCCGCTATTGGCCGCCTTGCGGCCTAGCGGCCAATCAGGAGCCGCTAGGCCGCAAGGCGGCCAATAGCGGCATTCGGGAGGCGGAGCCGCACGATGTAAACAAACACACGTGCGTCTCCGTCAGTCCGGTCTGGATTCGGGTGTCGGTTTGTTTTTTTGCAAAGACCTTACCTGGACTACGTCGCGCTGGGACAGGTGAGTATGGTTTCCTTCCACAGCTTCCCAAATGGATTTCTTCGGACTCCGGACCGCCGACGCCGTCGCCGACAGGGATGCCGACATGGATACAGACGCCGACACGAACCAGGACATCAGGACCAGGGCTACCTACGGGCTCAAGATAGGTAAGTATCAGTATGTATGTGTTATGTATGTATTAAACTTTTATTTTTCACGTGTGTCAGTGTGTTTATTTAACTCTTTCTTTTACTGTGGAACTACAAGACCCAGCGGGCCCTTTAATGCCCCGCAGGCTGGGACTTGTGGTTCTCCAAGTCCCAGCTTGCGGGGGAGGCTTGCTGGGACTCATAGTTCACCAGTAAAAGACAATGGTTTTTATTCTATTTTTTACACCATACCATCAGCTCGATGCCCACCGCCCAGGGGCATCAAGGACAGCACCAGGCTTCAGCCTGGTCAGGTAAGTCCTGGAGGGGGGGGACCCCTTTATTGGGGGGGTCCCCACTCCCCCAGGGCCCCTGGCCAGGCTGACTGGTCGGTAGGGTTAATGCTTTGGCCGCGGGAACTTATATCATAAGTGTCCCCCGGCTGTGGCATTACCCTGCTGGCTGGTTGTGCCTGGGGCTGGTTCTTAAAATACGGGGGACCCCTAGTCATTTTGTCCCCCGTATTTTGGGAACCAGCCCCGGACCTGGAGCCTGGGGCTGGTTGTAAAAAATCAGGGAACCCCTATTTGTCGGGTTTCCTGATTTTTTATTACCAGCCCTGGCTCTTTCAGCCTGGTGCTGGTTACGGCAGTGGGGGGGACCCCACGCCGTTTTTTTTTTAAATTCTCCCCCCCCCCTATCTTTACACTGCTTAAACAGGTTTTTAAACGGGTAAGTGGGAATGTGACAAAAACAGCTTTTAAACGGTAATTTACCGTTTAAAAGCTGCAGTGGGAAAGAGTCTTTATGGCTCTTACCCGTTTAAAGACCCGTTTAAAAAAAACGGGTCATTACCCGTGTAGGCAGTGGGAAAGCAGCATAAGTATACACAGTACCGTTACAGGAATAAATGTTGTTATACTCTTTACAGAAATTGTATAAATTATATGCAAACTGAGGGCTAGTGGAACACAAGAACATGTGAGTTATTGCAGGGTAAGAGAGTAGATAAGAACAAAGAAAGTTACAGAATGCATTAAGGGTCATTCATGATTTTGGGCCTTTGTTGCATTGTAAAGACTGCAGTTGCACCGCACATCTGTTACCACACTCTAAACAAGCATGGAAAAATTGTTGGAAATGTATTCAATAGGCATTGCAATGGTAATATACAAATGAATAGGGAAGCCAGAGATGTAGCATGCAGGCTATTATTACTTACATTTAAATAACAGGAAATATAGCTTACATTGTTTCAGCTAATAAGGAATTAATTGATATGCATATATTTTTTAATCTCCAAATATTGTGTGTAAGGAATGTGTGTGTATATATGGCATAC
The DNA here is from genome assembly GCF_055691185.1 of Crinia signifera. Taxonomy (NCBI): domain Eukaryota; kingdom Metazoa; phylum Chordata; class Amphibia; order Anura; family Myobatrachidae; genus Crinia; species Crinia signifera. The sequence continues at coordinate 136,650,194 of NC_139219.1, forward strand.
CACATATGACTGAACATGAAACTGGTGCACATTTCACAGGACACATTTTTTCAAACAACGCTTAAATTATCAGAAAATCAATATACATCACTCTTTCCATATAGACCATAAGCTAATGGGTAATAAAGGTACAAGTAAAATTACATTGAATAATGTACTCAGGGAAACAGATGAAGTCTGGCTCTAGGCATAGTCTCTCCTGGGCCTCCACTCTTCTTTCCTCAAATAAGATTGTATTGGACAGTAGCCATGTGTTATTATAAATCCAAAAGAGACTTTAAAGTCCATGCAAGATGGAACTCTCAGATGCATTATACATATGAGTAACTAGTTTCAGAAAAATCAAAAGTAACTTAAATTACCATAATTATTGGTATGACTCTTTCTTTGACATTCCTTTCTTATGTCATTCTTTATAAACATTGATTTAAAAACATTTCAGTGGTAAGACCTGATAATGATGCTGCATATTAATATAAGATAGCAGTGCTGCATGCAACATTCACTTTAGACCTGATAATGGTGCTGCATTTAATATACTGTAAGATAGTTGTGCTGCATTTATCATTCACTTTACTTACATGATACATGATACAGGGTACATGATACCTATATGGTAATGATATCATTTGAAGTCAGGCATATGATAAACCATGTCAAAACTTTAATAAGAAGCTTTGAACCTAGAAGGGTAACTGACCTTATTGTGGCAAATTAAAATCTATATATTTTGTTCATACTCGCTGAGATATCTGAATAGCCTGGGTTGAATTGACTTTGCAGGAAACCTACAGTCTTCAGTTTTTTTTTACAGTACATTGGGCCAGGTGCACTAAGCTTCAAAAGTGATAAAATGGACAGTGATAAGCCAATCAGCTCCTACGTACCATGTGACAGACTGTTTTTGAAAAATATTAGGCAGGAGCTGATTGGTTGGTTGTTTATCACTCTCCATTTTATCACTTTTGAAGCTAAGTGCATCTGGCCCATAGTCCTCACCTATAACCCTATACCATTAAAAAAAAAGGAAACCTATTGTTTGCTAGCATGGTTTAAGCTATGGAAAGGACGTATTGCAGTGTGTTACAGCCTCTGTTTGCTACCTCATGGAAATTAAAACATTAACTGTCCATGATTCAATGCCTCAATGATGGTTAAGTCCATAACCCACCAACCCTTGCTATGATTCAGCCAAAAAAAATACAACTGTATAAATTGCAACATTCAAAAGCAGGGAAGGAAAGAAGACTCTTTTTGTGGGGCACTCTAAAACTTTGTTTATGATAAAATATAACTTTTAATGTATTTTAATTAAAATTAAGTAAACATGGGGTAGTGAGACTATGTTCTTTAAAAAAGAAATTAAATATTTACACAATGTGTTTGAAAACCCGGCTTGCATGTGGGGTGAGCTTTTTTCAACTATGTTTAGCTACACTGTCAGTATAGTCTTGGGATAACTTGTATCAATAGAAGCAATTGCCAAAACACCACAGATAATCATTCACCAATTATATATTACAAGAAATAATACATATGGAAGGGTTTATGAGCATATATTATTCACGGCAATAACTGCTAATTGAGGCTCCCACTTTATGAAACACATGTCAGATAGGATTATGATGTTTGCCGTAGGTATAATCTCTGCAATGATGCACTGGATATCCTTATTAACCAAAATACACATGCAGCTATGAGTTATAATAGATGCTTCCACTTGATCCAATCACAGCAACTTGTACCTGTATATTAGCTACATTCAATGGGCAGATGGGGCAGAACCCAAATTTTAACCTATTGGTGGGACAACACATCTACGTAAATAGGTTTAGTCCCTGATTGCCATGGTGTTTTAAAAATACAGGGTCAGGATGTGTGTGATATGTAATGCTCTCAGGGGTAAATGTATGAAGCAGTGATAAGGGAGGAGAAGTGATAAAATGCCTGGTATTTTATTACCGGCCAATCAGCTCCTGACTGTTCCTTTTTAAACCCAGCCTGTAACTTAACAGTCAGGAGCTGATTGGCCGTTGATAGAGTACTAGGCATTTTATCACTTCTCCTCCCTTATCACTGCTTCATACATCTACCCCTCAATTTGTCTGTACTGTCTCTGAGTCATGCAGAACGCTGCAGCGGACTCAGGATGAGGGTAATCTGGTGTGCTGAAGTCAGAAAATAGAGAAGGTTGATACTTCTGTTGTTGGCAGCATGGAAACAATGGAGAACCTGTTGCAATAATTGCATTGCAAGATGTCCAAGCATCGGTTGTCAATGATAAAGTGTTAGGAAATTAAAAATGATAAAGTAGCTGAAGTTGGTGAATATTTAAGACAAATTATCAAGTGTGGTATGCGTGACATACTAATAATAAATACCTTCAGTTAGCTATAAGGTACAGTGTGAAATCATGACAAGGTGAAAGCTCAAAGAGAAGCCCTTAGGCTACTGCGTTAAGCCTTCTGCTGTCTCAGAGGGGTTTATTCTAGTTCATTCTTTCTGACAAAATCCTTCTTAGATGGACAAAACCATGTGCACTTCAGGGGGGCAGATGTAACATGTGCAGAGAGAATTAGATTTGGGTGAGTTTTTTTGTTTCTGTGCAGGGAAAATACTGACTGCTTTATTTTTACACTGCAATATAGATCTCACTTTGAAGTAAAACCCCACCCAAATCTAATTCTCTCTGCACATGTTACATCTGCCCCACCCGCAGTGCACATGGTTGTGTCCATCTAAGAAGGATTTTGTCAGAAATAATGAACTAGAATAACCCCCAGAGTCTTGATTTGGCAGCGGACTCAGGATGGCAGAAGGAAGGAAATAAGTCAGCAGCTTCTGCTTTCAGTGTGCGGTAAGACCAAGTTCCTGTTTGCGTATTGCAGGATCCACCAATGATACCTGCTAATGAGAGACCAATGTGAACAAGCCTCTGTCTCACTACCCCATGTTTACTTAATTTTAATTAAAATACATCTAATGTTTATAAAAATAAAATCAAGAACATTGATTCAAAAATAACAGGTTAATCATTCTATGAGTGGTGTCCAGCAGTACATATATGCCAATCACTGTGTTAATTACTAGGCAGGATTGCTCAGCAATACTTTATTTCCTTTTTATGTGCTTATTGACCCAATTTATCAGTCTAATAATAGCAGACATCAATCACAATTTGTTTGTTTAAACCAACTCAAAACAGAACATAAAAAAATAAGAAGAACATACTGTATGTGCAACATCTTTGAAACCTGTTATTATTGAATCAATTGATTTTATTTTTCTAAACATTAGATGTATTTGTTTATTACATCATAATACACTTCAATGTATTTAACTGGTAATATATTGGCTTATCTTTGGCATAATTATATGCTGTAATTCAGTCCATTCATGTTACCAGCAGAAGGGATGCAAAACTGTTTTTTGTCAATAAACAGAAGTGATATGTAAAATGATACATTAAACCAGGGGTTTTCAAACTTTTTAAAATCACGGCGCCCTAGAGCATCAGAATTTTTTTCACGGCACCCCTATTCCAAAAGTTTCTTATTCTGTAAATTGATTTGTATGTCATACATGGGTTTGTTTATGGGTGAGGGATACGATTAGCTTCTGTTTGTCCACATATTTTATTATTGGTAGCCCACCAGCAATGTTTTTGTCTTTTACAATGACCATAAATAATTTCAATTGCCTCTAGACCACTAATACTGCTTTCACATTGCAAAAACCTGCTTTTAACCCGATTTTCTAAACGTGTCTTAAAACTGGTCAAAAGCCAGTTAAACCCCTTTCATATAGCATGATATAAAGGTATATTGCAGTTTAAATACCGTTTTGTACCTTTCAGATTCAACCCGTTTCACCCATAGAAAGCCATACAATGTCATTTTAAATGTTTTTTTCCTGCTTGTGGGCGGGGATCAAGTGTGGTTATCATTTGTAGCAAATACCGTTTCTGAGCTGTTCAGACTGCAGGGAAAACGGCTCAGAAACATGTAGGATCCTGCTTTTAACACGTGTCAAAATACCGGTTTTCTGTAACCGGTATATTGACAATGTAGCTTTCACATTGCAGCTGGAACCGTTTTAAAGCACTAAAAAAACGGCAATATACCGTGTTACAGCTGCAATGTGAAAGGGGTATAATCCAAGGCACCCCTGCAAGTGTCCCGAGGCACCCCAGGAAGCCTAGGCACACAGTTTGGGAACCACTGCATTAGACAGTTTACACTGTTACTTGTAATACTTATTGTAACAGTTACTGTTTTTCAATAACAGACTGCAACAGTTATTTCTCATTTATGTACACAGGATTGTCTATCTTTGTATATGCACTGCAAAGAGAGCAGCATAAATCCAATTGCATGTATTTCAGTGACACAAAAAAAAAATTCAGCTTCTTAGTTTCTCTCCTTAATGTGTCAAAAGAACACGTGTGATCAATTTAAACACACGGTCTCATGCTGTGTACACATGGGGGCGATAGGGGCTATAATCGCTGGGAATATGGTTGCATGCGATCATATTGCCAGTGATTGGAATGCGCACCAGCGATAAATCGCCGGGCGCGTGCGCTCCCGTTTTCTGCCCCATTGTAATCGCTGGTCGCAGGAGCTTGCTCTTGCGACCAGCTAATTACCTCTGCAGCTCCCCCAGCAGAGGTTCCTTTTCATCAGCGACCATCTCTGGTCGCTGATGCAAAGGAGACACTGGGCAATATATTGCTCAGGAATATATTGCTATCAATATATTGCTGGGCAATATATCTCCCCCCGTGTGTACGGAGCTTCAGACAAAAAAGGAAGAGAAAAGAAGAAAAGTCCAAAATCGGGCGCACAGTCAAATACAGGTATTAGTTTATACTAAAATAATTGTTATATAAAAGTGTTACTTGCTGCTCTCAATTAAGGCTCTCTGCAGTCCTCAATGTTACTAGAATACAAAAATAAGAAAGACAATATCTAGAGAGCGCAGTACACACAGAAAAAAAAAATCAGCAGTAAAGCTATGTACACACGGGGGCGATAGGGGCTGAAATAGCTGGAAATATGATCGCTGGCGACCATATTGCCAGTAATGGGAGTGTGCCCCGGCGGTAAATCACCGGATGCGCGCTCCCGTTTATAGCCCCATTCTAATCGCTCGTCACAGGAGCTTGCTCCTGCGACCAGCTGATTACCACTGCGGCTCCCCCGGCAGAGGTTCCCCTTCATCAGCGACCATCTCTGGTCGCTGATGAAAAGGAGACACTGAGCAATGTATTGCTAGCAATAAATTGCTGAGCAATACATCTCCCTGTGTGTACGTGGCTTAAAAGATATATATAAAAATATACATATATGCATAGATCCCTAAATGATACAATTATTATGAATGCATAAAACTAAGAAACAAGAAACTGTTTGGCAAAGTGTCTACCTTTCTTTTTTCTTAGTTTTATGAATTCATAATAATTGTATCATTTAGGGATCTATGTATATATGTATATTTTTATATATGTCTTTTACTGCTGATTTTTTACTGCTGATTTTTTACTGCTGATTTTTTTTCTGTGTGTACTGTATTATGATTAAATGTTAATTTTTATAACAGCTAAGCTCTAGTGTTTCTTGCGCTCTCTAGATATTGTCTTTCTTATTTTTGTATTTCAGTGACACTGTCTGAAATATAACACTGCATAATGTGTCTGAAATATAACACTGCATAATGGCCCTTAATCAGACCTGATTGCAGTAAAAATTTGTTCTCAAAATGGGAAAAAAGAATGCTGCACTGCAGGTGGGGCAGATGTAGCATGTGCAGAGAGAGTTATGCTGTGTACACACGGTGCAATATGATTGCTAGCGATATATTGCTAGCAATATATTGCCAGCAATCATATTACTCAGTGTCTCCTTTTCATCAGCGATGAAAAGGAGACACTGCTACGGGACGGAGGGGAAGTGCAGCAGCAGCAGACGCTGCTGCTGTCACTTTGAAGGGAGGAAGGAGGGAGCAGCGGCACGGGGCTGGGGAGATCAATGCTGATCTCCCCGGCGCTGACCTCCGTGAAGGGAGGAGGGAGGGAGCAGCGGCACTGGGCTGCGCTGACCTCCCGGCACAGTGATTGCCGGGGAAAGCCGCTGGTCGCAGAAGCATGCTCCAGCGACCAGCGACCAGCAGGGAGTGCACACGGGAGCACGCAACTGGCGATTTATCGCCAGCTGCGCTCCAAATCACTGGCAATATGGTCGCTCAGCGACCATATTCCCAGCGATTTTACCTAATATTGCTCCCGTGTGTACACACCATTAAGGTGGCCATACATCTACACATAATGCAGCCAGTATTTACCCTGCACAGAAACAAAATAACTCACACAAATCTAAAGGTGGCCATACATCTACAGATCGATTGTCAGATTGGGCTGGTTGGAACAAAATCCTGGTAATGGATGAGAGCAAATGACAGTTGACCATTAGCTGTGAAATGCTGGAAAACTGCCAAAAACTGTCATTCAGATATTACCAGGTGTTTGTTCCAACCAGCCCAATCTGACAATCGATCTGTAGATGTATGGCAACCTTTAGATTTGTGTGAGTTATTTTGTTTCTGTGCAGGGTAAATACTGGCTGCATTATTTTTACACTGCAATTTAGATTTCAGTTTCAACACACCCCACCCAAATTTAACTCTCTCTGCACGTTACATCAGCCCCACCCGCAGTGCAGCATTTTTTTTTGCCCGTTTTGAGAACAAATTTGTACTGCAATGAGGTCTGATTAAGGGCCATTATGCAGTGTTATATTTCACACAGTGTCACTAAAATTCCATTTAGAGTATTTGTGCTTCTTCTATTATAAATAAGTTTAGGAGAAAACACACAATATTGACAATTGTGACCATGAAAATGGGTCAATTATCAGGGATTTTTTCTCCATCCAAAGTCAGTCACTTTACATTCGGACAAGCACATACTGTTTTTTACTATGCTAAAGTATATTAATGAACCACTCTAATGCTGGCCACACATCAGACCAACTTTCCTCCAACCATCCAACTAGTTGGTTGGATAGAATAAAAAAACAGGTACTGGATAGGAGCAAATGTAATTTGTAATTAAGTCATTTGTTTCCTAAATCTGAAAATGGACAACAACTGTCACTCAGACAATGTACTGTAGTTGGACCTATTTGATTTAAACAATTTTACTGAATGTTTTTGTCCATTCTCCTGTGTTTGTGAGCAAATTGTTTATTGGCATTTGCCCCCACACAGTACCAGATTTTCAGTCCAACCAACCAACTAGTTGGATGGTTGGAGGAAAGTTGGTCTGATGTGTGGCCAGCATTAGACATCCTGACATAATTTTAACTAGATGGGAGCATCTTCATAGGTTTCGTTATTTTCACCTAAAAAGTGAAACTTTAGACCTCTTGCCAGAACAGAAGATGTTGACTCAGGTCAAAATGCTTTTGCACATTTCTTATTCAGGTCAAATCACAACTTTTCCACACTAGCTGATTTTGAATTTCTCCATTTCAATTTTTTTCACTCCGCCCTAATATATATATATATATATATATATATATATATATATATATATACATATACATATATATATATATATATATATATATATATATATATATATATATATATATATATGTGTGTGTGTGTGTACAGTGATGTTAAGCTGGTAGAAAAACACCGTAGGTCTCTAAAGGTCCTAAGAAATTAAAGAAAGGATTGTATTCAATTAAGTCCCCTGGGGCAAGTGTGTTCAATTAAAAAATCCATTTGGATTCCCTTTGGGAGTGGTGGGATATGGTCTATAACCTTGTGTTTGAGGGAGGTTAAGGAATCGTTGTACTGCACAAAATACCGGGTGACCGGTTGGTCACTTTGACTTGTTTATAATGTGGATCTAATTGCGTCGATTTACTTCCATCCTTTCCTTGAAAGTGTGCTCCATTTTGCCAATATATAGTTTGCCACATAGAAATATTAGGCAGCAAACTACATATCGGCTGGTACATGTCAATCTGTGGTGTATACGGTATTTGACTCCTGTGTAGGGATGGCTGAAAGAGTCACCTGTCAGCATATAGCTGCAGACACAACCTAAACGCTTGAAGCAACCTTTTTGTTGGTGGTGGTCAGAAAAGTACCTTAATGACTGGTACCAAATTTACTAATATCATTGTGAACAAGTTGAATCCTAAAGTTTCTTCATCGCATGTAGCAAGGCATGATCCTTCAGGCTCTTAATGAGACCAGAGAGGCTACTATTGGGCAGTTTTTCTTAACTGAGGTGTTCATAATAGGACTCATTACATTATACCTGGTGGGCCAAGTGAGTCTAGTAAGGGCAATATCACTCTGTTTTTTACTCAGTAGTAAGGTTTTGGCTCTAGGGATGTCTAGGGCTTTGTTTTTAGCTTGTTCTAAAACTTTATTGTTGTAGCCCCTTTTATGAAATTTACGGAACATCAGGTCCATTTGTACCTGAAATTCGGTGGCTTCGCTGAAAATGCGCCAAACTTGAAAAATTGCAAGAATGGCAGACTGAGAATAGTATCTTTAGGGTGAAATACTGTTGGGGGCTTATGAAGTATTGTGATCTGTTTATTTTGTAAACAGTGTTATTTCTAGACTCCCATTTTTGTCATATAGTGGCATGTCTAAGAAATTGATTTGTTGTTGTGACATGTTATATAGAAAGTGCAATAGTTAAGACTGTGTAGATGCGCAATCAAACCAAAGTGCTGCTAGCATACAGAACCACAGAGTAGATACACCTCCAACTACTCAAACAGACAATGCAACAAAAGATGGAGTGGAACTGAAAGATAGCGCTCAGTGGTAACTAAGTTCAGAGGGTGAATAACCTCAAATAAACAAAGATTTATACAAAACCATATGCAACTGGTCATATGTCGCACAGGATTGGAATGCAATGGATGATTTCAATACTCCAATCGGATCCAAAGAAATTCTCCCCTATTAGGCATAAAGGGGAGACATAATAGGGAAAAACATGGTGCAGATCATTAAGTAAAAAAGTTTTTAATGTGGAAGATACACTTACAAAGTGTTGACGGTATTAAAAGCGTATAACAATGAATCCCAGGCAAAGCAGCAGGCATAAAGATGTTCTCGGCAGTCTCCTGTTCAGGGTCCCTTGGTCCGGAGTCAAGGGGGGCTCAGTCCAGGATCCTCCTCAGCCGCGAGTAACTGCTACCCGGAAGTCAAGTGTCCATACGCCAGTAAAACACGCTGCAGCACATTTCAAACACCAGGAAGTTCTCACTGGTGTTTGAAATGTTCTCACTGGTGTTTGAAATGTAAATTTAATTGAGCTATCGCTAAAATGATGTTGCTCAAGGATGTTAGTCAATTCTTGTCTATCCCCAACCCACAGCAGAAGGATATCATCTATATCTCTGGTGTAAAACCAGATCTTGCTGGCAATGAGTGGGTTTGGCAAAGAATAAGCTATTTTCTATTTCAATCCTGTAAGCGTTGGCATACAATGGGGCCATATTAAACTCCATCACACACCCCGCTAATTGTAGGAAGTACTTCCATGTCACTACAATTTATAACAGGGAACAAAAAAGTCAATGAGAAAGGCTCCTTTAGCCAAAAGGGAACCGCCGGCTGCCGACTGTTTGACATTGCAAGGATGGGTGAATATGCTTGTGACCCCCATTACCAATAATGGCATGATATTGCCAAAGATTGCATAGTGTTTTTTCTAAGCCGTTGATGCTCAATTTAATGGAGTAATAAATTGTGCTGTGCTGGACTTTAACTGGATAAGGAGTGCTGTCTTGCTTATATCCCTGGATATACAGTTTTATATAATCAATCTTTGATGGGCACCCTCAATAAACTACTCTAAGTGTGCATATTCCTCAAGTTATATATATATCTGTAATATATTTCAAGTATTACTGTATGTCTATATTTATATTTGAAATTGATATTTGTCGTCACTTAATGATAGTTTATACCACTATCCAATATGAACCATGCACATGTAATGGTTTTTGCTAATTTTGTATACATTTCATGTCATTACATGACTTCTGATTGACATATTGTACATGTATCTGATAGCTATAGTATAAAGGGCCTGATTCAGCAAAGCTTGCTAAGCAGTAGTTGTTCGCTGCTTAGCAAGTCCGTAAATGCCATATGGCCACTCCCCCTGCTGTTAAATCCCCTCGGTACCATGCAATAGGATGTGTTTGCTATCTCATCCCCTTACATGTGTCCACAAGCAGGAGAAAAAATTCAATGGTTGCCAAACATCGAATGATTTCTCCTGTCTACAGAAATAAAAGTCAGTCTGAAGTGACTTTTGTTTCCTCTGCAAATCGCAATTTTCATGCGGACACTCATAAAACCCTGGTCATACCTCTTTTTCAGCTCAGTTTCCGCCCCTGGCCCTCCCTCCTTACAATGAACGCATATGAAACCCCCTCACTATAAGAATGGGGACAAATTTGGCCCCTTCCAATTGGTAATGGCGCAAAGTGCCTACAGTATATAGGTTGACACCAAAATGTCATCATGTACAAAGTCGACATAGCCAAAAGGTAGACCCAAGCAAAATGTCAACACATGAAAATTTCTACATGAGATTTTAAATTGTTTTTGACAGTGTCAAATTGTAAGTTTTGGCTTGTGGTTTATAAATTATTGTACCATATCCCTGCACATAGCTCAATTCACTGTCCATATTTTAGGCCAGGTGCCTTGTTGCCTTTCCCAGTGTGAAAGTATGTAAAGAAAAAAAGAATTACAAAAAACTTATGTTGACCTTTTTCTTGTGACAAAAATCCAACACTTAGTTGGAAACCAGAGCGCTTGGTACTCACAAATCACTGTCTCAACTGCAGCTGCTAATTTCGAGATGGTCAGTCCCCTAATAAGTAAAAGACAAAAAAAAACACAATGATAACAGCGCTTAAATGATAGAAAGGGTGAATCAATTGAATTAAAAATAATTAAATAATAAAACATAAATAACCATGTAAACCTATAAATAAAATGGTGATAGCAGCAAAGTTTCCAGATTTTGTGAATGAAAAAATTGACCCAAAGAAATATATATAACGTGCACTGTCCACAATGATAGCAGTCCCAATCTTTTAAGTGGAGTCCGCACCCGCACAGCAAGATTTTTCCTGGAAGCTACCGAGGGAGTGGCCGTTTTAGATGACTACAGCCTACCTCCAATACCTAAGTCCAATGTTGGTCAAGAGTAGTCAAAAGGTCTGGAAACCACCAACAAGTTTCACTGGGCTAACGCCAGCTTTATCAAGGACACTGGTGACCCTTTGACCACATACAGTACCTATTTGTTACACATGTTTTTTGTAACATTTTTCATATTATTGACTAATCAATTATTTTTTTGGTCAATAAAACCTCTTTTCCACTTATTAGACACCTTTACATCTTTCACTTATTTACAGCAAATTAAAAAAAATTATTTCACTTATTTTCTCCTTCTTAGATTCAGAACTATTAAATACTTTCAGACCAGTGTGATTTAGTCTGCCTGACAGATGACAGATCACATTAACACACACTTGCTGATCTCTTTGTTATCCACCGAGTCATACACACATACTTTGTGCACCTACATTTACTAGCTACAGTACATTTATTCTTCCTCATCATAGCCAAAAATAAACAGACTTAATAGATCATTGTTCTACATTTTTACAAATAATTTACTCACTTTGGTCTGACACCCAAATTTAATTTCACTTCAGCCCTTTTTAATATAGTTCATATATGTTTCTGTAGTTATTTTAATTTTATGACCTGTCAATTACATTAAGACAACAAGTTGCCTTATTTAACAGATAGATTGATCATTCTTCAAGAATTAGCTCAGGCTAAGTAGAAATATGCTCCTTGAAATGTGGCTGCTGCTATAAGTACTTACTGCTGGTGTTACAGGGATGACACTGTGATATATCCCCCATTTAAAGTATTAGTGAGGCCCCCCCTGGAATTCAGTGTCCAGGTCTGGGCACCGAACTATAAAAATATATTATGGAACAAGAGAGGGTTCATAGAAGGGCAACTCAATTGATCAAGGGTTTAGAGGTGTTGGACTGTGAATATTGGTTAACCAAGCTAGGAATGTTCACACTGGAAAAAAGGCATTTAATAGAGAATATGATTAAAATATCTAAATACTGTACACCAATGGCCAATACAGTGAACACTGTAAGGTGCTCAGTTTGCCCTTCTGCTCCACGGGAGGTTTCTGTCCTCCCTGAGCTCGCCTTAGGTCAGGACAGGACATATTGGCATCCCCTAAAGTTAGAAGAAAGTTAGAAGAAAGTTAGAAGAAAGTTAGAAGGAGATTTCATACACAGTGAAGGAATGGAATCTGCACAGTTCGAGCAATAAAGATTTGAAATTCTCTGTCAGGAAAGGTGGCAACGGCTGAATAAATATTTTTAAGAAAATATTGGTCCGATTTTTAGAAGAAAAAGACATCCAGGGATACAGCAATTAACCCCTTCAGTGGCAATCCCGAGAATTTTCCGGCCGGAAAATGCTCGGGATTGCCACTGTTTACAGCCGGGCAGCGCTGCTGAGTTCAATCACTGAACTCAGACAGCTTCAGCGCTGCCTGGCTCCCTCCCCTCTGCGGCGCCTCTGACTCCCTCCTCCTCCCTCCTCCTCCCCCCTCCCCTCCAGGTTTTGTATGAAGTCCCCGGCGCCGGCTTATGACAAGCCGGCTGCCGGGGACAGGGATGCAGTGTGGGGGGCGCAGGTCCCGGCAGCCGCTGATTGACAGTGCATGGTGCTGCCCGGACCCAGGGAGGCAGTGGTGGTTTTTTTTTAAGGGAGCGCTCCCCATAAAAAACTCGCCCAGTGGGGAACGCTCCCAAAAAAAAACCACCACTGAAGGGGTGAATTATAATGTATAATGGGAGGGCCAGCAGGGTAAATATCATCCAAGAGCACAGGGAATGCTGGAGAAGGGATAATATAGTATAATTTTAAAAATAGGTTGAACTCGATGGACTTATGTCTTTTTTCAACCTCACAAATTATGTCACTACATAACTATGTATTACCTACCCATTCATTTATATTATATACTTCCTAAGTTTTTATTTGTTTTTATTTTTATACTATAACTGCACTGGACTTGACCATATGGGACTTGACTGGAAATACTTATCGGAACAGAATTTGAACTGGACTGCATGCAGAGTCTCCTCCAGATTCCAGAAGCACAGACACAGCATACAGCTCTGTTTGAGAGTGACATTGCACTTGTGACTCTTACATCTCAGGAGTCTCCTTATACAGCCCAGCGACTATACCTGATTGATTTATTAAGTCAAGTGAGCATTGACCTGTCTCCAGTTGGTTAGTAGTAAACTACATGATCTGTACAAGATGATGGCATCTAGTAATGGAGTCAGCAGGAACTACTTGTAGCATCTGCAGTACAGTGAGCATCCAACTCCATGTGTGGCTAAACTCAGCACATAACTCAGGATAAACACACATTTGAAAAGTAAACATCAATTACTCTGAATAGTGCAACATTGGATTTTGACAGTCAGTACTATTTTTCTGGAAAAATAGGTTGAGGAACTCCTGGTCTGAGGGTGGATTGATTAAATTAAAATAGACAGAGAAAGAAAAAGAGACAAAAAATTAGATGTATATATTGTATTTAAAAACAAAGGCCCTCACAGGTGACATTAAAATAAAACTTATCTTATGGAAAGTATATTTTGGCCCAGAACAGGTTCAGAAACCCAGTTCCTGAGGATGTCATATTTAATCAGAGGTTCAGGTTCAACTGAGTTCCTGCTGGTTCCTGCTGAAAAATAGCACTGGTGACCAGGGCCGGTTTATAATGAGGGCACAAGGGGTCAGTACCATGTGGTTGGCATGTATTTAAAAAAAAAAAAAAAACTTTTTTTTTTTAAGCTAAAGGTTTTATGCATGGGAGTGGGGTAGTGCTGCAGCTTCAACTATCTGCCAATGTACAATGATTAATGGTTCTGAGCATTGGGAACCAAGTGTTCAGTGCATTACTGGGAGTTGACTAAGTCCCATGACACTTTGCACCAGAGGTCAGAGGCTGAGACGTTTGTGCTGAGCTCTGATTGGTGGAGCTCATTACATGCTTCTCAGGCCCATGGAGAACAGCAGCAGCAGCCTAGTCATGGGAGGGTTTTTAATCAGAGGCAGCACTGGGACTGTGAGGTCTCCTACAGAGTAAGGTGCAGAGGGACAAACACAGGCTTTTCATGTGGTATGTATGTACAGTATGTATGTATGTATGTATGTATGTATGTATGTATGTGTGTGTATATATATATATATATATATATATATATATATATATATATATATATATATACCCTGAAGTTACCCATTGACCAAGTTTATATTGCCATTACTCTGTGTTTTGACAGTGTAATATTTCCCCATGCAGTTTGTGGCCAGTAATGACAAGTGCAAGGGGGCCCCCCTGTCTAAAGTGCCCTGGGCCCCCCGAAGGCTTAATCTGGCACTGCTGGTGACAGTATCCAGCAAGTGTCTTTCCCTTTCATATTTTTGGGGACATAGTCAAAAATGTTGTACTTTACTATGACACATAGGGGGTTATTCTAGTCCATTCTTTCTGACAAAATCCTTCTTAGATGGACAAAACCATGTGCACTGCGGGTGGGGCAGATGTAACTTGTGCAGAGAGAATTAGATTTGGGTGGGGTTTTTCTTCAAAGTGAGATCTATATTGAAGTGTAAAATCATGCAGTCAGTATTTTCCCTGCACAGAAACAAAATAACTCACCCAAATCTAATTCTCTCTGCACATGTTACATCTGCCCCCCTGCAGTGCACATGGTTTTGTCCATCTAAGAAGGATTTTGTCAGAAAGAATGAACTAGAATAAACCCCATAGTTCAGGAATTTCATTGCCTAGGTTCCTGGCATTAGCACATGTAGCTCTAAGAGTTTTGTTGTTTATCTCTTATTTATTTTATTTACTAACAGTTTCCGCAAGAGCAAAATCTGTTGCTCTTTTCAATTGGACACAGATAAGACAAAACTGGATAATATCAAAAAAGTAATAGAGGTAGGAAGTCCCTGCTCTCAAGCTTACAATCTTCCTAGACATGGACAGACAGTACATGAAAATGACACTGTTTAAGTTTAAATTACCACTTTGTCAAGCGCTGGATCAAAACTGCAGTATCTCCATCTTATTTTTCAAGGTTATGCATATCAGAAAATCACTCCCTATAGTTGTTTCAGTATATGATGTTAAACAGACATGGTACTGCCTCCAGAAAGGAGAAAGATTTAGTCATATGACACAATGTAGCTCTTTGCTTCTACCTACATATACAGTTATTAACCCCTTCCCGACATTTGACGTACATTTACGTCATGGCCGGGATGTACTTCCCGACACATGGCGTAAATGTACGTCATGGCTTTAAACTGTCACCGCGTCTATAGACGCGGTGACAGTTTCAACATGTCTGCTGTCCCTGACAGCAGACATGTCCCTGCATGCCCAGGGGGGGCTGCGATGCCGCCCCCCCGTCGGCGATCGCTGTGATTGGCTGTTCAGTGTGAACAGCCAATTACAGCGTTTTCTGTATCACCGGCGAATAACGTTCGCCGGTGACACAGGGATCGGTGGTGATTGGTGCTGTAAAGTACAGCACCAATCACCACGGGGTGTAAGGGTGACACTGGTGTCACCCCACCTCACCCAACCCGCCCCCAAAGGCCGTGATTGGTTCGTCGGACCGACGAACCAATCACAGCCATGGAGGGTGATTTAAACTAAGGGTGACTGCACTGCAGACGCCATTCCGGTCTGGAATTGCGTGCAGTGCGGTCACCGTGCCTATCTGCCGCGATATACTGACCTGATCCTTGCAAACACTTACCTGATCACTGCTTGTAGCGTTCCTGGATCTTCTTGTGACTTCCTGTGTTGTGCTGTGCTGTGTTGTGCTGCTGTGCTGCTGCAGTGTGTTCGAGTTACAGATAGAGAGAGATAGAGAGAGAGAGATAGAGAGAGATAGAGAGGGCTAGTGACAGAGAGTGCTATATTTTGTGCTGCTGCAGTGTGATAGAGTTATAGATAGAGAGATAGAGAGAGATAGAGAGAGATAGAGAGATAGTGACAGATTGTGCTATATATTTTTATATATATACAGCTGTACTGCGTGTGCAACTGACTGCTGCCCCCCCCCCCCTTTTGTGCTGATCAGTATAAATTAACTGATCAGCAACTTTGTGGGGGCGCAGGGTTTTTTTTTTATATATATATACCTGTCAGTGCTGCTGCTGCAGTGTCATAGAGTGATAGATAGTGAGAGATAGAGAGATAGAGAGAGATAGTGATAGAAAGTGCTATATTTTGTGTCTGCTGCCCCCCTTTTGTGCACCCCCAGCAACTTTTTGGGGGTGCAGGGGTTATTTTTTATATATATAACTGTCAGTGCTGCTGCTGCAGTGTCATAGAGTGATAGATAGAGAGAGATAGAGAGAGATAGTGATAGAGAGTGCTATATTTTGTGTTGGCTGCCCCCCTTTTGTGCACCCCCAGCAACTTTTTGGGGGTGCAGGGGTTATTTTTTATATATATAACTGTCAGTGCTGCTGCTGCAGTGTCATAGAGTGATAGATAGTGAGAGATAGAGAGAGATAGAGAGAGATAGAGAGAGATAGAGAGAGATAGTGACAGAGAGTGATAGAGAGTGCTATATTTTGTGTCTGCTGCCCCCCCCCCCCTTTTGTGCTGATCACTATATCTGAGGTGATCAGCAACTTTTTGGGGGTGCAGAGGTTTTTTTTTTATATATACCTGCCAGTTGCACTGTCAGTTGCACCAAAGGTTGTGCACCTGCTGCCCCTCACTGGTAATCAGTGTTGCATCACTGATCACCTTTTTTTGAGGGTGCTTTGGGGTCTTTTTTAAATTTTTTTTGATCAAATTTTTTTGATCAAATTCCTGTTGCCTTTGAGCGCTGTTCAGTGACGGACGTTACTGACCAACATCTGTGCTCAATTTTTGGCGCAGGACCTTTTTTTTTTCTGCACTACATACACACTACATACTACATTGAAATAAAGTTTGTACCCCCCCCTACACTATACACGTGTTGAAACATTTCACTACCAGAAACACAAAAATAAAAATGGCATCCCAAATGTCATCCCAAATGTCATCCCAGTCATCCAGAAGAATGTATTCAGCGGAGGAGGCATATGCCATGCTTGCCTCTGACTCTGACACAGCCAGTGAGGCAAGCGGGGAATTTGAAGGATTCATCTTAAGCTCCTCTTATTGCTCAAAACCCCACGTCATCATTTGCTAGGTGGACCCCTGTAGATGCAGTAGAGATGATGACGTTTTGGGGTCTGGTGTTTCATATGGGCATAGTAAAAAAGCCAGAAATTAGGCAATATTGGAGTACAGATGTTCTGTACAGCACCCCACTTTACCGTATGGCCATGACCCGGAATCGTTTTGAGTTAATCCTTAAATTTTTGCATTACAACGATAATGCACAGTGCCCACCCAGAGATGATCCCACCTTTGACCGGCTATTCAAAGTCAGGCCGGTCATTGATCACTTCAGTGCCAAATTTGAAGAGATGTACATCCCAGATAAATTCATTTGCATAGACGAGTCCCTTATACATTTTAAAGGAAGGGTTAAATTCCGCCAGTACCTTCCCAGTAAGAGGGCAAGGTATGGCATAAAAATGTATAAGCTGTGTGAAAGCACCTCAGGGTACACCCACAGGTTTAGGGTATATGAAGGGAAGGATTCAAGAATTGAACCGCCAGAATGCCCCCCTCCCTCGTAGGTGTTAGTGGAAAAATTGTCTGGGATTTAGTGCACCCCTTCCTGGATAAAGGTTATCACCTCTATGTGGATAACTTTTACACCAGCATCCCCCTGTTTAAGGCCCTTGGTTCAAGAGGTACAGCAGCTTGCGGTACTGTGCGCAAGAACCAAAGAGGCCTCCCAAAAACGCACATTGCCCAAGTAATGAGAAGGGGTGAAAGCAGGGGAATATGCACCGAAAATATGTTGTTGGTCAAATATAAGGACAAGAGGGATGTCCTTATACTGACAACAATTCATGGAGACAGTACCACCTCCGTCCCTGTACGAGGTACCAGTACCCACACCTCAAAACCTAATTGTATCCTGGATTACAATAGGTACATGGGCGGAGTGGATCTTTCAGATCAGGTACTGAAGCCGTACAGTGCCCTGCGGAAAACAAAAATCTGGTACAAGAAGCTGGCCGTGTATATCATCCAGATGGCACTGTGTAACGCTTACGTGCTATTCCGTTCTACCAGCCAGAGGGGGACATTTATGCACTTTCAAGAGGAAGTCATAAAGGGCCTAATATTTGGGAACCAGCAGGCAGAGGGCCCCAGTACTTCTAGTACTGGCCCCCGTATTGTACCAGGGCAGCATTTTCCTGATGAAATCCCCTCCACTGGAAAAAAGGGCAGGACACAAAAAAGGTGCAAAGTTTGCTATAAAAAGGGAATAAGAAAGCAAACTATTTTCCAGTGTGACACTTGCCCCGACAAACCCGGCCTATGTATAAAGGAGTGTTTTAAAATATACCACACATCTATGGATTATTAGGTTCATAATTTCACCATGCTTCGGGGGTCTTGCTAATGCCACATAGCACCCACCATTCATTCCACCAGAATCTGAGCCGTAAAATCCAAAAATCACTCCTTCCCTTCTGAGTCCTGCCATGCACCCAACTGGTATTTTTTGGTCACATGTGAGGCATTGCCGTACTCGGGAGAAATTGGGGCACAGATTTTGGGGTGCTTTTTCTCCTTCATACCTTCTGAAAATGAAAAATATTGAGCCAGAACTGCATTTTTATGTAAAAAAAATGTAATTTTTCATTTTCACTGCCCAGTTGTATCAAAATTGGTGAAACCCCTGGGGGTTTGAAATGTACACTATACCCCTAGATGAATTCCCTGAGGGGTGTAGTTTGCAAAATGGGGTCACTTGTGGGGGGTTCCACTGTATTGGTGCTTTGGGGGTCTTGCTAATGCGACATAGCACCCACCAACATTCCACCAGAATCTGTGCTGCAAAATCCAAATATCACTCCTTCCCTTCTGAGTCCTGCCATTTTTTGGTCACACATGAGGCATTGCCGTACTTGGGAGAAATTGAGGCACAGATTTTGGGGTGCTTTGTCTCCTTCATTCCTTGTGAAAATGAAAAATTTTGAACCAGAACTGCATTTTTGTGTAAAAAATTTAATTTTTCATTTTCACTGCCCAGTTGTACCACAATTGGTGAAACCCCTGGGGGTTTGAAATGTACACTATACCCCTAGTTGAATTCCCTGAGGGGTGTAGTTTGCAAAATGGGGTCACTTGTGGGGGGTTCCACTGTATTGGTGCTTTGAAAGTCTTGCTAATGCGACATAGCACCCACCAACATTCCACCAGAATCTGTGCTGCAAAATCCAAATATCACTCCTTCCCTTCTGAGTCCTGCCATTTTTTGGTCACACATGAAGCATTGCCGTACTCGGGAGAAATTGGGGCACAGATTTTGGGGTGCTTTGTCTCCTTCATACCTTATGAAAATGAAAAATTTTGAGCCAGAACTGCATTTTTGTATCAAAAAATTTAATTTTTCATTTTCACTGCCCAGTTGTATCAAAATTGGTGAAACCCCTGGGGGTTTGAAATGTACACTATACCCCTAGATGAATTCCCTGAGGGGTGTAGTTTGCAAAATGGGGTCACTTGTGGGGGGGTTCCACTGTATTGGTGCTTTGGGGGTCTTGCTAATGCGACATAGCACCCACCAAAATTCCACCAGAATCTGTGCTGCAAAATCCAAATATCACTCCTTCCCTTCTGAGTCCTGACATGCACCCAACTGGTATTTTTTGGTCACATGTGAGGCATTGCCGTACTCGGGAGAAATTGGGGCACAGATTTTGGGGTGCTTTTTCTCCTTCATACCTTCTGAAAATGAAAAATATTGAGCCAGAACTGCATTTTTATGTAAAAAAAATGTAATTTTTCATTTTCACTGCCCAGTTGTATCAAAATTGGTGAAACCCCTGGGGGTTTGAAATGTACACTATACCCCTAGATGAATTCCCTGAGGGGTGTAGTTTGCAAAATGGGGTCACTTGTGGGGGGTTCCACTGTATTGGTGCTTTGGGGGTCTTGCTAATGCGACATAGCACCCACCAAAATTCCACCAGAATCTGTGCTGCAAAATCCAAATATCACTCCTTCCCTTCTGAGTCCTGCCATTTTTTGGTCACACATGAGGCATTGCCGTACTTGGGAGAAATTGAGGCACAGATTTTGGGGTGCTTTGTCTCCTTAATTCCTTGTGAAAATGAAAAATTTTGAGCCAGAACTGCATTTTTGTGTAAAAAATTTAATTTTTCATTTTCACTGCCCAGTTGTACCACAATTGGTGAAACCCCTGGGGGTTTGAAATGTACACTATACCCCTAGTTGAATTCCCTGAGGGGTGTAGTTTGCAAAATGGGGTCACTTGTGGGGGGGTTCCACTGTATTGGTGCTTTGGGGGTCTTGCTAATGCGACATAGCACCCACCAACATTCCACCAGAATCTGTGCTGCAAAATCCAAATATCACTCCTTCCCTTCTGAGTCCTGCCATTTTTTGGTCACACATGAAGCATTGCCGTACTTGGGAGAAATTGGGGCACAGATTTTGGGGTGCTTTGTCTCCTTCATACCTTATGAAAATGACAAATTTTGAGCCAGAACTGCATTTTTGTATCAAAAAATGAAATTTTTCATTTTCACTGCCCAGTTGTATAAAAATTGGTGAAACCCCTGGGGGTTTGAAATGTACACTATACCCCTAGATGAATTCCCTGAGGGGTGTAGTTTGCAAAATGGGGTCACTTGTGGGGGGGTTCCACTGTATTGGTGCTTTGGGGGTCTTGATAATGCGACATAGCACCCACCAAAATTCCACCAGAATCTGTGCTGCAAAATCCAAATATCACTCCTTCCCTTCTGAGTCCTGACATGCACCCAACTGGTATTTTTTGGTCACATGTGAGGCATTGCCATACTCGGGAGAAATTGGGGCACAGATTTTGGGGTGCTTTGTCGGTACTTATGTAATATCTGGGCTCCCGTTTTTCTTATGAGACCGCGTCCCCTCGCGGGGTTCGCTGCGCTCACCACGCTTCGGGCACGGTGGCTCGCTGCGCTCGCCACACTATATAAAATCAACTCCATGCGTAGTTGGATAGTAGAGGTATGAAAAAATGGGGTGCATTTAACATGGGAGCCCAGATAATACATAAGTACCGCTTTGTCTCCTTCATACCTTATGAAAATGAAAAATTTTGAGCCAGAACTGCATTTTTGTGTAAAAAAATGTAATTTTTCATTTTCACTGCCCAGTTGTACCACAATTGGTGAAACCCCTGGGGGTTTGAAATGTACACTATACCCCTAGTTGAATTCCCTGAGGGGTGTAGTTTGCAAAATGGGGTCACTTGTGGGGGGGTTCCACTGTATTGGTGCTTCGGGGGTCTTGCTAATGCGACATAGCACCCACCAAAATTCCACCAGAATCTGAGCTGCAAAATCCAAAAATCACTCCTTCCCTTCTGAGTCCTGCCATGCACCCAACTGGTATTTTTTGGTCACATGTGAGGCATTGCCGTACTCGGGAGAAATTGGGGCACAGATTTTGGGGTGCTTTGTCTCCTTCATTCCGTGTGAAAATGAAAAATTTTGAGCCAGAACTGCATTTTTGTGTAAAAAATGTAATTTTTCATTTGCACAGCCCAGTTGTATCAAAATTGGTGAAACCCCTGGGGGTTTGAAATGTACACTATACCCCTAGATGAATTCCCTGAGGGGTGTAGTTTGCAAAATGGGGTCACTTGTGGGGGGGTTCCACTGTATTGGTGCTTCGGGGGTCTTGCTAATGCAACATAGCACCCACCAACATTCCACCAGAATCTGAGCTGCAAAATCCAAAAATCACTCCTTCCCTTCTGAGTCCTGCCATGCACCCAACTGGTATTTTTTGGTCACATGTGAGGCATTGCCGTACTCGGGAGAAATTGGGGCACAGATTTTGGGGTGCTTTGTCTCCTTCATTCCTTGTGAAAATGAAAAATTTTGAGCCAGAACTGCATTTTTGTGTAAAAAAATTTAATTTTTCATTTTCACTGCCCAGTTGTACCACAATTGGTGAAACCCCTGGGGGTTTGAAATGTACATTATACCCCTAGATGAATTCCCAGAGGGGTGTAGTTTGCAAAATGGGGTCACTTGTGGGGGGCTTCCACTGTATTGGTGCTTCGGGGGTCTTGCTAATGCGACATAGCACCCACCAAAATTCCACCAGAATCTGAGCTGCAAAATCCAAAAATCACTCCTTCCCTTCTGAGTCCTGCCATGCACCCAACTGGTATTTTTTGGTCACATGTGAGGCATTGCCATACTCGGGAGAAATTGGGGCACAGATTTTGGGGGGCTTTGTCTCCTTCATTCCTTGTGAAAATGAAAAATTTTGAGCCAGAACTGCATTTTTGTGTAAAAAATGAAATTTTTCATTTGCACAGCCCAGTTGTATCAAAATTGGTGAAACCCCTGGGGGTTTGAAATGTACACTATACCCCTAGATGAATTCCCTGAGGGGTGTAGTTTGCAAAATGGGGTCACTTGTGGGGGGGTTCCACTGTATTGGTGCTTCGGGGGTCTTGCTAATGCAACATAGCACCCACCAACATTCCACCAGAATCTGAGCTGCAAAATCCAAAAATCACTCCTTCCCTTCTGAGTCCTGCCATGCACCCAAATGGTATTTTTTGGTCACATGTGAGGCATTGCCGTACTCGGGAGAAATTAGGGCACAGATTTTGGGGTGCTTTGTCTCCTTCATTCCTTGTGAAAATGAAAAATTTGGAGCCAGAACTGCATTTTTGTGTAAAAAAATTAATTTTTCATTTTCACTGCCCAGTTGTACCACAATTGGTGAAACCCCTGGGGGTTTGAAATGTACACTATACCCCTAAATGAATTCCCTGAGGGGTGTAGTTTGCAAAATGGGGTCACTTGTGGGGGGGTTCCTAACTTTTAGCATCTTATGGTGCCTAGAAACCTACATGGGCCCTTATTCTGATCGGTGCGGCCGGAGCCGCATATGCGGCTCTGACCGCACCAGGCGAATCCCCGCCTTCCATACGGATCGCCACGGCCGTCCGTACGCGGACATGTGGCGATCCGCATGAATGTGTACGGGGATACGCCTCCTCCATGGTGGGAGCAGCCCCTGCATTCGATGGTCGCCGAACATCGAATGCAGGGCCGCACGCTCCACCAGGTCCCGCTACACAAGACCACACGGACACTTGTCCGTGTGAAATCTTGTATGGGGGCGGGCAGCTGACATCCGGCGATGTCAGATGCCCGCCCTGTACCCACGCGTCATAGCCTCATTAGCATGCGTACGCCCCGCGTTTGCATGGGAACGCCCATGAAACGCGGGGCGTATGCATATGCAAATGAGGCTTCGTAGCCCCTCACGCCCCTATCCACCCCCTTTGCGGCGGACAAAATACGTGTACGGCGAATTCGGCTGCACATGCGCAGAGTAGCCTCTGCACATGCGCAGACCGAAAACATCGGCGGAACGGCCGCATGCGGCCGTTACCGCACGAAGCAGAATAAGGGCCATGGTGCTCATAAAAAGGAGGCTCCAAAATCAAGTAGGTGATCCTTCTATTATGAAGCCTGTGGTTTTGTCAACGTGCACACTAGGGCCACATATAGGATATTTATGAAAACAAAAGAATTGGGGGAATCAATTTTTAGTCACATTTCTCTAGTAAAATCTACTGTGTTCCTTAGAAAAATGTATTAAAATTGCAAGTCTGCAAAAAAAATGAAATTTTGAAATTTCACCTACACTTTGTTTTAATTCCTGTGAAACACCTAAAGGGTTAACAAACTTCCAAAATGCTGTTTTGAATACTGTGAGGGGTGCAGTTTTTGAAATGGCATAATTTATGGGGGTGTCTCACATACAAGTCCCTCAAAGTCACATCAGAACTGAACTGGTCCCTAAAAAAATCAGTGTTTGAAATTTTCTTGAAAATTTGAAAATTTGCTATTCATATTGTAAGCCTCCTAGTGTCCAAAAAAATTAAAAGGAAGTTGAAATAATGATGGAAACATAAAGTAGACATATGGTCTATGTTAGTTATTAACTATTTTGAGTGGTATGATTATTTGTCTCACAAGCAGAAAATTTAACATTTTGCAAATTGCTAAATTTTCCATTTTTTTACGACATTTTGGTATTTTTCACAAAAAAACACAGACTGTATCGACCCAAATTTACCACTAGTTTGAAGTACAATGTGTCACGAGAAAACAATCTCAAAATCACTGGGATAAGTAAAAGCAAAAAAAAGTTATCCCCACTTAAGTGATACATGTCAGATTTGAAAAAAGGGCTCTGTCAGGAAGGCAAAAACATGCTGTGTCAGGAAGGGGTTAATATTTCAAAAACAGGTAACACAAGCCACAAAGGGCTGTCACAGCGAGAGTCTGGTCGGCTTCGGACCTGCATCAAACTGGCCACAGCTGAAGCTGCCTCAGACTCCACGCTGTCTAGGCAAGCATCTTGGCAGTGGCTAGGTAGCCAGCCTGTCTCTACCCACTGTGGTGAGCTTCCTGCCATCGCTAGGAGACGGTTGTCTGGACAACAGGGATGCTGTGAAGCTGATAACGGTTTTGGATGACAGCTGATAAATTAACACACTTTTCCAATCATTTTGATTACTGGCCCAGAGGTTCATGGGAAGGGCTTCCCTATGTATACCCTTCAGTCTTTTCCTCAGGCGCCAATTATAGGTTTTCCTTGCCTGTTTGTGTCATTCTCTGCGTTGGGTCCTGTTACCTTGCTGGAGCCTCCACTCCCACCAGTCCCCTTGCCTGAAGCCTGCTATTCTGTTTCTCTGAAGTTTGCCAGTCTTACTTAAGCTAAGTTGGGAATTAGTTTCTTATTTTGCATTACTTATTATTACACCTTGTGCATTGTTGCATTCAGCATTCCTGTTATTATTACACATTGGGGGTTATTCTAGTTCATTCTTTCTGACAAAATCCTTCTTAGATGAACAAAACCATGTGCACTGCGGGTGGGGCAGATGTAACTTGTGCAGAGAGAATTAGATTTGGGTGGGGTTTTTCTTCAAAGCGAGATCTATATTGCAGTGTAAAATCATGCAGTCAGTATTTTCCCTGCACAGAAACAAAAAAACTCACCCAAATCGAATTCTCTCTGCACATGTTACATCTGCCCCCTTGCAGTGCACATGGTTTTGTCCATTTAAGAAGGATTTTGCCAGAAGGAGTGAACCAGAATAACCCCCTAAGACCGGAGGGCATCTGAGTACTGGGAGGGCCCAATTTTTCTGCGAAAGGAGGCTGCTATACATGAAGATTTTGCGTGCAGGAGGCTTCAGGATTGCTGGGAAAGTACAACAGTTTGCGAAACCTTCCATCACAGAAAGAACTACTGTAGAAATTAATTTCAAGAGTAACTTTAAAGCTTACTGTTACAAAAATGAATTAGTATATGGTTATTTAAAAAATATAGGGGGACATTTACTAATATGTGTATTCTACTTCATATGTGATGTTGCTATGGGCAACCAATCAGATCCTGTCTACAATCTTCTAGAGCAGGGGTGTCAAACTCAAATTCATCGGGGGCCGCATCAGCAGTTTGGTCACCCTCAAAGGGCCGGTTGTATCTGTAGGACTATGTGTCCACTCTTTATTATCATGAATTATTGTCACTGCATTCAATTATTGTATACTCAGTAGCATTTCCTTCCTGCTATTGCTGTGAACTGCAGTGCATTAGGGCACACGCTGCCTGCACATGGGGGGCAGCACTCAGTCTTAGGGCATATGTCCTGCTTATTATCATGGGACACAGCAATTAATGATAGGCTGCAATGTGCCAGTGCACACACACACACATAGGCAAAACGTTTGACACTTACCCGCTCTGATGCGTCCACTCCAGTCTGAGCTGCTCCACCACCAAGGACACAGCTGCACTCTCACACAGGCACATTTCCCCCTCCCTCCTGTGAGTAGCACTCCTCGCACTATCTATCCAGGAGTGGGGGGCAGCGTGCTCCCGGTCACTGTGCAGTGCACACTCAGCAGTAAGTGACCTGGAGCGCACAGCAGCAGCAGCACCATTCACCACGATGGACCTGCTCTTTCCTCTCTCTGGCTCCTATACAGCAGGTGGGAGCGGAGGAGGGGTTGACGACCGGCGGCACTGCGCTAGAGGGCAGACGTTCTCTGGCTTGTAGGCTGCCGCGCATGCGCTGAAGAGGCGGCTTTCTTGTTAAAAAAAAAAATCGAGAATAAAAGGTGAAGGCTGGCGGCGACTGCGCGGGCCACATGAAGAGGTCTGGCGGGCCGGATTTGGCCCGCGGGCCTTGTGTTTTACACCCCTGTTCTAATAAATAAGTAGATTCTGATTGGTTGTCCATAGCAACATCACATGTGAAGTAGAATACACATCTTAGTAAATTTCCCCCCATATAGTTTAAAGACAATTTCAGAAAATGAAAAGGATAAAAACCATAGTTCATATATCCGCTCATAATTGAGCTTAGTTCACGTAAGGTCTCCGATTAGAATAGTTGGACATCCAAGTCATGTGGCTTCCTTACGCAAAGTACTTCTTAAAACAATATGAGTTTGTATCTCCTCTCTCACAGGCTTAAGTTCTAGGGTGTTACACAGTATTATTGCACTTTTGTCATCTACACTATTTCTCGTAGAATGTGTCAGAAAGAATATAAACAAAAATCAAACAAAGGGCC
This sequence comes from Crinia signifera, assembly GCF_055691185.1. Taxonomy (NCBI): domain Eukaryota; kingdom Metazoa; phylum Chordata; class Amphibia; order Anura; family Myobatrachidae; genus Crinia; species Crinia signifera. Next base: position 136,677,163 of record NC_139219.1, read on the forward strand.
TGATACAGATTTGTTCATTAGGCTGCGTATGTTTACAGCCTAGCGAACAGGTAAACGCCACCTGCTACCCTACTGAACGCCCCCTGTCCATCCAATCCCCTCATTAGCATCCAAGGGGACGCTAACACATCCCCTTGTATGCGTCCGAAAAATTATTAGACGTTAGCTCACCATCAAGTTATTTTTATCCCATTAGCTAATTAAAGTCAGTCTATACTGACTTTTGTTATGGCTGCAGATGGCCGAATTTAGGGCAGGCACAGATGTCACGTGAATGCAGGGGTACGCACAGCGTTTTTATGGGCACATAAAACACTGGACATTCCCCTGCTTCTGACTGACTGCCTGCCCCCCTCCCGCTCATCATTCAGCAAACAGCTTGGCTAGTTTCACAGCCGGTCGTTCCTGGGGTTTTTACATGCGCATATTCGCGCATGTGCAAACCCTGACCAACAAGGACAGGGACGAATTTGGTCCAATATAAGTGGGTCTGAATAGGCCCTAAAGACAATGCTAGAACTACAGATGGAGCCGGCCTGGTCTTTGCAGGGGATGGCAGCAGAATCGCCAGCCGCCATCCCCCGCCAGCCACCATCTGATATGCGAAAGGAGATGCACGCGCGTCCCCTTCCGACGGCGCTTCCCCCGGGTCCCCACTGCTTCCCCCGGGTCCCCGCCGGCTTGTCGGCGGTCACCTGGGGTCCCCACCGCCTGCCTGCTCCCCTCCCTAACCCTGTCCGTCTCCCGTCGCCCCGCTGCCCGGAAAGTCAGATGGAGCGCCTCACTGCTGGCGGATCGCCAGCGGAGACAGTCTGGCGATTCGCCAGCAAGAGGGAGCCTGGCTCCATCTGTACCCCCTTCTCTCCATATACTTCTGAGGGGAATGTTGAAAAACATCTTCTGCTCCTGCATGCATGTCTTTGTCTACAGTAGTTCTTCATTAAAAGGAAACTGGTGCCAGATATCCACATCTCCACAATTCATACTCGAGCAGGAGCAATTCTATCCCAAGTAAATCCATTAAACAAGTTACATCCTTGTGCTTTCTGAAATAGAAAAAGCATCTAATAGGCTTCTATATTGATAGAACAAGACTAACAGAACACTTCATTTGAGAGGAGCCTATGTTCTTCTCCAGACTTATTTTCACTGCCACTTGTAGACAAAGTCAAAAGGGCAGTACGGATGGTGTAATAGTTATTACTGCCTCACAGCACTGAGGTCATGGGTTCAATTCCCACCATGGCTCTAACTGTGCGGAGTTTGTATATTCCATTAGATCTAAAGCAGCCCATACACGTCCCGATGCGGGCGTGCGTTGTGGGCTTCAATAGCAGGGATCACATTGCATTGCATTGCCTGTGCATGTAATGTGGTGAAAACTAAGTACAAAAAGTATGTGCAAGCACATACTTTTTGTACTGTGCGATGAGGTGCCGCGGGAGCACGCACCTCAAAGCACAGAACGCACAGCCCGGCATTGCAGCGTGTATGGGCTGCTTAAAGGCTACTATAATTGTTGCATCCAATAAATTCACAAAATGTATTGTCATTGAAATCACTTTGGTTTTCATAATCTGTAATTCTAGAAATGTTGCATACTCTATGTAAGCAAATGTCTATGTGGAGTGTTCTATAGTAGATGAATCAATAGACCAAAGAAAAAGAAGGATTTCAGTACCTTTACACTATACGCTGCTCATAGAGCAGTAAGGACTGTTTTTGATTCAGTATAGTGTAAACAATCACTACTGGACCAGGCAGATATTATTTAAACTATATAGTGTAGTATTTTGCATGTTCACGCAACCAATTTTTTTTAAATAATTTTGCACAAGTAGTGTTCCCACCTGCTACAGTCCATGTATACAGAGGGATTGTTTTGCAGCTAAAATAAGCACTGCAGATGCTAGAAGCTTGCTTAGCATGATGTTAAGATTGTACAATTTGTAGCCTCTACTGAACCTTAACAAATGAGTAAACTACAAAAAAAAAAGCTTAATTTGAGCTTATTTCTATTAATGCAGCAATTAAATCCTTTATTAATGTTACATTTTTTACACTTTTATTGCAATCCTGATGACAATGTATCAATAACACTGACATTTTATAAGAGCTGTTTACCCTTATAGCCAATGTTCATGACCTAAATGCAGCACCTTTTTTATGCATATATCATGTATGTCAGTGGTTCTAAATCTCAGTCCTCAAGTATCCCCGACAGTGCACATTTTCCAGGTCACCTGGCAGGTGCACAGGTGCACTCATTGGCCCTTATTCTGGTTGACTTGCAAGTCTGTGTGGGGGCAACCCACATGGCCAACCGCATCCAACCCGTACCACTGCAAATGGATGATTTGCATAATCATCCATTAACATTTTAAAATATCACATGTGGAGCTAATTATTTCACCTGTGAATCTGTGTGGAGAGATTTAAAATGTGTACTGTTGGGGGTACTTGAAAACCGAGGTTTGAGAACCATTAATATATTTAATAGAAGCAAAGGTTAGCACGCAACACCAAATAAAGCTGCTTGCCTGGGTGTTCTCAGTAGAAAATATTTAACGCAGCAGTGATATACTGTTCCTCAGCCAATAAAAATAGTCCAACATATGCTTGTCCAATGTATTGTAACACTTTCTACATTTTGCAACTGTTCATTTTTGTATTTTATTATACTGTTTTTGATTAAAAAAGGGGGGTATTTTAGTTCATTCGTTCAGATGCAAATGTGCACCCTTGCAAGGGACCCAGATCCCACCTTGCGAATGGTGGTACACGGGCTACCATTCGCAAGATGTGTACCATCGCACTGGCTGTGAACGAATGTTTTACATAAACATCCATTCACATGCCACTGGGACCCTCCCACATCTTTCGATGGTTGGCGACCATCTAAAGATGTGGATGGTGCACGCATATGTAAGGTTGCTCTGAGCAACCTTACATATGCGTGTATGCTCAGGGAGAAGTGTGTGGGCAGCTGACATCTGGTGATCAGCTGTCTGCCCCCCGCATATCCATCGAGGCTCCATTAACATGAGAGGGCCAGCGTTCTCATGGGAATGCCTATGACATGCTGAGCATTCCCATATGCTAATAGTCCATTAATGTGAAGTGTATTTTTTAATTTCCTCCAAGATGTGGACTTGTTTAAATTTGTATATTTGTGTGTAAATATGTGAAATATTGAAATTTTTAAATGTAAAACAATAAACTGACATTGTATTCAGCTTTTCTAGAATTTTTGTTGGTGAAATAATGTGTTGTAAAATATACAGTGTATGGTCACTTATTGGTATAATACTTATGTATGGTGATATTAATCTAAATGGTATATTAGTACCAACTTCGGTACTCTTTACCTAGAAGGGCGCCAACGATCAAAATCGTGGTCATCGCGGGTAAAAATCGCGGTGATCGCGGTAATCGCGGGCATCGCGGGTAAAATTGGATGGTCGCGATGCCCGCGATGACCGCGATCACCGCGATTTTCCCATAGGGAACAATGTTAAAAAAGCTGATTGACCGCGATTTCACTGTTAAATGGCTCAATTGACCCGATTTGGCCATATTAACCCTGAATTAGGCCCAATTAACCCTTAAATGTCCCCCCCAATTTTTGACGCCACCCCACGATCCACGCCAACCCGAAGCGTGGCGAGCGCAGCGAGCCCGCGAGGGGCGGCGGTACGCGTCCTCCGACCTTTTCATGCCCTACTATCCACGTCGGCGTGGTGTGAGAATAGAATAGTGTGGCGAGCGCAGCGAGCCACCGAGCCCGAAGCGTGGCGAGCGCAGCGAGCCCCGCGAGGGGACGCGGATACCTTCACAGGTAGACGCGTCCCCTCGCGGGCTTCACAGGTGTCCGGGTCGCCACGGACACCTGTGAAGCCCGCGGGAGGACGCGTATAACTGTGAAGGTATCCGCGTCCCCTCGCGGGGCTCGCTGCGCTCGCCACGCTTCGGGCTCGGTGGCTCGCTGCGCTCGCCACACTATTCTATTCTCACACCACGCCGACGTGGATAGTAGGGCATGAAAAGGTCGGAGGACGCGTACCGCCGCCCCTCGCGGGCTCGCTGCGCTCGCCACGCTTCGGGTTGGCGTGGATCGTGGGGTGGCGTCAAAAATTGGGGGGGACATTTAAGGGTTAATGGGCTCTGTGGCCCATTTAACATTCATTCCTATGGCCAAATCGGGTGGATTGAGGCATTTAACACTAAAATCGGGTCCATCGCGGCTTTTAACATTGCTTCCTATGGGAAATCGGGAGCATCGCGTCGCGGGCATCGCGGGTACGTTTATGGCCGGCCGCGACGCGACCGACACGATTTTCATGTTTTACATTGATTTCAATGGGAAATCGCGGGCATCGCGTCGGTCGCGTCGCGGCCATACATAAATGTACCCGCGATGCCCGCGACGGGCGCCGTACTAAGTAAAGAGTACCCCAACTTCTCACAAAAATAACAATCAAATCTATTGATGACAACTATTTGACAATAAAAAACGTAACCTCGTAAAGTATAGAAATCATAGTTACATGAATAATGAACTGACACCAAAATAGACTAGAACAGAACAGCAGGGATAAATAAGCTGGTTATAACTAATTTTAATTTTATTCTTAAAACATTCACCAGGACAAATTGCATAACAAACATCTACTGTATATAGATAAAAGTCACCCATTGCTCAAAATATTACCTCCATATTTCACTCATCAGGTCCATGTGACATCACAATACTGCAATGTGCGCAAGCTGGTGCTTCCCATGATGTGGGGTGATAGCTAAGCAATGTGTAAAAAATATCAAGGTTACAGCAAAGCAAAAAACATAATGAATACAACCCCTATATGGTGATAACAATACCATAAAAAGAGCAAACATATAATATAATAAATACATATAAAGAATACAGAAAAAATGGGCTAGGAACTCATACTGTTCACGTATACATTTTTAATAAGTTAATAATGATGAACAAAGGCCTGGATATGGATTTCGGGGTGGTTGGTTTGTCGCACAAGAGCAATAAAGCATTACATTTCTATTTTTACAATTATGTAAGGACCCCCTATTTGTTTATATTGCAGATTTTTATTTCATATAGTGAAAATGGTACTTGTGTATTTTGGCGGCGCCCCCGATCTCCGTCGTACGACGAACAGATCGCATCGCATGCCATGCACCCGATGGCATACGATGCGATGCAACGCGATATTGACCCCCTATACGACCAAAAATCGTATAAGCACCCAAATGGGTGCTTACAATGTTAAATGCACCCCCACGCCACTCCCCCACTATAAACGTGAACCCGAAGCGTGGCGAGCGCAGCGAGCCCGCGAGGGGCGGCGGTACGCGTCCTACGACCTTTTCATACCCCCACTATCCACGTCGGCGTGGAGTTGAGAATAGAATAGTGTGGCGAGCGCAGCGAGCCACCGAGTCCGAAGCGTGGCGAGCGGCCGCGGATACCTTCACAGGTAAACGCGTCCCTTCGCGGGCTTCACATGTATCCGCGTCTGCTCGCCACGCTTCGGGCACGGTGGCTCGCTGCGCTCGCCACACTATTCTATTCTCAACTCCACGCCGACGTGGATAGTGGGGGTATGAAAAGGTCGTAGGATGCGTACCGCCGCCCCTCGCGGGCTCGCTGCGCTCGCCACGCTTCGGGTTCACGTTTATAGTGGGGGGGTGGCGTGGGGGTGCATTTAACATTGTAAGCACCCATTTGGGTGCTTAACATTGTATAAGCACCCATTAGGGTGCTTATACAATGTTTAATCGCATTGCATCGTATGGCATTGTATGCCATGTACAATGGCATACAATTTCAAAATTGTATGCCATCGTGCACTATCGTACGATATCGCGTCGCATCGCATACCATCGTATGCGTTATGGTATGCGATGCGATGGGCGCCGCCAAAATACACAAGTACCTTGAAAATTGTAGGGGTGTTACTACTGGACAAAAAATATGGACGCAATCATCAAAGAGAAGAAAAGCTTGTCACTTTGTAGTGCACAGTAAGAAATTATATCAATCCTATAATATAACCTTTATTGGAAATGAAAATAAAATGTGGAGTATAAAAACACACATACATACATATACGTGGGACAAGACACCATTAATTGTTAAAAATGCTGTGTGTGTGTGTGTGTGTGTGTGTGTGTGTGTGTGTGTGTGTGCTTGTGTGCACTAAATCTCTCAATCTGGGTTTCTGAGTTGTCCACGTCTTATTGCTACTATCCATTTTCCATTCATATTTTCATGCTTCTCAGCTATTTATTAGATATATGTAAGAAGTTATTCTCTGCTTATGTATCTCTTATAGTCAGTGTTTCATTTGTAATCTTTCTCTACTCTCAATTTTATTGTTGGCAACATTTGTTGCACTTGTATAGAAAGAGAGACCTTGTATATTTACAGGCAATAAATAAGTCAGTCTTCTACAGTATGTGTGTCATTCTTAGAGAAGTAGAGACACAATGCATGTATTGCCTTGCTGATATTGTCCTATTGATATTAGACAGAGGGTATAAATCAAGTCAGTGAGTTTTATGCATTCATATCACAGTTTCCTGGCAACCATGTGCCTACAATGGATTGACAATGCACGTAAAACTGGCCAATATCTTATACCAGAGGGTATCTTATATAATGCTAAGTCTACTGATAAATATTCAGGCTCAAACATTAATGTTTATAGGCCATCCGTTTATCTGAGCCTGTAGCACAAGCTTGTTAGCCCGTCCTGACACGGAGGGACACGCTCTCAATTTCTCTGTATAGGTCCAGACCGGCAAAATTATAAACAAGGTTAATTAATCAAAGTGCTACTTGAGATATAGGTGGTGGTTGCTCTTATAAGAGCATTTGTATAATAGAAGCTGAGTATAACTTTCAAAGAATCAAGCCCTCACACGGAGGGAGTGCACCGGAAGACGCCACACACACAGTCTGTGCGCCTACGTACATTCCACTATTGCTTCGTCAGCGCAACCCGTCCGGGCGTCCGTGGTCTGGATAAACACTGGTTCATTTGTGATCCCTCCAATCCGCATTTATTGCAATTTCCAATCCCAGGAAATTACTAAGAGCAGTTCCAGGGGATTTAATCAGAACACAGATAATTCAAATGACAGTATGCAGAAAACAGACACTGGAGTACAAGTATGGAGCCTAATACTCTGGCATTTGAACTGTGCTTAGAGACTCCCTTTTACAGGGAGTATATTCAAATTTAGCACCATACGTCACATAACATTGTCACACCTTTTTCTTTACATTTCAAGCAGCGCTGAATGCATGCTCTCTGCTAAAGCTGCAGCACAGCAGCCAAGAAATGGCGGATACCAGCACCTGGTAGAGGAGCTGGCAGGGGTGGGGATTTTACTGTAGCAGGTGACCAGCATTATCAGACCAGGCAAGTAGAAATCAGGCTCTGGCAAACTTTAAAAATGTTTGGGGTAACATGTTGTAGGATGACATTTTTGGTTATTATCCGAAATCACACTCAATTTTATTTTTTTTAAATCGCATTTTTTGTCCAAAAATCACAAATTAAATTAAATTCAGTTTCAGGTGTAGAAATGACATTCACATGCAATTTCTGGCAATTTTTGAAATGTGTGATTTATTACATGGTAATGTTTATTTTTTGGGTAATTTTTAAAAAGAAAAATGGCGTGTGGTCCCCCTCCTGAGCCAAACCAGCCCCGGACTCATTAAGCCTGTCCAGGATCCAAAAACACAGGAGACAAAAAGCGTAATGGTCCCCCATATTTCTGAAACCAGCCCTGGGATCCTGGACCAGCCCTGGTTCCAAAACTAAGGGGGTCAAAAAGTGTAGGGCCCCCCTTATTTCTGAAACCAGCACAGGACTCCAACAACCAGCATTGTCATGCCACAGCTAGCGGCCATTTTTTCTACAAGGTCCCCCGGCCGTACCATGAGCACCATGGCTGGTAAGCCCTGGTAAGCCCTGGAAAGGGGTACATGTGGGAGTCTGAACCCTCCCCCATTAAAAGTGGGTGCCCCATTCAGGGCTGAAGTGCTGTCCCCGGCCCCCCTGGGTGGTAGGGACCGGGCTGATGTGTATAAAAAATAGATAAAATCATATTGCTTTATACAGGAGGACTACAAGGCCCAGCACCTTTAAAAAATAGTGTGTAAATAAGGAGACACACACTAAATTGCAATTCGCACCTTATTACATTTGCGTCAATGTTTAATTCAGTCAAAATTCTGCTATTTTGTTTAACACACAAATATGGAATCTGCAATTGATATATTTAAATATATTTAAATAAATTTGAACTTGAACTATACCACTAAAATGTTTGTTATAAGCTATAGTTTATATATTGTACCAATATATAGTACCAAGAGTTTATAAAGAGTTAAGAAAATGATTGTATATATATTGAAACAAACGATCATGTACATTCTTTCAAAATGTTTTGACAGCTTGTAAGTTTATTAAAAAGTGTTTATTTTTGTGACAGCAAAAATCGCAGTACAGTATCTTCTAACCTTCACTTTTTTCAGTACAGACTGATCCAAGCAATAGAGAAGATAACTAAAGTACAGAGTTTATGTCAAATAGCTAACTTCTTGCTGGGTGATGAATATAGAATATTTTCTTTGAATATATCAAGCTGCTACCCTTGGATGTGAAGACCTTGACACCTAACACTAAATTGTCCATCATGTGACAGACTCACAATTCACATATTTATATTTGTTTGATGTTATGTGTTAAGTTAGAGTTTTGAGAAGGATACAACTTTGTTAAAAGCTGACTTATATTAATGTCTAAAGCTAACTGACAGTACATTTGGCTACTAAGATTTAACTGCTGCTAAAGTTAAACAATTTTTTAAATCAAAATATGCACTAGATTAGTAACAATTGAGATGATAAATATTCATTATAATTAAAGAGCCTGATAATGAATTACAGTATACCCCTTTCACACAGAAACTGAAATTCCCAGGTGAAGCAGTTCCACCTGGGAATTTTATGAAACACACAGGTAATTTTTCTGTGTGAAAGGGTCAATCCTAAACTTCGAGTCACCAAACCCTGGGTCGGAGACCCGGAGTTTAAGATCCGGGTTGAATCTTTCACACAGGTGAAAAACCTGTGTAATCTAAATTTTAGATTTGGTCTGACAGCAAGTGGCCGGCCAATTAAACAAGCACTTCAAATGCCACTGTGTGAAAGCGGTATAATATTACTGTCCAGTAAAGCAGTGTATACATACAATTGAGCACATACTGTAAAATAACACACCATGAAGTTTTTTTACAAACTTTAGCAATTCACATTATTTTGTACTACATTGCTTAAATAATAAGAATAAGACAGTATAATGTTGAATTATATAAACTACTGTAGCAATGTTAGTAGACAAACCTTTAAGCGGTAATAAAGAAATCTGCATAATTATTCTGATTAATTAACTTGCATTATCAAAAGTAAAATTACATATACTAATTTAAGGAGAGATTATGGACCTTATTCAGGTATGTTGGGTAGTCCATATGCGTTCGCATGGGGGCGATGTTAAGCATCTGCGCTGGGTGTTCTCATGGGCAAGTACCCCTGCCCACGCGCACCCAGCGTCTGCACGTTTCAAGAGCGTTCCCATGAAAATGCTGGGCTTTCCCATGGTAATCGCCCGGTGACATGGCAGCGGGGGCAGGCAGCTGACATCCCTGGATGTCAACTGCCTCTCCATTTCCATGAGAATGTACACACATATAAAAGTGACCTGAGAGTCACTTTATATATGCGTGTGCGCACCACATCGAAAGATGTGGGAGGTTCCAAATGGCATGAGAATGGATGTTTATGTAAACCATCCATTCGCATGCCATGCAAATGTATGTGCCGTGGAAATGGTGGCATACCACCATTCACAGGGTGGGATCTGGTTGACTCTCAAGGATGCGAATTTGCATCCGAATGAATCAACAAGAATAACCCCTATAGCACATCAGAGACAATTAAGAAAAAAATATATGTATCCAAACTTTGTAACAGTTTGCTAAACTTATCTTTTGCGGGGGGGGGGGGAATATAATTGTGCACTAGATTTGGGCAACTTAAAAAAGTTACCCATTAAAAACATGCACTCAAGGTTTTAAGCTTTGAAAACTTTGCGCCACAATAATACAAAAGGGTACTTGTTTCCTAGAATGGCGCCTACGATTTCCATCGTATGGGCTCCTAAAAATCTCATCGAATCGCATAGCATCCCCCTGGAATATTGCGGCATGCGATGCATGCGCTGCGATTTTTAATTGTACAAGCATCCATGCCATGAAATGTGATGGGTGCTTACAATGAGATGTAACCCCCAGTATCCACGCTGTCCCGAAGCGTGGCGAGTGCAGCGGTACACGTCCTCCGACCTTTTCATACCCCCACTATCCACGTCAGCGCGGAGTCGAGCCCGAAGCATGGCATGGTGAGCGCAGCGAGCCCCGCGCGGGGACACAGATTACTTTACATGTATTCCGCATCCCCTCGCCATGCTTTGGGCTTGTATTCTGCGTACCCTCGAGGGGCTCGCTGCGCTCGCCACACTTCGGGCTCAGTGGTTTGCTGCGCTCGCCACACTATCTAAATCAACTCCACTCCGACGTGGATAGTGGGGGTATGAAAAGGTCGGAGGATGTGTACCACTCACCACGCTACGGGATGGTGTGGATACTGGGGGTTACATCTCATTGTAAGCACCCATCACATCTCATTGCATGGGTGCTTGTACAATTAAAAATCGCATCGCATCCCATTTGCTGGCAGGTGATGCGATATTTAATTGTATAAGCATCGCATCGCACGCATCGCACACCACTGAATAATGTACACAATGCCATGCGATGGGCGCTGTGCTAGGAAACAAGTACCTAAAAAAGATACTCATCCCTCTGGTGGTCTTCAGCGGTATCCGCAGATCCCATCATTCTCCTTTCCATATTAGCACTGGGGAGGTGGCTCCCAGGGGCATATGGGTGAGCAGTAATGACATATAAGGTGCATGTGGGCTTTGATGGAAAATATAGGTTGATTAAGCAGTTGGCATAAAAAAGGGCATACCTGCAAATCTGATGACGCAAATCCATATATTGGCCTGTTAAGAAACTTGCCTGAAATCTGCCAATTAAAATGTTTGTAATTCTATTGTGGTTCTGACAACACCAACTAACCACACAACCAGGGGAGTTCAAATGAAGATTGGATGTTGCTCATAGCAGCCAGATTTTACTTCTTATTTATTTAGCACCTTCTAGAAGATAGTTGATATAATCTGATTGGTTGCTATGGGCAACATCACATCTTCAATAGAACTCCTCTATCTTGTCACATGAAAGAATATCAGCAGTATCTGTGCTACCTACACACTGGGATAGGAATCATGAGAGCTAGTGATGTCACTGTGCTCTGGCCAGCGGCTCCCCTGACAGAGTACACCCTGTGCCCCCCTCCCCTAAATATGGCTATGTGCACAGGTGTAGTCATTACTCACTGACACATTTTAAAAGACCACAGATGAAGTTGATTATGTCACCTGTAATTTAGGGACAGATGTATCAAGCTTTAAAACGTAATATAATGGACAATGATAGACAACCCGCCAATCAGCTTATGGCTGTCATGTTACAGGTGGGGTTTTTCAACTGACAGGTAGGAGCTGATGACTGGTTGTTTATCAATCTACACTTTATCACTTTTTGAAGCTTGATACATTTGGCCCTCTGTGAGGAGACCTAGAAAACATAGACTGCCTGAACTGTGAAGCCTGTAAAAAATTTGGGCTGCACTTCAACAAAACCTAAAACCTCCTTTAGAAGTGAAATAACAAAAAGAATACAAGATAAAACCATAGGCGTGCGCACATAGAGTGTTATGGGTGCACAGGCACCCCCTAATGCTGTGCCTACCCTTATACACTTTTGCTTTTTAGAACTGGTATTCCATTAAAACAAGCACCCATCAATTAATTATGTGTGTTTTGCATTGTTAATTGTAATAGACCATTATCGTATCACTACATACCTGCATCATCCATATATGTTTATGACTTTATTTGCATGTACTGTTACACAGAGTAATTAGAAGATTAAAACTGAACGAGGCAGCAGATTATGGTGTGGCTGAGAGATCTTTTATAATGTAACGAGTGCGAATAGCTGATGGTAGACACGTCTGATTGGTGGTGTTAGACACACCAAATGGGCGTGTAAGACACCCCCTAATGAAATGTGCACCCCCTAATGAAATGTGCTGCGCACGCCTATGGATAAAACAAAATACATCATGCAACTCAGAAGAAGTGATATACTTATTGCAATGTCCCTGTGGAATCCAGTATGTGGGTCAGACGAAAAAAATAGCAAAAACAAGGTTCTGTGAACATATTTATGACATAAAAAAGGACTTCTCACTCATAGTGTATCAAAACACTTTGCAGACAAGCACAATACAAATCCTGCTGGATTACAATTCAGTGATAGACAAAATAAAAAAAAAAAAAATGGAGGGGAGGAGACATATCCGTAAATCTAATAAAAGCAGAAACAAAAAGGATTTATGAACTCTAAACATTAGACCCTCAAGGTCTAAACATAGACATTGATCTTCATGCCTTCTTATAGGTAACTGAACCTTCTTAAACACTTCACATAATTTTAATATAAATGTATAGAAACCTCCCCCCCCCTTTTTGTTTTTCCCATTTTTTGAGCCAAACCAAATTAAATGCCAAAAATCTATATAAGGAAAAGAAAATCCTTTTATCATGTGATTCCCTCCAAAAGGAAGTGACCACTTTCTCTTTTAAACACTGTTTAAAAATAAATAAATAAAGTTCTTAGCTATAAAAAAGCAAAAGAGGAAATGCCCAGTTATCCTTGACAAAGTGTATCTAATACATGAAACGCGTTGGTGGCTGGCGAGCATGGATTATACATAGAGGAAGTACAGCGGCAGCTCCCCCTCACTCTGCCGGCAGTTGAATGACACCAGCGGCCGGGCGGCATCGCAACTAACAGAGGGAGTGGCGAGTGGAAACGGAATGTCATGGTCAGATCTATCAGCGATGCATGTAAAGTTGCAGCAGCAGTAAGAACTCTGCTGCGTAGCAACATGCTGAAAGTACCCTGCAAGTAAACATCTGAGAGGGAATGGATGGCTAAAACACTGAACCCCGAACCGAATCCCTGGGCCCGGGTAGGGAAAGTTAGGGTAAGTGGAGCTATCTGAATTGAATCCACAACAAAATCAATTAATCACTCAAAAGAGTGTAAACATTTTAAATAAGAATTTCTTTGTTTGGCAAAAAATAAAGTTTGGCACATTTATTTATTTTATTTTATTTATTTACTTTATTCCATTACACATATTGTTTTATTACCTATAAAAGAGCGCTCCTAACAACATTGTAATGGTCATTCATTTTTAATTAATATAGGAAGCTGCTCACTACACCTACAGTGAGGTTATAAACACAATAGAGCCCACATGTAGAAAGCAATATATGGCAAACTCGGACTCTAATACATCCGCAGACTCTACTACATCCCACAGTTTATGTTTATAGAGCCCATTCTATGTACAAATTAAGTTTCATGTTACTTACCAACCGAGTTCTTATCATTCAGCCCCTCTTTTGAAATGCTAGAAGCCTAACTCCAACCACATAAGCCTATTCTTCCTAAAGGAGATGTTCTTGCCAATGTTGTTCTTTACTTTTTCTACTCATGGTGTCACCTACACAAATATTGCACCCATTCCCTGAGATTCAACAGATACTAAATAAATATCCAGATTACTTGTTAATACTTGGGAATTACAAACAAATGTTTTACAGGAATATTAAAATACTTAAACCACTGGTCACCTATTTGTCTGAAATATCTGGAATTAGACCACTGACATTATTCTGGTGAGTTAATTAAAACACAGTACAAAACATGTTGCATCCTCAGCAGCATGAAAACCCCTGTCCCTTAAGCCCCGTACACACGGGGAGCAAGCTCCTGCGACCAGCGATTATAATGTGGCTGAAAACGGGAGCGCGCACCCGGCGATTTATCGCCGGGGCACACTCCCATCACTGGCAATATGGTTGCCTGCGACCATATTTCCAGCGATTTCAGCCCCTATCGCCCCCGTGTGTACACAGCTTTAAGCCCCGTACACATGGGGGAGATATATTGCTCAGCAATATATTGCTAGCAATATATTGCTGAGCAATATATTGCTCAGTTTCTCCTTTTCATCAGTGACCAGAGATGGTCGCTGATGAAAGGGAACCTCTGCCGATGGAGCAGCAGAGGTAATCAGCTTGCTCCTGCGACCAGCGATCATAAGGGGGTTAAAAACGGGACCAGCGACGATATTTCCAGCGATTTTAGCCCCTATCGCCCCAGTGTGTACACAGCTTTATGCAGGAGGTTTCCAAAGGAGCATTAATGAAGTTAGCAATATGTTGCAGGTTTCAGGAAAAAAAGGGCTTAAGTCAGAGTTTTACGCTATGCAGATGTTTTTAGTATTAAGCGATCTTTGGTAGACTGAGCATGTGCCATGATTCTGCAGGGCATATATAAAGGTGCCTTTGCAAGTCTCCTCGTAGTGAAGAATTGGCAGGGAGTGAGTTGGTAAAAACACAAGCAAGTCATGGCCATTTCTAGGGTGCAAAATGCTGTGAGCTGCAATCATGTACTCAGAGAAATGGGGTGCCTCCATCACTATTACTGCATCCAGTCTGCATAGACAAAGACCTACTCAAACATTTGTGTATAGGTAGCAAATGTGTATGCACTTGCAAATAAATTGTAGTACCTCTGGTGGGCATAGATTATCATTTCTGCACTTGCTAAAATTAGCAATTCTCTAGGTTAGAAATTTGCAATTTTGAACAACACTGAATCAGGCTCAAAATTGCTAATTATAAACCTGCATTAATAATTTATATTTCACAAATATACAACATAAAAATAACACATTTATTTAAGCATGTGAATGCAGTAGTAATCCGAGAATTGTCTGACAGGTTGACAGGATTTGCAACTGAAATAGATAACAAGATCAATCTTTCTGTGACTAAGAATAAAGAATATCCTGTGATTTATCACAATAACAGCATTTATAATGTGCACTTAAAATGACAATATAATGTTTAAGAGTAGCAAACAGCATAATCAATAAAATATCTCCAGTGGGGCTTATCCAAGAATATACATATATAGGCTGTTACAGAACTCCATGGTTGTGATAGCCTTCTTTAAGGTGTTTTCAGTCCCTCTGGAGTCACCAGTCTATACTCTTGGCATCCTTCCCTTCCTGTTTCCTAAATAAATTGACATACAGTAAAGCGACTGATGTAACCTTCCACTTGTCACATTGTTCGTATTGCTCTACGTGCTTTTATATGTGATGTTTTAAATAAACTCTTATTTTTATGTGATACATTTTAGCAATTACAATTATTTAAAGTGCAGGTATGCAATTATTGGTTATTATAGTGTATATTATTGTTTAGGTAACAAAAAAAAAGATTTCTCCTGGTTTTTCTTTTATCTATAGAACGTATACCTTTTATACCTTGAAGATCCATTTAATGTACTCTGTATTGAAGTGACCTCTATATTCTTTTCCTATTAGTGTTGGTGTACAAATTTAGCAAACATTCATTTTATTCCATTAAAAGGAACTCATCTCACAGCTAAGGCTTTAGCATAGAAATATGTAATATTTATGGATATATAAAGATTATGATATCTGTTAATATTACCAAATGGTTTTGAAGACATTTTGGGATATATTTCAACTAAAGGGATTTTTACACTTGGATAGATCAATAAATAAATCAAATGAGAATATCAGACCTTGAAAAAAACTTTTTTGACACACAGTAATTTTCATCCATGACACTTATGCAACCCAGAGGCTTTCTTTCACTGCTGACCAGACGGTTACGGTATAGATGATATACAATGTCTAGGTCTGCATCTATGGAGCCACAAACAGCCAATCAGCTGCAGAGCTCCCTTAGAGCCCTCTCTTTATTGGTTGGGGGAGGACTCTGTGAATGACGTCCCTGAGAAATCCCTCAGTCTAGGTGGAGGAGCTGCAAGTGTAAACAGCAGGACACTTTTTTTTTTTTTTTTTAAACCACGGATGCCTACTATGGACCAAAGAGGACACAATCTATGCCAGATGAGCTGGTGAAGAAAATTAATTGTCACAGGTTCATTTAGAATTTCTACTGGAGAAGAGGACAGGCCTACGGTGGGCCCCATAGATAAGTATTGATAGGTGATTGTAGTATGTATTCAAGTTTTATTTTATTAGGTGTGCGTGTGTGTGTCTTTTATTGGACATTGGTTTTGTTGTAGAACTACAAGACCCAACAGGCCCAATAATGTCCTAAATGCTGGGACTTGTGGTTCGCCAAGTCCCTGAATGTGGGGGAGGCTTGCTGGCACTTGTAGTACCACAACAAAACCCAATGTTTACCTTTATATGACATCAGCCCATTGCCCACTGCCCAGGAGCAGTGGGGACATCTTCGGGCTTCAGCCCAGGATGGAGGTGTCCTGAACCCCTTTATTGGGCCCCCTCTCCCGCAGGTCATGGGTTGATGCTTTGACCGGGCTGGGCCAGGAGCCTGGTGCTGGTTATAGAAATACAAGTGGACCTCAGCTCATTTAACCATGGGCTAGTTATTACCTGACAGGGGGACCACAAGCAGTTTTTTTTTAAATTACAGCCACTGAAAACAAGTTACAGCCACTGAAAACTCAATGAAAACTTGATACAACTGTTAAAATGTCTATTACTTCCATAATTAATTCTATATAGCCACTTGTTATTTTATTCACATTAACAATACTCATGAATGGGCTAATTGTAGCACTTTAAATCTATTTATATATTCATATAAATATATCTAAAGTATTACAATTTGTGCTGAGATAAACACAATAGACCATTTATATAATTGTGTCTATGTTGTATGGATTTTTTAATCTACCACATTCTTAACAAAGAAAATATTATAATGCATTTAAAAAAACACAGAATTTATAGGTGTCCAGAAATACACCCATGAAATACAAATATGCTTTATTAACATCACTGCCTACAGTATATGCAATGTTACCCAGGTGCTAATAATTTCTTTTAGATCAAAACATATGCACAAGAGACAATCAAACATGAATTTTTAATGTGCTCAGCTGTGGATATGCACACAAAGGAACCTCAGGCCTTCTCTCAAAAGTGATAAACATTTATGCATTCACAAGAAAGGTTTAATTAATTTTATTTTTGTGAAGATGTTTTTTAAAGATAAATTATATACAAGTGAATTGCATACCACCATTTGAGTTAATTGCGGCATCTGCATACAATAGCTTCTATACAGTAAGCTGAAAGGGGACCTTCCAGTTGGAAACATATCACATTTAGCTTTTCAAATATATATTTGCCAGATGTTTATTATACACTTTGTATTTAATTTTTATAAACTTTGTATTTAAAAAAAAGAATAATTTTAAAATTGAAATACTATAAACAGTACTTGTTTAAGTCTTGGTTACAGTACTTATAGTTGTTAATGCAGGCTTCTAAAATGTATCTTCTGCCTTTGTATACAGACTACAGACATCACAATATATTGTATTATGAATAAATGAATTTATATCCAACAAGAAATAATAACAATAACTTCCTAATGTGAATGTGTTTAATCTTCTATGTACTTGTGTGTCTTCGCATGTAGATAACTGCAGTAAAACCACAGTGACATTTTACACATGTCCTCTGTAAGATTCTTGAAGACATACAAAATATAGAGCTGTCAGTTAAAATGATATAAAGTAATCTTTGATATGGTAATAACAGAGCTGTTATATATTTGAATGTCTGGTGGCAAATGTCAGGGGCAGACATTCACTGCCATGCGAATGTCCACCCCGGCATGGGAATGGATGAATATGCTGACACATCCATTCACATGCGGGCATACAGGTGAAAAATCATTCGATGGTTGCCGACCATCAAATGATTTTTCACCCGCTAGCAGATAAGTCAGTCTCATCTGGCCAAACAGAAAGCAGGCATGATGTCATGTGAGGTCAGCTGCCCACCATGAGCAGGCATTGGCCCACCTGCGATCCGAAGAGTATGCCCATAATATCCCCACTCCCTTCCCCTCCCTCCCTTTGTGAATGCCCAGCAAATGTCATACTCATTGAAGGTGTTTGCACATCAGGTCTGCGAGTATGGGCGGTATTCAATGAGCCTGATTCGCCATGTTTTTATGGCGAATTTGTGCTGTTTGGCGAATTTTTGACTAAAACGGTGAATCACCCTATTCAATGACCAGATGGCGAATGCATTTGAAGGTTTTTTTCGCCATGATTCACCGAGTAGCAATCGCTATCTTTTTATGGTGAAGTGGAATGTGAACTTTTAAAATAAAGTGTTTTGTTTTTTACATTTGGTGTAAAAAAATCAGGAATTTTATTCTGAGGAGGGGCATGCTATTTTTATTCATGTGCTGTAAGCACATGAATATATATTTAATTAAAAAATATATATATATTTTTTTTTTACACAGCAGCCAGCAGGGGGCGCCGGAGCCGAGCCGCTCATTAGATATTCATATATTCACTGCACCCGATCGTTACATATGCACGATCGGGTGTAGTGAATATACCCGGTCCCCTGCTGGCACCCCCGGGGAGCAGCCTGTGCTGCCTGGCACCCGGGGAGCCCACCTCCCCCCCACATACGCTCTGGGGCAGGCAGAGAGACATCCATCTCCCTGCCTGCCACCGTCCTCAGGCTCCCTGCGGCGTTCACCGCAGGAGCTCATATTCGCCGGTCAGGGGCAGTGAGCCCCTGACTCGTTGAATACCGGAGCCGGCGAGGCTCCGGAACGTGGCGAATGTGCAGCAAATCCTAAACAGGATTCGCTGCACCTCACCGGTATTCACATTGAATACCGCCCTATGTATTTTTGCCCATACATATGCACAGACCCGCAACCGAATTCACCTTGCAGCGAGTCAACCTGAATGACCACCAGAGAGTGTAAAGATGGATTTATGTAAGCAGAGTATAGCAAGGACATGCTTCCATAATATCAAATACTGTAAATGCTGACTCACAGAAATGCCTGCCAATATGTTCATTTTGAGTGTTGGTGCAAAAAAACACTGATAATGATCAGTGTTCAGACAGGGGTATTAAGGGCTCACTGCGGGAATGCAGTGGTAGGGAGCCATGCATAGGGGTGAGACCAGTCTCACTTGGATAATCATTAGGCTTGGATAATCATTAAAGAGTGCATTGGCTATAAAGTAAATACTGCTCAGTAAATACTGCTCATGCATGCATGATAATGTACCAGATTAATACAGCAATGCACTGTAGTATAATACACCATAGCAGTACAATGTAACATATGTATAATGTGTGGTTCAAGTGCACAGGTTGGAACCTGATCCCTAGATGAGGTATTGAGGAAGGTGGTTTCCTGTGTGCAACTGGAAAAATAAAGCAGTGCTATATCTATTGTGTAACAAAGATGTTATAAAAAACAACAACAATAAGATTGTCTGTAAAAAAACACAATCAATACATTTTTTAATACAACACATTAATAAAGACACTTGATTAAGACAGCATAATGTCACGATAGGGTCATTACAGTAATTTTTTTTTTTTTTAAGTCATATATTTTATTGAATAAATGAAGTTATATAACAGCATGTGCAGAAAAAACGAACATACAATTATGGTAACATTTGCTGTATTTAAAATACAAAATTCGTAGTTTTGGATAGGTTAGACCAGGAACAATGAGACATGTCTGCAGTCATGAATAATGAGAGAGCTTTGGTGTGATTAAGTAATGGTAACCGTCAGTCGCTCCGGGAGGGTAAAGGCCATAATATTGTGTATTTTAGCTCAATATAGGGTTAATTTGAGAGTTCGGCCCTACCACTCCTTCTCTTAGAATGTGTTCAGAGTTAGGCTGGACGGTTTAAAGGGATCCAACTGTATGGGGAAGGAGGGGGGGAAGGGGGGGGGTCCCAGCGACGGGAAGAGAGAAAAGAAAGAGAAGGGTGAAAATTATAGATATTGGAGCAGTGTGTACGGAGGGAGTTAATTATGTGTGCATGGTAGTTTTAAGAGTGACCAGGAAGCTGAGTGTTATGGTAATTATACCATGGAAGCCAAACAGAATGGAATTTACGAATAGTGTTGTTTTGTAGACTAGTAATGTATTCCATTTTAGCTATAAACCACATTCTATTTATTAATTCTTGTCGGCTAGGGGCATTTGTTTTTTTCCAGTTGCTAGCAATTTGATGTTTACATTACAGTAATTTTAATGAACACATTTAGGGGAAAATTTACTAAAGGAAATTTGTAAAAAATAGGTGTATTTGTATTTATAAATACACTTATTTTTGACATTTACTATCCCGAAAATACGGCCATTCGTATTCGTATTGATAGCACATCAATACAACTACGAATTGCCGTATTTTCGGGATAGTAAATGTCAAAAATAAGTGTATTTCTAAATACAAATACACCTATTTTTACAAATTTCTTTTAGTAAATTTCCCCCTTAATCCCTCTATTAAAGTTGTTTTGGTGATAGCCTTTGGTAAAAGTTCAATGATTAAAGTAAATGAAAGATCTAGGTACTTGATAATAGGATTAATCTCACCGCTGGAGGTGTTCTTGTGGGCCACTGATGTTAGGTGGGTCCTTATAATAATATCCAAAGATGTACAGTATAATGGTAGTACGCTGGAGGAGCCACTCATATCAGATCCAAATCGCCTCACGATGTTGTAGCTGGAAGCAGACTAAAAGTGGGTCTGCTGGAGGAATTGCAATGGACTAGAGAAATGCATTTTTGGAGTCCTCACTAGGATGTAGAAATTTAAAGAAGCAAATCCAGAGAGACTTCATGAAGTAGACTCAGAGGGATACATTGTGCCAGTAGCTGTGATAGAACCTCTCACCGATGCCTTTTGACAGTTTTTTCAAGGTGGTTTCTTGCGGGCCATTCCAACCCTGATGATGATGATGATGATTATTATTATTATTATTATTATTATTATTATTATTATTATTATGATAATGATGATATTGATGACCAGCTTTAGTTAGCTGGCTCTGGGTGAATGATTAGCTTTCCCAAAAGCCCCAGTGGTAATACAGATACAGTATATAAGCCACAATAGCTCCAGCTCAATGCAGACTTTGGCCTTAAGTAAATTAAAACAATATTTTGTGCTCTAAGGGGGTTAAAATTGTCTGCAAATGACTGGAAATGAATGGTATTGAGGTCAATAATACTATAGGGACAAAAAAGGGACAAATTATGTAATTTTAGCTTTAAAAAAAAATAATTGGGGAAAAAAAGCAAACCCAAATACAAAAATAGCCAAAGAAACAGCCTAATCCAAAATCCAAATCTAGAAAATATGGAATTTAAATAAATAAATACAAAATTATATATATATATATATATATATATATATATATATATATATATATATATATATATATATATATATATATAGTGAACAGACCCTTGCGTCACGCCACAGGTAATTAAAGTACTAGTGTGGGGGCAGCCTTACTCGCAAATCCTTTGTTGGATGGGGGATAGGGGAGAAAGTATGGAGTACAATTGTGAGTTGGCGCCCCTATTTTTGATCACCACAATTAGATCAATCAAGCCATAGGTTATTTCACTCTAGCATACAGTAAAAAGTCCATATAATTTCTAATGTTTATTAAAAAGTATTTTTCCACACAGTGGTAGCAGTTATTCCAGATCTTTATAAATTTCATTGAGACATCTCAGACAGTTGGAAACAGCAGAAGATACCCAATGTGTTTCGCCCCTTAACGTGACTTCATCGGGGGTTAACGCATCACAAGAATAGGTTAAAGGTACTCTTCACAAGAAAAAAAAACAATTCATAACAGTATGGTTAATGGGTCCTTGCATACATGAAGTACCTATTATTTTATTATCTATGTTAGTAGATCGGCTGAACGGAGAATGATCTTCCTTCAGACAATGTCGCTAAAGATTATTCTTTCTGATGACAAATTTGCAGGTAAGATCTCTTTAAGTGGGTATACCCAGGGCTATTTGTCAGCAGGATCCAGCAGGAACTGAGGCCCTTATTCTAGTTCACTCTTTCTGCCAAAATATTTCTTAGATGGACTAAACCATGTGCACTGCAGGTGAGGCAGGTGTTACTTGTGCAGAGATAATTAGATTTGGGTGGGGTTTTACACCCGCCTCACCTGCAGTGCACATGGTTTTGTCCATCAAAGAAATATTTTGGCAGAAAGAGTGAACTAGAATAAGGGCCTCAGTTCCTGCTGGAGCCTGCTGAAAAATAGCCCTGGGTATACCTATAAAAGGTCAAAATGATGACGATATCATCAATTGGTCTGTGAAGACCCAATGTGTTATATATAAGAACCCATGCTAAATTCCTGATGGATCCAGCTTAATTGAATTATAAAGCAATAAGTTCAGTAAAGAATCGGGGATTCTTCTAGAGGTCGATTCTCACCTTCAGTAGGTGTGCTCCGGTCACTGGTTCTGTCTGAATGATCACGGCGTCAACATCGCAGGATAGACGTTTTGCACAGGACTGCAAACGAGCGAGTGGCATGCAATTGTGACATAGACTTTTACCAATCAGTTCTCTTAATATTTATAACTTTTTAATAGTACATTAATTGATTTAATAAAAATGCAAAATATATACAGGTAGACTTCATTACCTTAAAGGTCAACATACAGAGAGCGCAAGGTATAATCCCGTTTTAAATACATGTGTGCACCTACCATTAATAAAATAGATTTTTATAACACACTCTGTCTCAGCTTACTATATTCAACACCTTACAACTTCAACACCTATACACAGGCAGTCTTAATGCCCATGAACCAATATCGCAAAATAAATTTGCATGGGATAGAAGGGATTACATAAATGGCCAAATCCATACATGGCCCAATGGTGCCAACTATCATGAGTTCACTTAAAAAATATACCAACCTCACTTTGATGGCAACCCTAAAAAAGAGAGATACAGAAAAGATTCATAAGGACAGGTTTTTACCACCAATCCATTTGGCTACAAAATAAAATAAAACCAAGGTGGCAGGAATATTACAACTATAAATAGGACAATTGGAATAGTCAGCCACAAACATGAAGAAACTAAAGAGGCAGAATTCAATCCTATCAAGATAGAAATGATGATCATTTGTATAGTAATACATTTTAAGTTTTTAGATCTTGTTCCCCAAACAGGAATCAACAACAGCATTTTTTTGGCAAAAGACAGGATACGAACCGACATCATCAACACAGGAGAGAAAAAATCCATATGTGTCTATCTTCCCCCAAGGAACCAAGAGAAGACATGGTGGAGAAATAGAGGAACAAGAGGAGGCAAACAACTCTCCACAAAAGAGAAAAAGACCACCAACACAGGCCCATCACATACATGAATCATTAACATATCTCACAAGGAACTTTTAATCAGCTAGAGAGAAAGCTTCTGTTAGAGAAAGAGATACTTTACTAACACAAACACAAAAAGCAAAGAAGGAGTGACAATGTAGGCACTTTATAACACAGTTTAACTGTGAAAATAAACATTTCCGAAAGACTCTGGAACATCTCTGCGGTATGTTATTAAGAGACCCCATATTGGCTCAACATCTTCCCCTAAAACCTAATATGATATTCTGTCATGCATCAAACCTTAAGAACATTCTAGCACCTAGCAATCTGAAATCAATCAAACCTAGATATACCAAAACTTCAAATTTTTTGAACAAAAGACCTGGATTGTTACCCTGCAATAAATGCATCTGTTGTAAATGTTTTGATAAAGCGAAATTCAGCTATACAATGGATAGTGGAAAATATACACTTATTGAAGCCGTGACATGCAATTCTGATCATGTGGTATATATGATTACCTGTGCTTTCAATCTCAGATACATTGAAAAAACGATAATACAGGTGAAAATACGTATTCAAGAACACATGAGCAATATAAAAAATAAAGTTCGCATACACAGGCTACCTAGACATTTTTTGAAGAAAAACAATTCCACCGTTACCAAAGAAAATTTTAAATTCACCATCTTAGATAAAATTAGGGAAACCCTAGGGCTGATAATAAAGGTCATGATCTGATATAACATGATAGTTATTGGATCTACACTCTTAATACCCGCGGACCGAAAGGTCTAAATGAGGGGGTCAATATAGTTGCCTTTCTTTGATTTCATCTCCACTCTACCATGTTTCTCTGTACTTCTTTCGCTAAGTTCATATATGCATATTTGTTAATATGTAATATGTGGTTTTATATATAAATTGAATGGGCATTAATGGTATGGTTTATTTAACCAACTTGTTTATTAATAATTGATGGCTGTATATGCACCCTGTTTGGGTAATTGTTAAATGTACTTCCCTTGGAAATACAGTTGGGATAATATTGGGCCTTATTCTAGTTCATTCTTTCTGACAAAATCCTTCTTAGATGGACAAAACCATGTGCACTGCAGGGGGGCAGATGTAACTTGTGCAGAGAGAATTAGATTGGGTGGTGTTTTACTTCAAAGTGAGATCTATATTGCAGTGTAAAAATAAAGCAGCCAGTATTTACCCTGCACAGAAACAAAATAACTCACCCAAATCTAATTCTCTCTGCACATTTTACATCTGCCCCCCTGCAGTGCACATGGTTTTGTCCATCTAAGAAGGATTTTGTCAGAAAGAGTGAACTAGAATAAGGCATAGGTCTGGCTGGGGTGACTGATTGATAATAGCAGGAAGGGGAGGAAACTTCCTCTTCTTCCTGCAGAAGTCAGGGAGAGAAGTCGCATTGTCAGAGCTCCTACTTGCATCTATTTGCACCCTGCACGCCCTGTATCCCCGTTGTTGTGCCAGGTATGTCTGTTGGTGCCTCCTCACCGCAGCCCAGACGGTCTGCCCGTCCGCCCGCGCGCTTTGGCAGACGATGGCCTGGATGTGGCTGACGCGGGTCCTGGCCTGGCTTTCCCTGTCCCCCAGCACTCACCCGCTATCTCACGCCGCTGGGCTCGGGGGTCCGCAGTAGCTGGCGCAGGCTCTCCTTCTGTGTCGGCGGGGCAGTCCGCGGCTCGGCCGGCTGCTGGGAGAGGCGCGGGAGTGACGCGGGCAGAGGTGCGTCATCCAGAGGCGCCGCATCAGGTCTGGTGGCCGTGCGGGGGGGAGCAGGACTGTGGCAGTGGGCGTCAGGCGTGCTGCGCGGGGTGGTGCTCAGCCTCAGGCTGCGGCGCAGGCCCCGTCCCCATCCCAGCAACATGGTGTCAGCTCCGGCTCGGCTAGAGTCTCCGGGCGGAGGCGGGCGCATGCGCAGCCAGATGAGAATGCTAGCATGGGGTCGGCCAGTCGGTCGGGGTCCCTGCGGGAGTCAGCTTCTGGGGGGCAGCGGCGCCGTGGTGGGGTTTCTCCCAGCCACAGGTCCGGCTATCTACCTACCTGGGCCCGGGCGGCTGAGTCTATTGGAGGCAGGGGCTACCTGGGTGCGGCAAGGGACGATGGTGGGAGGCATGAGGCTCGGCGCCACGGGGCCACACCAGATCCTCTTCGGGGTCTGGGGCAGGTTCCAGGGTGAGGTCCTCTGCTCCGGCCTTTGATCCATCCGCGCTCTCGGCGGCTTTGTCCTCAATGGCTGGCGCCCTGGCGCCCCTGGCGGGTGGTCGTCCTGCCAGGACTGGGGGACATGGGTCTTCCCAGCGTAGGTCCTCAGGAGCCCCTGCGGCCCCCACGCCTGGGTGCTCACAGCTGCGGCGAGCAGTGAGAGAAATGGGATCTGCTGTGGCGGCACTAGAGGGCAGGTCTGCTACACCCCTGAATTCTGCTGCATGACGAAGAAGGCCTCAGGGTGAGAGGCACAGAGCCGCGGCTTCTCCCCTACTCGATTATGGGGCTGGTGAGCCGTGGGCAGAGGAGCAGTTTGGATCCGGCTTGGGTTCGGGCGATCCAGATGACCTGGACGATGACGATGACACTTGGGCCCCTCAGCCGGAGTCGGCAGGTGAGGACTCTTTGGAGTGCGGTTCAGGGTCCGAAGGGTGTTCCTCTACTGGGGGCTCCCGGGGTAGCCACTCTTCCACTTCCTCTTCCTCCTCTGCTGGGGGGTCTGATATGGGTAGCGCTGCGAAGGCTCGCAAGAGGGCAGCCAAATATGCCAAGAAGGAGGCTGGGAGACGCACTCGCCACATTAAACGTAGGAAGGTGGCCTCCTTGTCACGTAGAGAGAGGAAGAGGCGAAATCAGCCCAGGGTCGTGCACTGCGATTATACCGCAGTTTTGAGGGGACTAAGGGAGAGTTGCAGGCGTAAGATTGAGAAGGGTGATTACGTGGATGTGTTCAGTCTGACCGAGGACACCAAAAAGGCCTTTAAGGCAGCCAAGGATAAAGACAGCATAGGGTCCAATTCCTATCGGTCCTATGACAACTGGCTTGCCGGTTTTTGTGTTTTTGCGGCCTGTTATCTGGAGGATCGGCCGGACGAACCCATCAACGTGATCCGTTATATCCACATGATACACGAAATGCACGAGGATCAGCCTGGCACACATACGATGAGCAGTTCAGGCGCAAGCAGGATTGCCTGCAAATCCTCGACCTAGGTTGTAAGGACGTGGAGGTTTGGATGGAGGTGGCTCGCGTGCATTTAGATCCGATGGAGGCTGCGGCGGTTGCTCCTCATTCCATGTCCGCTTCCCTTCCACAGCAGCGACCGGCGGCGGAATCTACCGCCGCCCACCGCTTCCCTGGGGCTGGGAAATCGGCTCCCTTGGGGGCCGCTAAGGGCAAGTGCTTTGCCTTCAATAATTCCACCTGTCAGTTGGGTTCCCGATGCAGGTATAAACACCTGTGCATTAATTGTTCAGGGAACCACCCTGCTTCCAACTGCTTTCGAGGGGCCCGTCCCTCCAGAGGGGCGGTTGCTGGCACTGCTCCCAAGCCTGCCGGGGGTAGGAGCTCTCGCTAGGGCAGCTACGCCGGTTCGGGTGGAGGCTATGTCTGAATGGCTCCGCTCGTACCCGGACAGGGAAGCGGCTGCTTTCCTGCAGGATGGTTTTAGTGTGGGATTTCGCCTTCCAGTGGCGGGGGAAGTACAGGGGGGAGCGTTCAGGAATTTGCTATCTGCTAGAGTGCTGCCTTCCGTGTTGCTGGAGAAGGTGATGAAGGAGGTACAGCTTGGGCGCATGGTTGGTCCTTTTGCTACGCCCCCATTGGCGAACCTAATCATATCGCCAGTGGGGGTGCTACCTAAGAAGGCCCCTGGGAAGTTCCGTCTCATTCAGCATCTCACTTACCCCACGGGGCTCTCTGTCAACGACGCCATTCCTGCCGAGTGTTGTTCGTGACTTACCAGTCTTTCGACGATGCTTTGGCGATGGTACGGTCGTTTGGACGGGGTGCACTCATGGCTAAGGTGGATGTTGAGTCAGCTTTCTGTTTGCTCCCGCTGCATCCCGATGCATTCCGGTACATGGGCTTCCGCATAGGAGAGGAGTATTTCATCGACAAGTGCTTGCCGATGGTGTGTTCAGTATCCTGTGCATTTTTTGAGCGGTTCAGTACCTTTTTGCATTGGTGTGTGGAGAAGTCCTCGGGGGAGAGCGGGCTCGCTCACTACCTCGACGACTTCCTATGTGTTGGGCCGCCAACTCTGAGCGTTGTGCTCGCCTGCTGTTTTCTCTGCAGTCCCTTTTCCACCAATTCGGCGTCCCTATTGCCGATGATAAGACCGAAGGCCCAGTTACCTGTTTGTCTTTTCTGGGGATCCAGATTGATACGGTAGAGGGCCTTTGCAGCTTGCCTGCCGATAAAGTGGTTAAGCTGCGCGAGGCTGTAGGGCTGTGTAGGTCCAGAAGTAAGGTCACCCTACGGCAGGCCCAATCAGTTTTAGGCCAGTTGAACTTCGCTTGCAAGGTTATCCCCATGGGGAGGTTGTTTTGCAGGAAGTTCGAGAGGGCCACGGTGGGAGTTAACAGGCCGCACCACCTAATTCACATGTCCGCCGAAATTCGGCGTGACCTGGCTGTATAGTCTTCCTTTTTGGAGGAGTTCAATGGGGTGCGCATCTGGCTGGCTCCCGCTGTGGCCAACACCGAACTGCAGCTGTTCACGGACGTGTCAGGTTCGGTGGGTTTTGGTTGTTTTCTGGCCGGTCACTGGTGCACTGAGAAGTGACTGGTTCGAGACATGGTCTCTATGGAGATATGGGGCCCGCGCTTGGCGAATAGGAGTCTGTTGTTCTGGTGTGACAACTTTAGTGCCGTACATGCTATTAACCACCAGAAGGCTTGGTCGCTTTTGGTCTTACGTCTGTTGGTGCAGCTTTCACTTCAGTGCTTGCGGCATAACATTTTATTTAGAGCTTGCCATGTCCCAGGTGTTGAGAATGAGATCGCCGATTCCCTCTCCCGTTTCCAGTGGCAAAGTTTTTGCGAGCTAGTGCCTCAGGCTGATGATGTTGGGGTGCACTGCCCCTTTTATGTTTGGCAGGTGATCGGGTCGGATTGGAGGGATTAGCCGAATCCTCATTGACCCCTGCTACCCTTAAGAACTATCGGGCGGCCTGGACAGAGTGGGAATCTTTCGCGGGAGGGGCTGCTCAGTCAGGTAGGTGTGGACAGCGTCTTTTGCTGTCTTTTCTGTGGTCATTGTATTGCACGGGTAAATCCAGGGCAGTGGCAGCGCACTATTTGGCTGGGATAGCATTTTTTGCTAGACTAAAAGGTTTGCCCGACTTTAGGAAGTGTTTCCTGGTAGTTAAAGCTATGAAAGGCTGGTCGCGCTTGGTTCCAGTCAGCCCTGATTGTCGACGGCCTATCGATGCGTCCCTGCTACCATCTTTTGCTGGAAGTAGTATGCCATTGCGCAGATTCTGCTTTTGGGTCCCTATTGTTTAGATTAGCCTTTTCCATGGTGTTTCATGGAGCCTTTAGGATTTCTGAGTTGGTTGCCCCTGGTAAATCCCGCGAGGCCGTGCTTCTAGTGTCAGACATTCGCTTAGATCCTAGGGCGTTGTGGTTCAGAATTAGGAGGTCTAAAACTGACCAGTAGGCCAGAGGCAGGTGGCTTCAATGACGCCGGTTGTCCCGGTCTCCATTTGCCCAAGTGGCTTTAGCATCCCTGTATGCGGAGGTCAGGCCAGCCTTGGATATTGATATTAATCGTAGATATATATTGATCGTAGATATCGCACCAGCTTCACAAAGTCAGTAAGTAACCGTGCTGAGGTCAAGTCAATTTAAGTAATAGGGGATCCCACACAACAGATGGGAAGACCAGCACCAGTCCAGTAAATTCAAAACTTATTTATTGTCACAAAGGACACATGTCAGCAGCAAAGAAACATGTACTCATGTCTGCATACAACACCCGTCAGGCTATACTTAGCTTATTTCAGGCTGTACTTGGCCTATGGGCAACGTCTCCTCGACAGCCGTTTCGGTGCCTCCAGCACCTTTTTCAAGAGGGTGACCAACCTAACTACACAATGGACATGTTATAATTAGGCCCTCTTGGCGCCATCTCACCTGCACACATCAGTGCTGCACTCATCGCACCTAGGAGTCCCGGCGTCCACCTCCATCTCGCTGCAATCACGGTGCCGTCCAGCCAGAAGTGCCCGTCAGGCGGAAACTAATGATCAGGCCGATTTGCAGGGGACTACAGAAACAGCCCCTGGAGCCGGAAGTGACACGCTGAAAAACAGAATACACTATTATCATCACCACGGCAACAATCCACATCGGCCTCAGGTTATCTGTAACCCGCTGTTTGCCGTGCGCTGGCATGACAGTTTCAATATATCATTAAATACACAGCAATATATACAAAAACAAAACACACAGAAACATAGAAAACGCATTACACAGGAAAATGAAAATAGCAACATTAATAACCAGAATGAATGACATGGTATCAGTGTCCCAAAATGGGCAATTTTGGCGGATCAAAGCATACTACCTAGCTAAGACATTATAGAAAATGTGTTAGACAGAATTCCTCATTGAGGCCATAAGGGCTCATCGAGTTCAGTTCATAGATCCAGAAGCTCTCTTTTTTCAAGAAGATCTTTTGGCGGTCGCCACCCCTCCTAAGGGGAGGTACATGTTCTATTGGCATAAACTGGAACTCATTGATCTTTTGACCACTTTGGAAAAATGCCTAGCGACAGGCGGAGTGTTAGTGTCCATTTTTACAAATGCTTTCTTGATGGAGGATCTGTGGGCCCCAATCCTTTCTTTCAGCATTCGCAGGGTTTTGCCGACATATAACTTATTGCACGGGCATTTGATGACATACACCGTGTATTTGGTTTCACAATTCATATAATGTTTTAGGGAATAGATTTTGCCTGTTACAGGGTGTATAATTGTATCTGACATGATTATGTGTCGACAGTTGACACACTTGGCACATTTGTAGGATCCAGCTTGTCGTGACAGCCAGTTTCTCGCTTGATAAACCTTTGGGCTTATATCTGAGAATGTCAGCTGTTGTTTCTAGTTCTGGCTTTTCTTGTAACAGAAAAGGGGCGGAGTTTGACATACATTCCCCATCACTGGATCCGTATCCAAAATATGCCAGTGTTTTGGAATCTATGTTTTGATAGACCTCGAGGCCACAGAGTAGGTGCTTGTAAAATGCAGTCTCCCTTCAGTAGCATCTTTCTGTCTGGGAATTAATAGATCTTCCCTCCTCAGATTTCTGCACTTTTCCATCGCCTCTTTCACCTCTTTAGGGTCATACAGTCGATCAATAAATCCCCTGTTACTTAAATTGACTTCACCTCAGCACGGTTACTTACTGACTTTGTGAAGCTGGTGCGATATCTACGATCAATATACTATTACCTACAATGATTGCACAGCCGTGGAAATATCAGAGTTTTGAGTATTTCGCTATTTGGAACATTATTTGCTTGATTGTTTGGTCCACTATTGCCATCTCCAAGATGGATTTCGATGCAAATGAGCTGACGGGTACTAAGAGATTTTTGGACAAGGACGTCAACAATATCTTTTTTAATGACACCAATGAATTAGCATTTGATGTGGATAGTCCTTCTGAAATACATGCGGATCTGTTGCGCCTGAGAAAAAGATTAGTGAAATTGGAACTCCACGGGCGCACTTTATCACAATACCATAAAGAACGTTTTATACCACGGGGTTTCCGCATCAAAAACCAACCGACTCTGGGTCGTTCCAACAAAGAGTTTTGTAAAAATTGGTGTGCTATACTGAATCAATGTAGCTTTGACCTAATAGTCCTTGTTGTACAGCAGGTCAACTCAGACATTGAGACCGTGAAAAGAGAGATTGCATTGTGTGAGAATGAAGGTACTGCTGCTTTGAAGGCAGACACTTCAGTAGATTGGCTGACCAAACTTGATGATACTGTATTGACTTTTAAAACAGAATTGTTGGCTTTTAAGAAGGCCAAATATAAGAAAGTTAAAGATGATTATCGTGAACTCAGGGTATACCCCTGGCTCACTGGGCAGAATACCAGATGCCCATGGAGAGAGCAGTATGTGCCCAATAGGAGAAGACGTGAGGTTAACTTCACAGATTTGGATTCACAGACGTCGCAAAGCTACTCTGACCAGGGACAAGGAAAGAATTCTTCCTCTTTTTTAGGGGGAAAGCCTGGCATCAGGTCCTCTACAAGGGCTTCAAAAAGGGCTGCAGGAGAGGGGGTGTCAGGCAAAGGAAATTCAAGAGGAGGAGGCAGGAGGGGTCAACATAAATAGCGGTTATTAATTTATCTAAATATAAACCTAATCCTGATGAACTGGCCATACTGAATAATGGTCTCTCGTTTGTGCAAACGCACAGACAAAGGCCCTTTGACTGTGAAATGGAGTTATTCCGTTTTCACAGACAGTTATGGCTAAAGGACCATTTTCTAACACCCTGCTATATCTACTGAGACTATTCTCTCGCCTTTTAAGAAGAAAAGCGATTTCGACCCACCCTCTCCCAATGCCTCTATCGAGACATTTATGAGACTGGTGAGGAATGATGTGATACCAGTCTTGAAAAAGCCAGCTAGAGTGTATTCCAATCTCACCAAGGCAGCTGTTAAATCCTTGAGAGATAATGGTAGTATCATAGTATGCCCTGCCGACAAAGGCGAGGGGCATTGTGATATTAGATAGAGACTATTATGTCAAAGAAATTGAAAGTCAGTTGTCTGATAGTGAATGTTACCTTAAACTTATGTTTGATCCTACCAACAGATATAAAAAGGAATTTGACTCAATTATCAGAATGGGTTTTGATAATTCCTGGTTGGATGAAACAACAATGGAGTTTCTAATACAGGAGTTCCCTGTGATACCGCTCCTATATTGTCTCCCTAAGGTACATAAGTCACTGGTCGCCCCACCGGGGAGACCTATAATCTCTTCTATTGGGTCACTGGGTCAACCCGTGTCCCAATATATTGATTATTTTTTACAGCCGGTGGTATGTGCGAGTCCATATCACTTGAAGGACACCACCGATTTTCTTATGAAATTATAACAGTTTGGTCAGCCAATTGAGAAGTGTATACTGGTAACATTAGATGTTACCAGTTTATATACGAATATTGCAAATGATGATGGTATCAGTGCGGTGAGACACATCCTCAGTGACAGTCCTTTATACAAAGGTCCCCCAATTGAATTTTTGTTGTTATTAATGGGTTTGGTTTTGAACAAAAATTATTTCTTATTTGACAATTCATTTTTTTTGCAGCGCCGTGGTACGGCGATGGGGTCAAACATGGCCCCATCCTACGCCAATTTATTTATGTATCAGTTTGAGAAGAAATATATTTAGTCCCATCCCATTTTTTCTAAGTTCATTAATTGTTACGTCAGATTTATTGACGATTTATTTTTTATTTGGACTGGAACTGAGGATGTACTCAAAGAGATGTTGTTGTATCTTAACGAAGTGCCAGGCAAGATAAGGTTTACTATGAATTTTAGTGATTGCAGCATTAACTACCTAGACGTTAACATTGAAATAGTTAGTAACGAGTTCAAGACCACGTTGTTTAAAAAAGCGACTGATAAGAATACTCTTTTATTAGCCACGAGCTTTCATCCCCAGCCGCTAAATAGGGGTTTGCCATTTTCTCAGCTTGTAAGAGTGGTGCGCATCACATCATGCCCCATGGAACGTGAGATTGTGTTGAACAGGATGTGTCAAGACTTCATTGATCGACTGTATGACCCTAAAGAGGTGAAAGAGGCGAGGGAAAAGTGCAGAAATCTGAGGAGGGAAGATCTATTAATCCCCAGACAGAAAGATGCCACTGAAGGGAGACTGCATTTTACAAGTACCTACTCTGTGGCCTCGAGGTCTATCAAAACATCGATTCTAAAACACTGGCATATTTTGGATACGGATCCAGTGATGGGGAATGTATGTCAAATTCTGCCCCTTTTCTGTTACAAGAAAAGCCAGAACTTGAAACAACAGCTGACATTCTCAGATATAAGCCCAAAGGTTGATCAAGCGAGAAACTGGCTGTCACGACAAGCTGGATCCTACAAATGTGCCAAGTGTGTCAACTGTCGACACATAATCATGTCAGATACAATTACACACCCTGTAACAGGCAAAATCTATTCCCTAAAACATTATATGAATTGTGAAACCAAATACACGGTGTATGTCATCAAATGCCCGTGCAATAAGTTATATGTCGGCAAAACCCTGCGAATGCTGAAAGGAAGGATTGGGGCCCACAGATCCTCCATCAAGAAAGCAGTTGTAAAAATGGACACTAACACTCCGCCTGTCTCTAGGCATTTTGTCCAAAGTGGTCACAAGATCAATGAGTTCCAGTTTATGCCAATAGAACATGTACCTCCCCTTAGGAGAGGTGGCGACCGCCACAAGATCTTATTGAAAAAAGAGAGCTTCTGGATCTATGAACTGAACTCGATGAGCCCTTATGTCCTCAATGAGGAATTCTGTCTAACACATTTTCTATAATGACTTAGCTAGGTAGTATGCTTTGATCCGCCAAAATTGCCCATTTTGGGACACTGATACCACGTCATTCATTCTGGTTATTAATGTTGGTATTTTAATTTTCCTGTGTAATGCGTTTTCTATGTTTCTGTGTGTTTCGTTTTTGTATATATTGCTGTGTATTTAATGATATATTGAAACTGTCATGCCAGCGCACAGCAAACAGCGGGTTACAGATAACCTGAGGCCGCTGTGGATGGTTGCCGTGGTGATGATAAAAGTGTATTCTGTTTTTTTTTTGGGGGTGGGGGATCTACACTCACAGACATCCCCTGTCAGCATCTAGGGTGCTCCACTATAGTAACATGATATATATTCCAGTTATAGTGTATGTATAGAATTACATCGACAAGGAGCACTCACCAATAAAACAAATGTATCTTTAATGGTACTTGCATAGGTAAATTACATATTACTTATTTTTGTTTCAAACGATCATTGTAGTCTACATTTCAGCCACTTGAGTGCCTTTGTCAAGACACAGAACAGAATGTGACTTCACAGCTGGAACTGGAATTTTCTGTGAGGTCACATGCTGTACTGTGTCTTGACAAAGGCTCTCTAGTGGCCGAAACGTCGACTACAACGATCTTTTGAATCTAAAAGAAGTAAGATGTAATTTACTATATATATATATATATATATATATATATATATATATATATATATATATGTCAAAGATATAAAAGAACGTCACTCCCGGCTCTTGAAAGGTGCAAAAACGAGATTATGAGCGTTTCGAGCCTGTGGCTCGTCTTCAGGACAATAACAGAGTGTACATACAAAACATACATTGTATACCTTACCTTGAACAGGTGCCTCCACGCCGCCATTCCACCCACCCTCCGTCTCCGGGACCTACTTCCGGGTTCGCACTCCGGATGTGACGCGGTGCCTGTTGCCAGGGGACGTGATGTCAGCGTGTTGTAATATGTACAAGGGACCACAAATTGACTTCTTCATAAAATTGATACAGTTCACTCTAACCCACAATTGCTTTCTATACGATGGCAGATTTTATAACCAGAGTGCAGGGTGTGCAATGGGTTCGGCGGCAGCTCCGGTATACGCCAACGCCTACATGCACTCAGTAGAGCAAAAATTATTTTTCACAGACCCAGAAGTTTCAAGAAACGTCTATCGATATCTCAGATACATAGACGATATTCTGGTACTGTGGGTGGGCCCACAAGAGTCATTAGAGGAGCTGATACAACAGCATAACGCATCCGACTGTGCCGCAAAACTCACATTCAATCTGAGTAAGGAAACAGTGAATTTTCTTGATGTGCAAATAACCATCAAAGAAGGAGCAATACAAACGCAACTTTACTCCAAACCAACAGATCGGAATACGATCCTACACAGCCAAAGCTTTCATCCAAAACACACCATCTCCAGTTTACCATACTCCATGTTTTTGCACGTGTGTTGCATTTACAACAATAAAGATATACGCAACAGACAACTGGAAGAGATGCATAGAAAATTTCTGGAATGTGGTTACCAGGAGGAAGCATTAAGCAAGGCCAAGACCAAGGCATGTAACATTAACAGGGCAGACCTCCTTAAGTGTAAAAACAAGCAAGAGGTACAAGATGGGAACAAGAATATGATTACTTGGGTGTCACACTATACGGACAGAAGTCCAGACATCACCAAAAAGGTGAAGGCATATTGGCCAATAGTGAGCACAGACCCGGATCTACCCAGCTTACATGAAAGCCGGCTCATGCCAAGCTACATAAGAGGACCAAACCTTAGGGACCTCCTGGTCAAAACTGACATCAGTGAATTCAAAGAGGCAAGACCAACACATTTCTTGACAAAGAGGCCAGGGTGTCACAAATGCCTGGGCTGTGCGACCTGCACCTATATGGTGACAGGAGACCAGTTCAGACATCCATATACGGGCAAAGCTTATAAAATCAAATATGCCCTGACATGTTCTTCCCGTTATGTGGTATATCTACTGTCTTGTCATGTGGTCTGCATTACGTGGGAAAGACAGCGAGACAATTTAAAGAACGTATGGCCCAACATCGAAAAGCCATTCGGGACGCTTTGAATAGTGGAACCAGCGACCAAGCAGTGGCTCGACATTTTGGGGAGGCACGACACAGTATGGCCACCCTCTCCGTTACAGAATGATCGACCACATCCCTGTAACTCTGAGGGGAGGAGATAGGAACAAGAGACTTCTCCAAATGGAATGCCGCTGGATCAACAAATTGAATACTGTTTACCCCAATGGTCTCAATGAGACATTGAACCTAAGCTGCTTCTTATAAATATGTAATACGTACTAGTACCGCATAATAGTGCCAATTTAAACAATAAGACTCATACCCCACCAAAACATTTGACACTATACGTCCTCTACTCATAACTGCTTACAAACAAGAAAAACAGAAGCATAATTAATAGAGAGTCTATAATAACTAGAGACAATATGAGATCAGAATATTTTGCACAAAACCAGGGGAACAAACCAAC
The DNA here is from genome assembly GCF_055691185.1 of Crinia signifera. NCBI lineage: Eukaryota > Metazoa > Chordata > Amphibia > Anura > Myobatrachidae > Crinia > Crinia signifera. The sequence goes on from NC_139219.1 coordinate 136,713,895, forward strand.
TGCATCAGAGGACAGGAATAGCAAGAGAGGGGATCTAGGTCACCTCATACATTATTTTAAAAATACACCTAACACTAAATAGCCCACAAACTCCACCGGTCGACATAGGTTAAGTTAACAGATGGTAGCGAGGTGAGCAACAGGAGTTACAAAAAAATTGTTTTCAACACTATCATATTTCAAGCACTTTTACACATAACATCTCAAGTGGTCGACATAGTCTACTTGGGTCTTAAAAAAAATTTTGGCATGAGTTTTTCTATATATTTTCCTCTTTTTGCAATTCAATAGTACACCAATAAGAATAATGATTATGCTCTAACAAGAAAGGAGCAGGTATAATAGACACAGCTAGGAGAAGGGGCTCAATAACAATATTTATAAGTTTCACACAAGCACATATTAAATAAGAGACATAGTCCAAGCGGTGAGCACCATCTGGTGGCGATCACCGGGAAGGATGCTTCCAACCATAAGAAAAAATTCACATGCACGCGTAGTGTAAGAAAGTCACTGACTCAACACAGATTCACACTGACACAAATTCAGAATGCTTTTATAAGTTATAATAAGCTGTTTAGATATTGTTTATGTATTTGCACAGGGACAGTGCCAACACGCTGACATCACATCCCCTGGCAACAGGCACCGCGTCACATCTGGAGTGCGAACCCGGAAGTAGGTCCCGGAGCCGTTCAAGGTAAGGTATAAAATGTATGTTTTGTATGTACACTCTGTTATTGTCCTGAAGACGAGCCACAGGCTCGAAACGCCGTTGGCAACACAGATAAAATCTCGTTTTTGCACCTTTCAAGAGCCGGGAGTGACGTTCTTTTATATCTTTGACATGTATGTACCAGAGTGTTTCTCTGGATGAACGGGCACCCGGGCCAAGTTTAAACAGTTTGCTAGAGGTGGCTGACAGTGTCGGACCCCTGCACAGACTGTATCCCAGTCAGAGCGTCCAGCATTGGGACACTAACTCTGTTTCAAGGCATGTCAGCTGTATCACTCTCTGGCCGCAGTAATCCTGCAGCACAGAACCTCAACCAGCACTGTCCCACGAAGGAAGGATATTAGACACAGAGGACACTGTACAAATATCGACTTCCTTTGACAGTGACTACACACAGCACTTTATTGAGCACCAGCACTTTTTCCTTGCACCTGCACTTTGATCGAAAAGATGGCAACACCCTCAACAGCAGAAGGGGATGAAAATGTTCAAATGCTTCAATGTGACAACACCAATTTCTTCAGCTTTTCTAACAGTGATGCCGGGGGAATCCTCTACACTGAAAAAGTGTTTGACAAGGGGGCCCACACGACTGGGGAAGAGATCTTTCAGAAGCAAATCCGCATGAAAAAGAAGGAACTGGATTTCCTGATGCACGGGATCACGTTGTCAGAATATTATAGGAACAGAAAAATACCACGTGGCTTCCGCGTACACAACTCCCCCACCATAGGCGGACACAACCCGGCCTTTTGCACCAAGTGGATCAGTATCCTGAACAAATGTTCTATGGATCTGATCCTCTTGGTGGTAGAGGAATCCACAAGAGAACTCAATGTGGTAAAAGATAAAATTGCCACGTTTGAGGGAGAACACCAGCAGACCCTTAATGACAGCAGCCATATGGACTGGGTCAACAAAATGAAAACACAAGTGGATAACTACAGAAGAGATATACTCAAATTCCAAAAGGAGAAATTTCTTAAAGTCCAACAGGACTATCAACAACATCGGGTGTATAGATGGCTGAACAATGAGGGCCGACCACAAAATACCCAGGCACCCCGATATAGAAGGGACAGACGACCCCCTTTACAACGGGAGGGATACTCCAGCACTTCGGCTATCGACACGGAACCACCTGTGACGAACAGAAGGAATAGAAGGAGATTGACGCTGGCCAGCATCGATGTGACCATTTTATACACTTGCATTCCCCACCAGCAGGGACTTTTGGCTGTAAAAGAACTGATCGTTGACAATAATATGTACAAGGGACCACAAATTGACTTCTTCATAAAATTGATACAGTTCACTCTAACCCACAATTGCTTTCTATACGATGGCAGATTTTATAACCAGAGTGCAGGGTGTGCAATGGGTTCGGCGGCAGCTCCGGTATACGCCAACGCCTACATGCACTCAATAGAGCAAAAATTATTTTTCACAGACCCAGAAGTTTCAAGAAACGTCTATCATTATCTCAGATACATAGACGATATTCTGGTACTGTGGGTGGGCCCACAAGAGTCACTAGAGGATCTGATACAACAACATAACGCATTCAATCTAAGTAAGGAAACAGTGAATTTTCTTGATGTGCAAATAACCATCAAAGAAGGAGCAATACAAACGCAACTTTACTCCAAACCAACAGATCGGAATACGATCCTACACAGCCAAAGCTTTCATCCAAAACACACCATCTCCAGTTTACCATACTCCATGTTTTTGCGCGTGTGTCGCATTAACAACAATGAGGATATACGCAACAGACAACTGGAAGAGATGCATAGAAAATTTCTGGAATGTGGTTACCAGGAGGAAGCATTAAGCAAGGCCAAGACCAAGGCATGTAGCATTAACAGGGCAGACCTCCTTAAGTGTAAAAACAAGCAAGAGGTACAAGATGGGAACAAGAATATGATTACTTGGGTGTCACACTATACGGACAGAAGTCCAGACATCACCAAAAAGGTGAAGGCATATTGGCCAATAGTGAGCACAGACCCGGATCTACCCAGCTTACATGAAAGCCGGCTCATGCCAAGCTACATAAGAGGACCAAACCTTAGGGACCTCCTGGTCAAAACTGACATCAGTGAATTCAAAGAGGCAAGACCGACACATTTCTTGACAAAGAGGCCAGGGTGTCACAAATGCCTGGGCTGTGCGACCTGCACCTATATGGTGACAGGAGACCAGTTCAGACATCCATATACGGGCAAAGCTTATAAAATCAAATATGCCCTGACATGTTCTTCCCGTTATGTGGTATATCTACTGTCTTTCCCATGTGGTCTGCATTACGTGGGCAAGACAGCGAGACAATTTAAAGAACGTATGGCCCAACATCGAAAAGCCATTCGGGACGCTTTGAATAGTGGAACCAGCGACCAAGCAGTGGCTCGACATTTTGGGGAGGCACGACACAGTATGGCCACCCTCTCCGTTACAGAATGATCGACCACATCCCTGTAACTCTGAGGGGAGGAGATAGGAACAAGAGACTTCTCCAAATGGAATGCCGCTGGATCAACAAATTGAATACTGTTTACCCCAATGGTCTCAATGAGACATTGAACCTAAGCTGCTTCTTATAAATATGTAATACGTACTAGTACCGCATAATATTGCCAATTTAAACAATAAGACTCATACCCCACCAAAACATTTGACACTATACGTCCTCTACTCATAACTGCTTACAAACAAGAAAAACAGAAGCATAATTAATAGAGAGTCTATAATAACTAGAGACAATATGAGATCAGAATATTTTGCACAAAACCAGGGGAACAAGCCAACTGCATCAGAGGACAGGAATAGCAAGAGAGGGGATCAAGGTCACCTCATACATTATTTTAAAAATACACCTAACACTAAATAGCCCACAAACTCCACCGGTCGACATAGGTTAAGTTGACAGATGGTAGCGAGGTGAGCAACAGGAGTTGCAAAAAAATTGTTTTCAACACTATCATATTTCAAGCACTTTTTCACATAACATCTCAAGTGGTCGACATACTGTAGTCTACTTGGGTCTTGAAATAAATTTTGGCACGAGTTTTTCTATATATTTTCCTCTTTTTGCAATTCAATAGTACACCAATAAGAATAATGATTATGCTCTAACAAGAAAGGAGCAGGTATAATAGACACAGCTAGGAGAAGGGGCTCAATAACAATATTTATAAGTTTCACACAAGCACATATTAAATAAGAGACATAGTCCAAGCGGTGAGCACCATCTGGTGGCGATCACCGGGAAGGATGCTTCCAACCATAAGAAAAAATTCACATGCACGCGTAGTGTAAGAAAGTCACTGACTCAACACAGATTCACACTGACACAAATTCAGAATGCTTTTATAAGTTATACTAAGCTGTTTTGATATTGTTTATGTATTTGCACAGGGACAGTGCCAACACGCTGACATCACGTCCCCTGGCAACAGGCACTGCGTCACATCCGGAGTGCGAACCCGGAAGTAGGTCCCGGAGCCAGAGGGTGGGCGGAATGGCGGCGTGGAGGCACCTGTTCAAGGTAAGGTATAAAATGTATGTTTTGTATGTACACTCTGTTATTTTCCTGAAGACGAGCCACAGGCTCGAAACGCCGTTGGCAACACAGATAAAATCTCGTTTTTGCACCTTTCAAGAGCCGGGAGTGACGTTCTTTTATATCTTTGACATGTATGTACCAGAGTGTTTCTCTGGATGAACGGGCACCCGGGCCAAGTTTAAACAGTTTGCTAGCGGTGGCTGACAGTGCCGGACCCCTGCACAGACTATATATATATATATATATATATATATATATATATATATATATATATATATATATATATTGATATATCAAGGAACAGTACCCGTACACTCCCTAACCGAGCAACAAGGTGTGCCCTTTTTAAGAACACATTTTACTGTGCCAAAAATAGTCCATCCAACCGTCTTGTGAAGGAAAAGAGCACTCGCCAGTATCTTGAAACTGATACTTTATTTTCAAGCAAAAAAGAGTAAATATTTTGTACATTAAATATGGTAAATATATCCACAAATATTCTTTGTGAGAAATCCCTTAGTGCCCCAATGTTTCTGTCCTTAGTATTGGACCTTTCTCAAGGAGCGTTCACTAGAGAAAGAAGTAAAATATTTCAAACAGTTCCAAAAGTACTTATCCATTGTGAAGCCAACATGTATGTGAGACTTTTTGGTGTTCCTGAACAGCAGTCGCTGTTCCTGCTGTGCAGGAACAATGAAAAAATCTCACACACATGTCAGGGCACTAAGGTATTTCTCACAAAGAATTTTTGTGGATACATTTACCATATTTGATGTACAAAATATATGGGGCCAGATGCACTAAGCTTCAAACGTGATAAAATAGAGAGTAATAAACAACCAACCAATCAGCTCCTGCCTGGCATTTTTCAAACACAGCCTGTGACACAGCAGATAGGAACTGATTGGCTGGCTGTTTATCACTTTTGAAGTTTAGTGCATCTGACCCTTACTCTTTTTGCTAGAAAATAAAGTGTCAGTTCTAAAATACTGGTGTGGGCTCTTTACCCTCACAAGAATGTTGGATGGACTATATATATATATATATATATATATATATATATATATATATAAATTTAATAGCATGCAAGTCATTTAAACATCCAACCAATCAGTCCATTATCCCCATCAAGCACATTCTTACGTTTTCAACTACCCACGTTGTGTATTTATTATTCTGCCCATGCCATTTACACTACGTTGGCAAGACCATCCGTACTTTCCGCGACAGAATGGCCCTGCACCGATCGGCAATCAATAACGCCATTAAGACCAAATCGGCAGACCAACCGGTGGCCCGACATTTCTTGGAGGCGGGCCATCTGATCACGGACCTAAAGTTTATCTTGATAGACCATGTCCCCCCCCTTTCGCCGTGGTGGCGATAGGGACGGAGCTTTGCTCAAATTGGAGTCCAGATGGATTCATAGGTTACAAACCAGCAAACCCCTTGGTTTGAATGAACGCTTTAATTGGAGTATCCTTTATTGACATTATTATTCCATGCGGATCCTGCCATGTGTCACATATCCTCACAGCAATCATTTGCCGATACCACATTGCTGAGCATGTTATTATTTACTGTGTTCATGGCGCAGCTCTGACTGAGTTGCCCGTTCGTTTCATGCACATGTTGTTGTTATTTGGTTGCTTAGTTTCACAGGATGATGTCCGGTGGCTGGGGGCGTCAACTACACAGGTCTCCCAGGCTACGGGAGCGTGTTGACGACGTCGGCACTCCGTTACAGCTCTGTCATAGGGGCGGGACGGCGTGCACCCGGCCACCGGACGGACCAGCCTGGTAAGTGTATTTATATCCATGCTGTTTCACTCGTCTTTGCTTTATTACATGTCAGGTCTTGATGAAAATGTTGTGATGACATTGAAAGGTCGACTATTGAATTGACATGTTACCGAATTGATTACTTATATAAAAAAGTTTACCTTTTCTACTAAGTCCCTTGGAGTGATGCCGTCTTTTTTCTTCTACACAAATACGTTGGAAGGCACCCGGGGCATTTACTTCTTAATTTTGGGAGTGCCGGCTCGCACAGCTCTCTATTCACCAGGATCATTTAGGTGGTCCACCCGGAGCAGGGCACCCACCGCATCTATTTGTCCACATACCGTAGGCTTCTATTGCCTGTGGAACCTAAATATGCAAAGCAACCCCAGCTCCACGGCTGGCTGCCGCAGCATGCCAGCAACTAAAGGATTACTACATTGCATCAGCGATGCGGAGGCACAGCAAATCTTGTTCGACGATGATGACACAGACTTGGTTCCTGACACATCGTTAGATGATATCATGCATCAAATGTACCAACTAAGGAGGAGGGAGGTCGACTATCAGCTACACGGATCCTCTTTGTCCAAATATTTTAGACAGCACATGATCCCCCGTGGGTTTCGCATAAGGATACCACAGATTTCTTGCTCCGCTTACAACAAGTCACCATTATTCCGCCAGGCACAGTCCTGGTAACACTCGATGTATGCAGTTTGTATACGACCATTCCTCAATCAGCGGGTGTGGCAGCAGTAGCAGAGTTTTTAAGAAAAAATAATATCGATGAAGTGGATCACAATTTATTTGTCCAACTACTCACATTAACCATTGAACGAAATTATTTAATGTTCAATGGAGCGTTGTACAGACAGAGATCCGGGTGTGCAATGGGGAGCCCGGTCGCTCCGAGCCTCGCGAACATTTTCATGTTCGCGGAGGAAAGTGAAAAATTCCTACAGATTGAGCATATCTCCAAGCACATGCTATTATATTGTCGGTTCATCGATGATTTGTTCTGTCTTTGGACAGGCCCCATTTCGATACTCGAGGACCACATTCAAGCCATCAACAGAAGTAACAACCCGATCAAATACACTTATAACATCCAAACAGATAAAATCGAATATTTGGATGTATTGATCACTTTGACCAATGGCCAGCTGCAGACCACAGTATACTCTAAGCCGACTGACCGCAACACTCTGCTGTTGGGTTCAAGCCATCACCCCAAGCCCCTAAAAAGAGGGTTGCCTAAGTCACAATTGATAAGGGTTGCTAGAATATCAAGTACAGCGGAGGCTGCCCTGGAGAGTACCAACAAAGTGGTTGAAAAATTTGTTGTTAGGGGATACAATCTCCATGAATTACAAAAGCTCCAGAAGGAGGTACTAGCAATCCCTCGTGAACAATTGTTAACACCCAAGTCACGTAACCAGCAGAATGTGGTCCCATGGAAGCAACAATTTTCAAGCTCCAGTCCGGTAGTACAAAGGGCTACCACGGCTCTTTGGCCCATAATCAAAACGGACAGTTCTCTACCAGGATTACAAAATAAAAGGCCCATGGCTTGTTATACTAGGGGCCGCAACATTAAAGATCGTGTTGTACATGCAGATATCACCGGCTTTGATATACCACCACCGCCATCCAATTTCCTTACTAAATTACCGGGTTGCTACAAATGTCTCAGTTGCACCACATGCAAAAATTTAATAGCATGCAAGTCATTTAAACATCCAACCAATCAGTCCATTATCCCCATCAAGCACATTCTTACGTGTTCAACTACGCACGTCGTGTATTTATTATTCTGCCCATGCCATTTACACTACATTGGCAAGACCATCCGTACTATCCGCGACAGAATGGCCCTGCACCGATCGGCAATCAATAACGCCATTAACCCCTTCATGACAGAGCCAGTTTTTGCCTTCCTGACAGAGCCCTTTTTTTCAAATCTGGCATGTATCACTTAAGTGGGGATAACTTTTTTTTGCTTTTACTTATCCCAGTGATTTTGAGATTGTTTTCTCGTGACACATTGTACTTCAAGTTAGTGGTAAATTTTCGTCGATACAGTCTGTGTTTTTTTGTGAAAAATACCAAAATGTCGTGAAAAAATGGAAAATTTTGCGATTTGCAAAATGTCACATTTTCTGCTTGTGAGACAAATAAACATACCACTCAAAATAGTTAATAACTAACAAAGACCATATGTCTACTTTATGTTGCCATCATTATTTCAACCTCCTTTTCATTTTTTTGGACACTAGGAGGCTTCAAATATGAATAGCAAATTCTCAAATTTTCAAGAAAATTTCAAACACTGATTTTTTTAGGGACCAGTTCAGTTCTGATGTGACTTTAAAGGACTTGTATGTGAGACACCCCCATAAATGATGCCATTTCAAAAACTGCACCCCTCACAGTATTCAAAACAGCATTTTGGAAGTTTGTTAACCCTTTAGGTGTTTCACAGGAATTAAAAGAAAGTGTAGGTGAAATTTCAAAATTTCATTTTTTTTGCAGATTTGCAATTTTAATACATTTTTCTAAGGAACACAGTAGATTTTACTAGAGAAATGTGACTAAAAATTGATTCCTCCAATTCTTTGGTTTTCATAAATATCCTATATGTGGCCCTAGTGTGCACGGTGACCAAACCACAGGCTTCATAATAGAAGGAGCACCTACTTGATTTTGGAGCCTCCTTTTTATGAGATTATTTTTTAGGCACAATGTAGGTTTCTAGGCACCATAAGATGCTAAAAGTTAGGTACCCCCCCACAAGTGACCCCATTTTGCAAACTACACCCTTCAGGGAATTCATCTAGGGGTATAGTGTACATTTCAAACCCCCAGGGGTTTCACCAATTGTGGTACAACTGGGCAGTGAAAATGAAAAAAAAATAAATTTTCATTTTCACAGCTCAGTTGTATCAAAATTGGTGAAACCCCGGGGGGTTTGAAATGTACACTATACCCCTTGATGAATTCCCTGAAGGGTGTAGTTTGCAAAATGGGGTCACTTGTGGGGGGGTTCCACTGTATGGGTGTTTCGGGGGTCATTCAACCAGAATCTGTGCTGCAAAATCCAAAAATCACTCCTTCCCTTCTGAGTCCTGCCATGCACCCAACTGGTATTTTTGGTCACACATGAGGCATTGCCGTACTCGGGAGAAATTGGGGCACAGATTTTGGGGTGCTTTGTCTCCTTCATTCCTTGTGAAAATGAAAAATTTTGAGCCAGATCTGCATTTTTGTGTAAAAAAATGTAATTTTTTACAGAAAAATGCAGTTCTGGCTCAAAATTTTTTATTTTCACAAGGGATGAAGGAGACAAAGCACCCCAAAATCTGTGCCCCAATTTCTCCCGAGTACGGCAATGCCTCACGTGTGACCAGAAAATACCAGTTGGGTGCATGGCAGGACTCAGAAGGGAAGGAGTGATTTTTGGTGGTGGAATGAATGGTGGGTGCTATGTCGCATTAGCAATACCCCCGAAGCACCAATACAGTGGAACCCCCCCACAAGTGACCCCATTTTAGTCACCAGCTTTGGGAGGGGGGCTGGCGCTGCGGCTGGCGGGGGGGTGGGAGGGGTGCTGGCGCTGCGGCAGCCGGGTGGGTGGGAGGGAGGGGGGCTGCCGGGTGGGAGGGGGGGGCTGGCGATCGGTGCTAATCGGTGCGGTATATACACACACACACACACACACACACACATATATATATATATATATATATATATATATATATATATATATATATATATATATATGTGTATATATATATATATATATATATATACATATATATACACACACATATATATATATATATATATATATATATATATATATATATATATATATATATGTGTGTGTGTGTATATATATATATATATATATATATTTTTTTTTTTTCAGTGCATATATTTTTTAACTTTTTCTGCAGCTTGATGCTGCTGCTGCGGGGGGGAGGGGGGAGGAGGGCAGCGCTGCGTGTGCTCCAGACGCTCCGGGGGAGCCGGGGGAGCTGCTGCTGCTGCCGGGTGAGTGCCCGGCGGGTGCGAGGGGGGGGCTGCACATCGGTGGTGATCGGTGCTGTACTTGACAGCACCGATCACCACCGATCCCTGTGTTACCGAGCGGCTTAGCCGCCGGTAACACAGGAAACGCTGTGAATGGCTGTTCAGATTTGAACAGCCAATCACAGCGATCGCTGACCGGGGGGGGCACCCCTGCCCCCCCTGGGCGGCGAGGGGGGATGTCTGCTGTCAGGGACAGCAGACATCACCTAACTGTCACTGCGTCTCTAGACGCAGTGACAGTTAGAAGTCATGACGTATATATACGTCATGTGTCGGGAAGTACTTCCCGACCATGACGTATATATACGTCAAATGTCGTGAAGGGGTTAAGACCAAATCGGCAGACCAACCGGTGGCCTGACATTTCTTGGAGGCGGGCCATCTGATCACGGACCTAAAGTTTATCTTGATAGACCATGTCCCCCCCTTTCGCCGTGGTGGCGATAGGGACGGAGCTTTGCTCAAATTGGAGTCCAGATGGATTCATAGGTTACAAACCAGCAAACCCCTTGGTTTGAATGAACGCTTTAATTGGAGTATCCATTATTGACATTATTATTCCATGTGGATCCTGCCATGTGTCACATATCCTCGCAGCAATCATTTGCCGATACCACATTGCTGAGCATGTTATTATTTACTGTGTTCATGGCGCAGCTCTGACTGAGTTGCCCGTTCGTTTCATGCACATGTTGTTGTTATTTGGTTGCTTAGTTTCACAGGATGACGTCCGGTGGCTGGGGGCGTCAACTACACAGGTCTCCCAGGCTACGGGAGCGTGTTGATGACGTCGGCACTCCGTTACAGCTCTGTCATAGGGGCGAGACGGCGTGCACCCGGCCACCGGACGGACCAGCCTGGTAAGTGTATTTATATCCATGCTGTTTCACTCGTCTTTGCTTTATTACATGTCAGGTCTTGATGAAAATGTTGTGATGACATTGAAAGGTCGACTATTGAATTGACATGTTACTGAATTGATTACTTATATAAAAAAGTTTACCCCTTTTCTACTAAGTCCCTTGGAGTGACGCCGTCTTTTTTCTTATATATATATATATATATATATATATATAAATTTGTCCTCAGTTCATTTAGTGCCATGTACCTTTAAGTGCACATGGAACTTATGCAGTATTTGCTTTTTTCTCTTTTAAATATGGGAAAGAATATATAGTTTATGTGTGTTAGAAAGAGGTTCTAATGTGACCTAGTTATTTTAGCAATATAAAGCTCTAAGGAATAGTACTCTTTCTGCCTTGTACAAACTGAATATCATTACCAAAGTTGCAGTCAGTTCTTAAAAGAGAAAAAAAAGCAGAAAGTGAAGAAAGCGTCAAGTCTATGTTAGTCATTCAACTCTTATGTTACTTGTTAGTCTATTAATAGATTGTGACTCATGTCTCATGCAATTATAGCTATATTCAGACAGTAAGTGATGCAGCATACAGTATAAACACGGACACACATAAGTACGTCACTCATTTACCATTGTCGTGCATTCTATCTTAGACACTAAAGCAGCAAAAGACATTCCATTTATCTTTCCAGCTTTATTTATAGTGTGTTACTTTATTATCAATGCACGTCGAAGACATTCTTATAGCTTTGCATCTAAAATGAAAAATCTTTTAGAAAACTGATAACACATTAATCATCTATTACAAGAGTGAAACATCCTGTATTGAGGAAGGTTCTATTTATATATTTGCTAAAAAGATTTGTACTGTATATTTAATCTGGTATTAATGAATCTGTTACAGAGTTGCTAAAATAGTTATCTCAGAATAGTATTTTTTTTCTATTTAACACTATTTTGGGTGAATAATTAACAAAAAGACAGCAAAACAGAAAAATGGCTATATAAAGTAAAGTGTGCTATTACATTTATAGTTTGGCAAGATCATAAAATTGTAGGTGGTACGGCAGGGACAGTTATTTGAGAGAAGCCGGCAAATCTTTTTGAGACTATACAACAGATGAGATTTTGTAAGTGCAAGCCTTACTGTCCTGTAACAAAGATAAAAGCTTGTTTTTTTTTGGAGACTTTTGTACAGCAGTTTAATAAAGAGATTCAAGAGAGGATAAAGGACTTCACTAGAGATACACTATGGAGTACAGGCAGGGGCATAACTCCCAGAAACAATGAAGTGTCCTGCCTCCAGGCTTCAAACCCTAAAGGGTCACCTGCTGTGGAAATGCACCTCTATGGTATTAAGGGTACCCCTTACTTATATATTAACTTAAAATAGTGGTGTTGGATCCATTTGTCCACTTTAAAGGAATTGGTCTGGTCTCCTTATTTGAGAACCTGTATATAGTAACTTAGAATATCCTAAAAAGGGTTAAACCTGATAAATCACAGAGACAATGGTGTGTGTTTGAACCTATTCATATGTAAATGTATTTTACAAGTACCAGACACTGTGAAAGGACATTTCATTAGAAGCAGCTTCACGGCTGTGCATGAAGTGATTGCAAGGTAGTTGCTAGGGGTATCGTGAAAGGTTAACAAGTGAGTAAGGTTAAGGAAACAGAGTAACTATTTTATTGTCCACTGGTCTTATTAAAAATTTGACATTAATACTGCATATATAGCAGCGGGATCCAAGTGTGACCGCAGCTCTTCCAATGAAGCTTTGTGACACACCCACTGCTGCTGCAGAGTTATTTGACTCTGCCCTAGGAGCCCTGCTATTGGTTGTGTGATTACTACCCAACAAAGGGGATCCTAACGGTCAGTATAGAGGGAGAATAGAACCTGTGGTGAGCGAAGGGAGCCTTCGAGCCTGCAGCGTGTTGAGCGCAGCAAGCCCACAAGGGGCTTCTTTGTGCTGGCCCTCCCCCTGTCGGGGCAATGGCAGTTGGGTTTCTGATGTCAGTATACTAAATGTCAGGATCCCGATTGTCGGGCAGTCATGTCACACCCCTGCTAACACCTGTAAAAGAGGACAAGATGAGTCCTGCCTGGTATGGCTCAGTATGTGCCGCAGCAAGCAATGGTGCTTCCGCTGAGTCTGGTCTAGAATGAGATGCTGATTCTAGCTACAGACCTCTAAATTTTCCTAGTTTGTCTCAGATCCACCCACTTTTGTCACATTTGGTGCACCAAATTCCAGCATACTTCCTGGTGACTGGGATGAACTTACACCTCTGAGTACAGTATAGAGTAGGATAAAGCATCAGAGCTTTCATTGTCTATGCATTTAAGAACATTTTTGAGTTTAGTTTGATTAATTTCATTGTATTTAATATTTATTAATTTATTAACCTACAGAAATATTACACAACATGTGGCTTTCTAGCCTTTTGGAACTAAGGAGTTGAGGCCCATAGTTTTAAAACAGCTTAAAAACTATGGAAGTATACCGTAATTCACTTTTATTAATAAATGAGTGATAGTTATCTCTGGATTGTTATAAGAAGATGAATCTAATGCATCCAGCACTAGAATGGAGAGTGAAGGAAATGTGGTAGTCTGTTTTTACCTTTTCCCTTCACTTAAGAGGTAGAATAGGAAACCTTTCCCCAATGATGTTCCCCATAGAATGAGTTTAATATTATCACATCTCTACACTAGACCAATTGTTGTTCTGAGGATACCGCTCACTCCCCAAAAAATGGAGGAGTATTTTTTACACACACCCCATGGCATATTAAATACTGTAAATTTCTTATTAGGCACCAAGTCTATTTTTTTTATTAGTCTACACGTTTGATAAATATCTTGGTAACAGGGAGTGCTGCTTCCAAGGGATTTATTGTTGCCTTAGGTATTTATACCTTAAAAAAATGATCATCTCACTGGCAGTGGCAAACGCAGGATTTTCAGAAGGGGGTTTCCAGAGGGGCGAAGCAAAGCACGGAGATGGACACTTAGGTGACCCAGTATATGCCGGGTCAGTTAAAGTATTATAGATAGACCAAATGTATTTAAATAATAATAATAAAAAATATATACACACACACACACACACACACACATATATACATACAAACATATATATACATACATACATACATACATACATGCAGACAGGGGTGTCAACAGCAGTGTAGACCCCTGGGCATAACAATGTATTGGGGCACCTACCGATCCTCCAGCAAAGCTTTGATGTCCCCCGGGTGGTAGGGGGTATTATATCAACCGCTCAGCATGTAGGGCCTGGATCAGTAATTTCCACTAATTACCCCTTTACTGCACAGATGGTAGGAGATGGAGTGGGAGAAGGGGGCATTGGGCGGAATGAAGGGTCCCTGATACACAACTTCCAGGGTGGTAGAGGATGTTTAATATGCAGAGGAGGGGTGTATAGTGGAGTGGGCTTATTATTCATAATTTTCTGGTGGGAGGACAGCTTGCTTGACTGCAGATATCTCCAGTTCCCAGAAATAGATTTCTTAGATTTTAATGGAATTAAAAACTAGAGGATCCCACCTACCAAATAATATTGGGGACTAGGGGATCAGAGTTCAGGAGGCAGAGCAATCTGCCAATGATTATATAAAACTACATACCAGGTGTGTGGAGCTGGAGTAGTAACCAGCTGCTGGAAGGCTGATATCTCTGGTTCTGGGAAAAGTTCTGAAATATCTGACTGGGAAGAACAATTAACAGGCTTGGATGGGGACCACTGCTTTGAAGTCAGATATCTCCGGTTCCCAAGGGCCGATTTTTTAAATTCTTGTACCCATGGAAAGAGGGGACCCTCAGCTTTCAGGCTATGGTCCTTAGACTCCTGGGGGGTTTCTGTGTACTCAGAAACCCCCCCTGCGTGTGCTACTGACTGGGACATGCTTACTGGAGCCTGCCTGGTGAAGAAAGTTATTACATTGGGGTCCTTACTTGTGTCTGGCCTGGCAATACAGTATATTAAATGCCCTACATTCAGAAGGTTATTCTCACATTAAGCTGCTGTATTCATGAAAATGACAGTACAGTATATGAATACAACAAATACTGTAGTAGCATTAAAACTACTGTTAAATTACACAGAGTTTCTGAAAACAACAAATTACCTGTACACTATGTTCCCTTTGCACATAAGCTTTCCCAGTAACCTCTTCTTGAGTTTTATTTTACCCAACTCTCCCTCCCACTAGAATATATTGGGCAGTGTTAGGAAGAGATGGGGCATATTTGAAATTAAAAGTGATGGTTGGGGAATGAGTAAGATAAAAGGATTTGAAGGGTTAATATTGAAAAGCGAAGCGCATGCTGAAGTATAAAAAAACTACTATACATAAATAACATAAGGGCACGTTTATGAGTGACTTATTTCTATTAAGCTTTTGCCTCAACGGGGCATATCATATACAATGTTAAAGATCTTGGTCTCTAGATGTGCAGAAATAAATTTGCATTGTAATCTGTAAGAAAATGATTGACAGAATCTGATTTGTTGTTATGGGCAACATCATCTCTTTTCATTTGTAGAAGCTTTATTAAATTTACTCCTATTTCTACTTTCTTGACGAGTCCCTCTGTTAAAAATGAGGCTGCAAACCTGCAACAGAAATAAATGCAAATATAACTGTACCAATGATCCTACTCCACTAACACTCTGGCATAGGCAAATCTAAAGGGTGGTCCGGGGGTTCACCGGACCCCCCATTAGACCACCGGCCATCCTGACTACGAAGCAATATAAAGCAATTACAGCTGGGTAGAGAGAGCAGTGTGCTGCCTGGCTGTATAGCCAAAGCAGATCTGCCGCTAATTTCAACTCTCCTGCTGGACCTCAAGCCAATAGGAGCTGGTGGTCCAGCAGCCAATCAGGAGTGGCATTGGTGGCTTCTGATTGGAAGCCAGTTGAAAATAGTGACATACCTGATTTGACTATACAGCCGGGCAGCACATCGCTTTCTCTATCTGGCTGTCATTGCTTTAAGCTGTGTGCATCCTGTGGCTGTTGGTCTCACTCCCCCTTGGCAATGATCAAGTCACTCCGCCTTGGCAACATACAGTTGACTCCCCCTTGGCAATGAGCATTTATTCCCACTTGTCAACGAGCATGAAGTTCCCTTGGCATCGATGTGTAACAGAAATCATAGTGTGTTGCACAATGTGTAATGTGCGTTGTGTCTAATGGGCTCTAGGTGGTGCAGTGTGTCAAAGGGGCACTACTGTGGGGTGTAATGTGAATTTGGTTCTATTATGTGGTCATGCCCTAATTTGTATGCACTCTCCCCCTTGGCAATGAACAAGTATGTACAATATTCCAAGTTATCAATGAGCATTAAGCCCCCTTGGCATCGAGCATGAAGCCCCTGGCATCAAGTATAAAACCCCTGGCATTGAGTATGAAACCCCTAGCAATGTAGGTAAGGTAAGTGGCACTTATGTGTCAAATATGTAATGGGAATTATGGTTTGTTATATAGTACTGTATGTAATGGGCATCAAGATATGTGGCATTATGTTGTGCGGCCTTATATGTAATGTACAGAGTTTGCTAAAATGTGTAATGGGCATTATGGTATGGGTTATAATGTGTAATACCATGCCCTATTTTTATGATGACATGCCTACTTCCCATGAGGCCACACCCCCTTTTTCCCAATCAAGGGTCCCGCCTACATGAGTAGTTGAGTCTGGGACCATCCATTACCATATTTCTAGATCCGCCAGGGTGCTCTGACACTCTCTTTCTTCTCTCTACTACTACTGTCTACGGCAAACTCCAACAACTGTCTCTTTTCTGTATCTAGCCAGCTAAAAAAAATAAACATTTGTAAATTAATTCTTTATACTGTATAGTAGTAAGTACACCACTCATTCATTTCCCCTATCTGAAGTGCAGACCTATACCCTTAAATTCATGGCAGTGGCATCATGGCATTGTGTGAGTCAAATACACTGCACCCAAACTGTGCCACTCACAGATGTGATCACGGAGACAGTAGACAGTGATGCATGTACCAGTGTTCTTTAATATTCAACTCTATTGCTTTAAAGATATTTGGAATGTTTTATTTATAAATAATAAAAGTAATTTTTTAAATACAGTATAAATACAGTAGTTGCCAATTTTGCCTTAAGTTACACATGCTGTGATTATCCGATGCATTCCTATGTACAGGATAGTATCCAGTTTTGAATCTTCGATTACAAGAATAACATGTACAGTAATCCATGTGGTTAAGTTCCCTTTTCTCTTAAAGCTGCATCGTACTGTACTTATCTGTCTTCTTTGACTTTAAAGTATTTCTAGAAGATCTTCTAGCCTCATTTTTTCCTGTACATGAATTTACATAAAATGACACTATAGAGCTAACAAATGTCTCATTAGGACCCTGTTTATGAGTTTGTACTTTTATATTCTTTGTGGTTGTTACATACAGTAACTATGCGAAAGGGACCTTTTTTATAAATTGACCCCCCTACACACACACAAACGTACTAGGTTAAGCACTTTTCTCATTGTGAAGTATCTTTAATGATTAGAGCCATTGTGGTAGCAATTAGCATGCACAGTGAATTAGATCTGATGACATTTTTTAACAATATTTTTTATTCTTTATAGTATGCTACAGTGGCTATTAGTAAATGTAAGCTTAATATAGCTTAGGAAATTGGTCTAGACTACAGTTCCCATTTTGTATAATGGGGACTTGAGCTACAACCACTGCTGCATGATGTATGGAGGTAATGTTATTAAAAAATAGGCTCTTTAGTCTATTTATTTAGAAGAATAAAGAATGAAAGCAAAACATTTACTTCCTGTTTCGTTACAGAATGTTTTAACACAGCATGTAGTAATTTGCCATTTTCCACTTATATTTTACAATTCTTTGCTAAACATGGATTATTATGAGCCTGCCAATTTTTTTTTTTTATAATTATATGTCTATATTCACTGTGCAGTGCATATGTTTCAATGTATAAACATTTCGCAACAGAAGTGTGTTTCACATCTTAATTGTAACTTCAGTACGCTATACTTGTTTTGCTTAATGAAAGGTGTTATATTTCTTTGCAGTATTTATCAGGAAGTGCATATAGTATGATCACAAATACTATATGTATCACACAAGCAGAAGCATTTCATTAATGAGTTCTCTACATGTTGTTCTTAGTGAAGGAAAATCAATCAACCAATGGATTTAAAACTCGGGGCTAACTGGGAAAACTGAAGCAAAACATAAATAAATAAAATAAACTGCACTTAAAGGTAAATAAATCTCCAAGTCTTTTATTACCTTTAAAAGAGTAACAATAATTGTTAAACATATATTTAAAAGATATTTATTAACATACAGTGTGTACTCTAAACAATTATTCATTATATTCCTTTTAAGTGACCACATGAAATAATAGAGAATAAAAAACACATTTTGAAAAAGTAGACAGCAAGCAAGAGGTTCACCTGAGAATAAAGATGATCATTTTCCATCTCCTTTGCTGTGGCAGCTGTATATGGAGGGGCCCAGGGTCTCTAATGCTGTCAGAGACTCTGTACCTATGCGGTGTCGATTCCCCCACAAAAAAAAAATAGGATTTTTGTGTATTATCATGGTGCCCACTAAGCTATTTGCTTAGTGGGCTATTCTGTGTAGGAAAATCGCATCGCATGGGCCATTGTAAGTGCCGATGCGATGCGATACGATTTTCCTATGTACCGTATATACTCGAGTATAAGCCGAGTTTTTCTGCCCAATTTAATGGGCAGAAAACACCCTACTCGGCTTATACTCGAGTCAAGTGCCTGCCCATAGCATTTAGCCCCATTCCGCTGAGCCGGCGGAACACTAGCTCCGGCGCAGACATACCACAAAGCGCCGGAGCTGTGCACTGCTGCTGCCGGCTCCCCCGCTGGCTCCCCCGCCCGCTCTGCCGCCCGTTCCCCCGGCTTCCCTACCTTGCCATTCTCCCGTCGGCGCTGTGCTGCAGCAGGACAGAGCAGGGGCCGGACACACGCAGGAGTGTCAGAGGTTGACACTTCCTGCCTGGTGCTCCGCTCCCTCTGCTCTGCTCCGTCCTGCATATTAAGTACCAGTATTAACTGGTACCCTGAATAAAGGTATTAAATAAAGTAAAATAAATTCTGGTGTGGGGGGGGGGAACACTGAGGGGGCTCTGGGTACAGTATGTGCTGTAATAAATTACTGTACCTTTATGTTGTTTTTTTTACACACGTGTACTATGCATGTCTGTGTGTGTGTATGTGTAGTACAGCATGTTTGTGTGTGTATGTATACTGTGCAAGTGTGTGTATGCCTGTCAGCGAAGAACTCACAACGTATACAAATAATGCTGACAAAAACACACAAATGGTATACACACAGTTGACACAGACTGTGTCAACTGTGTGTATACCATTTGTGTGTTTTTGTCAGCATTGTTTGTATACGTTGTGAGTTCTTCGCTGTTTGTATGTATACTACCAGTAATACCGTATGTGTGTGTGTCCCGGCTTATACTCG
Source organism: Crinia signifera (assembly GCF_055691185.1). Classification (NCBI taxonomy): domain Eukaryota; kingdom Metazoa; phylum Chordata; class Amphibia; order Anura; family Myobatrachidae; genus Crinia; species Crinia signifera. The sequence goes on from NC_139219.1 coordinate 136,733,498, forward strand.
AGTCAATAAGTTTTCCCAGATTTTTGGGGCAAAATTAGGGGCCTCGGCTTATATTCGGGTCGGCTTATACTCGAGTATATACGGTAATTTATTCAGTGCTCTTTTATTTATATTGTATAGGGTGTACAATGCCATTAGGTATACAATAATGACATACAATGAGGTTTTAGACACCCCCCTCCACTATCCATGCCACCCTTAAAGTGTGGCGAGCGCAGCGGAATGCATCCTCCGACCTTTTCATACCCCTACTATCCACGTCGGCGTGGAGTTGATTGTATATAGTGTGGCAAGCGCAGCGAGCCACCGAGCCCGAAGCGTGGCGAGTGGACGCAGAATACATGTAAAGTAATCCACGTCCGCTCGCCACGCTTCGGGCATGGTGAGCATGGAACCCCTGGCAATGAGATTGTAGGGAAGCAGCACTGATGTGCCTAACAATGTGATTATTTGCAGATAATCACAAAAATGTAATGCGGTTATTCACAATTAAAATTTTTGATCATTGCCCAGCACTAGTATAAATATACAATTGTAATCCCTTGGCTCCTGTATGAATATTGTTGTAGAGTCTTTATATGATGATATCCTCCAGCAGGACCAGATTAAGGGTCTCCTGGAGCTGAAAATGTTCAAGGGCCTATTATAAAAAGTAAAGGAGGTGAGGTCAATGCCATCTAGGCATGAAGATCCCATACACTTTACATAAATATATAAATGTATCTAATGTACAAAAATAGCATAATTGTGTGGGAAATAGAAATGCAATTTTAACCCCTTGAGTGGTGGGTTTTGCTGGGGGAGGACAAACCTACCAGGGCAGGATTGTCCTGCCCCAGCAAAACCCACCACAGGATCAAAGAAGCCCCATCCCCCCTCACCTCCGCTCCGGCGTTTGTACACCGGAGCTTCCCTGCCACTGCTGCCTTAGCCGCCTGTCACATTCAACAGTGACGTCGGTGGAACGCTGGGGGATGTTCGCAGCGGCTCGGGAAGACTCGGGTGCCTGACCACTCCCGAGTCCCCCGAGCTGCGCCGAACATACCCGAGCCTGCCGCCGAGGTCACTGCTGCTGTAAAATGAGTGACAGCTGGCGGCATGGTTTAGGGGAGCTCTGATGTACGCTGGAGCAAAGGTGATGGGGGGGACTGGGGGGTGCGATGGGGGTGCTCTAGAGGTGCTGTGCCAGTGGTGCACACCTGGACACCACTGGCGAGAACCTATTCTATAGCTAGGGCTACACTATCAATATTTATCAAGTTTCTCCTAAGCAGCCCTAGTGGATCTTGCCTTACTGGAGATTAGGAATTGCCTTACCGGAGATTAGGAACTGCAAGGAATTAAGAGAGGAAATCTGGAAGTTTAAAGATTCAGAGCTAGGAAGATACCTTTATGGGAACAACACAGTACCTGGAGCTGCAATTTGGAAATGTGCACTTTATAGTAACAGCACTATTGGTTGACATCATTTATATATGATAAAGACTGGATGCATTGGAACAAATAGTCTATAAAAAAACCTTCATCGTTGAAATTTGCTCTACATTTGTGTGAGTAAGGTATGATAATTTGGTACTTATGTAATATCTGGGCTCCCGTTTTTCTTATGAGAGCGCGTCCCCTTGCGGGGCTCGCTGCGCTCGCCGCGCTTCGGGCTCGGTGGCTCACTGCGCTCGCCACACTATATAAAATCAACTCCATGCGTAATTGGATAGTAGGGGTATGAAAAAATGGGGAGCCCAGATAATACATAAGTACCGATAATTTTACTAAGACAAAGACAATATAAATAGAAGTCCAACACTCCCTTCCTATTTGAAGCCACAAATTCAAAATATTGGAATATTTTGTCTATAAAGATACGTTTATGGGTGGAATCTGCTCCTGATTTGTATGAGTACTGTACAGCGATTTTCCTATACTGAAATAAATATCAAAACACCATACAAATAGAAGTCCATCACTCCCTTCCTTTTAAATTAGCTTGAAAGATACTACACTTTATATTATTTTTTCGTGTTCCTTTTGTTTTTCTCTTTTATATGAACTTTGAGAATGTTAACTAGGTGGACACCTTTGGTAAAACTCGAAATGCATAAGAAGAGCAATTGAAATGAACTATTGGATCTCATACGTACTGTATATGTAAAAAAATTTCCTTTTCATTAACATTGAGTGCTATATGGTTTATTTTTTTAGATAAACTATCAATATGTATTGTGTTAACACACTTTCAACAAATTGAATTATTCTTAGCAAAAGTCAAATTTTTTTTGCCTGTAGCCAAAATCGGTCATACAAGATGAGATTAGACATTTCTGCTTCAGAAACTCATTGGAAATTATTTGAAGTTGATCTTAAAAATAATTTCTCCTCAACCGAACCCGTGGTTTAAGACAGATATGTCTTCATTCACCTATTTATGCACCATTTGGTGTATGACACATTACTAATTAGACACTTTCAAAAGTAGCAATTACTGGACTTTGTTACAAATTTCTACATTTGTTATCGCTTCTAAAAATGAAAAGAGTCGATGTTGAACAAAACAACCAATCAGATTCTTACATCTTTGAAAATGATAGACAGAATCTGAGTGGTTGCTTTGGGCAACATCCCCTTTTTTTATTCTTAAAGCTTTATTTGATTTAACCTTTAATATCTTTATTTACATTTTAGCTTCATCCAAAATAATTTTTTAGCACCCATGGAATCTAGAATTAGTAGTTTTGTAAAAATAGAACAGAAAAAAAAGACATGTACTGGCAGAATGCATTGAGTGGCTCACTCATAATGGTTCTGTTTGTACAGATCAGCATTTAAGTCACAATCAGTAGCTTCAAGATGGTGTGTGGTCCCTGGTTCGGCAATGTCTAGGTTGACAATCATTAAGTCAATCATTAATGGTCGACAGTGACAAGGTCGACACCTTGAAATGGTCAACATACCATAGGTCAGCATTGATAGAAGGTTAAGACAAGCTTAAGGTCAACATGGGCATAGTCTACACCCACAAGGTTGCAAATATAATAGTGTGCCGATAATGCATGTTGATCTTGTGAGTGTTGACCATGCCAATGTCGACCTGAAGCTTGTGTCAACCTTCTGTCAATGTTGACCTATATTATGTCAACCATTTCAAGGTGTGGACCTAGTCATTGTCAACCATTATTGGTCAACCTTGTGACTGTCAACCTAGACATTGTCTATCTACAGTGTTATACTGTAAGTTCATGGTAGGGCACATGACACTAATTACATGAAACTAATTACTCTCAAAGTCCATAACCAAAAGGATTTATTTGTTGTTTGATGGATGCATTTGTAGCATTTTTTGGGTTTCTATTAATTGTTTTCTAATATCAATAATCATGAAGCATCACCGCTTATTATTATATGTCCCCCATAGAACCCATTACTACATTATCCTAATGAAAGTATGCTTATGTGCACATAATTGATAAATAATGACAGGAAGTGATGTCAGTCTGCCACAGTATAAGTACCTGCTCCCACCAGTTTGTCTCCACCCCCTGAGGAAGTCCTTTTGTGACGAAACATGTTGGGCAGCTTCTAAAGTCCTTATTTACTGCACTAAGTTCCGTTTATTACGCTTTTATTCTCATCGCATATTTTACCTATAACCTATTTAAACTCTACTATACCTCATATATTTTAGCTACAATATTGTATTTTTTGTACATGTAGTTGTGTATACTGTGTTTTATTGTTCCCCTAATTATTCCCTTTTTGGAGACATTCCTATCCCCATCCACTATTATTACCTACACTCACTTATTGTATTTTTAATCCTATATATGTAAACATAAATTCTTTCCATTTTTTAAATAACAAATATATTTTTAGTTTTTTCTATAGTCGCTGGGTTCAAAACAATAATTTACTATATATATACAGAGCTGTTACAACAGTATCACAGTCGTGCAGGAACCATAAGGTTCACTTACACCATGAGCCAATTAGAGCTCAATTTTTTAGATGTGAAAATCAGTATTACTGAGGGTCAATTCACCACCTCGGTGTACAGCAAACCAACAGACCGCAACCAACTGTTGTTGGCAAGCAGCTGTCACCCCAAATCTCTGATATGCGGGTTGCCATTTTCGCAAATGGTCCGCATTTGCCGCATTAATAGTGACAAAACCACAGCCATTCTTCAAATTGAGGCACTTATTAACAAACTGCGCTGCCGAGGGTACTCTCATAAATCATTGATAGAGGCCAAAGTAAAAGCTTTAAACTTACAAAGGGATAATCTACTTAGCCCTAAATCCAACTCTCAGGGTACCAACGATGCCATTCTCCCATATAAAAAAAAACATATATGGAGCATTTGGATATCGCACAGCTTTGGATATGACTGTATAATTTGTGTTTTTTTTTTTTTTTTTTGAATGGTGTTATACTTGTTTGTCAGAATTTGCATGCACATGTTTCATGTTGTTTGAATTGGCCATCTTAACAAGGCTTGTAAGTGGAGCGATCTAAGTCTGGTATTACTTCTGGTTAACGCCGGACAAAGTGCTCTAAAAGCGTTTTTGTTGTTTGTCTGTTTGTCTTGTAAACACAAATATAAGTTATGAGGTGTGAATAAAGTTCAAGAGGCTACTAAGACTTTCCTTGAAATATGCTGTAATAGGCTGGACCTGCCTTATGACAATGATTGCCCCTGGGAGTCATCTTGAACCAATTAGGATACAGCCCTTATAAAACTAAAAGTGTTTATGTACATGTTGGGGTGTGAGTGACCGATCGTCTGTCTAATTGTCATTTAAACAGCAACAAGCGTAAGGTGCATATAACAGAATTGCTTGCAGTAATACATTTTAAATTGATAAGTGGAAGAATTTATCCTGATAATCTCAGATTAGTCTTTAGGAGTTGGGTGTTATATTGAAGCAAGAATCCTTCAGCATTTAATTGGAGAACATTACCCAAATTGTTTTCTCTGAACTGACACACACACACACACAAGTGACATTTTGTGGGCTTTGCTAAAGTAACCAAACAAACCCACACTTCAGCAATAGTTATAAGCAGTGTAAAGGAAGTACTTAAACAACACGCACTGTTTTTCATTTTTTAAGTATTCGGAATAGGGTGTCTGCCCAGGTTATAAAAGTGGTATCATATTATTGTCCTGATAAGTGGTTATGATTTCTTTTGGCTTAAATTGAAAACAGGGAACTGAACCTCAACCAATAAGTGCACAGTTTTTCTCATTTGCGCAACATTATACACTGCTTCCCGCAAGTGGATAAAGGCCACACCCACAGGAGGTAATTGACCTATGGGAGGGAACAGTGCTAAGGGTATGGAGCAATCTCCACTGCAGGTTGTGGCATTACGAGAAGGAAGAAAATTGATCAAGTCAATCGGTTTAATCTTACGAAGGGCTAATTTTCCTAGGACAGGGACATTAGATCCTGACGCTTGGAAGCGATTCCAAGTGACAAACGCACATTGGTTACAGAAACATAATCTTATTGATACAGTTAATATATGGCTTACAGTTTCACAAGAAATAGAAGATAAAAAAAACAGAAACAGGAGTTGTCATTTGAAAGTCCACCACCATATCACTTACCAAGACCTAATGCACGACCACAAGTAGATAATCAGGTAGATAATGCACCACTTGTACACCAACTGCCACAGGTAATTGAACAACCCGAGGCAGTTGGGGGACAGAACATAGAACAATGCTCACAGCAGGGGGCACCACAACCACAATCACAACAGCGGGTAGAAATACTACTGGTATAGCCAGGTCAGGCATGGAGACTGAAGAACTGTACCCAACCTCAGAATTATCCACAAAGGAAGTGTCCAATATGTGTGTTTTGTATACCAGAGGGAGACACAAAATGTCCTAATTGTGGGAATTGGGTAGGGTCCTCCCAAAGATGGGTTATCTGAGGCTAGGACACGCAAGCAATTAAGAATACAAATAAGCATCTTAAACAAAGACAGACAGTATAAAAATCCAGATAAAAATAATGGCAACCAAAGTAACTATAAAAAGAAATTAAAGTTTTTTTATTTTTTTTTTTTTAAATCCTAGGAATAAATAAATATGTGCCCAGATCAAATAACTGATCTGAGAAAATAAAAAATGCTTTATGTTTGAAAGTCTGCAAGTTGGTGATTTTGGAAAACGTATCCTGGCCAGGAAAATAAATGAATATCTTAATTTTCTCTATATTACCAATGAGCAGAATCAAATGTACAGTTTTGTGTTCAAAGTAATGAACTAAAATCATCAAATTTGTGTCATTACATGTGTGTAAGTCATTTGTAATGTTTAATGTGCATGTCTAATTCATATGTATGCAAATATGATCTTTGCATTTGGTGAATTTTAATACTAAAGTGTATTTGAACATTCAGTATTTAACATTTAAGCATGTTAAAGATTTAACTGACTGCATGACAGCCAAAGGTCACAAAAGGTCACGTAGCTGCTCTATGTTTAACACGCAGTGTGTAACAGTGAATGTCTTTTTATGTTCAATGCATGTGACTTCGATAACAGCTGCTATTGCAGTAAGCTAGCTAAAAGAATCATTCTTTAGGATCAAAGTGCTAAATTTAAAATTGTCTTTTTATTTTTCTTTTAGAAATCTAATTAGTATTTAAGTTGTATGCTTCATTTGTAGTTTTTTTTTTTTGGTACTTGTTTCCTAGCACGGCCACAATCGCGGGCATCGTGTGCCTTAACTTTAAGGCACACGATGCCCACGATTTCCTTTGAAAAAAGCAGTACTCGGGTACATCGCGTCGGTCGTGTGCCTTAAGAAGGCACACGACGCGATGCCCACGATTTCCCCATAGGCTTCAATGTTAAAATATTTTAACATTGAAGCCTATGCGCGCCGGACGCGATGCCCCCGATTTCTCCATAGGCTTCAATGTTAAAATATTTAACATTGAAGCCTATGCGATGGACCCGATTTGTCCATAGGCTTCAATGTTAAATTATTTTAACATTGAAACTGAGTCCATTTAACATAGGAAAAAATGGGAAAAGGCCGAATAAGGGCCATTTCTCATTGGGTATGGCCCCGTCATGTGTGTAAAAAATAATGGCCCCCCATTGTGGCCGCCACCCCCACGTTTGACGCGAACCCGAAGCGTGGCGAGCGCAGCGAGCCCGCGAGGGGCGGCGGTGCGCGTCCTCCGACCTTTTCTTTCCCCTACTATACACGTCGGCGTGGAGTTGAGAATAGATTAGTGTGGCGAGCGCAGCGAGCCACCGAGCCCGAAGCATGGCGAGCGGACGCTGATACCTGTGAAGCCCGCGAGGGGACGCAGGGATCTGTGAAGGTATCAGCGTGCGCTCGCCACGCTTCGGGCTCGGTGGCTCGCTGCGCTCGCCACACTAATCTATTCTAAAACTCCACGCCGACGTGGATAGGTTGATTGGTTGAAGACCACAAGGTGGGCTTACCCCCTGTGGTAATGTGTATTGGAGTAGCTTAAAAGGAGGGTCTCTGAGCCCTGGAAAATGTACATCTACCTGATCTGAATGCTGTAACATTATCTGTATGCTGTATCTCCTAGGAATAGGAGAAGATATCTTTTCATATCTATTGGCGAATAAACACCTTTCTTCCTCAAGGACATCCACTTTCATCTTGTGACCAACAGAATTACTGCAATAATTCAGTTTTCCGGCTGTTCTGGGTATAGCATCCAGCGTTTCCGAGTTCTGCTCTGCCAGCTACCAAAGCAGTGGTCTGGTCCCTGACCAGTGGGGAACCAATCGACGCCAGTCGGGGGGTGTCAGCAGCGTGTTGCCGCACACACACTCCAGCAGGTAGTACTCAGGTGCCAGCATTTGGGCCTGAGGAGGTAACAGTGATTCCAGGTGTCCCCTAAGTAGGAGCCTGGTGGTGGCAGCGATATCCCCACCCACTGCATAGTGGGTCGGAGTCAGTAACAGGTGGTTATTGATGGTAACAGGGAATCCCGTATTGGCCAGGTCCCGTGAGACCAGGAACCGCTATCTGTGGACTAGAAGGGCATAGCCAGAGCGTAAGGGCAGGCGTCCGGTCACAAGGGCATGTAAATAGACAAAGAGTGGACAGATATGAGACAAAGGGGGTAGATTTTCAATGCATTAATATAGTTAACAATTAGTTAATATAGTTATATTAACAATATAGTTAATATAGTTAACAATTCAACAAAAGGTGTACAATTTTAACATGTAATGGTTAAAGAGAGCCAATAGAAACAAATGTACTACAGTCAAAAGTGGGTGCTAACATTTGCTAACATTTTGCAGGGTCAGCAAAAATCTGAGGCTGGAATGGCAAAGAAGATGTAAAGATGTAATGAGGTTCAATCCCCTAGAAGGAGAAAGGTCCTCGAGGGTTCACAAGTCAATTTAGTGTCCAATGGAGGTAGTAAATATCATAGGCAGTCAATTAAATAGACAGCAGATTTATTAAAATTGTACATTGCACATTCATGTAAGATATATGTAGTAGTTCTGAGTGTGGGTCATAAGGGAAGCAATCCAGTGAGATCTATTCTAACTCAATAGTGGAAGCAGTTCAGTCAAGCTATTTTTTTTCAGCATCTCAAAGATGCCAGCATTGGTGTGATGAAGGAAGAGTACAGAAAGCATCCTTCAGAATAATTAGAGCCAACACTGTGTCTCATCAGTATGAATTGTGAAACAGTCTTTCCTGTGTTGCTTCATTGACTTCGTGGTTGTCAGATACTGGTTGTTAACTGAAGTGAGGAGGCAGGTGGAAGAAAAGATATGGGTGGCTGATAAGGAGAGCTAGTTCTGAAGCTTTATCCAGTCTAGCAGAGCTAGTTCTGAAGCTTTATCCAGTCTAGCAGAGCTAGTTCTGAAGCTTTATCCAGTCTAGCAGAGCTAATTCTGAAGCTGTATCCAGTCTAGCAGAGCTAGTTCTGAATCTTTATCCAGTCTAGCAGAGCTAGTTCTGAAGCTTTATCCAGTCTAGGAGAGCTAGTTCTGAATCTTTATACAGTCTAGCAGAGCTAGTTCTGAAGCTTTATCCAGCCTAGGAGAGCTACTTCTGAAGCTTTATCTAGCCTAGGAGAACTAGTTCTGAAGTTCCATCCAGTCTTAGAAGATTTATATATGTCAGGAAAATTATATCATCTTCTGTTAATGAAAGAAGTAAAAGTACATATATAAATAGTGATTTATAACATTCTATTTTAACATTTTTAAGTACTGTATGTATGACTCCAGTAACTAATATCTATCCTTTTTTATAGAACAGCAGAATACCCATGTTTTGGTGGGAAAGGGGACAGCAGATATACGCTTGACCTGCTTAAATTGGAAAATAGATTAAAACATGTCACTGATATTGTACTGTAAATATTAGGTCTAATTTCAATTTCTAATCATATTAAATAATCCATTCCAGTCATGTTAAACTTCCTTAGAAAAAAGGTTATAAAGCACTTGTGCTCTATTACTGTATTTGGAATGAATTTTATCTGTGTAATGCAAAAATATAGAATTTATGATTTATTCATAGTCAGAAAAGCATTTTGGATGTTTTTCAGACCTGATGACTTTCAATTATTGAATGACTGCGCATGTGAATACAGAGTCAAAATGGCAACCGAAGGAGCAAAAATATCTAATCACAATCCCTTAACAATTTGACAGACGTAAATCTGTATTTGTGGGTGGATATCTGATGTTTTCTGGGACTGTCAGGGAAAATGTAGACATGTACAGAGGTTTTAAGTTTGATATCAACACTGACTTTGATCAGCCTTTATCTGTTGCAGAGTTGGGGAAGGGTCAGACTAAAGCCCTGTACACATGGTGATTTAAGCCATTATCGCTGAGCAACCATATCGCCAGTGTGTTTTTTGTGTTGTGGGAGATAAATCTCTAGTTGGCCTCTCCAGCACCCAGCCCTTAATGGTCTTTTATGGCTAAAAATTGCTGGTCTCTGGTGTACAATGAACTGTGAACCAGCGACCAACGATTTCTAGTCAAAATGAGGTAGAGACAGAATGCCTTGCAATTTTCAGCCAAATTGCTGGTCGCTGCTGAAAATTATACGCTGAGCAATATATTGCTGAGAGATATTAAGCCAGTACTCTGAGCAATATATTTCTGAGAGATATTAAGCCAGTACACTGAGCAATATATTGCTGAGCATTATGTTGCTGAGAGATATTAAGCAAAAATTGGTCAGCGACCATATTGCACCATGTGTACACACATTTACTTACATTTGCACCAGCAAATGCCATATGGAGAACTATGGGGTTGCTCTAGGTAGGCTCTCTTAGTTTAGGGATATTTAAGAAAGCTCAATGTATGGCGTGACATGCATCAACAAACAAAGGACCTATTTATGTCTGACAAACCTAGAGAGTTTGTTCTGTACATGGAGTTGTAATCGCACAGGACGGTATAGACAAATCTGAAAGACAGCCCCTCATATAATCATAAGTAATATAAAGTTTTAGTATTTATGATGAGGGTGTGCTACCACTGGACATTAGTCTTAGGTAATAGAAGAGTTTGGAAAGAAATGAATGTCGCTGTGTGGTGCACCAAGGAGAATTAATTATTAAAATTTAACTTTTATTAGTTCATTGATAAAATATAGCGAAATAAAAAGACACAAAACATGAAAACATACACAAATGATAAAAAGGATAAAAATATCCTTCCGATGTGGGACCCCACACTCCCTGTATATGATTGTAGTCACTTTAATAGTAATTTGTATGTTGTCTAGTATGTCAATCAAAATACATTTGATAGTTGGTTGCGAAGCAGTCCGGATATGTGTATAACACACTTAAGATGGGCTGGGTATGTATGTGACACACAGTTATTTATGATACCGTCTGGGTATGTAGGTAACACACTTAAATTGTTAGTATGCCGATCACAGACTTTATTTGTCACACCCAGATCCCTACCTAGTAATAAAGTTAGTCACAAAGGGTTGGTTGTGTGCCTCAGATATTAAAAGTCAGCAATCAGTCAGGGAATGTGTATAATACATTTGAATCAGTTAGTGCGCTGGCCGCGCTGTTATAGGATATGTAGTCACAACCACGACCCCCACCTGGTGAATTATATTAATCACACTGGTGGGTTATATGTCCCTGGTATTAATAAGCCAGTGGACATAGAGGCACAATTGCAACCGTAGTGAGTTCAGTTCTGAAGTTCTGAGATCACATCTGATCCACCATAAGTACCTGCTTATTAGGCATAGCAATTCTAGTTGCTGAAAGATTCTCCTCTTGACATAGGGCGATGCTCTTTAAATGTCTCAATTACAGAAGTATCCAAGTACATCTAGTCTCAGTTCATGTTAAACTGCCCTTCTAGATGTGTCATACCATGGCACGACTTGGTAACACCGGACAACTGTTTTGTGACTTTTGCTATTAAAATGTACCTTATTCTGTTGATTAAAATTATATGTGGCATGCCTATTTTCTGTGTGACTGCAACTGTGTCTACCGACAAAATGATAAGTTACAGTGTTCCATGAAAACACTGTAATGTAGCATTTCTTATGTAGATACAGCTGCAGTCACACTCTGATATATAGGAATTCCACATATCATTTTAATAAGCAAAAGTTTATTGTGCATCCATTTTGTGAACAAGACACATTTCAATGGAAAGATTTAAACAAAAAGTTATTATGCTATTGAATCATACAGCACTCATACATTATGTACAGTGTAACGTGATTTGTGTCACATGAAGGATAGATGCATGTGGACACATCTGTACCTACACAAATCTACTTGGGTGGCATCACGTAAAATGATGGATCATACTCTGGAAGGTCAAAAACTCTTTGGAGGACTACTTAGTTAACAACGCATAAGGCTTTTGTATTTTCTGTTCTCAACTAGTAAAAGACAAGCACATATTTTCACAGATGTACCCTTCCACCTTACGCATTTTTGATGGTTTCTCCCAAAAGGATTCTAATCACCTGCATGGGTACATTTGGAAGCAAACTTGGAGAAGGATGCAAACATTTCTGATCTGTATTACACATCTCTTCCTCGTTCATCCTGCTGTTTAATTCCTTAATTTCATAAGGTTTATTTAGTCTGATACAAAGTAAGTTACCACTCTGGGGATGTACAGTCCAAACTATAAAGATAAATTATTTTATGTTATCTTTATTAGTGCGACACAATAAGTTTATTGGATCAATTTAAAATGTTTATGATGGTTTGACCTATTTTACTGAAGGTCACATATTTTTATGCTTTTCCTAATTTGCTTATGTCAAACCCATATTTTTAATTTAACTTTTATGTATACCCAATAATATGCATGCCCTCTCATGCTATGAGACACACTGAGGTCAGTTTAGCCATTTATTTGTTATATTTTCTTTATTTCAAGCTAATTGCTCCAGTGATAAAGTGTTGGTTGTCCTGGTCTACTCTTTTTTTGATGAGGCACAAGTAGCTTTAACCAAGACACTCTATCAAAGGTTTTCAGTCTAATGCTGCTTTCACATTGCCTAAACGTTTGAGACCCGGTATTTTGAAAAGGTATTTAAAATGGTATATTAGCGTTTTAAACCCCTTTCAGGACAGACAGTAGCTATAAGACAGCATAGTGCATATGTAATGAACCACTCATTACATATGCGCATATGTAATGAGTCCCTCATTACATATGTGCATATGTAATGTGTGGCTCATTACATATTGGTAAAGCAACCTGCAGCTTTCCCATTGCAGCTCTACCCATTTAAAGAGCTGCAGTGGGAAAGGGGTTTAACATTTTATAAGTAAATTTAGGATAAGCACAGAGGGATCAGCAGGGATTTATAGACCATAGTTATAAGATAAGCATTGTCAGATTACTATATTAATATATAACAATGGAACACAAAACAAAGTAACAGCTTCAGTTTATTTTTCTTAATATTGATTAAAACATTTTGTCTGTTTAATACATATAATTTACGTATGACTTTGATGAGAGTTCTTATAAAGGTCAGAAAAATCTTTGGCTTAGCAGTGATTATATTCTGCATGAACATAGGTCTTCATTTACCTTGCTATTATCAGAGTTTGAAACTGAATGTCATAAGTAAATAATGCAGCTTGACTTTTAATCAATATTCTCTATCTCAAAAGAATCATGCTGTTTTCAAAATGAACAGTTTCCGTGACTGAGGAGACATATAAAAATAAATCATAACCATTATGTGTTTAATAACAAGATATGACAAAAAGCTTTAGATACAGTATTCATCTTTACGATCCGTTTTATAAGTAGTACTCAGCTACATTTTAATGCATTCTTCATAATTGCAATATTTTATCAACTGCACTGAGGCATTAGCAAAGCTCCAAGTAAAATTTCCCTAATGATATAATTAGTGGACTAATACTGCATTTTTATTTTCTCATGTTTATTAAGATGAACTGCTACTGTATACTGTGCTTTTACTAAGATTAGAAAGTGTCTCACTATTTAACATTTTAACCTAATTTTTTACTTAATTAGCAGTGATGACATGGTTTCACAAAAACAATGCTTTGCAGAATTAATGAAATATGATGCAAAACCCCTTCCATACATTAATTTATAAATGCATAGTTGCCCTAACTGTGCGGAGTTTGTATATTCTCCCCGTACTTGCGTGGGTTTCCTACGGGTACTCCGGTTTCCTCCCACAATCCAAAAATATACTGGTAGGTCCCAACAAATTAACCCTAAAATGTCTGTGTGTGTGTGTGTGTGTGTGTAAATTTAGTAGGGAATATAGATTGGTAGCTCCACTGGGGCAGGGACTGATGTGAATGGTCCAATATTCTCTGTAAAGCGCTGCGGAATATGAGTGTGTGCTATATATATGAAACTGTTAATAAATAATAATAAATTAATAGTTACAGTACAGTATATCCCTAATTGGTAAAATGAAAGCCCATATGACTGAGAAGAACCTACTTGAATTTTAATTAGTAATATAATACTACAGTAAATAAATCAATTTTTATTTGTATAGCATCTCATACATTACCTACAGAGCAATGTGCTTTGCAAACATTCTAAATAACAAAAACAAGACACCCTATAAAAAAATCAGTCTATAAAATAATACTAAAGAAAAGCAATAGGATTAATTCTTTAAAAATGATTACATTCTCAGAATGATTTGTATATACTGGGGTATAGATCACAAGGTCAACAGTGAAAAGGTAGGCACAGGAAAAAGATTGACATACACTAGGTTAATGTGGACAATAAGTCGACACAAATACAATGCACGACACATGAAAATATGTTTTTTCATGTTCAAAGTTTTTGGTTTCTACAGTATGTTGACATCTAACATCTTTGCTTGCCATGCTTCCCATTCTACTGTTCCCAATTGTAGTCCACATAAAGTATGAAAAAGTTTTCTTAATAAAAAAATTGTGAAAAATTAATGTTGAAATTTTCATGTTTCAACTATTGCCATTTCGACCTTTTGCTAGTATCCACCTTTTGTCAATGTCGGCCTAGGCCATGTGAAACATTTCAACGTATGAACATTTGTCTGTTGACCAATAGTGGTCGACCTATTGACTTTCACTGTAAGCCTAACAATTGGAACCAATCCACTGGTAGACAATTCCAAAAATATGTGTGAAATAACTGAAAAATACTTTAAAGCCACATTACATAATTATATTTTGGATTGTGTGTTGTACAGTAGATACTATTATACTACAAATACATTGCAAAAATCAATATAAATGAAACAGGCAATAGCATGATTTTCTTTCCTTTTATGTTTATTAACCCCTTCCCGCCGCAGCCTGTTTTTGCCTTCCTGACAGAGCCCTTTTTTTCAAATCTGACAGGTATCACTTAAGTGGGGATAACTTTTTTTGCATTTACTTATCCCAGTGATTTTGAGATTGTTTTCTCGTGACACATTGTACTTCAAGTTAGTGGTAAATTTGGATCGATACAGTCTGTGTTTTTTTGTGAAAAATACCAAAATGTCGCAAAAAAAATGGAAAATTTAGCAATTTTCAAAATGTTAAATTTTCTGCTTGTGAGACAAATAATCATACCACTCAAAATAGTTAATAACTAACATAGACCATATGTCTACTTTATGTTTCCATCATTATTTCAACATCCTTTTAATTTTTTTGGACACTAGGAGGCTTAAAATATGAATAGCAAATTCTCAAATTTTCAAGAAAATTTCAAACACTGATTTTTTTAGGGACCAGTTCAGTTCTGATGTGACTTTGAGGGACTTGTATGTGAGACACCCCCATAAATGATGCCATTTCAAAAACTGCACCCCTCACAGTATTCAAAACAGCATTTTGGAAGTTTGTTAACCCTTTTGGTGTTTCACAGGAATTAAAACAAAGTGTAGGTGAAATTTCAAAATTTCATTTTTTTTGCAGATTTGCAATTTTAATACATTTTTCTAAGGAACACAGTAGATTTTACTAGAGAAATGTGACTAAAAATTGATTCCCCCAATTCTTTTGTTTTCATAAATATCCTATATGTGGCCCTAGTGTGCACGTTGACCAAACCACAGGCTTCATAATAGAAGGAGCACCTACTTGATTTTGGAGCCTCCTTTTTATGAGATTATTTTTTAGGCACCATGTAGGTTTCTAGGCACCATAAGATGCTAAAATTTAGGAACCCCCCCACAAGTGACCCCATTTTGCAAACTACACCCCTCAGGGAATTCATCTAGGGGTATAGTGTACATTTCAAACCCCCAGGGGTTTCACCAATTGTGGTACAACTGGGTAGTGAAAATGAAAAATTAAATTTTTTACACAAAAATGCAGTTCTGGCTCCAAATTTTTCATTTTCACAAGGAATGAAGGAGACAAAGCACCCCAAAATCTGTGCCCCAATTTCTCCCGAGTACGGCAATGCCTCACATGTGACCAAAAAATACCATTTGGGTGCATGGCAGGACTCAGAAGGGAAGGAGTGATTTTTGGATTTTGCAGCTCAGATTCTGGTGGAATGTTGGTGGGTGCTATGTCGCATTAGCAAGACCCCCGAAGCACCAATACAGTGGAACCCCCCCCCCACAAGTGACCCCATTTTGCAAACTACACCCCTCAGGGAATTCATCTAGGTGTATAGTGTACATTTCAAACCCCCAGGGGTTTCACCATTTTTGATACAACTGGGCTGTGCAAATGAAAAATTAAATTTTTTACACAAAAATGCAGTTCTGGCTCCAAATTTGTCATTTTCACAAGGAATGAAGGAGACAAAGCACCCCAAAATCTGTGCCCCAATTTCTCCCGAGTACGGCAATGCCTCACATGTGACCAAAAAATACCATTTGGGTGCATGGCAGGACTCAGAAGGGAAGGAGTGATTTTTGGAATTTGCAGCTCAGATTCTGGTGGAATGTTGGTGGGTGCTATGTCGCATTAGCAAGACCCCCGAAGCACCAATACAGTGGAACCCCCCCACAAGTGACCCCATTTTGCAAACTACACCCCTCAGGTAATTCATCTAGGGGTATAGTGTACATTTCAATCCCCCAGGGGTTTCACCAATTGTGGTACAACTGGGCAGTGAAAATGAAAAATTAATTTTTTTACACAAAAATGCAGTTCTGGCTCCAAATTTTTCATTTTCACAAGGAATGAAGGAGACAAAGCACCCCAAAATCTGTGCCCCAATTTCTCCCGAGTACGGCAATGCCTCACATGTGACCAAAAAATACCATTTGGGTGCATGGCAGGACTCAGAAGGGAAGGAGTGATTTTTGGATTTTGCAGCTCAGATTCTGGTGGAATGTTGGTGGGTGCTATGTCGCATTAGCAAGACCCCCGAAGCACCAATACAGTGGAACCCCCCCCACAAGTGACCCCATTTTGCCAACTACACCCCTCAGGGAATTCATCTAGGGGTATAGTGTACATTTCAAACCCCCAGGGGTTTCACCAATTTTGATACAACTGGGCTGTGCAAATGAAAAATTACATTTTTTACACAAAAATGCAGTTCTGGCTCAAAATTTGTCATTTTCACAAGGAATGAAGGAGACAAAGCACCCCAAAATCTGTGCCCCAATTTCTCCCGAGTACGGCAATGCCTCACATGTGACCAAAAAATACCATTTGGGTGCATGGCAGGACTCAGAAGGGAAGGAGTGATTTTTGGATTTTGCAGCTCAGATTCTGGTGGAATGTTGGTGGGTGCTATGTCGCATTAGCAAGACCCCCGAAGCACCAATACAGTGGAACCCCCCCACAAGTGACCCCATTTTGCAAACTACACCCCTCAGGGAATTCATCTAGGGGTATAGTGTACATTTCAAACCCCCAGGGGTTTCACCAATTTTGATACAACTGGGCTGTGCAAATGAAAAATTACATTTTTTACACAAAAATGCAGTTCTGGCTCCAAATTTTTCATTTTTACAAGGAATGAAGGAGACAAAGCACCCCAAAATCTGTGCCCCAATTTCTCCCAAGTATGGCAATGCCTCATATGTGACCAAAAAATACCATTTGGGTGCATGGCAGGACTCAGAAGGAAAGGAGTGATTTTTGGATTTTGCAGCTCAGATTCTGGTGGAATGAATGGTGGGTGCTATGTGGCATTAGCAAGACCCCCGAAGCACGGTGAAATGATGAACCTAATAATCCATAGATGTGTGGTATATTTTAAAACACTCCTTTATACATAGGCCGGGTTTGTCGGGACAAGTTTCACAGTGGAAAATAGTATCCTTTCTTATTCCCTTTTTATAGCAAACTTTGCACCTTTTTTGTGTCCTGCCCTTTATTGCAGTGGAGGGGATTTCGTTAGGAAAATGCTGCCCTGGTACAATACGGGGGCCAGTACTAGAAGTACTGGGGCCCTCTGCCTGCTGGTTCCCAAATATTAGGCCCTTTATGACTTCCTCTTGAAAGTGCATAAATGGCTGGTAGAGTGGAATAGCACGTAAGCGTTATACAGTGCCATCTGGATGATATACACGGCCAGCTTCTTGTACCAGATTTTTGTTTTCCGCAGGGCACTGTACGGCTTCAGTACCTGATCTGAAAGATCCACTCCGCCCATGTACTTATTGTAATCTAGGATACAATTAGGTTTTGAGGTGTGGGTACTGGTACCTCGTACAGGGATGGAGGTGGTACTGTCTCCATAAATTGTTGTCAGTATAAGGACATCCCTCTTGTCCTTATATTTGACCAACAACATATTTTCGGTGGATTGTGCCCTGCTTTCACCCCTTCTCAGTACTTGGGCAATGTGCGTTTTTGGGAGGCCTCTTTGGTTCTTGCGCACAGTACCGCAAGCTGCTGTACCTCTTGAACCAAGGGCCTTAAACAGGGGGATGCTAGTGTAAAAGTTATCCACATAGAGGTGATAACCTTTATCCAGGAAGGGGTGCACTAAATCCCAGACAATTTTTCCACTAACACCTAAGAGGGAGGGGGGGCATTCTGGCGGTTCAATTCTTGAATCCTTCCCTTCATATACCCTAAACCTGTGGGTGTACCCTGAGGTGCTTTCACACAGTTTATACATTTTTATGCCATACCTTGCCCTCTTACTGGGAAGGTACTGGCGGAATTTAACCCTTCCTTTAAAATGTATAAGGGACTCGTCGATACAAATAAATTTTTCAGGGATGTACATCTCTGCAAATTTGGCACTGAAATGATCAATGACCGGCCTGACTTTCAATAGCCGGTCAAAGGTGGGATCATCTCTGGGTGGGCACTGTGCATTATCGGTGTAATGTAAAAATTTAAGGATTATCTCAAAACGAGTCCGAGTCATGGCCATACGGTAAAGTGGGGTGCTGTACAGAACATCTGTACTCCAATATTGCCTAATTTCTGGCTTTTTTACTATGCCCATATGTAACACCAGACCCCAAAACGTCATCATCTCTACTGCATCTACAGGGGTCCACCTAGCAAATGGTGACGTGGGGTTTTGAGCAATAAACTGCTGGGCATATAAATTACTTTGGTCCACCATTAAATTTATAAAATCATCAGAGAAAAATAATTTGAAAAAGTCAATTTCTCTGAGACCTGTTGAATCAAATTGGATTCCTGGCATGGCCAAAAACTCAGGAACCTGGGGCTCAAAATTGTCTGGTGGTGGGGTCCATACGGGATCAATCATTTGGGGGGGGGTCTCAGCTGCTCTACGGGGGCGTCTTTGAGGGGGTCCCTCATCACTAGAGGAGGAAGAGGAGCTTAAGACGAATCCTTCAAATTCCCCGCTTGCATCACTGGCTGTGTCAGAGTCAGAGGCAAGCATGGCATATGCCTCCTCCGCTGAATACATTCTTCTGGATGACTGGGATGACATTTGGGATGACATTTGGGATGCCATTTTTATTTTTGTGTTTCTGTAAGTGTAATGTTTCAACACGTGTATAGTGTTGGGGGGGTACAAACTTTATTTCAACACGGGGGGTATGTAGTGTGTAGTGTGTATGTAGTGCAGAAAAAAAAATACTTTATACAGGAATTTGATCCCAATAAAAAAAAAAAAATTGAAGGGGTTAAAAAAAAAAAAGGTCCTGCGCCAAAAATTGAGCACAGATGTTGGTCAGTAATGTCCGTCACTGAACAGCGCTCAAAGGCAACAGGTGTAAAAACAATTAAAAAAAAAAAAATACCACAGCACTCTCCCAAAAAAACAATTTAAAAAAACTGCAGAAAAAAAATGATATCAATCCTGTGCCAAAAATGCTGTTCAGTGATGTACGTCACTGATCAGCGGCCACAGGACACCCACAAAAGCAACGTGGGTGTAATAAACCACAGCACTCTCCAAAAAAAAAACAATTTAAAAAAACTGCAGAAAAAAAATGATATCAGCCATGTGCCAAAAATGCTGTTCAGTGATGTACGTCACTGATCAGCGGCCACAGGACACCCACAAAAGAACCCACAAAAGCAACGTGGATGTAAAAACAAAACCCCACTGCAATCCCCCCCCCCCCAAAAAAAAAACTGCAGATCAGTGATGCAGTGATGCGACACTGATTAGCAGTGAGGGGCAGCAGGCAGACAACTGTGGGTGCAACCTGACAGGGTATATATATAAAAAAAAAACTGGACCCCCAAAAAGTTGCTGATCAGTTAATTAATTTAAACTGATCAGCACAAAAGGGGGGCAGCAGTCAGTTGCACAGGCAGCACAACCTTTGGTGCAACTGACAGGTATATATATAAAAAAAAAAAACCCAAAAAGTTGCTGATCAGCACAGATATACTGATCAGCACAAAAGGGGTGCAGCAGACACAAAATATAGCACTCTCTATCACTCTCTATCACTCTCTGTCACTCTCTGTCACTATCTGCCACTATCTCTCACGATCTGTGACTCTATGACACTGCAGCAGCGGGACACAGGAAGTCACAAGATCCAGGAAGCATCCAACTGCTGGCAGCACGCTACCAGCGGTGATCAGGTAAGTATCAGGCAAGGTTCAGGTATGTATATCACGACAGAGTGGCCGGTGACCGCTCTCCACGCAATTCCAGACCGGAATGGCGTCTGCAGCGCAGTCACCGTTAGTTTAAATGGCGCGCCTTGGCTGTGATTGGTCCGTCGGTCCGACGGACCAATCACAGCCTTGGGGGCAGGTGGGGTGAGGTGTCGTCGTCACCGATGACCCCCTCATGCCCCCTCACACCCGGCGGTGATTGACACCTGTGTTACCGAGCGTCTGATTCGCCGGTAACACAGGAAAACGCTGCGAATGGCTGTTCACATTGAACAGCCAATCACAGCGATCGCCGACGGGGGGGGGGGGGGCGGCATCGCCGCCCCCCCCTGGGCATGCAGGGACATGTCTGCTGTCAGGGACATGTCTGCTGTCAGGGACAGCAGACATCGTCCCTCTGTCACTGCGTCTCTAGACGCAGTGGCACTTTGAAGTCATGACGTATATATACGTCATGTGTCGGGAAGTACATCCCGGCCATGACGTATATATACGTCAAATGTCGGGAAGGGGTTAAAGACTCTCACTGCTGCATTTTGCTAATTTTTCTTTTAGCTAAACCAGAAAAAAAGTTCTTAACACTAATCCACCCTTTACATACATGCATGCAACAGTTTGTTTGTGTTGTAATATTGTAATTTACATTAGCAATATTCCTGGAATGATAAAAAGCTGATCTAGTAAGTATTTACATATGCTTGAAATTTATATAGACTATAACCTAGCTTTGAATAGCTTATAGCCAAATGTGTTTAAAAAATTGCTGACACTATGGTGTCAATGTTTTTAAAGCAACTAAAAACAAACATGTGGAGGTGTGGTCCATATTAATTTAATTTTAACTATCCTAGCGAGAATGCAATAGAGAGATTATAGCTAAAATCAAATTGGTTTCTATGGACAACCCCTTCACTTCTCATGTTTAGAACCTTTAGTATATCTACCCATACTGTATGTTATCTTGTATTGTATAATCCAAAGCTAAGATCTCTGCTTTATTATTATATTTAAAAAATGAAAACATACACTGATTAATATATTTTATACAGATAAATATAATTGTCATTAGGAATATTTATTCCCAATTTTATATATTCATAAGCTACTGTAATTTACTGTAAATTACACTCAGCTGGGAAGCCACCGAGCACTATCAAGGCGAAGAAACACGTCTTGGAGCCCGCTACAGCCTGGAGCCAGTACCCTGTTAAGCTGCAAAAATATTGTCAGTGTGCCTACCCCTGTTTTGGGGGAACTAATCCTGCAGATACTGCTAAGGAGAGCATTAATTGGAGACTTGTACCTGGAGCTGGTCCCCGCTAATATGACCATATACGAACTGCTCTGATATAGGGAAAAGTGGATACAATTAAAAACCAAATCTCCTGATTCTCCACAGAAAGGAACTCTGCAAGAAAGACTCAAAGGGACTGGTAACTATTGCCTAAATGTCTCAGATTTAAAAATGAACACCATCATATGAAGCCTCAGTAGATTAATATAATTAACCTCGCTCTGCATAATTTATGCATTTTTTATATATTATATGTTGTTTGTCCTGTATGTCTTTTTAATAATAATAAAATGAATTGTAATATGTTTTTTATTAAATAAGGGATATCACGAATATATCTTTTCCAATTGATCTTTGTGGTAAAACAAAACCATTAAAGAACTCGTCCACTCAAAGTCAATCTACGAAGGCTTCATTAACCACTGTGTCAGAAACTGAACTAAGGCCCTTATTCTAGTTCAATTGGACAGATGCGTACTTCGAACATGCACCAAGTGTTCTTAGCCCGCATACCGTATGGATCACTCACACCGCCCGAATGTGGTAAGACACCAAGCGAATGGACCGCGAGTGGATGTTTCATGTGAACACCTCCCCCATCTGTGGGAACCTCCCCCATTCTCCGATGGTCGCCGACCATCGATTGATGAACCCAGCGATCAGGCAGCACAGAGTGCTCTGGACATTTTTCCTAATAAAAGCAGGGATATGGGCAGGCAGCTGACATCCGGCTATGTCAGATGTCCACGTGCATCATGGCCGGATTACCATATGTACGCCCAGCGTTTTCATGGGAACACCCATGAAACACAGGGCATACGCATATGGTAATGAGCCCAAACATCCCTTCATGCCCCTCTCCATCCCCTGCTCGGATGGTTCTGACCGATCGTTTTCTGCATGGAACTCACTCAATGTTCGGACGTGCAAGGTATTCACACATGTGCAGAAACACCTCTGCACATGCGCAAACACCAAACATCAGCCGTCCGACCGCACATGCAGCCGTCTGACTCAATCAGAATAAGGGCCAAGAGTATAGAACATGAGCACGTTAACCCTTTCAGGGCCAACATCTCTGTGAGAGATGTTTAAAAATGTCACATTTGTTATATAAATTTAAATAAAAAATGTTGTGCAAAAAAAGATTATATTTCCTATAAAAGGATAACATTACAGGTCATTATGATGAATACAAATGTTTGCTTGGTAATCTTTACACCTATTTTGACAAATTCACTTGGCACTCAAACGATTAAGTTTTTTATAATTTACTCAATCTAATATTTTATGATGCCCTAACTCAGTGGTTCCCAAACTGTGTGCTGTGGCACACTGGGGTGCCTCAAAGCACTTGCAGGGGTGCCTTGGACCAATTGTAAATTATATATGGTCAATGTAACAGAGAAACAAATTCTGAAACTCTAGGGTGCTGTTATTCAAAAAAGTTTGGGAACCACTGCCCTAACTACAGCTGTCTCTATATCAGGCTTTCCCAACCACGGTCCTCAAGGCACACCAACAGGGCAGGTTTTGTAGATGTCCTGGCTTGAGCACAGGTGACTTAATTAGTATCTGAGGGATTCTGATTAAACCATCTGTGCCTGGATATCACTAAGGCCCTTATTCTGGTTGGTGCGGCCAGAGCCGCACACGGTGCTCTGGCCGCACAAACCAATCCCCGCCCACGAGACGGATCGCCACGGCCGTCCGTACACGGACGGCTGGCGATCCGCATAAAAATGGTGGAGGCGTACGCCTCCACCATGGTGGGAGCTGCCCCCTGCATTCGATGGTCGTCGACCATCGAAGGCAGGTCCACACGCCCCAGCAGCTCCCGCAAGCTGAGACCACACGGACAATCGTCCGTGTGCTAGCTTGTATGGGGGCTGAGAGCTGACATCCGGCGACGTCAGCTTTCCGCCCCCATGAGTTGCGTCATACCCTCATTACCATGCATACGCCCCGCGTTTGCATGGGAACGCCCATGAAACGCGGGGCGTACACATAGGGAAATGAGGGTATGAAGCCCCTCACGCCCCTATACGCCCCCTTTGCGGCGGACGAAATACGTCTGCGGCGAAGGGGGCTGCACATGCGCAGATTGACCTCTGCGCATGTGCAGAATAAAAACATCGGCGGTACGGCCGCACGCGGGCCGTACCGTCCGAATTAGAATAAGGGCCTAAAACCTGCACTGTTGGTGTGCCTTGAGGACTGTGGTTGGGAATGCCTGCTCTATATGGTGATAAACATGAAACATTTCACTCAGAGCTCTCCATACTCAAACACTCAGCAACCATCTTCGTTCATACACTCATATCCATCTTTGGCCACCTGCCCCTAGTAGCACATTGGTTAAGTCCTCAAGTTACATTTAAGCTGTAATGTGTATTGAATTGTGGCATTCATTTTACCTGTACTCTTTTTTGTTATTCATTTACTGTAATGATAAGTCTTGTCTCCCTGTACTGTCCCTTTTTACACTGCTGCAAAACACTTGTGGCGCCTTATAGATAAAAATAATAATAATAATAATAATAATAATAATAATAATAATAATAATAATAATAATAATAATAATCTAGATGAAAAATTTCAAGAATATTGTCTATACTCAAATTGGCATAAAACTGTAGAAATACCTATTTTTTTAAATAAGATTTTACTAATAAATATCATGTTAGAAATTCTGATGTAATTATTAAATATTAACATATCACGATTGCAGAGCTGACTATAATAATTTTTAAAGCATTTAAAACTGACCTTTTTGCGAGCAATGGAGCAAGAGGGCACATTACAAATTATCAGATGAAATATTTCCTCTTGAATTTAAAATCAGCCAAACTACATTTATTCTCACTTTTGCTAAATAAAGGCACCCGAACAGAAATCTTAGATCTTTTTCAATGCTGAAAGCAATGCTATCAATATAGAAAGAAGTAGATGTTTCTTATTTAGCAGTGAATAAGAACTCAGATGGAATAATAGGTGGTGGGTTAATTAATCAATCAATCAATCAATCAATCAATCAGTACTGTAGTGGAGAACATTATAAATTTCAAGGTCTTCCTTTATTTTCACTCCACCTCTTTGCACTCTCTCTTTAACTGCTGGATCAGAAATTCATCATTGATCTTACTTTTCAAATTAACTAACTTTAGTTTTGAGAATATCATTAAATTTGGGGGGAAATTTACTAAGATTGGAGTCCTATTTCAGATGTATTGTTGCTATGGGCAACCAATCAGATTATATTTATTATCTTCTAGAAGGTGCTTAATAAATAAGTAGATACTGATTGGTTGCCCATAGCAACATTTAATGTGACATTGAACTCCCATCTTAGTAAATTTCTCCCTTTGAATCTTATTTTATTTAAAGAAAGAAATAACTAACAGATATTACAATTAGAGACTGTGTGTAATACAGAATCAGCCATATACAGTACTTTACTTTAGCTCAGATATTCTGTTATTGAACTGTAGCAGCTCTTACTATTGGGTGACAATTTGTCACTATTTGTTCTGCGCTAGTCTAACTATGAGATATGGAACAATCAAATATTCATAAATGATCATAAGTAGCTAAATTAACAACTTAATTAATATTAACTGTAACTTCAATTCTAGAAGTGTCCCCAATTGTGACTTTGAGCCCCGTTCAGACCTGCTCACTTGGCTGCATTGGTTCGGAGCCCAGTGAGCAGGTTAGCACCACCCTTTGGAATGCATGCCCCCCCCCCCCCCCAGTCTGAGCCCATGTGGAGGACTGTGAGTGGATGTGTAGTGGTACACATCCCTTCACTACCACATGCACAGAGGAGAAATCCTTCAATGTTTACTTACCATTGAAGGATTTCCCCTCCTCTGGTCGGCGCTCGCAGCCACCATGTGACCCAGGAGTCACTTAGCTTCTTCTTGTATGGATGCATAATCAGGGTGGGTTGCTTATGTCATGCTTCCGCCTTGAGAAGATAAAGGGAACATTGCGTTGCGATGGACTCACCCAGTGTTTCTTTGGGGGCCCACCGTTTTTGTGGGCATGCCCGTAAAACACCAGGGGTCCCCCACAAAACACCCCCTGCCTGTCAGTCAGGCTTTCAGAACCTTGATAAGTTAGAAATTTGCTCAGTGGCTTAACTATGAAAAAATCTCCCCCCAGCCACAACTCTTTTGCACGACCCCGACCCCCCCCCACCTCGACCTCCCCAACCCCCTTACCCCTCCACATAGTGCCGCTGCGTCTGCCCCGAGACCTTCCGCCGGCGAATCAGTCTGCGCTGCGGTTCTCCGTCTCCCTGCTCTCCCGGCTCCTGCTGTCATAAAAAACATGTCACTCAGAAAATGGCTGCCCCCCGTACAGCAGACCGTTATTAAGGATGCTAGAGGAAGCCTCAGCCTCCTCTAGCATCCTCAAAAACGGTCTGCATTAAGGGGGCAGCCATTTTCTGTGTTTCACATTTTTTATTGCAGACGGAGCCGGGAGAGCAGGGAGATGGAGAGCCAGCAAAATGTCCCGGGGCAGACGCAGTGGGTAACAATAGCCCCGCAGCCCCCCCAGCAACCTCACCTTCCAATCGCCTCCCCGCCACCGCTGGGGCTGTGGGGCGATAGTTACGCCACTGAATTTGCTGCAAGCAGGGCTGAATCAGCCTCTTTGTCCAGTGATATACTGAATGAAAACAAATACATCTAAT
This sequence comes from Crinia signifera, assembly GCF_055691185.1. Taxonomy (NCBI): domain Eukaryota; kingdom Metazoa; phylum Chordata; class Amphibia; order Anura; family Myobatrachidae; genus Crinia; species Crinia signifera. The sequence goes on from NC_139219.1 coordinate 136,760,014, forward strand.
AAATCAATAAATTCCTTTCTGAACAAAGTTGCAGTTATTTAAATAAATTAAAATCATATGCTATTATTATTTTATCAAAATAAATAATGTTTAAAGAGAAATTTGGCAATATCACCAATGGAGTTACTGCTAAACTATAATGTATGATAAACGATTGTAAGCTTGCAGCAGGGCCCTCCTACCTCCAGGTCTGTCTGTTGTTACCCAGTTTGTTTTATCACTGTCTACTATTGTAAAGCGCAACGGAATCTGCTGCGCTATATAAGAAACTGTAAATAAACAAATAACTATACGAAGCAGGACTGAAATACTGTGGGCAGGATGGAATGTGGCATGAGTCCAATGGATGTGCAGGATGCTGGATGAACTCAGAGGTTTATTTAAAGGGCACACATTTACAAGACAAAAACATGCCTTGTAAAATGTATCTGGTCAATCTGTGGACAGGTCTATGTTGACAGTCAATAGGTTGACCACTATTGGTTCACAGGGAATAGTTTGACATATTGCTGTGCCCCTGCCACCATCCTTAAACTCTATGCTTTGCCACTCAGCCCACATTGGATGCTAAACCGCAATTTAAATGTAAAGTGATAAAGATACTGCCAGTCAGCAGCATCGGGTGGGCACTGCACATGCATTTGCTCATCTGCATCAGATGTGAAATACACATGTCCAGTATGCACTGAGGTAGTGACACAATTGCATCTTGCATGGTGATTCAATGTCAAAATGGCTGGCAGAAAGAGGAGGTACAGTGAAAATGAGCTCCTCATTCTAGTGAAATGCAAAGACAGGACCCTGGGCAACAACCAGGAAAAACTGTAGGCCTATACTAGGGCCCTCAGGGAGATACAGCATCAGCTGGGTCAGGACCGAAGCATTCATTCGCTCCAGAGATGCTGGAGTGGTATGCAATAGTGGCATGTGATGCAATTTGGATATGTATAGCATCCTGGCATGCATTCGAAAAATCCACTCATAGGAATAGATTGCATTACATATGAAGCTTTGGCAATAACATTTGTGAGTTGTATGTTTATGAGGAAAATTACCAGGATTGGAGCTGTTCTATCTATCTATCTATCTATCTATCTATCTATCTATCTATCTATCTATCTATCTATCTACTACAGCCATTCAGTTGTTTTCTATAATGATGTTATGCTTAGTTGTATGTTTATTTTTATTTTACTATTGAAATGGTGAATATACACTAATTTTCACACTCAATAATAGTGCAGGTTTTAGTGATGTTGAAGCTTATATCACCACCTCTTCTGGCAGAGAGTTTTATACCTTTACTTCCCTGACCATGAAAACCTTTCCTTCTGAGGGTCCAAAAATCTTCTCTCCTTTAGCATGAGCACATGCCAACATGTCCTAGTCACTGATCTTAAATTAAAGACGGGGCCTGATAGTTCTTTATATTGTCCCCCTGATATATTTGTACATGTTAAGCATGTCTCCTCCTAAATCTTTTTTTTAGCCAGCATGAACATTTCTAATTTGACTAAACTGTCTTCATATTTTAAAGACTCCATCCCTTGTATTAGCTTGGTTGCCATTTTCTGGATTTTTCCAGTTGTATAATGTCCTTTTTTTTAGCATGGAGTCCAGAATTGCACTCTGAATTCTAGCTGAGGTCTAGTCCATAGCTTCCATGCCCTTTAATACAGGCTAATTTCCTGTTGGTCTTAGTGGCTGATCCATGAAGCTGAGCACTGGACCCAAGTTTGTTATCAATTTGCACTCCTACAGTAGGCCCTTTTCCAGCTCTGATTTGCCTAATTCTACCCCATTTGATTATAGATAGCACATTGGTTATGTTTCCCAAGATGCATGATCTTACATTTATCAACATTGAACCTAATTTTCCATTTATCTGCCCACTCGTTTACTTTATTTAATTCCCTCTGTAGCATGGAGACATCCTGGTCCATTCTAATCACCCTACACAGTTTTGGATTTTCAGCAAAGAAGGACACTTTGCTTCGTATTTTATCCTCTATATTGTTAATATGTTAAATAGAGGAGTCCCTAGCACCAAACAATGTGCTAAGCCCCTTAATACCATTATCCCATTTGAAAATGCACCATTTACAACCACTCTCTTTTATCTGTCTAGTAGCCAGTTTTTTACCCAGCTACCAATTATTGATCTAGTCCCAAATCCTCCATTTTATTGATCAGGCTCTTATGTGGCACAGTGTCAAAGGCATTTGAAAAGTTCAGGTAAACCACATCTACAGCATTGCCAATATCTAGGTTCTTGCTAAGTTCCTCATAGCAACTAATTAGGTTAGTTTGGCATGAACAGTTCTTTACAAACCAATGCTAACCATTGATTATCTTATTCATCTCTAAATATTCCTGGACAGCATGTCTTAAAAATCCCTCAAATAATTTACCTATGGCTGATGTTAAGCTCACTGGCCTATAAATTGATGGGTCACCTCTTTTTCCTCTTTTAAATATCAGTACTAATTCCGCTAATCTGCAGTCCTTTAGAACTATACCAGATGACAATTGTTTTTCAAATACGAAATGCAGAGGATTTGCTATCTACTCCATTCTGCCTTATGCTTATTTTCCTGAGGAATGATATTGCTGTTAACATTGCTTAAGGAGGCCTATGTTCTTTTTTGCTAATCTTTTTCTATTACAGTATTTTGTTTTGCTTTCTATGGCTGTTCTCTTTTCATTTTTTTAATTTTCCCTTTACCTGCTGTGATTTCCTTTTTACAAACTTAATCTAAACACTCTAAACATGTTCTTATGGTTCACTGCTACCCTTACTTTCTTGTTAAACCATGACAGGTTTGACCTGCTGATATTACCCTGTTTTCCCTTTGGGATAAATGTATTCCTTAAACTATCTAACGCATTTTTGAAAGTTTCCCACACTCTGTGTTTTTGCCCTCAAATAAAGCATCCAACTGTATATCTTTTATACAATCCCTAAACAATTCAGTTAGCTTTCCTGAAATTATGTATTTTAGAAGGCCCCGTATATTATGGTTTTTCAAAAGCTAATTTCAAGGGAAACCATGTTGTGGTCATTGTTGCCCAAATCCTTCCGTACAGCTTTTACCTTTTGTGACCACATAATGTATCTGGGCTATTTTTCTTAAGGCATTTGGATAATGCTGCAGCTCTGGTCCTGAAACTGGATAAATCTTCAATAATAGCCGACTATGCAAAAAAAAAAAGGTATACACAGTAGGTGAGTTTTATAACAAGTTTAGGTCACCTCCACTTTTTAGTTTGAGTGTTTAATTTTCACAGTCCAATTATGTATCACAGATACTTGCCCTTATTCATGCCTCATGAGTCTTTGACACTCTATCCATTGCCCTCTGGAAGGTGGCTGGGACCTTTAAAGACCAAAAGGTAGTGCACAAAATTGTAAAAAAAAACATCAGGAGTTGAAAACACTCCCTTTGCTTGCTCTGTAAGCAGAATTTGACAATACCCTTTTGTCAGATCCAAAGTTATTAGATAACAACTTTTTGTGAGATGTTCTCTAAATCATCAATTCAGGGCATGGTATCAAACTTTGAGACTTATTTTGCTGACAAAAATCATTACAGAATCTTAGGGCCCTGAGGGTTTGGGAACTAGCACTATTGGATTATTAGTAACTATTGCATTTTTTTATAACACCTAGCCATAACATCTTTTGCATTTCTTACGGCACTGCTATGGGAATTCAATAATGTTGCAGTTTTACCTTTAGCCCCAGGGAAATTATGATGTCATGCTTTATGGTCAGTGTCTAGGAGGGTAGATGACATCCTTGTTATTTCTTATGAGCTCCTCAGCCTGGTGCAATTGAGTTGGAGTCAGAGACTCCTCTATAGAAACAGAACATCTGGAACTCTTCACGGCCATGTTAGAGACCAGAAGTGCTCTGCTTTTGGCCTCCCTTCTTTATGAATGTCTGGTCTAACTGCTTTTACCACTAAAAATGATCCTTGCCAGTGGGCATATACAGTTATGCCCAAGTACATCGTGGCTGCGTTGCGCATAAAGTGCGCCATGCAAATCGCGCATGGATCGCGCCTGCTCCTTGCGCTATAGTCCCGTTATAGATCGCGTTATAACGTAACGTAATCTTGTAAATGTAACCTGCACTTACACTCATTGACCACCAGAAGTCACTTTTCCCAAACAGTACAGCGCATGCGTAAAAATCTCTTCTACAAAACAGTGGCCACCACTTTTCACTACGGATTTTGTCCTTACTTTACGGACAGAGTGTTTGTATTTACTCGCAGAAGCAGCTACGTACGGTCATTTATGTAATTGGTACAGAAGCCATGCTAACCTTTGCTATTGCTGGATGACTACTTAAAACATTATTTTAGGTGTCTATCATTATGCTGTACTGCGCCATGAAAACAGCGCAATCTACTGGGCATGTCTCATACTTGACTATACAGTATATTGTACACCAATGGAGCAGCTGAGATCACAGGTTTCTGTGGCCTAGCGGTTAAAGACACAGTTACTGTATACTGCTAGCAGCAATACTGGTTCGATCCACAGTGTGGTACAGGTTTTTTTTTTAAACGTACTACTTTTTTTTTTTCATTTTTTAATCAATAAAGTAATTTGGTGTTTTGCAAATTCCTTTTGCACAAAAAAATTAACAATGGCAGGCTGCAATTTACATGATACAGTTATTGTCGTTACATACTGTAAGTTACAAAGAACATTTTTATTTTCGCAAGAGAAAATTTTCCACTTCAGGTAAAAATCCTTAATTTAGGGAAAGAGTACTTACTTTACAGAAAGAGTTCTTGGATTAAATTCGCAGGAGGAGATATGATCAGATATACATGTCATTGGTACAGATTGCTACTGTATAAATATGGAATCCATGCTAACCTTTACTTTTTTTTTAAATGCACTATTTTTTTTTTTTTTTAAATCAATAAAGTAATTTGGTGCTTTGCAAATTCCTTTTGCACAAAAAAAAAAATAACAATGGCAGGCTGCAATGTACATGATACAGTTATTGTCATTACATACTGTAAGATACAGAGAACGTTTTTTTTTTTCGCAAGAGTAAATTGTCCACTTCAGGTAAAAGTCCTTAATTTAGGGAAAGAGTACTTACTTTACAGAAAGAGTTCTTGGATTAAATTCGCAGGAGGAGATATGATCAGATATACATGTCATTGGTACAGATTGCTACTGTATAAATATGGAATCCATGCTAACCTTTACTTTTTTTTAAATGCATTATTTTTTTTTTTTTTTTTTAAATCAATAAAGTAATTTGGTGCTTTGCAAATTCCTTTTGCACAAAAAAATTAACAATGGCAGGCTGCAATTTACATGATACAGTTATTGTCATTACATACTGTAAGATACAGAGAACGTTTTTTTTTCTCGCAAGAGTAAATTTTCCACTTCAGGTAAAAGTCCTTAATTTAGGGAAAGAGTACTTACTTTACAGAAAGAGTTCTTGGATTAAATTCGCAGGAGGAGATATGATCAGATATACATGTCATTGGCACAGATTTCTACTGCATAAATATGGAATCCATGCTAACCTTTACTTTTTTTTTAAATGCATTATTTTTTTTTTTTTTTTTTAAATCAATAAAGTAATTTGGTGCTTTGCAAATTCCTTTTGCACAAAAAAATTAACAATGGCAGGCTGCAATTTACATGATACAGTTATTGTCATTACATACTGTAAGTTACAAAGAACGTTTTTATTTTCGCAAGAGTAAATTTTCCACTTCATGTAAAAATCCTTAATTTAGGGAAAGAGTACTTACTTTACAGAAAGAGTTCTTGGATTAAATTCGCAGGAGGAGATATGATCAGATATACATGTCATTGGTACAGATTGCTACTGTATAAATATGGAATCCATGCTAACCTTTACTTTTTTTTTAAATGCACTATTTTTTTTTTTTTTTTAAATCAATAAAGTAATTTGGTGCTTTGCAAATTCCTTTTGCACAAAAAAAAATAACAATGGCAGGCTGCAATGTACATGATACAGTTATTGTCGTTACATACTGTAAGATACAGAGAACGTTTTTTTTCTCGCAAGAGTACATTTTCCACTTCAGGTAAAAGTCCTTAATTTAGGGAAAGAGTACTTACTTTAAGGAAAGTTCATGGATTAAATTTGCAGGAGGAGATATCAGTTATACATGTTGTTGGTACAGATTGCTACTGCATAAATATGGAATCCATGCTAACCTTTACTAATGCTGGAAACTTTCACATGGTATATTATTTACGGAGGTGTCTATCATTATGCTGTACTGCGCCATGAAAACAGCGCAATCTACTGGGCATGTCTCATACTTGACTATACAGTATATTGTACACCAATGGAGCAGCTGAGATCACAGGTTTCTGTGGCCTAGCGGTTAAAGACACAGTTACTGTATACTGCTAGCAGCAATACTGGTTCGATCCACAGTGTGGTACAGGTTTTTTTTTTAAACGTACTACTTTTTTTTTTTTTTCATTTTTTAATCAATAAAGTAATTTGGTGTTTTGCAAATTCCTTTTGCCTTTTGCACAAAAAAATTAACAATGGCAGGTGGCCATGTACATGATACAGTTATTGTCGTTACATACTGTGTTGCAAAGAATGGGGTTTTTCGCACAAGTAAATGTCCCACTTCAGGTAAAAGTCCTAACTTTAGGGAAAGAGTACGTACTTTAGGGAAAGAGTACGTACTTTAGGGAAAGAGTACGTTTTTTATCTAAAGAGTACTTGGATTAAATTCCACATCTTTTCGGTTATACATGTCGTTGGTACAGATTGAGTTTGAAAGTCAATGCATGCTTCTGCACCTTCCCCCACGATCATTCCCATTGAGCTCACTGTTTACTGTAAACAGTATGTCTGTAGCAAAACACCTCCCCCAGCTCCTTTGTGCATAGTCACATGAGTAAGTGAAGAACTACTATCAATGTTGCAAAATGACTATGTTCACCCTATTGTGTGTTTGTCCCTACATTGTGTACTCAATCTGGGATTGCAATAGCAGACAAAGCAGTGTCATTTTCTGAAGAGTTTTAACTTAATAAAGATACTGTATTTAGTATGCGCTATTCACATGGTACTGTATTGTTCCCATGCTACAGTAGGCACCTGCTGCCCTGTGGTACAGTTTGAAAGTCAATGCATGCTTCTGCACCATGCTTCTGCACCTTCCCCCATGATCACTCATTAGTAGAGACAGGATTATATGCCACATAAAAAGCTTGACATATGCATGCAAATATGCATGAAAAATACTTAAAATATGCATGAAAAGTGTTAAAATAAGCTACATTCAATAATAAAAAAAATAATTTTAACTTATTTATTTAAAAATTAGCATACAATTACTGTAGTTGCAAATAAACCTCCAAAAAAGGCCCACAGCATTTGCAGATGTCTAGTGCTGTTCACAGGAGTTTTTTTCTTCCTGGCTGTTACAGCAGACTGCAGCATCCAAAGCTTTTCTTGCATCAATATATGGACCCTCATCTCCAGCTGTCACGGTTAAAGGTTCTGATGGGGTCGTGTGGTGATCAGGGACTGGAGACGAGGCAGCAGCAGTAGGGTTAAAACGAGCGGGTTTAATAAAAGATTTCATACAGGGACTCAAATACTTCTTTGAGGAAAAGACAGGCAAAATAATAATAAATAACAAGGATGAATGTCCAGATAAAAATGATGAGGAATATCCAGATAACAATGAGGAGGAATATCCAGATAACAATGAGGAGGAATGTCCAGATAACAATGATGAGAAATGTCCTGATAAAGAAGTGGGAAGATGGCAACAATAGTGGATCCGGTGACTGAAAGAATTATGAGGAATGGCTGACCTGAGGATGCTGGAGACGAAGTGCATGGCACAGAAGACTTTTTGCACTGACACTGAGCTACCTAGGCAGATCCCCTTTATGCAAAGAGGGCGGCTGCCATTGGCTGTCACAGTGAAACAGGTGAGAATACTTGACCTGGCCCAATACCCTGTTTGCCCTCAAGCAAGATGGCGGCGCTGGCCTCCCGGCATCTATAGCCTTAGAGCGGGACCATGCTGCAGATTCCCATGTTGCCTTCAAACACTGCCAGACCTCTGCCTGCCGCCTCACCTGACATGGTGGCCTACACACGCCAGCCGGCGGCGGACACGGGCGGGTGAGTACAGTACCCGCCGTGTACCACCGTGTCGGCATGTGACAGTACCCCCCTCTTTTCGGGTAACCTCAGGATGCTTGTGCTTCTTATGGGAATTCTTCAGAAAAAAGCCTTTAACGTGATTTGGAGCGTGTAAATCAGCCTTATCTACCCAAGAATTCTCCTCTGGTCCGAAAACAGCCCACTCCACCAGAAATTGATGCCGGGAGTTGCAATAACGAGAGTCTATGATTCGTTTGACTTCAAACTCTGCATCTTTCTCTGTATTGACTTTTGAGGGTCTGGGTACTTTCCTTTGGATGATGCTCAATTTTAAAGGTTTAAGAAGAGATACGTGGAATGAATTGGATATCTTCATGGAAGATGGAAGTTGCAATCTGTAAGCCACCGGATTGATTACTTGAGTGATGGGAAATGGCCCAATAAAGTGTGGGGCAAATTTCATGGAGGGTACACGAAGACGAAGATTGCGGGTGGACAGCCATACTCGATCCCCTACCTTTAATGGTGGAACCGCCTTTCTTTTCTTGTCAGCTTCCCTTTTATATCTGGAAGAAGCTTGAAGAAGAGCTTTATGGACCTCAGCCCATATTTTTGCAAAACCATGAAGAGAAGAAGCAGCTGCGGGAACCTCTGGGGACGGCAGACTTGTGAAGTCAGGGGACCGTGGATGCTTGCCATAAACTGTAAAGAAAGGTGTGGTACCTGAAGAGGAATGGTAGGAGTTATTGTGTGCATATTCTGCCCAAGGTAAAAGATCCTTCCATTCATCCTGAGAGGAGGACATGAAGAGTCAAATGAATGTCTCTAGATCTTGGTTGACACGTTCGGTTTGCCCGTTAGTCTAAGGATGGAAGGCGGTGGAGAATTTCAGTTTTACTTGAAGAGCAGCACATAGAGCTCTCCAGAATTTGGCGACAAACTGAAGACCCCGGTCGGATATAATTTCTTTTGGCAGACCATGAAGCTTGAAGATGGACAATATGAAGAGTTGAGCAAGCACAGGAGCAGAAGGCAGGGACTTTAGGGGCACAAAGTGGGCCATCTTTGAAAATCTATCGACTATCACCCAGATGACAGTATACCCGCCAGATGGCTGTAGTTCGGATATAAAGTCCATCGAGAGATGCGTCCACGGTTCCGTTGGGATGGATAGTGGTAGCAGAGCTCCAGCCGGAGGATTTCGAGAGGTCTTGTGCTGAGCACACTTGACGCATGATGACACAAAGTTGACAAGAGGCCAGGAGATGGGAGGAAGAGGCACAGTACATACAAAGATTGTCTCGACGTTGTCGGTTCTTTTCTTCGAGGGAAATGTGAGACCAGTTTATGTGCATTGGTTCTTATGTGGCAGAAGTAGTAGACAATCCACTTTTTACAGGAGTAACAGCAGGGGAGGGACGAGGACAAAGCGATCAGAACGAGCTCTCTCCAGTTGTCGCTCTTGAATCCGCAGATCAACTTTATTGCACAAGAAGATTATATATGTCAGGGTGGAGGGTGTATCACGGGTGGCCAATCCATCCTTGAGGCGACCGGCTAGGCCATTCCAGAAAGCAGAGACGAGTGCCTCTTCATTCCATCCTAACTCAGATGATAGCGTCTGGAATTGCACAACATATTGACCCACTGGTCTGCTATCTTGACGAATTCTCAGAATCTCTGTAGCTGCAGATGATACTCGACCTGGTTCGTCAAAGATTCGCTGGAAGGAAGTGATAAAATCGTCATAATTATTCAGCAGAGCATCTGCTCGTTCCCACAGAGGCGAAACCCAATCCAGGGCTGGACCAGAGAGGAGTGAGACGATGTAGGCCACTCGTGCCTTGGCAGTTTTGAATTTGGATGATTGGAGAGTGAAGTGCACATCACACTGATTCAAGAACCCGCGACATCCTTTAGGAGACCCATCATATTTCCTGGGGGTTGGCAGATGCAGATGAGGAGGAATAATAGACCCGGCTGGCAGCGTGGCAGAGGAACTTCCTGAAGGAGCTTATGATGTTGCTGCAGCAACTGGAGGAACAGCTGGTGGAGAAGTCAGCGTTTGTAGGAATTGCGCCACTTGCCACTGTGAGGACTCCAACTTTTCCAGGCGGACCATGATGCCTTGCAATACATCTGCCAAAGATCCCTGCCAAAGATTTTCACCCGACTCCATCGGGTCAGTGCAAACTGTCACGGTTAATGGTTCTTATAGGGTTGTGTGGTGTTCAGGGACTGGAGACGAGGCAGCAGCAGTAGGGTTAAAACGAGCGGGTTTAATAAAAGATGTCATACAGGGACTCAAATACTTCTTTGAGGAAAAGACAGGCAAAATAATATTAAATAATAAGGATGAATGTCCAGATAACAATGATGATGTCACGATCACCATGGCTGCTACCCAGTTCCCCTGTGCTGTGCCTAGCCCTGGGTCCTGTATCAGCGTGTCGCCTACCCTGGCGCTCACCTCCACTCCTGTTCCTTGTACTGGTGGGGTGCATGTTCCCGCACTGTCACCACGTGGTGACAGTGGTGCTAAGTGCTCCGGTGCCATACAGGGCATAGGTGGCGTGAGACATGAGCCGCCATGTGTGTCTGTGCCTGGTTAGGCCTCTGTCTGGAAACGCCGGCAACTGCACAGCTGCGCACACTCACCACCGGCTGGTTTCTGTCGCCTCCGCTGGCGGCCGCCATCTTTTGGGATCCTGCAACCTGTACTGTGCGGCTCCACCTTGCTGTCAAACGGCTATCCAATCGCCGCACAGCTCACTCCTTAAGTACTGACTTGCCCTGCAAGACCGGCAGCCAGTACAATGATGTCCATGCCTAAGCATCATTGCTCACTCCTGGCTGTCTGTAGTAGTTACTACAGTTCCTGCGCCTCTGGTGAAGTTCTCTTCTATTCCTGCTGATCGTCTCACTGCTACACCTGTGTACCAAGGAACCTGCTGCCGCCAATACGGACTGGACAAGGTTAGCCCCCAAAAGGGGTATTATCTTTCTCCTCAATCCTGACGGTTATTCTCCACGGTTACTCCTGGTTCTGCAGCCACGATCCAATTCAGCAAGGACATTCAAACTTCATCATTTAATCTTCATCCAACCATCCCATTATTCTTCCAATCATCCAATTGTTCTTCCAACCATCCAATCTTCATTCAATCCTCCAATTGTTCTTCCAATCATCCAATTGTTCTTCCAACCATCCAATCTTCATTCAATCATCCAATTGTTCTTCCAATCATACAATTGTTCTTCCAACCATCCAATATTCATCCAATCATTCAACTCTTTATTCAATCATCCAATTCTTCATCCAATCATCCAACCCTAAGAACAATCATCCAATTCTTCAATCAATCCTCCAATACTTCTTTCAATTACCAAGCATCTCCATCCTCTTCAATAAAGTATTGTATTATTGATTTTTATCATTCCATAACTTACAGTATATTATTGTGCCAGACACTTTTTAAATAATGGGCTGGGTTATGTGCCTAAAGGTGGTCATACACGCTGCAATTGCGCTCCCGCGGGCATCGCATCGCACAGTACAAAAAGTATGTGCTGCACACACTTTTTGTACTGCTTTCGGATCGCATCGCACACACATTGCATGCATGCCGTGCGATGCTATCTAGCCCATAACGTATGCGATTCTCATAGCGTGTATGGGCACCTTTAGTGCCTGCAACATTTTGCGGACACAGCACTGAGATGGTGTATGCAAACATGTACATGCACCCGAGATCTTCCATAGGATTGCATGCTGCATACGCTCCCACAATCGGGCTGCAGCTTGTTGCATTGGCAATGTGAAAGGGCGCAAAATTTATGGTTTGCATGAGGGCGAAGGACACCCTAGCACCGGCCCTGGTGCCCGGGAGAACTTACGCAAGTTCTGACTGACTGCGCTATTTCCATAGCTTAAGCTTATTCCATAGCTACGGTAACTGAAAAACGTCTATCAGTACTCTATCCATAAACTACTGAGATCGCAGTGCATGGATTGCATGGCACTAATGTGACCATGCACAGAGTGGCTGGGGGAGGTGTTTTGCTACAGACATACTGTATACAGTAAACAGTGGGCTCAATGGGAATTAATGCTAATGAGTGATCATGGGGGAAGGTGCAGAAGCATGCATTGACTTTCAAACTCAATCTGTACCAACGACATGCATAATCGAACAGATCTACTTGTGTGGAATTTAATCAAAGTACTCTTTCCCTAAAGAATGTACTCTTTCCCTAAAGTTAGGACCTTTAACTGAAGTGGGAAATTTACTTGTGTGAAAAAAACCCATTCTTTGCAACACAGTATGTAACGCCAATAACTGTATCACGTACATGGCCACCTGCCATTGTTAATTTTTTTGTGCAAAAGGCAAAAGGAATTTGCAAAGCACCAAATAAATTTATTGATAAAAAAAAAAAAAAAAAAGTAGTACGTTTAAAAAAAAAAAAAAATTGTACCCCACTTTGGCTCGAACCAGTATTGCTGCTACAAGTATACAGTAACTGTGTCTTTAACCGCTAGGCCATAGAAACCTGTGATCTCAGCTGCTCCATTGGTGTACAATATACTGTATAGTCAAGTATGAGACATGCCCAGTAGATTGCGCTGTTTTCATGGCGCAGTACAGCATAATGATAGACACCTCCGTAAATAATATACCATGTGAAAGTTTCCAGCATTAGTAAAGGTTAGCATGGATTCCATATTTATGCAGTAGCAATCTGTACCAACAAATTGTATAACTGATATCTCCTCCTGCAAATTTAATCCAAGAACTCTTTCCTTAAAGTAAGTACTCTTTCCCTAAATTAAGGACTTTTACCTGAAGTGGAAAATTTACTCTTGCGAGAAAAAAAAACGTTCTCTGTATCTTACAGTATGTAATTACAATAACTGTATCATGTACATTGTAGCCTGCCATTGTTATTTTTTTTTGTGCAAAAGGAATTTGCAAAGCACCAAATTACTTTATTGATTTAAAAAAAAAAAAAAATAGTGCATTTAAAAAAAAAAGTAAAGGTTAGCATGGATTCCATATTTATACAGTAGCAATCTGTACCAATGACATGTATATCTGATCATATCTCCTCCTGCGAATTTAATCCAAGAACTCTTTCTGTAAAGTAAGTACTCTTTCCCTAAATTAAGGATTTTTACATGAAGTGGAAAATTTACTCTTGCGAAAATAAAAACGTTCTTTGTAACTTACAGTATGTAACGACAATAACTGTATCATGTAAATTGCAGCCTGCCATTGTTAATTTTTTTGTGCAAAAGGAATTTGCAAAGCACCAAATTACTTTATTGATTAAAAAAATGAAAAAAAAAAAAAATAGTACGTTTAAAAAAAAAAAAACCTGTACCACACTGTGGATCGAACCAGTATTGCTGCTAACAGTATACAGTAACTGTGTCTTTAACCGCTAGGCCACAGAAACCTGTGATTTCAGTTGCTACATTGGTGTACAATATACTGTACAGTCAAGTATGAGACATGCCCAGTAGATTGCGCTGTTTTCATGGCGCAGTACAGCATAATGATAGACACCTCCGTAAATAATATACCATGTGAAAGTTTCCAGCATTAGTAAAGGTTAGCATGGATTCCATATAGCAATCTGTACCAACAAAATGTATAACCAAACAGATCTGCTTTAATTTAATCCAAGTACTCTTTCTCTAAAGTACTGTAAGTACTTTTTCTCTAAAGTAAGGACAAAATCTGAAGTGGGAAGTTGGACAAAATCTGTAGTGGGAAGTTGCGTGGCAGCCTGACATTTCGTTTTGTAGAAGACAGATTTTTTTTTCTTTTATAAAGTGAAGAATGTTGATTGGCCAGCTTCTCACAGATCAATGTCAACTGCAACATCATTGTATTCAGCACCGTAGTCTTAACGTGGAACATTTGTCACCCAGTGGTTAAACTATGTATTACATGGTGTGGGACATAACGCAGGACATAACGCAATCTACAACTCGCGACTCAGAGACCTCAAAAGCGCGTTGTAAACCACGATGTACTTGGCCACATCTGTAACTTGCTTTCCTGAGTTGGTACTAGTACTAGTTCTTTGTCACCTGGCTTAATTGACTGAGTAATGCTGTTTTATTATGATATTTATTTTGTCTATTTTGAGCAAGGTGCATGTTCTGTCTAGGGAGAGGCTCTTTTTTTCAAATGTGTTGGTACAGTGGGACACAAACTGCACCACATTAGGTTCTGAGTTTAACTACTTCTCCCAACCATCCTTCAGCAGATCAATTAAGCTTTGAGGCTGCCTAAAACAAAATATTAAAGGGGCTAAAACTTGTGGATGTTTGAGGCACTTCTTTAGTGGCTAACATAAAGTAGGGGAGCAGTCAGTGGCATAACAATGGAGGGTGCAGGGGATGCAGGTGCTATGGGGCCCGGCAGCTGTGGGGGCTAGAGACCAAGCTAACAATCCCCTGCACCCTCTCAACTTTTTTAAATACTGCCGCGGGCAGTGGCAGCGCCACTTTCCCATGCCCCAGCACTGCCATTGTGACTGTATGAGTTGATCCAGCTATTAATTTCCTATCAGACTCTCCTCCACTCTCTTCTGGGGATCAACGTCACTCTCTAGTGACCAGCACCGGTGCGAAATACAAATGCACCTCCGCCTTACCTGTCCAGCTTCTGGTGCTGATGACAGGAGACAATGCTTGCTGGAATGTGGAGACACGGCTGTGTACTGTGGAGACATGGCGCTGTGCAATGGCACCTGAGAACTGGCATTATACAGTGGCGCCTGACACCTGGCGCTGTGCAGTGGCCCTTTAGACCCGGTGCAGTGCAGTGGTGCCTGAGACCCGTCGCTGTGCATTGGTGTGGTGGTGCGGAGACCCGACACAGCAGAGATCAGGCACTCTTTCCACATGTCCTGCTCTCATGCTCTCTCCCCTGTCACACCTCCCCCCATTCTCTCACTGTCACGCTTTTCCCCTGTCTCTCGCTGTCATGTTCTCCCCCTGTCTCTCACTGACATGCTCCCCCTGTCTCTTGCTGATATGCTCCCCTCCCCTGTCTCTCACTGACTCCAACTCTCTTCCTGTCTCTTGCTGACACCCTCTCTCCCCCTCTCTCTAACTAACACCCTCTCTCCCCCTGTCTCTTGCTGACACCTTTTCTCCCCCTATCTCTCGCTGACACCCTTTCTATTCTATGTCTCTCGCTGACTCCCTCTTTCTTCCCTGTCTCTGGCTGACACCGTCTCTCTTTTCTGTTTCTCGCTGACACCTTCTCTCCCTTGCTGCCTTTTTTCTCTCTCCCTGACAATCTCTCACTCCTACTTGCCCCCTCCCTTTCTCTCTTGATCCCCCTCTGTCTTCTCTCCCCCTCTTTTTCCATGAAGCCCTATCCTTCTTTCTCTCTTCCCGATACCCTCTTTCTCTTACACTATAACTCTTTCCTCTGTCTCCCTGTGCATTGTAGTGACAATTGGAAGGGCCCTTCCAAGATTTTGCTATAGGGCCCACATCATTCTTGCTACGCCCCTGGGAGAAGTAGATCCCAGGACCATATATCCTGGGCTACAATATGCCGTATCCTCTGTTTTAATGTGCGATTAATCCTCTATAATAACCCATCCACCTACAGGTGATAATCTGATGTTAGCTTTCTCACACCCAATAATTTACACAAAACCTTCATAAATTTTGATACAAAGGGAGTACCTTGATCAGTAAGTATTTCCTTTGGTAAACTCAACAGGGAAAAAATCATTAATAACTCATGGGCTATGGTACTAGACTTGATGTTCCTTAGTGGGATGGCCTCTGAATACCTTGTATCATAATGTAATATCACCAAAATACACTGGTGTCCACATGCAGGTTTGTCATGGGCCCCATTGTATTCATTCCAGTCTGTTCAAAGAGTGTTAAAATTATAGGCAGTGGAATCAGAGGAACTCAGAAATGTGGATTGTTTTGCCTTACAGGACACTCACAGCAGATTTTTTGGACTACTGCATACATCTCCAACCAATACTCCTGGAGTAGAGTCCTGAAATGTTGACTCAACACCAGACTCTGTGTTTTATTTCTTCTCGATGCTGAGTGCCTTCCCCTCTACAACTATCTGCACATAAATCCAGAGGAGCACCGGGGCAATGCTGTATCATCAGAGATTATGAGTGCCAGTCTTTTCTATTTCATATATACAGTATATAAGTTGTGTGGTGGCACTCTGCAGATTTCGTATTTCAATAAAGATCACACTAAGCATTGTATTCATCCTTTCAGATTTACAACAGTTTTGCTAACAATGTATTAGTGATCAATTTACAACATTTGCAATTTTGTACGATGCTGTCTGTTTTTGTCAGAGTCCTGACCATTCTCACCAAATATTGTATTCATTAAATATGCATATTCATTGAATTGACTTGTGGACTGTTGCTGGTCATCTAATCTCTATCTCTGGATATTTTTTGAAGATCTGTGTACAAAATATGACCTGACATAATCACTATTTATTAAAGAAAGCGTTGATGATCCAGTACCTGCTCGGTGGCACTCTCTTAGTGTCTTCAGTTTGTCACTCATGAACATTTTCTACTGTCATTGATGGAAGTCTTGATAATGATTCAGCAGAATCGAAATGTAGACTACTGTCTGACTAAACCAGTTTGTGTATTGCAACTGTTCTTTAAGGTTACCTTTTCACTGGTGAGTGGCCTCTCTTTGGAGTTTTTAATTTGAAAATCCCATTGAAAATAGAAACATTTATTTGATGTTGTAATACTATGTGTCCAGAATTACCACTGATTAGTTTATCTTCTGATTAAAATATTTTTAAAGACACTTCAGGCTATGTTTACAAAGTGGCGACCTTAGCCACCACTCCTCAGTGGGTTGGAGTTGAAAATTAAAAACAGCACTAACATTCAATGTAAAGCCTTGCATGCTTTATACTAAACTAGTTTAAAGCCCATTAAAATGATAGCTTAGTACCTATCTGCTCCTACCTCCAATCTCTGTCTTCACAGCTCCCTATCTCCATATCCAGCAAGTTTGAAACAGATACGTTTTCTTTTGCTTTCTGTCAATGAGTAATGTGGTACATCGAGTGGCCTCTAGTAGTCACTGGTGGTACTTCACCTCAGAGGTAAGGAGTGGTTATCCTTTTAAATATATAGATTGTGCCACTTTAAATTTTAAGCTCCAACTTTCCACAAAGTGGAAATCCATTTCTCTGCTTGGCTTTGTCTAGCCCTTTTATAGAGTATGGTTTTACTTATTTCCTTATTATTTCTGAAAACAACGTTAAAAAAATAACACTTGGTACATTGACATGCATTTTAAATGTGATATATTTGTATTTTACTATTAAGAACACTCCTAGTACCTATTTTGATGAAACGCAAATACTTTAATGAAGATTGACACATTCTTTACCACTTGCCTGCCTTGGGCACATCAGATGCAACCACGCAGGCTGGGATTTCCTAACATAGTCAAAGATAATATTCTTACAATTGCCAGTCTCAGAGGGACCTCCTGGCTCCTCTGCATCCTTGCTGATTAGTAAGCTCAGCAGTACCCCCACCTGGCAACAGAATAGAGGAGCAGCCACTGGGTAAATGAAAGGGATACCGTCATTAGGTTGACACAAGGTCAAAATGCAATGGGTCAACCACTGAAGGTTGACAGGCCTTAGACTGACACCTAAAGATCAACATGGCAAAGGTTGAAAGGTTGAAACAAGCATTAGGTTGACCTATGACAAGATAGACAGTCAAAAAGTCAACATTTGTTTTTCTAAGGCAGTATTTCATGTTTTACCATCCACTAGGGTGTAGCTGGAAAAATAGTGTGTCCAGTACAGTGTGGCACCATACATGAAGCATGGCAAGTGCAGTGAGCCATGCGAAAGGACTCAGTGCCATTTGATGGGGTCCATGTCAACTATGTTGACATTTGGGACAAAAGTAATATGAGAAACTCAACCTTTTCACTGTCGTGTCTTGCCATTGTCGACCTAATGCTTGTTTCTACATTCCAACCCTGTCAACCTCAAGGTGCCCATACACGTTACAATTATTGTATACAATATTGTATACAATATCGCATCTCATCCGATCTCGGTTTTGCAGCACATACTTTTTGTACTAGATCTCATCTCATCTGATGTCATCGCAAAACCGAGATCGGATGAGATGCGATATTGTATACAATATTGTATACAATAATTGTAACGTGTATGGGCACCTTTAGCCATGTCAACCTATTTCAGCTGTCAACCTAAGGCCTGTCAACATTCAGTGGTCAACCCAATGCATGTGAACCTAAATTGGGTTGGCCCAATGACCCAAAACCAAATGCAAAGCCATAATGTTGTGGTTATCGGGATATCAATTACTGATGTTCTGGAGAAAATGCAATATTATAAAAGCGTACAAAAATTATATTGTAATATAAAATAATTTAGGTTAAGTTTTAAATAGTTGTACTGAAAATAATTGAATCATGAAAACTATTTCTGAGTGTTTTTTTTTTTTTTAAATATCAGCCAGTTAAGTGGTTAAAACATGTTGGTTTCAGTGCATTTTTATAATCTGTACAGGGACATAATGTATTAGGAGGTGTTAATTAGATTCCAAGACCCAAATGATTTCAATTAAATTAGATGTAAGCTGGAAGCACAACATGAGAAAAAAATACAGCTTTATATAACAGCAATTTTAAAAGAAAGCTTTGTGTAAGTAGCAACTCTGGTTATATAAAGAAAAATATATGCTAAGTATGCAAAGCTCCTAAACCCCTGTTAGTGTATTCAATAGCATATACTATATACATATTTAAAAGCCTTTGAAATACTTCAAATTGAATGTGTATATCATTTTTACTAAACTAATGACATTCAAGGACTTGAGAAAAAAATTACCTCTGAGATCATTCACTACATCAGCGCTTTCGTTCATTTGAGATATTTTTGTCCTCTGCATGAAGGCTATAAGGATTGTGTTCAGCAGAATCATTTCTTGGTTATATAATCAATTCAACATGAAAGATTTTTTTTAACCTGTTTTACAAAGTTGTTTAAAATACAAATGGTGCTAAAGTATTTGGAATAGATAAAATGCCAAAGCAAATAGACAGGACTAAGATGAAACTGTAACCATGTTGAAAGGCAATGTTTCATTATTGCTACCTTTATGCAATCTCAATATTGTGCCATATCTGGTGCATATGCTGACACAGAAAATATATTACATGCTGATTTTCAGACATTTCTGAAATCACTGAGCAGCCAACATTCATTTCCAAAGCAAAAAACTTAAACATTATATTAGATCTATAGAAATGCTATAGCTTCTGTATATATGCCAAACCAGTGTTTAACAATCATGCAAAACTGTATGTTTTCTTGTTTAAGTAATTACTTTATTCTTTGGATTTGATTATACCCTAGAAATAACTGCTGACCACACTGTCTCATTTGAAGGAAATAGTCATTTAAATTGGTAATTTAACTATATTAGAAGAAAAAGCTTTTAGGAAATGTGCACAGCAATCTTGTTTTTGAACGCCAAGTCCTGTTGCTATGGTGACTAACTATATCACGTAGGTCTAGTGTTTCATAAAAAACACACACACAATCTGACCTTCTGATTTGTTTAACCTTAAAAAAATAATTGTAGATATTAACAAGATGCTAAAAAGCTAACAGCTACTTTGCTTGCTGCCAAATTTATAATAATCAGTGTCATTTCTAAAGGAACATATTTGGAGAAGTACTCACCTACATAACAGACCTGGGATAACATAAACAACATAAACACTCTAACGAGCTACGTAACACAAGAATATATATATATATATATATATGTATATACATATAAATATATAGTACTGTATGAAGCGCGGTACTCCGATATGGCTGTTGTGATGTAACAGGAATTAGCTGGTGCCCTCTGTGAGTCTATATTATGGAGGAACAGTGGCACTCAGAATAAATCAACCAGAGACCAGGATAGTCACCAACGTTTCCAAGCTATTACAGTTCCTTTATCAAGGTGCAGAAGACATTTGTACAATGAATTAAAAGTGATTATTTATTTATTTATTATTTATTAGCAGTTTCTTATATAGCGCACACAGATTCCGCAGCGCTGTACAGAGAGAATATTTGCCCATTCACATCAGTCCCTGCCCCAGTGGAGCTTACAATCTATATTCCCTACCACATGTACACGCACACACAGACATTCTAGGGTTAATTTTGTTGGGAGCCAATTAACCTACCAGTATATTTTTGGATTGTGGGAGGAAACCGGAGTACCCGGAGGAAACCCACGCAAGCACGGGGAGAATATACAAACTCCGCACAGTTAGGGCCGTGGTGGGAATTGAACCCATGACCTCAACGCTGTGAGGCAGTAATGCTAACCATTACACCATCCGTACTGCCCTTTCCTTGTCCCACGCTGTCCACGCCGGCCGCCGTGCACGCCGTCGCCATCACATGAAGTCATCCCTGCAGCCGCAGCCGGGTATGGGCGGGGGAGAGGGGCGGGCATACATAAATCTGTGAATAACAATACATACGTTTAAAATACAAATATACAGTGCAATTTTATATTAGCGCAAGAACTCCTCATGTTCCCACATCTCTCACTAATAAAGTGCAAGTGCAAAACATTATAATTTCATAAGGGCGCATGCCGCCAATAACTAGTGTTAAAAAACGTGAAAAAACTTCAGTGTGACATGTGAACATATACTCGACTCCAAAAAACAGACTTACATACATCTCTATCATGTAACTATATAATGGATATGCTGATAGTCAACTTAATATTACTCTATCAATGTTCAGTTCACCATGTCCAATAGCTAATAATGATTCCGCATTTTGGCTGATGCTGCCGACACATGTCGGTTCTTTCATGTTGATTGTTTTTAACTATTAGTTATTACCATATCTTTTAGTTATTACCATATCTTTTATTGGCTGATACCCAAGTGCCCAAATCTGGTGTTTATGGGATGTTCTCTAGCCTTATACTTATCAGTGAATTTTTTCCTTTTAAGTCAGCTGTCGACATGTTATCCCTGACACTTAACAGTCCATGTGGGATCCCTCAAATCTCACAAGAAATATGAGTACCCAGCATGCTCATTAAGTCCCCGAAGGGGCCAGGGTTTCAAGCCTATAAATCCACCGACTTTCTGCCCTGCGCAATTGTAATCCCCTATCACCACCCCGTTTTGGATTGGGTATTTGCTCAATAATCCTATACCTCAGGGATTTTAGGGGGTACTTGGCAGATGCGAAGTGGCGTGCCACTGGTTGATCACTCACCCCTGTGGCTATCGCCCCCTTTATGGCGGATCTGTGGGCGGCTGCCCGTTCTTTTAACGCCTGGATTGTCTTGCCGACGTAATGTCGGCCGCACGGGCAACTTATCAAATAGACAACATAATTGTATGTGCAAGACACTCTTTGTCTGATTTTAATAGGTTTTCCCGAATATGGGTGAAAAAACGTATCCCCCTGCTATCATGAAATTGCAGGTCGTGCCCACACTGCACTTAACACACCCCACTTTGGGAACTCCCAAAAATGTCGACACAGATCTTTTTGGTGACACATAATTTTTTAACAGAAAATATATATATATATATATAGCTTTGAGAAAAGTATGAGGACACTCACCGGTCTTCTGTTTGAATATCGGACTTTTTAATCCATCTTTATCAATTAAACATAAAGTATAATGGGGCAGATGTATTGAGCCTGGAGAAGAGAGAAAGTGGAGATAAAGTGGAGATAAAGTGAAAGGAGATAAAGCACCAGCCAATGACCTGTGTTTGAAAATTACAGTTGGGAGTTGATTGGCTGGTGCTTTATCTCCTTTTACCTTATACCACTTTACCACTTTATCTCCAGTTTATCTTTTCTCAAAGCTTAATACATCTGCCCCAATGTGCATGACAGTGACCCATGTGACGAAACATGTTGAGGGAGCATGTTTTTAGTGACGCTGAAAATCGTCTGGGTCTGTTTCAAGCTTCGGTGTTACACCTGCTTCTGCGCTGCCGCTGTGCCATGAGCCATCCACTTGAAAGAAACTGTTTGTCCCCGTACAGACACTGGTGAGGGAATTGTTGTTCATCTTCTTAAACCTAAGTGTATGTTAGCTTTTATTTATTTCACTAGTAAAATAATTTTACTTTATGCTCATGCTTGCGCCTCCTCCATCTCTCTCATATATATATATATATATATATATATATATATATATATATATATATAACAGTCTGTTGAGCCACAATGGTGAAGGGACCAACATGGGTATCTAAGAGCCTGTTGTCATCTACTCGGCTATGATAAGTAACCCTGTTTTTTTTTGCAATATATTGCCATGTGTTAATATGACCTCTCACTTGAAAAAAGACTTTTGATAAATGCTTTGAAGGCCTATTCTATTTTTGTGGTGTGCGGATTTCTTTTCTCCTCCATGGAAGAAATACAAAGGATATAAGGAATTTATATGGGATCTAGCACCTACCTGATGTTTATGTAAGTGGTGTGCGGTTTTTCTCTTGCAATTGTGTATACTACTTTATGTGGAACCAGCACCCACAAGTGTCCAAACTGATGTTCTCCATCTTTCCATTAAACATTGTATTGTCAATGGATTTTTGCCTACAATATTGTATAAATGCACTTTGTGTAAAGTCCTCTGAATATTTTAAAAAAATTGGCATCAATATAGCTGATGTTTAAATTATCATATGAAGTATTAAACTAAGAATATGTGTATGTTTGTATTTATAGCGAACCCCTGATGAAGTCCCGCGTGGGGACGAAACGCGTTGGAAACGTTTTTAAGTGCTGTTATGAAATATACCACTGAACTTTTTATGGTCTGATTCGACCACCACTGTAGTGTGGAACCAAAGACATTTTAATAAATTTATATTGAATTTTGGACTTTACTTACTTGCTTGTGTTTTGGAATTCTGACTAAAGGCTGTACAGATCTAATTATTGAAGATCGCACAAAGGGGCGCCAACCCACAACTGCTATCCACATTCTCCTTGTCCCCATCCAACAGGGGTCTATGTGAGTCCAGCAGCCCCAACAAAAGTATATACCAGAATTAGTGGCGCGATAAGAGAGTCTGTTCCCCATTTGCTCGACTGTTGGTAACTCTCTAATGCAGCCTTGCAGGAAAATGCCCCTATTCAAGGACAGAAAAACAAGGTCACAGAAATGTAAATCCATATTTACAGAGGAAGAACAGGTGATGGAAGAGAACATCGATGATGAGGAAGATTATTACAACCTCCTGAATCACATGGAAAATATCTCCACAAAGGAACTAAAAAACTGGTATGACCTCATTACTTTGGAGAAGTATTTAGAAGTCGGAAGGATACCGAGAGGTTTAAGACTTAACAAGACACCGACTATGGGCACAGTCATGGAGGAATTCACTATCAACTGGAACAAGATCCTCGATGAGAGTGCTGCCAGATTAGTGGGACTTATCATCAGCGAAAGAAAGAAGGAACTCATAAAATTAGATGAAGAAATGGCCAAAATTGAGTCAACCCTCACAAAGTTTGAAAAAGACGAGGATTTCCAAAGGGATGTCGAAGACTTACAACATAAACTAGATTCCTTGGAAAAATACATCATCACTCGCAAACAAAAAAAGTTCGCTAGAGACAAATGGGACTACGACAACGGCAAGGTACACGATAAACCGAGTAACGAGTATAACAGATTCGATACCAGATCTACATACCCCACCCGTCCATGGCGAAGGCCACAGGAAGAACGTAATGAAGTTTTTTCTAGGAACAGAGAACAATACCAACCTTACCAGAAAAGACAAAATTATGCCCCTAACTATGGTAGAAGGAGGTCCAATAGGACACCCTCCTATGGAGACAATAGAAACATCAACACCTACAGACAGAGGTTACCACCAAGGAGAGAATATTACCCTCCCCATACAAGAAGATATCAACCAGAATCCCCTCGTTCCCCATTGGAACGACCTTTTTTAGGAGAAAGGAGGAGAGCTGGCTTCCCCAGGTTACAAGGAGAGGAGAAACTGTACACCAGAATAGATTCCCCACAAGGGAGGAAAAGATCTTTAAAAGGAGAGGATGTAGAGGAGGTCGATGAATCTCCAAAAAGAAAGAGACGACCGATGATACAAGAAAAGGAACCAACATCTTCAATCTATCCAAGAAGACCCTTTCAGAATCAGAGATCACAGTTTTAGAGAAGGGAATGAAATTCGCTCCTAATCAGCACGTAGACCAATTCCAGCTATTCGTCGACCTTAATAAATATGTCCGTAATCTAACACTACAAAGACATTTTATTAAAAACCCCACCAAAGAGGGCCCTCTGTCCCTAAACAGGAAACCAATAGTGGCTTTGCCATCCAAGTACTACCCAGTCGAGTCCAGAGGAAGCCATATAGACATCTTCTACGAAACTGTAAAGGAAGACTTCCGACACATAAAAAACATCAACGAAAAACATAATAGGAACCTCACACCTTCTGAGCAACAAGCATTAAAGAGCCTGAAAAAAGACAACGAAATCGTCATAAAAACAGCGGACAAAGGGGGAGCAGTAGTCGTCCAGAACAGAATTGACTATGTCAACGAAGCCAAGAAACAACTTGAGGATAAGTCTACGTATTCTGTCATCCAAAGTGACCCCACGACACAGTACAAAGAAGAGTTATGTAAAATGTTGAGAAAAGCCCGACAGGACGAGATCATCTGCCAGAAAGAATATGAATACATGGCAGTAGACAAACCGAAAACACCCATCTTTTACCACCTTCCCAAGGTACACAAGGACAACCAACACCCACCAGGGAGACCTATAGTGGCCGGGATTAATTCCCTAACAGCAAACCTTTCACACTATTTATACTTAAGACTGCAGAAGTATGTTAAGATCCAAAGGTCTTACCTAAAAGACTCTACTTGTCTACTTAGGGACTTAAAATCATTTGAGTGGTCACCAGAGTTCTACTGGCTAACGATAGATGTTCAAGCTCTGTTCACTTCCATTCCCCACAACAAGGGTCTGGAAGCAGTAACCAAGGTGTTATCCAATGACAACACGGTCAAACCAGAGGAGTGCAGATTCCTAACCGCAGGTATCGAGTTTATCCTATACCACAATTATTTCGAATTTGAAGGCACATTCTATGTGCAGAACAGAGGCACTGCAATGGGGACAAAGTTCGCCCCTTCATATGCCAACATCCTCATGAACGACTGGGAGGAGAATCATCTGTATGAGGGAACGGAGTACAAGTATCCCAACATACGCTTCTATAGAAGGTACATAGACGACCTCATTGTGGTGTGGGAGGGCGACATACCCAGTATCGAAAATTTCATGACAGAGATACAGACGAACCCTTATAATCTTAAGTTCACCTACAAATGTGACACCAATAAGATGGACTACCTGGACATAGTGTTCGAAACTAATCAGGAAAATAAGATCACAACTAAGACGTTTTTTAAAGACACCGATGTCAATTGCTATATCCCGTCTGAAAGCTGCCACCTACCACGTTGGAAGGAGAATGTCCCTTACTCCCAATTCCTTCGTATAAGGAAGAATTGCAGCTCC
This sequence comes from Crinia signifera, assembly GCF_055691185.1. Taxonomy (NCBI): domain Eukaryota; kingdom Metazoa; phylum Chordata; class Amphibia; order Anura; family Myobatrachidae; genus Crinia; species Crinia signifera. The sequence continues at coordinate 136,785,848 of NC_139219.1, forward strand.
GATGAAACCTATTGGAGCCAATCCAACATCCTGAAAGAACAGTTTAGAACTAAAGGCTACAAAGATGAAGCTATTTCGCTAGATCAGAAGAAGGCATACAGATTACCAAGGGAAACTCTACTAGTGGAGAAGACCCAAACTCCCCATAACGTGCACCAACAGAGGTCCTTCATCACCAGCTATAATCAGGAAAACCTGAAGATAAAGAGGTGCCTACAGAAACATTGGCATCTACTCCTCAAAGATCCAGTACTGGGCCCTCATCTTCCGCAGAAACCGGCAGTCACCTTTAGAAGAGCCTCTAACCTTAAGAACATACTAGCCCCTAGCAGATTAAAACCGCTAGAAAAACCGCAACGAGAAAAAGGCTTCCTGCAGAGAAGAAATGGGATCACTCCGTGCAACAGATGCATCTGTTGCAAATTCATTGATAAAGATAAAAATGACACCTCTTTGTCCAAGATTAAAGACGCCATCACATGCGAATCAATCTACGTTATCTATTTGATCAGATGTGGCTGCAATAAACTATACGTGGGAAAAACCAAGATAAGCATCAAGATCAGAATACAAGAACATCTTAGGAATGTCAAAAACAAGGTGCAGAACCACAGCCTTCCCCGACATTTCCAAGCAGACCACGAATCGAAGGTAGATAGCTTGAAATTTTTAGTTTTGGAGCATATTAAATCAGACGACAGAGGAGGAGACAGAGATCTTCTCCTATCCAGAAGAGAGTCCTACTGGATCTTTCACTTGGACACTGTGAGCCCTAAGGGCCTAAACGAGAACATAGATATTGTCTCGTTTTTTTGAAAAATCCCCCTTAAACAAGTTAGGGGTAGAATAGATATAGATCCCCTCCACCACTCATTTATGGTTGGGCTGGCAACCCGAGATGCTTATGTTAACACAATAAACTATTTAAACTATATGCGAGCACGGATATGTAATAACAATTGCAAAATTTGGGACATAGACAGATCAATGTAACATATCTCAATGTACTAGTTACAACATCAACTTAACCCATTATGGGCATTTCTAATGGATCAATTAGTCGATCCACAATCGATTGATAGTGGGCCCTCATCTTAACACCATTATTTCTAACAGCCACCACTATAGGTATAAAGTTATCACACCCCTATACAACAGGACCTCTTAATAATGGTCCGTATTTTTATTATTTGAAAAACACCCACATAATAACCCTAGGCATATTGTAGTTCAACTCCCAGGACCTTATGGACTAATTCCATAAAGGATCTCACTTGAAATTAATTTCACACATTAACATATATTTTAATAGTAGTAGAACACTTTTTAATGGTATATAAATATTAAGAGCATATTGTTCATAGTATCCAAATCGCACTGGGGGGTAGCTCTAGCGTTAATTAACTAATATTAGCACAAGCCCTACTAGAATAAAACTTTAAGTAGAAACACTTAGTGTTAAATAACACTGTCTTTGTAGCACAATCTTTTGTCACTAATACCCATTTTTTTCACTCAATAATCTTATATAGGCAGCAGGGACTATTAGGGCTCCTTAATAGGACCCCTACGGACTTCTAGCCTCCATTAACACAATAATTGGTCACCAGGAACCTTTAGAAAGGTTCCTAGTCATTTCCCCAGTAGTTAGGATGAACCAGAAGCACCGTACATCGGCACTTCCGGTTATTTGGAACGCACTTCCGGTTGCGGTGGAACGCAATCCGGAAGTGTTTTACTCCATGGCGGCGATACAGCCAGCCGCTCCATGTGAGTTAGAGAGGGGTGATCCATCAAGTGGAGATGGATCCCCCACTCCCCCACTATACCACCTACGTTATTAGGACATTTATAAAGAGATTTTAAGATGCCCACGACGGGGTATTAAAAAACGGATATACGACCGCAAAGCAGGCTGGGTAATCCAGTCCCCCACCGTATCTCCCATTATGATTATCAACCCATTCTATTATTAATTAGCTTATAGTAGTATTTAGATTACTAACTGGATGGGAACCTTTATGGTTTGCTATAAATTACTATATTTCTTATTAAACACCCACACAGGAAGTGATGTCACGCTCCATCACTATATATACCTTGGCCAGGTAATGAAGTCTTTCATTCCCACTGAACCTTTGCACTAGCACACATCTCCAGAAGTGTAAGTCACCACTGCTAAATTTTAATTTTATTTGGTGCCAAATTTTGCATATGTTAAACCATGGGGATTTATGACCTTAATGTTATGCGAATATAAGGTTGGAACCTTATGGGGGCTAACAATTGAATATAGCATCTTGTAACCCTCTATGTGCAATTAGTCCACTTAAAGTGTCCTTATGTGTAATTAGCCCATATTGAATGTCTATATCTAAGAGTACATATGTATTTTCTCACCAGACAGTGGTAACCATTATTCTCGATCAGTTTTTGACTGTATACTGGATGCTCCTCTTTCTCGAGTGTATTGGTATGTATACCAAACCTAAAAAGTTGGGGGTATACTGCGCTAAAAACTAAATAGGTTTTCACAGCTGCTCAATAAGGTACGGCAATATTAGAGAGAGAAAATGAGCGCTATTGTGATAAAGGAGAGAGAGGTAAAGACGTAAGGAAAGGAAAGATTAAAAGAATGAAAAACACCTGAAAATAAAAATTGTTAGCGAGATGTTTATAGCTCTTTTGAGATAGTGTAGAATGTCCGTGGTACCTGTACTGGCCCTAATGCTATCCAAGCTGGATGCAGGATACGGAGTTTGGCGTGGTGCGGTGTGTAATTGCCGCTCGTCTAAGCTCCGTCTGCCGGGTGACGTCACTCGATACGGCAGAGTCTGCGATGGTTCCTAATGGACGGAGGAGGCTTGGGGGAGCTTGGGGAGCTTTACGGGTTGATCCACGGACGAGCCCTTCAACGCGTTTCGTGCTTTAAAAGCACTTTTTCAAGAATGCTTGAAAAAGTGCTTTTAAAGCACGAAATGCGTGACGTCACCCGGCAGACGGAGCTTAGACGAGCGGCAATTTCACGCCGCACCACGCCAAACTCCGCATCCTGCATCCAGCTTGGATAGCATTAGGGCCAGTACAGGTACCACGGACATTCTACACTATCTCAAAAGAGCTATAAACATCTCGCTAACAATTTTTATTTTCAGGTGTTTTTCATTCTTTTAATCTTTCCTTTCCTTACGTCTTTACCTCTCTCTCTCCTTTATCACAATAGCGCTCATTTTCTCTCTCTAATGTATACCAAACCTGTTATTATCCCTATCTGCTTCACTATTTAAAGACCTTTTTATGGGGGATACCCTTAAACTGAGCCACCCATTGGGTTATATTATAATGGAATAACAATGAGTTTAATATTTGTCGCACTATTGGAAGGATATAGCTCAAATAGGTGGACACCTAGTGCTCACTACTTAACAATATCTTAAACCCTGGTTTTTAAAAGAGGGAGGTTACCCCAGGAGCAGAAACAGAGGAAAAAATGCAGGCGGGGAGGGCACAAGAGGGGATCAAACTTTCCGTTACCCCCAAACACGGGGGAAATAACGGTCTTTAATATCTCTGATTACACGCTTACGACTGTTGAATTGCAAGTATTGTCTAGGGGTCTGTCATTTGTACAGACCCACAGACAAAAAACATTTGACTGTGAGATAGAACTACACAGATTCCAGAGGCAACTCAAACTTAAAGACTACTTTTCCAGGCAGGATAAAAGTAATACTGAAATTAAAATATTTAAAAAGAAAAGTTTGTTTGACCCTCCTTGTAATAATGCCTCCATTGCTACATTCATGAGATTAGTGAGACATGATCTCATTCTATATATCTCTAAACAAAAAATCTCTTACTCTAATGTAACCCCTGAGGAATGTAATGCCATTAAGACCCTCAAATCTAATAACCAGATTATAGTACGTGCCGCCGATAAAGGCGGAGGTGTCGTCGTACTTAATATGTGTGACTATGTTGATGAGGTTAAACGCCAATTAGCGGACCAGAATTGTTATAAAGCTCTCCGTTATGATCCAACCTCTGGGTACAGTAAGGAACTTGAGGGTATATTAACAACGGGGATGACTAATGGCTGGATCGACGAAGCTACATATGAATTTCTCCAGCAACCATTTCAGGTCACCCCATTGTTATACATACTACCAAAGATTCATAAGTCCCTCCAAAGACCACCAGTGAGGCCTATTATTTCATCTAGGCACTCCTTATGTCAAAACTTATCTCAATTTGTTGATTATTTTTTGCAGTCGCTAGTCTTGAATGTTGATAACATCTTAAAAGATACCACAGACTTCTTGACGCGGATTAAAAAACTTGTGACCATACCCCCTAATTTCTTATTGGTCACTTGTGACATTAATAGCTTATACACCATCATTATCCATACGGAAGGCATTGAAGCCATAAGGAAGGTGGTTACAATGAATCCAGTTTACACAGGCCCCCCAGTTGAGTTTTTTCTGTTACTGATTGAGTTTATTTTGCATAAGAATTATTTTTTGTTTGATCATTCTTTTTATTTGCAGTTACAAGGAACGGCCATGGGGTCAAACATGGCCCCGGCCTATGCAAATTTATTTATGCATCATTATGAAACATCTTACCTTTTGAACAACAGAATCTTTTCACCTTATATTTCATCATATGTACGTTTTATTGACGATATATTTTTTTTATGGTCTGGGGGACCTGTGAGACTGGATTCCTTTATTGCATATCTGAATGAGTTACCGGGCACCATTAGGTTTACGCATGCGAGCAGTCCCACTAATATCAGTTTTCTGGACGTAAATGTCCAGATTATTGATAACAAGTTTGAAACATTAATGTACAAAAAACAGACGGATATTAATTCAGTGCTAAGGGCAGAGAGCTTCCACCCGCCTCCGCTGAAACGCGGATTGCCATATTCACAACTATTACGTGTGGTGAGGTTAACGTCTGACAAGAATAAACTCCCTACAGCAATGAAAAATATGGGCGATGAATTCCTTCAGAGGGGGTACAGCCGAAATGAGGTGGAAAATTCAATTAAAAGATGCCTACAATTGGACAGGAATGACCTATTGGAACAGGATAAAAGAGACAAGACTATGAATCGGATGATTCTGCCGACTACTATTTCAATAGCGTCCCCAAAACTAAGAGAGGTTGTTTTAAAACACTGGCATATATTGCAAACTGACCCGGTCATGAGTCAATTCTGTCAAGAGAGGCCACTTTTTGCCTACAAACAAAGCAGCAATTTTAAAGATGAAATATCATACTGTGACATCAGCTTCGCTCCTAATAAAACGAACTGGTTAAGTGCAAAAACTGGGGCCTTCAAATGCAGTGGATGCGTTAACTGCCAATATCTATTGACAGGAGAAAACTTTGTACATCCAACCACTGGACACAGACATAAATTGTTACATCGAATGACCTGTGACAGTAAATACATCGTCTATATTATTATATGTCCCTGCCCATTGTTATATATTGGGAAAACCATCAGAATGTTGAAAGAACGCATTAATATGCATCGCTCCTCTATTAAAAAGGCTATGACCATTAGAGATCAATTAACAGCCTGTCGCGAGACAGTTTTTGACGCAGGACATACTATGAAGGATTTCAAATTTATGCCCTTATATCATGTCAAAAACCCGAAGAGGGGTGGAGATCATCATTTGACCCTCTTACGGAAGGAAAGTGAGTTCATTTATAACTTGAACACACTTAATCCTTCCTAGCTAAATGAAGAAATTAACATGAATGTATTTTTATAGTGGGAGTACTCGCTTATACCTAGATTAGTCAATTATGTGATTGCTTATGTGTGTCATAAAATTAATTTCATTCAGTGCTAATATCTTGTATATATCATGTTTTCTGATTCTCCCTTCTCTATCTTTTGATCCTTGTATGCAAAGCCATGTCCATTTAATTGCACATGAGTACTATTTTGGTTATTATTTGTATTATTTTGTAAAAAAAGATTTTTTTTCAATTTTTTATTCAATGTACTTCACATTGTGATGGTTGGTGTCACTTTCAGGTGTGTAGTGGACAAGAAGCTTACCATTATGTGCAGAACAAACAGCCCTGTAGCACTGATTATGTTTTATTTATATGCTTTAGCACAGTTTATAATGACGTTATTTCTAAGGATTGCCCATCTATTGCATTGCCTAGTAACAGGAGACAAGTAATATATGGCTGTGCGTTCCAAGGGGTAAAATCCCGGACACACAGAACTCCTGTGATCACGAGAGAAGTGCGTGGCGCGTGATTGGTTGACACGGGGAGCATGGCTGTGCATTCCACGGCCAGCTCTCCTGCGTCCCAGCTGGTCTGCACTGAGATGTGCTTGTAAGAGATTTGAGCGCAGCGTCGGGATGATGGTTGGTTGTCCTGGCGCTGGGGCTCTCTCTTCTCGCGGTCTGGTGACATCTAAGACGGGCGCCTATTGTTTTGTTCTGATCCGCAATACCGGAAGCGGAAGTCCGTGCGTGTCACGGCCCGCTGTGTGTGCGGTTCAACTGTTGCTTAGCTTCATGGAGGCAGTTGCATTGAATGAATATCAGGTGTGCTATACAGGTGAGTTGTTTTCTGCTAATTTTGGCGGGCTTCTGTGTCCTATTTATATGGCATGTATTTAGTAGTGTTTGTGCTCCTGAGGAAGGTGGATGTCCCACCGAAACAGTCTGTTGAGCCACAATGGTGAAGGGACCAACATGGGTATCTAAGAGCCGGTTGTCATCGACTCGGCTATGATAAGCAACCCTGTTTTTTTTGCAATATATTGCCATGTGTTAATATGACCTCACACTTGAAAAAAGACTTTTGATAAATGCTTTGAAAGCCTATTCTATTTTTGTGGTGTGCGGATTTCTTTTCTCCTCCATGGGAGAAATACAAAGGATATAAGGAACTTATATGGGATCTAGCACCTACCTGATGTTTATGTAAGTGGTGTGCGGTTTTTCTCTTGCAATTATATATATATATATATATATATATATATAGGAACCGCACTTCTCAATGGATTCAAATATGGGGTGCCATCCGCAGGTACCCAAACATAGGTCCCCATACAACACTTTCTTATGCTGGCGGCACTCGCTCCCAAAAAATGCTCAGAGGATCATATTTTCAATATTGACGTTTCGAAGCTTTATTATATGTGCTTCTTCATCAGGACTAAATATATATAGATATATAAATATATTCCATAGACAAAAAACCTTACGGTTTCACATGTCCCATTAAGGCTTCTTACACATGATCTGGCATTTCTGAAACCTGTTGTAACTCTTCCACTCAAACGCCAAAAAGCAATGAAATTACGATCATTAAGGCTGACGCCTTAATGGACGTGTTCCTTGCGCAATACAGATATGGTATGCCATCACAGCCTGTGGGTAAGTGCAGATTCAGCACTCTCACAGAGTGAGATTGCTGTCACTCACACAATGGTGGAGCTGCTAATTCACAGATTTGTGTGCTCATTGGAATACACACATGCAGTCTATGCAACTGAAGGTCTGAGCAGTTATGTGGCGCACTCATCCTAATAAGTACCTGCAATCATCTAAAACGGTCTAGCCCACTGAGTTACTATAGTGTTCATTCTAGCACCCGCCATCTTTGAAAACTCATGCAGTTCCTCTTCCCTGCCTGGGGTGTAGCTGTCTGCTGTAGTGCTTCTAGTGTGATCTGTATATCAGCACTGCAAACCAGACCTGTGCTAGAAACACTACAGCAGACAGCAACACCCCAGACAGGGGTGCTAGAATAAACACTATTACTAGAACTATCCCACTGAGGGTCCAACATCTTTCACACTCACTACCTATATCCATTTCATTTAGTATTCACATGCAGTTACCAGAAACATATTTCATAATTGCAAAAACTATAATACTCCCAACTACTATGCATCTACTCTTTCTTCTCCCGTACGCCTTCATGCTGCTCTGTCTTCCCCGATACCTACTGCTGTGTGGATTCCCTCATCCACAACAATGCGTCTATTCCCATCTGCCCTGCCCTGTCTTTCCACACAGATGCCACTGTTTTCTTCTATCTGTGCCACTGGCTTCCCCTCTATTAGCGATACTCTGTCTCCCCCTCCATCCATGCTGCTCTGCCCGCCTCATCCATGACAGTTTCCTTCCATCTGTACTGCTGTCTCCCCTCTCCATCTACGCTGTTCTGTTTTCCCTTTATCCCCTTTGCTCCGAACCCCCTCCCCCATCAGTGCTGTCTTTCCTCCAACTGCTCCTCTGTTTCCCAACCAATCGCATCACTCTGCCTTACCTTCCCCAATTCGTGCCACAGTTTTCCACCCATCTGCTTCGTTAGTCCCCCATCAGTGCTGCTTAGCCTTCCTACCATCTACGCATTTCTATTCCTCCCCATCTGCACCACACTGCCTCCTACCCCAATCAACACCACTTTTTCCCCATCCTCTCGGCTCTGCTCAGACCTTCAGTTGCATAGACTGCATGTGTGTATTCCAATGAGCACACAAATCTGTGAATTAGCAGCTCCATCATTGTGTGAGTGACAGCAATCTCACTCTGTGAGAGTGCTGAATCTGCACTTACCCACAGGCTGTGATGGCGTACCATATCTGTATTGCGCAAGGAACACGTCCATTAAGGCGTCAGCCTTAATGATCGTAATTTCATTGCTTTTTGGCGTTTGAGTGGAAGAGTTACAACAGGTTTCAGAAATGCCAGATCATGTGTAAGAAGCCTTAATGGGACATGTGAAACCGTAAGGTTTTTTGTCTATGGAATTTCATAGCTTTTTTTCAATTTATTTTTTAAATTCAGAAATCTAAAATTTCCCTGTAAGAACATTGGATTTATTTAAATGTTTAACAATATCACACCCCTGGCAACGTGCATTACCCCTGGATACAAGTATTACAAACCCCTGGCAATGAGTATGACACCTGTCCAAGAGCATGAAACCCCTGGCAATGAACACGACACTCAGTGTGTAAAAGCTTTACTGTAGGGCAGAGTGTATCACGGGCATTGCAGTGTGGGGCATATGGTGCAGGGGACATTACTGTTTGTGGCTTAATATATTGAAAATGTTTTTGGTACTGGTTTAGTTTCCTGGCGGGAGATATTGCATGAGATATTGCATCCTATTTGATGCAATTTCTGACCTGTTCATTACTCCACTATCCACTAAGCATGGAGTTGATTTTATATAGTGTGGCGAGCACAGCAAGCGCCAAAGCCCGAAGCGTGGCGAGTGTAGCGAGCCCTGCTAGGGGACGCTGATTACTTTACATGTATTCCGCGTCCCCTTGCAGCAATCGCTGTGCTCGCAATACACATAAAGTAATCCGCGTCCCCTCGCAGGCTGCAGTGTGTACAATTTTTTTTTAAATAAATAAAAAAAATGGCGTGGGGTCCCCCCACAGCCGTAACCAGCACGAGACTCAAAGAGCCAGGGCTGGTTCTAAAAAAAATTGGAACAATTTGCACAGAGCTCCGCTGTATTTTTTAAAACCAGCCCCAGGCTCCAGGGCTAGGTCAGGTTCCCAAAATACGGGGACAAAATGAATAGGGGTCCCCCATATTTTAAGAACAAGCCCCAGGCCCAACCAGCCAGCAGGGTAATGCCACAGCCATGGGGGGACTTTTTATACAAGTCCCCCCGGCCAAAGCATTCATCCCTCTGATCGGTCAGCCTAGCCAGGGGTCCTGGGGAAGTGGGGACCCCCCCCCCAATAAAGGGGTCCCCCCCCTCCAGGACATACCTGGCCAGGCTGAAGCCTGGTGCTGTCCCCGGTACCCCTGGGCTGTGGGTACCGGGCTGATAAAGTGTAAAGAAATAGATTAAACCATTGGGTTTTGCTGTGGAACTATGAGTCCCTGCAAGCCTGGACTGCATACTGGGACTTGGAGAACCACAAGTCCGAGCATGCGGCCCATTAATGGGCTTGCTGGAACTCTTAGTTCCACAACAAAACCAATAGTTAAATAAAAGCACACTGACACATAAGAAAAATAAAATTTTAATACACATGGAGCCCATACATACTGATACTTACCTATCTTGAGCATGTAGGTAGCCCTCGGTCCTAATCCGGTGTCCTGGGGTCCTGGTCCGAAGCAATCCATAGGGGACCTGTGGAAGGAAATTATACTCACGGGTCTAAACCGGTGTACATTTGGTCCTCTTCTTTCCTGCAGTAGTCATGGGGAACCTGGCAAAACAAAAACAAAAATGGGTACTTGTGTATTTTGGCGGCGCCCGATTTCAGCATCATGCGATGAACGCATCGCATGCCATGTACCTGATGGCATGCGATGCGATTTTGACCCCCTATGCGATGAAAAATCGTATAAGCACCCTAAAGGGTGCTTACAATGTTAAATGCACCCCCACGCCACCCTCCCACTATAAACGTGAACCCGAAGCGAGGAGAGCGCAGCGGTACGCGTCCTACGACCTTTTCATACCCCCACTATCCACGTCGGCGTGGAGTTGAGAATAGAAAGTGTGGCGAGCGCAGCGAGCCCGAAGCGTGGCGAGCGGACGCGGATACCTTCACAGATATCCGCGTCCCCTGGCGGGCTTCACAGGTGTCCGCGTCCCCTCGCGCGGCTTTCTATTCTCAACTCCACGCCGACGTGGAATATGGGGGTATGAAAAGGTCGTAGGACGCGTACCGCTGCGCTCGCCACACTTCGGGTTCACGTTAGAGTGGGTGGCGTGGGGGTGCATTTAACATTGTAAGCACCCATTAGGGTGCTTAACATTGTATAAGCACCCATTAGGGTGCTTATACAATGTTTAATCCCATCGCATCGTATGGCATTGTATGCCATGTACAATGGCATACAATTTGAAAATTGTATGCCATCGCACACTATCGCACAAAATCGCATCGCATACCATCGCATGCGTTATGGTATGCGATGCGATGGGCGCCGCCAAAATACACAAGTACCCAAAAATGTTCCGAACAAGCCGTACTGTCAGAGGAGCTGCACGGTGCCTGTGTTGACACTGTGCGGCTCCTCCCCCGAAAGACGCTATTGGCCAGCTTGCGGCTCCTGACACACAGGGGGGCCACAGCGTACACACGGGGGGAGGCACAGCGTACACACGGGGGGAGGCACAGCGTACACACGGGGATGGGGGAGAGGGCACAGCGTACACACGGGGATGGGGGAGAGGGCACAGCGTACACACGGGGATGGGGGAGAGGGCACAGCGTACACACGGGGATGGGGGAGAGGGCACAGCGTACACACGGGGATGGGGGAGAGGGCACAGCGTACACACGGGGATGGGGGAGAGGGCACAGCATGCACACGGGGATGGGGGAGAGGGCACAGCATGCACAAAGGGGGGGAAAGTGTGCACACGGGGGGAGGGCACAGTTTGCACACAGGGGGGGAGTGTATGTAGTAGCTGCTAACCTTGCCCACTGTGCTTCAAAGAAGGCTGCTTTTGGGAGACACTCACCTCTCTGCAACTCTTCATTCATCCTGTCCGGACCTCTGGTTCCAGGTTCCCTGCAGCCTTCTTCCCCCTCCTCCGCTCTTCAGTGCACTCTCCTGAGCTTCCTAACCTTCTGCTGCTGGCATCACGCGGCTCCCCTCCAGCACCGGAACGGCACAGAGCAGGCTGACATGTCCTTTGCAGAAGTAGAGACAATGAAGAAAGGTGGGGCACAGTGTACACACAGGGGGGGAGGCACAGCGTAAACACAGGGGGGGAGGCACAGCGTACACACAGGGGGGGGAGGCACAGCGTACACACAGGGGGGGAGGCACAGCGTACACACAGGGGGGGAGGCACAGCGTACACACAGGGGGGGGAGGCACAGCGTACACACAGGGGGGGAGGCACAGCGTACACACAGGGGGGGAGGCACAGCGTACACACAGGGGGGGAGGCACAGCGTACACACAGGGGGGGAGGCACAGCGTACACACAGGGGGGGAGGCACAGCGTACACACAGGGGGGGAGGCACAGCGTACACACAGGGGGGGGAGGCACAGCGTACACACAGGGGGGAGGGCACAGTTTGCACACAGGGGGGGAGTGTATGTAGTAGCTGCTAACCTTGCCCACTGTGCTTCAAAGAAGGCTGCTTTTGGGAGACACTCACCTCTCTGCAACTCTTCATTCATCCTGTCCGGACCTCTGGTTCCAGGTTCCCTGCAGCCTTCTTCCCCCTCCTCCGCTCTTCAGTGCACTCTCCTGAGCTTCCTAACCTTCTGCTGCTGGCATCACGCGGCTCCCCTCCAGCACCGGAACGGCACAGAGCAGGCTGACATGTCCTGTGCAGAAGTAGAGACAATGAAGAAAGGTGGGGCACAGTGTACACACAGGGGGGGAGGCACAGCGTAAACACAGGGGGGAGGCACAGCGTACACACAGGGGGGGGAGGCACAGCGTACACACAGGGGGGGAGGCACAGCGTACACACAGGGGGGGAGGCACAGCGTACACACAGGGGGGGAGGCACAGCGTACACACAGGGGGGGGGAGGCACAGCGTACACACAGGGGGGGGGAGGCACAGCGTACACACAGGGGGGGAGGCACAGCGTACACACAGGGGGGGGAGGCACAGCGTACACACAGGGGGGGAGGCACAGCGTACACACAGGGGGGGGAGGCACAGGGGGGGAGGCACAGGGGGGAGGCACAGCGTAAACACAGGGGGGGAGGCACAGCGTACACACAGGGGGGGAGGCACAGCGTACACACAGGGGGGGAGGCACAGCGTACACACAGGGGGGGGAGGCACAGCGTACACACAGGGGGGGAGGCACAGCGTACACACAGGGGGGGAGGCACAGCGTACACACAGGGGGGGAGGCACAGCGTACACACAGGGGGGGGGAGGCACAGCGTACACACAGGGGGGAGGGCACAGTTTGCACACAGGGGGGAGTGTATGTAGTAGCTGCTAACCTTGCCCACTGTGCTTCAAAGAAGGCTGCTTTTGGGAGACACTCACCTCTCTGCAACTCTTCATTCATCCTGTCCAGACCTCTGGTTCCAGGTTCCCTGCAGCCTTCTTCCCCCTCCTCCGCTCTTCAGTGCACTCTCCTGAGCTTCCTAACCTTCTGCTGCTGGCATCACGCGGCTCCCCTCCAGCACCGGAACGGCACAGAGCAGGCTGACATGTCCTGTGCAGAAGTAGAGACAATGAAGAAAGGTGGGGCACAGTGTACACACAGGGGGGGAGGCACAGCGTAAACACAGGGGGGGAGGCACAGCGTACACACAGGGGGGGGAGGCACAGCGTACACACAGGGGGGGAGGCACAGCGTACACACAGGGGGGGAGGCACAGCGTACACACAGGGGGGGAGGCACAGCGTACACACAGGGGGGGGGAGGCACAGCGTACACACAGGGGGGGGAGGCACAGCGTACACACAGGGGGGGAGGCACAGCGTACACACAGGGGGGGGAGGCACAGCGTACACACAGGGGGGAGGCACAGCGTACACACAGGGGGGGAGGCACAGCGTACACACAGGGGGGGGGAGGCACAGCGTACACACAGGGGGGGGAGGCACAGCGTACACACAGGGGGGGGAGGCACAGCGTACACACAGGGGGGGAGGCACAGCGTACACACAGGGGGGGAGGCACAGCGTACACACAGGGGGGGGAGGCATAGCGTACACACAGGGGGGGAGGCACAGCGTACACACAGGGGGGGAGGCACAGCGTACACACAGGGGGGGAGGCACGGGGGAAAGAGCACAGCGTACACACGGGGGAAAGAGCACAGCGTACACACGGGGGAAAGAGCACAGCGTACACACGGGGGAAAGAGCACAGCGTACACACGGGGGAAAGAGCACAGCGTACACACGGGGGAGAGCACAGCGTACACACAGGGGAGAGCACAGCGTACACACGGGGGAGAGCACAGCGTACACACGGGGGAGAGCACAGCCTACACACGGGGGGGGGGCACAGCCTACACCCGGGGGGGCACAGCCTACACACGGGGGGGGGGCACAGCCTACACACGGGGGGCACAGCCTACACACGGGGGGGGCACAGCCTACACACGGGGGGCACAGCCTACACACGGGGGGGCACAGCCTACACACGGGGGGGGCACAGCCTACACACGGGGGGGGGCACAGCCTACACACGGGGGGGGCACAGCCTACACACGGGGGGGGACACAGCCTACACACGGGGGGGGGGGGGGGGCACAGCCTACACACGGGGGGGGGGGCACAGCCTACACACGGGGGGGGGCACAGCCTACACACGGGGGGGGGGCACAGCCTACACACGGGGGGGGGGGGCACAGACTACACACGGGGGGGGGGGGGGCAGAGCATACACACGGGGGGCACAGCGTACACACACACACAAGGGGGTGAGGTACAGCGTACACATAGGAGGGGGCACAGCGTACACATAGGAGGGTGGCACAGCGTACAGACGGGGGACACACAGCGTACACACAGGGGGGGGGACACAGGGTACAAACAGTGGCGGGGGGGACACACCCACGCACATATACATACCAGGGGCACACAGACACACCCACATACATGCCAGGGGTACACAGACACACCCACATACATGTGTTTCTGGGGGGTTGGTATTGCGCTCCACTACTGGTACTTGTTTTCGCGGTGCAGCAAATTCTGGGTTCTTCCGCCTACTGAACCCTGGGGTAGATAATGCAATTGTTCTTGAATTGCGCACTCGCTGGTGTTGTTGTAGACCTCTGGTTACTGTTAAGTAAATGTATTACAAATGTATGATAACGTGGAGGGCGGGGCCACGACGGCGTGTGAGTGAGGGAGGAGGTCTGTGCTCTCCGATGTCTTGTCTCCCAGCCGGTGATCTCTCCCTACCCACCCCGCCTATGTAAGTGTCTGGAAGGCACAAGTAAAATTGATTGACCCCCTGCAATACCTCGTAGGATCGGGCGGCTGGAACGCGGGTGTTCTTTGGAGCCCGGAAGACGGTGACGTCACTCAGCGCCGCAGCGTCCCAGCTCCCGCTCCGTCTCTGCTGTCTGTTCTGGCGCGCCGCCGAGAGAGGAGAGAGAGCACGCCGGTGTGTGCCCCTGCCAGCGTGGTGGAGAACGGCGGGGCGCATGTAGAAGCCTGGATAGACAGCTTCTACCCGGCGTGTCTGTACTGCCGGCCACATCTCTGGATTTGCCTCTGGTCTGCCCTATAGCTGCTGGGGAGGTGTGGAAGGGAGCTTGGAGGCGCGATCCCTCTGGCGCATTGCTGGGACCAAAGGCTGAGGAGTTTTGTGGAGGCAGTGGGACAAATCCTGCATAAGCACTGTTGCACTCCAGCATAGATATAAGAGAGACTTTTTCTGCAAGGAATTAAAGGATCAGCTCCCCCTGAGGATCTGGGGGTTGTAGCTGCAAATACCTAGTGGTCTCTCGCCGTTCATCAGCCAAGAACTTTTCTATTCAAGGTGGACTGAGCTATAGATATCAGCCTCATCTAAACGACTGGTTGGTAAGTCCACACATACTATAGAACAATTGAATTGCTGCTGGCTGTGTATCTCCTATTAGTACCTGGATAGACTCTGCTGTGTGTCAGGAAAACCTGGTGGGAACTCATATCTGAGGACTGGATAGTCCCTCTATCTCTTGATAACTGTAAGCAGGAATTGTTGAAAGTGATCTCAGCTAAAGTTTGTGTGGTGAAAAACCCTAAAAATAATTCGGTGGGACTGGATTATATCCTAATAGATCTGCTGGATTGGCTGATTATAATAGCTGCCTGTGGCTGGGTTGAAATTGGAGCATTTGAGACATGGGGAAAACAACCCAGAACTCAGCGGCCGCAAGGCTGGAAAAATATGCCCGTTCACAGGCGCAGGGCCCAAGTGGCTCTCAGGAGAGCACCCCACAGAGTACTCCTACGAAAACTGGCAGCAGCTCCCAGCAAAAAGAGGTTACTTTAACACAGGTGCTGGAGGCGATTAATACATGTGAGACACGCTTATCTGAGCAGATAAATAAAGTGCAGTCAGATATCATGCTGCTCCGGGATGACGCTCAGAAAATTCGCGCAAGAGTAACTGAGGTAGAAACTCGAGTCTCTGAAATTGAAGATACTATTGGCCCTATACAAACCCAGGTCAAATCCCTGTCTGATAAAATGTCAGAAATGCGAGTTAAAATGACTGATATGGAGGGACGAATGCGTCGCAATAATATACGCTTTGTGGGGTTTGACGAGGAAGTGGAGGGGAGCTCGCCAGAAAAGTTTATTGAGGGGTGGCTGAAACAGTGTCTGGGGGAGGAAGCTCTCTCCCCTTTCTTTTCAGTAGAAAGGGCGCACCGCATACCAACTAAGCCCCCGATACCAGGTGGTCCACCACGTACTCTAATTGCAAAGATCTTACAATCTAAAGACCGCGATAACATACTGAGGATGGCCAGAAGCATGGGGGATCTGAGTTATAACGGCAAAAAAATTGCAGCATTTCCTGACCTCCCCTATGATGTACAGAAGGGGAGAGCTGGATACAGAGACATAAAGGCGAGGCTTAGAGACTTAAGCATCAAATACTCTATGCTGTACCCTGCAAAATTGCGAGTGACTGTTAATGATGATACTAAGTTCTTTCTCTCTCCAGAGGATGCCGCCGCATGGCTCGATAAAACCTATCCAGCCAGAAAACAACTCGCAGTTAACTAAATGTAACCTAATGAAGCTTTTATTGTTGGTGCTGCAATAATGTGAATACGGTTCGGGTTGCAGGATAATACTTGAGATGTGTTAACATAAGATGATATTACTGACCTTTATCTCCCTGAATTATTGCTTAAATGTTTAGAAAGGGAAGAAAAAAAAAAAAGTATTTGGTCAGGCAACAGGGGTGGAGGGGGTGGGGGGGATGATATAGATACTATAGACGATATGAGACATCGGAGAGCTAGGCACGCCTTGGAAGAGGTGGTCGACAGTAAATCGCCCTTAACAGGGGAAAAACCAACAGCATAGAGCTGTTAGGTTGGGTGGGAGTGGAAAAAGGTATGCCTAGAGGGGTAGGTGATACAGGGTGGGGGGGGGGGGTTATGTTATGTGTTGTTCGTTTGTATGTTTGTTTGTATGTATGGTGTGCATAACGTGGGAAAACTTGAGTTGCAGGTGAGGGGGGAAAAAAAAAAAAAGTATACCTCATTACAGTATGCTATCGCCAGTTCGTATATACAAACAGAAAAAAATCGGCTAAATATAGATATGTTTATTGTGTTCCTAAATGGTAACTGTGAATTTCCGGTAGAAGCTGATTATGCTTTGGAATGGTAGGGTTCCTGACGTGGAATGTGCGGGGCTTGAATGAGAAAATTAAGCGCTCTTTGGTCCTTAAACAATGCAGGACATCTGAGGCAGACATAATTTGTCTCCAGGAAACTCATTTATATGGGGATAAACTAACGGTACTGAGACGACCCTGGATTGGCAGGGCGTTCCACTCCCAGTTTTCTTCTTCTGCCCAGGGTGTCTCTGTTATTATCAAGAAAAATACTGTTTTTGAGCTCTTAGCTTCCGAAATCGATCCGCAAGGTAGATTTGTGTTTTTGGAGGGCATTGTTGCATCAAATAGGTACTGTATTCTGGCTATTTATATACCCCCACCCTTTTCATTTGAGGTCCTGCGCCAGGCGGTCGATTTCGCGGCGGCCCGGCCTGACAGTCAGGTTATTTGCATGGGTGACTTCAATGCTGTGATGAACATCCATGCTGACAGGTGGAATAGTAAGGGGAGGGGGGCGGATAAAAAAACAAACTTGGCTGAATTCACAACCGAAATAGACTGGTGGGACGTCTGGAGAGAAAGACATCCCAAGGTGAATCAATATTCATTCTACTCTCCCCCGCATAAAACATTCTCAAGAATAGACATAATTCTTGTGTCTAGAAAGGTCCTTAAGAACGTCACTTCGATAGAATATAAGGCTCGGGGAATCTCCGATCACTCACCTGTGTTGATGCAAATTGATTTAGACTCCCGGGTGGGTTTTAGGTATTGGAAATTACATCCCTCATGGCTCACTCAGTTTAACGATGGGGAGGAGGTAAGGGCACTGGTCGATGGTTTTTTTGGGGACAATGGGGAGTCAGCCAATCCATCGATAGTTTGGGATACTTCTAAGGCCTTTTTTCGAGGGGTTTGCATGAAAAAAATAGCACAAGTAAAACGAAAATGCCGTGAAGCTGCTTTGGTGTTAGAAAATCAAATGACAGAAAAGGAGCAGAAATTTCTGAGGGAGCCAACGGAAGTAGCAAGAATAGAATGGCTAGCGGCTCAGCAAGGGTGGGTTGAACACTTACAAATTATGATGAATTATAGACTACTAAAGGATTCTCACCAATTCTACTTGAATATAGATAAGGCAGGGAAATACATGGCCTACCTCTCTAAACTGGACAAACCGTCATGTATTGTAACTAAAATTTATTCAAGTGAAGGGGATATGCAGACAACCGCTCCAGAAATTGTAAAGACCTTTCAGGACCACTTTAGTGAAGTTTATAAAACCAAATTAACATATGGTAGTAGGGATATTGAAAACTATCTCAAAGGTATTAACCTCCCCTCCCTCTCAGATGAAGATAGGAGTTTTTTGGACTCCCCCTTTTCTATAGAAGAGGTGGAGGCGGCAATTAAATCCTTGCAGACGGGTAAAGCCCCGGGGATAGACGGCCTCCCTGGAGAGTTCTACAAAAAGTTCGGGAAGACTCTCGCCCCAAAACTACTACAATACTTTCAGGAAATGGAACGGGAAGGTAGCTTATCTAGATCCATGACCGAGGCCATTATTACTGTCATTCCAAAAAGTGGGAAGGATCCCTCACTAGTAGACTCATATCGGCCAATCTCCCTGATCACGACCGATGCTAAGATATTCGCCAAGATTTTGGCGACTAGGTTGAATGGCGTGATCAGGAAGATTGTCCATCCGGATCAAACCGGATTTATGAGCGGGAAATCTACAGCTATCAACTTGCGTAGAGTCTATATGTACCTTCAGATGGCCGACCTAAATCATAGAAATGTAGCTATCGCATCCTTTGATGCCAACAAGGCCTTTGATTCAGTGGAATGGCTTTATTTGAGACATGTCTTGTTTGCATTTGGGCTGGGTCTTAGGTTCATAAATCTGGTCTTTCTGTTGTACCAGTCTCCGCGGGCAAGGATCTCAGTTAACAGCTATATATCCGACTCATTCCCTCTGTCTAGGGGGACCCGCCAGGGGTGCCCCCTCTCGCCCTTACTATTCGCGATCGCTATAGAACCGATTGCATGCAAATTAAGGGCGGCGTTGGGCGGTGAGGGCGAGAGGGGGGATCCGGGTGGTAGTATAATTTCCTTATACGCGGATGACTTATTGGTAGGAATGGCCAGCCATGCTAATCAATTGCCTTTGGTACTCGAGAACATGCAGGAATTTGGGCTTTATTCAGGCTTAACAATAAATTATGGAAAATCACATCTTTTCATAAAAAGGACAGATGGCGACAGTTCAACCGATCTCGATTACTGCCTTCCTATGGCTGATAAATTTAAATATCTAGGGATAGTAATATCGAATAACCCGGGAGATTATATTAAATTGAATCTGGATCCAATAATAGACGAAATCAGAATTAGATGCAAAAATTGGCAAAGACTCCCATTAACAGTCATTGGTCGGGTTAACTTGGCAAAAATGGTGATTTTGCCTAAGCTTTTGTATATATTCATGCACTCGCCCATCCTTATCAAGGAGGAGGTGTTCCGGAAAATCAATGGCATTATCTCTTCCTTTGTATGGAGGAATAAAACCCCCAGAATTAAAATGGCCTTTTTGACTAGAGAACGTGGTAGAGGGGGTGTAGCAATGCCCAACGTAAAACTGTATTATTATGCAGCCCAAATGGCCCATTTAACGACATGGATCAATGGGGATGAATATACTGGAGAAGTGGCTAGATTTATTAGTAAATCAGTTTCCGGTCATTCTTTGTTGCAGGCCATCCTAAAGAAGGACGGACACCATAATTTCCCCCCGATACTCAAACAAGCCCGGTATATATGGAAATGGGTATGTAAAAAAATGAAGTTTGTGGAAACTGACCCCGATACTTATCTATTTTCACTGGCTCCATTTAATAAACTAAATTTAAATCAGGGAGGGAGGTTCTGGGGGCAATATGGAATAAATGCCATTGGGCAAATATTTGTGAACAATGATTTGAAACCCTTCTCCCAATTGCAAACTGAATTCGAACTCCCCAAAACTATGTTTTACAGATACTTGCAATTGAGGAGTGCATTAACGCAACAGAATCGGATAAAACAAATTAGGATTGCAGATTCCCCACTGAAAAAATTCATAAAAACGCTGGGTAACAACAAACGCCTATCCAAATGCTATAAATACTTATTGGTAAATACCCAGAGTGAGGAAATGGGGGGATTAATTCAAAAATGGGCTATTAATATCCCTGAAGTAAATGCTGAGAATTGGAGCTCTGCTCTGGAGGTGCCTAGTCTGGCCACTAACTCTCTAAGAACACAGCAGATACAATTAAATATCCTATACAGAACATATTTAACGCCGCAAAGGATCAGTAAATTTTCTCAAAAGAGCTGCAATCGCTGCCCAAAATGTAATGAAGTGGACTGCAGCTTCTGGCATCTCCTCTGGGAGTGCAGAAGCTTGCAAACATTTTGGAAAGAGATTGGGAGAATACTGGTAGAACTGGGGTTGCCACGTCAACATCTCACACCCCATGCGCTTATTTTAGGGGTCTGGCCTATCGGTAGTACATCTTTGGGAGTCAGACAGCTTTTAATTAACTTATGCGCCATTGCCAAAGTTGTTATTGCCCGTTCCTGGATGGCAAAAAGCGGCCCAAATATTCACGAATGGATTAGTTTGATTAACTGTAATCTGGAGCACGAGAAATATATGTATCTCTCTAGAAAGTCAATTGATAAATTTTTTGGTATTTGGGGGAAATGGTACTATTCCAGGTACCATAATTATTAATGGTATAGGAAGTCTCTTTATTCTCCTTTTTTCTTATTTTTTTCTTTTTTCACCCACAGTCGTGACTTATTAATATTCTTATTTTGGCACAGATCGCACTTTATTAAATGAACTGCTACAAAAAAACTAGATAAATAGGGAAGAAGGGCGAGGGAGGGAGGGAAGGGGAAGGGGAGGGGGGGGCGAGGAAGAGGAAGCAGTTATAGAAACACGAGTTGGCACGATGCTGACCAATATTAACTGGTTAGTATCAATATATCCACTAGATTTGTTTTTGCTAGATAAATCAACCACAATTAATGAAGAACACATTTTAACACTTGATATGTTTTTGGGATCGTGTGATGAGACACTCAGGACCGGGCCAAGACGACTCTACTAAAATAACTTTCTTATGGTACAGTAGGCTGATAGATTACCGGTTTATTAAAAAGAAACCCTAGTATGAATCAAATCAGGAGCAATGTCTAATATACGCGCAATGGAAAGTCTTATGTATAATGTTTCTGTACGGTATTCTTATGTGTAACACATGCACTACTTTAGAAAATTGAGTGAGAAATGGCTGAATATATGGGAGGAAAGGTACGTGGTAAAATAATATGCTCATCAATAGTATAGGAACTCACGATCTGCTATCTAACCAGTCATCGAATAGACCTATTAATGGTCTACCTATATTAGTGCTTTAACCTTGTTAATGGGTGTTTTCTGTATAGAGTACACTTTAATATATGAACTGCTATGATAGATGGGATCGAAATAGGCAATAACAATAATGAGGTAGACAGTTATGTTGAACGCTAGAAGGAAAAGCCTCAACCTGAACTAAACTAATAGAAATGTCTCAAGTATGCACAACTGTATGTCTTATGTGTAATGGTTTTGTATTGTCTGTATTGTTATATATATTCAAAATTTTCAATAAAGAATACTTTATAAAAAAAAAAAAAAAAATGTATGATAACAACTGTTTGTAAACAATAAAGTTTTTATTGATAATAAAAGGTGCAAACACTCTATTGGTGCGGGGTTAATGGGGATGAGTAGGTCTCCCTGTTGTAATAATGTCACAGGGACCTTCAATGCTGCAGATCTCACTATTGTGTCTTCTGCAGATTGGTTTGGGTTACTGCAGCTGCGCTGCAGGATTGGGTTGGGTTAGTTTATTCAGCAATCTCCCGTGGTTTGGCAATGCACGGGATTTTATCTGTCTGTGCTGATGTTTGGAAATGGGTGGGGGGTTTTGTGGGTAGTTGGCAAAGGCAAATCTGGGTTTTTGGATGGGCAACGGCAGTCCTTTGGTGTCAGCGGTAGTCTCTCGCAGGGAAAAAGAAAGTTAGTTGTTGAGGTCAAGGCAAGTGTATGGTGGTACCGGGGGCTGGCGTCCCTAACCCTCCGGTGGTGCACCGTGCACTTACCCGATACCTGGGCTTGTTTCCTGCAGGGGATGGAGACCGCGTCCTCTCCTTCGGTGTTTCGCCGGCGTCCTCACTTCCTCGCGATAGCCGGCAGTGGGTCCACACAGTTGTCGCAGTTCCTCGCGGCACTTCCGGGTTCGGCTTTGCGGCGTCACCCGGGGTGTCACGGGTCCCGTCGCTGTGCGCGCTCAACTCCTCCAGGAGGAGACTTGTGTGTTGATGAGTGGGTGCAGGACTGGTGTCCTGGGGTCCAACGCGTTTCGGCACGTAAGTGCCTTTGTCAAGGATACAGTTTGAATCTCGGTGTTCCTGTATTTCTACCCGCCTTACTGTTCTGTCATTGGTTGGGGATACACTTGTGGGCGGGGTGGATCCCTGTCAGCTGTTACGCTTCTTGTCTGTATCATGAAGCGGTCAGTAGAGTTACGTTAGCGGGGTTTGCTGTGTAAACCCGCTCGGGTATGTCGACTGTGTTGACATATGCAGTGGATCTAACCGATTCTGTGTTTCAGTTGTCCACATGTTCATACAATATTATTTAAAGGATGAATGAGGTCGGCTGAGGTCTCGACCTCAACTGTAATAAGAGTGCTAGGGTTGTAGTGCTCAGATTCGCAATCTTGATTGAGTATATTAGTGGTGAGATTTGGTGTTCGTTCTGGGCAATGTGGAGGCTGATGATAGGTGGACATATTAAGTTATTACAGACTATGTGTAGTTGGTAACCTCAAAAGTCGGTGGGTTGACATGTTGTAACAGAAATGGGCTGAGCGGTTAAAATAAATATATATAAAAATAAAATTAAAAGTTATATGAGTAGTAGTACCTGATGGTGGGGTATCCAGTGTTATTTCAAAACTATTTCATAAAAGAAACGCATGGTAAAAAATGTGTGTATACATAGATGTGTGTATGAGGAATTGAATACACACACATTTACACACATATGTGTACCCTGATGTAGATTATGTGTACATTGTCGCTGGTGTGTTCTGACCTATACCACATCACTGATGTTAAAATCAATGTTATGTCCCTTTGGTTTCATGGTTTGTAGTTTATAAATCCACCTCAATTCTTCTTTGTTTATTTTTTTGAAGTAGTCCCCCCCTCTCCAGTTATGTGGGACTTGGGTGATGGCGGTAAATGTCATCCCTGTGGGGTCCTTATTGTGTGTTTCAAGAAAATGTTGTGACAGGCTATGTTGTTCCAATCCTTTTTTAATGTTACGGATGTGTTCGTACATTCTTGTCTTTAAGGGTCTAATTGTTCTCCCTATGTATTGTTTATTGCAAGGGCATGCTATTAAATATACTACCCCTTTTGTGTGGCATGACATTTCTTGTTTAATGGAGTAAGTCTGTCCCGTGGTGTTTGAGGTTATATTTGTCACTTTTCTCTGTCCTTTCTTGTCAGCTGTTTTGCAGGCTACACATGTCCCACAGTAGTGGAATCCCGGTGTTTTGGTTTTTCCATCAATTTTGCTTTGTATGAGGTTTTTGGGTGGTATGTGATTGTGTACCAGTTGTTTTTTGAGATCAGGGGCTTTCCTGTATACTATTTTAGGTTTCTCAGTTAGTGTCTCTGCTAGTATGTCGTCTTGTTTCAAAATGTGCCAGTGTTTGTTTACTATTTGTTTGATCTGTTTGGCTGAGTCGTTATATTGAGTGATGAAGAATGGGCCTTCTTTTGTCTTGGTGTCTACTGTCTTCTGGGTTTTGTTTATGAGTGTTGATCTGTCTACCGTTAGGATTTTGTTATAGGCTTCGTCTACTGTCTGTAAATTGTATTTCTTATCAATGAATTTTTGTTTTAATTCTTGTCCTTGCTGTTTGTATTCTTCTATTGTGGAACAGTTTCTCCTGATACGTGTGAATTGACCTACTGGTATGTTGTTGATCCAGTTGGGGTGGTGACTGCTGGTGGATAAGATGTAACTATTGACATCTACCGGTTTGTGAAATGTTTTGGTGGCTAGTGTGTTGTTGTCAATATATATCTCTAAATCCAGGAATTCTACCTTTGATTGGCTGTACTGTGTAGTGAAGGTGAGGTTGATATTGTTACTGTTGAGATGTTGGTTGAAGTTAAGTAATTCCTCCTCAGTCCCCTCCCATATGAAAAGTATATCATCTATGAACCTGCGCCAGAGGACGAGGTTTGCCCCGAAGCCATGCCCCCTCCATATGTTCTCCTCTTCCCACTTACTCATAAAGAGGTTGGCATAGCTCGGGGCAAACCTCATCCCCATCGCTGTCCCTTTGACCTGCAGATAACCAATTCTATCTGCAGGTCAAAGGGACAGCGATGTCAATAGTTACATCTTATCCACCAGCAGTCACCACCCCAACTGGATCAACAACATACCAGTAGGTCAATTCACACGTATCAGGAGAAACTGTTCCACAATAGAAGAATACAAACAGCAAGGACAAGAATTAAAACAAAAATTCATTGATAAGAAATACAATTTACAGACAGTAGACGAAGCCTATAACAAAATCCTAACGGTAGACAGATCAACACTCATAAACAAAACCCAGAAGACAGTAGACACCAAGACAAAAGAAGGCCCATTCTTCATCACTCAATATAACGACTCAGCCAAACAGATCAAACAAATAGTAAACAAACACTGGCACATTTTGAAACAAGACGACATACTAGCAGAGACACTAACTGAGAAACCTAAAATAGTATACAGGAAAGCCCCTGATCTCAAAAAACAACTGGTACACAATCACATACCACCCAAAAACCTCATACAAAGCAAAATTGATGGAAAAACCAAAACACCGGGATTCCACTACTGTGGGACATGTGTAGCCTGCAAAACAGCTGACAAGAAAGGACAGAGAAAAGTGACAAATATAACCTCAAACACCACGGGACAGACTTACTCCATTAAACAAGAAATGTCATGCCACACAAAAGGGGTAGTATATTTAATAGCATGCCCTTGCAATAAACAATACATAGGGAGAACAATTAGACCCTTAAAGACAAGAATGTACGAACACATCCGTAACATTAAAAAAGGATTGGAACAACATAGCCTGTCACAACATTTTCTTGAAACACACAATAAGGACCCCACAGGGATGACATTTACCGCCATCACCCAAGTCCCACATAACTGGAGAGGGGGGGACTACTTCAAAAAAATAAACAAAGAAGAATTGAGGTGGATTTATAAACTACAAACCATGAAACCAAAGGGACATAACATTGATTTTAACATCAGTGATGTGGTATAGGTCAGAACACACCAGCGACAATGTACACATAATCTACATCAGGGTACACATATGTGTGTAAATGTGTGTGTATTCAATTCCTCATACACACATCTATGTATACACACATTTTTTACCATGCGTTTCTTTTATGAAATAGTTTTGAAATAACACTGGATACCCCACCATCAGGTACTACTACTCATATAACTTTTAATTTTATTTTTATATATATTTATTTTAACCGCTCAGCCCATTTCTGTTACAACATGTCAACCCACCGACTTTTGAGGTTACCAACTACACATAGTCTGTAATAACTTAATATGTCCACCTATCATCAGCCTCCACATTGCCCAGAACGAACACCAAATCTCACCACTAATATACTCAATCAAGATTGCGAATCTGAGCACTACAACCCTAGCACTCTTATTACAGTTGAGGTCGAGACCTCAGCCGACCTCATTCATCCTTTAAATAATATTGTATGAACATGTGGACAACTGAAACACAGAATCGGTTAGATCCACTGCATATGTCAACACAGTCGACATACCCGAGCGGGTTTACACAGCAAACCCCGCTAACGTAACTCTACTGACCGCTTCATGATACAGACAAGAAGCGTAACAGCTGACAGGGATCCACCCCGCCCACAAGTGTATCCCCAACCAATGACAGAACAGTAAGGCGGGTAGAAATACAGGAACACCGAGATTCAAACTGTATCCTTGACAAAGGCACTTACGTGCCGAAACGCGTTGGACCCCAGGACACCAGTCCTGCACCCACTCATCAACACACAAGTCTCCTCCTGGAGGAGTTGAGCGCGCACAGCGACGGGACCCGTGACACCCCGGGTGACGCCGCAAAGCCGAACCCGGAAGTGCCGCGAGGAACTGCGACAACTGTGTGGACCCACTGCCGGCTATCGCGAGGAAGTGAGGACGCCGGCGAAACACCGAAGGAGAGGACGCGGTCTCCATCCCCTGCAGGAAACAAGCCCAGGTATCGGGTAAGTGCACGGTGCACCACCGGAGGGTTAGGGACGCCAGCCCCCGGTACCACCATACACTTGCCTTGACCTCAACAACTAACTTTCTTTTTCCCTGCGAGAGACTACCGCTGACACCAAAGGACTGCCGTTGCCCATCCAAAAACCCAGATTTGCCTTTGCCAACTACCCACAAAACCCCCCACCCATTTCCAAACATCAGCACAGACAGATAAAATCCCGTGCATTGCCAAACCACGGGAGATTGCTGAATAAACTAACCCAACCCAATCCTGCAGCGCAGCTGCAGTAACCCAAACCAATCTGCAGAAGACACAATAGGGAGATCTGCAGCATTGAAGGTCCCTGTGACATTATTACAACAGGGAGACCTACTCATCCCCATTAACCCCGCACCAATAGAGTGTTTGCACCTTTTATTATCAATAAAAACTTTATTGTTTACAAACAGTTGTTATCATACATTTGTAATACATTTACTTAACAGTAACCAGAGGTCTACAACAACACCAGCGAGTGCGCAATTCAAGAACAATTGCAACACCCACATACATGCCAGGGGTACACAGACAAACCCACGCACTCATACATAGCAGGGACACAATGACACAAACATATATATATTGTACATATACAAGGGGTACACTGACAAACATGTATATTATACATATACCAGGAGCTCTGGGACGCAGACATAGTGTGTAACCCTTTCTGTCCCTCACCTCCCGCACGGAGAGTACCTGCACATTACTCATAAGCGTACACACGGGGGCACAACGTACACACGGGGGCACAACGTACACACGGGGGCACAACGTACACACGGGGGCACAACGTACACACGGGTGCACTGGGGGGGGGACAACGTACACACGGGTGCACTGGGGGGGGACAACGTACACACGGGTGCACTGGGGGGGGCACGTACACACGGGTGCACTGGGGGGGGACAACGTACACACGGGTGCACTGGGGGGGGACAACGTACATACGGGTGCACTGGGGGGGGGACAACGTACACACGGGTGCACTGGGGGGGGACAACGTACACACGGGTGCACTGGGGGGGGACAACGTACACACGGGTGCACTGGGGGGGGGACAACGTACACACGGGTGCACTGGGGGGGGGACAACGTACACACGGGTGCACTGGGGGGGGGGACAATGTACACACGGGTGCACTGGGGGGGGGACAACGTACACACGGGTGCACTGGGGGGGGGACAACGTACACACGGGTGCACTGGGGGGGGGGACAACGTACACACGGGTGCACTGGGGGGGGGGACAACGTACACACGGGTGCACTGGGGGGACGACAACGTACACACGGGTGCACTGGGGGGACGACAACGTACACACGGGTGCACTGGGGGGACGACAACGTACACACGGGTGCACTGGGGGGGGGTACAACGTACACACGGGTGCACTGGGGGGGGAACAACGTACACACGGGTGCACTGGGGGGGGGGACAACGTACACACGGTGGTGCACTGGGGGGGGGACAACGTACACACGGGTGCACTGGGGGGGGACACAACGTACACACGGGTGCACTGGGGGGGGACAACGTACACACGGGTGCACGGGGGGGGACAACGTACACATGGGTGCACTGGGGGGACGACAACGTACACACGGGTGCACTGGGGGGACGACAACGTACACACGGGTGCACTGGGGGGGCGACAACGTACACACGGGTGCACTGGGGGGACGACAACGTACACACGGGTGCACTGGGGGGGGGTACAACGTACACACGGGTGCACTGGGGGGGGGACAGCGTACACACGGGTGCACTGGGGGGGGACAACGTACACACGGGTGCACGGGGGGGGGAAACGTACACACGGGTGCACTGGGGGGGGGGACAACGTACACACGGGTGCACTGGGGGGGGGGGACAACGTATACACGGGTGCACTGGGGGGGACAACAACGTACACACGGGTGCACTGGGGGGGGGGACAACGTACACACGGGTGCACTGGGGGGGGGGACAACGTACACACGGGTGCACTGGGGGGGACAACGTAGACACGGGTGCACTGGGGGGGACAACGTACACACGGGTGCACTGGGGGGGGGGGACAACGTACACACGGGTGCACTGGGGGGGGACAACGTACACACGGGTGCACTGGGGGGGGGACAACGTACACACGGGTGCACTGGGGGGGGGGACAACGTACACACGGGTGCACTGGGGGGGGACAACGTACACACGGGTGCACTAGGGGGGACAACGTACACACGGGTGCACTGGGGGGGGACAACGTACACACGGGTGCACTGGGGGGGGGTACAACGTACACACGGGTGCACTGGGGGGGGACAGCGTACACACGGGTGCACTGGGGGGGGACAACGTACACACGGGTGCACGGGGGGGGGAAACGTACACACGGGTGCACTGGGGGGGGGGGACAACGTACACACGGGTGCACTGGGGGGGGGGGGACAACGTATACACGGGTGCACTGGGGGGGACAACAACGTACACACGGGTGCACTGGGGGGGGGGACAACGTACACACGGGTGCACTGGGGGGGGACAACGTACACACGGGTGCACTGGGGGGGACAACGTAGACACGGGTGCACTGGGGGGGGACAACGTACACACGGGTGCACTGGGGGGGGGGGACAACGTACACACGGGTGCACTGGGGGGGGACAACGTACACACGGGTGCACTGGGGGGGACAACGTACACACGGGTGCACTGGGGGGGGGGGACAACGTACACACGGGTGCACTGGGGGGGACAACGTACACACGGGTGCACTAGGGGGGACAACGTACACACGGGTGCACTGGGGGGGGACAACGTACACACGGGTGCACTGGGGGGGGACAACGTACACACGGGTGCACTGGGGGGGGACAACGTACACACAGGTGCACTGGGGGGGGACAACGTACACACAGGTGCACTGGGGGGGGGGGACAACTTACACACGGGTGCACTGGGGGGGGACAACGTACACATGGGTGCACTGGGGGGACACAACGTACACACGGGTGCACTGGGGGGGGGACAACGTACACACGGGTGCACTGGGGGGGGGGACGACAACGTACACACGGGTGCACGGGGGGACGACAACGTACACACGGGTGCACTGGGGGGGGACAACGTACACACGGGTGCACTGGGGGGGGAACAATGTACACATCGGTGCACTGGGGGGGGGGAACAACGTACACACGGGTGCACTGGGGGGGGGGACAACGTACACACGGGTGCACTGGGGGGGGGACAACGTACACACGGGTGCACTGGGGGGGGGGACAACGTACACACGGGTGCACTGGGGGGGGACAACGTACACACGGGTGCACTGGGGGGGGGACAACGTACACACGGGTGCACTGGGGGGGGACAACGTACACACGGTTGCACTGGGGGGGGACAACGTACACACGGGTGCACTGGGGGGGGGGACAACGTACACACGGGTGCACTGGGGGGGGGGGACAACGTACACACAGGGGGGGCACAGCATACACACGGGGGGGCACAGCATACACACAGGGGGGGCACAGCATACACACAGGGGGGCACAGCATACACACAGGGGGGGCACAGCATACACACAGGGGGGGCACAGCATACACACAGGGGGGCACAGCATACACACAGGGGGGGCACAGCATACACACAGGGGGGGCACAGCATACACACAGGGGGGGGCACAGCATACACACAGGGGGGCACAGCATACACACAGGGGGGGCACAGCATACACACAGGGGGGGCACAGCATACACACAGGGGGGGCACAGCATACACACAGGGGGGGCACAGGCAAATCTTACACACAGGGGGGGGCAAATCGTACACACGGGGAGGGGCACAGCGGGGGGAGGGAGGTGTATGGTTAGGGTGTATGTAGTAGCTACTAACCTGGCCCGCTGTGCTTCAAAGGAGGCTGCTTTTGGGGGACACTCTGGATGATTCACCTCTCCGCAACTCTTCATTTATCCTGTCCGGACCTCTGCTTCCAGGTTCCCTGCAGCCTTCTTTCCCCTCCTCCGCTCTTCAGTGCACTCTCCTGAGCTTCATAACCTTCTGCTGCTGGCACCGCATGGTTCTCCTCTTCTGCTCTCCTCCAGCAGCCAGCGCCGGGACTGGAACGGCACAGAGCAGCACACGTGTCCTGTGCAGAAGTAGAGACAATGAAGAAAGGGGGACACAGCGTACACACAGGGGGGGGGGGCGTACAGCGTACACGCAGGGGGGGGGGGCACAGCGTACACACACAAGGGGGTGAGGCACAGCGTACACATAGGAGGGGGCACAGCGTACACATAGGAGGGGGGCACAGCGTACAGACGGGATGCACAGCGTACACACGGGGGACACACAGCGTACACACGGGGGGGGGATGGACACAGGGTATAAACGGGGGGGGGGACACCCACGCACATATACACACCAGGGGCACACAGACACCCACATACATGCCAGGGGTACACAGACACACCCACATACATGAAGACAAAAAATGATAGATAGTACGTGGCGCAATGCAGCCTTAGGTTACCAATCCCCGAAGATACACCTTTACTTCAATACATAGAATTGTGGAAAAATTGGGATATATAAACCAGTGGCGCAGTAAGTAATACTTATAATTTTTATATGTCCAAACTCTTCCGGATGAGATGATGCTGGTTCTCAGGTAGGTTGGATACTTTTCTCCAAGTGAAGGTGTTCAGCGTGGAAAAATAAAAATAATAAAACAGAAATTAGATAGGTGTGTCTGTGTCTATTTATTATAAACGCTCTAGGCGTAGTGTTCAATGGTGTGTATAGAGGACGTTTAAATGCCCCTTAGGCGTACCAGAACTCACGTGGGTTCAAGGTGGTACTCCTCTTGTAAAGGTTTCTTTACTGGGACGATCAAAAGGGGGAAATGGGACTCCTCAAGGTGAATACGTGAACTGATCCCGATGTCTTCACAGTTACTCGGGAGAAAGAAAAAGTGTCTGAGATCTATGATCTCCTGATATGTGCCCACAGTAAGCGATGTAAAAGCTGTATAGGTGTAAAGGCTAAAACAGCATACCTCACTTACTTAAAAAGACAGAGGGATACACATGTAAAGGTATCTTTATAAGCTTGAGGGAAAGCGTACCCCTACTCACGGTGTTTCCAGGAGTCTTCAAGCCTATAAAGGTTTCTTTCCTTGTCTGGTATCCCACTGATTAGATAACATCGGTAAGTGCAAAAGTCTTGGTGTTCCCGTGGTTGCTCGGAAAAAAGAACAGTGTGTGAGATCTATAGTCTCATCATATGTGCAATAAGTCATAAAGTGAGGGCTGTATAAGTACAAGGAGCTTAGACAGCGTACCTCACTTACTGAATAAAAAGAAGTGATACATATATAAAGGTATCTTTTAAGATGTTTTTTGAAGGAGGGCGTACCCCTACTCACGGAGCTTCAGGAGATATTCAAACCCGTAAAGGTTTCTTTTGTATGGGCTGTTATACTGGTCTGATGTCCCCAGAACAATATGGATCTCGTATGCAAATATTCAATAATGATGATCCCGGGTGCATAGGACATAAAGAGATATGCACCAGCATAAGGGACGTTTGTTTACAAAGCAATGTGCGTGTTTAGGTTTATCAGAATTTTACTGACATACCTTACTCACCCCTTTTAGTGGGGGGCAAAAAGCCCATAAAGGTATCTTTTATCCGATGTATCAGGAAAACAGTTCAGGGTAAAAAGCTCCAAATTTAATTTGATAAAAATGTACAACAGTCTCATGGGCAAGACATGAGATCAAGAACAAGGTATAAAATCCAAAAAAAATTCCCAAAAAATTACAACATCCCAAAAAAATTAAAAAGACAAAAAACTGTTAAAAAGTACAAGTATACGTACATCCGGAGGTATGGCTGCTCACTTATCTCTGGTAAAATCAACGCGTTTCGGTCATTGGTGACCTTTATCAAGATATACCAGAGAGAAGTGAGAAGCCAGTTTTATGTGATGAGCAGCCAATGAAATTAGACAGGAAATGACATCGGTGTATTACCAACAAAGTATCTATCCATCCTTCATATTCACTATAAACATACAGAATATATTGATGCACTGTAAACAGATGCTTAATATTGTATTTAAAGTCCGAAATGATGTAATATAAATCAGTTCATGCATAGTTGAAATCATGAAAGAGATTTTAGGGACAACAAAAATTACTATCGTAATAGGTCCCCTAAACAGGTCCCCTACAGAAAGAACTATAGTAGGAGAGAATACTCTCCAATACGAGAGAGAAAACATTACAATACAAGAAGGGTATATTCCCCTACACGGGACATTAAACACTTTAGGACCCAACGCACACCCGAATGGAGAATTCCAGCCAAACCATATAAAACCAATATAAAAAAACCGTACTCTCCACACAGAGAATTGAGTATAAAAAATAGATTCTCCCCATTAGAGGACTATGATTTTGATACCCCTGAAAGATACGGAAATTCACCATCCCCCTTTTTAGAGAGGGACCGGTCGAATTCTCGAGACAGGTAAAACCATCTTATAGAGGAACCAGGGGGGGTAAAAAGAAAGCCCGTATAAGGGATAGAACTAAGACTAGGGACAGAAAAAAGAAAAAAGATACCCTTGGACACAGTGAAACAAGCAACAAAGAGATACTTAAAACTAAAATTTTTAATTTAAGCTCTTATACACTGTCAGTGGAGGAAAACAATGTGTTACAAAAGGGCCTAAAATATGCCCCCACGAACCACATTAATACCTTCGAACTATACATTGATGTCCAAAGATTCATTCGTAAACTTACCTTAAAACGCTTCTTCCATAAAGAAGAAGCCACAGATCCCTCAGACAATGAACCTAAAGGTTTTAAACCTAAGTCTATATTCTATCCCCAACATCACAAAGGACCTTTTCTAGAGACCTTCGCTACACTAATCTTAGAGGATGCTAAATCCATAGAAATAAATAAATCTCATTCAAATTTATCCAAAAATGAAAGAGAGGCTATACATTCATTGAAGGACAATAAAAATATTACAATAAAACCTGCAGACAAGGGGGGGGGGGGGGGTGGTGATCTTGGATACATCTAGTTATATTACGGAAGTCATGCGTCAACTAAACGACATGAACACATATAAAAAACTTAGAAATGATCCCACCACCACCATCCTTCCCAAATTGCAGTTACTGGTTAATAAGGCATTTGAAAACGGCATTATTAACTCAGGGGAAGCAAAATTTCTAATAAATGAAAGACCTCTTACACCTGTTATATACATTCTCCCGAAGGTGCATAAAAGATTGGTCGACCCTCCTGGTCGACCCATCATTTCGGGAGTAGACTCCCTCACTGCCAACTTGTCTATGCTTATAGACCATCACCTCCAACCCCTTGTCCTCCTCAACAAGTCACACATAAAAGACACTGGAGATTTCCTAAAAGGGATATCAGCCGTTAAGTGGACAGAAGGTGACCTATTGGTCACAGCTGATGTAGGGTCACTATACACCATCATCAATCATGATGATGGTGTAGAAAGTGTCAGACGATTCTTGGAAAGATCTGATAAACCCGTACCTCTCCAGACATTCATAATGGAGGGAATTAAATTTATCTTGCAGAACAATTTCTTTCTGTTTGGGGAAGATTTCTATTTACAGAAAACCGGTACCGCAATGGGCACCAGATTCGCCCCGAGCTATGCGAACATTTTTATGGGCGCATGGGAGCTGGATACCATCTGGGCTCCCAATAAATTCGGGGCGAGTCTGGTGTCCTATATGCGGTACATTGACGATATATTTTTCGTTTGGAGGGGTGATAGTGAAACCCTCAATGAATTCTGTACATTTCTCAATACCAATGATCGTAACATAGTCCTTACGTTTGAAATACAACCAGTACAAATAAATTTTTTGGACATAACAGTCTACATTGAGGAGGGTACCATCAAATTTAAAAATTTCATTAAACCAACTGATTCAGGGTCAAACATCCCTTACTCCAGCTGCCACCATGATCACTGGTTAAATTCAGTGCCCATGGGGCAATTTAAAAGGCTGCGAAGAAACTGTCTTGATGACTCTGTCTATACTTCACAATCTTTAGAGATGAAAGACAAATTTTTGGCCTGTGGCTACAGTGAAAACATTGTGGCTAAGAGCCTAGAATATATCCAGTCAGATCAGGGTAAGGAAAGGGCCAGTGAACCTCCCAATAAACCTGAAAAAGAGAAGGACAATAGTTACGCATATGCGTTCATAACCACCTTTACGGATGAGCATAAAAAGCTCGAACGTATCTTTAGGAAACATTGGGGAATTGTTTTGAAAGATCCTATTTTAGGAAAAATTGTTCCAGCTAAACCAAAACATATATATCGCCGAGCACCAAATCTCCGAACTAACCTGGTCAGTAGTAATTTCCAGTCTAATAATCCAAAACCTGGGGTAAAATCCAAAGAGTTTTACAGGTGTGGATCCTGCCAGGGCTGTAAGACCATTAAAAGCCAGGGTAATAGTAAAGTAGAGGAGTACTGCATTAATGGATACAAAATCAGAGTGGGAGACTTTGTCACGTGTAGTACAAAAAATGTAATATATATGGTTAAGTGCAGCTGTGACAAATACTACATAGGACGGACCTCCAGGCCCCTAAAGGTTCGTCTCAGCGAAGATCTGAGAAACATAAAAAAGGGCCTGGAGACCCATGCCCTATCGGCACACTTTAAAACGGTACATCAATGTTCAACAAAAGAAATCACTGAGTTCGGTGGGCTGAAATCTATCAAAGGAAACCTTAGACAGCCTGACTGTACGGTAGCCCTGGCTAAGGCTGAAATTAATTTGATCTATAACTGTAAGACCTTATTGCCCAGCGGACTCAATAGTGATTTCGAACTTAAATGGTTCTTGTAGTATCACTGAGTCCGCTGGGTAACCATTATTCCGTTCTCTGTGTCAATATTCTGTCCATCCTGTCCCCAAGTTAGGTATTACTTATAAATATAGAGGCATCTATAACATCAGCTCATATAACACCAGCTTATATAGACATTATCTCAATTGGAACTGACCATAGACAATAGTTCTTCTATATTCTCGCATGGTCATTATCCACATGTCTATATATATATGACTGGTAGATAAATGGTACAAATAATCCCATATGATATCTAAGAATTTTTCTAAAAAATGGTATTTCAAAAACGGTAATTTTTTTTGGTACACTAAGAGCCATTCTTATGTTATATAGATGGCCGATTGTACTTATATATGTAATTCTCCTATTATTGCACTAATGATTAAATAATCTTTTATGGTGTAATTTATATTTTCCCTTAAAGTGCTATTTTTCTGATACACCTTGGGTTATTCCATTTGTACCTGCAATTTTTCTGTGATTGTATTAATGAAAATATATACTGATTGCACTAATGATAATATATACTGAAACATATGTTCAGAGAAAATGGATCTATTATTCCGGGCATCACTACAGGCATGAATAAAAAGTCAAATAACATAAATATTACAGCCCCATATGTGGCTATATACGTCTGGATATTAAGTTAAACCTAATAGAGTTTAAGTCTGAGAATCTTATCCGTTTTGTTTTTGTTTTTAGGTTGCCATGGTCACCCAGCGATACATCCGGGGATCAACTTATAATATGTCCAAGGAATCAGGAAGTGACTGCTGACACGCACCAGTCACTTTCCTTATGTGCGCGCTGAACTTCCTCCCCACCAGTGAAAGGCGGAACACAGCGCGCTATACACATCTAAAGAGTGACGCGTGCGTTCCACCCTCGCCTTATCACAAAGCCGCACTTCCGGTAGCGTGCGTTTCAGCACTGCTTCCGGCATCAGCAACTCCGTGCAGAGCACGAGAGTTACACATATCAAGCGTTCGACAAGTACTGGTTTATATATTACCCGCATCATCGGACTTTCTATTCAAGTTTGCACATTGAAATGAATAAAATCATCTCCCGTTCTGCGCTTACACCGGATGTGTCAATGGGTCACCATGACAACGGACCCTCAACTATGCATGAACTGATTTATATTACATCATTTCGGACTTTAAATACAATATTAAGCATCTGTTTACAGTGCATCAATATATTCTGTATGTTTATAGTGAATATGAAGGATGGATAGATACTTTGTTGGTAATACACCGATGTCATTTCCTGTCTAATTTTATTGGCTGCTCATCACATAAAACTGGCTTCTCACTTCTCTCTGGTATATCTTGATAAAGGTCACCAATGACCGAAACGCGTTGATTTTACCAGAGATAAGTGAGCAGCCATACCTCCGGATGTACGTATACTTGTACTTTTTAACAGTTTTTTGTCTTTTTAATTTTTTTTTGGGATGTTGTAATTTTTTGGGAAATTTTTTTGGATTTTATACCTTGTTCTTGATCTCATGTCTTGCCCATGAGACTGTTGTACATTTTTATCAAATTAAATTTGGAGCTTTTTACCCTGAACTGTTTTCCTGATACATCGGATAAAAGATACCTTTATGGGCTTTTTGCCCCCCACTAAAAGGGGTGAGTAAGGTATGTCAGTAAAATTCTGATAAACCTAAACACGCACATTGCTTTGTAAACAAACGTCCCTTATGCTGGTGCATATCTCTTTATGTCCTATGCACCCGGGATCATCATTATTGAATATTTGCATACGAGATCCATATTGTTCTGGGGACATCAGACCAGTATAACAGCCCATACAAAAGAAACCTTTACGGGTTTGAATATCTCCTGAAGCTCCGTGAGTAGGGGTACGCCCTCCTTCAAAAAACATCTTAAAAGATACCTTTATATATGTATCACTTCTTTTTATTCAGTAAGTGAGGTACGCTGTCTAAGCTCCTTGTACTTATACAGCCCTCACTTTATGACTTATTGCACATATGATGAGACTATAGATCTCACACACTGTTCTTTTTTCCGAGCAACCACGGGAACACCAAGACTTTTGCACTTACCGATGTTATCTAATCAGTGGGATACCAGACAAGGAAAGAAACCTTTATAGGCTTGAAGACTCCTGGAAACACCGTGAGTAGGGGTACGCTTTCCCTCAAGCTTATAAAGATACCTTTACATGTGTATCCCTCTGTCTTTTTAAGTAAGTGAGGTATGCTGTTTTAGCCTTTACACCTATACAGCTTTTACATCGCTTACTGTGGGCACATATCAGGAGATCATAGATCTCAGACACTTTTTCTTTCTCCCGAGTAACTGTGAAGACATCGGGATCAGTTCACGTATTCACCTTGAGGAGTCCCATTTCCCCCTTTTGATCGTCCCAGTAAAGAAACCTTTACAAGAGGAGTACCACCTTGAACCCACGTGAGTTCTGGTACGCCTAAGGGGCATTTAAACGTCCTCTATACACACCATTGAACACTACGCCTAGAGCGTTTATAATAAATAGACACAGACACACCTATCTAATTTCTGTTTTATTATTTTTATTTTTCCACGCTGAACACCTTCACTTGGAGAAAAGTATCCAACCTACCTGAGAACCAGCATCATCTCATCAGGAAGAGTTTGGACATATAAAAATTATAAGTATTACTTACTGCGCCACTGGTTTATATATCCCAATTTTTCCACAATTCTATGTATTGAAGTAAAGGTGTATCTTCGGGGATTGGTAACCTAAGGCTGCATTGCGCCACGTACTATCTAGCATTTTTTGTCTTCTTGTATTGTATCCGTTCCACCTAGATAGAAGTGTACTAGGCAGCATCCCATTCAAAAATGTTTTCGTTTAGGGAAAAACGTATGTCACATCTAGAAAAAGTTTTTCTGGACACAACCGATGACATTGAACTCATAGATGAGGATCTAGAGGGAATAATGTCCAAATTAGAAACCCTACTATTAAAGGAAAGCAAGCTGTGGTGGGAAATTGTTACTTTAGAAAAATATGCCAGCCACAACTTGATTCCTAAGGGATTGAAAATCTATAAAACATCTACCTTTCCTTCAGCTAATGAAGAGTTTAAACAAAAATGGGAAGCCATTATTGATAATTGTTCCACCCAACTCATGGAATTAATTATTCATGAAAGAAAGGGGGAACTTAATAAAGTAGAAAACGACATAAAGGTTTACAAATCACTAGCACAACCGTATGCAAAAAACGAGGGCTTCAGAGAACTTGAAAACTCCATCGAATTTAATGTAAAAAAGATGGAAAGATCATTGATACAGAGAAAGGTAAAAAAATTTAGGAGAGACAAAGAAATTTCCTTGGCCCCTCCCAATCAAGAGGAAGTTCCAGTGACAAAAGTTAAAATTGCCCAAAATCAAAAATTTGACAACAAAAAGGGCCCCCCCCAGAGAAAAAGGTTTCAGGAAAGAAATCATGAAAGAGATTTTAGGGACAACAAAAATTGCTATCGTAATAGGTCCCCTAAACAGGTCCCCTACAGAAAGAACTATAGTAGGAGAGAATACTCTCCAATACGAGAGAGAAAACATTACAATACAAGAAGGGTATATTCCCCTACACGGGACATTAAACACTTTAGGACCCAACGCACACCCGAATGGAGAATTCCAGCCAAACCATATAAAACCAATATAAAAAAACCGTACTCTCCACACAGAGAATTGAGTATAAAAAATAGATTCTCCCCATTAGAGGACTATGATTTTGATACCCCTGAAAGATACGGAAATTCACCATCCCCTTTTTTAGAGAGGGACCGGTCGAATTCCCGAGACAGGTAAAACCATCTTATAGAGGAACCAGGGGGGGTAAAAAGAAAGCCCGTATAAGGGATAGAACTAAGACTAGGGACAGAAAAAAGAAAAAAGATACCCTTGGACACAGTGAAACAAGCAACAAAGAGATACTTAAAACTAAAATTTTTAATTTAAGCTCTTATACACTGTCAGTGGAGGAAAACAATGTGTTACAAAAGGGCCTAAAATATGCCCCCACGAACCACATTAATACCTTCGAACTATACATTGATGTCCAAAGATTCATTCGTAAACTTACCTTAAAACGCTTCTTCCATAAAGAAGAAGCCACAGATCCCTCAGACAATGAACCTAAAGGTTTTAAACCTAAGTCTATATTCTATCCCCAACATCACAAAGGACCTTTTCTAGAGACCTTCGCTACACTAATCTTAGAGGATGCTAAATCCATAGAAATAAATAAATCTCATTCAAATTTATCCAAAAATGAAAGAGAGGCTATACATTCATTGAAGGACAATAAAAATATTACAATAAAACCTGCAGACAAGGGGGGGGGGGGTGGTGATCTTGGATACATCTAGTTATATTACGGAAGTCATGCGTTAACTAAACGACATGAACACATATAAAAAACTTAGAAATGATCCCACCACCACCATCCTTCCCAAATTGCAGTTACTGGTTAATAAGGCATTTGAAAACGGCATTATTAACTCGGGGGAAGCAAAATTTCTAATAAATGAAAGACCTCTTACACCTGTTATATACATTCTCCCGAAGGTGCATAAAAGATTGGTCGACCCTCCTGGTCGACCCATCATTTCGGGAGTAGACTCCCTCACTGCCAACTTGTCTATGCTTATAGACCATCACCTCCAACCCCTTGTCCTCCTCAACAAGTCACACATAAAAGACACTGGAGATTTCCTAAAAGGGATATCAGCCGTTAAGTGGACAGAAGGTGACCTATTGGTCACAGCTGATGTAGGGTCACTATACACCATCATCAATCATGATGATGGTGTAGAAAGTGTCAGACGATTCTTGGAAAGATCTGATAAACCCGTACCTCTCCAGACATTCATAATGGAGGGAATTAAATTTATCTTGCAGAACAATTTCTTTCTGTTTGGGGAAGATTTCTATTTACAGAAAACCGGTACCGCAATGGGCACCAGATTCGCCCCGAGCTATGCGAACATTTTTATGGGCGCATGGGAGCTGGATACCATCTGGGCTCCCAATAAATTCGGGGCGAGTCTGGTGTCCTATATGCGGTACATTGACGATATATTTTTCGTTTGGAGGGGTGATAGTGAAACCCTCAATGAATTCTGTACATTTCTCAATACCAATGATCGTAACATAGTCCTTACGTTTGAAATACAACCAGTACAAATAAATTTTTTGGACATAACAGTCTACATTGAGGAGGGTACCATCAAATTTAAAAATTTCATTAAACCAACTGATTCAGGGTCATACATCCCTTACTCCAGCTGCCACCATGATCACTGGTTAAATTCAGTGCCCATGGGGCAATTTAAAAGGCTGCGAAGAAACTGTCTTGATGACTCTGTCTATACTTCACAATCTTTAGAGATGAAAGACAAATTTTTGGCCTGTGGCTACAGTGAAAACATTGTGGCTAAGAGCCTAGAATATATCCAGTCAGATCAGGGTAAGGAAAGGGCCAGTGAACCTCCCAATAAACCTGAAAAAGAGAAGGACAATAGTTACGCATATGCGTTCATAACCACCTTTACGGATGAGCATAAAAAGCTCGAACGTATCTTTAGGAAACATTGGGGAATTGTTTTGAAAGATCCTATTTTAGGAAAAATTGTTCCAGCTAAACCAAAACATATATATCGCCGAGCACCAAATCTCCGCACTAACCTGGTCAGTAGTAATTTCCAGTCTAATAATCCAAAACCTGGGATAAAATCCAAAGGGTTTTACAGGTGTGGATCCTGCCAGGGCTGTAAGACCATTAAAAGCCAGGGTAATAGTAAAGTAGAGAAGTACTGCATTAATGGATACAAAATCAGAGTGGGAGACTTTGTCACGTGTAGTACAAAAAATGTAATATATATGGTTAAGTGCAGCTGTGACAAATACTACATAGGACGGACCTCCAGGCCCCTAAAGGTTCGTCTCAGCGAACATCTGAGAAACATAAAAAAGGGCCTGGAGACCCACGCCCTATCGGCACACTTTAAAACGGTACATCAATGTTCAACAAAAGAAATCACTGAGTTCGGTGGGCTGAAATCTATCAAAGGAAACCTTAGACAGCCTGACTGTACGGTAGCCCTGGCTAAGGCTGAAATTAATTTGATCTATAACTGTAAGACCTTATTGCCCAGCGGACTCAATAGTGATTTCGAACTTAAATGGTTCTTGTAGTATCACTGAGTCCGCTGGGTAACCATTATTCCGTTCTCTGTGTCAATATTCTGTCCATCCTGTCCCCAAGTTAGGTATTACTTATAAATATAGAGGCATCTATAACATCAGCTCATATAACACCAGCTTATATAGACATTATCTCAATTGGAACTGACCATAGACAATAGTTCTTCTATATTCTCGCATGGTCATTATCCACATGTCTATATATATGACTGGTAGATAAATGGTACAAATAATCCCATATGATATCTAAGAATTTTTCTAAAAAATGGTATTTCAAAAACGGTAATTTTTTTTGGTACACTAAGAGCCATTCTTATGTTATATAGATGGCCGATTGTACTTATATATGTAATTCTCCTATTATTGCACTAATGATTAAATAATCTTTTATGGTGTAATTTATATTTTCCCTTAAAGTGCTATTTTTCTGATACACCTTGGGTTATTCCATTTGTACCTGCAATTTTTCTGTGATTGTATTAATGAAAATATATACTGATTGCACTAATGATAATATATACTGAAACATATGTTCAGAGAAAATGGATCTATTATTCCGGGCATCACTACAGGCATGAATAAAAAGTCAAATAACATAAATATTACAGCCCCATATGTGGCTATATACGTCTGGATATTAAGTTAAACCTAATAGAGTTTAAGTCTGAGAATCTTATCCGTTTTGTTTTTGTTTTTAGGTTGCCATGGTCACCCAGCGATACATCCGGGGATCAACTTATAATATGTCCAAGGAATCAGGAAGTGACTGCTGACACGCACCAGTCACTTTCCTTATGTGCGCGCTGAACTTCCTCCCCACCAGTGAAAGGCGGAACACAGCGCGCTATACACATCTAAAGAGTGACGCGTGCGTTCCACCCTCGCCTTATCACAAAGCCGCACTTCCGGTAGCGTGCGTTTCAGCACTGCTTCCGGCATCAGCAACTCCGTGCAGAGCACGAGAGTTACACATATCAAGCGTTCGACAAGTACTGGTTTATATATTACCCGCATCATCGGACTTTCTATTCAAGTTTGCACATTGAAATGAATAAAATCATCTCCCGTTCTGCGCTTACACCGGATGTGTCAATGGGTCACCATGACAACGGACCCTCAACTATGCATGAACTGATTTATATTACATCATTTCGGACTTTAAATACAATATTAAGCA
This sequence comes from Crinia signifera, assembly GCF_055691185.1. Lineage (NCBI taxonomy): Eukaryota > Metazoa > Chordata > Amphibia > Anura > Myobatrachidae > Crinia > Crinia signifera. The sequence continues at coordinate 136,828,967 of NC_139219.1, forward strand.
TCTGTTTACAGTGCATCAATATATTCTGTATGTTTATAGTGAATATGAAGGATGGATAGATACTTTGTTGGTAATACACCGATGTCATTTCCTGTCTAATTTCATTGGCTGCTCATCACATAAAACTGGCTTCTCACTTCTCTCTGGTATATCTTGATAAAGGTCACCAATGACCGAAACGCGTTGATTTTACCAGAGATAAGTGAGCAGCCATACCTCCGGATGTACGTATACTTGTACTTTTTAACAGTTTTTTGTCTTTTTAATTTTTTTTTTGGGATGTTGTAATTTTTTTGGAAATTTTTTTGGATTTTATACCTTGTTCTTGATCTCATGTCTTGCCCATGAGACTGTTGTACATTTTTATCAAATTAAATTTGGAGCTTTTTACCCTGAACTGTTTTCCTGATACATCGGATAAAAGATACCTTTATGGGCTTTTTGCCCCCCACTAAAAGGGGTGAGTAAGGTATGTCAGTAAAATTCTGATAAACCTAAACACGCACATTGCTTTGTAAACAAACGTCCCTTATGCTGGTGCATATCTCTTTATGTCCTATGCACCCGGGATCATCATTATTGAATATTTGCATACGAGATCCATATTGTTCTGGGGACATCAGACCAGTATAACAGCCCATACAAAAGAAACCTTTACGGGTTTGAATATCTCCTGAAGCTCCGTGAGTAGGGGTACGCCCTCCTTCAAAAAACATCTTAAAAGATACCTTTATATATGTATCACTTCTTTTTATTCAGTAAGTGAGGTACGCTGTCTAAGCTCCTTGTACTTATACAGCCCTCACTTTATGACTTATTGCACATATGATGAGACTATAGATCTCACACACTGTTCTTTTTTCCGAGCAACCACGGGAACACCAAGACTTTTGCACTTACCGATGTTATCTAATCAGTGGGATACCAGACAAGGAAAGAAACCTTTATAGGCTTGAAGACTCCTGGAAACACCGTGAGTAGGGGTACGCTTTCCCTCAAGCTTATAAAGATACCTTTACATGTGTATCCCTCTGTCTTTTTAAGTAAGTGAGGTATGCTGTTTTAGCCTTTACACCTATACAGCTTTTACATCGCTTACTGTGGGCACATATCAGGAGATCATAGATCTCAGACACTTTTTCTTTCTCCCGAGTAACTGTGAAGACATCGGGATCAGTTCACGTATTCACCTTGAGGAGTCCCATTTCCCCCTTTTGATCGTCCCAGTAAAGAAACCTTTACAAGAGGAGTACCACCTTGAACCCACGTGAGTTCTGGTACGCCTAAGGGGCATTTAAACGTCCTCTATACACACCATTGAACACTACGCCTAGAGCGTTTATAATAAATAGACACAGACACACCTATCTAATTTCTGTTTTATTATTTTTATTTTTCCACGCTGAACACCTTCACTTGGAGAAAAGTATCCAACCTACCTGAGAACCAGCATCATCTCATCAGGAAGAGTTTGGACATATAAAAATTATAAGTATTACTTACTGCGCCACTGGTTTATATATCCCAATTTTTCCACACCCACATACATGCCAGGGGTACACAGACACCCACATACATGCCAGGGGTACACAGACAAACCCATGCACTCATACATAGCAGGGACACAATGACACAAACATATATATATTGTACATATACAAGGGGTACACTGACAAACATGTATATTATACATATACCAGGATCTCTGGGACGCAGACATACTGTGTAACCCTTTCTGTCCCTCACCTCCCGCACGGAGAGTACCTGCACATTACTCATAAGCGTACACACGGGGGCACTGGGGGGGGACAACGTACACACGGGGGCACAACGTACACACGGGTACACTGGGGGGGGGGACAACGTACACTCGGGTGCACTGGGGGGGGGGAGACAACGTACACACGGGTGCACTGGGGGGGGACAACGTACACACACACACGGGGACAGTGAGGGGGACACGCACACACATCGGGACAGTGAGGGGGACACGCACACACATCGGGACAGTGAGAGGGACACGCACACACATCGGGACAGTGAGGGGGACACGCACACACATCGGGACAGTGAGGGGGACACGCACACACATCGGGACAGTGAGGGGGACACGCACACACATCGGGACAGTGAGGGGGACACGCACACACATCGGGACAGTGAGGGGGACACGCACACACATCGGGACAGTGAGGGGGACACGCACACACATCGGGACAGTGAGGGGGACACGCACACACATCGGGACAGTGAGGGGGACATGCACACACATCGGGACAGTGAGGGGCACGCACACACATCGGGACAGTGAGGGGCACGCACACACGGGACAGTGAGGGGCACGCACACACGGGACAGTGAGGGGCACGCACACACGGGACAGTGAGGGGCACGCACACGGGACAGTGAGGGGCACGCACACGGGACAGTGAGGGGCACGCACACACATGGGGACAGTGAGGGGCACGCACACACATGGGGACAGTGAGGGGCATGCACACACATGGGGACAGTGAGTGGCACGCACACACATGGGGACAGTGAGGGGCACGCACACACATGGGGACAGTGAGGGGCACGCACACACATGGGGACAGTGAGGGGCACGCACACACATGGGGACAGTGAGGGGCACGCACACACATGGATACACACACAGTGACAGTGAGGACACACACACGGGGACAGTGAGGACACACACACGCGGCCCGGGTCAGGTTCTTCTGCTAGATAGACGTGCTGGTGCTGAGAATGCTGGGACTTGTAGTCCCGGCTCCCTCCCCCCTCCCGGTCTATGCGCCGCTCGCGCCCACCCTCTCCCCCCTTCAGTGTCAGTGGTCCTGCTGCGCTGTGCGCGCCCAAACAAGGTGCCTCCCTCCGTCCCCTGGGGTGGCAATCCCCACACAGTAGGGGTGAGGCACCCGCTCTACGCCGCTGCCAGCCGCCCCTCGCAATTCGCCCGGGCCGGCGCACCGCACCGCACACACAACAGGAGGAGAGCGGGGCGGGTCGGCATAGCATGATGCGCAGTGAGCATCATGCTATGCCGACCCGCCCCCCTCTCCCCCTGCTGTGTGTGCACTGCGCCGTGCGGCCCGGGTCAGGTGCTAGATAGACGTGGTGAGAATGCTGGGACTTGTAGTCCCGGCTCCCTCCCCCTCCCGGTCTATGCGCCGCTCGCTGCCCTGGCTGTCTGTCACTGAGAGTGACTGACTAAGCCGGGGCCCAAAACAGAGACTCAGAGCACTGGGTGTAACCCTAGAGACTGGTGACACCCGGTGCGGCCCGCACCTGGGAAGGGACACCACTGCCCCCACACACAGGCACCGGTAACCCACGCTGTGTGAGCCTGAGGTACTTACCCACGCAGCGCCGCTCCTGCGCCCACTTCTCTCCTCAGCAGACCTTGCTCTGTCTGCACTAGTCTGCACGACCTCCTCTGCGCCCCTTATATCAAGTCCTATTGGGCGGGGAAACTTTACTGCTCCTGTCTCGAGCGCACAACGTATTGATTGCCTGTCTGTGTACTCCCCCTGCTGCTGGCAACTATGTACTGCGCATGCGCAACAAGTTGGAGCTCCTATCTCTATAATGGGGCATGTTTCACTAAATTATAAAAAAACTGTACCTATCTGAAAATCCTTAACCCCAAAAGGCACTCCACTGGGACAATATCTACCTAATAAAACAAACCCCAAGTCTCAATTGTTCCTCTACCCCGAGTTATGCCTTCCCAAAAAAAAACTCATAGACTAACATGGGTGACAAAGTGTCATTTCTGAAGTGTCAGAAAAAAACTGGCAGTTGGAAGTTTAGATCGCTCCCAATTGGTCATTTTTTAATATTTCGCCCTGAAATTTGGCACGCAGCACCGGTTGACGATTTTACGCGTACATGCCAAATTTCAGCTCAGTACGCCCAGTCACTTTTGAGGTGCAGTCCCTCAAACACCATGCCCCCATCCGAAAAGTTCCCTATGGGAAAAATCCGTTCGTTGGATTCAGCCTTAATATAAGGGCACTACCGTGCCCTTATAATATATATATATATATACTGTATATATATATATATATATATATATATATATATTCACAAACATGGGGACTCCGATGAGGACTTTTGGGGGCAAATTTAATAGGAGGAGAGATTCAGAAAGTGAGAGACACACAGAGACATTCTTTTTGTATAATTTTTGATCCACTGTAAATTAAAGTATAAAATAACAGCACACACACAGTAGACAGTACAACTTTACAACACTCACATATACTCAACTTGTCTTTGACGTGGTCAGTATTTTTTCCTATACATGCAGGGCCGGGCGACAGGGGGGGTCAAGGGGGACATGTGCGATTGGCCCTGACGATCTGAAGGGCCCCAGAGCCCAACCAGGGCCCGTCTGTGTTTTATCCCCATTTGGTGGTGTGTTTGTGCAACTGCACGCTGCTGCGCTGGCCACGTCTCTCCCTGTAAGGCAGCCGGCGCAGTGTGATTGACACTCACAGTGTCTCCGTCACTCAGCACCCACCGTCCCCACCCTGAGTCTCTCCTGTCGCCGGCTGCCGCAGCGGCGGCGGTGATTGACACTCAGTGTGTGTCGGCCAGCTCCGCCCCACCATCCAGGTCACAGAAAGTCACTCAGCTCTTGGAGGCTGAGCCTGAGCCTGAGTCGGCTGTCTCCTGGCTGCACTGTGCACAGTAAGGATCTTACTGCGCATGTGCGGCATGCCTGGCCTAATCTGTGTTCCGCACTGGCATTGTTGTGGCTGTTTTGGAGTCTGCTGCTGCCTGCTGTCCTGTGACTGTGTGGTCCATCCTGCAGTGTGGAGATTCCACAGTTGGAGAAGACTGAATTGTGAAAGCCCCCCCGGATCCTCAATGGTATAGGTAAGGACTAGGAGGGAAGGACTGGGAGCTGCCTGGAGCTCATCTCAGAGAGAGCCAGGCATGGCCACAAGGCCATCCACTCTTAACACATGGGCTTCCAAACCAAATATGTTTATGTCCCAGAAATACCAAGCACTTTTCTCTGGGCATTGTATGAGATGTTTAGCCAACAGAGGCTGTAAGCACTGGCATTTTCTCCCTTTTTGCTATGTGGAACTACAAGTCTCAGCAAATTAGCACCTCCAGAAAAATGTGTTTTGTATTACTATTATACTTCAAAAGTCATTTTTAGCTCCACATTTATTTTTAGCAGAAGTTTCAGCTCCTTTAATTTCCCCTGCATTATATTTCATTGTTGTGTTTTTTTGAATTGTGAATAAGACATTATCATTATATGAAAGGAAGATAGATTCATGTTTGGATCAGTAAATAAGATAATTTACACTTGATATCATGCTAATGTAGTCTTGGCTTTACCTACCATGCTGTCTTTGTTAAAACTGTTATTCACAGTATATGGAGATGTGTGAGTGTATCGCAGAGTTATTTGATGCTCCAGATCATAGCCCATAATTCTCGCACCAGAAAATGTTTAGGGCAGTACGGATGGTGTAATGGTTAGCATTACTGCCTCACAGTACTGAGGTCATGGGTTCGATTCCCACCATGGCTCTAACTGTGCAGAGTACTTGGGTTTCCTCTGGGTACTCCGGTTTCCTCCCACAATCCAAAAATATACTGGTAGGCTAATTGGCTCCCAGGGACAGGGTTGTGTCGTTTTGGGATTACGTGTGGGGGGGAAAATATCAGTGTACAGGGCCCCAAGATTTCTGTTGCCAGCCCTGTATACATGTAGCATGATTCTATTGCACAAGAGGACCGAGTGACCCAGGGAAAGATAAGTGTATATGTGTGTTTGAGTGTGAATGACAAAATTATTTTTAAAATGTGTTGTTTCTGGACTTGTTACATGTTGGATATGATTCAGGTCTAAAATTGTGCTGAATATTTTATGGAAAAACCTGTCATGAGGTACAGAAAGCCAAAATTTGATATACAGTATATGCGGTGATGATGTTTAGTTTAAGTAAACACTTAAATAGTGTTTACTTAAACTAAACATCATCAGCGCATGTTTCGCCCCCGCTCCCCCTTCATCAGCAACAAATTAACATCTTTATGGAACTATACAGTATATGCTTGTTTCTGCCATATGTACAAGAACCTACCCTTGATATAGTTTGCTGAAGTTTTCACCCTCCCAGGAAAAAGCAGTAAAAGTACAATATGCATATGTAGATATGATGCTGCAGGAAACCCTACATGAACTACTTTGTGCTCATTAATGAACTTGCTTTATCTATTTAATCATCTATATTGATTTTAGTCAATCTACACGTTTTGTATACAGTATTTAAAAAAACATGTCTTAAAAATTTGATATCAATTAGATATTAAAAACAACTGATTAACTATATAAACTAAAACAGTCAATAATAATCGGTTTTTGATAATAGTTAATAGAAAATATAACTGTCTCCCCATTATAAGTTTTATTTTTTTATTACATGACATAACTGTCACTAGTAACTTTTTTTAAATTTCACTTAGCAATCTTGCACAATTCTCCTGTAAGCTCAGATCTCAGAAATGAATTCCACTGACATACTATTTTTGTAACTTGCTATTTTATCTTTCACAGGAAGGCTGCTGAATGTGAAGAGCATTTTCTGTAAAATAGATCACAGTTTTAAAGTTTTATCTGCAAAGAACCTCTCCAGAGGGCTTTTTTCTTAAGCTTCAATGTTATTTTTACCAGTTGTGTTTTTATGAGTCTGTATCTTTATGTGTTTACTCTTTGTGTCTGTAATATTATTTTAATAAATATCATCGTTTACAGCAGTTTTTCTTATGGGCTTTTGTAGTTATAGGTAACGTGAGATCTAACAATATTCCCAAAGGCAACAATAAACCATGTTGTTCTATACATAATGGCCCTTGACTTTAGTAAATCATTATTATAAAATTACAAATAATACAGTATTTATATATGAGTTTGCCTTCGACTTTTTTTATTCCTGTCTTAGTGAAAGCCTTAGGCAGAGTTTGTGGAGCATTCTTGTGAAATTTTCAACCCTTCCCCCTCAGTTATACCAGATGTTCTCTACAAGAATAACATCAAGCAGCAAGATGATATCATTTTATTAGTACAGGGAATGATACCAACCTCAAAATGTTTGATAAATGTAATCTATCAACTTAAATGGCTAAAAACTGGTCCAAATATATTGCAAATATTACTTTTATACAAAAATGTTAATTTTTAGGTAGGTTTTTTAAATGTAATTTCTAAATACCAATCTATACTAATGACAATTATTTTGTTTTTACAATTATAATGAAATTTAAAATTAGAAAAAATAATGTATGTATGAACATGAATCCCTGCACTCATTGGGGGGTATTCAATGCCGCAGCGAGCGGCCGGCGAGGGGGTTAAACAGCGAAGATTGCTGAAAACCAGCGATCCTCGCTGTTTAACCCCCGTGCCGGCCGATCTCGCTCTATTCGACCTTCTGGGGAAATCCTCGCCATCACAGGACGGCGAGAATTCCCCAAAACAGCGAGACCCGCTGCTTCTGGAGCCGCATCCGCCAATTCCCCCTCGCTCAAAAAATGGAGCGAGGGGGAATTGGCGGATGCGGAGGCTGTGTTGAATGCTGTCAGGGTGAGTGGTGACAGCGAGCAGGAAGCCCTGCTCGCTGTCACCACTCGCAAACAGCATTGAATACCTGCCAGTAACTTGTGATATATGTACTGCATATTCTTAATTTAAATTGCTGTTAGACCCATAAAGTCAAGTATAAAAAACACATAGGTTTATGTTGTAGCAAAAGGGTCAGTGCCATCGTAACATACAGTATGTTTCCCATGGTTCCATGATTTGTGGGGCCTATAAGCTGGACAGGGAAGGGCAAGGAGCACCTGTTCCTTTCCCCTATTGTTATGCCTCTGGATTTAGGGGGTTATTCTGATTTGGTTGCTCCCACATGTGTTCTTATGGGGGATTGATGTTTAGCGTCTGTGCATATGCATTTATATGCATGTTCAGACACTTGTGTGAGCTGGCGTGGTGAACTGTGCTTGTTCACCGTCCTGTTTGCACCTAACAGTGCGGGTGGGCGGTGTAAAGTGGCATCGATGGGCTGCGCACATGGGAATGGTCAGTGTTTCATGAGTGTTCCCATGAAAACACTGGGCGTTCTCATGTAAATGAGCCAGAGACTTGGGTGCGGGGGGTGGACAGCTGATGTGACAGATATCAGCTGCACGCCCACTTCCCGCCCATGGCACTTGTAGATGTTAGACTCCAGAGAGGTGTCTTACATCTGTGAGAGCTGTAGAAATCATTTGATGGTCGGTAACCATCAAATGATTTCCTCCCCATACGTAAGCTGCGAATGGATGAAAAATATCCAATCGAATGTATGCAGGGAATCTCAGCATGAAAGGTGGGCAGACAGACATGAAGGCGGCGTTTGGAATGCTCGAAAAGCTGTGAATTTCACAGCTTTGGAGATCAACCAGAATAAGGTCTGGATAGTGTAAAATATTTAGTAATGGCTGTTTTAAATGTGCTTCAATAGGTTAAAGTGTCACTTTCCTGATTCCTTGCCTTCTGTAGTCTTGATCACAGCACTAACTTGTTAACTGTAAAAAACATAGTTTGCTGTGTTTGCCAGCAGGCTTTTCTGCATTCCTCATTGCTGCTGAAATACATTGTGGAACAATGGGCTTTGATGTAAGGTTCCTCTAATGTGTTTCTCACACCTTGGGGCTTCATCAAGGAGGAACCTTACCAACATCAGAATGGGAGATGTAGGCAGCACTGGTGCTGGATGGCTGACAGACAGTCAGGATTCTCACAGTCATTACACCAATGTCAGAATCCCGACTGTTTAAACCCCGACATTTGGGATCCCGATGGTCACCGGCTATTCTCCCTCGTAGGGGTCCACGACCCCCATAGAGGGAGAATAGAATATGTGGTGAGCATAGCGAGCCACTGTGCCCGCTGCGTGGCAAGTACAGCGAGCCTGCAAGGGGCTTCGTTGCACTTTTCCTGCTGTTTGAGTCCGGGCTGTCGGGATCCCCATGTCGGGCTAATGACTGTCAGGATCCTGACTGTCGGTGTGCTATACCACACCTGGCGGCACTGTGGCCTCATTGGTTGTTGATTAGAATGCTTTTTAATAATAATGATGATGATAGTTACTAACACATCGCACTAGCAAGTGATTTCTTAATTGTTCCTTTATATACTGATCTCAGCAATGTCTTTTTTTTACGATTTGTTTAGCGTTCATACATACGCATTTATGTGCATGTTCACAAACTTGGTGCGAGTGGGCATGGTAAACTGCACTTGTTCATCATCCTGATTGCACCTATCAGTGCTGGCATTCGCACAGGGGGTGTGTGTGTGTGTGTGTGTGTGTGTGTGTGTGTGTGTGTGTGAAACGTGGCATTGATGGGCTGCGCACATGGGAACAACCAGCGTTTCCTGAGTGTTCCAATGAAAACACTGGGTGTTCCCATGTAAATGACTTGCGGGAGGTGGGCAGCTGATGTGAGCAGATGTCAGCTGCTTGCCCGCTTTCCGCACATGGCACTCGTAGTTGTAACACTCCAGAGAGGTGTCTTACATCTGTGAGGGCTGTCAAAATAATTTTTATGATTGAGGACCGTCGAATGATTTCCTCCCCACTCCCAAGCTGCAAATGGATGCAAAACATCCATTCACATATGTGCAGGGTATCTCAGCATGCGAGGGGGGCAGACAGACATATGGACAGCATTTGGATGACTCATAAAGCTGTGACAAATCTGGTTGATTTGCAAAGCTTTCACAGCTTTGCAAATCAATCAGAATAAGGTCCATACTAGGTATGAAAGAAGAGGATTCTGTCTGCTGCTCTGATTGCTTGTAAATCACATGCTTTTTCTGCCCCTCAACCTTCAGCTAGACAGTGCATGGCTGTGGCTGTCTGCTTTTTGATTGGTGGATGACTGGAGCTTTCCACAAATCATACCTACCTACCTCCCAGTTTGCAGCCAGACAGTGAATTTTGGTCAGCATGATCGTTGGTGGATGGCTGGAGTTATCCACCAATAAGAATGCTGACATCAGCTTACTTTATGAAACCTCCAAAATTGATATTCGGGACTATCTACGCAAATTCTTAAAATTATTATAACTGGAAAGCAGACTGAAAAATAACTTGGTTTAAATTTAAAACAGTAAAAAAAAATTTTTTTTTTTGGATAGATGAAAAACAGATAACAGATAGGAGTAATAAACCACTGTGTAAAAACAAAACAACATTTATTAATAACATCAAAAACGTTAATAAATTCTAGTTGTAGTATATAAAAGGTTTATATGTTATTCTTATTTAAACATGTCCTAAATTATTATGAATTATATAATAAAAAAAAATTAAGGCTGTACAATATAAATAGTATATGTAATTCCCAGTTAATAATCGCTATTAAATGCGTATAATAAAATATTCCCCTGACGAAGTCCTGACACTGACGAAGTGCGCTGGGCGTGGCTCTAGTTGAGAGAACGTAGTGATGTCATCCATCGTCCGGCTTGGTTTGACATGAGGCGGCAGGCTTGTTCATGCTGTGAGATACTGATAGAGAGAGATGCTTTCTATCTCATCTGCCGTACTTGGTTTGCCGTGTCCTTCCCGGAGCTCAGATTGGCAAGCTGATATTTTAAAACTTTGATGTATGTAAGCATATACCGTTCAGTAAAGTAAGCATTATATTTTTTGCTTATGGTGCGCTCTCTTCTCCATTATTTCTATGTCACGTATTCTGTGTGGATTGGCCAATCCATGTGAAAGGAGAGCCGCAAACATCAAGAGGAATCAGTACATCACCACATTTGAGGACTTTGCGCCTGGGTATTATGTTTCTAAAATATATATATATATATATATATATATATATAACGAGGTGTGGATGGCGGCACTCACGGCGAATGAAATAACTCAAGCAACAGCAAAGAGGAAGCTTAACGTTTCAATTCTCAACAGGAATTTTCATCAGAAGCAATGTGATATTAGAAAACAATGATTTAAATACCTGATCCAGGGGGGAGTGCATCGCCGTCCGTCCCGAGCGTCCACTTCCGCCGGCGTCCACGTGTGATGCTGGTCGCTGTCCAGTGATGTCATGGGCATCTGCCGGTTGCTAGGAGACCATACACGCTGGTAACCTGCGTGACGCTGCAATACCAGCTCCCGCACACAGCCTGTATCCACTGGCTGGATCTTTCATTCATCACGTGGTCCAAGGGACGGCTGTTGGTTGCTGGGCAACGGTCAGCTGTAGGGATAAATATAAACAGAAAAAAAGTGATTTAAAATCGGACAAGTAGAAAAACATATCAAACAGAGAAAAGTAGGCTTGAGTGGAGGCATGCAATATAGACCAAAAATATAAACAAGATATATATATAGAAAAGATTCCTATATAGAAAAAATTCATATATAGAAAAAATGCTGAAAAACTATTAGCAGCTGTTTCAGAAAAAGCAGTTCAAATTCAGTTGTTCATTTAGGCCATTGGGGCTAACTGTGTCTAGGATGTGGATCCATCGGGCCTCCTTTTGTAGGAGGGCCCTCGCCCGATCTCCACCACGGGGATTAATCGGTACACTATAGATTATTTTGTATCGAATAGTGGCTGGACCATGCTTCATCATCCTAAAATGTCTTGCGACTGGCTGTTCTGTGTCCCGTTCCACCGATGATAAACGGATGGCACTCCTGTGTTGTGCCATCCTCTCCTTGAATTTGCAAGTTGTTTTTCCAACGTATCCAAGGCCACAAGGGCATTTAACCAGATATATGACGAAAGAAGAGTTGCACGTGTAGATGTGTTTGATCTTGAACACCTTGCCTGTCCTTGGATGTGTGAATGTGTCACCCGTCTCCAAGAAGTTACAGGTGGCACATCCGAGACAGCGATAATTTCCTGGTTTTTTAGTTAGGAAATGGGAAGGGTGCTCAACAGTAGGTTTTTTTGAGACGGTTTTTACAACCCAATCCCGAATACTGCGGTTCTTACGGAAACATGGAACCAAAGTGGAGTCCTTCAGCAGTGGTAACTCAGGGTCTAGATTTATAACAGGCCAAAGCCTTTTAGCTGTACCCATGATCTTTTTGTTGGTATCTGTAAAATCTGTTACAAAGATGGTTTTGTTGTCCATCGATTTTTTGGGTTTGCTGGTACGGAATTCCATTTTGGGGATTTCCATAACTCTTCTCTTGGTTTCCTGAATTGTACTGTTGAGATAACCACGTTCCAGGAATCTCTTTGCCATCTGGTCAATCTGAAGAACTTCATCTTCTGGGTCACTGCATATTCTGCGGACCCGACAGAACTGGGAAAATGGGAGCGATTTTTTAAGTTGTTCAGGGTGTGCGCTAGAGGCTAACAATAATGAGTTTCCATCTGTGGGTTTGCTGTAAAGTGTTGTCTTAATGGAACCATCTGTTAGGATTATCTTCACGTCCAAGAATGTTATTTCTGCTGGATGATGGGTATATGTGAATTTTATATCCTTATCCTGTTGGTTGACGGTTTCCATTATTTCAACAAACTCCTCCGATGTTCCTCTCCATAGAACGAATATATCGTCTATGTAGCGTTTGAAAAAAGCACATTTGGTGGCAAATAATGTGTTGCCAAAGAACAGATCTCTCTCCACTTGAAACATGAAACAGTTGGCGTAGGTTGGCGCCACACATGCCCCCATAGCCACGCCCTGTATTTGGATATAAAATTCATCCTGGAAGATGAAGAAGTTCCTAGTGAGCGTCAGCTCTAATAGTTTCAGGAACAATTCGACCTTCGGGCCTCTGTACGTTGGGTTGTCCATAATGAGCCTTCTAGTGGCTTCAAGTCCTCGGTCATGAGGAATACTCGTGTATAAACTCACGACATCGATGGTACACAGTAAGTAGTCACCCTCTGATGTGTCGACCAAAGCTAATTCATTTAGAAACATTGTGGTATCTCTCAAATATGTATTTTCAGTCTGGATCACCGGTTGGAGATAGGTGTCCAGATACTTTGATACATCATACATAAGTGATCCTCGGCCCGATATAATTGGCCTCCCCGGGGGCTTTTCAAGGCTCTTATGTATTTTTGGGATCAAATATAAAACCGGGGTCATTGGTGTCCGGTTTACCAGCGAGAGATACATTTTCTTGGTAATGATACCTTGTTCCATAGCAGATTTCAGAAGGGAGTCAAGTTCTTTAAGGAACAGTTGCGTCGGGTCCTGTTCCAATTTGCGATAGACAAGAGTGTCCCCCAATTGTGAGTGTGCCTCACTTAGATAGTCACTTGTATTTAAAACCACAATACCGCCCCCCTTATCGGCAGGGCGGATAGTGATCTCGTCACGTTCAGACAGCATACGCAATGCCTTGCGCTCTGCCAAAGACATGTTGTTGTATGAATTGCTCTTCTTTTTAGGGGCACATTCAATGACCTTGACCATAGAGGTGGTGAAGGCTTTTATAGAGGGACTGTTTGATGGTGGATCAAAGACTATCTTGGACTTCAGGGGTATTCTTGGCTCATCAGACACCTGGGGCATAGTATCTGAGTTGCCAAAGAAATCTTTAAGGCGCAACTGACGGTTGAAGCGATGTAAGTCGACTTTATTCATAAAGGGGTCATATTTACTGGTGGGAACGAAGCCAAGTCCTCGTTCCAGGACTGTCAATTCATCGGGTGTAAGTGGGTAATCAGACAGGTTGTATATTACTTTTGATTTTTGCCTTTTCCTTTCAGCTTGCGCATTGCGGCGGCATTGTCCCGCTCTTCTTGTATGGGGTCTATTAGAATGCCTCCCTTGGCTCTGGTGGATACCCCTAAAGGGGGTCTTGATGTAGAAGCAGAGGTATTACCACGTCGGACGTCTCCATCACTATTAGAGGACATATTGTCCGAAGTGTCCGTCTCCAAAGGAAACCTTCTGTTACCCCTCTTTCTGTAGCGCATTTGATTTTGAGTGCCGCCATCCACACCTCGTTATCTACCTGAATACCCCGGAGGGCACCTGGCTTCTTAAAATCATTTACAGGAGGGGAGAGTGCCGATATCCAAGTCTATATATATATATATATATATATATATATATATATATATATATATATATACAGCCAGGGGGTTCAGCTCTCACATCCAAAAGCATTGAGTAAACAGGTGTGCACAGCAAGGGTCATCCAATTAAGATGGCCAAGTAATAATTCCAGTTGCTTAATCAAAAGCGGAGGCATTCACCATTGCAGCAAAAAGTCAGTCACTTTTATTCAGTGGTCATTTTTAGAAGTCGACGTTTCGACCCAAATAGGGCCTTTGTCAAGACAAGATAAATACATCCATAGGTACACCAGAGGGAAGTCAGTAATACTGACACTCATGGCAAATCATCTATATATACACCCTCCCCCCATCAATGCTGCACACACAACACCTGTGTATTTTTTGTATGTCATTTGTATTAACAGATTAAAATATTTATAATATTAGCTCTTGCTTTCAAATGTTCTTGTAAATTTAATATGTAACTAGATGTAAATGTATATATGTTTGTTGTATTCTTTTGTGATTGTATCCTTTAATTATATCCTGTATGCAAAATTGTATTATTGGTCTTAGCTTGTGTAGATATAAATGGATAACTGCTGCTAGATAACAGACATGTTTAAATTTAATGTAATTATACAAACCTGTTAAGCATTGTCAATTACTAAGTTAGGTATTTAATAAGCAGACTTATTGATAGATACACCCCCTGACGAAGTCCAACTAGCGATGAAACCGGTTGGGCGTGTTTCTGCTGTGACGCATTGGTGGAGCCGGGAAGTCTGACCGGCGGGATGCTGGGAGCTCTGCTGCGACGGTGTTGTGTGAGAGACGACCACCAGCTCCTTATATCTGATATGCTGGCAAGCTGTTTTCTGTAAACCTACAATATATGTATGTGAGCTGCTATATTTTATAAAAGTTAATTGAATTTTATCGCTCATTGTGCGCCTGTCTCCTGTTTTTTCACATGTGCCTTGGGACCGTGGAATCAGTCATTTCGGAGGAGAGCTGCACAGTACTTGTATTGAAAGAAATCCTATATTAAGGACTAGCGCAGCCTGCTTGTTTTAATATACATATATATATATATATATATATATATATATATATATATATATATATATATAATTGAAATATTTATGCACTCACCCTCTCCAGCAGAGAACAGCATGGGACCCACACTCTTGTTCAGGGATAGTTGAAAAGGTTAGAATTATTAGACCATAGTACAAAGTTTGTTACAAAATACAGCAAAAAAGCTGTTTCATATTTTCAGATTATTTCAGATTATTTCTGAAATCATTTAAAATTATGTTAATATGAGGACTTCCGTGTACATGCATGGAGCTGCCTGAGACACGCTTCTCCGCCACGAGACCAACACACCCACTATTTGACCCGTCAGCCAGCCCTCCCAAACCATCAGTCATGGCTCCTGGTGCCCTCCTCACCCTCCATGGTCAGGTTCCTGTTGGCAGTGTGGACTCAAGCTCCACAACAACAGAGAGGAGACAACCGCCATGCCGAATCCAACATAGTGCCGGCGGCTCCACACAATCCTGCTAGCAAGCAGCCAGAGCACCAGGTAAACCTGCAGCCTCACAGCCCCAACTCCTCAGTTACCTACAATGATATAGTGGCTGCTATTAATGCCACTATGTCCCCCATGCTGTCTAAAATTGTAGCAGATATCAACCAGCAGCTGCAGCACCTCACTGCCAGGGTGTCTGATAATTAACATAAAATTGGTGCAGTATGTCATGATGTGCACAACACACAGAGAGACATTACTAAGCTTCTGACGGAGAATTTCAAGTTATGGAATAAATTAGATGACATGGAAAATCGCAGGAGAAGGAATAACATCAGGATAGTGGGTCTCCCTGTATCTGTCCTTGGTCCAACCCTGTCCTCTTTTGTCAATGACTCCCTGCCATCTCCCGTGGGGATAAAAGAGGAATGCAAAGATCTAGTAATAGAGAGAATACATCGAGTGGGGCCTCTCCCCAGACCACAAGACATGCATTCCAGAGAGGTCTTATTCCGCTGTGTGAATTATCCTCACAAGGTTGCATTCTGGAAATCATCCCGCAAAATGCAGACCCTCATGCGGGAAGGTCATAGGATCCATCTGTTCCAAGATTACTCATTCAAACATTCCAGAATGAGAAAAACATTCTCCCCTATTTGCTCTAGATTAGTGTCAGAGAAGAAAAAGTTTGCTCTCATATACCCTGCATGTCTCTGTATATTCACCGCAGACTCACACTATGACTTTAATACCGCAGAAGATACTCATGCCTATCTCAAGCAAAGAAAGGAATCATCTCAAGATGACATCTCAAGATGACATCTCTGACTCAGCCCCCTGGGTATTGTTTCATACCTTTATTTATTGCTTACCCATTCTTCTCCTACAAAGATCTGCCTCAATTAGAAGAACTATTCATGATGAAGCCTCAGGATACTACAGATTCATGATATTTTCAAACCACCCTTCCAGTTTTTTTTTTCCAGGCACTAAAGCTACAAGCATGGCCTAAATTTATTTTTGCCTCTAGAGGCTATGAATATTTTCAAGCTGGTTAGATATTGTTGCCCTACTTGTTTGGGCCTTTGGCAAACTGTTATGCCCCGATATACCATAAGAGCCTTAAGGGCCATGTTATGGCTCACAATATACAGATGGAGCCGGGCTCCCTCTTGCTGGCAAATTGCCAGACTGTCTCCGCTAGCGATCCGCCAGCAGCGAGGCGCTCCATCTGACTGAGACGCGTGTGCGTCTCACACACACACGCGCATATCAGTTTCCGGGCTGCGGACAGGGTTAGGGAGGGTGCGGGGAGGCGGTGGGGACCCCGGGTGACCGCCGACAAGCTGGCGGGGACCAGGGGGAAGCGGCGGGGACCCGGGGGAAGCGCCGTCTGAAGGGGACGCGCGTGCATCTCGTGCGCGCGTGTCCCCTTTCGCATATCAGATGGCGGCTGGTGGGGGATGGCAGCTGGCGATTCTGCCGCCATCCCCTGCAAAGACAAGGCCTTATGTATGTCCTTTTTAATTTTCTTTATATGTGGAATGTCACTATATTGATCCAATATGTTGGTAATATGTTGTTCATACTATTTACATGTCTAGAAAAGTCCCCTCATGTCTTGTCTCTTTATGTTTCTCTTCCCCTCCCCCTCTCTCTTTTATCTTTATATTTTTTACAGAAGTTTTGTGGTTTGTTTCTACATGCCTAACCCTTAAAAGATGATGCATCCCAGTACAACAGTCTATGACGAATCTGAAATTTGGCTCATTTAACCGCCAGCTAAGCGCCGTAAGCTAATGTTTTACATTCAAAAGCGGGCCATTAACATAGTTTGCCTACAAGAAAGAAACACCGAGGGCTGATTAAGCCTGAAGGGGCATAAACCACTGAGGGTTCTTCACAGGTTACACAGTGCTGTTGGTCACATGTATGTTAATGAGGATGGGCACAAGGCCTATCAGAGCAGGGGGAGGGTTCTAGACAGGGTAGGAAGGGATCACGAGTTATAGTGATAGACTCTCTGTCTGAAGAAGCTGGTAAGGCACAAGCTGTATCTTATACTGTCTCTCTATCATTGCTAAATCTTTCTATAATCTTTCTAAAATCTTTTCACCTTCTTTCTCCCTTTTTCTGTCCCTCTCTTTCTATCTGTGTGCAAGCCAGTGTAACATAGAGACAGTTAGAGCCCAGTGTAACACACAGACAGTCAGAGCCCAGTGTAGCACACAGTCAGAGCCCAGTGTAACACACAGACAGACAGAGCCCAGTGTAACACACAGACAGCTACATAAGGCTAATTTACTGCATCTTTAATAACTGAATCTATAGTTAAAAGTACAGCAAAGCCCAGCAAATACAGATCTAATGAAATGAAAGAATGCACTGCCTAGCCAAAGTCTATGTGTGGGGTGTCTGTGAGTGAGCATGTGTGCTCATGCTGCTCACCTTTATGTGATACTATCACTATACTATTAGTCCAGATGCCCAAACACTTACTGCTGCTGCTGGTACTGGGTCCTGAGCATACTGCTGGGCTAAATCTTCTGCTGGGATCTGTGTAGGAGCTTCTGCAGCAGCCATGTTATTCAGCTCTCATGCAATACACAGGAGGCAGTACATAATTGCTGCCATAGGTGGCAGTGCTGAGCTCAGACATGGGCCCTTATTCTGATTGACGCGGACTTTACCGCGTACTTACGGATCGCGTCTTTATGGCGTCTGCGCATGCGTGGAGAACGCTACGCGCATGTGCCACGCCTTGACTCGGTACCAGTTCGGGCAAATCCCGTCCAAAACTGTTCACCGCTATCAGTCGGGAAATAGGGGCGTATTATGGGCGTCATGCGGAATGACACATGGGCGTAGTTTCAAAGTGGGCAAAACGGGGCGGAAACATGGGCGGACACGGGGGAGTACACTTATGTTGGGGGGCGTACATTCGGAAACCACTCCGAATGCACGCGATCAAAAAGGGCAGAAATGTGCGGTGTCCACAAGTGTACTATTGCTTTGCGGACACCACTCGTTCATGCGGTAGGCGAACGTACGCCTAATGACTACAACCATTAACACCTGAACCCAATAGAATCTACTCCTTTACTCATTACTCACTAATAGGCCGCTTGTCAGTGCTTTAATTGAAACCATTGCTGCTTCAAGGAAACCTTAGTAATCCCCCACATATGCTGTACTTGTCCCACACTTAAAAACTGCTAACAATGGACATGACTGAATATTAATACTATCAATACACATGTGTATTAGACATGTATAATAAGTGGGTCATGTGATGTATTGCAGAAGATACTTCATAGTGGGTTGTTTGGCGTAAATACTCCGCTTACGGGCGGTAGCACCGCTTGGCTCCCGTTCGGATGCGGTATTCCCGAGCATACTCTGTAATACTCAGTAATACCGTGCCGAATCGGAGTGTTTCTCCCGCACACGCATGCTTTGTATGTCGTCCGTAAACACGCCCTGTTCTTAAAGAGTGAGTCCGTCCGAATGCGGAGGACCCGTGGGCGTTTCTACGGACGATGGCCGCACGCGGCAAAACACCGTGGCGTGCGGACCGCACCGTAAGAATGCGGGAATATCCGCACCGATCAGAATAAGGGCCCTGGTCTGGACTCTGCGGATCTACATTGTCCTGATGACTCATGAGTCATGCAAATAGTTCAGTAGTTCAGTTAGTTCACTTCCTACAGATCCCTAAACTAATCTCTGACTCATACAGCCATAATGAGACTGTACAGTGCCTCTGGGCTGCCATGTGTGGCACTGCCGTGCTCAGGCACATGTATTGTGTGTATGGAGCAGAACTATAGTATGCACTGCCATGCTGCCTTCATATTAGGTCACGAGCTACACTCCCAAGCATGTATAGTATGTTATATACTGTAGCTCTGTTTACTCCACAGGACAAAGAGGGATATGTATGAACCTTCATAATACATAAAGTGGAGCAGTTTCCCCTAGCAGCCGATCGGCTTAGGTCACATTTAGGCTGTGAAAGATAAATGATAGAAACTGACTGGATATTTTGCAAACTCTTTACTTTATCTCTCTCTAAAGTCAGTTACATTGGGGAAAAGGGACATGTTAAATACTGTATTTTAAAAGCAAAAAATAATGACAGTATATTACTCTGAATTTGGGTATTTTACTTGCATATTATGGAAGTTAAAATAATAACCAAAATGGGATAAATATTGCAGAGCTAAACAATGAATAGGTCCCTATAGTGCCGATTTCGCACTGCCTAAACGTTTTTACAAAGCTGTATTTTAAGGCGGTATTCAAGACGGGTCTGAGCCTTGACATTGCAGTAGATTGCCGCTTTGAATGCCATTCACATCAATCAACCTGTTTGATCCCCTCAACACGTTTCAAGGCAGAAGGCAGGGGACGGGTCTGTAGTCTGATGTTTTTTTTTTTTGCTACATACCGTTTCGAGCCATTCTCACTGCATAAAAAATGGCCCTAAAACGTGTAGGACCGTTTTGAAATATCGGTTATCTTTCACCGGTAAATCAACTCTGGCACTTTTCGTTTGCCTTAAACGTGTTTAAATTGTGAAACAACGGCAATATACAGTTTTACAAGTGCAGTGTGAAGGGGGTATAAGGGTGCTGTATAATTTACTGCTTCTAAAATAGGTTTAATAAATCAGATAAGTAGCCCATGACTTAATTAACCTTTACTTAACCATAAGTGCAAAACCTCTAACATTAAAATAATTGAGACTGACTCAAATAAATCACGCAGACAAAATAAAGACTCAGACACCAGAATTACGTTTAAAAAGGTCAAAGGAATTATTTATTGAAGACCTTGTTAAGCTAAACTAGAATTTTAAATTTGGAATTTTTGGGATCATAAAGATCAAGTCCCTAACGTTAAACTAAAGATGGAGGATGGCAAAAATTCTTAGTCGCTACCACACGCCAGCCCAGTCAACTTGAAACACGTGACTTAAACTTAAGGAGGGGTTCACCACCGCCTCCTAACTGGCACAACCTGCATCGTGAGGATCCCACCACCCCTTAACCTGGCAGAGCACAAAATGGGCGGTCCCGCAAGGGAACGCCCCTTGTCCACCCGCATGGCGAGGACCACTCGCCGTCCTACGAAAGGGGTGGTGTCCCACGATGACCGCTTATGCCCCCCTTTGACCACTGGCTGGTAGCGACTTTCCGCCATTTTGGCTGAAAAGCCACCACAAAAAATTGCTTAAAAAGACCAAGCGTACCAGCACTCTGAGGGATAACCATCCCACCGTTGAATGCTAAAATAGGGAGGGCGGGAGGGCTTCCAAAGGTAAGAAGGTGGAGGTCACATGGTCACTAGAGCTTAAGTAGTGCTAAACTGTACCCTCCCCCTTAACTCCTGATAGGCTAACTACTTCTGCCAACCTTATCACTAGGCAGAAAAACCTGAACAGAGTTTTTTCACTGCCTGAACTTTTACTGACCCTAAGTCAGGGCTCTTATCTTGCCTCATGCTTAAACAGCCTTCAGCTCCCCTAAGTAGCCCATGACTTAATTAACCTTTACTTAACCATAAGTGCAAAACCTCTAACATTAAAATAATTGAGACTGACTCAAATAAATCACGCAGACAAAATAAAGACTCAGACACCAGAATTATGTTTAAAAAGGTCAAAGGAATTATTTATTGAAGACCTTGTTAAGCTAAACTAGAATTTTAAATTTGGAATTTTTGGGATCATAAAGATCAAGTCCCTAACGTTAAACTAAAGATGGAGGATGGCAAAAATTCTTAGTCGCTACCACACGCCAGCCCAGTCAACTTGAAACACGTGACTTAAACTTAAGGAGGGGTTCACCACCGCCTCCTAACTGGCACAACCTGCATCGTGAGGATCCCACCACCCCTTAACCTGGCAGAGCACAAAATGGGCGGTCCCGCAAGGGAACGCCCCTTGTCCACCCGCATGGCGAGGACCACTCGCCGTCCTACGAAAGGGGTGGTGTCCCACGATGACCGCTTATGCCCCCCTTTGACCGCTGGCTGGTAGCGACTTTCCGCCACAACAAGGTTGCCTCAAGGCAACCTCCACCGCCATCCCCAGGAAAGAACCCGAAAAACCATTAACCCGAATGCTCATGCCCAAACTCTAAAAATATCCTCCAAGAAGATGCAATTTCCCGCAGGGGAAAGATGCACCCCATCCTCACGATAAAACCTCACACTGTCCAAAACCAGTGAAGGATGTTTGACGACAATTCCCCCCATGGCTCTCACAAAAACTCCTATTGCGGAGTTCACCTTCTTGCGAGCCTTTTCAATGGCGGAGATCCTAACTGCACCCCGCCAATGAAACCTGGGAATTATCTCCGACCACACCACCTTAACATTAGGCCAGTGTGCCCTCAACGCTACCAGATCCGACTTGATACTTAGAATCAAGTCAATCCCTTTGGTAATACCCAGATCATTACCACCGAGATGAATGACCAGCCACTCAGGCCTGCCCCAGTTCCTCTCATGCCTCATGAGCACTTTCAGGAACTCGACCCAACGCAGACCCCGGACTCCTATCCACCTGACCTGCCTATCACTAAGATAATCATGTGACCTTCTCGCCATTGGATGCCTACCGGCCCCCAATAAATAAAAGAATGGCCGATGAGCCATATTTGTCCTGACGAATCCGTCGAAACTGAAAAAATAAGAAGATTCCCTAACATCCGTATCTTATTCTTAAAACACAACTTTGATACATAATCAACCCATGTGAAGGAGAAAACTTAAAAAACCTCCCGTGGACCAGTTTTGCCAATTGAATTAAGGCCCCCGTGGAGGAAAAAGTAAAAGCAACCTTCACACCATCGATTCCGGAACGCTGCCGTTCCAAAACCGACAGTAAACTTCGTTTTAGGGTTGGCGCAACAGGCGCATCTACAACTTATCTAAACGAACATAAGACTTGTATGCATTCGACTTCCACCGGCCTAGAGCCCGGATCTCACTTACCGACGATCCGGACGCCGCCGCCTGTGTAGCCGACCCAATCCGAAAGGAATGGGTCCCATACTCCTGGGGCCTTAGTCCCAGCACCTCTAAACACTGCTTTAAAACTGCAGCAAATTGAAACTTTGACAGTGAACTCCCATCTGCATGCAACAAAAACTGCCCTTGAATCCCCGCAGGGCGGATTCCTAAATAAGCTTGCGCCAAGCTGAGCGGGCAGATATCCTTAACGCTTTGTGCCTGCAATGTGACCCAGCGCCCCTTTCCCAGTTGATCTGTTTTGGACTTGACCAACCTGCATAACACGCTGCCACTACCTATTTGGACGTTGCCCACCAGCAAACCTGCCTCTTTGCCCGCTTTGTTCTTAGCCACTAATTCGCTTACCCTAAACACCCCGAAAAATGCAAACACAAAAGCGGTCCTGAACAGCAGCACCTCAAATGGAGATTCCCCAACATCCGCTAATACCTTAACCAGATCCTTCAGCAGTGCCAAATCAATGGGACGCCTTGTGTCCTTTGGTGCCGGGTTGGCCCTGGCCCACCCTTTCATGGCCTTAGCCAACACAAAGGACCGAGTGGGGTCCTCCTGACCTCGCAGCCTAGAATGAAAGGCTATGCCCGCAAGGGCAATCGACATGGCACCTTTAGCCCTACCCGCCTCGTAGTGTTCCCACACAAAAACACCCAACCTGTCTTCCATGGACTCACCTTCCCGACCATACCTACCCAGGAAAGCCTGCCAATCCCTCCATGCTGCATCATATGCCCTTTGTGTGGAAGGAGCCAGAGAGTTTCTGGCCAGCCCTACTAACCCGGTTCGATGATCTGCCAGACATAAGGCGGGCATGTCAAACCCACTGGAGACGCCCCGGGTACCAATTCCCGGAACCTCTCCCATTGGAAACGGGACAATGCATCCGCAATGTTATTATCTATGCCAGGCACATGACTGGCAGAGAAATTAATATTAAAACGCAAACACTGCAATACTAGATGCCTGAGCAGCCGCAAGGTGAACGGGCATGAACTCCTCTGATTGTTTATTGCGTGCACCACCCCCATGTTGTCGCACCGAAAAACCACCTGCCTATCAGCCAAATCACGGGCCCACAACACCAGGGACACGACGATGGGAAACAACTCCAACAACAGCAGGTTCCTAGTAAAACCCCTATCCACCCAGGACTTTGGCCAGCCCGAAACACACCACTCCAACCTGAAAAAGGCCCCAAACCCACAACTGCCTGACGCATCCGTAAATAACTGCAACGCACTGTTGTAGCAAGGAGGTGCAGGCCACAACACTACCCTGTTGAAAGAAACCAAAAACGAGGACCAAACCTTTAAATCCTCCCTGATTTCTCTGGAAAGGTAAACCGAATGATGGAGCCGTGCAACACCAGCTGTTGCCCGTTCCAATTTGCGACAAAAAACACGACCCATGGGTATGATCCTGCACGCAAAGTTGAAAGATCCCAACAAGGACTGTACCTGTTTTAACCGCACTTTCCGCTTACCCAGGCAGTCTTCAATGAGACCCAACAGCTTCTGAACCTTGTCCGCCGGGAGACGGCAGCAACCCGCCTGGGTATCAATTTCGATTCCCAGATAACTGAGGCAATGGGTTGGACCCTCTGTTTTCCCTTCCGCTATGGGAACCCCTAACGCTCCAAAAACCCTCTCAGTAACCTCCAATAACTTCTCGCAAACTTTGCTCCCGCCCTGACCCACAAAAAGGAAATCATCAAGGTAGTGAGCAACACCCTGATGCCCTGAAGCCGACTGAATGCACCAATGCAAAAAACAACTAAACCTCTCAAAATACGCACAAGAAACCGAGCACCCCATAGGTAGACATCTATCCACAAAAAACTCGCTACCTAACTTGAAACCCAGGAACCGCAAGGAATCCGGGTGTATTGGTAACAACCTAAACGCAGCTTCGACATCCACCTTTGCTAACAATGCATTACGGCCACAGCCCCTCACTAACTGCAAGGCCTCCTCAAACAGCTGGTACCTAACCCTGCACAGTTCTTCCGGTATGGCATCATTAACTGACCCACCGTGGGGGTGAGATAGGTGTTGGATCAACCTGAACTTACCCGGGGTACTCTTGGGTACAACACCTACCGGAGAAATGCATAAACCCTGTATTGGCGGTACCGCATATGGACCGCACATACGCCCTAGCGCTATTTCCGCGTCCACTTTCTGGCGAACAATGAGAGGAAATTCCCTGGCCGATTTTAAGTTCCTAACCGAAACAACATGCACAGAACCTTCGATCGGCAACTGAAAACCTGAGCGAAAACCATTAAACAAAAAACTGGCAGCCTCACGATCTGGGTAGCTCCTAAGCCACCTGCCTAACTCAGCCACCACTATAGGCGAAGGGGCCTTACTTGTGACTTCCAGCGGCATCACTGGCATCACCTGTCTTGGAAGATGGGGCTGCGGTGCAATCCTTTGCCGGGTGACTGGACCCGCACACTCTGCAGGAGTGGCGAAAACGACAATTCGCCCCCCTGTTGCATTTCCCCTCATTATACGCAAAACACTTGCCCTTGCCCGCTACCTTGGGGGATTGAGCTGGCGTCACTGCCACCTTTTTCCCCGAACCTTCACCCAAAAGCCTGGTCTGCTGGGTGACCTCCAACCAGACCTCAACATCCTTAAACCCCATGGGCAACACCCCGTTCCCGTCCTGCTTGCGACGAAACTTTTCATCATACTCCCGCCAGGAATACCCCTTTGTCTTCAAATACATCTCATGTACCAAAAACAAATATTTTATAAGATTGGGGTATTCCCCCACCCTCGTCTCAGCATAACAGGCTGCAAAAACTAAAAACCCTTTCAGCCACTGGTGAAAATTTCTAAAAGCATTTTCCCCTATTCCATCGGCCTTTTTCGCCTTCTCAAAAGCCTGCTTCATATCATCAGTCAGTGTAAAAATATCCACATATTTCCCCTTTCTAATCTTTTCCCTCATCCTCTTACGGATACCCCTGGTGACCGCTGTGTTCGCACAATGAACCATTTCGGTGAACAGGGGTGGCTCCGCAGGAGGAGGAGCAGCGCTTGCACCCAAAGGCTTATCCTTTGTGGTAACCTTAGCAACCTGACGCGCAATCAACCTGGCTAACTTACGCGGGCGCCGAGGGGAATCCGACCCCACGCTACTTGTGTCACTGTCTGTAGAATCACAGGAAGTATGAACAGCACACTCACCCATGCCTGATGTTCCTGGAGCTTCGTCAGCCGCAACGGCCGACCCGGAAACAGCTGCAGACGTTTCAGGGGGTGTTCTCGACTCCACTCCGGCCTCCCGACTTCTCCTCCTGGATGCCACTGTTGTCACTGCTGCCGAACTCGCCTGTGAAGACACAACCAGAGAGGGGGGGGGGGGGAGAAGAAACAACACTCCCCCTTTCGGCCACCGCTGAGGCCGAAGCTGTCGCCGGGGAAGGAGGAACCGCCTCGAAAGGACCTGACGGCGGAAACCTCTGCTGGTGTGTAAGCCTGGCCTGGTTCCCATTTCCCTGTGATGCCTGGGGGTAACCAACCACCCCCGCCCCAGGGGAAAAACCAAAACCTTGACCCATATGGGGCTGCCAATACCCTGAAAAACTTGACCCCTGTTCCCAAACACTACCCGCTGAACTAGGTGAGCTGTAACCATGCGAGACCATAGGCCCCCACAGAGGTTGACCCAGGGGGCCCGACTGATACCCACCTGCATGCTGAAACCCGTGACCCGTGGCCAGAAAAGGTCTCCAGGGAGCCCCCTGGGAAAACACCCCATGACCACCCCCCCCCATGGGGGACTGGAAATACGGGGAGCTATGGGGCGTCCACTGCCCCTGCCAACCCATCATAGGGGATCCCTGAGACATAGAGAGGGAATGAGCCCCCTGCCATGCTGCTGCAGCCACAATCCCTCCCCCCGCAGGAAACCCCGGGTAACCACTAACTGCAGGCCCCTGCATTTGTACTGAGGTAGCCACTGAACTCCCGGCATAAACATTCCCTGACAACCCTACCCCTGCAGGTGGCGCTGGTGCACCACCCCCTTGTCCCAGCAATGTATCATGCCCCACAAACCTGGGCCCTGCCCCAACAAAACCCCCTTGACTAACTCCGGGGTTTGGGGGAGCCACACCATTCCTCCCCATTCCCAGCATGTATTGGGGTCTGAGGCTATTCAAACCCCCTACTTCAGGACCCTCATTCGGGGTCCCCACATAAACTCTCCCCCCCCCAGAGCTTATATTTGCTCCGGGCACACAGGGGACTGATTGCCCGGCCACCACCCGCCCCCCCCTTCCAATCCTATCGGCCCCCACTGCAGGCTCATTCATAGTATTGCCTCCTGCTTGTGCCCCCACGTTGCTCCCCGCAGGGAGAGACAACGCAACATTTTCAGCCCCCTGCTCCGTCGCCGGTCTGTTCACTTGAGGCGCCGGGGACTCCAGAGCCTCAGCCGGCCCAGTGGAAGTCCCCGCCACCTGTATCACCGCGGCAGGCCTCGCGCTCACCAGAGCCGAGGCCTGCGCGTCCTGCCCGGCGTCTCCGTCAGCGCGCGCCGGCGCCGACTCCGCCGCGTCACTGACTCCCAGCTCAGGGCGCGCGCTAGCTAGCGCCGCGTCCTGCGCCTCCGCCAGCCACACATCACACGCCGGGGGATCCGCCGCTGCCCGCACCCCCGCAACCAACGACTCTGGCTGGGAGCTCCCCAAGCTCCCAGCCTGTACAATACCCTGCTCTGACACCCCGGTCGGCACCGGGGGACAAGAGGGGGGAAGGGGAGCTACCATATCCACCCCACTATTAACCAGGCTCTCTGAGGGGGCAGGCAAAGCCTCTGCCCTGTCCCCTCCGCCCACCACTCTCACCCTGGGACGCCGGTACCCCGCAAGGGGCCTGGCTGCGTCCACCAGTCGGCGGGGAGGGGGAGCAGAGCGTCTAGGCCTAGGCATTTTGATGCTAAAAGAGAGAGAGAGAAAGTTACACTTACCAGATCTGCGCAGGAGCCCACAGGATACCAGCACTTCCAAAGGTAAGAAGGTGGAGGTCACATGGTCACTAGAGCTTAAGTAGTGCTAAACTGTACCCTCCCCCTTAACTCCTGATAGGCTAACTACTTCTGCCAACCTTATCACTAGGCAGAAAAACCTGAACAGAGTTTTTTCACTGCCTGAACTTTTACTGACCCTAAGTCAGGGCTCTTATCTTGCCTCATGCTTAAACAGCCTTCAGCTCCCCTTATTTCCCATCTGATCATTCTAACAAGAATATTACTCCTCCAATGAGCTAGTATTAGAAATCCCTGCTCTGCGTGTAATAATGTAGTCTGGTTCATCTAGTTCTAATCACTCCTCTCAGTCTCTGATGGAATAATGAGCCGGACGGACTGCTGTATGTATGCTCGAGTGTAGGTCGTCCCGAATATAAGCCTAAGCACCTAAGTCTACATCAAAACACTGGGAAAGCTTATTGACTCAAGTGGGACCCTCACTTGAGCATAAGCCGAGATGGGCATTTTCAGCATAAAAAAAATGTTCTCAAAAAGTGAGCTTATACTCGAGTATATATATATGGTAGTCTTCTGAGCTAATCTTTTGGGTGAACTAGATCATAATGAAATAGTCACAAAATTAACTAGATTTCCCATCACTAAGGGGTAGGCCGCGGCAATGGCGCCAGGACCTCCTGGCAGCCTGGGGGGTCGGGCAGAGCTAGTGCCCATGGCGCAATTACCCCGGGGTGCGGCAGGGCCGCCTGGATGATACCACTGCCCAGTCCCCGCCATTGCAGACACCGGTTGTGCGGGAGGTGCAGCATCCTGGCGTGATGGTCAACACCATGAGGCAGGCTTCGACCCCCATAAGGGGCACCACCATATTATATAGTGAGGCCGTTAGAGGCAGGGGGCGGGGTACTCCTGCCAGGAGCACTGCACACCCCTCTGGCATTCCCAGACTGGCCTGCGGGGTGACGTGTGACAGGGATGTAGGGCTGGTAGTGCAGGCTACTGGGGATGGCCACCCCCCCCCTATTGTGGGACCCCCAGTCACTCCTGTCCATCCCCGGGGACATGCCTCCTGCAGGACCGGCCAGACGACAATGGCTGCGGAGGACCAGGCTGGTCCCTCAGTGCAGCGCTAAAGGGGGGTCTAGGGTAGTTCCCGAAAATACTTCCCCTCTGTTGGCTGACGCGGTGTAGGGCCCCTGCCACCTACTTCCTGTAAGGGAGTACAGCAGTTTATGGCCCTTCTGAATTCCTTCATGGACCACATGTCTGGGCTTTCCCCTACTGGGGCTCTGCCAGCTCCCAACCCTGACATTTTGCCTGCCCCTGCTGAGCTGCCTGGGGTTACAGCCTCTTCACAGGTGGCGCCCGTAATTGTGTCCCCAACAAGTGCCGTGGCACGGGAGCTCAGGCCGTTTGCCACTTAGGCCTCACAGGGCGGGCCAGCTCCTCCTCTGGCGGTTGTTCCTGGAACCTCGGCTGTAGGGACCCCTGGCATGTCCACAGAGGTGAGCCTCATGCCGGCGGCAGGCACTTCAGGTGATTAGCCTGGAATTTAGGGGCTAGCTATGCGGGCTATCGTGCCCAGGACACTGTGGTGCTATCAGGAAGGATGGCACGAGGGGGAACAGTTTAGGCTGTCTGCCCATCATGCAGGTAAGACACCTGGTGTGGCTATGGTGGCCTTTGTCTGGAGTTTGTACTCCTTGGGGTGTTGTTGCCTCAGTACGCAGGATGCTGGCAGGGGTGTCTTTCTTTTTGTCTCTGCATGGTAGGGCGGACCCGTCCCGGTCCTTTCTGGTGTCCAGTGCATTGCGTGGATGGCTGCGCGCCTCGCCGGCACTCCCAGACTGCAGGCGACCAATTGATTTGACATTGCTCCCAGCCTTGCTGGGTGCCCTGAGGGACATTTGCTGGCCTGACTATGAGGTCCTGTTGTTCGGAATGGCGTATGCAATGGCTTATCATGGTGCCTTCAGGTTTGGGGAGCTGGTGGCGCCGTCAAAGCGAATGCCCTCACCACTGACCGTGGATGACCTGGTGGTCCATGTGGATTCGATGCTATGTCACCTGCGCCGTTCCAAGACTAGCCAGGCTGGTAGGGGGCGGTGGCTGTCTTGCTCCCATGTGTGGTGGAAGGGGTTTGCCCCATGGCGTTGGTTACGGCCTTCGTGCAGGTGCACCCAGACCTACCTGGTGCATGGCTGATGCATGATGATGGGTCACCGCTCACCAAGTATCAGTTTTGCCACGGATTGGGACGGGCGCTGGAGGCCACGGGTCTCGATCCAAAGGAATTTGGGTAGCATTCCTTTCGGATTGGGGCTGCTACCTCGGCGGCTGCGGAGGGCCGCTCCGATTCAGGGATTCAGTCTCTGGGTCGATGGCGCTCGGCAGCATTCCGTAGGTACATTCGGCCGACTTTATCTATCACTGCTCACCATGGTCGACTGGACGCATAAGCGCTCGCCAACTTCCAGTGGGGGCCTTGAGGTGTGTTTTTGCATCCGCCCGGGGGCACAATTTGGCTTCAATTACAATCTGACATGGCGTAACGGTTAGTCTACTCCGGGCGGTGTGTTTTGTGCCTCAAGAGCTGGTCGGCCACGGTTTTCTCTTCCCTCTCTCTCTCTAACCTGGTTGGTGTGTGAGTGCTTGTTGCAATTGGGTCTCCTGCTAACTAACCTCTTGTGTGCATATTTTAATTCGATGGGACGTTAAGTCCGGGTGGATGTTGGGCCATTCCTTTGTGTACTGGGCCTCGCAGGCGGATCTTGCCTCTGATGTATGCATGTTCCCACAAGCTGGGGAGGTTAGGTGGCTAGGAGTACGGGGCATGAGGTGGTGTGCGCTGCAGGCTCAGCTGATGCGGGCCGTGAAGCAGTTTGGGGTCCCGGAGGTCGTTATATTCCACTTAGGCGGGAATGACCTTGGGCGAGGATCCGCTCTGGAGCTGCGCTCCGTGATTATCCGGGACCTCCACATCATTGCCCAATTTTTGCCATCTTGTGTGTTAGTGTGGTCCTCCATGATCTCAAGGAGAGTTTGGAGGAACGCTAGATTGTGCCCCCGCCTGGAGCGTTCACATAAGAAGGTGAACGCTGCGGTTGAGAGATACCTGCTAGTTAACGGCGGGGGTGTCATTCACCATGACACCATCGACTTCCAGCATCCAGAGCTGTACAGGAGCGATGGCGTTCAGTTGAGCACAGAGGGCGTGGCTCTGTTTTTAGGCGACATTTTTATCTTCAAGGTGCTGAGCGTTATTAGTGGTGGCGGTGGCTGCGGCCTAGAGCCTGGCTGTGGCGGTAAAGAACGGTCATTCTTTAAGAACTCTGTGTGTGTGAAGGTAGTGGGGTGCACTCTCCCTCGACATCAATTGTCATGGGCCATACTTTTGTCCGGGGGGTGGCCGTCACCACCAGGACGGGTGGCTGACCAGGGAGAGTGATCACCAGCGATGTATGTATGCATAGTGATCTTTAACCCCACCTTTCCTATAGTGACCGTTCTTTAGTGCCGCCACCATTTTATAGTCATAGTTTTAGTTGTCAAAATAAATTTGACATTCTTTTGAAACGCCAGCACTTTGTGTCCGTGTCTTATTTTAGGTTAAGTTATTTAAGTTTAGAGTTAAGGTTGTGTTTAGGTTTGTCAACAGATAAGGTGTAAACCGGGAGGATACCCGATGGTGAGTTTAAGAAACACAGAGGGCTGATTAAGCCTGAAGGGGCATAAACCACTGAGGGTTCTTCACAGGTTACACAGTGCTGTTGGTCACATGTATGTTAATGAGAATGGGCACAAGGCCTATCAGAGCAGGGGGAGGGTTCTAGACAGGGTAGGAAGGGATCACGAGTTACAGTGATAGACTCTCTGTCTGAAGAAGCCCCACCCACCCTGCCCTCTTTCTCTTCTTCTCCGGCGGCGGTAAAGAACGGTCATTCTTTAAGAACTCTGTGTGTGTGTAGGTAGTGGGGTGCACTCTCCCTCGACATCGATTGTCATGGGCCATGCTTTTGTCCGGGGGGTGGCCGTCACCACCAGGCCGGGTGGCTGACCAGGGAGAGTGATCACCAGCGATGTATGTATGCATAGTGATCTTTAACCCCACCTTTCCTATAGTGACCGTTCTTTAGTGCCGCCACCATTTTATAGTCATAGTTTTAGTTGTCAAAATAAATTTGACATTCTTTTGAAACGCCAGCACTTTGTGTCCGTGTCTTATTTTAGGTTAAGTTATTTAAGTTTAGAGTTAAGGTTGTGTTTTGGTTTGTCAACAGATAAGGTGTAAACCGGGAGGATACCCGATGGTGAGTTTAACAAATCTACTTCCCCTAGAAATTCTGAAGTTACAAATTTATAACTGGAGAGTACTTGCTTCTGCCCCATTTAATAGCAAGGCAAGAGGTATAGTAATTTTTGCATCAAAAACCCTCCCTGTGGACATACTTACCACTCAGGCTGATGATGAAGGCAGATACCTGTTAGTGTCCCTGAAAATTCATAATAACCCATATATAATATGTTCAATATACGCACCAAATGCTTACTTCAGAGTTTTCTATAAGAATATTGTTAAGCTTCTACTTGCGCATGCAGAGACTTTATGTGGTGACTTTAATTTGACTTCCCACACCATGCTAGATAGATCAACAACCCCAAAACACCCAATACATAATCCTAAATTCAGTATTCCCTTTATCCTAAAATCCATTAAACTGATAGATATATGGAGGGCATTGCATCCCACCCAACGTGAGTACACTTTTTTTTCCCTTTGCATATCATACACTGTCCAGAATAAATTTTATATGTGTATCCACTAGTCTCTTTTCTAATATTATGGAGGCTGAAAGACATCCCATTAGTTTTGTCAGACCACGCTTTGATACATATCAAACTGAGAACATCCAAAGAGATCTCCAATTATAAATCACAGAGATTCCCTTCTTATTTAACACACTCCCCATTTTCTGCAATGTCTAGAGTCCGTCTGGTCCGAATTTTAGACCAATAACAAAGAAACCCAGGCAACGAATCCTCCCATCTACTAGATGGCTGCCAAATCAGTCCTTAGAGGAGTCATAATGACCTACGAATCTTGTTTGAAGAAAAAAAATTCCCAGAACTATATTACCCTTCAATAATCCCTGACAGACACTTACTCGATTTACGTATGTAATCCTACTCTGACCAATCATTCAAATTACCTCCAAGATAAATCTTTATTAGAAGATGCTTTACAACCTATGACTGATAAACTACAATTTATCTGAAACAATAAATATCATAAATTTGGTAATAAAACTAACAAGCTACTTTCACACATATTGAACTCAACATGATCCCCCATGATGGCACATCCCCTATGTAAATCTGATGACACATTTAGCACCTCTAATGCACAGATCTCGGAATTTACGTCCAAATTCTATGCATCAATTTATTCCGAACCATGCGCCCCATCTAAAGAACATAACCCTCCAAATAGCTCATCATTACATACAGACCCCCAACATTTTTGGTCCACACTCCAATATCCTCAAATGCCTGCAGACTTTGTAGATTCCCTAATTGCCCCTATCTCCATCAATGAAGTCCTTAGTGCTATTAAGGCGTTGAAAACAGCCAAAGCCCCAGGCCCGGATGGGTTCTCCAGGGATTTCTATTGCATGACACCAGACACCGTTGCCCCAATTCTAGTTACTGTTTTCAATTCTCTCTTACTAAATAATACAATCCCTTCACACTTCAATTCCGCTATAATAAAAGTTTTACTTAAACAGGCAGAGATCTCTCTAAACCAGGCTTTTATATTCCTATTTCCCTTCTTAATTCATACGACAAAATCCTTACTAAAATCCTAGCCAATAGACTCAACCCCATTCTCCCCCACATTAGGCATCCAGACCAGACAGCATTTATTTCTGGGACGCAATCTGTTTGAAATGTCTGTAAAATTTAAGTGGCCACTCATTCATCTTTTTCTAATGAACCATCAGACTCCCCTAACCTTTTATTAGCAATAAATGCAGAAATAGAGGCAGAAAAGGCCTATGATCTGGTTTTGTGGTCCCATCTGACACTATGGCCCTTATTCTGATCGGTGCGGCCGGATCCGAATATGCGGACAGGACCGTGCGTGCGAAACCCCGCCTTCCATACGGATCGCCAACTCCGTCCGTACGTGGTAAGAAGCTGTCCGAACGGAACGCAAGTGTATTTTTCATGGAATACGCCTCCTCCATCTCAGGGAACCTCCCCCATCATTCGATGGTCGCAGAACATCGAATGCAGGACCGAGTGGTCCACCAGCTCCCGCAACCTCAGACCACACAGACATTTTTCCGTGCAAAAGCAGGGATCTGGGCAGGCAGCTGACATCCGGCGATGTCATATGTCCGCCCCCTACACGTGCGTCACGGCCGCATTGCCATACGTACGCCCAGCGTTTGCATGGGAACGCCCATGAAACGCGGGGCGTACGCATATGGTAATGAGCCCAAATAGCCCTTCACGCCCCTCTCCACCCCCTGTTCGGAGTGTTCACATTTCATGCGGGATTTGGCCGTACGCCCCGATCGCACATGCGCAGACACGCCTCTGCACATGCGCAGACACAAAACATCGGCGGCACGAATGCACGCGGATATTACCGCACCAACCAGAATAAGGGCCCATGTTACATTTTGGTATTCCAACCTTATTTGTTTCCTTTATTGAAACACTAAATACCTCCCCCACCTCAAAGCTAGCAAGTAATTGATTTCTCTCATCACCCTTTCCAATACCCCTCTCCTCTTTGCTATAGAGCCCCTGACTATTGCACTTCTTATTTCTCAATCTTTCACTAGTATACAGAAAGGACACCCTGAACTTAAACTGTCATTATTTGCCGATGACATCACCTATTTATTTCTAACCCCCTCACTTCGATAAATGCCATAATGGATATAATAAACTCCTTCAGACCCAGATCGGGTCATAAGATCAATGTCGACAAATCTGAAATTATACCAATAACCCAGCCCTCAAACTATGCTTTATCCCAGCCTACCCTGGCCCAATTTAATCTCCAATCTATACATATAAAATACTTAGGTATCTTGATTCCCAGGGACCCATACCGAATATTCAAATCCCACTTGATGCCCTTAATTGCCAAAGTCTCATCTCAGTTGAACTCATGGTCTAAACTCCCACTCTCCCTACTAGGTAGAGCTACAGTGTGTAATTTTTCCTACTTTCTACAATTGATCCTCTGTATAATTCCTACTTCAGACTATCTATTACTATGTCAAATCACAACTTCCTGGGATGGAGAAATAAAGGACTAGATTTGGCCACCAAAATATTTGAACCAGGAGGAACAATACTCACCTTCTCGAAATTGAGATCAAAATACGAACTTCTGAACTTCCAATTCTTTATGTACATGTACTTACAGGTTAGACATTATGTGACCCCACTAATAAGCCCCATCACATCACCAGAAGACCCTGACCCTCTCTTACCCACTTTCATGTCGATGTACACACAGAAGTT
Source organism: Crinia signifera (assembly GCF_055691185.1). NCBI lineage: Eukaryota > Metazoa > Chordata > Amphibia > Anura > Myobatrachidae > Crinia > Crinia signifera. Next base: position 136,864,158 of record NC_139219.1, read on the forward strand.
CAAGACATGTTTAGCTTACGATATTTTATTTTCCTCAGTATCATCATCTTCCTCTTTAAGTTTGATACAGGCCTGGACTCTGGACATTCCAGAAATTACACACCCATACCATTTATTTAAACACTTCTTCCATACAATGAAATACCTCCCATCAGCTTATTTACAAGAGGTACACTTTAGGACCATCCACAGAGTATATAAAGCTCCTGCCAAAAGCAAACATATGTCACCAGTAGTGACAGGAGAATGCTCGAAATGTGGAATGACTAATGGCAAGTTCTTTCACTGTATGTGGACCTGTGGTAAAGTAAGAAAATTCTGGCATAAAATAATGGCATATCTCAATTATTTATATTAGTCTACGTATCCTCTCGAACCGTTAGCATGCATATGCATACATTTTAGGAACTTGCCTCACCCCCCCCCCTCGCCTTGCTATTATTCCCTCTCTCACCTTAGTCTGTACTTTAGCAAAAAAGCTAATCTGAATACACTGGACCAATCGAACAACTCCAATGTTAAATTATCTAAAAGATCGAATATTTCAACTTTGCTTATTTGATGCCTGTACTCTCGGGCTTCACCATCCAAGAGAAAGTGGCAGGATTCCTAACAAAAAGCCCAGGATGCTATAAGTGTTTAAAATGTACCACCTGCAACCATATGACAACTGGTAACACATTCGCAAACTCCACAGGGGACAAAGAATACAATATCAAGCAAGTATTAAACTGCCTGTCCACAAATGTGGTTTATGTAATAACATGCCCATGTAAACTAATGTATGTGGGCAAGACCACGTGCATGGTCAGAGAACAGATGGCACAACATCGATCGGCCATAAAAGCAGCACTTACCAAGAAACATTCGGACCAACCAGTGGCACGTCACTTTCTGGAAAAAGGACACGCAGTATCTGACTTGAAACACATGGTCATAGACCACATACCCCGAATGACGAGAGGAGGTGACAGAGCCGGGATCTTACTGAGAAGAGAAACCAAATGGATCTATCTTTTAAACACATGCAATCCACATGGGTTAAATGAGAGACTGCCGTGGAACGTCTTCATTTAGTTTACACAGTCAACTTCTTATGCATAAATAGTCAAAGATTCCAGTAGTATAAATATTGCATATATCTAGCATATTATTATTATTCAAGTAAATCAGCATGACAGAGCAGTGAGTCAGTGAGTAGTTCTAAGTCATTATGTTGCTTGATTTGAATGTCTTTTTCATAAGCATGCATTTTCATTATGTATTCCGCACTATAAAGTTTTGCACTATACAATGCAGCACCACCGCATCTCAAAACAGCTGTAACAACACTTTTATATGTTTTTTATTCACTTAGATCCTGCTGTGGCTGCAGCACAGAAGCCGACAGGGCCAGAGTGCTAGTGACAGCGGGTTGCTAGGCACGCCAAATGGTTGCCTAGCTCCAGATAAACACGGAGCATCATAACAATGACGTCACCGGAAACCCCCGCAGCCCAGAAGCCAGCTGACCGCCACCACGGATGGATGCTCACCTGCACTGCTCCTACATAGCATATTTAAGGTAGGACCTCTTGATACACTGTTTTTTCACCTTGAAAACGGGGTCCCAGTACCCTGAAACGTCGGTACACTTATAAAAGCTTTTTGAAAATCCCTGGGAGTGCCCCTGCCTGTGTTTGCGCCGAAGGTATATATATATATATATATATATATATATACACCCCCAGCAATTACCCTTTGACCAAGTTTATACTGCCTTTACTCTGTGTTTTGACAGTGTAATATTCTCCCATTCAGTTTGTGGCCAGTAATGACAAGTGCAAGGACCCCCCCCCCCCATCTAAAGGGCCCCGGGCCCCCCGAAGGCTTAATCTGGCACTGGGTTGCTTCAGAAATGGAATATATTCATTGACTTATTACCTTCCTCACGACGATCACAAATACTTAATTACATTTAGAATAATAAATATGCTTATGTATACCCATAGGCTAAGAATCTATATCTACCAGGCTATTGTATACAACTGTTCTTCTTGATGTTGTAAATTATGCGACATAGCTGAGAATGTTTACCCATTTTATCCTCAATCTTTTCATCTATACCACCAACATCTTCAACTCCAAGAAGAAATATGACTTTGGATAACTGTTATATTATTGTTATAATATTTCATTTGAGGCATGGATATGGAAACTAAGCTACGAAATAGATCTACCGTATATGTATTTCCCCCTTCTTGTCATACTTCTCTTTGTCTTGTCAAGTTAGTCTTGTCTGTCAAATGCACTTATGGTAATTTGATTGTGTTTCTTTAAAACTCTGTTTTGGAATTGAAAGGGTTTAGTCCAGAGCCCTTTATATATATACCTTGGAATTTGATACATACAGTATATACAGATTTACAATTTGTTTATTTGTTATTAGATACCAAGATTCATGGTTGATGTTATTCTCTGATACTCATTGTATTTATACCCTGCTGGGCTTATGCCCAATATCATACTATGTATCGCCTAGTTTTGAAAATGAAACATTTTGAAACAAAAATGATGTCAATTCTACCCAGTTTCCAGAGTGGCTTTACGGATAGTGTAAACATCAACTTTTTACAGATGCGTTGGGTGCACAATGTGTAGCTACCTTGAAACAGGTGGGTCATTTGTGCACCCACACACTGGTACCCGGATCCCTAACCAGCAAATACTATTGTGCACTAGCACATTTGTGGTATATATCATCTGCTGTCCGTGGGGTCTTCTCTATTTAGGGATGACCACCCAACAATTTAAAGAAAAGAATGCCATGCACCGTTCCACTATTAGGCTATTATTGGAAGGGAAAGTATGTAGCACTGAACAAGCTATTTCCCAACATTTTAGAGACTTTAGAAATGGCCTTGCAATGCTGAAGTACAAGATCATCGATCAGAAAACCTATAACATCAGGGGTGGTGATCGAAGCAAGTTGCTGGTACAACATGAAGCCAAATGGACACTTCTTGCATAACCTATGGTCTAGCTGATCCCACAACAGTTCAATGGGTTTGAGATCTGGTGACTGTGCTGGCCAATCCATTACAGACAGAATACCAGCTGCCTGTTTCTTCCCTAAATAGTTATTGCATAATTTGGAGATGTGTTTTTGGTCATTGTCCTGTTAGAGGTGGAAATTGGATCATGCGCTGTTTACAGGGTATGGCATGCCATTGCAATAAGGAATCCCTTTTACCTTGTACAAAGCTCCAACTTTACCAGCATCAAAGCAGCCCCAGACCATAACATTACCTCCACCACGATTGACAGATGGCATCAGTCATCTTTGCATTTGTTCTGCATCTCACAAATGTTCCTCTGTGTGATCCAAACACCTTAAACTTTGATTAATCTGTCCATAACACTTTTTTCCAATATTCCTATGTCCAATGTCTGTGTTCTTTTGCCCATATTAATCCCTTCCTTTTATTGGCCAGACTCAGATATGGCTTTCTCTTTGCCACTCTGCCTAGAAGGCAAGCATCCCAGAGTTGCCTCTTCACTATAGACATTGAAACTGGTGTGTTGCGGGTACAATTTAATAAAGCTGCCAGTTGAAGACCTGTGAGGCATCTATTTCTAAAACTAGAGTCTCTAATGTAATGGTCTTCTTGCTCAGTTGTGCACCAAGGCCTCCCACTTTTCTTTCTACTCTGGTTAGAGCCTGTTTGTGCTGTTCTTTGAAGGGAGTAGTACATACTGTTATAGGTTCAGTTTCTTGGCAATTTCTCGCATGGAATGTTTTCACATGAAAGTTCTTTTTCTGGCCATTTTGAGAGTATAATTGAACCCACAAATGTGATGCTCCAGATACTCAATTAGCTCAAAGGATGGCCAGTTCTATAGCTTCTATAATGAGCAAACCCATTTTCAGCTGTGCTAACATAATTGCACAAGGGTTTTCAATGGTTTTAAAATCATCCATTAGACTTCTAATATGATTAGCAAACACAATATACCATTAGTACACTGGAGTGATGGTTGCTGGAAATGGGCCTCTATATATATATACCAAATGTTTTAAGATAATATAGTCATTTACCACACTAACAAGGTAAACAGTAAATTTCTGTTTCATTTAATGTTATATTCATTAAAAGCAATGCTTTTCTTTAAAAAATAAGGACATTTCTAAGTGACCCCAACCTTTTGAATGGTAGTGTATGTACAGTATGTATATGTAATGTCTGAAGTCAGTTCGTATTTGTCATTTCCATTCAAAATATTTTTAGATATAAAAAATGGTAATAGCAGTGCATGCTTCTGCAAACTCCACTGCAAAAAGGTAGTCCATTTGAAATTATTATTTTGTGCTGAATTATTGGCAGTTTTCCTGGTGCCCTAGGAAAGTCCTGCCAAATTTGGCCAATGGTCTATTGATTCACTCATGTGTGTGTTCTACTGTGATTTTTGAGCAAACTGATTTTTGTGTTTAGTGTATTGCCGAAATGAGATTCCCATAGGAAATTGCCTCATTCCTACCTATTAGATCATAATGTAGTATTTAGTTTATACATAGGCAATTAAAGGGGAGCTGGTAAAACCAATAACAATAACAATAACTGGAGTAATCCCAGAGGACTGGAAAACAGCGAATGTAGTCCCACTGCACAAAAGTGGAAGCAAGGAAGAGGTAAGCAACTATCAACCAGTGAGCCTTACATCAGTAGTAGGGAAATTGGTGGAAACACTCTTAAAACAAAGAGTTGTAGAATATCTCAAAACCAGCAATTTACAGGATCCAAAACAGCATGGGTTTACTGGGGGAAGATTATGTCAAACAAATCTTATTGACTTTTTTGACTGGGTGACTAAAGTAATAGATCAAGGTGGGGCTGTAGATGTAGCTTATCTAGACTTTAGTAAAGCTTTTGACACTGTCCCACATCGCAGACTGTTAAATAAACTTGAAAGCTTGGGATTGGATTCTAAGATAGTTGAATGGATAAGAGCGTGGTTGCAGGACAGAAAACAGAGAGTTGTAGTAAACGGAGTACAGTCAAAGGAGGGAAAGGTTACAAGTGGAGTACCCCAGGGATCTGTACTTGGACCGGTGCTTTTTAATATCTTTATTGGTGATATTGCAAATGGAATTGAGGGTAAAATGTGCCTTTTTGCAGATGACACAAAGGTATGCAACAGGGTAGACACAACAGGAGGGGTAAAACAAATGATTGAGGATCTCAGTAGATTAGAGAAATGGTCAACAGAATGGCAACTACAGTTTAATGCCAAAAAATGCAAAATCATGCACTTGGGTCTCAGAAATCCAAAGACTCAATATAGTATAAATGGCACTATAATGGAAAATACTGAGGAAGAGAGGGATCTAGGTGTCACTATTTCAGGGGACTTAAAAGCAGGTTGGCAATGTAACAAAGCAATGAAGAAGGCAAGTCAGATGCTTGGTTGCATAGGGAGAGGTATCAGCAGTAGAAAGAAAGAAGTAATAATGCCACTGTATAGGTCATTGGTACGACCTCACCTAGAGTATTGTGTTCAGTTCTGGAGGCCATATCTCCAGAAGGATATAAATACATTAGAGACTGTACAAATAAGAGCAACTAAAATGGTGCATGGCCTACATCACAAAACGTACCAGGAAAGACTAAAAGATCTTAATATGTATACTTTAGAGCAGAGAAGGGAAAGGGGGGACATGATAGAAACTTTCAAATATATCAAGGGTTTTAAAAAGGTACAGGTGGGAGACATTCTTCACAGGAAGAGGAGCAACAGAACACGAGGACATGCACTGAAACTAGAGGGAGGAAGATTCAGGGGAAATGTGAGGAATAATTTTTTCACAGAAAGAGTAGTAGATAAGTGGAATAGCCTACCATCAGAGGTGGTAGACGCAAATACAGTAGTACAATTTAAACATGCTTGGGATAAGCATATTGATATCCTTACTAAAAAATAAGGATCAAATATGGTTTGAGGTAACATGTTTAAAAAAAGGGGCAGACTAGATGGGCCAAGTGGTTCTTATCTGCCGTCAAATTCTATGTTTCTATGTTTCTAATTAGATTTTGACTTTCATGTATCTTTAAGGTTTACGTTATGTCAAGTTAATGATGATGATTGGATGTTACAGATGTAAGATAAAGTTATACTAGATTTTGCTTCATACAGTATATAAAGATTCATGCAATTAAAATACAGCCTTGGAAATTAGGTTTACAGGTTTTTACATATTTGTAATATTTATATTATTTATTAGTGTATATACTGTACATTGTTTTCTTCAGACCATTGTTATTTAAGTTTGGAACATAATTAGTTTTGTATTTGTTTTTTACTAATCTCACTCTGCTTACATGGTTTATATTTTATCTAATTTTACAATATTGTCACTTTAGATTCATACATCCCTTTGACTTTTGCATTTCAAATACTTTAGGGTTTATGGTACTTTTATGCATTGAAGATACATATTTGCCAAAGGCTTTCATCAGTAAACACCATTCTTTATTTTTATATTTGCAAATGCCCTTAATACACAAAATTATAAATAGAATTAAGCCTGAAAATATGTAGTTCCTCTGGATTAGCCTTAACATATACAGTAATAGCTGAATCCTGTCCATATGTTTAAATTATTGTCTGCCTGAATAAGAACCTACAGGGAACAGCCTCTAAACCAAAAATCGGTGTCAGCACCTGAGGTTTTTTTAACAAATATGTAGTATACTTTTTACAGTGAAAGTCTTCTTGTATCATAGTATTCACTAAAAAGCATTTAAAAAATAAACCTAATTTAAATTTAACAAATAGCTACATCTCATGAAGCAATATCATATGCCTAGAATTAATTGCTGTACAAATAAGGGAAAAAATATCTTAAAATGCTTAATACATTTTTTAAATGTGTATCACATTTCATCAGTGTGTAATTCTTCCAGTCCAAATACATGTTGACAAAGAAGGGGCTATCATCATGAACCATTAACTCAAGACAATTTTAAGCAAGATCAGTACAAAGCTTTAACAAATATCACCACGATAATCAAGAGAACAGGTGTTTTTCAACATAAAAAACATAAAGCCCCTATACCATTTTCAGTGGAATACAGATTTCCACAAATGCCAAACCAATTTCACTAATGTTTGCTTATGAACATTTTTACCTTAACGTATTTAAAAATATATAGGAAACAATTATATATTTGAAACAATCATTTGCATTTTGTGCAACACTAAAGGACAAATGCACCTTGTGGTAATGATAATATCTGGCATTTAAAATTATTCCCTTCAAATAATTTCCCTACAAAATATATGAACTTTGTATTATTTTAAACACATCCACCTTATTTTTGCCAATGGCTTAACCTTTCTAAGAAAGGACATTCATTCAGTTATTTATTTATTTATTTAATATAAAGGACTAATAAATAATATAAAGCTAATATATATTAGACATTTTATTTCTTTGAAATACTTTCATTTCTGGGATGTCAATGCACTATATGGGTATTTTGAATCATTTTCATTGGGCCTTCCTCATTAATACTTATCTTAGTGATTATATCTTGTCTGCATTACCTTTAACTGAAATCATCTTCCCTTTGCTTTCCCTAATAAAAAAACAATAGTAAAATAAATCCACAGTGCGACAATAAGTCTAAACAAAAGGATTCAATCTTTGGTTTCACCACAAAAAATGCAAATAGATTGTATCAATAAACATACAATTAAACAAAGTAACTCTATAGTAATAATAATAACAACAACCACATTCACATATTTCACAATGGTACAAAGGGTACAAAGCAGTTTCATAAGAAATTGTATGGAAATGATGTTATGAATCAACTTTATACCATTGTGATATATTTTTAACTGATATCTATTATTATTATTATTATTATTAATATATGTATAATTTATTTATTTGATTGAAATGATTTTGTCTTTTTAATATATCTTAATACAGTATATAAATGGCTAACTACTCTTCACCTCTATGAGGTGAAGTACCGCCATTGACCTCTCGATGGACCAAATTACTGATCTGTTTCAAACTTCCTGGATATAAAGAGAGGTTGAAGACAGAGATTGGAGGTAGGAGCAGAAAGGGAACAAGTAGCCATCATTTTGATGGCCTATTATCTACTATTATATATTTAATTGATGCACTGTGGATTTTTTTGTTCTTGTTGTTTTTATTGGTTTAACCCTTTAAGGTCCTGCTCGACTATTTGGTTGATAACATTTTAAGTCACTATATCTAATTTGAAAATGCGTTGATTTTAACTCAACCTGAATGAGCCATCTTTGCCATTTGGTTTAGTTGCAAAATACTAAAAAAGATTGTTGTTAATTTTATCCTCAGTAAATAAAAAATGCAAAGAAAAATTTGGTAATTGTTTCCGAGCAGGGCTCCCAGATTTCTTACGTACGCAAATGTAGTGAAATCGCATCTCATCGCATGGTACATTTTAACATGCGATGCGATATTTCATTGTACAAGCACCCATGCCATGAGATGTGATGGGTGCTTACATTAAGATGTGATGGGTGCTTACAATGATATGTGATGCTATGTGATGTGATGTGTGCATAGTATGTGATGTGATGGGTGCTTCCAATTGTAAGCACCTGCACCTACGCCATTGTTTAGCGTCAACCAGAGTATTTATGATTTGTTCATTGCTTAGTGAGCGCCCTGCTAGGAAACAAGTACCAAAAATGTATTCCTTTGCTTTTTTTTTTTGGTGCGGACGTCAAAGGGTTAAATTTGCTTTAGAAACTGCCTTACCGTCTAGCAGTAGGTTTAAATTTTTATACTGTGTTTTCATACTTTATGTTTGTATTGTTTATTTTAATATAGTGGAAGTGTAGGAAGAAAAAATGATCATTTTGGGTGTAATTTTTTGCTTTTAAAACTAGTACAGTTTTTATTACTATTTATGAATTACTCATACAGTATTATTGTGTTGTATGAAATGGAGCTTTGCCTTTTTGTGCCAGCATGATTCTTTTATTCAGAAATATTTTTCATCATTCTTTGAAGCCAGATCCACTTCACACCTAATGCATGCTATTTTTCACCTTCATGCTGTCTAATGTGCCCACGTGTTTGCCACTGATTTAAGATTGTTTTGCTCTTGTGTTAGATAATGTTTAACTTTATTTAATTTGGATTTTCTATCTCATACATTTCTTCTCTTGCATTGTCCAACTAAGGTTTTCTTTTAGCATTTTTTCATATTTTATTCAAACACTATTTCTCTTTATTTTTTTGTATCTTTTTTTTATGTCAATCTTTAAAACATTGAGGTCCATTGAGTTTTTTTTTTTTTTTTAATAACAAAACTTTCTAGCTTTGCTATCCATACATCTTCCTATTCATAGAAGATTCCTCCATGGGTACGTATGTAGTATCACGGCAGCAGCTTATGCTACGTTTGAAGCTACGTTAATAGCATAGCCCAACGGCTGCCTTACTGGTGTATTTTCATGGCGGCAGCCTAAGCTACATTTTCATTGTAGCCCAATGGTGCCTTACTTGTGTAGTTTCACGGCGGCAGCCTAAGGTACATTGTCTGCATAGCCCAATGGCTGCCTTACTTGTGTAGTTTAATGGCGGCAGCCTGAGCTACGTTATCGCGTAGGCTGCTGCCATCAAACTACACAAGTAACTACCGTACTGTTACCGGGAACGGCATCTCTGTCCCTGGCGTCTCTAGCAAGCCTAGTCAGCGCCTCTCTCACACCGCCGGCATCAGCATGAAAACCTCTCTTTGGCAGAGAGGGAATAATGGTGGCGCCTGCGGAGAAGCGCTCCATCTGTTTGAGACGCAGGAGCGTCTCAGACGTTCCAGTAATGAGACGCTCCTGCGTCTGAGTAGCTATTTTGGCAGGGTACAGCAACCCTGCCAACAGGGTTAGGGGTTCTGCAGTGCATGCGTCTCCTGTCCAAAGAGGGGGTGTGGATACAAGTGCATCTCATTCACCATGAAGGAGGCATTTGCCAGTGCTCCATGTTACATACTGGCAAATGCCTCCATTTGAAACCCCCACTACCCACGGCTTTTCATACCCCCACTATCCACGTTGGTGTGGAGTTGAGTTTACTGTATATAATGTGGTGAGCGCAGCGAGCCACTGTGCCTAAAGCGTGGCGAGTGGGTGCGAACTACATGTAAGGTAATCTGCGTTCCCTCGCAGGGCTCGCTGCACACACCATGCTTCAGGCTCGGTGGCTCGTTGCACTCGCCACACTATATCAAATCAACTCCACACCAACATGGATAGTGGGGGTATGAAAAGGTCAGGAGGTTGCATAACGCATACCCCCTGGGCTCGTCATGCTTCGGGCTGCTTTGGATAGTGGGGGTGTTTCAGGAACACATTCACACCTGCCATATCATACATCTGAGACAGTAATAACGACATGTGTTAACTTGTAATTGTAGTTAATAATAAGAAGAAGAATTAAAACAACTTAACACATTACAGTACAATCAGTACTTCTGACTGACCTACACTGGATCTGACAGGGATGCTTAAGCGGCCGCAGGAACACTACGCTACTTCTGACTGACTACACTAACTACATTGGCCGCGGGATCTACGCTGATTCTGACAGGGATGCTACGCTGATGGCGTAACTGCCACTGTGAAACTACACAAGTACCCCTCCATGCATTGTGAAAAGGGAAAAAAACATCAAATGTCACTATTTTCCTTAGAATATATTTCTACAGAGAGATCAAGTACTCCTTTCAACAAAATGATTGAATCTAACATCTGCTACATATGAATTTAAGTTAATATGGTTTGATGCTAGTGTGATAGTCAGATGGGGGATTATATGCAAGTCGCTCGCAACAAGGAGTCTTCTAGCCGCTCTCAGCCTGGAGAATCGCCTATCCTGTCACTTGAATTTGATGGGTAGAAGGACACAGAACCCCAAAGACACAACACCCCAACTACAAAAAGATAATCACCACACATGTGGATGGTGATTAGTGGCTTTTATTTCACTGGATAGTAGTAGTAATTCACTGCTACAGACAACTTTGGTTAAGCAAGATAATATTGCAAGGTGTAACACTATGCAAAATGACAGACAGTATATGACATCATCACTGAATAACATAATAATAGTAAATGATTTGATATGGAATATCGTGTGATAAATGGCTCAATGACAAAGGTTAAGTGATAAATGGCAGGATAAAGCAAGTATTGCAACAAATTGCATAACATACAGAAAATACAGTGCAATGGTATCAGTTCAGGAGTCTTTAACAGAATGTAGTTCAGTCACCTAAATTTGGACATAGGTTTTCTTATTATGTGCACTTCAAATCACTTCAGTTGGTGGTAGCTAAGCTTTGGCACATTGGAAGCACTTAATGTAGCTCAGTCCAGCAGGACTTCAATGAATTACTTGTGTGGCCTTAGGTTTAGCAGTTTAAATAAGCCTCTTCAATAAGACTAATTGGTACTTATATGTTAGTTGGGTGCCCATTAATCTATTTGCTTAGTTTTCCAGCTATGCTCGCCACGCTTCGGGCATGGTGGCTCACTGCGCTCGCCAAACTATATAAAATCAACTCCATGCCGACATGTATAGTGGGGTTATGAGCGTACTACAGATGGAGTACGGCTCATCCTGGCAGGGGATGGCGCTGGCGACACCAGCCGCCATCCCCCGCCAGCGCCATATCGATGGCGAGAAGGGGACGCGCACGCACGAGAGGCACGCGCGTCCCCTTCCGACGGCACTTCCATCCATTCCCCTGGGTCCCCGTCGGCTTACCGGCGGTAACCCAGGGCCCCCGCCGCCTGCCCACAACCCCCTGAGGCGGAGACGGACAGGGTTTCCATCGCGCTGGTGACGGAGACTGAGACGCACGTGCGCGTGAGACGCACGCGCGTCTCAGTATGTTCGCTGGCGAGGTTGTTGGCGGGTCGCCAGCAAGGATGGCTTGTACTCCATCTGTAACTATAGTTGGCGCCCAACTAACATATAAGTACTGACTAATTTCTTTCCGTGCTGTGGATATCCTTTTTTACTGACAGTCTGTGTATAACTCCACCAGAACCACAAAACTAGCTATTAAGCTGCAGACAGAAAAACAGGCTATCATAGCAGAGTCCAGTCTGCAGGAGAATTAGTGGCCCAATTGTAAGAGAGGTGTGCCCTAAATTTAGTGAGGCAGACAGTATTTTACAGTGTGGACCTCCTGTTGCAATATAAAGAATCAAGTTTCAGAGAAATAAGAAGCAAGGCACACTTGATATACTACAGATGGGGCAGGTCTCATCTTGGCAGGGGATGGCGACGCCAGCCGCCATCCCCGCCAGCGTCATCTGCATAACGAGAAGGGGACGCGCGCGCACAAAAGGCACGCGCAACCCCTTCCGACGGCACTTCCAGCCGCTCCCCCGGGTCACCGCCGGCTTGTCGGCGGTAACCCGGGGTCCCCGCCGCCTGCCCGCACCCCCGTAACCCTGTCTGTCTCCCTGAGGCGGAGACGGACAGGGTTCCCGTCGCCCCGCCGACGGAGATTGAGACGCGCGTGAGACACACGCGCGTCTTAGTCAGATGGTGAGGCAGGCCGCTGGCGGATCGCCAGCGCTGACGTTCTGGCAATTTGCCAGCAAGGAAGAGGCCTGCCCCATCTGTATGTCTCTGCTGGGCTCACAGGGGGATTTCCTGACAGTATTGGCAATTTAGGGGCAGTTTGTAAGCTCAGCCAGTGATGGGATTTAAAGGCCACCTAATATTGGCTGATTCCAGTTGGGCTAGTGGGCAGCCAACAGGGGAGGGCAGGGTCAAGGTACCTGAGACTCTGGATCTGTTGTGGGCTCCTGACAGTCACCGTTCTCTGCTCCAGATATGACTCCCTCTGGTGGACTTCAGTGCTACTGCCGTGGTCTCTCTGTGCTCCTTCCATTCAAGTGGAGGTCTGCTCTGGGCTCTGCTTGTTCAGTGCTGCCGGCTCCTGAAAGCTGCCTTCACTGGGGGGTTCAGGGGTCACTCAATGCCAGAACGCTGCTGCCACCTCTCCCTAGCCTCAGGTCCTGCTGATCACTCTGCATGAGCCTCCTCTCCGTGTCTCACTCCAGCAACCGCCCGCCTCTGGGGTGGTGTGCACTGGGGTCACTGCTGCTGTGCTGTGCTGGTCTCCTGGGATGTGAACTCTAGTTGCTGCTCAGCGCGCGTGTTTCGAGGGATCTCCGCTCTGTGTGCACCTCTGGCACCTGTCCACACTCATGTCCTACTCTCTCTCTCGAGTCTTCCCACTCCACGATCACCAATCCTATCTGGACTTCTCTCTTCATGCTCTTTCATGGGTGGCAGGTAACTAAATCCTAGAGTCCTGGGTGTTTGAAGCCCATTATGGGCTGCTTGCTTAGCAACTCATGTAAGGGGTTAACCCCTGAAGCAAACAGTGTAACAGTCACATAGGCAGCATAGGCTGCTATTACAGTCTGAAATACAACAAAAAGGGGTACCCCGAGAGCAGGGTACCACACTTGGCCTTGGCTGAGACAAACTCATTACCCCCAAGTTTTTAGGTGCCATACTCTACTTTTGTTTTATTCCACAAAAGGATATACATTTTGTACAGAGAGATGGGGAAGTTTTTACTAGAAGAGGAAACACATTGGGGCATCACTTATGAGAATGCTTACTGCTGATTTTCTGGCTGGAACTTCTGGCCATAGGATGTGTTGCATACCATTTTAAAGATTTCAAATCTATATGTTTATAAAACATTATTTATACAATATCACATTATCATCCAAACATTACAAAATTTGCCCAGAGAAGCTTCAGCTCCCAAGAAATTTTCACCTGTACTTGTAGAATGATATTAACTGCATCATGGTATTCTGGACACTAATTGCACTTTTTTAATTGTTGAATTTGACCGGTTACCAATCACAAACGCTGGATTTTTGTCAATCAACTTCCATTTGGCCACAGATAAAAAAGTAGCAGGTTTATGTTGCATGATGGCCTCACGTATATGTGTACTATGGGCCATACGCTTATGCAGTATATTGATAATTGTCCGGCTTGTGAATTCACAGCTGTTCCATCAGGTCTGAATTAGGCCCTAAATCAGGCTTTTGCAGCTACCCAAAACTACAGCCACCTTGTGTGTAGTTCATATTTACTCCATTGTGTTCTACACTACTGTGTGGTGACTCAATAATACATTAGTTTTTGTGATAAAGCTATAATTTTATTAAAATGGGACTTATTGTTAAAACGGTTTCAGAGCCAAAATTACGTTTTATGATTATCGGTTCTACTAAGTACATTTCTTTGCTATTGATTTGACATTTTACTCTTTCAATAGCTAATACTGGTATTTCATTGATTGACGAGATTGTGTGAAGTTAACTATTGTTTGTTTAAACAGTGTATTATTGACTACATTTAACATTTACATACATTTTAAATTATTACAGTATATTAATTGATTGACATGATAATAATTTGAAAAATAAACATAAATGGTTTACTGTGTATATTTAGCATAAATGTTTTAGTAAGCACACAAAAAACACTTGAATGTACAAAGGTACTGTAAATTTAAAAAATGCATTAAAATGTACACATGTCAATTTACTATTTATTTCAATATACAATGGTGTGATTAATATAGAGGTAAATACTGTATATAATCTACAACTGAAGACAGTTTTTGTCAAGAAAAAATAATGCAGTCATAGTACACCCTTCATAGTTGCCAGACTTAGCACCGTGTGACTTGTTTCGGTACTTATGTAGTATCTGGGCTGCCGATTTTTTGATTGTATGCCTTAAGTTAAGGCATACAATCAGATGCGATGCGATGCGATATCGCATCGCATCGCATACGATGCGATGCGATGCGATGACCCGATTTTTCCATAGGATTCAATGTTAAAATGGACTGAGTCCATTTTAACATGGAATTCAATGGGAAAAAGGGGTCCTTTTCATACCCCTACTATCCAAGTGGGCATGGAGTTGGATATAAACCTGTGGCGAGCGTAGCGAGCCACCGAGCCCGAAGCGTGGCGAGCGAAGCGAGCCCCGCGAGGGGACGGTATTCTGTGTCCCCTCGCGGGGCTCGCTACGCTCGCCACGCTTCGGGCTCGGTGGCTCGCTACGCTCGCCACAGGTTTATATCCAACTCCATGCCCACTTGGATAGTAGGGGTATGAAAAGGACCCCTTTTTCCCATTGAATTCCATGTTAAAATGGACTCAGTCCATTTTAACATTGAATCCTATGGAAAAATCGGGTCATCGCATCGCATCGTATGCGATATGGTCGGGTGCGATGCGATGCGATGGACCCGATTTCAAAATCGGCAGCCCAGTTACTACATAAGTACCCTTGTTTCTTTTCATTAAATTCAATTCTGTACTAAAGAGAACAAATTTTGCATCAGTTACTGAGGTAAAAAAAAAAACTGATAAAGCTGCTGAGACAGCTGACAGATAATGAGCCGCAGCATGACTTTGAACAATGGAAAATAAGAAAGCAGTGGGTGTGGATGCAGAAGAGTTAAAATTAAAAATAAATTCAGTCTCATTATTTAATAGCCACACCTCATAATGTATTGCATTGTTTACTTTCTAAAAATGAAACTATCTTAAGGGAACAAAAACAATTTGACATTTAAATATTAAAATAGTTATAGACAAAACACAATATTGTTAATGAAGGCTCATGTGCATTAGTATCTTGTTCTGTACAATTTGTCAATACAAGGAATCATTTTTAGATTGCCAATTATTCAATTAGACATGTGTTCTACTAGGTCAATTCACTGGATTTTCAATTAATTACTAGATCTTTTTTTAGGATAAACTTGTATTTTTTAGGACATTATAAAGTAAAGTTTTGTTTCAATAGTGGAACTGATAATGATACTTGTTATTTACTAACTAAACATATTTCAATTGCAGACTAACTGTGGAATTGAAATTGAGGCAAGGTAAACTGAATTGTACTTTTTAACTATGCATAATTCGTGAAATAAAAATATTTCTCACCTAATTTGAGGCAAGGTTTAGGTAAACAACTTTCTGGAACTCGCAAGCAAGTTTGAATTACTGTGGGTATGCATGATCCCGGTACCCATGGTAACCACTTTTTTTTTAAATGATCTTTGGGTTTTTAGCACTGAAAACTGAACAGATTGAGTTTAAAAAAGAAGAGACACAACATCATCATAAGGCAGGGCTGGGCAACACCGGCCCTCCAGATGTTAATGAACTACACATCCCAGGATGCTTTGCATTAGTTTTGCTATGTGGCCATGCTGATTTTTCCTAAACTTCACAATTTCAGGACAAATATGAATTGCTCTGGAGGTGCAAGAATAAAGACCCAGTGGTTTCCCATTTTCAGCCTGCTCAGTTATTGATTATCAAAACCATATAACTGTTGGAAATTTTTTTTGTCGTTTTTTAGTTGCCTGCATACAATTAAATCTGCCCCTATAAAGTTTTTTTGTGCATGCATTTTATGGTAAAAAATGTAATGCTTTGACATCAGGGTTAAAAATTCATAAATTGAATTACATATACATTAAATGATATGCCCTTCAACTGTGTAAAATGCAGGCATGGGCAAATTAGCCATATTAACTGTATAATATAAAGAGATCTGCCTATAATCAATTGGTAAAATAAATGTTAGTTTTCAAAAGCACTACTTGCTTATCATGGAATATTTATTTTCCTTTATTTGGATAACTTCTTGTAAAACTCTTGATAACAAAATATGTTTGCTTTCTAAATCATATTTACCTTGCACAACTCATATAAATATGGTTTGGGCATTTGAATTTTTAGAACATAAAGAATTGAAGCTCATATACCAAACCACTGCAATTTGTTCTAATTTCATATTTTAATGCTCTAGCTAGCATCTACCAGAAAATTTTCTGTATTTTTTTTATATTTAAATGGACATTGGGATTTAACTAACTGTGTGAAGTATATTCTACCCATACTTGATTGGTTTTCATCCAAGTGCACTGGTATCCTCCCATACTCCAGAAATATACAGTACCGGTACAAAAAAACAAGACTAAATGGGCCAAGCGGTTTAAATTCTATGTTTCTATGTACCATGCTTTCATTCATTTTTCATAAATGTACATAATTTCATTCAGTCTAAATGTGTACTATTGTTTGCTCTGATTGTAAGCTTCCAAATACATATGCGTCTTCTTACATCTTTGCTTATAGCATGGCATTCAAGTCTTCCAGTCAAAAAATGTCATGACTTCCTAGTCAGAGAATTTTATGGCAAATGGTACATCATGAGACAGTCCATGCCATGCAGTGTACAGTTTAACTGCTGGGTGGTGAATGCTCAGTGAATACAAAACCAATATTGTGCCAGTGGACGGTGATCCCTGATAAGCGCACCAATTACATTCTGGCAGTGTAACCAGTCACTCGACTCAGCACCTTCTTACAAGCTTCATTGAATTTCAATTCAGGTTCACTAACACTCGGGTACTTTGCTGAAGTTTCACTTTAGCTAGTCACCTCCCTGCCAACTTTCAAAAAGCTGCAGATAGCAACGAAATGCGTAAGGTGTTTTCTTTTACAACCAGACAGCAGCTTATTTTTATTAGAGATGTGCAGGCTCTGATTTACTCTTATTTACTCTGATTTCAAAGCAGGATCTTATTGGCTATCCCAAATCACATGCCAGTTGTTGACAGTTGATAGCCAATAAGATCCTGCTTTGAAATCAGAGTAAATCAGAGCCTGCACATCTCTACTTTTTATCTACACCCCTTGCCTGGAGACTTTCCACGATCAGCCATTCCACCCCAAGGGATCAAGTGAGGTACTATAAAACATGACGCTCCTTCAATTACCTGGAATACAATTCTTCCAACAAAAGATCTAGTCCCCCACCTTTCTGTGGCACAGAATTTCCTTGGAGGCACGCCAACTTCTTACAGGCCTGGATACCATCAGTGGGTGAGGACTACAACTTACACTACAAGCTTCACCTTCCCTCAAATGGATGGATTCTAACTAGGCATTGCTGTGGACTGGCAAGCAGAAATAAGGGTAACTATCTACCATAATTGTGATGTCTGTCTGGCTACCCAATATTAATTGTTTTTATCTTTAAACATTATTAAAAATCATTTCATTATTATCTTCAACACACCTTACTATCCACTTACTATCATCAATATTATCATTATTATTGTTGTTATTTTAGTGCAGTTTAACCCTTCCTGTTTTTTCTGCCAATTATATTGGGGCTGACTAACCCTTTATTGACTGCTGCTGGGTTAGGCACATATACTGAATTGCCTTTTTATGATATCTTGATATATTTTCTTTTTCCAGTCACCTCACTGTACTGTACATTCATCCCTTGCTTAACATGATATACACAACAATGAAGTGCATAAAGGGTCTAGCTATGGAGAAATAAGAGCAGAGTACTAGATCATTATTGAACATCACTTTCTGAAATGATGAGTGTCTTTTAACCACCCAAGTTTTGTGTGCTAGTTTGCAAAACTGAAATTACGAAACCAAAATAATGTATTGTAGAAAATTGAATAATGATTTTCAAACACTAATGCCACTTAGCAGGATATGTAAAACATTGCCTTAACCTCTATCCCACACACTTCAGACATAGATGCCTTCACACCTGTTGTGCACGGAATGTTATCCAAGGGATGATAATACAGAGGTGACTAGATACTGGCAGAGTTCAACATAGTACCCAAACATTATTGAACCTAAATTGAACTCACTGTGAAATGCTGAGTGCGTGTGCCAGTTTGTATAATTTATACAGTAAGGCTACACTAAAAAGTCAATACTGATTTAAAGTCCAATGCATCTCGCTGGCATAGCATTGAAAGTAAAGTTTGGGCAGATGCCTAGCAGAGACTAGCATAGAGAGAGGACAGCATGGTAGCTGAACATTATTGAACATTATTTGGACTTACTTTTAGAAATGCTGCGCATGTGTCTTTTTAACCACCAAAGTCAAGAGATTTGCAAATACCATTGGCTACTTAGATGGATTCAAACCCAAGGTGATGGATTGTTAAAGCACCACTAGTCCACACACTCCAGCCATAGATATAGTCACAACTGCTGTGCTTGTCATATTAAACAGACACTCTCTATTGTTTGTATTTACTAGAGTGTGTGGTCACAGGCTACTGCACCCCAACCTGGGAAGTGTGGTGCTGTTTGCACCTAATTTGTAGGAATGGTGAATGCGTTGGTACTTCTGTGTATATACTGTGTATATATATATATATATATATATATATATATATATATATCCAGATGTCAATCACTTATATAGCCAGTCAATAAAAATCCTTATAACACCGTATAGGGTAAATTAGCACCAATGTCCAGATATAGGACTTGCAGCTGCTTCTCTCTCATGGAAATGATCTCTGGAATCCACAGAGGGGGAAACTAGAAGAGGGCAGAGAAAAGGCACTCCATAGTGCAATAACCAATGTATAAAATGTATTTAGATAAAAATATCCACAGCACAGGTTAACATGAACTCGTACCATATAATAAAATGCTGTGGACTGGGTACCACAAGGTGTAAAACATAACCAAAAGGGAAAACTGCTCACACACTGTGCCCGGGATGGAACTCCCCTCAGACGCCACAATGCTGGCTTGCAAGGAGGTGTACAGGAACGGACCAGGACCAGAGTACCAGTGGTAGAGAACTCAAGAGCGTTGTAGGCCATGCCCTGATGCATTTTGTCACAAGACTTCATCAGAGGGTGTGGCTTCTATGTACACTCATGATGTTTAAATAGCATCAGAGCCGTCAATCAAACTGCGAACCGGGCCAAAGCATTAGAAGCCGTTCTAGAGACAGGTGGAGGATTTTACATATAGCGTACTTGTCATTACCATAATGACGCAGACTGCAGCTTGTGCCAACAGTTACAAAGATAAATAGACAAGTACAACCTGACCATACAGAACACTTCATGTAAGCTGTTCACCCCAAGGTAGAAAGCCATACATATATAATGAACATTGCATTAATACCAGCATACATATATTATACACATAAATTACAATATTATACATATAAATAACAAAAAACTATACATCAATTCATCTTTCAACGAACAAAACACTTGAAAGAAAATTACAATACATACACATCGACAAGACATACTACATACTACAACATAGTGCATTCTAACCGAACAGTAGATCTACTCAGTTGAAAATGCTCTATGAGTAGATGTTTACAGTACACAATTAAATATATGACTCCTATTAGTCACCTGGGCACGGCGCATCAAAGAAAATGCACCAATAAATACACTAATAATTACATTAGGTTTCAGACTTATTGAACATATCCATATAAAAGCCAACGGACCTACCATTGTGTATTGCATTAACAGCTAAACGCATACAGAGTCAGTAGGGACGCTGCACACAGCTATGTCTTTATCTAGAGCAATAGAAAATCAGGCAAATATTAT
This sequence comes from Crinia signifera, assembly GCF_055691185.1. Taxonomy (NCBI): domain Eukaryota; kingdom Metazoa; phylum Chordata; class Amphibia; order Anura; family Myobatrachidae; genus Crinia; species Crinia signifera. The sequence continues at coordinate 136,884,704 of NC_139219.1, forward strand.
ATACAATTAGGTTATGAACCTTCTTTCTGTAATAAAGTCTAACACATTACAAGAACTAATATACCAACATAAAACCTTCTATTTCATCATTTCTATGTATAGAATAACCTGCTGGATATTAAGATTAGCCTAATTCACTCCAATACCAATGGAACCCTTAATTAATGAATGGGGCTATTTCATAACCCTCATTCAGGCCATTCAGAGCCAGAGTGTTAAGTCTCAAAATCCAGATGGTTTCACGTTTTCATAAAAGATTTTCGTGATCACCACCTCTCTTACTGTTTTGTACCAACTCAATACCTTTAAACATCAGAGACCTGGGGTCACAGCTTAAAGTGTCGGGAAACACTGTGATTTAAAATGCCATGTTTAATATTACAGAGGTGCTCAAGAATTCTGATCTTGAGACACCTCTTAGTCTTACCGATGTACTTTAAACCACATCCACATGTTAGAAGGTAAATCACCGAAACAGAATTACAGTTTATAAAATTGGCCACCTTCAAATCGGTTCCCTATACGGTGTTATAAGGGTTTTTATTGTCTGGCTTTATAAGTGAGTGACATCTGGTGCTGAGGTTCATTTCTTCTTTCCTGTTGTGTGTTTTGGAATCCATTGATACCTTGTGCTGCACTATTGTTATCACTGTGCTATATATGCGTATTGGTTCACTGTGTACCAAATGTTTAGAAATAGTGAGCTTAATACAAAACATTCCCAGTGAACAGTCAGCCTTCAAGGAGGGAGCTACTCTATCTCAATTGTGGGAGATTCACCCTTTTTTTCTTGCTGGGTCTGAAATTTGATTAAACCATTTATCTAGGTGGTTCTATATATGCATTTTATCCATACGGGTGATTCCCTTTATACCGCTGGGACTTTCATTCTTAAGTGGACATTTAATAGGGTGGTTCCACTTTTGTACGTGAACCTTATAAATATAAATGCTCCACTAATATATATAGAAGAAGATGGTGAAATATCCGATTTAATGACTATGGTGGGTTGAACAACTACTAAAGGCTGCTTCCATCTACTGATGAAACTGCTGTGCTGCTAAAGCAGAGAAATGCATCAAGGGTTGGTGCACATCTATATCCCCATTTTAAACTGACCATCCGGATTGCTTACCACCTTCAAAAGTGCAGAAAACAACTTTCCATCTCTCCATCTGCTGGACCCTTATTTCCATCTTAGCTGCTCACCTGCCTTAACATCGCAGCCATCTACAGCGCACCTGTATCTATCATCCAGACATGATGGCTCGCTTCCTGCTGAATACATTATCGGTGGTCTGCCAATGGAGGAGGACCGCCGGGCAAGTGCAGCTTGAGCCGCATGGACACTCCCTACATTTCTGCCGCAAGATTTCTTGTTCATAACATCACCAATAAAGGTATTGCCGCTTACTCCCAGCTGCTGAGGCTTTCTGCACCTCTAGTATCAACTGATACTAACTGATCCCTCGTGATTGGTATCATACCCGCTTTTACAAATTTGTGATACAGCAGAATTATTCAACAAGAACCTTTTAATAAATCCAGAGAGCAATATGCACAAGACACTTTATTTCTTAAAATAAATGTTGATATTTCTGATTCTCCAATCATGTGGCGCTCTCTTCCAGGTACAAATTATGTCAGACTCATACCATATATAAAAACATATATAAAAACACCGTGGACTAGGTACCACAAGATATAGTATAAAAACATAAGGCAAGAACTGCTCACACACTGTGCCCGGACAGGAACTCCACTCTGGCTTGCAGAGAAGCGTACAGGGACAGATCAGATCCAGGAATCAGGTGGTGAGGTGCAGGAGAGCGTAGTAGGCCATGACCTGGTGCGTTTTGTCATAGGACTTTGGGGGTTATTCTAGTTCACTCTTTCTGACAAAATCCTTCTTAGATGGACAAAACCATGTGCACTGCAGGTGGGGCAGATGTTACTTGTGCCGAGAGAAGTAGATTTGGGTGGGGTTTTACTTTAAAGTGAGATCTATATTGCAGTGTAAAAATAAAGCATCCAGTATTTACCCTGCACAGAAACAAAGTAACTCACCCAAAACTAATTCTCTCTGCACATTTTACATCTGCCCCCCTGCAGTGCACATGGTTTTGTCCATCTAAGAAGGATTTTGTCAGAAAGAGTGAACTAGAATAACCCCCTTCATCAGAGGGCATGGCTACTACATACGCTCATAGTGTTTATATTGTATCAGACCTGTCAATCAACACATAGGTTAATCAACATTATTGGTCACTGAACTGAGAATGGGCGGAGGAGACTGAATGCAAGAACGTGCCTGTCAGTACTTTAACAGCAGAGCCTTCACGCATATGCCGGCTAATATGAACTAAAGTTAGATGCATCAGGCACTTGTTATAAGCAATTCATCCCAAATATATATATATATATATATATATAGTGTATCCGGGGTGCGGCACTCAGCTGTAAACATTTGCTCTGGGAAGCGACGGTTAAGACAACGTTTCAGTTCTTTAATAAACTGTTTTCAAGTCAAGTACAGGGAAAGTGACAGTGCATACCTTAATTTATACTTACAACCCAGTTGATGTGGCGCGTGAAGCCGCACGCCGGCGGGGAAGGTCTGTGCTCCGTTCTGCCGCAGCCAGTATGGATGACGTCACGCCGCCGGACGTCGGGGCTCACGCTGCCGATGGAGTTGGTTGTCAGAGCAACCAAGACGCTATGGGAACATCAACACAAAACATGCCGTGAATAAGTGAAAAAAATACATGAAAAGACAAGAATGACATGCATGAGTCACCTGGATTTTGCACTGACATGGCATTTAAATAAAGACTGAACTGTGCATGAGTAATATGCATACAAGGAATCCATAAAAATGTACATAAAAAATTACAAAAAATGCAGTTAATAAACATGGAGAATTTCGAAGAATATAAATGTATATATAGAGGGTATTCTAATGGAAGCATCCATAAGAATTTCCCTCATTTAGCCCTTTAGGAGCAACCACATCTAGTCTTGCAATCCACCTGCTTTCAAGTTGTAATAATTTAAGACCCCTGTCTCCTCCTCTGATGGATGGAGGGACTGTGTCGATCATCCTATATCGTAGGGTATTAAGCGGATGTTGGTGGGTGGCAAAGTGGCGAGCCACCGGTTGCTCGCTGGAACCTTTTTCTATGGCTAGTCGTATGGCGGATCTATGGGCCGTCATGCGATCCTTAAATCTGAACTCGGTTTTACCGATATACATAAGTCCGCAGGGACAAATTATTTGATATATGACAAAGGTAGAGGTGCAATTGAACCTATGTCTTATTTTAAATTTGTACCCCGAATGAGGGTGGTTGAAGGAGTCTCCTGCCAATAAAAATTGGCATGGTACACAACCACAACGGAAATTGCCACATCTATCATTTTGTAAAAACGATTTGCTAACTTTAGGGCATTTTAATTTAGCAATATCGGTCTTGACTAGCCAGGAGCGTAAGTTTTTGCCCCTCGAGAAACAGGGCATGAGTCTGGTGTTACCAAGGCCCAAATTAGGGTCAGTAGCTATGGTTGGCCAGTGTTTTTTTGCTATTTTTTGAATTTGGCTGGCCTCTGTATGGAATTTGCAGACCCATGGAATGATGGCCTCTTTGGGGCCCTGGGAGTGGGATTTGGGGATGAGCAGATTATCCCTATCCAATTTTAAGGCCTTTTCTTTTGCCTCTAACAGTGATTTGTGAGAATACCCACGACTTCGCAATTTGTTAATGAGCGCCTCTATTTGGAGGATGGCAGTATTTTTATCACTGTTAATGCGACAAATGCGGACCATCTGGGAAAATGGTAACCCGCGTATCAAAGATTTTGGGTGGCAGCTGCTAGCCAACAGCAATTGGTTGCAATCTGTTGGTTTGCTGTACACCGAGGTGGTGAATTGGCCCCCGGTGATGCTGATTTTCACATCCAAAAAATTTAACTCCAATTGACTCATGGTGTAAGTAAATCTTATGGGACCTGCCCGATCATGATACTGTTCTAACAGTTCTTCAAATTCAGATTTCTGACCCCTCCAGACCAGAATGAGGTCGTCTATATAGCGACCCATCATAACTGTATTAGACACCATAACATCGTCTCCATAGAAGAGTTCATCCTCTATGGCAAACATAACTATGTTAGCATAACACGGAGCTGCGGATGATCCCATCGCGCAGCCCCGTGTTTGCAAAAAGAACCTGTCGTCATAAAGGGATAGATGTGGGGGATAGATGTATATAGGCTCACGACATCGATGCCTATTAGCTAATAGGCATCAATGTCGTGAGCCTATATACATCTATCCCCCACTCATTTGGACTAGCAGCTGTCAGGCGTTTCCTCACTGGAAAGCCAAATTTCACTGAGGCACAAATCGATAGCATTATTGATCTGTTTGAATTGATTCTAACCAATAACTTTTTTCTTTATGACGACAGGTTCTTTTTGCAAACACGGGGCTGCGCGATGGGATCATCCGCAGCTCCATGTTATGCTAACATAGTTATGTTTGCCATAGAGGATGAACTCTTCTATGGAGACGATGTTATGGTGTCTAATACAGTTATGATGGGTCGCTATATAGACGACCTCATTCTGGTCTGGAGGGGTCAGAAATCTGAATTTGAAGAACTGTTAGAACAGTATCATGATCGGGCAGGTCCCATAAGATTTACTTACACCATGAGTCAATTGGAGTTAAATTTTTTGGATGTGAAAATCAGCATCACCGGGGGCCAATTCACCACCTCGGTGTACAGCAAACCAACAGATCGCAACCAATTGCTGTTGGCTAGCAGCTGCCACCCAAAATCTTTGATACGCGGGTTACCATTTTCCCAGATGGTCCGCATTTGTCGCATTAACAGTGATAAAAATACTGCCATCCTCCAAATAGAGGCGCTCATTAACAAATTGCGAAGTCGTGGGTATTCTCACAAATCACTGTTAGAGGCAAAAGAAAAGGCCTTAAAATTGGATAGGGATAATCTGCTCATCCCCAAATCCCACTCCCAGGGCCCCAAAGAGGCCATCATTCCATGGGTCTGCAAATTCCATACAGAGGCCAGCCAAATTCAAAAAATAGCAAAAAAACACTGGCCAACCATAGCTACTGACCCTAATTTGGGCCTTGGTAACACCAGACTCATGCCCTGTTTCTCGAGGGGCAAAAACTTACGCTCCTGGCTAGTCAAGACCGATATTGCTAAATTAAAATGCCCTAAAGTTAGCAAATCGTTTTTACAAAATGATAGATGTGGCAATTTCCGTTGTGGTTGTGTACCATGCCAATTTTTATTGGCAGGAGACTCCTTCAACCACCCTCATTCGGGGTACAAATTTAAAATAAGACATAGGTTCAATTGCACCTCTACCTTTGTCATATATCAAATAATTTGTCCCTGCGGACTTATGTATATCGGTAAAACCGAGTGCAGATTTAAGGATCGCATGACGGCCCATAGATCCGCCATACGACTAGTCATAGAAAAAGGTTCCAGCGAGCAACCGGTGGCTCGCCACTTTGCCACCCACCATCCGCTTAATACCCTACGATATAGGATGATCGACACAGTCCCTCCATCCATCAGAGGAGGAGACAGGGGTCTTAAATTATTACAACTTGAAAGCAGGTGGATTGCAAGACTAGATGTGGTTGCTCCTAAAGGGCTAAATGAGGGAAATTCTTATGGATGCTTCCATTAGAATACCCTCTATATATACATTTATATTCTTCGAAATTCTCCATGTTTATTAACTGCATTTTTTGTAATTTTTTATGTACATTTTTATGGATTCCTTGTATGCATATTACTCATGCACAGTTCAGTCTTTATTTAGATGCCATGTCAGTGCAAAATCCAGGCGACTCATGCATGTCATTCTTGTCTTTTCATGTATTTTTTTCACTTATTCACGGCATGTTTTGTGTTGATGTTCCCATAGCGTCTTGGTTGCTCTGACAACCAACTCCATCGGCAGCGTGAGCCCCGACGTCCGGCGGCGTGACGTCATCCATACTGGCCGCGGCAGAATGGAGCACAGACCTTCCCCGCCGGCGTGCGGCTTCACGCGCCACATCAACTGGGTTGTAAGTATAAATTAAGGTATGCACTGTCACTTTCCCTGTACTTGACTTGAAAACAGTTTATTAAAGAACTGAAACGTTGTCTTAACCGTCGCCTCCCAGAGCGTATGTTTACAGCTGAGTGCCGCACCCCGGATACACTGTACAAGCAGCGGATCCTCCGCTTCAGTGAGGGCACCAGCAACAGTTCATTTCTTATTTTGGAGTGCCGGACCACGCAATTTCTATATATATATATATATATATATATATATATATATATATATATATATATATATGGAGTAGTAAGAGAGGCGTTGTCCTTAATGCGCTTATTAAATAGCAAAAACCAGCTGAATAACCAAATATAATTGTGGTTTAAAAAGTCACCAAAGTCCCAAATATCGGACTGCTGCTCCTCCTCTCGTGTAGGACACGAATGCCAAGGGTCCAACTGGCAAATGGAGATCTAGAGTGAAGAGAATAGAAGAGGGCGCTTCATGGTGCATTAAACGAGAAGATTTATTGGATCCAAATACATAATAAAATCCAGAGTAAAAGCAATTGCTCGTACCAAGTAATACAACTCTGTGGGCTGGTTACCACATGACATGAATATATCACACAAGGCAAGGCTGCTCACTTGTCCAACACCGGCGAAATGGGGAACTCAGGGAGTCTGCTACTGACAGGCGCTGGCTTGCGCTGCTGGAGGCAGGAGAACGGAGAAACACCACCGCAGGTAGGACCAGAGGGAGACAGCCAAACAGTCGGGTAGAGCGTCACGTAGCCACGCCCTGACGCGTTTCGTCACTGGGACTTCGTCAGAGGGCGTGGCTACCGTGACACAAGACCCGATACTTAACAGAATGAACAGCCAATGGAAGCAAGTCCACTGATTGCACTCCATGAGCGCCGGGGCAGCTGTACTGATGGTCTCTGGACGGCTTCCACAGGAGAGCTAGCTGATTCTTAAAGAGACCGTATCAGACTGGCTCCGGCGACACGTGTGTAGACAATTCATCAAACACATGTCAACACTTTTGTGCGTACAAAAAATTGGTACAATCGATGAACAATTTTCACAGAACGACCATATTTAAATAGGAAATACTGAGCAATTGATACAATATTTCTAAAACGTTTGATACATTACATAAAAAATGCATATATAAAAAAACAAAAAAGAAATTCATCATAAAAAAGTACATACAAAAATACATATAAAAGACAACAACAGTATAAAAGTACACCAAAAAACAATCATATTTTTGTGCAAATGGGTACAAAGAAATACAAGAAATAGGGGAGAGTGGTAAAGGAGGTGAGTGCTAAAGTGCCAGTGCAGGAGAGTTAAACATCAGTTGATAAAGGGTGTAATTTCGTAGCCCTCATTGAGTCCAAAAGGAGTCAATGTATTTAATTTCAAAATCCACTGTGTCTCTCTCCTCATAAGACGTTTGTCCAAATCACCACCCCTTCTATTAGGTTTAACAACTTCAATCCCTTTAAAACTGAGACATGAGGGGTCACAATTATGATATTCCTTGAAATGACGGGGAACACTATGATTTAGTACCCCGTGTTTAATATTGCGGAGGTGTTCTAAAATACGTATCTTTAAACATCGCTTAGTTTTACCGATGTATTTGAGCCCGCAACTACATTTCAATAAATAAACGACATGTGTTGAATTACAGTTTATAAAATCATTGATCCGTAAATTACTCATGGCAGTATCAATAACAGGACCTTTCTCCATATATTTACAGGTTTTACAACCGTTACACGGGTAACTACCCTTGATAGACAGAAATGTACTATTACTCAGTCTAACTTGTATAGTTTCAAGTTGACTTTTAGAAACTATCGACTTGATGGTATTAGCTTTTCTAAAAACAAGTTTCGGTTTAGCTGGAATATGACTACCAAGTATAGGATCTAATTGAAGTACATTCCAATGTTTGTTAAAGATCTTTCTTAATTCACGGTCCCTGCTATTAAACTGCGTTATAAACATAACATTATTAGGATCATTAGCAGTGTCATTTACAGAATTCTTAGGCTTATACTGTAACAGCTCAGTTCTCTCAGTGCGTCTTGCTCTCTGGAGTGCACCATCTATAATTCTACGTGGATAGCCTTTTTCCTTAAACCTATCAATATAGATGTTAGCCTGTTCATCAAAAAGGGCCAGATCAGAGCAATTTCTTTTAAGTCGTAAAAACTGAGAATATGGGATGTTATCCTTCCAAGGGCCATAGTGGCTACTACTATAATCCAAATAGCTGTTGGAATCCACTTTTTTAAAAAAAGTGGATGTCTCAATGCCCGGTATGGAAGGAAAATTCTTTACAGTCATAAGAATATCAAGAAATTCAAATGTATCCACTTGCAAATTATATGTAAAACGTAGATTAAAACGATTGGCATTCAGATATAACATAAATTGTTCAAATGAAGTTTCATCATCATCCCAAATCACGATAATATCATCGATATATCGTTTCATTAATATAACATGTTCAAAGGGATCGTTAGGAAAAGTTTCTCTCTCCCATTCACCCATATAAATATTTGCAATGACCCCTCATGTCTCAGTTTTAAAGGGATTGAAGTTGTTAAACCTAATAGAAGGGGTGGTGATTTGGACAAACGTCTTATGAGGAGAGAGACACAGTGGATTTTGAAATTAAATACATTGACTCCTTTTGGACTCAATGAGGGCTACGAAATTACACCCTTTATCAACTGATGTTTAACTCTCCTGCACTGGCACTTTAGCACTCACCTCCTTTACCACTCTCCCCTATTTCTTGTATTTCTTTGTACCCATTTGCACAAAAATATGATTGTTTTTTGGTGTACTTTTATACTGTTGTTGTCTTTTATATGTATTTTTGTATGTACTTTTTTATGATGAATTTCTTTTTTGTTTTTTGATATATGCATTTTTTATGTAATGTATCAAACGTTTTAGAAATATTGTATCAATTGCTCAGTATTTCCTATTTAAATATGGTCGTTCTGTGAAAATTGTTCATCGATTGTACCAATTTTTTGTACGCACAAAAGTGTTGACATGTGTTTGATGAATTGTCTACACACGTGTCGCCGGAGCCAGTCTGATACGGTCTCTTTAAGAATCAGCTAGCTCTCCTGTGGAAGCCGTCCAGAGACCATCAGTACAGCTGCCCCGGCGCTCATGGAGTGCAATCAGTGGACTTGCTTCCATTGGCTGTTCATTCTGTTAAGTATCGGGTCTTGTGTCACGGTAGCCACGCCCTCTGACGAAGTCCCAGTGACGAAACGCGTCAGGGCGTGGCTACGTGACGCTCTACCCGACTGTTTGGCTGTCTCCCTCTGGTCCTACCTGCGGTGGTGTTTCTCCGTTCTCCTGCCTCCAGCAGCGCAAGCCAGCGCCTGTCAGTAGCAGACTCCCTGAGTTCCCCATTTCGCCGGTGTTGGACAAGTGAGCAGCCTTGCCTTGTGTGATATATTCATGTCATGTGGTAACCAGCCCACAGAGTTGTATTACTTGGTACGAGCAATTGCTTTTACTCTGGATTTTATTATGTATTTGGATCCAATAAATCTTCTCGTTTAATGCACCATGAAGCGCCCTCTTCTATTCTCTTCACTCTAGATATATATATATATATATATATATATATATATATATATATATATATATATATATACACTCATTTGTGAGATTGCAATTGTATATAATTTTCTTGCATTCATCTTTTCATGTCCTAGTCCCCAGTAGACATATAAATTGTGGGTGCCTGAGTGCAAATATACACAGATAATGGTCACCAAATTGTGATTGAAAGTTTGCAGATTGAACACGTACTGTATGCAACCTGTGATTTATTTTCCATAATGCTCGTTTAGCTACTTTCATTTATTCATAAGATATATTAAATATGTTCATAATAGAGGATATTTATTAAAATTAAATTAAATAGTAAATACTCTTTTTGGTATCACAATTCAGTTTAATGCAATATATATGTTTTTTGCATTAAGCTTTTTTGGACCTAAATGTCTTAAATGTCCAATCCGGCATTAGCACTACATGAAATAATGCACCTATCTATCTAGATGTGTTATGTGCACAGCCCTATTCTGCTCCTGGCAGAGGACTAGCTTGACAATATATGAGGTATTTCAATAAACATTGTTGAAGTCAAAATGTATTATTAATGTTATTATTTATAATGAACTGCAGAATTTTGCGACACCATACAAATCTGGTTAAACAGAGTAACACATACATAATAACATGTAATTATAGATCCAGGCATATAAGTAACTTATAACAGCAGGATGAGGTACTACAGTGTATCTAGGAGATTGGAAAAACATTAGAAAAGGGCCCTGCTCATGAGTATACATTCGAAGGGGATGAGAAAGAGTTGGGTATTTGGAGATACAAGGGTAAGAAAGTAAGAAAAATACCAGATTAGGAAGACATCCAGCAGGTGAAGGAGGAAAGTTCCCTTTGTGTGGTAGACAATATAATATCATTTTAAAGTCTTATCAAGTCTTCACATTTAGAGGGTTATTCTAATTTGATTGGTCCTTCGCGTGTTCGCACGGGGGACCAATGTTTTTTGTCTGCACATTTGCAGACACACTGTGTTAGCGGGCACAGTGAACTACATGTTCTCCATCCTGCTCACACCTAGCAGTGCTGACCGGAGGCATGGGGCGGCAACGAGGGGCATAGCCCATGGGAATACTCAGCGTTTCATGGGCATTCCCATGAAAATGCTGGGCATTCCCATGGTAATCACCCAGTGACGCAGGTGCAGGGGGAGGGCAGCTGACATCAACAGATGTCAGTTGCCCGCCTGCTTCCCACACAGAGGTGTCTCAGATATTCGAGCACTGGAGAAATCATTTGATGGTTGCTGACCATCAAATGATTTATCCCCTGCACTCAAGGCTGCGGATGGATGATTATGCAAATCATCCATTCGCAGCCATGCAGGGATCATGGAGTGCAAGGGGTAAGGTGGCACTGCGGGCTCAGGTGGCGTTTAGTCCACATTCAAAGCTGCAAATTTTGCAGCATTGCATGTGTAGACCAGAATAAGGTCCTTAGACTTAACCCTTTAATAATTATATTGGTACTTGTGGAGTATCACGGCTCGCACGACCTTGATCGTATGCTGATCGTATGCTAAAAAATCGCATCGCACCCCATTTTGCACTGAAATGCATCAAAATGCATTGAAATGTGTAGTAAACTTGTGAAATGCCCCCAAATTTTTTATAGTGTACCACCCCCACTATCAACGTCAACCCGAAGTGTGGCGAGCGCAGCGAGCCCGCGAGGGGCGGCGGTACGCGTCCTACGACCTTTTCATACCCCCACTATGCACGTCGGTGTGGAGTTGAGAATAGAAACTGTGGCGAGCGCAGCGAGCCACCGCGCCCGAAGCGTGGCGAGGGGACGCGGATACCTTCACAGCTATACGCGTCCCCTCGCGGGCTTCACAGGTATCCGCTTCCCCTCGCCACGCTTTGGGCTCGGTGGCTCGCTGCGCTCGCCACACTTTCTATTCTCAACTCCACGCCAACGTGGATAGTGGGGGTATGAAAAGGTCGTAGGACGCGTACCGCCACCGCTCGCCACGCTTCAGGTTGACGTTGATAGTGGGGGTGGTACATTATGAAAAATGGCATTTGGGGGCATTTCACAAGTTTACTACACATTTCAATGCATTTTGATGCATTTCAGTGCAAAATCGGGTGCGGTCGCATCGCATTGGATGCCATCGTATGGCATCCGATGCGATCGCATACGATTTTTGACCAGAAATTATCAAAAATCTGTAAAAATTGCATCGCATCGTATGCCATCGTATGCCACTACATATGGCATACGATGCCATACTATGGGAGCCGTGATACTCCACAAGTACCATTATATTTAAAATTGTCCAGCCACCAAAAAGGAACTAATAATGAAATGTAATATGGTCCGAGTTTGCAGAATACTTTGATTTCATATGTATTTTTTAAGGCAGAAAACATTTACAAGGCAAAAATCAACCTGTTTTTTCCTTGTAAATGACTTGGATATTGTACTGTACAAATGGATGAAAAATACATAAAACTTTCCAAGCAAATTGTTTGATTTATTGTTTTTTAATTATGTATTCATATTTTGTTTACAGCTAATGTCTTCACAAATCTGCTCATTGTCATCTACAAAGCAAATGTCCTTTATTAACTTTTGTTATTGTATTTGATTGTTTTCACATGTTATCAAAAATCTTGATACTGTTAAAAGTTCTCAATAATCTTTAAAACTTACATGAATAATTTTTCAATAATAATCACATATCCTAATTATATGAGCAATATTGTATCTTAATTTGTAGCCTGAAACACTTAATACAAAAAGAACACACAGATGATTGATGATTGCATGATTGGACTGACACTTGTGTGTTTAGAAAATCATTTGTCACAGAAATGTAGCTTTAGACAGTGAGAATCTATATCCAGCCTCGTAAAAAAATAATACAAAAAATATAATAGAATAAGAAATATCTGTAATGGGCATTATAAAATGCACACGCCTTATATACCTGAAACATTGCTAATATTTTTGTATATGATTCAAACCTAAAAGTTCTACAAATATTGGTGTGCAATGCTTCCATCTACAGTATCTGTCTATATCATATTTGCATAACTTACCCTCCTAACAAAGGAGAAAATGCTCTGTTCCTGGACTTCACTGGTAATGTATGATTGCCATCAACTGTGGTGAAACACCTTCCTTAGCAATTAACTGGCTCACCACAGGTGATGGTAATAATACATTACCAGGGAAGTCCAGGAACAGAGCATTTTATCACTCATGGAGAGGGTCAGGTAGGCAAGTATGGTCTACATATGTGTGTGTTTGTGTGTGCATGCATGCGTGTTAATGAATGTCCTAAGAAATATGGTAAAAGTAAATCAATGTTCATATTCATGGCAACTCCCCTTTAACTATGCCTCTTTCAAGTCAGTTTTCGATTTTCCAGAAGTTTGATTAGATAAGGGGGCACACAATAGAAAGTAAGCAATTGAGAACAAAAATAATAGTCACATACATGTAAGTTTCTAATAGAAGGTATATCTCCAAACAGCCAATATCCAGAACTTAAACAATAGTGATGAAGTTTTAAAATCGAAACCAGTTGAAAAAGTGGCCAGAAAGTATCAAGTGGTTTGAGAGGCCAAGACGAAATGGATTAGTCAAGTGTTGGGGATAGGTTGTTTACTGTTATACTTATCAAAGGAACCATACAGTACATAGATGTATGATGAAAATGACTACTATTTTTATTAAAGTAGTATGTACTGTACTTACTATTGTGTTTCATCTTATCTGTTTAAATGCCTGGAAAAACTACAAACATACAGTATATGTATATAAAGCAATATTAAAGCAATATTAAACTGGCAACAGTGCATACAACATTTGTCAGGCCTAAACAATAGATTAAAAAATGCTTACCATACATACAATTCTAGACATATGATGCTGTCTATCAAGTGATAATGGCATGGGTGATACAAATGCAAGAAAAAAGTCCCAAGGCGCTACCGAACGCCTTCTGCCAAGCCTTCAAACTAGGACCACCACAAAGTCCCTTTTTCAACAAAGTACTCTTCACAACAAACCGGGCATACGGCGATGGCAGTTGTTCTCATACCAAGATATCCTCTTTATCTTTCACAGTTCCTCATGTATATGAAAGAAAAAGAGACAGAGCAATGTCTAGTATGCCTTTTTATAGATCATACTTGGGGCGGGATATTAGGTGTACCCAGAAACATGCGTACCCTCACTCACATAAAGGAAGGTACAGGTGTAAAGGTATCTTTGGTATGGGTCACTCTGTGATAATCCCCTCCACCAGATGGTATTCAAAGGACGTACTGTACACACATAACAAATAGGTGAATGACTCCTATAATGGTATCTTTGGAGTCATGAATCTTGACCACCAAGGACCAAGGCTCTCATTCCATACACATAAACTCCGGCACGGTTATTATTGAAAAAATAAAGAGAGAATCTCTCTTATTTTCAAACTCTTTATTACTGGTGCATAAAACAATGGTGGCTGGAAGTTGGAAAATGGGCAGTACCTGAAAGTGCGCAGTGGCCACATGCGCTGAACCTTCACCGCCCAAACAGAAGTCACAGTCCACAAAGGTTGGCACCCCTCTCCACCGACGCGTTTCGATAAGCACTCGTATCTTTGTCAAGGCTGGAGAGAGATTCTAAACTGTAGGGGTATATATACAGGCTCTAATGGTCTGTCAATTAGACCGCCGGGCACTTCCGCCGGAAGTGTGTCATCAATGCCGTTTATACGGCTATTCTAGGGCAGAAGGGGTTAAAATATAACCAGTCTTTTGCTAACCGCTTGATGCGGAATGTATAGAATAACCCCTTATCTAAGTACCGTTAATACAGCACTCTATCAGGGTCCCGAGCGGTGTTCCCGTCATTTGGACCGCAAAACAAGATGGCGGTGGAACGCATGACGCGTTTCCGCCTTTCCGTCTTGTTGGAGATACTCACAGGACCCGGAAGCGCCGCTGTTATAGTTGGAATGCATTATAAAATGGCAGAAATCATGAAGTGATGTGGCGTGGCGATGAACCATCACTTCATGATTTCTGTACATTTTTAAACACTAACTTATTGAATATTAAGCTTACCTATTGTATTAGCAAGTCTTCGGTCAACTTTTTAAACTTAAAAATATATGTTGAAAATGGTCAATTAGAGACATCAGTGTTCACAAAACCATCAGATTCAAACACATATATAGACCCTAAGAGCAACCATCTGAGTCGATGGTTGCAAAATGTGCCCAAAGGGCAATTTATCTGTCTAAAAAGGAATTGCTCAAAAGAAGAATCCTATCTTCAAAGTGCACAGAATATGAGAGCAAAATTTACAAATAAGGGCTATAAGGTAAACCTGTTAGACCAGGCCAGAAGTGAAGTCAACGAGATGCCCAGAGAGGGTTTACTCCAAGACAAAATAATCAAACAGGATGCTAATACACATGGTATAGCACTAATCACAAAATACAGTAGTCACCATAAATATGTTGAAAGGATTTTTAGAGACAACTGGAATCTGTTACTAAAGGATACAACCCTCGTCGAAATACTACCTAGTAAACCTAGGTTCATTTATAAGCGAGCTCCTAACATCAAAGATAAAGTAGTCTCCAGTGCTTTCATGCCTAAATCGATTGGAATGACGACAAGAAATAAAGGATTCCATAGATGTGGTGATTGCAGCATGTGTAGGGCCTGCACCACCACAGATAGGAAAACCATTGAACTTAACATCAATAATACTACATACAAACTAGATCAATTTATGATGTGCAATACCAAGTATGCAGTGTATATGATTGTGCTCCTGCATGAAATGTTATGTAGGGAAAACTACTAGAACCCTAAAAATACGATGGTCAGAGCATATTCGCAACATAAAAAAAGGGAACATCAACCATCTTTTTTCCCTTCATTTCAAAGAAGTGCACCAATGCTCGACTGCACACATAAAAGGCTTCTGGGGCCTAGAATGCGTGAAAGACAACTGGAGACATGAAAATAAGGATGTAATATTGGCCCAGAAAGAAATGAGGTGGATTTTTAACATGCACTCATTAGTACCACATGGAATCAATGTGGACTTTGAGTTGAAATGGTTCATTTAATAGGTTTTAGCATGAATGTTTTTATTGTTTTTAATGTTTTAAATAAAAAAAAATTTTTCATGTAAAGAGGTATGATATACAGGCATTAGCACTTTATCAGCACCTATCAGGCACCTTATAGAAAATACTAAGCACTTTATTCCAATCTATTAGCACTTTATGTATGCCACTACCAAGATGGCTGTGCGTTTTGAATTCAACATTATATTCAGGACAGATGCGCTTCAGCGCTGTCTTGATTAATATCAGAGATACAATGAAAAGTAGATGATATACCATTATTATGAAGGGGACCCTAATATAATCTATTATATGGTGATATACGCGGTTTGCGTGTCACCGCCATTTTATAATGCGTTCCAACTATAACAGCAGCGCTTCCAGGTCCGGTGAGTATCTCCAACAAGATGGAAAGGTGGAAACACGTCATGCGTTCCACCGCCATCTTGTTTTGTGGTCCAAATGACGGGAACACCGCTCGGGACCCTGATATAGTGCTGTATTTACGGTACTTAGATAAGGGGTTATTCTATACATTCCGCATCAAACGGTTAGCAAAAGACTGGTTATATTTTAACCCCTTCTGCCCTAGAATAGCCGTATAAATGGCATTGATAACACACCCGGCGAAAGTGCCCGGCGGTCTAATTGACAGACCATTAGAGCCTGTATATATACCCCTACAAGTTAGAACCTCTCTCCAGCCTTGACAAAGATAGGAGTGCCTATCGAAATGCGTCGGTGGAGAGAGGTGCCAACCAACCAAGTGGCCACTGCGCACTTTGAGGTACTGCCCATTTTCCAACTTCCAGCCACCATTGTTTTATGCACCAGTAATAAAGAGTTTGAAAATAAGAGAGATTCTCTCTTTATTTTTTCAATAATACCCGTGCCGGAGTTTATGTGTATGGAATGAGAGCCTTGGTCCTTGGTGGTCGAGATCCATGACTCCAAAGATACCATTATAGGAGTCATTCGCCTATTTGTTATGTGAGTACGGTACGTCCTTTGAATACCATCTGGTGGAGGGGATTATCACCGAGTGACCCATACCAAAGATACCTTTACACACAGGTGTATACCTTCCTTTATGTGAGTGAGGGTACGCATGTTTCTGGGTACACCTAATATCCCGCCCCAAGTACGATCTATAAAAAGGCGTACTAGACATTGCTCTGTCTCTTTTCATATACATGTGGAACTGTGAAAGATAAAGAGGATATCTTGGTGTGAGAACAACCGCCATCGCCGTATGCCTGATTTGTTGTGAAGTTAACCTCTGGGTGTTGAGGCATTTCAGCTTGAGGAGAGATCAATCTTCTTAACACAGTGGTCCCAAAGTGGTATAAAAAAGCTCTTATTTATAGTTATTTATTCCCCATAGAGTTTGCCCTCAGTAATTTCAGTGATAACTTTGTGAATTAATTACAGCTTTACCTCTTGATGTCTACTTGAGAGCACAGTGATGTCTTCATCACAAGGTTCACTTGGTTTTCAAATCTTGACCTAACCTATCAGTGATATGCTTGGGTATTCCTTGGCTATAGCAGAAATTGTTCTGTTAAATAAGAAAGTCATCATTTTTGTTCCTGCACAAAAAGCAGATTATTTTTATTACCAATTATTAATATTTGAAACAATTAAAGCCTTACTACCTACTACATGTGATCTCATTATCATACTATTTTAGAGAGTGCAAAATACCCAGCGGATTTAAGGTGCAAAATATTGTACATCATAATCCATCTTTTTCTGCAAAGTGGGTAGTTATACTGAATTGATGATCCCAGTAATAGAGTTAAGTGTTGGAGAAGGATCCAAGTCAGAACTGGATATCTAAACTTGAGAAGTAATATTAACAAAATAAAAATAAACAAATTCAATTAAAAAAGGAAAAAGGCGCACTGTAAATTCTGGCTATGAGGACAATAGTTGTACTGTATCATTGGATACCTAGAGCATAGGTTTTTAAAGCTGGTCCTCATGACCCCACAGAGTGCATATTTTGCAGGTCTCCTCACAGAATCAAGTGAAATAATTAGCTTGACTTACACAAGCATTAGATAACACTGAAAACAGAATGAGACGTAATATGTCAGAATTACTGGGATTCTGGAGACAATACAAGGTCCAGCATTAGACCACTTTGCACGGAATACCCTTCCCAAGCTGCTCCATATTGAAACAGCATGTTCTGATATCGTAATCAAACATATACTGTACACAGACTTGGTGGGTCTCAATCCCAAGAAAAAATGAAGAAAAGTGTTGTTATCCTTAAGATCCTGGATTATTTACACAGACAAGCAATTTGGACAGCCTCTCGCAAGGTTAACCCTATTACTTGGGAATTCCCATCTCATTTATCTCACTCCCAACACATCCGAAACAAAATAACTAATACATGGAGAAATTATTCCGCTGAAAATGCTGCCTTTAAAGAATCTAATCCCTCCATTTTCTGGCAAGCAGCCAAAGCTGTTATCAGAGGAGAGGTGACAGCATATACGGCGAGACTTAAAAAACAACAGAAATCTACCTACCTTGATTTGCATTCTAATTGAACTTCAGCCTATCAATTATTTAAAACAACCCCAACCATTCAGAATAAGGATAATTATTTAAAGGCTAAGTTAAATTTTAATGAATATCTTCCCCCTGTATCTTCAACTACAGGAGATAGATGTCTTTTTAATGTGGACTCCAAGTTCTATAAACATGGAAATAAAGTAGGGAAACTCCTCACCAACTTACTACAGGGATCAAGGGATCAAGACAACGCACAACTATTCACCCATTAAAAAGAGTGGATGGGACTTTGACTACCTCTGATGAGCAAATTGTAGATGAGATGAAACGCTTTTATGAATCTTTATATTCCTCCCCCGGATACCCCCGAGTGAGTCAGCGACAGATGAGTCTCCTCATTCTACCCCTTCCTCTATCCCCTCCCCTACATATTTAGACACTTTAAAGCTACCTCAAAGCCCAGAAACTTTACATCAAAGTTTATTAGCCCCAATTTTAGATACTGAAGTAGCATGGGCCATAGGTACATTAAAATTAGCCAAGGCCCCGTGCACCAATGGCTACTCTAATGAATTTTATAAATGTATTAGTCCTTTAGATATATCAAACATTGGCTGACTGTTTTAATTTTATTATAAGATCAGACACCTTACCTGCACATTTCTCAGATGCGACTATCAAAGTTTTACCGAAACCGAGGCCCTTATTCTGGTTGGTGCGGTCGAGCCGCATATGCGGCTCCGACCGCACCAGACGTATCCCCGCCCACACTACGGATCGCCACGGCCGTCCGTACACGGACGGCTGGCGATCCGCACGAAAATGGTGGAGGCGTACGCCTCCACCATGGTGGGAGCTGCCCCCTGCATTCGATGGTCGACGACCATCGAAGGCAGGGCCGCACGCCGCGGCAGCTCCCGCAAGCTGAGACCACACGGACAATCGTCCGTGTGGTAGCTTGTATGGGGGCTGAAAGCTGACATCCGGCGACGTCAGCTTTCCGCCCCCATGAGTGGCGTCATGCCCTCATTACCATGCGTACGCCCCGCGTTTGCATGGGAACGCCCATGAAACGCGGGGCGTACACATAGGGAAATGAGGGGATGAAGCCCCTCACGCCCCTATACGCCCCCTTTGCGGCGTCGAAATTTTTACCACGGAGAATTCCCCTGCACATGCGCAGAGTGACCTCTGCGCATGTGCAGAGAGAAAACATCGGCGGTACGGCCGCATGCGGGCCGTACCGCTTCAATCTGAATAAGGGCCCTGGTCGGGACCCTAACCTTCTATGTTCTTATAGGCCAATCTCTCTGCTTAATATAGATTATGACATTTTTACTCCGCTGAGAGATTGAAGCCAATTTTACCATTACTGATACATAAAGATCAAGCCGGTTTTATTACCGGACGACACTCTGTAGTTAATGTCCGAAGAGTGTTAGCAGCCATTCAACATTCTAGTGATTTTCCTGCCTCCGGTGTGGCGCCGAATATGGTGCTAGCACTGGACGCAGAAAAAGCTTTTGATTTGGTTTTATGGCCTCATCTGTTCCAAACTTTAAAACATTTTGGCTTTCCCCCAGGTTTTATAAATATAATTTGCCTTCTATATAATTCTCCCAAATACTCTGTAGCAAGTAATGGTTTATTTTGACCCCTTTTTAAGCTTGCTACAGGAACCCATCAAGGATGCCCACTATCCCCCCTCTTATTTGACATAGCCAATGAACCTTTGGCAGTGGCGGTTCGTACCTCACCACTAATACAAGGGATCAAGATTGGTAAAGAGGAGCTGAAGATCGCTCTTTTTGCTGATGATACACTAATATTTATCTTAAACCAATCTCATACTTTAGCCGCTCTGTTAAATCTCATTGACTAATTCGGGAAGGTGTCCGGATATAAAATAAATCTTTCAAAATCTGAACTACTAGTATTGGGTAAACACCCACTTAATGCTCTGGGGTTGGTCGATGTCCTGTTTGCCCTTACCACATCCCATTTTAAGTATCTCGGCATACAGATAAGTGCAAACCTATTCCAGTTATATTCTTTGAACTATTCTTCTATAATTTCCAATTTCCCATATTGCAACAAAATTGTACACATGAAGGGATCTACCAATTTCTCTGATAGGCACATTATCGGTTGTTTAAGCAATAATCTTTCCAAAACTCCTTTATTGCATGCAAATGCTACCCTTAGCTTTAAAGAAAACTGATGTTATAAAGTTGGAGTCTATATTTCCGAAATTCCTGTGGCAAAATAAACGCCCTAGAATTGCTAAAATTAAACTTAAAACTACTAAGACTGTAGGAGGCCTTGGGTTCCCTGATATAGTTCCTTATACAGATGGAGCCGGGCTCCCTCTTGCTGGCGAATCGCCAGAACATCACTGCTGGCAATCCCTCAGCAGCCGGGCGTCCATCTGTCAGTTTCCGGGCGGCGGGGCGATGGGAAACCTGTCCATCTCCACTTCAGGGAGATGGACAGGGTTAGGGGGGGGTGCGTGGAGGCGGTGGGGACCCCGGGTGACTGCCGACAAGCTGGCGGGGACCCGGGGGAACTGTGTGAAAGGGGACGCGCGCATCTCGTGCGTGTGCGTCTCCTTTCGCAGATACAGATGGCGGGTGGCGGGGGATGGCGGCTGGCGTCGCCATTGCCATCCCCTGCAAGGAAGAAACCCGCTCCATCTGTACGTCAGCAATATTTTTCAGGTATGTCAGCGATTGGATACTAAACAAGTTGGTATATACTGACTCATCCTTAGAAAAAGCTATTTTTAATCCCTTTGCTCCAGGAGCAGTCATTCAATCGAAATTAACAGATGTCCCTTTTCAATTAGATCCCATATTCTGTTCAAAGATACATATAATAGCTGGGTTCATACTAATAAATGCTTACATAGAAACCCTTTCATCTCCTACTTTCTCCCTCTGTCGGGTAATCCCTCTTTTCCCCCATCAATAGAAAACTCATGGAAAAGTAATTGGAGAGATAAGGGCTTAGATACTTCAAATAAAATCGTCAACTCAGGTGGATCTATATTGACGTTCTAGACTCTTGCTCAACTTTATTCACTTACACATCACCATAAGTTCATGCATTTCCAAGTAAGACACTATCTTACTACTATTCAAGCCCCGAGCCTACAGGCCCCTACTTCTATTAATATATCACAAGTAACCTCCATTGATATGTTGTTTATTTTTATACTGACACATCCATACCAGTTACAATACTTGTATAGAATGTTAATAACTTATTGCTACTCCGATTATAATCAGTGGACTTTATTGCTAGAAAAATGGAAATGCCACCTTGCTTCTTTACAGTATATGGACGATATCATTAATCTACAAACAATATCAAGGAAATCATTACCATCAGCATATCTTCACGAAGTCTACATACGAACTATACACAGAGCTTATATCACTCCCTATCAGCGGAGACATATGGCAGCAGGCAAACTAGGATACTGCTTAAAATGTGATATTACCAAAGCTGATTTTTCACATTGTATGTGGAATTTTTAGAAAGTAAGGAAGTTTTGGCATAAGGTACTGGCTTTTGTCTCTACCATGTTTAATATTTATCTTGCGTTTGATCCCGCGGCTATGACGGGGTTAAACTTTAATTCATGGCCTATGCATAGCATTAAAGCTAATTCCAATCTCCTTCTCATCGCTATAATTACCCTAGCACGGAAGTGCGTTTTAATACATTGGACCAAAAAATTGGCCACACGATTAATAACAATGGAGCAGAAACTGGTACGTAGCTTATACTTTTAATGGAAATATGCAAAGTTGGATTTGAGGGTAGGCTTGAACACGTTCTTTAAAAAATGGCATCCATACATCGCTACACTCGATGATTCTACAAAAGCACACTTTCAAATATTGTTTGAAAGCTCCCAAACCATGAGTGGCCGCATGGGAACTGCCAGACCCGAATTAAATGGTCATTTGAGCAACCTGTACACATTTGACATTTAACAAAAATAATCATTTTTGATATCTTCCCTGTCCATCCCCTCCTTTCTGTCTAGTCTTGTTGTTACTTAATTTTTTATGTATAAGTAGATGTATGATTTTGATTCATATTTGATGGCGTATATAATTGATATGTACAAAGAAAATACCCAAAAACCCTTTATTAGGTTGGTATATATTACTATTATGTTCTTGTGTATAATGTGCATATATATGCTGCAATCCATTTGCCTTTGTATTCATATTGAAAAACGTAATAAAAATCATTAAAAAAGTAAAATAATTAGCTTCACCTGTGGATCTTTTAAAATGTGTCAGTCGGAAATGAGTGCACCTGTTGGATGACCTGGAAACGTAAACTGTGTGGAGTCCTGACAACCGAGTTTGAGAACCACAGGCCTAGAAAATCTAGAGCTCCTATAAGACCCTGTAGGCCTTGGTAAAAGAGGAAGGACCTTGTATACAGTGGTAGCCATACAGTCGATATTATAGTAACAGTGATAGTGATTTTTGTGTGGTGGATTCTGGTGTGGTTACAATCAGTACATTAGTCCCTTTAGGACTAATAAAATAATCAACAGTTACTCTTGTAGACCTTCCTGTCACATGAGTAGGCAGAAAAAGTCCTGAATAAAGGACTCTCATTAGTAATGAATCCTTTATACATTGAATTGGAAAATAAATATTTGCATAATTTCACTAAAACTATGCCTTAAAGATTTTTCTTCAAAATTATCCTCCTATTTTAGTCACTATTTTTAGACAGTTCTTTATTCAAAAGAATGAAATTATGTTTTGACCTTATGTTCCTATTAAGACAATTACCCATTTAGTGGAATAAGCAGTGAATAAATATATTAATTTTATACGTTTCTATATAGCTATCTGTATGTACTTTTCTATATAAAGCAGAATCATTACCCTTCTACGACTTGGGCTCATATGATGACAATGTCATAAGGCCCGCGGATATAGATAGAGTGATAGTTATCCAGAACATTTCAGATTACAGTTCTGAAGATTAGAGCCAACTATGGGATTCTCTCATTTATGAAAAGCGCCATTGTAATACCACAACCAAATTTCAAAATAACTCCAATATCCTGCAAAAAACTACCCAGTAGTTTTAAAATTAAATATTTTAAATAAAATATTCTCTACTCTTTTGCATGAATATCCCAAGGTTCCGATGTTGTAAAACGTACCCATGGACACCAAAAACCCTCCCAGCAGACCTATTATATCTGTCTTAGAGTTGCTGTTCCAACCTATATTGCAATTTCTGGATTGTATTCTTTAACCTTTATTAGAACAGAAATAAAAACTTTTTAAAGGCCACCATTGGTTTTATAATCATTCCGCAAGTAATTGATCATATCCCCCCTAACAAACTAATCTGAACCCTAGATGAATGCAGTTTGTATATTCTTATTCCCCATGTTTATGGTACAATGGCAATGAAAATATTTTTGTAAAATAATCTAATTTCCTTGATGTCAGAGCAAATGTGGATAACGTAAAATCAATACTTCAATGTTCAGAAGACTACAGGTAAAAACACTCTACTCATGGCTTCTAGCCATCATCCGCAGGCCCTCAAACATGGTTTCTTTCTATTACAGATGATCAGGGTCATCAGAATTTCTAGTTACTCTGTTGATATGTCAACTGGACACAATGATTGATTGATTCTTGTCCTGTGGATATTGTCATATTTGTGTTGATGAAACTAAAGCACAAGGTACTTCAAATATCAGAGTTTATTTTTACTTCAAAGAAGTAAAATTAATTTCACTGGATTAGTGACTTTTAGGTTTCAAGTTCTGTTATTCATCTAGGCAACAAATGTTGTGACCTATTGTACTCATTGCATTTCATTAAAAAAAAACTCCTACCATTCAAAAGAGGGAAAAATCTAAATGTATGGATATAAATAGGGGGGCTATTCCTAAAATACCTAATGTATATTCTATAAATAGGGGGCTATTCCTAAAATACCTAATGTATATTCTAAACCTAACAGATGTTATTATTAACTGGGCAGCTTTTTGATATTTGATGGGGTGCAAATATTTTTTTCATCCAGAAACAAAAAACAATATATGACATTATACGTGTATCACAACATATGTGGTTCATGTTATAGCATGCCCTTGTTGCTTATTTCATGTTGGGCAGATGATTTGTAATATCTGTGATATACAGCCTTGCATATATCAGCCATTAAACTCACTTTGTAAGGTCGTGATATAGGTCAACAAGTAACACAAATTTGTAGGTCAAAGTTTAGCTTCTCTTAAAAATGTAATCTTTAATCATGTCTAATGTCATTACAGGGGGAGTGAGTTTCACCACAAGATTAACTGTATTTGATTAAAGCTTCTGTGGTTGTAATGGGTCCCAGTAGGAGATAGGCATTACCGTGTGTGTGCATGCTTTAGGAAACTTGTAGTATATGAATAATTACATGTACTGCGCTATGTTATTTTAATGTAATTTTTTATAATGTTGCTTTTGGGTGCTTAAAATATTTGATTCTATAAAGGCCGTATATACTCTATGTGACCTTTCAGTATATGAAGTCTAAAGTTTGGAGTGACTGATATATGTATATAGCTCTATCTACTCATTATATATTTATAAAACTATTGCTCCAATAATTGTTATATGTTTATTTTTTTCTACTATGTGAATTATTCTATGTATTTGTAGAGGAATTATGGATTCCTGTCTGACTAGCTGCTTAATGTACTGTTGTTTTTAACTTAATGACCTTAACTAATTTTATGTTTTTGTCCTACACCATCTGGCTGATTACAAGCTTTTAAGACACTATTTTGTAAATACCGCTCCATGGCAGCCAAAGAATACATCCAACACCTTTTAATGTTTAAGTTGTTAAAATAATTAGCAATATTAAAATTACCATTTACATTTCTTAGGTGCTACAAGTTTGCTGTATTTGAGCTAACAAAAAAACAACAAAGAACAAAGCATAAATATAATACAAAGCACATTTTAAAACAATACTCAAAACATGTCAAATAGTATAGCTCACACATATCCTATAAATCATAAAATCCTACATTGTGACATGTAGAGCACGGGGATGTTTTAAAAGACAAATAATGTTAAGGAACTCCAGTACAACTCACAGCAAGTCATGATAATTATTACCTAAGACCTGTGGAACTACAAATGCTGTCATGCCCTGTCAGCCTTGGCAGGCTGGAACAGTTCCACAGTTCCTAATGTTGTGCTTTGTTTTCCACAAGTAAAGTGGATGTTTCATACTCAGTCACAAGAAAGCATATATACAGTACATGTGGCTGGCTGAACTTTTCACTCCCTTTGATATTTTAAAAGTAATAATTGAATTTTCCAGCCAGATGTACAATACAATTTTTTTTTATTAAAGGCAAAATAATGAGTGAATCTGTTGGTGCACAACTGACTTTAGTTACGAAAATCAAAATACTGTATGACAGTCTTGTTGTTAAATGTTGATTTTAACTCATGAATAAAAGTGTGTTTAAATTTAACTTTGAACAAGATACTAAATTATTTTTTGACAGAAAAGTTTTTTCTTCCATTGTGTGACAAGTCTAGGTAGTATGATATCATTGGACAATCTACTATCTACAAAGTCTTAGATACTTGGTAATATGACATCTAGCTCTATTGATTATCATTCAATAAGCTATTTGCTGTTCAAACTATTGAAAATGTCCAGATGTAGGCAAGTCTTTCACAAAACCTGTTTTAAAGTGGTTCTTTGATGTACTTTTCTTACACTGCAATATAGATTTTAGTATGAACACACCCCACCCAAATCTAAAGCTGTGGACAAACGGGGAGAAATGTAATAGGATGAAAGATTCAGAAAGTGAGAGATTTGGTAAGATATCTTCAGTTTTTTAAAGCAGCAAACATTTACACTGCAAAATCAAACTGGTTTTGCCGTGTAAATGATCGGTGCTTTATTAAATTTCACCCATGGTGTGATTCAAGTCCAATTCTATTTGGAATAACTGCAATTTAGATGTACTTTATATTTAGACTGTATTGTAAGAAAGACTTGCCTGCACAGTTCTATTTGATACTGACTAAATGGGGGTGTGCATCGACATCGCATGTGGCTGAACACTGTGTGATTCAGACTAACTTTGTATTTGATTTCTACTACATACTGTAGTTAAAAATAAGAGCCAGAATCGCACCGTGTCCACAGCTTAACTCTCTCTCTGCACATGTTACATCTGCCCCACCTAAAGTGCAGCATCATTTTGTACATCTGCAAATATTACTGCCTTGATAACAGGTGTGAATTCTTTGAAAAAGCCCTTTTGGCGAAACACGTTAGAAGTCACCCAGCTACCTGGTCCA
Source organism: Crinia signifera (assembly GCF_055691185.1). Classification (NCBI taxonomy): domain Eukaryota; kingdom Metazoa; phylum Chordata; class Amphibia; order Anura; family Myobatrachidae; genus Crinia; species Crinia signifera. The sequence goes on from NC_139219.1 coordinate 136,911,478, forward strand.
ACACACATTTGCCAGAGATCTTTTGGACGTCTGCCATTGACTGTTATAACAGGATATTGCCATCTATCTGCATGGCTTTTTGTATTTTTAAAGCCAACCTCCAACCGCAATCTGCAGCTTTGTGGAGAATGCCAACAGGAGCAGGAGCAGGCACACGTGGGTAAGAGACACGGTGCCGTAGCACAGGACAGCCATCACCGGCAGCGTGAGTGAGAGACACGCCAGCCGTATCCACCATCAAGGTCTTTCTGTCAGTCTCCTCCAGGCGGGACACTCCACTGATACACAGCGTGCAGGACTTCATAACACGGCAGCACAGGTGAAGTATGTGCATACCGTGCCTTGACACATTCACCCTCGTACAGTAAATTTAATTAACCTGAGTGAGTCAACTTTATACCCAAAAACTTTGTGTAGTAAGTGCCGTGGCCCGGCATTACTATGAATATAACCAGAGGCGTAACTAGAACATTATGGGCCCCATAGCAAAAATTTTGAAAGCCGCCCCCCCCCCCCCCCCACACACAAACACACACAAAAAATTGTCACTGGGGTCTCCAGGGAAGAGGCCGCACCGGGCTCTTCATGGCGGTGGCGCCGGGGTCTCCAGGACAGAGGCCCTGACGGGCTCTTCAAGGCAGCGGCGCCGGGATCTCCAGGGCAGCGGCAGCAGTGGGCTCTCCAGGGCAGCGGCGGGCTCTGCGGAGAAGCGGCAGAGACGGCGCTGGGGCACTCCAGGGCAGAGGCTGCACAGGGTATTTTACCATATGTTAGGTCTCCTAGGCAGTGCTGAATCTTGTATGCACCGGCTCTCCAATGCACGGCACAGGCAGTTGTATGTCTTGCGTGATGCCTGGTTTCCTGCTCCCATCGCCACTGAATGCATTGGGGACACAAGACACCGGTGCAGCCACTGCTGGCAGCCTGCGCTGTACTATTTAAAAAAGAAAATGGAAAACAAATCAAGAAGGTGCAGGGGATAGCCTGCTGGTCCTTCGGGCCCCCCCAGCCCCCGGGCCCCATAGCAGTTGCATCCCCTGCACCTTCTGTAGTTACGCCACTGAATATAACCTTGGCAAATACTTACCCTTAAAACTTAAAACTTTGCAGGCAAAATTGAAAGTTGAATGAAATAATTATTATTATCGAATATCAAGTTCTGTCACATATTTTTTACATGTTTTATAGATATTGCTTTTAAAGTGTATATTTACATATAATATCTATTACTTTTGTTTTTTTGTCCATAGGTGGCCGCCTAATTTAAAAGTATTTTTATGTATAAAAATAAATTGCATGTGATTTTTTTTCTTTTGAAACAGTTTCAATTCGTATTATTGTGCATGTGTCTTCCTCCATGGTGTATCAGACATCTATATTTATATATTAGCGCACAGTTTTCCCATTTTCTTTTGGATAATTTTTATTATAAGAAGACTTGCCTGCAAAGTTCTATTTGATACTGACTAAATGGGGGTTAGCAACGGCATCGCATGTGGCTGAACATTGATTTTGACTAAATACTGTAGTTCAAATTGAAAGCCAGAATCGCACCGTTTCCACAGCTTAACTCTCTCTCTGCACGTTACATCTGCCCCAAGTGCAGCATCATTTTGTACATATGCAAATATTGCAGCCTTGCTAAAAGGTGTGAATCGGGTTTTATATCCCTTGTAATTAGCTTTCCTTTATAATAAGTTTGAAAATGTGAGTATGCAAAGACATAATGTATTATTGTACCTATAAAAGAAGAACATACACATTCTGCATTTGGAGAAAGTCATTTGTAAGTAATATAAATAGAAATGAAGAATATTTTTTCATGTCTTCATAGCCTACTTAGCAAATCACACACATTCATTCTCTGTTACTTGTAAAGTACTGATTGGTGTCAGCAAACCTTGGCAAGGTCCCTCCAATTCATCTTTTTAAGAACCTTATTATAAAAACTTGCTTATAACATTGTCACCTGTCTCAATATCAGGACAGTCTGCTTTTTATAATAGCATCTGTGTTCTTAATATTGTCAAAAACGAATGGCAATATGTCTTGTCATTGCACGCTTGTTTTCTCCATTGTTTTCACAACTAAATAATGTGATTATACCTCTCAACACATAAATCATACCATGGATATGTATATTTTGGGAATTCTATTAAGTAAGCTCCTTGGAGCATGGCCCTCTTTCCTCATGTTCTTACTGCCCTCTTCTCTCGCACTTCAATTACAGTTCTATCCTACTCAGTGACCCTCTATGCCTGCAGCTCTGTTCACACATAGGTATTCATCTCTACCAACAACAACTCTTCCCGGTATTACACAGCTGTATTGTGTACTAAGAATTGTGGTGCTACTGTATTTGTTATATGCGCTCTGCTGTAGTTTTTCAGCTACTGAACTGTTTTGTTTATTGTATCCTGTATTCTTCAAATTTTTGCCACATGTGCTGCAAACCACTTGTTTTCTTCTATTTTCTCCTATAAATAAAATATAATAATAATAATAGTAATAATAATAATGATAAGTAAATCTGGATTGCCTGTAAATGGCACCCTGATGTCTCTCTAGCATTACTTGTTTTTTTTTTAAACTTGATCATTTATTGTCATGGAAGAAAAAAACAGGAGCATATGAGTATTTATAAAAAATATGCCCTCTTTCAGAATGCTAGGTACAAAGTGAGTCACTTCGGTCATCAATGTATGCAGCAGCTGCATTTGCAGATTGATCAGCCCTGTATAATGGAGCTTTTCTGTATTTCAACAATACACCTAAAATAGATTCGGTGCCTGTAGTGACATCTATCACTGGAGCTAACCAAACAGCAAGCTTGTTGTTTGGTGAGCTCCAGTGATAGATGTCACTACAGGCACCGAATCTATTTTAGGTGTATTGTTGAAATACAGAAAATCTCCATTCTAAAAACTCTGGCATAACATCGTTTGGAGGTTGATTGCCTCAAAACCTTTTAGATTGGACCTATACAAATTACATTCATATATCCTTGTATTAACTGTTTTGTATACAGTCTAACCCCTGATGAAATTTGTGTAGATGAAACGCATAGTGTTTGGATGCTGTGTTGTGATCTCTACCACCAATTTCAGCTGAACACACAGACATGGATGTCAAGATTTTAAAACATTTTTAAAAAAATGCAAAAAGATATGCTGATTCTGTCACATTCTTTATTCTAATATTGATGTATGACCTAACAAGGTGGTGGTGCCATTAGCACTCTCTATTCTTCTTCTCATTTGTACTTCTTCATCTCATGCTAACAGGGGGGATCTATATAGAGTAGCTGCTTGTATCTTTTTTTTTGTATGTATGTATGTATGTATGTATGTATGTATATATATATATATATATATATATATATATATATATATATAGAAAACAGGGGGGGGGAGCAGCACTCCAGGCGTCTTGTCACAAAAACACGATCAGGCCATCCAATATGGATGGCCTGATCGTGTTTTTGTGACAAGACGCCTGGAGTGCTGCTTCCCCCCCCCCCCCCTGTTTTCTATTCATTTATTGGTGCGGGCACCCGGCGCAGACCAGCCTAATACAGGGAGAGCCGGATCTACCCCATTGAACTATATATATATATATATATATATATATATATATATATATATATATATATATATATATATATATATATATGCAGGGTAGGATATGGTTAATCCAATAATGGCACTCACCAAAGTCTCGTCATGGAAGATTTAATCTTGGTACATTACCAGTCAGAAAGTATGTAGGTCTACGTTTTGGCCACCATGTGGCCTTTCTCGAGACAAGTCAGCAGTAGACAACCTCACAGCGCAAGATTCAGGATACTGGGCCTTATTTTGGTTCATTCTTTCTGACAAAATCCTTCTTAGATGGACAAAACCATGTGCACTGCAGGTGGGGCAGGTGTTACTTGTGCAGAGAGAATTAGATATGGGTGAGTAATTTTGTTTCTGTGCAGAGAAAATACTGACTGCTTTATTTTTACACTGCAATATAGATCTCACTTTAAAGTAAAACCCCACCCAAATCTAATTCTCTCTGCACAAGTAACACCTGCCCCACCTGCAGTGCACATGGTTTTGCCCATCTAAGAAGGATTTTGTCAGAAAGAATGAACCAAAATAAGGCCCACTGTGAGGTTGTCTACTGCTGACTTGTCTTGAGAAAAGCCACCTGGTGGCCGAAACGCAGACTTACATACTTTTTGACTGGTAATGTACCAAGATTTAATCTTTAATGACGAGACTATGGTGAATGCCCTTATTGAATTAACCATATCCTACCCTGCTATATATTTGGGACATACTGTGTCGCCTTAAAGGAGCACCCCCTGTATTTCACAATGCTGGCCGGGAGTGCAGAACTACAGGTGGAAGTTTGGTCCATTCCTTCCACATGCTGAGACGTTTTCTGAGGATCATGTTCGAATCCCCCCAGAACTTGTGATTTTAATAAGGACTTACATGGAAAATTATGCAGGTGTGCATCTTCTTATTAGGATCTCCAAAGGATCCATTATCTGAGTATACACTTCATCCCTGAAAAGTTTATATCTGGAGTTAATTCTCACTCTCATGTTCTATATGCCTATGGAATGTTTCCCCTGAGGAAGTCGTTCAGGGCGAAAAGCGTTGGATTTTTCCTTGCATTTGTTGAACCAAACTATTTAATCCTTACAGATGAAAAATTGTTTTTATATTGTATTTTTTCTTTTAAAGTGTATTAAAACTGTTGAACAGTGATCTGTACACTGTTACCGCGGTTCTTCATACCATATCTGGTGGTGGAATTATATACTAGGGGCGCACTCTGTTTCCTACTATCTATATTATAAGGGCACGGTAGTGCCCTTATATTAAGGCTGAATCCAACGAACGGATTTTTCCCATAGGGAACTTTTCGGATGGGGGCATGGTGTTTGAGGGACTGCACCTCAAAAGTGACTGGGCGTACTGAGCTGAAATTTGGCATGTACGCGTAGAATCGCCAACCGGTGCTGCCTGACAAATTTCAGGGCGAAATATTAAAAAATGAGCAATTGGTAGCGATCTAAACTTCCAACTGCCAGTTTTTTTCTGAGACTCCAGAAATGACACTTTGTCACCCATGTTAGTCTATGAGGGTTTTTTTGGGAAGGCATAACTCGGGGTAGAGGAACAATTGAGACTTGGGGTTTGTTTTATTAGGTAGATATTGTCCCAGTGGAGTGCCTTTTGGGGTTGAGGATTTTCAGATAGGTACAGTTTTTATTAAATTTAGTGAAACGTCCCCCATTATAAAGATAGGAGCGCCAACTTGTTGCGCATGCGCAGTGCGTCCAATAGGGGGAGTACAGACAGAGGCCTCACTTGGGTGTATTAAGATGGCCGACGGCGATGCAAGGGTTCTGCAGAATTCACAGGGAGATGAGTGCTGAGGCTGCTGATGAGGTGACACCAGTGGCGGAGCTATAATGGTGCAGACCCAGCAGTGGCCAGCGCAAATGGGGTCTGCGTGGATGGATGCATTGAAATCTGTGTGTCAGTGTGGCTCTGTGCTACGCTGAGCTCTGGGTTCCCCGCTGCCTCAATTGACAGCTGCCTGCACCCAATGGAAGGACAGGACAGCTGAGCGATGGCTCAGCTGTCCAATCATTTGAGACACAGTAGCAGAGATGGCACCAGCCACTCAGCAGAGCCAGGGAGGAGGCGGAGCAGCAGCACGGCGCTGGTTCTGCAGAGACAGGAAGACAGGAAGATCCCCCGCAAGCAGCGCTGTATCCGGGCTGCATCGCATCCCCGTGTGTGACCCGCAGCGCCCGCTGCCTTGTGAGTACCGGCCGGGGAGGGGGATGTATAGCTGTGCACCGTGCGGCCACCTGGGGAGCCGCGGCGGGGAGGATGTCACGCTGTGTGTGACCAGAGGCATTGATTTTTGTTGCGGAGCGGCCCCCCTGTGTCCACTCTCCCCTGCCGACATGTTAGCTCCAGCTGCCGCTACTACCGCTCCCTCCCTGTGTCTCATGTCCCTGGCCGCTGCCCCCATGCTGCTCTGGCGGCCACTGCTGTATATGTCCCCCCCTCACTGCCCCATTGTGTATAATGTCCCCCCCTGACTGCCCCATTGTGTATAAAGTCCCCCCCTCACTGCCCCATTGTGTATAATGTCCCCTCCCCCCTCACTGCCCCATTGTGTATAATGTCCCCCCCCCCTCACTGCCCCATTGTGTATAATGTCCCCCCCCCCTCACTGCCCCATTGTGTATAATGTCCCCCCTCACTGCCCCATTGTGTATAATGTCCCCCCCTCACTGCCCCATTGTGTATAATGTCCCCCCTCACTGCCCCATTATGTATAATGCCCTCCCTCACTGCCCCATTGTGTATAATGTCCCCCCCTCACTGCCCCATTGTGTATAATGTCCCCCCCTCACTGCCCCATTATGTATAATGCCCTCCCTCACTTCCCCATTGTGTATATTGTCCCCCCTCACTGCCCCGTGTGTATATTGTCCCCCCTCACTGCCCCGTGTGTATATTGTCCCCCCTCACTGCCCCGTGTGTATAATGTCCCCCACTCCCTTCACTGCCCCCGTGTGTATAATGTCCCCCACTCCCTTCACTGCCCCCGTGTGTATAATGTCCCCCACTCCCTTCACTGCCCCCGTGTGTATAATGTCCCCCACTCCCTTCACTGCCCCCGTGTGTATAATGTCCCCCACTCCCTTCACTGCCCCCGTGTGTATAATGTCCCCCACTCCCTTCACTGCCCCGTGTGTATAATGTCCCCCACTCCCTTCACTGCCCCCGTGTGTATAATGTCCCCCACTCCCTTCACTGCCCCCGTGTGTATAATGTCCCCCACTCCCTTCACTGCCCCCGTGTGTATAATGTCCCCCACTCCCTTCACTGCCCCCGTGTGTATAATGTCCCCCACTCCCTTCACTGCCCCCGTGTGTATAATGTCCCCCACTCCCTTCATTGCCCCCGTGTGTATAATGTCCCACACTCCCTTCATTGCCCCCGTGTGTATAATGTCCCCCACTCCCTTCACTGCCCCCGTGTGTATAATGCCCCCCCCCACTGCCCCGTGTGTATAATGTCCCCCCCGTGTGTGTATAATGTCCCCCCCTCACTTCCCCGTGTGTATAATGTCCCCCCTTTCACTGCCCCGTGTGTATAATGTCCCCCCGTGTGTAGAATGTCACCCCGTGTGTAGAATGTCACCCCCTCACTGCCCCGTGTGTAGAATGTCACCCCCTCACTGCCCCATGTGTAGAATGTCACTCCCTCACTGCCCCCGTGTGTATAATGTCCACCCCCCTCACTGCCCCCGTGTGTATAATGTCCACCCCCCTCACTGCCCCCGTGTGTATAATGTCCACCCCCTCACTACCCCGTGTGTATAATGTCCACCCCCCTCACTGCCCCCGTGTGTGTGTGTATAATGTCCTCCCCCCTCACTGCCCCCGTGTGTGTGTGTATAATGTCCTCCCCCCTCACTGCCCCCGTGTGTGTGTATAATGTCCCCCCCTCACTGCCCCCGTGTGTATAATGTCCCCCCTCACTGCCCCCGTGTGTATAATGCCCCCCCCTTCACTGCCCCGTGTGTATAATGTCCCCCCGTGTGTATAATGTCCCCCGTGTGTATAATGTCCCCCCGTGTGTATAATGTCCCCCCGTGTGTATAATGTCCCCCCGTGTGTATAATGTCCCCCCCTCGCTGCCCCGTGTGTGTAATGTCACCCCCTCGCTGCCCCGTGTGTATAATGTCACCCCCTCGCTGCCCCCGTGTGTGAGTATAATGTCACCCCCTCGCTGCCCCCGTGTGTGAGTATAATGTCCCCCCCTCGCTGCCCCGTGTGTGTGTGTAATGTTCCCCCCTCGCTGTCCCCGTGTATGTAATGTCCCCCTTCGCTGTCCCCGTGTGTAGAATGTCACCCCCTCACTGCCCCCGTGTGTAGAATGTCACCCCCTCACTGCCCCCGTGTGTAGAATGTCACCCCCTCACTGCCCCCGTGTGTAGAATGTCACCCCCTCACTGCCCCCGTGTGTAGAATGTCCACCCCCTCACTGCCCCGTGTGTATAATGTCCACCCCCCTCACTGCCCCCGTGTGTAGAATGTCCACCCCCTCACTGCCCCGTGTGTATAATGTCCACCCCCCTCACTGCCCCGTGTGTATAATGTCCACCCCCCTCACTGCCCCGTGTGTAAAATGTCCACCCCCCTCACTGACCCCGTGTGTGTGTATAATGTCCACCCCCCTCACTGCCCCCGTGTGTGTGTATAATGTCCACCCCCTCACTGCCCCCGTGTGTGTGTATAATGTCCTCCCCCCTCACTGCCCCCGTGTGTGTGTATAATGTCCTCCCCCCTCACTGCCCCCGTGTGTGTGTGTATAATGTCCTCCCCCCTCACTGCCCCCGTGTGTGTGTATAATGTCCTCCCCCCTCACTGCCCCCGTGTGTGTGTATAATGTCCTCCCCCCTCACTGCCCCCGTGTGTGAGTATAATGTCCCCGCCCCTCACTGCCCCCGTGTGTGTGTATAATGTCCCCCCTCACTGCCCCCGTGTGTATAATGTCCCCCCCCTTCACTGCCCCGTGTGTATAATGCCCCCCCCTTCACTGCCCCCGTGTGTATAATGTCCCCCCGTGTGTATAATGTCCCCCCATGTGTATAATGTCCCCCCGTGTGTATAATGTCCCCCCGTGTGTATAATGTCCCCCCCGTGTGTATAATGCCCCCCCGTGTGTATAATGTCCCCCCCTCGCTGCCCCCGTGTGTATAATGTCCCCCCCTCGCTGCCCCCGTGTGTATAATGTCCCCCCCCTTCACTGCCCCGTGTGTATAATGTCCCCCCCTCGCTGCCCCCGTGTGTATAATGTCCCCCCCCTTCACTGCCCCGTGTGTATAATGTCCCCCCCCTTCACTGCCCCGTGTGTATAATGTCCCCCCCTTCACTGCCCCCGTGTGTATAATGTCCCCCCGTGTGTATAATGTCCCCCCGTGTGTATAATGTCCCCCCGTGTGTATAATGTCCCCCCGTGTGTATAATGTCCCCCCGTGTGTATAATGTCCCCCCCGTGTGTATAATGTCCCCCTGTGTGTATAATGTCCCCCCGTGTGTATAATGTCCCCCCGTGTGTATAATGTCCCCCCGTGTGTATAATGCCCCCCCGTGTGTATAATGTCCCCCCCTCGCTGCCCCCGTGTGTATAATGTCGACCCCTCGCTGCCCCCGTGTGTATAATGTCCCCCCGTGTGTATAATGTCACCCCGTGTGTATAATGTCCCCCCGTGTGTATAATGTCCCCCCGTGTGTATAATGTCCCCCCGTGTGTATAATGTCCCCCCGTGTGTATAATGACCCCCCGTGTGTATAATGTCCCCCCCTCGCTGCCCCCGTGTGTATAATGTCCCCCCCTCGCTGCCCCCGTGTGTATAATGTCCCCCCCCTTCGCTGCCCCCGTGTGTATAATGTCCCCCCCCTTCACTGCCCCCGTGTGTATAATGTCCCCCCGTGTGTATAATGTCCCCCCCCCGTGTGTATAATGTCCCCCCCGTGTGTATAATGTCCCCCCCGTGTGTATAATGTGCCCCCCGTGTGTATAATGTCCCCCCGTGTGTATAATGTCCCCCCGTGTGTATAATGTCCCCCTGTGTGTATAATGCCCCCCCGTGTGTATAATGTCCCCCCCTCGCTGCCCCCGTGTGTATAATGTCGACCCCTCGCTGCCCCCGTGTGTATAATGTCCCCCCCTTCACTGCCCCATGTGTATAATGTCCCCCCGTGTGTATAATGTCCCCCCGTGTGTATAATGTCCCCCCGTGTGTATAATGTCCCCCCGTGTGTATAATGTCCCCCCCGTGTGTATAATGTCCCCCCCGTGTGTATAATGTCCCCCCCGTGTGTATAATGTCCCCCCCGTGTGTATAATGTCCCCCCCGTGTGTATAATGTCCCCCGTGTGTATAATGCCCCCCCCGTGTGTATAATGTCCCCCCCTCGCTGCCCCCGTGTGTATAATGTCCCCCCCTCGCTGCCCCCGTGTGTATAATGTCCCCCCTCGCTGCCCCCGTGTGTATAATGTCCCCCCCTCGCTGCCCCCGTGTGTATAATGTCCCCCCCTCGCTGCCCCCGTGTGTATAATGTCCCCCCCTCGCTGCCCCCGTGTGTATAATGTCACCCCCTCGCTGCCCCTTTGTGTATAATGTCACCCCCTCGCTGCCCCGTGTGTATAATGTCACCCCCCTCGCTGCCCCCGTGTGTATAATGTCACCCCCCTCGCTGCCCCCGTGTGTGAGTGTAATGTCCCCCCCTCGCTGCCCCCGTGTGTGTGTGTGTAATGTCCCCCCCTCGCTGTCCCCGTGTGTATAATGTCCCCCCTCACTGCCCCCGTGTGTATAATGCCCCCCCCTTCACTGCCCCGTGTGTATAATGTCCCCCCGTGTGTATAATGTCCCCCGTGTGTATAATGACCCCCCGTGTGTATAATGTCCCCCCCTCGCTGCCCCCGTGTGTATAATGTCCCCCCCTCGCTGCCCCCGTGTGTATAATGTCCCCCCCCTTCGCTGCCCCCGTGTGTATAATGTCCCCCCCCTTCACTGCCCCCGTGTGTATAATGTCCCCCCGTGTGTATAATGTCCCCCCCCGTGTGTATAATGTCCCCCCCGTGTGTATAATGTCCCCCCGTGTGTATAATGTCCCCCCCGTGTGTATAATGTCCCCCCCGTGTGTATAATGTCCCCCCGTGTGTATAATGTCCCCCCGTGTGTATAATGTCCCCCCCGTGTGTATAATGTCCCCCCGTGTGTATAATGTCCCCCCCCGTGTGTATAATGTCCCCCCCCGTGTGTATATTGTCCCCCCCCGTGTGTATAATGTCCCCCCCGTGTGTATAATGTCCCCCCCGTGTGTATAATGTCCCCCCCGTGTGTATAATGTCCCCCCGTGTGTATAATGTCCCCCCGTGTGTATAATGTCCCCCCGTGTGTATAATGTCCCCCTGTGTGTATAATGCCCCCCCGTGTGTATAATGTCCCCCCCTCGCTGCCCCCGTGTGTATAATGTCGACCCCTCGCTGCCCCCGTGTGTATAATGTCCCCCCCTTCACTGCCCCGTGTGTATAATGTCCCCCCGTGTGTATAATGTCCCCCCGTGTGTATAATGTCCCCCCCGTGTGTATAATGTCCCCCCCGTGTGTATAATGTCCCCCCCGTGTGTATAATGTCCCCCCGTGTGTATAATGTCCCCCGTGTGTATAATGCCCCCCCGTGTGTATAATGTCCCCCCCTCGCTGCCCCCGTGTGTATAATGTCCCCCCCTCGCTGCCCCCGTGTGTATAATGTCCCCCCCTCGCTGCCCCCGTGTGTATAATGTCCCCCCCTCGCTGCCCCCGTGTGTATAATGTCACCCCCTCGCTGCCCCTTTGTGTATAATGTCACCCCCTCGCTGCCCCGTGTGTATAATGTCCCCCCCTCGCTGCCCCCGTGTGTATAATGTCACCCCCCTCGCTGCCCCCGTGTGTGAGTGTAATGTCCCCCCCTCGCTGCCCCCGTGTGTGTGTGTGTAATGTCCCCCCCTCGCTGTCCCCGTGTGTGTGTAATATCCCCCCTCGCTGTCCCCGTGTGTGTGTAATGTCCCCCCCTCGCTGTCCCCGTGTGTGTGTAATGTCCCCCCCTCGCTGTCCCCGTGTGTGTGTAATGTCCCCCCCTCGCTGTCCCCGTGTGTGTGTAATGTCCCCCCCTCGCTGTCCCCGTGTGTATAATGTCCCCCCCTCGCTGCCCCCGTGTGTATAATGTCCCCCCCTCGCTGCCCCCGTGTGTATAATGTCCCCCCCTCGCTGCCCCCGTGTGTATAATGTCCCCCCCTCGCTGCCCCCGTGTGTATAATGTCCCCCCCTCGCTGCCCCCGTGTGTATAATGTCACCCCCTCGCTGCCCCGTGTGTATAATGTCACCCCCCTCGCTGCCCCCGTGTGTGAGTGTAATGTCCCCCCCTCGCTGCCCCCGTGTGTGTGTGTAATGTCCCCCCCTCGCTGTCCCCGTGTGTGTGTAATATCCCCCCTCGCTGTCCCCGTGTGTGTGTAATGTCCCCCCCTCGCTGTCCCCGTGTGTGTGTAATGTCCCCCCCTCGCTGTCCCCGTGTGTGTGTAATGTCCCCCCCCTCGCTGTCCCCGTGTGTGTGTAATGTCCCCCCCTCGCTGTCCCCGTGTGTGTGTAATGTCCCCCCCTCGCTGTCCCCGTGTGTGTGTAATGTCCCCCCCTCGCTGTCCCCGTGTGTGTGTAATGTCCCCCCCTCGCTGTCCCCGTGTGTGTGTAATGTCCCCCCCCCCTCGCTGTCCCGGTGTGTGTGTAATGTCCCCCCCTCGCTGTCCCGGTGTGTGTGTAATGTCCCCCCCTCGCTGTCCCGGTGTGTGTGTGTGTGTAATGTCCCCCCCTCGCTGTCCCGGTGTGTGTGTAATGTCCCCCCCTCACTGTCCCGGTGTGTGTGTGTAATGTCCCCCCCTCACTGTCCCGGTGTGTGTGTGTAATGTCCCCCCTCACTGTCCCGGTGTGTGTGTAATGTCCCCCCTCACTGTCCCGGTGTGTGTGTAATGTCCCCCCCTCACTGTCCCCGTGTGTGTTTGTAATGTCCCCCCCTCACTGTCCCCGTGTGTGTGTGCGTGTAATGTCCCCCCCCTCACTGTCCCCGTGTGTGTGTGCGTGTAATGTCCGCCCCCTCACTGTCCCCGTGTGTGTGTGCGTGTAATGTCCCCCCCCTCACTGTCCCAGTGTGTGTGTGCGTGTAATGTCCCCCCCTCACTGTCCCCGTGTGTGTGTAATGTCCCCCCCTCACTGTCCCCGTGTGTGTGTAATGTCTCCCCCTCACTGTCCCATTGTGTAAACTGTCCCCTATCACTGTTCCAAATCAGAAACTGCCACTTGTGTTGACTCCGGGAGTTGGAATTCGGAAAAGCCGGACGAGAGCAGAGGGCAGCCCGCCTGGTAATGACTCAATTCAGGAACTGTGGAGGACACCTGCTCTCTCTTTACTAAGGACGCTTCAGAGAATCCCCCCCTAGCTGGAGACGTGGACAAGCCCAAGTGCGTGTGCAGCGTGACAGGACTCAGTGACGGCAGGAGGACTCAGAGGAGGAGCAGGGCCCTGGGAGAATGATGGATCAGCCGCAGCAGGAGGAGGAAGGTGACTTGCATATCCCGGCCTAGCGCTTCTTCTGCTCATACTGGTGTCCATCACTGTCACATTGTCCCCCCATCACTGTCCCAGTGTGTACGCTGTCCCCCCATCACTGTCCCAGTGTGTACGCTGTCCCCCCCATCACTGTCCCAGTGTGTACGCTGTCCCCCCCCATCACTGTCCCAGTGTGTACGCTGTCCCCCCCATCACTGTCCCAGTGTGTACGCTGTCCCCCCATCACTGTCCCAGTGTGTACGCTGTCCCCCCCATCACTGTCCCAGTGTGTACGCTGTCCCCCCATCACTGTCCCAGTGTGTACGCTGTCCCGTCCCCCATCACTGTCCCAGTGTGTACGCTGTCCCGTCCCCCATCACTGTCCCAGTGTGTACGCTGTCCCGTCCCCCATCACTGTCCCAGTGTGTACGCTGTCCCGTCTTCCATCACTGTCCCAGTGTGTACGCTGTCCCGTCCCCCATCACTGTCCCAGTGTGTACGCTGTCCCGTCCCCCATCACTGTCCCAGTGTGTACGCTGTCCCGTCCCCCATCACTGTCCCAGTGTGTACGCTGTCCCGTCCCCCATCACTGTCCCAGTGTGTACGCTGTCCCGTCCCCCATCACTGTCCCAGTGTGTACGCTGTCCCGTCCCCCATCACTGTCCCAGTGTGTACGCTGTCCCGTCCCCCATCACTGTCCCAGTGTGTACGCTGTCCCGTCCCCCATCACTGTCCCAGTGTGTACGCTGTCCCGTCCCCCATCACTGTCCCGGTGTGTACGCTGTCCCGTCCCCCATCACTGTCCCGGTTTGTAAGCTGTCCCGTCCCCCCGCTCTCCCCGTTTGTAAGCTGTCCCGTCCCCCCGCTCTCCCCGTTTGTAAGCTGTCCCGTCCCCTCGCTCTCCCCGTTTGTAACCTGTACTTGCTCACTTTACCCAAGTGTAACCTGGCCCCTCTCGCTGTCTTTTTGTGTACATTGTGTCCCCCCATGTGTAACCTGTCCCCCCTCGCTGTCCCCATGTGTAACCTGAACCCCCCCTCACTGCACCATGGGTACGCTGCCCCCCACTCACTGTGCCTATGTGTAACCTGAACCCCTTTCGCTGTCCCCATGTGTATTCTGTCCCCCTTCAGTCCTCCCCTCAGTTCACGCTGACGCTGACCCCCCCGCCCCTTAGTGCACGCTGTCGTCGCCCCCCCCCTTCTCAGTGCACACTGTCGCGCCCTCCCTCCCCCTCAGTGCCCCATTGTGTATGCTGGCCCCTCTCAGTGCTCCATTGTGTATGTTGGCCCACCGGTAGCACATAATCACAGCCTGCCTGACTGTCACGTGTTACCACTCACCCCATGGCAACAAAGTCCCTGGCATTGAACATGTAAATGAGCATGTAGGTAAGCGTCACTTGTGCCATAATATGTAATAGCCTTTTGGTGTGTGGTATAATATGCAATGGGCATTATGGTGTGAGGAGTAATGTTTAATGGGCATCACTGTGTGAAGTGTACTGTATAATGGGCATTACAGTGTGTGGTATACTGTGTAATGGGCTTTACAGAGTAGCATAATGTGGCAATGCCGCTATTTTCATGTAGCCACTCCACTAGTTTTATGGCCATACCCCCTCACGACACATGGACACGCCTGCTTATAGCACCACTAAGAAATAATTTATACATACACCAATGGGTACAGTGACCCTTTTGAGGCCCCTATATACCCATCACTATACCACTGCCCCCTCTATACTCCCTATATACCCAGCACTATACCACTGCCCCCACTATACCCCCTATATACCCAGCACTGTACCACTGCCTCTTCTACACACTCTATATATACCTAGCACTATACCACTGCTCCCTCTACACCCCCTATATACCCATCACTGTACAACCGCCCCCTTTGTACGCCCTCTATACCCAGAACTATACCACTGCCCCTCAATATACTTAGCATTATACCACTGCTCTCTCTATAGCCCCTATATACTCAGCACTGTACCACTACCTTCTTTATACCCACAATATACCCAGCACTAAACCACTGCCCCCTCTACACTATATATATATATATATATAATTTATTTATTATTATTTTTTTTACACACCCTACTCCCACCTGCACCCGGCCGACCAGTGACCGGCAGCCTTCATCTGCTCTGGGGCCTCTCACCCACCAACCTCCCCTCCCCAGGCTGCATAATCACAAACTGGCTAGGCCTTGGCCTCTCGCTGCGGCTTCCTTCCTACTGCTGTCTGCTCTGTCAGACCTCAATTAAACCCCCCACCTACTCCCGCACCCCTAGCGCTGCTCCTGCCTTACATTATTTTACCATTAATTACATGTGATTTATGTATATTTTTGTATATGAATTTTTTATTATGTGTTTATAAAATAGGTACTTGTGTAATATCTGGCCACCCGATTGTATGCCTTAACTTAAGGCATACAATCAGATGCGATGGTTACTGATTTTTTTCGGAAAAATCGGGTCGACCATATCACATGCGATGCGATGGACCTGATTTTTACATTGGATCCAATATTAAATGGTCCCTGAGACCCGATTTTTCATTGGGTCCAATGTTAAATGCCTCCCAGACCCCATTTTTTATTGTATACCCACCCTGTTCATACCCCCACTATCCAAGTGGGCATGGAGTTGATTTTATATAGTGTGGCGAGCGGACGCGGATTACTTAACATGTGTACGGATGGTGTAATGGTTAGCATTACTGCCTCACAGCGCTGAGGTCATGGGTTCGATTCCCACCATGGCTCTAACTGTGTGGAGTTTGTATATTCTCCCCGTACTTGCGTGGGTTTACTCCGGGCACTCCGGTTTCCTCCCACAATCCAAAAATATACTGGTAGGTCAATTGGCTTCCAACAAAAATTAACCCTATAATGTCTGTGTGTGCATGTGGTAGGGAATATAGATTGTAAGCTCTACTGGGGCAGGGACTGATGTGAATGTTCAACTATACTCTGTAAAGCGCTGCGGAATCTGTATGCGCTATATAAGAAACTGTTAATAAATAATAAATAATAAATAAATGTGTTCCGCATCCGCTGGGCACGGTGGCTCGCTGCGCTCGGCACACTATATAAAATCAACTCCATGCCCTCTTGGATAGTGGGGGTATGAACAGGGTGGGTATACAATAAAAAATGGGGTCTGGGGGGCATTTAACATTGGACATAATGTAAAATCGGGTCTCAGGGACCATTGAACATTGGATCCAATGTAAAAATCGGGTGCATCGCATGCGATTTGGTTGCATGCGATGCGATGGACCCGATTTTTACATTGGATCCAATGTTAAATGGTCCCTGAGACCCGGTTTTACATTGGGTCGATCGCATCGCATGCAACCAAATCGCATGCGATGGACCCGATTTTTACATTGGATCCAATGTTCAATGGTTCCCGAGACCCGATTTTACATTGGGTCCAATGTTAAATGTCCCCCAGACCCCATTTTTTATTGTATACCCACCCTATTCATACCCCCACTATCCAAGTGGGCATGGAGTGGATTTTATATAGTGTGGCGAGCGGATGCGGACTACTTAACATGTATTCCGCGTCCCCTCGCGGGGCTTGCCACGCTTCGGTCTCGGTGGCTCGCTGCGCCACACTATATATAATCAACTCCATGCCCTCTTGGATAGTGGGGGTATACAATAAAAAATGGGGTCTGGGGGGCATTTAACATTGGACCCAATGTAAAATCGGGTCTCGGGGGCCATTGAACATTGGATCCAATGTAAAAATCGGGTCCATCGCATGCGATTTGGTTGCATGCGATGCGATCGACCCGATCAACATATCGGGCGCCCAGATAATACACAAGTACCATAAAATATTTTTGATAAGGATAATACTTGATACATCTGTGGTTATATTACATTGTTTGTATTTATTGTCCTGTTGTATCCAGTCTGTATGACTATTCATGTTTTAAAAGTATGTAATGACTTTATTTCCCTTGAGAAAAACTTAAATAAAGAATATATAAAAAAATATATATATTTTTGATATTTCAATTGAACTGAGTCTTGTGCCGTTATTGAAAAGGTAGACCTATATTACATTTAATTTTTAACTTTAATCAAAGGTATGTGCTAGCACTGTGACAGCTTTCCAGTTGTTTACTTTTACTTCTTACAAGCTGGTTTGCTTGTCATATGCAGCTTTCCTTGCCTATTAATATTTTTATTAAATATAGTGCCAGAGGTATGGTGTGAATAAATAGGGTCCCATTTCTCTTAGCAGAATGTAATCGTACCCAAAAAACTAATTTAATCACTGTCCAAAAGCAAAATGGCCACACGAAGGCTGCTGCGCATCCGCAGTTGCGTGTAGCACCTCCCATGGTCCTTTGCGGGGAGGACCATTGGATGAGTTGTGCATGGTCGTCCATGCGCAGCAGCCCTCCCACGGCCATTGCTGCACAGGGCAGTGATCCACAGGGAGCCCGCCACCCTTGTCACCCCATTGACTCTCACCTTAACTCCGGTGATCCATTCCGGAGCCCGCACCTCTGCCATGCCAGGAAAGGGTGGCCTGGCACTGTTTCCGCTCACCATCTATGGACAGAGAGGAAGAGAGGAGCGGCTGCCTGGAACTCGGTGCTGGAGGGGAAACCACCAAGTCAGAGTTCCATGACCTGGTAGGGTCAGCGTGTCATGTATAGGTAGGCATCATTGACTCTGGCACCTGTATCCTAACCATGTACACACACACACAGCCTATCCACACATTTATACATACGCACACATACATATGTAGCCTAACCCTATCCATACATACACACCCGCAGCTGATCCGTGACCTGGTAGGGTCAGCATGTCATGTATATGTAGGGATAGACATCATTGACTGTGTGTGTACAGGGTTATAACACAGGTGCCAAACACACACACACTCATAGCCTATCCATATACACACACATACACACACGTAGCCTAACCCTGTCCATGGACACACACCCATAGCCTAATTCTATCCATACACACACACAGCCTAACAATAACCATACACATAGCCTACCCTATCCGCACACACCCATCCGCATACTCTCTATCCATACACACACACCAGCAGCCTAACTCTATCATACACACACCTCCACACCTAGCCTAACTCCATCTATATACATACACACACACACACACACCTGTAGCCTATACATACAGACACTCGCAGCCTAACCCTATCCGTACATTTGTAATTTGATCTCTGCCCCAGGCAAGGGGCATGGTCTCATTAAAATGGCTATGGTCTCGCCGGAAAAGATTACCTTACACCCCAGTTTTTGGCCCTGCACTAACAGACCTTGGTCACCACATGGCAAAAAAAATTCACCGTATTAAGCCCCATACAGTAATGTCCCTTGCACCATATGCCCCTCACTGCAATGCCCGTGATACATTATGCCCTACAATAAAGCTTCTACACACTGGGTTTCATGCTCATTTCCAGGGGTTTCATGGGATGTGTGTTTTCATTGCCAGGGGTTTCATGCTCTGCGACGGGTGTCATACTCATTTCTAGGGGTGTGTTATTGTAAAACATTTAAAAAAAATACAATGTTTATTCTTACAGTGAGATTTTACATTTCTGAATTAAAAAAAATATATTGAAAAAAAACTATGAAATTCCAAAGACAAAAAACCTCACGGTTTCACATGTCCCATTAAGGCTTCTTACACATGACCTGCCATTTCTGAAACCTGTTGTAACTCTTCCACTCAAACGCCAAAAAGCAATGAAATTACGATCATTAAGGCTGACGCCTTAATGGACGTGTTCCTTGCGCAATACAGATATGATACGCCATCACAGCCTGTGGGTAAGTGCAGATTCAGCACTCTCACAGAGTGAGATTGCTGTCACTCACACAATGGTGGAGCTGCTAATTCACAGATTTGTGTGCTCATTGGAATACACACATGCAGTCTATGCAACTGAAGGTCTGAGCAGTTATGTGGCGCACTCATCCTAATAAGTACCTGCAATCATCTAAAACTGTCTAGCCCACTGAGTTACTATAGTGTTCATTCTAGCACCCGCCATCTTTGAAAACCCATGCAGTTCCGCTTCCCTGCCTGGGGTGTATCTGTCTGCTGTAGTGCTTCTAGCACAGTGTGATCTGTATATCAGCACTGCAAACCAGATCTGTGCTAGAATCACTACAGCAGACAGCAACACCCCAGACAGGGTAGAGGAACTGCATGGGTTTTCAAAGATGGCGTGTGCTAGAATAAACACTACAGTATTACTAGAACTATCCCACTGAGGGTCCAACATCTTTCACACTCACTACATCTATCCATTTCATTTAGTATTCACATGCAGTTACCAGAAACATCTTTCATAATTGCAAAAACTATAATGCTCCCAACTACTATGCATCAACACTTTCTTCTCCTATAAGCCTTCATGCTGCTCTGTCTTCCCTGACACCTACTGATGTGTGTATTCCCTCATCTGCATCAATGTGTCTTTCCCCATTTGCCCTGCCCTGTCTTTCCACACAGATGCCACTGTTTCCTTCTATCTGTGCCACTGGCTTACCCTCTATTAGTGATACTGTCTCCCCCTCCATCCATGCTGCTCTGCCTGCATCATCCATGACATAGTTTCCTTCCATCTGTACTGCTGTCTCCCCTCTCCATCTGTACTGCTCTGTTTTCCCTTTATCCCCTTTGCTCCGAACCCCCTCCCCCATCAGTGCTGTCTTTCCTCCAACTGCTCCTGTTTCCCACCCAATCGCATCACTCTGTCTTACCTTCCCCAATCTGTGCCACTGTTTTTCACCCATCTGCTTCGTTAGTCCCCCATCAGTGCTGCTTAGCCTTCCTACCATCTACCCATTTCTATTCCTCCCCATCTGCACCACACTGTCTCCTCCCCCAATCAACACCACTTTTACCCCATCCTCTCGGCTCTGTTTACTGCTCAGACCTTCAGTTGCATAGACTGCATGTGTGTATTCCAATGAGCACACAAATCTGTGAATTAGCAGCTCCACCATTGTGTGAGTGACAGCAATCTCACTCTGTGAGAGTGCTGAATCTGCACTTACCCACAGGCTGTGATGGCGTATCATATCTGTATTGCGCAAGGAACACGTCCATTAAGGCGTCAGCCTTAATGATCGGAATTTCATTGCTTTTTGGCGTTTGAGTGGAAGAGTTACAACAGGTTTCAGAAATGCCAGATCATGTGTAAGAAGCCTTAATGGGACATGTGAAACCGTGAGGTTTTTTGTCTTTGGAATATATATATGTATATATATATATATATATATATATATATATATATATATATATATATATATATATATATATAATGTTTGGACCAAGTGCAATCACCCTGAGGTAATGCAAGTGATGGGACCAGCGCATCCAGTAAGTATAGTCAATGCAAATTTAATAGAATAGAATAAAAATGGCCCATGAGGGTAGTACATGGCTGAATGGCTTCTATGATGCTGCTACCACATGGAGTTCAATCTGTGGATATACTGTATAGTTGCTGCTGCCTTGTGTTAAGTATCATGACCTTCTGCCTATTCTAGTAAATTTGCATTGACTATACTTACTGGCACTTGCATTACCTCAGGGTGATGGCACTTGGTCCAAACATTGTATCATTATATGACCTGGCACTCACGTGTTGATTAAGCTTGGTGTGCATTCCCCACAAGCAAATTATATATATATTACTCTAATATCTAGCAATTAATATAGAGCATGGCATCCACCATAAAAACTTAATGGCGGTGCATTCCTTTGTGAAGGAGAGTGGAATGCACACCGCCAAGAATATATATAATCGGGTAGCTTAGCTATCAGAATCAGCACTCAGCACTTACAAAAGAAGATAATGGCGGTGCATTTCACTGCTAAAGCGAGTGGAATGCACACTGCAGGAGACACTATTAATACCCAGAAGATCGCGTTAGAAACTAGCACGACTTCTGGGAATATGGCGGTGCGTTCCACCGACGGGATGGTGTAACGCAAACCATCAATTAAGGTTAAAAACAAATATTCTACCTTTATTCTTTAAAAAAAATGAATTAATCTATACAAAGGCATTAGAGCTCGAGGATCTGCTAAGAAGGTCCCTTCTCATACACCCCAGAACTTCATTTAATGCTTGTACATAAATGAATCGAAGGAGGTATTAGAAATAAGGGGAAAAAATAAAAATAAATTGATTCATATTAAACAGCATGTTAAAATATACGTATTTAATCGGGCCTATGACTATTAAAACACAAATTGATAATGAAATATATTAATATAAAGTAAAAATCCACAGGAAGTGAAGGTCATCAGCCTCCCCCTATAAATACAGATACCTGAGCACAGACTCATTCACTTGTGGCTGGAACACAGAGGAGCACACTAGTACTTGCAGCCAGGTAAATACAATGGGAAAATGTTTATGTGTGGTAGTTTTGTAGGACTGACCTCAGCTAATGTAATACGAATGTAGCCATGACAAAATATGTTTGTATTATTATCAATAGGAGCGACCACCTTCTTATCATTTATTCATCTTCTCAAGTAGAAAAGATAATTTGTTCTTTTAAGGTATGCAGCTAAACTATAAATACTAAGAAATCCTTGTCTAATAACTAACCCCTACTTAAAAAATTAATCTCCACTCTTTTCTCTAGGACATACATTTTTTCCCTACATTTTTTTCCTAATTGTTTTCAATTGGTACACCTTGTTAAAAACTAAGAGGTTTAAATGATTCACCCCCCCAGCCTTCTCCAAAGGGTAGGTGCGTTTATATATAAATATCCACCCCAATTATAGCCAATTAATTAACAAAATAATTAAAAAATATTTAATTCTGTTTTATTAGACAATCACTGTACATCTTTATAAGAAAAAAAGTATATTGAGAAAAAACTCCTAAGAAGAACTGTTTGACACCTTTAATCTGGTCCCCAATAAGGACAGGTACTAATCCTGATGATAAATTAATCCTAAAAATGTTCAGCTTAAGACTCCGTTATTAATAGAGGTGTCTCATCCAATATACAGGAACATTATAGAGAGGTGTGATCACCTTCAGACCAATAGGAACCTAACCGAAAGCCAAGAAGGTTATTAGACTTAAAGGTCATTGGACCTATAACCATTTGCCATCCTTTTCCACTAAATACAGCCTACAGCTCTGCATTAAAGATCCACCATCAGGATTACAAATATGTGCACTAACTGAGCCGCCCAACCTGGCAGATACCCTCGAGCAGGCCACCGGGAGCAGACCACCCACTCAACCAACCTTGGGTGAGTGACAGGCGTTAACAACTGCGGCCGCAGTGGACAAGTTCGAGAGCACCAGGTGAGTCACAGCAACGGTGGGCGATGCACAGTGCTGACATTGATTCCGGTGCGCACCAGGGTGCCCTGGTTTCTGTTCTACTTCTGTTATACTCCATCTAAGTGTCACTCTATCCCCCCACTGAGGACCGTGCTCCCCCTGATGCCTTTTGGGTATACTGCTGGAGACGACCTCATACACTTATCAGCGATTCTAATGGCATTACTGGCTGTACAGTGAGTGATCCCTGATTTGGAGGGGCTATAACCTTACTGGTGGTTTCTGATGCCCCATAAGACTGACGGACCTGTTTTCCTTCTTTTAAGCACAATCAGAAGGCAACATATCCCACATCATTAATATCCAAGTGCTGGCCAGCCACCAATGATAGGGGTTTTTTAAGCCTTTTTTTTATTCTAAGAGGATCAATCACTTTTTGTTTTTCCTTCTGTTTCTAAATTTTTGGTAATATCCCAGATTACCAATGAGAGCTGCATATACAGTACACATTAATTAATTTGATGGTCATCATACTTTATATTTTTTAACCGTTATATTCCTTGTGCCTGATTTGTTTGTATTATTGTTTAGGCATGTCATATTCCCTATAAAGGAGAGGACTCCTTATATATATTACAGTCATTTATACTTTTTCATTTCTTTAAAAAAGTTTTCTCCATAAAAATTATTTCAAAATAAATGTAATAAACTAATGAAATATATACTATTCTTGGAGTTTAAACTTGCTCCTTTACTTCTTCCCTTATTCCTATCTGCTCTCTATTCCATTCTGCTCAACATACAATGTATGTAATGATCCTTTATGTAAATGTCTTTACTTATACAGTATGTGAAAAATTGTATTGTATTGTATTTTAAACAAATATTTATTTGTATGTTCTACATTTGTAGATATACTTGTAAACTTTACCCCCGATGAAGTCTCGCTGTGAGACGAAATGCATTGGGTATACATTCTTCATCTAAAGAATCAAGAAAATAACTCCTATTATGAGCTGTGGTGAAATGTTAATTTTAGTTTGTATGTTTTATGGAAGGAAATTGATTTTTATTTGTATATGGAAAGACATACTTATCATAAAGTAATTTGAACAGGGGCACTATTTAACCCTTCTCCTTATGTCACCACTACTGGGGCGACATAAGGAGAAGGGATCCCACTAGTTGGGATCAAGTGTTAACAGCGACCCATTAGTTCAAATATTAGCGCAACTAAAGGGGTTTTGTTTTGATCGCCACAGGAAATCCATCTATTGTAAGGATTTAACAACCAACTTACATTTAAAGCTTTCTTCCTGTGAGAATTAACTCTTTATATCTGCAAACCCCTGATGAAGTCCAGGAAGGGACGAAACACATTGGGTATTCCGTTTTGCTTTTTAAAAGTGTCCGAAACACTAGAACATCAATGTTATCTTGAATATTGCCACCTTTTTTGAAAAAAAAAGAGACTTTTTAATAAATATTTGAACCTTATGGACTTCATATTTTATACTTGTGATAAAAGTAAAACCTTTAAGGCTGTACTGGTATAATTACAAGACCTACTCAAGGGGCGCCATCTTACAATTGTCTTGCATGTTTTCTAAATCCCCCGTCCAACTGGGGATTTTGTAAGTAAGGAAGCCTTCCATAGCAATACTTAACCAAATTGGAAGCACAAAACAAGGGTCTATCCTATATATATTATAATATGCTGGATTGCGCTGCAGGGACTCCAAACCACAGGCCGGGGGATCACATGCCAGGCGGGACAGCGGGTAAGACAGAGCACGGGTATCACAGGCCACGCCCTAATGTGTTTCGCCAGAGACTTTGTCAGAGGGCGTGAGAGTGTGAGAAACCAAAGATTTATAGAAGTAAATTACATACCACCAGGTTTCTCACACTCTTCTTACATAGATAAGGGAACAGACTCTCTTTTACTAGTTTCAGAATTGTCATCTTTCTGAAATCTGTGTAAGATTTACCTCTTTTCAAAGGATACCCTATCCAGTAAACTCTGATGGTATGATTAATTATGAACTTTTTTTACCTCATATTCACCTCTATATTCACCTCATATTCATCTCAGTTGGTGCTGATTTAATTTGGTACTGGTCCTCCATCTCTTATTTATCTGCCTCGTTTCATGTGGAGCTACAATTCTCCTTCAATGTGTCACTCACTTTTGGTATTTGCACCCAATCTTCACCAATTCTCTTCCCATTGTCCTCCTCTCCTACCTTGCTCTTTGTCCGGAATTTTGTTCTCTTTCTGATAAACATAAAATGTTGTACTAAATGATGTATGTTTTTATTTATTTATGTATATTGTGATTCACAGTATGAAGTGTAACTTCCATCGCCCCTGAGGAAGTCATTTTATATGACGAATCGCATTGGAAATTTCATCCGATGTTGGAAATCTCCACTTCATTGACACTATTTCATCCTACTTGTTATATGAAGTGTATTATCCATATACTGTGATGTCAAATCTTGGCCCTAAGGGCATTTTTTATTGATATTAATAAATTGTCATTTTATTCAGTGGTTGTAATTGCATCTATTAGCGCACCCTGCATTTCCCTTCTTTTTCATCTCTAAAACACTGGGTCCTGTCTAACAGGGGAGCCCGCAGTGGTGCTGCTTTCACTCTTTTTTGAGTGCAAGTTTGAGGCATTGTTGTGTTTGTTTATATATATATATATATATATATATACACATATATACACACAATTTGTCTGGAGAAACAGCACTCTTTTAGTTCAAGGAAATCCGCAGGTGCTGGAATATAAGAAATAGTAAAATAGTATATCCAGAGATCCAATCCACTTAAGGTTTAGAACACAAGAACCAGCACACCACCATTTGAAATGCATAAAAGTTTTTTAGTAGTTCAAATTATGAGCCATCAACATTTTTCCAAGTTCAAAGATAAACAGGTACTTATCCAACTTCTGAAGGAGCTATACATTACCAACAGCTTAACCCCCATGTCCCTTAGTGCCCGACAGCTGTTTCAGAGGTCCTCCTCCTTTATCAAGGGCATATAGATATATATATATATATATTCCGTGCAGAGGTCCGGCACTCTGGATGATTTGGCAAATGCCGAGGTGTCTTCCTAAAGTTTAGATAGGGATAGATGATCCCTAGAGTGTGGATGCACCCCAGGAACAAATGGGTGGAACTCATTGGTCTTTGTAAAAATCTGTGCAAATTATACTTTAATGCACTGACATCAATCTTTTTCCTGATGATGAGTGCAGAAACTGTGCCGGTGCACTCCTGCGCTGTCTGGCATTACGTGTTTTAATGTTAATATAAAACATATAGTTTGTATCATGTATGTATGTGATAAAACTACCTTGTAGAACCTGTAACAATAAAATGATCCAATATTGCAAAATGTGTACAAACTATTATCCATAAATATCTGTGTATAACTAGATTGAGCAGCACACATTTTCAAAGCATATGTTCAGAGGTAGATAAAAAGACATAAAGCAATGAAATCAAATCATGAATATATACAAAACATGTGAAATTGATCCAAATTATTGTTTTAGTGCTGCTCACCCGTTTATCATCAACTATAACTTTGTATAATAAAGTCATACTTCATTGCAAAATGTATTGGTAGTCATGGTTGATGATATCACTGGGAACTTTCTATTATTGGTTAACAAATTTCCACTTTTGCATTCAAGACTGGGAATGCATAGCAGGAGTAGTCATATTCAGGCTCTGTTTTGTTGTTTGTCTACTGTGGCTGGTTTTTGGATCTAGAGGTGCCATGAGTGAGCCCTGTTGGACCTTGTCCCTTTCTATATTTATAATTTGGCTGGCTCCTGTACTTCTTTACAATATAAAAGTGAATTTTGGTATTTAGGATTGTAATGGGGTGACTTCTACATATGTACCGATGACATCACTCCAATTAGCATTACACATGAGGGAACAAATTGGGATGA
Source organism: Crinia signifera (assembly GCF_055691185.1). Classification (NCBI taxonomy): domain Eukaryota; kingdom Metazoa; phylum Chordata; class Amphibia; order Anura; family Myobatrachidae; genus Crinia; species Crinia signifera. The sequence goes on from NC_139219.1 coordinate 136,937,990, forward strand.
AGATATGTATGTATAGTCCTCACCTTCCCCACCACCAGAGTTTGTCAGGAATCAGTGTGGTCTTACTATGTGTGACTAAAATCACCTATTATATGCAATGTACTAGAGGTGTGGTGAGTGCTCTCTAACATTTCCTTGTTTCCTGAATAAAAACATCTTGACTTAATGTAATTATGACCTATTTTTGTTCCCACAGTATAGTTAACTTTAACAATATACATGTGCAGATATTTCCAGGGTGAAATGGCATCCAAAAGCATGATTCACATATGCAATCCAAAACATGTAAGATATAGGGCCTTATTATGGTTCACTCTCAGAGGCAAATTCCTTCTCAAATGGACAAAACCATGTGCACTGCAGGGGGGGGGGGGGCAGATATAACATGTGCAGATAGAATTAGATTTGGGTGGGATTTTTCTTCAAAGTGAGATTTATATTGCATTGTAGAAATAAAGCAGTCAGTATTTTCCCTGCACAGTAACAAAATAACTTACCCTAATCTAATTATCTCTGGGCATGTTACATCTGCCCCTGCAGTGCACATGGTTTTGTTCATTTGAGAAGTAATTTGTCTCTGAGAGTGAACCAGAATAAGGCCCATAGTTTTTAGGTCCAAAATCCAAACTTGGTGGAGTGGCCAGATCTGGGCCTTGATTGAACTCAGAACCCCAAAGTGACCTGAAACAGAAATCAGCTTGAATTGAAAGGACAAAGATCAGATGTGTTCAGTTTAAAGTAAAACTGAACTGCTGATTTCTATACTGCAATGCCTGTAATTAAATAGATTTACAATTCTAATTATTTTTCAAGCACTTTTAATTAATTGCATTATAAACAGAAGCGCCGGAGCGCCCCAGGCGAGGGGGGGTGGGGCGCCCCGGTGTCTACGGGGGGGGGGGTACCTGCGGCACTGTGTGATCTGGCGGCGGGGTCCCTGAAGTGATGCGCGCTATCTGGCAGCCAGGCGGCGCGGGAAGCGCTGATGGGTTTGAAAACTCGCCGCAGCCAATCAGGATGCGGAATGTTTTCAAACCCAGCAGCGCTTCCCGCGCCGCCGCCTGGCTGCCGGATAGCGCGCATCACTGCAGGGACCCCGCCGCTAGATCACACAGTGCCGCAGGTACCCAGCACGGACACCCCTGCAGCCTCCATGCGAGAGGCGAGGGGCGAAGTGCCGCCCTCCAGTGGCTGGCGCCCTAGGCAAATGCTTAGATTTGCCTAGTGGTGGCACCGGCCCTGATTATAAATACAATGTATACAATAGTAATGAATTTTTCTGTGATATATCACAATTGTATATTACAGTATGTGCCAAATCATAGGAGTAACTGCATTCTCTGAAAAAAAAATGCAATTGCATGTACTGTATATGCAAAGGTGCAACCAGAGCCAGATTTAGACCTCATGGGGCCCTAAGTAAGATACCTGTTTGAGGTTCTCCTCGCTCAAACAATTCATAGCACTATATTTTTGCTGCTGATTGCAGCAGGCATCGATAGAGTACCTCAGTGCATGCACAGTTTATCAGTAAATGCTCAGCAGTGTGAACATCGCATTGCATAAAAATCTGAATCAGGCTCTAGGTCTTTTGGAAGTAGGCTTAATATCTGTGTCACATTTAATGTAAACTGACTTCCCACATACAGTGGATTAACCCCTTCACTGGTATTCCCAAGAATTTTCCGGGCTATGCCTTAATGCCCAGACTGGCAAGCCCAGAAAATTCTCTGGATTGCCAATATTTAGCGCCAGGCAGTGCTGCTGAGTTGAACTCAGCAAACTTCAGTGCTGCCCTGCTCCTTCTCCTCCGCCGCACCTCTGCCTCACCCCGCCTGTTGTATTACAGCCTGCGGCACGGGCTTATGATAATCTGGGTTGCCGCATGCAAGAAAGGGGCACTGTGGTGCAGGGCCGGGCAGCGGCTGACATAGTGCTCAGCGGCGCTGCCTGGACCCTACACACAGTGTGGTGGTTTTTATTTAGGTAGCACTCCCCCTTAAAACTCGCCCAGTGGGGAGCGCTACCTGGTGTGTCCAAATATTTTTTATCCTATCAAAAAAAATCATGTCAACTGGTAATCACGCAGTGCTCCTTTGAGAATGTTTTGGATGGCCAGGGTATCTTTACGGAGCCCCTTGGGACCTGCTTGACCTTAGGCAGGCACCTAGGTTGCCTTGTGGAAAATCCACCTCTGGGTGCAACTATTGCAAAATCTAGTATGTGCATGACTAAAAATGCAATAACTACACTCCATCCTGAGTTATATTAATTAATACTTTTTACTGAATTGTATGCCTTATTTGTGTCATTTTCAATTGCAAAGTTACTTATAAGGTACTATAGGTACTATATGTACTATACTGTATTATAGCACAAATCAATGTCAGTGGTGGAATAGCATTTCTCTAGTGATGGTTACTCAGTAAATAATATCACTTTATTAGTAAACATGCATCTGTGTCACATATGTACTCTCCTTGCAATACTAGTTAACCTAAATCAAAATGCCCATTCTCCTCCCTCTCCACATGAAGCCTGTAATAAGTTTTAGAATCTGCACAAGCTAACTGTACACTGACATACACCAGTGGCGGTTTTTACCTATGGGCTGCAGGGCTGCAGCCCCCTCCCCCCCACCGCCCCCCCCCCCCCCCAGGTAAAATCTGCCACTCTCTCTGCCTAAAGTGAAGCCAGATTCAGCCTGTGAGACTGCACTGGCTTCACTGTGACTGGCAGTGACTTCCTATTGGAAGTCCGACCTGCCAGTCACTCAAGGAATCCCATCAGGAGGTGTTCCCTCCCTCCGGGATGCCTCTCTCTGCGCAAATGCGCAGCAGCCCCAAAACGGGTTCTGCATATGCGCAGTACCGCGGACCATACTCCGCATGCCTCAGAACCCGGGGAACCCATCAAGCCTCTGGGGGCTGTTGCAAAGGCAGCCCCCGGAGGCTTAGGCCAGCATTATGTGCAGTATGTATTATGAAGTTACTGCGCATGCTCTGGCCCCGTGCAGGGGACTCGGGAGTGCGTGCGGCCGGGGAGCATGGTGGTGGATGGGGACGGCAGCAGAGGGGGGGTCGCATTGCGGCCACCCTCCTCTATACTGGTAAGAGCCGCCACTGACATACACATGCTCAAAGGTGCAAGTTACATTTAGAATACATACTGATCATAGAACATCCTTCCTTTTAATTACACAGACTTGTATGTTTATAAAAGCATGTGTAACAATTACTAACTTTTAGAATGAATATATATATGCAAAATATATCAGTTGCAATAGCATTATTTAGCTAGTGGTATTATTCTAAAAGATAGTGAAGGAGAACAAGCAATTTACGTACAAATCAATCTTTCAATATTTAAAGGCTGTAAAAAGCAGTTATGTGCATCATTTTCAACATAATTCATTTTGTAGCAGAACTATATAATAACATGCAAATGAGGTGAGTTTGCTGACTTTGAAGTGACTCATAATATTTTGAATTCAAATAAACTGTTACTGAACTTTTAGAAGATATACTTGTAAGGGATATATATACTGTACACAAATTGAAATTCGGAGGCTAAAAACACATTAACCAACTTCTTTTGCATGAGATATTCCAGTTTATATTCTCATGTCAAGTTTGATATCTTTTCAGAAAGACAGTTTGAGTCCTTACAGCTTCTGATAAAGAACAAGTTCATATTTTCATCTCAGAATAGAGATTGGCTTCATTGTGTCTCCAGATAAACCAAAGGAGAACATTGTAATTTTTATATTGTATCATAACTGAATTTAAAATGTCAAACTAATGGAATTCTTGCATCCACATTTTATTTCTTGTATTAAATGTTGACCAGCAATGCACTTAGTGAATTCAACTTCAGAAAAGTTATTTATTTAATGTCAGTATATGAAAAAGGTTAGCTTTTTTTGTAACAGATGCCCGGTTAAATGAGAAAACCTGAAAAAAAAACATGCATTCATTTGACATTTCCAATCTCATTCGGAAAGTTTTAAAGTCATTGGGGCAGATGTACAGTACTAAGCCTTGTAGAGTGGAGAGTGATAAGCTACTGCCAATCAGCTCTTAATGGTAATTTTTCAAACAGCCTGTAACATGGCATTAAGTAGCTAAATGGCTGGTACTTTATATCTCCTCACATTATCACTTTCTATGGCTTAGTACAACTCTCCCCATATCTCAGGTAAACTGTTACATTTTCAATTTTTTTTCATTTTGCATAGAGAAAAAAACACCACAAAAATGGGCAGGAAATTGCTAGAAAGTAATTCTACTATTGAATATATAGGCCTTTATTCTTGTTCACCCGCAAAGGCAAATTCCTTCTCAAATGGGCAAAACTATGAGGGTTATTTTGGTTCACTCTTGGACAAAACCATGTGCACTGCAGGTGAGGCAGATGTGCAGAAAGAGTTAGATTTGGGTGAGTTATTTTGTTTCTGTGCAGGGAAAATACTGACTGCTTTATTTTTACACTGCAATATAGATCTTACTTTGAAGTAAAACCCCACCCAAATCTAATTCTCTCTGCACATGTTACATACAGTATGGCCTTATTCTAGTTCACTCTTTCTGACAGAATCCTTCTTAGATGGACAAAACCATGTGCACTGCAGGGGGGCAGAAGTAAAATGTGCAGAGATAATTAGATTTGGGTGGGTTATTTTGTTTCTGTGCAGGGTAAATACTGGCTGCTTTATTTTTACACTGCAATATAGATCTCACTTTGAAGTAAAACCCCACCCAAATCTAACTCTCTCTGCACAAGTAACATCTGCTCCACCTGCAGTGCACATGGTTTTGTCCATCTAAAGCCTGTACACACAGGGGAGATATATTGCTCAGCCATATATGGCTGAGCAATATATGGCTGAGCAATATATTGCTCAGTTTCTCCTTTTCATCAGCGACCAGAGATGGTCGCTGATGAAAGGGAACCTCTGCCGGCGGTGCCGCAGAGGTAATCAGCTGATCGCAGGAGCAAGCTCCTGCGACCAGTGATTAGAATGGGGCTGAAAACGGGAGTGCGCACCCAGCGATTTATCGACGGGGCACATTCCCATCACTGGCAACATGGTCGCCTGCGACCATATTTCCAGCGATTTCAGCCCCTATCGCCCCCGTGTGTACACAGCTTAAGTAGGATTTTGTCAGAAAGAGTGAACTAGAATAATGCCCATAGTTACATAGTAGGTGAGGCTGAATCGAGACTTGCGTCCATCTAGTTCAACCTATGTTTATAGTAGCTTATCCCTTGTTGTATAGTATGTTCTGATATTTTAAAGACAGATTATGTTACTTATTCGTACCCATGGATGTTTTTAACCAATAAATGTTTATCCAACCTTATTTTAAACTTATTTATAGTGTCTGCCGACACCACTTTTCCTGGAAGAGAGTTCAAAAGTTTGACTGCTCTGACTGTAAAGAAAAATGTTTTCTTCTAGATGAACAAAATCTTTTTTCTTCTAATCTAAACTTGTGCCCTCGCAACCTAGATTACTTTCTAGCAGAAAAACGGGTGTTTGACAGTTCCTTATATTGGTCCCTAATATATTTATACATGTTGAGCATATAACCCCCTTGACCGTCTCTTCTCTAGTGTAAATAGTCCCAAAATTGCTTAATCTTTCCTCGTAGCTTAAATTCTCCATTCCCCTATTAAGCTGTGTTGCTCTTCTTCGGATTTTTTTCTAATTCTAATTCTTTTTATAGTGTGGGGCCCAGAATTGTATTCCGTATTCGAGGTGCGGTATAACCAATGATTTGTACAGAGGCATAATTACTTTTGAGTCCCTAGTTTCCATGCCCCTTTTAATACATGTTAGAATTTTGTTTTTGTTTCCCTGATTGAGGGTATAAATATACAAACTAAATTACTTAAGATCTCCCAATATGCAGATGACATGATTCTATTTCTCTCTGATCCCGCTACGTCCTTACCAGCTGTTCTAGATCTAATCTCCTCCTTCGGCTCCATTTCTGCATATAAAGTTAACCTAGATAAATCATAAGTCCTTCCGATCCACGGGACGCCACTATATTTCCAATCACTACCAGTGCTTCAGCCTTTTCACATTTCCACTATGTCCATCAAATATCTATGTATTCACATCCCCACAAACTTATCGGATCTCTATAAATTGAATTTTATCCCAATTATTGATAAAATAATACGATATTTGGATAGTTGGATGTCCTTACCCATTTCCCTTTTGGGAAGACTAGCTGTGATAAAAAGTGTGTTGTTCCCAAATATTTTTTTACATAATGCAGATGTTACCAATAAGATTACTACATAAGGATTTAAAGATTTTCAATTCTCACTTTTCCCGTTTCTTGTGGCAGGGGAAACGACCATGATTAGCCTTTGCCAAATTAAGATTACCTCCAAAAAAAAGGGGGGATTGAGTTTCCTGGATCTTGTTCAATACTCTAATGCTATATTTTTTTGTTATGTCAGTGACTGCCTGCTTGGCACTAGTTCATTACAGATAATCAGCTAGACTCAGCTTTACCACTTAGTATTAAGGAACACCCTATGTTCATAGACACTTACCAAGCTTGGAGTAACATTTCCAAAACAATTCACAGTAGTCATCTTTGCTCTCCATATACTTCGTTATGGGGCAACCCCACCTTCCCCCCATCACTGACCAATACTACATTCATTCGAGAGAGAAAGGTTTAGCCTCAATTGCAAAGGTTTTTGACCCGTAGGTGAATTACTTCCATTTACAGACCTTTAGACATTATATCCAATCCTTGCCCAAGCCTGTCACAACTGATAATACTGCAGCACTTCCTTTCTTTCCTTAAACTTCTTTCTTCTATCCCATACAAGATCAGTTCACTGTATATACCAATGATCTCTTTAACAGGCTCGTCTAGTTGGAGTTTGACATTACATAAATGGTCGACAGATACCCCCAGTATTAGCTTGTTGCCTGATCTTCTGTCCCAATATGACTCTATGCTCAAATATTTGCAATGCTCTTTCTTACAGGGGGTTCATATCAGAACGATACATATAGCATATATTTCTCCTACACAGAGGAAATATATGAATGACCTGGAAACAGGTGCCTTTGTCAAGTGTACTGTATCCCACACTGATTTTTTCTACTGTATTTGGGGTTGTAGAAAAATACGGAAATTCTGTCATAAAATAGTTCAATATACAGTATCAACTCCATGCTCTCTACAAACTTGACACCTGATCCCTTAGCATGTATCTGCGGGAATTTTAAAAACTGGAATTTAGGCCCTGAAAAACAGACTAAGATTCGACTATTGGCCGTGATAGTAACCATTGCAAAAAAAGTCATTTTAATACACTGGACAAGTCGATCAGCTCCTTCACTTACAGAAGTTAAGCAAAAACTCATTCAAATTCTATATTGTGATAGACTACTATTCCTAATGTTGAAACTGGAGTGGAAAGGTTCTACAAAAAATGGGATTTTTGTATTAATACTTTAGACGAACAATCCCAAAATCATATAATGAGACTGTTTGAAAACACCTCCTGGAACCTACTTCGACAGGCTGCTGCTGGTTTGTAAAGTGTATTAAGTTGGATAAATGGGCTGCAAGGTTGTTGAAGTTTGGGTACCGGTTTTGATAATAAAAATTATTTGATTCAAACTAAAGCTAGTCCTACTATCCTCAGAGTCTGATTGTTTCCTACCCCTTTGTGTGTCCCTTTTGTCTGTTCCCCCTCCCCCACCCCCTTTTTCTCCTTTAAACTTGTTTTAGCTTAAGGCGCTACCGCACCTTCTATGTTCTTATCTACTTCATATAGGCTATGTGTAAATGCGATGTTATGAACACTTGTCAATTTTATAATTATTGTTCCTTTGATGCACTATGCCAATATTGTTCTAATGATTTTGCTATCATTTGAAAATTAATAAAAAACCTTTATAAAAAAAAAAACATACTGTTACCATTATATTAGGGAAAGAAAAATGAAATATTAAGATAGAGAGAGAGAGAGAATGAGAAAGGAAAAACAATTGAAAGAAAGAAGGAAATCTAGGTCAAACCCTTGAGAAGGAATTCACATTCGAAAGTTCAAAAATATGTAATAATCAGGAGCTATAAACTGAAACATTTAAAAAAAATTAAAACATTGTATGATTTACTATACATTGTACATTTTTTTCTTGAGAAAAATTTAGTCAAATATATGAGCAATATTTAGAACTGTACAAGGGTTACATAAATACTGTATAAAGCTAGGCAATAGAGGTATGGAAAGAAAAATAAACTCTGGAATATACAGTACTGTATCTTAGGGACAAAGAATACAGTCTAAAACAAAAATAATCCATGGTCCAAAACCTGGTTAAATGTGTCCGTTATTATGAAGAAAATAAGTAATTTTCTCCATATTAGCAATAAACCAGATTTTGGCTTTTGCCTAATGCTTGTGTGGAAGGGAGACCAATTTCTATATTTTAGCCATACCTCCCAACATGACCCTCTCCAGGAGGGACACAATGCTCTGTTTCTGGACTTCCCTCTGAATGTATGATTGCCATCACCTGTGCCAAACAGGGTAATTGATAAGAAAGGTATTTTTCAACACAGGTGATGGCAGTTACTCATTAAGAAGGAAGTCCAGAAACAGAGCAATGTGTCCATCCTGGAGAGGGTCATGTTGGGAGGTATGTTTTAGCTAAGGACTATCTAGCAACATGGAGCATATGAAGAATATATTTATTAGAAGAGTTACTGACTGCTGATACATAGAGCCTCAGCAAAACCATTAAAGAACTCAGGATACCTTGATTTTGTAAATATCCCCAAAAAGTGCCCAACCTTTTTCCCCCCCAAAAAATTAAGGGAAGTCCTTCAATAACACTTATGCCAGAAAGGTGTAGTGGAAGAGTTAGTACAGTATATTGTTTTATGTTCCCACACTATTATCAATCATTTTTTCTACCCAAAACATAAATGTCACTGTTTGTGGCATATAAACTAGAGGGGGTCAGGTAAAATGAACAAAAACTACATAAACGTAAGTAAATAGCATTTAAGAGGGAAATGATAACAAATCATGGTTGGGATAATCTTTTCTATTAAAAAATATACTTACTATGAGAAACTGAGTAACAAACTTGGCACGATGTCTACAGGGAGCAACATATATAAAGAGGGGTAAAAGGCTGCAATATGCAAATATTAAAAATATACAAATTACAGTATATAGGTAACATCTCAGGTGGACCAAGAAAGGGGATAGATCCTGAATCAATAGAAGGGTATTATATTGAAAATAATAGAACTGTGAAAAACAAACAAAAATGAAGATGTTGCCAGACTGTACTGTTCCGAAATCATTGCCACAGATAATTATGTTGTGACTTATTATCAGCATTTAATTACATTATTACTATTCAAAAATACAGATACAATGATTATTAATAATATACAGACCAACAAATGGATCACCAAGATTACACTGTAATTGTTTTTAAGCATTTAACTGGGGAAAATGTGTTGGGGCTACAGTAATTCTTAAAAGAGCTGGTGTTTTGTCAGTTGGCTAATTGATGATTAATTAGTGCAACAGGACACTTGTGGGAATATGGAATTACAATTTTGATTTAATGTTTGCTTATGACTAACACAAGATTTATTATTCTATATACGCAAATCAATATACTAAAATGCAATTTCCAAAATTGCTGAGAAAAAGATATTAGTGTGCACTGTAAAACAAGGAAAGATAATTTATTGGCACATTTATCACATAAGAAAGAATAGATTTGTGTCTTTGGGTTAATTTTTATTAATTTATGTACATATGAATTTTGCAATGTTCCATCATTGTGATTATAAAGAGGTCTTTTTTTAAGTTATTGCCAGGATATCCATGCTATATTTCATTTCTCTCTGACAAACATTAATTGTATGCAGAAAAGCAGTGTGCAGCCTTTGAATAACCATAATACAGTATTCATTTCTTTATAAATGCTCCATTTCTTAAGAAGATAAATAGAGCATATTTTATAGCACTGTCAGCATGGCATTTTATAGTGATATCATTTGTATTTAAACCTTCTAGTCTTCGAAACAAAATGAGTATACGAGTACTATTTTATGTTGTGCTAAATACATTTTCTGTTGCAAGTCTTTAAGCATAATACATAATAATGTATCATATTCATTTCTTAATTTGTTTCCTGTCTGTTTTTTACAGTTGAATGATGTTAGTAAGAGGATCTGTGGTAAATAAATGTGCACATGTTGTTATCATATTTATAATTAAAATATAATTGAATTGTTCAATGCCCCAGAGCAATGGAAAAATATTAAGAACCACTTAAAGCTGCTTTAAGTGTGTCCTATATGTAATTGTTTTACAATATGAACCATTTAATAAAAGCAGGTATGTTCTTGTGATATGTTTTAGAGGTATGCGAGTTTGGTTGTCTGAAAACTGAATTTACACAAAGTTTGCATATCCGAGTACTTGCAAGCCCTGGCTCAGGTTTCCCTGGCAGGCTTGGAATCCAAAATTAAACAAAATGACTTCTCAAGTGTTTTGGATTCAGTAAAAGTCGCTAACTATTGGTTCAGGTGCCCTTTTAAACAGGATGTCAGATGGTTAGGGTGATGTGTTGGCTTCTGCACTAAGTCAGTGTCAATAAAGGGCTGTGGTGTGCAATTTAGCACTGCTGTGGCATATGGGTTGAATTTATACCAGATGCCCGAAGGCAAGATAATTGGTGGTGATTCCCCTCCCCTCATTGCTGGCTCCCATGTGCACATATGCTGAAGCCTGTGATGTAGGGGATTGGGTATATACCAGGGCTGGGCAATTGCGGCCCTCCAGATGTTGAGGAACTACACATCCCAGGATGCATTGCATTAGTTTTGCTGTGTGGCCTTTTTGAAACTGATGCAAGGCATGCTGGGATGTGTAGTTTCTCAACATCTGGAGGGCTGCAATTGCCCAGCCCTGGTATATACAGTTGTGCTCATTAGTTTACATACCCTAGCAGAACTTATGATTTTCTGGCCATTTTTCAGAGAATATGAATGATAACTCACAAATATTTGTTTCACTCATGGTGAGTGTTTACTCTTTTTAAATCATAATGACAACAGAAACTACCCAAATTACCCTGATCAAAAGTTTACATACCCTGTAGATTTTGGCCTGATAACATGCACACAAGTTGACTCAAACGGGTTTGAATGGCTACTAAAGGTAACCATCCTCACATGTGATCTGTTTACTTGTAATCAGTGTGTGTGTGTGTGTGTGTGTGTGTGTGTGTGTGTGTGTGTGTGTGTATAAAAGGTCAGTAAGTTTCTGGTCTCCTGAAAGACCCTTGCATCTTTCATCCAGTGCTGCACTGATGTGTCTGGATTCTGAGTCTTGAAGAAAGCAAAAGGATCTGCAGGAAAAGGTAATTGAACTGTATAAAACAGCAAAGGGAAATAAACAGATATCCAAGCAATTGAGAATGCCAATCAGCAGTGACCAAATCAGGGTCAGGTAGACCAACAAAAATTTCAGCCACAACTGCCAGGAAAATTGTTTGGATGCAAATAAAAATGCTATAGTTTAAATATGGCATGTTTTACACATAATCAAAAGAGACGGCATATCATAAAAATAGGAATATCAAACAGATATTAATAAGGCCAACTGTACAGCCAGTACAGAGTTGATCACATTGGTTAAGGTCCCTAAAAACAGGATGTATTCAGTGCAAAGGATGCACAACATGCAATAGAATTCTTGTGGGCGATACAATTGCCCATCCCTATACCAGGCCGCGTCTCAAAATATGACATTGATTGACATGCACAATGGCCTTTGTGGTATATGTCTTAGTCTGCCCGTGTGGCATGACATAGAGACCATTTTGAGACTGCATGGTGAATCACAGAAGTATTATCAGACTGGCCTTAGAGTCAGGAGAGACAGACAAGCCGGTTGCGAGACACTGCCCGGAGAAAGAACATCAGGTGGACACAACAAAGAGCATGCTCATTGACCATATTCCGAAAGCACCTTGAGGGGGGATAGATTGCTGGCCCAGGTCTATATAGTAGCAAATATACCACTTACAAATTATTGTCACTAAGGAGTGGGTTTTTCTTATATATACAGTAAACAGCTTCTTACTAATACTAAGCAGTTAGTGTACATCAAAGTATTTAAGTTTCACAATGGCTAATGCATATTAAACAGGACAAACAACATATACACACCGGTTAAAATACTGAATAATTAAACTTTCGGCTCAGGCGGACAACCCGTGTGGTGTATATGTTGTTTGTCCTGTTTAAAATGTATTAGCCATTGTGAAACAGGGCCAGCCACTTCACTGGATTGATCTGAATTCTCTGTGTAATCATATATACTGTACATTGATTGTTTTATTATGTATGTTTCCTAGCCCTTTGAGCCTGTTTTATTAAACATTTGGATTTTAAATTGTGTACTTCATTATAGCGCACTCTGGTTCTTTCTGTATTTCTTCTTGCTTTGGCCCTAGCTAACAGGGGTCTTCCAGAGGTGCTGCTATTCGCCACTAGGGCGCGGTTTCTGGTATCTTTGCTTTTCCATATATATATATATATATATATATATATATATATATATATATATATACACACATACAGAGTACCACAACACTCGCCATCCCTCCGAATGGGGTGCAAGCAGCACTCGCCATTCCCAGGTTGGGGTGAAGTGGCCTGTGACCACATGCTCTAATAAATACAAATACAGGGACTCAACACACTCCATAATGAACTAACTCACCTTAGTATACAATTAATCAAATAAATAATGGGGTTTTAGTTCATGAATTGATCAATGCATTTAAGCTTGCAGCCCATCGCCAAGGGACCCCATTTCACTGCAAGTCCTACACTAACAATATATATATATCATCTTGCTGCCTGCATCTGTCTTAATTGCCTCTTGAGAAAGGGGCTGATGCCCCGAAACGAGCCGTTGAGGTTCCAAGAAAGACTTTCACTTTGCTGCAGTGATGTGCCGTTTCCATTCCTTTGGGAGGAGAAACCCAGACTTGTATATATATAGATAGATCTATATATCTATATATCTATATCTATATATAGATATATAGATATATAGATATATAAATATAGGTAAGGCGAAGAAACAAGCAGCGGCACTCTGGGAAATTTTGAAATGGATATATTTCAGCAAAAAAGCATACCAACGTTTCGGGGTATATAACACCCCTTTGTCAAGGTGGATGTGCAGTAACTATATATATATATATATATATATATACAAATGTATCGGTACCTGCACTCGCACACACCAGGAGACAAATTGAAGGGGTGCCCCAAGGTCACACCGTAGTGTGCCAAACACAATCCAAATTCCCCTTTTGGGGGGAAACAGGAGCACTCGCCAAATAGATAAAGAATTTTTCAATTTATTCAAAAAAAGAGACAAAAAATAACATGAGTCCAAAGTGTTACCTCCTCCGACGTTTCGACCCTGGATAGGATCTTTTTCAAGGAGAGTTTGAAGCAAATCACTGTCATCAAAAATAGACAAATAAGGGCCACCAGTTAAGAGGTTAATCAGCTGCCGCTGTCAGACACCTACTGACAAGCCGCCCCGTCCCGGGTTTATATACCCATTCTGAGCGCCAAAAGACAAATTGAGGGAGCCTCCCCGTAAGCGCAGCGGCTAGCAATCACCGCCGTCGCGTGCATCAGACAGGGGCTTCCGGACCGTGGAACGCAAGCGGCCTGCCGACTTCCGCCTGGTGAACCGCAAGCTGTTTCCACGGGCACAGATCTTCCCGTCTGTGTTGCGTACAGTGGAGTAGCCGTCGGCAGCGGGTAATCCGGCTCTTAAACATCATATGAAGCCACATACTATACCCATTGGAACATGATGCGAAATTAGCTGTAATTATGAGCGTGCCTACCAGGAGTAGAAGATAAATACCCGTGCAATCCCTATATGTGTTAATGCTGCTATTATATACACCGTGGGACAGAGCAGAAGATATACGTGTATAAACAGGCTATATAAAGGAGAGCTGGGTGATGGGTATAGGATGGGATATGAGTTCAGAGGGTTAAATATTATGAAAATAATGGCGTGGGTAAGACCGGGACTGAGGTTATACACAATCAATCAATACACTGCTTTATGATCAGAAAAAAAGGGGAAAAAAAGGGGAAAAAAAGGGGGGGGGGGGAAACAAGGGAGAACATGGAAGATATACCGCAGATACTGGTACCAATCTGTATTTACATGATTAAACATATATAGAAAAATATAGAAAAAGTACAAAAAATCCAAAAAGTGTGTATCCATGCCCAAAGAGGCGGGTATACCCGCAAAGTTGATGAAAAAAATGCTGCTGCAGAGTAATAAATGTCCAAAGTCACGAAAAAACGATGATGAGAAAAAAGTTCTTGTGTCATCATCCGATCAGAATCGTCCAAGTAATCCAATTGTTATTGTCTGGTTGAGGTCATCTTAGGAATACAGAGAGTGGATTGTTCTCATTCATCCCTCTGGGGGAGATCGTGTCCAACGTGTGGATCCATTTGCTCTCACATTTACGTAGTTGTAGCCCCCTGTCACCACCACGCGGGGATGGGGGGATCCAATCTATGAGTCGACATCTCAGTGTTGAAGTTTGGTGCCCAGCCTGCAAGAAGTGGCGTGGGACAGGTTGTTCTGCCTTCTTTGTCTCGATTGCCGTCCTGAGGGAGTGGCGATGGTTCGCCATTCTTTCTGTGAATTTCCTCGAAGTCATGCCAACATAGGTGAGGCCACATGGGCATTGCAGGGTATATATGACGTGGTCGAGTTTGCAATGCAGTCCCACAGGTGGATATCGTAGGCACGCTCATAATTACAGCTAATTTCGCATCATGTTCCAATGGGTATAGTATGTGGCTTCATATGATGTTTAAGAGCCGGATTACCCGCTGCCGACGGCTACTCCGCTGTACGCAACACAGACGGGAAGATCTGTGCCCGTGGAAACAGCTTGCGGTTCACCAGGCGGAAGCCGGCAGGCCGCTTGCGTTCCACGGTCCGGAAGCCCCTGTCTGATGCACGCGACGGCGGTGATTGCTAGCCGCTGCGCTTACGGGGAGGCTCCCTCAATTTGTCTTTTGGCGCTCAGAATGGGTATATAAACCCGGGACGGGGCGGCTTGTCAGTAGGTGTCTGACAGCGGCAGCTGATTAACCTCTTAACTGGTGGCCCTTATTTGTCTATTTTTGATGACAGTGATTTGCTTCAAACTCTCCTTGAAAAAGATCCTATCCAGGGTCGAAACGTCGGAGGAGGTAACACTTTGGACTCATGTTATTTTTTGTCTCTTTTTTTGAATAAATTGAAAAATTCTTTATCTATTTGGCGAGTGCTCCTGTTTCCCCCCAAAAGGGGAATTTGGATTATATATATATATATATATATATATATAGATCCTTTGGTGGCACTCCCCGTTGTCTATCAATCGACAGGAGAATAAGTCGGTGCCCTCCCGCAGAGCACAGCAGCAGCTCTGTATGTTATATGCAGCGTAGGGGGCGGCGGCGGCACTCGAATAAAGACACATCAGACGGTGTGTGTAGTCACCAACGTTTCAAAGCTCCGTGGCTCCTTTATCCTTGATAAAGGAGCCACGGAGCTTTGAAACGTTGGTGACTACACACACCGTCTGATGTGTCTTTATTCGAGTGCCGCCGCCACCCCCTACGCTGCATATATATATATATATATATATATATATATATATAAATTAACAATCTAAATGCACATGGGGCCCTATTAGTATTTACTATATTCATCCACTACTTCCAATTATTTAAAAATTTTTACAACCACCTCCAAACAGCCCAGTGAAGCCAGTATAATAAAATCACCACTTTAATAATAGCACATGTTTACATGCATCTAAAATAAAGTGTTCAGCCTCTTGGTCAAGAGATTAACAACCATTTTATGGAAACATCAGGCTATTTAAACACTATATTGATGATACAGTAATAATATGGCAAGATAAGATATCTTTCAATGAATTTAAGATACATAAATATGAACAATTATTATATAAAATGTACCGTATATACTTGAGTATAAGTCGACCCAAATATAAGCCGAGGCAACTAATTTGACAACTAAAAAACTGGGAAAACGTATTGACTCAAGTGGGACCCTCACTCGTGTATAAGCCGAGGGGCTTATACTCGAGTATAGTCCTTACTGCCAATTCATATAGTCCTTACTGCCAATTCATATACTCGAGTATAGTCCTTACTGCCAATTCATTAGAGTCAGGAGGAACTGTGTAGAAGACTCTATGGCAGTGGTTCCAAAACTTTTTTGAATCACGGCGCCCTAGAGCATCAAAATATTTTCAAGGCACCCCTAGACCAAATGCTTATCGAGAAATTCAGAAAAAAAATATTAAATTAAGTGCATTGAGTTTATATGTCAGTTATCTGGTGAGGGACAGGATTTGCTTCTGTTTGTCCACATATATTATGATTGGCAGCCACAAGCACTGGTTTTGCCTGTGATATTGACCATGAATAATTTGAATTGATCCTGGACCACCAACCCAAGGCACCCCTGCAAGTGTCCTGAGGCACCCCAGGGTGCCTAGGCACACAGTTTAGGAACCACTGCTTTATGGGGTAAATTTACTAAAATGGAACTCTATTGAAAATGGGATGCTGCACATAGCAACCAATCAGATTCTACTTCTTATTTATAATCTGATTGGATGCTATAGGTGTAATAACCAGAACAGGTGTTACTCTATAAATAATAAGCAAATAAACTTTGGTCCCTCATTGAGGGAGTAATATTTGTAGAAGAGACTTTTAGTGTTAAGGAACAATGTCAGGAGAGCCGATATACCCCTCAATCCGGACACAATGGACTAGTCCGGCTGTCTAGTAAAAGCAGTGGGGCTGCGGACCAACTCATTTCTCCTGCAAAATAGGGAAAAAACTGAAAACCCTCCGTGAGATATTAGAAAGTGTTAATAAAGTTGGGAGGCTTGAGCCCCAACTCTGCATGCCCAGAGGAGCTGTTGACAGTTAAAGGTTGTTGGGGCTGAGTCTGGGATTAAGGCAGAGCTGTGCAGCGTAGTGGAGACGGAGAGCGGCTGCTGGGACAAGTCTGACAGCTGTAAAGTGTTAAAACTGAAATAATGCATCAATAATTATATACTTTTGTTATACTCTGTTTTCTCAAATATTGTTATTTATTGCTGCAGGTGGCGTTAGCTTGTTGCACAAGGTACTAGCCACGCCGTATGAGGCCTTCCCTTTGCGCTAAACAGTTATAATATGTTAGAAGCAGCAGCCATTTTGTTGAACCATGACTTGCATAAATATTATAAAATGGCTGATCATTCAGAACAGAGCTGTAAAAGTGATTTCTTATAGAATATTGTTTTTGGTTTTAGAAGCTTAAGAATGTGATGTTGACAGTATAATGTAGCAAGGACAGGAAGCTAGTCTCCACAAACTGAATAATATGGGAACAAGGCCACTGAAGTTGAGTGTTGGGTTAATTATGACATCATGATTGAAAGCAGAGCTTTCCAATAAGACTCAATGCTTATGAGTAATTAATTAATTAATGTGATAAAGGTTTAAATATCAGAGTTATACAGGGAGGAGAAAGTCAGTTGAGGAAGAACACGCAAGCACGGGGGCTGGAGGTAATTATGAAGGAGGTTTAATCATGGCTGATCACTGTCCTTGAAAGGTGTCCATTTTGATTTGATTTAGAATTACTGTTTAAGTATTAGCTAATCAATTTTATGTTTCTTGAGTTAGTCTGCATTTGCAAATACCTGTAATGAAGCTATTCTTTAAGTAAAGCATTGTCATACCTTTTAAAACAAGGTTGTGTGGGTGTGCAATCATTTCAGCGTTGCCGTTATATTTAAAGGTAATAAAGTAAATAAATTTGGTTTGGGTTATTTATCATATCTAAGCTTATCAGATAAATATCTGGTTTATCAGTTGGAGGCCCCAGCGAGATTCAATGATGGTTGGTTTTTACATTTTATCAGTTATTGAGAAAATCAAAGTTTGAAAAAAAAAAAAATTATTAGCTATTTAAAAAAATAAATAAATAAATAAAAAAAAAATGTGTAGAAAAAATTGTAAAGGCGGTGCATTTTTTTTGTACCCTTATCTTTCTCAACATCTATTAAAGTGTGCTAATCCAATATTACTTGAAAGCAACTTTGCTCTTTAATTATAAAACAAATAGATCGTAATTTAAGGCATGGAAAGACAACACTGCATTTTGCAGACTGTCAGCTTGCTAAACCCCCCCGCATCGCCCATTTCTTCTCTGTGTCAGAGAATAGATAAGGAGAGCAGCGAGAAACTTGGCAAGAAGTTGTAAACAACATTGCTTGAGTCAGGAAGAGTATTTCTTTAGTTTATTTGCAAAGCATGCAGACTATAGCAAGCATATTGGTATAAAGGTTATGCTGGCAAAAAATTTTCTACTTTAAAAAAAAAAAAATATAATAATATTCTTTAAATGACAGTATTTTTTTTGTTTGTTTTTATTTTTTGACCGCGGTTGGATTGTTTGGTGTATATTGTCTGCTGAGGATATTGCTGAAGTAACTAATCTGTAGCGGTTGTTTTGATAATTAGAGTTCTTTGTTTGTCCAATCTATAAATTTTAAAGAAGTTGCATATATTTGTTGTAGGTTTTCCAGTGCTTATAATTTGGTGATTAGAGATAGGAGGTTGTGTATTTACATTTCTTCCTGGTTGTCTGTCCAGCAACATGTGGAAGAAATGGAATGCATGATTTATCCATAATCTGTATTGTTTGGAAACCCTCGGGTTTTTTCTACTGTATATGGTTTATATAAGAAAATGTTAATAAATAATTAAGTATACGTTGCATTGTTAGAGCTAGCAAGCAGTCGGATTACAATAACAATTTGAGATAGTTTCTTTATATCCATAGACAGAGGTCAGTTAAAATACAGAGTTTAAAGGAGTAGACGCTAATATTGTAAGCCAAGTAACAGTTCATTTTTACCACCAGAATAAATAAAGTTAATTGGAATATTGTTTATAACAAAGAAAGTAAGATCGAGTTTATCTCATTGTAAAGTTTTTTTGGTCTCCTGTCTTGCGGAGATGAAGTCCGTAATGTAGGACTGATGTTTTTCTGCTATGGGTTTTTGATTTAATTTTTTTGGTTTATTAAACAAAGCAGCTGTGAGTTGGAAACTCTAAAGTGATGGATTCAGTTGATGTAATGCGAGATAAGGAGTTGTCCATGTTAGGTGAAGAAACAGGAAATGATCATGTGAATTCAATGTTTTTTTCAGTTAATGAGTAATACATTTTGAATAAGAAAAGTGATATATATATATATCGATGAGATATAAGTCCAATATAACATCTATTCTTAAAGGTTCATATTGATATATTAGACCATGTTTTCTGTTGGCAATTTCTGTTGCCTATATGCTTGATCTGGATACATATATTGAATCAGATATACCTTGAGTAATGCGCAGATAAATCCTGGGTTTATTTTTATTCTTATGAATGGAAGGTAATCAGTGATAACTGACTCAAGGCTGTGGGGTTTTCTTTAAGCCAAGTTTTGTTTTGTTTTTGATTTGTGTTAATTTAATTTTGTTTGTTTTGAAAGGGGGAGGGTACTAAATTGATAGAGTATCTTAAGGGGTTAATACTGTGGCCACAGTTAGCTAGATCACCAAGGGAGATAGTGATCTAAGCGTGTAATGATCGCTTAGACAATGTGCAGATATGGTAACAAAGAATGACATATTGCATATAATTTTTTATGATTTGACGAGTTGATTTTTTTCCTGTGAGAGTGCTGACCGGTAGCGAGATTCACAGGGGGTATCTGCCACCTACGTGCAAGGTAGAATAACAAGAGAAAAAAGGGTGGGGGTGGGACACGTGACTACTGGTAACAAAGAATGACAGTAGATGAAACACCAGGCTGATAACAGAGATGGACAGTAGGTGGCCCACTATACTGGTAACAGAGGACAGTATGTGGAAGGCGTAGGTGTGATAACAGTGACAGACACATAACGCAAGGTTAGGTTTTTTGGGGGACATTTTTCATTTATTTTATTTACATTTTTGTCTTTGAAAGAGGTAACACCTTTTTAAGCATTTGTATGGGATCACAGAAAGTTCTGAGTATGTGACTAGTGTGAGCAAGTGAGAAGGAATAGAAAATACTATGCTGGTCATAGTTAGTTGGAATTGGTGATGATGATGCACCTGTGAGGTAATGATTATTTGATGAGAGTGAACGCGCAATGGTCTGGTGACAGGTGGTGAAAGCTTCAAGAATTGAGATAGTATATCCCACTAACCCACATATGTTTGGAAAGATTGTACTGTTTTACTGAGGGGTTAATTCTGTTCAGTGAGAAGTGAGGAGAGGTGATGTTTCTTTTAGAGCCTTAGGGAGAAAAAGAAAAAAATGGGGAAAAAAAAGAATAATTTTGAAATTTTTTGTTTATTTTTGAAAAAGCAGAAGGGAAGAAGTTTTTTTTCAGTGATGAGGTGAGAGTAACATCAGAAATAACTCTGTAGGAGATTAAAGGCAGGAAATGGTTAATGAGATTGATAAGAGAGTAAAGTTTTATTCCTAAATGATGTGAAATATCCAAGGAGTGTTACAGAACTGTTTTCCATAACAAGGACATGAAAGATTTTAGAATTGAAGATATTGTTTACCCTTTTGAAAAAGCACAATAAATATATTAAAGTTATTGCAATGTTTGTATGGGACAGTGATCAGCCATACCCAAGGATGACCTCCAGCCCCCTCCCCTCTGCTTCCCTCATGTGATAATGTTGTTTTGTCAACATCTGTTTAAAAAAACTGCCATTTTTTTCCCCAAAATGACAAATGCTAATATGATGTCTGAGCTTAATAATGCTATTGCTTTTGCTTGTTTTATTTAAATTAAATCCCAGCCAATAGAGGTGTGACCATTCCAGAGAAAAGATTAATTTACAAATTGATGCATTTCATTTTGCACAGAAAAAGCAAGTGTTTTTTAAAAAAAAAAAATATTATTATTATTATTATTATTACTGAGCCACTAGAAATTCTTTAGAAAATAATATTGAGTCTGCAGGTACCTCTGCAGAATCCTTATCAAAGCCCTTATTGGAAAATATAGATTTTATAGTGATTATTATAAGATGCATATTGAGTTGTATTTTTATGCTTACTGATTTATCTGATTGCATGTTGCCACTTTACTAGATCCATTGGTCATGCATATGAGCCCACAAATAAGGAATGGAGGTCACAATTGCTGCACAACTAATCATGATATTATCCCAAATATTTGTAATGATTTAATGATTATTTTTTCCTCAGAGTGGTTTGGAAGAAATTGTGTATTATTAACAGGAATCCATGAGAGACTGCTGTCAGAAGGCACTAACCGATATGAGGACCCTCATGGGGTTAGAGTATTTTGATGAGTTTTTCATTACTAATCATGTCACAAGTTTCTAAACATCTATGGACCACAAGAAATAGTTTTTATTCCAGATTTTACAACAACGCATACTATTTAATACCCATAGTATTTGCAACACTCTGTTATTGCAGGTTATCTGCCCAATGTGATTATTACAGTCATCTAATCATTGATTTATGATCTGCATAGTTCTTAAAGCAGATAGTCAGGACTTACTACATTTATTTACAGCACAGTCCAATACACATGGACTTAATTAAGCCAAAGTTTTATGGACAGCCCCACTATGTCCCACAATGAGTTGCATGATTGCTACCACAATGCTGATTCAATATGTTTATGATATAATGATGTGTTTAAATTCTTTACAGGATTCTCTTACTGACACCTTTTCTATTACTACTACTAAATCTAACTGACACAGAGCTGGCAAAGTACAATATACTGACATAATTGCTTCATTTGAGGCTCTGATACACGCACTGACAGAAGCCACAGCACTGGATATATCAGATTTATCATATACCTGTCTTTACTGTAATGAACAACAAGCAGAGGCCTTGGGAGTTTGAACACATATACATGGGGATTCACATAGACCGATTGGGTATTACAGTTGCACATTTGACCGAGTGGCATCTGCTTTACCAACATGTTTAAGGACTGTGGCGGCTGCTGCAGCCTTTGTATAGAAATTACAGAACACCGCACACTATGTGTCTCTAATGCTACATCTTTTCTACTGAATTCCTCACGGACAAGACACATTTCCAGTGCATGGTTCTCTCGTTGGGAACTTTTCTCCCAGCGCCACATGACCTGACTATTGTCAGGTGTGGTACGCTAAATCCTGCTACTCTGCTACCTGGTGGGACCCGGGAGTCCCAGAGGATGGATGAGAGGCAGGATTTAGAACATGATTGTGAGGAATATTTAAAGCAAAATTTCTCCAATTAGACCTGATATCTCTGACATGCCACTACCATCTACAAAGATTGTAGTTGTCACCAACAAGGAGACTCAGGATGGCCATATACGGGATATGCGGTAGTATTGGATTTAGAGATCCTCATTTTCCATCGTGATTTTGCTATGATATAATACGCTAATATCACAGCAAGTAAAGGAGCTAATTGAGGCTGTGCAACTCCCTGCAAAGGCAGTAGTTGTTAAGTGTCAAGCTCACATGTTATAAAGTGATCTTGTTGCACTTGGTAACAAAAATAAGATGGCCACTGTTGTGAATCACACCACTATACAATTTAATGTTTTTACAATTGACCAGCAGAAGCTCATAAAGCATCAAGAGTTGTGTATTTAAAAGGAATGTGCCAATGGATGATGAATGGATACAGTCAAAAGGCTAATGGCCTATGTAAAGATGGTGGGGGCAGACCAGTAGCTCCCCAAACCCCTCCTCCTGGCATATGCGGAAGCTGCCCATGGGATGACCCATGTAAGGAGAGAGAGGGCATGTATGTTGATTTCATCTTATGCAGAGGCCCAAACGCATCTGCAGAAGAATGAACTCAGGAAAATTATTCCTATAGAACCATCAAACATTTCTCCTACCACTGGTCCATTCCTAAGGTTAAAATTATTTTTTGGGGAATTTACATGCATTTAAAATTGTCATTATATTTAAATGGTATCTGATATGTTATCTTGATTATAAGGAACATCCCAGCTGTCCCATGTACAGCATCCTTTACAGCAAAGAAATGTTTTGAGAAATTTGTGTTCAGATCCCATAAGGTATATGGTATTAAAGAAATCATAGAGGTACATATTTGACAGGAAAGGTATTCTAAGGAATAAGTCAAAATATGGGTATGAAAATTTGGTTGCACTCACCACACACTAAAAGGTTTTAGTCAAAATTGAACATGTTAACAAATGCACATTGAGAACACATTATTTAGGGTGGGTGTGGAAATTACCATGAGTTGACTTGAAGTTTTGTCTTCGGTTTTGTATGACATTCACACTACTCCTCAGCAGCCACTGAACCTGTCCCCTTATAAGATCATTATTTTAATTGATATATACATTTTTTTGGGAGACCATCAATCCCTATTCAACATCCAGCAGCAGACTTGTCACTCTAATTCTCACATCATCTAAATACTTTACCAGAAAAGCAAACAAGCTTATGAAGGGATGTTGTTATAAGGTCCAGCCTGGAGACTATGCAATTGTGAGAAAATTCTTACAATTAAATGTCTCGTAGATCAAAGGCAAGACCCGTCCCTGTGAAACAAACCGATTGAATTAATGCGTCTCACTGCAAGAAGGTTTCCGACCTGGTGGTAATATCAGTTGAAAGAAATAGAAACTGATGCAGATAAATATTGTGACTTTGATTCTAACTTAATAAACTTATTTGATGATGGGCCTGTCCAGGGCCCCCACACAGACCAAGACAAGGTCCACAGAATCGGGGGGCATCCTTAGTGGTGTCCCTGCGGGTTGTGGGCAAGAAGAGGTCCACGGAATCGGGGGATACCCTTAGTGGTGTCCCTGCGGGTTGTGGACAAGGTGTAAAACAATGATCCCCATGAGTGACCAAGTTTCCCATACACTTACTAACTGAAGAAGTCATTTTTGTTTTTTTAAGTTTTCATCTTTTTATAGTGAATGAGGGTTACCAGGGATTGGTTGCTGGCAAGGACAGTGTGTATAGTTATCAAAGAGGTATTACTAGAGTCATGGTGGTGTATTCTACTTCTGCTTTTAATTTTAATCCCACAAGTATAATCATAACAGACACACATATACATCATACTACTGATGCTCCCAGGTTTCGGTATTCATCAGAGGATGGTAATAAAATACTGATAGCCAATATGTTAAACTAATTAGAAGGTTTAAAATAAATATATGAGTAATAACATAAAAGTAACTGAGAACGCCCACACCAGAACTATTGATAGAATACATCTAGTTGAGGTATCAGTAAAGAAGAGGCATTCTAAGTAAGGATGGTAACAATGGTGCAAACATAATATCTATATGCAAACTGACATTTCTTCTTTAAGACGCTCATCATGAGCTGAAAAAAAAACAATAAGGTAAACTGATTGTTGGTTATATTGTCATCTACGGTATCACTCCGGTAATGTTGGGTTAATGGCTACTTATATTTGCAGTCAAATCGAACAACACTTAATTTTCTATGTAGAATTTACACAAGTGAATCTTATAAGGTTACTGACTCTCCCTAGGTTTAAAATTGGTAAAGAGTGTAATAACAGGAGATATTTTGGAGTACAACAAAACATGTAGTTATGTGACAGAGTTGGGTGTGCTAGTATAAAATCTAGATAAAAAGGGTACTCATTGAATTGTTTCTTATGATGTTTTCTCAAACATACTGTCTCTTAAGATACGGACATTACCACAAGGATTATATTATATTTACAAACTTAAGGTTTCTAAATGGTTACAAACAAGATCTATTGTAATAAAATTTACTTTTACTAATTAATATAGTGGTGATTCAACATGAAGATTTGAAAGTAACACATGGTATATTAAAGAAACACACTTATTTACATTATCCCAAGTTTATAAAATTGTATTTGAATTTGTGAATATAATTAAAATATGGTACAAGCATCACAAATACTAAACGGATGATGACATTAAAAGGAAAGTTGAATTAAATTATTTGGGTTGAAAAAAAAAAATTTAGTTTATTGAACAGGAGGTGTGAGTGATGTGATTCCCTACAGTTGGTTTATTTGGTTGAACCCCAATAACTGGTTCGCATAAGTCAATGTTATATATGCTTTAAGAAGTTTAATATTTTTGCCAAGATAATATTATTGATTTTTCTGTATACTAGTGAAATGCTTCAAGAAGGTTTTCCGATGTATTAAGAGAGAAACAAATGATGCGTTTTGCAAGAGATATGAACTTTCTTTGGAGAAGTTCAGAGGATGGACTGTTAAAACTGAAATAACGCATCAATAATTATATACTTTTGTTATACTCTGTTTTCTCAAATATTGTTATTTATTGCTGCAGGTGGCGCTAGCTTGTTGCACAAGGTACTAGCCACGCCGTATGAGGCCTTCCCTTTGCGCTAAACAGTTATAATATGTTAGAAGCAGCAGCCATTTTGTTGAACCATGACTTGCATAAATATTATAAAATGGCTGATCATTCAGAACAGAGCTGTAAAAGTGATTTCTTATAGAATATTGTTTTTGGTTTTAGAAGCTTAAGAATGTGATGTTGACAGTATAATGTAGCAAGGACAGGAAGCTAGTCTCCACAAACTGAATAAGATGGGAACAAGGCCACACATGCGTAGACCCACAAGGCCACTGAAGTTGAGTGTTGGGTTAATTATGACATCATGATTGAAAGCAGAGCTTTCCAATACGACTCAATGCTTATGAGTAATTAATTAATTAATGTGATAAAGGTTTAAATATCAGAGTTATACAGGGAGGAGAAAGTCAGTTGAGGAAGAACACGCAAGCACGGGGGGCTGGAGGTAATTATGAAGGAGGTTTAATCATGGCTGATCACTGTCCTTGAAAGGTGTCCATTTTGATTTGATTTAGAATTACTGTTTAAGTATTAGCTAATCAATTTTATGTTTCTTGAGTTAGTCTGCATTTGCAAATACCTGTAATGAAGCTATTCTTTAAGTAAAGCATTGTCATACCTTTTATAACAAGGTTGTGTGGGTGTGCAATCATTTCAGCGTTGCCGTTATATTTAAAGGTAATAAAGTAAATAAATTTGGTTTGGGTTATTTATCATATCTAAGCTTATCAGATAAATATCTGGTTTATCAAAAGAGACCGGAGAGGCGATACTTACTCAGGATGGGGATCCGGTGACCGGGTGCAGGAACCGATCGCAACCCGGCCCGCCGGGAGGCGTGACACCGCCTGCTGGGCGGACCCGGAGCTCTGGGTACCAATACAGAGGTGAGCCGGGTAGATGAAGGCCGGCACTGGGCAGTCCCAGAGATGTCCCTTGAATCCTGCAGGCAGACAGAGACGCTGAAGCGCGGTCCTGGGCAGCGACGAAATAGCCGGCAACAGTGATTACCCCAGCAGGAGGCGGGCTGTTTACAGCAAGGAGGCACAGAGGGGAATGGTGAATGCTAAGCAAAACCCCTAATTCCACATAGTACCACCTCTGGACTGTCCCAGACAAGCCTAAAGCCAATTAGAAAGATCCCTTGAGAGATATAGGGACAGTGGTCACAGAAGCCATAGTAGACATTTGTGAAGAGGAATATAAGCTGACAGGGAGTGTGAAGCAGAGACAGGCTTAAATGAGTATAGTCACAGCCCTAATTTATGTCACCAGTGTATGGATTACAGTGAACCAGGCTGCATACATATCTTCACTTTGAGCAGTGAAGGAGTCCAGGAGATGCAGTAGTCAAAAGTAGAATTGCGGCTATAAAACCTGTTTGTATATGCATACACAGTTCAACTGAGGAAGCCGCTGATGTGTTCTACATAGGCGGAGAAACGCGTTTTGAACTGTGTCACTTCCCCAGATTACTGTTGGTAAAAAGTCCGCTGGCTAAAAGTCTCCATTGTGGCTTGCTGGAGTCCTATGGGTGCAGGAGTACCTTCTACAAATCTATTATCCGGAGCGCAACTCTGGTAAGAAAGGGAAACTGCAATCCAGCTGTCCACTATTTCTCAATGGATTACAAATTCATGTCCAAGGACTATCCACCAAGAGCGGGACTGGTAACTATAAGGTGGCATCTATCCTACTATACCTATGTTTAAAGGTGTTAAAAGAGCCATTTCTAGCCTCACAGCCTCAGCCATTTATTCAAATGACTTTTTTGTGTTATTTTTTGTAAGTCTTGTCTGTCTTGTGTTTAGTTCATGTAAAAGTGCACTTTCATGTATTTAAATCTGTCTATTATATTTTAAAAATAAAATATAAATTTATATGGTTATATTGGTATTTGTATGATTGAGCACAGCAGCGCCCCTTAACAGACTTTGTGGCTGATTGCCACTTAGACTGTCACACTCCTATTGTCTAAAAGTAGAATAGAGCTGCCATCATAAGTAAAAGGGAAATGTCACAGAAGCAGCATTATTATTAACCATAACAGAGTTCATTCAATGCCAAGGGTACGCAACAGCGCCATTTGAGCAAGGATCATCAAGCATCCAGAGTCTGTCAGCACAGAATTTCTAAAGTTAATAGGAGAGCATCCAGTATAGCTATTGCCAGCGTTTAGGATTACAAACTAAGATAATGAAGCAGGTGAAGCTTTCTTCAGCAGTAGTCTTAAAAAGACACAGATATTGTTACACTGTGACCAAGACTTATACAAAGTAGCAGCAGAACTAAACTATAAAGCCAGTTAACAGGAGACCCAGAACCCTGGGAGGACAGTGTACCGTAACTGTATAAAGCTGGTTGTCTTATACTATTTATGGGTTTTATTGTAATAGACATGTTATGAATTTGTGAGAACATGGTTATATTATCTTATGTTTAATTGCTTAATTTAAGAGAAGTTGTAGGTACTACCGAATCATTAATACTGAATTTGCATGATAAGTGAATATGTAATGTCTTGTTGCATAACCCCAAATTGTAATTATTCCGCTGCATAGTTTGTGACAGCTCGAATGCTTTAAATGTTGCATATTTATGATTAATTACATAGTATAAAATAAACTACTTATACTTACTGCAATTGGAACAGTTCTTGTGGTGAAAGACGACAGAAGAAGAACCTGTAAAAGAAGAAAGGTAGTGAAACGTTAGAAAATAATTCCAAGTATATTAAATAGGCAACATCCCATCTATTGTCTTCTAGAAGGTGCTAAATAAATAAGAAGTAGAATCCGATTGGTTGCTATGGCCAACATCCCCTCTTCAACAGAACTCCCATCTAAGTAAATTTACCCTTATTTATGATGAATTTAAGATTTATAGTGTGAGATTTCTATAGAAAAATTATCCAGGAGAACTAGAGAATAGCATGCAAAGAAAGACCTAGAAATATAAGGAAAATAAAGTAGAGGTCTTCTATTCCTTATACAAATTTCTATATTAGAAGTAATACAATTTAAAATATTTACAGAAACAATGAGATTGTCACATACCTAGTTATTTCTGCATATTTGTTCTGCATGTTCTCTCCAGTTGCTGCATTCTCAGCCTGCACTTCTGCTGCCATACATTCAATGAAAGGCCGGTTTCACACACTCCGGCTCCTGCCGGACGGTGAAATCCCGCACGGCCAGGGAGCCGTGCCGCACACAGTAGTTTATCATGGAGGGGATGGCCACAGCCCGGCAGCCGTCCCTTCCAGTGGCGGGATCCGTCTGCAGCCGTGCGGCCGGGCCGTGGCCGTCCCGTGTGAATGGACACAATAGTGTCCATTCACAACTAATGTGTGCAGCACGGCTCCCTGGCCGTGCAGGATTTCACCGTCCGGCAGGAGCCGGAGTGTGTGAAACCGGCCAAAGTCTGTGTGCTGTTAACTGCACACCTGTGAGACCCCTAGCTAGCCCAGAAATTCCTGATCATCCATTAACTCCCTGGTTGCCTGTTTGCTGAAGTCATGCCAACTCTCCTCTTATGCACTGATTACTCCATTCAGAGTCCATTTCTGCTATTGCAGTTGCTGCCTGGCTATTCATCCAATCAGTGCAAGGCAAGGGGTTTAAAAATTCAGCTCCTGGACTAAGAGGTTGCTCTCAGCAAAGTCGCTACCACGTTCTGATACCAGGCCCCCCTGTATGTTATTCCACAGTTTCCAGACACTACTCTATATCTGCGACAGTTTGGCTCTAGCTGCCACTAGCTTATGCCGCCATTGGTACCACTGCTGTAGTCTGGTTTAAAGCCACTTTCCTGACCTGCCTGATACAAGTTGCATCCAGCTATGTATTCATTGTGTGCTACATCTCTGCTGTGAGCTTCCGGTATTCCTGCCATTCAGCTGCATCCAGACGCTCACCAGTTGTTACAGTAGCTACACTGCAGTCCTCCAACTCCAATCCAGTTTCTGGTCATTCTCAGGTCAGCTCTACAGTACTTTACAGTTCACCAACTCCCTTCCAGCTACAGAACCTACCACATGCCGAGTCAAGCTACAGTCCCTGCTACTGGCTTCACTATCCGGCCCAGCCACACTACCTGCTGTCCTGCTACAGTAATTCTTTGTGGGTTATCCAGCTCCATCTGGATCCCAGCCGCTGTCAACTAATCACCCGTCATCCGATTTCCAGCATACAAGTCGCTATCCAGATTTGGTCACTATTACCGCATTATCCATAACCCGGCTGCCAGTGGCCTTTAATTAGTTCCAGCATCCCTGGATTCTGTGATGTTGCCAAGTTGGCCTATTTCAGTTATTTATTCATTTCTAGTTGCTGTTATAAGCCAATTAGGCCATTCTAAGTTCCAGTTATCCCCAGGGTTTTATTTAGCCAAGTAGGCATATTTAAGTTCCTGTCACTCTGTATGATCTGCTCCTGTCATTCACAACTCCGGCACATCATTCACAGTATCATCGTGATCACCCAACATCCACCATCTGACCACTCCAGTCATGACTGATTCCACACACCCACCTCGTGACAGGGATGTACTGACCCATTTAAGTAAAATTAGCTCCACAAGTTGTTTTTAGGCATGCTAAAACCTTGCAGAGTGTATTGGTACCAAGTGACTTGCCCACAAAGGGGTTTATTCTGGTTCAGGCGGTTGGGCCGTAAGCGTACGTTCCTGGTTTTTTTTTATCTGCGCATGCGTACCTTCCGTAATGCGCAGGCGCGACAACTCCACAACGCTCACGGACGGGTCTTTCCGTGCGAAAAAACCGGGGAACGTACGCTGATATGGAACGTACGTACGTTTGGCCGCCGCAACCAGAATAAGGTCCAAAAAGAGAGGAAAATTGGCTGGATATTGCAAAAAAAAATTTGTCCTTGCAATCACTGTAAAGGGTGGTTACATCCCAGTAAGGAAAGAAGACAATTCTGGAATTATGAAAAAATAAACCATTGAACAAAATACATTTTAGAATATAGATGTGGAGTTCACTAAATAGGACAAATTAAACACCAGTTGAAGATTAGGATAGTGGTGTAAACCATAAAAATCCTGAATGCCTTGCAAATTCATAGTGTGCCAAAAAACTTTTTGAAAGTGTAATGGAGGAGGAATGTAAAATTGTAGTTTTAAGGCCATTGGACATTTAATATAAAAAGAGATGGTGAGCTAATAAAACAAATCGGAAAAATATTCTGGGTCCATACATTTAAAACTTTGGTTCCAGATGGACTTAATGAAACCCTTTTACATTGATCTCCTCCTGATCTCTGCAATGTAGATGGGCAAATGAAATGCAGTGCTGGGTTATTTATGTATATTAATAATTTTAAATTGTGTACTTTTTGGTAGAGTAATATTTATTCTGAGTAAATAATAGTATAAATAAGACATGTCTTCTATGGAACTTTATAAAATTATTTAGAGTTTGATAAAATATTATGATTGTTATATTTGTTATACAAATGGGACATAAACCCGGCTACATGATGCAAGGCCATACTCCATGACAGAGTCAATAGTATTGAAATGCATTGTAGTGGCTTGGAAGATGCATGATGTGGTGATTTCAGAAGCCAGTTCTGTTGTGTGTGTCCAGCAACTATCCAGAGGCACCACAAATTATTTTAGATGTATGTTAACATGTGCGATTACTAAAGAAGTAATTATATTATATTTACTGGTTACGCCCCTCTTTTGCACAATGTCCTATTGTTGGATGAAATGCGTTGGGCATGGCATATCTTGACACAAGAGATGTATCCAGTATGACTCACCAGCAGACACCATCTAATACTTCCAGCAGCGGCAAGTCAGTAGCCGTGAACACAACCACCTAGAGCCTCCCATCTGCCGCCAGAAGCTATCTGCCGCTAGACACTACTTTGGACATGCTGAATGTGTGTATCCAGTAGCAGATTTCGCTCGTGAGCATGCTGATTCCCATACCTTCGGTTAAAACGCTCAGTTGGTGGAGTACTGGCTTTTAATTCATATGCTGGCAAGCTGATTAATTTTAACTTTCATGTATGTGAGCTTTATTTCTATAGTTTTATACATAAATATCTTTCACTTATGGTGCGACTTCTGTGTATCTTTTTTAAGATCTATATACTGTTGAAAATTGGCAGCAACCTGCATGAGGAATCTTGTCTGGTTAAAGGACCCACATCCCAATTACTTGATGGTTTGCGCATTAAGTTTTTTACCTAAAATATATAATATATATATATATATACCATCATCTGACTCTTGTTGAAATTATTTCTGAGTGCCATCCCTCCATTGGACTTGTATTATTCTCTCTTGGAAAGGCACCAGGACAGTTGTATTTGAGCGGCGAGTGCCGGTCCTCTGGGACTAATATATATATATATATATATATATATATATATATATATATATATATATATATATATAGACAGTTCCAATGGGCAGCCCACCATTCAGCATATAAAACTATGCTCTGGTGTCCTCCACGACACTCCCAACAGGGTGACTGAATATACAACACAAGAAGGCGGCACTCGGATATTCAAAGAAAACACCAACGCAGTACTTGCTCAAACGTTTTTGATGTATTTCACATCGTCATCAGGATAACAAGAAGCTACACACAACATACCTTAAATCACCTTCACCAGTGCTGACACAGTCTCCACACCGTCCCTCCGCAGCTGACGCACCCATTAGTGACGTCATCACCCATCGGTGGTAGCTACGGAAACCTGTGTCAGTGAGGATTCTGGATGACGCACACCACGAGCGTGTCATCATCACCCGACGGTTGCCATGGTAATGCCTGATGACGATGTGAAATACATAGAAAACATTTGAGCAAGTACTGGGTTGGTGTTTTCTTTGAATATCCGAGTGCCGCGTTCTTGTGCTGTGTGTGTGTGTGTATGTGTATGTGTATGTATATATATATATATATATATATATATATATATATATATATATATATATACATAGCAAGCTGGAAAAATGGCACTCAGGTTACAAAGTTAATACATTGATGGTGCAGGGTCCATAAAGTAGTAATAGTAGCACTTACCCAACCCATTTATGGAGGAAAGATCAGCACTCGTTTTTTGAAGTGAGAAAAAATACAAGATACAGCAGGGCTGACCCGACAGTCGTTTCTACTGGAGCCAATCCAGTTTTCTTCAGGGGTATAACACAGTTACAGAAACCAGTTTAAATAGCGTGTAAATGACAGTGGGCAACTCAAGGGCTAAAGTATATCATAGTCATTCCCTAAGCCAGATGGTGTATGTAGATAGTGAAATGTCTTGGGGATTCAGATCTCACTGCCTCTTAGCTCTCCTGCTGTTCTGTCTGTCTCTCCCCCGACTCCTCCTGTGCTTGAATAGGAAGTAGGTGTGCTATTGGTAGCTCCCTCATGTCTTTTAGCTGTAGCTACTGACTGACGTTAGGGCTTCAGTTACCTGCTGTTGCTTATTCCAGTGTAAAACTGCAGTCTGTTAGGTAACCCCACTCTACCCAAGCTCTCATGGTCACCACTTATGTGTATAGCTCTGATGAATAGGAAAAAAAGAATTAACCTTAAGCAGGCACTGCCAGGGGTGCTGTGTCAAATAGCAGCCACTTAGTGGTGGGATAGTCAGTCCCGCCAGAAAGGTACAAACAAAGGAAGACGTGGCACTTGGATGATGAAATAAATCAATAACATTTATTAACAATACATATAAAATACATGAAAAGTAAGCACAGGTGTGGGTTAAGAATATATATATATATATATATATATATATATATATATATATATATATATAGTCCTCTGTAAACCGCACTCCTCAATCATTCATATGTGGGGTGCCATCCAAAGGTACCCAAGCTTATGGGTCCTCATATATCAATTCCTCTCGCTGGCGGCACTCGCTTGCAAAAAAATATTCACTGGGTCATCCAATAATATCGACGTTTCGAAGCTTTATTACATCTGCTTCTTCATCAGGACATAAAAAACATTAAACAAATACAGCACATTTATACATACCACCAATTGTGTCCATCCCATCACCAGCTCCGGTTTTCGCGCCAGAGACCAGGCGGGTGACGTCATCGGCACGCGCCGGCGCATCCACCTGACTGTCAGAGACGCGTTACCAGGGCAACAAGTACACAGCGCCTAAGTTCCATACATCGGACTCAATGCGCTGACATATAAACAACCCAACAATATGCATGCAAGAAAAAATATAACAGGCAGTCTAATACAACAGACGACATCCTTAACCGTTAGGCACAGACTTCCTATATGGATCAACATTGCTGGTAAAAATATCCGTACTTAAAGGCACAGTACACATGTAAAATGCCACAGAGATGCACAGTTAAATAAACCATAGGGAAAATACTAGCAAATGAAATACATTAATCAATACATCAATAAGACTCTGGAGACTCATGTTCAACCAATGAGATAATAAAGCAAGGATATATTACTTTAAAGGAACACATGTAGTCCCGCAGATTCATTAAGTCCCCGCGGGGCCAATGTGCCCAATCTCTGAATCCACTCAGCTTCACGTCTCACCAACTGAAGGGGACGATTACCCCTCCTATTGCTCAACGGAATATGGTCAATAATGATGTACTTTAACATAGGCACAGAGTGCTTCGCTAAGAGAAAGTGGCGAGCCACAGGTTGATCACTGTGTCCCTTCTCGATTGCCTTCTTGATCGCTGACCTGTGTAGGATGGCGGGACACAGGTCAGCGATCAAGAAGGCAATCGAGAAGGGACACAGTGATCAACCTGTGGCTCGCCACTTTCTCTTAGCGAAGCACTCTGTGCCTATGTTAAAGTACATCATTATTGACCATATTCCGTTGAGCAATAGGAGGGGTAATCGTCCCCTTCAGTTGGTGAGACGTGAAGCTGAGTGGATTCAGAGATTGGGCACATTGGCCCCGCGGGGACTTAATGAATCTGCGGGACTACATGTGTTCCTTTAAAGTAATATATCCTTGCTTTATTATCTCATTGGTTGAACATGAGTCTCCAGAGTCTTATTGATGTATTGATTAATGTATTTCATTTGCTAGTATTTTCCCTATGGTTTATTTAACTGTGCATCTCTGTGGCATTTTACATGTGTACTGTGCCTTTAAGTACGGATATTTTTACCAGCAATGTTGATCCATATAGGAAGTCTGTGCCTAACGGTTAAGGATGTCGTCGGTTGTATTAGACTGCCTGTTATATTTTTTCTTGCATGCATATTGTTGGGTTGTTTATATGTCAGCGCATTGAGTCCGATGTACGGAACTTAGGCGCTGTGTACTTGTTGCCCTGGTAACGCGTCTCTGACAGTCAGGTGGATGCGCCGGCGCGTGCCGATGACGTCACCTGCCTGGTCTCTGGCGCGAAAACCGGAGCTGGTGATGGGATGGACACAATTGGTGGTATGTATAAATGTGCTGTATTTGTTTAATGTTTTTTATGTCCTGATGAAGAAGCAGATGTAATAAAGCTTCGAAACGTCGATATTATTGGATGACCCAGTGAATATTTTTTTGCAAGCGAGTGCCGCCAGCGAGAGGAATTGATATATATATATATATATATATATATATATATATATATACCAGAGGAAGAGTTCCGGCACTTTCGGGACTTGCAAATGATCATTTGCAAGTCCCGAGAGTGCCGGAACTCTTCCTCTGGTATTACAGCCGTCCTTTCTGGCCAGCAGCACCATGCACCTGGGCACCGCAACCCCGCTGCAGGGTTTATCATCTGGAGTGCCAGCCATTCTACTATATATATATATATATATATATATATATATATATATATATATTTGTAGAAATGCCTGGCACTCTCCTTGCAATGACAGCTTGTCCGGTGCCTCCTTGATCCCAACAGGGAAATATACATACAGTTTTTGGAGGGAGCACTCGTGACAGTTTCCAACGATAATTAAGGAATGCAATAAACAAACGCACACAGGAAGGTGCAGTTAATCGACGTTTCGGGTGATTTACCCTTTATCAAGACATAACAAACACAAAGTACATTACTTACATATATAGACGTTCAAAGTGATTACCCCCGTGCCGTGAGTTCCACTCCACGCTGCAGCCGGGAGCCGGGTGACGTCATAGAGGCGCGGCCGCGCCGACGGTTCCGGACTCCCTGGATGGGCGTATCTTGGAGTGACAGTGTGCCCGTAACCTAGGTGATGATACAAACAATGCATAATTAAAAATGGAGGCTTGCTCCAATGTAACTTGGAAAGCAGACTACAGAGAATAAATCATGCAGTACAACATGGGTAATGTGAGA
This sequence comes from Crinia signifera, assembly GCF_055691185.1. Classification (NCBI taxonomy): domain Eukaryota; kingdom Metazoa; phylum Chordata; class Amphibia; order Anura; family Myobatrachidae; genus Crinia; species Crinia signifera. The sequence continues at coordinate 136,973,925 of NC_139219.1, forward strand.
GCAATACTGTGCTGAAAGTACATGAACTTTATGAACCGGGTCAAGTACATGCAAGGTTACACCGATGTCCCATGCCGGTATTTGAGAAACTAAAGTGTCTGACAGTAGTCTGTAAAAATGACAGTCAGGCTGGGAATGGTCACATAGAGTGGATAGCGGTCAGCGTATAGTGTACCCAGTGCTGTGAGAGCACTATGTGAATGCGAGGAGTTATAAGAAACATGTGTAAGAGAGTTGTTCATTGAGTCCGAGAGGTTGTACCGTCTGTAGCCTGTGAATCCACTTGGATTCCAGTTGCAGCAGACGGCGTCCCCGATCACCTCCTCTGGAACTTGCGGGGATACAGTCAATCATCTTATATCGTAATGACGGTAAGGAGTGGTTGCAAGATTTGAAATGCCTTGCTACCGGCTGGTCTGAACCCTTTCCCTCTAACGCTGCTCTAATACTGGAACGATGTTGGGCAATTCGTTCTTTGAACTGTCTAATGGTTTTACCAATGTAGAGCAATCCACATTGGCATTTAATATAGTATATGACGTAGCGGCTGCTACAGGTTAAGGGATGTCTTATGGTAATTTTTTCACCAGTTCTCGGGTGAAAGAAGTGATCTCCAACCTCGAGATTAGAGCATGTGGTACACCCTAGGCATTTGTAGTTGCCATTTTTGCGAGACAAAAAGTGTTGCTTTGGAGGAGATACGAGTGCACTCACATCGTTGTGGACCAATAAATCTTTCAGATTTTTGCCACGTCTGTATGAAGGCAGGATTCTACTTTCTTTCAGTGAGGGTAAATGCTTGTCATTAGAGATGATGGGCCATTAGACAGTTCAAAGAACGAATTGCCCAACATCGTTCCAGTATTAGAGCAGCGTTAGAGGGAAAGGGTTCAGACCAGCCGGTAGCAAGGCATTTCAAATCTTGCAACCACTCCTTACCGTCATTACGATATAAGATGATTGACTGTATCCCCGCAAGTTCCAGAGGAGGTGATCGGGGACTCCGTCTGCTGCAACTGGAATCCAAGTGGATTCACAGGCTACAGACGGTACAACCTCTCGGACTCAATGAACAACTCTCTTACACATGTTTCTTATAACTCCTCGCATTCACATAGTGCTCTCACAGCACTGGGTACACTATACGCTGACCGCTATCCACTCTATGTGACCATTCCCAGCCTGACTGTCATTTTTACAGACTACTGTCAGACACTTGAGTTTCTCAAATACCGGCATGGGACATCGGTGTAACCTTGCATGTACTTGACCCGGTTCATAAAGTTCATGTACTTTCAGCACAGTATTGCTCTCACATTACCCATGTTGTACTGCATGATTTATTCTCTGTAGTCTGCTTTCCAAGTTACATTGGAGCAAGCCTCCATTTTTAATTATGCATTGTTTGTATCATCACCTAGGTTACGGGCACACTGTCACTCCAAGATACGCCCATCCAGGGAGTCCGGAACCGTCGGCGCGGCCGCGCCTCTATGACGTCACCCGGCTCCCGGCTGCAGCGTGGAGTGGAACTCACGGCACGGGGGTAATCACTTTGAACGTCTATATATGTAAGTAATGTACTTTGTGTTTGTTATGTCTTGATAAAGGGTAAATCACCCGAAACGTCGATTAACTGCACCTTCCTGTGTGCGTTTGTTTATTGCATTCCTTAATTATCGTTGGAAACTGTCACGAGTGCTCCCTCCAAAAACTGTATGTATATTTCCCTGTTGGGATCAAGGAGGCACCGGACAAGCTGTCATTGCAAGGAGAGTGCCAGGCATTTCTACAAATATTATTTCTGAGTGATACACACCCAGAGCCGCGGCACCCCCAACTCTTCTTCTCAAAGGACCCCATCCGACAACTCTTTGGTGTACTTCCAACATCCGTATACCAGCCTGGCCGCTTATATAAGTGAGCAACAGGCATGACCGACTTGGAAGCGGTACCAGGCTTCAGAGAATTAACACTCCCCGTTGGGGATTCATTGGTTCTCACCGACTCAGATGCCGAACAGATTCTATTTACAGACAAATTGAAAGATGTCAGTGCAGAGGATTCCATAGAACAGCTGTGCACACAACTTATCCGTTTAAAGAAAAGAGAAGTGGACTACTACCTTCATGGAGTAACTCTATCTGACTATTACCGGGAAAAGAAAATCCCGAGGGGATTCAGAATTAAAAATATACCGACTATTGGCAGAAATAACCCGGACTTCTGTCGCCGCTGGACAGCGGTATTAAATAAATGCTCCTATGACCTAATTTTATTGGTCATCGAGGAGTCTAAAAAAGAATTGGACACTGTTCATACTAAAATTACCAGCTTTGAATCCACCCACATTAACACCATCAAAGCAGTCAAATCTGAAGATTGGCTACAAAAACTGTCCACGCAGATTGACCAATATCGCAAGGATCTCATCCAGTTTAAGAAGGACAAGTGTGATACTGTCAACAGAGATTATCAATAATTTAAGGTATATAGCTGGGCATACGGGCGTGAGCAAAATCAACAGCAACGCCGAGGATATCGCAGAAAACCGCAATTTAACACTGACAACTCCAGTGGTCCAGGAACCTCTAGCGAGTCAGAATGTGCTACAGCTCCCACATGCAGAGGAAGAGGAGGCCAGAAGAAACATAGAAACATAGAAACATAGAATTTGACGGCAGATAAGAACCATTTGGCCCATCTAGTCTGCCCCTTTTTTACCCTTCAGGTAAACAAGCCCCCTTTAGGGGTTCATACTCGGGCAAGAAGAGGCCCAACAGACGTTCTGGAACAAGGCGTGGGGGCCAGTGGGCACGGATCACGAGGAAGACGCTACAACAAGAGGACATAGTCTTTAATTTGTCAGATAGGACCTTATCGCAGACTGAACAAGCTGTCCTCAACAAGGGACTATCATTCGTACCCACTAATGGTCCTGATGCCTTTGAGGACAAAGTGGATTTATACAAGTTTGGGAGGAGATTAAGACTACTCGAGTTCTTCGCAGATTCCACCGCCGCAGCACCCACTACAACGTCCATCAAGAAAAAGTCCACCTTTGACCCTGTCTCCAACAACGTGGCCATTAAGACTTTCACCAACTACATGGACTCCAAGATTAATGATCTATCACACGACACACGAGACCTCAGACACAATCTTACGACAGAAGAAAAAGCTGCTGTCAAATCCCTGGGATCATACAAAGACATCGTTATTCGTATGGCCGATAAAGGAGGAGCCCTGGTGGTCCAGAACCTGTCCGCCTACAAATCAGAGGTCTACAGACAACTGCGCGACGACACTGTCTATAGAGATTGGAGAGTGATCCCACAGACCGTTTCAAAAGAGAACTGGACTTGGTACTCGCGGAAGGGGTAAGATTGGGCATCATCCCGGATAAAATCTGTGACGCATTAACCACGGATTTCCCCAAAACCCCTATACTATACACTATACCTAAGTTACATAAAGATCCCCAAAATCCCCCAGGCAGGCCGATTGTTTCCGCCAGGGATTCCCTTTATTATACTGTTGCGCAATTTCTCGATTTGTTTTTGCAACCGATTGTTCAGAGTCAATCGACGTATTTAAAGGACACAAACTGCTTCCTCAAGGAAATCATGAAACATTCCCCTTTGCCTGATAAATGTTTACTCTGTACCATTGACGTTGTATCTTTGTATACTAGCATTCCACACAGCCGGGGCATGGAGGCTGTGAGAAGATCTGTATTTGCCAGTGAATTGTACACGGGCCCTGACGCTGAGTTTTTCATGCAATTGCTTGATCTAGCTTTATCTAGAAATTACTTTTTATTTGATAATAAGTATTATATGCAACACTCTGGGGTCGCTATGGGATCCTGTGTGGCCCCTAGCCTCGCTAATATCTTTATGTATGACGTGGAACGAGACATCTTTCTCACTGACAGATTCAACAATGGGTCAATTAAGCTCTATTTAAGATATATAGACGATATCTTTATCTTGTGGGGTAGCAGTGAAGAAAGCTTCCACGACATGATGACATTTGCCAACAATGCTGACCAATCCATCAAGGTTATCCACGTAGGTTGTTGCTGAACACCAAACGTAGGGTTTTAGAAATGGACCGAGGCCAAGTCCTTAACACATACAAATCTGACAGCAGTGATAGTCGCATAGTATGGACACAGAAATTCACGACTATAAGCCAGACCCTCATGAAAACTGCTAGGGAAATATGGCCCATCATCTCTAATGACAAGCATTTACCCTCACTGAAAGAAAGTAGAATCCTGCCTTCATACAGACGTGGCAAAAATCTGAAAGATTTATTGGTCCACAACGATGTGAGTGCACTCGTATCTCCTCCAAAGCAACACTTTTTGTCTCGCAAAAATGGCAACTACAAATGCCTAGGGTGTACCACATGCTCTAATCTCGAGGTTGGAGATCACTTCTTTCACCCGAGAACTGGTGAAAAAATTACCATAAGACATCCCTTAACCTGTAGCAGCCGCTACGTCATATACTATATTAAATGCCAATGTGGATTGCTCTACATTGGTAAAACCATTAGACAGTTCAAAGAACGAATTGCCCAACATCGTTCCAGTATTAGAGCAGCGTTAGAGGGAAAGGGTTCAGACCAGCCGGTAGCAAGGCATTTCAAATCTTGCAACCACTCCTTACCGTCATTACGATATAAGATGATTGACTGTATCCCCGCAAGTTCCAGAGGAGGTGATCGGGGACGCCGTCTGCTGCAACTGGAATCCAAGTGGATTCACAGGCTACAGACGGTACAACCTCTCGGACTCAATGAACAACTCTCTTACACATGTTTCTTATAACTCCTCGCATTCACATAGTGCTCTCACAGCACTGGGTACACTATACGCTGACCGCTATCCACTCTATGTGACCATTCCCAGCCTGACTGTCATTTTTACAGACTACTGTCAGACACTTGAGTTTCTCAAATACCGGCATGGGACATCGGTGTAACCTTGCATGTACTTGACCCGGTTCATAAAGTTCATGTACTTTCAGCACAGTATTGCTCTCACATTACCCATGTTGTACTGCATGATTTATTCTCTGTAGTCTGCTTTCCAAGTTACATTGGAGCAAGCCTCCATTTTTAATTATGCATTGTTTGTATCATCACCTAGGTTACGGGCACACTGTCACTCCAAGATACGCCCATCCAGGGAGTCCGGAACCGTCGGCGCGGCCGCGCCTCTATGACGTCACCCGGCTCCCGGCTGCAGCGTGGAGTGGAACTCACGGCACGGGGGTAATCACTTTGAACGTCTATATATGTAAGTAATGTACTTTGTGTTTGTTATGTCTTGATAAAGGGTAAATTACCCGAAACGTCGATTAACTGCACCTTCCTGTGTGCGTTTGTTTATTGCATTCCTTAATTATCGTTGGAAACTGTCACGAGTGCTCCCTCCAAAAACTGTATGTATATATATAAATATATATATATATATATATATACAGTATATATATATATATATATATATATATATATATATATATATATATATATATATATATATATATATAGTCTGGGGTGTATCCACACCTGCAGAGGTGTGGAATGTCAGGCACTCGCCTAATAAACATAAAGTCCAAAGGTCAGGTAAAAAGTCCAAAAATAGTGCAGTTTTATTTCAACTATCCAATATAGTCATAATTTTTCATGGTGTGCCCCGACGTTTCGGTCCCAATTACATGGACCTTTCTCAAGGAGCCTATAACATTTACAATAAGGCATTTCAGTAAACAATAGAAAACAGCACTAATTAACAAAAAATGCAAATGGAAACAAATGAAAAAAATGAGTCTTACTTTATAATGAAAGAGACTGGCTGTCAACGGAGTTTAAGGTAGAAAAGCACCCATGGTGCCTGGAGCTGCTGCTAAATAGCACTGCCCGGGCCCGGCTATTTATCCCCCCTGCCGTCTAATTGATCAGAGCGTGGCGATCGCATCCACGCTCTGACAGCGCCGCTTCCGGCGTCACCGGAAGTTCGGTGCCGGAAGTAGCGTCTGTATGACCCGCATAGTTGGAACGCAGGGCAGCTGCCCTGCGTGCGCATCTCAGCATAAGAACGGAGCCGCATCAAGCGAGCTCCGTACGCTTTTGGGGACATAGTGACACGGCTATAGCGGTGATATTGCTATTTGAAGGAGGGGAAGCCGGGGATTTAGACATAATGGCCAATACCATATGGAGCTATACTGAGTTTCAGCTAAATGCGCACACAAGTGCGATGCTTTCAATGTATTAGTGTTATAAATAACTGGCTGGCCATTAGCCGATTAGGAGTTAGAGATGGACATAAATCTAAAGAGATCATACAGAAATATAGTATTAAATATGCGTATGCATATTGCTAATCTGTTTATTAACTGTTTTCATAAAAGAAGGGGGATTTTTATAGAAAAAAAGGGGGGGATTTTTATAGAAAAAACTAATTTGTCAATTTCATTTAGGTTGTCGACATATGTGTCGACTTTTTCAAAAAATGATTTTTTTGTGTTTTATTTTATATTTTATTCTTTTTATATGTTTTTAAGTTTATTATTATTATCAGGGAAAGGAGCACAGTGTGTCCTTGGTGTTATCCTCTTAGCTGTGGATGGAAAATTTTATATTTTATATAAAAAAATATTTTATTCCAATATTTTTAATATATGTTTTTTTGTGGGCCGCAGAAAGTTTAATGGTAGAAGGAAGATCTCATGTTAGAATAAGACATGGTATTGAATGGTGTTGAATCACTCGTGTGATTACACCTAATATACAGAAATGTCCGTTTACGGGTGAGTTAGTGAACAGGAGTGTATTATATTAATAATAATAAAAAAATAAAAAATTATGAGGCCTGGTCATGAATTTAGATCAAGAGATTATGGCAAAAAAATTTGGATTTACATAAAAAAATGGGAAATAGTATGTCTGGTGTCAACCCATATGTTTCCTTTCTACTCTATAATCAAGAATCAAAAAAGGAAAAAAAACAGAACAGCGAAATATATACATGCAGAGAAACAAACGAATTTTGTTTATGAGCAAGTCCAGGTGGTTTATGAGCCAGTCCAGGGTTGTAAAGATACTCATTTCAGGAAGATGTTATAGGGATTGTTTTCGTTTAGGCCTTTCGGGGCCAGAGTTCCCAGTTGGTGAATCCACCTGCTTTCTCTTTTCTTTAATAAGAGTCCCCGATCACCTCCTCGTGCGGGTGGAGGGATCCAATCTATCAAGCGGCATCGGAGGGATGACACTTGGTGACCAGCTAATAAAAAGTGGCGAGGAATCGGGAGTTCCGCTTTACCAGTTTCAAGGGCGACCCTCACAGAGTTTCTGTGGTTGGCCATGCGCTCACGGAATTTACGGGATGTCATCCCTACGTACGCAAGTCCACATGGGCAGACTAATAGATAAACTACATGGTCCATTTGGCAGTGGAGCCGGTGTCTTATTTTAATTGCCTTGCCTGAGTGGGGGTGCGGGAAGGTGGCCCCAGGGATCAGACCATTGCATGTTGTGCATCCTGTGCACCGAAAGCACCCTGGTCTCCTGGAGTGCAACCAGGTTGTATTTTGTTCTACATTGGGTGTTGCCATGGGTCTCATTAAAATTTCTTTTAGGTTTGGCCCTTTCTTGTAAGCCATCATTGGTGGTCCAGTTCGTTGTAGTTTTAATGTGTGGTCAGAGGCAACAATTGGCCAGTGCTTTTTAATGCTTTTCTGGATATTGGTTGATGCGTGGTCGTATGTGTTAACATAGATCATCCTTGGAGTTGTCTTAGGGCGTGTGGCTGCAGTAGTGGAGTCAGCCTGTTTCATCATGATGTTATGACGAGCTTTGGACAAGCATCTGTTGAGGGTAGATTTCGAATAGCCTCTTTGGATAAATCTGTCAGTCATTTCACTTAATTGGATCTCCATGGTGGAGGGTAAACTGTTATTCCTTATTACCCTCATGAATTGGGATATGGGGAGATTCTCCTTAAGGGAAGGCGGGTGCTGGCTTTCAACCGAAAGTAAAGTGTTGCGATCTGTTACTTTGCGGTATACGCTAGTCTGTAGAGTACCGTTTGAGAGAGTCACTGTGATATCAAGAAAATTTATTGATTTTGGCTCGATGGCATGTGTCAGTCTAATCGGGCTGGGTAGGTTGTTCAGTTCCAAGATCATTGCATTAAATTCTTCTGGTGTGCCAGACCAGATTAGAAAGATGTCGTCTATGAATCTTTTATAGTACTTAATGTGCTCTTGGTGTTTCGCAAGTATGTTAGTGGATTCATAGTCGCACATATATAGTCCTGCATAAGCCGGGGCAAGATTTGAGCCCATTGCAGTCCCTGAGACCTGTACATAATATTTGTGATTGTATAGAAAATGATTACACGTTAGAATGAGATGGGCCAAATCCGTCAAAAAGGATGTTGGGGGTGTACACACAGATCTCTCATCTAGTTTCTCCTGAAGGACCCGAAGGCCGTCACTGTGGGGGATGACGGTATATAAAGAACTAACGTCCATGGTGGCCAAATAAAGTTGACCCACTAGGTCTGTTTGTTTAAGCTTCTCAATGAAATCTTCCGTGTCCCGGATGTAAGTCTCACTGGTAGTGATCAAAGGTTGCAGGTGATGGTCGACAAATTTCGCCAGGGGTTGCAGTAGGGAGGCTCTAGCGGAAATAATAGGCCTGCCCGGGGGTTGAGTCAATGATTTATGTATTTTTGGTAAGGTGTAAATAATAGGGCATACCGGGAAGTTCACTGTTAAAAACTCATGGTTCTCCTTCGATAGCCAACCAGCTGTGAGTCCTCTTTTGAGTAAATTATCCACTTGCCTCTTAAATTCAGGGATCGGGTTCTGTGTCACTTGTTTATAAGTGTTGGTGTCGGCAAGTTGCCGCATGATTTCATCATGGTAGTGTTGCCAGTCTTGTAGGACAACGGCACCGCCCTTGTCAGCTGGTCTTATTACCAGATCGGTGTTTCTCTTCAATTCATTTAGGGCGACACGTTCTTCCATACTAAGATTAAAGAACCGAGGTTTCTCGGGGAGCCGTTGGGTGTCTTGCTCCACTAGTCTGCTAAAGGTTTTGATGCTCGGATTAGTTGAGCAGGGGTCAAAAATGGAGGGTGGTCTAAATTTGGATCTATTGATTGGGGTCTCTGAGTCTCCAAATTGCTCTCGCAATCGGAGTTTGCGACTGAATTTGAATATGTCTATTGTAGTCTCGAATTTATCGTGGGTGGAGGTCGGGACGAATGATAGGCCCTTAGATAAGACCGATTTCATTGCAGGTGTCAACGGAGTGGATGATAAATTGTAGATCAGGTCAGGACTGGTTTTCTGATCCTTTTTCCGAGGACCTCCGCGGCGGGGGTGTGGTCTGCGCCCCTTCCTCTTGGGCGTCGGGGGGGTTTTCCCGTATTTCGGTTTCCTTCCTCTAAAAAATCAGACTGGTGTTCTGAAAAGTCTGTATCAGATGCTGATGTCGAGGAACCTTTATTAGATGAGTATTGTTGTTCTTGTTGTTGTTGTTGTCGTCTTTGTCTGTACGGGCGCTGTGTTCTTCTGGTATTGGTGTTAGGGCCTCCGGATAACCATCTGTAAACAGAATGGTTTTGGTAATCGGACGTCACTGTGGCCAATTTGCTCCTTTTAAAAGAGATCAAATCACTTTTGTAGGTCTCCAGTTGAGTGCCGATTTTTTCTAGGAGGTTATTGGATTTATCGTTCCTAATCGTGGGTAGGTGTAGGGTGTTGAAGTCATCAATATCCTTCTTGATCTTTTTCAGCTCCGTCCCCACTTCCTCTACCACCAATATCATGAGGTCCAATGAACATTTATTGAGCACCCCACACCAGCGACTGCAAAATGTGGGGTTATTTCTCCCAATTGTGGGTACATTTGCAACTCTGAAACCTCTAGGTATATGTCGTTTTCTATGATACTCAGATAGGAAATGCCCGTGCATAGATAGGTCTATCTCTCGTTTTCTGAGTTTCAGCAGCCTCTGATATAAGTCAGTCGCAGATTCTGTGGGCAGTGTCTCGAAGTCGGACTGGTCAAAGAGGACCTTGTCCGCATCATCATCAGTTAACGAGATGATACCCTGTTCCGCCTGGAACAACAAGTTGTCGTTAAGAAAACCCAGACCACCAACTGCCATTTATGATCCGTTAGGGCCACTTAGGTATGGGAGAAGATATCCGGGGAGAGCTGTGTTTTTATGGCCGATGAGGGGAGTAGATCGGCGTAGTGGTACTGGGGGTGGCAATTCCAAAAGTTGTGGAGGATAATTCCCACAGGGAAATGTGACAAAAATATTTTCTATAAACGTTGTGTCCACTCTATGGTCCTGTGTTAGCAGTGCTATTGTAGTTTTGCTCCAAAGACCAATAAGGAGGGGTTTTCTTGGACGTGGGTGGCCGGTCAAGGGAAAATCGGGGAGATATAAATCACCGTTTCCCAAATGTAGGTACGTGTAAAGACCGCACTCACACTAATTTATTTGTAACTGCGGGGTGCCAGACAGGAGATAAACGGGGTAAGCGGATATCTCAATAATAGTCTGGGGTGTATCCACACCTGCAGAGGTGTGGAATGTCAGGCACTCGCCTAATAAACATAAAGTCCAAAGGTCAGGTAAAAAGTCCAAAAATAGTGCAGTTTTATTTCAACTATCCAATATAGTCATAATTTTTCATGGTGTGCCCCGACGTTTCGGTCCCAATTACATGGACCTTTCTCAAGGAGCCTATAACATTTACAATAAGGCATTTCAGTAAACAATAGAAAACAGCACTAATTAACAAAAAATGCAAATGGAAACAAATGAAAAAAATGAGTCTTACTTTATAATGAAAGAGACTGGCTGTCAACGGAGTTTAAGGTAGAAAAGCACCCATGGTGCCTGGAGCTGCTGCTAAATAGCACTGCCCGGGCCCGGCTATTTATCCCCCCTGCCGTCTAATTGATCAGAGCGTGGCGATCGCATCCACGCTCTGACAGCGCCGCTTCCGGCGTCACCGGAAGTTCGGTGCCGGAAGTAGCGTCTGTATGACCCGCATAGTTGGAACGCAGGGCAGCTGCCCTGCGTGCGCATCTCAGCATAAGAACGGAGCCGCATCAAGCGAGCTCCGTACGCTTTTGGGGACATAGTGACACGGCTATAGCGGTGATATTGCTATTTGAAGGAGGGGAAGCCGGGGATTTAGACATAATGGCCAATACCATATGGAGCTATACTGAGTTTCAGCTAAATGCGCACACAATTGCGATGCTTTCAATGTATTAGTGTTATAAATAACTGGCTGGCCATTAGCCGATTAGGAGTTAGAGATGGACATAAATCTAAAGAGATCATACAGAAATATAGTATTAAATATGCGTATGCATATTGCTAATCTGTTTATTAACTGTTTTCATAAAAGAAGGGGGATTTTTATAGAAAAAAAGGGGGGGATTTTTATAGAAAAAACTAATTTGTCAATTTCATTTAGGTTGTCGACATATGTGTCGACTTTTTCAAAAAATGATTTTTTTGTGTTTTATTTTATATTTTATTCTTTTTATATGTTTTTAAGTTTATTATTATTATCAGGGAAAGGAGCACAGTGTGTCCTTGGTGTTATCCTCTTAGCTGTGGATGGAAAATTTTATATTTTATATAAAAAAATATTTTATTCCAATATTTTTAATATATGTTTTTTTGTGGGCCGCAGAAAGTTTAATGGTAGAAGGAAGATCTCATGTTAGAATAAGACATGGTATTGAATGGTGTTGAATCACTCGTGTGATTACACCTAATATACAGAAATGTCCGTTTACGGGTGAGTTAGTGAACAGGAGTGTATTATATTAATAATAATAAAAAAATAAAAAATTATGAGGCCTGGTCATGAATTTAGATCAAGAGATTATGGCAAAAAAATTTGGATTTACATAAAAAAATGGGAAATAGTATGTCTGGTGTCAACCCATATGTTTCCTTTCTACTCTATAATCAAGAATCAAAAAAGGAAAAAAAACAGAACAGCGAAATATATACATGCAGAGAAACAAACGAATTTTGTTTATGAGCAAGTCCAGGTGGTTTATGAGCCAGTCCAGGGTTGTAAAGATACTCATTTCAGGAAGATGTTATAGGGATTGTTTTCGTTTAGGCCTTTCGGGGCCAGAGTTCCCAGTTGGTGAATCCACCTGCTTTCTCTTTTCTTTAATAAGAGTCCCCGATCACCTCCTCGTGCGGGTGGAGGGATCCAATCTATCAAGCGGCATCGGAGGGATGACACTTGGTGACCAGCTAATAAAAAGTGGCGAGGAATCGGGAGTTCCGCTTTACCAGTTTCAAGGGCGACCCTCACAGAGTTTCTGTGGTTGGCCATGCGCTCACGGAATTTACGGGATGTCATCCCTACGTACGCAAGTCCACATGGGCAGACTAATAGATAAACTACATGGTCCATTTGGCAGTGGAGCCGGTGTCTTATTTTAATTGCCTTGCCTGAGTGGGGGTGCGGGAAGGTGGCCCCAGGGATCAGACCATTGCATGTTGTGCATCCTGTGCACCGAAAGCACCCTGGTCTCCTGGAGTGCAACCAGGTTGTATTTTGTTCTACATTGGGTGTTGCCATGGGTCTCATTAAAATTTCTTTTAGGTTTGGCCCTTTCTTGTAAGCCATCATTGGTGGTCCAGTTCGTTGTAGTTTTAATGTGTGGTCAGAGGCAACAATTGGCCAGTGCTTTTTAATGCTTTTCTGGATATTGGTTGATGCGTGGTCGTATGTGTTAACATAGATCATCCTTGGAGTTGTCTTAGGGCGTGTGGCTGCAGTAGTGGAGTCAGCCTGTTTCATCATGATGTTATGACGAGCTTTGGACAAGCATCTGTTGAGGGTAGATTTCGAATAGCCTCTTTGGATAAATCTGTCAGTCATTTCACTTAATTGGATCTCCATGGTGGAGGGTAAACTGTTATTCCTTATTACCCTCATGAATTGGGATATGGGGAGATTCTCCTTAAGGGAAGGCGGGTGCTGGCTTTCAACCGAAAGTAAAGTGTTGCGATCTGTTACTTTGCGGTATACGCTAGTCTGTAGAGTACCGTTTGAGAGAGTCACTGTGATATCAAGAAAATTTATTGATTTTGGCTCGATGGCATGTGTCAGTCTAATCGGGCTGGGTAGGTTGTTCAGTTCCAAGATCATTGCATTAAATTCTTCTGGTGTGCCAGACCAGATTAGAAAGATGTCGTCTATGAATCTTTTATAGTACTTAATGTGCTCTTGGTGTTTCGCAAGTATGTTAGTGGATTCATAGTCGCACATATATAGTCCTGCATAAGCCGGGGCAAGATTTGAGCCCATTGCAGTCCCTGAGACCTGTACATAATATTTGTGATTGTATAGAAAATGATTACACGTTAGAATGAGATGGGCCAAATCCGTCAAAAAGGATGTTGGGGGTGTACACACAGATCTCTCATCTAGTTTCTCCTGAAGGACCCGAAGGCCGTCACTGTGGGGGATGACGGTATATAAAGAACTAACGTCCATGGTGGCCAAATAAAGTTGACCCACTAGGTCTGTTTGTTTAAGCTTCTCAATGAAATCTTCCGTGTCCCGGATGTAAGTCTCACTGGTAGTGATCAAAGGTTGCAGGTGATGGTCGACAAATTTCGCCAGGGGTTGCAGTAGGGAGGCTCTAGCGGAAATAATAGGCCTGCCCGGGGGTTGAGTCAATGATTTATGTATTTTTGGTAAGGTGTAAATAATAGGGCATACCGGGAAGTTCACTGTTAAAAACTCATGGTTCTCCTTCGATAGCCAACCAGCTGTGAGTCCTCTTTTGAGTAAATTATCCACTTGCCTCTTAAATTCAGGGATCGGGTTCTGTGTCACTTGTTTATAAGTGTTGGTGTCGGCAAGTTGCCGCATGATTTCATCATGGTAGTGTTGCCAGTCTTGTAGGACAACGGCACCGCCCTTGTCAGCTGGTCTTATTACCAGATCGGTGTTTCTCTTCAATTCATTTAGGGCGACACGTTCTTCCATACTAAGATTAAAGAACCGAGGTTTCTCGGGGAGCCGTTGGGTGTCTTGCTCCACTAGTCTGCTAAAGGTTTTGATGCTCGGATTAGTTGAGCAGGGGTCAAAAATGGAGGGTGGTCTAAATTTGGATCTATTGATTGGGGTCTCTGAGTCTCCAAATTGCTCTCGCAATCGGAGTTTGCGACTGAATTTGAATATGTCTATTGTAGTCTCGAATTTATCGTGGGTGGAGGTCGGGACGAATGATAGGCCCTTAGATAAGACCGATTTCATTGCAGGTGTCAACGGAGTGGATGATAAATTGTAGATCAGGTCAGGACTGGTTTTCTGATCCTTTTTCCGAGGACCTCCGCGGCGGGGGTGTGGTCTGCGCCCCTTCCTCTTGGGCGTCGGGGGGGTTTTCCCGTATTTCGGTTTCCTTCCTCTAAAAAATCAGACTGGTGTTCTGAAAAGTCTGTATCAGATGCTGATGTCGAGGAACCTTTATTAGATGAGTATTGTTGTTCTTGTTGTTGTTGTTGTCGTCTTTGTCTGTACGGGCGCTGTGTTCTTCTGGTATTGGTGTTAGGGCCTCCGGATAACCATCTGTAAACAGAATGGTTTTGGTAATCGGACGTCACTGTGGCCAATTTGCTCCTTTTAAAAGAGATCAAATCACTTTTGTAGGTCTCCAGTTGAGTGCCGATTTTTTCTAGGAGGTTATTGGATTTATCGTTCCTAATCGTGGGTAGGTGTAGGGTGTTGAAGTCATCAATATCCTTCTTGATCTTTTTCAGCTCCGTCCCCACTTCCTCTACCACCAATATCATGAGGTCCAATGAACATTTATTGAGCACCCCACACCAGCGACTGCAAAATGTGGGGTTATTTCTCCCAATTGTGGGTACATTTGCAACTCTGAAACCTCTAGGTATATGTCGTTTTCTATGATACTCAGATAGGAAATGCCCGTGCATAGATAGGTCTATCTCTCGTTTTCTGAGTTTCAGCAGCCTCTGATATAAGTCAGTCGCAGATTCTGTGGGCAGTGTCTCGAAGTCGGACTGGTCAAAGAGGACCTTGTCCGCATCATCATCAGTTAACGAGATGATACCCTGTTCCGCCTGGAACAACAAGTTGTCGTTAAGAAAACCCAGACCACCAACTGCCATTTATGATCCGTTAGGGCCACTTAGGTATGGGAGAAGATATCCGGGGAGAGCTGTGTTTTTATGGCCGATGAGGGGAGTAGATCGGCGTAGTGGTACTGGGGGTGGCAATTCCAAAAGTTGTGGAGGATAATTCCCACAGGGAAATGTGACAAAAATATTTTCTATAAACGTTGTGTCCACTCTATGGTCCTGTGTTAGCAGTGCTATTGTAGTTTTGCTCCAAAGACCAATAAGGAGGGGTTTTCTTGGACGTGGGTGGCCGGTCAAGGGAAAATCGGGGAGATATAAATCACCGTTTCCCAAATGTAGGTACGTGTAAAGACCGCACTCACACTAATTTATTTGTAACTGCGGGGTGCCAGACAGGAGATAAACGGGGTAAGCGGATATCTCAATAATAGTCTGGGGTGTATCCACACCTGCAGAGGTGTGGAATGTCAGGCACTCGCCTAATAAACATAAAGTCCAAAGGTCAGGTAAAAAGTCCAAAAATAGTGCAGTTTTATTTCAACTATCCAATATAGTCATAATTTTTCATGGTGTGCCCCGACGTTTCGGTCCCAATTACATGGACCTTTCTCAAGGAGCCTATAACATTTACAATAAGGCATTTCAGTAAACAATAGAAAACAGCACTAATTAACAAAAAATGCAAATGGAAACAAATGAAAAAAATGAGTCTTACTTTATAATGAAAGAGACTGGCTGTCAACGGAGTTTAAGGTAGAAAAGCACCCATGGTGCCTGGAGCTGCTGCTAAATAGCACTGCCCGGGCCCGGCTATTTATCCCCCCTGCCGTCTAATTGATCAGAGCGTGGCGATCGCATCCACGCTCTGACAGCGCCGCTTCCGGCGTCACCGGAAGTTCGGTGCCGGAAGTAGCGTCTGTATGACCCGCATAGTTGGAACGCAGGGCAGCTGCCCTGCGTGCGCATCTCAGCATAAGAACGGAGCCGCATCAAGCGAGCTCCGTACGCTTTTGGGGACATAGTGACACGGCTATAGCGGTGATATTGCTATTTGAAGGAGGGGAAGCCGGGGATTTAGACATAATGGCCAATACCATATGGAGCTATACTGAGTTTCAGCTAAATGCGCACACAAGTGCGATGCTTTCAATGTATTAGTGTTATAAATAACTGGCTGGCCATTAGCCGATTAGGAGTTAGAGATGGACATAAATCTAAAGAGATCATACAGAAATATACACCAACACTTATAAACAAGTGACACAGAACCCGATCCCTGAATTTAAGAGGCAAGTGGATAATTTACTCAAAAGAGGACTCACAGCTGGTTGGCTATCGAAGGAGAACCATGAGTTTTTAACAGTGAACTTCCCGGTATGCCCTATTATTTACACCTTACCAAAAATACATAAATCATTGACTCAACCCCCGGGCAGGCCTATTATTTCCGCTAGAGCCTCCCTACTGCAACCCCTGGCGAAATTTGTCGACCATCACCTGCAACCTTTGATCACTACCAGTGAGACTTACATCCGGGACACGGAAGATTTCATTGAGAAGCTTAAACAAACAGACCTAGTGGGTCAACTTTATTTGGCCACCATGGACGTTAGTTCTTTATATACCGTCATCCCCCACAGTGACGGCCTTCGGGTCCTTCAGGAGAAACTAGATGAGAGATCTGTGTGTACACCCCCAACATCCTTTTTGACGGATTTGGCCCATCTCATTCTAACGTGTAATCATTTTCTATACAATCACAAATATTATGTACAGGTCTCAGGGACTGCAATGGGCTCTAATCTTGCCCCGGCTTATGCAGGACTATATATGTGCGACTATGAATCCACTAACATACTTGCGAAACACCAAGAGCACATTAAGTACTATAAAAGATTCATAGACGAAATCTTTCTAATCTGGTCTGGCACACCAGAAGAATTTAATGCAATGATCTTGGAACTGAACAACCTACCCAGCCCGATTAGACTGACACATGCCATCGAGCCAAAATCAATAAATTTTCTTGATATCACAGTGACTCTCTCAAACGGTACTCTACAGACTAGCGTATACCGCAAAATAACAGATCGCAACACTTTACTTTCGGTTGAAAGCCAGCACCCGCCTTCCCTTAAGGAGAATCTCCTCATATCCCAATTCATGAGGGTAATAAGGAATAACAGTTTACCCTCCACCATGGAGATCCAATTAAGTGAAATGACTGACAGATTTATCCAAAGAGGCTATTCGAAATCTACCCTCAACAGATGCTTGTCCAAAGCTCGTCATAACATCATGATGAAACAGGCTGACTCCACTACTGCAGCCACACGCCCTAAGACAACTCCAAGGATGATCTATGTCAGGGGTCTTCAACCTTTACGACAGTGTGGGCCACATTAAAAAATTCAACGAAGCCCGAGGGCCACTAATCTCTACTGCGGTATTTAGCACAGCACTTCCTAGACAGACATCACAGTCCCCATAAAGCACAGCCCTTTATAGATAGACAGCACAGCCCCCGCATACATAGTTGGCAAAGCTGCCCATGCACATAAACCCCACCACCAAAATATAGTCAGCACCAGGGCTATTTCTAGACAATTAGGGTCCCAGTGCGAACAGAAAAAAAAATGCAGCTCCCCCATACATAATATATTGAAGAAATTGCGCACCCCAAAAAGGTGTGTCCTAATTCTAAGGGGCATTGTCTAATTATAAGAGTGTGAACTAGCAGGAAAACCATTTCCTGACATCTCACTTTTGCAACCTGCATGACCAGACATTGGTTACAGCAGGAATGGTTGTTGTCTTTCCTCGCTTAAGTTGGATGGCTAAAGGCTGCACAGTGACATATAAACATGAAGGCCCACACAGTGACCTAGTACGCCTCACAAATCAAGCCCAAACAATGACAGGCTACTTAAATCAATATACACTGTTTATCCGTAATGCCCATTACACATTATGCCACACACCATGATGCCCATTACACATTATGCCACACACCATGATTCACCTCTGGCGTGTCCCACGTGCAAAGGGGACTAGCGCGGAAGGTTTTTTTTTACATGCAATGACAGGTGGCGGGCCACTCAAAACAACTCAGCGGGCCACTTGTGGCCCGCGGGCCATGGGTTGAAGACCCCTGATCTATGTTAACACATACGACCACGCATCAACCAATATCCAGAAAAGCATTAAAAAGCACTGGCCAATTGTTGCCTCTGACCACACATTAAAACTACAACGAACTGGACCACCAATGATGGCTTACAAGAAAGGGCCAAACCTAAAAGAAATTTTAATGAGACCCATGGCAACACCCAATGTAGAACAAAATACAACCTGGTTGCACTCCAGGAGACCAGGGTGCTTTCGGTGCACAGGATGCACAACATGCAATGGTCTGATCCCTGGGGCCACCTTCCCGCACCCCCACTCAGGCAAGGCAATTAAAATAAGACACCGGCTCCACAGCCAAATGGACCATGTAGTTTATCTATTAGTCTGCCCATGTGGACTTGCGTACGTAGGGATGACATCCCGTAAATTCCGTGAGCGCATGGCCAACCACAGAAACTCTGTGAGGGTCGCCCTTGAAACTGGTAAAGCGGAACTCCCGATTCCTCGCCACTTTTTATTAGCTGGTCACCAAGTGTCATCCCTCCGATGCCGCTTGATAGATTGGATCCCTCCACCCGCACGAGGAGGTGATCGGGGACTCTTATTAAAGAAAAGAGAAAGCAGGTGGATTCACCAACTGGGAACTCTGGCCCCGAAAGGCCTAAACGAAAACAATCCCTATAACATCTTCCTGAAATGAGTATCTTTACAACCCTGGACTGGCTCATAAACCACCTGGACTTGCTCATAAACAAAATTCGTTTGTTTCTCTGCATGTATATATTTCGCTGTTCTGTTTTTTTTCCTTTTTTGATTCTTGATTATAGAGTAGAAAGGAAACATATGGGTTGACACCAGACATACTATTTCCCATTTTTTTTATGTAAATCCAAATTTTTTTGCCATAATCTCTTGATCTAAATTCATGACCAGGCCTCATAATTTTTTATTTTTTTATTATTATTAATATAATACACTCCTGTTCACTAACTCACCCGTAAACGGACATTTCTGTATATTAGGTGTAATCACACGAGTGATTCAACACCATTCAATACCATGTCTTATTCTAACATGAGATCTTCCTTCTACCATTAAACTTTCTGCGGCCCACAAAAAAACATATATTAAAAATATTGGAATAAAATATTTTTTTATATAAAATATAAAATTTTCCATCCACAGCTAAGAGGATAACACCAAGGACACACTGTGCTCCTTTCCCTGATAATAATAATAAACTTAAAAACATATAAAAAGAATAAAATATAAAATAAAACACAAAAAAATCATTTTTTGAAAAAGTCGACACATATGTCGACAACCTAAATGAAATTGACAAATTAGTTTTTTCTATAAAAATCCCCCCCTTTTTTTCTATAAAAATCCCCCTTCTTTTATGAAAACAGTTAATAAACAGATTAGCAATATGCATACGCATATTTAATACTATATTTCTGTATGATCTCTTTAGATTTATGTCCATCTCTAACTCCTAATCGGCTAATGGCCAGCCAGTTATTTATAACACTAATACATTGAAAGCATCGCACTTGTGTGCGCATTTAGCTGAAACTCAGTATAGCTCCATATGGTATTGGCCATTATGTCTAAATCCCCGGCTTCCCCTCCTTCAAATAGCAATATCACCGCTATAGCCGTGTCACTATGTCCCCAAAAGCGTACGGAGCTCGCTTGATGCGGCTCCGTTCTTATGCTGAGATGCGCACGCAGGGCAGCTGCCCTGCGTTCCAACTATGCGGGTCATACAGACGCTACTTCCGGCACCGAACTTCCGGTGACGCCGGAAGCGGCGCTGTCAGAGCGTGGATGCGATCGCCACGCTCTGATCAATTAGACGGCAGGGGGGATAAATAGCCGGGCCCGGGCAGTGCTATTTAGCAGCAGCTCCAGGCACCATGGGTGCTTTTCTACCTTAAACTCCGTTGACAGCCAGTCTCTTTCATTATAAAGTAAGACTCATTTTTTTCATTTGTTTCCATTTGCATTTTTTGTTAATTAGTGCTGTTTTCTATTGTTTACTGAAATGCCTTATTGTAAATGTTATAGGCTCCTTGAGAAAGGTCCATGTAATTGGGACCGAAACGTCGGGGCACACCATGAAAAATTATGACTATATTGGATAGTTGAAATAAAACTGCACTATTTTTGGACTTTTTACCTGACCTTTGGACTTTATGTTTATTAGGCGAGTGCCTGACATTCCACACCTCTGCAGGTGTGGATACACCCCAGACTATTATTGAGATATCCGCTTACCCCGTTTATCTCCTGTCTGGCACCCCGCAGTTACAAATAAATTAGTGTGAGTGCGGTCTTTACACGTACCTACATTTGGGAAACGGTGATTTATATCTCCCCGATTTTCCCTTGACCGGCCACCCACGTCCAAGAAAACCCCTCCTTATTGGTCTTTGGAGCAAAACTACAATAGCACTGCTAACACAGGACCATAGAGTGGACACAACGTTTATAGAAAATATTTTTGTCACATTTCCCTGTGGGAATTATCCTCCACAACTTTTGGAATTGCCACCCCCAGTACCACTACGCCGATCTACTCCCCTCATCGGCCATAAAAACACAGCTCTCCCCGGATATCTTCTCCCATACCTAAGTGGCCCTAACGGATCATAAATGGCAGTTGGTGGTCTGGGTTTTCTTAACGACAACTTGTTGTTCCAGGCGGAACAGGGTATCATCTCGTTAACTGATGATGATGCGGACAAGGTCCTCTTTGACCAGTCCGACTTCGAGACACTGCCCACAGAATCTGCGACTGACTTATATCAGAGGCTGCTGAAACTCAGAAAACGAGAGATAGACCTATCTATGCACGGGCATTTCCTATCTGAGTATCATAGAAAACGACATATACCTAGAGGTTTCAGAGTTGCAAATGTACCCACAATTGGGAGAAATAACCCCACATTTTGCAGTCGCTGGTGTGGGGTGCTCAATAAATGTTCATTGGACCTCATGATATTGGTGGTAGAGGAAGTGGGGACGGAGCTGAAAAAGATCAAGAAGGATATTGATGACTTCAACACCCTACACCTACCCACGATTAGGAACGATAAATCCAATAACCTCCTAGAAAAAATCGGCACTCAACTGGAGACCTACAAAAGTGATTTGATCTCTTTTAAAAGGAGCAAATTGGCCACAGTGACGTCCGATTACCAAAACCATTCTGTTTACAGATGGTTATCCGGAGGCCCTAACACCAATACCAGAAGAACACAGCGCCCGTACAGACAAAGACGACAACAACAACAACAAGAACAACAATACTCATCTAATAAAGGTTCCTCGACATCAGCATCTGATACAGACTTTTCAGAACACCAGTCTGATTTTTTAGAGGAAGGAAACCGAAATACGGGAAAACCCCCCCGACGCCCAAGAGGAAGGGGCGCAGACCACACCCCCGCCGCGGAGGTCCTCGGAAAAAGGATCAGAAAACCAGTCCTGACCTGATCTACAATTTATCATCCACTCCGTTGACACCTGCAATGAAATCGGTCTTATCTAAGGGCCTATCATTCGTCCCGACCTCCACCCACGATAAATTCGAGACTACAATAGACATATTCAAATTCAGTCGCAAACTCCGATTGCGAGAGCAATTTGGAGACTCAGAGACCCCAATCAATAGATCCAAATTTAGACCACCCTCCATTTTTGACCCCTGCTCAACTAATCCGAGCATCAAAACCTTTAGCAGACTAGTGGAGCAAGACACCCAACGGCTCCCCGAGAAACCTCGGTTCTTTAATCTTAGTATGGAAGAACGTGTCGCCCTAAATGAATTGAAGAGAAACACCGATCTGGTAATAAGACCAGCTGACAAGGGCGGTGCCGTTGTCCTACAAGACTGGCAACACTACCATGATGAAATCATGCGGCAACTTGCCGACACCAACACTTATAAACAAGTGACACAGAACCCGATCCCTGAATTTAAGAGGCAAGTGGATAATTTACTCAAAAGAGGACTCACAGCTGGTTGGCTATCGAAGGAGAACCATGAGTTTTTAACAGTGAACTTCCCGGTATGCCCTATTATTTACACCTTACCAAAAATACATAAATCATTGACTCAACCCCCGGGCAGGCCTATTATTTCCGCTAGAGCCTCCCTACTGCAACCCCTGGCGAAATTTGTCGACCATCACCTGCAACCTTTGATCACTACCAGTGAGACTTACATCCGGGACACGGAAGATTTCATTGAGAAGCTTAAACAAACAGACCTAGTGGGTCAACTTTATTTGGCCACCATGGACGTTAGTTCTTTATATACCGTCATCCCCCACAGTGACGGCCTTCGGGTCCTTCAGGAGAAACTAGATGAGAGATCTGTGTGTACACCCCCAACATCCTTTTTGACGGATTTGGCCCATCTCATTCTAACGTGTAATCATTTTCTATACAATCACAAATATTATGTACAGGTCTCAGGGACTGCAATGGGCTCAAATCTTGCCCCGGCTTATGCAGGACTATATATGTGCGACTATGAATCCACTAACATACTTGCGAAACACCAAGAGCACATTAAGTACTATAAAAGATTCATAGACGACATCTTTCTAATCTGGTCTGGCACACCAGAAGAATTTAATGCAATGATCTTGGAACTGAACAACCTACCCAGCCCGATTAGACTGACACATGCCATCGAGCCAAAATCAATAAATTTTCTTGATATCACAGTGACTCTCTCAAACGGTACTCTACAGACTAGCGTATACCGCAAAGTAACAGATCGCAACACTTTACTTTCGGTTGAAAGCCAGCACCCGCCTTCCCTTAAGGAGAATCCCCCCATATCCCAATTCATGAGGGTAATAAGGAATAACAGTTTACCCTCCACCATGGAGATCCAATTAAGTGAAATGACTGACAGATTTATCCAAAGAGGCTATTCGAAATCTACCCTCAACAGATGCTTGTCCAAAGCTCGTCATAACATCATGATGAAACAGGCTGACTCCACTACTGCAGCCACACGCCCTAAGACAACTCCAAGGATGATCTATGTTAACACATACGACCACGCATCAACCAATATCCAGAAAAGCATTAAAAAGCACTGGCCAATTGTTGCCTCTGACCACACATTAAAACTACAACGAACTGGACCACCAATGATGGCTTACAAGAAAGGGCCAAACCTAAAAGAAATTTTAATGAGACCCATGGCAACACCCAATGTAGAACAAAATACAACCTGGTTGCACTCCAGGAGACCAGGGTGCTTTCGGTGCACAGGATGCACAACATGCAATGGTCTGATCCCTGGGGCCACCTTCCCGCACCCCCACTCAGGCAAGGCAATTAAAATAAGACACCGGCTCCACTGCCAAATGGACCATGTAGTTTATCTATTAGTCTGCCCATGTGGACTTGCGTACGTAGGGATGACATCCCGTAAATTCCGTGAGCGCATGGCCAACCACAGAAACTCTGTGAGGGTCGCCCTTGAAACTGGTAAAGCGGAACTCCCGATTCCTCGCCACTTTTTATTAGCTGGTCACCAAGTGTCATCCCTCCGATGCCGCTTGATAGATTGGATCCCTCCACCCGCACGAGGAGGTGATAGGGGACTCTTATTAAAGAAAAGAGAAAGCAGGTGGATTCACCAACTGGGAACTCTGGCCCCGAAAGGCCTAAACGAAAACAATCCCTATAACATCTTCCTGAAATGAGTATCTTTACAACCCTGGACTGGCTCATAAACCACCTGGACTTGCTCATAAACAAAATTCGTTTGTTTCTCTGCATGTATATATTTCGCTGTTCTGTTTTTTTTCCTTTTTTGATTCTTGATTATAGAGTAGAAAGGAAACATATGGGTTGACACCAGACATACTATTTCCCATTTTTTTATGTAAATCCAAATTTTTTTGCCATAATCTCTTGATCTAAATTCATGACCAGGCCTCATAATTTTTTATTTTTTTATTATTATTAATATAATACACTCCTGTTCACTAACTCACCCGTAAACGGACATTTCTGTATATTAGGTGTAATCACACGAGTGATTCAACACCATTCAATACCATGTCTTATTCTAACATGAGATCTTCCTTCTACCATTAAACTTTCTGCGGCCCACAAAAAAACATATATTAAAAATATTGGAATAAAATATTTTTTTATATAAAATATAAAATTTTCCATCCACAGCTAAGAGGATAACACCAAGGACACACTGTGCTCCTTTCCCTGATAATAATAATAAACTTAAAAACATATAAAAAGAATAAAATATAAAATAAAACACAAAAAAATCATTTTTTGAAAAAGTCGACACATATGTCGACAACCTAAATGAAATTGACAAATTAGTTTTTTCTATAAAAATCCCCCCCTTTTTTTCTATAAAAATCCCCCTTCTTTTATGAAAACAGTTAATAAACAGATTAGCAATATGCATACGCATATTTAATACTATATTTCTGTATGATCTCTTTAGATTTATGTCCATCTCTAACTCCTAATCGGCTAATGGCCAGCCAGTTATTTATAACACTAATACATTGAAAGCATCGCACTTGTGTGCGCATTTAGCTGAAACTCAGTATAGCTCCATATGGTATTGGCCATTATGTCTAAATCCCCGGCTTCCCCTCCTTCAAATAGCAATATCACCGCTATAGCCGTGTCACTATGTCCCCAAAAGCGTACGGAGCTCGCTTGATGCGGCTCCGTTCTTATGCTGAGATGCGCACGCAGGGCAGCTGCCCTGCGTTCCAACTATGCGGGTCATACAGACGCTACTTCCGGCACCGAACTTCCGGTGACGCCGGAAGCGGCGCTGTCAGAGCGTGGATGCGATCGCCACGCTCTGATCAATTAGACGGCAGGGGGGATAAATAGCCGGGCCCGGGCAGTGCTATTTAGCAGCAGCTCCAGGCACCATGGGTGCTTTTCTACCTTAAACTCCGTTGACAGCCAGTCTCTTTCATTATAAAGTAAGACTCATTTTTTTCATTTGTTTCCATTTGCATTTTTTGTTAATTAGTGCTGTTTTCTATTGTTTACTGAAATGCCTTATTGTAAATGTTATAGGCTCCTTGAGAAAGGTCCATGTAATTGGGACCGAAACGTCGGGGCACACCATGAAAAATTATGACTATATTGGATAGTTGAAATAAAACTGCACTATTTTTGGACTTTTTACCTGACCTTTGGACTTTATGTTTATTAGGCGAGTGCCTGACATTCCACACCTCTGCAGGTGTGGATACACCCCAGACTATTATTGAGATATCCGCTTACCCCGTTTATCTCCTGTCTGGCACCCCGCAGTTACAAATAAATTAGTGTGAGTGCGGTCTTTACACGTACCTATATATATATATATATATATATATATATATATATATATAGTGTACAGTGGACCAGCCCTCCGTTAACTTAATGAATATGACCTGGTTGCCTTCCCTCAGAATTCGGTGAAGAATCACTACAGTATATCTGGTATTAGAGCGGCACTCCAAGGATTTTGAAATAAGTCAGACACAGGCTACAGTACACAACTGTGTCTGACTTATTTCAAAATCCTTGGAGTGCCACCCTAATACCAGATATATTGCAGTGATATATATATATATATATATATATATATATATAGAAATCTGGAAAGACCGCACTCTCACCCAACAAAGCAACAATTGGGGTGCCCGGCAAAGGTGCATGCAAATGCATGTACCCAACAAATAGTCCAGGATCCACACTCAGTGTGGAAGCAGAGCACTCTCCAAAATCACAAATCAGCCTTGTGATTTATATATAAAAGAAGATTTTAATCCAATAGGTGCAATGAGGTAATATACTTAATAGTATGTATGCTCCGACGTTTCGGTCCCAACATGGACCTTTATCAAGGAGCCTATAGCATAAAAAAGTTACAGTCAGTCAATGCATGCATATGCTGAAAGGAAAAAACATACATTTAAACTGGAAAAAATGACATAGTTACGTTTTCTATTGCTTTCGCATTCAGTCAGCGGCGTAGGTATCAGCCTGGTGCAGGCTAGGGTCAGCAGGCTAATCCAACTGCCCTCCTGTCCGGCTATTTATACCTGAGTGGGGTTAAGTGCTGGAAAGCGCCACAGACACGAGTCTGTGTAGCGCTATACAACTTCCGGTAAAACCGGAAGTTCAGCGGCCGAAAGCCGGCCGCTGGAACGCACATTTGGAACGCACAGCTTCCGGGTTAGCCGGAGCTGTGCGCGATCTCAGAGAGTATAGTTAATCAAATATGGTGTGTAGAGATGCGGTATTAGGGTAATCGCGCATGCAGGGCGAAGCCCTGTGGAGTTATATGTGTTGTTGATAGGTTGGTGTACACACCATGTAGCGCTGTCAATAGCGCAGGTATAAAGCCGGGCAGATGGGTTGTATTTACCAGGGGGACAGGGGTTAACGTCAGTTGACGTGATGACGTGATTGAGTGATAATTCAATTAGTGTTGGTGATTATGTGGTACACGGAGATGGATAGTGGTCTAAGGTGCGGTGCTGCTAGTGCTGGCTAGGTGCAAGGGCACACATCAACCCGCAGCCGCACACATACATGTATGGCCAGATGGGAGCATACATTGGTCGGCGCGGGCGTCAGTGAGCGCAAGCACCCATGTGTCTAGGGGTGCAGTGAATTAAGGGGGTCATTGCGTCCGGTTCTGGAAATGGAATGAGAGATCTATATGTGCCAAGGTGCCGGTGACAGATGCACACAAACCGCATATGTACAATCCAATTAGAGTACATATGAAGTATTGTGGATGCCTCTGTATGCTTGTGCTAGTGGGACTGGTGGGCGTTGGGGTGACGTTTAGGTGCGTGTGATAAATGGTGGGGAAAGAGTGCGTCTGGTGTTCAATTTTAGGTGAGGTGTAACATTCTTTTTATCTGATCAGGGTTTTTTTTAGAAAAAGTTAATTTTGATGGGTCGGTCGTAGGTCCTAATGCGTCATTTAATGTTGCACACCAAGGGGGATAATTGAATGAAAAAAATGTTATAATAAATGACGAAATTAAAATATATCAAACAACGAAAGAAAAAGAACAGGAGCAAAAAAAGGAGAAGGGATAGACATATACATAGGTTATCTGGCAAAAAAAACACTCAAAAGCAGGTACTGTAAGTCCAGGTGTTATTCATCTCAGGAAGATGGAAAGGGGATTGTTCTCATTTAGTCCCTTAGGGGCTAAGGTGTCCAATCTGTGAATCCATCTGCTTTCCAATTTTTTCAAGGTCAATCCTCGGGCTCCTCCACGGGGGGGTGGGGGTACCCAGTCAATGATACGACAGCGTAGGCTAGAGTTCTGGTGCCCAGCTGACAAAAAGTGGCGTGGTATGGGCAATTCGGCTTTCTTGAGTTCAAGTGCGCTCCTGATGGAGTTGCGGTGATTCGCCATCCTCTCCCTGAAATTCCTGGTTGTCATACCAACGTAGGCAAGGCCGCACGGACAGTTCAACAGGTAGATTACGTGGTCCATCTTGCAGTGTAGACGGTATTTAATTTTTATTGGTCGGCCAGTCTGGGGATGTGGGAAGGTTGGGCCTGGTGTGAGGCTATTGCAGGTAGTGCAGCCAGTGCATCTGTAACAGCCCGGTCTCTTGGAGTACAGCCAGGTGGTGTTGGTGTCAGTCTGGGGGCTCATAGTGGGGCGCATGAGCAGTTCCTTCAGGTTTGGTCCCTTCTTGAAGGCCACCATAGGAGGTCCGAAGTTCTGCATCTTAAGGGTGTGATCTGATGCTATGATAGGCCAGTGCTTTCTGAGACTTTGTTGGATGGTGGCAGAGGCATGGTCATATTTATTTACAAAGACCATCCTTTTAGGTTTCGGCGTTTGTGTGCTTACTCGGGGTTTGCTCATGTTGTTTCTGGCCTTAATCAGGCAGCGGTCGAGTGTGGTTACTGAATATCCTCGTTGCTTGAATCTCTCCGTCATCTCATGCAGCTGGGGTTCCATTTGGGTAATGTCTGTGTTATTCCGTATCACTCGCATGTATTGCGAAATTGGGAGGTGTTCCTTGAGAGCTGGTGGATGCTGGCTTGAGGTGTGGAGGAGCGTATTTCGGTCGGTCTCCTTTCGGTAAAGACTTGTTTGCAATATGCCATTGATTATTTGGACTTTGATGTCAAGAAAGTTAATCGATTCACCATCGATGAGGTGTGTGAATTTTATGGGGTGGTCTTTGGAATTCAAGGTTTTAACCATACTGGAGAATTCATCCAAAGTGCCTGCCCATAGAAGGAAGACGTCATCTATAAACCGCCGATAGAATTTGATCTGTTCACGATACTGGGGTAAGATGTGTTCGTTCTCGTAATCGAGCATATACAGGCCTGCATATGAGGGTGCCAGGTTCGATCCCATTGCAGTACCAGAGACCTGGATGTAGTACTGTTTCTGGTAAGCAAAGTGGTTGCAGTGCAGGATGGTGTTAGCCAATTCAACCAGGTAGTCTGTCGGAGGTGTGAGTACTGATCGTTCATCCAATTTAGAGCGTAAAACTCGGAGGCCATCTGCGTGCGGTATCACCGTATAGAGTGAGTTCACATCCATGGTGGCTAGGTAAATTCGGCTGGTGGAGATGTCAATCGTTTTCAGTTGATCAATGAAGTCGGCAGTGTCCCTGATATAGGTGTTACTGGAGATGACCAATGGTTGTAGATAGTTGTCGACGTAGATGGCGAGTGGTTGCAGTAGGGATGCCCTTGCCGAGATAATGGGCCTGCCAGGTGGGTGAGAGTGGGACTTATGGACCTTGGGGAGGGTATAAATAATGGGACATACTGGGTGGTCAACCGTCAGGTACTCAAGTGTGTCTTTTGAGATCCAGCCATTGTTAAATCCTTTCTTAAGGAGTGCGTCAATGGTGCGTTTAAATTCGGGAATGGGGTTGTATTGTACTGATTGGTACGTATTAGTGTCCCCTAGTTGACGGACCACTTCGGAGTGGTAGTCAGACCAATTCTGCACTACCACTGCTCCCCCGCTGCGGTAGTTTCCGGAAAAAGAATACGGAAACAGGTGCAAACCTAGTGTTCAATCTCTCCGACAGCACACTCACCCCAGATATGACCACCCTTCTAGCCAAGGGACTCTCTTTTGTCCCCACCCACCCCCACGACACCTTTGACACGGTTGTAGACATCTACAAATTCAGCCGTAAGCTCCGACTCCATGAACAATTTGCTGACAATCGGACCGAGGAAACTAGATCGAAATTTCACAGACCCTCTGTGTTCGATCCCATGTCCCACAACCCAAGCATTAAGACCTTCACCAGACTGGTTGAGAAAGACACACAGAAAACCCCAGTCAAACCAAAGTATGACAACCTTTCCAGGGGTGAGCGGGCGGCCCTCAAAGAGCTTAAGGGTAACCCCAACCTGGTGATACGCCCAGCAGATAAAGGGGGAGCAGTGGTAGTGCAGAATTGGTCTGACTACCACTCCGAAGTGGTCCGTCAACTAGGGGACACTAATACGTACCAATCAGTACAATACAACCCCATTCCCGAATTTAAACGCACCATTGACGCACTCCTTAAGAAAGGATTTAACAATGGCTGGATCTCAAAAGACACACTTGAGTACCTGACGGTTGACCACCCAGTATGTCCCATTATTTATACCCTCCCCAAGGTCCATAAGTCCCACTCTCACCCACCTGGCAGGCCCATTATCTCGGCAAGGGCATCCCTACTGCAACCACTCGCCATCTACGTCGACAACTATCTACAACCATTGGTCATCTCCAGTAACACCTATATCAGGGACACTGCCGACTTCATTGATCAACTGAAAACGATTGACATCTCCACCAGCCGAATTTACCTAGCCACCATGGATGTGAACTCACTCTATACGGTGATACCGCACGCAGATGGCCTCCGAGTTTTACGCTCTAAATTGGATGAACGATCAGTACTCACACCTCCGACAGACTACCTGGTTGAATTGGCTAACACCATCCTGCACTGCAACCACTTTGCTTACCAGAAACAGTACTACATCCAGGTCTCTGGTACTGCAATGGGATCGAACCTGGCACCCTCATATGCAGGCCTGTATATGCTCGATTACGAGAACGAACACATCTTACCCCAGTATCGTGAACAGATCAAATTCTATCGGCGGTTTATAGATGACGTCTTCCTTCTATGGGCAGGCACTTTGGATGAATTCTCCAGTATGGTTAAAACCTTGAATTCCAAAGACCACCCCATAAAATTCACACACCTCATCGATGGTGAATCGATTAACTTTCTTGACATCAAAGTCCAAATAATCAATGGCATATTGCAAACAAGTCTTTACCGAAAGGAGACCGACCGAAATACGCTCCTCCACACCTCAAGCCAGCATCCACCAGCTCTCAAGGAACACCTCCCAATTTCGCAATACATGCGAGTGATACGGAATAACACAGACATTACCCAAATGGAACCCCAGCTGCATGAGATGACGGAGAGATTCAAGCAACGAGGATATTCAGTAACCACACTCGACCGCTGCCTGATTAAGGCCAGAAACAACATGAGCAAACCCCGAGTAAGCACACAAACGCCGAAACCTAAAAGGATGGTCTTTGTAAATAAATATGACCATGCCTCTGCCACCATCCAACAAAGTCTCAGAAAGCACTGGCCTATCATAGCATCAGATCACACCCTTAAGATGCAGAACTTCGGACCTCCTATGGTGGCCTTCAAGAAGGGACCAAACCTGAAGGAACTGCTCATGCGCCCCACTATGAGCCCCCAGACTGACACCAACACCACCTGGCTGTACTCCAAGAGACCGGGCTGTTACAGATGCACTGGCTGCACTACCTGCAATAGCCTCACACCAGGCCCAACCTTCCCACATCCCCAGACTGGCCGACCAATAAAAATTAAATACCGTCTACACTGCAAGATGGACCACGTAATCTACCTGTTGAACTGTCCGTGCGGCCTTGCCTACGTTGGTATGACAACCAGGAATTTCAGGGAGAGGATGGCGAATCACCGCAACTCCATCAGGAGCGCACTTGAACTCAAGAAAGCCGAATTGCCCATACCACGCCACTTTTTGTCAGCTGGGCACCAGAACTCTAGCCTACGCTGTCGTATCATTGACTGGGTACCCCCACCCCCCCGTGGAGGAGACCGAGGATTGACCTTGAAAAAATTGGAAAGCAGATGGATTCACAGATTGGACACCTTAGCCCCTAAGGGACTAAATGAGAACAATCCCCTTTCCATCTTCCTGAGATGAATAACACCTGGACTTACAGTACCTGCTTTTGAGTGTTTTTTTTGCCAGATAACCTATGTATATGTCTATCCCTTCTCCTTTTTTTGCTCCTGTTCTTTTTCTTTCGTTGTTTGATATATTTTAATTTCGTCATTTATTATAACATTTTTTTCATTCAATTATCCCCCTTGGTGTGCAACATTAAATGACGCATTAGGACCTACGACCGACCCATCAAAATTAACTTTTTCTAAAAAAAAACCTGATCAGATAAAAAGAATGTTACACCTCACCTAAAATTGAACACCAGACGCACTCTTTCCCCACCATTTATCACACGCACCTAAACGTCACCCCAACGCCCACCAGTCCCACTAGCACAAGCATACAGAGGCATCCACAATACTTCATATGTACTCTAATTGGATTGTACATATGCGGTTTGTGTGCATCTGTCACCGGCACCTTGGCACATATAGATCTCTCATTCCATTTCCAGAACCGGACGCAATGACCCCCTTAATTCACTGCACCCCTAGACACATGGGTGCTTGCGCTCACTGACGCCCGCGCCGACCAATGTATGCTCCCATCTGGCCATACATGTATGTGTGCGGCTGCGGGTTGATGTGTGCCCTTGCACCTAGCCAGCACTAGCAGCACCGCACCTTAGACCACTATCCATCTCCGTGTACCACATAATCACCAACACTAATTGAATTATCACTCAATCACGTCATCACGTCAACTGACGTTAACCCCTGTCCCCCTGGTAAATACAACCCATCTGCCCGGCTTTATACCTGCGCTATTGACAGCGCTACATGGTGTGTACACCAACCTATCAACAACACATATAACTCCACAGGGCTTCGCCCTGCATGCGCGATTACCCTAATACCGCATCTCTACACACCATATTTGATTAACTATACTCTCTGAGATCGCGCACAGCTCCGGCTAACCCGGAAGCTGTGCGTTCCAAATGTGCGTTCCAGCGGCCGGCTTTCGGCCGCTGAACTTCCGGTTTTACCGGAAGTTGTATAGCGCTACACAGACTCATGTCTGTGGCGCTTTCCAGCACTTAACCCCACTCAGGTATAAATAGCCGGACAGGAGGGCAGTTGGATTAGCCTGCTGACCCTAGCCTGCACCAGGCTGATACCTACGCCGCTGACTGAATGCGAAAGCAATAGAAAACGTAACTATGTCATTTTTTCCAGTTTAAATGTATGTTTTTTCCTTTCAGCATATGCATGCATTGACTGACTGTAACTTTTGTATGCTATAGGCTCCTTGATAAAGGTCCATGTTGGGACCGAAACGTCGGAGCATACATACTATTAAGTATATTACCTCATTGCACCTATTGGATTAAAATCTTCTTTTATATATAAATCACAAGGCTGATTTGTGATTTTGGAGAGTGCTCTGCTTCCACACTGAGTGTGGATCCTGGACTATATATATATATATATATATATATATATATATATATATATATATATATATATATACATATATATAGAGGGTAAAAAACAATATTGGCTGAATTCCTGAATACTTGCAATAGCACTGGGAAGTTGATTTACATAATCGGCCATTCCTATCAGTAAGTCATCTGCGTACAAAGAGATTATACTGCCACCAATTCCCACCTCACCTAAGGTTGCTCTTAATTTGCA
The DNA here is from genome assembly GCF_055691185.1 of Crinia signifera. NCBI lineage: Eukaryota > Metazoa > Chordata > Amphibia > Anura > Myobatrachidae > Crinia > Crinia signifera. Next base: position 137,007,235 of record NC_139219.1, read on the forward strand.
AGCAATTGGTTCTATAGCTACAGCAAACAATAAAGGTGAGAGGGGACACCCTTGACGGGTACCCCGTAGCAGAGGGAATGCGTCGGAGATGTACCCGTTGACGAGAATTCTTGCCGTGGGAGATTTATATAACAGAAATACCCGGTCTATAAATTTAGGACCCAACCCGAAGGCCATCAGAACCTGTCTCAGATAAGGCCATTCGACCGAAACGAAGGCCTTATTGGCGTCGAATGATGCCAACGCTACATTCCTACCAGACATCTCTGCCATCTGGAGGTATGTATACACTCGGCGCAGATTGATAGAGGTGGATTTCCCACTCATAAATCCGTTTTCGTCCGGGTGAACAATTTTACTGATTACACTATTGAGTCTATTTGCCAAGACCTTAGCATATATCTTGGCGTCTACGGTGATCAGAGAGATTGGCCTGTATGAGTCGACCAATGCAGGGTCCTTACCACTTTTAGGAATGACAGTAATGATGGCTTCCGACATTGAGTTTGTTAATTTACCCTCGATTTCCATTGCCTGAAAGAGCTGTATTAGCCTTGGGGCCAGGGTCGCTCCCGATTGTTTGTATATCTTTCCCGGAATCCCATCTATCCCTGGGGCTTTATTCAATGGGAGTGACTTAATCACCTCCTCGACCTCCTGACTGGTAAATGGAGAGTCTAATATACTACTGTCTTCTGGTGACAACATGGGCAGGTCAATATTGCCTAGATAGTTCCCAATATCATTGCTCCCATGAATTAATCTGGATTGATATACTTCACTGAAGTGAGTCTTAAATGGCCTAACAATAAATTATAATAAATCACATCTTCTGTTAACTAATGAGGTCGGGATAGTTTATCCATCGGGTCTTCATCAGACTGATAAATTCAAGTATCTCGGTATTACGATATCTAAAAACTCCACCGACTTTATTATGGATAATCTGGACCCCATAATAGAGGAAATTAAAATCAAGTGTAAAAGTTGGCAGAGACTTCCATTAACAGTAATTGGACGGGTGAACCTGGTCAAAATGTCAATATTGCCAAAACTCCTATATGTATTTTTACAGTCACCTACCCCCATCCGGGATAATGTCTTTGGGAGGATTAATTGTGTTATATCGTCCTTCATCTGGAGGAATAAAACTCCCAGAATAAAAATGTCCTCTCTAACTAGAGAGCGGCACAGAGGTGGTGTAGCTATGCCCAATTTTAAACTCTATTACTATGCAGCACAAATGACCCATTTGGTGAGTTGGGTCAGGGAGGACGAGCGGTCAGATGACCTTTCTAAATTCATTGATAAGGCGGCCTTGGGTCAATCTCCCCTGCAGGCAATCCTGATGAAGGAGGGAAGTCGCAGCTCTCCTCCCTTGCTTAAGCAAGCCAGAGATATATGGAAATGGGTTAGTAGGAGAATGAAGTATGACGAAATCGACCCTGATGTGTATATCTTCTCCCTCCCCCAACTCAAGAAATTATCTCTACAACAGGGGGGTAAGGTATGGGGGCAATATGGGATCCAATCAGTGGGACAGATATTTGTAAATAACACTCTTAAATCTTTCTCCCAACTACAGATTAAATTTGATCTCCCTAAAGAAATGTTCTATAGATACCTCCAGTTGAGGAGTGCAACAGCCCAAAATAACAGGGACAAACCTATTAGTATAAGTGAGTCCCCGATGAAAAAATTCATTAAAAAATTGAGTCGTAATAAACGATTATCAAACTGCTACAAGTTTTTGTTAGCAAACTCGCAAAGTGAAGAGCTGGGTGGTTTAATCTGTAGATGGTCTAACGATATACCGGAACTGAATGAAAATAACTGGAGACTAGCACTGTCGGCTCCTGGGCAGGCTACAAGCTCGGCCAGAATCCAACAGATACAATTAAATATTCTATATAGAACATATTTCACGCCGGAAAGGATGTGTAAATTCTCCCAAAATGCCTGTGATAGTTGTCCAAAGTGTAGGAACGGGGGGTGCAATTTTTGGCATCTTATATGGGACTGTCAAAAGTTGCAAGTATACTGGTTAGAAATAGGGAAAATATTGCACAATTTGGGGATCCCAAGGCAATGCATACAACCCTTAGCGCTCATTTTGGGGGTCTGGCCTACAAATACTATCACGTCAGAGCTTAGAAAGCTTGCAACAAATATCTGTGCAATAGCTAAAGTGGTGATTGCCCGCACATGGATGGCCCAAAAGGGCCCGAGAATCCAAGACTGTATTAGTCTAGTAAATAGCACTATGGAGCACGAGAAGAACATGTTCCTATCAAGGAAATCAATTACTAAATTCTATGGGGTTTGGGGGAATTGGTACTACTCAAAATATAATACCTCATCTTAGCACATTTTACTGTATAATTCTTTCAGAATTTGATATTGTAAGATTAGGCACTATAGTATAGATTTGTTGTTCATTATAAATGTTTAAATGTCTCCCTTTTTTTTTTTTTTTTTCTTCTCGGGTGCAGCCTATTTTGGGTAAAGTGTTTTGTGATATTTGATATTTAACCAAGTGTGAAATCCACAGTGTGGAACTACAGTAGATGTTCTGCACTCTCTGAGTAGAATAATCACGTATTCTTATTTGAGGTGAAAATCACAGGGCGCTGACACTAGAGTTACCTTACACCGTCCAAATAATATTAATCACTAAATTGCTATGAGAAGAAGATATACACAATATTTTCATAGATTTTGACTCACGAAACTCTTGAGAGGATAAACTGATATAATTAAAGTAAAGTACAGAAATAGGGGTCTAGGTCAGGCCCAAGTTATTTTTTACACAAATATTTTTTGGGATTAAAAGGGTATGGTAACACTTAACTAAATTGTAACTTGTAGGAGGGTTGTACCACTCCCCCCTACCCCCCCCCCCCCCCCCCAAGAAAACATAATAACACGGAGAAATTGATAACATGAAGGACAATGTTCAGAAGTAAATTGTAAAAATCGGAAAGTCCACAATAGGAATCTGGCTGCTGATTCAATGTATATGTATGTATGTAGGTTTGTTAGGTATGTCATACGTTGTGAGTGTAAGTTAAAGTCCTGTGTAATTTTATATGAAATGTCAATAAAGATGATAAAAAAAAAAAAAAAATATTGGCTAATGGAACCAGACCCAGGTCTGCAGAGTAGTGTTACGTTTCATTGTTTTATGTTGCTGCTCAATTGGGTAGAGATAATTACCAGTGGTGAATGGATTAGTGATAACCTGCAATAGATGAGTTGATATTTAACCAATGCCGCTAGAAGATTTCAATCCATTTGGATAGCAATGTAGTAAGCGTCCTCAGAATAGCACGGCAGGGTCCTGGTTGTGATATATTTGTAATCCAGGGGTATCAGCAGGTGATGGTAGTCTGTCCAATCCACTGGGTTCCCAAAAAGTTTGCAGCCAACACTGTTAGAGGTGAATCAAAGACAGCATTTGGAAAAGTTCCATTAAGTAGCAGATCACTCCAATTGGAGGAGTATGGGTCTGGTCCAAAAGAACTACTGACGCGTTTACTATATTAAGGCTACAGCTTTATCAAAGGTATTGCCAAAGGTACAGGAAGGGCTGTGGGGTGCAAACACTATTGTGACACTACTGATGTGGCTGTGTCAGACTGTCAAGAGTTATGAGGTGCAGTACTAAGGACTGTGTCAGTGGTGCAAGCACTACTGTGGCATCAGTACTGTGACTGTGTAGGGCAGTTAATAAATGTCATAAATATCATTAATTTGGTGCCAATGTGCCACACTTACTATAAAGGAAGTGAGTTAAAAAGTAAACAAAAAAGTATGTTAGTATGCAAAATATTACCCTATTCATTTTTCACAGTGTCCTTGTCTCCACTACAACAGGAAACCAGTGGGGACTTCCTACAGCAACACAGGGTTTGTTTGGTAGCAGTGTGACATTACAGCCATACTCACATCTATGCACACTTGGAGGCAAGTCTTAGGTAGCGTGAAAGCATGCAGATCACCACCAGTGACTGTCTGTGGGTAGAGATGCAAGCAGAATCAGGCTCCATATACTGTAGCTCTCTATATCTCAGTTGATCACATGTCTCCCTGAGCTAAGTGAAAGACATATGTCTCCAAATGTAGCAGTTTAACAGAGTGAGAAGATGGCACCACACATATGTATCAGGTATGGTGGCAAACTTGGTTATGGATTTAAAGCCTCCATGTAGGAACCAGTGGCGCTCTCCAGTTCCAACACTCCTCTCTTTGTTTCATTCTAGAAAAGCATACACACTGATTGCAGGAGTCAGGCTACTTCTATACTTTTTTAAGTTTAATTTTCATTTATTATGCATCCTTTTTATATTGCGGCAGCATGAGACTTTGTATGCAGTAACAGATTTTATATAACTTCTTCAGCATTCCCCATCTCTTCTCCCAAATGCATACTGTATAATTTTAAGATGCATATATTTTTGCTTGTTTTTACAGTGTACAGTATATCTTCATTGTACATAACATCTTGTTTTTTTCTTCCGTGAAGGCTTCCATGTACCTTCCCTGCAGGCATACAGTGTGCGTAACCTAATGTGTCATTTGTGGGATGATCATGTCCTTTGCATTGATGACCACATCTAACAGTGGTTGACCACACCGCTTCAGTGGGCCCCGAAATTACATTACTCACATTTCACATTATGACATAGTGTCCCCAGTTCATATTATGCCACATAACAGTATCCAGGGGCGGATTGGGATGAAAAACCATCCCAGGATATTTATGGAAGCAGCCCTAATGGGGGAGGAGTCTGCTGAGGGGGTGAGGTCTATGAAAGGGGTCGGGATCCCTACTTATAGGGTAGGATTCCAAGTTGCATGCAGTTGCGACCTTTCTTGCAACTTTTGCTGCAGTTGCAACTGCAGCTATATGCTAATGCTGTTACACTGCCCTGGTGCATGGCCATGCACAAAATATAGAAGGACTGGCCCCACAGGAAAATACAAAGACATTTGCACCAGCATACCTGACCCCCAATATGGAAAAAATAATAAATAAACACATTGCCACCCCTCTCCCCCCCAGATAAAACACTGGCTCAAATAGAAAACAATGATATTTACTGATAGCCCAAACAGGTAAAATAAATACATTGACCCCTGACAGGTCAAACATTAACCATTATCTCCCACAGGAATAAAATAAAAACACATTGAGCTCCACACACAGAATAAAGTGTAAAAAGTATGTGTCCTTGGGGTGGAGGTACTGTTGCTAGGAGGACTTGGGGTAGCATGGACAGTGTATGTACCTGGGGGGCAGGGATATCGTCTGTAGTATACAGTATGTCCCTGGGGTGGTACAGAGCTACTGTATAAGTCAGAGAGGTATATTCTGGAAGCCAGGGGGTTGAGCAGATAGCAGATATGGGTAGGTACTGTAGAGTGAGGCCTGGAGGGGAGCAGGGGGCAGGCTGGGAGCAGTAGTGGGAAGCAGAGGCAGGCTGGAGTAGTGGTAGTGCAAATAAAGGGACAGGCTGGGAGCAGTAGTGGGAATCAGTGGCAGGCTGGAGTAGTAGTAGTGTGGATAAGGGGACAGGCTAGGAGCAGTAGTGGGAAGCAGGGGCAGGCTGGAGTAGTAGTAGTGCAGATAAGGGGGAAGGCTGGGAGCAGTAGTGGGAAGCAGCGGCAGGCTGGAGTAGTAGTAGTGTGGATAAGGGGACAGGCTAGGAGCAGTAGTGGGAAGCAGGGACATGCTGGAGTAGTAGTAGTAGTAGTAGTGCAGATAAGGGGGAAGGCTGGGAGCAGTAGTGGGAAGCAGCGGCAGGCTGGAGTAGTAGTAGTGTGGATAAGAGGACAGGTGGGGAGCAGTAGTGGGAAGCAGGGGTAAAGCTGAGCCGAGCCTAGGCTTAGGGTGCATGCCCCCAGGCATTTGCCTAGTTTTCTGGCTCTGGGTTAGAGATATGCAGTGGGGTATTTGTATGGTTATAGCTAGGCTGTGGGAAATTATTATTAGGTTTAGGCTGAGTTGTGTGTAGAAGTAGGTTTAGGCTGCAATGGGTAGGGGTGTATTGTTAGGCCACAGGGGTGCGAGTATGGTTAGGGTTAGGCTGTGTCTGTGTGTTTGTGTGTGTGTGTGTGTGTGTGTATGTATGGGGGGGGGGTTCAGTGGCGTAACTAGAAATTTTGATCCTATTGGACTGTTTCTTTTCAATTTGGCTCCCAGTGGAAACAATTAAAAAACTGGAAAATTGGCCCATGGCCTCAAAATGGTGTGGTCAAATGGAATGATGTAGAGAGGCAGTGGATGACAGTGAAAAGGTGACAGGAAGAGGCAAAGAGTGATGTCTGAAAAAGGCAGAGACCGACAGGAGAGAGAGGGAAATGGGGAGATAGTGAGAGTCACACCGGGGAAAGGTAGAGGGTGATGTAGTGGATGATGGGGAGGGATAGTGGGAGAACGAGGGGTAGTGGTTTACAGAGAGAGACAAAGGGTGATAGTGAGAAGCAGTGGGTGACCTCAGGGAGAGAGTAAAATAGGTAGTAAGTAGATGATGCCAGGGGAAGGCAATGTGTGACAGAGGATGGCAGGTAGAGGTATTGGATGGCAGGAGAGAGAGAGGTGACCGAAATAGATAGTTTGGAAGGAGGAGGGGGAAGAAGGGGGGAAAGAGGGGACAGGGGAAAGAAGGGAAGGGTGGTAAGAGGGGAGGGTGGAGGGGGGATAGAGGGGAATGGGTAGAGAGAGAGATGGAGAGAATGGGAAGAGGGAAATGGAGAGGGAGAGACAAAAGAAGAGAGGATGAGAGGGAGGGAGATAGCGAGGCTAATGAGGGAGACAGAGAGGAGGTGAGCAAGGAGGGGTAGAGAGATAGAAAGAGGGAGGAGGAGAGGGAGAGAGAGGAAGAGAGAGAAGGGAGAGGAGAGAGAAATAGAGAGGAGGGAGAAATCAGATGTAAATGAAGGGAGAGAAAGGAAAAGAGTGATGGAGGGGTGGATAGAGAAAGAGAGAGGGAGATACGGAGAGAGAAAGATGAAGTTATGTAACATTGGTGCAAGTGTGGTTTGAAGCAGCTTGTGAAGTAGAGGGCCATACTGCCACATCCTGAGCTACGCTAGACCTCACGACTTACCTCCGGCTGTCAGCTCCAGGCTGCTGCATGGCTCCTGCTTCTGGTTGCCAGCTCCTGGAAGCTGCAAGGGTCAGATCCCATCTCCAGGCTCCTGCTTCTAGATGTCAGCTTCCGACTAGTGCAAGGTTCATACCTCAGTTCCTGGCTCTTGCTTCTGGTGTCAGCTTCAGGCAGCTTTGAGGGTCAAGCTCCCATCTCTAGCTGTCTGCTTCTGCCTCCGGCAAGGTTCAGACCCCAGCTCCCGTCTCTGGTGTCAGCTCTCAGCTAAAACTAGATTTTTTAAAAATAATCACCTAAATGACTATTAGCTTGGAGTAAGACACTCCGGTCTGTGGGTTTAGTAAATACTGTAGTATTTAGATGACTGTTGTCAGCAGTTACTCTATCGTCCCAAAAATGTATTTCTCACTGACTTATACAGATGTAGTATCGCTCGCCCAGCGCCGGTGCGCGCCAGACTGCCCCCGCTGGCGAGCAGATGCTATATCTGACTGGGACGGGCAAGCGTCCCACACGCATGAGCGTCCCAGTTTTCCCGTTGTAAGGGGACACACGCACATCTCATACACGAGTGTCCCCTGACGGGGGGCTGGCGGGTGGTGAATTCACCGCCAGCCCCTGCAATGATGGAGACGGCTTCATCTGCATGTATATATTTGCAAGCTCTAACTAATATGGTGCCCTACACAATCATTTATCTGGTGCCCTTTAGCTGTCGCCCCTAGAAGATAATCCCAACACCAGGTTTATGTCGGTACAGCACCCCTATCAGTATAGGCTATAGCATCCCTCACAGCACAGCAATGGTCTACCCTCATAACACTTATCACAGTACAGCACCTCTCCCAGTACAGCACCCCATAACCACTGCAGTATAGAACCCCTCTCCCTCAAAGCACCCCCTTTCCACATATTACCCCTCACAGCACAACAATCCTCACAGTACATCACAGCCCATCTCTTCACTCACAGCACAGCACCCCTCATCCCAATACAGCATACACAAAAAAAAGATGTTAGGGTAAAGTCCCTCACAGCCCTAACAACGGAAGGCATTCTATACGGCATAGTCTACCCTCACAACACAGGATACCAGACTCTCCCCTTACTATGTAGCATCCATCACCCCTCACCCAGCATGGCACCCCTCATTTAAAACCCCTCTTCAAGCACAGCAGAGATCACAGCAGAGCACCCATCCCTGTATGCCATCTCACCACACTCACCACCCCTGTTCCAGCATAACACAGCAACCAACACCTCTCCAAGCATGTCAGCACCACTAACCCATTACCCTTCTTCTACTCACATAGTTGTGTTGCTTCAGAGCTCCGCTGGTGGGGAGGAGGGTGGCGCCGCAAAACCCAGAAGTGTGTGAATCGGGCTGAAAGCACCGCAGGAGGTGCTGCATGCGGCCGAACATGCGCACCAGCCCTCACGTGGCCATTTTAACTTTGGTCACAGCTGAGGCCGGCCGCGGCCATATTTGATTAGAGCATTTTGCTACGGTCGTGGCCGGTAACCACGGATACGGCAGTTCAGTGGGCCACAGCCCAGCCAGGGAGGGTCGGCGGCCACTACTACTTTAAAATGTGCCGGAACAGCCGGTGGAGCAATCCACCCCTGACAGTGTCCCAGTCCATATTATGTAACATTACAATGTTCTCATGTTAATTTTATACCACATTATAAAGAGTAGATCCAGAAACATACCTAGATATATTGTAGACCCTAAGGCAACAGTTTGTAAGGGTCCCTTTGTACCAACCAATGGTAAAAAAAACACATATATTATGCATTAAACTACGACAGGAAAGGTTAGCCCCTCTCCATAGCAGCTGCACTTCCCTGCACCTATGGTAACTACACTCTTGTCAATTAAACATATAACTGTGTCAGGTACAGTAAGGTATCTTCTCTGAACTCTGGGCTTCATAGCATCTAAACTCTGTACTTTTATGACAGGTACACCCTTGTATATAACACGTAACTGTGGCAGGGCAGGGCGGCCCCTCTAATCTCTGGGCTCCTTTGCAGCGACACTACCATGACCTTGGATATAGCTGAAGTTAAATCTGCATCTCATATCCTTGGTGATTATAGTGCTTTTTGGGGAATGACAGGAGCAGTTTAATAAGTTTATTCAGAATAATTTGTGCCTTATGAATCGGCCTGAATCCTACTCATTTTAAAATACCCACCATTTGGTGTTTTCATTCCCCACGATTATTTATATATTAATGACAGACAATTATACAAATTAACATATCATTGTGTTTTAACTATTACCCTGTAATCTTTACCTGATAGAGTGCCTGTTAACTGAATTTTGCTTTATTTGATGCCTTTTAAGCACAATACACTACAATTGCACAATACAATAAATGATATTGTTAACTTTATTGTTCAGTGACATCATCAGGTCCCACTCATTATATGCAGTCATTGACGATAAAGTCAAGATTGAGCTGCATGTACAGATGAGAGGACATCATTAACGACCCAAGGGAGCACGTATCATTAATATATAAGCAAGAAGGATTGAAAGAGGATGCAATGACAAACAAGAACATATTTTAATTTATATTTTGGATCACTTAATTATCTTTAGTATTATTTAAACTTACAGGGTATTGAATGAGAACATTTTGAATATTAGTGAATTATACTGTTTATTTATATATATATATATATATATATATATATATATATATATATATATATATATATATATATATATATATATATATATATATACAGTATATGTATATATAGGTGTACATTAGTCTTCCAGGAAAATGGTTGTGTTTGCTGATTTATTTATCATTGCATTAATAAATAATTTGTTCCAGTTTTCAACTATTTTAGTTTCATTCTAATAAAAAGTTGATATCACAAAGTACTTTATAATGAATAATAAATCAATGTGTTATTTATAGTTATTGTTTAAATTATATTATAGTTATTATAAGGTACTATAATCATTGGTATATGAAATAAGATTTTAGTTCAGAAGAGTAAATGAAATAACAAAATTTCACACAATTACATTCTGTATGATTTATTTGTTGATTATGTAATACTATATATATTTTTTCTCATGCTGCACACTGGTCTTCTCACATGAGATTATAGATGAAAATCATTGTTTTTGTTTTATGCCAGAATAAATGATTTTTAGGAAGCTGGAGGACTGGGAAGAGACCAGGTGCTACTTATCCTATTTGTAGCTCCTCACAGCGGATATCAACATTGGGAAGATTATGTCCTCATATCTAGGGTGATATAATAATAATAATAATAATAATAATAATAATAATAATAATAATTATTATTATTATTATTATGGTACTTGTTTCCTAGCACGGCCACAACGATCATGATCGTGGGCATCGTGAGTAAAAATCAGGGGCATCGTGGCCATTGCATGCACTAAAAAATCGGGTGCGATGGTACCGACGTGATGCCCGCAATTTCCCATAGGGAACAATGTTAAATGCCTCAATTTACCCGCGATGCCCCCGATTTCCCATAGGAAACAATGTTAAATGGCTCAATTTACCCAAATCATCATAGGGAACAATGGTAAATGGGCCAGAAACCCCCAAAAACACCCCTGAACAGTGAAATGTCCCCCCAAAAGTAGTTTACGCCACCCCACGATCAACGCGAACCCGAAGCGTGGCGAGCGCAGCTATCCCGCAAGGGGCGGCGGTACGCGTCCTCCGACCTTTTCATACCCCCACTATCCACGTCGGCGTGGAGTTGGGAATAGAAAAGTGTGGCGAGCGCAGCGAGCCACCGAGCCCGAAGCGTGGCGAGCGGACGCGGATAGCTGTGAAGCCCGCGAAGGGACGCGTTTACCTGTGAAGGTATCTGCGTCTGCTCGCCACGCTTCGGGCTCGGTGGCTCGCTGCGCTCGCCACACTATTCTATTCTCAACTCCACGCCAACGTGGATAGTGGGGGTATGAAAAGGTCGGAGGACGCGTACCGCCGCCCCTCACGGGCTCGCTGCGCTCGCCACGCTTCGGGTTCGCGTTGATCGTGGGTGGCGTAAACTACTTTTGGAGGACATTTCACTGTTATGGGGTGTTTTGGGGGGTTTCTGGCCCATTTACCATTGTTCCCTATGATGATTTGGTGAAATTGAGTCATTTAACATTGTTTCCTATGGGAAATCGGTGGCATTGCGGGTAAATTAAGGCATTTAACATTGTTTCCTATGGGAATTCGGGGGCATCGCATCTGGACCATTTAAGCCTGTTTTAGCCGCATATGACGCGACCGATGCGATTTTGACTTTTTTCAATGCATTTCAATGGGAAAATCGGGGGCATCGCGTCGGTCGCGTCGCAGACCACTAAAAATTACACCCGATGCCCGCGATTGTGGCCGTGCTAGGAAACAAGTACCATTATTATTATTATTATTATTATTAGTAGTAGTAGTAGTAGTAGTAGTAGTAGTAGTAGTAGTAGTAGTAGTAGTATTGTTTAAAGTTCCAAATAAACCTGTTTCTACTTATCCCATCTTAGGATCCAATGTCAATTGTCATCACAAGTAATTATTTTTTAGTACATTTTACTTGTACTGTACCTATTCACTATATTTACTTGAGTGACATGAATAAGCAATATGATTTTTTTCAGTGTTATGCTATTTTTTTCTAAAAATTAAATATATGCAGCAATTCCTTTAACATAAATGTGTAAAAACTTCTAGATATTTTCCAAGGCACACCACCAGTTAAATTGTATAATACATTTTAGTTTCCTAGTATGTGCATCATCAACCCACTAGCTTCTCAGCACAGCCAGCAGAATGCTTTACAAAGATGCTATTTGCATAACTGGCTGAGCACTTGCAAATGTCAGCACAACAGCTTTCACAATGGCTTAAAACAACATGACCATCCATATATGCTACTCTAAAACTATTAACCAAATGATTTAAACATATATACACATTGCCTAATTTAACCTTGACATTTAGACTTCTTGTTTTATTTGCATTCCTCTTAAAATCCCAATGGGTTTTCAAAGGATTAAATGCTAATCACTGTATCATGTACCAAGTCTAAGAATATTTTTATTATTCTTGTTTGCATTGAATTTACTAATATAAATACTATAAAAATAAGCACAGAAAATAAGAAATAGCTTATTTTAAAGACAAATGTAATAAAATAATTATCACAAGGAGCAGTGAATATGACCTAATATCATCAAGACTATCATTTTGAAACCATTTATGAAATAGATCATATTTTATTAATTTTAAAATAAAGCAGATGGGCATCTGTAAAATGTAAAAGACAAGATAATACTGATTGGAAGTTGTCCAAAGGAGAAGAGGGAAGCAATCATTTTCTTTGTCACATTGATTAAGGATCATACAGTATATGTACATTTCTAATGCTACTTTCAGAAATGTTGTGGACATTAATATGTTCAAATGTATGGAAACTGTTTTGGAAAATATTAAAATAGACAAGCTACAATAAAATAAATGATGATAGAAAATATGTGGAATACCGTGGTGAAGCCTTATGAATGGAACACAAAATTAAGAACATGCAGTCATTAAGAGGGTCTATACAATATTTAGAGAAAATAAAACAGAGGACTTTGTTTAAGACAGATCCACAGTGATTGTGTTTGGATGATGACAAAACAGAAAAATGTGGGAGATACCTAAACAAATCACACCAGTAAATTACAAACAGAGGTTTGATACAAACCATCTGGCTTAAATAAAGATACTAAAATGTAATAATTTCTACACAATAAAAGATCAACAATGCACGGTGGAGTATACATCATAGATGATTTTAACTAACCAGATGTAATTTAGAAAATGTAATCTAAAGTTCTGGAAATTTAGATAATTTCATTTTGAAAATATACTGTATCACATATTGTGTGAGGGGTAATATAAGGACTAGTGGTAAGAACATGGTTATATTTCACTTGAGATGACTAAAAGAAATTGAAAAGAAAAAGATGTAATTCAGAGAATAATTGAAACCCAATGCTGCATTAATTATACTACTAGTAGGCAGAGAACAAATTAGTCACATTTAGAAGTACAGTTGTAGGAACATACATTATAATCACAAAATGTACTAGAAAAAAAGAAACAATTATGGCTTTTAAAAAAAGGACTTTGTTAAAATAAATGTTGCTGAAAAATCACTATAGAAATATAGCTAATGTAACAAATATATAAAAAGGATATTAGGCTAGAAAATATATAAACTGAAAAGTGGATTGCTAAAGATAATAATTATCAGTATTTTTTATTAATGTAAACATTTAACCCCTTCCCGCCGCAGCCTGTTTTTGCCTTCCTGACAGAGCCCTTTTTTTCAAATCTGACAGGTATCACTTAAGTGGGGATAACTTTTTTTTGCTTTTACTTATCCCAGTGATTTTGAGATTGTTTTCTCGTGACACATTGTACTTCAAGTTAGTGGTAAATTTGGGTCGATACAGTCTGTGTTTTTTTGTGAAAAATACTAAAATGTCGTAAAAAAATGGAAAATTTAGCAATTTTCAAAATGTTAAATTTTCTGCTTGTGAGACAAATAATCATACCACTCAAAATAGTTAATAACTAACATAGACCATATGTCTACTTTATGTTTCCATCATTATTTCAACATCCTTTTAATTTTTTTGGACACTAGGAGGCTTAAAATATGAATAGCAAATTCTCAAATTTTCAAGAAAATTTCAAACACTGATTTTTTTAGGGACCAGTTCAGTTCTGATGTGACTTTGAGGGACTTGTATGTGAGACACCTCCATAAATGATGCCATTTCAAAAACTGCACCCCTCACAGTATTCAAAACAGCATTTTGGAAGTTTGTTAACCCTTTAGGTGTTTCACAGGAATTAAAACAAAGTGTAGGTGAAATTTCAAAATTTCATTTTTTTTGCAGCTTTGCAATTTTAATACATTTTTCTAAGGAACACAGTAGATTTTACTAGAGAAATGTGACTAAAAATTGATTCCCCCAATTCTTTAGTTTCCATAAATATCCTATATGTGGCCCTAGTGTGCACGTTGACCAAACCACAGGCTTCATAATAGAAGGAGCACCTACTTGATTTTGGAGCCTCCTTTTTATGAGATTATTTTTTAGGCACCATGTAGGTTTCTAGGCACCATAAGATGCTAAAAGTTAGGAACCCCCCACAAGTGACCCCATTTTGCAAACTACACCCCTCAGGGAATTCATCTAGGGGTATAGTGTACATTTCAAACCCCCAGGGGTTTCACCAATTGTGGTACAACTGGGCAGTGAAAATGAAAAATTAAATTTTTTTCACAAAAATGCAGTTCTGGCTCAAAATTTTTCATTTTCACAAGGAATGAAGGAGACAAAGCACCCCAAAATCTGTGCCCCAATTTCTCCCGAGTACGGCAATGCCTCACATGTGACCAAAAAATACCATTTGGGTGCATGGCAGGACTCAGAAGGGAAGGAGTGATATTTGGATTTTGCAGCACAGATTCTGGTGGAATGTTGGTGGGTGCTATGTCGCATTAGCAAGACCCCCGAAGCACCAATACAGTGGAACCCCCCCACAAGTGACCCCATTTTGCAAACTACACCCCTCAGGGAATTCATCTAGGGGTATAGTGTACAATTCAAACCCCCAGGGGTTTCACCAATTGTGGTACAACTGGGCAGTGAAAATGAAAAATAAAATTTTTTACACAAAAATGCAGTTCTGGCTCAAAATTTTTCATTTTCACAAGGAATGAAGGAGACAAAGCACCCCAAAATCTGTGCCCCAATTTCTCCTGAGTACGGCAATGCCTCACATGTGACCAAAAAATACCATTTGGGTGCATGGCAGGACTCAGAAGGGAAGGAGTGATATTTGGATTTTGCAGCACAGATTCTGGTGGAATGTTGGTGGGTGCTATGTCGCATTAGCAAGACCCCCGAAGCACCAATACAGTGGAACCCCCCCCACAAGTGACCCCATTTTACAAACTACACCCCTCAGGGAATTCATCTAGGGGTATAGTGTACATTTCAAACCCCCAGGGGTTTCACCAATTGTGGTACAACTGGGCAGTGAAAATGAAAAATTAAATTTTTTACACAAAAATGCAGTTCTGGCTCAAAATTTTTCATTTTCACAAGGAATGAAGGAGACAAAGCACCCCAAAATCTGTGCCCCAATTTCTCCCGAGTACGGCAATGCCTCACATGTGACCAAAAAATACCATTTGGGTGCATGGCAGGACTCAGAAGGGAAGGAGTGATTTTTGGATTTTGCAGCTCAGATTCTGGTGGAATGTTGGTGGGTGCTATGTCGCATTAGCAAGACCCCCGAAGCACCAATACAGTGGAACCCCCCCACAAGTGACCCCATTTTGCAAACTACACCCCTCAGGGAATTCATCTAGTGGTATAGTGTACATTTCAAACCCCCAGGGGTTTCACCAATTTTGATACAACTGGGCTGTGCAAATGAAAAATTAAATTTTTTACACAAAAATGCAGTTCTGGCTCAAAATTTTTCATTTTCACAAGGAATGAAGGAGACAAAGCACCCCAAAATCTGTGCCCCAATTTCTCCCGAGTACGGCAATGCCTCACATGTGACCAAAAAATACCATTTGGGTGCATGGCAGGACTCAGAAGGGAAGGAGTGATATTTGGATTTTGCAGCACAGATTCTGGTGGAATGTTGGTGGGTGCTATGTCGCATTAGCAAGATCCCCGAAGCACCAATACAGTGGAACCCCCCCACAAGTGACCCCATTTTGCAAACTACACCCCTCAGGGAATTCATCTAGGGGTATAGTGTACATTTCAAACCCCCAGGGGTTTCACCAATTGTGGTACAACTGGGCAGTGAAAATGAAAAATTAAATTTTTTACACAAAAATGCAGTTCTGGCTCAAAATTTTTCATTTTCACAAGGAATGAGGGAGACAAAGCACCCCAAAATCTGTGCCCCAATTTCTCCCGAGTACGGCAATGCCTCACATGTGACCAAAAAATACCATTTGGGTGCATGGCAGGACTCAGAAGGGAAGGAGTGATTTTTGGATTTTGCAGCTCAGATTCTGGTGGAATGTTGGTGGGTGCTATGTCGCATTAGCAAAACCCCCGAAGCACCAATACAGTAGAACCCCCCCACAAGTGACCCCATTTTGCAAACTACACCCCTCAGGGAATTCATCTAGGGGTATAGTGTACATTTCAAACCCCCAGGGGTTTCACCAATTTTGATACAACTGGGCTGTGCAAATGAAAAATTACATTTTTTACACAAAAATGCAGTTCTGGCTCCAAATTTTTCATTTTCACAAGGAATGAAGGAGACAAAGCACCCCAAAATCTGTGCCCCAATTTCTCCCGAGTACGGCAATGCCTCACATGTGACCAAAAAATACCATTTGGGTGTATGGCAGGACTCAGAAGGGAAGGAGTTATTTTTGGATTTTGCAGCTCAGATTCTGGTGGAATGTTGGTGGGTGCTATGTCGCATTAGCAAGACCCCCGAAGCACCAATACAGTGGAACCCCCCCACAAGTGACCCCATTTTGCAAACTACACCCCTCAGGGAATTCATCTAGGGGTATAGTGTACATTTCAAACCCCCAGGGGTTTCACCAATTTTGATACAACTGGGCTGTGCAAATGAAAAATTACATTTTTTACACAAAAATGCAGTTCTGGCTCAAAATTTTTCATTTTCACAAGGAATGAAGGAGACAAAGCACCCCAAAATCTGTGCCCCAATTTCTCCCGAGTACGGCAATGCCTCACATGTGACCAAAAAATACCATTTGGGTGCATGGCAGGACTCAGAAGGGAAGGAGTGATTTTTGGATTTTGCAGCTCAGATTCTGGTGGAATGTTGGTGGGTGCTATGTCGCATTAGCAAGACCCCCGAAGCACCAATACAGTGGAACCCCCCCACAAGTGACCCCATTTTGCAAACTACACCCCTCAGGGAATTCATCTAGGGGTATAGTGTACAATTCAAACCCCCAGGGGTTTCACCAATTGTGGTACAACTGGGCAGTGAAAATGAAAAATAAAATTTTTTACACAAAAATGCAGTTCTGGCTCAAAATTTTTCATTTTCACAAGGAATGAAGGAGACAAAGCACCCCAAAATCTGTGCCCCAATTTCTCCTGAGTACGGCAATGCCTCACATGTGACCAAAAAATACCATTTGGGTGCATGGCAGGACTCAGAAGGGAAGGAGTGATATTTGGATTTTGCAGCACAGATTCTGGTGGAATGTTGGTGGGTGCTATGTCGCATTAGCAAGACCCCCGAAGCACCAATACAGTGGAACCCCCCCCACAAGTGACCCCATTTTACAAACTACACCCCTCAGGGAATTCATCTAGGGGTATAGTGTACATTTCAAACCCCCAGGGGTTTCACCAATTGTGGTACAACTGGGCAGTGAAAATGAAAAATTAAATTTTTTACACAAAAATGCAGTTCTGGCTCAAAATTTTTCATTTTCACAAGGAATGAAGGAGACAAAGCACCCCAAAATCTGTGCCCCAATTTCTCCCGAGTACGGCAATGCCTCACATGTGACCAAAAAATACCATTTGGGTGCATGGCAGGACTCAGAAGGGAAGGAGTGATTTTTGGATTTTGCAGCTCAGATTCTGGTGGAATGTTGGTGGGTGCTATGTCGCATTAGCAAGACCCCCGAAGCACCAATACAGTGGAACCCCCCCACAAGTGACCCCATTTTGCAAACTACACCCCTCAGGGAATTCATCTAGTGGTATAGTGTACATTTCAAACCCCCAGGGGTTTCACCAATTTTGATACAACTGGGCTGTGCAAATGAAAAATTAAATTTTTTACACAAAAATGCAGTTCTGGCTCAAAATTTTTCATTTTCACAAGGAATGAAGGAGACAAAGCACCCCAAAATCTGTGCCCCAATTTCTCCCGAGTACGGCAATGCCTCACATGTGACCAAAAAATACCATTTGGGTGCATGGCAGGACTCAGAAGGGAAGGAGTGATATTTGGATTTTGCAGCACAGATTCTGGTGGAATGTTGGTGGGTGCTATGTCGCATTAGCAAGACCCCCGAAGCACCAATACAGTGGAACCCCCCCACAAGTGACCCCATTTTGCAAACTACACCCCTCAGGGAATTCATCTAGGGGTATAGTGTACATTTCAAACCCCCAGGGGTTTCACCAATTGTGGTACAGCTGGGCAGTGAAAATGAAAAATTAAATTTTTTACACAAAAATGCAGTTCTGGCTCAAAATTTTTCATTTTCACAAGGAATGAGGGAGACAAAGCACCCCAAAATCTGTGCCCCAATTTCTCCCGAGTACGGCAATGCCTCACATGTGACCAAAAAATACCATTTGGGTGCATGGCAGGACTCAGAAGGGAAGGAGTGATTTTTGGATTTTGCAGCTCAGATTCTGGTGGAATGTTGGTGGGTGCTATGTCGCATTAGCAAAACCCCCGAAGCACCAATACAGTAGAACCCCCCCACAAGTGACCCCATTTTGCAAACTACACCCCTCAGGGAATTCATCTAGGGGTATAGTGTACATTTCAAACCCCCAGGGGTTTCACCAATTTTGATACAACTGGGCTGTGCAAATGAAAAATTACATTTTTTACACAAAAATGCAGTTCTGGCTCCAAATTTTTCATTTTCACAAGGAATGAAGGAGACAAAGCACCCCAAAATCTGTGCCCCAATTTCTCCCGAGTACGGCAATGCCTCACATGTGACCAAAAAATACCATTTGGGTGTATGGCAGGACTCAGAAGGGAAGGAGTTATTTTTGGATTTTGCAGCTCAGATTCTGGTGGAATGTTGGTGGGTGCTATGTCGCATTAGCAAGACCCCCGAAGCACCAATACAGTGGAACCCCCCCACAAGTGACCCCATTTTGCAAACTACACCCCTCAGGGAATTCATCTAGGGGTATAGTGTACATTTCAAACCCCCAGGGGTTTCACCAATTTTGATACAACTGGGCTGTGCAAATGAAAAATTACATTTTTTACACAAAAATGCAGTTCTGGCTCCAAATTTTTCATTTTCACAAGGAATGAGGGAGACAAAGCACCCCAAAATCTGTGCCCCAATTTCTCCCGAGTACGACAATGCCTCATGTGTGACCAAAAAATGGCAGGACTCAGAAGGGAAGGAGTGATATTTGGATTTTGCAGCACAGATTCTGGTGGAATGTTGGTGGGTGCTATGTCGCATTAGCAAGACCCCCGAAGCACCAATACAGTGGAACCCCCCCACAAGTGACCCCATTTTGCAAACTACACCCCTCAGGGAATTCATCTAGGGGTATAGTGTACATTTCAAACCCCCAGGGGTTTCACCACTTTTGATACAACTGGGCTGTGCAAATGAAAAATTACATTTTTTACACAAAAATGCAGTTCTGGCTCCAAATTTTTCATTTTCACAAGGAATAAAGTAGACAAAGCACCCCAAAATCTGTGCCCCAATTTCTCCCGAGTATGGCAATGCCTCATATGTGACCAAAAAATACCAGTTGGGTGCATGGCAGGACTCAGAAGGGAAGGAGTGATTTTTGGATTTTGCAGCTCAGATTCTGGTGGAATGAATGGTGGTTGCTATGTGGCATTAGCAAGACCCCCGAAGCACGGTGAAATGATGAACCTAATAATCCATAGATGTGTGGTATATTTTAAAACACTCCTTTATACATAGGCCGGGTTTGTCGGGGAAAGTTTCACAGTGGAAAATAGTATCCTTTCTTATTCCCTTTTTATAGCAAACTTTGCACCTTTTTTGTGTCCTGCCCTTTCTTGCAGTGGAGGGGATTTCGTTAGGAAAATGCTGCCCTGGTACAATACGGGGGCCAGTACTAGAAGTACTGAGGCCCTCTGCCTGCTGGTTCCCAAATATTAGGCCCTTTATGACTTCCTCTTGACAGTGCATAAATTTCCCCCTCTGGCTGGTAGAACGGAATAGCACGTAAGCGTTATACAGTGCCATCTGGATGATATACACGGCCAGCTTCTTGTACCAGATTTTTGTTTTCCGCAGGGGACTGTACGGCTTCAGTACCTGATCTGAAAGATCCACTCCGCCCATGTATTTATTGTAATCTAGGATACAGTTAGGTTTTGAGGTGTGGGTACTGGTACCTCGTACAGGGATGGAGGTGGTACTGTCTCCATGAATTGTTGTCAGTATAAGGACATCCCTCTTGTCCTTATATTTGACCAACAACATATTTTCGGTGGATTGTGCCCTGCTTTCACCCCTTCTCAGTACTTGGGCAATGTGCGTTTTTGGGAGGCCTCTTTGGTTCTTGCGCACAGTACCGCAAGCTGCTGTACCTCTTGAACAAAGGGCCTTAAACAGGAATCTCTTTTCATAAAATAAACCCCTTTTTTTTAATCTATTATTTATTTTAATTAAAAAGTAATAAATCAATAGATGTCCTATACCAAAATGCATAAAAGAAACAGAGATTAGCATAGACAGAAAACGTTATTATGCTAGGTCATGCACGAATACATACACTTAACAAACTTTACACATGTTCAAGGATTGGCAATACCACAGGAAGTGTGCTACACAATACGCAATGTAAGCTGAGCTTCCCTTAAAAGCTCTACTCAGGTTCCTTTAGCATTGAAATCACCATCAACAACACAAACACTATGGGCAGCCTGTCTTCCTTCCTTATAGATTTCTAGCAATATCAAAAAATTTATTTAAACTTTCAAATGTTTCGACAAATCTTTAGGGCTAAAATTGACTAAGCAATTAGACTGGGGCATGGGGACTTCTTTTATCTTCTAAATAGATCTGAGCATAGAGCATTTACTTTAACTTGTAATAGTTAAATGATCTTAATTAGAGATTAACATTTATCTGTTTTTTTCTGGAAGATAGAAATTTTTGTGTTGCATGGGTCAAACTTTTGCGAACGTCAGCCTTGTACATGTCAACCATTTGATGTCAACCTAAACATAGTTGGCCTTCTAACTGTTGACCCTTTGATACATAACCCACAGCACCCACAGCTCTTCCCACAATGTGTCTTGATGACTTGTGGCCACTGGGATTGGACAGTCCATGGCACTTCACCTGATGACTGAGGGACAAATTTACTAAGAATAGTGTTACAGCTTACTTTGACCAAAACCATCTTATTTGGTATCAGCCATTTTCATGTTTTGTGTTTTAAACTCACATTCTGCAATTTACTGATCTCCTGTGTTTGTCCAATTTGTTAAAGGGCCCACTGGTACCTGTAGTTTTATGAGTTAAAAACTATTACAATTGTGACCGCCCACACACGATGATTTGTAAGTAGTGAATGCCATGTACAATAAGTTTGCAACAGCTCTGAGCACCAGTCCTTATACAGCTCTGTGTGCCCCATCACATACTCCCCACACACAGAAAAGTGACAGCAATCACTGTACTCTCAGAGCACAGCCCAGGCAGTTCTCCTCTATCTCCCTCCCCAATCACAGTAGTGGCAGCCCAGTGTGCCCCATCCACACACCCCCACCCCCACAGAAGAGTTACAGTGATCACTGTACTCACATGGCAGGCAGCCCAAGCAGTTTTCCTCATTCCACCCCCTCCATAATTACCAGACATTCTGAATCAGATGAAGATGACAACCCCTGTAGATGCACCTCACTCTCTTTGCCATTCCTGAAAAATAAATATTTAAAAAAGGCACTGAATTATAAAGGGCTCTTGTGTCTCTCTTTCTGTATCTTTCTGTAGCGCTCTCTCTTTGGGCCTTATTCTGGTCGATGCGTAAATTTCCGAATTCTTTCGGATGGCGTTTTTTAGCCGTCTGCGCATGCGTAGGCTACACTATGCGTATGTGCCACGCAAGGTCTCAGTACTTGTTCTCACTAATACCGTACAGAAATGTGCACTGCATTCACTCGGGAGATATGGGCGTATTATGGGCGTCATTCGGAAGTACACAGGGGCGTAGTTTCAAAGTGGGCTAAACTGGGCGTAAACATGGGCATACACTAATTCTGGTAGGCGTGCATTCGAACTGAACACCGACTGCAAACGAACCAAAAGGCAAGAAATATGCGGTGTCCATAAGCAAGTATTTCTTTACGGACACCACTCGGTCATGCGCTAGGCATTCGGATCGCCCAATTAGTACTCCCGCACCTGAACCAATGTCACCTGAACACAGTACAATCCACTCCTCTACTCATTACTCATTAATTACACTCTTTTCATTGCTTCAATTGGAACCATTGCAGCTTAAATGGACCATTACTAAACACACAAATCTATGCTGAAAGCATGGCTGCATTTGTTACACACATTTACACTGCAAGCAATGGACAGAACATGCTATCACTAATATAAATATACATGTCACTTTTACATTTACCAATAACACCACACATTTGGGGATCAAAATATAAATTTATTAGACTAAGGTCAAACATAAAATTGTAAGAGCATGTTGTTTGCCACATGCCACAAATTAAAGGTACCATACCAGGATTTTTAAAAAATAAATAAAAATTAACAAATGTATTAGTTACATACATAGGTATTAAAAACAATCCCTTTTTAATGATGTAGCCTAATTGCATAAGCGTGTCATGTGTGTGATGTATGAGTTCCGATGATAGTGGTATGTTTTGCGGAAATACACCGCATCAGTGCGTATGACAATGTTCCCGTCCGTTCTGACGCGGTAAGACCGTGCAGAATATGTGTGTGTCCACCACACACGCAAGGTTTGGATGTCATCCGTAAAAACCCTCTTCTTAAAGTGTGAGTCCGTCCGAATGCGGAGGACCGGTGCGCGTTTCTTCGTACCATGTCCACACAGCGTAGCGTGCGGACCGCTCAGAAAGAATTCGGAAAATTACACACCAGCCAGAATAACCTCCTTTGTCTTTCAAACACAGCCAATAACATGATAGTTTTGAGCTGATTAGCTGGATGTTTGTCACTCTTTATCACCCTTCTGTTTATTTCATTTTAATATGATACATATACCAGCATATTGCCAAAACTGTTTTCAAGTTATTCTGCTTATTCCATGCACACAAATGTTCAAGGCCCACTTTGACCAAGTAGATTTTTCATTTTCATATATGAAGTATATTTTAATATGTGTGCAGTTTGTGTATGTTTATGAAATAAATGATTTACATAAAATTACTATAATATTGAAATATTTCAATTTATTTTTGTAAACAAAAACAAAATATTGCTCAAGGAGGACTTAAACCACAGTGTACAGTATGCTATGATGTGCATCGACAATTCCTGCTGGTAGAAAGTCTTCTCCCTCTAATCCCCACATACTTTTCTCACCCTTGAGATGAAATATGATTTTATACAAAACAGATTTTTTATTTCTAGTTTTGTAAAAGATTTTATATGAACTATAATTTTCCTGATGACAGTTTCCTAGGGACACTTTTTTGGTGCTAGAATTAGATCAAATATGTCAGATGGAGTTAGCATTTACATTAGAACCTTTTACTGCATGTAGCTAAAGTCTGCAGGACATTTTGTAAACCTGCCATTCGCTGGTATGGGAGGCAGGTCACTGTACATGATCTTCCTATTCAGTTTTGTACCTGATGCCATGAATGGCAGGCCGTGGAACAATTTTTAAGAAAGGTGTATGTGGGCACATCTGTATGCATGGTGCTGTTAACATCCTGGAAGTTGGGATTCCCACAGTCGGAATACCAATGCTGGCTTCCCAACTCATGACGCCGGAATCCTGACTACATCCGACTGTAAGTATGCAATGTGAGTTATGGTTACGCAGTAGCAGGGAATTTTTATGAAAAAGTAGGGGACTTAGAGCTAGGCTGCCTGCATATGTGTGTGTGTGTGTGTGTGTGTGTATGTGTGTGTGTGTATTTCTGGTCATGAAGCTGTGTGGCTACTCCCACTTATTAATAAAAGCTAACAATATACTTTAAAAACCTATATTTACATAACTTTTCAAGAAGATACAATAAGAGCACTCTTGATTTTTAGGGGGAAAAAACACTGCTTAAAACATGATTACTTTCCAAAAGAAAGAACGCAGCAGATCAATGGTATCACACATACATTACATACACACACACACACACACACACAAACATACATACAAACAGGCACACACACATAAACTCTGATATTTATCTTATTTATTATGTGGGTTATTTATCTTTTTTATCTTGCTAGTTTTAATATTTTTGAATTAGTTATGTGAACAGTAAACTAAAGGTGCCCATACACGCTGTGACAATCGCATTAATTTTGGCCTACTGTAGATCGCATTGCATCACACAGCATGCATTTTGCATGCAATGTGCGTGTGATGCGATCCGAAGAAGTATGTGCAGCACATACTTGTTGTACTGTGCGATGCGATGCCCGTGGGAGTGCGCATAGCATGTCACGCTGCTATCACAGCGTGTATGGCCACCTTAAGATTTTATTACAATTAATTCTTGTGTTCACTACAGATTACTTTATTTTGTTTCTTCTCATTGTATCATTTATCTAATTGTCACTAGTAGCAACTCCATTTTTTTCAAAAAGAGTAACACAACCAGTTTAACATTTCAATATAAAGTTTGTATATGATATAATCAATGACATAACTCCAACATAAATAGATTTAAATTCTGCACTGCTAAGTACAGAAATGCACAAAAATACCTAAGAGGATGAGAATGTCAGCACTTGAATTAAAGCAGTATGTCATGTATTGTACACTGTTAATTATATAGATATTTATGGTAATGTTGCTATTCTGTTCTGTAAGAGGAAAGACAGTAATGTCATACTATTATGTAAGGAAGCAACACTTGTTTCAGCAAACATAAAAGAGGCCAACTAAAGGGGAACCTGGGATCCAAAAATAATAGCATGCAGTTATATCTGCAAACTGTGCTAGCTCCAATCCCCTTCACTTTCATTTATAACAATGGACTTCATTATGTAATACACTGGCATGTGAATAAGGTATCTGTGAGATGGGATGTG
This sequence comes from Crinia signifera, assembly GCF_055691185.1. Lineage (NCBI taxonomy): Eukaryota > Metazoa > Chordata > Amphibia > Anura > Myobatrachidae > Crinia > Crinia signifera. The sequence goes on from NC_139219.1 coordinate 137,032,392, forward strand.
GACCAGATATCATGGCCAACTCCAGTATGTCATCACAGAGACATTAAAATAAAGCAAATGGTGCAATTGGGGAGGACTATAGTACACGTGACATATATGTATCTTCATATACAGGCTCCAGTCCCTTGGATAGTCTGCTCCTGTTGGCTAGAGAAGTTTGATTTGCCAGTTGCCGGTACTGTATCAAGTTGTTCATCCTGTGACCAAGGTCCTTGTTACAGGACCAAAACATTGGGGGCGACCCTTAGGGGTTCAGTAAGATATTTTTTGTTGTTGCTACATGTCGATTATTTTAGTTAAACAAAGTTATTTTTATTTTTTTTATTTGGGTGAGTGCTCTTTCCCCACTTTTGTGGGGTTTTGGACTTCTCTACATATACAGGTATTATTATAAGAGCACAATACATGCTAGAGGCTAAACACTTCAACATTGATGCCACATTGAAGCAGTTAACCTTCCTTGCTCACTGTCTTATCCATCTGCATCATCCCTATGTGTTCCTCATCTTCAGAATGTAGGCTCAGAATTAGCAAGACCCTCTTTCATCATGAGGGTTTTCTTCCCTTAGAATATTACCATCTTCTCCATCCTCCCTTCAACTGCACATAATGCCCTTTGTTTCTGACATATAAATAAATAATAACAACAAAGGAAAAGGGCTATGCTGCTTGCCACTATTCATGTGTGACAGCATAACACCACTCATGAACACTGGCCAAGCAGTGCAAATAATAAACCTCATGAGTCAAAATAAAAAAATCATGCAATGGATTTGATTAAATATATTGTATGTGTAAACAGTGCCCAAACATTAGCATGTTTAACATGTGTGCCTGGGATTGCATGTAACTTCTACTGTATACCTCTTTATTCATATTCACTGCACTACTATTGTACTACTGACTAGAGTCCTACTAGATAGATATAAAACTATTAATTAGTGTAATTAATAAAAATATTGTAGTTTGACATGGTTATAAAAATTGACCAAAGTTTTACAAAACTATCACAGGCTTGATCAAAATCAGATGAATTGTCAAATTTGGATTTATGTCCATTTAATACAATGTCACAATAAGTATTTTTTTTTATATCCACCTGATTGTGAAAAGCAAACAATCACATGAATGACACATACTGTATGTGGTGTAAGCAAACATTTACAGCTTCCGAATTGCCACACATATTTCCTAGACATGACACATGTCCTTCCCTGACATGCTTGACAGATTATTTTTTCTCTGTAAGCATTCACTTCTGTTACACCATAAATCATCAGATTTGATAAACTGACCTCTAATAAATGTACCACAGAATGTGTAAGGGAATGCTGTATTATATGAAAGCAAGCATGCATGTGGTGCAATCATACTTTTACCAATGAAAGCATCACTACGTATGTAAATCATACAGTATATAGCAATTTTTGGGACCCTAAAGGTACTGGAAAGGCTCATTATGTAAAACATTATTACGAAAGAATATAGAAGGATCAAATTATGAAGACATGTTAAACAAATCATGTTTGTCTATGTTAAAGGAATGGACTACAGTGTTAGAGATGACTTTATTAGTATGTTCTGTATAAATGCATAAATAGTCAATGGGCAGTATTCAATGAGCATGAGCATCCGGTTTAGGATTCGCTGCACATTCGCCACTGCTCGCCACGTTCCGGAGCCTCGCCGGCTCCAGTATTCAACGAGTCAGGGGCTCGCTGCCCCTGACCGGCGAATTTTAACTCCTGTGGCGGATGCCGCAGGGAGCCTGAGGACGGCGGCAGGCAGGGAGATGGAAGTCTCTCTGCCTGCCCCAGAACGTTTGCGGGGGGGAGGTGGGCTCCCCGAGTGCCAGGCAGCACAGGCTGCCCCCCGGGGGTGCCAACAGGGGACCAGGTATATTCACTACACCTGATCATGCATATGTAATGATCGGGTGAAGTGAATATATGAATATCTAATGAGCGGCTCGGCTCCGGCCCGCTGCTGGCTGGTCTGTGTAAAAAATATATATATATATTTTTTTTATTAAATATATATTCATGTGCTTACAGCACATGAATAATAATAGCATGCCCCTCCTCAGAATAAAATTCCTGATTTTTTGACACCAAATGTAAAAAACAAAACACTAAAAGTTCACATTTCACTTCACCATAAAAAAGATAGCGATTGCTACTCGGTGAATCATGGCGAAAAAAACCTTGAAATGTATTCGCCATCTGGTCATTGAATAGGGTGATTCACCGTTTTAGTCAAAAATTTGCCTTACAGCACTAAATCGCCATAAAAACCTGGCGAATCAGCCTCATTGAATACCGCCCAATGTAAAACATGTCTAGAAAATGTTTTATATCTAGAATTTAGTTCACAAGTAGTAATACATTGAAAATGGATATACTGTATTACCATTTTAAAAATGTATTTGATGCATTATTTTAACAAGAAATGTTAGCTATAATTTGTTGATGAAATTCTTTAGCTGATTTATCATTTATTCTGCCAAAAATGATTTATGTTTCTTTATGTGAGTTAAAATTATTAACTGCTTCTATTAGGATTATTTTTTTCTAAATCAACAAAATTGGTATTTGTTTAAAGGTTGAACATAATGAATCTGAGTTGTAAATTTACTAAGAGGGGAGTTCTTTATATGACTGGATATTACCTATAGCAACCAATCAGATTCTACTTCTTGTTTATTAAGCACCTTGTAAAATATAATATAATCTGATTGGTTGCTATGAGCAACACCCCATCTTTAATACTTTACAACTCCCATCTAAGTAAATTTACCCTAAAGTATTTATCACACTTCACTATACCTTAATACAGGTATTTCTGCTTGAATTCCAATTTTCCTATATTTGTAACCTAGATTTTACTTTCTTTAGGAGGACTCACAATTTATAAAAAATGGTATGAAAATAGGTTAAACAAAATTGTAAAATGTATTATATAATAAAACATCCTATAAAAAAAAAATACTTTAAAATTTAGCAAAATCCCATTTGCAATTCAAAAACATTTATGTCTAGACTTTACTTACAGTACATAATGTTGTGAATTGAAACAGCTGGTCAGCAATTTCCTATATACTATAAATAAACCTAATGAATACTGCATCAAATCTATTTCAGGCAATTGTCAGGCAAATTCATATCATTGCACAAAACTGATGTGAAATTGACATCAATGCTTCAATCATACAGTAAAAAAGAAGAAAGAATGAAAAATAAAATATTTAAGCAAACCAATACATCTGTTACCCCTCATATGTGAAATCATTTCTCTGTATAAAGGAGTCTGTTATAAAGATGGTTTTACCAAAAAATAATTGTGAAAAAATGTGCTAGTTCAGAAGTTTCCAAACATGGCCCTCAATGCACCCCAATTGTGGTGGTGCATTGGTGGAGGATTTAAGTTTATCCATGGTTGGCTTGTGTACTACACATATCTTCTGGCTAGCAGCCTACATCCCCCAATGCATCAGGGGACTTCCTATTCTCTGTTCTGCAGGATCCACAGAATCTCAGTCAATTTGATTTAACCATCTGTGTATGGATATATTTAAAAAGGGACAGTTGAGTTGCCTTAAGGAATGCATTTGGGAACCTCTGTGCTAGTTAACCATTTAACTGTATTTTTTTTTCTATTTTAGAATTGTTTGGACGCATCTGAAAATTGAAGATACACACTTGAAAGCAACAATCTGCTTTCTATAAAGTGGGCTTTTATAGTTGAATTAGTACTTAATTTTTTTTTTATCTTTTTGGTTATGCTTTACAGAATAGAAGTACAACTAAGCACCTTAAACTTTTTATGTGTCTTTTTATTTTATTGTTTATTTTTATAATAAATGATGAAAGCACTACGCATATATATATATATATATATATATATATATATATATATATATATATATATATATATATATAGCAAATGGGGGGAACCCTTTCTGCGCTCGAGAAAGTGGCAGCAGCACCTCTGGGGGGTCCTCTGTTAGACAAGACCCAGAATAGAAATGGAAGGAAAGGAGGTTTTCCAGAGGGCGCTAGCCAATATTAGACAGAAAAATACCGGTTTTTACCGTTTATTATAAAAATGAACAGAATCCCTTTACAGGGTATCACAAATGCATATAACTCATATATATAACAAACAATGATAAAATACTGCTTGATACAACAATTGATGTCTGACGTTTAAAATTTCACATGAAGTGATGTTCAAATCTGTGAAGAATAGCCCAACGCGTTTCGTCAGAACCTGACTTCATCAGGGGCAGATAACATAGCCAGCAGACACTATAAGAGTTCTATACCGATAAAGTTTGAAGGTACAATTTCATATAACGGTCCGTTGAAATTTCAATACTCGGAAAGGTATAACGTATCTCAGCAAGCAGTTTAAAGGAATATTCTCAGCAGGTAGTTCAACTGATAGGTCTCACAACTGGTAAAATCAGGTAATGATTGGATCTGATCAGAGTATAGAGAGCCACGGGGAGTAGCTAATGGTGGCGTGGCACCAGGGTGGGTAATTGCTTAGTGCTACTAGCAAATATAGTAGCAGCAGAGCCCAAAGAATTTTCAATAGAAATCCACAGGAAGTAGCCAGCATCAGGGTATTTTTCTGTCTAATATTGGCTAGCGCCCTCTGGAAAACTATATATATATATATATATATATATATATATATATATAGTTTTCCAGAGGGCGCTAGCCAATATTATATATATATATATATATATATATATATATATATATTCGGAATAAGATCCGGCACTCACTGGGTGTATAGGGTGAATTGCTCCGGTGCCCTCCTTGGAAGCGGTGATTCCCATATAGATGAGGGAATGAAGCGGCACTCTTGAGTCTTGTTGAAAAACGTGAGAAAATCTTTATTAATCCGACATGTTTCGGGGGGTAACCCTCCCGTCGTCAGGGATATACAGACAATGAACAAGCAAGTGGATTTATGCAAGACATCAGGAACATCATAGCCAATCAAGTGAAGCAAATAATTAGAGAGACACTCCCATCACACCTGTGGTCTAGGTTCCCCACGGAAACCAAGACCAATCAGGAGAATGACCTGGAGTGACATCAATAGTACATACGTGAAAAACACCATTTTTTAGATGAATATACTTTAAGAGAATAAGATAAATAACAAATTAAATAATGCGTGCGGTAAATGCTATACTAAAGAATTTTTTAATCAAAAGAAATAAATAAAAAAAGAAAGCCATAAAATTACATGCAAAGACGCTGTAACGATGTAATGGGTTACTGCACTGGATTTCAAATATACTGAAACAATATTGTTAGAAAATGAAACTTCAGGTAAAGGCAATAAAAACCATGATAGGATAGAAATGGAAAAATCAACCAAATACTAAACGGCCCATGTTTTAAATGCTGTATAATGAAACTGTCTAAAGTGTGACTAAAGATACATAATATGGGCCAAGACTGCATGGTCATATCAGAGGAAGCAATGTAACCCCAGTTGCTCGTTTAAGCCGCGAGGCGACATAGCCTCCAATTTCATGATCCATCTGCTTTCCAGTCTAAGTAACATTTGACTCCTATTACCGCCCCTCCGGGGTTCTGGTATATGATCAATGATTTTGGTGCGGAGACTAGCTACTGAATGACCTGCCGACAAAAAATGTCGGGGTACAGGTTGGTCGCTAGCTCCTGTGGTTAGGGCTGATCGTATTGCCAGCCTGTGATTGGCCATACGTTCCCTAAATGTAGTTTCAGTTTTCCCTACATATATTAGTCCGCAAGGACAATATATAAGGTACACAATGAACTTAGATAAACAATTTAATACATGCTTAATGGGGTATTTCTTTCCGCTGTAGGGATGCAGGAAAGAATTTCCCGTTAGCATTGAGCTACACGTAGTGCAGCCAACGCACCTATAACAACCATTAGTTTTTGTCAGAAAATGCATCGGGGGTTTGGGTTTTAAAAAATCAGTGATGTCTGTTTTCACTACAAAATCCCGCAGGTTTTTGCCCCGCGAATATGCTGGCATTAAACGTGTGTTGTGTAAAGCAGACAAATCACAATCAGAATTAACCACCGGCCACATGTTCTTAACATATTTAGTAATAGTGTTACTGCTCTCCGAAAATTTATTAATCCAGGGGATGATTTTATCATTCCCTGCATTAGTTGTGGCCCCCTTGAGGCACTCCTCCCTCGTAATTGCCAGAACTTTTGCTTTAATGGCTAATAGGTCAGTGAGGTGGTAACCCCTGGCAACGAAACGATCCACCATGTTGTCAAGGGTTTTTACAGTGTCATCCGGATCACTCACAATCCTCCTTACTCGGAGCATTTGTGAGAATGGTAACCCCCGGCGTAATGGCAACGGATGACAACTATCATGCATGAGAATAGAATTACGGTCTGTCTCTTTAATATGTAAGCCAGTGGATATTTTGCCCTGGCACAGGTTAATTTGAACATCCAAATAGCTTAAAGAGACATGACTGGTAATACATGTAAATTTCACAGGGTGATCAATAGAATTGTGGCCATTGAGGACCCCCAGAAGCGTCTCTTCCTCCCCTGACCATATAAACAGCGGGTCATCGATATAACGCACGTACATGGATAAAAATCCACTCTGATGTAGGGGTGCGAAGAGATCCTTCTCAAGGGCCCACATGAAGGCATTGGCATACGATGGGGCCACTGAGGACCCCATCGCACACCCGAGGAGTTGGAGGTAGTAAACCCCGTTAAAAAAGAAATAGTTTTTGGTCAATACTAAATTCAATAAAGACAAGAACAATGACACATCAGGGCCATTGTAAAGAGGGTTGTCAGTGATGAGAAGCTGCACAGCCTGCATCCCCTTGTCATGTGGGATGCAGGTGTACAGGCTTACTACATCAGCTGTACAAAGCATTAACCCTCCATCTGCCACAGGAAAGCTTTTTAACCGTTTTAACAAGTCATTGGTGTCTTGCAGGTAAGCTGGTGTAGCCTGCACGCATGGATTAAGGAGGCAGTCAAGGTACACAGAGATCGGCTGATATAAAGATCCCCTGGCAGATATGATAGGTCTGCCAGGGGGATCAACCAATCTCTTGTGTACCTTGGGCAAGGTGTAAAACAAAGGTACCTTAGGGAAAGGAACAATTAAGGCTTTTAGAATAGATTCTGGTAACTGGCCGTCATGGAAAGCTTTTTGTAATAATGTATCCAATTTTTTGTCGGCAGGTCATTCAGTAGCTAGTCTCCGCACCAAAATCATTGATCATATACCAGAACCCCGGAGGGGCGGTAATAGGAGTCAAATGTTACTTAGACTGGAAAGCAGATGGATCATGAAATTGGAGGCTATGTCGCCTCGCGGCTTAAACGAGCAACTGGGGTTACATTGCTTCCTCTGATATGACCATGCAGTCTTGGCCCATATTATGTATCTTTAGTCACACTTTAGACAGTTTCATTATACAGCATTTAAAACATGGGCCGTTTAGTATTTGGTTGATTTTTCCATTTCTATCCTATCATGGTTTTTATTGCCTTTACCTGAAGTTTCATTTTCTAACAATATTGTTTCAGTATATTTGAAATCCAGTGCAGTAACCCATTACATCGTTACAGCGTCTTTGCATGTAATTTTATGGCTTTCTTTTTTTATTTATTTCTTTTGATTAAAAAATTCTTTAGTATAGCATTTACCGCACGCATTATTTAATTTGTTATTTATCTTATTCTCTTAAAGTATATTCATCTAAAAAATGGTGTTTTTCACGTATGTACTATTGATGTCACTCCAGGTCATTCTCCTGATTGGTCTTGGTTTCCGTGGGGAACCTAGACCACAGGTGTGATGGGAGTGTCTCTCTAATTATTTGTTTCACTTGATTGGCTATGATGTTCCTGATGTCTTGCATAAATCCACTTGCTTGTTCATTGTCTGTATATCCCTGACGACGGGAGGGTTACCCCCCGAAACATGTCGGATTAATAAAGATTTTCTCACGTTTTTCAACAAGACTCAAGAGTGCCGCTTCATTCCCTCATCTATATATATATATATATATATATATATATATATATATATATATATATATATATATATATACGGGCCGGCCATTCACAAGGCCACAAATGACATCATACCAGAAGAGGAGGGCAGTACAAAAGGATTGCAAAAGAAAAGTTCCACAAGGAACAAATAGATGCTGTTTTCAATCTATCACAAAGGCAGCTCACACAGGCAGAGATGTCGGTTTTGAGCAAAGGACTTTTGTTTATACCCTCAGACTCTTTTGATGACTTTAAATGGAAAATAGATTCTTACTGCTTCTCAAGATAAATAAAGCTTAAAGAAACAGCAAACATCCTCCAGGCCCCACAGATGAATCCATTCGTGACACGCCGGCCTGTGTGAAACCAAAATCCACCTTCGACCCTCCTTCGAACATCACCTCCATCAAAGCCTTCTCCTGCTTGCTGGAATTCAACAACAATGAGAAACGCAATCCGTCAGCCAAGAAACACAGCAACCTCAATGCTGAGAAGAGACTGGTGTTGAAATCTCAAAAATTGTACAATGACATTGTCATACGATCGGCGGACAAAGGTAGGGAAATTGTGTTTATGAAAAAAGGACATCTACCAGCAACTGGATGGCACTAAATCTATGAACAACTGTCCCAAGATCCCACCATTAAATACAAATTGGAGCTAGTTAGCTTACTAACAGAAGGGGCCATGCAGGGCTGGATCTCTAAAGACCTCTCCAATTGTCTTTGGAATGAATTCCCTAAAGCACCAGTACTGTATATTATCCCCAAACTACACAAAGACTCTGTGACCTCACAAGGCAGACCGATCATCGCGTCAAGAGACTCCCTTTACAACAAGGTCTCACAATACCTGGACTACCACCCCCAACCTTGTGTACAAGCGAGAACAACACACCTCAAGGACACTAACACCTTCATCAATAAACTTATTGACAGTGGTAACATACCCGATAATTGCATTTTATGCACACTTGATGTTGTCTCACTTTACATGAATATTCTGCACACTGAAGGCATTGAAGCCACCAGAAAAATTGTTGGAGAGCTCTCATCTATACCGTGGTCCGCCAATATACTTCTTCCTCAAACTACTGGAACTAACACTGAAAAGAAATTATTTCTTATACGACTCCAAATGGTACCTACAACGCATGGGTTTTGCGATGGGGTCTTGTGTTGCCCTGGCATTTGCTAATGCCTACATGTTTATGATTGAAGATAACATGTTTTGCTCCCCAAAAGACATTGCTAGCAACATTGTCACTGTTTACAAGATACATTTATGATCTGTTTCTCCTATGGAGAGGGACCCCAAAAGTGCTAATGAATCACATCATGATTATCAACACTCTCAATGACACAATTTATTTATTTATTTTATTTATTTACAGTTTCTTATATAACGCAGCATATTCCGCTGCACTTTATAATTGAACACAATCAAGTTTACTGCGGCTATCAGCTCCTCCAATGTCCATTTTTTTATGTTGATGTGTCTTTGCTGGATGGCATCATATCCACCAAAACATACAAAAAGCACTGACAGAAACACATATCTTCTGGCTAGCAGCCTACATCCCCCAATGCATCAGGGGACTTCCTATTCTCTGTTCTGCAGGATCCACAGAATCTCAGACAGCACACAACAAGCTACTGTTGATATTGACTGCATGATTGATCAAATCACACAACAAGGATATGATAAAACCGGATCTACTAGCGGCCAAACCGCCCGTTCTACTAGCGGCCGAACCGCACTTCCAATATCCAGCTACAATTTGACTCTCCTGTCGAATTGTGATCCTGTTGAGCGACACTTATGACTGAGCTGAGAATTAGAGGAGGATTTCACTCTACGGCAAAAGACTGCAATATATTGTTGTAAGTACTTGCTTCCACTCCATATAATAGTAAGGCTAGAGATGTGGTTATATTTGCTCCCAAATCCCTCCCTGTAGAAGTTACTCATGCAATAGCTGAACCAGATGGCAGATACTTATTTATCAATGCTCAAATTGTGAACAATAATTACCTTATTGGTTCTGTATATGCCCCCAACACTTACAGTAAATCATTTTTCACTAAACTCATCAAAATTCTTTCCCCCTATATTAATACCCCCATGATCGTATGTGGAGACATCAACCTGACATCACACTCGGTAATGGATAGGTAGTCTTCCTCCAAGGTAGCTATACACAATCCCAAAGTGGGTATCCCACTTTTGTTGAAATCCCTTCAACTGGTAGATGCTTGGAGAGTCACCCATCCCACTCTGTGAGAATATACATGCCTTTCTGCTGGCCATCATAGAATATATATTTGTTTCTACTTCTATATTCCTTCAGATCAAAGATACACTTATTCACCCCATATGTCTTTCAGATGACGCAATAATCCAAAATACCTTAGTAACCTCTAAAGTATCGTCCAACTATAAAACATGGAGGTTCCCCTCCCACCAATGCCTCTCCAAACCTTTTATTTTACAAGCCTGGGAAGACTTCCATTTATATAATGCAGATTACTTACTGTAGCCTTAAATCACCCCATGTACTGGATGTCAGCCAAGACATTTCTGCAAGGATTTCTTATGGCTTATGGAAAAAACACACAAAAGAACAACTCTCCAGGGCTTACTTATCCCTTCAGGAGAGTTTAACAGATTCCTACTATAGATTACCCAAAACCCTACACCGGCTACTAAAACTGCATATCACCAAGCAAACATTCTCCTAGATCACTCCCTTCAAGTCACTACAGATAAATTACAGTTCATCTCTAACTATCGCTTTCACAGGTTTGGAAATAACACCAGCAAACTCCTCTCTTCTATTCTTAATTCCTCTCATTCCGCTATGCTAGTCCACCCCTTAATCCTACCAGATGGATCACTTATGACCTCCAACTCAAATAACACAGGTAATGTCTGACTTTTATGCCTTGAAATATGCCACCCCTAATCCTGTTCCCTCCCCATAACCCTGACACCCCCCTCGAAATGCAATGACTCACCAATGACCAGGGCCGGATTAACAATGGGGCTGATGGAGCTACAGCTCCAGGCCCTCTCTCTAAATAGGAGGCCTATTCTAAAAAGGCCCATTTTGTAGCTGAGGGCCAGAGCTTTCCAATGAGCCCGGCCCCGCATTGCTAGCCCTCCGGGAACCGGAGATACTACTAGGTAAACCTGGAACGTTTTCCCCTCTTAGGATAACATGGGACCCGCTAATTCTGACCCCCACCCGGTTCCAACGGCTGCCAGTTCCCCCTCTGGCATCACAGAAGCTCGAGGTTGATCTCAATCCCAAATCGCTGGGTCTTCAATCTGATACCAGGCTGGTCCATATGGGTTCATTGGTTCTAGAGATATTGCGGGTAAACTGATTTCATTTAATTTTTTTCATTTCTGAAATGTCATTTCATGGCTGTTCATGTTGTTTGAGGACAGATTTTTTTGGAACCAAATGGCACAGTTTCACGGGACCAAAATCATTCGAAGCCCACATGTAAAAGGCTCAGTTGGTTCTGAGGATATAGATGGTTGTTTTAGGAGGGGGGTTCTCCCCCCATCACACCAGAAAATGCAGGGACTAGGCTGGTGTAAAATGGGCCAGCCCGGGAATGTCCCTGCATGATCCTGGGACCATATTCCCAGGTAAATCCCTGAATTTTTACTCAATCTGTGTGCCATTGTGTGAATTTTGGCTCAGTCGGTGTGAATTTTGGCTCATTCCATATGGCATTATGGGGGAAATTTACTAAAGGAAATTTGTAAAAAAATAGGTGTATTTGTATCCAGAAATACACTTATTTTTGACATTTACTATCCTGAAAATATGGCAATTCGTAGTCGTATTGATGTGCTATCAATACGAATATGAATTGCCGTATTTTCGGGATAGTAAATGTCAAAAATAAGTGTATTTCTGGATACAAATACCCTATAAGGGGTTACTATTGTGTTGCATGATTTGTATAAGGGGTATATGGTGTGGTAAACTTAGGTGACCACATAAAAGGTGCTGAAATGTTGTCCAAGTTTCGGCTTTCAGTATTTTTTTATGGATGACCCCACAAGTATCTTAGGACATCGGCATCCTGCGGGTGCAGCTTTGGAGGGCATCCGCCAAAATATCTCCCTGCATTTTTCCTATGCCAGTCCCCTGCCTTTTTCAGGCATATATAATTAGTTGAAAGTATTTACACAAATAGAGACACACCCATGAGTAGACCACCCAACCAGAACACGTGCCTCCCACATTATTAGGTGCTGGCCACATACCCTTTGTTGTTTGCATTATTGCGCATAATAGGCCCTTGATAATTTTCAGCTCCAGGCCCATTTAGACCTTAATCTGGCTCTGCCAATGACAGAGCATTTGGACCAACCTAACTTTTCCACAGCTCCCTGATGAACACACACTACCTCTCTACACCCCTATTACTCTAGAGGAAGTCCTTAAAGTACTTAAGTCCCTAAAACCATCCAAAGCCACTGGTCCAGATGGTTTGAGGCGATTTCTAATTGATCCTATCCTGGTCTCTGTCTTCAATACTTTTCTAATTACTTGTATTCCGCCCCCAAATATTAAGTCGTCAGAAATAACAGTCCTCCCTAAACTGGGTAGAGACCTAGCTAAGCCTGAATCTTACATGCAAATTTTCTTACTCAATTGTGAATACAAGATACTGACTAAGATCTAGCAGACCATCACAATCCAGTCTTACCCTGCATAGACCACCAGGACCAGATGGGCTTCATTATAGGAAGGCACAAACCATACATTCCTACTCTGCTACTGCCACTAACAATATATTATTAGCTATAGATGCATAAAAAGCCTTCAATTTGGTATTATGGACCCACTTGTTAAAGACTATGTCATAATTTGCTACCCCCCAGACCTACATCAATTTAATCAAAACCATTTACATGTCCTCCACATACCAAATAGCTTGCAATGGCTTTCTCTCCCCCCTGTTCCCTATACAGAGAGGTACCCAGCAGGTTTGCCTGCTTTTCCCTCTCCTATTTGCCCTGGCTCTCAAACCCCTAGCAATTGCACTCAGAGCTTCCCCAGCATTCACAGGCATTTTAGTTGTTTCCACTGAACTTAAACTTGCCTTGTTTGCCGACAACATGATCCTGTTTAGATCCAATCCCTAAACTTCTATGCCTAACATCATGACTATAATTAGTTCCTTTAGCTCCTTCTCAGGATATAAAATGAACATCAGGAAAGCTGAAATTATCCCTATCTCCCCTCTCCCTCTCACCCTTACATCCCACACGATCTGATCTTAAATCAATTCTGTATACAGCAATCTCACATTACATATTTAGGTGCTCTCATTACCCTCAACCCCCAACACATTTATAAAACTAATTTAACCCCCTGCTAACTAAAATAAGTGCCCAATTAGACTGCTGGGCCAAAGCACCCATTTCCCTATTAGGCAAAGCAGCGGTCTTAAAAAGCATCATCTTCCCTAAAATCTTCTACCTACTTCAAATGTTACCTTGTACCCTACATAATGTTATAGCACTGAATAAACATATGTCCAGGTTCCTTTGGTGTGGGAAGAGGCCAAGAATGACCCTCTCAGAATTAACACACCCCATATCTAGTGGAGGACAGAAGATCCCTGATTTCCATTCCTATGCTTGGTCAGTCCATTTCCGATATATTTCGGATTGGCTCTAGAGCAGATCCACCTACACCAACGACTCCATGGAAAAATCTATATTTCATCTATACTCCCCTAGTGCCCTCCTACACACCCCACTCAAACTCATACCTCCAGCTCTACCAAATAATATGTTTTTTAGACACACATATGATGCGTGGATAATTGTACAGAAATGCATATTACCCCATTTCTACCTATATGGGGTAATCCTAGCTTCCCTTCTTCCTTACACAACTCCTCCTGCACCGAGTGGTGATGCAAGGGGCTCAACCTGGCAACAAAACTCTTGGTACTTATGTAATATCTGGACTCACGTTTTTCTTATGAGACCGCGTCCCCTCGCGGGGCTCGCTGCGCTCACCACGCTTCGGACACGGTGGCTCGCTGCGCTCGCCACACTATATAAAATCAACTCCATGCGTAGTTGGATAGTAGGGGTATGAAAAAATGGGGTGCATTTAACATGGGAGTCCAGATAATACATAAGTACATGATACATGAATCTAATGAAGTTTTAATTGGTGTTTGGCAGTGCTCCCTGAGCTAGAGGGTGAGTGCCCCAACAAAGAGCTTTCTTTCTCTATTTGTACAACTAGAAAATTAACTAGTCAGATTTTTGAAAAAAGCCCAAATTGCCTCCCAAGTCCTAAAATAAGCCTTCATCCCCTCACTTGGACGCAACCAGTCATTTATACAGCATCTAAAGTTTGATACTTCTGTTTGAGTAGGTGGAGAAAGAAAAAAGTTGAAGCCTGTTTTCCAATTATGCTCTTATTTCATTACTGATCTGTATTTTATCTTAAATCCTATCCTTAAGCATTGCAGTTACCAAATATTGTAATGCCCCTCCTCAATAGCAAAACTTTTTCCAACAAAACCGTTAAATAAACTTTTTCAGGTGGCACACTGTTCTTTTTGGGCACAGGGGCAGGTGTATTAAGCCTTAAAAATAGATAAATGCAAGGGTGATAAATATTCAGCTAATGAGCCCCATAGTGAAATTTTTCAAACACAAACTACAACATGACAGAAGCTGATTGGCTGGATGTTTATCACTATTTATCACCCTCTGTTTTATCACTCTTTAACGCATAATACATCTGCCACAATGTTTCTTATTCAAAGAAGTTACTGGCAGCCCACACACAAATATATCTGTCATAAAGGTTCTTGGCAGTCCTCAGCAGGTCAACTTGTGCCTCTGCCATTTCCTGGACTTATATTTCCATAGATTTTTAATACTGACATGCCCATATCTAACCACTTCAATACTGTCTGTGACATTGTTGACCATTTTTCTAAGATGGCTAACTGTTCTTTTATGTGGCTTTCCATCAGCACCCATAATGTCTCATTATAGAGCTCTGTCAGTCACTCCATTGGTTGCCTGTATATTACCGCATATAAAATACTTCTACTTAGATTCAAGGCCATTACTCTGACTACACCAACTTTTATCTTTTCGCTTGTCTCAAAATATATCCCCACTTGATCTGTCCGTTCTGCACAAGATCTGCGCCTCTCTTCCACACTCATTACTTGCATGAACTTACACTTGCAGGATTTTTGTCGTGCAGCACCCACCCTGAAAAATCACCTCTTCAGGCAAGCTTATCATATTCAAGAACCCCCACATAACCTCCTGTAGCATTCATATCTGAGTGCATCCCATCAGGAATGTCTTGTAATCTGGTGGGACTGCCATGCTTTAGAATTCTATCCTCATGTATCCCTCCTATTATCCCTATAGAATGTAAGCTTGTGAGCAGGGCCCTCCTACCTCTATGTCAGTTTGTTTCTACCTTATTTGTTTAATCATTGTTGTTTTCAATTGTAAAGCAATATAGCTCACAAGAAAAGATTATATGATGAAAAGTTTATGCATATAAGGTGTAAAACTGTAAAGCGCTGCGGAATATGAGTGCGCAATATAAATAACTGTTAATAAATACAGAAAGCTAACCTATAAATGAAAAAAGTAAATTTACATATGTAAGTAAATGTAAATACATTAGCATTAAGCAGGTGCTGTAAATTAACTGCACCTTAATTATAAAATGCAGCTGCAAGAAAAATCTCAGTTGAAGATTTAAACAAAAAATAGTACATTTACTAAACTAAACAGAGGTGATGCAAAATACAGACCCCTTAAAATGCTTGTGTATAAAAAGAGAAATAATAAACATTTACATTTATTTTAATTTGGGAGATAATGATTAATCTATTTGTCCCAGAATATTCTGTTTGTTGCATGCTTTTATATTTTATTCATCAATATACTTTCACATTACTTTAATTTTAATAACACAAACTAACTATTTAAATACAGTATAATAGTTTTAATGAAAACATTATTCAAAGGCTACATTTATCAAATTCAACAAGGAATACACTAAATATATACATTAGAATGATGTATTTTAATATGCATAATGGTCAAATAGTATTTCAGTGATTCCAGTTATTAGCCTGTTGTCTACAACTTTTGATCTATTTTTGTTTTACTAATAATATAGTAAAGTAGGACCAGTTTTTTTTAATGGGTCCAATTACTTTATTTTAAACCCACTCGTATATCAGTAAATTGTTTAATTTCGCCTCCATTTTCCCTCTCTCGGGGTACCCGACAGGGTTGCCCACTATCTCTAGCCCTTTTTTGTTTTGGCTATTGAACCACTGGCATGCCTTCTCTTGGTACATCCTGAAATTTCTGGCCTTCAATTAAATAATCGGGTTGATACTGTCACTTTATACACAGATGACATGCTGCTTTTCCTTAAGGATTATGCAGCTTCCATGCCAGTGGTTCTTCAGGTAATAGAATAATTTGGGAAATACTCTGGCCTCACTACTAATTGGACCAAGTCCTCTATCCTTCCCCTTAAGGGACAGCCCCTGCCTCACTGCTTATCTCTCTCTACTGTGGGTTACCTTAATTAAATATTTGGGTGTATGGTTTTCTAGCGACATGCAGGAATATGCCCTATTGAATGTTCTGCATCTTTTCTCCCATTTGAAGGACAAAATTAGGTTGTGGTATAAACTTCCTCTTACACTTACTGGGAGAGTTAATTTAATTAAAATGATAGTTCAACCTAAGTTCCTTTATATATTTCATCAGGCCCCAATTTATCTCCCTAATTCAATTTTATGGGAAACTCAACAGTATGATTTCTTCTCTGATCTGGATGGACAAGAGGCCTTGCATACAGTTAGATGTACTTACTAGATCCAAAGTGTCTGGTGGCCTGGCCCTTCCTAATTTTAGGCTATATTACTATGCAGCTCAGTTGACTCATTTGCGATTGTGGTTCCAGAACTGCACTCTAGACTCCCTCCTTTTGGTTTCTGAAATTACACATGATCATTCACCGCTGCAGGCCCTGTTGGTAACACCTTTTCTCGTAGGACTCTCCATCTTGTTATTCAGGCTCTGAAAATTTGGAGAGCTATACATGTTTAATTGAAGTTTCAGGACGTTGACCCAGACACTCCTTTATGGAGTTCTCTTCAGCTGTCTAAACTTTCCTCTCTTAAGCCTAGGATGGTGTGGGGTGATAGGGGAGTGGTATCTGTGGGTCAGCTATATCATGACGGAGTTTTAAAATCTTTTACTCAGTTGGCTGCTGAGTTTAGTCTCCCTTCTATGTATTTCTTTAGATACCTACAGCTTCACCATGCCTTGTTCTCTAAATCCCCCTAGGGCCCTCCTGCCATTTGACACTCTCCACTCAAAACATTCCTCCTACACTTAGCCTCTTAATGTGCTCTCTCCTGCCTATACTCTTTCCTTCTATCATACCAGCCTGCCTCTGACTTTCCTAATGTGCAGCAAAAATGGGAATTGAAGGTGGGCAAGTTGTCTGGGGATAAAGGGAGTGAAGCACTTGCTTGTCCCCAGGGTCTACTGCTTCGGTTAGATTTCAACAAATTAAATTGTTCATTCTGCATAGAATTTACCTGACTCCAGCTAGAATGGTAAAATTTGGTGGGAGGGCTTCTGATGCACGCCTAAGTGAAAAGTTAGGTCAGGAACCTTTTGGCATTTACTGTGGGATTGCCCAGTGGTGAAATCCTTTTGGGCTCAGGTTCTTCATGCTATGACTGTTACAGGTATTCCCCACAGCAGTTTAACACCTAGGTTTTGTTGCCTTGGGGCGTCTGGTGATGATGTCCTGGATAATCATACTAGGCAATATGCAATTAATCTGTGTACATTGGCCAAAGTCTGCCAGACTTTAAGGCCTGGACTTCCTTGATTAATGCTATAGTACAGCATGAGAGATATTTATATATTACTCGTAATGCTGAATCCAAGATTAACCATATTTCAGTGGTTCCCAAACTGTGCGCCGTGGCTCCCCGGGGTGCCTTGGGACACATGCAGGGGTGCCCTGGGTTGGTAGTCCAGGACCAACACAAATTATTAATGGTTAATTATTTATAAGCAAACCCAGTGCTGGTGGCTGCAAATCATAAAAACAGAAGCCATTCCTGCCCTTTTCCACATAACTGACCCTAAGAATCGCATATAAATCCAATCTAATTAAAATAATTTTGGCCTAGGGGTGTCGCGAAAAAAATTCTTATACTCTAGGGTGCCGTGATTAAAAAAGATTGGGAACCCCTGCCATATTTGGTTTCAGTGGCTTTCCTGAAGAAGCTCATTAGCGAAGCGTACGCCGACCGTACACTTCGTGTGTGTGCCCCTCTCCCCCTTTTCCCAACATATATGCATTTTGATCTGTTTAGCTTAAATTTACTAGAGGTGCGTTCCGGCGGTCTTGCACATTGAGAGTCTGGCCAGGAAGAGACATGGTGTGCTACTTACTAGCACCGTGACTCACGAGCTCCAGCTGACAGGTGTACTTGTGGCACCACAAGTAGCCGCATGCAGCAATCCCACCGGGCGCAGCGAGTGACGAAACACCCGGCAACACCATCTCACCCGTACTCATGCTGAATCAGCGGGACAGGACAGAGTAGCGGCGCATGTAATTGTGGAGCATTCTCGGCAGACCAGACATATTTCAAAGGTTTATTTGCCGGGATCGCTCATACCCGCAGAGATTTGCTTTTCACCATCATCTGAGATATTAGAATCATACACAATATTGCTCCGCAGTTTCAAGGGGCATAGCTCAGTGTTCAATACGGCACCTTGAGTACCATTAATTGTAAGAAGCATCAGAAACAGACAAAAGCATTTTACACATATATTAATAAAGTGACAATTGAATGTATGGTACTTATGTAATATCTGGGCTCCCGTTTTTCTTATGAGACCACGTCCACTCGCCACGCTTCGGGCACGGTGGCTCGCTGCGCTCGCCACACTATATAAAATCAAATCCGTTCTTCCGGGTGCGGCATGAAGGAGTGAGCAGCGTCTCCTTGCAGCTCCGTCTCTCGCCTGGCTCTACAACTGCATAACCCTGTCGACGACCCAGAAATCGCGCTCCCGCTCCCCACGGAGGATAGAGGAGAACGTGGAGCTCTCTATGGAGGCATTATCTGCGCCCAAACAAGCTCCTGCGCCACAGCCACAACGCCAGGACAAGCGGCGGGCAGATGGCAACATGGCGGCCAGCGCGGACACCGCCCAAGGAACACCAGCCTCCAAAAAGCCAATATTGGAGACATCTATACCACATCCAGGTACCCCTGACCCTCAAATATCGCTGGCAGCCACAGCCCTTAGCCAAGGGGAATTGATCACAATAATACAGGCTTCTATGGCGCCCTTATTACACAAAGCTGTCACTGACATAACAGCACAAATAGATCGCATCACAGACAGGCTTAATGAAGCAGAACAGCAGATTAATCTTAATATGGATGATATTGCCTCGCTGAACAAAAAGGTCAAATTATTGACAAAATCTAACTCACAGCTAGAGGACAGATTAGAAAACATTGAAAATCGTGTGAGGAGAAAAAATCTCAGAATCGCTGGGATCCCTGAGGAAGTAAAAGGTCCACAATTAGAGTTATTTTTTCGCAATACACTTCTCCCTATTTTGAAGCTGGAAGCGTTATCTTCAGACATGGTTGTGGAGAGAATCCATAGAATTGGAAATATATCACCCCAATCTCCCACGAAGCCTAGGATAGTAATCCTCAAGATACTAAACTATCTTCATAAGCAAGCAGTCTGGGCTGCATCAAGAAAAATCAATCCCATAAAATGGGAAGGAAACATAATCAGATTTTTCCAAGACTATTCCAGTGATGTAGCCAAAGCAAGGAGACTATTCACTCCAATCTGCACGGCGATGATAAAGGCTAATATCAAGTTTTTTATGCTTTTCCCAGCTAAGCTGCGCATAATGACTGAATCAGGCCCCCAAGATTTTTTAGATGCTGCAAACGCCAAGACCTTTTTGCTTAAGCAGAAGCTTATTAAACGCCAGGAAGACTTCCCAGACTTTGCAGGAAAAAAACCGGGATGATTTATTATGGTAAAAAATGAAAAATGGTTCAAATTTAACCCGGTGCAATGCATGGGTTCACTACACAGAAGTGATGCCTCATTATTCTCTTTTATAAGCAGTTAATTGAATTGTTGTGTTTGGTTATACAGACTTATACTACGTTGTCGACAGATGTTATTATAAAAATTTCTGGATTATAATATTGTAGAGCTGGCTGGAGACATAGCCTGGCCGCCTTTCTTTTTTCTTTTCTTTCTTTTTGAATAGCCTGAGAAAGGTTTTTTGTTTTAGATCATTTGAATTTATATTTTTATACAGTAACAAGAGCTAGAGATATAACTGGTAGATTATATCCTAGAAAACATACTGGAAGTCCAAGTTATGTTTATAACATCAGTTAGCGCTGCTGGTTTGGTAGTTTGTTTATTACTTTATATTTGTCTTAGTCTTAGTCCTACCCCTGTCTTTATGTCTGTCTTAGTCCATGTGTTTTATGTATTCCCTCTATGTGTCTTTCCCCCCATACTACATTCTCTCTCCTTATGCTTGAAAGAAAAATTGTTTCTGTTTTATCTGAAATTGTTTGACCTATGTCATTAGTTATTGGTACGATGAATGTCAGGGGAATTCACACGCCTGCAAAGCGACGCAAGCTCTTGACCTACCTGGGTAAACAAAATGTTAATATAATCTGTTTACAGGAAACTCACCTGGTGGCTGAAGAAGTCAAAAAATTACAAATGATGAATTGGATTGTGCTAGGTGCAGCACAGTATAATTCCAAATCAAGAGGTGTAGTGATAATGGCTAAACGTGCTTTGGGAGCCCAGGTAGAGTCAACAAATGCTGACTCTGAAGGCCGCTATCTGATTATCAAAATAAATATTGATGGTCATATTTTTCATATCTGCAATGTTTATGCTCCGAATCAGTATAAAAAGGAATTTTTTGTAAAGTTATTGGCTATTCTACATATACTAGACCCTACCACTTTAGTTGTCTGCGGTGATTTTAATTTGATGGTCTCTGCCTTGCTTGATAGGTCTCCCCCCCTTAAACGTATCCCGACTCCCCCCAAGATTGGAATCTCATATTTATTGAAGGCCCTTAATTTGGTGGATGTCTGGAGATCATTACACCCTACAGAAAAGGAATTCACATGTATGTCTTTGTCTCATGGAACATGGTCGAGAATTGATTTTATTTTTTTAGCGGATCCCTATTCCCTTATGTTAAACGATCGCAGATATATCCTCCAGTCCTCTCGGATCATGGCTTGGTAGTGATAGAATTAGTTTTACCTTATTCGCATAACGGCAAGCCTTATTGGAGGTTCCCATCTCATCTTTCACAAACGACAGGTATACGAGATAAATTAATATCTGTATGGCATAGCTTCTTGGAAGATAACTCCACAATAGATAGTGATAGCCCTAATCCTATAAATTTGTGGCAAACAGCGAAGGCCGTTATAAGAGGTGCACTTATTGCTTATGTTTCTGGCTTGAGAAAACAGCATAAATCTAATTATTTAAAGTTGCAAGGAGAACTAACGGAGGCTTTCCAGGCCTTTAAACAATACCCAGATCTAACTCATAAACAGGAATATCAAAAATCAAAAACACAATTTGAAGAATGCCTGGCTCTCCAGGGTGATAAATATCTTTTTAATGTTCAAGCGAAATTTTATAGATTTGGGAACAAGATAGGTTCTATGCTCACAAATTTACTTAGAGGGTCCAGACAGAGAACAGTGATTCATCCACTTCTGAAAGAGGATGGCTCTGTCACCACGTCGGATGAACAAATAGCTGAGGTTTTGCGACAATTTTATATTAAGCTCTACTCCCCCCCGGGGGCTCCTCCGGACGACTCAATTCGTGACCCAGCCCCGACTTCACAAACCCATCCTACCCTAAGAAAGGCCTATTGGGACTCTCTTCCATTCCCAAAAATTTCCGAAACAGACAAGAACCTTTTAGAAGCTCCAATTAAAACAGTAGAAGTTACGGAAGCAATTAAAAAATTAAAATTAGCTAAAGCCCCAGGCCCGGATGGCTATTCAAATGAATTTTATAAAATAATGGAACCCCTAATAGTTCAAACCCTGACGAACTGTTATAATCAAATATGGATTACTGGGAAAATGCCTTTATATTTTTCTGATGCTATTATAAAAATAATACCAAAGCCTGGTAGAGATCTATCACTAGCGGGCTCTTATCGGCCAATCTCTCTGCTAAATGTGGATTATAAAATATTTACTAAAATTTTAGCAGAGAGATTGAAACCGATAATCCCCACAATTATACATAGAGACCAGACGGGATTCATAACAGGCCGTCACTCAAATACTAATGTACGCAGGGTCTTAGCTGCAATCTACCACTCTAATATCTCGCCTAAGGATGAAAACTTTCCACACATGGTCTTAACAGTCGATGCCGAAAAGGCATTCGACTTGGTCCTATGGAATCATATTAATAATACTTTAAAACATTTTGGTTTTCCCCAACAATTCATATCTATAATAAAAGCAATTAATGCCTCCCCAAAATCAGCCATAGCCTGTAATGGCCTATTATCAGAATATTTCTCCCTCGGTAGAGGTACCCGTCAAGGGTGCCCACTTTCCCCACTGCTCTTTGCGGTAGCTATTGAGCCATTGGCAATTGCAATAAGAACATCCCCACTTATTCATGGAATAAAAATTAACACTGAGGAGTTAAAAGTAGCATTATTTGCTGACGATACTTTGATTTTCCTATCTAAACCCTCCCATTCCGTCCCCGCGCTTTTGCACATGATCGAGTCGTTCGGAGGAATTTCCGGGTATAAGGCAAATCTGTCGAAATCAGAGGTAATGTTACTTGGAGGGGCAACCCCCTCATCATTAAGCCAATTACATATGCCTTTCGTTTTCACAGAGTCACATTTTAAGTATCTGGGGATACAGATCTGCGCAAACCTAGCTAAATTATATCAGTTGAATTTTACTCCGATTATAAACAACATTGCAACGAAATTGGCTGCGTGGAGGGACCTACCTGTTTCTCTGCTCGGACGTGTAGCTATTATTAAATCTATAATCTTTCCCAAGATTTTCTATGCTATGCAGATGTTACCAATTAAATTACTAAACTCTGACATATCCCGTTTAGAAGCAATGTTCTCCAAATTTATCTGGCAAGGTAAAAGACCCAGGATATCTAAAGTTAAAATGATTACCCCAAGAGAGAAAGGTGGCTTTGGTCTCCCGGATATACATACCTATTCTATGGCTATATTTTTTAGATACATTTCAGATTGGATCCTCAATAAGTCGACTTATACTAGCTTAGAATTAGATAGAGCAGTTTTCTATCCTTATGCTCCAGGGGCTCTCATTCAAACTAAAATTGGGGCAATACCCTCAAAAATTAAAATGAATATTTTATTTAAAGATACCTACGATATATGGATCATGATAAATCGAAAGACTTCCAGAAATCCTTATTTTTCCTATTTTATGCATCTGTGGGGCAATCCTTCCTTTACTCCGTCCGTGATGAGTTCGGTATTCATAGATTGGAGGGATAGGGGGCTAGACCTGTCCAGCAAGGTGTTCGATCCAGGAGGCGATGTGTACACATTTGCGCATTTGATGCAGACCTATAATTTACCCAAGACTCACTTGTTCATGTATTACCAATTGAGACACTATCTTATAAGTGTCAAAGCCCACTTGTCTATTGATAACACCAATTTTAAACTCTCTCAAATTACCACTATTGATCCCCTTTTACGATATCTGATTAACCAACCATATAAAGTAAAACATCTGTATAATATTTTAATAAACAAAAACCCTAAAGAAACAAATCAATGGCAAATACTGGTTGATAAATGGGCCATAGACATTCCAGGTATAACAAAGTTAGAAGATATCACAGCACTACAAACTCGTTCATTGAAAGCTCTTAACTCGGTTTACTTGCAGGAGGTTTTTGTTCGTACATTACACAGAGCCTATATTACGCCTAGTTGGCGCAAATTTATGGTACCAGAGGAACGAGGTAATTGTATTAAATGTGGGTACGAAAAGGCAAATTTTGCTCACTGCATGTGGTCTTGTTTTAAGATTAGACGCTTCTGGTGGAAAGTATTAGACTTCCTCTTTAAGATATTTAAAGTCAAATTCCCAATGGAACCTTTAGCCTTAATGGGACTTTCATTTAAAGACTGGCCAATGGAGTCTATGAACAACAACAAGATTTCATTACTTATCATCATCTTGGCAGTTGCAAAGAAATGTATTTTAGTGCATTGGACCAAAAAGACGGCGCCTATAATTTCTCTTTTACAACAAAAACTTACCCAAATCCTATTTTTCGATAGGAAATATGCGAAACTGGACCTAATTGGAGTAGCAAAAATTTTTTTTGCTAAATGGACTTTGTACATTAAATGGGAGATTGTGTAAACACAATTTTGGGTCAAGCGCTAGGGAGCAAGGGCGAGGACAGACTTGGGAGCACAAACAATTTGCATGGAGAGGTGCACACATATGCGATTAGCTTTGCATAGAGAGTGCAGGAAAGGAGTGGAAGCGTAAGAAAATAAATAAATTGAAATAAGAAATAAGGAAGAAAAGAGGAGGATAAATGGTGAAAAGAAATAAAATAAATTAAATAAAATAAAAATAAAAATAAATAAATAATAAAAATAAAAATCAAAGTAAAAATAAAAATAAAACCATAATAAAAACGAAAAAAATAATAAAATCAAGACCAATATGTTTACACACTTTTGTGTTGATGTGGGAGCAACAGAGTCTCTGGAGAAGCTATCCCTATCTTACCCTGATGTTCTTGCTGAAAAGTAGCAGCGTTTGTATGGAGCTGCGGGACTTCGCGGCCGGGTGCTGTGACGTCACCCGCCGGCTCCGACTTCTTTGTCAGATGTGCGGCAAGGTTCTGGGTGGCTGGGGAAGCTTGGTACTCCTCTCCTGATGCTCCTAACGTATCCAACGCGTTTCACACCGCATGGGTGCTTTTTCAAGGATGTTTAAAACTGTTTTTTCTTCTCTTTATATAGCAAAACTTTGTTGAAAAAAACGGAAGTTAAAAAACGGAAGTTGGTCTTCTTCCAGCGGGAACCTCATGGCTTTTCTGTAGCCTGGTATTATTTGTGAGGTTTTGGGCAAAGAACTTTAAGATTTGCTAAAAAATTGGTCAAAAAATTTTTTTTCTATAAAAACTAAAATTAACAAAAATAATAATAATGAAAAATAATAAACATAATAAAAATAAATAAATAAAGATAAAAATAAAAATAAATAAATAATAAAAAATAAATAAAAATAGAAAATAAAAATAAAAATGAAAAATTGATAGAAAGTAGAATGATACATAGAGCAATAGAGATAAAGAAAGATAGGAATTGGACGGGGGAAAACATTTAGATTTCACATGTAGGCAAGGTAAACGAGCGACTGTTTCTTAGAGAAAGGCTTTTAATTCTATGTCGATATTAAGCCCCTTTGGTTCGAGGGTATCAAGTGAGTATATCCATTTGGTCTCAGTCTTTTTTAGTTCTGTCACGGTATCACCACCTCTCCAGTGGGGTTCAACATGTTCTATGCCCATGAAGATGAGGCCTTTTGGGTTCTTGTTATGTTTTTCCAGAAAGTGTGACGATACACTATGTGTTTTCAGTCCTCTCTTGATATTGTAGATATGTTCTGCAATACGGATTTTGAGTTTCCTCTTTATTTGACCAACATATTGGTAGCCACAAGGGCATTCCAGGAGATAGATAGCTCCTTCTGTTTCACATGATACGTGGTTTTTTATCTGGAAATATCTTTTATTTTGGTTGGATTTGAATGATTTCGTTGGTTTTGTTCCTGTTGTTTGATTCTTGCACCCCATACATTTGGTGCAATGGTAAAAGCCTTTATTCAGTTTTTTATTAGTTTCGAGTATTGGTAAGAAACTTTTTGTTAGTTTTTGTTTCAAGTTTGTTGCTTTCCTGTATACAATTTTTGGTTTGTTTGGCAGGATTTGTTTCAATTCTTCATCCAATAAAAGAATATGCCAATGTTTTTTTAGCATCTCTTCTATTTCTTCGTGATTGCTGGTGAATTGAGTGATAAATGTGATCGGCATTTCTGTCTTGGGTTTATTGGAGTAGTTGATCAAACTGTGTCGTTCTATATTTTGGACTTTGTACATTGACACTCTTGAAGATAAAGTTAAATCTAACATAGTTTCAATGTTTGCAAATGTATGACTATTTAGTAAGGTAACTGTGATACAGTTATTACTATTTCTTTGCAGGCATTGGAAAGAATGGGTAAATGGTAGATAATCATGGGCTAAGTCATTATACACAGAATGTTTTTGGCTAATATACCTGTATTTTGTTCCTCATAACGTAGAAAAAAGAAACGTAGATCTAATTCCAAGGTTAAAAATAGCCCCGTCAAAGACTTCAAGATTTACTAGCTCCATAGATCCCCTGACCCTGATGACTTGATACTCTTGATTTTGAACAAATGACAAGCGGACACGCATTTCTGATCAAAAAATTTAATATATACTCCAGAAACAAGAAGCATTATGAAAACACTGGAGAAAATAAGTACACTAAAATTATATAGTCCCTTCCCTTCCCTCCCCTTCCCTTTGAAATCCAACTTAGTTTATAATCTATTCTTTATCTTTGAATTCAAAAAGCAAGATTTCATCAATCCAATTTCCTTGTGTGTCTAGTCTTGCGTCTTGTGTTTTGTGTCTTGTCTTCTTTGTTCTTCATCTTTGGTATACTAAAAAACTGTGGTAGCACAAGAAGTTGTGCAGGAAAAGATGTTACGCTGTGTGAGTGCACACTATAAGGAAATTTCTGTTTTCGTTCAATGTATTGAAATGATGTATTTAATAAAATTTACCTTTTAATAAACATTTCTTTAAAAAAATTCCCCTATGTCTTGATTCCTTTTAATTTTTATGGAAACAAAAGAGGATTAATTCTTTATAGGTGAAATAAAGAGTTTAAAATCATATACATATAGACATGGTGCTCATACAAGGAAATGAGAAAGTGTGAAGAATAAAGTGTTAAAAAGATGTCAGAGCCCGTTGTCTGCTGCGCTGTATTTGATTATTTTTGAGGTGTCTGTTGGGTCTGTTGTGTCCATACACTGTTGCCTAAATTGGCTTACAGACCAGATTTCCACCTTTAGGTATACCTTATACAGGGATAAATGCTAGTTAGCCATTTTTAATTTTTAAATTTTTCAATTTTCAATAATTGGCATCCAACCTAGCATTATCCTCTTTTTGAGGAGAGGTGTGTTTTGGATTCTAATTTCA
Source organism: Crinia signifera (assembly GCF_055691185.1). Lineage (NCBI taxonomy): Eukaryota > Metazoa > Chordata > Amphibia > Anura > Myobatrachidae > Crinia > Crinia signifera. The sequence goes on from NC_139219.1 coordinate 137,059,943, forward strand.
GTTTTAGCTCTGCCAGAGCTTGAAATTGTGTTGCCCCTGTTAGTAATTTTTAGGGGAGGAGATTCTGTGAATTAATAATTTCTGTGTGTAGTTCTTGTTAGCATAGGTCACTCTAAGAATTCCTTTGTGTTTATTTCAAAGGTTTCTTGTCAATAGTGACTTGCACTTCCCCGTCTGGGTGGGTGCTGGTGTCAGCCTTTGTTTGGGTACTTAGGTTGCAAGTTTTATGTATGACAACCTATATTGTTGGATATTCTCCCTTATTTATTTTTGGGATTATTTCTCCTTTAAGCACCAATCTACACTTTCCTGTCTGGGTATGTAAAGAGTTGTACTTCCCTGTTTGAATAGGCAGGGATTTGTATTTCCCTGTCTGGGCAGGTGCGGACACCAATCTCCTATGTATACACACTGGTTTATACCTTCATCATATTTCAAAAGTGTGTTTTTATTTTCACATTTATATGAGTTCTGTGTGTAGTTTTTACTGGTACATGTCACTTATTGGGGAGGGGTTTTTTTATTTTGTGTTTTTGCTTATAATGGCTTGCACTCCCCTTGTCTGTAAGTGCCAGTGCTTCGAATAGCTTTTATTGCAAGCTTATTTCTATGTGGTTCATATATTCGAACCTGTGCAGCTGGGTATTTTTACCCTGTTAATTTTATTTCCCCAGCAAGGGTTAATATTTCAAGGGTTTTATTCCCCCAGCAAGGGTTAATAAAAGCGCTGTCACTGATTCCCTTTGTGTTCCCCAGCAAGGGTTAATGTTCCCCCTTTGGGTAAGCGCTGTCACTGACTCCCTGTATGTACACACAGATTAAGTTTTTACTCAATAACACACTAGTTCATATACACTTTCACTGATAGAGTCTCCCAGCTTAAGTCAATATTAATACTGTTTTCCTCCACACACACTGTAAAGTACTCTCCTAATTTACATTGTATACATTTGTATCATTTTTAGCAGCTAGAGGTCGGGCTCTGATAGCTCGACGCGCGTTTCACCTAATGAGGCTTTTTCATATTAATATTGACTTAAGCTGGGAGACTCTATCAGTGAAAGTGTATATGAACTAGTGTGTTATTGAGTAAAAACTTAATCTGTGTGTACATACAGGGAGTCAGTGACAGCGCTTACCCAAAGGGGGAACATTAACCCTTGCTGGGGAACACAAAGGGAATCAGTGACAGCGCTTTTATTAACCCTTGCTGGGGGAATAAAACCCTTGAAATATTAACCCTTGCTGGGGAAATAAAATTAACAGGGTAAAAATACCCAGCTGCACAGGTTCGAATATATGAACCACATAGAAATAAGCTTGCAATAAAAGCTATTTGAAGCACTGGCACTTACAGACAAGGGGAGTGCAAGCCATTATAAGCAAAAACACAAAATAAAAACCCCCCTCCCCAATAAGTGACATGTACCAGTAAAAACTACACACAGAACTCATATAAATGTGAAAATAAAAACACACTTTTGAAATATGATGAAGGTATAAACCAGTGTGTATACATAGGAGATTGGTGTCCGCACCTGCCCAGACAGGGAAATACAAATCCCTGCCTATTCAAACAGGGAAGTACAACTCTTTACATACCCAGACAGGAAAGTGTAGATTGGTGCTTAAAGGAGAAATAATCCCAAAAATAAATAAGGGAGAATATCCAACAATATAGGTTGTCATACATAAAACTTGCAACCTAAGTACCCAAACAAAGGCTGACACCAGCACCCACCCAGACGGGGAAGTGCAAGTCACTATTGACAAGAAACCTTTGAAATAAACACAAAGGAATTCTTAGAGTGACCTATGCTAACAAGAACTACACACAGAAATTATTAATTCACAGAATCTCCTCCCCTAAAAATTACTAACAGGGGCAACACAATTTCAAGCTCTGGCAGAGCTAAAACTGAAATTAGAATCCAAAACACACCTCTCCTCAAAAAGAGGATAATGCTAGGTTGGATGCCAATTATTGAAAATTGAAAAATTAAAAAATTAAAAATTGCTAACTAGCATTTATCCCTGTATAAGGTATACCTAAAGGTGGAAATCTGGTCTGTAAGCCAATTTAGGCAACAGTGTATGGACACAACAGACCCAACAGACACCTCAAAAATAATCAAATACAGCGCAGCAGACAACGGGCTCTGACATCTTTTTAACACTTTATTCTTCACACTTTCTCATTTCCTTGTATGAGCACCATGTCTATATGTATATGATTTTAAACTCTTTATTTCACCTATAAAGAATTAATCCTCTTTTGTTTCCATAAAAATTAAAAGGAATCAAGACATAGGGGAATTTTTTTAAAGAAATGTTTATTAAAAGGTAAATTTTATTAAATACATCATTTCAATACATTGAACGAAAACAGAAATTTCCTTATAGTGTGCACTCACACAGCGTAACATCTTTTCCTGCACAACTTCTTGTGCTACCACAGTTTCTCTGTACATCCAGTTACCTTGAGTGGCACCCCCGCCAGTGATATTTAAATAGCGGGCAATACGGGTCCAAATAACATTAGTGACCCATTTAGAGTGTGCAGACAATTTCCCTACCCGTCCTTTCCTCATTGTTTCTTTGGTATACTGTAAGAAGATTATTATTTACTGATTAGATTTTAGTTAAACAACCACATAAATAATGTAATATCCATCGAGGAAGGATTCTTGCCATTAGGAAATTGTAAGTAAAAGGAGAATGGAGTTTGACAATTTCTACTCCACTCTACCCAGGCGCTAATCCTTAGTAAGACTCTCTCAAAATTGAGAATAACTGAGCAAGAAACACAGGAAAATTGGCTAATGGCTTTATTGTCAAACAGATGTGGAAACTGACCGTTTTATATATTTTATTTTAATTTACAATCTGTATCTGACGTATACCATGTTTATTTTTATTTTTACTCTTATTATGTCATTGTATACAATATTGAGAAAATTTTCAATAAAAATTATTCAAAAAAAAAAAAAAAAAATCAAATCCATGCGTAGTTGGATAGTAGGGGTATGAAAAAATGGGGTGCATTTAACATGGGAGTCCAGATAATACATAAGTACCGAATGTATTTACATCCATTTGGGTTTTGGGGCCCCACGTTGTGAGGGTAGCAATATCCTTTTTAACACATGTCCATGTCAAGATTGTTGTATGTATTATATGTCTTTTATTTTCACTACAAATTTTAAATAGATAACAATTAACAGTTACGTCTTACTGTGTAATTTCTTAGGTGCACCATATAGTGACAACTCTTTTGCTCTTGCTTTAACCTTCTCCTCAAAATATGCATCTCCACAACACTCCACAACTGAGTAAGGCACAGGTTTTTTTTTTTTTTATCATGGAGGGATATTTGTAGACCATACTATTTTCCTGTTAATTTAATATTGCCATCTGTTTGGTCTACACTGTATCCTAATATGGTAGCCCAGGGTATTTTGATGTGCGCTATGATCTAAGTCTTTTTTGTTACTCAAGGTCTTAGAACAAATGCAGAAGAGACGGTACTGTTTTTATATTAAGATATATATGGATGTGACTTCTATGTATATTATTTACTTTATTGTGTCCTATCGATTCATGTTGTTGGCTATGTGATGGTCTCATTACATCCTATATATGACTTTTAACTCTTCTTATTACTGTGTATGGGGAAGGAGAGAAAGAAAAGGGAAAACTGATATTGTTATCATGAAGATATAACTGCTTTCTTTGTGAGATTATTTTATTTCTATTTTATTTTATTATTCATATATATTTTTTATTTGTTAGGTTGTTCTTGTTTGCTTTGGTTTTCTTTTCCGAAAAACCAGTAAAAGATTACTCAATTTAAAAAAATATATGTAATTATTTTTTTACCATCTTTTGCTGCAAAGAGGTTAATTTCAAAATGTCTCTGCTACATAAAGTAACCTATAACTTTCCTTAAATAAACTTTTTTCAATAATAACATTTAATTACTTTCAAAATAAATAAAGACAGACACATATTAAAACTTTAAACTATTTAACTATGTACTAATCATTGAAAAAATATTTAATAAAAGCTGAAAATTAAGGGTAAAAACTACAACAAAAGGCGACAAAAGTATTGTGCTTTTCCATTCCTTTAGGTTCCCCGTCCATCTTGGTGCCAACACCATGCCTTTGGAGAGTCACAGGTAAGGTAGTCTGTGGGGTGCTTGGCTCCAACCTTGGGGTTGCTGATGATTTTCCTTCTCTCACTTGCCTTTGAGCCACCAGTTCTATGTGGAGTATACTGAAGGCCTGTGTTTGCTCACAGATGGCCTGTGTCTGCAGAACACATTTTCTGGCAAACTCACTGGCCATACAGGTGTGGTTCCCCTGAGCAACAATTTATTCAGCTTCCTAAGCTGCTGGCTGATGGTCTTCATTTCTTTCATTTCTTGCTGCATGATGGCCATCTACTGCTACTGGATTCTGTTATTTGGTGGAAGTATGTTCCAGCAGAATTTCTGTTGCTGCTGGGTTGGATGCAAGGGTGCTAGTGGATCCAGGGCCAAGGTGTAGTCCTCATCTTCCACCCCAGAATCTGAATAGGTCACAAAGCGGGTATGGATCATTGGATAGACAACAACTAGGTTGAGAAGCATTAGGTCAACACCACAAGGTCGACATGCATGAAGGTCAACATAATAGAAGGTTGACAGGATCATTAGGTCCACATTAAGAAGGTCGACGGTCAAAAGAAACAGGCTGTTCGGGGTCAGAACTGACATCAAACAACTTCCCTGAAAATGCCTTGGCACACCTGCCTTTTTCAGGAAACTCTCAGAAAATGGGGCGTGCCACTCACAAATGCTGTGCCACTCACAAATTCCTGTCAAGTAACTTTCATATGACCCGTGATAAAATTGTAGCAGGAGTATCTTGCAGGAAGGCCTTGTGCATGTATACTACAAGCCATATGCATTCACAGTCTTTTGAATATCACCCAGCCTGCAAATTTGAATAAGTCTCTGAGTTTCACAATCCTCATGATCCACTGCAATAAATGTGACTCCAGTTTTCACCCATGATGACATATTTCAGCATATTTCTTTTAAATTCTTTCCATTTGTCTGATCATAACAGTTTGCAGCAGGATGGCCTCGGAGAAAATGATAGCATAACCCATAAATGATATTACGATATGCTACAGTCAGAAATATGTATTGCCCAAGTTAAGTTCTTATTAATATTTCATGCCATCTACTGTACTTTGACAAATTGCAATATGAGTCAGACTTTCTGGAGCATTACATAGTTACATAGTAGTTACATAGTAGTTAAGGATAAATACAGACTTGCATCCATCGAGTTCAATCTTGGTTAGCACATATAATCTATTAGCTACTGTACATCACTTGTTATACAAAGCATTTTCTGATTTATTTAAAGTCAGATTGTTATTCTTATTTGTACCCCTGGATGTTTTTAATCAATAAATGTTTGTCCAACCTTATTTTAAACATATTTATTGTGTCTGCTGACACCATCTCACCAGGAAGAGAGTTCCACAATTTAACTGCCCTGACCGTAAGAAATGTTTTCCTCTAATCTAAACTCATGCCCACATGTCCTAGTGTCCTTCCATACAGCAAAATGGTGCCTAACAGTTCCCTATATTGGCCCCTGATATATTTGTACATGTTACGCATGTACCTTCTTAAATGTCTCTTTTCTAGCATAAAAAAAAAAATCACAATTTGTTCAATTTGTCTTCATAGCTTAAATTCTCCATTCCTTTTTTAGCTTTGTTGCCCTTCTTTGGACTTTTTTTCCAGTTTCATGATGTCCTTTTTATAGTACAGGGCACAGAATTGTACTCCGTATTCTAGTTGCAGTCTAACCAATGCTATAAAGAGTGGCATAATTACATTTGAGTCCCCATACTTCTTCTTATACAGATGGAGTGCCTGTCAGCCAGCCTGCAGGATCGCCAGATATCCTGAGCTGGCGCAGGCTGCCGTACAGGAACTCCATCTGATGGGGATGAATCTCACACCTCACGCGTCCCTGTCTGTAAGCAAGCAGAGAGCAGCTTCCCTGCCCATCTCCGCTTCAGGGAGAATGGGGCACACACGCGTCTCGTGCGTGCTCCAATGAAATGGGACACACGCGCCCCCTTCCATCGGCTGGCATGGGGCTCCAATTCTATCTCCAGAAGCAGCTCCATTGAGAGATGCTCCACCTGTACATGCTAGTATCCCGTTGGCCTTATTTGTTGCTACACGACACTGAGCACTACACTTTAGTCTGTTATCAATTTTGACTCCTAGATCCTTTTTCAGTTCTGATTTACCCAGTGCCACCCCACTGATGTTATAACTAGCACATTGGTTATGTCTCCCAAGGTGCAAAACCTTTTATTTATCCACAGTGAACATCATTTTCCACTTTTTTGCCCACTCATTAGTTTATTAAGATCTGCTCAGTTTTGTGTCATCAGAAAAGATGGAAACCTTTCTGAGTATACCAACCCCAATATCATTAATAAATATGTTAAATAAAAGGGGCCAGCATCGATCCCTGTGGCACTCCACTTAGTACTTGTATTATACTTGATACTGCACCATTAACAACCACTCTCAGGGCCTTATTTTGTTTCATTCTTTCTGACAAAATCCTTGGGCAAAACCATGTGCACTGCAGGTGGGGCAGGTGTTACTTGTGCAGAGAGAATTAGATTTGGGTGGGGTTTTACTTCAAATTGAAATCTATATTGCAGTGTAAAAATAAAGCAGTCAGTATTTTCCCTGCACAGAAACAAAATTACTCACCCAAATCTAATTCTCTCTGCACATGTTACATCTGCCCCCCCCCCTGCAGTGCACATGGTTTTGTCCATCTAAGAAGGATTTTGTCAGAAAGAATGAACCGAAATAAGGCCCTCAGTTCTCTATTCTGCAGCCAGTTTCATACCCATCTACAAACTTTTACCTCTAGTCACAAATCTTCCATTTTTATTTATCAACTTCTTATGTGGCACCGTATCAAAAGCCTTGTCAAAATCCAGGAAGAGGTCTACAGAACTTCTATTATATAGGCTGTTGCTGTCATCCACATAAAAGCCAAACAAATTTGTTTGGCAGGAGAGATTTTTCACAAACCCATGTTGGTTAATTCCGATTATACTATGGAGCTCTAAATATTTTTGGATACATCCCTTAAAAATCCCTCAAATAATTTACCCACTATTAATTTTAAATTCAGAGTTCGATAATTAGCTGGGTCATATCTTTTTTCCTTTTATGAATATTGGTACTACCTCTGCTATTCTTCAGTCTGTCAGCACCTTACCAGTTGAAAATGAGTTCTTCAAAATGTAATACAGAGGGTTTGCTAATTACTTCCTTAATTCTATTAGAACCCTAGGATGAATCCCATCTAGACCTGGGGATTTTTTGTTTTTATTTTACTGAGCCTCAATTTTATCTCATCTGTCATAAAAACAATATTAAGATCTAGCTCGCTTGCCCCATTTGTGGTACCTGTATGCTCCACTGTCTGCTCTTCCCTAGTAAACACTATTACCATTTATATTGGTTAATGTACCTATGTTCTCTTTAATTATTTGTTTTCTATTTATATATTTGAAAAACTTCTTTGGATTAGTTTTGCTCTCTGTGACTATGCACTCTAAATAGCCTTGTAATGGTAAAATGCCCTTTTTCTTATTGTATATTAATGGTCTTACTTTTTTGTCCAACTGTGGTGGCTTTTTCTTATTGATTTACCTTGATTTAATACCTTTTGGCATAAATTTCATAGTTACTGATTCGGGCAAATGTTTTAGGGTTTCTCACATTACCTCTGCATTGTTCCCCTTAAATAATGGTTCACTCAATTTCTTATAAAGATTCCCTGAATAATTCAAAGTTTGCGTTTCTAATATTTTAGCAGGTACCTTCTGCTCTTTTTGTTTACAGAAGTTGATGTCCAGACCATGTTTTGGTCACTGTTTTCTAGATGTTCTATTATAATCATCCCTTGTGGCCATTGTACCCCACCCCAAAAGAGGGGTGGGGTACTAATTAACCAGGCCCACTACTTTTGCTGGTAGGTTAAGATGGGTCTCCAGTTTACTGTGTGGTATAAAATAATCTGCGAATGCAGTAATAACCAACATGTCAGTGATTGGTTCCATAGCATATATATACTGAAATATTCAGTATATAAAATGTACTCCATATAAAGAGACAGAAGCAACTGTTCAAGTATTACAATCTTTACAAAGTCATTTAGCAGCAGTGCAATTAAGAATGTACTGTATGAATTAAAGGTAATTATTTACAAGGTCATTAAGTGGCAGTGCAATTAAGAATGTATTCATTTAAGGCAATTGTAGTTGTTTACATTGCTTTACTATACTTAACTATAGGAAATCCTGCAATGGAACCTAGTTTCAATTACCAGAGAAACGTATGACAGTACACAGTACATTATATTGTACAGTTGAATCTCAATTTTCTAAGTATGCCTTGAAATTATATGTTTGATCCTTGAAAAAGCTATGATAAAGACAGTAAATCGCGTTGGTGCAGGAGCGCAACCAGCCAGTCTTTATTTCATATTGATGCTACACTCCACCTTTAGACTTCCAAATCTGCCAATTCCAATCACATTATAGAGAGAACAATTGGACTACAGTATCCAGTCCACAAAATATTCCTCTAGTGGTTTTTCACTTACCATGCCATTTTAAACTACAGTACTATACAATCGTGAGGACATTAGACAGTGGATTACAGGAACCCAGCATTACTCCAGTGGTGAGATCATCTCCAATTTACACATTTCAGGTGGTACTTTATGCAAAAAGTACCATTACAATCATCCCTTCATAGAACTGGCCACATTTTAATGGTTGCAATCCATATATTTCAAAACAGCCACACCTTTTTAAATGTTGTTTTTAATATTGATTAATTAACATTGTTCTTATGCTAATAAATATTTTAATTTGTATTTAAAGTATCTCAGACAATCCCACAAAATAATTTGCAAGCACTGCTATTTTGTGTTTCCACATATTGTTGTACAGAATGGAAAAAATGTCTGCTAAATTGTATAAAAAGAGGGTTAAATGATGATTAAAATAAATTGACCATGTGTGGAGGAAATTATGGACCACATTGAATATGCAGCTTGCAAAATATAAATATTATGTCTTGAAACACCATGTCAACTTGGATACGTTTACTATGACATATATAATGGCTGCCGTCTTGTCATATTTCATTATCCATTAAAATCCAATTCAATATGTACTGATGATTTTGCTGTTCTTATTGTTTCTGTATTTCTAGCAACTTTTAATGCTAAGGATTTGGTGTAAACTAAGTAAATACGTTTGCCATTTGAGACTTTTCCTAGTTCCCCTGTAAACTTCCTATAAAGCAGGATCAATGGATCTTAAAATTAGCCACAAATAATAAAAAATATTTTTAAACTACTTTATGGACATTGTTTAGTCTTCACAATGTTCTATTATTTTTGAATTTGTTAGCAGAATATAAACCATCTATAACATGGAAAATCCAGGGTCTTATACTCTTGTTTCGTATTACTGTAAACTTAAGTGTAGTCAACCTGCTAACAGTGTCCAGGTTGGTAAATGTCTAAGATCTCCTATCTGTGCCAATGGTATACATATGTCTTTTGACAAAGGACAAGAAAATACTGCACCACTTTAAATGATTTATGATTGCATGGTGGACGGCCTTCCAGCTTTTCAAATTTAATTTGTTAAAACTACACTGTCTAGTACAATTTGAATGGCCATGAAGGAGTACTGTAAATTGAAGTTAATTTGACAAGAGGCTTTTTTAATCTATAAACATCAGCTGTTGGAGCTTCAATTTCACTGTAAGCAAAACAAGATGGAGGCTTAGGGATATATATATATATATATATATATATATAGAAGAAATAGTTCAAGTCGGCACTCTCTCGTAGGTAGAAGAAGGAAGTATATGCCCTGGTGCCTTGTAATGCGTCTGCAACGCAAATATAACAATACCAAGGTCGATACCAGCACTCAAGGGACTTTTCATCAAACAGTAGACAAACTCTGGTGTCTGTGAAGCGACGTTTCGGTTTATTACAACCTTTTTCAAGCTTAAGACAACAGTGTACACGTACAGATATATATACATAATATGACCATTACCTTAACCAACCCCCGTGGGATAGTCGCCAGCCTCCGTCCGTGGCACCGGATCATCTGACGTCATCCGTTTGAGACGCGCACCTGTCGATGCGTCCGGAGCTCCGGGCCGGTTGCTAGGCGACCATCCTATAATATACAAACCACCGTGATTAAGTGAACATGAAATACACTACACGTACAATTACATTGTTATAAAGACATCCATATACATGTCTTAATACTTCTCAGTGTAACAATCTTCCGTTAAAGGGCTGTATCATATGCGTCTCAGTCTACGCAGCGAACTGCACGGTTTTGAAAAAGTAAAAGCCGTGAAACAAGGCATTAATTAACCAATTAGGGGAGCTGATGGACCTGATTGAAAGATATCTGAACTTTACAAGAAACAATGCAAACTACAGGATTCGTTGAGGCCATATGGATGTACTGTGTTTAATTTGTGTATCCACTTGGCTTCTCTCTGAAGTAGTGCTTTATCACGATCTCCTCCTCTCTGATTAGGGGGGATGTGATCAATCATTTTGTAACGAAGGGTGGCCAGGTTATGTTTTAGTTCCCTGAAATGTCTAGGGACCGGTTGTTCTGTGGGGCCACTCTTGCCTTCGAGTGCTGCTTTAATGTGTGATCTGTGACCTGTCATTCTGGTTTTAAACTGACAGGTGGTTTTACCCACATAAATTAAATTGCACGGACATCTAATAATATAGATGACATGTGTCGATGTGCATGTCAACACATGGTTGATAGGAATCTTGGTGCCAGTGTGGGGGTGTGTGAAGTCTTCCCCAGTCTCTAGGTAGCCACAGGTAGTGCAGTTGGTACATCTGTAGCAACCCGGTTTGCGTTGTAGGAACCCTCTAGGTTTGGAGGGGGAGAGGTTTGAAATATCATTATGCACCAAGATATCTTTCAGATTTTTGGGTCGTTTATAACTCGGTAGTAAATTGTCTTGTGCAAATGTTTTCAGATCAGGGTCTCTGGTTACAATCGGCCAGAGGTTTCTGGCAGCACTGGCAATTTGTCTTGAGGAGTGATTAAAGGTTTGTACAAAAGGAATCTTATTAGAGAGGGGTGTCTTTTCTTTTTGTTTCAGAGTTTCATCTCTGGGGATAAGTAAAGCTTTTTGTTTGGCCTGTAGTAAGTCCTGTAGTTTGTAGCCTCTACACAGAAATTTATTAAGCATTTTATTCATCTCGGTTTCAGTCACGGTTGGATCGTCGCAAATGCGGCGTATCCTTAAAAACTGAGAGAAAGGCAGCCCTCTTTTGGCTGCAACAGGGTGCGCACTAGCACAATGCAGCAGTGTATTTCTGTCTGTTTTTTTCGTGTACAGGCTGGTCGAGATCTGGCTGTCAGCAAGGGAGATCTGTACATCCAAATAGTGGATGGAGCTGTCACTAATCTCATAAGTAAATTTAATGGTGGATTCACGTGTGTTAATATCATCCACCAATCTACCAAACTCTTCCCTGCTGCCAAGCCAGACAATGATCAGATCATCGATGTACCTTAAAAATAATCTGATCTTGTTACTTGTCAGTTCACTGTTGAAGAAGAACTCTTTTTCGATTTGGAACATATAACAGTTTGCGAACGCAGGGGCCACACAAGACCCCATCGCACAGCCCCTGCGCTGCACATACCACAATTTATCAAATAAAAAGTAATTCATTTCAAGTGTCATAGTCAATAACTGCATCATAAAGTCAATGTCCGGGCCCTCATATATGGGGCTCTCTAAGAGCAGTTTCTTAGTTGCCTCAATCCCTTCTTTGTGTGGGATATTCGTGTAGAGGCTTACAATATCAAGCGTACACAACAGGCAATCAGGTGGCATACCATAAAAACCATATTCAACCCTCCATACAGATTCAGCCAACCTATTTAAAAGACACTACGTCCCTGATTAATTACTTGAAAAATCTGACTGATCTGCCACCTGATTGCCTGTTGTGTACGCTTGATATTGTAAGCCTCTACACGAATATCCCACACAAAGAAGGGATTGAGGCAACTAAGAAACTGCTCTTAGAGAGCCCCATATATGAGGGCCCGGACATTGACTTTATGATGCAGTTATTGACTATGACACTTGAAATGAATTACTTTTTATTTGATAAATTGTGGTATGTGCAGCGCAGGGGCTGTGCGATGGGGTCTTGTGTGGCCCCTGCGTTCGCAAACTGTTATATGTTCCAAATCGAAAAAGAGTTCTTCTTCAACAGTGAACTGACAAGTAACAAGATCAGATTATTTTTAAGGTACATCGATGATCTGATCATTGTCTGGCTTGGCAGCAGGGAAGAGTTTGGTAGATTGGTGGATGATATTAACACACGTGAATCCACCATTAAATTTACTTATGAGATTAGTGACAGCTCCATCCACTATTTGGATGTACAGATCTCCCTTGCTGACAGCCAGATCTCGACCAGCCTGTACACGAAAAAAACAGACAGAAATACACTGCTGCATTGTGCTAGTGCGCACCCTGTTGCAGCCAAAAGAGGGCTGCCTTTCTCTCAGTTTTTAAGGATACGCCGCATTTGCGACGATCCAACCGTGACTGAAACCGAGATGAATAAAATGCTTAATAAATTTCTGTGTAGAGGCTACAAACTACAGGACTTACTACAGGCCAAACAAAAAGCTTTACTTATCCCCAGAGATGAAACTCTGAAACAAAAAGAAAAGACACCCCTCTCTAATAAGATTCCTTTTGTACAAACCTTTAATCACTCCTCAAGACAAATTGCCAGTGCTGCCAGAAACCTCTGGCCGATTGTAACCAGAGACCCTGATCTGAAAACATTTGCACAAGACAATTTACTACCGAGTTATAAACGACCCAAAAATCTGAAAGATATCTTGGTGCATAATGATATTTCAAACCTCTCCCCCTCCAAACCTAGAGGGTTCCTACAACGCAAACCGGGTTGCTACAGATGTACCAACTGCACTACCTGTGGCTACCTAGAGACTGGGGAAGACTTCACACACCCCCACACTGGCACCAAGATTCCTATCAACCATGTGTTGACATGCACATCGACACATGTCATCTATATTATTAGATGTCCGTGCAATTTAATTTATGTGGGTAAAACCACCTGTCAGTTTAAAACCAGAATGACAGGTCACAGATCACACATTAAAGCAGCACTCGAAGGCAAGAGTGGCCCCACAGAACAACCGGTCCCTAGACATTTCAGGGAACTAAAACATAACCTGGCCACCCTTCGTTACAAAATGATTGATCACATCCCCCCTAATCAGAGAGGAGGAGATCGTGATAAAGCACTACTTCAGAGAGAAGCCAAGTGGATACACAAATTAAACACAGTACATCCATATGGCCTCAACGAATCCTGTAGTTTGCATTGTTTCTTGTAAAGTTCAGATATCTTTCAATCAGGTCCATCAGCTCCCCTAATTGGTTAATTAATGCCTTGTTTCACGGCTTTTACTTTTTCAAAACCGTGCAGTTCGCTGCGTAGACTGAGACGCATATGATACAGCCCTTTAACGGAAGATTGTTACACTGAGAAGTATTAAGACATGTATATGGATGTCTTTATAACAATGTAATTGTACGTGTAGTGTATTTCATGTTCACTTAATCACGGTGGTTTGTATATTATAGGATGGTCGCCTAGCAACCGGCCCGGAGCTCCGGACGCATCGACAGGTGCGCGTCTCAAACGGATGACGTCAGATGATCCGGTGCCACGGACGGAGGCTGGCGACTATCCCACGGGGGTTGGTTAAGGTAATGGTCATATTATGTATATATATCTGTACGTGTACACTGTTGTCTTAAGCTTGAAAAAGGTTGTAATAAACCGAAACGTCGCTTCACAGACACCAGAGTTTGTCTACTGTTTGATGAAAAGTCCCTTGAGTGCTGGTATCGACCTTGGTATTGTTATATATATATATATATATATAGATGATAATACATTCTATGCAGAGCCGGCCCTAGCCTAAATGACGGCCTAGGCAAGATTTTGGCTGGTGCCCCCTAACACCACCACTAGTTCCGCCTATGAACATGCTCCCCTTTCCCAGCACCATCAACCCTCATCATAGCAGTCATCATTTTGGTGTACCTCCCAATTCAAATTCTGCCACACAGTACTGCAACTTTATTCACATTATATCATGGGATGGTGACCCTTATTCATGTTACATCACACAGTAGTACCACTTTACCTTATATACATTACTCCTCACAATATTCACATTATATCCTTAGAAAAAAATCCTAAGAAAGTATTGTATTTTAAGCACCTCCATGGCAACACTGCAACCCAGCACAAAGCAGTGTGTGCTGGGCAGAAGAGAAGAGCTGCAGCTGCTGCTGTCACTTAAGGGGACGGGACCCAGGGTCCTTCCATCAGACTTTGGCCTGGGATATTTGTACCCCCTACCCCTTTCTCTCGGCACCCCCACACAGTAATGCCCCTTACACATGACACACATTATTAATGTCCTTAGAAACATAATGCCCCTTACACATATCCCAACCTTTATTAATGCCCTTCATACACATAATGACACACATAATGCCCCTTACACATATGTTGCACATTATTAATACCCTAATACACATGACACACATAATGCCTGTTACACATATGTTGCACATTATAAATGCATTTATACATGACACGCATAATGCTCCTTACACATATGCCGAACACTATAGCACAACCAACCCACCCGCAGACAGCACTCGCAGAGCCGCTAACACTGTGACCTCTGCCTCGGCTTGGATACAGATGTATCCTCATACATCTTGCCTCAATAGGCCATGCAGCTCCTGGCCAGTTCTGCTAATGTTGGGTGCCTTTTTTGCTGAAAATTCATCTCATTTGCATTGTTATGTGACCAGGACACACAAGGAGCTTCCGATGATTAAAATGATATGTGGCATAGGGAATGCAATGTTACAATGATTTCCATGAATACACTATTTCATATGCAGATTTAGCCTCACTCAGACACAGAATATAGGCATGCTGTATATAATTTAACATATAATATTGTAACATAAATACAGTCTACTAGAGAAATTTCACTGGATACGTTTCCATTGCATTTAATTTCATTTTGAATCTTTAAATGAAGAGTATAATGGTATAATGGCATATTTATGATTATACATTGCATATTTATATAAGAACTACTAAACCTGCTCGAAGCAAATGCTTGGAAAGCTAGCCTGCTACCTTGTGATTGCTTCTGTGTTTGTACATGTGTGAGAGAAAGATGTAATTTCTGGAGTAGATAGGACCCACACCACTAGGTGGAATACAGCCAGTATCCGGATAAGGATTTATGTGTTTTCCCCGCCTCTTTAGCAATGTCAGCGGCTTCCTCAGAATCCTCTGTGCACAGAGGATTCTGAGGAAGCCGCTGACATTGCTTGTGATTATATTGAATTATATTGTGTTATGAAATATTTTAATACCGGCCGGTATATGTGAAACATTGTTTAATATTCTAACTGCATTTTGGTTTTTAATAAACTAATTACTTTCATAGTCACTGCTCTCTATTTGTTTTTTTTTTATTTCACAGAAGTGTGATTGACTTGGAGTTACATTGTGTTGTTTAAGTGTTCCCTTTATTGTTTTGAGCAGTGTATATATATATATATATATATATATATATATATATATATATATATATATATAGTAAGCCAGCCAGAGAGACCCTCAGTCTCCTGGAACGACAGGACCAGCACACCCTTATATTAGATGCAAAAAGTGTATTTATTGAAGCATCGTGTCAATCATCATCAAAGAGATAAAAATTCATCATACTTAGCAGTGACTGGCCAAGGACTGAAGACAGCAGCATACAATCATGCACAAGTGCCCTGACGGGCCGTTTCGGTAAGTACCTTTCTCAAAGGGCATCAAGCTTACACTGACACTGAGCCTCTATATAAAGTGCAAAATCCACCTGTGACAAATAAACATCAATTACCTGGTTCATGCACTCCACCCCTCATTACCAGAGCCTCATGGATGCTGCAGCTTGAAAACAGGAAGTGCACACAGCAGACGGAACCACTGTTCATGTCTGCGCAATCCGGGGGAAGAAAGAAAGGTTCCCAGTAACCGGAAGTGATGTATGCCATTTCCACGGCAACCTGCCGCTGCCCCCTGTCTGTGTGCGCACCACAATCACTTGCGTGCACAGCACAGTCACAGGGGGAGCGGCTACTAGTTGCCAGGCAACGGACATACACAAATCCGACTCCCTGGTTCTCACTTAGCCACCAGCGTGTCCGCAACAATCGCCTGGTCTCCACCTGATCTAAGCACCCTTCACTAGTTACATGCAGCTGCTCATAATACATAATAGTGGGTGAATGCATGATACCAAATAACAAACAGCTGGATATACAGGACATGATCAGAGTGAAAGGACCATCATAGAGACATAAATGGTGAGCCATACTACTAGTGGGTGAACTCGTGGGGTAAATTACATATAGCAACCCCCACATAAAAATAAGGTTCAACAAAACCACATTATACTGAAAATCTGCTAAATAGTCACAATCATGTCATAAATCACTCTGTGAACTTGTGAATTTTGAACTGCCATTTTATTCTAAGTGCCATTTTAAATAAGTACAGAGTTATATCCAAGAAGGAGTGAATTTTGCTGAAGGTGGGAGTGGTTATCTGCTCAGAATTTTGCTGAAGGTGGGAGTGGTTATCTGCTCAGAATTTTGCTGAAGGTGGGAGTGGTTATCTGCTCAGGTGGGTAGCTGATTACTACCAGCAGTATAAGAACAGCAGGGGGCAAGTGAATGTAATGAACTTGTGAATTTTGAACTGCCATTTTATTCTAAGTGCCATTTTAAATAAGTGCAGAGTTACATCCAGGAAGGGGTTAAACCAGGTTGCAAGAGGCTTCTGTCCCTTCTGTTTTTTTTTTGTTGTTTTTTTTCCTCTTGCTTGAAGCCCAGGTGCCTGACCTGTTAAAGGGTCCACAAAGTGCAGATAGTGTGCTGCATGATCTGAGAGTGGGGCCACTGAGGAAAAAGTGCAACTGGAAGAAATTACAGCGGAAGCGGACAGATACAGGTGTGAGGACACCAGGAGTTTGACACAGCTGCAGGAACAGATAAGTATCAACTTTCTTATATTTTGATAAAAATTTACTTGTAGTGTGTAATTGCATTGTAATTTAACTCTCTACTGTATACTAGGGGGTTAGTCGCAGGGAGGTAGATAAAATGGGTGGGGCCCTGATTGAGAATCTCACTCAGTGCATGTTGTGCAAGATGTATGCGCACCTGGAGCAAGAGTCCGAGTGCGAATACATCTGCACGAGATGTGAGCGAACGTCCGCCCTGGAAGCCCAGGTCACTGATCTAGAGCGGACCGTTCAGCGACTGAGGGATATTTCCAATCTTGAGCAAAGCCTAAATAGAACGGTGGAGGAGTTGCAGATGGGGTCACTGGTAGAGGAGGAGGATCAGGTAGCCAGCTGGGTCACGGTTAGAAGGGGAAACAAGAGGGACAGGAGGGACAGGAACGACATCTCGGATCTATCACACCCGAACAAATTTGCCTGGTTGGACGAAGTTTCGGGGGAGGATGGAGACGAAATGACGGAGCTGGAGGAGACGTCTCCCTCTAGCAACCAGAGGAGCGGTCCCTCTAGCTCAAACGGGATGACAGTTAGTGAGGTACCAAGGCAGATAGTGGTGGTAGGGGATTCCATCATTAGGAGAACAGACAGGGCAATCTGCTATCGGGACCGCGATCGCCGCACGGTCTGTTGCCTCCCGGGTGCTCGGGTACGGCACATCGCGGACCGAGTCGACAGATTGTTGGGAGGGGCTGGGAGCAACCCGTCGGTCTTGGTGCACATCGGCACCAACTACAAAGTCAATGGTAGGTGGGATGTCCTCAAGAAAGAGTATAGGGAATTAGGTAAGAAATTAAAGGCGAGGACTAGGGTAATTTTCTCGGAAATATTACCAGTGCCACGCGCTAGCTCAGGGAGGCAGAGGGAGATCAGGGAGGTAAATGTGTGGCTTAAGGATTGGTGTAGGAAAGAGGGATTCGTGTTCATGGAACACTGGGCGGACTTCTCGGTCAGGCGCCATCTTTTTTGCCGTGATGGATTGCACCTGAACGAGGAGGGGGCTGCGGTGCTGGGGGGAAGGATGGTTAGAGGGTTGGAGGAGATTTTAAACTAGGCGACGGGGGGGTGGGGGCAGCAAGACATTATGGGACCATCAGGGAGAGAAGCCGGACTGGGATCAGGAATCATATGGGGGAAGGAGATGGGGGGGGGACGGAGACATAGACAAAGCCCTGGGACATAACAAGGGTATAATCGGGGGTAACTCTCAGGGTGCATCAGGAATGTCATGTAATAAAATGTTATGTTGTAACAGTCACGTTACCCCATTACAGTTCTTAGGTACAGATGATCTTAGTATACGGGAAGGAGGGAATGACAGAGGAAGAATTCCCGGAACTATGGAGAGGGCAGGCAGTGTGCATGGTGGGGAGGCCTGTAGAGAGTCTATTGAAGGGGAGAGGGGAAAGAGGAAGCTAGTAAAGAATTCAAATGGGTCCTGGGGTGAAACTAATCACAATATTAGAGCCATATCTAAAAATAAACATAAATTAAAATGCTTACTGGCTAATGCAAGAAGCTTAGTGAGTAAAATCGGGGAGCTTGAAACGGTGATCAGTAGGGATGACTACGACATCATTGGTATTACAGAAACATGGTGTAATGAGTCGCATGACTGGGCATTAAACATGGAGGGATATACACTCTACAGGAAAGACAGGGAAAATAGAAGGGGTGGGGGTGTGTGCCTATATGTAAATAATAACTTAACATCATGTGAGAAAAATATGAGCACAGACCTGGAAGACGACAACTCAGAGACAGTGTGGGCAGAGATAACCGACAATAATAAGAAACCAAAAAACAAATTTATAATAGGGGTATGCTATAGACCACCAAATATAAATGAAAGGGAAGAGTCTCTTCTTTTAAACCAAATCATACAAGCATCAAATCAGGGTCAGGTATTAATTATGGGGGATTTTAATTTACCCGGCATTGATTGGGAAAACGAAACAGGTAAATCAGCAAGAAGCAATGGGTTCTTAAGCTTACTTAAAGACCAGTTTATTACACAAACGGTAGAAACTCCAACTCGTGATGAGGCGCTCTTGGACTTAGTATTAACAAATAACACAGACTTAGTTTCAAACACAAAAGTAATTGAACAATTAGGGAATAGTGATCACAATATGGTTTCACTGGAAATCAACTTCAGTAAATTACATCAAAAAGGATCTGCAAAAATACTAAACTTCAGAAAAGCGAACTTTGAATTATTCAGGGAAGCCCTTACAGGAATTGGGTGGGAAACGGGTATGGAGGGAAAAAATGCAGAGGAAATGTGGGATACTCTAAAAAAGGTGCTTGATTCACTAACTATTGAATACATTCCTAAAGTAATTAAAGGTAAATTCAACAAAAAAAAGCCACCATGGTTGGACAAAGAAGTAAGGTCAGCTATCAACAATAAAACCAGAGCCTTTAAATTCTATAAAAATAACTTGAATGAGGAGGCGTTCGCAAAATACAAAGAATCAAACAAAACTTGTAAAGGGGTAATCAAAGCAGCTAAAATATTATATGAAGAGTGCATAGCCACTGAAAGCAAAACCAACCCAAAGAAGTTTTTTAAATACATAAATAGTAAACGTTTAATTAAGGAAAACATTGGCCCACTAACTGATACTAGTGGAAAAAGTGTTACTGAGGACAAGGGAAAAGCAAAACTGTTAAATGAGTTCTTCTCATCAGTATTTACTAAGGGAGAGCAGACTGTGGAACGAACATTTACCACAAACGGGTCAAATAAGCCAGATCTCATTGTGGATTTCACGCCGAAGGAAATAATACTGAGGCTAAGCAAACTCAAAACAAGTAAGTCACCAGGGCCAGATGGGATTCATCCGAGGGTATTAATGGAATTAAGGGATGAACTAGCTACCCCCCTACATTATATTTTTAGCAAGTCACTATCGTCAGGTATAGTACCAAAAGATTGGAGAATAGCAGAGGTAGTGCCAATATTCAAAAAAGGAAAAAAGGAAGATCCCGCTAATTACAGACCCGTTAGTTTAACATCAATTGTGGGTAAACTATTTGAAGGATTTTTAAGGGATGGTATCCAGGAATATTTAGATAATCACCGTCTACTCAGTACTAACCAACATGGGTTTGTGAAAAATCGTTCATGCCAAACTAATCTACTAGGGTTCTATGAAGAGGTTAGCAAAAACCTCGATAATGGAAATGCTGTAGATGTGATTTTCCTAGATTTCGCTAAAGCATTTGATACTGTCCCACACAAGAGATTGATTAATAAAATGGAGAACCTAGGATTTGGTGAAAATATCTGCAGATGGGTAGGGAATTGGCTATGTAATAGAGAACAAAGAGTGGTTGTGAATGGTGCCGTATCAGATATGATACCGGTACTAAGTGGAGTGCCCCAGGGCTCGGTTTTGGGGCCCATTTTGTTTAACATTTTTATTAACGATATTGGGATAGGGTTACTCAGCAATGTATCCATCTTTGCGGACGATACAAAACTTAGCAAAGTCATCAAATCACCAGAAGATGTCACCATGCTTCAAAATGATCTTGCAATTCTAGATGAGTGGGCTAAAAAATGGAAGATGAGGTTCAATGTAGATAAATGTAAGGTTATGCACCTTGGGAGACACAACCAGTGTGCAAGTTACAACCTTAGCGGAGAGGAACTGGGTAATTCCATACTTGAAAAGGATCTAGGAGTCCAAATAGACAGCAATCTAGGATGTAGTGCCCATTGTAATGTAGCTACAAAAAAGGCCAACAAAATTCTGGCATGTATTAAGAGGAATGGAAACTAGGGACTCAAGGGTAATTATGCCACTATATAAAGCATTGGTGAGACCTCACCTAGAGTATGGAGTACAGTTCTGGGCCCCACACTATAAAAAGGACATCATAGAATTAGAAAAAGTCCAAAGGCGAGCAACAAAGCTTATTAGGGGAATGGAGAATTTAAGCTACGGGGAGAGATTAAGCAATTTGGGACTATTTACATTAGAAAAGAGACGTTTAAGGGGGGACATGCTCAAAATTTACAAGTATATCAAGGGCCAATATAAGGAACTGTCACACACCCTATTTTCTACTAGAAAGGAATCTAGGACGCGAGGGCATGAGTATAGATTAGAAGAAAAAAGATTTCATTCAGCTAGTAGAAAGAATTTCTTTACGGTCAGAACAGTCAAACTCTGGAACTCTCTTCCCAGAGAGGTGGTAATGGCTGGCTCATTAAATGCGTTCAAGGCAAAGTTGGACAAACATTTACTGGAGAAAAACATCCATGGGTACAAATAAGAAATATAATTTGTCTGTAAAATACCAGAACCTACCAAATCAGCAATGGATATCTATACCAGGTTGAACTAGATGGACGCAAGTCTTTTTTCAGCCTTACCTACTATGTAACCGTCCTGTCCAACTGTCACATAAACACCAAAAATTACTATCAGAAAAGACACTAAACAAGAAGGAAGATTAGCATGTGAAAGCAAGTAAAAGATATGGAATACATTAATTACACAGATTTATCAAAAATCAACAAGAAATTAACAAAATTCTTTGTGGGAGAGCTGAATCAGAAATGGCCTATGCTGGGTCCTAGACTCATACTGCTCATTATAAGAATACTGACATGTTCAGTTCCTCATTAAGGCCCAACGGTGCCATCGCTTGTAGCGTGTATGTCCAGTAACACTCACATTGTAGAAGTAACATGTGGCGGTCTCCACCTCTCCTCAACGGCATAATATAATCAAATGGTAGAAAATTAAAGTCACTCATCCGGTGTCCGGCTTGAGCGAAGTGTCTCGCAACCGGTGGTGTCGACTTGTCTACTTTCAGCAGAGCATAGGTCCTCTATTAATAAAGCTCTGCTGAAAGTAGACAAGTCGACACCACCGGTTGCGAGACACTTCGCTCAAGCCGGACACCGGATGAGTGACTTTAAGTTTCTACCATTTGATTATATTATGCCGTTGAGGAGAGGTGGAGACCGCCACATGTTACTTCTACAACGTGAGTGTTACTGGACATACACGCTACAAGCGATGGCACCGTTGGGCCTTAATGAGGAACTGAACATGTCAGTATTCTTATAATGAGCAGTATGAGTCTAGGACCCAGCATAGGCCATTTCTGATTCAGCTCTCCCACAAAGAATTTTGTTAATTTCTTGTTGATTTTTGATAAATCTGTGTAATTAATGTATTCCATATCTTTTACTTGCTTTCACATGCTAATCTTCCTTCTTGTTTAGTGTCTTTTCTGATAGTAATTTTTGGTGTTTATGTGACAGTTGGACAGGACGGTTTCAGAGTGATTTATGACATGATTGTGACTATTTAGCAGATTTTCAGTATAATGTGGTTTTGTTGAACCTTATTTTTATGTGGGGGTTGCTATATGTAATTTACCCCACGAGTTCACCCACTAGTAGTATGGCTCACCATTTATGTCTCTATGATGGTCCTTTCACTCTGATCATGTCCTGTATATCCAGCTGTTTGTTATTTGGTATCATGCATTCACCCACTATTATGTATTATGAGCAGCTGCATGTAACTAGTGAAGGGTGCTTAGATCAGGTGGAGACCAGGCGATTGTTGCGGACACGCTGGTGGCTAAGTGAGAACCATGGAGTCGGATTTGTGTATGTCCGTTGCCTGGCAACTAGTAGCCGCTCCCCCTGTGACTGTGCTGTGCACGCAAGTGATTGTGGTGCGCACACAGACAGGGGGCAGCGGCAGGTTGCCGTGGAAACGGCATACATCACTTCCGGTTACTGGGAACCTTTCTTTCTTCCCCAGGATTGCGCAGACATGAACAGTGGTTCCGTCTGCTGTGTGCACTTCCTGTTTTCAAGCTGCAGCATCCATGAGGCTCTGGTAATGAGGGGTGGAGTGCATGAACCAGGTAATTGATGTTTATTTGTCACAGGTGGATTTTGCACTTTATATAGAGGCTCAGTGTCAGTGTAAGCTTGATGCCCTTTGAGAAAGGTACTTACCGAAACGGCCCGTCAGGGCACTTGTGCATGATTGTATGCTGCTGTCTTCAGTCCTTGGCCAGTCACTGCTAAGTATGATTAATTTTTATCTCTTTGATGATGATTGACACGATGCTTCAATAAATACACTTTTTGCATCTAATATAAGGGTGTGCTGGTCCTGTCGTTCCAGGAGACTGAGGGTCTCTCTGGCTGGCTTACTATATCTATTTGTTCAGACCTTGAACCCCTGCCTGAATTACATTGGAAAGTGTGCGTTTCCCTCAGAATATTGTATATATATATATATATATATATATATATATATATACACCGAATCAGACGCCCTAAGCACCAGTCGCAGAGGCCAGCAAGGAGCTCTCCCTTTAGGGGTAAAAACGAGGGCACAGCTGGGAACTCCAATCAAAGAACCCGCCAAGGCCGACAAAACCAAAGGGAAGCGAGGAAAGAAAACAAAAGCATAAACATTGTCTATAAGTTATCATCTAGAACCTTCTCCCCTGACGAACATTCCGTATTGCAGAAAGGTTTGAACTTTGTCCCCACCAATATGCCTGACGCCTTCGATTCCAGTATTGATGTCTGCAGATTGAACAGACAATTGAGACTGAGGGAGTACTATAATGACAAAGAAACCTCTGATGCACCTGGTGAGAGAGTTCCCGTTAAGCAGGAATCTCGATTTGAACCCATTTCCATCAACCAGGCCATTAAAGCTTTCACAAAGATTCTGCAACATCACATTGATAGTGAGATAAAGTCCACTGATAATGCACAAAGAAATCTCACAAGGAACCAAAGTCTGGCTCTGAAACAATTGGCAGGCTATGATGACATCACCATATGCCCAGTGGACAAGGGGTATACAAGACATTTCAGATTACAAAGCGGAAGCCTACCACCAACTGCACGATACAGATGTCTACAAAAAATTGGACAGAGATCCGACTAAGGAATACACACTCCAGCTAACCGAGACTCTCCAGCAAGGTATTTCACTTGATTACATCAGTAAGGACACACAGC
The DNA here is from genome assembly GCF_055691185.1 of Crinia signifera. Lineage (NCBI taxonomy): Eukaryota > Metazoa > Chordata > Amphibia > Anura > Myobatrachidae > Crinia > Crinia signifera. Next base: position 137,084,337 of record NC_139219.1, read on the forward strand.
AAGCTTTGCTTGAAATAGTGCCCAAGGTCCCCCTTTTCAACCTGGCACCCAAGATCCATAAAAGCAGAATCAAGCCCCCGGGCAGGCCAATTATAGCAGCCTGTGTCTCCCTTCTTTACAAGGTCTCTAAATATGTTGACTTCTACCTGCAGCCAGTTATACAGGGGGAAGCCACATATCTCAAGGACACCAACACCTTGCTGGGGATGTTAAAGCAGCTGGGGCCTCTTACTGACGACATCTGGTTATGCACTGCTGACGTTATCAGCCTTTATACCAGCATCCCTCATGCTAGGGGTTTAGAGGCTGTCAAAAACTTGATCCGAGACAATCCTACAACGGCCCTGATGTAGACTTTTTTCTGTCCTTGCTTTCCATGACATTATAGAATAACAATTTTTTTTATTTAATGATAAGTTCTTTTTGCAACAGCAGGGCTGTGCGATGGGTTCTTGCGCAGCCCCTGCTTATGCAAACTGTTTCATGTTTCATGTGGAGAATAAATTATTTATTGCCGACCCTGATATTAGATGACACATAGGGCAGTATTCAATGTGAATAATTCTCAGTGCATGGCGAGAGATTTTTTCTCTCGCCATGCACTCGCCCTGTTCCGGAGGGCTCGCTGCCACTCCTGCTCCCACTATTCAATGTGGTTAAGACTCGCCGCCACTCGCGGCGAGTCTTAACCCCTGCAGTGGACTAGCATCCGCGGCAAGGAGCTGGCAGGGAGCTGGGGGACGGTGGCAGCCAGGGAGATTAAAGTCTCCCTGGCTGCCCCAGAACATATGTGGAGGTGGGCTCCCCGGAACCCAGGCAGCACAAGCTGCCCCCCCTATAGCCAGAGGGGGACCCAGTATTCACTGCACCCGATCGTGCATATGTAATGATCGGATGCAGTGAATATATGAATATCTAATGAGCAGCTCGAGCGCTCCGGCCCCCTGCTGGCTGCTCTGTGTATAAAAAAAAATGTAAAAAATATATATATTTTTTAATTAAATATATATTCATGTGCTATAAGCACATGAATAAAAATAACATGCCCCTTCACAGAAAAAAAATCCTGATTTTTTTTACACCAAAATTAAAAAAAAAAAAAAAAACCTTTTAGTTTAAAAGTTCACATTCCAGTTCTCCATGAAAAGATGGAGAAATGCTACACGGAAAGACACGGCGAAAATCACTTACACATCACTCACAGAAATGTTGGCACTCATAGGGTAAAATTAAAATACCATATTTAACCATATTTTATACCTAAAGAAAAACACAAATATTATTGTTACAAAATTTTGTTATGAAATATTCTGGACTGGATTAACTGAATTTGATTCATGAGAACAAGTGTCTGTATATAAAGGACTATGACAATAATACAAAGTAGAGGAATCAGGCATATAAAAAAAATAACAACTACAGTAGAGGCTATTAAAGTGTTCACATTATAAATTGAAGGACAACTTCAAAGCCATCTGAAAGGCTACAACCACTTTATTCTCCACACTAGGACATTCAACTCTGCAAAGTGCCAATCCACATGGGATCCCTGAAGTGAGTGTCAAAATTGCAGACTGTTACGTACCTCATACCATTGTCCATTATTGGGGTTGCTATAGGAACGGGTCTTTTGCTGTTTTTTGATCCAGTTACTGTCCAGACTAGATCACATTGAATTAATTCCAAATGCATTAGGATAAATCTAACTGAGGTTTTGTGAGATTTTCCTGTTTTATGTGAATAAATAGGTTATTTTATTGAATCCATCCCTTGAATATTAATTCTTCCTCAAAAACAGCGCTGTGATTCATCCTGCATTTTTAAAAGAAACACAAGTAAAACAAAGTTCACAAAATTCAGAAGTCCAGGAAAATTAGATCAACAAACCAACGCTGTGGTACTAATGAGCAAAAAACTGTTCACTATAGTAAGAGTTGAGGAAGAGGTCAATAATATAAAAAAAAAAAAAACTAATTTATAAATTGAAAAAATTTGGTTTGCCCAGTAAAGGGGACTCTGTACTCAGCCTGTCTATTGTACATGCCACTGGATGAACAGCTGGGATAAATGGGCCATGTGGTTTGTATGGGACCAGGTGGAAAATAGGATGATTGGTGCAGAGGGTTTCCCAGTGCATAACACATTGCTTAGTGATGTGGGTAGTTATGTGGGGACACATTTTAAAAATTATGTGTGGCCAATGGTCTTATCTCACATGTGCCGATCAGGGTTTTATCAATTGCGCTTGCCATAGCATCCAATACCAGATGCTTGAAGATCTGAAGCTGATCCTCCTTCATGACTCGCATCTCAATCCTGATGGTGATTGCAAAAGTTTGAAAATGGTCAGGTGGCCTATTAAAAACCTCTGCATGTTAAAAAAAATTGTCCTGAGCTGGATGCCACAGAACTGTATTTCAATGTGGCCTTTCGATGCTGGTTTTTTGGGGGGGTGTCTGTGGTGAAGGCTTCTCCCCAATGTGTTCCAGTTCTGCTTGCTAGCTAGTGGAAGGTTTCAATTCCAGCTGCGGTGTAACAGCCTGTGTAACATTGGTGCCTAATATACACAATAATGCCCCGAGTGGTGGCCGTTATACACATAATGCCCCCCATAGTGCTGAATTTATTCATACTACACTCAGTTGTACCCATTATACACAATAATGCCCCTCCCAGTGGTGCATGTTATACACAGAATACCTCCAAAGTGCTGCATTCATGCGCAATGCCTGCAGTTTGGGCCATTATACACAAAATGCCTCCCACATAATGCACATTTGATAATGATCCCAGTTGTGGCCATTATTCACGGAATGCCCCCCATAGTGCTGCGTTAATATATATAATGTACATACAGTAGTGCCGTTATACACAATAATGCCTGCTGTGCTGCTGCTTATACACAGTAAAGTCCCTGTTGTGCTGCTTATATACATAATGGCCCCTGTAGTTCTGCTTATATACGTATTGCCCCCTGTGCTGCTGCTTAAACTTAATAATGCCCCCTGTGCTGTCCCTATAAATGAAAAGAGATAAATATCAGGGTCACTATACACACTGATTTCTGCTGTAGTTGCTTGGCTGCTCCATATACCAATGCTTCTTGCTTAATTTTCTGCAAACAGCATTTTCATGGGTACACCCAGGAAACATTGGGCGTTTGCATGCGAACACCCTCAAAACACCTCCTGCACACCCCCCCCACCCACTGCGAGCACCTCGGAGACTATGCAACTCTCCGAGGGCACCAACAGTGAAGACCTGCACATGTGCATATTCATAGATGTGAATGCACAGATCTATAACATCGGTACCCATTGCGAATTTGCAACTGGGCAAATGAAGTAGAATGACCTCCTAGATGTATTTAAAATTGACCTGCCTGCAAAGTCTATTTTTTCTTGTGCTACTGACCTCATGGGGTACAGATAAGCATCTCATCCACATCACAGCACATCCGCATCACAGTGCGATATGTGCTCAGTTTTCTAGCGATTTTGAATATATAGTTAAAATTGGTAGTTCAAATTGCATCATTTGTATGCACTTAAGACCAGATATTTCATAAGTATCCTTTCATTAGTAAGGTGACAAATACATACAATGTAAATAATAATAATAATAATAATAATAATTATTATTATTATTATTATTATTATTATTATGTTACCAAGAATGAAAAAGAACCATACAAATTAAAGAAATTAACTATTCTTATCTAGTCAGAGACCCAGTGAACCATCATGTCACCTTTTAAAGTCTTCTTGTGTCAGGTTTTTTTTTTGCTTTATTTTTTCTATAAAAAGCTCTGCGTCTGAGTCCTACTTCTTTTAATACCGTAAAGGGCCAATTCTGGATCATGCACAGTAATCCGAATTTGGCTCCTGCCTCCATGGTGTGCAGGTTGTGCAAATGCGCATTTCTGTGCATTTTCGCACCCTAACTGCAAACGGCCATGTCCGCAGTGCTGGCCCAAGTGAACGCCCAGCGTTTTATGGGCATTCCCCGAAGCCTGCCAGGGGTGGGTGGCTGATGTCACATGATGTCATCTGCCTGCCCTGTCTTCATCCCGGTGCCCACAAATAATTGTCAGTTGAGAAGGCAGGAGAAATCATTAGATGGTCGGTGACCATCAAATGATTTCTCCTGTGGCGTCTTCATCTACATCTTTGTTACACATCCCCTTGTGAGGGGAAAGGTGGCGCGGGGGGTATTCGGTGGGGTGGTGGGGCGGCCTCTCTGGTGCTCGATAAGCTGCGATCTTCGCAGATTACTGAGTCAATCAGAATCAGGCCCTAAGTGCAGTGAACCAGTGCAAGTTTCTTGGTTCACTGCACTTAGGGCACCACAATAAGGATTGCTATGGGTGAGGGGAGATAGGTGTTGATGGTTGCTGTAGTGATCTGTGCTGCTGGATGATGGGTGCTTTGCTGGGAGAGGAATTCTGGGTAAGAGGCAGAATTAGTGGCAGTGCTAGGAGGCGCCAGCCAAAATCTTGCTTAGGGCATCAAATTGGTAAAGCAATTTTAGCCACTATATCGTATTTTAAGACATGGCATGAGGTGTTGTGCTATATAATCTATACAGACTATGCATGTCATTCCTCATCTCCTGCTTTTCTATTACCCCAGAAACTGATAACTGACAGAGGCAACCAATAACCATCAGGAAAAAGCACCACAAAGCTCCCATAATACCCTGGGTTTGGAGAAATTAATATTGGGTAATTTGGGCACTAAATATTTTGCATATTCCAATATCTGTGATTCTGATGTTAGATTCCCTATTAATAATGCATGATTTTTTAAAAAAATAATCCTCTTTATTAAAGTTTTTTACAGAAATTACATACAATTAAAAACACAAATCCTTACACATACACTACAATACAAACACATAACAAACCACTAGCAGTTTGCCAGGAATCAGCAAATGATTAAACTACAAATATACCGTCGAGTAGAGGAGGCACTTATATACTATTCTTGCTCCGCTATCCTGCCCAGAGTATCTCCTATTTCTTTTACTTTATCTTCCCTCTTCTTCTGTACTTTATCTAACAAAAACGTGCATTACTATATTTGTGTATATATTCTGGTTGGTGCAAGGACAAACCAAGTGGCCATAGAGGTCAATGATACAAAGAGAAAAAAAAATAAACTGCATTCATCAATATTATATTTAACAACAATAAAGTGCAACGTGCATTTTCCATACTTGTGAGTGCATTTATTCTATATATATGGTTTAAAGATTTATTTACCCAAAGTGATGGGCTAAGTACTACTTTATTTAATTTACATTATAGTAATGCATGATTTTAATTTTGTTCAGGACCTTAGCTGTGTGAAAATTGTATGCTGTCCGTTTGTTTACTTCTTTGTTTGTTTTACTTTCCTCATTGTGCTTCAGTTTTCTTCTACAGTTTAAAAAACATACTGGTGGCTAATTTGGTGCTGACTAAATTGGACATGCATTATGTACATGTCAAGACCCCCATACATTAGGCAGACTTGTACTATGGATGAGTTGGCCTGATTTCCGTTGAGTTCCCTAGCAGCTCCCCAGGAGAACTCATAAAGATTTGGCACTTGATGTGCTTTTTTTTAAAATGTGATAAATCATATGCAATTTATCCCATGTAAGCAAGCCTGGAGAGCTGCAGGTGGGGAGTGACAAAATTGAAACATTAAATTCAAAAGACTGGGCAGCCGCTGATTGGCTGAGAGAGATCTGTCAGCCAATCAGCAACCTCCTTTTCTGGCAGCCACTGATTGGCCGAGGCTTTTGTATAGGATTGTTCAATTCTTCAATCCACCCGCTGCACCCAGCTTACCATCCATTGCACCACATTCTTTGCCCACTGCACCCCAGGCTCTGCTTCCCACCTGCAGCACCATATTAGCTTACTGGTGCTTAACACCCGCAATGTGCCACTGATGGCTGCCCATAAGCTTTATATTATGTGCAATCCATCCGACCTCCAACTCCGATCCGATGCACATTCCAACGAATGTCATACATTTGTGATTTGGGACAATTTCACTCGATTTCTTAACCTGTTACATCAAAATCAAGTCAAATTGCCCCAAATAGCGTAGTGTATGGGGCTTTAAGTTTTAATAGAGCAATATCTGATTATAAATTGTTGAATATTATTTGTGTAGTACTGTGTAACATGACAATGCTGTACAGTATAATTTCCTGTTCTGTAACATATATAGACATATTACCTATTGACTGAATTCAGAACTTTAAATCAAGCAATTTATAGAAGTTTACAGAGTACCTTCAACAATGCTTTGTTTCATTGCCGTGTACCTTTTCTGCAGTATGACAGTCTTCTCTGTTTTAAAATGTTTAAAAGACAAATAAAGATGTTTATGTGTAAAGTATGTTATCATACTATATGTGCTGTCTGTTACTGTCATAAACAGATATTTTTCTGTTTTATGTTATCACATTATTCTTTATTATCAAGGGAAATTTATTTTCAAGAACTTCTGTAAAAATATACACAGCAGAAATATGTTTGCGACTAGACTTGCTGTGAATTAAAAAAAAATGTTGATTACACATTTAGATTAAAATGTCATAGTAATATTCAAGCACCATCAATTCTAAATCATGATCATTGTTTAAAATGATAGTGATTAATGGTCCAGAAAAACCTTAATTATGTCAGCTTAAAATAGTGCTGAACAAGTAATCATGTTGATGTGTTCAGAAATCACCCTATAAAAACTGATACAAAGGTTCAGAAAGACATTAAAGCTTTTGCAGTTTAAAATTATACTTAATAGACTCAAATGTATTCCAAATTTAGCAGCTTTAGGATTGCGTAATGTGCTGAGATTTTGTAAGATGTAGCTGCGAGATATAATGTAGCAATATTTTTGAAATGTAAACCTATCTAGTATTCCTTTAAAATATTTTAACATTTTAATAATCTTGCTGCTCAAGCACTAAGCTCTTGGCACTTTTTACAACATTATGACCCACAGCGTAAATAAAAGTCTTTGACTAGCTTGCTTTGTTAGATTTAATTTATCAGATTGTACTATGTACAGTATATGATGTTATGTGTTTTATTTGACTATAGAATTAAAAAAAATATTGGGACAGGGTTAAAGAAAAGAGAAAATTAAGATGAGGTCTCAAATTAGGGTACATCTATAGATTTGAGACATTTTTTAATTATCAATTTGAACCAAATATACATATAAAATACAATCATTCATTTAAGAAACAATATTTAATTGAAATATTCTAGAAGAAAACATTTATGTATGTAATTATTATATATATATAGTTTTGTGAAGCCAATGTATCTGTCTATATCCAGCTCCTTATTCAGAACCATATGGACAATAAAGTTTATTAAAAAATTTAAAACAGGTGTGTCATACATCATGTCTACTTTACACTGAAATTGATTTAAAAATAGGATAATTTATAAACTCCTAATGATGTAATTATAAACATTTAAGACTGTCATAGCTTATCTGTTCAATGATCTGGGAAATTACCGAATAGGGTTTCACGCTGTACAGATGTACGCAAAATAAAAAAAATATTATACAGTGTATCATCATTCTTAAGGTGGCCATACACATACAGATTTATCTTCAAATCTGGCTGGTTAGAACAAAATATTTTTTGAGGGGAAAGGGGGAAGGGCAGGCAATTTGGGAAGGGATGTGACCTGAGCACAAGTGACACAGAGATGTTTTACAAATATACATGCATGGGTTCTGAATATGTGCAATACCACAATTGAGTTAGATAATCCACACTGGGATGGCTTTCAATATCAGAAAAGAACTCACCTCCAAACGAAATATAGGAGAAGATTTGAGTAACATATTTCCACAAACTCTATCAGAATCATCAGGACAAGGAAATTGGAGTGAAGATATCCGGAAACTAAGATCATCTCTACAAAAACAAATAAGGATAAAGTGGGAAATTACCACACCTATGCCAACCTGTTCCTCGGATGGTGGGAGAGAGAGTCTGTCTTCACTGAGGCTAATGAACAATATACGAGCCATATCACCACATGGCTACGTTATATAGACGATATATTCATGATCTGGCAAGGAGCCAAAGTGGATCTTATCAAATTCATAGAAACAATCAACAATAATGAACTCAACCTCAAATTGACATACGACATCAACCAAAATTAAGTAAATTTTCTGGATTTACGCATCTTCCGTTCAGAAAACAATTACATCCATACAGAACTGTTTCGGAAAGAAACCTCTACTAACAGCATCCTTCATAAAAACAGCTCACATTTCCCCCCTACAATAAAAAACTTACCCAAAGGGGATTCTGATGTGCTATCAATACGAATACGAATTACTGTATTTTCGGGATAGTAAATGTCAAAAATAAGTGTATTTCTGGTTACAAATATACCAATTTTTTTCAAATTTCCTTTAGTAAATTTCCCCCTCTATTTCACGTTTCCACTAACAGTCTAGACTGCATATATAATCTGTACGGCAAATAACCAATATGCAGTTTTTACTAACAAATGACTCAATTAATTTCTCAGAACGTTTCTCCCCCTTTTTATTTTTATTTTTATATTTTTTTTATTTATTTTTTTTACAATAGATTTTTATTGAAAATGGTCAAATATAACATCTTGACAGTAGCAATATGTATAGTAAGTTACAGTGCAATATACACGATTGAGAAAGCTTTTTTTTGAGGAGTTAGCAAGAACATAAGGAGACACTCAAAATTGGTATAACGCTAGTTACTATTCAACGTGACCATTGATTTTGTGTTTTATAATCAATGCAGATTTAATACAAAACCATGAAAATGAGTAAAGGGGAATGAAATGGAGGAGTAGAGCAAAGGGAAGGGAGGGGTGCTGAGGAAAAGAAGAGAGCGAAGCAGGTATGCATATGCATAGACACATATAAAGCTTTGTACAAATGCACATATCTGTATATGAACAGCTATTTATTTAAATGGATAAAAAGAGTCGATATGTAAATGCAGCAGAGCGATATGACAAGGAAACAGGCAAATGAGAGATAGAAAGGAAATGAGGAAGGAGAAGAAGGAGAAGAAACCTCTCAGCGGAGCCCGGGTAGTGGTACAACACGAAAGAGATACCATGGAGACCATATTTTGTGGAACCTGGCTACAGTATTATTCCGGAGACTAGTGATATATTCCATTTCGGCTATGTAGTTAATCCTTGTTATCAAGGCATTCAAGGAAGGTGCATTAGTATCCTTCCAGTGTTTAGCTATTAGAGATTTAGCTGCCATGCAAATATGCATGATAAGTTTGTCCTGATGTTTAGGGAGGTCGGGGATAGGGGCATGGAGTAAGGCGATAGAGGGGGAGAGATCGAGCCTTAGTCCCGTACATTGTCTAATCAAGTTTTCAACCAGATTCCAGAATGGGCGAAGAGAAGTGCAGGTCCACCATGTGTGGAAAAAGGAACCCACTTGGCCACATAGCCTCCAGCATTGGTTCGATGTAGCGGGGAATATGGCATGTAGTCTGGTTGGCACTAAGTACCATCGGGTGTAAACCTTGTAACACGTTTCTTTAATTGCTACGCTTAGGGAGGATTTGGCTATACGCAATCTGATTTCTTCCCACTGCTCGTCTTCCAATGGTTGGGATAGATCTGCTTCCCAGGCAAGCTCATGTGGTTCGCGAAGTGGTGGGTCAGGGGCCAAAATTGAGTGGTAGATTGTAGAAATGTTCCCTTTGCTGCAACTAGAGGATAGGCATAGCCTTTCAAATGAAGAGGGCTGTCTCATTGTGGTAGATCTCGTTTGAGAATTGAGAAAGCTTTGTATTTGGATATATTGAAAGTTAAACGAGTGAGGTATTCCAAAGCGTTCTCTGCATTCTTCAAACGAGGACGGGGATTTTGGCCGCGGAGATGGATAAATCTGGTAACTCCGCGTGATTGCCATGGATCTGCCATAGTGCGATCAATTCCCGGGAGAAATGCCGGGTGGCCCCAGATTGGGGTCAGCGGAGATGGGTGAGGAGATAATTTGTGGCTAGCTGATGTTTTGTCCCATAGGCGGATTGTAAAATTTACCGTGGGTATGAGGTATGCCGAGGGGGGTCTGCATGATCTAGGGAGCCACAAGAGATACTCTAGTCTGTTTCCCTGAAGTAGGGCATTTTCAATATCCACCCATTTCTTAGTGTCTTGTGGTGAGTGCCAGGAAATAATATGGTTAAGTTGGCAGGCTACGTAGTATGCATATAAATTAGGATATCCCAATCCACCCAGAGCGGTCTGCTTGTTTAAGATCGAGCGCCGTATTCTCGGTTTACGATTGGCCCAGACAAATTTGTGACACAGTTTTTGGAGCGAAATAAAGGTTGATCTTGGTACTGAAATTGGAATTGTTTGGAATAAGTATAGGATGCGTGGGAGTAGGTTCATTTTGAGAGCGTTTATTCTGCCTATCCAGGAAATGTACAATCGATTCCAGTTATTCATGTCTTGTGTAAGTATCTTAATAATGGGGTCAAAGTTAGCTTTATAGAGAGCGGAATAGGTTTTGGTGATGTTTATGCCGAGATATTTGATGGATTGTGGCCTCCAGAGAAAGGGGAAGGATGAGGTGAGGGAAGCATATGTTTGGGACGGGATATTGAACGCCATCGCTTCAGATTTAGTGTGGTTAACTTTATAGCCTGAGAGGGAACCATATAGACTAAGTTCTGATTGGAGATTGGGGAGGGATATCAGTGGATTAGAGAGGGTTAAGAGAACGTCGTCCGCAAAAAGCGATATCTTGTACGGATTATGTCCGATGGTGATACCTCCTATGTCGGTGTTAGCACGGATTCGAGCTGCAAGGGGCTCGATGCACAGGGCGAATATCAGGGGTGAAAGGGGACAGCCTTGGCGTGTGCCATTATTCAACTGAAACCTTGAGGAGTTGAGACCATTAGTCGCTACTGTCGATGAGGGCTGCAGGTAGAGGGCTTGAATGGCCGTGAGAAAGTGACCTTGAAGGCCAAAGGCGGAGAGCGTCGTAAATAGGAAGGGCCAGGAGATACGGTCGAACGCCTTTTCGGCGTCGAGTGCTAAAGCAACTGCTGGAATTTTGGAGGAGTTGATGTGGTGTATCAGGTTGATAGTGCGTCTAGTGTTATCAGAGGCCTGTCTGCCCGGGATGAAACCTACTTGATCTGGGTCTACCAGAGAGGCCAAAACTGAATTTAGACGTGAAGCCAGTATCTTAGCAAAAAGCTTAAGATCTGTATTAATGAGCGAGATGGGCCTGTAGTTAGAACAAGATGTAGGATCCCTGCCGGGTTTCGGGATGACAATGATACGGGAAGTCATGGAATCTTTGTGGAAGGGGGCTCCCTTCATGATTTTGTTGAAAAGGGAGACCATGTGCGGAATGAGTTGTGGTGCAAAGGTTTTATAGTAGATCATCGGATAACCGTCGGGGCCAGGGGCTTTAGACGGTTTTTGGGACTTCAGAGCCGCCTCTAATTCTTCTGACGTAATATCGGCATTTAAAATCAAATTTGCTGAGTCATCTATGTGGGGGAGGTCGCATGAGTCTAGATATTGACGGATCTTATGAATTTGGTTGGCGGGATCTGGAGGGGTCTCCAGGTTATATAGAGCTTTATAGTAGTCTAGAAAAGTATTGTTAATTCTCTTAGGGTCAAATGTTGGGTTACCTGAGGGGTCTTTAATAGAATGTATTGTTTGGTTCGCTTTTTTCGCGCATAATTTGTTAGCCAGAAGGGTGTGGGCCTTGTTACTTTTGTCGTAGAATGATTGGTTGGCCCAGCGTAAAGAGCGTTCTACTTTTTCTGCTAAGAGGGATTGTAATTCGGCTCGTGTGTTTGAGAGTTTCATCAGGATTTGCTGAGAGTGGGTGCGTTTATGTTCCCTGTCTAGTTCTATTAAGGATGCATTAAGAGTTTGGATACGTTTTTCTTGTTCTTTTTTCCGTCTAGATAGGTATTGAATGATAGTCCCCCTTATGACCGCCTTATGGGCTTCCCATACTGTCGATTCACTACAGTCGTCTTGTAGATTATGAGCGAAATATTCCTGAATAGTAGATTTAATTAACTCTTGAAACTGTGGTATCTTCAACACGGTCTCGTTGAGTCTCCATGGGGGTTTACTGGTGGACATTTCGTATATATCAAAGGAAGTGACTAATGCAGAGTGGTCAGTCCAGGTAAGGGGGACTATTGATGCGCTTTGGGCAGACTGGGATAAGGAGGAGCACCCTAGAAACATATCTAAACGTGAATAAACATCGTGTGGCTTAGAGAAAAAAGTATAGTCTCTGGTAGTGGGATGAAGACATCTCCATATATCATACAGAACCGCCCCGGCAATGCAGTTACGTAACGTGGAGGAGTTTGGGATTTGATTTCCTTGTACAGGGCCAGATTTATCCATAGGGGTGAGAACCGTATTAAAATCCCCTCCTATAAGTGTCTTGCCTTGTCTAAACATTTCAAGTACCCGGAAGAATTTCCTAAAGAACTTGGCTTGTCCAGTGTTAGGGGCGTATATATTGGCCAGTGTAACCTCTTCATGACCAAGTTTGCCTCTAATTATAAGATATCGGCCTTCACTATCACATTTAGACATTTGGAATTGGAAGGGGATAGAATTTCTAATGAGAATTGCTACACCACATCGCTTAGTTGAGTTATTCGAGTACCATGCCAGAGGAAAGAATTTAGATGTACAGGGAGGGGTGAGAGCTACCTTTTAAATGCGTCTCTTGTAGGAATACTACGTCGCTTCGTAGCGTCTTTAGTGATCTGTGCAGATGGGAGCGTTTCTGAGGTGTGTTAAGGCCTTTAGCATTTATGGATACACACTGCAAAGGCATGATACCAGTAGATCAGAGTTTAGCTTAGGTGATTAATTGGTATACGACCCCAGACCCCGATGAGAGGGGAAAGAAAGGAGAGAGAGAGAGAAGAGAAGAGAAGAGAAGAGAAGAAAAAAAATAAGCAAAGGGGGGGGGGGGGTGAAGGGAAAAATAATACAGAGAAAAATATAAATAAAAATAAGTAGACAAGATGCTCTGGAAAACCAGGGAAATTGTCTACTAAGTTTGAGCTCTATTCCAAACTGAGCTCACTGGTGGGAAAATATAAATGATTAACAGCCCGCAGGGTTTTTAAGCCCAGCAGGTAAAAGCACAACAGTTATCCCATTGTGTGGAGGAGGGTGGCCCGCCAGCTAGGCTCGGCTCCCCTGCCCCCCACCACTGAATTTAAACATAAGCAAGTAGAAAATACTTAACTCCAAACAGAGCCCAGAGACCCAACAGGTAGAGGAGTGTAACGAAAGTCGCGGTGCTGGCCGGTTTGCAGACGTGGAGCGTTAAGTAGTAACCACATTGTACCGCATAGATTACGTCCAACACACCGGGCAGGGCCGCGAAAGTAGAAACCTAATATATAACGTTAACATCTTAGTACTAAATTGTAGAATTTGGCTCGCTGATATTCAATCAGCCGGAATGGTGAAAAGAGTTTATCTAGAGATTAAGCTATAACATTAACTTTCAGAGATGTACCATACCCAAGAGCAGTCCGATGCAGTGTAACCTAGGAGAGAAAAATGTTTCTACTAGCGGGCTGGATTCAACATATATTAGTAAGGAGTGGTCCGATGAAAGAAGGATCAACCTGGGGATGAGGCTTTAGAAGTTGCTGGGTCAGTTCCAGTCGGAGGTACTAACTGGAGCTTACGTAATAGGCGGTGACCTTCCTCAGGGGAACGGATGGTTTGAATCTTTCCCTCAATGTCCACTATTAAACGAAAGGGGAAACCCCAGCGATATTTGTATCCATTGTCCCGTAGCACTGAAGTGACAATACGTAGGTCTCGTCTTTTAGCGATAGTCACTGGGGACAGATCTTGGTAGATCTGGATGCGAGCACCCTCGAATAGGATGGATGAGGAGTTTCTGCTTGCCATTGTGATGTCATTTTTTATTTTGAAGGAGAGGAACCGAAGAATAACGTCCCTGGGTGGGTCTGAGTCCTTTGGTTTAGGTCTTAATGCGCGATGTGCCCTCTCTATTTGGATCATCGGGTCAGTAAGGGATGGTACCAGAGAGATGAAGAGCCGTTTGAGGTATGGTTCAAGTTCAGGTGTAGAAATCGTTTCCGGGATATTGCGGATACGCAGGTTGTTACGTCTTTCGCGATTTTCACTATCTTCCAGTTTCTCTTTAAGAAGGTCCATTTCACCGTACAGATGGTACATGTCTTCACCCACTTTGTTCTGGAATTCTAGATGTTTTTCTAATTGTATTTCTACCGATGTAGTACGAGATTCTAAGGCGGATATGTCTGATTTTAGTTCGCCAATGGCTGATTGGAGAGCTGAAGTGAACGAGTTCTTTAAGTCCATTATCATATTTTGGATAGATTGGATATCTTCTTTAGTAGATGGGGCATCTTTGGGGTCCATCTTTTGTGAGGGTGAAGAGGACGGTAGTGGCGAAGCGGGTGTTGGTTTCTCTTTACGTGAAAAGTGTTTAGATATATCGTGTGGAGCACCTTTTTTGGCCCGCGTGTTCGCCCTGCTCATAATAACTGTTAGATTTATGTTTTGGTTTTTTTTTTGTCCTGAAATAGGTCTCTTTGGGCTTAATATGATTTCCAAAAGTGGGGGGGATGGGGAGCGCGTTGCCTTTAGATCACATCATGTAAGGGGTCTGTGCCCAGGGTGAATGGGAGAAGCTAGCAGCAAGGGTGTTCAGGAGCCAATTCTAGGTTATGGTATATAGATTAATTGGCACTGTGGGGGGAGGAGCATCAGAGGTTTAACTGTAAGACAAGAATGCTGTGGTGCTTGATACACAGAGCGGTGCCAGCGTTTATAATGCAGGGTTTGACAGCAGAGCAGAGCTGTCATATATATTAAAAGTCCCTGTTCCAGGAAACCAGCTGAAGCCACCTCCAATATGGCTGCTGGGCACTGTGTGGCAGTCAAGATCAGGGGAGAATGCCACCTCCAAGATGGCCGCCGCCGAGCAGCTTTAAGCGTTCCCACAGTGGGCACAGGGGTTGTCAGCAGGCCCAATTCAGGTCTCACAGGTGTCCCCAGCGGTCCTCAGGTGTGTCCCAGTCCCAGGTTGCCCTGGGGGTACAGCTAAAAAGCGGGGGGGGACGCAGTTTCGTCCGCTTGTGAAATTCAAGATGGCCGCCGGCAGCTCTCACTCGGCGCAGGTCCCCGTCGCAGGGATCCCTGAGGCTCACCTTAAGTATATTGGGGTGCTGCTGGTGGTCCAGGGGGTCCGCGCCGGTGTGGGGATGTTTTTTACCCGCTGTGGTAGCGATCGCAGGCGTCGCGCCGCCCTGGAGCTCAAATCCCGGCCTGAAACAAAAATTTAGTCCCCGGCTTCCGGTCGGTGGTAGGCCGCAGCCTGCAGGATCAGTTAAAACTGCTCCCCGGCTCCGCGGCGCACACCGCCAGGCTTCTCTGGGTGTAGGGGAGATGGGTCTGCCCTGCTGTGGGCGTTATAGTGGCTATTGTGGCTGATATTGGGGCCCAACAATGCAGGTTAGTGGGAGCTGTGTGAATACCTGTCTGCTCGGCTTCACGGCCAAGCCACGCCCCCCATTTTTATATTTATTTTTATTTTATCTTAAACAAAAAATATGTCTGGCATTATCTATGACATACTGCACATAGCATAGCATCTAATTATTTCTTTCTTAACATAAATAACATTGACACCAGTAGATTAATTATAACACAGATCAATATATATATATAATATAGGCTCATTCCTACACTCTGCCGTATTTAACGGCAATTAGCAGATCCGGACCATAAGGAGACTGGGTACAACTGACGGGTAAGCGGCGGTAACCGCTACGGTACTTGTACCTTCATATTGGCGCACTGCTGACTGCTCTGACTGTCACAATTGCAATAAATACAGCAGTTCTGCGCACTCTCTCTCTCTCTCTGCTACCCACCTTGTGGGATCTTACTCTCTACTCACGCAGACAGGTGGCAGGTGTCGCTCATCTGCTATCAATGCTTCAGCAGACAAGCACATAGCAGAAAGCAGCACACCTACCCCCGAGAGTAAGACGCCTCCTATACCTCTCTCTATACACACCTACCTACCATTAGGGGCACTCTCATCTCTGACAGGTACAGAATTCACTTAACCCTGCACTGACCAGATTACAACAGGGTATTTGATCTACCTAAAAGAGACAGCAGATGCCCCATTTTTGCTCTTTCTGACACTATACATACAGAAAGAATATCACTGACCGCTCACTGACTTTCAGGGAACCAGTACAGTTGCGAAAGCCAGCAGCAGCTTCAGTGATCTTTACCACTGTGAGTGTCACTCATTTATACTTATATTGTGAGCACCTACAGTATACCCTGCATCTTTGTTTGAGCGGTTACCGTCACAACCCTATACCCAGCACCAGTAAATACCTACTATATTTACGGCAATAATAATATACAGTCACAATCATTACAAGTATATTGCCAATTTCTGGACTGCACCAGAGCAGGACTATTCCTCTCTGGTCAAAATACTGTTTATATATATTTCGCTAGCTTCATCCAGATAATAATAGGAACCTCAATATATGGAAAAGCTGACACTAAGTACAGCTGTTTGTACTGCTCATACTAATGTTCCCCAAAATCTGGTAATTTCAGGAGTCTACAAAATCCATAGGAAAAGTACATAATTATTTTATAAAATTACCTGTACTCTACCTATGATATCTATGTTTGGTGTTGTATGTCTGTATGTCTGTTAATTTGTATTTTAAATGATTATTAAAAGCTAAATTTTACAATCACTTCTTGTTAAATACCTTTGACAATGTAAAAGAGTGCCCCCAAATAAAAGAGAGTACTTTTTCTCTTCTACTTTGGTTGGAACAAAACTCTGGTAACTTCTGAATAACAGTTTGTCAGTTTTCCAGCATTTCCAAGCAAATAGTCTGCTGTCATTTGCTCTCATCCATAACCATGTTTTTGTTCTAACCAGCCAGATCTGAGGATAAACCTGTAGGTGTATGGCCACCTTAAGACTAGGACAAAAATGTAATGTCATAATTCCCAAATCATATCCATGTAAAAAGGTAGGTATATTTAAAAAAAGATACGTCATGCATAGTATAAATAATCCACAAAATAATAAAAAGAAACACCTCTTAAAATATTGCACAATGGTTCCATAAGAAGATGAGGGGAATAATTATTCTGTACAAAAGAGGCAATGAAAATGGTATTGGGGGATCATCATTGGTTAACTCATTAGCTACTGTACAAGTTAATCAAATCATGGATTTGCCTCATCTCTTACCATGCGAACCTCACATTTCATGACATGCGGCCTAATTCAGAGATGTACGCTAATGCATTTGCAATTTTCTAGGCTGTGGAACTGCAAATGTTATTAAATAAATATGCTGCCTGGAGAAGAAAAGAAACACCCATTTGAGCAATTGCAAACTTATTTGCAAATGCTTACATTTTTGCAGCCTATACAAAATAAAAATGAACATTGACTGCTCAAGCAGGTCTATGCCTATGCAGACTAGATGGAACAATAGCATACATGATTGCAGGTGTATATAGATACATGCACCAAAAATGACCATGACATGCTAGCATGCCACTCTTTGTTACCTTCCACAAATGGTCATTTCTTCTCAATTACTCTGCAATTAAATCACATGAGCAGTCTGTTGATAACTGTTACAAATAAATTGATTAGTTTTCCAGGATTAAATGTTACATTTTATACTGCCTAGTTTATTAAGTGAAAAAAGCCAAGGTAAAATTATAGTCGTGGTTATTATCCGCTCTCTCTTTTTGTGCTAATAACATATCATTATCAATAAGACCCACATCCTTCATGGTCTTATCACCTTATTCACCTTCATTAGCTCTTTTTAATAGATGTTTTTACTGGAACAAATATAAAGCTGTCTCTTATATTGACCTTCAGGTATACTTCCATAGTTTTCCCCTGTAGTTGTCCCCTATAGTAGTTGCCCATAACAGCCCCATATAATCCTCCCTGCAGCCCCTTAGTAGTTCCCCTTAGAAGTCCCTCATATTTGTCCCCATTGTAGTCCCCCATAGCAGCTCCCTTGCAGTCCCAACAGCAGCCCCGACCACAGCAGACAGCATGGACAAGTCCTTGCTCTCTGAAATACACTGCTGGAATTCGTAGTATTGAGTGAAGGATTGAGCCTTCATCGAGCTGGCTGTGGACAAGTTTGGAGTGTTCAGACCCGCTGATCTCTACCATTTTCTGGAAATTTTTCAGTCTGCCCCCACTCTGATAAATAAAAATTCCATACACAAGACTTTTCTTCAAATGTTGGGCTTTTCAATTAACAGTTAAGTAAACACTGAAAATTTCAGTGACAGAGAAAATGACACACTGACTGTTACAAAATACAAAAAATACAACTAGGCCTGACACCATACAACAAGTTAAAGAAAAAAAAGGAAAGCGCAGTGCTTTACTGTATGGTAATCTGTACAATGTACAGTTAGAAAATAACTCAATACATTTGTCCTTGTAAACATCCAAACTTTCTTTTCGTCAATTTCCCCCATGAGAAAGAACAACATATGTAGAAAGTAAAACAATGGACTTGATTGAGATGTGGATCCTGTTAGCATTGCTGTAATATCCTTAAATGCAGCAGTGATATGAACATATGCTAATACAGAAGGGGCATCTGGTATAAGTAGCAGGTTAGATCAGCAGCTTCATCTGAGCAAGTAGCAAGGGATCACTCTCAGAGACCATCGTCCAGCTGCTTAAAAGTCAGTCTACTTAGATTGGCCACTGCAGCACGACAGTCAAAATGTCATCCTCTATTGGTCAACAGTCAGTATGTCTAGACATGAAAAAGATCGACATGGTAAAATAAGTTGACATTAAAAGATCAACAAGATTTTTTCACATTACATTGACATGGACACCATAAAGGAGTACAGAGTCCCCTCATGCTTCAGGAAAGGTGCCTCGTGCCATATTATATTCTCAATCTACGCCCACGAGGATAGAATGACCTATTGACTAGTGGTCGACCTAAACATTATCAACCTAATGACCGCATAACCTTCAAATGATTATAATCAGACATGCATATGAATACAAATGAGATTAAAAGTACCATAGTAGACTCATCTGAAATAACACTCACAGTATAAATGCTTGTACTGTATGTTCCCAATAAAACATAAATGTAAGATATCAGCTCCATCCAGTAGCAAGGGAACAGCTTCCACAATTAGAAGGAAAAACTCGAAAACTCCTATGATGCATTACCCTTCAAACTTATCCAAACATCAAACCATATAAGTATGGTATAAAATAAATCTTCAACTAAGGAGGTGATAACATTTGTAATGGAAATCATCCTTAGAAAGTACTATAATAAAATGACAGTATACTGTTAGTATTCAAAATCCACCTCCAACTGAAGGGTACATTTACTAAGATGAGGGTTCTACTGAAGATGGATATTGCCCATAGCAACTAGTCAGATCCTACTTCTTAAGGTGGCCATACACACGCAGATTTATCTGCAGATCTGTCTGGTTGGAAAAAATACATGGTTGTGGATGAAAGCAAATGACAGTTGACCATTTGCTTGGAAATGCTGGAAAACTGACAAACTGTCACTCATCCACAACCATGTTTTTATTCCAACCAGCCAGATCTGAAGATAAATCTTACTAGTGTATGGGCACCTTAACTTATTTATCACCTTCTAGAAGACTACAGATATAATCCGGTTGCTATTGACAACATCCCATCTTCAGTAGAATTCCCATCTTAGTAAAAGGTACACCTCAGTTTGCAGTATGTTGTATGACCTCCACAAGTAATACATTTCTATGTTTCAATATTGACTAAGTGCACAATAACATTTCTCTTTCTATGCATGTCAGCCGCAATTCATAAAATTAATTTGTCTTTTGACTGTATAGTTTAATATTTATTATGTAAGAGTCATTTTCTGCACAGAACCATTATTATACAAAGCAATTGGTAGCGTTTAGTAATCTCAGTAATTGCACAATTTTTCTTTTTTCTTTTTAGAGCCACTTAATGGCCATGGACACTTCACAGAGGGATATAAAAGGAACATCATCCATTCAGTTCCTACAAGTACTACTCTATTGTTTTTTTTCATACATATGCTCTTTATGTTTTGCACTTAAGAAGGTGCAATCAGAGAGTGATTACTGTAGTACCTATATTGAAAATTATTAATTGCTAGCTTTTTCCTCATTTACGAGTAAGAATTTGATTGTGCACAGTAGCCATGCAGTTCTCTATCATGTATTTACAGCATAAACACTTGACTGATTAGTTGCATGGAGGAGGTGCTCTCCACTATCATAAGGGATTTTTTTAAATGTTTTATTTCCTTGTATATGTTTTTTTTTCTTATGGCTTCCTGTCTATCTAAGTTAATTACTTGTCTTTATTCTTTAAGTTTTATTTAATTGATTACATTTGCTATGTTTTTACTTGTGTTTCAATTACTGGTGAGGAAAACACTTCAGTATAGTCTGCGTACAGCAAGAGAGGCTGATTTACTTGAAGCTGGATTGCTTCTGACACTGGGAATAGATGAAGCTATGCACCCTCCATCAGATTAAAGCCATAGGTGGGATCTGGCAATTCCCTGCCAAAAGGCCATCAATGGTTGCTAGGGTTGTGTTGCAGACCCTCCTGATTTCACCAGCAGAGTGCTTGGACTCACCTCTGCAACTAGGTGATTTAAGGGAAACGTTGCTTTGAGAGATGTATAAAATATCTGCTAAAAGTGCCAGCCTCGCTTACAGTTCATTTTTGGCACAATGATTAACAAAACTTCAATTATATGACTTCAGATCATTTATCGGCAATAACTAAAGTGATTCATATTCATATTCCTCAACTTTGACCCTGACATTTTTAGCAGATATTTTGCACATCTCTCACAGCAACATTGGCACTCAAAGGTTTAATAAAGTTGAGTGGCACACAGTTTTGGAGACTTCAAGTACTGTATTGGAAAGTATACTGCAGTGCCTGATAGGAGTTCCATATCCAGTGCACTGCTTAGCGAGCCCTGAATCCCCGCCCAACCGAACATCCATCCCCTCCCACTGCCGAATCCCCTCGGTATCATGCAAGAGGATGTCCCCAATCACATCCCCTTCTTCTGTGTCCGCTGAAAAGGCAGACATTGGCCTACCCGCGATCCCAGACAAACACCCAGCATTATCATGGGAACACCCAAAAAATGCTGGCCATTCCCTTGGTCCAGCTCCGTTTCCCTCCCCACAACAAACAGCCTGGGGCATGTGTAACTCGTCAAAGCTATTTGGTGCCAAGGTTTGCACATGTACAGAAATGTGCTGTAAATGCACAAACCTCAACTAATAGGGCTGGTGCTGAATTTGGATTGCTATGAGCGATTATGAATCGGCCCCTATATGTACACAATAACAAAAAAAGGAGAGGTGCAGACATTGTGGTCTATTCATGAAGCAGTGATATGAGCGGAGAGGGGCACCAGTGGCGAATTTCCCATGTCAACCAATCAGCTGCTATTTCTAATTGTGTAGAATGTACTTGATTAAATGTCAATTCAAAGCTGATTAGTTGCCATGGGCAACTTGTCCACTCTTTTGCCTGTTTGGGCATAGACGCAATTACCAGCAAATGAACACAAAAACCATGAATGCAACATGGAAGTCCCATGAATGAATAAAGTGAATGACATTAATAAAACATACTGTAGTAAACAGATCAATGTCTAAAACAATTCTCTAGTTATGTTACTGCTCTCTACGACTTAACAATTTAAGATTTGTTTACAAGGAAAAATATCTTCCCCAGGTTTATTATGAGTAAAAGAGAGCATATTAATGTTTAAAAAAATAGTATATCTTTTTTTTTTTCTATTTTTTTTTAAACTGATAATTAAGTTACAATTTACATTTCTAATGTTTAATTTAATATTAGGTAGTAAAGTTATATTATGTTTTTTGGCACCACAGCTTGAATTTTCTGTTTTGAAATCTGTTGTTTACACTGTTGCTGTAGCCTCTGTTCTCGCATGTAAATAATGGCAGCTATATCACCAATTGTCTTTTCTGTCACACTACATTGTAAAACATCTTGAACTCAACCGTGTTTCAAGTGGCATGCACAATTACTTGTCTTGGTAAAGGATTTTGCTCTGGAGAATCAAAGGAGTACACAGCTTTGTTCCCCAGTGAATGAGGCAATGACATTGTGTAAAGCATTTCTCAGGTCGCACTGACACAACGGTTTTGGAGACAATTACTGAAGAAAATGTATATGTGTAAATTAAAAAAAAAACATGGGTTAAGCATTTTACTTTAAGAAGAGTAAAATGTTTATTTTTATTTGTATTGTTGAAGCTGTACATCTGGACAGTAAATTATGGCAGAATTAGAAGGTCACAGGACATTTCTGTAGAAAGTGTAGACTGATGCTGCAAAGACTGAAAGAATTCCAGAGTAAGTGGTTCTCAGTCAGATTTATTGCCAGAGTATCTTTGACAGGTCTATAAATGCAAAGGTTGGGGATAAAACACATTTTTACATTCTACAAGGAAGAACAACCTATTAAGAAAGCATAAGAAAAGCATACTCAATGCATAATCTATCTATCTATCTATCTATCTATCTATCTATCTATCTATCTATCTATAAATTTCTTCTGAAGTTACTGAAGGCTTTCTTTTTTCAGAAAAAGATCCTTAGAGATAGCTTAATTCATGTGTTCAAATATTAAACATCATAGAACCATTTTCAAAAAGTTATCAGATTAGATTACCAATGATGGTTAACAATGTCTTTATCTTTTGCAGCTTCAAAATATTCAACCATTTTTCCACTCTAGCTTGAAGCTGTAATAACCTTTTTGAATTTCGATGAGCCTGTTTAGTTTTTATTATGATCATGTCTGACATTACTCAAAAGCATTTCACATATGTGCATATTTTGGTAACATTCGTTGAGTGCAATACTTGCATAATATACATTGAAGACGTTTAGCACACATGGAATTCATATTCTGTACCTCTAAAATATTTAACACATTCAGCAAACGCAGTTTTCAAGTTTCCAAGATAAATTCTGTTCCCTGAGAATGGGCCCAAGATTCAGGAGAATGAAGAGCTGCTACTGTCAGTAGATATTACAAAAACACAAAAGGAAACAAAAAACTCCCCAAGTTGACTGAATACACTGGGGTAAATCTACGAATATTGGAGTTTTATTGAAGATGAGATGTTGCCAATATCAACTAATCAGATTCTATCTATTATGTTAGAGAGTGCTAAATAAATAAGAAGTATAATCTGATTGGTTGCACCACATCCAACACCCCTCACACTGATTTTTTTTTCTAAATTGTATGTCATACTTTTGCATGTATAACACTAAATTAAAGAAGCTGTACAAATTGTCTCTAACCTAAAAGGTCAGCTAAATTAACTATGGGAGTGTATTAGACCTACTGTAGGAGGACTTTCCCCCCTTTAATAACTCAAATCATATGAATAGATGGTGCTGTTGGATACATTCACTGACACTGATTGATATGCCTACCAAATACTGTACTAGGTATATACTGTATGAAGGTGGAGTTGGATGCACATTTTGACACCATTAGCATCAGAGTTTACAGTTTGTGGTCCAGCAGTGGAATGTAATTGTAGGAACTTGTCCCTACCTGGAGACCAAAATCCAAATCTCCAAGTCTCTGGAATAAATATTGAGGCTAAGGAGATTTTGTACCAAAGTAAAAAAGAGAAGAACTAGGCACTAAGATGAGGTGATTCAATACAAATTAGCTGCTGCTTGGGTGAGGTTTATAGTAAACCTCTAAAGCAAATATCAAAGAACAAACATAAACATATATGAAGCAGCGCTATTAATTCAAAACACAATTACATTGGATTGCCTGAACATAAAACACATTTATTAAAATATATAGAAGTTTTTAAAAACAATTAATATACCAATTGGTAATTTTATAGAGCAGCCTTTTGTCAGAAGAAGAAATATATGGCTTTGATGAAGTCCTCTAATCGGAATGGCTGAATATATGAACAACAGCTTTATGATTTTGTAAAAGTCTCACCACTGATGATTATGGGAAATTTTCAGCTTGGGTCCGATAGTCCTCAATAGGATGCGGTTGTGCACTGCTGGTAAAGGGCTGTTGGATGGTAATCAAGGACCTAGTGGAGCCTCCCAAATGCTGGTGGATGAAGTTTGCTGTAATAGATTAAATGCTTGCCAATCCAGTTATAGCCTTGTTGAGGATTAAAGTCTTGTGCCAATGGTCATACTGCTTCAAAGGTCTGCTCACAATGCCACCAATGCGTCTCACTGAACTCTGTCAGCTTTTTCAAGGTGATCACAGAGAATATCTTGCTGAACACCACATATAAGGCATGGAGGATGGTACGTACAGAAATGGGAATGTTTAAAGACATATCTATATTTTTCCATTTTGGGGTAACCCGAATATCTCACCAAATCAATACACCAACATCTTCAGAACCTGGTATGTGGGAGGATTGAAAAATGTAGCAAATATATTAAAGAAAGACTCTTTGACTCCTCTCACACACACACAGAACTGAAAGAGAAATACCCACATTTGCAAATACCAACTTTTGTCTATACTCAAATGCAGAGCTATGTCCAGTCCGTTACAACAAAATATCAGACGGACAACACACTAGGTCCACTTGACACAAACATGCGACTAGGGAAATCTGTCTACATTGCAGATACAGTATATGAAGTATGTTGATCACAGATAAAATTAGATCGAAAACCTAAAGGAATGCTGATACGGCAATTAGATTTTCCAGAACTAAAGATGCAAAGAATGCTGAAAGCATATTTTAATTTAAATGAGAACCTGGGATCGACTTCATATATCGAGATGCAGCAGAAACTGCTACATAGGGCATATCTTACCCCAAAACTTAGAAACTTAATTGGGGAATCTGCGGACAATAATTGCTATAAATGTAAAGATCCAGAGGCAGATTTGATCTACTGCAATGTGGTCATGCAAGATGATACAAACCCTGTGGCAAAAATTATAAGAATATCTTAGGCAAGACATAGATTTTGTAATTTCTAAAACCTGGGTGTTCTGGCGTATATATTCGATAAAGGATCAGGAAAGAATCAGGAAACAGGAGATTGCTTAACAAATTGGCGGCAACCACTAAAAAAAAAACAATATTATCCCAATGGATTACATCCGCACCACCCCCTTTGTCTCTAGTCTTTCCTAGAATCACACACTTATTCTTCATGGACTGGACAGAAACAGCATTTCAAAAAGATGAGTTAACTAAAGAATTTTTCGAGGGAAGGTTACCATATGTACGAACCCTAACATTGCCTTTAAAAACAGCACTTACAAATTCCTTTATAAATACATCCTGGTACTCACAAGAAATGCCAAATAACAAGGAACCTCCTTTTTAGGGAATATATGTTAAGATAGAGATTAAACACAAAGTGGAAGAAGTTCAGGGAAAGGGGAAAAGGGAAAATGAATACATGTCAAACTTGGATGAAGGTCTAAATAATGTAAAATTATATATAATGGTGAAGAAATGAAGTGCAACCGTGATTCATATTTTTAATTTAATATATTTGATTGTTAATAAAAATAAATAAAAAAAAAAAAAAAAGAAGGAATTTGCCAAAAGGAGTGACCCAAAATAATCCCCTATATTTTCAACACCAAATCAGTAGTTTCACGTCACATGATAGCATACACATCCAGGTTGTAAAATGATTAATTACAAAATAATAATGCAGGACACTGTGGGGGTATAGCTACTAAAGACTGATTTTTAAAGCAAATGTTTGAATTAAAAAGGCAATAGTATGTCAAAACAAGCCTAGTTTAGTTCATATACTTTCCTGCACTAAATACCAACAAGATCGGGCAGCATTGAAAACATTATTTTTAGTAAATATACCCAGTAATGTCAATGTTGACTCAAACTCAATGGCATTTATAACAGTAACACAATAGATGTATTGTAATAATGTTAGCATAAATAAAAAAAACACATACAAATTGCTAAAATTGCAAATCTTGTTTGTTATTTTTGCTCTTACACTATTATTAACCTCAATAACATTAATTTTGACTTATTTCCAGTCTATCCTGAACACCTCAAAGCTCACAATGTTTTTTTTAGGCCAATAGGTTGCACTGAGGTAGCTGGATGACTATGCTAAGTGACAGAAATTAAGCAAATCATCTCTTCCTGTACAAACTGGATGTACAGAGGCAAGATGTCCTCTTCATCCTCATCCTCCAATTCCTCTCCCCCTTCAGTACATAGATCCCCATCCTCACAGATTATCAATTTGTTCCTGCTGGAATCCACCATTACAGGTCCCTCTTTAGTCTCTGGATGCAATTGCTGGTCTTCGTTGAAGAATTGATAATTCATTTTGATGAACATCATCTCCGCATTTTGTGAAAGCTACTTCCTGCGCCGCTCGCTGACCATATTCACGGCTGCACTAAAAACTCTTTCAGAGTACACACTGGAGGGGGGACAAGTCAAGGAATTTAGAGGCAGTTTGTACAGGGGCCTCCAAACAGCCTTTTTTCAGCCAGTACAGGTACGAACTATCTGACATGTCTACTTGGATGCTGTCACCAAAGTAATCCTCCACCACTTTTTCAATGGTGACAGCATTGTATGCAGTGACAGTAGACATGTCAACAATCATTGGCAGGCCCTTCAGTCTGGACCAGATGTCCAATCTCTCTCCTGCCTGCCCTGCATCTCCATCAACAGGTCATGTAGGAAATTAGAGCTGTTTCCTCACAGCCACAGTTGTGGGAGTAAATGAAAGAGGAGCTGTTGATATGTACAGGTCCACTTCAGATGACATTCTCCTGCCCTGCATGTTTATGCATCACTGTAGACTTGTGTCTGCCTGAAACAGAGACACAATATATGCTTTAAACCTAGGATTGAGCACGGTGGTCAGAATGTATTCCTCAAAATTTAATAGATGGACCACCCTCGTATCCTGGCAAAGCATATGAAGGGCTTCATCCACAAGAGCTACATGCTTTGCAGAATTGCAACACTTTAGCTCCTCCTTCCTTTTCTCCAGCTGATTCTGAAACAGTCTGATCAGGGAAATGACCTGACTCAAGCTGGCAGTGTCGGAACTGTCTTCACGTGTGGCAAGTTCAAATGGCTAGAGAACCTTGCGCAATATCGAAATCAGTCTCCACTGTGCATGAGTCAGGGGCATCCCCACTCCTTTGCCTATGTCATAGGTGGCTGTGTAGGCTTGAAAGGCCTTTTGCTGCTCCTCCATCCAGGGCAGGTTCAGGAGTTTTGATGTCACTCCAATCTTCAGCAGGCAGTGGCAGAATGGCGAAAGTGTCCTACAATTGTTTGGGCCACCGCAAGCATCTCCTGCATGCTCCTGTAACTTTTAATGAAATGGTGCACCACCAAAATTATTGTGGGGGCAAAACATGGCACATGTTGTAAATTGCACATATGTAATGCCTTTACAATGTTACTGCCATTGTCCGATACCACAAATCCCCAGGAGAGTCTATGTGGAGTAAGCCACTGTGAAATGATTTCCCTCAGTTCCCTCAGAGGTTGTCGGCATTGTGCCTCTTGAAACTGGTGATACACAGCGTAGCCTGTCTTGGAAGGAGCTGGCATTTCAGAGATGATGCTGCTGTTGCTGCAGAATGCGATGCATCTACCCAGTGGGCCATCACAGTCATATAGTCCTTAGCTTGCCCTGTACAACTTGTCCATATGTCTGTGGTTAAGTGGACAGTGGGTGTACTGCATTTTTCAGGGCACTGAGGACACTTTTTTGGACCTCTGTACATCCTGGGTATTGCCTGCCTAGTGAAGTAGAATCTAGTCAGGATTTGTACCGGGGACACAATGCCTCCATCAATCGTCTACATTCCACTCTACTGATAACAGACTCGGACACAAACTAACTCCATCATAGCTGTCAAGGATACAGTTATCCACTTTGCTATAGGAGGACCGCTGTTGTACTTCATCCTCATTGCAAATTACTGCAATTGTTTAGTGAAAGACATAGCAGTGTTCTGACTTCTCCTTTGGGATAATGAACGACTCCTAGCAGCATCAGCATTAGTGGCAGCAGTAGGCATAGTGCTGCAGGATCCTCGTGAGGAATTCTGGATAGAAGAGGAGACAGTCATGCCGGTGACATGGCCTACAGGACTACCTCCAATCCGGATGTTATGGTCCTAGCCACAGTTTCTGAACAACACAGTGACTTATGAACAAACTTCAGGTGACGCATAAGCGAGGATGTCCCTAGGTGGCCAACTGCCTTACCCTTGCTTATTTCAGCATTACATAAGTTACATATGGTGAGACAATTTTTGTCCGGATCTGGATAAAATTTATTCCAGACCAAAGAGATGGATTTTTTTTGGTCTTCTGCCCAGGCATGGTGATGGCCTTTTGTATCCCATGGACAACAACTTTCTTACCCGGTGCCTTATTTAAACAAATCACATCACCATCAGCAGCATTCTCCTTGTCAACTTCCTCCTCAGCACCAGCTACATCAATATCCTCTTCCTGGTGTACAACATTGACACCTTCAAAGTCAAAATCAGGAACTGGACTGTGGGTGATCCTTCCAGCATATGCAGAGGGTGTGCAAATTGTGAAAGGAGTGACCTCTTCCCACACACCCTTGATTTGTGATACCATCTCTTTAGAAGGCACAGTTGTTTGCATTGTGTTTTTGATGACAGCTTAACGCTCTTAAATTTTCTAACGGGGGGAGGAGGGCTTAGGTTGTCGTGTGAAGGTGAACCACTAGTCATGAACATAGGCCAGGGCCTTAGCTGTTCCTTGCAACTCTTTGTCATAAACGCCACACAGTTTTGGCAAACTTACATTTCTCCTCAAATGATTGACATTTATTTTCTTCAAGTTACTGAACTTTGCTATTTTGGATTTTACATGCCCTCTACGATGACATTGGGCATTGGCCTTGGAAGATGACGCTGATGGCATTTCATGTTTTATGTCATGGCTAGTAGCAGCAGCTTTAGCACTAGGAGGAAGTGGTTCTTGTTCTTTGACTATTTTATTCTCCAAATTCTTGTTCTCCATTATCTTTTTGGAGTTATAATAACATGCAGCACAGGTGTACCCCTAAACCAGACACACGGCAAAGCCTGAAAAAATTAGATGGATTAAAAATACCCCTTTTATTTTGGGTTATTTATTATATGCAGCACAGGAAAGTGTACCACACACACACAGCAAAGCCTGAAAAAATGATACAGATTAAAAATAACCCTTTTATTTTGGGGTTAATTATAATATGCAGCACAGAAGAGTGTACCACAAACATGGCAAAGCCTAAAAAATTAGATCCAAATTAGATGGATTAAAATAACCTTTTATTTTGTGGATATTTATTATACGTGGCACAGGAGATTGTACCACACACACACACACACACACACACACACGGCAAAGGCTGAAAAAATTAGACAGATTAAAATAACCCTTTTACAATATTTTGGGGTTAATTATTATATGCAGCACATAAGAGTGTACCACACACACGGCAAATCCTGAAACAATTTGATGGATTAAAATGACCCTTTTATTTTGGTGATATTTATTATATGTGGCACAGGAGATTGTACCACACACGGCAGAGGCTGAAAGAAATTAGACAGATTAAAATAACCCTTCTATTTTGTGGTTCTTTAGTATATGCGGCACAGTAGAGTGTACCCCAAACACACACATGGAAAAGCCTAAAAATTATACGGATTAAAAATAACCCACCACTACATGGACTTATACAGCAGCACAGGACTCCAGCACTAGACAGCACAGGACACAAGCACTGGCAGAAAACAGCATAGTACCACAGGACTGGACTGCACAGGACACTGCACAGGACACTGCACAGGTCACCACCCTCCCAACAGCTTCCCAGAGAGACACAACCTCCCTCAACCCTCTCCAATGCCAGAGTGAAGATGGCGGCAACTAGCAGGGAACATATATGGAGTTCAGATCTCGCAAGATTACAAAACCGGGATAAAGACCTTTTGCCTTGTTCTGTGATCCGAGCTTGGTGGGAAATACCAACGGCGCTTGGATCAAAGTTCGGATCCCTGCCATTTGGTAGTGTCCAGATTTCAGAAATCAGTGACGAGAACAAAACATCTAACCCTAAAATTGGGCAGTATTGCATAGGCAAGTCATAGGGTGTGGCATATTTTATACAATCCTTTAAAGCTCTGTCTTTAGCATGCAGTTTCTGTTTTTCTCATCTCTACAATCTCTCACCATACAGTAGTTCTCATTTTATCTGTCTTTTATGTCTTCTTAATTTTCCTTATTTACGATTCATTATACTATCACACTTTTTCCTTTTCTTTTATAATCTGCATATTTACAATATATTTTTATTTAAATATTGAAGCAATAATAAAAGGAAAGAGTAAAGGCTATTGAATCCAAGGTTTTGTCTTTAGATAAAATCTTTGTCAAGTTGATATTTGAACTGCAAAGGAACTGATAAAATATGATGAAATACTTAATAGCCTTGGATTATTTCCTGAAATAGCTAAAAGAAGGTTTAAATGATAATATAAAGTTAAATCTGTGAAATGAGTAATTGTTTCTGACATCTCCAGCTAAGCGTTAGTTTGCTGAAATTGAGCATCTCTGATGCACATCCAGAGGGTAAAAATCTTGTATACTCAGTGTTTTGAGAGAAATTTGTTCCAATTCTGCTATCTGCATATTGGTCCCTTAAATATCATCTTTAAAAAAAAAATGTTATCAAATTAGAAAAAAATGATAAACTTATATAAAGTAACTTCATTAAATTAAAAGCGTAATAAGTTCACTTTTGTACATTTGGATGTGTTGAATTTGGTATATATATATATATCTAAACTGAATACGCCTCCTGAAATAAGCGTATACGTAGGCAGTCGTTGAAAATACAACTGCCTATATGTATTTTAGGCATTTACTATGCCAAAAATATGTGAATTCATATTCATTGCAAATTTGGGTACTTATGTTTTATCTGGGCTCCCATGTTAAATGCACCCCATTTTTTCATACCCCTACTATCCAACTATGCATGGAGTTGATTTTATATAGTGTGGCGAGCGCAGTGAGCCCCGCGAGGGGACACGATCTCATAAGAAAAACGGGAGCCCAGATATTACATAAGTACCCAAATTTGTATTTGTATTTATGAATACAAATGCGTACATTATCAAATGAATATTACTAGGAATCACCATTCGTTTAAATGTTGACTCCTAATTTACTAAGCTAACTACCGGGATATGGCCGCTTATTGCCAGTAAAATAAGCCTGGAAAATAAAACTAATTTTCCAGGCATATTTGGCCGAAGCCTGCATGGATCAATCAGATCCGTGCAGACTTCAGTGTAAAAAAAATAAAAAAAAATAAATAATAAAAAAAATGCGTGGGTTCCCTTCCCCATATGGCCATAACCAGCTCCAGGCTCAAAAAGCTGATCCTTGTATTAAAAAGTCAGGGAACAAAAGATGTAGGGGTCCCCTGTATTTTTTAAAACCAGCACCAAGTTCAAGGGCTGTTCCTGGTTCCCAAAATATGGGGGACAAAATGAATATATTTTGAGAACCAGCACCAGGCCCAACCAGCCAGCATGTTAATGCCACAGATGGGGGATACTTTTAATACAGATACTGTACCTTAATCTGAGACTCGCCAACAGAGACTTATGAATATGTTATGAGATAGTACGGTTTTGGTTTCAGGCGTGAGCCCACAGCCGGGACCACTGTTTGGAATAGCCACGGTGCACCCTACTCTAACTCTATTGACTACCTCTGGCAGATGACTGATTCCTGCTATACTAGGCTTCACCTATAATTGCCACATTTGGAGGGATGAATTAAGTCTGCCCCAACTCCGGGGCAACCAGGTCTTGAGAGACCTGATTGATTGATTGATTGATTGAGAGGTGACAAAGAATCAGCGATTACCAGAGGTTAGGCCAAGAGAAGATCTATCTACAAGGCCTGACTGGGATAACACCCAGTCGCATACACCAGTGGCAACCAAATTGGGGTACCTACAGCAATATCTATGCAGAGGATATAAAACAGAAATTAAGCACTATGGGAACAATCTGATGATACCCCAAAATGACAAACACAAAGCAAAACCGAATTCATTCACCACACCGGGAGGAAAAAGGATAAAGATAAGTCCACGAACAAATTGATTAACTAAATAATAAGGCTAACAGCCGCTAACAGAAATGCAAGGTAATCTGCCGGATAATAGAAATACAAGGCAAACTGCCTTGAGAACAGAAATATGAGGCAAACTGCCAGATAACTGAAAACAGGAAACCAAGCTCCAGTGAAGCCCTTACATGAACTCCCAGCAGCTGCAGGTGGAAATGGCAGACTGGGAATGACTGGAACTGACAGCCAAGACACAAGAACCAACAGAGAGCTACAAAACTAGATAATATCACCGGCGGGGCTGAGTTAAACCAGATCCCTTAAAAAGGATAGCCTAGCCAATCAGCTACCATCAAATGATCTGGCCCCCTGTCAGTTAATGAAACCAAGGGGCCAAGTGTGTGCTGCCCGGCGTCCCCTGTAGCTAAGCAACCGCTGGTTGGCAGCAGGGGAACGCAGAGAGACGGAAGATGCGTCACCCAGCCAGGGCAAAGTGACGCGTGGGAACCCAGCATCGCCGGGCGATAGGGCCGTGTGTGCCCTCCTCGTGCACCAGCACTCTGCTGCGGTGGTGCTGCTGCCAGGCCATCAGCGCGGCTAACAGGATACTCCAGCATTTGCAAATGCTA
This sequence comes from Crinia signifera, assembly GCF_055691185.1. Lineage (NCBI taxonomy): Eukaryota > Metazoa > Chordata > Amphibia > Anura > Myobatrachidae > Crinia > Crinia signifera. The sequence continues at coordinate 137,117,354 of NC_139219.1, forward strand.
AAACTCATGAACTAATTGCCACCAGCAAAATAAATAAAATAATCAATACAAATGTGGATATCAGATATTCCTTTTGTCATTTATCTGTATCCAGACTTACCAATTACAAAACTCTCTTATGTAGCATTTGGCCTCACAGGCACATAGATTCCTTAAGGACACAGAGAATACGCTAGAATAAATTATCTTTAAATTTCAACAAAACATTCCAAGGTATGATTACAATACAATTACAAACAGACAGAATATACATAGGAATTTTGTAAAAATAAAAACTAATATGTCTATACAATACAATACACATACTTAGGAATAAGTTGTGGGGGACTGCACAGAAACACAGGGTCACTTCCAGCCTTCTCGCTTATCCCCAAGAAGGCACACTCAGTTTATGTACAGAGAGACAATTATACCTTGCAGATTCATGCCCCACCTTTGTGTTTTTTTAACCAGCTCACTGCTGGACAATTGACCCTGTAATGAGCCCATCCCTTCACCTAAGTATCTGTAACCTGAGGATTTATGTGATTACAGAGATAGCCTGGCTTTGAGTTATAATGTTTACTCAAAAGCCTCCAGACCTGGTTTATTAAGTAGACCTGGTTTTATGATGAAAGATACTCATCTTGACTCCAGAGGACCTTCTCAAAGATCTGTTCTGTATACCCTCAGAGTAACAACCTCCTAGCTATCCCTGGGTCACAATAACTTCACAGGCAGTACAGAAGAAATACATTTATCACACATAATAATAGGAAACATCATTTCTGCAATGGTGATGAATCATCACCTGCAAAGGTGATGAATCATGGAAGGCAGTAACAGAGGCCTAATGTAACTCTGGAATGCAATGGAGTCATCTGCTTCCAGGCTCCTGCTCCAAAAGGAGGCACCTCTCCTCTCCTGCTAGTTTGAATCTGGGCACCTGGGACGAACTTACACCAACGGGCTAGTAAACTGTCCTGATAATCAAGGCTGGATACTGCTGTGTTTTAAAAAAAAAATATTTGAATGACAATGCATTAAACACATGAAAACATAAAGCAACATTCTTGTGAGAGCTGTGAGTATATATAAAGGAGTTTGTAATGACATTTTTAAACAGGAGTTGGTGAGAATATACTAAATATTTACTAAATGGGACACTATGATAATCTTTTCCCATGTCATACAAATAGTTATATTATGGGGGAAATTTACCAATATGAAAAACCTAGTTTTTCGTATTTGTATTTCCCCTACGACTGCATACGACTGTTTCAAAGGAATTCGTATTAGCTGGCCATATATATGGGCGCTAATACGAATTCGTAAAGGCAGTCTGCACGGATCAGTCAGATCCGTGCAGGCTGCAGTTTAAAAAAAAATATAAAAAATAAATTAATTTTTAAAAAAAACAGCGTGGGGTCCCCCCCACAGCTGTAACCAGCACCAGGCTGAAGGAGCCGGGGCCAGTAATTAAAAATCAGGGAACCCGACAAATAGGGGTTCCCCGATTTTTAACAACCAGCCCAGGCTCCAGGTCCGGGACTGGTTCCCAAAATACGGGGGACAAAATGACTAGGGGTCCCCCGTATTTTAAGAACCAGCCCCAGGCCAAACCAGCCAGCAGGGTAATGTCACAGCCGGGGGACACTTATGATATAAGGTCCCGAGGCCAAAACATTAACGCTACCGACCAGTAAGCCTGGCCAGGGGCCCTGGGGGAGTGGGGACCCCCCCAATAAAGGCCCCCCCCCTCCAGGACTTACCTGACCAGGCTGAAGCCTGGTGCTGTCCTCGATGCCCCTGGGCGGTGGGCATCGAGCTGATAGTGGTGTAAAAAAAAAAGAATAATCTATTGTCTAATACTGGGGCACTATGAGTCCCAGCAAGCCTCCCCCACGTGAAACCAGACCGGACAGATGAGCTGCACGGTACTCGTGCGGCTCCGCCTTCCGAATGCCGCTATTGGCCGCCTTGCGGCCTAGCGGCCAATCAGGCTCATCTGTCCGGTCTGGTTTCGCGTGTCGGTTTGTTTTTTTGCAAAGACCCTTACCTGGACTACGTCGTCCTGGGACAGGTGAGTATAGTTTCTTTCCACAGCTTCCTCCATGGATTTCGTCGGACTCCGGACGCCGACGCCATCGCCGACAGCGACGTCGACATGGAGCAGAACGCCGACACAGGACTGCAGGACATCAGGACCAGGGCTACCTACAGGATGAAGATAGGTAAGTATTAGTATGTGAGGGCTTTGTATGTATTAAAGTTTTATTTTAAATGTGTGTCAGTGTGTTTTATTTTACTATTTTTAATACTGTGGAACTACAAGACCCAGCAGGCCCTTTAATGCCCCGCAGGCTGGGACTTGTGGTTCTCCAAGTCCCAGCTTGCGGGGGAGGCTTGCTGGGACTCATAGTGCCCCAGTATTAGACAATAGATTATTCTTTTTTTTACACCACTATCAGCTCGATGCCCACCGCCCAGGGGCATCGAGGACAGCACCAGGCTTCAGCCTGGTCAGGTAAGTCCTGGAGGGGGGGGGGTTTATTTGGGGGGGTCCCCACTCCCCCAGGGCCCCTGGCCAGGCTGACTGGTCGGTAGGGTTAATGTTTTGGCCTTGGGACCTTATATCATAAGTGTCCCCCGGCTGTGACATTATTCTGCTGGCTGGTTTGGCCTGGAGCTGATTCTTAAAATACGGGGGACCCCTAGTCATTTTTTCCCCCGTATTTTGGGAACCAGCCCCGGACCTGGAGCCTGGGGCTGGTTGTTAAAAATCGGGGAACCCCTATTTGTCGGATTCCCTGATTTTTAATTACCGGCCCCGGCTCCTTCAGCCTGGTGCTGGTTACAGCTGTGGGGGGGACCCCACGCCGTTTTTTTTTATATATATATATTTTTTTTTCTATTTTTTAACACTAAAGCCTGCACGGATCTGACTGATTGATGCAGGCTAAAGCCACATACGACAGGACAATCAAGGTGTATTTTCCTGTCGTATTTGCGTGGGTGTTTTACACCACTTAGCAGCCGTATTATCAGTACGGCTGCTTAGTACATCAGGAACCACCATTCTTTTGAATGGTGATTTCTGTCGTATTCTATCGATGGTGTAGACATTCGTATTTGTAAATACAAATACGAATGTTCCATCTTTAGGAATACGAATTGTTGTATTTTCGGGACTGTAAATCTCGAAAATACAAATGTGTAAAAAATAGGTGTATTTCTGCCTACGAATACACCTATTTTTTACGAATCCATTTTGGTAAATTTCCCCCTAAGTGTCCACACTTATAATACTACAATCTATGGTGTGCATCACACTGAAATGTTCATAATCCTGATTGTGTGGGGAGACTGGGTGTACAGACTTCTGGATTGTCCAAAATGCACATTTCGCCATGAGGAGGTTTGTTCACCAGAGTGAAAAGGGGGATGCCCAATGTCCCCTTGTATACCATAATATACCTGGCTCAAAAAGTGAGCAGTTGCGCAGGAAGTTGATAAAGGTCCTGCTTCTGGCTGTATGAACATATAGAATCACTATAGCTGTGTGCTTAATTAGATTGGCAGTTCATGAGGCTAAAAAAGAAGTCTAATGAATTGACTGGCATCTAGTGCAGCCACTAGAATGTATACCATAGTGCACAGGATTTTACATTTAAAAAAGGTAAATCCAAAGTATGTACAAACATATAATGGACTTTGAGGATTCCTAGACTATCTTTAATAGTATAATATCAGTAGTGGTGTAGGTTAAAGATTCCTGAAGGGTATGTTGAATTCACAGCGACAATTGTGTTGCTAGGCAACCGTGATTTCTGGGGTTGATAATGTGTAGCGGAATGAATCATGTGGTGTGAAGTTTTCCCAGGAAGTCCAAGGCAGCATGTTATAGGGACTGCAGAGTCTATTGTGTCGCTAGGCAATCAGTGTAGGAGGTGGTCATGCAAAGTATCCTAAAAATAACAGTTCCAGGGCTAAATGTGCTGCACTTGATCATGGCACTGAAGGTATCATAAAGTAAGATTAATGGAGAAATGCATACAGATAAATATTATACAATAATATGAGCAATATACATTAGGTTTAAGACAGTAAAAATGATAAGACATAATACATAGTAATAATTAAAATAAAGATAATGATATGTATAGAAACTAAAAAGTATATAAACTATAGACATGTTCCTAATTATAGACATGTCCCTAATGCTGTAGTCGATCTAATGCATTGCAAACTAGTAGGGGTCTTTTTTAAGTTCCACTAGAGTAGGACACTTTCTAAATTCCTTGCAGATAGAAACAATCAAGCAATTGTTGAGGGAGGCCACTCATAAAGAAGCAAAATTAAACCAGAAATGGTGAGTGAATATCAGATTTAAATGTGGGTGATAATCAAAGATCCAGTGACCATCAATCAGTATGTGGTGTAGGTTAAAGATTCCTGAAGGGTATGTTGAATTCACAGCGACAATTGTGTTGCTAGGCAACCGTGATTTCTGGGGTTGATAATGTGTAGCGGAATGAATCATGTGGTGTGAAGTTTTCCCAGGAAGTCCAAGGCAGCATGTTATAGGGACTGCAGAGTCTATTGTGTCGCTAGGCAATCAGTGTAGGAGGTGGTCATGCAAAGTATCCTAAAAATAACAGTTCCAGGGCTAAATGTGCTGCACTTGATCATGGCACTGAAGGTATCATAAAGTAAGATTAATGGAGAAATGCATACAGATAAATATTATACAATAATATGAGCAATATACATTAGGTTTAAGACAGTAAAAATGATAAGACATAATACATAGTAATAATTAAAATAAAGATAATGATATGTATAGAAACTAAAAAGTATATAAACTATAGACATGTTCCTAATTATAGACATGTCCCTAATGCTGTAGTCGATCTAATGCATTGCAAACTAGTAGGGGTCTTTTTTAAGTTCCACTAGAGTAGGACACTTTCTAAATTCCTTGCAGATAGAAACAATCAAGCAATTGTTGAGGGAGGCCACTCATAAAGAAGCAAAATTAAACCAGAAATGGTGAGTGAATATCAGATTTAAATGTGGGTGATAATCAAAGATCCAGTGACCATCAATCAGTATGTGTAGCAAAAAGACAGGGACTTACTTATGCCACACAAAACAAAGGTATTGTAATTTTGGAAGGGTGCTTTTGTAGAGATAAGAAAGTGAATCATTGGTAGATTGAATGAACTTTAAAGTAGTACATGAAAGGTGGGAAAAATTAAACAGTTCAGTATTAAATGCAGACCTTTGTATCAAAAGGATTAGAATAAAACACAATAATATGAAGCCAGTTTGTTTTACAAAAGAACTATCAAATAGTGTGAAAGCTAAAAGATGGCCTTAAGGAAATAAAAGCAGACTCAAAATAATGGAATAAAAAAGAAGTGTATCTTGTCAGTCTAAAGAATGCTAAGTAGGTAATCAGCAGTGCAAATACACCAGCTGGAGAGTAAGTAGGTAAAAGGGATAAAACTTGTAAGATTATTTAATTGAAAGAGAAGAGCAGACAGAAGAATATGAGTTAAGTTGCAAGAAAATTCTTAAAAATGAAGCTGATACAAGTACATTTACAGAGGAGAAGGTTCTAGCAAAACTCTGAAAGTAGAGAATTCAATGGAGCCAGATGTAAAACATACTGTACTAGAATAATAAATGAGCTTGAATGGGTAGCTGGTAGCACCCTTAACATAATTATTCTCTAGCTACATAAGTAATCCAAGAGGACTGGAAAAGAGAAAATGTATTCATATGGCACAAATGTGGAAGCAAAGGAAAAGCAAGCAGCTAGTGACTATTGAGCATCAAATCAGTAATAGGGAAATAAATGAAAAAATATATATTAAAAGCAAAAGTTGAGGAATATCTCAAATCCAGCAATTTATAAAATCACAAACAACATGGATTTACTCTTGAAAGATCTTGCTAAAATAATATCATTTGTTGGCTGGGTTACTAAAATAACAGACCCAGGGGAGGCGCAGTGTATTGATGTAGCATATCTAGACATATTTAAGCTTTTGACCTGATATCACATTAAAAAAAAAAAAAAAGTGTGGGTTTGGATTACATTTTTTTTTTGAAAATACAAGAATTTGATTGCAGGATAGAGAGTTGTAGCAATGGAATGGTATCCCATGGAAAAAAGTTACAGTCTTTGTACTGGGATCTGTTCTTGGACAATTGCATTTTAACCCCATCCCGCCGCAGCCAGTTTTTGCCTTCCTGACAGAGCCCTTTTTTTTCAAATCTGACAGGTATCACTTAAGTGGGGATAACTTTTTTTTGCTTTTACTTATCCCAGTGATTTTGAGATTGTTTTCTCGTGACACATTGTACTTCAAGTTAGTGGTAAATTTTCGTCGATACAGTCTGTGTTTTTTTGTGAAAAATACCAAAATGTCGTAAAAAAATGGAAAATTTTGCAATTTTCAAAATGTTAAATTTTCTGCTTGTGAGACAAATAATCATACCACTCAAAATAGTTAATAACTAACATAGACCATATGTCTACTTTATGTTGCCATCATTATTTCAACCTCCTTTTAATTTTTTTGGACACTAGGAGGCTTAAAATATGAATAGCAAATTCTCAAATTTTCAAGAAAATTTCAAACACTGATTTTTTTAGGGACCAGTTCAGTTCTGATGTGACTTTGAGGGACTTGTATGTGAGACACCCCCATAAGTGATGCCATTTCAAAAACTGCACCCCTCACAGTATTCAAAACAGCATTTTGGAAGTTTGTTAACCCTTTAGGTGTTTCACAGGAATTAAAACAAAGTGTAGGTGAAATTTCAAAATTTCATTTTTTTTGCAGATTTGCAATTTTAATACATTTTTCTAAGGAACACAGTAGATTTTACTAGAGAAATGTGACTAAAAATTGATTCCCCCAATTCTTTTGTTTTCATAAATATCCTATATGTGGCCCTAGTTTGCACGTTGACCAAACCACAGGCTTCATAATAGAAGGAGCACCTACTTGATTTTAGAGCCTCCTTTTTATGAGATTATTTTTTAGGCACCATGTAGGTTTCTAGGCACCATAAGATGCTAAAAGTTAGGAACCCCCCCCCACAAGTGACCCCATTTTGCAAACTACACCCCTCTGGGAATTCATCTAGGGGTATAATGTACATTTCAAACCCCCAGGGGTTTCACCAATTGTGGTACAACTGGGCAGTGAAAATGAAAAATTAAATTTTTTACACAAAAATGCAGTTCTGGCTCAAAATTTTTCATTTTCACAAGGAATGAAGGAGACAAAGCACCCCAAAATCTGTGCCCCAATTTCTCCCGAGTACGGCAATGCCTCACATGTGACCAAAAAATACCATTTGGGTGCATGGCAGGACTCAGAAGGGAAGGAGTGATTTTTGTATTTTGCAGCTCAGATTCTGGTGGAATTTTGGTGGGTGCTATGTCGCATTAGCAAGACCCCCAAAGCACCAATACAGTGGAAGCCCCCCACAAGTGACCCCATTTTGCAAACTACACCCCTCTGGGAATTCATCTAGGGGTATAATGTACATTTCAAACCCCCAGGGGTTTCACCAATTGTGCTACAACTGGGCAGTGACAATTAAAAATTAAATTTTTTACACAAAAATGCAGTTCTGGCTCAAAATTTTTCATTTTCACAAGGAATGAAGGAGACAAAGCACCCCAAAATCTGTGCCCCAATTTCTCCCGAGTACGGCAATGCCTCACATGTGACCAAAAAATACCATTTGGGTGCATGGCAGGACTCAGAAGGGAAGGAGTGATTTTTGTATTTTGCAGCTCAGATTCTGGTGGAATTTTGGTGGGTGCTATGTCGCATTAGCAAGACCCCCAAAGCACCAATACAGTGGAAGCCCCCCACAAGTGACCCCATTTTGCAAACTACACCCCTCTGGGAATTCATCTAGGGGTATAATGTACATTTCAAACCCCCAGGGGTTTCACCAATTGTGCTACAACTGGGCAGTGACAATTAAAAATTAAATTTTTTACACAAAAATGCAGTTCTGGCTCAAAATTTTTCATTTTCACAAGGAATGAAGGAGACAAAGCACCCCAAAATCTGTGCCCCAATTTCTCCCGAGTACGGCAATGCCTCACATGTGACCAAAAAATACCAGGGACAGCAGACATGTTTAAACTGTCACCGCGTCTATAGACGCGGTGACAGTTAAATGGCATGACGTACATTTATGCCATGTGTCGGGAAGTACATCCCGGCCATGACGTAAATGTACGTCAAATGTCGGGAAGGGGTTAATATAATTGTTTTTGATATTACAAATGGTTTTGAAAGGAAAGCATACTTTTTTCAGACAAAGGTATGGACCATGGTAGAAAATGACTGAGGATCTTCTGTAGATATATTAGAGGATGAGTCAAGAAAAGTGGCAACTATAGTTCAGCGCCACTTTCAGTGCCACCAGTTCAGAGCTGGTGCCCCTTATGGCCAGCACAACCCAACTGTTACAATGTGTCACACTAGGGAGAAGTAGCAGTTCAACAGTTAAAAAGTGTTACATTACTAAAAAGTATGCCCCAAAGCAGCTCATCCACACCACCCCAGGAACCCCCATGCTCTTCAAGTTCAAGATTAGTTTATTTGCCATATGTAGTTTTACACAAAGTAAACATACAATGAAATGTGGTGGACAAAAAAGTCGGTCAACTCAACTCAGCAAAAAAACTAAATTTCTGAATATAAAAATGCAACATTAAGGTATGCAATTATGGATACATAATATAAATAAAATACAAATGGCACAAATAAAAGGACATGTCATCAATAGGGTATGTTAAAGGTCAGGATTAAAAATACAGTGCTACGGGTTAGAGTTAAATAACCTAATAGACTGAGGATAGAAACTCATTTTGAGACTTGTAGTGCAGCAGCCATACTCCTGTACCTCCTCTCCAATGGTAACAGGGAGAAAAGTCTGCAAACTGGGTGACTATGGTCTTTAATAATACTATGGACTTTCCACAGGCACCGCTGTTGATAGATGTCCTGGATGGCAGGAAGTCTGCTGCCACTGGTTTGTTCAGCTACTCTCACTACTTGATGTATTGCTTTACGACTTTGAGAAGAACAGTTCCCATACCACACCGTAACACAGCCACTCAAAAAGTTCTCAATGATACATCTATAAAGGTTGGTAAGTTTTTTTGAGCCCACACCAAATTTCCTCAATTTTCTCACGAAATAGAGCCACAGATAAGCTTTCTTCACCACAGTGTCTACATAAAAAGTCCAAGAAAGATCCTCATTGATGTGAACACCGAGGAACCTAAATTTGCTCACCCTTTAAACCTTGATATCTCTGATAAAAATTGGTCTATGACCATCTCATTGATGTTTCCTGTAGTCCACAATCATCTCTTTTGTTTTGCTGACATCGAGAGAGAGGCTGTTTTCTGGCACCATCCAGTTAGTGCCTTGACCTCCTCTCTATAGGTCGCCTCATCGTTATTCGTGATGAGACCCAAGATCGATGTGTCATCAGAAAACTTGAGGATGACATTAGAGCTGGGTTTTGCAATGCAGTCATGAGTGAACAGGGCATACAGGAGAAGGCTGAGCACACAGCCCTGCTGAGCACCTGTGTTGAGGGTCAGAAAGGAGGGTGTTTGACTGCCTATTCTCACCACTTTTGGCCTTTCTTGTCAGAAAGTAAAAAAAAACAGCTGCAGTTGGCGGTATCCAGCCCTAGATCTCCAAGCTTAGAGACAAGTTTGGAAGGGATAATGATATTAAATGCAGAACTCTAATCGATGAACAGCATTCTAATATATGTATTCTTTTTTTCCAAATGAGAGTCACCAATGCTATGGCATCACCATTCTATTCTGTCTGTATGCAAACTGCAGTGGATCTAGAGTGTCATAAAGAAGGGAGCAAATGTAGCTCTTCATTGTTCAAAACATTTTATGATGAGAAAAGTAAGTTCTACTAAAAGGTAATCATTTAAACAGGTAGCCGTTGATTTCTTGGGTATGGGCACAGTGGTTGATGTTTTAAAGGAAGTCGAAACCACCGACTGACTCAGGAGAATAAAGATGTTAATAAACACCACTACCAATTGTTTAGCGCACACACTGAGAACCCTACCTGGGATACCATCTGGACCTGGAGCTTTGCATGGATTGACCCCTTTGAAGGGGTCAATCCTCCAATGTCAATGTCAGCATGACAACTCTCCCATCAATCAGTGGATGGGTGGCAGGCACTTTGTTAGCCATATGAAATAGAGCATAAAAGTTGTTAAGTCCCTTGGGAAAAGATGCAGACAGTTGAGCAGAGCTCCCGTTGTCCCTTTTATAGTCTGTGATACAGCATAGTCCATTTCACATACATCTGGGTTCAGATCTAAAATTGGATTCCACTTTGGATTCCACTATTCCCTCTTTGCCTCTTTAATGATCTTCCGGAGGTCACATCTGGCTGCTTTATATGCCTCAGAGTCCCCTGAATTGAAGCCAGTAGACCGCGCTTTAAGTTTAGCGCATATTTCCGCACTCATCCTGGGTTTCTGGTTTGTGTATGTGCAGATGTTAATTTTGGGAACAATGTCCTCAATTCACTTGTAAATATAGCTGATGACAGAGTCTGTATTCTTTGATGTTGCCATCAGCTGCATCCTAAAATATCTTCCGGTCAGTTGTTAAAAAACAGTCCTGCAAGACCTCCTCTACATCCCTACTACATCTGTATACCATTACAGAAACAGTTTTTTCCTGTTTCCATTTCTGTCTGTAAGTAGGGAGGAGAAGAATAGAGCAGGGTGAGGAACTGATTCATAACTGTCTTTAAATGGGGAGTAACAATACCATAGAGTCTGATCACTCCTGATTGCAAAGGTGAAGATAATAACTCAGGATAACCTTCTTCATATTAGATTGGTCTCTAGATCAATCTCTATATACTGTAAACCACAACGGACCCAGTCACCCGTTAAAGTGCAGCTGCTAGTCCTAGGTACACAATAATGGATTCCGTGTGCAGGTATACCCAGAAAACAGCCCCAATCTCCCCTTTACTGTTTTTTCTATTGTACTTCTTCATATTAGCCCTATTAAAATCACCCAGCTTTATAGACACCACTTTTAGGAAAAGAGTTCTCTAAGCTACACATGATCCCATATAGCTCAGCCAAGGCTAGTGATTTATCAGCCCATGGAGGGATGTAAACAAATGAAAGGACAGCAGAACTGAATGCACATGGCAGATATAAAGGTGTCACTTTGATGGATAGCAGCTCTAAAAGTGGGGTGCAGTGAGTTTTCAGGACACAAACATCCATAGCCCAAGACGATTTTATGATAAAGCACACACATTCCCCCCTTAATTTGCCAGATTCTGTCATTCTATCATGCCAGTAGACAGAAAACCCCTCCACTGCAACCATGCAGTCGGTTACATTAGTCTCTAACCACCTCTAACTGCTAGCTGCATCAGCCACACTCTCCCTCTGCTGCTTCATGGCAGGCTCCCACTCCTCTCCTCCACAGCCATGAAGGGGGGCACACTGTCCTGGCTCACAGCCCTGTTCCCAACCAGCAGCAGCAATGGGCCGCTATGGCCAGTGGCGGTGCAGCAGTGTGCGGTGCATATTAGCGTGGTCAGCCATGAAGCTGTCCACACAGGCTGCAGCAGCTATGTCTGCAGCAGGGGTGGCAGTGCTGTGCACAGCATAGTGGCCAGTGCAGCCAGACACGGACCCAAGGCACCCTGCCGTGAAGCAGACCATACAAGTGGCATGCATACCTAACCTTGACCTACAGTATTATATACATTAATCCAGGAATTATCTTACTTGGTGGAAGAGGTGGAAGTCATGCTGAAGAGTCTTCATCTTCAAGTGTACACACATGTACATTCAAGTGTATGCACATGTAGACAATAAAGAATATATGGTGGTGCTGGACTGCACAGCCTATTTCTAACTACAGTAACTGAGACTTGTAGTGCTACACAGTAAAAGGGAAAATGCAGATGCACACTCTAAACATTAGTAGACAGAACAAACATAATAAATAATTTAAGATGAGGTAAAACCAAGGCCAAAAAAATATTGACCAACAGTACCTACCACATCCAAGTGACGGATAAGGATCATTAGGTCACCAGCAAATATGGTCAACAAGCATTAGGTCGACACCACTAGGTAGACATGCAGTAAGGTCGACATGACAAAAGGTCGACATGGGTTAGGTCAACAGGGTCATTAGGTCGACAGGGTCATTAGGTTTGACATGTGTAAGGTCAACATTGAAAAAGTCAACGTGTTTTTTTTTTTCACTTTTTTTTACTCAAATGTTGACACAGTCAACATAAACAGTAAAATGTAGAACCGCGTCCCCTCGCATGACTCGCTACACCCACCCTGCTTTGGGCACGGTGCCTCGCTACGCTCGGCACACTATTTTATTCTCCCACCACGCCCTAGTGGATGGTAGGGCATGAAATACCGCCTGTCAGCACAGGTTGGCTCAAAAAACAGTAAAAAAAAACATGTCCACCTTTTGACTGTCGACTTTCCCCATGTAGACCTAATGACCCTGTCGAACTAACCCGTGTCAACCTTAAGTCATGTTGACCTTCCTGCATGTTGACCTAATGCTTGTCAACCTTCTTGCTGGTGACCCAATGACCGTATACCAAGTGACATCATCAGATGGGTTCACAACATTTCTAAGGTTTAAGTCCATAGCACTGGATCCCCCAGGCCAGCACAAACCAACCAAAGTTTGAGGGTCCTGTCTTTATTTTAATATTTATTTTACAGGGGGACTATAAGAAACAGTCCCACATGCTGGGAATTAGTGGTTCTGCAAGACCAACATATGGGGAAGGCTTGATGTGAACTTTAAGTAAAATACAATATTACTAAAATCCATCTTTTCTTGAAAGGTATTCACTCCGCATCCACCACCCAGGGGTGTTGGTGATTGCCATAGACTTAAATGCCATTCCTTAAATGTGGGGAACTCCTTTGCATTGTGTTTCCCTGGCACTTTTCTCAGATTTTTTTATGCTTTCTTTACTATTACACACAGAGAAGCACTGTAAAACATAACTAAACATGATTGCATACACCATCAAAAAACATGATTCTGTCAAATACTATTCTTAGAAAATTCTAAAATGTTCGATCCTTAAAACCTCTCACGTATCCCATAGATCCGGTTTAAGCTTATGCCAACACAACTCTTAGTAAATTTACCCCTACAGTACTGTAAATGTTTAGAGATCTGACTCAATCACTGGAACAGCTCAGTCAAACACATTCCAGGGACCGGAAAATATCACACAGTATAAGTTACTGGTGAGTTTTGATTTGTTCAATGTACATTAATAAAAAATTAAAAGGAAACTACTTAGTCTTTTAAACAGGGGTTTAACTTTAAAGTTTATCTTATAATTGTTAGTCTCTTTCTCTACACGTTTTATCACATTAATATAAATTTGACTATAGCAGAAACACATAGCATTACATTTTATTAAGAAATTTTCAGAGGGAAAAGAATGGACTAAGAGCACATTTATCTTTATTACCATCTAAGCATTGTGACTAAGCTAAATTTACCACCAGAAGCAAGACAATGAAATATTATTTGTTTTACTTGGATAATTATATTACTTTGCAAATACATTTCCCTATCATTTATAGAAGCATTTACATTCATTTTCTCTCTATCTCCACCTCATAAACTTGCAATGTTACATTTGCATACTTTCATCTTAGCCATTATTAATTGAATTCATTAAGAAGCTTTTGTTTTGCTAGTGTTATTTATTTAAAAAAAACAATTACTACTTATCAAATCATGCTGATACAAAATTACTTTGGAATTGCAGAGAATAGCAGCTCATGTGTATATATTTTATTTAATTTAAAAGCCACTTTTAAAGAAAGATGAAATCTAATGCACTTAACAAAATTAATTTCATTTTATATTACATATATTGCATCCACTGCCTTTCAATGTGGTGTTTAATGATATATATTGCATTTACAGCTGTATTTTACTGTTTTATATCAAAATGTACAGTACTATATCCACACACAATATAGCAGGCTTAAGGGGCCTATTTATCATCACTAAAATGGTCCATTATACCCACAGAGATGCAATCTCTGCCTATTCATTACTTGTAATCCGATAGGGCAAACTAATATTCAGCAAACTACTAAAACTTACTGTTATCCAAAGCTGCTGCTTCTTATGGGAAGGAGATGCTGGGGATACAAAGGCTCAGAGCAGATCCCTCCACCACCTACTGTGTGATTAACATCTGTGTACAGTACATGCATCGAGCAAATGTAGGATTTCAGAAAGGGCAGTTTACAAATACAGATATTGAAATGAGTTTTGCACCAGCACTTTACCTGCCCTGTTGTTAGCATCTCAGGATGCCAGCATCATAATAATCTAGTCAAATTTATGGTTTATTATTCAAATATATATTTTTTGAATGAATACAAGTTTTTTTTTTATAAATGAAGTCTGCACCTGATCTTAGATCATGTGGTAACTAGGATTTAACCCAGAACGGGGAATCCTCGACCCTTCAGCTGTTGTTGAACTACACATCCCAGCATGCACTGCACCAGTTGTAGCATGGCCAAATAGAAAAACTGTAACAAGGCATGCTGGGATGTGTTGTTCCACAACAGCTGGAGGGCTGAAGGTTCCCGATCCCTGATTTAACCAGATAACTGGATAATCTGGAAACCTTGACTTAATCGTATAACTGGATCAGCTGTGATCCAGAATTTAACCAGATATCTGGATTAACTAGAAAAAGAAGAGGTTGGTGTGTATTGCGCTGCTGAATATATAAGGAATTTGATTCCAACCAAAAGAGACCACTGTGCAGAAATAGAATGACACGGACACACTGCTTAGTAAACTACAAAATTTTATAAATTAAAAAACATCAAGAAATATATACAATACAGCAGAATAAAAAGAAATAAATTGAATAAACTGTATATATATGTTTGGTTGTATGACCGTCTTGAGAAAGTCTCCACGCTACATAGGAGACGAAACGCGTTGACGTCATTACACCTGGACGTAGGGGCTACACGCTGCCGTCTGCAAACACGCTGTACTTACAGCTCCCTGGTGTTCCACCAGAACAAGCGCATATTCTTCTAGACAGCCGCCTGTACAATTTCGGACGCTCCGTCCCCCCCAGGAAGATAACATCAGCCGCCGGCACCTTGCGAAAGGTGACCCTTAGAGGACAACTACCGGCCGCCCTCTTCCACCTGTGGAACGGAGCAACCAACAGACCGAGCAAGCGCTATCGACTACCATCGCAAAACAGGGTGAGATAAAAATCTAGAATCCCTGCATTTAATTGCTGCATCTCTACAGCTGTCTGTGTGGAATCCAGCTTAATTTCTATCGCTAGTGCATGACACTAATATGCTAAATGAATGCTGACTTTATCATTTCCATTTTCCAACAATAACCTCTTTCTGGACTTCCATTCTATTAATCATCACTAACCAATACAAGGATAACAGCATTTATGTGAGCCGCTTACTAACTCTCTGGCTATCTAAACCATACATGTGGCATTTCTACAGCGGAGCACCCTCAGCAACCGTCCAATTTTAGCCCTACTAAGGACTGTATATTACCAGGCTTTACACCTAATAGCCTATATGCTAATCCTCCCTATAACCCCCCCCCCCTTCTTCCCCATATATATTTTTATCCTGTTCGCTTTTGTACAGTATATTGTAATATTTATACTTTTTTTATATATGTGCGGTTGTCATACAACCAAACATATATATACAGTTTCTTCAATTTATTTCTTTTTATTCTGCTGTATTG
Organism: Crinia signifera; assembly: GCF_055691185.1. Taxonomy (NCBI): domain Eukaryota; kingdom Metazoa; phylum Chordata; class Amphibia; order Anura; family Myobatrachidae; genus Crinia; species Crinia signifera. The sequence continues at coordinate 137,133,231 of NC_139219.1, forward strand.
TATGTATTTCTTGATGTTTTTTAATTTATAAAATTTTGTAATTTACTAAGCAGTGTGTCCGTGTCATTCTATTTCTGCACAGTGGTCTCTTTTGGTTGGAATCAAATTCCTTATATATTCAGCAGCGCAATACACACCAACCTCTTCTTTTTCTTATTTCCAATTACTGCTATTTGTGGGTACAGGCAAACCCACAGGTGTGTTCTGCAGCAGCTGATATATATCTGCTATAAAAATTAGTATCTGAGTGTTGCTCATATACATAGGACTCACGTATTAAAGCGCTGGGGTTCCTGCTAGCCACTGATTGGCTTATCCCCAATCTAGTGGCCTGCCGGAAATAATTCCATCTGGATTAACTAGGATTGATATGCTGAGTGCATTAACTAGTCAGAATAGTCTGTTTAGACTGCAGGTTGTGGGATACCAGAATGGCATCTGGAGCTACAACATTACACTGGCCATCTGCATTTGCATGGGTATTGTTTTATAGGACTGGCTGTGCTCTGTTTGGCTATAGAGATTACCTGAGCTGAAACTGTGTTCTTACTGGGTGGGAGTGAAGAAATGATTGGATCCATCATGGCACTGCCGACTTTGGAGAGAAGTCTGAGAATGTGTCAGGGATTACACCGCATGTGCATATTGGATGGCATGGAGAAACAGCAATGATGCAGGTATTTAGTACAAGAGCACAAAAGCTTAACAGAGATGATGTAATTGCATACACACACAAAAACTCAGACATGATCAAATCAGTATATAAAGTCTTTGAATCTTAGAGACTTTTGATAATCTGGAAAAATAGCATGATTTTCTTCATCTTCACACTATTCAGACGTGAATCTGAATCATGACTTTATTCTGATAGAGGGTCCATGTAGGTATCCCCAGAATTTACAGGAGGGGACATTTCTGTAGCTTAATGTTTAAAACATGTGACTTTACTTATCCCAGATTCCTTGTAAAGATGGCTCAGACCATAAATATGATGGTATTATAATCTATTTTTTATGTAACAGCTGGTGTAATTTATGCAATTTTGCAGATTAGATTGCTTGGCTGTGCCTTTTGGTAGCTATATCTCAATTACATATTATAGCACACCGGCCCTTTATTCTGTAATTAAGAGGCCAGTTGCCATACATCTGACAGTAATGTCTGAACATAGATCTAGCAGTAAGGGGTTTTCTGGTTTGATAGTTGTTTTCCCAGGGCCAGAAAGTCAAATACAGTAGAAATGGAATAAAATTCCAATTGGTGTAGTTTATTAACCATAAAGGGATTTACAGACACATTAAAAGATAATGGATCTTAAAAGCGGACTACAGGTAGACAGGTCAGGTTGGAATTGAGAAGACTATTCAAAATGGAAGAAAAATGTACATACATTATGGATGCCCTCCTTTGTGTATTTGATAATCATGACAGGTCTCCTAATACATTTTGAACTATGTTTTATTACCAAATTAAGGCATGTGTATAAACAAGCTGAGGGATACAAGAAAGGTCCTTTATATGCTAAAGGTCACCTAGCAAATCCTAGATGCCACTGTGATGATGGTTTGAAAAAGATCCTGAAGCATCTAAGTGTAATACTGACAATAACTGAGTCAGTGGGTGATTACTGTAGGTTACTGTAGGAGATTATATTTCAATCTTGACTATGTAGATATTTACATGACAATGACATGACATAGAAACCTTAATCTGTGCATCACCCTATCATCAGGTATTACAAAAAGAAAGCATGTATTGTAGATGTGTTCCCTTTATCATCAGTCTTGATATGTCTTGATATGGTATCTTTCAGGAGGAGAAGGGTAGGAATCTCACATAGCATAGGAAGAGTGTTGGACTAATTTTTCACAGAAAATAGTATCCAGGTGTATAATCATTAATTATAATGTACTATAGTGATCTCAGATTGAACAGCCACTTTGGGTCATCGGGGACTCTGGTCTATAATGAATAAACAGTAAATCGGAGTAATTTACACTACAGGAGATCAGTTATACAGTATATTGAACTTTATGGACTAATGTATTTTTTCAACTTCACAAACTATGTTTACTATGTTACTATGGATCAAGAACAAGCCTTATATGGGCCATATCGCAAAGATACTGCATACGGTAAAAATCTTATAAAAACATATTTTTATCATTATATGAAAAGACACAGATAGATAGGACAAAAATTAATGGGGACAGGGGGCATCCTTGTCGCATGCCATTTGTAATGGAGAATGGATCAGACAAAAATCTATTGCTGAACACCTGAGCCATAGAGGAGCTATATAGTGCAAAAATAGACATCAAAGTGCAGTCTGTAAAGACAAAATGGATATGGACTTCCCGAATATAGGACCAATTTAATCTATCGAACATCTTCTCAGCATCAAGAGATAACAGTAGAAGGCCTTGATCAGCAGAAAGAGAATCACTTACATTGAAAACCTGTTGAGTATATTCTGAGTGCTGTCTCCCCAGGACAAAATCAGATTTGTCTTGGTGTATCAGCAATGGAAGAGCAATCATTTTAGCGTATAATTTAATATCACAATTCAATAATGCAAGGTAGTAGTTCTGACAATAAGCTTGGTCTTTCCTGGGTTTAGGGAGAGTCACAATACATGCTTCTAGTAGCTCTGCGGGGAGCGCAACTAGGCAAGATCTCATTTTAAAAAGTAGATAGGTAAGGAGATCCTAAAATCTAATGTAGAAGTTGTTAATGAACCCATCAGGGCCCGGTGCTTTATCATGGGGTATCAGCTAGGACCATAGAGACCATGTGGCTTTAATGGTTGACAATTGGTCAGGTGTGAGGGCAGGTAGTGAAAGACAGTCCAAGAAGGATGGGTTAGTGGCGCAAGAGGGCTGGGGAGTTGTAGTGTCAGAGGATAAATGATAAAGTTGAAAATAATAATGTGCAAAGTGATTTGTGATGTCCTTGGGGTTAAGGATTTTATCCAAGGGGGGAGTAGATATGTTTAATCCTGTTTCTGGCCTGTTGGGCATGTCATTTGTGAGCCAGCATCCTTCCTGATCTCTTACCTAGTAAGTAAAATTTTTGTTGCATTCTTTTTAAAGCCGACTGTGTTTGAGCTACAAGGAGCTTCTGTATTTGACTGCGGACAAACAAATTTTTTTTTTTAAGAAGCAAGGAGTGGTTATTTACATTTCTGGATACTAGTTCTTTCAATTTGGCTTCTAACGTAGACAGCATCTGGGGGATTGAGCTTGGAACCTGCTTGTATGGCAGCACCTATTGTGACCACTTTAAATGCACATCAGTGATCTATAATGGATGTGTCCTGGGGGAGTTGGTAGTCAAATAGGTTTCCATAGAATTTAATATATGTTTCTTAGAAAGGGGCTCTTTCAAAAGGGGGGGGGAGGCCAACGTCAGGGGGGAATATAGTGGTCAGTCAGGTTACATTTCAAGACACCAGGGGCAAGGGCAGACCAGGTAATGAGTAAGGTATCTACATCTTTAGTCCTTTGTAGGGACCATTTATAACATACAATCAAGTCAATTCTAGAATATGAGTTATGGACTGGGGAGTAAAAAGTGTATTCCAGCCCAGAAGGATTATAGGTTCGCCATATATCGTATAAATCAAACTCTGCTAACAAACTGTGAAAGGACAGGGAGGATTTCTTGATAGAGGAGAATGCAGAGGGGGAGGGATGGCCAGATTTATCCAATTTGGTATCTAGGACCAGGTTATAATCACCCATTACAACAAAGTACCCATTAGAAACTTCGCAAATCAAGGTGCACAATTTATGAAGGAAAGGTAATTGATTAGTATTGGGGGAGTATAAACAAACTAAGAATGTCAGTTGGTATTCCAAAAGGCCCATTTAAATCAGCTATAACCAACATTTACCAGCGATTTTGGAGTGTAGAACAAAGGAAACTAGCAGATTAAAGAGAATTTTTACCCATTATGCTTAAATGGACCATTTACATGGTCTTTGGAAAGGGGGGATTAAAAGAGGACAAATGAGTTTCTTGTAGCGCAACCAGGGCTCTGTTTCTGTTTGTGAAAAAAAGGAAAGGGCCAACCTCCATTTATTTGGGGGATAGTAACCTAGGCATTGGGGGGGTTAAAATGGACAAATGCTAAGGTATTCAGCAGGAGTTAAGACAAAAGAAAGAGATGGTACTGTGTAATGTAGTAAGAACATTCTGGATTGGAGAAGGGAAGGGTAGACTCAGGGTGCAAACAAAAAAGTAGGGGGAGTTGGAAAGGGGAAAGAAACCAAAAAGGTCCAGTACATCAGACCTGCATTACTACTGCAGGGGAAATAAAGTTTAAGTTAAAAGGATTGTAGATTCCTGTAACAAAATAAACCTGAATTATCAATACCTAAAGATGTTAATACAAACAAAAACAGAGATATACTTATCAGGATATTCCCATCTCGGTGTAGGGGAAGTAAGGTCTCGATCATCAGGTGTCTTGTAAATAGTACAAAGAAGAGATTCCAAGAGGCTTCAAATCGTTCACCATTCTTGGTGAAGAGGCACAGCCTGTCTTGGTTCAGGAGGATGTTTAACAGAAATATCCCAGTCAATCAACAGTTTGATGCCAGCATCAAGGGAGGAGATGGTATAGGAGGAGCCTTCATAGTAAACTATCAATTTGACTGGAAATCCCCATTGGTACTGGATGTTGTGGGATCTCAGCACCATGGTGATAGGTGAAACATTTTGTAATATCTGCAGACCTCCCAGAACATCTGTATTTTTGTGTCTATCGCTGCATGAAGGCTATGTTCCTTGACAGTGAAGAAGTGTACGTGGAGAAGGGTGTTGCTTGTCAGGCCAGAGGAGACTGGGGTCTGGGGAGATGATCAATATGGTCAATCAGAAGATCTTTGACATCAGTGGCGGGAGTCATTTGTGAAAAAGGGTACAAGCATAATCTTCTAATCTAGAGTTGGGCACTGAGTCTGAGATGTGACCTGTCTTCCAGGCCTCCAAGTTTAGAACTGAATTGTTCCAGATCTTGTTGTTGACGTTAATGCTAGGAGATCAGGTCATTATGTGAAGCAACCAGCTCCTCCATTTTGCATTCTAGGTGGTCAGTGCAGTTGCCAATATCAAAAAGTTTGATTTTGACTTCATGGAAAGCAGATGTTAGATATACAAACTACGGTGCTGAGAATAAGAACTGTGTGCAAACTGTTAAAAAGCATAGAATGGTGATAGTCATGCAAAAAATTAGACCAATATATCCCTTATCAAGCTTATATGTATCTTAATTAGGCCTCCACCATGAATATGTCAAATCATAGGACAAAAATATGTGAGAAATAGTGTAATACTTTCCAGATAAATTTTATTTTACACAGACAACATATAATTCAATTACCCATAAAAACATATATATATATATACTCCATTCAATGGCACTCCAAATAACTCGTCTTACACAGCAGGTAAAGACAACGATTTGAGGTTTTATTAACTACCTCTTCATCAGGTCACAAACCACATAACATACAATAACCACATTTATACTCACAAGACATCAGTGCACGCATCCTGGCTCCGGTGCTCCCGCCGGCGGTGCCCACCTCCGTCATCGATGTGCGTCGTACAACGTCACTGCGCACAGACGTGGACCCGACGCACGCACCAGCGGCGTCCGTAACCAAGGATACCTATACATAAAAACAAAATAAACTTTAATACACCATACGTGAAGGCCTGTCTTATGTCCCCACACCAAAATTGGAGGGTTTTAAATGGGAAGTCGAGAAATATCGTTTGCAAAGACAGCTGAGGCTCAAAGAGCATTTTCACAACAACCCACAACCCTCCATAGTCGACACCATTCCTCACCAACTAAAGAAAGTCATCCCACGCTCACCATTCAACCCGGTTTCTTATAACACTTCTATCAAAGCGTTTGGCAACATGCTTGATTCACAGATACAACCAGAACAAGATCAAAGACAATTCAGTAACCTTAGCTTGGATGAATACCAGGCTTTAAAGGACTTATGCAAATACAATGACATTGTCATCCGCCCCGCCGATAAGGGTGGGGCAATTGTCATTCAAGACATCCAACCGTACAAGGACGAAATCCAACGTCAACTCGCAGACACTAAAGTATATTGTAGGCTGTCTGGTGATCCGACTATCTGCTATAAAAAGGAGCTACTGAACATCTTGACACCGGCTTAAATGGATTGCCGTCCTGAACAAATGCAGCATGGATTTGATCCTCCTGGTTGTGGAGGAATCTAGTCGGGAACTGGGGGTAGTACGCAGCAAAATTGCTGAATTTGAAATACATCATAAACAAACCTTTGAGGATGATGTTGCCAACAATTGGATTGACAAACTTTCTAAACAGCTATCAATCTATAAGAGGGATCTGATTGCTTTCAAAAAACAAAAATTACAAAAAGTCATTGGTGATTATGAAAATAATCGAGTTTATCAATGGGTGCATGGTGGTCGTCCAGAGCCCCCACAAAGATATCGTGAAAGGGGTGCAAATAGGAGAAATTGGAAGCCGCCACAAGACACTGGCTTATCGTATGAGGCCATCACAACCAGTGACTCTGATACAGCAACAGGCCCAGGCAACATCCGCGATCAGTCCCCTTTAGGAGTACCCACCAATTCACAGGGTACCGTCTCCAGTGCAGATTTACCCGCCGTGGCGGGCAGATGCAAAGGACGGGGCAGAGTGGGCCGCCCACCGTTGAATCGGAATCAGAGACTAAGATAATTAATCTGTCAACACATACTCTGACAGACTCCGAAATAAAGTTTTAAACAAAGGCTTGTCTTATGTGCCCACAACAAAATTGGAGGGTTTAAAATGGGAAGTGGAGAAATATCGTTTGCAAAGATAGCTGAGGCTCAAAGAGCATTTTCACAACAACCCACAACCCTCCATAGTCGACACCATTCCTCACCAACTAAGGAAAGTCATCCCACGCTCAACATTCAACCCGGTTTCTTATAACACTTCTATCAAAGCATCTGGCAACATACTTGATTCACAGATACAACCAGAACAAGATTAAAGACAATTCAGTAACCTTAGCTTGGATGAATACCAGGCTTTAAAGGACTTATCCAAATACAATGACATTGTCATCCGCCACGCCGTTAAGGGTGGGGCAATTGTCATTCAAGACATCCAACCGTACAAGGACGAAATCCAACGTCAACTCGCGGACACTAAAGTATATTGTAGGCTTTCTGGTGATACGACTATCTGCTATAAAAAGGAGCTACTGAACATCTTGACACCGGCTTTGGCTTCAGGACTGATTGACCAGAAATTATTTGATGCCGTTGTGCCCAAGGAACCAGTGGTGGCAATTTTATATACCTTACTGAAGGTCCACAAGAGCTTGGAACAACTGCCAGGGAGGCCAATAATATCTGCCAGAAAATCCCTGTTCCAAGCTCTTGCGGTGTACCTTGATGCATTGATCCAGCCTTGCATCATTAACAGCTCAGGCCACATACGTGACACCACTGCTTTTCTAAACCTGTTACAGAGTGTAGACTCGATACCGATTGGTAGTGTCCTGGTCACTCTTGGCATTACCAGTTTGTATACTGTGATTCCTAATAGTGAGGGACTCCATGCCATAAAGAGGTTGTTGGAGGATAATCCGCATTACCATGGTTGACCTTGTGAATTGATTGTCCAGCTGTTAGAGTTAATTTTAACTCATAATTATTTTATCTTTGACGGGGTATTCTACCTGCAGCTGTCGGGCTGTGCGATGGGGTCCAATGTGGCCCCATCGTACGCTAACGCCTACATGCTGCAGGTGGAAAGCCAAATTTTCCTTGAAGCACCGGGCATATGTGAGAACATTAGGGCTTATGCCAGGTTTTCTGACGACCTTTTCATGATCTGGAGTGGCCCGGTTGAAGCACTCGATAAATATTTACAAAGTCATAATGAATCTGGTAGCCCTATAAAATTTACGTATACGATACACCCCAGTCGTGTATATTTCTCGGATGTGGAGGTAACCCTGAGTGAGGGGAGGATCTCATCCAATTTGTTTACGAAGCCCACGGATCACAACACAATCTTGCACGCCAACAGTTTCCACCCGAAGTCATCCAAGTATGGCTGCCAAGAGGGTGTGCAGCTCAGACTTGGATGCAGACTACCAAATGGCTGCAAAATGTGTGCTTCGCGGATATGACCCAAAGTCCTTGGAGGTGGCCAAAGCCAAAGCAATGAGCACCTCTAGAGCAGATCTACCTAAAATTCACCTGCTATTGGCATACAGCATAGCTGGAGCTCTGCCAATTCACTGTGGGTTCCTGTCCCTGTAAACTAGCTGAGAGTTATCTACAGATGGGGCAGGTCTCATCATTGCAGGGGATGGCGATGGCGATGCCAGCCGCCATCCCCCGCCACCCACCATCTGTACAGCGAAAGGGGACGCGCCCGCACAAGTTTTTTCCGACGGCGCTTCCCCCGGGTCACCGCCGGCTTGTTGGCGGTCACCCGGGGTCCCCACCGCCTCCTCGCACCCCCCCCTAACCCTGTCCGTCTCCCTGAAGTGGAGACAGACAGGGTTCCTGTCGCCCCGCCGATGGAAACTGAGACGCGCATGCGCGTGAGACAGATGGCGAGCCGGGCTGCTGGCGGATCGCCAGCGGTGATGTTCTGGTGATTCGCGAGCAAAGAAGAGCCCGGCCCCATCTGTATATAATTCACTAAGTCATGTGTTTTTATATATATATACAGATGGAGTGCCTCTTAGCCTGCTCAGGGAATTGCCAGATTCCTTTATCTGGCTGGCTGGTGGAGAGGTGCTCCATCTGATGTGGATGTGTGAGACTCATGCATGCAAATCCCTGTCAGCACTGAGCAGTATGGCGGCAGGGAGCAGTTTCCCGGCCTATCTCTGCTTTGGGAAGTGGGGGGAGCCAGTGGGGGCTGCAGTGTGGTACAGGGGACCGGTGGCTGGTGGTGGAGGGCTCCGACGTAACAGCGCACGTGAGCATTTTGCGGGAGCTGTTTCACCTGTATATACTATTTTTCCCTTTTTAAAAAAAAAAAAAGGGGGGGGCATCAAACTCAAACTTGCCTCCTGGGCAACTGGGATTAATGTACACCTCTGAAGATTGCTGTATGTGTCCTGCAACTTGCAATTGTTTATACCTCTAGTGCATAAACACTGAGCTAATGCTGCACTGATGATATCATTAAAGATATCGGCAGTGCTGCCAGGGCAAACAATATAGTGCTAAACACTGAATGATATCATTATCAATATTGTTCAGTGTCATCACTGAACAAAAGTCATTTGACGATATGTCAAATTGAGCTGAATACACAGACAAGGGGCAATAGTTAATGGGTGTTCATACAGTAGTTTGTCGTTTGTAGCATACACAATAGGCTATATTTGAAACATCGTAGAAAAGCTAAAATGAGCAATATTGTGCCCAGTTTGCAAAAATGATGAAGCAAAATAAACAATGTGTAATTTTTAGCTATATTCAATTTAGTTAGATGAGTTTAATTTAACAAATATTTGTCCATGAGCATGAATGTAAAGATTTTTACAATTTTTTTTTTTTTAATTTAAGAGAGGATAACAAAACAACTATTTCTGAAAAGTATCTCGGCTATCTAACAATTTTTTTTTATAAAATATTGATTTTTTTATCCAGTTTATCTGAAATATAAACGGTGTTCATTGAGGAATCACCAAATCTGAGATGGGTGGAGGACATTTCCTATTTTGGGGGGTGATCTGATGTGGATATACCCATTGATGTTTTATACATATATATTCACAGAATACAAGTTTAATTTCAGTAATATACACACTGTAAATTTAGTACCTACCAAAACAATGTTTTGTGTTAGAGAAATGCATGTTTACATTTATTAAGTGTGTCCATTTTATAAAAGTGTACGGTACACATTATCAAGGTGCCACAAATTAAGGTGCCACAAGCAAAGACATTTACAGAAAAGTGGAAACAAGCATTTTTTGTGATTAAAAGTTTTAATAAATAAAAATAAATGCAATATGCTAAAGATAAATACATGTATGTGTTGTAGCAACAGTCTCTGCAGTGGCTAGGAGGCCCTAGGTGGCTTATGGGTGCTGGGGGTACTGTGGGTACAACTGTCCCAGGCCATTATGCCACTTTCTGTGCAGCAGAGAGAAGCTTCCTGCCTGATAAGCAGCATCATGAGAGAGATGTCAGGAACATTGTGATTATCTGGTGTAGGAGGATATTAACTAAAAATGTGGAAAAGCTGAAGTTCATAAAAATGAACTTCAAATTCCTCAAGGGAAACCTTTCCTGTCAAAGATATTACCTGTTTAGTAATGTAAGTACTTCTGTAATGCTGGATTTTAGTGAGAATGATCTAATATGGTATGATGACGATGATATTAACCCTGATGAGGGTGAATAATCTGATGATGACAATTGCATACTCAAATTGTGAAAGAGGATAAACAACACTGTTAACTGTCTTAAGCCCATTGGTACTTTTTGTATTTGTATTTTGTAAAAGGGGCTATCCCTGTCATTAAAGGGGCTATACATAGTAACATAGTAGATAAGGCTGAATAAAGACTTGCATCCATCGAGTTCAACCTAGGATTTAATAGCTTATCCCTTAAAGACAGAGGGCCAAATGTAATAGGGTGAGAGTTTCAGAAAGTGAGAGATTTTGGGAGAGTTTTCCCATGTTTTTTAAAGCAGCAATCAATTACATGGCTAAACCAGGTTGATTTTGCCATGTAATTGATTGCTGCTTTAAAAAACATGGGAAAACTCTCCCAAAATCTCTCACTTTCTGAAACTCTCACCCTATTACATTTGGCCCAGAATATAATTCATTTTGAAGACAGAATATAATTCTTATTTGTACCCTTGGATGTTTTTAACCAATAAATGTTTGTCCAACCTTATTTTAAACGTGAAAAAGGGGTTTGTTGGATGTGGGATATGGCGCTACACCGGGTCAAGCACGATATACGAGTGGGGATACTTAGCTTAGGTATTTTCGGGTTCTCTTTTTCTCCCTCTTAATTCTTCCTTCGCGTGTTTACTCGTCAGATTTTTCAGGAGAAAAAAACAGAAGGAATAAAGATATTTAAGGTTTGAGCGGGGGTGAAATTTTGTTTCTAAAATATTATTGTTCTTGTCCCAGTTTTCTGATATTTCTCACCTCACTTACATATGTATGTAGTGAGGGTAAGCTTATCTGGGTTTCTTTATGTTGGATGATGATTAGTGAGAGGCGTACCTCACTTACACGTTTCTGCACATGCAAACTCTCATCAAGGTATCTTTATCAAGTAAGCTGCGTACCAGTACTCACGATTGATAATGTGTGTACACGTGCATCAAGGTATCTTTAATTAGTCCAGGCTGACTTCTTATCCAGTAAAAAAAGGGTTTTTATTTTACAGTATAAAATTTTAAAATATTTTCTTTAAAACGGAATTTTAATGTAATCCGTACATTTCTACCGTCTGCTGGTGGAGGAGCACTGTTGTCCCCTTTTGGGAATAGGGCAGGATTAGTGTTGGGCCACTGACCGGTAAGTGGACTCCGCAACTGTGAGAAAAAAGATTTTCTCTTTGTCCTACCTTTTTCTCAGGGGGCAATCAGGTTCCTCAAAAAAGCTTCCAGCAGAGAGTTAGAATCCAATGTCAACTCAAAAGCAAGTCCTCCTGCCGACGCGTTTCGAGATGTGCATCTCTTTGTCAAGGCATGCCTTGACAAAGAGATGCACATCTCGAAACGCGTCGGCAGGAGGACTTGCTTTTGAGTTGACATTGGATTCTAACTCTCTGCTGGAAGCTTTTTTGAGGAACCTGATTGCCCCCTGAGAAAAAGGTAGGACAAAGAGAAAATCTTTTTTCTCACAGTTGCGGAGTCCACTTACCGGTCAGTGGCCCAACACTAATCCTGCCCTATTCCCAAAAGGGGACAACAGTGCTCCTCCACCAGCAGACGGTAGAAATGTATGGATTACATTAAAATTCCGTTTTAAAGAAAATATTTTAAAATTTTATACTGTAAAATAAAAACCATTTTTTTACTGGATAAGAAGTCAGCCTGGACTAATTAAAGATACCTTGATGCACGTGTACACACATTATCAATCGTGAGTACTGGTACGCAGCTTACTTGATAAAGATACCTTGATGAGAGTTTGCATGTGCAGAAACGTGTAAGTGAGGTACGCCTCTCACTAATCATCATCCAACATAAAGAAACCCAGATAAGCTTACCCTCACTACATACATATGTAAGTGAGGTGAGAAATATCAGAAAACTGGGACAAGAACAATAATATTTTAGAAACAAAATTTCACCCCCGCTCAAACCTTAAATATCTTTATTCCTTCTGTTTTTTTCTCCTGAAAAATCTGACGAGTAAACACGCGAAGGAAGAATTAAGAGGGAGAAAAAGAGAACCCGGAAATACCTAAGCTAAGTATCCCCACTCGTATATCGTGCTTGACCCGGTGTAGCGCCATATCCCACATCCAACAAACCCCTTTTTCAAGATTACTACTCGGGTTACCTAGGAATAACCCTTCAGGGTGTAGGATAGGCAGCAAAACAGCGAGAATTACAGCGCCCAGGCGATTGTCTTACCAATTACTTATCACTTATTTTAAACGTATTTATTGTGTCTACCGACACCACTTCTCCCGGAAGAGAGTTCCACAGTTTGACTGCTCTGACCGTAAATATTTTTTTTATTTTGAGGGAACAAAATCTTCTTACTTCTAATCTAAACCCGTGCCCTTGTGTCCTAGATTCCTTTCTTGCAGTAAAAAGGGTGTTTTACAGTTCCTTTTATTGGCCCTTGATATATTTGTACATGTTGAGCATGTCCCCCCTTAAATGTCTCTTCTCTAGTGTAAATAGTCCCAAAGTACTTAATCTCTCTTCATAGTTTCAATTCTACATTCCCCTAATTAGCTTTGTTGCTCTTCTTTGGGGTTTTTCCAATACTATGATGTCATTTTTATATTGTGGGGCCCAGAATTGTACTCCATATTCAAGGTGAGGTCTTGTACAGTGGCATAATTACTTTTGAGTCCTTAGTTTCCATACCCCTTTTAATAAATGCCAGAAGTCTTTTTTGTTGCTATGTGACACCCCAGTTTGTTATCAATTTGGACTCCTAGATCCTTTCCAAGAACTGAAATACCCAATGCCTCCCCACTTAGGTTATAATTAGCACACTGGTTATGTCTCCCGAGGTGCATTACCTTTCATTTATCCACATTGAACCTCGTCATCCACTTTTTAGCCCACTCATCTAGATTGTTAAGATCATTTTGAAGTGCGATGACATCCTCTGTTGATTTAATAACTCTACTCAATTTTGTGTCATCAGCAAAGATGGATACATTGCTGAGTAACCCTATCCCGATATCATTTATATATATATATATATATATATATATATATATATATATATATATATATATGTTGAATAAGATGGGCCCTTGTACCGAACCCTGTGGTACTCCACTTAGTACTGGTGTCATATTTGATACGGCACTGTTCACAACCACTCTTTGCTCTCTATTACACAGCCAGTTCCCTACCCATCTACAGATATTTGTCCCTAATCCCAGGTCCTCCATTTTGTTAAGCAACCTCTTGTGTGGAACTGTATCAAAAGCTTTAGCAAAATCTAGGAAGACCACATCTACTGCATTTCCATTATCAATGTTTTTGCTGACATCCTCATAGAAGCCTAGTAAATTTTTCTGGCATGAACGATTTTTCATGAACCCATGTTGGTTAATCCTAAATAAACTATGAAGGTCTATATAATCCAGGATACCATCCCTTAAAATCCCTTCAAATATTTTACCCACTATTGATGTTAAGCTCATTGGTCTGTAATTAGCTGGGTCATCCCTTTTTCCTTTTTTGAATATTGGCACTACCTCTGCTATTCTCCAGTCTTTTGGTACCTTACCTGGTGATTTGCGTGTTTTGATTTTACTGAGCATTAATATTATCTCATTATTCGCAAAATCAATATTGAGATCCGGCTTGTTCATCCCAGTTGTGGTATCTGTGCATTCCCCTATTTGCTCTCCCCTACTAAACATTGATGAGAAGAACCCATTTAACAGTTCTGCTTTTTCCTTATCCTCTGTAAAACTTTTACCATTGATATCGGTTAATGGGCCTATGTTCTCTTTAATTATTCACTTACTATTTATGTACTTGAAAAACTTCTTGGGGTTAGTATATGGTCAATGGGTCACCAGCAAGTTGTTAGACAGTCATTAGATCGACAAGCAGGAAGGTCGACATGGGTTAGGTCGATAGGGTCAATAGGTTGACAGGGTCATTAGGTCGACATGGGTTAGGTCAAAAGTCAAAAGGTTGACATGGGGTTTTCATTGTTTTTTGAGCCGACATGTGCCGACAGGTGGTATTTCATACCCTACCATCCACTAGGGCGTGGTGGGAGAATAAAATAGTGTGCTGAGCATGAAGCATGGCGTGCGCAGCGCGATGTGTCGACATTCGAGTAAAAAAACAGTGAAAAACCCCATGTCAATATTTTGACTGTCGACCTAACCCATGTCGACCTAATGACCCTGTCGACCTTATGACCCTGTTGACCTAACCCATGTTGACCTAGACACTGGTCGACCTAAATGCATGTCGACCTAATGGTGTAGACCACAGGTCTTCAACCTGTGGCCCTCCAGATGTTGTAAAACTACATGTCCCAGCATGCCCTGACAGTTTTGGCACGCTCTTATAGGAAAAAAATGTGGCAATGCATGTTGGAACATGTAGTTTCACAACATCTGGAGGGCCACAGGTTGAAGACCCATGGTGTAGACCCTAGGTAGCCAACCCGAGTCCTCGAGAGCTACCAACAGTGCATGTTTTGCAGGTCTCCTCACAGAATCACAAGTGAGCTTATTAGCTCCATCTGTGTATCTTTTAAAATGTGTCATTTATTAATGAGTGCAGCTGTGCAGCAGCTAGGTTGCCTGGAAAATGTGAACTGTTGGTAGCTCTCGAGGGCTAGGGTTGGCTACCACTGGTGTAGACCTAATGACTTGATGGTGACCAACTGATACACACCCCATTAAAGTGCATGGTTTTTTAAACTGCCCAAGTCATTTTTAATATACAACATATGGGTGTATGGCATTGGTGATGATCTTTTTTTCATCGTTAACATTATTATGGTTATTGCTCTATTACATGTCAAATTTGTGACAAAGTTTTAAACTGTTGTCATGTGGTGCTGCTCTGTTGCTTAGTTTAGCCAGATAGACTTTGGTCAACATTGGGGAAATATAGTGTGAGTTTTGAGGTGGCAAAAATGTACTGGAAATGAATGTTATTGAAGTTAAAAATAATGTAGGAACACACATTACATGGTCTTAGCTGTTTTTAGATTCTTTAAAAAAAATCATATACAAAACCAAATCATGGGGGTTATTTTGGTTCACTCTTTCTGACAAAATTCTTCTTAGATGGACAAAACCATGGGCCCTTATTCTGATCGGTGCGGCCCGATCAGAATATGCGGCCGCGACCGTGCAGGCGAATCCCCGCCTTCCATACGGATCGCCACCTGCCGTCCGTACGCGGATATGTGGCGATCCGCATGAAATTGGACGGGGATACGCCTCCTCCATGGTGGGAGCAGCCCCTGCATTCGATGGTCGCCGAACATCGAATGCAGGGCCGCACGCTCCACCAGGTCCCGCAACACAAGACCACACGGACACTTGTCCGTGTGAAATCTTGTATGGGGGCGGGCAGCTGACATCCGGCGATGTCAGATGCCCGCCCCGTACCCACGCGTCACGGCCTCATTACCATGCATACGCCCCGCGTTTGCATGGGAACGCCCATGAAACGCGGGGCGTATGCATAGGGTAATGAGGATAAGTAGCCCCTCACGCCCCTCTACGCCCCCTGTGCGGCGTATAGAGAATCCTTGCGGCGAAATCGCCTGCACATGCGCAGAGTGACCTCTGCACATGCGCAGAAGATAAACATCGGCGGCCCGTACGCAAGCGGGAATATCCGCATCGATCAGAATAAGGGCCCATGTGCACTGCAGGGGGGCAGATGTAAAATGTGCAGAGAGAATTAGATTTGGGTGAGTTATTTTGTTTCTGTGCAGGGTAAATACTGACTGCTTTATTTTTACACTGCAATATAGATTTGACTTTGAAGTAAAATCCCACCCAAATCTAATTCTCTCTGCACACATAACATCTGCCCCACCTGCAGTGCACATGGTTTTGTCCATCTAAGAAGGATTTTGTCAGAAAGAGTGAACCAAAATAACCCCCCATGTGTGGATGGTTTTGCCAAAACCAAATGAAAAAAAAAACTGAGGTACGTACATATCTCTAATTTAAAATAGCAACAATAAAATTGAAGTTATTCTCACCTGGCACAGATGAAGTTACTGTAGCTGAGGTCCAATTTATTTTGGTTCCTACAATCAGTCATTAATATCATTCATGTCCCAGCCCTAAAGATTGTCCTGAAGCAACAGAATGCACACTATGTACTAATGCAGTACGGGCCTTATTCTGGTTTACTCTTAGAGGCAAATTCCTTCTCAAATGGACAAAACCATGTGCACTGCAGGTGGGGCAAATATAACATGTGCAGAGAGAATTAGATTTGGGTGGGGTTTTCTTCAAAGTGAGCCCTATATTGCAGTGTACAAATAAAGCAGTCAGTATTTTCCCAGCACAGAAACAAAATAACTCCCCCAAATCTAATTTGCTGTCCACATGTTACATCTGCCCCACCTGCAGTGCACATGGTTTTGAGAAGGAATTTGCCTCTAAGAGTGAACCAGTATAAGGCCCTATGGCCGATATTCAAATCTGTTCTCAAAATTTGCAAAACCATGTGCACTGCAGGTGGGGCAGATGTCACATGTATAGAGAGAGTTCGATTTGGGGGAATTATTTTGTTTCTGTGCAGGGTAAATACTGGTTGCATTATTTTTACACTGCAATGTAGATTTCAGTTTCAACACACCCCACCCAAATTTGACTCTCTCTGCACATGTTAAATCTGCCCCACCTGCACTGAATAAGGGACTATGTTCCCCATACACTTCCATAATCCATTTTTATTGTATGCCACCTGCTCTCCTACCCCTGATACTGTATGCCCACTTTCCTCTTATTTTCCCTTGTTTCCTTGTAGATCCTAGCTTTCTAACTATATTTTTTTAATGCTTCAAATTTAAGTGAGGTAAATACATTTCAAATTACTTATTGCATCTAAATAAATAACATTTTTATCACCACATATTGCAGAAATAAGAAAAAAAATCACTACTAGGTATAAATCTACAGAAACCAATGCACACTACACAGTTTCTAATAATAGCCAATATACAGTAAGACGTAACATAACAGCTTGAACTACAAAATACTAATATATGATTTCAGTAGCAAATAGAAGTTAGAGAATATTAGCTGCAAAACTTTTTGCATCTAGTTTAGGAGCACTCCTCCTCCATAAGAAGCCTAAGCATATTACAGCTTGAGGTACAACATGTTCTAATAATGAGAACAATCATTGATTTACATTTACTTCAAGGAGGTTACAATCAGGGGCGGAACTACAGCCGGTGCAGACGGTGCAGTGCACAGGGGCCCAAGGGGTTAAAGTGGCCCGGTGCCGCCGTCTGCCCGGCATGTCAAAGTTATGTCATTTTTTTAAAAATGTGCGGCGCTATGCGCATCCGCGGCCAGTGGGTGGTATGCGGTAGAGTAGCCGGGCAGGGTATATGGCCGCACAGCAGGAGGGTATATGGCCTGGTAGCATGGGGTATGCGGCCGGCAGGGCGGCTGGTGCATGTTAGACAGATATATGGATGCAGCAGAGGCAGCGTCAGCAGTGCTCTGTACCTCTGCATCAATTTCCGAATCCGTACTGTGAGCTCAGCTGTGACTGGCAGCTGGTCTTCGGTAGCCACGGCAACAGGTAGCCAATCGCAAGGCTGCCTGTTGCTGCTCTAAGTTGCTGAGTAAAACAGGAAGTGAATTCCTGTCTGCTGATGCTCTGAGGCTGACACGGGAGGACTCGATGAGGAGCAACAGGAAAAGCAGCAATGGCAGATGCTGCCAGAGGTAAGTTACTTTAATCGGAAAGGGGGGGCTCTGTGAGACACACCTCAAATTATAAGGGGGCTGGGGGCACAATACAATGAGGGACCCATACATTTCTAAAATCATGATGGGGCCAAAAAAAGACACTTAAAATTTAACAGGGAACAGGGGGGCCACAAAAATAAATGAATATAACTGTGCACAAACCCTACACCCCCCAGCCTAACTTTAACCATATACCCCCTCCCCTGCAGCTCAGCTCTGACTACACACCCAACCTCTGAAGCCTAAGCTTAATTATACACCCCCAGTAGCCTAAACCTATCTATACACCCCCCCCACAGCCCAACAATTCACTAACCACCTGCATCCTAACCCCACCAGTCCCCCTCCCTGCAGCCTAAACCTTACCATACACAATACAATGAGGGACCCATACATTTCTAAAATCATGATGGGGCCAAAAAAAGACACTTAAAATTTAACAGGGAACAGGGGGGCCACAAAAATAAATGAATATAACTGTGCACAAACCCTACACCCCCCCCAGCCTAACTTTAACCATACACCCCCTCCCCTGCAGCTCAGCTCTGACTACACCCCCAACCTCTGAAGCCTAAGCTTAATTATACACCCCCAGTAGCCTAAACCTATCTATACACCCCCCCCCCCCACAGCCCAACAATTCACTAACCACCTGCATCCTAACCCCACCAGTCCCCCTCCCTGCAGCCTAAACCTTACCATACACTACCGTCCGCAGCCTAACCATACACACCCCCGCAGCCTATAACCCTAACCCCACACACACAACCCGCAGCCTATAACCCTAACCCCACATACACATCCCGCAGCCTATAACACTAACCCCCTCCCCCACAGCCTATAACCCTAACCATACACACACACACCCCGCAGCCCATAATCCTAACTACTCCCACAACCTATAACCCTAACCATACACACACACACACCCCTCAGCCTATAACCCACCCCCCCGCCACCTATAACCCTAACCACACACACACACACACACACTGCAGCCTATAACCCTAACCCCCCCCCTGCAGACTATAACCCTAACCATGCACACACACACTGCAGCCCATCTTTGGCGCACACTGTTCCCATTTTGATCGGGGGGCCAAAGCATATTTTTGCCCCTGGGCCCACAATGCGCTAGTTCCGCCTCTGGTTAAAATACAGTATAAATGGAAAAATGGTAGCTATACCGCGCTCACCTGTGGTGAGTTGTTTTGGCGCTGCTCGAGCCTCAGGGGTGTCCCGTACCCCCTGTTGGTTACAAGTTACAAAGAAGGGTTGGGCTGAAGCGCTGCCTGTGTTTATGTTAAATGAAACTTTAGTCAGTATTGTGTGCATAAAGTGCTTTATTGAAATTTACAGAGTGGTGCAAAGTAAATAAATAAATGAATGAATAAATAAATAAGTGGATAACAGTGCGGGCCCCTATGTGCACAGTTGCAAAGAGCCCCTCGGGGAACCAGGGAATCAACAGATCCCTTTACACCATAAACCCAGCTGGGTTTATGTCTCTCTGGGTGTGTGCGCTGATGTTCCTGGGCTTCTACTGTGGGGAACAAAGTCTCGTTTTTCCTCCCAATCTGCCCTTTCAGGTGATTGAGGGGGTCAATTCAGTCTGTGTACGGGATAAGCAGGAAGTGGCGTCCCGCTAACCTGCTTCTTACCCTGTTCGTGTCTGGGAGTCTGCGGCGTTGTTCTGCTGGTTTCACCACTTCGCGTTCTCCTTGTGGTGGCCTCCGGCTCCCTTGCAGTGATTGTGGGTACTTGTCTCTTCTGTCCGGTGGCGCTGCAGCCGCAGCGTCACTCCCGGACCGGTGCCTGGCTCCACTGATTGTAGCCGCAGCGTCACTTCCGGGAAACGGGTCTCGCGAGACCAGCAACGATGAGCCGGATGACGTCATGGTCTAGTCAGTGCACTCGTACTCCCTCGGGAGGAGGCTGAGCCCGAGTGTTCGATGGGGCACCTGATCTGAATGTTCTGAATGTGGGGTGAGGTTCAACACGTTTCGGCTATGGTTAAGCCTTTGTCAAGGATGCTGTAATGATTGTAAGTTGCCTCTATTCATAGGTGAAGGTGTCTCGTTATTGGCTGAGACTTCCGGACATCTTATTGGTTCTTCGTTGGATGGTGGGAGGTGGCTTGCGTGTGATTGGCCTATTCCTCCCCCTTTGATTTAATTGTAGCTGTGGGTTTATCCACGGGGCTGGTTTAGACAATTGATTGATAGGTGTGATCCTGCGTGTCTATGGAAATGTTAGGAACATGTGAAACCATGTGGAAGATGTGTGCCTATGCTGCCTATGGGCAGAAATTGCCAGGCAGAAATTGCGGGTTTTCTGGGTTGTTCACTCTCCTGGGAGAGAGATAAATGGGAGAGTGGTAAAGTAGACTTTTGTTTTGGTTGTTTTTTACAGGGTTTGTTAAGGTGAAAATTAAAGTGCTGGGGGATGTTATGGTTTACACGTCACTTTAAGTGATCATTACACTTGGGGTGGGATCTGACGTGGGTTTACACTTGGTGCGCTCCAGCCCTCCATAGGTGATGTAACTTGATTTCTAATTGCTGTAGGGCTGTGATGTGGGTTGGTATCCTTAGAGGGAGTATCTGATGGTGGTTACATGTTATGTGTGTGCGGGGGATCGAGGAGTGTGACTATATGAGATACCAATATGGTAAGGGACAATTTGACATTTTCAAATTATGGATGCAATATTGAAATCAATATTCATTCCTTTTAGTTCTAGGGTTTTCAAGGTGTATATCCATCTTAGTTCTTCCCGATCCAGGACCTTTCCATAGTTACCCCCCCTCCAGTTTGGTTTTACTTTTGTGATAATGCAGAATTGCAGAGTGCTCGGGTCTTGGTTGTGTGTGGATTTGTAATGAGCTGATACGCTAACACATAAGAAACATAAGGAAAGGATATGATCAACATAGCGTATCAGCTCATTACAAATCTACACACAACCAAGACCCGAGCACTCTGTAATTCTGCATTATCACACAAGTAAAACCAAACTGGAGGGGGGGTAACTATGGAAAGGTCCTGGATCGGGAAGAACTAAGATGGATATACACCTTGAAAACCCTAGAACCAAAAGGAATGAATATTGATTTCAATATTGCATCCATAATTTGAAAATGTCAAATTGTCCCTTACCATATTGGTATCTCATATAGGGCCTTATTTTGGTTCATTCTTTCTGACAAAATCCTTCTTAGATGGACAAAACCATGTGCACTGCAGGGGGGGCAGATGTAACATGTGCAGAGAGAATTAGATTTGGGTGAGTAATTTTGTTTCTGTGCAGTGAAAATACTGACTGCTTTATTTTTACACTGCAATATAGATCTCACTTTGAAGTAAAACCCCACCCAAATCTAATTCTCTCTGCACATGTTACATCTGCCCCACCTGCAGTGCACATGGTTTTGCCCATCTAAGAAGGATCTTGTCAGAAAGAATGAACCAAAATAAGGCCCATAGTCACACTCCTCGATCCCCCGCACACACATAACATGTAACCACCATCAGATACTCCCTCTAAGGATACCAACCCACATCACAGCCCTACAGCAATTAGAAATCAAGTTACATCACCTATGGAGGGCTGGAGCGCACCAAGTGTAAACCCACGTCAGATCCCACCCCAAGTGTAATGATCACTTAAAGTGACGTGTAAACCATAACATCCCCCAGCACTTTAATTTTCACCTTAACAAACCCTGTAAAAAACAACCAAAACAAAAGTCTACTTTACCACTCTCCCATTTATCTCTCTCCCAGGAGAGTGAACAACCCAGAAAACCCGCAATTTCTGCCTGGCAATTTCTGCCCATAGGCAGCATAGGCACACATCTTCCACATGGTTTCACATGTTCCTAACATTTCCATAGACACGCAGGATCACACCTATCAATCAATTGTCTAAACCAGCCCCGTGGATAAACCCACAGCTACAATGAAATCAAAGGGGGAGGAATAGGCCAATCACACGCAAGCCACCTCCCACCATCCAACGAAGAACCAATAAGATGTCCGGAAGTCTCAGCCAATAACGAGACACCTTCACCTATGAATAGAGACAACTTACAATCATTACAGCATCCTTGACAAAGGCTTAACCATAGCCGAAACGCGTTGGACCTCACCCCACATTCAGAACATTCAGATCAGGTGCCCCATCGAACACTCGGGCTCAGCCTCCTCCCGCGGGAGTACGAGCGCACTGACTAGACCGTGACGTCATCCGGCTCATCGTTGTTGGTCTCGCGAGACCCGATACCCGGAAGTGACGCTGCGGCTACAATCAGTGGAGCCAGGCACCGGTCCGGGAGTAAGACGCTGCGGCTGCAGCGCCACCGGACAGAAGAGACAAGTACCCACAATCACTGCAAGGGAGCCGGAGGCCACCACAAGGAGAACGCGAAGTGGTGAAACCAGCAGAACAACGCCGCAGACTCCCAGACACGAACAGGGTAAGAAGCAGGTTAGCGGGACGCCGCTTCCTGCTTATCCCGTACACAGACTGAATTGACCCCCTCAATCACCTGAAAGGGCAGATTGGGAGGAAAAACGAGACTTTGTTCCCCACAGTAGAAGCCCAGGAACATCAGCGCACACACCCAGAGAGACATAAACCCAGCTGGGTTTATGGTGTAAAGGGATCTGTTAATTCCCTGGTTCCCAGAGGGGCTCTCTGCAACTGTGCACATACGGGCCCGCACTGTTATCCACTTATTTATTTATTCATTCATTTATTTATTTACTTTACACCACTCTGTAAATTTCAATAAAGCACTTTATGCACACAATACTGACTAAAGTTTCATTTAACATAAACACAGGCAGCGCTTCAGCCCAACCCTTCTTTGTAAAATACAGTATAGTATACAGTATATCAGACATACAGTACAGTATATGGGTATTTTTTGTTCTATCAACATTACGTTAACTCTGATACAATGATTGTGATTCTTTGATACAGTATGTGTTTTCATATAGTAGTAGTATAGTATAGTAGTATATTAAACGGCATTTCTTTTTATTGTGTATATATTTATCTTTGATTAATATTTGTTTTTATATTCATAGGATTCTTTTTATAATCTAGTAAAATATATATTTTTTTACATATACTGTACCCACTCATTTCTGCTTGGTTCCTCTTTTAAGATTAGCACTTATTTACAATATCCCTTTTAGGTGCCCATACACGGTGCGTTTGCACCATGCGATGTAATGCGCACACCCGTAGGCATCTCCGCACAGTACAAAAAGTACGTGTTGCACATACTTTTTGTACTGCCCTAGCATCGCATCACATGTAATAAAAGGCATGTGTTGCGATGCGATCCAGCCCATAACGGGTGTGATCATCGAACCGTGTATGGGCACCTTTTGGCTATAGAACTGTTTGGAAGCAATGCATACAGTATTTTCATTAAGGGTGCATTTTTGTACACTATACATGCACTCAATCAATCACTGTATGCATATTTACTTATGTAATATATATAACACATTCTTATATTTCAATTTAACTCATTTTAGTTATTAAATAATTAACATTGTGTGTTTTCATTAAACACTTATAATGATTCATTAAACATTTGAACATTTGCTAAATCATTTACAATCATTATCTCTTTATTTAAGACCATTTAAATAATTAGGATTGTACTGAATAATAACCTAATCTCTGAAAATGACTCAGAATGCATACATGGCGAAACAATATCACTATCTTGGCAAAATTACTAATTGATTGTCCATATGTGATGATGCTCTTGGGTAAATTAAAATAACAGTTTACAAAATGCATTGAAAAAATAAAAATTGGATGTGTCAACTAGCCTGAATTGAGTTCCAATTGATTAGGTTAATCATAATTTGCAAAGTAAACTCGACGTGTAGGTCAGAAGTTCACAATGAAGAAATCCCTGGATATTTACAGAAGCAAAATTAAATTACATTCTTAATTGTTTTGCAAATGCATTGGTCTAACTAATTAAATAGAAATGACTTTCAGAGTTGATAGTGTAAAGAATTATGAAGCCTTTAGACCTTATTCTAAATAACAAAGGAAGTCAACTATTTTTCCTTTTAAAGGGTAGCAAATGTCAGCTAAGCATTTCCTTGTAATGATAAGGTAATTGTTTCTAGAAACTATATACAGTACATGGAGGTAAAAAAAAAACCTAAAAGTAACACTAGTAATAACTTAAGCAATAAACCAAATTAAATAACCGTGTTTTAATTTAACAAGTTATTACAATGAGCTAAATATTAAAATATATATCTTAATGCGTAAAGCCTATTATTTTTATCTTAAGGTGTTTTTATATACAGCACGCTCATGGGGTATATACATGAAAAGATTAAAACTTGTTGCAATAAATGTGTACATTTTTAGAATTGCATGCTTTTTATCTATAGATTAGTAAACATTACAGTTCAGGTCAAGAAACATATCAGGCTACGGATCTTGTCATATTTCAACACAAAAATCACAAACTGAATACAGGTTGAGTATCCCTTATCCCGGAATAAAGTGCAGAATATAGTGCAGTCTGAGGTGCAGAGGAGCCAATTGGGGTGCAGTGGAGATGGTGCTCAACGCATTTCAACGCTAACTCGCGTCTTCATCAGGAGCTGGAGCTCCTGATGAAGACGCGAGTTAGCGTTGAAACGCGTTGAGCACCATCTCCACTGCACCCCAATTGGCTCCTCTGCACCTCAGACTGCACTATATTCTGCACTTTATTCCGGACCAGTCAATTATTTACCTCCAGGACACCCCCCCCCCCCTTTGGTTCAGCAGCTACAAGCAGTGTCATGCAAGGTATGCACATACCAAAAGGACTGCCTCATACGAATTTGCTCTGAACAACCTGGACCTACTGGGAAATTATCCGGATTGGACAATCTATGCAGCAAACTTAGCAAGGAGTCTTTTCCACCCCCAAATCTTCCAGTACAACTGGTAACTATCCATTGGTGCAACATTCTTATGTCAGAATCTACTGTGCATGTACATGTCTCCATGAACAGGGTGCATGTGCAGTGTACCTGTGACTTCTCTATTGATCACACACAAGTCACTGGCCATTTTCATGGTCCTATCTGTGCTGAAGGAGGACCAATGTGGGACCCCAGAGATGTAAGTACAATTACATGGGATCAAGGTGTTTGGTGTGGGCCATCCTGGACCATGTGGCCTGTGTGCTCTGCACACCCTATATCTAACACCATCTAATGAGCATCCTGTTCCCTTTCACTATACAGCTCCAAATCTACCATGTCCTGCCAGAAAAGAACCACACATAGTATAGTGGAAATAAAGCATATACATTTTTTGTGATTGGGCAAGTACTTGACCCAAATTTCCTCAACTGAGAGCAGAAATGCATAATAATTTAAAAGAACAAAGAGAGAAAGAATCTATTTAACAAGCAATGGACTAGAAGTAGTAAATATGTAAATCAGTAGCAAATGCAGTGGTGGGTATACTCAGTAATGTCATGTAATGAAAGGTTGTACATCTTGGGAGACATAACCAGTGTGCTAGTTATAACCAAAATGGAGTGACATAGGGTTAATCAGAATTGGAAAATGATCTAGGACTTCAAATAGACAACAAACTGGGGTATATATAAATCAACCACTATATAAAATCAACTCCATGCCAATGTGGATAGTGGGAGTATGAACAGGTCGGGGGACGCATAACGCATTGGGGCTAAGACATTAAGTCCACGGTGCAGGCCTCCCGCATAAGGTTATTGTACAGCACGGTGGTTTTATTCAACAACTTTAGTTGTCGCTCACAAAACGATATGCTTGTGAGCTCCTCCACCCATGAATAAATAAAATGGATGAGGGTAAGAAATGGTGTACGACACCCCGGGAACCAATGTGCCACATGGAGACTGACCTTCTTACGGCAGGTTTTAATGTGGCAGTGCGACATGCACTCCTTCATACTCAAGCGCATGGGGTGTCCATTAACACAGGTTTGTGTCAGTGGCAGCAAATGGTGCTGCTGAAAAAAAGCCACTGACTCCTCTTCTGTCTACGGCAGGTTAAACATGCTGAGAGGTTCTGCAGCCATTCCTAATTAACAGCATCAGAAATAATGCAGTCACTTCACCTTCGCCTCTGACTGACTAGGGTAACTGCGTAACGCTGACTGACTACGCTAAACACTACGCTACTTCTGACTGACTATGCTAACTAAGCTGGCAGCGCGAACACTACGTTGATTCTGTCAGGGATGCTATGCTAACTACGTAATGGGCGCTGTGCTATTACACAAGTACCTAATGAACTGTCAGGCACCCTCTTTGCTTTGAGGAAGGACTCTAGGACATGTAGGAATGAGTTTAAACTAGAGGAAAGAAGATTTTGTACCCTTAAAAGAAAAACTTTTTACGCTAAGGGCAGAAAAATTGTGGAACTCTCTTCCTGGCGAAGTGGTGTTGGCAGAGACAATAAATTATTTTAAAATAAGGTTGGACAATCATCTATTGGGCAAAAACATCCAGGGGTACAAATAACAATTAAAATCTTTATATGATTAAATCAGATTTCAATTATATAAGGCACAGGTCTTCAACCTGTGGCCCTCCAGATGTTGTGGAACTACATGTCCCAGCATGCCCTGAGGTTTTTTGGCATGCTCTTATAGGAAAACATTTGGCAATGCATGTTGGAACATGTAGTTTCACAACATCTGGAGGGCCACAGGTTGAAGACCCATGATATAAGGGATGAAGCAAATAGATCATGCACTTTAACAATGAAGGTTGAACTTGATTGACGCAAGTCTTTTTTCAGCCTTAACTACTATGTAACTTTGCACTCACGGCAAATTGCAGTGATTTACAGAATAATGGGGTTGTGGCACCAATATGATGCAATTCCATTAGAACATGCATCATTTGGTCCAAACACCTCACAAAAGACCCGCAAACCACATATTAATGTTACAAGGGGGTGGGGCTTAGTAATATCATGCATGCTCTCCTCCCCATCTACAACATGCTGTAGGTAAGACACAGTGTTTGTATATATAGCAGGAAAAATAAGTATTGGACACATTAACATTTTTCTCAGTAAATACATTTGTAATGGGATTATTGAGTGAAATTTTCGTCAAATGTCAGCAATA
Source organism: Crinia signifera (assembly GCF_055691185.1). Lineage (NCBI taxonomy): Eukaryota > Metazoa > Chordata > Amphibia > Anura > Myobatrachidae > Crinia > Crinia signifera. Next base: position 137,160,600 of record NC_139219.1, read on the forward strand.
ACCCATGCAATCCAGACATGAAAAGAAATCAAATCTTAGATGTCCATAAATGTGTAATAATGTGAACTGACACAGGGAAAAAGTATTGAACACTTGAAGAATGGGAGGTGCAAAAAGGAATGTAAAGCCAAGACACCAGTTGAAATGAAAAGTAATTAGAAAGCAATCCTACCCCCTGTCAGTAAACATTCAAATAAGCTGGTTCAATCCCAAAAGATGGCCTATAAAAAATTATCTCATTACCAAGGTGTCATGCAGGAAACATCTCATTATGTTACCCCTGACCGAAGGGTGAAGAGTTGTCCAAAAGAGTTGTCCAAAATCCAAAGACCGCTTGTGGAGAGCTTCAGAAAGATTTTCAAATAGCAGTAACAATTGTTTTATTAACTGCTGTGGCCTGTATATATGCTCACCAATCAATAATCTAATGCTGAAGAAAAAGCATATGGAAGCTCAAAACAAGCCTGTAAAATACTGGGAGAATATAGTCCGATCAAATGACACCAAAATTAAACTACTGTATTTGGATGCCATAATACACACCATGGGCCTTATTTTGGTTCATTCTTTCTGACAAAATCCTTCTTAGATGGACAAAACCATGTGCACTGCAGGGGGGGCAGATGTAACATGTGCAGAGAGAATTAGATTTGGGTAAGTAATTTTGTTTCTGTGCAGGGAAAATACTGACTGCTTTATTTTTACACCGCAATATAGATCTCACTTTGAAGTAAAACCCCACCCAAATCTAATTCTCTCTGCACAAGTAACACCTGCCCCACCTGCAGTGCACATGGTTTTGCCCATCTAAGAAGGATTTTGTCAGAAAGAATGAACCAAAATAAGGCCCATGTTTGGAGTATAAATGGCTCTGCACATCACCCCAAAAACACCATACCAATAGTGGTTTGGAGATGGGAACATCATGGTGTAGGGCTGTTTTTCAGAATACGGTACTGGCACACTTCATTTGATTAAAGGATGGAAGTATAGAGGGACAAATGACAATTCTTGATAAAAAAATACATTCTTGATAAAATTCTGCTGCTATCTACCAGGATGCTGAAGATGAAATGAAGGTGGACATTTCATATAGTGATTTCAAACACACAGCAGAGAGAGAGAAAATAAAACTGCTAGAATGGCCCAGCCAATTACCTGACTTGAAAATATACGGGAAGAACTAAATATTAGTCTACCTATCTATCAATACTTTTTACTGTATATGATATTTAAAAATAGACTCTACACTGCCCGTGCAACCTTCACTGCTCTCTTGAGCTTTGTAGCTGCATATTATAATGTGTTATTATAGGAGGTTGTCAGCCAGACAGTCTCAGTCTAAAGGATGAGGGCTTATGAGATATAATTACAGGTAAAGCATTGGCTGGCTCTCTGCTTCTTTATTATGTGCTTATACAGCATAAATGCAAGGGGATGGGATCGTATGGTCGACCACACTTAGGTCAACAGTCATTAGGTTGACACCATTAGGTCGATAGACAACTAGGTTGACAGGTGTCTATGTCGACATGGATGAAGGTCGACAGGTGTCTAGGTCAACATGGGACACGGTCGACATGGGTTTAGGTCAACACAGCGTTAGGTCGACATGGGTTAGGTCAACAGGTCAGAAGGTCAACATGTTTTTTTTACTGTTTTTTTTACCAGAATGTCAACACAGTCAACATGGACACAGTTGGAAGTCAACCGCAGCCTCTCGCTATGCTTCGGGAACGGTGCCTCACATAGTCAGTCAGCAGTACACAGTACATTGTATCAGTTATGGCTGCCGACAAATTAACCATTTTGAACCTGCCGCAGACGGAGGAGGAGTCAGTGAATTTCTTGCAGCTTCACCACTTCTCCCTGAGACCAAGACATGTCCTAATGGCCATCCAATGCGACTCAATTTGAAAGAGCGGATGTGGCGCTGCCACATAATAAGCTGCGGCAAAATGGTTAGCGGTTGGTTTCGTGGATGCCATCTCACGTTCATGACGCTCATACGCTTCATGTTTGGTTGGGTGGAGGAGCTAACCATCATCACGTTTTGTGAGCGTCATCTCTCCATTAAAAAAAAAAAAAAAAACATGCAGTATAACAACCTTATGCGGGAGGCCTGCACCGTGGACCTAATGTCACAGCCCCAAAGCCGGACTGGCGGTACAGGGAAAATAGTTGAGGTGGACGAGAGCCTATTTGTACAGAGGAAAAGTCATGTGGGACGCATGCTGCCACAACAGTGGCTGTTTGGAGGCATTTCCATAGACACCAGTGAGTGCTTCGTGACACCTGTGGAAAGACGTGATGCCAGCACCCTGATGGCCACCATCTACAAATACATCGAACCGTGGACGATTATATACTCTGATTGCTGCCGTGCATATTACACCGAGCAGGCAGGGTACCACCATGTACGGGTGAACCACCGATACAATTTTCTTGATCTGGACACTGGGGTTCACACCCAAAACATTGAATGCCTTTTGGGATTGTGTAAGTGGCATAACAAATGTCAAAGGGGCACTGCGTGCCAGAATCTGGACTCCTACCTACAGGAATTCATTTGGCGAAAGACTGTTGGCACAGAAAACTCTTTCCAGCATATACTTTATGCCTTAACCCCTTCCTGACAGAGCCAGTTTTTGCGTTCCTGACAGAGCCCTTTTTTTCAAATCTGACAGGTATCAGTGGGGATAACTTTTTTTGCTTTTACTTATCCCAGTGATTTTGAGATTGTTTTTTCGTGACACATTGCACTTCAAGTTAGTGGTAAATTTTCGTCGATACAGTCTGTGTTTTTTTGTGAAAAATACCAAAATGTCGGAAAAAAATGGAAAATTTAGCAATTTGCAAAATGTTAAATTTTCTGCTTGTGAGACAAATAATCATACCACTCAAAATAGTTAATAACTAACATAGACCATATGTCTACTTTATGTTTCCATCATTATTTCAACTTCCTTTTAAATTTCAAACACTGATTTTTTTAGGGACCAGTTCAGTTCTGATGTGACTTTGAGGGACTTGTATGTGAGACACCCCCATAAATGATACCATTTCAAAAACTGCACCCCTCACAGTATTCAAAACAGCATTTTGGAAGTTTGTTAACCCTTTAGGTGTTTCACAGGAATTAAAACAAAGTGTAGGTGAAATTTCAAAATTTCATTTTTTTTGCAGATTTGCAATTTTAATACATTTTTCTAAGGAACACAGTACATTTTACTAGAGAAATGTGACTAAAAATTGATTCCCCCAATTCTTTTGTTTTCATAAATATCCTATATGTGGCCCTAGTGTGCACGTTGACCAAACCACAGGCTTCATAATAGAAGGAGCACCTACTTGATTTTGGAGCCTCCTTTTTATGAGATTATTTTTTAGGCACCATGTAGGTTTCTAGGCACCATAAGATGCTAAAATTTAGGAACCCCCCCACAAGTGACCCCATTTTGCAAACTACACCCTCAGGGAATTCATCTAGGGGTATAGTGTACATTTCAAACCCCCAGGGGTTTCACCAATTGTGGTACAACTGGGCAGTGAAAATGAAAAATTAAATTTTTTACACAAAAATGCAGTTCTGGCTCAAAATTTTTCATTTTCAGAAGGTATGAAGGAGAAAAAGCACCCCAAAATCTGTGCCCCAATTTCTCCCGAGTACGGCAATGCCTCACATGTGACCAAAAAATACCATTTGGGTGCATGGCAGGACTCAGAAAGGAAGGAGTGATTTTTGGATTTTGCAGCTCAGATTCTGGTGGAATGTTGGTGGGTGCTATGTCGCATTAGCAAGACCCCCCAAGCACCAATACAGTGGAAACCCCCCACAAGTGACCCCATTTTGCAAACTACACCCCTCAGGGAATTCATCTAGTGGTATAGTGTACATTTCAAACCCCCAGGGGTTTCACCAATTTTGATACAACTGGGCAGTGAAAATGAAAAATTACATTTTTTTACACAAAAATGCAGTTCTGGCTCAAAATTTTTCATTTTCAGAAGGTATGAAGGAGAAAAAGCACCCCAAAATCTGTGCCCCAATTTCTCCCGAGTACGGCAATGCCTCATATGTGACCAAAAAATACCATTTGGGTGCATGGCAGGACTCAGAAGGGAAGGAGTGATTTTTGGATTTTGCAGCTCAGATTCTGGTGGAATTTTGGTGGGTGCTATGTCGCATTAGCAAGACCCCCCAAGCACCAATACAGTGGAACCCCCCCACAAGTGACCCCATTTTGCAAACTACACCCCTCAGGGAATTCATCTAGGGGTATAGTGTACATTTCAAACCCCCAGGGGTTTCACCAATTTTGATACAACTGGGCAGTAAAAATGAAAAATTACATTTTTTTACACAAAAATGCAGTTCTGGCTCAAAATTTTTCATTTTCAGAAGGTATGAAGGAGAAAAAGCACCCCAAAATCTGTGCCCCAATTTCTCCCGAGTATGGCAATGCCTCATATGTGACCAAAAAATACCAGTTGGGTGCATGGCAGGACTCAGAAGGGAAGGAGTGATTTTTGGTGGTGGAATTTTGGTGGGTGCTATGTCGCATTAGCAAGACCCCCAAAGCACCAATACAGTGGAACCCCCCCACAAGTGACCCCATTTTGCAAACTAAACCCCTCAGGGAATTCATCTAGGGGTATAGTGTACATTTCAAACCCCCAGGGGTTTCACCAATTTTGATACAACTGGGCAGTGAAAATGAAAAATTTCATTTTTTTACACAAAAATGCAGTTCTGGCTCAAAATTTTTCATTTTCAGAAGGTATGAAGGAGAAAAAGCACCCCAAAATCTGTGCCCCAATTTCTCCCGAGTACGGCAATGCCTCATGTGTGACCAAAAAGTGGCAGGACTCAGAAGGGAAGGAGTGATATTTGGATTTTGCAGCACAAATTCTGGTGGAATGTTGGTGGGTGCTATGTCGCATTAGCAAGACCCCCAAAGAACCAATACAGTGGAACCCCCCCACAAGTGACCCCATTTTGCAAACTACACCCCTCAGGGAATTCATCTAGGGGTATAGTGTACATTTCAAACCCCCAGGGGTTTCACCAATTTTGATACAACTGGGCAGTGAAAATGAAAAATTACATTTTTTTACACAAAAATGCAGTTCTGGCTCAAAATTTTTCATTTTCAGAAGGTATGAAGGAGAAAAAGCACCCCAAAATCTGTGCCCCAATTTCTCCCGAGTACGGCAATGCCTCATGTGTGACCAAAAAGTGGCAGGACTCAGAAGGGAAGGAGTGATATTTGGATTTTGCAGCACAAATTCTGGTGGAATGTTGGTGGGTGCAATGTCGCATTAGCAAGACCCCCAAAGCACCAATACAGTGGAACCCCCCCACAAGTGACCCCATTTTGCAAACTACACCCCTCAGGGAATTCATCTAGGGGTATAGTGTACATTTCAAACCCCCAGGGGTTTCACCAATTTTGATACAACTGGGCAGTGAAAATGAAAAATTAAATTTTTTTACACAAAAATGCAGTTCTGGCTCAAAATATTTCATTTTCATAAGGTATGAAGGAGAAAAAGCACCCCAAAATCTGTGCCCCAATTTCTCCCGAGTACGGCATTGCCTCACATGTGACCGAAAAATACCAGTTGGGTGCATGGCAGGACTCAGAAGGGAAGGAGTGATTTTTGGATTTTGCGGCTCAGATTCTGGTGGAATGAATGGTGGGTGCTATGTGGCATTAGCAAGACCCCCGAAGCACGGTGAAATTATGAACCTAATAATCCATAGATGTGTGGTATATTTTAAAACACTCCTTTATACATAGGCCGGGTTTGTCGGGGCAAGTGTCACACTGGAAAATAGTTTGCTTTCTTATTCCCTTTTTATAGCAAACTTTGCACCTTTTTTGTGTCCTGCCCTTTTTTCCAGTGGAGGGGATTTCATCAGGAAAATGCTGCCCTGGTACAATACGGGGGCCAGTACTAGAAGTACTGGGGCCCTCTGCCTGCTGGTTCCCAAATACTAGGCCCTTTATGACTTCCTTTTGAAAGTGCATAAATGTCCCCCTCTGGCCGGTAGAACGGAATAGCACGTAAGCGTTATACAGTGCCATCTGGATGATATACACGGCCAGCTTCTTGTACCAGATTTTTGTTTTCCGCAGGGCACTGTACGGCTTCAGTACCTGATCTGAAAGATCCACTCCGCCCATGTACTTATTGTAATCCAGGATACAATTAGGTTTGGAGGTGTGGGTACTGGTACCTCGTACAGGGACGGAGGTGGTACTGTCTCCGTGAATTGTTGTCAGTATAAGGACATCCCTCTTGTCCTTATATTTGACCAACAACATATTTTCGGTGCATATTCCCCTGCTTTCACCCCTTCTCATTACTTGGGCAATGTGCGTTTTTGGGAGGCCTCTTTGGTTCTTGCGCACAGTACCGCAAGCTGCTGTACCTCTTGAACCAAGGGCCTTAAACAGGGGGATGCTGGTGTAAAAGTTATCCACATAGAGGTGATAACCTTTATCCAGGAAGGGGTGCACTAAATCCCAGACAATTTTTCCACTAACACCTACGAGGGAGGGGGGGGCATTCTGGCGGTTCAATTCTTGAATCCTTCCCTTCATATACCCTAAACCTGTGGGTGTACCCTGAGGTGCTTTCACACAGCTTATACATTTTTATGCCATACCTTGCCCTCTTACTGGGAAGGTACTGGCGGAATTTAACCCTTCCTTTAAAATGTATAAGGGACTCGTCAATACAAATAAATTTTTCAGGGATGTACATCTCTGCAAATTTGGCACTGAAATGATCAATGACCGGCCTGACTTTGAATAGCCGGTCAAAGGTGGGATCATCTCTGGGTGGGCACTGTGCATTATCGTTGTAATGCAAAAATTTAAGGATTAACTCAAAACGAGTCCGGGTCATGGCCATACGGTAAAGTGGGGTGCTGTACAGAACATCTGTACTCCAATATTGCCTAATTTCTGGCTTTTTTACTATGCCCATATGAAACACCAGACCCCAAAACGTCATCATCTCTACTGCATCTACAGGGGTCCACCTAGCAAATGATGACGTGGGGTTTTGAGCAATAAACTGCTGGGCATATAAATTATTTTGGTCCACCATTAAATTTATAAAATCATCAGAGAAAAATAATTTGAAAAAGTAAATTTCTCTGAGACCTGTGGAATCAAATTGGATTCCTGGCATGGCCAAAAACTCAGGAACCTGGGGCTCAAAATTGTCTGGTGGTGGGGTCCATACGAGATCAATTATTGGGGGGGTCTCAGCTGCTCTACGGGGGCGTCTTTGAGGGGGTCCCTCATCACCAGAGGAGGAAGAGGAGCTTAAGACAAATCCTTCAAATTCCCCGCTTGCATCACTGGCTGTGTCAGAGTCAGAGGCAATCATGGCATATGCCTCCTCCGCTGAATACATTCTTCTGGATGACTGGGATGACATTTGGGATGACATTTGGGATGCCATTTTTATTTTTGTGTTACTGGTAGTGAAATGTTTCAACACGTGTATAGTGTAGGGGGGGGGGTACAAACTTTATTTCAACCCGGGGGGTATGTAGTGTGTAGTGTGTATGTAGTGCAGAAAAAAAAAATACTTTATACAGGAATTTGATCCCAATAAAAAAAAAAAAAATTGAAGGGGTTAAAAAAAAAAAAAAAAAGGTCCTGCGCCAAAAATTGAGCACATATGTTGGTCAGTAACGTCCGTCACTGAACAGCGCTCAAAGGCAACAGGAATTTGATAAAAAAAAAATAGATCAACCCTGTGCCGAAAAAGCTGATCAGTGATGTACGTCACTGATCAGCGCACAGTGGCCACAGGACACCCACAAAATCACAGTGTGTGTAAAAAAAAATTAAAAAAAGACCCCACAGCACTCTCAAAAAAAAAAAGGTGATCAGTGATGCGACACTGATTACCAGTGAGGGGCAGCAGGTGCACAACCTTTGGTGCAACTGACAGTGCAACTGGCAGCAACTGACAGGTATATATATAAAAAAAAAAAACCTGCGCCCCCAAAAAGTTGCTGATCAGCACAGATATACTGATCAGCACAAAAGGGGGGGTAGCAGACACAAAATATACACTCTCTATCACTCTCTGTCACTATCTCTCTCTATCTATCACTATCTATCACTATCTATCACTATCTATCACTATCTATCACTCTAGGACACTGCAGCAGCAGCACTGACAGTTATATGTATAAAAAAAACCTGCACCCCCAAAAAGGGGGGGTAGCAGACACAAAATATACACTCTCTATCACTCTCTGTCACTATCTCTCTCTATCTCTCTATCTCTCACTATCTATCACTATCTATCACTCTATGACACTGCAGCAGCAGCACTGACAGTTATATATATATAAAAAAAAAACCTGCACCCCCAAAAAGGGGGGGTAGCAGACACAAATCTCTCTATCTCTCACTATCTATCACTATCTATCACTATCTATCACTCTATGACACTGCAGCAGCAGCACTGACAGTTATTTATATATAAAAAAAACCTGCACCCCCAAAAAGGGGGGGTAGCAGACACAAAATATAGCTCTCTCTGTCACTATCTCTCTATCTCTCTCTATCTCTCTCTCTATCTCTCTATCTCTCTATCACACTGCAGCAGCAGCAGGAAGTCCCAAGAAGTCAGATCCAGGAAGCGTCCAGCACATTACAAGCAGTGATCGGGTGATCAGGTAAGGTATTTGCAAGGATCAGGTAAGTATTAGCAAGGATCAGGTCAGTATCACGGCAGATAGGCACGGTGACCGCTCTGCACGCTATTCCAGACCGGAATGGCGTCTGCAGCGCAGTCACCGGTAGTTTAAATGTCGCGCCTTGGCTGTGATTGGTCCGTGGGTCCCACGGACCAATCACAGCCTTGGGGGCAGGTGGGGTGAGGGTGGGGTGAGGTGAGGTGTCATCGTCACCGATGACCCCCTCATGCCCCCTGACGCCCGGCGGTGATTGACACCTGTGTTACCGAGCGTCTGATTCGCTGGTAACACAGGAAAACGCTGTGAATGGCTGTTCACACTGAACAGCCAATCACAGCGATCGCCGACGGGGGGGCGGCATCGCAGCCCCCCCTGGGCATGCAGGGACATGTCTGCTGTCAGGGACAGCAGACATCGTCCCTCTGTCACTGCGTCTCTAGACGCAGTGACAGTTTAAAGTCATGACGTACATTTATGCCATGTGTCGGGAAGTACATCCCGGCCATGACGTAAATGTACGTCAAATGTCGGGAAGGGGTTAACTCTGCTCCCACAGACTGACAAAGCAGATGACACAGATGCAGACACAACTGCATCCACTTCTGCTGCAGTTTCTGTCGATGCAGAATCAGAAGAATAACTGTTTATTTTTTTTTATTTCTTCTTGATAATTTCGATATTATACTTTGTACTTTGTTAAGTTGCTTTCTTCTTCTTCTACTTATTATTATTATTATTATTATTATTATTATTATTATTAATAACTAAAATCCAGTTACCAGTTAACACATTTCCTCATTACTGTCTCAGATGTATGATATGACAGGTGTGAATGTGTTCACACCCACTATCCCACCACTATCCACGCCAGGGCAAAGCGTAGCGAGCGGATGCATTATGCGTCCTCCCAACCTTTTCATACCCCCACTATCCACGTTGTTGTGGAGTTGATTTTATAAAGTGTGGCGAGCCCGAAGCGCTCGCCACACTTCGGGCTCAGTGGCTCTCGGGCTCGGTGGCTCGCTGCGCTCGCCACACTTTCTATAATCAGTTCCACGCCAATGTGGATAGTGGGGGTATGAAAAGGTCGGGAGGACGTGTAATGCGGCCCCTCGCGGGGCTCGCTGTGCTCGGCACGCTTCGGGCTGGCATGGATAGTGTGGGTTTCAAATGGAGGCATTTGATAGTATGTAACATGGAGCACTGGCAAATGCCTCCTATATTGTGCATGAGACACTTTTGCGTCCATACCCCCTCTTTGTGCAGGAGACGCACGTGCTACCGAACCCCTAACCCCGTCAGTAGGGTTGCTGTACCCTGCCGCAATAGTTACTCAGACGCAGAAGCGTATCAGATGCCCCTGCGTCTCAAACAGATGGAGTGTGAGAGGTGCTCACTAGGCTTTCCAGGGACGCTGGAAACAGAGATACAGTTCCCGGCAACAGTACGGTGAGTAGCTGCCTCACGGGGACACTATGCTGACTATGCAGGGCTGCCGCAGAGTCACTATGCTGACTACGCTAGGCAGCCATTGGGCTACGCTGATAACGTAGCTTAGGCTGCTGCCGTGAAACTACACAAGTAAGACATCTGTTGGGCTACGCTAATAACGTAGCTTGAAATGTTGCGTTAGCTGCCACCGTGAAAGTACACAAGTAACTACATTTATTATAGAGTTTGAATTAGTTCAATGCAATGTACCATTACCTAGAAAAAGTAGTAATATTGAGCATACAGCATACAGTATGGGGGATATGATATGTGTTTAGCTGAACGTCATGGCACATCATGCTGAACTGAATCAGCCCCTTACTTTTTATACAAAATAAATGTTTTAACATTGCAAGTTTCAATATATTTAATGACAAAGTATTTTGTTTGTTATTAACATTAAACTTGTTGGCACTGTCAGAAATGTAAATCACTTGATTCCAGTAAAGTATGTTATTTTTTTTTTGAGAAGCAACAGTAAAAAAACAAAATCAGCATTTCTTTTTCACCATCAATAAATTAGTAAGTGACAAATACAGCAAACTGTAGATGATTTATTTATGTTTTTAAAATAATCACTGTAGTCATTTCATAGACTTTCCTGTTTTTAAATAAAATGGCTAACATCCAATGTATTAGTGTTATTATAGACAAATATCTAAATCTATATTTTTAGATTAAATAAATGTAGTTGTTAATTTTAATAAAATTCAATGTGTTGTATTGGTTTTGTCTGCTTACAGTATATTACATTACCGCCTTAATGGACTTTGAATTTTGGCTGTGGGAGTAATTATTACTGTACTGTGCACTTTTCTAAAGTAAACAAGTTCCACTTGCAGAGGCGTAACTAGAACTCTTTGGGCCCCATAGCAAAATGCTATGGGCCCCCCTCGTGCCGCTGAGAGCTCAAAACGATGCTGGGGAAAGATGTGAGATAGGGGTGGTCAGAAAAAGAGAATGGATGTGAGGAGAAAGAGGAGCAAGCGAGAAAGGGAGAGGTATGAGCAGGAGTGAGAGAGAATGTCAGGGAGGGAAGGAGAGAGAGAGTCTGGTAGAGCAACAGAATGGGGGAAAGAAAGAGAGAGGGGAAAGGCAGGAAAGAGATAGCTGGGGAGGAGAAAGAGAATAGGGGCAGAGTGATGGAGGGGGAGTAAGAGGGTTAAGAGAAAACAGAAAGAACAGTGGAGAGAAAGAAAGAGGAGAGTGAGTGGGGCAGGGGGAGAGAGAGAGATGAGACTAGGGGAGGATGAGTGAGGGGCGAGACAAGGGGGGGATAAAGAGGGGTAGGGAGAGAGAAAGTGAGAGAGAGAGAGAGAGAGAGAGAGAGAGAGAGAGGGGGGAGAGACAGGGGAAAGGGGAGGGAAGAAAACAGGAGAGAGAGGTGGCTGGGGAGGAGAGTGCAAGACAGAGGAAAAAAAGAGAGGAGAGAGTGAGGGAAGATCTTCATCCATCCCACCCCACCTGACCAGGCATCATGTGTCCCCCTGCCCTCCCACAGAATAAACTGTCTTGTGTCACTGTACCTCCATATCAGCACCGGATCTCAGCAGCGCAGGTGTCCACATCAGTGGCGTGGATGTCAGGCAGGCAGGCAGTCAGCCTGGGTCCCGCTCTCACCCTCTTACTGTACCTCCATATCGGCGCCGGATCTCAGCAGCGCAGCTTGTCCACATCAGCGGCGCGGATGTCAGGCAGGCAGTCAGTCAGCCCGGGTCCCGCTGTCACCCCCCCCTGTCGCCCCGGCAGTGCCGACACTAGCACCTTTCTCGCCGGGGCTAGTCACCAGATAGTGACGTTGAGCCCCATCAGCGTCATAGAGAGAGGAGGGAGAGCAGTGTCTGCTTTAGCCAGACCAGCTCCTCCCCCTTCATTGATTGGCGACAGTAATGCTGCTGCGGCGGGGGGGGGAGACAAGGCACGGAGAGCCGCGCCATGGTCAGGTAGGATCAGGGTAAGAAGGGGGTGGGATGGCGGCACTGCGGCTGCCGAGTGCCGAGGCACCAGCTAATAAAGGTCTAATGGGTGCAGGGGATGCCTGCTTAGCCCTCGGGCCCCCCAAAGGCTCGGGCCCCATAGCAGTTGCACCCCCTGCACTCTCCATAGTTACGCCACTGTCCACTTGTACTAATACTGTACTTTATGTAGATTTTTTTTACAGATTAAGGGCCAGATGCACTAAGCTTCATAAGTGATACAATGTAGAGTAATAAACAGCCAGCCAATCAGCTCCTACCTGCCATAACACAGACTGTGTTTGAAAAATATTAGGCAGGAGCTGATTGGCTGGTTGTTTTTCATTCTCTATTTTATCACTTTTGAAGCTTAGTGCATCTGGCCCTAAGGGAGGGAATTAAAAAAGTTTAAAGCTAGATACACAATGTAACATTATATTTCCAATCTGGGTGGTTGGAACGAAAATCTGGTAATGTCTGGAAACATAACCAAAAAGAATAGAGTTACTGCGCTATTATCTGTTTATATATGCACCATGGATGAATACACTCACACAAATATTTTTTGATTAATCAATGGTACAGTATATCACATTTATTATAAAGATAATTTTTTTTAAATAAATATTATATTCCAGGTGGCCACCTAGGGAATAAACATAAATACAACAAATATTGAAATCACTTTAACTACATATACAATATAAAATATAAAATAGTGAAATATTGGGATTAAACACGTGTATTCCTCTTTAAAACTTAAAGTGCTCCCAGTCCAGCATCCACAACCTGCTAACTTAATTGGTCAAATACAAATGTAACCACAAGTATTTTATCTGTGGGTACTACAGTCATACCCCTTTCACATTGCAGCTGTAACACGGTATATTGCCGTTTTTTTAGTGCTTTAAAACGTTTCCAGCTGCAATGTGAAAGCTACATTGTCAATTTACCGGTTACAGAAAACCGGCATTTTGACACGTGTTAAAAGGAGGATCCTACACGGTTCGGAGCCGTTTCACCTGCAGTGTGAACAGCTCAGAAACGGTATTTGCTATAAATGATAACCACACTTGATCCCCGCCCACAAGCAGGAAAAAAACATTTAAAATGACATTGTATGGCTTTCTATGGGTGAAACGGGTTGAATCTGAAAGGTACAAAACGGTATTTAAACTGCAATATACCTTTACATCATGCAATATGAAAGGGGTTTAACTGGCTTTTGACCAGTTTTAAGACACGTTTAGAAAAACGGGTTGAAAGCAGGGTTTTGCAATGTGAAAAGGGTATTAGTGTCTCTGGATGATATTTTTCCAATTAAATGGATATATAGCAGCAATCCGTTATAATAGTGACCCTGTTATGGGTAATTAGATTTTGCATGCGCCAATTTAGCGCTTCTCTCACCTGCACTTTTCTGCGCTCAATAGAGTTGGAGTGAGTCAAAGTTGGAGTGTCCCTCCGGTTGGTGTGGGTGAGTGGGGAGCTGGACCTTAGATGTTCTGGTGGGTCACCTGTTGTTTGGATAAGCAGTGGCTGACGTCTCTTTCACCAGCGCAGCCAACTGACGGCTCTAACCCTGGAGTTCTCCGCTGCCGCTTGCTGTTTCACACTTCAGCTGGTTGGCGTCTGGTCTGTTTGAGATAAACTCTCCTGTGCGGCTTTGGTGAGCGCTGAGAGGGGCAGGTGCTGGAAATAGGGGAGACACTTGCTGGGCTTCTCTAACACGTTTCGCCCCCTAACAGAGGGTTTTTTCAAAGAGTGTTTAATGGTAGTCTTTGGTGCTTTGGTGCGTTGGAAACACATTACAATAAACCATTTGCTCCCAAAAGCTGGTAAAAGAGCAAAAACAGTCATCTGAATGCATTGGCTACATTAAAAGGGTTTAAACAATTTGTATGAATAACAATTTTTTTATGTTTTCCATGTTTAGTAGCAATCTTTCAAATGTCATTTGCTCCCAGAAATTACTATTATTTTCATTCCTACCAATAAGATTGGAAAGACAATCTTATACTGTGTATGCAGCTTTAGATTATAACATTTATTTGGTAGTAAACTAAAATTCATACAGTAAATTAAAATATCTTCCGACCTTTGCAGTTCGGGGAGGGATACCGTCATTAGGTCTACAGTATCTAGGTCGACAAGCATTGGGTCGACACCACTAGATCGACATGCAGCAATGTCGACATGGATTTAGGTCAACATGGATCTAGGTCGACATGGGTATAGGTCGGCATGACATTAGGTCGACACTAGCGTTCGGTCGACATGGGGTTTCTCATTGTTTTTTGAGCCGACGTGCCGACAGGCGGTATTTCATGCCCTACGATCCACTAGGGTGTGGTGGGAGAATAAAATACGGTGCCGATTGTAGTGAGGCACTGTGCCCGAAGCATTGCGAATGATGCGAGGGGATGCGTTGCACTTCAAACTGTGTCCATATCAACTGTGTCAACATTTGGGTAAAAAAACTGTGAAAAACCCCATGTCGACCTTTTGACTGTTGACCTAGCCCATGTCGACATAACGCTAATGTCGACCTAATGACATTTCGACCTACACCCATGTTGACCTAGATCCATGTCGACCTTGACCCATGTCGCCTTAACCCATGTCGACTTTGCTGCATGTTGACCTAGTGGTGTTGACCTAATGCTTGTCGACCTAGTTATGGTCGACTAAACAATCCCAACCCTTCGGGGATTACTGTATATATATATATATATATATATATATATATATATATATATATATATATATATATATATATATATATAAACAAAGAGTATCCACACCAGGAGGTATGGAAGCAGAGCACTCTCCTAAATCACGGATCAGCGTTTTTCAATAGGACATCATGTAGTCAGCGGCGCAGGAACAGCCTGGACAAGGGCAGGGTCTGACCCTGCCCTTGTCCAGGCTGTTCCTGCGCCGCTGACTACATGATGTCCTATTGAAAAACGCTGATCCGTGATTTAGGAGAGTGCTCTGCTTCCATACCTCCTGGTGTGGATACTCTTTGTTTATTTCTTGGGGCATGCTGTTGCATGTACCCTTGCTGGGCACCCCACTGCTGTCTCCATTTGGGTGAGAGTGCGGTCATTCCACTTTCTCTCTCTCTCTCTCTCTCTCTCTCTCTCTATATATATATATATATATATATATGTATATATATATATATATATATATATATATATAATATAAAAATGTAGATCTGGAAAAAGCAGATTTTTCAGTAGTTTGAAAGATTGGCTCAATGCAGTACATTAATCTCTTCAATTGTAGAATACAAGACAGTTCTACACCAGAAAATAACACTGGTAATGTATATGAATGGATTTGTTACAGGAAAAGGGTAATATTAGTATATGGGCTTGCAAAGCCCCAAGACGTTTGACAGTAATAGTTGTAAATTGTCATATTAATCTAGACAAAATGATTAATAAAACTATCTCAAACTGATAAAGCACAGGTGGAAATAAAACATCAATGTAGTAATTAAGTTCAAATAGATGGAAACATCAATTGTATTCCCAAAATAGGAATTTGCTTTCCTGACACCAACCAATTGCAATATCAAATAGATAATGGAAATACATTTGTTCTGTGTTATATGGACTTTCTATAGACAAATAAACCACTTATACACTGCTCAAAAAAATAAAGGGAACACTTAAACAACACAATGTAACTACAAGTCATTCACACTTCTGTGAAATCAAACTGTCCACTTAGGAAGCAACACTGATTGACAATCAATTTTGCATGCTGTTGTGCAAATGGAATAGACAACAGGTGGAAATTATAGGCAATTAGCAAGAGGAGTTGTTCTGCAGGTGGTGACCACAGACCACTTCTCAGCTCCTATGCTTTTGGCTGATGTTTTGGTCACTTTTGAAAGCTGGTGGTGCTTTCACTATAGTGGCAGCATGAGATGGAGTCTACAACCCACACAAGTGGCTCAGGTAGTGCAGCTCATCCAGCATGGCACATCAATGCGAGCTGTGGCAAGAAGGCTTGCTGTGTCTGTCAGCATAGTTGCCAGAGCATGGAGGCACTACCAGGAGACAGGCCAGTACATCAGGAATGGAGGAGGACGTAGGAGGGCAACAACCCAGCAGCAGGACCGCTACCTCGCCTTTGTGCAAGGAGGAAAAGGAGGAGCACTGCCAGAACCCTGCAAAATGATCTCCAGCAGGCCACAAATGTGCATGTGTCTACTCAAATGGTCAGAAACAGACTCCATGAGCATTGTATGAGGGCCGGACGTCCACAGGTGGGGGTTGTGCTTACAGTCCAACACCGTGCAGTAAGTTTGATATTTGCCAGAGAACACCAAGATTAGCAAATTCACCACTGGCACCCTGTGCTCTTCACAGGTGAAAGCAGGTTCACACTGAGCACGTGACAGACATGACAGAGTCTGGAGATGCCAAGGAAAATGTTTTGCTGCCTGCAACATCCTCCAGCATGACCGGTTTGGCAGTGCGTCAGTATTGGTGTGGGGTGGCATTTCTTTGGGAGCCGTACAGCCCTCCATGTGCTCACTAGAGGTAACCTGACTGCCATTAGCTACCAAGATGAGATCCTCAGATCCCTTGTGAGACCATATGCTGGTGCGGTTGGCCGTGGTATCCTCCTAATGCGAGACAATGCTAGACCTCATGTGGCTGGAGTGTGTCAGCAGTTCCTGCAAGATGAAGGCATTGATGATATGAACTGGCCCGCCTGTTCCTCAGACCTGAATCCAATTGAGCACATCTGGGACATCATGTCTTGCTCCATCCACCAATGCCACGTTGCTCCACAGACTGTCCAGGAGTTGGCAGATGCTTTAGTCCAGGGCTGAATGGAGATCCCTCAGGCGACCACCCTCCACCTCATTAGGAGCATGCCCAGGCATTGTAGGGAGGTCATACAGGCACGTGGAGGCCACACACACTACTGAGCCTCATTTTGACTTGTTTTAAGGACATTAAATCAAAGTCAGATCAGCCGGTAGTGTGTTTTTAGGAGTGTCATCAATGTCCTCACTGCAGGGGTGCTGACAGTGTCCTCAGTGCAGGGGTACCAGTGGTGCCAGCAGTGTCCTCTATGTGTGGGTGCTAATGGTGTCCTCAGTGAGGGAGTGCCATCATAGTCAACACAGTGGGTGTGCTGGTGGTTTCAGGTTACAGTACTTGTAAAATGTGTCAGAATTATGACATTTAGGATGCTGCTCTCAGTATTTTGACCATTGGCATCCTGGATATTAGGATCTTATAACAACCCCATGTAGGAAACCTGCAGCAGTGTCAAATTCTTTAACTACAGATGGAGCCAGCCTCCCTCTTGCTGGCGAATCGCCAGATTGTCTCCGCTGGTGATCCGCCAGAGGCGAGGCGCTCCATCTGACTGAGACGCGCGTGCGTCTCACGCGCATGCACATCTCAGTTTCTGGGTGGCGGGGCGACGGGAACCCTGTCCGTCTCCACTTCAGGGAGATGGATAGGGTTAGGTGGGAGAGTGGGGAGGCGGTAAGGACCCCGGGTGACCGCCGGCAAGCTGGCGGGGACCCGGGGGAAGCGCCGTCGAAAGGGGACGTGCACGCATCTCGTGCGCGAGCGTCCCCTTTCGCAGATCAGATGGCGGCTGGCGGGGGATGGCGGCTGGTGATTCTTCCGCCACCCCCTGCAAAGCTGGGACCAGCTCCATCTGAACCTTCTAATACACAAATACAAACATACCTACATTCTGAACTATCAACAGAAACAGCATTTGCAAATACAGTAGAAGTGTGTAATCTGACCAACAATGATGATATAGGGGAAATTGTATCAAACAGTTTCTGGGCGGCGGGGCGACGGGAACCCTGTCCGTCTCCACTTCAGGGAGATGGACAGGGTTAGGTGGGAGAGTGGGGAGGCGGTAAGGACCCCGGGTGACCGCCGGCAAGCCGGCGGGGACCCGGGGGAATGCGCCGTCGAAAGGGGACGTGCGCGCATCTCGTGCGCGAGCGTCCCCTTTCGCAGATCAGATGGCGGCTGGCGGCTGGTGATTCTTCCGCCATCCCCTGCAAAGCTGGGACCAGCTCCATCTGAACCTTCTAATACACAAATACAAACATACCTACATTCTGAACTATCAACAGAAACAGCATTTGCAAATACAGTAGAAGTGTGTAATCTGACCAACAATGATGGTATAGGGGAAATTGTATCAAACACTGCTCTTACAGTTCTCCATGTATTAAAAGGGTGATGCAGTATTTCCTTCATGCTAACAGCATGCCCTTTAGCTATCTAGGTGGGACAACATTTTAGCAATGTCTCTGGTATGAGAATGACTGCTAGATGGAGCGTACAAAGAACTGAATGCACACAACAAATACTAAATGTTGCTGACATCAAGACAACATCACAGCAGCCACTAAGTAAATGAACAGGATGAAGCCAACTAATTTGAAGTGGCTGGCTTTCAACATCAGCATGAACCAAGGATTTATGAGAAATAATTGAACAGAAACTTCCTATAATTGAGTAAGACATATATCCCTCCTTCATTCCCTATTCCTGCTTTCTGAGAATAAGAAGGCATTAGCACAGATGTGTCAAACAGTACATTTAGCCTCAATATGCCATGCACCACTAGATGCCTTGCAGGAATAAGCCAGAAGTTCATGGGCAACTGTGCTAAGGTTGGTGGGGTTTTTTTGCTCAAAATACAATTTAAGCTTCTGCTGACTAAAATTATATGTGACATGCCGATATTCTTTTGGTTCTATTTGCATACAACAATACAGTGTTTTATAGTGAAAAATTGTAATGTATATTTTGTATGCATTTTGGACTCTTGCGCTTCCTATATGCATAGCAATGCGAATAAGATGAAAAATGAAAATACTGTATATACGCGAGTATAAGTCGACCCGAATATAAGCTGAGGCACCTAATTTTGCCACAAAAAATGGGAAAACTTATTGACTCGAGTATAAGCCTAGGGTGGAAAATACACAGGGTCTAGGGGCACACTGACACACACACACACACTACAGGGCATAGGGGCACACTGACACACACTACAGGGCATAGGGGCACACTGACACACACACTACAGGGTATAGGGGGCACACTGACACACACTACAGGGCATAGGGGCACACTGACACACACACACACACACACACACTACAGGGCATAGGGGCACATTGACAAACACACTAAAGGGCATAGGTGCACACTGACACACACACACACACACACTACAGGGCATAGGGGAACACTGACACACCCACACACACTACAGGACATAGGGTCACACTGACACACACTACTGGGCATAGGGGCACACTGACACACACACACACTACAGCGCATAGGGGCACACTGACACACACACTACAGGGCATAGGGGTACACTGACACACACTACAGGGCATAGGAGCACACTGACACACACACACACTACAGGGCATAGGGGAACACTGACACACACACACACACACACACACACACACTACAGGGCATAGGGTCACACTGACACACACTACAGGGCATGGGGCACACTGACACACACACACACTACAGGGCATAGGGGCACACTGACACACACACACTGACACTGAGGGGAGGTTCAAGTTGTGGGACCCATGGTACAGGGGTTAACAGTGAGGAGAAAGTGATTGAGCTAAAGATGGCTGCTGTCACTGTGAAGGAAGCAAGTCCTCCACAATGCCTCTCACCTCTCTCCAGTGCCCATCAGTGTGTACAGGGAGCCAGGCACCAGGTAAACCTTAGCAGGGTAGTCAGTCCCTCAAGGTCCAGGGTCAGTAGGTGCAGCGCTGGCTGTAAAAGTCTGCGATTTTCGGCATGGAGACAGATTCCCGGCCTGGCTCCGAAATTTAGGCCCCGGCTTATCAGTCATGGTAGGCCGCATGCTCAGGGGACATCTGGTAAGTGATTTTTTGCGCTGGACCTGTTCCAAAAGACACCGTGAGGTGAAAATAAGGTGATAAATGAATAAAAGAAAATAATACTCTCCTTGTGTGGAGTTTCTTCGCCTCCCAGGGGGCTCTCCAATTTTTGATATGATGGAGATATATGAAAGATAAGGTCACACATCCTGTCCTAAGCAGCAATCTTAAATCTCACAAGATTGCTGCTTAGGACAGGATGTGTGACCTTTTGACCTGAATGTAATCCATATGACAGGTATAAATATAGGAAGTGAGCCACTCTTCAGTATACTGCCTGAGGAAGGGACACTTGGTCCCGATACGCGTTGCAGCAGCCTGGAGTGTATCACTATATAAGGAGTTTGACCAGACCTGGATCTTTTGGGGCACCTGAGACCTATGGTTTTTCCGGAGAACCAGTAGATTGTGAGAATTAACACCACCTATTCTACAGGTGCAGAAAAATCCAGATTCTGGTAAACCTCCAATTTTAATGTTTCTCATATAGCAACAGGGTTGCTTTGTATATATATATATATATATATATATATATATATATACAGTTTTATGGTTGTGAAAAAAATTTTTTTTATGTATGAATAAAATTTTGTGACAATATCACACTATATTATATATCTTATCTTTTATATATCTCCATCATATCAAAAATTGGAGAGCCCCCTGGGAGGCGAAGAAACTCCACACAAGGAGAGTATTATTTTCTTTTATTCATTTATCACCTTATTTTCACCTCACGGTGTCTTTTGGAACAGGTCCAGCGCAAAAAATCACTTACCTTTTATATTTCAACCTATGTTTCCGTTACTGGGGGAGTAACTTTAGTGATTTGTTGCTGCAGGCACCATATTCAGCGCCTAGTGCCCAGACTTGAAATTTTATACTCAGGGGACATCTGGCTATCCGATGGAGCCCAAACTGAGCAGGTACAGCGCAGTTAGAGGGGAATAAGGCTGTAGGAAGGAGCATTAGGCCTGCAGCTCCACTTCCTCAAAGTCTAAACTACAGTTACCGTATTCACCCTAGTATAAGCCAAGGAGGTGCTTTTTCAGCATAAAAAGTGTGCTGAAAAAGTCGGCTTATACTCGAGTATATATGGTAAAATGAAAAAGTCACATAAAAACCATAGCATGGCACGACTAGAAGGGCTCTTTAACGTGACTGCAGCAAGAATGTAGGAGGACACATATTTTTTTCTGTATCAACCTCTTTTATAAGAGAAGCATTAACCCCTTAAGTGGCGAGAATTTTCTGGGCTGTGCCTCAGTGTCCAGTCTGGCAAGCCCGGAAAATTCTCGGGAATGCCACTGTTTAGAGCTGGGCAGTGCTGCTGAGTTCTATCGCTGAACTCAGGCAGCTTCAGCACTGCTCAGCTCCCTCTACTCTGCCACACCTCGTCCTCCCTCCTCCTCCCCTCCACCTTTTCTATACAAGTCTCTGGCGCCAGCTACTGACATGCCGGGTCGCCGGGTGCAGGGCTGTGGCACTGGGGTGCAGGGCCAGGCAGCGGCTGACATAGTGTTGAGCAGTGCTGCCCGGCCCAGGGACACACATTTGTGTGTTTTTTAAGGTAGCACGCCCCACTGGGCGAGTTTTTTTTTTTTTTTAAAAAGGTGGCAATTAAAACTTTGACATTGAAAAGTGTTTGAATCCACCACGAAGGTGCAGTTTTAACAATGTGTCGATTGATATAAAGTTGTGTGTTGGGGGGTATATCTTAGCAGTATACTACAGTAGATCACAGGGTAAAAATAAAGCTCCTTTGTATTTGTGTGGTGGATGCCTAATTTATCATATCTTTAACCCCTTCATGACAGAGCCAGTTTGTGCCTTCATGACAGAGCCCTTTTTTTCAAATCTGACATGTCTCACTTAAGTGGGGATAACTTTTTTTTGCTTTTACTTATCCCAGTGATTTTGAGATTGTTTTCTCGTGACACATTGTACTTCAAGTTAGTGGTAAATTTTCGTCGATACAGTCTGTGTTTTTTTGTGAAAAATACCAAAATATCGTGAAAAAATGGAAAATTTTGCAATTTGCAAAATGTTAAATTTTCTGCTTGTGAGACAAATAATCATACCACTCAAAATAGTTAATAACTAACATAGACCATATGTCTACTTTATGTTTCCATCATTATTTCAACTTCCTTTTAATTTTTTTGGACACTAGGAGGCTTACAATATGAATAGCAAATTCTCAAATTTTCATGAAAATTTCAAACACTGATTTTTTTAGGGACCAGTTCAGTTCTGATGTGACTTTGAGGGACTTGTATGTGAGACACCCCCATAAATGATGCCATTTCAAAAACTGCACCCCTCACAGTATTCAAAACAGCATTTTGGAAGTTTGTTAACCCTTTAGGTGTTTCACAGGAATTAAAACAAAGTGTAGGTGAAATTTCAAAATTTCTTTTTTTTTGCAGAGTTTCAATTTTAATACATTTTTCTAACGAATACAGTAGATTTTACTAGAGAAATGTGACTAAAAATTGATTCCCCCAATTCTTTTGTTTTCAAAAATATCCTATATGTGGCCCTAGTGTGCACGTTGACCAAACCACAGGCTTCATAATAGAAGGAGCACCTACTTGATTTTGGAGCCTCCTTTTTATGAGATTTTTTTTTAGGCACCATGTAGGTTTCTAGGCACCATAAGTGCTAAAAGTTAGGAACCTCCCCCACAAGTCACCCCATTTTGCAATCTACACCCCTCAGGGAATTCATCTAGGGGTATAGTGTACATTTCAAACCCCCAGGGGTTTCACCAATTTTGGTACAACTGGGATGTGAAAATGAAAAATTACATTTTTTTACACAAACATGCAGTTCTGGCTCAAAATTTTTCATTTTCACAAGGAATGAAGGAGACAAAGCACCCCAAAATCTGTGCCCCAATTTCTCCCGAGTACGGCAATGCCTCACATGTGACCAAAAAATACCAGTTGGGTGCATGGCAGGACTCAGAAGGGAAGGAGTGATTTTTGGATTTTGCAGCACAGATTTTGGTGGAATGAATGGTGGGTGCTATGTTGCACCAATACAGTGGAACCCCCCCACAAGTCACCCCATTTTGCAAAGTACACCCCTCAGGGAATTCATCTAGGGGTATAGTGTACATTTCAAACCCCCAGGGGTTTCACCAATTTTGGTACAACTGGGATGTGAAAATGGAAAATTACATTTTTTTACACAAACATGCAGTTCTGGCTCAAAATTTTTCATTTTCACAAGGAATGAAGGAGACAAAGCACCCCAAAATCTGTGCCCCAATTTCTCCCGAGTACGGCAATGCCTCACATGTGACCAAAAAATACCAGTTGGGTGCATGGCAGGACTCAGAAGGGAAGGAGTGATTTTTGGATTTTGCAGCAAAGATTTCGGTGGAATGAATGGTGGGTGCTATGTTGCATTAGCAAGACTCCCAAAGCACCAATACAGTGGAACCCCCCCACAAGTCACCCCATTTTGCAAAGTACACCCCTCAGGGAATTCATCTAGGGGTATAGTGTACATTTCAAACCCCCAGGGGTTTCACCAATTTTGGTACAACTGGGATGTGAAAATGGAAAATTACATTTTTTTACACAAACATGCAGTTCTGGCTCAAAATTTTTCATTTTCACAAGGAATGAAGGAGACAATGCACCCCAAAATCTGTGCCCCAATTTCTCCAGAGTACGGCAATGCCTCACATGTGACCAAAAAATACCAGTTGGGTGCATGGCAGGACTTAGAAGGGAAGGAGTGATTTTTAGATTTTGCAGCTCAGATTCTGGTGGTTTTTTGGTGGGTGCTATGTCGCATTAGCAAGACCCCCCAAGCACCAATACAGTGGAACCCCCCCACAAGTCACCCCATTTTGCAAAGTACACCCCTCAGGGAATTCATCTAGGGGTATAGTGTACATTTCAAACCCCCAGGGGTTTCACCAATTTTGGTACAACTGGGATGTGAAAATGGAAAATTACATTTTTTTACACAAACATGCAGTTCTGGCTCAAAATTTTTCATTTTCACAAGGAATGAAGGAGACAATGCACCCCAAAATCTGTGCCCCAATTTCTCCCGAGTACGGCAATGCCTCACATGTGACCAAAAAATACCAGTTGGGTGCATGGCAGGACTCAGAAGGGAAGGAGTGATTTTTGGATTTTGCAGCAAAGATTTTGGTGGAATGAATGGTGGGTGCTATGTTGCATTAGCAAGACTCCCAAAGCACCAATACAGTGGAACCCCCCCACAAGTCACCCCATTTTGCAAAGTACACCCCTCAGGGAATTCATCTAGGGGTATAGTGTACATTTCAAACCCCCAGGGGTTTCACCAATTTTGGTACAACTGGGATGTGAAAATGGAAAATTACATTTTTTTACACAAACATGCAGTTCTGGCTCAAAATTTTTCATTTTCACAAGGAATGAAGGAGACAATGCACCCCAAAATCTGTGCCCCAATTTCTCCAGAGTACGGCAATGCCTCACATGTGACCAAAAAATACCAGTTGGGTGCATGGCAGGACTTAGAAGGGAAGGAGTGATTTTTAGATTTTGCAGCTCAGATTCTGGTGGTTTTTTGGTGGGTGCTATGTCGCATTAGCAAGACCCCCCAAGCACCAATACAGTGGAACCCCCCCACAAGTCACCCCATTTTGCAAAGTACACCCCTCAGGGAATTCATCTAGGGGTATAGTGTACATTTCAAACCCCCAGGGGTTTCACCAATTTTGGTACAACTGGGATGTGAAAATGGAAAATTACATTTTTTTACACAAACATGCAGTTCTGGCTCAAAATTTTTCATTTTCACAAGGAATGAAGGAGACAAAGCACCCCAAAATCTGTGCCCCAATTTCTCCCGAGTACGGCAATGCCTCACATGTGACCAAAAAATACCAGTTGGGTGCATGGCAGGACTTAGAAGGGAAGGAGTGATTTTTGGATTTTGCAGCTCAGATTCTGGTGGAATTTTGGTGGGTGCTATGTCGCATTAGCAAGACCCCCCAAGCACCAATACAGTGGAACCCCCCCACAAGTGACCCCATTTTGCAAACTACACCCCTCAGGGAATTCATCTAGGGGTATAGTGTACATTTCAAACCCCCAGGGGTTTCACCAATTTTGGTATAACTGGGATGTGAAAATGGAAAATTACATTTTTTTACACAAACATGCAGTTCTGGCTCAAAATTTATCATTTTCACAAGGAATGAAGGAGACAAAGCACCCCAAAATCTGTGCCCCAATTTCTCCCGAGTACGGCAATGCCTCACATGTGACCAAAAAATACCAGTTGGGTGCATGGCAGGACTCAGAAGGGAAGGAGTGATTTTTGGATTTTGGAGCACAGATTTTGGTGGAATGAATGGTGGGTGCTATGTTGCATTACCAATACAGTGGAACCCCCCCACAAGTCACCCCATTTTGCAAAGTACACCCCTCAGGGAATTCATCTAGGGGTATAGTGTACATTTCAAACCCCCAGGGGTTTCATCAATTTTGGTACAACTGGGCAGTGAAAATGAAAAAAATACATTTTTTTACACAAAAATGTACTTCTGGCTCAAAATTTTTCATTTTCACAAGGAATGAAGGAGACAAAGCACCCCAAAATCTGTGCCCCCATTTCTCCAGAGTACGGCAATGCCTCACATGTGACCAAAAAATACCAGTTGGGTGCATGGCAGGACTCAGAAGGGAAGGAGTGATTTTTGGATTTTGCAGCAAAGATTTTGGTGGAATGAATGGTGGGTGCTATGTTGCATTACCAATACAGTGGAACCCCCCCACAAGTCACCCCATTTTGCAAACTACACCCCTCAGGGAATTCATCTAGGGGTATAGTGTACATTTCAAACCCCCAGGGGTTTCATCAATTTTGGTACAACTGGGCAGTGAAAATGAAAAAAATACATTTTTTTACACAAAAATGTACTTCTGGCTCAAAATTTTTCATTTTCACAAGGAATGAAGGAGACAAAGCACCCCAAAATCTGTGCCCCCATTTCTCCAGAGTACGGCAATGCCTCACATGTGACCAAAAAATACCAGTTGGGTGCATGGCAGGACTCAGAAGGGAAGGAGTGATTTTTGGATTTTGCAGCTCAGATTCTGGTGGAATGAATGGTGGGTGCTATGTGGCATTAGCAAGACCCCCGAAGCACGGTGAAATGATGAACCTAATAATCCATAGATGTGTGGTATATTTTAAAGCACTCCTTTATACATAGGCCGGGTTTGTCGGGGCAAGTTTCACAGTGGAAAATAGTTTCCTTTCTTATTCCCTTTTTATAACAAACTTTGCACCTTTTTTGTGTCCTGCCCTTTCTTGCAGTGGAGGGGATTTCGTTGGGAAAATGCTGCCCTGGTACAATACGGGGGCCAGTACTAGAAGTACTGGGGCCCTCTGCCTGCTGATTCCCAAATGTTAGGCTCTTTATGACTTCCTCTTGAAAGTGCATAAATGTCCCCCTCTGGCCGGTAGAACGGAATAGCACGTAAGCGTTATACAGTGCCATCTGGATGATATACACGGCCAGCTTCTTGTACCAGATATTTGTTTTCCGCAGGGCACTGTACGGCTTTAGTACCTGATCTGAAAGATCCACTCCGCCCATGTACTTATTGTAATCTAGGATACAATTTGGTTTGGAGGTGTGGGTACTGGTACCTCGTACAGGGATGGAGGTGGTACTGTCTCCATGAATTGTTGTCAGTATAAGGACATCCCTCTTGTCCTTATATTTGACCAACAACATATTTTCGGTGCATATTCCCCTGCTTTCACCCCTTCTCATTACTTGGGCAATGTGCGTTTTGGGGAGGCCTCTTTGGTTCTTGCGCACAGTACCGCAAGCTGCTGTACCTCTTGAACCAAGGGCCTTAAACAGGGGGATGCTGGTGTAAAAGTTATCCACATAGAGGTGATAACCCTTATCCAGGAAGGGGTGCATTAAATCCCAGACAATTTTTCCACTAACACCTACGAGGGAGGGGGGGCATTCTGGTGGTTCAATTCTTGAATCCTTCCCTTCATATACCCTAAACTTGTGGGTGTACCCTGTGGTGCTTTCACACAGCTTATACATTTTTATGCCATACCTTGCCCTCTTACTGGGAAGGTACTGGCGGAATTTAACCCTTCCTTTAAAATGTATAAGGGACTCGTCGATACTAATACATTTATCAGGGATGTATAGCTCTGCAAATTTGGCACTGAAATGATCAATGACCGGCCTGACTTTGAATAGCCTGTCAAAGGTGGGATCATCTCTGGGTGGGCACTGTGCATTATCGGTGTAATGTATAAATTTATGGATTGCCTCAAAACGAGCCCGGGGCATGGCCATACGGTGAAATGGGGTGCTGTACAGAACATCTGTACTCCAATATTGCCTAATTTGTGGCTTTTTTACTATGCCCATATGTAACACCAGACCCCAAAACGTCATCATCTCTACTGCATCTACAGGGGTCCACCTAGCAAATGATGACGTGGGGTTTTGAGCAATAAACTGCTGGGCATATAAATTAGTTTGGTCCACCATTAAATTTATAAAATCATCAGAGAAAAATAATTTGAAAAAGTCAATTTCTCTGAGACCTGTTGAATCAAATTGGATTCCTGGGATGGCCAAAAACTCAGGAACCTGGGGCTCAAAATTGTCTGGTGGTGGGGTCCATACGAGATCAATTATTGGGGGGGGGGGTCTCAGCTGCTCTACGGGGGCGTCTTTGAGGGGGTCCCTCATCATCAGAGGAGGAAGAGGAGCTTAAGACAAATCCTTCAAATTCCCCGCTTGCCTCACTGGCTGTGTCAGAGTCAGATGCAAGCATGGCATATGCCTCCTCCACCGAATACATTCTCCTGGATGACTGGGACGACATTTGGGATGACATTTGGGATGCCATTTATATTTTTGTGTTACTGGTAGTGAAATGTTTCAACACGTGTATAGTGTAGGGGGGGGTACAAACTTTATTTCAACCCAGGGGGTATGTAGTGTGTATTGTGTATGTAGTGCAGAAAAAAAAAATACAAAAAAAAAAAAATTGAAGGGTTCAAAAAAAAAAAAATGGAAGGGGTTAAAAAAAAAAAAAATGGAAGGGGTTAAAAAAAAAAAAAATGGAAGGGGTTAAAAAAAAAAAAAAAGGTCCTGCGCCAAAAATTGAGCACAGATGTTGGTCAGTAACGTCCGTCACTGAACAGCGCTCAAAGGCAACAGGAATTTGATCAAAAAAAAAAAAAAATAGATCAACCCTATGCCGAAAAAGCTGATCAGTGATGTACGTCACTGATCAGTGCACAGTGGCCACAGGACACACACAAAATCACAGTGTGTGTAAAAAAAAAATGTAAAAAAGACCCCACAGCACTCACAAAAAATAAAAAAAGGTGATCAGTGATGCGACACTGATTACCAGTGAGGGGCAGCAGGTGCACAACCTTTGGTGGTACTGACAGGTATATATAAAAAAAAAAAACCTCTGTACCCCCAAAAAGTTGCTGATCACCTCAGATATAGTGATCAGCACAAAAAGGCGGGGGCAGCCGACACAAAATTTAGCACTCTATCACTATCTCTCTCTATCTCTCACTATCTATCACTCTATGACACTGCAGCAGTTATATAAAAAATATATAGCACAATCTGTCACTATCTCTCTATCTCTCTCTCTCTATCTCTCTCTATCTATCTATAGCTCTATCACACTGCAGCAGCACAAAATATAGCACTAGGCCTCTCTATCTCTCTCTATCTCTCTCTATCTCTTTCAGTTATATAAAAAATATATAGCACAATCTGTCACTATCTCTCTCTCTATCTCTCTCTCTCTATCTCTCTCTATCACACTGCAGCAGCACAAAATATAGCACTAGGCCTCTCTATCTCTCTCTATCTCTCTCTATCTCTTTCAGTTATATAAAAAATATATAGCACAATCTGTCACTATCTCTCTCTCTATCTCTCTCTCTCTATCTCTCTCTATCTCTCTATCTATAGCTCTATCACACTGCAGCAGCACAAAATATAGCACTAGGCCTCTCTATCTCTCTCTATCTCTCTCTATCTCTCTCTCTCTAACTCTCTCTAACTATCTATCTAATAAATCGCAGCAGCACAAGATGCAGCACAAGATGCAGCACAGGATGTCACAAAATCAATGATCAATGATCAGGTAAGGGTTCTGGTCAGTATAGGCGGCAGGTGGGGCACGGTGACCGCACTGCACGCTTTTCCAGACCGGAATGGCGTCTGCAGTGCAGTCACCGTTAGTTTAAACCCCCCTCCACGGCTGTGATTGGTCCGTCGGTCCGACGGACCAATCACGGCCTTTGGGGGCGGGCGGGGTGAGGTGGGGTGACACCAGTGTCACCCTTACACCCCGCGGTGATTGGTGCTGTACTTTACAGCACCAATCACCTCCGATCCCGTGTCACCGGCGAACGTTATTCGCCGGTGACACAGGAAAACGCTGTGAATGGCTGTTCACACTGAACAGCCAATCACAGCGATCGGCGACGGGGGGGCGGCATCGCAGCCCCCCCTGGGCATGCAGGGACATGTCTGCTGTCAGGGACAGCAGACATCGTCCCTCTGTCACTGCGTCTCTAGACGCAGTGACAGTTTTAAGCCATGACGTATATATACGTCAACGGTCGGGAAGTACTTCCCGGCCATGACGTATATATACGTCAATTGTCGTGAAGGGGTTAAAGTCAAATAATTAAAAGTAAGGAGCAATAACATCCATGATTAAAATGTTCATTCATTAATTAAAGTCCATTAACATTTTGAAAGTAAAAAGGAAATTAGACTAAAATATTACTTAATGATATAATGTGAAAATATGAAGGAAAAAAAACCTGGATAATACAGTAAAGTAAAATAAATGTCCATAATTTTACATAAATAAGTAAAATAAAAGGTGAACTGTTTTCTAAAAGACAATTTTGATATAATTTTTAATGGAGTACATTTCTAATAGGCCTTTTATTTATATGTTTTATGTAAAGCATTGTATTGACTGGCTATTTCTAGCATACTGTAATAAATGTAATTTATGAAATGCAACTTTTTCAAGTTGTGGTGCAAAGTTTTACATGATGTCACTGTGCACCTTGATTTGTACAATTTTCTTGGATCCCTCCTCATTTAGCCCTTTAATGGTATTAAGTGAGTAATGGGATTACTTTGCTAATCCCCTACTGTATTGTTCTATGTATTATATTGCAGCTGAGAACAATAGGATAGCCACGGTGAGCCATGTGAGGTATGACATAAGGTAGATAGTTGAGAGGGGCTCCATCTGTAGGTTTTCAGAACATTTTCACTGGCTGATCGAAAAATATGGAATGAGAAGGGCATTCCAGGATAAATCTCTGTGGTATCAGCAATTACTTTTATTCATAAAGATCACCATGAAAAAACTTGATTTATTTGGATTTGCATCAGCACTTTTATTCATGTACAGATATGGAAGCAAAATAGGCATAAATTAAGGAAAATATTTCCAACAACAATCAAAGCCATACATATCTCCTCCACCTGTGTATACCCCTGAGTTGGCAGAATATCTGATTAATTTAGTTAGCATATCCCAAGCAAATTTTCTTCTACCCTATAGAAAAAATGACACATTCTAACAGGTATATTGGTGTATAATTACAAAAAAATATATAACACAACACTAAATATAAATAACTTATCTTGGAATTTTTGAATAAAATATTAAATAGCTGAGGTCATCGGTAAAAACCATTTGGGATAGTCCATGGTGTATGTATGTCTCTCCTGTGTAAATGTGCCATGTGCCCGAAAGCGCTAGGCGGTAATACACATGCTTTGTCTACACTAGCTTTGAGTATTTTTTTTTTTTTAGTGCCTCCCACCAGCTGGACTTTGTATTTATTTATGGGGATAGACACCAATATTTATTGAATATATTTGTTGAGTACTGGCATACTGTGGATATATATATATATATATATATATATAGAGAGAGAGAGAGAGAGAGAGAGAGAGAGAGAGAGAGAGAGAGAGAGAGAGAGAGAGAGAGAAGAGCAATAAGTGGCGCTCCGCAAATGGTCAATGAAAGTAAAACATAGTCAGGGTTCAGCCCTGAAATACTCCTTTATTGCACCTTTACTGTACTGCATACTAGTTTGCTCCTCCTGTGATCATCATGATAACACTACTGCGTAATCAACGTAGAAAATAATCGACAAGCAGATGATGAAGATTGAATGAAATAAGATTATGAAATACAATAAAAAAAATATTTTTCCAAGGCCATGTCATTAAGTAAACAACAGCAACAATTAAAATTAATTCCCAAAATTTAGATTTTTTTTTTAAAGTTGATCTGATGTCTAACATTCGGGAATACATAATATATATAATGAACATCTGTAAAAATATGCTATTGTATTAAGTTACAGCATGCCTAACTTGAAAAAAATGATGTAACAAAAGTACAAGATTATGGGATCTATTTATAAAAACTAAAATTTTCCAAATTCCCATGTGGTCTTTAATACCTGGGAAAAACTACTAGGACCATGTTGGAGTGGATGGCCTTACACTATTCTGCATTAACAAACAAGTTTAACTCTTTCCAATGGTCTGTCGACCATTTTAAAATGGGTAGAAAGCTCAGACTCAGAGAGTTCTTTGACAACAGACCAAACCAAGAGCCTCTTACAATGCCCAGTGTTAAAAAAGTGTTTAAAAAACCTAGTACATTCGATCCTGTGAGTAACAATGCTAGCCTCAAAACTTTTCTAAGAGTGGTGGACCAGAAGTGCAAAGAAAATGCTAAAACCAGCAGAGTTTTTGACAATTTGTCTCCCACAGAAAGGGCAGCGCTCAAGGTGTTGCGTGATGACACTTCGATTGTCATACGCAACGCCGATAAAGGCGGTTCTATCGTATTGCAAGATTTCTCCGATTACGATAGAGAAATAAGAAGACAATTGTCTGATCAAACCACCTACCTTAGATTGTCTTCTAACCCAATGGGGGCGATCAAGAGCAAGGTGGATGAGGCGATACAAATGGGGCTTATGCATGGTTGGATTGATGAGGAGACTGTACAGTATTTGACGGTTGAACATCCGATATGTCCCATACTGTACACGTTACCGAAAATACATAAGTCCCTCGTCAATCCACCCGGACGCCCCATAATCTCTGCTAGAGGTTCGATCCTCCAGCCCCTTGCAAAACTGTTGGATTATTACTTACAGCCATTGGTCCAGGTCACCCCCACGTACCTCAAAGACACCACACAATTCTTGAATGAGATCAAAAGCTTAGGCGTACTGGAACAAGAATGTATTTTGTGTACCCTGGACGTTTGTTCACTGTACACTATTATCCCCCATAGTGAGGGTATTGAAGCAGTGAAATCAGCACTGCTAAAAGGTCCCTATTCCGGTCCACCTATTGAATTTGTACTGGGTCTGTTGGATATGGTTCTCAAATACAACCATTTCCTGTATCAGGAGGAGTATTATATGCAGTTAGCGGGGACCGCAATGGGGTCCAATGTGGCCCCGGCCTTCGCTAACCTGTATATGCATGAATATGAACAGAAATATGTATTTCCGCATTTCTCAGGGCAGTTAAGGTATTTTAAAAGATATATTGATGATATCTTTCTTATCTGGTTGGGGGACCAGATATCCTTTGCTAACATGGTTACAACTCTCAATGGTCTATCTACGCCTGTACGTTTCACTTTTGCCTCAGACCCTGCCTCCATGAACTTTTTGGATGTTACAGTCCTTAAACAAGGAGCATTCCTGAATTTCACCTTGTACAAAAAGGTGACGGACAGAAACACGCTCCTTTGGGCAACTAGCCACCATCCTGACTCCCTAAAATCGAATTTGCCTATTTCCCAATTTCTCCGGGTAATGAGGAATAACTCCGAAGAAGCAACCATGGAGTTACAGCTCAATGAGTGCAAAGCGAGATTCCTAGAGAGGGGGTACAGCCTTACAACTGTGAATAAGAGCCTCACTAAAGCAAGAAAAAAATTTGCAACCCAGCAGATGGTCCCCAGGGCTCTCACTGCCACTCCTCGAATTATCCTGAACACCCACTGCGATACAAACTTTAAAAACACACAACGTATCATTAAGGAACAGTGGCCTTTGATTACAACGGATCAGGCATTCAAAAAAATGGGCACAGCTCCACTGTTATTGAGTGTCACCCGGGGGCCTAATCTCCAGGACCACCTCCTTAGACCAAATATGAAACCGGAAAAGGTCAAGAAGGATTTGTGGCTGACCAAAAAGAATGGGTGCTATAAATGCCTTGGCTGTGCCACGTGTCGGGCACTGATTACAGGCACTTTCTTCTGCCACCCCCATAGTGGAACAAAAATCTACCTGAAACATCGGCTGTATTGCCAACTAGATCATGTGGTTTACTACCTTATCTGCCCTTGTGGTTTAATGTACGTAGGAAAAACGATACGGACCCTACGGGAAAGAATAAACCAACATCGTTCCTCGATCCGACTAGCGTACTCCACGGGCAGTACAGATAAACCTGTGGCCGCACATTTTGTAAGAGAAAGACACCAGCTGGCAACTTTACGGTACATGGCGATAGACTGGATCCCACCCCTACCCAGAGGCGGAGATAGGGGACTTTTACTTTTGAAAAAAGAGGCACAATGGATCCACCTCTTGGATACGGTCTCCCCCAGGGGTCTAAATGAGAAGACCCACATGAATATTTTTCTGTAGCCTAAACGTTTTCATATAGCACTAATTGCATGGGTATTTATTCACACTTGATTAGTATAGCTTGGGACTAGGATTTTAACCTTTAGGATTTGAAGGTTTTTGCATGGGTCCACTGGGGCGCCTTATAGGGATATTATTTCCTAGATGGGCTACCCAGTGGTCCTAATATTGTTTTTAAGTGTGTGGTTTGTGTTGTTTGTCCTCTTTTGATACATAATTATTGTGTACATTTGTACCATTGGTGCAGATTGTCATCTGCAGATCGCCTATATTAACATTTAAAAAATGTTTTCTTCTCTCAAAATCTTATATATAGAATATTCCCCAAAGGGATTAAATGTCAGTGAATACTTAGCTAGTGAAATAACATGGCTGTGCGTTCCAGGCTTTGCCTTGGAGCGCACATGCTGAATGTTACAGAGCTCCAAATTCAGCTTATAGGTCTAGAACCATGGCGTCCCCATACACATGGGGTGCATTGCGGATTAATATGATAAATATACATAAATCCAGGCTGTGCTAGCGCTAAGACTATGCGAGCGCTTCCTGAATAGGAGATGGAACGCATTGCACTGGGCGCCCCGGCCACTTGCTATGGAAACGTCGACATTGTTATGAAGACTCTGGTGATGTATTAAAAGTTTTACCTTGCATCAAAAATTGGAAGTCTGGTGAGTGCTCTCTAATCTAAGACTGTATATTTGGCTGTACCCCTTGGATCGCGGCTTGAGTTTGGCACCCCAGCAGTTGGAATCGAGGATTGAGTGTGCTGGTTCTATGCTACATATATATATATATATATATATATATATATATATATATATATATATATATATATATATAGAGAGAGAGAGAGAGAGAGAGAGAGAGAGAGAGAGAGAGAAAGAGAGAGGAGCAATAAGTGGCGCTCCGCAAATGGTCAATGAAAGTAAAACATAGTCAGGGTTCAGCCCCGAAATACTCCTTTATTGCACCTTTACTGTACTGCATACTAGTTTGCTCCTCCTGTGATCATCATGATACCACTACTGCGTAATCAACTTAGAAAATAATCGACAAGCAGATGATGAAGATTGAATAAAATAAGATTATGAAATGAAATATTTTTCCAAGGCCATGTCATTAAGTAAACAACAGCAACAATTAAAATTAATTCCCAAAATTGAGATTTTTTTTTTAAAGTTGATCTGATGTCTAACATTCGGGAATACATAATATATATAATGAACATCTGTAAAAATATGCTATTGTAGTAAATTACAGCATGCCTAACTTGAAAAAAAATGATGTAACAATAGTACAAGATTATGGGATCTATTTATAAAAACTAAAATTTTCCAAATTCCCATGTGGTCTTTAATACCTGGGAAAAACTACTAGGACCATGTTGGAGTGGATGGCCTTACACTATTCTGCATTAACAGCTGCCATGTCAAGAAAATCATCAGACCAACCTGTGGCCAATTTTATAATAAATACCCTGGGCAATTGTAGGCTAAATACCATTGACCATATTACTGCATCTATGATAGGTAATAGATCTACGTTTATTCTCCTATTATCCCCTATTTATCAACATAGAAAATCATCAGGAGTGCATTTAATTGACTCTTTATAGTTAATTTAGAACTCCTGATTACATTGAGATTACCTTTGTTCCCCTTTGTTTTGCCATTGTTGCCCTTGTCTCCTGCCAAGCTACCTTACATAGATATAATGTACTCATTTTTTTTTCCCTACAGCATATATAAGTTTTCAGTTATGTATTAACCCTAATGTGTCTGCAATGACAGCTCAAAAAAAGTTTTCTATTGCTTATGTCTTCTGGTATTTCATGATCTCTGGACCTATAGCTTTGTATTGCTTCATTTTAATGCAGATTTGTTAAGTTAATATTCATTGATGGAATTATTTTTCTCTGGCTTAAAGAGAAAATGCACAATATAAAAAACAGATTTAAATGAGATGCAGCAGTAACACATGCAACAAAATAGGTTAAAGATGTAACATAGTGAAGTACATTTTAATACATATAACATAGAACCAATATAAAATCCATGGAATTCACACACAATGAAAACAAAGCAAACTGCTGATAATCGGCTGAACAGTAAACTAGTATCGACAGATGGAACTAGCAGACAGTTCTTAATAGGCACAAGCAAATATCCCAGACATGTACTGGTGCAAAGTCCCATGGTTCCAAATAAAGCCATCTGCAGATACTGATGCCGCTTTTCTTAGATACTTCCCCGCCTGCCAATGCATTTTGAATCCTTGCCGGATTCTTTATCAAGGTCCAAAGTCGAATGTGTGTCTAGCAGGGCAGCACTGTAATATACTGTACCTTCAATAATCATCCAAATTTCCTGCAGCTGGGTAGACACGGCTGCAGGACTACGTCTCCCAAGATCCTCAGCATCTCATCCCCGGACTTCCGGTAGCATCACTTCAGCTTTTGAGAGGCAATCTCCTTCTCTGACATTGAAGTCCATAAAAGAGTGTAATAACAATAACAATTATACAGAAAGCAATATATTAACTGGCTATTTATTCATAAATTACAATCACTATATAGTAATAATACAAATGGGACCTACTAAATTCAATAAATACTGTATATAAATAGAGGCCAACATAGAGGGAATAGCAACTAAGAAAAAGAGAAAATCCAAATGGTCTAAATTAATAAAAATTATTTAGTAATAGATAAAACATGCTATAATTTTAGGAGGATTATTTCATGATAAGATTGGATGGATAGGTTTCGCCACTCTTGGCAGCTTTAGAAAAGGTCCTTTGATAAAGCTGCCAAGAGCGGCGAAACGCGTCAGGTAGTGCCTGCCCATCATCCACCGATTCCATATGGGATTGTAGCCCGGACCAGCCCTACAAGATTGAATTACTCAGACCACCAACTTCCATCCGGGAGGTCACTTCACAATCTGGTGCACCAGCCATCACTCCTCCTGCTGAGAAGAAAAAAAGACCCACCATCTCTTCCAACTGCCAGTGGTTTCGGTTATTTGTGCCAGGTTTTGGGCCAGCCACTTGGACTTATGGACGGTGTCTACAAGAAACATTCCAGCATTTAACCAGGAGTGGTAACTATCAAATCATCCAATTTCTTTGGGCACAATAGGAACGGACTCTCCCTATCTTGCTGCTACAGTATATTGTGGTTATGGGCATTACATGTCAACAATTGTTACATTTTATATGATTTTATATTTAATTTTTTCAAGTGGTACTAATAAATAATATTTGTAAAGATCATCCAATTTAATATATTAGTCTATTTTTTGGTTAAATCTCTAAAGCGCTGCTATCCCCCCCATCTTTTGCATTTCAATTACACAGGTCTCACTAACCTGTTTCTCTAGCAGCTGCTGAGGTAGCCACCCCTACCGAGCGCTCCCCCTAGTTCCCTCCCTTCATTAGGGTTGGTACTAGATCCCCACATTTCATCTTCAGGAGGATTGCGTTCCTCTTCATGCCTTGGTAAAGGGATACCACTATTCAAGCAACAATACATCTGGTATGAGACATCAATTGGAACAGAAACAGACTAACATCATGTAATATGTTATAATGGAGTGCAATTTATGTCACCTCATTTTTTTTATTTCTCATTTCTTTTAATTCTGTTAACAATTGTAATACAATAAGATTAAAATGTGTACTAAACACATTTAACATTGCAGTACCTGATATTTTAGCGCAGTAACCTTTTCTTGCGTTGTTACCTGTTTGGTAGTGATGCTCCAGTTTATTTACTGCAACTTGACTAAACAGCTCTACACCAAGCGCCCCTATGTGATAACTTGTTATCTACCCCTTTTGATCTTCTCCTTCCTGCCCACGCCTTTGGGCCACAGTCTCACACCAATCTCTGTAAGGGCCTCTCTGATATGGAATAAAAGAGATTAAGCCTCCTTGCTTTCATTAAACTCCAGTCCAAGACAACCACTCCAAACCAGAATGGACTAAACCCTCGGGTGTGACTATATATATATATATATATATATGGCAGACACTATATGTATACATTGATATGAGAAAGGAAGCTCTCCTGTCTAGCAAAAGGCAATTCCCAGAATGCCCCTCCCACCCCTCTCCCCCACCAGGGCACAGCAGCAGCCACCACACCCATCCTTACCTTCAAAAGTAAAGACAGTTTTGATATTTGCAATGGAAATGAGCAGTATGTTTCAAAGTATTTTTAGACTTTTTATTAAACAAAGCCCTATATTTAAATTTGTGACATCTTGGCTACAGTTGGCTACATTCAGGGTCGGCGCTACCCACTTAGCAGCTCCTGCAAAGCAGGGAGGCGCCATGCTGAAAAGGCACTCTCTCCCTGCTCTACTAAAGCTGCCTCAGCCCTCACTGTCACTGCCTGCATGCTGCCCGCAGTGCCGGTCTAATAGTGGGTGGCAGTATGAAAAGCTGCTCCCTCACCCCGAGTGCACACACACACACTGTCTGTCCTCCAAAGTCCTCCTCTTGCCCCCTCTTCCTCAACGGAAGGTCGTCAGACTCTTGTGCTGTGGAAGGCAGTGCTGAAATAACAAAGAGCGGCGGTGACCATGCAGTGTGGAAGTGCTTGATTCCCCACCCAGTCTCTGTACAGCCTGTGCAGCCAGTGCCGTGCCTTACGCTCATTTAAACTTTATATTTTTATATATATTTTGATCATGGCTACTGGCTGCCGCAGCCTGGCAAATATTGTGACAGGCAGCACGCAGCCTGAAGAGCAGCTCCCCTCACTCACTGACACTGTGAATACCTGGATGTCCGGGTCCGCTCCCTACCCATTGCTCCCTGCGCCTGTCAATCAAATGATGAACAGGCTGCCTCCCCTTCCTTCCCTCATCTCAGTGTGCAGTGCAGCCCAGTCCTCAACACTCCGGCCCCTCTACCTCCCCTATTCTTCCATCTCCTCCTTCTCTCCCTTCCTTTCTCCCTCAGTCACAAGAGGGGAAATAGCATCCTTAGTGTCCTGTCTATGCAGATAGAAGAGGAGGGACTGTACAAGATTTGGTACTTGTGTAGTATCACGGGTCCCATCACATGCCAAATGTTGTGGCATGAGATGGCATGCGATGCGATTTTTCCCGTTTTTGATGCATTTTTGAAAAAAATCACATGTGCTGCGATCGCATGCAATCGCATGCGATTTTGATCACAAATGCATCCAAATGCATTTAAATTAGTAGGAAACATGTGAAAAGCACCCCAAATGCCATTTTTCACACTGTTCCACCCCCACTATCAACGCCAACCCAAAGCGTGGTGAGCGCAGCGAGCCCGCGAGGGGCGGCAGTACGCGTCCTACGACCTTTTCATACCCCCACTATCCACGTCGGCGTGGAGTTGAGAACAGAAAGTGTGGCGAGCGCAGCCAGCCACCGAGCCCGAAGCGTGGGGAGCGCAGCGAGCCCCGCGAGCTCGATGCGCTCGCCACGCTTCGGGTTGGCGTTGATAGTGGGGGTGGTACAGTGTGAAAAATGGCATTTGGGGTGCTTTTCACATGTTTCCTACTAATTTCAATGCATTTGGATGCATTTGTGATCAAAATCGCATGCGATCGCATCGCATGCGATCCGATCGCATGCAATGAGATTTTTTACTATACGATGCCCATCGTGGGAGCCGTGACACTACACAAGTACCCAAGATTTAAACAGCAAAGAACAGTGAGTCTTTTATTATACATGTTTATAAAATATTTATTAATAATTGTATCTTTTTTATATTAATTTAGACACTTTTTAAATAATGCCTACAACATTTTGCAGACACAGCACTGAGATGCGAGCGGTTTGCTACACATTGAAAAATTTGCACAGTATCGGCAGCATCCTGGCTGCGCAGCCTACAGTAGCTGTAAAGCCAGATGCAGGTCAGCCATGTGTTGGGTTGTGTGCGATGTCACCCAGCCATCGAAGCCCTCCACCTGACATGCCTGCATTGTCTTGACCACTTGCATGAAATGCTGAAGCGATGCCCCCATAACAGGCCATCAGCGGTGGGGAGGGTGGGTGGTGATGGAGGCTTGCATGAAATGTTGAAGTGATGCCCCTGCAACAGGCCATAGGTAGAGAGGATGGTGGACAGTGCATACGCTCCCACAAATGAGCTGCAGCTTGCTGCAATTGCAATGTGAAAGGGTTTGCAGGAGGGCGCCGGACACCCTAGAACCGGCCCTGGCTGCATTTGTTTTGAATGACATAATTATGTTTATTTATCAAGTTATTTGCTGATTCAACAGTACATTGTAGAATAAACTTTGAGGAAAATACTGTATGCTCAATGTAAATCTAGATTATTTAGATGTATTATTTTATATAAATATATACATGTTAGCATAAGCAATATACAATTCATGTTTTCAAACAGAAGTAACATAACAAGATAACAAATATGATTTTAATTTGCAGCATTACAACAGATAGCTAAGTGACCTTGTATACACATAGATTGTTTTAAAACTCACAAACCCCCACATTCATACCTGAACTTTAACATTGAGGCAAAGTAGGAATACAGATGCCTGTAGGGCTATGTTCCTAACATAACATTTAAGTTAAAAGTTTTCAATAAACCATAATAAAAAATAAGAACATTCTTGCAGATGTCAAGATTGCATTAGCAATATAATCTTTTTCCCCATGAAATGTTTAGTTAATTCATGATATATTATTACATGAGTTTATAAGTACAAACTGAGTCAAATATTATTGAGATAGAAAAATAGAATGTACTTGCCGAGTCTGTTGCTATTAATTACAGGGCCCCAACAGAGTTGAATACCTTTTTTTTTCCCTTATAAACATGTTTTTGTTAAATAAAATACACTTTTTCATACTGTGAGTACAGAAATGAGACTCAATTTGATTCAACTGATGTGGACACAGTTGCATATACACTTGTCAGAAAGCATATTACTTGCTGTTAGAACAGAAATATCTCTGAAAGTCACAAGATAAGCCTGGGGTAGCACCTCAGGGAGAAGGTAACCCCTCTTCACACACAAACACTACATCAGTAAAGGACTAAAGGAATTGAAAATAAAAAGAGAAAACTGTTCTAATCTCAAACCTGATATAATTAATAAAATGCACAGTTAAAGTTAATACAAAAATATAATGTATTAGAAATAGAGTACACTAATGTATAAAATGCTAAACAATGAACAATCTAATTATTAGAAAACACAGGAAATATATTCACTAATAATTCAATTAAATTCACTCAGTTCTGTTGTTGGATTACAGTAATTTTTGCTGTCAAAAGATCCAATTTATAAATGCAGTTATTAGTAAACATTTTTGTAGACAAAGACATAAACACACACTTAAACACACATGTAAAAATATATTACTATTTCAATATTCTTAATCTAGCTCAGACAATAAATGTATGTAAAATTCATCTGATTAGGTATAGACACAATGGGTAATATTACTATTTTAAAGAAGAACTATGGATGATGCTTCCTGCCTTCCATCAGCATGAATCTGGATTTTCAGAAATAAATAGCAGTGTGTCATGAGCAGCAGATCAGGTGCTTGTAGCAATAGAACTTAAGTGCTCTGTGAAGTTGCAATATGTGAGGTTCTTATTAATTCGCATGACAGGAATAGACTGTTCTCCCATGAGGTTGGTATTGTTGCCAGCTTCCCCTGTAACAGGAACTCCTTGGTGAAAGTTTTGAGCCAGGAACTCTTTGATTTGCCTTTGATTTGGGGAAGGAATTCCCCTGAGAAGTGTATGATATGGCTGGGTTTGAATGGCAATCTTTCAAGGTAGGTGGAGCCCTGATTTCTGCTTACAATGTAGGAGACTAAATTTTGCAAAGAGAGAAAGAAAGCTCTTTTGTTGGGGCACTCTTATTAGTAGGAAGAGGGGTTACGCAAGTGTATGTTCTGATGCTCTTAGTTGTTTAAAATGTAAAGGCCCTCATACACTAGCCGATTTTGGTCAGATTTCAGCCAGATCAGTCGGATCTGGCCGAAATCGGACCAAAATCGGCTAGTTTTGATGTCCCCTCAGATCCGATGCGCGGTCCCGTGCGCATCGGATCTGCGTCGGGTGGTCGGACCTGCTGCACGTCCGACCACCCGACTTGGGACCTAGTGGGGCGGCGAGGCGGTAGAGGGAGCAGGGGGGCTGGGGACGCTGCGGGGGACACAGGCGGCATAGAGCCGGGCAGGGGGAGCCAGCGGGAGCTGTCAGTATTGAATAAAAAAAAAAAAGCCCATACAATGCATGGGCGGCCTGTGATTGGCTGAGCGCTCTCTCAGCCAGTCAGCAATTGGCTGAGAGAGCGCTCAGCCAATCACAGGCTGCCCATTCATTGTATAGGCTTTTTTTTCTAGCACTGACAGCTCCCGCCGGCTCCCCCTGCCCGGCTCTATGCCGCCTGTGTCCCCCGCAGCGTCCCCAGCCCCCCCTGCTCCCTCTACCACCTCGCCGCACAGACGCTGTCCCCCGCAGCGTCCCCAGCAGCGGGGGACACAGACGTGTCCCCCGCAGCGTCCCCAGCCCCCCTGCTCCCTCTACCGCCTCGCCGCACAGACGCTGTCCCCTGCAGCGTCCCCAGCAGCGGGGGACACAGACGTGTCCCCCGCAGCGTCCCCAGCCCCCCTGCTCCCACCAGCTCCCACCTCTGTAGCCCCCCCCTGCTCCCCGGGTTTTTTACATGTGATAAATCGAGACGATTTATCACATGTAAAAAATGGCACATCAAGTGCCAATCTAATCAAGCTCCCCCGGGGAGCAGCCGGGGAAGCTCAGGGGGAAGTCGGGGGCGACTTGTCCTAAGGACAAGTCGCCCTAGTGTATGGGGGTCTTAACTTTTAATACATTTATTTCACATATGGTGTACGGATGGTGTAATGGTTAGCATTACTGCCTCACTGAGGTCATGGGTTCAATTCCCACCATGGCTCTAACTGTGTGGAGTTTGTATATTCTCCCTGTACTTGCCTGGGTTTCCTACGGGTACTCAGGTTTCAACCCACAATCCAAAACATACTGGTAGGCTAATTGGCTCCCAACAAAATTAACTCTAGAATGTCTGTGTGTGCGTGTACATGTGGTAGGGAATATAGATTTTAAGCTCCACTGGGGCAGGGACTGATATGAATGTTCAAAATATCCTTAGTAAAGCGCTGCGAAATATGTATGCGCTATATAAGAAACTGGTAATAAATAAATAAAATAAAATTCTGGTGTAAATTTGTGCATAATATATATATAACAAAAGACACAAACAGATAAACAGTCGTAGACAGGAGACAGGCAACCACATATGCAATCTGCTTCAATGGTATTAAATATGTGTAATTTTATGGGTTCCTTAATATCTAAAATTGCTCTAGGACCCAAAAGAAACAAAATTCAATGAGATGCTGGTTATGATCTAAACCTATTTCTCACATACAGAGCCACTTGTTAGATATAAGCACATTCAGCATTGGACTTATTTGTTACTTTGTATTGTTAATTTACTAATTGAGACATTTAAATCAGAATATATTGTAACCATTTAACAAAGGTGAATGTGTGTTGATAGATGAGACACCTTTTTGCTCTCTCTGTTAGAGGGAGTGTCAGAACATTGCAGGGGGTCACACCGCAATTTGGGGATGAGAGAGAGTGTGAACAAGATACAGTAGATAAGAATAGTAATAATGACACTCTTCTGCTGTCCCGTTAGAATGTAGACTGTATGCGATTCCTTGTTGTCATATGACATTGCAAGGAGTCACTACTATTATCTGGGGATGAGAGTGAGTGTGAAGAGAGAGGACAGAGGCACAGTAGTGACAAAAGATTTATTGGAAGTACAATAATCCGTGTGCACATAGCTTAATTTGTTCTAATGATTGTGCTTGATAATTTACTTCCTACAGTAGTCCCACAATACTCAATATTTGTGGTAGGCTATGTCCAGTCTGATTTAACTCACTGTGAATCTCCTCTGCAGTTATTAGATCAGATGGCTATTATTCGGATGCTGTCAATTCTCTAATAAGTATATGCTGATCAATTTATCATTAAATTCCGTTTTTTTGTCTGTTATTGAAAGACAATATCCATTAGCCGATATAGACACTTATTTTATCTCCTTGTTCCCTATTGAGGTAGATATAATTAACTCATAAGTAGGAAGATATAATTAATCAAACTTCCAAACATGTATTGATAAATAATAAGTAAATGGTATCTCTGAGGGGAAGAGATTTTCCACTTTCTACCTTTTAGTTGCACAGCGCCCCCGTGTTTTGCTGTTGAGGTCAGGAGCGAGGAGAGCGGTTTGAACCAGTTGTGAGGGGGGTGTTTCAGCAACGCAGGTCACCCCATTGGTTGCTGGTCCTGTCGGCAGCTCCGCTATATGGGCAGCATGTCGTGCTGGGCCCGCGGTGAGGGGTTCCGGTTTCAGCTGCAGCAGCTGTATGCACCAATTTCCTCTGCTGGTGCAGCAGCGTTTCTATGTTATAAGCATGTGATTATAGGTTTTGGTTATTGTGCTTTTACCCTTAATGTGCGGGTGCAGCTTAACTGAGTTGTCCATGCTCAAGTAAAGGATAATTAATAGGTACAACCTATTAATTATGTTATAAGCATGCTGTTTCTCAGCAGAGTTGGTGCAGACGGCCGGGTTTGTACCTTTTAAAACAGATGACCTGCATGCATGCTGTATTTGATAGTGTGAAGTTTTCAGTGTTCCTCTGGAAAACACGTTTCACCCTATGATGGGCTTGCTCACATTATTGCATGATTGACCTGCAGTAATGTGAGCGGCTTGCTCATCATCATAGGGTGAATCGCTTTTTTCTTCTTTCGCACTCTCTCTCATCCCCAAATTACAGCACGATCCCCTTG
The DNA here is from genome assembly GCF_055691185.1 of Crinia signifera. NCBI lineage: Eukaryota > Metazoa > Chordata > Amphibia > Anura > Myobatrachidae > Crinia > Crinia signifera. Next base: position 137,205,406 of record NC_139219.1, read on the forward strand.
CAATGTCAAATGACAACAGAGGATTGCCTGTCAGCACTTATCTTCAATTTGACTGATAATTATCCTACTCTAGCACCTTACTTTAGCACTCTCTCTAATCCCCAAATTGTGGAATGCCCCCTTGCAATGTCCTAGGATAACATGGACTCATAAACACCCTAACCGGGAAAGCAGAAGAGTGTCTTTTTCCTTTTCCTTTTCTCTTTCTTTTTATTTTTCTCATTATTTCTCACTATCAATCATATGACTGTGTTTAAAGAAATATTTATACATAAGGCTACAATATAAACAATATCATGCATAGCCTTGACTGATAGTTAACAGGAAAGTGTGTTACCCTTTAAATTAATAGTACAGAAGTTACTAATCTGCAGTGTGATTTGTAAAGAATTTAAACCTGTCTGACTGAATCTTTCTGCTGTGAGAAATTTATATACCTATATCAGTGGTGGCCAACCTGTGGCTCTTGAGCCTCATGCGGCTCTCCCCCTTGTAAAGTGTGGCTCCTGCTCCCACTGCTGCTCGCCGCCCACCGTCTGTCCCAGTCCCCCCTGCTGCCGGTTCCCTGAATACCTTCTCCTTCTGAGGGGAGGAGAGCACGCATCGCGCATCTCTCCTACCCCTTACTGTGCATCCTTGTGACTGGGCCGTCCGCCAATCAGAGCTCGTGGGCCAGCAGCCAATCAGGAGCCGGCCAGCGAGCTTTAATTGGTGGGCGGCCCAGTCACAGGGAAGTGAGGGGGAAGGAGACGCGCGGTGTGCTGTGCTCTCCTCCCATCGGTGACATGACAGGAGGACTGCAGGGGGACACCAGACTGTCCTCTCCCCGCCTGGCAGCAGCAGCAACAACGGTGAGTGCTGCTGCTGGGAAATTTGCACTGTGGGGGCATAGCAGTTTGTGGCACTGTGGGGGCATAGCAGTTTGTGGCACTGTGGGGGCATAGCAGTTTGTGGCACTGTGGGGTCATACCAGCTTTTTGCCACTGTGGGGGCATACCCGGCACCGTGTGGTGCATACCTGGCACCGTGGGGGGCATATGTGTATCTGGCACTATTGGGGGCATATGTATATATGGCACTGCACTATTGGAGGCATATTTGTATCACACCCACCCAAGGGGTCAAAATAGATCACGCCCCTTTTTGTGGCGCATGCGCCTTTGGCGCGCGCATGATGTCGGCTCTTTAGCTTGACTACCGATATTTTTCGGCTCTTTACCTCTGACTGGTTGGCCACCCCTGACCTATATCATAAGAAAAATGGGAGTCCAGATATTACATAAGTACCGAGATGCATAATATTTATTTACTATTGATTTAAGATTGAGATGAATAAAAGGAAAATGAACACCATTCAAGACCTTTAAAAGTAAAATATTTTAATTCAACAACTATGTCAATTTGATCCTAATTTTGGGTTCTAGCTGGTCACCTGTCTGGGTACTGCTCTGTTTGGAGTTCACCAACCATTTGCTGGTAATTTGTCAGTTTCTCCCTGTATTTAGCCCAGTGCAGCCTTCCTGGCCCAGTGGAGCCTGGCTTTGTTCTTTAGGTTTTTTTTTATAAAGTTCTGGTGAGCTGCCATATTCCTTTGTTGCTTAGTTTTGTCTGAAGTTCCTTTGATCCAGCTCTCCCAGGTGTGGAGAGGCCCACGGTAGTGGGCATATGTTTTTTTGGGGGGTGCCATGTGTTTGTGTACTTATTATTTACTTTGACGTGTTTTAGGTTGGAGGCACCCCGGTTCAGTTGTATCCGGTGTTGGGGACTGGGTCGCACTCCCCGTCATTGGCCTGGTGCCGTTAGGCAGGTTGTTTCACAAGGCAGTTTCAGTAGTTTGATTACTTTTTGAATGTACCCTTAGGGGGTCCCCCGTTCTTTGTCCTCTCATAACTCCTGGCTTCACCGGAGCTAGGGCAGGCTTAACTCGTCCTTTCAAACATGGTGGCTACAGGCGAAGCCTAGTATCTGCAGGAACCGGTTACCCAACTTTGGGGGTCAACAGAGTCAGCGTAGGGTCCCACCGTGGCTGTCCTAAACAGCAGTCCCGGCTGCAGGTTCACATCCAAAACCGTAACACCTTGTCTGTTACACCTACCACTGTTTATGCATTCACTTGATGGTAATTAATTAATTTATTAACAGCTTCTTATATAGTGTAGCATATTCTGTTGTTTCTTTACAATAGGATACAATGATACAATGAACTGGGTATTTACAGACAGTCAAAGGTATAATGGCCCTGCTCACAAGCTTCCAATATATAGGGAAATACAGTATGCATTAATTCCACCAGAATGCAAAGATTCCTACTGTGCTGTATTATATAGCGAACCAGCAGTTTTGCCAGGGGTCAGGAGGATGGAAAATGGAAAAAGGAAAGCGATTGTGTATGTGTGGACTGTACGATGGAGATGTGATTAGATAGGAATGGTATATGAAGGTTATGTGGCTGGTCCAGGAATTTGATAAGCTTGCCTAAAGATTGGGTTTTCAGGGTACGCTTGTAGATTTGGAGACTGGAGGAGAGTCTAATTGTGCATGGAAGAGCATTCCAGAGTGGGTGCAGCCTGAAAAATGTCCTGCAATTGGTAATGAGAGCGAGTAATGAATATGGATGATAAAAGACATAGATCTTGTGAGGAGAGAAGAGGTTGGGTTGGAAGATATTTTGAGATTAGAGATGTGTGTTGGTGTAATTTGGTTTATGGCTTTGTGTATGAGTAAAATAATTTTGTATTGAATACGGTAGAATACAGGTTACCAATGAAGTTGCTGACGGAGTAGCTTTGCAGCTGATGAATGTCTGGCTAGGAAAATTAGCTTTGCAGCTGCATTCATGATGGACTGTAATGTGAGTGTCTATAATTCGGAAGGGCAATAAAGAGACTATTGCAGAAAAACATTTTTTTGCAGTGTATTGTGTAAGGTAAGGGCGAATTAATAGTGAAACATTACAAAGAAATTCATGTATTGTAGACAGCAGTGCAGTTCGGCTTTTGCCAGCCTGAGAAATGTAGCAAACTCTGCTCTTGATAATAATTTGTAAGGAATTGCACAGCCCTTGCCCCAGGTATGCATTTGTTGTGATTATACCCAGATACACTTGCACTAAACAAGTTTGTAAGCTCTATCAAAGCTTTTTAGCATTTGTTTTGATACTAAAAATGCATTCATTATTAGGTGTTATGTAAATGAAATAAACCCTTATCCTGCAAGAAAGTAGAAACTATGAATACAGTATGTAAAGCCGCAATAAGTCAATCAGAATTGATTAGCTAGTACTGGGGCAGATTTATTAAGCCTTAACAAGAGATACATGCAAGGGTGATAAAAAGAGATAAACGTCCAGCCGATCACATCCTTACTGCCATGTTAAGGCCCCCATACACTATGCGATTTTGGGACGATTTCATCCGATTTCGGCACTTTGTGCCGATAATCGGGTGAAATCGGCCCAAAATCGCAGGTGTGTGATATCTGATCCAATCCGATGCGTGGTCCCGTGCGCATTGGACCGGATCAGGGAGGTCGGACGGTCAGCATGTACGATCACGTCCGACCTCCCTGTATGCATATGCCTGCATGACCTTGCCCGGCGGGAGTCGGGACGGGACGTGCAGTGGCGGGTATTAGATTTTAAAATACCTGTCAAATGACTAGCCGTTCTCTGATTGGCTGAGCACCGCCGCCTCATGACCCTCACCGCACCGCCCCGTCCTAAGGACAAGTCAGCCTAATGTATGGGGGCCTTAACAGGCTTTGTTTGAAAAAAGTCAGTAAGGAGCTGATTGGCCGGATGTTTATCTCTCTTTATCACCCTTGCATTTATCTCTTGTTAAGTCTTAATATGTCTGCCCCACTGTGTGATATTATCATTATGTATTTGTAATATTTCTCAGACTCCTGTAAGTGATATTGCTTTTGACAGGAAAATCTGTGTCTCCAGACATGTGTGCAGGGATATTTTTTATTTATTTATTACCAGTCATTTATATAGCATACACATATTCCACAGTGCTTTACAGGGAGAAAATTGAAACATTGACCCGGCACCAGTGGATCTCAATTCCCATATGGAAGAGAGTTTATGCTTTTTTTGTGCTGCACAGCTTATTTTATGTACAGCAAATAGACATACAGATGGGGCAGGTCCCATCTTTGCAGGGGATGGCGATGGCGACGCCATCCACCATCCCCCGCCAGCGCCATATCTATAGTGAGAAGGGGACGTGCGCACACGAGAGGCGCGTGCATCCCCTTCCGACGGCACTTCCAGCGCTTCCCCCGGGTCACCGCCGGCTTGTCGGCGGTCACCCGGGGTCCCCGCCGCCTGCACGCACACCCCCTAACCCCGTCCGTCTCCCTGAAGTGGAGACGGACAGGGTTCCCGTCGCCCCGCCGACGGAGATTGAGACGCGCGTGCGCGTGAGACGCACATGCGTCTCAGTCAGATGGTTAGCGAGGTGGTGGCGGATCGCCAGCGCTGAGGTTCTGGCGATTCGCCAGCAAAGAAGAAGCCTGCTCCATCTGTACAGTACCCCAATCGTATCATCAATACACCAATGTTTACCTATTACATACATTTTTATACTGTGTACTGCACATTTTATAATCAAGAAACATATTAAATTCCATGCTTTAATAACATTTGAATTGGTCATTTAGAAAAAAAATATATAATCAATTTATGTATGTATGTATGTATGAATATATATATATATATATATATATATATATATATATATATATATATATATATATATGGTTGTAACTTGTAGCACTGTGTTTTACATCTATATTACCTAATAAATTCCAGCAAACTCTGCTATAAAAATTACAATACTGCATGACCCACAAAATGCTGGCAAAATGAAAGTACAAATGTGCAGCACATGTTTTGGCGGACTCCCAAATATTGCACACATCTAATAAATAGTTTTTCTAGCTATGCACAACCGATGGAACGCTTTGCAGACTTCAAACCCCAAAGGACTCATTTAAAAGTACAAAGTATTATTTCAGTTATGACCATTATATATTTATTTTGAAGCAGACTTCCACTTATGCACATGCAGGAAAGTATTAAGAGGCCAAAAGTGGCCATAGAGGATGCAATTAAATGTGATTTATTTCTAAAGTGTCATTTAAAACTATGCTTAAGAAACATTTGCTTGATAGGTTGTAGGTTAATGTTGTTGGTGGATAATAAATGAAAACGCTATATTAGGAAAGTTATTTATTTTATTATCTGCAAATGTATTTTTTTCCATATTTGCAATAGGTATATTAGTAATGTAGTAATCAAATTATTTTTACAGCCGTAGATCTGATAAATGATAATTGCATGGAATTATCATGCAATGGAATTATATTTGTAACATATTTTAAGCAAATCTAATATTTTTTTTTATAATCATAAGAAATGTGTACATATTCAGTACAGTCTATAGAAAATGATCAAAAAAATGTCTACTATTATTTTTGTATAGGGTAGTAGTGAATATATATGACAGAAAACACCCAACGTGTTTCGTCAACAAGTGACTTCCTCAGGGGTAACAATTCAATATGAAGATCAAACACTGGATGCGCAATTAGCGTATACTAGTGTCCTATCAAAACAATAAGTAGGGGATCTCCGATGGATCCTATTGGGATGTGCACAATAGGCAGCATCGAATTTGGATACAAATTTGGATAAAAATGTCTAAAAATCAGGTTATCCGGCAGGAACAAAAGAACGCGATATTCTCCCAAACACCTTTTATATAGTGTGAGAGGCACCATCCACTGCCGATCATCAGCAGTGGATGACAGACTGGTGCCTCTCACACTATATAAAAGGTGTTAATATTGCTTTCTTTTGTTCCTGCCGGATAACCTGATTTTTAGAATTTTTTATCCAAATTGGATGCTGCCTATTGTGCACATCCCAATAGGATCCATCGGAGATCCCCCTACTTATTGTTTTGATAGGACACTAGTATACGTTATTTGCGCATCCAGTGTTTGATCTTCATATTGAATTGTTACCCCTGAGGAAGTCACTTGTTGACAAAACGCGTTGGGTGTTTTCTGTCTTTTGTGAAATCAAACAACATACTTCTGTCATATGAAATCGATGAATTACAAGACAAAATCTTTTATCATTTGTTTTTATGTGATTTTGTATTAAAATTACCAAATTGTAATATAACTCTGTAATTACTACAGCAATTGTGGTGGTGTTGATTCATACTAGTGGCGCACTCTCTTTCCGCTCTCTCTCTCTCTCTCTCTCTCTCTCTCTCTCTCTCTCTCTCTATATATATATATATATATATATATATATATATATATATACACTGTATGGCTAACTTTTCCTCACCTCTATGATGTAAAGTACCACCATTGACCAATCGAGACCACTCAAAGGACTAGATGGTAGCAGTTTTTGCAGGGATACTGATCTGTTTCAAACTTGCTGGATATGGAGAGGGGGAGCTGTGAAGACAGAGAGGTAGGAGCAGGTAGGCACTGTGGGTGAGGTGGAGGGTTTATGGGCTAAAACTGTCACAACTTAACATGAAAGTACATTGCAGGACCCATCATTTTAATGGGCTTTTTAACTCGTGTATATATATATAATTATTTATTTACAGTTTCGTATACAGCGCAGCAGATTCCATTGCGCTTTACAATTGTAGACAGTGATAAAACAAACAGGGTAACAACAGACAGACTTGGAGGTAGGAGAGCCCTGCTGCAAGCTTACAATTTATAGGGACATAGGAGGGAAACAGAAGGACATGCACCAGTAATAGCATAGCAGTCCCACCAAGTTGCAGGTCCAGACAGAAAGCTATATAATACATAAGTGCCTCATAGGGTTATGCGTGTGGTACTAAAATATGATAATACTGAATTATATAATACTTAATAATGCTTTGTAAATGGCTTTTTCTTAAGATTGACAACACATTGGTTATAGTCATTAATCTTAATTGTCAGTTCATTGACTGTGCCTCTGCCATTTCTGTGAGTCTTCACAATACAGTAGCTCTGACTTGTCCCTATCAGCCTAAATATAGAGTATGCAATATACTTGTACACTGCTGAATGTAGCTACACTCAGAGCTGGGTTTGAGTTTTTTTTTTTTTTTTTAAATGGGATAGATAAAAGCTACATTATATTGGCGCTAGCCAGTGCGCTATTGTAATAGAACTGGTCAGAGGCTATAATTTATTTGGATTTCTACTGCACTCTTAGGACCCATGCTGAAGAAGAAGCTTGTCATTGGGAACATCTTGTTGAATCCTAGAGGAACAGGGTTAAGGACTTGTGAGTGCTCATTAAACCTGGGTATCATTAATGTTAATGCTATGTACAGTAGATGGCAAATTGTATAGGTGGATAATTTATCACTCTAATAGGAGACAAAGCTGATACAACTAAAGGAAGAACTACTTTGTAGAGTAGAGTAGAGTATCTACTAAACCAGGCATATCCAACCTTCGGCACTCCATGCCTTGCCATAGTTTTATCATTGCCTAATACCAAAACTGTGGCAAGGCATGCTGGGATGTGTAGTTTCACAACTGCTGGAGTGGTGCAGATTGGACATGCTTGTACTAAACACTATTTATTTGAAAACTTTGTTAACGTGAATTTTGCTTGCTATATGTTTGTAAGTTTTGGGCTATACCAGTGATGGGCAACCTTGACACTCCAGCTGTTGTTGAACCCATCCCAGCCCTGCATCAGTTCTAGCATGGCCAAATAGAAAAAACTGTAGCAGGGCATGCTGGGATGTGTAGTTCAACAATAGCTGGAGTGTCAAGGTTAGCCATCACTGGGCATTACAGTGAACAAATAAATTTGGTTTTGGAAAATGGATGTTAAACTTTGAATCCATAAGTGTATTTTGACTACCCATAACCTGGCAGAGAATAAACCAAGGCCAGGATTATGACTATTATGCACATCAAAGCTATGTAAATTATATGAGTCTGTATTCAGTGTGATATAAAATGATGCCTGTACCTTCTCAATCCCCCAAAAATGTTGCTTTTTTAAAACTTTTGATAGAGAAGCAAACATCTATGGGTACTTAGTGAAATTTAAAAGAAGCCTTTAAACATAGGCTTTAACTTGTCACATGTATTACAAATAATCACTGTATCATTCAGGGCCGCCGACAGGGGGGTGCCAGGGGTACAGCTGTCCTGGGCCCCCAAAGGTCTGAAAGCTGAGGGCCCCCTCTTTCCATGGGTACAAGCATTTAAAAAATCGGCCCTTGGAAACCGAAGATATCTGACTTCAAAGCAGTAGTCCCCATACAAGCCTGTTAATTGCTATTCCCAGTCAGATATTTCAGGTTCTGTCTGACTTAGAGTTTTTCTGAGGGTATATTCCAAAAGCGGTGACCCCCCCCCCCCCCCCATTTGAACGACACTAGATGCTTGTCTCTACTGTTTCGAGAACCAGAGATATCAGCCTTCGAGCAGCTGGTTACTGCTCCAGCTCCACACACCTGGTATGTAGTTTTCTATACTCGTTAGCAGAATGCTCTGCCTTCTGAACTCTGATCCCCTAGTCCCAGGGCTGGTGTAAGGCTTCTCAGCACCCTAGGCAAACCTTCAACCTTCTCCCCAAACCCCCCCATTTTTTGTTAAATCATGTGGTCCTCCCAGACCCCCCCCCCCTTCTGTACCCTCCCCTTTGCTTGAGTACAAGGAGGAGGGGGCAGCAGTGTAGGGAAGTGTGTCTCAAGGGAAAGTATAGAGGTGAGGTCTTAGAAGTCCTACAGCCGCCACCTGCATTAAGTACAACAAGGATCCTCATAGACATCCTTGATTTTTTGATTTTCAGACTTGGTGGCGCCCCCAAATTCTGGCGCCCTAAGCAGCGGCCTAAAGCTGCCTAATGGTAGAACCGGCCCTGCCTAGTCCCCAATACCATTTGGTAGGTGGGATTCTCTAGTTTTTAATTCCATTAAAATCTAAGAAATCTATTTCTGGAAACTGGAGATATCTGCAGTCAAGCAAGCTGTCCTCCCACCAGAAAATTATGAATAATTAGCCCACTCCACTATACACCCCTCCTCTGCATATTAAACATCTACCACCCTGGAAGTTATGTATCAGGGCCCCTTCATTCAGCCCAATGCCCCCTTCCTCCATTGAGAGAGAAGATGCCGCCCCAACATTACTAGTGGCGGCCCTGGTATCCTTTTACAGTAATGATCAATTTAATCAATGAAAAAGGTAAAATGAGACAGCATTTCACTGGAAAAAATAATACTAGAGGAGATGCAATTATAATCCAGGCGTTCAAAATCCCGACGCCGGAATCCTGACCGCCACAATCCCGACACTTTCTCCCTCTATGGGTGTCCACGACACCCATAAAGGGAGAATAAATTAGTGTGCTGAGCGTAGGGAGGGAATGCAGAAAGGGAATTTTTTTTTAGTTTCTTGGACTTGATATATGCTATTATTGAACATTGTTCATTGGTTTTCTTCTTTCTTTTGTATTGTTCAATATAATCCAGTTGCCATTACTGTTTCAGATGGATGATATGCGAGGTGTGAATGTTTTCCTTAAACACCCCCACTATCCACATCAGCCTAATGTGTGGCAAACCCCATGAGGGGAAGCATTATGGGGGAAATTTACTAATATGGATTCGTATTTTAAAGTAGAAAAAAGTCGTATTCGTAGGGAAATAATCGTGAATTTCTGTCGTATTCGTGAAATGTTCATTTATCAAGTGCAAAATTCGTAGATTCGTGAAATTTGTATTGTCGTAAACATGTCATATTGAGATCGTATTCGTATTTTTAAATACGATTACGCATGTTTACGAAAAGTCTACACCATCGATAGAATACGCCTTATTTTTGCATTGGCTAGGCGTATTTTCACCATTTACTAAAAATTCGTATTCGTGAATTCGTAAAATCGGATTCGTAAACACCTACGATTCGTAAACAAACTCGTGAAAAAAAATACACCTTCCTTTGCAAGGTGTATTTTGAAGTGTCATTCGCCTGCTTCAATGGGACACATGTGTTATCATTTTAACAATACATCACAGACCATTGTAATCCCAAATGTGTGCCTTATAAAAGCCAAATAACTACCTACAAACACTTCCTGACTTCTAGCATGGCAAACTATATGCTATATCAGGGTGCTTCAGTGTGGGCTTTGAGAGACCTGATGTCTTGGCAGTGCCAAGGAAGAAGACGACTCATGCGCTGTCTCAGGCCTGCACAAACTGCTGGCTGTGTTGTACTTTCTGGCATCTGGCAGTTTTCGACATGTCACTGGCCAAGGCATTGGCATATCTCAGCCCACACTGTCCAGGTACCTGACCCAGGTGCTTGAAGCCCTTCAGCCACATATAGATGCCTCAATCTGCTTCCCAAGCCAGGAGACAGAGTGGCATGATGTTAGGGTAGCATTCCATCACATTGCAAGCATGCCAAATGTGCTTGGTGCTATTGACTGCACACACATTCCGCTGAGACCACCTCGGGATACTGCCCGTTCCTATTATAACAGACATGGAAGCACAAGTACCAACGTGCAGGTGGTCTGTGATGCCAATCTTAAGATCATGAGTGTGTTTGCAGGCTACCCTGGCTCATGTCATGACTCCTATATCCTCGGCCAGTCAGTCCTCTTTGATGAGTTTGAAGCCGGATCAATGGCAGAGGGCTGGCTACTGGGTAAGTCTCTAATACTGTATAAACTGCTGTATGCGATACATAGGGAATTGATTACACATGTGTGTTTATCTCTCTGGCTTTTTGTGTGATTATGAATACATTATAATCTGTCTCTGTCTCGCAGATTTATTAAGCTTGGAGAAGAGATAAACTGGAGATAAAGCGGAGAAAAGGTAAAAGGAGATAAAGCACCAGCCAATCAGCTCCCAACTGTCTTTTTTCAAACACAGCTGATTGGCTGGTGCTTTATCTCCTTTTACCTTTTCTCCGCTTTATCACCAGTTTATCTCTTCTCCAAGATTAATAAATCTGCCCCATATCTCTCTCTCTATCTCTCTAAGGACCAGATGCACTAAGCTTCAAAAGTGATAGAATGGAGAGTGATAAACAACCTGCCAATCAGCTCCTACCTTCCATGTCACAGGCTGTGTTTGAAAATTGTCAGACAAGAGCTGATTGGCTGGTTGTTTATCACTCTCCATTTTATCACTTTTCAAGCTTAGTACATCTGGCCCTAAGACAGATGTCAGCGAGGCACCACTACACACAGCTGATCAAATACACCTGTTACTGTTGTAAAGTCAGCTGTAACCAGCAGTTATGGTGACTCATACATCAGCTAAGTTGATCAAAGACATGGCCAGCAACTGACATCCTGGTACCAGCCAGCCCAGGAGAACAAGCCCCATACACATGTGTGAGAAGAACACACACTCATGCAGGAAAACATGCTGTGCTGTGGCCTGAGTTCATGTAACATTTGTAGTGTACAAATTGACTTTGTGTTAGCGTTGCACTATGCCTATTATTCTGTTATGATGGTAGTTCAATGTTTTCAACAACGTGGGTCAGAGCATGTGCAGTGCAGGTGGGCCAGATGTAACATGTGCAGAGTCAGATACAATTGGCTTGGGCAGTGCCGGTGCAAGGCGCCGGAGCGCCCTAGGCGGGGGGGCGCCCCGGCGCTCACCCGCTCTACGGGGGGGTGGGGGAGGAATACGGCCGCCATGCTGCTCCTGGGGGGGACGACACCACTCACCCTTAAGGAGGACCTCGGGTGACGGTCCAGCGAGCGGGCGGGCGGGAGGGAGAGCTCAGTCCCGATGCATGTTAATTGACATTTTCCTCCACCCGCACCGCGTACAGCCACTCAGCCGGGCAGCGCTGAGCACTTGGCTCACCCTCAGACGCTGAACGGCTGTACGCGTGGAGGAAAATGTCGTTAACATGCATCGGGACTGAACTGCGCACAGCGCAGTGAGCCCTCCCTCCTGCCCTGCTTCCAACCATTGCCTAGTGGTGGCGCCAGCCCTGGGCTTGGGTGTGTGGAAGCAGAAATGTAAAGTGCTGTGTTTTTACAAATAAGTACATTATTTAGGCTGCACAGGAATTAAAAATCATAGAAATATATAAAACTGTTTATATCCATGTTACATCTGCCCCACCTGCACTGCACAAGAGTTTGAAAATGTGGATTGTGAAATTTTGGTGTGCTGAGAGCAGAATAAATGTATGTCCACTAATAACCCTTGAGCAGCTAAAGCCCACCTGAAGCACTCACACAGTAAAACATACATGTATGTGATTGAACCTGTGATTTCCTAAACAAGATCAGTGACGCACAGCATTAATACACATTCAATTAGCAGGTCACATGATCAATAAAAACTGCAGTTAGTGGGTATAATGTTTACAACACTGTAATATTGCAAATGGCTAAAACCAGGATGAAAAGCAGTAACCTTCTGGACTTTCAGAGTAGTGAAGAAATGATGTCAGCTGCTGCACTGATGAGCTGTGCAAACAAGGGTGTGTCAAATTAGGTGAGGAGAATCATTAATTCGTATTAAAGGTTATGTTATTGTCTGCATATATATATATATATATATATATATATGCTGCAAAGAGGGGTTTGGTAGTGGAGCGCTGACACCTGCTCTTAATTATCCCTATTCTGGGATTTCTCTGCTCTCCAGGTAGCAGATTTCTGTATCTGGCACTTGTCCTATTATTTGGACTGCTGCTCCCCGCTGTCTGGATGGTACCCTATCCACAGTACCCAGGAATTTCTGGAAGAAAGGAAGAGGGACAGGGGGGCGCCCAATAGTGCAATATCACTTTTTATTTCCTTAAAAAATTTTTTTTAAAATAGACGTTCAAAATGTATAACTCGTACCGAGTTTGTCAACTGGAGTGGACTGATTACCACTAGGTTTTATATACAATCCCCTCTGGCACAACAGCATACACAGATCTTCCTGTCACCGTTACAGTTTGGTTGTTATAACTCACGGGACCTCTCACAGCTATGCAGGCTCGAGGGACGCCGGCGTCTCCGATCACTGCAGGTAGAGCTGGCGGCGTGTGCTGCAGACCAGGAGCTTGAAAGAAAAGACGTCACGATAGCCACGCCCCTACGCGTTTCGTCAGAGACTTCGTCAGTGGGGTGGCTACCGTGACGTTCAGTTGTAGTCTTATTGAACCAGGGGACCAATCGGCTTCCCAGCATTACGTTACATTTACATAGCTTGCTGGTGCCGCCCTCTCTTGTTCAATTTATGAATCTTTTGCCCCTTCATAACCAAGTATAACACTGAAGAAAGAGAAATCAAGAAAATATTAAATAAACACTACCATGTCCTGAAATTAGACCCGATTCTATCAGAACATTTACCAGAAAATCCAGATGTTATATTTAAAAAGGCTTCAACGATAAAATCACGCATTTCTAAAAGCTGCCTGGAAAAAATCCCAGAAAACCCTCCTATGCAGATGTTTGGTGGAATTACAGGCTCCTTCCAATGTGGACACTGCAAAATTTGTCCACAAATGGAGAAAGGAGCCAAAAGCTTCAAAGATAAAGAAGGAAAAACATACAAAATCAAAAGTATGATAAATTGTATGTCGACCTATATAGTCTACATGGCAACGTGTCCATGTGGACTCAACTATATAGGAAAGACAAAGCGACCACTAAAGATAAGGATGCTAGAACACGGTAGAAATATAAAGAATAAAGTAACTAATCACAGCCTACCAAGACATTTTTTGAAATATCATAAGAGCGATCCTAGTCTTCTAAAAATAAAAGGAATTGAACATATACCTGTAGACAAAAGAGGAGGAGACGAGTTATACATTTTGAACGTCTATTTTAAAAAAAATTTTTTAAGGAAATAAAAAGTGATATTGCACTATTGGGCGCCCCCCTGTCCCTCTTCCTTTCTTCCATATATATATATATATATATATATATATATATATATATATATATATATATATATATATATATATATATAGTTCTGTACACACTTACAGATGTTATGTCTGATGTAAGTGTTGGGAACAAAAATCAGGAAAAGTAAGGTTGGGAATAACAAGGGCAGAAATGGTGGCAAACGCTTGTAAAGAGTGATGAGTATTGTGGTTTGCAGTGTTTCTGCAGACCTTACCTGTGCTATTGTGTTGTAATGCAAACAGTGTGTGCTATACATTAAACTGAAGTTTTGGCGCCTCCACGACTTATATATGGCTGTGAGAGACCTCCCAAGTGTAAAACAAATACACCAATCACGATTCTGGTTTCATTTTCATAGTGATGCATGTGGAATTAAATACAATTTTTTGTATTTCATTTCACGAAAATTCGTAAAATATCCTGGTTTTTAAACAAACTTCCCTAGGACATTTGTATTTCAATTTACGATTCTACAAAAATACAAAAATACGAAACATTTGTAAAACAAAATACGAATGGCTACAACATCGAAAAATACAAATTTTTCAATTACGACTACATAGTAAATTAAAGCCCGGAACACGACTTTTTCTACAACAATACCATTCGTACACATTCGTAATCGGTCGCAGGTAAAATACGAATACGAATTTTTAGGTTTTCCATATTAGTAAATTTCCCCCTATGTGTCCTCCCGACCTGTTCGTTCCCCCCACTATCCACGGCCACGTGGAGTTGATCTTATAAAGTGTGGTGAGCGCAGCGAACCACCAAGTCCGAAGCACCACCAAGTCCGAAGCATGGTGAGCACAGCGAGCTCTGTGAGGGGACGCGGATAACTTGACGTGTATTCCGCATCCCCTCATGGGCTTGCCACACTTTGGGCTCGTTTTGCATGTCTCCTCGCGGTGCTCGCTGTGCTCGCCATGCTTTGGGCACTTTATAAAATCAGCTCCATGCCGACATGAATAGTGGGTGTATGAACAGGTCGGGAGGACGCATAACGCGTTCCCTGGTGGGGCTCACTTTGATCGCCACGCTTCAGCCTGGCATGGATAGTAGGGGTTTGAAAAGGAGGCATTTGCCAGTATGTAACATGGAGCACTGGCAAATGCGTCCTTTATTGTGTATGAGACGCACTTGCACTTGATTCCCCTCTTTGTGCACAAGATGCACGTGCTACCGAACCTCTAACTCCGTCTCCTTGATGCAAACAGGGGCAGTGTTGCCATACCCTGCCGCAAGAATTACTGAGATGCACACGCGTCTCTCAGACAGATGAGGCGCCTCTCCACTGGTGCCAGCATGATTGCCTCTCTGTTGGCGTCTGCCAGCACAGGGAATCTGGTAGTTTCCGCTTGTGCGTCTCAGACAGATGAGGCGCCTCTCCAATGGTGCCAGCATGATCGCCTCTCTGTTGGCGTCTGCCAGCACAGGGAATCTGGTAGTTACCGGCACTATGTGAGAGATGCTCACTAGGTTTGCCAGGGATGCTGGGGACAGAGCTACAGCTCACGGGGACAGTACAGTGACTATGCTGCCTGATTGGGACACTACACCGATAATATACTGTATCTATAATTCTCAAAAAAGTAAGGGAATAAAAGATGGTACTTATGTAGTAACTGGGCTGCCGATTTTGAAATCGGGTCCATCGCATCGCATCGCACCCGACCAAATCGCATGCGATGCGATGCGATGCGATGCGATGGACCCGATTTTTCCATAGGATTCAATGTTAAAATGGACTGAGTCCATTTTAACATGGAATTCAATGGGAAAAAGGGGTCCTTTTCATACCCCTACTATCCAAGTGGGCATGGAGTTGGATATAAACCTGTGGCGAGCGTAGCGAGCCACCGAGCCCGAAGCGTGGCGAGCGTAGCGAGCCCCGCGAGGGGACACAGAATACCGTCCGCTCGCCACGCTTCGGGCTCGGTGGCTCGCTACGCTCGCCACAGGTTTATATCCAACTCCATGCCCACTTGGATAGTAGGGGTATGAAAAGGACCCCTTTTTCCCATTGAATTTCATGTTAAAATGGACTCAGTCCATTTTAACATTGAATCCTATGGAAAAATCGGGTCATTGCATCGCATCGCATCGCATCGTATGCGATGCGATGCGATATCGCATCGCATCGCATCTGATTGTATGCCTTAACTTAAGGCATACAATCAAAAAATCGGCAGCCCAGATACTACATAAGTACCTAAAAGATAATAATAAAGCATAACAAAACAAAATCTAACAAAATCCTAATAATTATATAAATTACAAGTTACTTTATCACAATTAAATGGACATGATACATGTTCACGCTTGATGCACATTTACACAAGTTAGGTCATTTGCTATAAATGTGCACAGTAGTCCTAACCATATACAAGCTAGAATCTTGAAAAACACTCTACTGTTTCTTATCTTTTTATTTGTTTTTACTTTTCTTAATTTTAGTCCATTGTTTCAAGTGAATAAATAAACTGACTAATTTTAATAAAAATGAAAGATGCTTTAATAAACATTTTATTTTAACTTAGAACAGCCACCAAATACTGTACATAAAATATTCTGATGTACTCTCAAAATGCTTTGAGATTTAGCAGCATTTACAGTATATCTAAAGTTATTTTCAGAGTGCTGGGACATCAGAGGGGTGATTTACTAACGTGCACTTTTACTAAATTTATGTTTATGTGATTTTTTTTTAACCAAGCTAATTACAAAGGAACAAAAAGTCACATTAAATTTTATATCAAACAACCAATATTAGGAAAAAAAATCTCCCATCAATTTATGAGAAAATGTTTGATAAGGAATCCTGCCAAAACCTTTCTTCTATCAAAGGTATATCAAATAGTGTTCATTCTAGCACCCGCTATCTTTGAAAACCCATGCAGTTCCTGTTACCTGCCTGGGGTGTCGCTGTCTACTGTGGTGTTTCTAGCTCAGGTCTGGTTTGCATACCAGTGCTGATATACAGACTACACTGTGCTAGAAGCACTACAGCAGACAGAGACACCCCAGGCAGGGAAAGGAAACTGCATGGGTTTTCAAAGCTAGCGGCTGCTATAATGAACACTATCAAATAGCTATGATTGGGGAAATGATTGGTGCACTTGTTTTGATTCTTCTGTACCACATGGAAGACGAAAACATAAGGCAAAGTAAGGATAGGATTCTGTTTGCAGAGGCGTGTTCTGTACTTTTTCCTTTACAACTCTGATCCAGCTAATACTGTTGGGGCAAGGGATCATATTACTCAGTGATGCATTATTGCATTGGATTTCTCAATTCTCATTGCATTCTACCATCACTTTCAAACATTATTCATCACCAAGCATCCCAATTCAGTATTGCTTGATATATCTGGTAACAGCTATAATGTCAGCTACAGTAGGGAGCTAACTGTATAATAAATGTCTATAATTACAGTAAAAGAACCTTTAATATAAAATATGCCTTCATATACAATTCTGTATAACAGTACTATCTGTCTACTGTACATTAATTGGAAAAACACTATTACATGTACCTTACTTGGAGCATAATCTGTCACAAAAGACTCATATAACCTCTTCTGTCTCACATACCATGTTCCTACTTGGATAAAACAAACATACTGTACTTTGTCCTTACAAACTATTTATGTTTCTCATGAATGGATGATGGTAATTCTGATAGTCAACCTGGAAGCATGAAAGGAAGTTGACTTTCCATACATACTGTAATCCCTTAACGATAGCTATAAATAAAAATAAAATAATACAATTTATATTGTAATTATTTTTCTAAAATTCATAAACATGTGCACGTGCAAATCTGTTATATCCAAAGATTGTTTAAATCTGGTTGTTTTTATACTTTATAGTTATTTAGTGTATTGTATAAAAAAATACATGAGCAAGTCTAATAGTGGAATTTTATTAACATGAGGATTTGTGATGCATCCCAAATAAATTCTCTACCATGGCTCCTCTGTTGTCTAATGAATTATAGCAGCACACTCAAGGGAATTACAGCTTTTCAGGTGTTAAGTAGGATTTGTTATAAAGAAAGTGATTACATAGGATTTATTGTAATTAAAAGTCAAGGTAAAGTAGCCATATGTTGATGAATCCCAGAAAATGCTTGAAGCAGAAAGTATTTCACTAACTACTTGAAAAGGAAACATTGTCCCTCATAAAACGATAATCTGGAATTATGAAACAGTCTATATGTACTGGCATATGTGTATATACTGTATGACCTAAGAGAATCAAAACATTGCATTAAATAACAGTTAACACACGTTGCTACTGTATCTACCTAATCAGGGCCGGAGCTACCACTAGGCAGCTCTAGGCAGCTGCCTAGGGCGCTGGCCACTAGAGGGCGCTGTTACATCTGTTATTCTGAAAAAATTAAGGAAGTCGTCCTTCTTTTAACGTGTGGGGTCTAAATATGTTTACATCTGTGGGGGCACAGCCATCTGCTTGCAGCCACACTCATGCTGCATACACATCCTGCAGCAGACACTGTGCTGAGGCTGCTGTTGAAAGTAACATGACGATGAGTCATAGGCTCTCTCAACCTCAGAGGAGCCGTCTGCTAGCAAGCTGTGAGGAATGAAGACAGAACACAACACTCTGTGTCTTCACCTTTCCAGCTGCTATTGTTGTAGGTAAGTGCATGGATGGGGACTGGGAGTGACAGTGAGCACAGTGTGTGGCATGTGGAATGGGGTCAGATACAGTATGTGGGAAGATGAGGTCAGGTGTGCAGTGTGAGGGGAGGGGGTGAGGTGTACAGTGTGGGGGGAGGGGATGAGGTATACAGTGTGGGGATTGGATGTACAGTGTGGGGATAGGCTGCACAGTGTGGGGGATGGGGTTTGGTGTACAGTGTGGGGGGAAGGGATGAGGTGTACAATGTGGGGGGATGGGGTCAGGTGTACAGTGTGGGGGATGGGGTCAGGTGTACAGTGTGGGGGATAAGGTCAGGTGTACAGTGTGGGTGGATGGGGTCAGGTATATAGTGTGGGGGTGGAGTCAGGTGTATAGTGTGGGGACAGGATGTGGGTACAGGATGTACACTGTGTGGGACGAGGTCAGGTGTACAGTGTGGGGGATGGTATGCACACGTGGGTGTATGTGTGTGTGTGTGTGTTTATATATATATATATATATATATATATATATATGCACTTTCACTTTACTGTCTGGGAAGGGGATAACTGGGTGAAGCGGGGCAATAACCTGACATTTTGCCTAGGGCGCCACTAATCCTTGCATTGGCCCTGTACCTAATTATTTTAACTTTACTATATGTATCTATCTAATATATATATTATATATATATATATATATATATATATATATATATATATATACACACCAAACAGCACGAACACAGGCAGCGGCACTCCCAGGTCTTTTCAGATAAACTTTAATGTGATCCCTAAAGTTTATCTGAAAAGACCTGGGAGTGCCGCTGCCTGTGTTTGCGCTGTTTGGTATCTACCTACTCCAGAGGGCACCCAGGCTGAAGTTCCCTTTCCCAGTGAGTGCCGGGCTGAATATCCACTATATCCACTATATCCAATATCCACTATATATCCACTATATATATATATATATATATAGCCAGATGTTTTCCTGCACCTTGACAAAGGGGCTAGTCCCCGAAACGTTGGACCACTTGAAATATATCTTTTCTAACACCCATTGAGTGCCGCTGTCTGAGTATAATTTTTATACCATCTGGCTATCTTTTGTATCTGGAGGGCACCTGGGGAGCTGTACTTGAAAGCTGGAGTGCCAAGCCGCAACACAACCTCTATATATATATATATATATATATATATATATATATATATATATATATATATATATATATATATATATATATATATAGTTTTGTGGAACCGGCACACTCAATCTTCATGAAACAACTGCTGGGGTGCCAAACTCAGGCTACAGTCCAAAAGGGGGTACAGCCACAATATATATCAGTATAGAGAGCACTCACCAGTCTTCAGATAAGATGCAAGTAAAAGGCTTTTAATACATCACCAAGGTCTCATGCAAAAGGTCGACGTTTCGAGCCTCGCTGGGCTCTTTGTCAAGACAGACAGGATGGGTCACAGCCCTGGGGCTGTGACCCATCCTGTCTGTCTTGACAAAGAACCCAGCGAGGCTCGAAACGTGAACCCAGCGAGGCTCGAAACGTCGACCTTTTGCATGAGACCTTGGTGATGTATTAAAAGCCTTTTACTTGCATCTTATCTGAAGACTGGTGAGTGCTCTCTATACTGATATATATATATATATATATATATATATAGAGAGAGAGAGAGAGAGAGAGAGAGAGAGATCGTCGGCCTGGCACTCCCTCAGCTGGTATAAGGTACCTGGGTGCCTTCTGGGACAGATTGATAGTCTTGCAGAAAAGAACAGACAGCGGCACTCCAAGGAATTTCAAATCGTGTATTACAGCAAACCAACGTTTCGGGGTATCATTCACCCCTTTGTCAAGGTTTAAGTGCATTAACAGAAAAATCGTGACATGTGCTTACCTTAAATAACAAAGTGAGCCAGAGACTGATCACGCTTCTCGGCGTGCTGGCGCCGGGGGACCCGGAAGTGTGAGCGCGGGAAGCGCTATGTGATAGGATGTCCTGCGTGTGAAACGCAACTTGGACAGCAAGCTTCAGGGTCTCCATGGAGACACACTGGGTGAAACAAGCAGGGGGTGTGTGCATCGTGGCCGGGATCTGGACGCGTCCAGCTTGCCGAAGTGTGATTGGTCTCTGCCTGAAAGACAAAGATACACTATTACACAATTGCGTTTAGCTAAGCATAAATCGTGAATGTGACACATTGTGTATTAGGCAACTCAATATATGTGTATCTCGTGTTGTGCATAAACAAAAGACAAACAGTATAAAAACAGTATAAAAACATCGACACAAGGTGTGAGCCTGTCATCACTGTCCCGAGATGAAGTCTGGTAGTCTGTAAGGACTTACATATTGCTGAATACAGGGTATACAGGGTATACCGGGATTGCTAAGCGTCCCTGCCCAACTCGAGAGACTGTTGTGGCTGTGCCGTCATGGGCTGATGGTGTCAACTATAACTGTGTTGGCACCATGTATGTTGACATGTATTGTACCATCTTCAATCGATGGTCTGGGGTCTGTGCTGGGTTGTCAGGGTGCGGTAAACCTAACTGACAATGGGACAACTCAACGTAAAATAGAAGGGGTAAAGTGATAGCGAGAAATGTTAGTCAAGAAGAAGAAAAAGCACACAAGTCCTGTTACTACCACAGGTTCACTGGTAGAGGTAATTAATAAGTCTCTAGTGGTACTAGTGCTCTAGGTGTGTCTTAACCCTCACTGTAGCTGATCTGTAAGTGTACAATTGCTATGTTGGCTGTGGGAGGCATTATTTATACCACTGGATAGCTGCCATTCACGGTGGATTGGACGGGGAAAAGTAACTGTAACGTTGGAGGAATCAAATATAATAGAAAGGGGTGCAGGGACAGTAAGAACAAGCGGAGAAGAAGAAAAAGCACTCTGATACCGGTAATGGATCCCAACCTAGCTTCGTTAGTGGGATGATGTGCCATCAGTCATATGACTCCCATCTCATATGTGTAATCCCATGGTTTCGACCTGGTTCTATTGTGTCACTTGAGGAGAAACATAGACATTAAAGGGATTAACTCAATAGAATTGGAAAAGGGTAAAGGCACAGTAAGAATAGTGAAGAAGAAGAAAAAGCACACTCAATCTGCAATCAATGGTCACAGAAATATGGAGTAACTAAATTTTTCATTCAGTCCCTGCGGCTTGGTACAGTTCAGTTTGTGAATCCAGGTGGCTTCTCTTTTAAGAAGCAGTCCGTCCCTGTCGCCCCGTCTCAATGACTCTGGAATGTGGTCAATTATGATGTGTTTGAGGTCCGAAAGTTTATGTTTCATCAGGGCAAAATGTTTGGCGACCGGTTGCTCATTATCTTTTCCACTGAGTGCCTTGCTGATAGAGGACCTGTGTAGCACCATTCTGGTGCGTAAAGATCTTATCGTTTTGCCCAAGTATAATAACTTGCAGGGGCATTGGATGATATAAATAATATGAGTTGTGGTGCAGGTTACTATGTGCCTGATGGGAAAACATGTGCCATCTGAAGGATGTATAAACTCAGTGCCCGTCATCATATATTGACATGTGGTGCAGTTTATACACATATAGCACCCGTTGGGGCGTCAGAGGAAACTGCTCTGGTTGTCTGTGTTGGTTTTAGAAAAGCCTGTAATGTCGTTGTGGACAATCCTATCGCATATGTTTTTCCCTCTGGTATGGCAAATGAGGGGAGATTTTTCTTTCAGTCCTGGTAGATTCACATCGGTTTTGACGATGGGCCAAAGGGCTCTAGATGCCCTAGGAAGGACGTAAGAGGTAGTGTTATACCTGGACACGAATGGTAGTGCATTCTCTTGTTTGGAGTTTTTCTTTGTGTTATCTGAGACATTGGATAAAAGGGGGTTCCTGGACATCGTGAGGACTTCTTGCTTCTGTAGGAGTAACAAGTTTCTCTTGTAACCTCTTTTTTCAAATTTGACGATCATACCATCAAGGACTGGAGGTAGCATGTTGACATCACTAACTATCCTTGCAGCCCTTAGCATTTGTGACCTTGGTAGGGCTTTTTTTAGAGGGGTTGGGGGAAACTGTTGCCCTTCAATACATTGTTTTTATCTGTTGGTTTAACGTACAAATTGGTACTGATGTTACCGTCCTTCAGATTGATTTGGACATCCAAATAGTTTACCTTGCTCGTAGAGGATTGATACGTGAACTTTATTGGGGAGTCCCTTCTGTTGATGTTCTCCATGAGGAGTTCAAACTCCATCTCACTTTCGTTCCATAGCATCAAAAGGTCATCTATATAACAGGTTATGAGGATGACTTTACCTGCAGCCTCAGGGTTGTCTATGAACATGGACTGGGTTTCCTTAAACATAAAGATGTTTGCAAACGACGGGGAGACATTGCTCCCCATCGAGCAGCCAGATAATTGCTTGAAAAAGTTCCCGTTGAACAAAAAGTAATTCCTGGTCAACGTCAATTTCAGGAGCTCCAGGAATAGAACTCTATCCAGGGATTCCATGTTGTTAGACTGTAGGAAGTTGTCCATGGCCGCCAGTCCCGCCTCGTGGGGAATGCAGGTGTAAAGACTGCTTACATCCATTATGCATAGCAGTGTGCTTGGCGGTACATTTGAATGTTGATTGAGGACGTTGAGAAAGTCAGTGTTGTCTTTAATGTAGGCCGGTTGTTTTCTGATGAGTGGTTGTAGGATGCCATCGAGAAACTGGGAGATGGGTTGAAAAATTGAGTTTTGAGCAGAAATGATGGGACGTCCGGGAGGATCTGAAAGGCTTTTGTGTATCTTTGGTAGTGTAAAAAATATGGGGACTGAGGGATGAGCTTGCTGAAGTGCCTGCTGTAACTTCGTTGATATTAACCCACCGGTTACTGCTTCCGCTAGAACCTGATCCAGTTCTGCCTTGTACTTTATGGTTGGGTTCGTAGATGGCATGATCTTGTAATTGCCTGTCACATTCAGCCGTGTATTTGGAGAGGTCTTGAATAACTAGGCCGCCGCCTTTGTCAGCGGCTCTAAAGATGACGTCTCGGTATTTGCCGAGGCTCGACAATGCCCGTTGTTCTCTCCTCGATATATTGGAATGGTACGGATGAGCAGCATTATTGAATCTATTGATGGCAGTATCCAACAACCGTGTGTACGTGGCTATGGCAGGATTCTGAGATGGTGGATCAAACGTCGATTTGGTCTTACGTTTGATAAATTCATGATGTAACTCGGTACTGGGGGCAGCAGGTTTATCTTGGAAAAACTCTTTTAATCTCAAGTTTCTTGAGTGTCGGTATAAGTCAATTTTCCAGGATAGATCGTCAAAGGGGGTGGTGGGGACAAAGGACAAGCCGTAATTCAAGACCTTCAGTTCATCCGTGCTGAAGGTGCGTTCGGACAGATTGTACACCAAGGATTCTACCGGTTGGTAGCTTTTCTTGTTTAGGCGCGAACTTTGCCCGCCCTGGCGGGTGGTTTTCCTCCTCTTTTTTTGGAGGTTGTCGGGGTTGAATCCCCGTCTGAGGTCCCCAAAGGGGCCGGATGTTCAGGGGTGTCTGGCTCACTTTGTTATTTAAGGTAAGCACATGTCACGATTTTTCTGTTAATGCACTTAAACCTTGACAAAGGGGTGAATGATACCCCGAAATGTTGGTTTGCTGTAATACACGATTTGAAATTCCTTGGAGTGACGCTGTCTGTTCTTTTCTGCAAGACTATATATATATATATATATATATATATATATATATATATATATATATATATATATATATAAAGCAAATAGTCTGGTTTTTAGGCCAGAGAGGGCACTCACCACCACAGTAGGTACAATGCTTATTTATTCATTCACAGGTAGTAGACAGGCATGGTCAACGTTTCAACCCCGGAGGGCCGTTTTCAAGACAGCTACAAAGATCAGTGTGTCACCACAGCAAGCCTTTTTTGATGGCCGCCCGGATTGCCGAGCGGTGATTTGCCATCCGCTCCTTAAAGGGCCTTTCAGTTTTCCCCACGTATACCAAAGAGCATGGGCAAGTGATGTTGTATACCACGAACTTAGATGTACAAGAAAGGTGGTATTTAATGGGGAATCTTTTTCCCATGTGCGGGTGAGGGAAAGATGTGCCCACTTGCAAAATCCCTTCTTACTTTGTCCTAAAAACGTTGTTGGGGTTTTCTTGCCCAGATCAGTGATGTCTGTGCGTACCAGATGATCTTTTAGGTTACACCCTCGACGATAAGCTGGCATGAGGGCAGTGTCTTGCAGGTTGAGGTCGCGATCTGATCTTACTATAGGCCAAAGTTTTTTGGCCTTCTTGACCCTATCAGGTGTCTCGGTGTTGTATGAGTTGACCCACACCAGTTTTTTGTTTTTATCCTTTTGATCATTCGGGTTTTTTGGTGTTAATAAGGCTGTTCTAGATTTAGTTAAGGCTTTGGTTCTTTGATGGGCCAACAGGTCCCTGTCGTACCCTCGTGCCAAGAACTTGTCCCGCATGATGTCAAGCTCCCTTGTGGCTTCTTGGGGATATATATAATGAGAGAAAGGAGGAGCGCACAAGTAAGCAGACGGTAACCACTGTAGCGGCGATCCGATACGTCAGGTGACCACGTACCAACGCGTTTCGTCACGGAAGTCATCCGTGATGAAACGCGTTGGGGCATGGTCACCTGACGTATCGGATCTCCGCTACAGTGGCTCCCGTCTGCTTGCAGTCCTTGTGTTAAGAACGCCGCCGCCGCCGCTGCTGTTACTATTCTGCCAGTTCCCTGGATGTCCTCCGGTGTCCGTGCTATGAGCTTGCGTGCTTACGGTGAAATCCACATATGCTGACTACTGCTTATTTAATTGTATGTGAGCCTACCCTTTCTTCAGTAAACGCTGTTCAACTGTGCTTACTTGTGCGCTCCTCCTTTCTCTCGTTACATGTGCTACTGAGGCCGTGACAAAGCCTTTTTGAGAGTGAGCAGCACCACACTTTGGAGAGACGGATCCACATATTCATGGTTTTACATTGCGCAGATTCTTCTTTTGTATGTATGTATATATATATATATATATATATATATATATATATATATATATATATATAGCATACACGATGTGCGGTACTCGTAGCAAATAATCACGCTGAGTCAGGATCAGTAATAACGTTTTATTCCTAGTGGAATTTCCTCAGATTACAGATAATCTGAGGAAATTCCACTAGGAATGAAACGTTTTTACTGATCCTGACTCAGCGTGATTATTTGCTACGAGTGCTGCACATCGTGTTTGCTATTCATTTCTCCCATTCGTGAGGGCACCGGGCGCAGTAACGTCCTAAGAGTGAGTGCCGGACCTATTGTACTATATATATATATATATATATATATATATATATATATATATATATATATACAGAAGAGAAAGCCGGCACTCCACTGCTTAATAGACAGCAATAGCACCCTGTGCCTTCCTCAGCAACAGGCTGTTTCCAGGCTGGCATGTATATAGAAGAGCATAGGCGGCACTTGGGCGTCTTGGAGAAGATAAAGACCACACACAGGTTCTGTGTGTGGTCTTTTTCTTCTCCAAGACGCCCAAGTGCCGCCTATGCTCTTCTATATATATATATATATATATATATATTGTCCTGCGGCCAAGCAACTCCACCAATAAATCCTCTAAGTCCCGGTGCAAACCAATAGCCTGTTCACAGGCATATGCAAGTCACGTCCCACTGTCAGTGCAGTGAAGGCAGCACACGGTCAGAATATAAACGATCAGGCAGGAAACACTTTCAGCAACGTTTCGATTTTATTCTTAAAATCGTCATCAGGCATAAAACATAATGACAAGAGCTCACCTTATATCCCCCACTCCATCCTGCACGCTCCAGCACGTCTCCCGCCGATGGACTCACGCATCACCAGTGCGCGCCAGCGTCGCGTCCGTTGTCATGGTCACGTCATCAAACGTGATTCCCACACCATGGCAACCGGCGCTGACTACCAGCGTCACACCTCGTTCAGCGGAGAACCAAGCGTACGGGCTCCAGAGTGACAGGCGTGCAAATTAAAAACAAACATAGCGGAGGTGGTGATGGACATAATCGTAAAGACACGGAGGCATATCAAATACATATTACAAACAAAATAATGATTGTATCAACATCAAATGACGGTACTGTCAAAATACACAATCAAATAAACAACATACAAAACAAATAAAGATGCACAAAAAAATAAAAAACAAATCTCACGGTAACCCAAACACCCTCGTATACTAAAGAATAGAATTATTATCAGGTATCCTGATTACATTCTCTGAGTCGGAAGCTGATGAAATGCTTTTCAAAGAGGTTGGTGATGATATGACTGCCAAGACTCCTGAAGCCATCTACCGTGACTTACTTAAGCTTAAACAAAGGGAATTGGACTATTTCTATCATGGCGTGACCTTGACCAACTACTACAAAGAAAAACAGATACCCCGCGGCTTTAGAGTTAAAAATTGCCCCACCATAGGCCGACAGAATCTGGCCTTCTGCAAAAGGTGGATAGGGGTACTTAATAAATGTAGTTTTGACCTAATGCTTCTTGTTATCGAGGAAGCGGGTCGTGAACTTAAAGAGGTACGCAGCAAGATCGCCAGCTTTGAGACTGAACACAAACAATTGCTTGAGTCTGCGGCTGAACAGTGTGAGAAGCTTAAAGGACAACTAGCATCTTACAAAAATGATCTCCTCCAGTTTAAAAGAAAGAAATTGGAGAAAGTAGCCAGCGACTATGACAACAACACAGTCTATGCTTGGACTAAATCCGATAACAACAGCAATAGAGGACAATTCCCAGGTCATAGAAGACCATACCGCCGTCCCTATTCCCGTGCCGGCCGCTCCCAGGACAATTATACCACGAGCGATTCGGACTATGAACAGCATCATCAACGGGGGGGACCCTCATCTAGGCCTTTGGCCCCTTTAGGGGTGCGTACCCGTCATCAACTGCTCAGCGACCCCGAGCCAAGACCAGAAGAGGCGGTAAGAGGGAGAGAAAGAAGAAAACCCGGCAGGCCTCCACTGAACAGGAGGCCACGGTAATCTTCAATCTCTCTTCCTACTCTTTATCCCCTGATGAGATTAAAGTTCTAAGTAAGGGTTTATCTTATGTACCCACGACACGGTTTAATGACTTTACTTGGCAGATCGAGAAATATCGATTAAACAGACAACTTCGTTTACATGAACATTTTGCTAAAAGGGACACTGTTACTATTGTTGGGGGTGGGCCCCGGGTTGATGAAATCCCCATGCAATTAAGAAAGTTGCAGCCTCGCTCTAAATTTGACCCCCTAACCAACAATGTGTCTATAAAAATGTTCTCTAGAATGTTGAACCATGATGTTGAGACTTTTGTGAATTCTGCCACTAATAAACATGTTAATAGCAATTTTTCAGAATGTGAATTTCGAGCTTTAAAGAAACTATCTGAGAACCGTGATATCACTATTCGCCCCGCAGATAAGGGCGGGGCAATAGTGATACAAGACCTTGCTACATATAAGGCTGAGATTGAGCGCCAGCTCTCAGATTCACAGGTATACATGCTACTGCAGAGGGATCCTTCTGGTCCATACAAAATCTTGCTTAAAAATCTGATTGATCAGGCTATGTTTGATGGGGTCATAGGGAAATCTTTGGGGGAGGCTCTTATCCCTGCATGGCCGGTGGTACCGGTCATGTATACGCTCCCTAAGATACATAAAAACTCCAGTACACCACCTGGTAGGCCCATCATAGCCGCTAATGATTCTTTGTTCCAAAACAGTGCTGTATTTTTAGACACATTAATGCAACCTTGTATTGTACAGCATGAGAGATATCTGTTGGACACTACGTCCTTTATTAACAAATTATCTGCCTTGATCAATATTCCATCTAAATGTCTGCTATGCACGATTGACGTATCCAGCCTGTATACGGTCATCCCCAATGATGATGGTATACGGGCAGTACGATCACTTCTGGATGGCAATACGGCATATGTTGGACCCTCGATTGATTTTGTCTGCAGTCTGTTGGAGCTTTTGCTCACACACAATTTTTTCATACATGATGGGAAGTTTTTCCTCCAACGCTCTGGCTGTGCGATGGGGTCCAATGTGGCCCCATCGTACGCCAATGCGTATATGTTTGTGGCGGAGGAACAAATTTTCTTCAGTAATCACGATGTATCTGACAAGATCTTCTTCTATGTCAGATACATCGATGATATTTTCCTCATGTGGACGGGCACTGAAATGGAGTTTGTCGACATGATAGGGCGACACAATCAGTCGACATCTCCATTAAAACTTACCTTTGAGATTCATCCTAAAAAAGTCAGTTTTCTGGATGTAGCAGTGCAATTGGATAATGGGATACTGACCACCTCCCTCTTTAAGAAAGCCACTGATCGTAACACGATCTTACATGCAGCCAGCCATCATCCCAGGCCACTCAAATTTGGGTTGCCCTACTCCCAGTTTATTCGAGCTTGTAGAATATGCACTAATAGGGATGAGGCCGCCCTACAGATTGATGATATGATAAAAAATTTTGTAATACGTGGGTATGATTATGAGCTTCTTGTAAGTGCTAAAAACAAAGCTTTGTCTCAGCCACGAGAAGCACTTTTAACACCGAAGGTTAAAAATGCAGAGACCCGCAAAAAGATGCCATGGGTGAATCATTTTAGTACGGCGAGTGATACTATCCGCCAAATCTCCAGACGACATTGGCCGCTGCTGAGCACCGATGAGAGTCTGGGATTGACGGATGTGTCACTTATGCCATGTTACACCCGGGGCAAAAATGTCCGTGATTGGCTGGTACGGACAGATATTACATCATCTGTCACCATGCCTCGGGCTACCACCTTTTTGGGAAGACGCAACGGGTGCTTCCGTTGTCTAAATTGCATTACATGCAGAAGTATGACAGTGGGGGATAGTTTTTGTCATCCATTTTCAGGAAAACGTTATTCCATCCGACATAAAGTCACCTGTACAACTGCATTTATTGTATATTTAATTTCCTGCCCGTGTGGCCTACATTATGTAGGCAAAACTGATAGAAATCTGAGGGATAGGATGGCTGGACACCGTACTGCCATCCGGGCAGCCATTCTCGCTGGTACTAGTGACCAGCCGGTGGCGAGGCACTTCGCCCTAGCTGGTCATAGTATGGCAAACCTGCATTATATAATTATAGACCACATTCCAGCGCGCCTCAGAGGTGGCAATAGATCATTGGCTCTCCTCCGGTGTGAATCCAGGTGGATACACCGTTTGAGAACCATGGTCCCTTATGGCTTGAACGATCATTTAGGGCTACATGCTTTCTTATAAATTGTCTCTTATAATTCTATTCTTTAGTATACGAGGGTGTTTGGGTTACCGTGAGATTTGTTTTTTATTTTTTTGTGCATCTTTATTTGTTTTGTATGTTGTTTATTTGATTGTGTATTTTGACAGTACCGTCATTTGATGTTGATACAATCATTATTTTGTTTGTAATATGTATTTGATATGCCTCCGTGTCTTTACGATTATGTCCATCACCACCTCCGCTATGTTTGTTTTTAATTTGCACGCCTGTCACTCTGGAGCCCGTACGCTTGGTTCTCCGCTGAACGAGGTGTGACGCTGGTAGTCAGCGCCGGTTGCCATGGTGTGGGAATCACGTTTGATGACGTGACCATGACAACGGACGCGACGCTGGCGCGCACTGGTGATGCGTGAGTCCATCGGCGGGAGACGTGCTGGAGCGTGCAGGATGGAGTGGGGGATATAAGGTGAGCTCTTGTCATTATGTTTTATGCCTGATGACGATTTTAAGAATAAAATCGAAACGTTGCTGAAAGTGTTTCCTGCCTGATCGTTTATATTCTGACCGTGTGCTGCCTTCACTGCACTGACAGTGGGACGTGACTTATATATATATATATATATACTGTATATGTTGCAATAAGTTGCGGCACTCAAAGGATCTTTTTTAAAGAGGTTTGTATTATAGAAAAGGTAGTTAAATACATTACATTTAATACATGGGTGTTAGCTTCGACGTTTCAATGCCGCCACTGGCATTTTCTTCAAGAGCCCATGTGTGCTGTAAATATATATACTTAGTCTGTTTAGGGAGGATCAGCACTTGACCAAATAGGTTCAGCTGCTCCGGTGCCCCTAATATGATATGCAAGGATTCTTGGTATTAAAAAAGTTTTATCCAAATAAGCTGTGCATATTAACTGACATTTTGGGTTCAAATATACCTCTTTTTGAAAGTGCAGCAGTGTAACAAAAAACTGTAAGACTCTTACCTTTGAATAAGAGAAGAGTGTCAGTCCCTTCACCAGTGAGTTACCCGAGTGAGCGGTTGCCAGAAAAGTGATATCCGTGATTTCCGGTCCAACTGGAGATGTTGGCATGGCAACCAAACTGTGACACCACATGTAATCATAGCTATAAACAAAAACGCATGACAGTTAAACAACAAGGTGAAGTACAATATAAAATTCAAAAAACGGGAGGACTGCAGTTAGCATATTACTATCTCATATTGAATGTCTATGTAAATATCATATATTATTACATTATCTAAGGTTTGGCATTATTATTAATAGGGTATGGTTGTAATAAAAACCCAAAAGGTAACAGAATTTTCTCAGAATAACCAATGTTTTCCCATGACAGTTAAAGTCACCACTTTAAAAGACTCCCCATGGCATCTTCTCATTCAAACTCGAGGGAGACACCATTTTTAATTTGAAGAACCAGCATGCTTCACACTGAAGTAATTTGCCAGCTCTGTCACCTCCCTGCTGACAGACTGGGACATAATCTATAATTTGTTGCCGCAAATCATTTAATGTGTGGTCAGATTCAGCAAAATGTCTTGAGACCAGCTGGTCAGAGCTTTTATTTGCCAATTTGTTTTTTAAAGCGACTCTTATTGCCGATCCGTGTAAGGCCATCCTGTCCAGAAATGGGCAGATGGTCTTGCCCACATAGCCCAACTCACACGGACATGTCAACAAGTAAACAACATATGCTGACGTGCATGTTAGTACATGTTTGATTTTATCATTTTTTGATGATGTGGGCTTTTAAAAGTGGGACCGGAAACCATGGACGTGCATGTTGTACATTGGACACATTTATAGCATTCTGGAGCTTTACGTAAAAAGGTACTGTAGATCCTTATCTGCTGGCATAAATATCTCTGTCAAAGCCAGTGACATCTGCATGCATTACTGTGTCTTTAATGCTTTTTTGTGAAGCATGTCATAGGTCACTTCTTCTTGAAGCACAGTAGGCTGGTGTCTGTAGACACTATGGACCACAAGGCCGAGTATGCTCTGGGAATCACTGGACTGGAAATGATTTCTCTTCAATATTAATTCCAAAAGGGTCATAAATAGATCAATATTGAAATTCACAATTTTTTTATTTTACCAGGAAGGCCTGCATAGATTTCAGGCCCTCATCAATGTGGAATGGCAGTGTATAGGCTACAAATATGGATTAATAGTGATACCACTCGCCTGGAGGGTGAACTTGATATGGTGGTAAACCAGTTCATTCAACATGGGTATGATTCTTCCATACTGAAGAAACAAAGGGATGAAATAGCGAAACTACAGAGAGAACAACTATTAACTTAGACTATCCACAGCAGCACTGATATTATACCGTGGGCAAGCAAGTACAATACATCCAGTCCAGTGATTCCTAGAGCCACCAGGCCCTTATGGCTCATACTGGCCAATGTTAGTGTAGGTGCCCATGTGGATGAGGACAGCTTGTCATAATAAAGCAGATGAGAGTTCACAGTTTCATCAAAATGTGCATTAATAGCAATATTATTTTTGGTTAAAGTTGCTCTTTCTTTACTGAAACACTAAAACAGTATGTTTAGGAAATGCTTCTAGAGCTTAAAAATGTTAAACCATAACACTTATTATCCTAGAACTAAGGAAATAAATCATTTAGAATTTTAATCTGGCTAATGTTGTACTTAATACATTTGAATACAGATTAACAAACTGTTATTGAGCTACCTACTTCATAGAAAGTGTGCATTTAGTAATACCTGAATAACCTTGAGTAGAAGTACAGTTTTGTCTCTCTATTATAAATTATTTTACACAATACAATAACTACTGTATACAGTATTTCTATACAGCTGCATTTACTGTATGTCCCACTACACAAAGGATGAAGAAAAGTTGTCCTAATATGTAGAAAGCATATATTTACATTTACTATATATAAATGCAATGTAACATTTAGTGAATAGTAAACAGTTATGAGTGTCCTTGCTGCATTATGTTGCAGAGTACAAAAGTCTCAGTAACAAGCGATAGATGGATACAAATATGGAAGAAAAGTCTCAAAACTCAAAGTCAATGATGAGCTTGCTTAAAAATAAACAAATTAATCATTTGTACATTTATTCTTTTTGGTTTCTCAGAGTAAGATGAGGGTATGATGAACAGGTGCACAAACAATTACTGTTTAATATTTAACCTTTAGGGGGTATTCAATCCGGGTGTTGTATGCGCCTCCGACAGTGGGTATCCCAACAGTTAGTATCCCGATGTCGGAATCTCAACTGCCGGTGCTCCAACAGGGGGGCGAGCGCAAATAAGCCCCTTGCAGGATTGCTGTGCTCGCTATGCTGTGGGTCCGGTGACTCGCTACGATCGCCACATGTTCTATTTTCCCTCTATGGGGGTCGTGGAGCCCCACAAGGGAGAATAGCCCCTGTGAGTCGGGATCCCCCTGTTGGAGCAGTGGCAGTCGGGATCCTGACATGAAGATACTGACTGTCAGGATCCCCACCGTCGGAGCGTCATCCGGCACCCATTCAATCCTGAGTCACGACTGTCAATCAGTCCCGACAGCTGTGACCATGGTCTGTTTTCATTTTGCTTAACAGCATATCACCAGATGGGATTCAATGTCCCGCTTGGCCATCGGCAAAAAGGGGGCGTGTCAAAGTAAATGCCTGTGGCTTGTTGAGATTCAGCCATGATCACGACAAATCATGGCCGTAATTGACAAAAATGGCCTGACAGCTTTCAAAGTCGGGCCCATTCTGTCAATCTGCCTCTTCAATGCTTTCCGGCAAGACAGCATTGAATAGGCACCTGCCACTATTTCCCCTGTCAGAAATAGCAGCAGGG
Source organism: Crinia signifera (assembly GCF_055691185.1). NCBI lineage: Eukaryota > Metazoa > Chordata > Amphibia > Anura > Myobatrachidae > Crinia > Crinia signifera. The sequence goes on from NC_139219.1 coordinate 137,239,222, forward strand.
ATCTATCTCTGTGATAGATGTGCAAAATATATGCTAAAAATGCCAGCTTCACTTACATTTGTGGTGTAAAAAAAGATAATATTTTCTATTTGATTGGTAATTTTCATATCTATTTTGACAAATTCACTCAGCAATCAAAGGGTTAAAACAAACTTCTAGCCTTGATCCAGGGAAGCCATTTTGTTGTTCAGTTATGTTTTAATATTTAATGCTTGATCTTCCCACACTACAAAAAAAGAAAGATAAATTCAAAAATTGGGTTAAGTCCTTAGGTTGACATTTATATGGCCAACATTACAATGTCAATAAATACCATATTGACAATGTTAAATGTCAATGGGGAATTTTTCCATATTGTCATATGTTGAAGTGTAAAATGTCTACATTGAGCAGGCAGGCAGGATATTTATGCTGTCAGGGGAGGTTAGGGTTAGGATGTGTGTGTGAGGGGGGAGTTGTTTAGAGATAGGGGAAGAATACCTCCTGGAACACTGAGGATCACAGGTGTGACATTAGAGTGACAGTCAAATAATCACCAGAACCCAAAAGGTGCCCTGGATCAGCTGAACTAAAAGGAAAAGATAAGTCATCTCTCGGCCACCAAAGACGATATGTCCTTATAATATGTCAGCATTTCTTCAATGTCTGCATAATGAAGGTCAACATTATCACCATGTCAACATCCTCATGTTAACATAATGACTGCCAAGATATTTTGCCACCCCCTAATTGATGGAAGATGTTTACATTTAAAATCAAAAGAAAATACTCAAATAAGTATAACAAGAGCCAAATATAACATGCAAAGACATTTTGACTGTCAAGATTCTGCAAGAGTATCTTTAGGGCTTTGATTTTATTGTTTGTTTAATACCACATGCAGATATTTCCATATACATCTTGCCTCAATGCGTGATAAACAGTCATTCTAGTGATGCCATTCAGTGGTGTGACTTGGCAGCGCTGGACATATTTTCATGCAACTTTTTCCATTAAATTGCATCGTATTTGCAAATCTATGTGAATAAGATGCAAAAGCAGCTTATGCTGATTAAAATGTGGCATACAGTACATTTATATTGTGTGTGATCCAGCTGTATCTACATACAAAATGCTTCTTTACAGATGGAGCCGACCTCATCTAATGGGGGTCTGGTGGTCAGATCACCAACCGCCAGTCCCCACCAGCCACTGGAAGGGGACAGACGTGCATGAGATGCTCACACGTCCCCTCCTGACGGAGCTCCCCGCCAGTCCCTGCTGCCTACCTGCACCCCCCCCCCCAAACCCTGCCCTTCTCCCTGCAGCGGAGATGGGCACGGTTTACATGTGCTGCCGCCAAAAAACTGGGATGCGTGTGCATACTCGTGTGTCCCAGTCAGGTGGAACACCTCTCTGCCGGCGAGCGCCAGTGGGGACATTCTGACTAATACCCGGCGCTGAACTGTATGTCACAGTATTTTACTAAAGAATACTGTAACAATCAATTTTTTTCTGCAGATACAGAGCTGATTTGCATGGAACCTGTCAGCTCACACACGCAAGTCATCTGCCGCTGCATAGGGTATTGAGGCAAGAAGTATGATGTACACAAATTTACTGCCAAATAAAGAGTGCTGTATAAATGTACAAATTATGTATTGTGGTTGCACAGCAAACATTTTGATTACATTATGAAAAACTGTTTTACCAATTCTTTTTTAATATCATCTGTTTTGGATACAAATAAATCACATATATAAAATTCCTTCTATCTAGCTGTTTTGCTTTTTATAAACTACCCATGACATCCTACCACAGTTACTGAGGTCCAAACTGCTAAGTATACCTCACAGACGTTGATGTTGTGAAAGGAGGATCCCACAGGTTCTCTGGATATATCCTCTGGACCTACTCTCCTGGGCTATTTAAGCTATTCCTGTTTTTTGCAACAGTTTAGATCTTTATCCTTTTACTATGTTTTTTTAATTCAATTATTTTAATTGAAAGTTTTTGCATAGTTACAAAAAAACAATACCCCAAACATGTAGATTGGTTGCTAGAGCTAGAATATTAACTGCATATTGGACACGAGTTAGTGTAACATAGATAAAGGTTCGGATATAGCTAAGCATGTTTTCCTCATCAAACGGATATTCAATAGCTCCATTAAGCAGATAGATAGATATATATAATATCATTACTCGATGGTGCCATTCGGGCCAACCTACATATTACCTAACTAGAGCTTATAAGAAAGTAAAAAAGTATAGAGTAGAACAATTTGTTTTCTCCCATTATGTAAATAATGCTTGCGGTGCTTTTGAGATCACTGCAGTGACCGAATTTACTAAGACTAAACTAGAATAGTATATGTCTAGCTACCAAAAGAAAAAAGGATATATAAACATTATAAACCAAGCTAACACCCGAAAACAACGCACCCAAAAAAAACCCACCCTGTATTAGAAAAACAGGATATATATATATATATATATATATAAATAGGACAAGAGATAAAGTGGGCATCCCAGATTACTATATTACATAATCTAGTCTGGGAAGTTTTTGTGCCATGAATGGGCTGCGGTATAGTAGAAAACCCATATCTTATCCCTTGGGATCTAATCCCTTGGGGACTTGCAGGAGCACATCCAGGATAGTCAACCATTAAAGTGAAGAATTGTGAAGTTGTCAACAGCAGAGAAGTGGGAAATTTTGGGTGAAGCATAGCCAGATCAATGCAGATGTGCATAGGGTACCAAGTACTTTCAGAACCAGCATGATTCATCCTCGAAAATACCTCCAGGGTGCGAGCAAATATAGGAGTCATAGGGGTTACATACTCAGGACATTGATGCATATTTTTCTGAATTTCAAGAGGATATTTGTCTGGGACATGAGAGGTGAAAAGGGTTATCTCCTTGACAACAGCAATCCTGTCAGCAAGTCTGTCAGCTGAGGCAGATATAGCCTGGATAATTTGTTGTAGATATGCTTCCATGACTGCACCTGCAGTGTACACAGCCAGATTATCAAGTTAAAGAAGAGTGGGCAGGATGCTGTAAAGGAATCTTAATAGATTAAAGAAACAAGCAGAATATGTATCTAGAGAGCGCAAGAAACACTGAAAGATTTACTGTATAAAAATACAAATTTAATTAAGCATAATTAACAATATACAGTTAATAGATTAAAGTATGGTGATGGCTAGCACACCACCAAACATTCAGAGAAGGTTGGCAGCAGCAGGACAGCTGGCTGTAGTCTTACCTAAGCGCAGCCAGATGATGTGTACTAGATAGGAGTGAAGACACAGAGTTATTGACCATACATGGCTGAGTACAGAGAGAGGAGATCCTCAAAATGGTGGCATCCACACCACAAATACCACAGCAGAGCAATTAGTTGGTCAGTCAGCAGGACCAATCTACAGCCCCAGGGACCACTGGCAGCAATGGGGGGATGACCAAGAAGCTGGATGAGATCAGGATACTCCGCGCTAATGGTACAGACAGGGGATCACAAAATGACCACGGCCAATCCTTTTACTATGTTAGTTTCTAAAACTTTTTTTGATTATTTTTTATGATGACTACGCAATCTCAGTTATAGGGTTTTTTGATTGAATTTAGTGATCTAAATAGGCACCGAATTGCAGATGTCTACCGCTCTCCTGCTCCAGATACTTACCTCCCACTCCCCCTGCCTCCCTCCCCCCCCCACTCCCCCTTCCCTTATCCTCCACTCAATTTTTATACTCTGGATTTGCATCCTAACTACGTACCTCTTCCCCCTCCTCTTCCTCCCCAGTAGGAATGATAACATTATCCCCTTTGCCCCACTGTCCTACTATTTATCTCAATGGTTAAGATAAATGGTTACTGTTAATTTCTTATTTGTATTTGATAACATGTAACGGGCTGTTCTGAATAATTGTAAGACTAGGTTGCTGGCGGTAATGGTGGAGTTTGTCAATGGGACTTTCTCGTCCTTGCGTTAATTTCAGGGGAAGGGGGCAATGGGATGTATCCGCACAGACAAGTGCTATAGAACTTGTTTGAACCCCAGACGAGAAAATTTGAACAATAGTACTCCAAGGGGGTGCAGCCAAAAACAATATATGATACAATAAGGAAAAGATAGAAAATAATGTATTTTTGTTGGCGCAAAAAGATAAATTGAAAAAAATATGTACATGTATTTAAAATGTTTTAATAGGTAATATTTAAAAACTGTCCAATAAGTGAAATATCAATATTCACTCGAAATATATAAAAAAATAAAAAAAAATTGTATAATTGTCAATGTCCTTTGTGTCTTTGTGTCATGTTTTAATTGGGAGAATTTTATTTATCTGTATTCTTACAGAAGAGTGACCACCATGCCCGATTTATTGACTGATGTGACTAAGTTCAGGCACAGGACGCCATGGGTAAACCACTGGAAGTTGTTCACCTACTTCTATATTACTTTCATAAGTTTTGATTGTATTCGATTCAGTGGTGAACTAGCCAACCTCATAATTCTCCATATATTTTACCATGTTTTTATTTATTTTTCTATTTTGTTACTCTCCTTTACTTTCTCCCTCCCCCCCTTCTTTCGGGAATTGTAAGGAAGATTTGTCTCCCAAAACTATTCGCATATTCAATCTAAACATCGGTTCATGGAATATCGGAGGAATAAACACATCGGCTACAAGACGTAAGATCTTGATACACTGGAACAAAAAAGGTATCCACTTAGCCTTTTTACAAGAAACCCACTTAATCCCTAAAGAGATTGCTAAATTAAGCAAGCTAGGCTGGAAATTTATTGGTTCTAACCCTTACAACGCCAAAGCTAGAGGTGTAATGATATTAATTAAAACTGGTATTCCCCACGATGTCACTGAAGTTCGGAAAGACCCTGAGGGAGGATTCCTGGTACTTGTGTATTATAGCGGCGCCCCCGATGTACATCGCGCAATGTTTTTATCGCATCGCATGCCATGCACCCGATGGCATGCGATGCGACGCGATTTTGGCCCCCTATGCGATGAAACATTGTATAAGCTTCCTAAAGGGTGCTTTTAAGCACCTAAATGGGTGCTTACAATGTTAAATGCACCCCCACGCCACCCCCCACTATAAACGTGAACCCGAAGCGTGGCGAGCTCAGCGAGCCCGCGAGCGGCGGCGGTACGCGTCCTCCGACCTTTTCATACCCCCACTATCCACGTCGGCGTGGAGTTGAGAATAGAAAGTGTGGCGAGCGCAGCGAGCCCCGTGAGGGGACTCGGATACCTGTGAAGTCCGCGAGGGGACGCCGATACCTGTGAAGGTATCCGCGTCCCGCTCGCCATGCTTCGGGCTCGGTGGCTCGCTACGCTCGCCACACTTTCTATTCTCAATTCCACGCCGACGTGGATAGTGGGGGTATGAAAAGGTCAGAGGACGCGTACCGCCGCCCCTTGCGGGCTCGCGGCGCTCGCCACGCTTCGGGTTCACGTTTATAGTGGGGGGGTGGCGTGGGGGTGCATTTAACATTGTAAGCACCCATTAGGGTGCTTATACAATTTTTAATCGCATCGCATCGCATTGTATGCCATACACAATGTCATACAATTTTAAAATTGTATGACATTGTACAATATATCGCGCAATATCGCGTTGCATCACATACCATACCGGATTCCTTATTATCTACCTCACTATCCATTCTAAACCGTTCACTCTGTGCAATGTTTACACCCCAAATGTGTACTCAAAACCCTTCTTTCAACACCTCCAGGCCCAACTATCTCTTAAACTCACCACTTATCATTTGTGGTGAATTTAACCTGATTTCCTCCCCCACCATGGATCGCTCCACATCCCCCAAAAAATCTGTTAAACTCCCCAATTCTGGCAAACTGTAGACATATGGCATGTCCTTCATCCTACAGACAGAGAGTTCTCTTTGCAGCCCATGCCACCCTCTCCAGACTTGATTATATATTAATATCGCACTCATTACTCCCAATGGTTAGCTCAGTTGACATGGACCCAATTCTCATATCAAACCATGCACTCATCACAATGACCCTTGGCTTCACCCCCCTCTACTAAAAAAGAAAAAAAGAATGGAGATTCCCGACCTACTTTCACACAAATTTCAGTCTCACCTCAACTCTTTCTGGGACACATACAAACTAGATAACTTACCTCACTAAGAGCAGAACCCCACCCTATTCTGGATGACGGCCAAAGCAGTGATTAGGGGGGAAATCATCTCCTACATAGCCAACATTAATAGAACACACGCCTCTACATCTTGGCATTACAATCAAAACTCACATCAACTTATCAGACTTATAAAACGTCAACCCATACAGACGGAAACTCCTCTCCAATTTGCTGAAAGGCTCACGTCAACCATCCATTATATAACCCTTAAAAATTTTGTCAGGGAACCTTACTACTAACAATGCAGAAATTGTTGAAATTCTTCACCTATTCTACACAGATATATACTCAGGCCCATTTCCTGCATCTATCCCCCTCACACACTCCCTACCCTTCCAACATCCTTCTGAAAATCTTTAACCTTCCCTCAACCCGATCACCCTACTTGAAGTGGAATCGGCCATCAACCATCTCAAAAGTGATAAAGCCCCAGGCCTTGACTGCTATAGTGCAGATTTCTATAAATTTCTCAAACCCAAAATCACACCAGTGCTCACTTCCTTTTTCAGTTCTATTATTTCTTTAGATCACCAATTCTATACATGAAATTATTGTTCAGCAATGCCATTAGCATTTACTTTATTGTGATATGGTAAAAAAAAATAATAAAAGTTTTTTTTTTAATGAAATGCTTTCAAATGAAGGGCAGTTTTTTTTTCTTGTTTTTTTCTATGTTTTTTAATGTACAGTATGTAGAATGCTACTTAATACGCTGCTGAACAGGTGCACTTATACTAACAACTATGACTATAGATGCAGGCTAAGGGTATGGAAACTTTTTCTTTTCAAAACTTTGCTAATTCCCAAAATAAGTGTGGAATGGTTTAGAATGCATATGTATGTCTCTCTTCATGACGCTCTATTCATCGGAAATCTACCTTCCTTCCTGACTTCAAACTGTATTCTTCTTTATTCTCTCATCTTCCATAACTTGTCTTACTTATATCTCAAGCCCACACTATAGCGGGGCTCCGCATACTCGGCTGGAAGGTACGGGGGCTCAATGACCGCATTAACGCTCCTTGGTCCTTTCAGAGCTTGAAAGGCATGGGGCAGATATAGCATGCTTGTCGGAGACCCACTTGGTCGGTACTAAGACTGTCACTTAAAAAACCCTGGGTGGGCCATATGTTTCATTCTACCTTCTCTAATAACGCTAGAGGTGTGTCACTCTTGGTAAAAAAAAACATTCAAGCATTCTCCAGAATAGATCTTGCGCTGAGTTCTCCTGATCTTATACCTAAACCCACAGAGAGGGATATCGGATCATTCCCCTATAGTAATCACCCTGGATCTGATGCCTTCCAGGGGTGCCAGTACTTGGAAATGAAATCCATTCTGGCTCACTTATATGGGGATGAGATGATTAAGGAATGACAATGTTTCCTGTACAAACCCTGCTATTCGTCATGAGACGTTTAAGACTGTAATGAGAGGATCTCTTATAAAAAGAGTTGCTATTATTAAAAGATCCAGTAGGGAGGAGGAGTTCAATTTAGAAATAATGTGTTCTCGGAGAGAGGCCATATACTAGGGGTCTGGCTTGTTGGAGGATAAGGTTAGCTCGGACGAGGCCCATAGGATATGGACTGATTACTTTCTAGGTAAATTTAAATGTAGACTCCTGTTCTCTGCATATGCCCGATATTCCCAATCAGACGCAGGTGGCAGTTACCTGGCACATCTCGCCCAAGATGAAAGGTAGATGAGTTCTATCCAAAAGATCTGTGACCTCAGGGAGTGGAACACTATGCAACCCCTGAAAATGCTCAAATTTTCTTTAACTTTTACTCCTCGCTGTACTCCTCTCGGGCGACATACACTCCACACCAATTAGAGCAATATCTTTCGCAAATTACTATACCTACTCTCTCAGCACTCTGTAGACCTTTTAGAGGCAAACATCACTGAATTTGAGATTGAGGCAGCTATTGCCTCCTTCCCAAACAAGAAAGCCCCTGGTAGTGATGGTATAACGATAGAGGTTTATAAAAAGTACAAGGATAACTTTATACCCTATCTCCTCCAGCTATATAACGACTTAAGATGGGCAGGCGGTCTCCCTCCATCCATATCAGAGGCAGTTATCGTGGTAATCCCAAAACATGGCAAGGATCCTTCCTTCCCAGACTTGTATCGCTCTATCTCACTCCTTTCAACAGATGTGAAAATATTAGCTAAAAGTTTAGCAGTTAGATGCAGTCAATGCGGTGCTTACTTCAGTTATACATGAGGATCAATCCGGCTTTATGCTGCGGCACTCTACCACTCGGAATATCAGACGGCTCTTCTGCCACTTGCAGGGAAGTACTGGCTGTGGGTCTGGGAGGTCTTGCCTTTGGCCCCAACTTTATTAACTTTCAGCATTCACGCTTGGTAGAGGAACTACACAGGGTTGCCCTCTATCCCCCACCCTTTATGCCCTTGCCATAGAACCCTTAGCTGTAATGCTTCTCCCCTCCCCAGCTATCCGAGGTATTTACCTGGGTGGATGAGTGGATGTTGTCGCATTATATGCAGACGGCACTCTCCTCTTTCTAAATGATGCTGAAGCTTCTCTCCGGGCATTGTTGGAGATTTTGGAATTATTTGGATCTTTTTCAGGCCTTCTGATAAATTGGGGGAAATCTAGTATTCTCCATCTCTTGGGTACTATCCCGAGTGAATTGCCCCTTCACATCTTCCCTTCAATGAGTTCTTAAGTTTAAATACCTTGGTGACTGGATCACTCCTAGGGTGACTGAGTTTGTGTCCCTTAATATTGATTCGGTCACTACTGAGCTGAAGGGGCGTATACATCAATGGAAAAAGCTCCCTCTCATTGTTATGGGCTGAATCAATCTTATTAAAATGACAGTCCTTCTGTCTAAGTATTTATATCTACTTCAGCATTCCCCCGTATATATACCTAAACATGTTTTTATGAGTATAAATAGTTTAATTTCATCTTTCATTTGGGGGAACAGGCTGCCTAGGGTGGCTCTTAAAACATTAAACAAATCCAGAATAGATGGAGGTTTGGGCCTACTGAACTTTCAGTCCTATTATATAGCAGCTGAATTGATGCATTTATCTGATTGGATCTTGGGCCATTGTGGGTCTACCTTTGAGTGCTCATATGCTGAGTGTGTGGGGTCCCGTCTTTCTCCTATTCAATTTCTTCTCTCCTTTCCATTTACTCCTACTATCACTCCTCTCTTCAGACAGGCACTATTGGTCAGATTGGTTACAGATCCTTGGCTCAGTCAAGTACACAACCCCATGTCTAAAATACCAACAAATATCATTTTATGTGTTACATAGTGCCTACCGCTCCCCTGGGTCAATGCATAGGGCGGGGCTTAGATCTGACGATAGGTGCTCTAGATGTGTTTCACCTGACGCCATCTTCTGGCACATGCTGTGGTCTTGCCCGCAGGTGCACGCCTTCTGGGAAGCCGTTTGGATGGATATCACTATTACCGAGCCTTCCATTGCTCCCATTGACCCCAAGTATTGCATGTTTGCCCTCGATTTTGAACAATCCCTTTCACCCTCAATATATAAATATGTCTTGTGTCTGACTTCTTTAGCCAAAGTTCTTATTTCTAGGAAGTGGTTTGATGTTTCAAACCCTAACATTTATAATTGGAGAGCCCTCGTGAATGAGGTTTCTGGACGATTCAGCGATTCACCTATAGATCCAAAGGTTCGCTCGCTCCTTTCCTGAACAAATGGAGTAGATGGACCTCCTCTAGATTTGCCTCAGCCATTGACATTCAGCAAAATCGAATTAACCAGTAACACCTGAATCGGTTGTGCACCCCAAAGTAACACACAATATAGAATTGCTGTATGCCTGTTGGTCTCATCTTATGTATTTGCTTCAGTTTTAGTAGTGTATGGAAAATAGGTACCTTTACTTTTCTTTAGAGGGGGAGAGGTTTTCAAAGGGTCAGAAGTTAAAAAATCAGAAAATGTATAATATGTTCGTATACTTGATTAGCACAATATGTACAACTGTATATTCCATATTTGCGCACTTTCTTAATTTTTCTCTTTATCCCAAATAACCATGATTCAACGGTTGTTACTGGAAATTCATCTGTTTATTATTATCAAAAAGTACAGTTTCTCATTATAACACATTTGTACTGTAAAATTGTGCTCAATTAACTTTTATGCAATAAAAATTACATCATTTAAAAAAAAGGCATTGCTGTTGGCATTGTGTATAAGGGGCACTACTCTTTGGCATAACATGTACAAGAGGTTCTACTATGTGGTAATATGAATTATATGAATATGTTATGAGAATTAATATGAATATTAATATATAGATAAAAAAATACCATTGATTGTGCTAGATTATGAATAATTTTATGAATTTGGAGCCAGCCTATCCACTAATAGTCCCTAAAGGAGGGGAACAGTAAACACAAGGAGAAAACAACAATGGATGGGCACCAAATTCTCCAATAGAGGAGAGTAACCTGTACGATATTAAATGTCCATATCCAATGAAGTACGAATGTAATTGTTCAATTGCATTGTATTAATAAGTCCTTAAGTCTTCAATAATTTTCAGAAAACAGTAACACTGGGTTATAATTGAAGACTTAAAGACTTTCTAATAAAATCCATTTGGACAATTACATTTGTGCTTCATTGGATATGGACATTTAATATCATACAGGTTTTTTTTCCTCCATTGGAGAATTTGGAGCGATAGATAGATAGATAGATAGATAGATAGATAGATAGATAGATAGATAGATAGATAGATAGATAGATAGATAGATAGATAGATAGATATTGGTATGTGTCAGGTACAGTATCAAGATGCTGCTTTTTACTGTTATCTTAATAAGGAATAAAAATGTGGTATAATTTCACAGCTGTGTTTTTCTTATAACAATATTGAATTCTCAGCTGAAAGAACATCACCCAGCGATGGGTTTCTGATAAACACAATAGTGACAAAGAACTGATGTGACTATTAACTCTACAGAATACTATTTAAAGCAGACAGCAGAGCGGCCCTTTCTTTTGCCATTTCCCTTTTCTTTGACATTTCTGCAAAGTTTATTGTAAAAAATACTTTTGTTCCTTGTTGAATCTATTGTCAAACAGCAGTTAATAATTCAACAAGATGATCTCTTTAATGAAAGGCAAGGTGCTGGAGGAAATTAAATGAAAACATGACAGTAGAGGATTGTGTACTGTAAGCATCATATGAAAAGAAACACTACGCCTTTGAAATCTTAACTCAGGATCTGTAAAGGTAATGTGCAGTAGAAATGAATCAATTGTTGATGATGTCTTCTAAGAGCACAGATAATAGATCATAACAGTGATGGTCTCTTTGTGCAAAGACCTATTGTTTGTACTGTAGTTAGCTGACATTTAATCTCCACTAGTGAGAAAAAGTACAATGCCCTGGGCTAATGAGATCATTATTGTCCTGAAAGCATGGGATGTGGTTTTGATTTTTGTTACATACGGTATAGTTAGTATTCTCCAGTCTTTTATACAGTACATCTAACAGGAAAGCAATTCAATGTCAAAAAATAGTCTTGTGTAGATTTGCATCCATCAAATTCTGGTAAATGCCTTTTGCAACAATTTAACAATTATTTGAACTTAGATTTGTAGAAATTGTAGCATCTATATGCATTAACCATACTGTATGTATCTTTAATGTATTTACATTACATATTTTAAGTAGTGGTGTTTACTAGTCAAAATATAACATTTAAAAGAAATTCAGAAGAAACAACTAAATATGTTAAATTTCTTTCTGTCCTATAGGGCCTTATTCTAGTTCACTCTTTCTGACAAAATCCTTCTTAGATGGACAAAACCATGTGCAACTGCAGGGGGAAGATGTAAAATGTGCAGAGAGAATTAGATTTGGGTGAGTTATTTTGTTTCTGTGCAGGGTAAATACTGGCTGCTTTATTTTTACACTGCACTATAAATCTCACTTTGAAGTAAAACCCCACCCAAATCTAATTCTCTCTGCACAAGTAACATCTGCCCCACCTGCAGTGCACATGGTTTTGTCCATCTAAGAAGGATTTTGTCAGAAAGAGTGAACTAGAATAACCCCCATAGTTATCTCTATTGTGTTGAAAAATGCAGCATGCTCTCATACAGTTTCTCTACAGAACTATACACAGTAGGGAAAGTATTAAGACTTATGCAGAAGTCACCCATGTCACACAAACACTGAAATCAAGGGTATTGGGCATTCACATTATAAGAGAAGTGTGAGATATTCACCTGTTTTGAGGGTTGGTAGATAGATAGATAGATAGATAGATAGATAGATAGATAGATAGATAGATAGATAGATAGATAGATATAAATAATATACCGTATACAGACCTTCCGCCAATTGACTGTGAAATGTTATAGGGTCCAAGTTCACCAGAGGTGAGGGATGCCGGCCGAATTTTTCTTAAAGCATCAATCATTAAAAAGGCATGGTTTTGCATGGTAAATGATTCCTGCATGAAACATGTATAAGTTCAGCTAGCATTCAACACCTACTTCATTTCACCATTAGGGTCTGCTGTGTTTTCAATGTTATCACTGTTTCCACACAAAATACAGGTAGAAACCCCATCTGCTGCTATTTTTTGCAACTTTGCAATTTGCTTTGCTGTGATAGCAAATACCATCATAAGATTGCATAAGTCATTGTAGATACATAACAGAAACAGACCTTATGGTTCCTTTCCAGTAATAGCAACTCACACATGCGGAGTCCAATAGTACATAAGTAGTGTTTGCATTGCCCATTTTTGGTAACTCGATAAAGATAATTATTCCCTTATCAGGGTAGCTATCAGCACACAAATGCAGGTTACAAATGGGGACCGGTCTTCACCATTAGGAAAACCCCTGAGGTATCAGACTGAGAAATAGGAGCTGAACTGCTGGGTTCTCACTCTGGGGGAGGCTGCTGTGGCTGGCCAGCACAATATTGATGTTAGTGCTGGTTTTATGATGAAGCTGAAGCCACTGGAGTTATATCTAATATTCACAGGTGACTGGTGGGACTTTCTTCCTAATTTCAGCCACCCTTGGAGCTACTCTTTCCCTGGTGACACAGCAGCTGCATACAGGGGCTTAGCTGAGACATTCAGGTAAGGAAAGCACACTGTCCCAGCCCCCAATGGTGCTTAAACATACAGTATATTGTTGTAAAGAGCAGATCTGTCAGTTTTTTGTATAGGACACTACACAAACCACACCGCTACCTTAGCAGGATAGCGGCACATTCTGTTTGAAAAAAAAAAAAAACATTTTAAAGAACTATTAGGCATTCCTACTTAGAAGAATGTGGAGGCATCTGTGTCATGCCAGAGACTCTGCTCTACCACCTCAGGAGGAATAAGGATCTTCAGTGGCTCCTAATACTCTAAATAGCTAGTAGGGAGGGCCCCCACCAGTATTCTATGCTGTTTGGCCGCCTTGCACAGCCTACTCAAAACTTTGCATTTGAGGTTGGAGAAATGCTGCTTGAAGGTGTCTTATGTTCTGTGAATTTGGCACTCTACATTCAGTATAGCCTTCATCATTTTCCTCCAAATGGCAGACTTGTGCTTCGCAGAGATGCTTGGAGCCTTGGGTCCAAAAGGCAACTGGTGGTGCTTCATAACCTCACTGACAACCACAAAACAAAATTTTCCTCAAATAAAATTTTTATTTTGTGCCTTGTTTCTCATGCCTCTCTTGGGGGTCACATCATCAGATCTAACATTGCCTTAACATTGCCCTAGACAGCAGCCACCTCCTCTACATTATTATTTTTTTGTAATTTATCGTTAAAAAAACAGCGTGGTGTGTCTTTATTGAACATAACCAGCCCCTGGCTATTTGAGCCAGTTCTGGTTTGAGGAATATAGGTGTGGCAAAAATTTGGGGTCCCCTTATATTGCTAAATCCAGCACCAGGTTCTTGGACCAGTCCTGCTTCCAAAAATATGGGAGATATAAAAGTAGGAGTCTTCCATATTTTGGAACCAGCATCATGCTCCAACAGTCAGCAGGGTGATGACTTTTTTCTAAGCTCCCCCAGCCAAACTATCATCCCCTGGCTGGTTAGCCATGGCTGGTGTCACTGGGGGAATTGGAGACCCCCCAATAAAGCATTCATCACCCCAGGCTTCGCCACCCTGGGCTGAAGCCTGAGGATATCCCCAGCACCACTGGTGCTGAGGTGATATTTTCTGTAAAAAAATAAAAGATTACATAAAATAACATTGGGGTTTGCTGTGGAAAAACAAGTCCAAACAAGCCTACCCCACATGCAGGGACTTGCAATTCTACAGCAGGACCAATGCTAAAATAAATACAGACACCCTGAAAATAAAATTTTATTAACATACATATATATACATACATACATACATACATACATACACACACCGTACATACATACTGTATACTCACCTACCTAGGATCCTTGCAGGCTGGTCCTCTTCTCCAGTAGAAATATCCCTCCTCCAGTAGATCGGCCCTCTTGTCCAGAAGGCATCCAATGGATTAAAATAAACAAACGCACACCTGTATCCAGAATGAATGGAACCTCAGTGACATACAGTAAGTCACTGGGACTCCTATCAGCCTATCAGGGCAGAGCTACAGGGGAGGTCTGCTTCTGATAGGCTATGCTCAGCTCATTCTCAGCACACATTTCTGGTGCATCGCATGTGTGTCAGCGATGTGTGCTGATTGATCTTTGCTTAAGTACATTGCTAAGCTCAGGGCTTCCATTGTGTTCCTATATGAAATTCCGTATTTGCAGGTGTACAGTATATTGTTAGACCAGAATTTATAGCTAGATTTTAGTGCAGCACAATCCATTCTGGTATTTTTATATTTTTCCACCAGAATTCTTGCCCGTGAAATATGAGTCATTGTCCTGGGCCCCATTTTAAGGTTTATGTAGCAGGATTGCTAAAGTACATGTGCAGACATGTCAGTAGTGAAGCTTGTTAGTAATATGTGTTTTAACTAAGGAGGCACTTTGAAGATGCAGTACAATAAAGGAAACATTCAGAATAATAAAATAATTTTCCAGAATGGTTTCTGTCCTCATTTTTCTATGTCAAGTTTCCAACACATAACACATCTGTGCTGCTCAGCTGTGTAAATGAAGATTATTATTTTCATGTGTTATAGCTAAAAAATGACATTTCTCAATATGGCATGTGAAAATATCTCTGTATTTAACAACAGTTATATACAGCAACTTGCATTTTTTATCTGAAAGGCCATTTCATGTGAGCTGGAAAATCTGTTTCAGTTAATCTCCCACATGCTTTTTATATCATAACACAATTACTCAAACACTTAAAGTTCACAAGCTCATAATTATAATGTACTATTCAGTTTATCTAAGAGTACACTGACTTACTGCTGAGCTGAAAATTGTATGCAATAAATTAAATGTTTAAATAAAGAAAAATTACTGTGTTGCGGCAAAATACTGTTAGACATGAGGAAAAAAGCAGCTTTCCTGGAAATGCCTTATAATATACTATATACAGAACAAATATAAGCATATTAAGTTCAAATAGGTGATTTCATATTCACATAAACAAAATAAACAATTCTATGTTAGCATATATACACATTAATGGGTGGCCAATCCCAGTATCAGAATTGGCAGGATCCTGAGAAATGCATGCACAAATCTAATGCCAGGCAGTGCTGAGCACCGGCTAAGACACTGGCCCTTATTCAGATCTGATTGCAGTACGAATTTGTTCTCAAAATGGGCAAAACCATGTGCACTGCAGGTGGGGCTGATGTAACATGTATAGAGAGTTAGATTTGGGTGTGGTGTGTTGAAACTGAAATCTAAATTGCAGTGTAAAAGTAATGCAGCCAGTATTTACCCTGCTCAGAAACAAAATAACTCACACAAATCTAACTCTACATGTTACATCTGCCCCACCTGCAGTGCAAATGGTTTTGCCCATTTTGAGAACAAATTTGTACTGCGATCAGATCTGAATAAGGGCCACTGTTCAGCGGCTCCTGACCCCGGCTCTGCACCTTGTGCCCCTCTCCATCCACAGCAGCACCGCTCCTTCTGGCCGCACTTCTCATGGCTGCAACATTTCCCCCCGACCATGATGCTGGTCAGCCCTGCTTAAGTAAAACTGTGGGTTGGCTGGTTTGGGGAGGTGTCAACTCTATCCCGGGTATCCTGAGAATCCCTGTATTGAGCATTTTTGAATCCTGAAACCCAGGCATGGAGTTTTTTTTATAAAGTGTTGCGAGTGCAGCAAGCCATCGAGCACGAAGCGTGGCAAGCGCATCAAGCCCCGTGAGGGGACGCGGAAAATAAGCCCCGCGAGGGGACGAGGAATACTTCACATGTATTCCGCATGCGCTTGCCACACTTCAGGCTCGTTTTCCGCATCCCCTCGCGGGGCATGCTGGGCTCGCCATGTTTCGGGATCACTGCGCTCGCCACACTTTATAAAATCAACTCTACGCCAACTTGGATAGTGGGGGTATGAACAGGTCAGGAGGATGCATAATGCTGCGCTCTCCATGCTTCAGGCTGATGTGGATAGTGTGGGTTTGAAATGGAGGCATTTTTCAGAATTTAACATGGAACACTGGCAAATGCATCCTGTCCTTTTTTGTGCCCAAGACGCATGTGCTCCACACCCTCTAACCCTGTCCGTCTCACTAAAGCAGAGATGGACAGGGTTTACATCCACAGCCACAGAGTGTCTGCTTGTGTGTATGAGATGCTCGCATGTTCAGCTAACATGGAGCACCTCTCTGCCGGTGATTCTTGGCGATTCTTGGCGCTGTATGTGAAGCGTGTCCTCAAATGTTGTTCCGGCGTCTGCCCTGTGGATGCCGGCAGCTTTACTCATTACTTTACACTACACTGTCTATGCTTGCTACGCTGCCTTACTACGACTATGCAGGCTGACTACGCTGCTGCCGCCGTGCTAAATATGACAGTACGTAAACTATTTAATGGGCACTGTGATAATACACAAGTACCAAGAATAGCACTGTACAATGCCAGAATAACATGTTATTTAGCTTTGCTGGCACTGCACATAATACAAGACATTTGTATGATTGCAGCCTAATATTATGATAATATTGGTTTGGCTTGCAAAGCATTGTGGTAGCTCTTTGTGCCAGCAAAAAAAATCCCCTGAAAAACAGACAAAGATATAGGCCCTTATTCTGATCGGTGCGGATTTTTCCGCATGCGGTCGGACCGCCGATGGTTTCCGACTGCGCATGTGCAGAGGTCACTCTGCGCATGTGCAGGCGGTTTCGCCGTACCTATTCTTTAGACGCCGCACAGGGGGCGGAGAGGGGCGTGAAGGGCTACTTAGCCTCATTACCCTATGCATACGCCCCGCGTTTCATGGGCGTTCCCATGCAAACGCAGGGCGTATGCATGGTAATGAAGCCGTGACGCATGTGTAGGGGGCGGGCATCTGACATCGCCGGATGTCAGCTGCCCGCCCCCATACATGATTTCATACGGACAAGTGTCCGTGTGGTCTAGGGTGGCGGGCGCTGGT
Organism: Crinia signifera; assembly: GCF_055691185.1. Taxonomy (NCBI): domain Eukaryota; kingdom Metazoa; phylum Chordata; class Amphibia; order Anura; family Myobatrachidae; genus Crinia; species Crinia signifera. The sequence goes on from NC_139219.1 coordinate 137,256,973, forward strand.
GGAGCGTGCGGCCCTGCATTCGATGTTCGGCGACCATCGAATGCAGGGGCTGCTCCCAAGATGGAGGAGGCGTATCCCCGTCCACTTTCATGCGGACCGCCACATATCCGCGTACGGACGGCTGTGGCGATCCGTATGGAAGGCGGGGATTCGCCTGCACGGTCCTGGCCGCATATTCTGATCTGGCCGCACAGATCAGAATAAGGGCCATAGAGAGAATACTGATTGCACATGAATTTTAAATGTTACATGAAACAAAATATTAAAATACAGTATTTATTGATCCATAAGTTAATTCAAAACAAAAGATAAATGCAGACAAAACAATAAAGATGAAAAGTGAAATGTTTGTTTTCTGCCAAACCACCTGTAATTTTCACATCAAGCTCAATGGTTTAACTGTGCAAAAAGTTTTTTAAATTTTAAATACAATAAATATTTGTATTACAAGCCACATTCCCTCCAAGCATTACATTAAGGAAACTAATGCTGCTTTCAGACCGCATAACTGGCTTTGACCCCGTATTTGAAAACGTTTCCAAAAACGGGTCTGCCAGGTAAAACCCCTTTCACACCGCATCTCTTAAACGGTATATTACTGTTTAAGTGCCATTTTTTTTTTACACTGGCAGACCCAGTTTTGGAAGCTTTCCAAATACAGGGTCAAAGCCAGCGCGATTCCCCCCCATCCTCATCCCCACAGAGCCCGGCCACCCCCGGGCCCGGCTCCGGCAGACTGGATCGGAAGCTGCTGAAGAGTACAAGCAGTGGGCGCTGGAGCGGGAGTGGGTGCGCGGGGAGCTGCTGCGTGAACATCTACCAGAGACACGCGTCCCCCGGGCTCCGGCCGCTGCTCTGCACATCAGACTCCAGCGGAGAAAGAACGGAGAGCTAGGGGGGGAGCCTGGGTGTTCAGCAGGACGGAGCTCAGATGCCCGGGGAGGGAGTGTTGGGAGGAGGGCAGCGGCGTGGCTCTATTCCAGGACTCTGACAGCCTGAGCCCCGCTGTGTGCCAGGGGCTGGAACTCTCTCCCCTCCCCCCCCTCCGGGACCTATCGCAGCACTCCCATTGCTACCTCCAGGGTACCCGTCGCACCCGCCGCGTCTCACCGAAGCCCAGCGCCGCCAAGCCTACAACAGAGCTGTCTGCATACTGCACAGACAGAGGGTACAGAGGTGGTACAGAAGTGAGGTACAGCAGGTCTGGGGGGGGGCAGCGGGGCGGCGGTGGGTTGCTCCAGTGCTATGAATATTTAATGAGCGCTCATTAAATATTCACTGCACTGAATTTAGGACCCAGCTCATTGGCTGGGTCCTAAATACTGTTTCAGACCCGATTTTGATGCCAAAATACCGGGTCTGAAATGATGCCAAAATAGCGGGTCTCCATTTTAACCGTTTTACAAAAACGGCTTTTATAAAACGGTAAAGTAGTTCTGCACCTTTCAGACCGCACAGATTACCATTTTAAAATGGTAAAAAATCGGCAAAATACCGGTTTTTAAGTGCGGTCTGAAAGGGTCATAAACCAACTATATTGGTTTTGCAATACATTTGTAAAAGGTTTTATACTATTATTTAATGTTAGTTATATGGATGCCACTTTCTTTGGGTATAGATCGTTAGGTCGACAATATTTAGATCGACACTTAGTAGATCGACACATGAAAAAGATCAACATGCATTAGGTGGACGTGGTCAAAAGGTTGACCCAAGAAACAGATTGATATGCAAAAAGGTTGACGTGAGTTTTTCAGTTATTTGTCAATGTAAGTAGTGTATATACCCCACCCCACTGCGCTCACCATGCTTTGGGCATGTGGCCTTGCTGCGCTCGGCACACTAATATACTCTGTCCCTGTCCACTGGGATAGTAAATATTAAAAACTCACATCCACCTTTGTTACAGTATGTCAACCTTTTGCATGTTAACCTGTTGATTGTGTCAACCTTTTGACCATGTTGACCTAATGCATAGTCAACCAATAGTGATCGACCTAATGATTGTCAACCTACACACTTGATCTAATGATGGCATACCCTTTCTTTTATTTCAGCTATTATTGTGAAGGTGTTTTCTTCAAAGCTCGAAGAGAGATACAATTGTGAGATAAAGGGCCTTATTCTTGTTCACTCTTTCTGACAAAATCCTTCTTAGATGGACAAAATCATATGCACTGCAGGGGGCAGAGGTAAAATGTGCAGAGAGAATTAGATTTGGGTGAGTTATTTTGTTTCTGTGCAGGGTAAATACTGGCTGCTTTATTTTTACACTGCAATATAGATCTCACTTTGAAGTAAAACCCCACCCAAAACAGACTCTCTGCACAAGTAACATCTGCCCCCCTGCAGTGCACATATTTTTGTCCATCTAAGAAGGATTTTGTCAGAAAGAGTGAACTAGAATAAGGCCCAAAGTTCCAGCTAATCAGCTTCTGCGTAGCTGTGTTACAGTCTGTGTTAGAAGAAGAGATGTTTAGGTTCAGATTTACCTGGATTTCTCAGATCTTAAAGCGGCTGTCACATGTTTAGGATAGCCAATAAGGGCAGGTTGGATAAAACCAAACTCACTAATTTGGCAATAAGAACCAAGTACTGTAAATCCAAATCTGCACATTCTTTAGTTAGGCAGCCTACACGTGGGGAGATGTGGTTTTGAGCATTCTTTGCAATGCTAAATCACTCAGAATGCTCAATATCGCTCAGTATAACGATGTGATGCTGAGCGATCTGTCAGTGCTAGTGTTCTCCAATGAAAACACTGACCTTGACCAATTGATTTCCAGCATGCTGGATATTAATTGCCAGATGATAGCAATGCAGAGGGTGAGCATCGCTATCGCTATGGCCCCTACACATGGAGCAATGTAGGAGCAATTTCTAAGCGATCTAGTGAGATCGCTACATGTGTAGGCCCCTTTAAAAGCTGATTGGTTGGTAATTTATCTCTCATAAATTTATCTCTATCCAAACTTTCATAAATACCCCCACCAAATCTCATCTCCAGCTGACATGACATTGATTCAAGATAGTCAGTAGAGTATTGAAAAAAGTTGAACATTAGTATTGGCAAAGCATAGAACCATTCTGTTTTAACAAATAATAATAGTTTTCTCTCCTATTTCAGCTGGAGGACATGTTGATTTATTTATTGTTATTTTTTTTCTTTCAACGTCATTTTGTGCATTTATTTGTATAACTATGATGTTGTATTTGTCCAAAATACCAACATAAATTAAACAATAATTATACTTAACTTTTTAATAATTAAAATAATAAGAATAATATCTATTATTCTTATTCTTATTATTATTATTATTATTATTATTATTATTATTAGCTGTATATTTATCCAACCTGCCCTGTAAAATGTAAATATTTACATTTTACAGAGTAAGATATAATAAATCATTGCATTTATTAATTGTATTAATAAAACAGTGCTAAAATATATTTACAGTGTTATATAAATTATTATAGTGTTCTTTAAAAAAAAGTTATGTATAAAATATTGACAATTAAAAAGTATGTGTTTATTAAATGATAAAACATAATCATTGTTTTTGGAGAAAATAATACATTTTATAATAATGATAATACAATAGTTGTTCATAATGATAATACAAACTAGTGCTAGACAAATTCCAAATATAAGGGGCATACTGGACCTTCGGGGCGATTTTTGTCTATTTTCTAAACAATCTGTCTAGATTGCATAGAAATTAAGTAGAAATCACTCTGTGTGTACAGCCCATAGTGATTGCAATGTGCGGTCTTGCGTATAAAAATCACCGGCTCAGATATTTAGTGCATGCACTGAATATCTAGTCAGATCACTGGGGCTAGCACACATCACTAAGCACATGATGGCAATGTGTGTATGCACCCTAAGAGCAGAGGTGCTGGTTTTTTTTCATTTGGCACCCATAAATGCTTTCACACTCTCTTTAAACTATCAATATATAGGGGAGGGGCATTTAACTTTAGCTCAAATGGAGATAACATTGTGAGTGATAAAGTACTAACCAATCAGCTTCTAATTTACATTTTGGTTGTTACTTATCTGTAACAATTGTATATCTTATTTTCAAGCTCTGATAATTTAATACCCCCATAATATCCATATCATATCCTTTTGAAGTATATATTTACTTTAAATAAACTATGATCAGGCCCAGCTTGAACGAAAAGTACTTTAAATATGGGTTTTATTTTTTTTACTTTTATATAAATAACCTATGATTAGGCCTGTTTTTTAAGAAAAGCACTTTAGATCTGGAGTTTATTTAAAATGATTGCCATCATTATGCTTTACAACCTGTAAGACATCAAACATTAAATTAATTACAGCTAAGTCCTGTTGGAGAAAGTGTGCTATATGAATTAAACTTACTTACTTACTAATGTACATTTATTTACAGTATTACAATGGATAAAAGAGGATGTGTCCCCTGGGAGCTACTGCACATTCTGAGCCTCACCTGCCTGTTGTCCCAGCTCTCAAATCCCTTTCCTACCTGGGGCATACTTGCCTACTTTATATGAACACTAAATGTGTATTATGGAAAATAAGCAAAATAAAGCTTAATAAATAAATATAGCTTAAACAACAAAATGGCAATAGCTAAATCATAGCATATTGCATGCCCTGGGTAAAGTAACATCATTATAACATGTAAAGTATACATGAAAAAAAACATTTACATGAAAAAACACATACATGAAAAAACACCTCTTTACTTTATGTGAAAAAAGCTTCAGAATGATCAACATTTATAGCGTTTATATGGGAAAAACATCATGCAGATATTTATAAAAATCGCCAGACTACCTTCAACACAAAAAAAGAAGTGAGGTATGTCGGGAAATGCATTGAAATGAAATAGCATTGGAGACCTAAAATCTCATTTAAACCATCAGGGGACAGCGTGCCTAATTGATGTATCCAACGAGTTTCCCGTTGCATAAGTAATTTATTCCTGTTCCCACCCCTAAGAGAGGGTGGTATATGATCAATGATCATGGATTTGATTTGGTGGACACTGTGATTTTTCTGTATGCAGTGTCTTGCCATAGGCTGGTCACTATACCCCTTAAAAAAAGCTTGAGTAATCGCTGTCCTATGCAGGGCCATGCGTTCCTTAAACTGACGCTGGGTCTTCCCCACATAGGACAGCAAACATGGGCACGTCAAGAGGTATATAACGTAGGTAGAGGAGCAGGTTAATGAAAAATTGATAGAAAAAAACCTACAGTATCAGAATGGGGATGCTTAAACTTATCACCTACTGTCATGGTCTTGCATGTAGTGCAACCAAGGCAGCGGTGGTGACATCCATTATTTTTGGTTAAAAAATGTGTCGGTTTACTGCTACTCCAATATTAGGGATTCCATAGTCAAGTTGGACATCACGGGATGGAGTAGCAGTAAACCGACACATTTTTTAACCAAAAAGAATGGATGTCACCGCTGCCTTGGTTGCACTACATGCAAGACCATGACAGTAGTTGACAAGTTTAAGCATCCCCATTCTGATAGGTTTTTTCTATCAATTTTTCATTAACCTGCTCCTCTACCTACGTGATATATCTCTTGACGTGTCCATGTTTGCTGTCCTATGTGGGGAAGACCCAGCGTCAGTTTAAGGAATGCATGGCCCTGCATAGGACAGCAATTACTCAAGCTTTTTTTAAGGGGTATAGTGACCAGCCTATGGCGAGACACTGCATACAGAAAAATCACAGTGTCCACCAAATCAAATCCATGATCATTGATCATATACCACCCTCTCTTAGGGGTGGGAACAGGAATAAATTACTTATGCAACGGGAAACTCGTTGGATACATCAATTAGGCATGCTGTCCCCTGATGGTTTAAATGAGACTCTAGGTCTTCAATGCTATTTATAAAATACATCTTGTGTTTAGCATTTCCGGACATCCCTCACTTCTTTTTTGTGTTGAAGGTAGTCTGGCGATTTTTATAAATATCTGCATGATGTTTTTCCCATATAAACGCCATAAATGTTGATCATTCTGAAGCTTTTTTCACATAAAGTAAAGAGGTGTTTTTTCATGTATGTGTTTTTTCATGTATATGTTTTTTTTCATGTATACTTTACATGTTATAATGATGTTATTTTACCCAGGGCATGCAATATGCTATGATTTAGCTATTGCCATTTTGTTGTGTGTTGTATAGGTGGTTTTTGCTTATTTTCCATAATACACATTTAGTGTTCATATTCCATTGTAATATGCTGATACATTTTCTTGTGTTGTCTGATTGTCAGTTTCATGCCACATTTTTCAGCAACTGTATATTTTCCATTATAGTCACAGGGGGGATATCTTCCCTTTCATCTGTGCTTAAAACATTATGCTAGGCATAGCCATTTGAGTGTCATTGCGCAGGAAATGTGGCACACTGACATACAGATCGGCACAAGTGCTGCTTGTTTTTAAATGTTGTATGTACCTGGTTGCTAGGCAACTGTACTCTGAAGCTCTTTCCGGGAGCTGCCGACCAGGGCTTTCTCGCTTCCGCCTTTGGTTGGCAGTGTAGACGGCGCCTGGTTGGCGGAAATAGAATCCCGGCTGTAGCACGCTGACACACGGAGCTGACCCGACGCACATCGTGCTTCCGGGTTCGGCAGTGGACACACAGCGATGCGCAGGTGAGCTCAGCCTTTGCAATCTAAGTGTTTGTGGGCGGGGGGGGGGGGTTTGTGCAGTGGGTATTTAAATGTTGTATGTATATTTGTATGTGTGTGCTGCTGTCCCTGACGACGGGGGGAACTTCGATACTCTAGGACGAATAAAGGACCGTTTTATTACAGCCTGTGTGAGTGCCGCTTTTCTGGACAACTATTTGGTTGGATCTATGTTGGATCTCATCAAGGAGGGCACCCCAGCAAGTATTTCTCTATTTCTCTGCTTATCAAGCTACGTCATTTATTTGAGTGCCGGACTTCCATGTATGTTATATATATATATATATATATATATCCTTGGAATGTCCGGCACTCCCCGCTTACTGACCATGTACTGCGCCCGGGTGCCTTCCCCTGTGGTGTTCTCACCACCAATACAGTCTCCAAATAATGGGCGTCACTCCGGGACTTGGTGAACAAAAGTGAAATTTATTCCTTCCTTGCGGTCAACACCGTTTTGGGTATTAACCCTTCGTCAGGACCAGAAGTTTTAACAATGTGCAACATTGTTAAAACTTCTGGTCCTGACGAAGGGTTAATACCCGAAACTCTTTTCAGAGTCTGTGTCTGTTACCATGTCAGTTGATTTGATCAAAATGTCGACACTTTTGTGTCGATAATGTATTTGACTGCAACTGGTTGTTATTCTATATCATTGATTGTTCACAAATTGTAGCAGGTATAAATTCCTGACCGGCTTATTTATTGTACTGAGACAGTAGTTGTATTGAAATGTCGACCCTTGTGTGTCGATATTGTGTTTAACTGCAACTATATGTTACTTAATCAATTGTTCACAAATTATAGCAGGTGTGGATTCCTGATCTGGCCGTCAGTTTCTGCACAAGGCATATGCTTTATAGCCCTTGGCTCATTTATTATACTGAGGCAATGATTCTATCAATGATAATTCTAACATGGGGCAGAGAACTGCTAGTATAAGGGGCAATATACACAATTGTCCACCCACAGGGCCGTGCTGCCAGCGCGCGTTTCGCTCCCTGCTTTTTCCAAGGCAAAAAAAAAAGCGGTGAGTGAAACACATGCATACATATTTCATCATAGCAGTCAGTGTATATCGCCCCTTGTACTAGCAGTTCTCTGCCCCATGTTAGAATTATCATTGATGCAATCATTGCCTTTGTATAATAAATGAACCAAGGGCTATACAGCATATGCCTTGTGCAGAAACTGACGGCCAGATCAGGAATCCACACCTGCTATAATTTGTGAACAATTGATAAAGTAACATATAGTTGCAGTTAAACACAATATCGACACACAAGGGTCGACATTTCAATACAACTACTGTCTCAGTACAATAAATAAGCCGGTCAGGAATTTATACCTGCTACAATTTGTGAACATTCAATGATATAGAATAACACCCAGTTGCAGTCAAATACATTATCGACACAAAAGTGTCGACATTTTGATCAAATCAACTGACCTGGTAACAGACACAGACTCTGAAAAGATTACAAGTTCTAGCAATTTATTCACAGATATATGTAACAAATGTATTAAGAGGAACTTATCCCACATTTGAATCACTCGTTGTGAAAGACGCAAACACTACATATTAATAAAGAGACTTATTTCAAAAACACACAATTAGTCCCCACACGTGCTGTTTTTAAACACGCACTGATGTTCACTTTGTTTGTCATTTATGTGTTTTTTTATATTTCGCAGTTTTAGAACAAAGAATTAAAGGTTACATTTTATTGGCATTTATTTCTTATGGTGCACCACACCAAGACACACTTTCTCTTTCCCTACTTATTCTGGGATCACTAGCTCCCATTCACTATTACAGGACTTTCATTGGGCTGCTCCCATCCTATGGAATGCCCTTCCACGCACAATAAGACTATCCGCTAGCCTCCAAACTTTCAAGTGTTCCCTGAAAACTCACCTCTTCAGGCAAGCCTACCACATTTAAGTTCTACACGCATAACCCTCTGAGGCACTTATGTATTAAATAGCTTCCCTTTTGAACTTATAAACTATACTATTACTGATGCCTGTCATTGTGTTTCCCTCCTATATCCCTATAGATTGTAAGCTTGCAGCAGGGCCCTCTAACCTAGAAGTCTGTCTGTTGTTACCCAGTTTGTTTTATCACTGTCTACTATTGTAAAGTGCAATGGAATCTGCTGCGCTATATAAGAAACTGTAAATAAATAAATAAAAATCATACTGGGCTGATGAAATAGCCATTTCCTCTGACATTCTACGCATTATAATTCCTACTGTCCCTGCTTTTTGGTTACTGTCTTACTCCCCTGTATCATTGTCAAACTACCAAATGTCCTTACTTCACCACCTTAGTAATGCTGCACAAGCTATAATTCCCACATTGTGGAGGTCTACCACCCCTTCCAATTGTAAGGTTTGGTTTTCTAGAGTCGGTTTTTACATGACTATGGATGACATCCGTTTGACCTCCAGAGATAAATTATCTGCATTTTCTGCTATTTGGCTGTCATGGCTACAATATATATCCTTTACCTCCTATACAGATTACATTCTCAGGATCTCACCAATATCTCTTAAATTTAAATACCCCTGAGTAACTTCATTACACTCTCCTTGAACTGTATCAATTTTTCTATTTTTTTGTTTATTTTTTTCTTCTCTTTCCTTTATTCTTTCTCACTTCTTTCCCCGCAATTGTAAAATAGGTACTGTTTAGTTCTATTATGTTGATAACATGTAAGGCCTTTATGATGAGTTCTTTATCCATTAGAATTCACATACTGTAGATGCCTTTTCTGTCCATTTAAGGATTGATTGGTTCCTCCTAAACTATTTTGAGCTCCAAGGCATTGATTTCTACCCTGTTCTTGCCCAACATCCTAGTGGTCACACCCTCCGTTCCTTAAAATGCTTTTTATTCCCATCACTCCCAATTGCTCCATAATGCCTCCTTGCTATTGAGAACACAACATACTATGGATATGGAGAAAGCTTTGGAGGAGTTCTTCTTGGTTAATTAGACCCCTGACATTTTCCTTCCATGATCTAGGAAGCACACTAAGGGGTTTATTCTAGTTCATTCTTTCTGACAAAATCCTTCTTAGATGGACAAAACCATGTGCACTGCAGGGGGGCAGATGTAACATGTGCAGATAGAATTAGATTTGGGTGAGTTATTTTGTTTCTGTGCAGGGAAAATACTGACTGCTTTATTTTACACTGCAATATAGATCTCACTTTGAAGAAAAACCCCACCCAAATCTAATTCTCTCTGCACAAGTTACATCTGCCCCACCCGCAGTGCACATGGTTTTGTCCATCTAAGAAGGATTTTGTCAGAAAGAATGAACTAAAATAACCCCCTAAGTGACAATACATGGCCCCTTTATTTATTTAACTCAAGCCCAAAAGAGGAAAAAATGCCAGGGTATTGTAACTTTGGAATCTCATCTTGGAGAACTCACTATGAAACACCAGAGATTCCCTAAACACTCTTCAAATAGTAACATACTACTCTATACACATTTGTCAAGAGTCTCCATTGGTTGCAGCAGTGGTTCTATAATAGGGGCAACAACACAGAATCCATCTTGAGTGCTAATTTACACTTGAACAAACAATAGGAATATATAGGAACAAATAGGATCAAGGCCAATAGAGACTCTAAAAATATTTTTGTATGCAATATTTATCAAATTACTCAAACTCTTTGTGAACATTATGGGCACTTATATAACCTGGAATATAAATTCCCTAGCCCTTCAATACTCTCTAGAATTGGTCAGTTTTGTATTCTCTCAATACACTTCTCTAAATAAAGAAATCTCACTAAAGAAAATCACTACCGAAATATAATCAATTATTCAGCCCAAGGCCATGATGTTCTGCCATCTGTTTATTATAACAAAAATTCATAAACACAAAAATCGTATTTTTACTCTTAATACAAATGTATACAACTAGCATCGCTGTCGTATGGCATTTAAGAATTTGTATTCAGGTGGAAAATGTACTAATCAGTCGTATTTGACAAATTTGTATTTTCTGGTGGCGTATAGATTCGTATTTTGTCTGATAATACATGATCACCAGGCTGGAAACTATAGTCATATTTTAAACCAAGTAAAGATCCCTCCGAATATGTCAGTTACCACCCAATCTCCCTTTAAAACGTGGATCTGAATTTTTTGGAAATACCTTTGCTAATAGAATGGTTATGGTTATCGCCTACCTGGCCTACCCTGATCATGTTGGGTTTACTCTGGGTGTGCAAGCTTTAGAAAATGTTATACCATTCCCTCCCTAGAATTGGATGCTGAAAATTCATTTGCCAGAATCTCCTAGATATTTATGATTCAGACACAAAATCCTTTTGAATTTGAAGGGCATTTCTTGGTTGGCATATAGTCTCTGTATGCTATTCTAGCTGACTCTGTATTAGATAATGGTGTTTTATCCTCTCTTTCACAATTCACAAATACACAATAGAGGGGTGCCCATTACCACCTTTACTTTTGCCCATATGGTCACTACAGTAGCTGCTAAAATCAGATCAAACAATAATATATATGCTGATGATGATATCTTATTGACTCTAAAACATCATTTGATTTCCCTCCCTAACCTTCTTTGGGAACCAGTTGTTCGTGATCACTCCACCTTTAAAATCAGTTCTGCAAAATTCAAGGTTTTAGACCTCAATTTTACTAATGAGCTTTAGAAATCCCTCACCTCCTCTTAAATTTGCATAGAAAATAATCACCTTAAATATTTGGGAGTCTATTTGACTATAAAATACTCTGATCTCCTTTCTAAAAATCATCCTGACTTATTTTGCAATGTAATATCTGATGTTGAAAATGAACTATAAAATTAATCTCATGGTCAGGCTGGGAAAACATGATGGAAATGAATGTCACTCCCAAACTTCTACAGTATATGTGTTTCAAGCCATTTGAGTAAAAAAAATCCTAAGGCTCTCTACTCTCTGCAGTTTAAGCTTTACAATTTTTTTATGGATGAGCAGACATTCCAGGATAAAAAATGAGAGTGCTCTAAAATCCAACTAAAGATGGAGGGTTGAGTGTGCACAATCTTCAACTTTATTATCATACTGCCCATCTTAAACAAACTCTGTCATTAGGCTCCTCTTCCAGACTTAACTTCATTGTGGTTATACATGCCTGCAGAGAGATCCCAAATTGTTGACTCATGACCACAGTGGCCTTTATGATATCAGTTTGCTGCAAACTTATTCATGATAAGTCATTATTGTCTTCTCCTTCCTCTCTCCACTCATTGTGGGACAAACTAGCTTTTCTTCTGGCCACGTTCATAGATACTTTTCTCCCTGAATCCAAAGTTTATGTACCAACTTCTGCCTATCAGCAGTGTTCTAGACAATTAGTCATCTGGATTTTTGACCAAATGACCATTGTGATTATGCTACCATGATGCTTCTCTTTAATTTTCCTGGGACTCTGACTGTAGGCTACTTTTATTGCATTTGTAACTTTAGCTCTACTCCTGTATAGGACTCAAGTTCTCTGCATTTTTTATATATCTGATGTATTTTTTAAGTTGTGAATATTAGCAATTGTATTTAAGATCAATTCACCATCACTTCAATGCTTGTACTTTGACTATGCACAAGTAGGATAAGTAGCCATAATAAAAATGTTTTGTGCCTCATATTTTTACACATTCATAGATGACCTTTACTAATACTATACAACATTTTAACTACATAAATATTATTAATAATGCTTTTCAGCAGTGTTAACAAGCAGTGTTAACATTTCATCTTTACACATACCCTGTATAGATTAGATTATCAGCCAGTGAACAAAAGGTAGATGAATATGACATAAACGTGTCTTAATCACTCCCCAGTGTCTGTTATTCTCTTAAGAATTTTCCAAAAATACAAGCATTTTGCAAGACATTGGGTGAAATTTACTAAGATGTGAAATACATTTCACAGGTCATGTTGCTATGGGCAACCAATCAGAATCTAGTTCTTATTTATTTACCACCCTGTAGAAGATAGTAGACAGGATGTGATTGGTTGCCCATAGCAACATGAACTGTGAAGTGTATTTCACATCTTAGTAAATTTCACCCATTGTCTATGCTCAAATGTGCAGAAAAAACCTGACAAGACACAATTTATGATCAATAATTAAATAAATTATTAAATTACCTTCATGAATCAATTTTATTTAGCTAAGAAAAATGGAAGTTTAATATAAATGTCACTACTCTATTACATTGTTCATAAGCAAAGCAAAAATATATGTATTTCATTCAATATACTTGAATAATTAGTTTTTTAAATTAGAAATCGGTACTTGTTTCCTAGCACGGCCACAAATCTTGGCCATCGGGGGTAATTTTAGTGGCCTGCGACGCGACCGACGTGATGCCCCCGATTTTTCCATTGAAATGCATTGAAAACAGTGAAAAATCGGGTCGGTCGCGTCGTGTGCGCCTAAAAATGCTTAAATGGTCGACCCGCGATTCCCCATAGGGAACAATGTTAAATGCCTCAATTTACCCGCGATTACCCCGATTTCCCATAGGAAACAATGTTAAATGGGTCAATTTACCCAAATCATCATAGGGAAGAATGGTAAATGGGCCAGAAAGCCCAAAAAAAAACCCTGACCAGTGAAATGTCCCCCCAAAAGTAGTTGACGCCACCCCGCGATGAACGTGAACCCGAAGCGTGGCGAGCGCAGCGAGTCCGCGAGGGGCGGCGGTACGCGTCCTCCGACCTTTTCATACCCCCACTATCCACTAGGGCGTGGAGTTGAGAATAGAATAGTGTGGTGAGCACAGCGAGCCACCGAGCCCGAAGCGTGGTGAGCGCACGCGGATACCTTCACAGGTAAACGCGTCCCTTCGCGGGCTTCACAGGTATCCGCTGCGCTCGCCACGCTTCGGGCTCGGTGGCTCGCTGCGCTCGCCACACTATTCTATTCTCAACTCCACGCCCTAGTGGATAGTAGGGGTATGAAAAGGTCGGAGGACGCGTACCGCCGACCCTCGCGGGCTCGCTGCGCTCGCCACGCTTCGGGTTCACGTTGATCACGTGGTGGCGTAAACTACTTTTGGGGGGACATTTCAATGTTCAGGGGTGTTTTTGGCCCATTTACCATTGTTCCTATGATAATTTGGGTAAATTGAGCCATTTCACATTGTTTCCTATGGGAAATCGTGGTCATCGTGGGTAAATTGAGGCATTTAACATTGTTCTCTATGGGGAAATCGCGGGCATCGCGTCTGGCCCATCGCACCCGATTTTTTTGCGCATGCGATGCCCGCGATGGCCCCGATTTTATCCCCGATGACCGCGATTATGATCGTTGTGGCCGTGCTAGGAAACAAGTACCTAGAAATCTATATGATTATTTTACATTGAATATTGTGAATTAATGTAAATAGATTTTTTTTTAATCTAATATCTACAATTCTTCTTATACAGTATGTTTTTGTTATGCAAATGATATACACAACATATTACTCTGCAGCTGTGCCTGACAGAATAAGAAAACTATGCAAGCAAAAAAAAATTCATTTTTTTGACTGGCATAAAAATAAGAAAATAGTATCTATTACACCAGATATGCAGACTTATGGTCTTCAAAAAGACATTTCTTATCCCTGTAATAATATGGAGAATTATGCAAAGCTGATTTCAATAATTACATTATATTTGTGAATTACTCATATACTCACTATTACTTATGAAAAGGATTTCACATAAATATAACAACAATTTTACTTTAGTCAGAAATGAAATAATGGTTAATTTTCAATATTTATAAAAAAGGATTGCTTCACTAGTTTTTAAAAGTTATTGTGCAAATCCTCTTTGGATAATATCCTTATTATACTTACAATGTATTATTATTAATATTATTATTATTATTAATAATAATAATATTAATAACATCAATAAATAAAACTTTTTAAAACACAACCCTAGAACACAGTATATATACTGTGTAGCCAACTAGCAAAATGCTTTATCATCTTATCAGTACATTGAATTTAAATTTTAGAATAGTTTACATTAGACCCTTTTGTTAGAGCTATGGAGAACCTGCTCTCTGATAGATAATACAACATTATTATAATACAACATTACAAATCCGTATTGTCTTAACAAGTCTGAAATCAATGCATTCAATTTCCATATTTTAGGCATTTATCTGTGAATAATGAAAAAGTACTGTACATCTAAAATCAGCTACTGGATTCTTTAGCTCAGTAACCCTCACTTTTCAAAAATGTATTTGCATTATGACCTGAAGTTTGCAATGAATTCATGAGATCCTGGGTCATGTGGGGCCCTTAGTAACTACAGAACTATAGTCATTGAAAGGAGAAACTTTAAATACAATGCACAATATTGTTGTAGTTGGCAGGAGAGTCACTTAGATACAAATGTAAAGGAATTTAAAATTAACCATTAGTTAGTATTACTTTACACGTATAAACAAATTGTCCATGCTGTGCTCTATTCATCAGATTGCATTGGAAATACTTAAATAATGAACATACCAAATGTAAAATCCACATATCTTTACTATTTAACAAAAAATAATAAATTGGTAAATTATTACTGTTGGGAAATCACATCTCAGTGTAATCCACCTCAGAACCTGGAACAATAATGTAAAAATAAAAATTAAAAATATGTGAAGCAGTTAGCTGAAAATAAAATATCTAGTCTCAAGACATATCTTACACGTCCTAATGAGAGATACAGTTATGAAACTACTTTCATTATACATACAATACAAAAAATACATGTAGTAAAGCAAATATATCTAGCTGTACTTCTAACAATTTAATGACATAATCCCTGAATTATACTAAAACATTCTGAAATAAAATAAGAAGAAATAATTTTAACTGTATGTGCAATTACCATGTTGATTTTTTGAGCTTTATTGTTATATAAAAGTTCTAGAGTGTTTGTTTTCTTCTAGTCATTCTTATTGCAGGTGGCACAGTTTTAGATCAATGAAGCTATTTTCTACTATGCATATTCATGAAGACATTTACATATAATTAGTCTAATCGAAATTAGAGCAGGGCTAATTTTAAAGTGTCTAACTTAGTTTGAAAACATATCCTACTTGTGTCCCTGGAGTAGTAATGTTATTTGGCAGTAATATATATTTCAATTCTTTAAATTTAACATTTTATGGATTAACCTAGTAAATCTCATTTAAAATGTAAAGATTAAAAGGAAACATGGTATGCAATGCATTTTTTTCAATTTTGGCTTAAAAAGTCCATTTCTATCTCAGTATAATGCACACAGAGGGTGTTATCTTGAACACAATAGATTTAGTAAGTTACGGAAAAATTGCAAGTTCTCAAATAAAAAGTTTTCCCTTTTCATTTACTTTATTATTCATATATGGTTGAGATTTGTATTTTACTGTTCTGTTACTTGAGTGACTACATGCAGTTTTAATACTCTAAAACCTCAATGTTTTTTCAGATTTTTTTCCCATAAAAACAATTGTCTATTTATTTAAATTGGAGAGATATAAATAGTAACATAGTGCAGTAAGCTGAACAGAATAACTTTTTAACTGCCTTAAAAAGTAAGCATTGGTGCCTTAGGGGATGCATTTAAAATACAAAGACCAACTTTAATTGCCATCCACCTAATTATGTACTTCTTTAGCTTCAATAATCAGCACATCTCTTCACTATCAACCAGTAGGGACCAACCTAGGGCATGCTATTAAACTTTCCTTAGCTTTAACAAAATAACATGTTGGAAATGACTAAACACTTAAAAAGAAATCAACCTTTTTACTTAACAGCATATTATGTTTCAAAAGCAGAGTGTTTTGATGAAATATATTTTTTTGCAACCATGTTTTCTATTAAAATATAGTCATATGTAAATATTGTTTTATGCATATACTATATGTAGTACACTCACTGATATGGTTTATATCACAAAATCATGGAGACAAAACAGACATACAGAAGTATATTTTATTTGGTCCATTATGGCATATATTTCAACTGGTTCTTTTCAATAATATTATCTCTTCATTTAATTTTTTTTTATTGATTTACTGTATGTTACTCCTTTTGATTGATGGGTATTTGTTGCGGTCTGTCTATTCAACACATGACAGTTATAACATCAGTTTACTTAATTCCATAAAAATGATGTTCATTGGGTCATTCATTGGTGCTAAGAGATGTTTTTCATATCACTGTATCAGTTATTAAAAAGGGTTCAGAATGATTTCCCAACATTCAAAATACTAATGGTCAAATACCAGTAAGCATTGGCAGACAGTTAAAATACCAATATGTTCAAAATGATGACATTCATTATGCTGACCTGGTCAAAATGCAGGCAGGGTCAAAATGCTGACAATTAAAATAGTGACATGTCAAAAAGTTAACTTTTTTGTGTCTATCTCAACATAGGACATGGACACCATACAATTGTACCATGTCCCCTTGCATGGCTTGCTGATTCAGGCACTGAGCCTGGCTGTAATTATGATTATAATATAACTGTATGCTCACTTGGATTGTGAAGTAAGAAAAGGTCGGTTTCAAAGAAAAATCATGAAAAACTAATGTTTAATTATTTTTCATATCGACATTTTAAATTTATTTATTTTATTTATTAACAGTTTCTTATATAGCGCAGCATATTCCGTTGCGCTTTACAAAAGGGACAGTGATACAACAAAACAGGGTATTTACAGACAGTCAAAATGTAGGAGGGCCCTGCTCGCAAGCTTACAATCTATAGGGAAATAGGCATTGATACATAAGGATAGATACTGTATTCTTTATTGCATCGATTCCACCAGAATGCAAGGTTCTATGACTGGTTCTGGAATTAGATAAGCTTGCCTGAAGAGATGAGTTTTTAGGGAACGCTTATAGGTTTGGAGACTGGAGGAGAGTCTTATTGTGCTTGGGAGGGCATTCCACAGAGTGGGTGCAGCCCGTAGAAAGTCCTGCAGTCGGGAATGGGAGTGAGTAATGAGTGTGGATGAGAGACGCAGATCTTGGGAGGAGCGTAGAGGTCGTGTTGGATGATATTTTGAGATAAGAGAAGATATGTATGTTAAAAGTGTCCGCAATTTGACCATGTCAGCATAATTAATTTGGGCACATTGAACGTGTGGGGTATTTTGACTGTCTGCCAATAGTTAAATTGACTGCATCCCATTAAAAGAAATGTGTGCATGATAAGCCTTAAAAACATTAAAAAGAGTCTGTGAAAATGTAACCTTCCTTTTTCATCAGAATTGTGTTGAAATATATCTCACTGCTCAGGAACATTTTATACTGTATATATTTTAAAGAGTATAAATAGAGCTAATTTTTGGGCAGGGGAATTACTCTCATCATGGCATTCTTAGTTTTATTAGCCAATTTGCTACATTTATTCACAAGAAAAATGTATTAATATTTTTGGGGCTTCTAACATTTAGAGCAATCGTAAAATATTTAGTTTTTTCTGTTACTTACATTTGTATTCTTTATATACTGTAGAAACATGCTTTTTAATACGTATTTTTGTATAGAATATGTTACAATGCAATATCATAGTATGTAACAGTATATTCTCTAATGTTAGGGTCTCTGTGACAATTTCTCCAACAATCACTTAGGGTGCCCTTAAGATGAAAAGATGCAGTTTCTATCACCTTTAAATTTCATCATTATATACCTAAGATTTTTTTACGTCCTCGCTAAGCTACAGCAAATAAAAAGCAGAACATGGTACCAGAGATTATATATATATACATATATATATATATATATATATATATATGTATGTGTGTGAACAGGTCTCGGCACTCATCTTCAATAAATATAAGGTATAGCACTTGGGTGACTTCTGTGGACAGCGTAGTCCCGAATAGAAGGAAAGAAGAATGCAGCACTCACAAGTCTTAATTGCATTTAAAGAACAGGCTTTTTTATTCCAACATGTTTCGGGAGCAATCTCCCGTCATCAGGGATCAAAGCAAGAATGAAATGTACATCATTCACTTCAGTAGGGAACCAATCGCGCCATTGCAAGTGTACTGGTGCCACCCCTAACACACCTGTCACAGCACGCCAGTTCAATATACTGTATACTGTATATAGAACAAAGAATATGGTCCCTGTATAGCGCTAATGAATGGTAAACAGCAGCTCCAATAAATCCCTCCGGTTAGCAAAGCACTGAAAAATGGATAAAACAAAGATGATATTGGAGTGCGCTAGACTTAATAATATAGTACCACCCAACAGTACAACAAAATATTCTTTAAAATACAATATAAGTCACTCTTGCTGTGTCCAATGTCCATATATGTATGAAATAAGGTGCAAGATCCATTCTAGGATATAGCCATTTATTTAGAGAAATACCCAAACGAAAGAAAGAGGGGGCTGTAAGCATAAAAATGTTTATATATATATATATATATATATATATATATATATATATATATATATAATACAGAACATACCATAGTAAGGATCTTATAAAAGTTTCCCAACTGGTATTTGCAGAGCTTAAGAGTATATATCTGCTCAGTGTATTTGGTCCCCAATATACGTTATAGGGAGGGGGGATGTTGGGGATAGAAAAGCTGTTAGTACAGCTTGCTTCCCTGGTGGAACGCATTCTGGAAGCTTATGCGTTCCTCCTTTCATGTCCTGTCTATCCAGAACATGAATCCACTAGGTGGAATGCACACCAGATATTTTTGCATTCCACATGTATTCTAGGTAAACCAGAGGGGGTGGATGCACTAGGAGGGATGTAAGGGGGACATTTCTGTGTTCCACCTGTACTTCCTGTCTAGGTCCACCAAAGGGGATGAGTATATATATATATATATATATATATATATATATATATATATATATATAAAACACTCCAATCCAAAGTAGCTTCAAAGTTCTCAAGATACCCAGTTCTGTAACAGGGTATTGTGCAGCATTTATAAGTGATAGAACTCTTGTTTCTTTGATTTCAACTGCTGTGGAACTTCATGTCCCAGCAGACCATTTAATGTCCAGCATGCAGATACTTGTGGTTCTCCAAGCATCTGCATACAGGGAGGCTTGCTGTGACTTTTTGTTCCACAGGAGAACCCAATATTATTTAGAAAATACTATTTTTTACACAAAAAAGACTATCAACCCAGCACCCACTGCCCAAGGGTGCCAAATATATTCCAAGGCCTTTATTGGGGTCTCCACTCTCACAGAGACTCTGGCCAGGGCTGACCAGTCAATGGGTAATGCTGTGGCCGGGGGACCTTGTAAAAAAAATTGTCCCCTGGTTGTAGCATTACTACTTACTGTTGGAGCCCATTGCTGATTTAAAAAATATGGAGGACCCCTGCACCTTTTGTCTCCCAATCTTTTGGAACCAGGACCAGTCCAAGAGATCGGTGCTTGTTTTGGAAATGTGGGTAAAGCTACATAATTTTTTATCTGTATTTCTGCAACCAGGACCGGCTCAAGGAGCCATACTGTACTTATCATGAGATTGTGATGAAACAGAGAAACTTATTTTTATTTGAGTACATAAAATAGGAATTGGAACTATTGAAAGGCCACAGTCACATCAATTCTGGTATTCTGATAATTGACTGGCCTCTATTTTATGGAAGTTTGAGCTTTACCAATTAGTGAAAGCTATGGCATGACACAAAGTACATTTCTAACCATATCAGTCAAGTTGTAATATATCTTTGGAAATATGCCATAAATATATTTTCCCTATGAAATTTTAATAAGACTAGTATTATGTCCTAATGTAATTAAGTCAGTTGACTGCACACGTATCTGCTGATGTATTTGTGATGTGTGATGCGTATGAGAGTAATAAATATCCTTGACATTTCTTAGATGTTCACATGGCTTGTATATTTTCTTTAAAGATGGGCTATTTAACAGTTGTCTACTTGATATGTTCGTTTTAATATGTACATGTTGTTTATTTGACATAATTTAGATTTATGTCTAAATGTATTTATTATTTTTATTGACTGGGTTTATAGCTGGTAGAAAGAGATTCAGCCTCATCAGGGTTAAACCACGGTAAGAACCATAGACCTAATAGAATAGAATAGAATCGGTGGCCTGGCTGGGAGTGAAGAAAGCCACACATCTTCTGGTGCTCCCACAAAGTGCAGCTTCTACACTCCCAAAACCCTCTTTGCAGCCTCCCAAATACATACCTCCCAACCTGACCCTCTCCAGGAGGGACACAATGCTCTGTTCCTGTGCTTCCCTCATAATTTAGGATTATTATCACCTGTGTGGGACTGGTTAATTGGAAAGAAAGGTGTTTTACCACAGGTGATGGCAATCCTAGATTAAGAGAGAAGTCCAGGAACAGAGCAATGTGTCCCTCCTGGAGAGGGT
The DNA here is from genome assembly GCF_055691185.1 of Crinia signifera. Lineage (NCBI taxonomy): Eukaryota > Metazoa > Chordata > Amphibia > Anura > Myobatrachidae > Crinia > Crinia signifera. Next base: position 137,278,114 of record NC_139219.1, read on the forward strand.
CATGTTGGGAGGTATGCAAATACCACACATCCCACCTGCACACCCCACTGACCTCCTCCAGTGCCTGGGGGTGTAGCTGCAGAGCCGGGGGACTGATATATCCATCCCTGCAGGTTGCGGCCTACCACCAGCACGAAGCCGGGGCCTTAATTTCTGCTGCAGCCCAGAGAGGGGGCGCTCGTTCCCGGACCGCCAGACGCCCATTTTAAGCAACCCAGACGGGATACCTGCAGCTGGCAAGACAACCCAGACCCTCAGGTGAGCTTGCCCCTCATAGGGGGACTTGCCCAGAGGTTTTATTTAGCCCTGGCACACTGCCAAAACCGGATCACACAGGACGCGGCGGCCATCTTGGTTGTGGCATTCCATAAAAGCAAGTGCACAAACGTTATCCAGAGACTGTTTTCAAGCTGCTGCCCCTATAACACCAATTATTAACACATCCCTAGCCTGTCCCCTGCTACCTGGGACAACCCTGGGAAGAATACTGTATCTCCTTAGAGTGAGGGGGCACACACAGCGGGGGTTCAGTACCTGCTCCACCATCAGACCCACAGATACTATATCACAGTATATAACTCCTGACTTCCAAGCATCTGCTCCTACAGTGCACTGTCCTGAGACTGCTCCACCAGATTCAGGGATCCTCTGATGTGCCCTTAGCAACACATCTGTATGTTGCACACTCCTGTTACTGACACCACTATGTGATTATTAAGACACGTGCCTGCTACTCCATACAACTACATTAACATGTGAACCACCTCCCCCAGAGATGGAACACTAACCCAGGCCCACGATTTAGGGGAATGTGACCCCCACTTGCTGACTGATTTATGGTTCTAACTGATTAGATGACCTGATCTGGAAACTGCGCCAACGTCTAATGGGCAAAACCAGGAGGAGCACGAAGAAGATAGACACCGGCTCCAAGAATACCACTTCACAAACATCACTCCGGTCTTATCTCTCCGCCTCTCAAACCACAGATCGCTCCTGAGGACACTGACACCAATACCCACGAGGTACCCTCGTCTCCACACACGATGGATCTTCAATCTCAAATAGCACAACTGCGGGGTGAAATCGGAGAAGTCCTCTCACATGTCCGAACGCTCCCCTCCAAGCAAGACTTACAGGCACTTGAAACAAGCCTTCAAGACTCATTCCAAACCCAGATCACGGCGGTACTGGCCGACATTACCCTCCTGGGGACGAGAGTTGAAGCTCTAGAGGAGGAACGTGAAAACGATTCCGACCAACTAACCTCTATCAAAGAGACCCTCTCCCAACAGGCAAACGACATGAGAATCCTACAGGAGAAGCTGGAAGATCTGGACAACCGGGGCCGCAGAAATAATGTGCGTGTGAGGGGCCTCCCAGAATCTGTGCCCCCTTCCGGTATAATTGATGCCCTCAACAAAATGTTTGGTGAAATCCTGGGTCTCGATCCCGAGATCCCCATTGAATTTGACCATGCCCATAGAGCCCTCAAACCTAAAGGGCAAGCATCTGAGCAGCCTAGGGATGTAATTTGCCGCCTCCACTATTACTCCCAGAAAGAGGAATTGCTACGGAAAGTTCGTGACCTAGAGGCCATCGAATTCGAGGGGACTCATGTTCAGATCTTCCAAGATCTTTCATGGCGCACACTCCAGCAAAGAAGACTGATAAAACCACTCACAGATGCCCTTCGCAAGTCGAACTATAAGTACAAGTGGGGCTTTCCATTCTCCCTACAGGTAGCTTCAGCGGGACGTCAATTCACTCTACGCTCTCCAGCCGACCTCCACGACTTCTGCTCCAACTTGGGTCTAGATGAACTCTCCCTACCTGATTGGCAGGCCTTCCACTTACCAAACGCCCCCTCTTCCCACAACTCTAAAAGGGAGAGATGGCAACAAGCCAACACCTCGAAGAGATCCAGAGGACCTCCTGCCCCTCGCTCCCGAGATCCTACCTGATGAGACGACGAGTGGTAACATTAGACAATGAACACTAATCCTGTTTCTGTACACACTGTTGTCACTTCAGAATTTCTATACCGCTACTTAATACCCTCTTAATGTCTATTGATTAGTACTTCTTAAGACCCTATGGTCAAATGTTAGGTCTGTTTTTTTTTTTACTAGTTACTCAGAGAACCAAGTATTCATCTACACTTTTACATTTAGTAATCTAGAACACTTCAGTTAGTATTGTTGGGGCACGGCCCCCTAGTTCCCCTGACCACTATTCGTACAATCCTCCGTGACATGGTCGCCACTATGGCCTCTTCACTGTCCGGATGCGGCTATGTTTTTGATGCTCATACCAGATGTTCACAGTTTTACTACGCATTGTGTTATATTTTATTGTATGTTTTTTGCCCTATCACCATGACCCTTCTCCCTCCCTCACCACCAACCCCCTGCTCAACCTCACCACTCTCCCTTCCCGCTCCTCCTACCCGATCCGATTCTTACCCATTGACTTCTCATCTTACAACTACCAAATGAGCTCCTCCCTATGTATTATATCCATCAATGCTAGGGGTTTAAACATCCCAGAAAAAAGGACACAGACACTACATTTCCTTCATAAAGAAAGGGCAGATATCGTCTTAGTCCAGGAAACGCACTTTCCCAAGAACGACCCAACTCCTCGACTAAGTAACCACTACTTCCCTACCACACACTACTGCAATTACCCGCAAAATCTAAAGGAGTTGCCATCCTATTTGCCCGACATGTACCAATCTCTGACGTACAAACACACATACTAGAAGAGGGTCGCTGTCTACTTCTAACATGCACCATATATAATACAAAGCTCACAATTGTTAACATTTACGCGCCCAATCAGGGACAACTGACCTTCCTCAGGAAGGTTCTAGAGAGGGTAGACTCACTTAAGCAAGGGATCCTGGTGATAGGGGGCGATTTCAACTGGGCTCTAGACCCTCTCCAAGATGTAACGCCATCCCCTAACTCCCCTCCGAGTTCACAAACCAGGGAGGTTAAGCGCCTTTTTCACACTCATCAACTATCAGACGTTTGGCGTATTCATCACCCTGCCAAACTTTACTTACTACTCACCCCCCCACAAATCTTACTCTAGACTAGACTATTTCCTCCTGAACCATAACTGCCTACACTTGGTTCGAGACTCTTCTATTGGCTCCATAACCTGGTCCGACCACGCCCCTGTTTATTTAGTCATCTCCTTAGATATGGCCCCTAGACAACGTTCCTGGCGCTTTAACGAATCCTTACTCTCAGACCCGAACTACAAATCTCAATTAGAAGAAACCCTGGACACCTATGTGGAACATAATGTCACCCCTGATGTCTCTGATATGGTGATCTGGGAGGCACACAAGTGTGTTATGAGGGGAAAATGTATTCAGTTAGGGTCATTTATTAAAAAACAGAAACAGAAGAAAATTGATGACCTCCTTCAGAAAATCCAAGTACTATAAACTACCCATAAAGCATCCCTCTCCTCCACCACGTTTATAGAACTCACCTCCGCTAGGTCAGCTCTTAATAAACTACTGTTGGACAAAGTGAAAATGGTATTTCGGAAATGTCGTAATCGATATTACCGATGGGGGAATAAACCAGGCAAAATGCTCGCTAAGGCACTTCGCACCCAAAGGTCCCTCTCTTTCATCCCCTCTATTAAAAACACTCAAGCCCAAACACTACATGACACGGACTCCATTGCAACTACCTTCTGCTCATATTACTCTTCCCTATATAACTTAAACCCTCCAAAGACCCCCGACCAACTCGAAGAACAACAACGACATATTAGATCCTACCTTATGAAAATTGGCTTCCCTACCCTAACCGATGAGCTTAAAAACGACCTCGAGAGACCCTTCACAGAATTAGAGTTGACCGAGACGATTAAGACAACCCCCACAGGTAAAAGTCCTGGCCCGGATGGGTTTACCATCTCCTACTACAAAGCCTTTAAGGACAAACTTCTCCCTTTATTACTGCGGGCTTGCAACACAGTAAGTGCGACTCATCCCTTCCCCCTCCAATCATTAGAAGCCCACATTACTGTAATCCCTAAAGAGGGCAAAGATCCATCCCTTTGCCCCAGCTACTGTCCCATTTCGCTCCTTAATATCGATGTGAAACTATATGCTAAATTACTTGCAAACAGACTAAAACATCTTCTGCCAACCATTATTCACAACGACCAGGTAGGCTTCGTGCCAGGCCGTGAAGCCAAGGATAATACCTCCAAAATAATCGCCCTTATACATCACCTTAAAACCACCAAAACCCCTGGAATCCTTCTATCAACTGACGCCGAGAAGGCATTTGATAGAATTGACTGGGGCTTCATGAGGGGGGTGCTGGACCACCTAGGGTTGGGACCGATATGTCTACAACGTATTTTAGCCCTATATACCTCCCCTTCCGCTAGAATACGGATCAATGGCACACTGTCTAACTCGTTCGCTATCAGCAATGGGACCCGACAGGGGTGCCCGCTCTCCCCCCTAATTTTCGTTCTGTGCATCGAAGCCCTGGCCAGAGCTATCAGGGGAAACCAAAACATTAGCGGGATTACAATAGCTGGACAAGAATATAAGCTAGCGCTCTTTGCGGATGATCTACTTGCTACAATTACTAACCCCACGACCTCCCTTCCCAACTTAATGTCCGAGTTTCAGGGTTTCCGCTTCTCCGACGATTGTGACAAACCTCAAAAACTCATTTCCCTTTACATGGCACACATCCCACCTCAAATACCTGGGAGTAAACATCTCCAGTGATCCCACTAGACTGTTCGAACTCAACTTCACCCCACTCCTACACAAACTTCGCACGGACCACCAAGCCTGGAAATCTAGACCCTTTTCCTGGTTTGGCAGAGTAGGGATTCTTAAAATGAACTCACTTCCGAAAATATTATACCTCCTACAGACTCTCACTATTAATATTCCGCCTCGATGGTTTAAAGAGATTCAATCCCTTTTCCGGGATTTTGTCTGGGGATATAAGAGACCACGAGTGGGCCTTACTCTACTTAAGAGACAAAAAAATGCAGGGGGTATTGGGTTGCCGGACATTCAAGGGTACTACCAAGCCTGTTTATTGAGCAGAATAATAGAGTGGTCCAGATCAAACACCAACAAACAATGGGTCCAGATAGAGAACCACTCACTCTCTTCCCCTATCAATATTACACCATGGCTCTCACATCTACCCAGCTCTACCCACCCCACTATAAGCCCAACCCTAGTCTGTTGGAAGACTGTTCGCAAATCACCATCCATCTCCGCACCCACTTCCCCTTACATGTCCTTTCTTTTTGACAAACGCTTCCCCCCCGGACACGAGGCCACTGCCTTCCGCCCTTGGTATGACCGGGGTCTATACCGAGTAGGCCAGCTACTGTCCGAGGGATCAGTAGTTCCTTTTACGGATCTACAAAATAAATGGAACTTAACTGCGAATGACCTTTGGAGATACCTTCAAACACCCCACTACCTCACTTCCCTGAACCTCTCGACCCCAATTACCTCCACCCTTACCCCCTTTGAACAGCTATGTGAGGCGAAAGACCATCCATCACGCCCAGTATCCCAGATCTACAATCTCCTATTGGAAGACAGGAGCCATAGCCCTCCTCCTTTCACTACGAGATGGAATACAGACCTGAAGGTAGATCTAAAAAATGATGATTGGGGAAAAATTTTCAAATTAGCACATCATTGCTCCCCTAGCACACTGGTAGTCGAGACGCAATATAAGTTGTTGTCACGATGGTACAGATGCCCCGACACACTCTCTAAAATGGGCCTCGGTCTTCCCAACAAATGTTGGCGGTGTTCCGCGAGCCCAGGAGACCTCCTACACATCTGGTGGAGCTGCCCATCCATAAAAATCTACTGGCATAATGTTATTGCCATCTCTGGGAAAATACTGGGTGAACTGGCCCCATCAGACCCTTTGTTCTGGTTATTCCACTACTCAACAGGCTCAATCTCAAGATATAAGAAATCTATCCTTTGCCGTATAAACAATGCGGCAAAGGCAGTTATTCCAGTCCGGTGGCGCTCGCCACTCCCCCCAACAACTTTAGAATGGTTTAATGGTTAGACTCCTATATGGATATGGAGGATATAGTATGCTCGGCCGAAGACGACTCAGCCGCCTTTAGGGATACTTGGTCAGCATGGATAAACTTTAAAGAATCTCCCTCATATAGATCAGCACTAAATCCCCACCCACCACAACTGCCCTAGCGATACCCCAGCTCGCTGACGACGCCCCACGTCTTATATACCTCACACATACTCCACCCACACCCCTTAAATACTCTAGAGGAATATATGCTTATCACCTCCTAACGGACTTTTATGCTTTATATCGGATCCCCCCGCCACCTCCCAATCCCCTACCCCACCTCGCCCCCCCTTTCTATGACCTAATTTCCCCCCACCCCCTACCTTCTTAAGCTTTCCTACGCTCATATATCCACGCAATTTTGTATACTGTTGGATTATTGTTAAGACTATCTTGCACTCTGTATTCCCGTTTATTGTACCCCCCCCTTTAAATTCAATAAACATATTTTGCATTAGAATAGAATAGAATCAACTTTATTGGCCATGTGTGCTTGCGCACACTAGGATTTTTTGCGGATTACAGTGCAGCATCAAGCAGGGATGATGGGGGGGGGGGTTGGGGCATTACATACATTACATTGAGACATTATATGCGGGGAACACATACCCGCTGAGCAGCACAGTGCTTAGGCAGCCATCAGCTGCACCACTGGTCGCTGCAGCAGCCAGGTAGGTAACAGTATGAGCAGGGACAGTACAGTTATCAAACAGGGAACACATACCTGCTGAGCTGCACAGCACCTAGGCATCCATCATCGGCGCCACTGGTCGCTGCAGCAGCCAGGTAGGTAACACTATGAGCAAACACATCACAGTAAAACAGAGACAGTACAGTTATCAAACAGGTTACATATTGTTATCACACAGGTTACATATGGCTGAGTGCACATATCCTAGGCTGCCATTTGTGGCACCATTTGCAGTGGTGGAAAGGGGGGTGGTGGTGGAAAGGGGGGGCGGCATGGGGTGGGGTGTCAGTAAAGCCTGGGGCTGGAGTTGGGCCCTCTTCGGGCTGAGTTCCACGCCGCTGCCCCCGATAGTCTAATCATATCTCCTCCCTGGGGGGTGGGCGCCACCACAGAATAGAGGGCTCCCGCATCTGCTGGTGCTGTGGGGCCTGCGGGCCTGATCACTTCCAGTGTGTCCGGGGCCTTTGTTGGGGGCCACGGCTATGCAGTAGGCCAGAGTGTGAGACAGGGGGACAAGGCTGGGCCTGCATGAAGGGGGGGTGCCGGTGACCCCAGGAGCAGAGGACTCCTCTCCTACCTCTCCTGCCGGCATGCAAGGGGATGGTCGCCAGGATCCTGAACCTGAACCTGGATGCCTTCAGGTGTTGGCATGGGACCTCTGCTAGGCCGGACTGTCGCTTCCCCAGGGGCCGTCTCTTTTCCCTTTGCCGCTGATGTATCTCCGGCCAGAGCTGCTCCTGCTCCAACAATGCTGGGCTCACTTTCAGGGCTTCCAGCGGGGACCTCCAGGCTGACCCGCAGCAGCCGCCGCTTCTCCATGCCAGGACGGTGGTGACTCCGCATCTGGGGGGGCTGTGGTGCCGCTTGTCTCCTACCGACGGACGCCTCACCAGGGACTCCTCTTCTCCCCCTGCATCCTCCCCGGACCCCCCGCCGTCCCCACGCCGTGCTGAGCTTCCCTTCTCCGGGGGCCAGGGGATGGGAGCTGCAAGGGTGGAGGACAGAGCTCTCCTGCATTAATGGAGGCCATTGCTGGAATACAGAGCCTCGGATATGCCTGATACATTTGTTTATGGTGTAACGGTGTAATGGCCCCTCTAACTGTGTGGAGTTTACATATTCTCCCCGTGCTTCCATGGGTTACCTCCAGATACTCCAGTTTCCTCACACAATCCAAAAACATACTCGTAGGTTAATTTAACCTACGAGTATGTAATTGAATATGTGTGTGTACAGTTGTAAAGCTCCGCTGGGACTAATGTAAATGGAAATTTTTCTGGGAAATATATGTGAACTATATAAATAAATAGTAATAGATAATATGCTGAACATATATTATTGAACCAGGATAGACATATGAAATACTGTATACTATCAATAATTATTATAAAAAAAAGTCTGAAATGAGCAACTGCTCCTTTATAGGAGAGAACAAGACCACATTTGACAGAATAAAAAAAAAAATGAAATAAAGACCATTACTTCAGCACAGGTACAGTATTAAATCATCAGCATGGTACATACTTTCAGAAGTATGAACATAAATATTTTACTAAATAATGAGCGTAAAGGAATATATTAAAAACATACAATGATGATTATTGCACATACTATTAGATATTTATGAGAGATCTTGGAATGTTCTTCATGACATTGAATATACATACATTATGTGAACTTGATGTCCCTATTTCCAGCTTAATAAAGCAACTGATTGTGCAGAAATGTAGAAGTACTTTACATTGCTTTTCAAAATGAGTGTGATTGAATTAAAGACAGATCCTCAATAAAAACAAATGGGAAAGCTAAGATGGTTCTGCTGATCTAATGCATAATGTGTTCATACTCAGATATAGTAAACTCATGTGGGTCAGTATTTGGTGATGATTGTATTTCATGTCCAATAAGGATCATATATTGCAGTATGGTGAAAGTTACTCAGTGGGTAAAGCTTTGGAAAGTAGTGTGTTTTGCTACTGGGTGAATAATAAGAGGTTCTTTGTTTTCTCAACTTTAATAACTGGTCATGAATGCTCTCATCCCTAAATGCAAGGTCATAGTGTGATAATCCATCCCAAGCATATCAGGGGGACACCTGTTTCCATGATCACGATTACTAAAACTCTAATCCCCCAAAAATGAAAAAAAAAATCATCCTTGTGTGCATGATCAGCTCATGCACAGGAGTGCAGCAAGAAACCTTTTGAGAAGTGCTAATATAACAGCCCAACATATCCTGGAAGTGTAGGGAGACCCTAGGATATGGATGACAACTAAATAGGAAAGCATATTATCTTGAAAAGACTAAGTGTGACAATGAAAGGGGCATGTAGAGATATGGGAGGTAAGAGCTCCATGTTTTGCAGGCATGTAGAGTGGTCATGTAGATGTAGAGTGCGTGTGTTGGGCTGGTCTGGGTGGAATGTGAAAGCAGGTGGTGTGGTCTAAATAGCATGTCGAGGAAGGCATGGTCTAAATAGTGCGTATAGTACATTCTGTACTGTATGTTACTTTTATTTTTCAATTTCAGTCAGGGTTATACTGTACCTATGGGGTGTTTGTATCCTCTCTCTCTATTTCCATGGGTTCCCATCACATTCTCTGATTTCTGAATTTGTGCAATGTGTACCTGCTTGCTGGGCTCCAAACCAGCAGGTCTGAATAAGGCCATACAGTATGTGCATATATATGCAACATTTATTGAATATTTTCTAAAGATATAAAATATTCTAATAATAATTGAATCAATAATTTCTTGCAATTCAATAATTTATTTGGGAATATGAGTGTACTTGTGTTAAATAGATAAAATTGACTATTTTCCTATATTCCAATTTTATCTACAATAGCACGTTATGCTTTTTTAATCAACTTTTGTAAATACCTTTAGTATTGTGTTTAATATGACCACTTTGGGTATTTGTATTCCATTTGGTCATTTATCATACTGTTTTATATATTCCTTTTTATTGATGTTTAAAAAGTGCTAATGTTAATATGTCTACATACAGTAACAACTTTTATATTACACAATAATATGACAAAACAAAACATAAGTATCGAAACTCTGTTGACATTGGCTCAGGTGGCAAGTGATTAATGAATGATCTGGAAGTAATTAATAAATTACCTTTTTTTATAAACTTTCTATTAAAACATCAAGGGTGAAATGTAATAGGATGAGAGATTCAGAAACTGAGAGATTTGGTAAGAAATCTCCAGTTTTTTTTAAAGCGGCAATCATTTACTCTGCACAGCCAGTTTGATTTTGAAGTGTAAATGATTACACTTCAAAATCAAACTGGCTGTGCAGAGTAAATGATTGCCGCTTTAAAAAAAACTGGAGATTTCTTACCAAATCTCTCACTTTCTGAATCTCTCATCCTATTACATTTCACCCCAAGTGTCAAATATACAGACATTATAAGGAATAAAAGTATAATTGACTATTACAATGAAAATCACAGAGAATTATGTAATACAAAGGGATACATTTACTAAGATGGGAGTTCTATTGAAGAAGGGATGTTGCCCATGGCAGCACATCAATTTATATCTATCTTCTAGAAGGTGCTAAATAAATAAGAAATATAATCTGATTGGTTGCTATGGGCAACATCCCATCTTCAAAAGAACTCCCATCTTAGTAAATTGACCCCATAGAATACATAAAGTTGAATACAAAAAGCATTTGTTTCTATAATGGCAGTCTGTTATAATAGATAACCACAGAAAATAGGTACATTGCCATCTCCAACCCCCCCCCCCCTCCAACCCTGAGACATTCATCCAGTAATTTATGATATTCAAGACTCCATTACATTTCACAATTGCATCAGAGGATCGCAATTTATAGCATATACCATAAAGATTTCTGTAAACTGTTGTGGATTTTTTTTTTTTGCTTTAGGGTAAAAAACGCTTCCTAGTATCCCAGAAAGTAGTTTCATGGACATTTATTAATGAGTGAGCCCATAATATCCAACCCCTGCACACACCATTTGTTAAATGGATATGAAGCAGGGACATAACTTCCAGAGGCAATGGAGATGACTGCCTCTGAATCCAAGCGCTAGAATGGCACCTGCATCCACAGCAGCACCTGTGTGATTCACAGTGAGATATTTGTAGTTCACCTGCGGTGGCATAGTTAATTGACTCTATCCCAGGAGCCTTGCTTACAAATGCAATAGAGGACAGGATGGCTCCCACCTGGTACCACTCATCCTGCACTGCAGCAAACAACGGCCCACCCGATGCTGATGCTGGACTGTAAGATGGGACCCAGTAGTGAATGCTCATGCTGCATGTTGCAGAGAGCCTGAGCTTTGCCCTGTCTTACTGCAGAATACATTTGGAGCCAATCAGATGCCTACTGATTGGTTTTGCATGCTGGATAAGCACCTGTCTGTATTTTTCAGCATTACCAAATCTTCAAATCCATTTGCTAATATGCAACCCAAACTTGCAAGAAACGTCCACTCATTATTGTACTGCTCTCCTTTCTTTTGATGAAAAAAATGACATTCTGTTGCAGCCAAATATTACAAATTTTGACTCATCTGTCTAGAGCAGTGGTAGCCAACTACGATCCTCGATAGCTACCAACAGTGCACATTTTCCAGACAACCTAGCTGCTGCTAAGGTACACTCATTACTAGCTGACACATTTTAAAAGATTTACAGGTGGAGCTAATTACTTGTGTTTCTGTGAGGAGATCTGGAAAACATTAACTGTTGGTAGCTCTCGAGGACTGAAGTTGACTACCCCAGGTCTAGAGCAACTGCTGCCATCTATATGGACCCCAGATTCTATGTTTTTGTGCATAGTTAAATTGCTTAAGCTTATTTCCACATAAAAAAGTAAGGCTGTTTTGTCTTCAATTCTTTCATGAAGACCGATTCTGACCAGTCTTCACCAAACAGCAGATTGGTGTACCTGGGTCACACTGGTTTCTGTCAGATCTGAGCTGATGGCACTGGTGTATATTTATTGATTTCAAAGGAAAGTGAGCATGCTGGGTCTTTTATCTGATGCACTACCTTTTCATCTATGTTCCTCAACATAGCCCATTTCTTTGTGCTCAATGAACAGAACTTCAACAGCACATCTTTAAACCCAAGTCTGCTTTAAAATCTTTAGCTGTGATAAACTTTGATGATGCAGAATAACTACCGTGTGTCATGTTGCTGTGCTCAGTCTTATCATGGTGTATGACCTCTGACATGAAGCTGTTTTCCACAACCTCACACCTGTAGTAGAGTTTTACTTTTTCTCACTCAATTTCAAACCTCATACACAGTTGTTTAAGTTAATGACTGAGTTCCATGATACATATGAAAATGATGATCATTACACCTGTTTGGTATTATTGGCTAATCATACACATGACTATAATCATACATTATCCCTGATATTATGCAAGAGTACCTAGAAGAATTGATGCTGTTTTAAAGGAAAAGGGGGATCACTCCAAATATTGAATTGATTAGACTTCTCTTTTGTTCATTCACTGTGAATTTTAATAATTGATAAGAATAAACTATTTGCACTTCTATTTTTGAAAGCATATACAGGTTGAGTATCCCGTATCCGCATATCCATTATCCAAATTATTCCAAGAAAAACGTGTTTTTTTGGAATAAATCAATTTTTTTCTTCACCCCCTCCGGGCCTTTTTTATACGTACCTAGTCCTCCGGCGTCCACGGAAGGCCTTCAGCTTCATCTCCAGCGTCTCCAGCAGTCCCAGAAGTGCATTGCGCAAATTCCCAGGCACGCCGGTGACGTCACCGGTGCGCCTGGGAACTCGCGCAATGCACTCCTGGGACAGCTGGAGATGCCGGAGATAAAGCTGAAGGCCTGCCATGGATGCCGGAGGACTCCATGGATGCAGAGGGACCATCGGGGACCCACCAGGGGACAGGTAAGTATGTAAAAAAAATATTCCAAAAACCAGAAAAATCCCTTATCCGGAATGCTCGTGGTGTCGAGCATTTCGGATAAGGGATACTCAACTTGTATTACACCTTACTATGTTTGTTGGTAGAATGAATTTATTGTATAAAGGAGAATATATCCAAGATTCAAAGTTACATTAAAGCTAAATTATTTATTTGGGACATCCTGTATGTAACACAAATACAGATAACAATACATTATTAAAAATAATAATAATACAAAACAAATAGAAATCTATCATGGGTACACAGATCATTCCTTATTATTGTGAGTACTCATAATAATTTCTGTTATCAAGCTTGTCAAGAATATGCCTGAGTAATATTTATTCAATAACATTGGAAAACTTGTTACATCTGCTTTCAAAATCCACAATATTTATGGATATGACATAGAGAAGTGCTCAATACTTGTAAGAATGCATTTTTGTAGACCACATTTCAGCACAACACATTAGCTGATCATCATGCAGGGGTGAGCTAAGAATATATAGTATTATTTTCCATGCATTTTGAGGCTACTTAAATTATATAACCCAAAAAAAGTAGAAAGCTTTTTTTCCTTAAGATTGAAAATGTGACTTTCTAGAAAGTATTTAGCACTAGGATTTCATTATAACTATTATAGTTTTTTTAGGCCAATATGGTTAGCAATAATTCCAAATTCCTGCTTGTCATCATGCCCATCTCTGCATAATAAAATGCAGTGAATATGTATTTATTATATTCAGTGGTTAAAGTGAGGGGAGATAGGGAGTAACTGAGTTCCACCACCTCTAATGTTAGAGGGAACTGAGTTCCACCTCTAGCACAGCCCTGCAAAGTAATTCCAACAGAACAGCCTGTCGCAGAAGCTTCTTCTTCTGGCACAGAGTATGCAATGTCATGCCATCTCCACCACTGCAGTGAAGAAAGGCCACTTAGAGGAGCAGGCTCTGTTCTTCCTGAAGACAGGTGAGAGGTGGGGAAGCTGCTACAGGGACATAGGGCATTGAGCTGCTGAGTGACATGGACAGTGAGCTGCTGGATTGACAGAGACAGATATGTATAAGCAGCCAGGGCCGGTGCTAGGGTATCCGGCGCCCTCCTGCAACCCATACATTTTGCGCCCTTTCATATTGCCATTGCAACAAGCTGAAGCCTGATTGTGGGAGTGTATGCAACATGCGATCTATGGAGGATCTCGGGTGCATGTACATGTATACATACACCGTCTCAGTGCTGTGTCCGCAAAATGTTGCAGGCACTAATGGTTCCCATACACGCTGCGAGAATCACATACGTTATGGGCTAGATCGCATCGCACATCATGCATGCAATGTGTGTGCGATGTGATCCGAAAGCAGTACAAAAAGAATGTGCAGCACATTACACCCCTCTCGTGACTGAGGGGGAAAGGAGGGGAGAGAAGGAAGAGATGGAAGAAGAGGGGAGGAGATAGAGGGGGCAGAGTGTTCAGGACTGGCAGTTCCACTGGCACAGCACACTGAGAAGAGGGAAGGAAGGGGAGGCGGCGATGCTGCCTGTTCGTCATTTGATTGTCAACTGACAGACGCAGGGAGCAATGGGTAGGGGGTGGATCTGGACATTCATCCAGGCATTCACAGACAGCGCTACATGCCTCAGCGCAAGTGTCCGTGAGGAAGAGGGGGTAGGTCGCAGGAGAAGGACAGTGTGTGCGCGGTGCAGGGAGATGCTCAGCCTCTCCATACTGCCGCCTGCTGTCAGACAGGCACTGCGGGCGGCCTGCAGGAGGCAGTGACAGAGGGCTGAGGCAGCTTTAGCAGAGCAGGGAGGGAGACAGCGCCTTTTCAGCATGGCGCCTCCCTGCTTTGCAGGAGATGCTGAGTGGGTAGCGCCAGCCCTGTAAGCAGCACAACTGTGGACATTATGAGGGACACTGCTGTGTGATTTAATATGAATTAAGGACACTACATGCCATTGATTGTGCTACTGTGTGTTGTAATTTTAATTGTTGTTATTATTGTGTGACCACACCCCTTCCTTGTGGGGCCATTATACCTTTATGGGAGGTAGGGCACACATTCCCTGGCACTGATATAGGCTCTGCCTAATGAGGAGTGGGGTCTATGGAAGGTGAAAGGAGTTGCATCACCACCTCTCCAGGACCACTTTAAGCCCTGATTATATTTCTTATTATGTTCATCAATGTTTATTTAAGTACACATGATCACTCTTTTGAATGAAAAGTTAATCTTTTCTATATACTGTAGTTACAGCTAACACTAAACACTTACACTGTATGTGAATAATAAGAGTCTGGTGCCTCTATAATTAAATAGATACACTTTATAAGGAGCGATTTGTGGACAGACAAGAGTGACATCATCAAGTATTCAAGAAAATTCACTATTAACTAAAACACACACATATTTTGCAGCACGTTACAAAGGTTATAACACTCACGAAAAGCAACAAGGTGACAAAAACCAATGTGGCATTGCTGAGAGTAATAGGGAGGCAATACATCCTTTTTTGATACCTTATATTCTAAAGGGGAGGGACAGACATACAGGAGTGGCACAGATTGGGTTTAAAGCTCTATGATGCACTATGATGTACGCTAATACTTTTATTGTTGTAAACATAGTATATTACAGTATATTATGTATCAATGTGCAAATAATGTGTACAGAATTAATGTCAAATAGCAGAATTGGGCATATTTAAATGTATATTTTTAAAAGACAATTAAATGCAATTACACAGGAATAATATGAGTGTTTCTACAGTTTTTTAGGTTGAATATAACCCCTAAAACTCAACAGGAAGTATGATTATATGAAAATAGCGGTAACTACTGTATAAAGTGATTTGTTAAGTTTTTTTTTTCCATTACAGTAAATAATTTTACAGTACACAGCATTTATTTACATGCCCTAAATGCGCAGCTTTCAAAGTAATCGTTCCTATATAATAAATATTATATGACATTATATTTAGGAAAATGTATCAGACATATATAGTGCTGAATCATTAAATTGCCAGATCAGAACACAGGTCTCAAAGAATGTACTATAATAATGCATTCAGGATTTACAAATTGTGAACTCTTAATTTACCATTCTTTTCTGTCACTGGAAATATGTCACATTTACACTAAACTATTTTAATGGAAAAGACTTGTTAATGGTCTTTGTAATTGATGCTAATATTATTTTTAAATCATTAGTAATTGGTGTCAAATGAATTAATTTCTTCAATAAAAACAGTTTTATCTGTGTTTCTTTAACGTTTTAAGTAAATACATTTAGTGATTTAAGGGTCATAAATATTTTTTTCCCTCCACATTTATAATATTGTTCTCTTCTAAAATATCCTGAACTTGAAATTTGTACTTTGGACATGATATATCTTTTGATGCTACATCATTGTGAGAAAAAATGCTAATGCCACAAAGTGCATCTGAGGGAAAAAAAAGCCTCCTTTCAGCATCACAGATCTGAGTTCTGGATCCTA
Source organism: Crinia signifera (assembly GCF_055691185.1). Taxonomy (NCBI): domain Eukaryota; kingdom Metazoa; phylum Chordata; class Amphibia; order Anura; family Myobatrachidae; genus Crinia; species Crinia signifera. Next base: position 137,294,379 of record NC_139219.1, read on the forward strand.
ATCAAGGCCATACTGTACATGATACAATAGTCTGGCTGATCTTCCAAATATATAAATTATCTTATATTATATTTATTTATTTATTTATTGATTTTCCATAATAAGACAGCATAACATATACATTTGACCCATATATATATATATATATATATATATATATATATATATATAAAACAATGACAATTGCATGAATAGATCAGCACAGAACAATATGTGGCAGGGGTCAACATAAACAGAAACAATACAAACATATACACATACATACAGTGCCTGCATCTATTAAGTTTAGACCCTCTTGAAATTAAAGCAATTTTGAAATTACTCCAAAATTCCCACGATAATTCTAGCCCATCAGGTGATTTACCCTTCAATAGATATTTAACAGTCCATCGGGGATCGCTCAAGATTAATCTAATACTAGTATAGCCTTTCAGTCCGACAATCTTTATATCTTATATACGACCTACATATGGGAGGAATGGACAACATGGCCTATAGCTACTGATATTCACAAAGAAACTATATATAAGAAAGAAAAAAAAAAACAACACAAAAAAAGAACAGTGACTTCCCTCGTGTTTTATCTTTTTTTTATTATTATTATTATTTTTTTTTTTCCATTGAATATATTACAATCTTATGTGTAACTGTATATATTTACGATCTAGCGAACTAACTAGTATTATTCACAAGAAATACGTGGTAAAAAAACAACAAAAAAACTGTGATTTCACACTTTAAATTATTATTATTTTTTTTTATATCCCCCCGCCCCTAAAATAAGTTGCAATCTTATGTGCTAGATATAATTTACAGGACTAGCGAAACAAATTTAATATTTTTTATTCAGATTAATATAGGTATCATGAAATTATTACTTCAACTAGAAATCGTCCATATACGATACTCCTTTATAGTGGAGAAGAGTGAAACCATCTCCCCCATATTGAGTGAAATTTATTTATATTATTTCTTGAAAGAAAAACTTCCCTCTCGTGATCGAAGATCTTGTTGACCAAATTTATCCATTCCATTACCCCTGGCGCATTCTTTGCCATCCAAGACCTGGCAATACACACTTTAGCTATTGAACCAAGATTGATGGCCAGTTGTCTTAAATCTGGAGAGATCCCTGAATTAGACCATATGCCCAATACCAGAGCCTTAGGTTCTATTTCGTGATATGGGATTCCCAGTCTGGATAAAATATCTCCTATATCCTGCCAAAATTTATGCACCAGTTTACACTGCCAGATTAAGTGCCAAAAACCACAACCCCCTCTTTACATTTTGGGCAAGTATCCGCGTTCTCCCGAGAGAACCTAGTAATCTTTATGGGCGTAAAATAGATACGATATAAAATGTTATACTGTATCTGTTGCACTCTCAATGAGGTGGTTGCTAACTTAAGTGTTACAAGTGCCTTATCCCAATCATCTTGTGTTAATTCTGGGATATCCCCAATCCATGTTTCAAGAAGTTCATCTAACTGATGTTTTTGTACTAGGGAGGAGATATACTTATAGCACTTAGAGGTACATTTAACAGTGCCTAGTTTTCTTATAAAAACTTTTAAAGGATTGTCTTTAATAGAGATACGGAAATCATGCATATGTTTCTCAATAGCACTTCTCAGTTGCAAGTATCGGAAAAACATATTGTTGGGCAAGTCAAATTCTTCCCTTAATTGGGAAAATGGTTTAATTCTATTTTGAGTTGTTATATGTCCAATGGTTTTTATTCCAACAGCCGATCATGCAGCCCCTCCTTGCTGTTTCTCTAGTTCGGTGACAGAGGTTATTGAGGAAAAATTCAATTCAGGGTCCGTGTCCCTAAAGTCAATCTCTCTACCAACCCAATTCCATATTTTAATCGCTTGATTGAGGATCTGGGGGGTAGTTTTTGTGACACCGATTTGTAAGGATGGCTTGCGCAGGGGAATGGCCGGGAACGGCCTTATTAACTAAGTTTAGTAATTCAGTAGATTGACCCTGTTCATTAAACCATTCCCGGAGATGTACTAACTGTGAGGCAACATAGTATATTTTAAAGTTTGGGAGCGCAAGTCCACCCTGATCTCTTGGTTTCATCAGCGTCGTAAGTTTAATTCTGGGGATTTTATTTTTCCAGATAAAGGAGATTAGCACACCGTTGAGCTTTCTAAATATCGTATCACTAATATATATTGGAGAGTGTTGTAGAAGGTAGAGTTATTTCGGTAGTATTAACATTTTGATAAGATTGACCCTACCAATAATCGTCAGAGGTAATTTGAGCCAGTTCTTCCATTTAACTCTATCAATTTGCTCTATCAATGGAAGAATATTATATGTTAGGAATTCAGTTGCTTCCTTCGCGATCACCACCCCCAGATACTCGAATTTTTCCACTCTAGGGATAATAAACTCTTCTCCTCTTCTCTCTGACAGGTTGGTTGATCTTTCATCAACCATCAATTTGGATTTTTCTTTATTAATTGTTAATCCTGAGTATAGACCAAACTCATATAGAGTCTCTAGAACTATGGGGAGGTCTAACTTAAAGTTTACCAATCCTACTAAAAGATTGTCAGCGTACAAAGAGACAAGGTTGCCCAACCCAATACACTGTTGCTTTTCACATAGTATCTTTCTAAGTCTGCAAGCTAGTGGCTCAATAGCCAATGCAAACAGTGTAGGGGAAAATGGGCAACCCTGCCTCGTCCCGCGATATATGGGGAAGGGGTCAGAAACATACCCATTTATGGAAACTCTAGCACACGGGCTCTGATAGATGGAAAAAATCCGTTTAATAAAGGAGGGTCCAAAACCAAATGCCTCTAGAGTATTTGCCAGATATGACCACTCGAGGGTATCAAAAGCCTTATTGGCATCAAACGAGGATAATGCTATGTCCATACCAGTAGTCTTTCCGGTCTGTAGGAAGGTAAATACTCTACGGACATTTATTGCCGTGGATTTCCCCCTCCTAAAACTGGTCTGATCGGGATGGATGATTTTGTCTATTATAGTGCCAAGTCTTTTAGCTAAAACTGTGGCAAATATCTTGGCATCCGTCGTTAACAAAGAGATAGGTCTATACGAGTCTGCCCTTAGAGGGTCTTTACCCTTTTTAAGTATAACCGTAATAACTGCTCTCTTTTTTACCCTCTTTTTCCATTTCTTGGAAGAAATATAGAAGTCTCGGAGCCAAAGTGTCGCTAAGCGTCTTGTATATCTCTGCTGGTAAGCCGTCTATACCAGGCGCCTTGGCAGATGATAGGTCCTTTATGGCCCTCTCCACCTCTTCCAACCTAATCGGGGATTCTAAAGATTCCCTATCTTCAGGGGATAGAATAGGAAGGTCAGTGGTTTTCAGATAGTTCATGCTATCACTGCTCCTCATTATTGTTTTGGATTTATAAATTTCCCTATAGTGGTTCACAAATACTTCAACCAGTCTTGGTGTTTCACTGATAATTTCCCCAGAGGGTGAGCAAATTTTAGTAATTATATTTGAGGGTTCGTCTGCTCTGGCGATATACACTGACTATATACTGATAATATATAAATTATCAGTATATAGGGCCTTATTTTGGTTCACTCTTTCTGACAAAATCCTTCTTAGATGGACAAAACCATGTGCACTGCAGGGGAGCATATGCAAAATGTACAGAGAGAGTTAGATTTGGGTGGGGTTTTACTTCAAAGTGAGATCTATATTGAAGTGTAAAAATAAAGCAGCCAGTATTTTCCCTGCACAGAAACAAAATTACTCACCCAAATCTAATTCTCTCTGCGCATGTTACATCTGCCCCCCTGCAGTGCACATGGTTTTGTCCATCTAAGAAGTATTTTGTCAGAAAGAGTGAACCAAAATAAGACCCATAGTCAGGATCATCGAGCATATCTATCTAATGCCATATTTTTTATAATTGTATGCCCTATCTTGGCCGACTGATGGACCTTTTCCCTTTCCCTTCATGTGGGAAAGAACAAATAAATGTATTCTTCATAGGAAGGAGCACAGATATTGGGGCCTTCCTCAAAATGTATGTCCCCAAAATCTTTTGTATCTGAGGCTTTCAGATAAAATGCCTGTCAGTCATTTGTACAAGTATGCCAATCATGAGACACAGCATCAAATCTTCTGTGAGATCATTGGATATCTGAGTAATGCTGTGGTTAATCAGAATGTTCCTTGCCGAGGTCAGGAAATCTGTGTTGGAAGATGCAGAACCAGAACTTGGTACTCCCATAAAACAGTGGTGATATACCCTCATTTTCCAGAAGACTGATAAGCAGGTTTTATTGCATGTGCTGACACAGGACACATTATCTACATGCACAGATTGTGTCATGCACACGTACAGATGTCCCATCACCTCCAAAATTTCAGGGTGGCTTTCATATATGATTTAGGCACAAAGTTCTTACATTTAGGGAGACCATGAATGATGCTTGATTTATGCATGATCCAGTGACTAACAAAATGAAACCAATAATAATTTAAAAGGCAGCATTACAGTATCAAACATTATAAAAATAACATGTATCCAGCCATTAGTGGACTGGGGAATGAAGATCCCACACTTTAAATGTGGTGGTAGCAGCTCTAGGAGGTAAAGTGTCACGCTAGCAGTGGCACTAGCTGGAGTGTAACGGAGGCTAGGTGCCTTGATGTACGGTTTTTGCATAAACAAAAGAAGGGAGTGATGCAATTGGATAAAATAAAACCAGTTTTAATAAAGATACTGTAATACAGGAGATGAATAGTGGCACAAAGGTAATACTAAAGATATGCGATAACCAAAGTCAATGATATATAAAAGTCATTGTAAAGTTCGTAGTGGGTGGAGCACGAGGTTGATATCTTAAGATGGCTTGAAGTGTAGATTGGATAATAAACGTAAACTTGAATAATCGAACTGAAGAATATACTTGGAAAGATGATTGGATTGATGATTGAAGAATTGAATGAAAGATTGGATGATTAGACGATTGGACGATTGGAATCCGGAAGGAATAATAGCAATAGTGACCAGAAGGGTTGAAGGTGAAGTGACCGTCAGGTGAGGAAAAGGGTGATCCCCTTTGGGGGGCTAACCTTGTCTGGACCGTAGAGGCGGCAGCAGGGCCCTGCAGGTGGATGGTCGAGTACAGCAGGCAAGCAGAAGGATTCCTCTTGGAGATACCTGGCAGGCAGCAGCGCTGTCAGCAGGAGGGAGTCAGATGTCTAGGGAAGGACATCATTGTACTGACTGACTCCTAAACCTAGTCAGTCAGTATTTATCAGGAGGGCTGCACTGCAATTGGTTGGAGCTGATTGGCAGTGCAGCCCTATTGGAACAACCAGATGGCCGCCGCCTAGGGGCGGTGACAGTTCCCAGCCTGCAGGAAGCATGTGCAGCATACTCCAGGCTGTGTGTCCAGCAAGGCCCAAACAGAGGCACAGAGCATCATGGAGCCTCAGGCCCCACGCCAAGCAGTACCCGCATGTCACCAGCGAGCACATCATCACTGTCACCAGCAGGTGACAGCGCGACAGTACACAGCCCAGCAACCTGGGGACTGCCAGCGGAGGTAAGCACCAGAGCGTGTACTGCCCTATTAGGAACCCCAGAGGTAACCATAGTATGGGAGGCATGGGCATCAGCCATGGTGGTCGTGACATAGAGGAGGGGACCACTGCTGATTTCCCCTATGCCCCTATAGGTTACTCCAACCCTGTATCCCAAATAGCTTGTCTTTGTAATAGAGACTGGGACAATTGGGCTATCCAGGGTTTGGTAAATTGCAGGAGTGTGATCTCTCCCTGCTGCACAATGGGATTAACATAGGCGTGCGCACAGGGGGTGCACAGGCACCTCCTAATGACAGGCACCCCCGCACGCACGATTGCAGTAAGGTCCAACAGCACAGAAAAGCATTTTTTTTTCCTGGAGCCGGCTGCCTGTAGGGGGAGCTGAAGTGCACAGACAGCTCCTCTCAGGCCTTACTGAAAAGTGCTGGCCGGGTGAAGAGTGAGGCTGAGCCTGGACTTCCTGGTATATGAAATGTGCTGCAGGTGAGCTAGAATAGGGAGGGGGGGGGGTTATGTTAAATGAGCAGGCTATGACTTTGTTTTAGAGGGAGAGGGGGGATGGTATAAAATGTTGTGTTTTTATTGGTGTAATAATGCTGGCTGCTTTTATGTCATAAAGGTGTGTGTTTATCAGCTTTTTGTAAGTATACTGTGTGTGTGTGTGTGTGTGTGTATAGGGGGGCTGTGTATATGTATACTATGTGTGTGGGAGGGGGCACTGTGTATACTACAGTACATTGGGTGTGTGCATGCTGTGCCTGTATGTATACTATGTGTGTATATATATGTATGGGCTGTGTATATCTGTGCCTATGTATACTGTGTGTGTGTATTGAGGGGCTGTGTGTATGTATGTGTGTATATATAGTAGATATTTTGTGTGCATACTGTAGGGGGGGCTATATATATATGTATACTATGTGTGTGGGGGCTGTGTATGTGTATACTACATCTGTATGTGTGCAGGCTGTGTGTGTTTATGGGTGCGCAAAGGGGGGCTGTGCATATGTGTTGGGGGGCTCTTTGTATGTATGTGTGTGTGTGTGCGCATCAAGATGTAAGGCGCAACCTGTAATGGGCATCACGGTGTGAGGGGTAACCTGTAATAGGCATCACGGTGTGAGGCGTAACCTGTAATGGGCATCACGGTGTGAGGGGTAACGTGTAATGGGCATCACGGTGTGAGGCGTAACGTGTAATGGGCATCACGGTGTGAGGCATAACCTGTAATGGGCATCACGGTGTGAGGCGTAACCTGTAATGGGCATCACGGTGTGAGGCGTAACCTGTAATGGGCATCACGGTGTGAGGCGTAACATGTAATGGGCATCACGGTGTGAGGCGTAACGTGTAATGGGCATCACGGTGTGAGGCGTAACGTGTAATGGGCATTATGGAATGTGGTGGCTATGTGATGTGTAATATGCATTACGGTGTAAATTTTTGGCGCGCGCCTTCGATGCGCACAGTCCCTATTGTCCCTGTTTTACTAATATTTTTTTAAGCCCTGACATTATGTGTAATGGGCATTAAGGTGTATGGCATTTGTGATGGGCATTATTGTGCATGGCATTATGTCTGGGCATTAGTGTGTTGCATTATGTGTAATAATAGGCGATGATGGACACGCCCAGTAGGTAGTGATGGCCACGCCACTCCAATGGTGCACCCCCTAAGAAAATGAGCTGCGCACGCCTATGGGGATTAATCAAGACATTGTGTAAATTATATATGTGTTACAATTGAGAACATGGGATAAGTCTGCTTTTCTCATAGGATTTTTCAGCCATGCTGAATTTTGCAAACTTTCCTTGTAAAGTAAACAGTGATGCTTACATTGGTTAAACATTTTCCAGATGGGAAGTTTTCCTCTCTGTCCAAGGCCATAATATGTCTTTTACAAGAATTTAATTTTTTCCATAAAATTTACCATTTCCAAAGAACAAATTTTCATTTGTATTGCAGTTTTGTTAATGGTTGAAACTCTAATCTACTAAGCAGCTTTCTCTTGTGAGTTTAAAACATTCATCATGATCATTGGAGTTTTATTTTGAGAAAGATTTTTTTTTTTTTGCTGTGACTGCAATTCTACTGCATTTATGTCATTAAATGGCTTGTCTATTTGCAAAGGAAACAGGTTTTCATTCTGCTTTTTTAATCCATAACTTCTCCAACTATAGCAGCATCTTTCAACCCTACACAACTCTTTTTTGCATATGTATTGTGCAGGGCTGGTGCAAGGCATCTAGGCGCCCTAGGCAAACCTACAGGATCCCCCCCCCCCCAACTATGTTATCATTCCCATTATTTGCTGAAATTTCATGATGCAGGATGGGGAGTTTGGGGGAGCTACAAGGATTGGTGATTGTGCATTTAGGGGACGTGCCTGCTTTAGTTTATGAATACAGTTTCTCTTATCACAAGTAATAAAAACAGCTTAAAGACGTATCCTTTCAAGCATCAACCCATAGATTCCCTGGAATGTATTTTGCATCATTCAAACACGATTTACAAATGAAACAAACAAACAAACAAAAAATAGGCAAATAGAACAAAAACTTTAAAATGTACAAAAGTGACACTTTCAATAAATAGAGTCCAGATGTCCTCTCATTGCCACAAGTTAAGACGCAAACAAAATAAATAGCCTTAAAAAAAATAAGTAATAAAGAGATTATACCAAAATAAGCAGAATTGACTGTATATGTTTTACTTTGAATGAATTTACCAGTCCAGTATGTATTTTTGGGTTGTGGGAAAAAAGCTATGCACCCAGAGGGGTCCCATGTAAACATGGGGAAAAAAGCCAAATTCCCCAAAAACTGAGCCCTGGTTGTAATGAAAAGACATTGCCGCTGAGTAGCTGGGCGGGCGGGTGTGTGTGGGGGGGGGCGCGGGCGGCGACTCCGCCACCCGCCCGGAGACTGACAGAGATTGCTGTGTGGAGTGTGTTCCGGTGTGGTGTCCAGCGCAGGAGGGTTTTTGGGGTGGACAGCGTCGCGGGTTGCGGCTGACTAGCTGGTGGGGGCTGGGGCGGCTGCCGCCCGCTCCCCTGCCGAAGATTGTCACAGCCAGGGATGTCTGTCAGGCAGCACATTTAGCACGAAGGGCAGGCTCCGGCGGGGGGGGGGACCGGGAGGGGGGAAATCACTCACCGAACAGCTGCCTGTGGCTCTGTCTGTCTGCTTGTTGAACTTGTTGGCAGATCGCTGCAGGCAGCTTCCTTCCTCCGGCTGGCTCTCCTCTGCGGTAGCTTTCCAGCAGGCTGCTGCTGCTGGACAGCTGCAGCTCACTACCGCCCTCTAGTTGCTGGCGCCCTTGGCAAATGCCTAAACCTGCCTAGTGGTGGCGCCGGAACTGGTATTTTGTACAATTTCTCTTTGACAAACTTAAGCCCCGTACACACGGGGGGGAAATATATTGCTCAGCAATATATTGCTAGCAATACATTGCTGAGCAATATATTGCCCAGTGTCTCCTTTTCATCAGCGACCAGAGATGGTCGCTGATGAAAGGGAACCTCTGCCGGCGGTGCCGCAGAGGTAATCAGCTGGTCGCAGGAGCTAGAATGGGGCTGAAAATGGGAGCGCGCACCTGGAGATTTATCGCTGGGGCACACTACCATCACTGGCAATAAGGTCACCTGCGACCATATTTACAGCGATTTCAGCCCCTATCGCCCCCGTGTGTACACAGCATTAGAAGTACCAAATCTTCAAATGTTGTTATAAATTCAATTGAATAAAATGATATAGAAAAGATGCAAAAAAGCAGGGCAAAACTAGAACTTTGTAGGTCCCATGGCCCAATACTTCTAGCAAGTGTTAGAACTGTTTGGTATAAAATGAAGGGGTGTAATTTAATACTGGTTTCTGGGTGAGTTAAGTCCCAGGTCATGGGCAAACGCCGGGGGGGGGGGGGTTTCTGGTTGCCCAAAAAAAACCTCCTCATGTCATAATTAAATTATGACAACAATAGCACTGGTATATAATATGATCAGTAGAGCTGCAGTGTAAGGGACAGAGCAGAGCTTTTTCCTGTTTTTTTTTTCCAGCTTTTTCCACCACATTTACTGGAGGTGTGGATCTGAGTCCTCAAACATCACAATGGACCAGAGAGTAGAGGACAGGAGGAAGAAACAGGAGCCTTACCAAGAAGTGGGAGATTGTGAGCTTAGTCATTCTATTATGCTGGTGTATTTATTATGATATGTTTAACCTTTCCTGACCAATTATCTTATTTACATGTCTGGAACAGCCTTTACTATAGATAATATATTATCATGTTAAATACTAATACTGCATTCCATACAGTATCCAGTGTATATAAAGACCAATTTTCAGGGCTGTTACCGCTCCCCCAGACTCCCGTACTTACTCCAATGCCCTGCAGAGTGGGAGATTGTGGAGTACATTTGGAAACCCCCCTCTAAAAATCCTGCATTTTCCACTGCAGGTTGTGTCATTTCAGGCATACAGAAATCTTGGATTGATGTGCATTCATGAGCAAACACAGTATTTTGAAGTGAATTTAAAATGAGTGCACAAGAGTGAGTTGCAGGTCATTTGGGTTCCTATTATAATATTGTCAAGTTACTGTGATCTTCCTGCATACAAATCCCTTATATGTTGTTAATATGCCTGAATTCTGGAAATCATTTATCTGCACTTTTTCCATGATTTATACTTGAGTTCATCTGCCTGCCTACTGCTGACTCCCATTTTTACCAATTTACTAAAGTCTGTTCCTGCCTGCAAGGGCTCCGCAAAACTTGCATTCATGTGTGCTATTGTGTAATAAACCTATGATGGACTAGCAGCTATTTATGTATTTATATTTAGCTTTTTGCACACAATGTGAATTTATAACAAAATAACAAGCCCCACCAAATAGAGCCTTCTGCAGAGAACTCTGTTCTACCTTCATGTCAATCGTGCAACAGTGGGCTTTTCAGTGAATCTGTCTCTATCCACTCCCTGGATATGCGCTTATGCTTCTGCATACTTAGATCTTGTTAACTTTGCAAATAGGAATGTCATATAACACTAAGAGATTTATATGAGTTTAAGGGACAAACAGAAACATTATTGAAATAGCTATTATAAGTTGTGCAGGTCTGGCCAAAAGATTCTTGACAAGCTAGTTACTATAAAACCACAAAAGCTTGTTATACTGCATATGCTGACAGCTGGAAGCATGCTAGATCTTGTCAACACAAATACAACTGATCAACCACAGATCAGGAGATCAATGAGAAGCTTCAGAGAAAAACTGCCTTTAAGATACAGCCAGGAATTTTCTAACTTTTTTTCTGCAGATAACCTCAATCTATACAGGAAGCAAATTTAACCACTTGCCAGAGGGGTTGTACAGATGCGACCAGTCAAACATGACGACTATGTGGTTGCTGGAAGATAAGCTTCCAGCAGCTGTCACTCTCAGAGGGACCTACTGGTGCTTCTGGTTCATGATCCCTCCTCCTGTGCTTTCTGTTCAACCATTTTGCCTAGCGTGTACACTCAATATCATTAACAATGCATGCTCCTGTGCATTGTTAACAACTCCCTTCCTTGTCCTGCATGTTTAGGCAAGGGAGGTCTTAATTAACAATGACCATGCAACAGCTGCAGCATGGCCATTATTCCCCCCATCGGCACCTGCCATTGTTCACTTCTGAGCTGACATCAGCAAGTGTGTATTCACTTGCTGATACCGGCACCCGCCGGCTCCCTGCCAACGCAAATATTGGTGTGGACTGGGAGTTGGCTATGAGTAGGGGCTTTAGTTCAAATTTAGTGAATATGTGATGCCATCAGTAATTCCCCTCAGTCAAAGTCCACAAAATTCAAATACAAGTCCACGCTAATGTTCAGTATAAACTAAGCCAGGTAAGATAACTGCCGATAACACCACTGAGGAAGCCTTGGTCAGAAACATTGTATTTATTTATTGTTGTTTTATACACAAAAGTGTGTAACTCCCCCACTAAACACGGAGGGTGAAATTTAATAGGATGAGAGATTCAGAAAGTGAGAGATTTGGTAAGAAATCTCCAGTTTTTTTAAAGCGGCAATCATTTACATTGCAAAACCAGATTGATTTTGCAGTGTAAATGATTGCCGCTTTTAAAAAACTAGAGATTTCTTACCAAATCTCTCACTTTCTGAATCTCTCATCCTATTAAATTTCACCCAGTATGTTATAAATGCGGCTACTGCCCCTGCAGTCCACAGAATACAAGGTGCTGCTTTTAGTTTTTTGTTATGAAATTTGACATGAAATGCTGAATTGTTTCTTACCTATTATATATTTTTATGCTCTTTCCTCAGTATTGCAGGCATAACAATTTGTGAAAAAGCTGTCTTATGGTTTCCCACAGTTCCCATTGGCCAGTCCAAAATAGCCCCAACTTTCATGACATTTTAATGGATATGACATAATTGCTTTCCCTCTAGGTAGGTATTAAAAAAGAGATTCATTTGAAGCAGGATATTCAATAATAATGACATATGATAAATGAATGCTTAAGAGATACTTAATTTGCTATTTAAAGACAAAATGTTTTAGTGTTCATTTGCTGCCTTAATTTTTGTAACTTATTCTTAAATTGTGAGTCAGATAATTGTATTGTACTGGCACATACAGTAAATACGTTAAATTTCTATAGCAGCCTGTTCACCGCGTGTTTACATTTTTTAATATAACCAAGTCTATATATATATATATATATATATATATATATATATGCAAAAAAAGATGAAAAGAGAAACGCACGAATGAGCGATAAATCAGAAAATATTTACTGTTCTTAATATGCTCACATACATTAAGGTTAGAAGATAAATGCTTGCCAGCCGTATGTACAACTCGATACCAGAGTATACTCTGCAAGGATGTATCACGATACCCCAGGAACAGCTTCCAGATGCCTGTCGCAAAAACCAAACGTCTGAGCCGCCGGAGGGAAAGATGCAGAGTCTCAGCTGGATCAAGCCACGCCCAACACGTTTCATCACTGGGAAGGACTTCGTCAGGGGGTGTTCCCAGTGACGAAACGCGTTGGTCTAGTTTCACGCCACAGAACTTTGGATATTTTAGTTGGGCTGCTTGGCTTACAAATTCCCCTGTTGGATGGGGATGGATAGGATGTGGGAAACAATTGTAAGATGGCGCCCTTTAAGGTGACCTTATGGATCAGGTCAAACAAGCCTTCAAGTAATCCTTAAACTTTCTAAAAGTAAATAAAGTCCATGAATTTAAATTTTTATTAAAGTCTCTTTTTCCACTCGGTATTGGTGGTTAGTTCAGACCATTAAAAGGTTCAGATGTTCCAAGATAGCAAACATATATATTCCCAACGCGTTTCGTCCCCACACGGGATTTCATCAGGGGTTTGCAGATTGAGTAAAAAATTACTTTCTACAGCTTTCGCAGAAGTTACTTTCGACAGATTTCGTAGATGGAGTAAATCCGCAATAGGAAGGTTCAATTTGATCATTAAATATCACAAACTCTGGGATACATAGTGACTAAGGCTAATTACATACAGATGTTAAGTCCGTGTGTGAGCCTCTCAATATTCATACATGGTCTTGCCTTAAAAGGTTAAAAGTCTGTAGACATAACCATTTCTTGGTTTAAATCAGACAACTGATTTATCTTAAAGCCAGATAATAATCCTAGTAGGATATATTGTCTCTATGCTTGATTAAGATACAGGCGTATTCTGCACAGAATCTGAGTGACTCGGGGTACAATTCTCACTTAATGGAGATATATACTCATAAAGGGTTCATTCTGAATCATTCTGACAGAGCCCTTCATGAGTACACATCTCCAGTAAGTGAGAATTGTACCCCGAGTCACTCAGATTCTGTGCAGAATACAACTGTATCTTAATCAAGCATACGACCTTTTCATACCCCCACTATCAACGTCGACGTGGAGTTGAGAAAAGTGGCAAGCGCAGCGAGCCACCGAGCCCGAAGCGTGGTGAGCGCAGCGTGCCCCGCGAGGGGACGCGGATACCTTCACAGGTATCCACGTCCCCTCACGGGCTTCACAGGTGTCCGCGTCCCCTCGCGGGGCTCTCTGCGCTCGCCACGCTTCAGGCTCGGTGGCTCGCTGCGCTCGCCACACTTTCTATTCTCAACTCCACGCCGACGTGGATAGTGGGGGTATGAAAAGCATATATTGCACAACAAGAAGTGGATCCCCACAGCGCTAATTCACAGGATCTTTTTCAATGTATTTTCTTTCTGTTCAGCCTCTAACATCCGAAGTATTCAGGGGGTATGAAAAGGTCGTAGGACGCGTACCGCCGCCCCTCGCGGGCTTGCTGCGCTCACCACGCTTTGGGTTCGCGTTGATAGTGGGGGTGGTACAGCCTCAAAAATGCCATTTGGGGGCCATTGAACATGTTTCATACTAATTCCAATGCATTTGGATGCTTTTCAGTGAAAAATCGTATGCGATCGCATGCGATGCGATCGCATGCGATGCGATTGCATGCGATTTTGACAAAAACTGCAAAAATCGCATCGCATGCCATCGCATGCCACTATAGATGGCATGCGATGGGAGCCGTGATAATCCACAAGTACCGAAAATACTATCATACTATTGAAATTGAATATACCACAGAATGTCAACTCTGTGAGGATATCAGTTGGAAAGTTGTCTAGGTACTTATGTAATATCTGGACTCCTCGCTGCGCTCGCCACACTATAAAAAATCAACTCCATGCGTAATTGGATAGTAGGGGTATGAAAAAATGGGGTGCATTTAACATGGGAGTCCAGATAATACATAAGTACCGTTGTCTATATTTGTTCTGAGATGATACCTTACCCCCGAAGAAGTCTTTTGGGGACGAAATGCATAGGGTCGTTATGGGAAAACACGCAAAAAGTTGGATCAAGCATCTGTTAATTTGATGTGAAACTATTTAATTACTTTTATACTGTTACACAGAATAAATGTATTTTTTTTTTGGGGGGGGGGAGGATTTTCTCACCTTTAAAAGACATACAGTACTTGGCAGTTGAGCTTTAACCCAAGAAAAAAACACATGTTCATTTTAGCTATGATGTGTAAGCAGTTGGCAGGTTCCTAAGAAAAGCAGTTGTTAGTGTAGGACTTGCAGTAAAATGGGGTCGCTTGGCGATTGGCTGCAAGCTTAAATGCATTGATCAATTCATGAACTAAAACTCCATTATTTATTTAATTGATTATTTGAATGTTAAGGTGAGTTAGTTTGTTTTAGTGAGTGCTGGGCTCCCTGTATATATATATATATATATATATATCTTTTTGTGGTAAAACTTCTGCGCCTTCAGTGTTGAAATGAACAATCAAAGTGGTGTTACGGCAATCCTTAAAGTGCTTTCTATGTGCGTACCAGAATGTTTCAGGCAATATCACACGTAGAGGTGTCTTTCACTCCAAAGTACTCCTTCTTCCTTCTATTTTCAGACTCCGCCGATTGCGTAGGGCATTCGATTGCGTGTGAAATTTCCAGAAGGAGAATATTAGGAGTTTACAAAATATTTGTAAATATATGTGCAATAAAGGTGATTCCTTATGATAAAGTGCTTGTGCATGTGCAAGAAAATATTAAGGGTGAACAAACGCCACCTTGTGGCTATCCTTATTTAATTTGCACTCGTGTGGTCACCCTGTGATAAAATACTTTTTGTAAAAACAGGTACTGAACTCACACTATAAATCACTTTGTCCAGATGTGTTTCCCATCCGGAGTAGTACAGGACCCTTTAAAACCAAAAAAAGCTCCCACCAAGGGAAAGGATCATAGTGTAATATTGTTTCATAAAATACATTTATTTAAAACAAACACGCATATAGAGAAAAAAAAAACAGTACAAATTGGACCCGCACATTTGACTTAAAAAGACATGCTTAGTAGTGGGTATGCATACCCACAGAAGTTGGATGTTCACTATTATTTGTTTTCTATCCACACATACGTGGAAGTGCCCTCTGTGGTAGAGCAGTTTCTCTATTATCAGCGAAAATTAGACTTTTTGAAGTCCCATATCTCTGCAGGACAGTTTCACTATTATCAGCGAAAATTGATCCTTATTTTACCCCTGATGAAGTCCTAAAGGGACGAAACGCGTAGGGTTCTCGCATCCTAAGAAGTTACACACATCATGAAGTTGGATCTGACACTACTTATTTGAACAATACTGTGATCTGTATTTGAAAAGTGAACCAAACTTTGTATAAGCCTTTTTACTGATACTCTATTATTGTGATGAAATTTATAATAAAAAACTTCTTATATATATATATAAAATGGAGAAGGCCTGGCACTCCTGCAGCTGGGTCCGAATACCCCGGTGCCTTCCACGACAGGTAGGTAGAGGAATGGAAGAGGCGGCACTCAAATGTTTTTTTTTTAAAAGTGTATTGTGGCAAAAGAAAGGACCAACGTTTCGGGGTCTTAATCACCCCTTTGTCAAGGTGATTTCCACTTGCACCTTGACAAAGGGGTGATTAAGACCCTGAAACGTTGGTCCTTTCTTTTGCCACAATACACTTTTGAAAAATCCCATTTGAGTGCCGCCTCTTCCATTCCTCTATATATATATATATATATATATATATATATATATATATATATATATATATATATATGAACTCATAGAACCGGCACACTCAATCTTCAGGTTCCAACAGCTGGGGTGCCAAACTCAGGCTTGCAGTCCCAGGGGTACAGCCAAATATATAGTTTAGTATAAAGAGCACTCACCAGTCTTCCAACTTAGATGCAGGTAAAATTTATTAATACATCACCATAGTCTCAGTGGCATTATTCACTGAGACTATGGTGATGTATTAATAAATTTTACCTGCATCTAAGTTGGAAGACTGGTGAGTGCTCTTTATACTAAACTATATATATATATATATATATATATATGCAGTGGTCAGGCACTCCCGTTGCACCTGGTGCCCCCGTCAGAAAGGAAAGGTATGTATGCTGCAATGCGGCGTGGAATTCACAGTGTCTAACAAACTCCAGTATTGTTGAATCATTCAATGTTTCATTCTTTGAAAATAATTTTGTTAGGATAAACAAACAAAGAAAATGCTCACCCCACCAGACAAGATACAGGACCATCCCCTCGGCGCTGGAACCTGGAAGAGACGCACTCATATGATGCCACACGTAAGCGTCAGACGTAATGACATCTCCCTCGGGTCAGTTGCCATGGGAGCGCGTCTCTGCGGAGATTGCAATAATAAAAGTGTGAAGTCAAAACAGACAATAAATACAAACATCTATAGAAATGCATATAGTAATAACATAATAGAGACACCAATAGTATCATCTACATAATGATACTGTACAAATAATCAGATGCAAAGTACAAATTTGACTTCACTGAACATACTAAGCAAGTAACATACAAATTCAAATACTGAGGTACTATGTAATATTACTTAAATAGACATGAAATGGGCATCATATCATTGAGGCCCCTAGGATGAATAGTATCAAGTTTCTCTATCCATAAAGCTTCCCTTCGCAACAGGACCAAGTTTCTATCACCCCCACTTGATAGGTGTGGAATAAAATGGATCATGGAATATTTAAGACATGAAAGATTGTGCTGAAGTTCCACAAAATGTTTAGCAACCGGTTGGTAGCTGGTTCCTGAATTAATGGCCGCCGTAATCGCAGAGCGGTGGGCAATCATTCTTTCCTTGAATTTCCGACTAGTTTTTCCCATGTATGAGAGTCCACATGGGCAACTAATCAAGTATACCACAAAAGAACTCTCGCACGTGAGGTGGTGAATAGAACACTTGGCTCCTGAATGTGGATGGCAAAATGTATTACAATGTACCATGAACTTGCAAGTAGTACAAGGGCATTTATAAAAGCCATGTTTTTTATGTGATGGAAAATGACTGATTGGAGTTTGATCTGAGTTAGTCACATCCGTTTTAACCAATCAACTACGGAGGTTTTTCGGATTAGAGTATCTTACGTCAAATTAGTGGCACCTAGATTCAAATCAAGATCAGATTTGACAATTCCCCAGAGGCTTTTTGAAATATTATTGACACATGGGGCCAGAGTATTGTATTGCGTGACCCATGGAATACGTTTCACGTTATCACGCACCTCTTTCTTCTCCAACAACCTGGGCTCTATCAAGTTTAAGAACCCTATTTTTAGTTTCCAAAAGAGCCTCTAAGGCAGTGGTAGCCAACTCCAGTACTCGGGAGCTATCAACAGCTCCTCACAGAATCACAAGTGAACTAATTAGCTCCACCTGTGGATATTTTATAATGTGTCAATCAGTAATGAGTTCACCTGTGAGGTGAGCTGGAAAACGTGAACTGTTGGTAGCTCTCGCGGACTGGAGTTGGCTACCCCTGCTCTGAGGAATAACCTCTAGTGACAAATTTGTCTCTCAGAACAACAATTTGTTCACTGGCCACATTGATGTTGTTGTTAATCCTAAATGTCCTCAACATCTGCTAGTAAGGTAAACCTGCTTTAAGACTGTATGGATGGCAACTGTTAGTGTGTAAAAAAAGTGTTCCTATCAGTCCCTTTAATGAACACCGAAGTGTTCACCAGGGAATCTTTTAAACTGATAAGTACATCCAAATACTCAATCTCAGTCTGACTAATTTTGAAAGTAAACTTTACTCGATGTGTAGTACCATTAATGAAGTTAAAAGGAATCATCTGGTCCCCTATATCACCTCGCCATACAAACAATAAATCGTCAATATAGCGGGTGAAAAAGGAGATTCTGGAAGCTTTACTGGCATCTGCAAAGAAAAGCGTACTTTACCTATTCCAATCATCTTGCCCACATATATCTTCTGACAGGGACAGACGATGACATACACTACGTATCTGTTTTCACAGGTCAGTCTATACTTAATCGGGTACCTTGTACCAGTGCTTGGATGGACAAAGCACTCTCTCGTCACAATATGTGCACAATTGACATGATGTTTCTGCTGTTGTTAGTACCGCACTGGATAAGTTAAACACCACGTCTAATGACCCCTTCTTGGCTGCTACCTTCCTCTCCCTTTCCCCCTGGCCACCTCGTCTCGATCGTTTCGAATGGTATCGGCATCTCTGGCTCTGGTGCCCACAGCTAAAGGGATCTGTGTCCTTTGGCGCCCTTGTCTCCAGAGCCCGTCGCAGAAACTGGCGCAAGCAGCCGGCCCTCAGTTCCCGTGACACCAGCACCTCTGCCAGCGAAGGTGAGCAACCCCAGCAGCAGAGACAAGGGCGCCAAAGGACACAGATCCCTTTATCCAGTGCGGTACTAACAACAGCAGAAACATCATTGCTGAACAAAGGCCTGAATTTTGTGCCAACAGTCGCACACAATGATTTTAAATGGAAGATTGACAACTACCGCCTGCAAAGAAAACTCCGTCTTCGAAAACATTTCGATAAAAACAAAACCCCCCAATTGAATCCCTCCCCAGAAGATAAGGTGTTGCAACAATTAAAACCACCCAGCACCTTTGATCCCTTGTCCAATAACCCCTCCCTCAAAACCTTTGCCAGGATACTGGAAAACAGCAGCAAGGATGTCCCAGGTGCTAAATTACAAAATCTTAGCAAAGAAGAACACAAAGCGCTGAAAAGTTTGAGTGAAAGGACTGACATCATTGTTCGATCAGCGGACAAAGGAGGGGCGGTGGTGGTTATGGATTTATCTTTGTATAAAGAGGAATGTGAACGCCTTCTTGCTGATGGACTGACATATGAATTACTTACTACTGATCCGACGGAACAACACTAAGCAGCCAGGACGCCGCTGTTATTCTTCATACAGCCACCTCTAATTTAATGATTAGAGGGCAGGGCTGCAGCGCCTATCTCCATGGGTCAGGGACTCCTTTATTAGCATGGGCCTGTCTTCCACGTGTACACATTGGGACGACCTTCTCCCATCTGCCGTCTGGTATTGTGAGTAGTCTGGGAGCTACGGCTAGGTGACAGACTTGCATTTGCCCTAGTGGAAGTTGGGCATTATTCCTCCTTTGGTTGTGTTGGGGTATTAACCCCTAAAGTTGTGCAGTGCACAACTTTACCGTTTGCAACGAGGTCAATTAAGTTTTGGTTGCTACAGGGTCGCTTGGTTTTGGTTGCGATGGAGTCGCAGTATTAACTTTACCATTTGCGACGACGTCGTCTGGTTTTGGTTGCGACAGGGTCGCTTGGTATTTGGTTGCAAAGGAGTCGCTGTATTCACTGTACCGTTATTTCAATATACCTGTGTGCATTTATCCTCTTTCTCATA
This sequence comes from Crinia signifera, assembly GCF_055691185.1. NCBI lineage: Eukaryota > Metazoa > Chordata > Amphibia > Anura > Myobatrachidae > Crinia > Crinia signifera. The sequence goes on from NC_139219.1 coordinate 137,314,257, forward strand.
CATAACGATAGGGATTTGTGCATCAGTGTTATCCTTCTATAGCTGGGGTTTATTAGTTGAGTCAGATCCTCCTCTTGAACCTATCCTTGGCAGTTTTTGAGGACATCCTTACACACTGGCTCCAGCAGAGCTAGGGTGGGTTTAACTCGCCCTTTCACATGTGGCAGCTACAGACGAAGCCTAGCATCCCGCAGTCCACGGCCACATGTCAGGGAAGGCCAATAGAGCTAGATTAGAAGATAACAGCACCGTCCAGTCTGGGCAGCATTCAATTACCTGAGTTACTCCATGGATCGTAACAAAAAGCTGGCTGACAAAGTCCAGCATTACTGTGGTATGCATAAGAGATGAAATGCGTTGAGGGATTAAATTACCACTGCACTCCACACATGTTACATTAGCCGAACCTGCAGTGCACACGGCTTGCCCATTTTGAGAACAAATGTGTGATCAGGTCTGAATTAGACCCCCATTGTGCCTGTGACTATGATATGCACGTGTGTATGCACATGCATGCCATAATAATATGGCTTGTTCTGCAAGTGCATAAATGGGTCATGGGATGTAGGAAGCAGACTTGCATCAGACATCAGTGACTGACAACTTGATACCATTTTGGTTGTGGAGAGGCAAGTGGTGGGAACAGCCTCTGTTTGTGCATGTGGCTGACATTTACAGGGGGGTGCTGGGAACTCATCTGTCATTGGATGAAATGATCCGGCTTCTGCAATGGATGGCTTGTGCGTCCCCATGGGTGCTGCAAGCTACCTAAAGGTGTGTCAGAAATCTAATGCCTGCATTATAGGCATTGGATAAGTCACTCACCATCAGGCAACTGCAGCAATAGGCATCTTCCTTGTATTAGATGACTTATGCGTATTCATATATTTATTTATGAAGCAGTGGTTTTTGTAAGCTGATGATTCCTGGCAGGTTGGAGGTTACATTTAAAATGGCTCTCACTGATCCCAAGTGCCATTTTAAATTTTCTATCTAACCTGCTGGAATCTATGGCTTATCTAACCTGCTGGAATCTATACAATTATTTTAAACACTGGTGTTTAAAATACTTTTATTTGGGACCTCCACCACCTCTCCTTGGTAACATTATTTGGACCAACTGCCCCTTTGTATCCTCATTCCTGGTGAGGGAACCAGGACGTGGTTATGGCAGTGTTGAGGTCTGCATTTTAAAGCAATAAAGTATGATTTTTTTACCATGGATTTACTACAAGTGTTCCGGTGAATATTTTAATAAAGAAACCTTTGGATGAACATAGGGATTATTCCCTAGGTGAGTCTTTGTTCATATGAATGCTTAGTGGATGATGATACCTTGATGTGTAAATATCCTAGTCAATCTAGGTGAGTTGCTGGTGTGGTTCACCATATTGAAATAAGAATACCCCATGTATATGGTAACCAAGAAATTATTTTCTCTTTTTCCTGTGGCTTGAACACCTTTGAATCCTTTGAATAGCGCTGTGGGGACTAACTCCTTTTTGTAATATATGTGACATTTTGGGTTTGGTAGCCCTTTTTCTTGTGTATCCTCTAGCGGCAATTCCGTGTGAGCGCAGGTTGTTGCTAATTTTTCTTTTGTGTGACTTCCAGCACATTGCATTGGTTACATTGGGTACATCAAGGCACCTCCTCCAGCACATCACTAAATTGCAGTGGCATAAATATGATGAACAGCAGTTCATACCAGGGCATCCTGGGACCAGTAGTGCTATACATCGCAGTTTACTGTCTCATACATAACAAGGACTCCTGTCAATGGGGGGGCTACTCAGCATGCTGCGTGGCTTCGACCACTCACCCAGATACATCCTCTCCTGAGACTCACACCTGGCACACTTCTAGGGCACCTCTACAGGTGGGCATAACCCTCTCAATGGACTCTTCTGGAGTACTGCTGCTCTCACACTGCGATCTCTCTCTCTGTCAGGTGCCTTGCTGGGAATGGCAGAACTCCCCACATGTGCTGTGATGGGCTGCATTCTCCTCATGTTACTCTGCAGAAAAGCACCCACAGGTGCTGCTGCTCTCTCCATAGAAGGGGTGCAACTCCTGGTTGCTGTTTCCAAAGCTGGGTGCCATGTAAATGACGGCTAGTCATTCCATGATCCCAGCAACATGCAATCACCTTCTCCTTGACTCCGGACTTGTGTTGAATCTGCTGCTTTCTGACTTTCACTTCCTGTCTTTCCCTCAGCAGGAGGCTTGCATGTGAACACAGCCTGATCTCCAAACTTCTCCCAATCAGTGCACAGGAAATAGCCATAGCTATTCATGATAAAACAAAATAGTTATTAAATCTTGCAGTACCAGTGTATTACACATGTTGGATGGGATTTCATAATGAGCGTTGAGTTGTTGTGAATAGGTGGTTGTTGAGGACTTTGAAGGTGAGGGTGAGTAATTTAAATTGGAGTGACAGAGAGATGTTTGAAAAGACTATACTATTAATGATATCAGTAGTTAAGGCAATTTACTTTGTATATATGGAAACTGTAACATTTAATGATGTATAAAGAAAAGTATATAATAAATTGGATTGTTAGCTAATCACATCATGTATAATATACATCTCTAGGTCTGGAAAGGACAACCCATTATCTATTCACTGCATAGAGAGACTCCCATTCCAGGACTTCTAAGAAGTTATAGCAATATCCTGGATACAGCAAGCATTTTTATTATGTTTTAATCTGCTGTATCACTGATTGTAACCCATGTTCAGTGGCCCGAGCTATACCCAAGAAAGTAGTATCACTGAGGTCATATTATTCTAAAATAAAACTGAATTGCAGGTGAATATATTGAGTTTATTCCATGTACAGCATATTGTAGAATATTTTCTAATATTTCTGATTCAATACACTGAACCTATACAATTCACTTTAGTATTCTTAGTAGAGTGTATAATAATCTCTTGATTAAAATGCCTCGATTTGCATATGCATGAATTATTAAATATTCTAAGACATTGGGAATTGACCTGGCTGGCAACCTGAGCTGATGCATATCTACAGAATTCCTCCAGCAGCATTTTAACTTGACATTTGAAACGGGTTCCTCAGCACCATAACCATTTCAAGAGATCCTTAAATTCCTCCTGTATTTAGAATATGACTAGGACTCATCCTTAATATAGGAGAGGTCATCCTCCAAGGCTTACTCAACCACATGGTGCCACTGTCAAAAATTGAGAAAAAGGTTCATTGGAGAGGACTCTGAAGTTGGTGAGAACTTTTATGGCTCAGCCTTTTCTCTAAAGTTGTTGAAATGTCTCCTTTTACTTTTGTATCTACATGACACTGTGTAGCCACTAGTTGCAGTACTTGGAGGCAGTTGGATCTCAGCAACCATCTATGATACCTGTAAATTCAGCTTGACCCACCTTGAATTAGTTCTGTGGTGGGGGGGGGGGGTGAGACATTTATCATCTTGGATTCCCCAGGTTCTACATGACTATGTTCAAGGGGATTTATCTATGGTCCCTATGTTCGACACAGAGGCAGAACTCTGGGAGGCAATGGAGTCATCTGCCGCCGGGCTCCTGCTCCCAAGGGGGCACCTCTCCTCCCCCTGGAAGCTTAAATCAGTTATTTAATAGCCGACAATATTGCTTCTGTGGCTGAGTTCTGAAATATATATGTGTTTATTTATTTATCTATCTATCTAATCAGAAATATATATTTTTTATAAGGTTATATAGGGGTGTGTGTTTGTGTATGTGTGTGTTTGTGGGGGCACCAATATATATCTTGCCTCCGGGCAACTGGAACGAACTTACGCCACTGGTTCAACAGGTGGTGTGTGGCACTGTAAGGGGGTGATCTCCATACTCACCAGGCCTGCAACTCTATCCTATCTACAGATGAATACTTATTTTAATGGTTTGTGTGTACACATCATCATGCTTAGCCTGCTAGTGCAGAGACCCATTCCTAACCAGGTCAGGTACTTCTTTTACCCCAGCTTATGGCAGTATCTTGACAAAGACACTGGGAGACTGTTATACCTGAACAGTAGTATTACTCACATTGACTCCTGGGAAATTTACTCCCTGCCCATTATATTACCAGTGGCTGCTATACTGAGACAATAGTTTACTACCATTAAAAGCTCCTGAGTGACACAATCTTTCATTCCCTCAATAATTTTAGACCATTATGTATGATCTGTGAGAAACCTTAATAGGCTCCATATCAGCTTCTTTGCAGAACCTGACATCTTTAGTTCAGAACACCAAAGCTAATCTATCGTCTGGCTACTGTTATTTCCAGTGTTCTTGCCTGCAGGCATCCCAGGTGCACAAACAGCACAGTAAAAAACAAATAGTTTATGTTTACATTCATCGCTCTGACTCAAATAAATTTATAAAGCATCATGCAGCCTGGCATCCCTTTGGAAGGCAGGTGAAAAATAATGCTCTGCACTTGTAGATATTCATAAAGTACAGTACTATAGTTTATCTTGCAATACTATTGTAAAGATGGGTCTGCTCTTATCTAGACATCCTGTGTCCTGTATCGGCGTGCACAAAAAGCAACAAGAATGGGAAGCAGATGCATGTGAGAAGCTTCAGTGCCCCATTCTTGGCAATGGATGCGCGAGTGTGAGAGATGCTCATCCGTCCCTGTCTCAGTGAATTGCTCGCCAAGATGTATTGCTATGGCAAGCCAGCTATATGCATTAAAAAGGGACTGGTATTTACTATACTCTGAACTGGGCCTCCCTCACAGCACCTGAGGGGCATTACTAGTTTCACTGAGCAGCTTTCACATTGTTTTTATATGCAAGAGGCATGTGTTGGGACCTGCATTTGGAGGGCATGCTGGTTCCTGTAGTGCCACAAGGAGAATTCAGGGGTAACTCCTTATAGGCTGGCTCTCAACTTAGATATATTGGAAAGTGCTGTTATCATGTAGCCTTACAGTAGACAATAATGTGGCCCAGTTTGGGTGTTATTATCATAAGTGTAGGATTTCCAGTATCAGAGAAGCCTTGACGAGGCCTGGAAGCTTAATCCTATCTTTTGCAGAATATATGTAACTTGTTCTCTGAATTATCTTCTATTACTGTATGTTGGTTTTTCAAATCTTATTACTAATGCCCTTTTGTTGTGCTGGGGTTTAAATCCCCCTCCCTTGCAGCACCTGAGGGGCATTACTAGTTTGAGCAGCTTTCACATTGTGATCAAATATAATAAAGCACTCCAAATATCTACCTCCTGAGGAAGCCACTGAGAAACTTTGTGAGGCGGAGAAACACCTAGAGGACTGCGGAAGCATACAGCGCTATGAACTGAAACCGGTTAATACCCTTTGATAAGACCACGTAATATTGGACTACACCAGCGGTTGGAGTGTCCCACCGGGGTCTGGAGGCCGTTACCTATACCCTCTGCTGAGAACCACCATAAGTATATACCAATTTACACCATGTGCACATAGGTGGGAATGAGCAATATTAAAAAAAAAAAAGCTTACTAACATACTAACAGTATAGGAGCGTTACCATCTGGAGCCTAATTGCATGCATGCACTAATCAAGAAATCTTACAGGGAATGTTAACATAATAATTCTATGGGCAGTATTCAATGAGGCCAATTCGCCATGTTTCATGGTGAATTTGTGCTATTTTCACTTTGGAATGTGATTTTTTGGTCAGAAAGTGAATCACCCTATTCAACGTGCACTTTTCACGGTCTGTGAACAGTGAATGACGGACATTTCACCGTCTGATCGTCTCCGCAACTCGCTGTGGTTTTTCAATGGGTTTTTCAATGTGATTCGCTGTGAGAAGATGGCAAATTGCTTTCTAAGTGATTTTCGCCATGTGTCACCATGTAGCAATCACCATCTTTCCACTTTTCAAGTGGAATGTGAACTTTTAAAATACTGTTTTTTTAAAGAATTGGTGTAAAAAAATCTGAAATTTTATTCTGTGAAGGAGCATGCTATTTTTATTCATGTGCTTACAGAACTTGAATATATATTTAATTTAAAAATATATATTTTACACCTAACAGCCAGCAGGGGGGGCGTGGCCTGACACTCGAGGAAGAAGGACGCATGGCGCCTGAGCTCCGTGCGAGCTAACTTTCCTCATCTCATCTGACTGCTTCCCTCGAGTGTCACAGCTTCTACATCGCGCTGCCAGCCCTCCTAGTGCACAGCGGATGAGGGTGAAGCCTCTCCAAGCCTCTCCATACCCACCGCACGACGAGACGCCGCACGGAGATGTGAGGCCTTTCTGCCTTACCTCGAGTAAGACGCCCTGCTGACGCCAGAAGCGGCGGAGGCACCCGACGGACACCGCTGACTAACGGCTGTCACTCACCACAGATACGCAGGAAGCCTGGGTTCTAAGTCGGCTGAATTAAACAGCGGCGTCTGAGAGGGACTTGGAGTCTCTGCGCAACAGTGAGTAGCAGTGGAGTGGGGAGAGGACGCTCCCGTTTGGCCGCCATTTTATATAGCTGCAGCTTATAAGAATTCAGCACACCACCCCTGACTCTTCTGCTAGACTATTCTGGTGGTTAGAGACTTGCTGAGCCGGGGAAGTGGACTCTCTATATACAGCTAAGCTCAGTGCACGCATTAAAATAAGGAGAAAAGGCTGGCTATATTCTTTCTCAAGCTTTACTACTAAGTCTATTAAACTTCTCAGGCTTGTTAATACTACACAGCCTTGTCTGTGAAAATCCCTAAACAGCCTCATAGAGCTTGGGACATTGTAATGTAAAACTACGGAAGAAGGACTTCCATGAGACTATAATAATATGTCCTATACTGGGCAAACCCACATGCAGAAAAAAAAAAAAACTGCTGATATTTGACATCCATGACTTAAATTACAAAAATCTCTGAATCTGTGAAAGGTAGTCCTATGCTGCCATCTGGTGGACAGTGCAGAAAAAACCTGATGTTGATTACATTTTGAAACTACCCTTGAAATAAAGTAAATCAAGCAAAGCCTTTTGCCTGAGATTGCCACTTGGGAAAAGTTTTTATATTTTGTCTTTGTGCCTAATTCTACATCTTCTAATTTTCAAGCTGTCGACTCAGAGCAGAAATAGGTCACGCTCTCCCTGCAGAAAATCGCAGGCAATGGATAAATTTCTGGGCACTACTCCGGGTCCAAAAACCATCCCACAACCCCAACGTCATGGTCAGGAGAAGAGAAGGGGAGAACATAGTTCTGCGGTACCGGGTGAACACCAACCGGGAACTCCAGCCTCAAAAAAACCGATCCAAGATGGCTCACTAGACGCTGCAGGTAACCTGGATAACACCTCTCTTACCTCACTCTCATACACAGACTTGGTCAATGCAATTCATTCAGTTGTGTCCCCCTTATTACAAAAAGCGGTCACAGATATCTCAGACCGTATCACCTCACTCTCTGTGAGGATGACGGATGCTGAATCACGCATTAGTAGCAACACTGATACTGTCACAGCATTACAAGCTACTGTCCACACTCTGCAGCAAGACAATATAAAACTTAGTGAAGCACTGACCAATGTGGAAAATCGGCAAAGACGCAATAACTTGCGAATTGCTGGATTACCGGAATCGTTAAAAGGCCCAGCTTTAGACCATTTCGCACGAAATACTCTCCCGAAACTCTTACATATAGAAACAATTTGTGCGGACATTGTAATCGAACGCATCCATAGACTGGGGCATTATCAAAATCGAGATCAAGATAGACCAAGAGTGGTTATCATGAAAATTCTTAACTATCTACACAAGCAGGCGATCTGGAATGCTTCTCGTAAGCTGAATCCCATTGTCTGGGAAAAACATAATTTAAGGGTTTTTCAAGACTTTTCACCAGAGGTTTCAAAAGGCTAGAAGATCCTTCAACAACATCTGCTCAACTTTGATTAAGGAAAAACGTCAGTTTTTTGTTCTTTACCCAGCTCGTTTACGCATAGTTACAGCGAATGGCTATAAGGACTTTGACACTGCTAAAGCGGCAGAGGACTATTTAGCGCATTCCAGCACACGAGATCTTTCTGGAGACATCTCAGATCGTGACCCGCCGTGATCAGATCTACTAATAGTAATCGAAACGGAAAATGTCTTTCCCTTTTCTTCTAGGTCATGTGTGCCCCTTATGACAGGATTAGAAGCAAGTTCCTATCTTTAAATAATTTTGTTAGCTTTCATAGGGTAGGTAATGGTTTAAATAGCTAATGCAGCAGGAAGTTAATGAAAACACTACAAAATGTCCATTTAGCTTACCCTAATTTATGAAACATTCAGCAGATCAGATAACATAAAATATTTAGATACTATAATTGTACCAGTATAGATAATTGAAGCCTAGTTTCTTCATGGAAGTTCTACATATGTTGAGCCTAGCTGGCTATATCTCATTTCTTTTTATGTTCTTATTGTGTTAACTGTCTTGTCTACCCCTTCCCTTTATGTTTTTTCCCTGACCGAGGTTTGATACGTTTTCAGTTTCAGGTATTCTAATACTGTATTATGACAGATGTCTTTATGCCTAGGCTCTTTGAATGTTAGAGGTATCCATACACCGGCCAAACGTCGGAAGATACTGACGTATCTTACCAAACAAAACATTGAGATAGCTTGTTTGCAGGAGACGCATCTTATGCCATTGGAAGTAAAGAAATTGAATATGTTGGGATGGACTGTACTTGGCTCTGCATCTTATAACAAAAAATCACGGGGGGTAATTACCCTGGCAAAAAAGAGCTTAGACATACAGACTACCTCAGAGATATCTGACCCTGAAGGTAGATATGACATTATTAATGTAACTGTCTCTGGTAAATCATACACTATATGCAACCTTTATGCCCCAACACCTTATAGAAAAGCCTTTTTCGTAGATCTACTTGCTAAACTACACACATGTGATCTATCTAAGATGATTGTATGTGGAGATTTTAACTTGGTGGTCTCAAACACATTAGACAGATCCCCTATCCCAAAAAGGAAACAATCTATCCCGAAAATTAATATATCTTATTTAATGGAATCCTTACAACTAATAGATGTATGGCGAGCTTTAAATCCAACTGACAAAGACTTTACTTGTTTATCCTTAACACACTCTACTTGGTCAAGAATTGACTATATCCTTTTAGCAGAACCCATGTTCTCTTCGGTCTCCTCTGTCCGCATTTTGCCTCCAGTAATGTCAGACCATGGTCTTGTTTCAATGGATCTAAACTTTGTCCAAAAAACCTCGACTAAACCATTATGGCGCTTCCCCTCTCATCTATCTCAACCCCCAGAATTAAGGGATAAACTTTTTAATAGATGGTCTGAGTATTGCTTAAATAATGATAAAACCTCCAACCCTGATTTAAACCCTGCAACGTATTGGCAAGCTGCAAAAGCTGTTCTCAGAGGAGATCTTATTGGATATATGGCTAGGCTTAAACGACAACAAAAACAATCATACTTACAGCTTCAGACTGCACTTACATCTGCCTTTGATGCTTTTAAACATAATCCGTCCCCTCGAAATAAAGATGATTATAAAACAGCCAAAATACATTTTGAGGAATATTTGCAGATACAGGGAGATCGATATCTGTTTAATATTGATTCCAAATTTTATAAATTTGGTAATAAGGTTGGTAAGCTTTTGACAAATTTACTTCGAGGTCCAAGGACGGCTAATACCATTCACCCTTTACTAACAGCGGATGGAAGCATGACAAGTAATGATATGCAGATAACTGAAGAGTTGAAATCTTTTTATGAAAATCTCTATACTCCCCCCGATTCTCTCCCAGATCAGGTAACAGATTCCGCTAGAGAGTCAAATATACCCCCGTCCCATTCTTCTTCTCTTTTTTGGAATTCTTTAGAACTACCCCAGATACCTGACTCAGTAAAACAGACTTTGGAAGATCCAATAACTATAGAGGAAGTGAGATGGGCAATAGGCCAACTAAAACTTGCAAAATCTCCTGGTCCTGACGGATATTCAAATGAGTTTTACAAAATAATGGGGGAAAAAATATATCAACCTCTGTGCGAGTGTTTCAACCATATAATAGCTTCTGGGTCCTTACCAGCTCACTTCTCAGATGCTATTATCAGGGTTATTCCCAAGCCAGAACGTGATCTGAGATTACCTGCTTCATATCGCCCAATCTCTCTGCTCAATTGTGATTACAAAATATTTACTAAAATACTGGCAGAGAGATTGAAAGCGATTTTACCAATGATTATACATTCTGATCAGACGGGTTTCATTGCAGGTCGTCATGCAGTTGTCAATGTGCGTCGGGTCCTGGCTGCAGTGCAGGGGTCGGGGGCCTTCTCTGCCACTGATGGGCTGCCTAATATGGTGCTGTCGTTGGACGCGGAGAAGGCTTTCGACCTAGTGCTGTGGCCGCACCTAGTACGCACATTGCAAAAATTTGGCTTTCCTCATACTTTTATAAAAATTATTCAATCCCTATACTCTTCCCCCAAGTCTATGATAGCCTGCAACGGAGGCTACTCAAAACCTTTTGTGTTGGGAAGGGGGACACGTCAAGGGTGTCCTTTATCCCCACTCTTATTTGATATAGCTATAGAACCACTAGCAGCTGCGATTAGAGCCTCCCCAGAAATTCAGGGCATTAGGATAGGGGGCGAACATTTAAAAATAGCACTTTTCGCGGATGACACATTAATATTTATTTCAGATCCTAAGAATTCTATCCCGGCAATATTGCAGCTGGTTAGTTCCTTTGGTAGAGAGTCGGGGTATAAGATAAATTTATCGAAGTCCTTGCTGTTACCACTGGGCAGCTTCGATTCAAATGCTCTACAAGCTTTAAATGTTCCATTCGCTGTTACTAATACACACTTTAAATATTTAGGCATAAAGATAACTGCAGACCTGGCCAGGATATATGACTTGAACTATTCACAAGTAATCTCGGATATTTCTACCAAATTAGACTCTTGGGCAGAAATGCCATTATCAATGATGGGAAGAATGGCTGTGATACAGTCAATAATCTTTCCGAAACTTCTATATCAAATGCAGATGCTACCTGTAGCTTTGAAAAACTCTGATATTCTGAAAGTTGAAGCTATATTTTCAAAATTTCTCTGGCGCAAAAAACGACCCAGAATAGCCAAACTTAAATTAAAATCTCCAAAAGAAGAAGGAGGACTAGGATTCCCAGACATCCAAGCATACACGGCTGCAATTATATTTAGATACATTAGTGATTGGTTGCTAAATAAATCAATTTATACCGACAAAAAGTTAGATGAAGCTATTTGCGCTCCATTTGCACCTGCAGCCTTAATACAGATTAGTAAAACTGAAATTCCTTTGAACATAAAAAATCATTTCTTATTTAAAGATATCTTTGCAGTTTGGTTTAATATTAACAAAAAATTTCATAGAGATGTCAAAAAATCCTATTTCATCCCACTATGGGGAAACCCATCTTTTAGACCATCCATTGATTATCCGTGGTTTGACAGCTGGAGGCGAAAGGGCTTGGACACATCTTACAAAGTTTTTGATCCGGGTGGAGGCGTTTCCTCGTTTCAAACTTTGATGGAGAAATATGCAATCCCTAATAACAATAGATTTATGTACTTTCAAGTACGTCATTTCGTACAAAATCACGAAATGCTAGGCCCCTTACCTAGAACAACTCCGATACTCTCACTAGTAAATTCGATAGATTCCCTTCTAGTATACCTCATTGAACATCCGTATAAATTAAAATACCTTTACAGACTCCTGATAGCACGCAGTTACTCAAAAAATTCACAATGGGACATGTTATTTTATAAATGGAGAGAGGATATTCCTTCGTTAAAAAATCTAGATGATGTTACGCAACTGTGTACTATAACTAGGAAGTCTCTTACTTCAATGTACTATCAGGAGGTATATTTTAGAACTGTCCATAGAGCCTATATTACTTCTTATAGAAGAAAATATATGGTCTCGGAGGAACCAGGACATTGTGTGAAGTGTGGGGTCACTAAAGCAGACTATGCCCATTCGATGTGGGATTGTTACAAGCTTAAGAGGTTCTGGCATAAAGTGTTGCAGTACATTTCGTCAATGTTTAAAATTATATGTACATACGATCCGGCAGTGCTTATGGGTTTAAATTTTAATACTTGGCCCATGGATAAAGTTAAAAAAAGCACTATCCCACTCCTCATAACTATACTTACAGTGGCAAGAAAATGTATACTTTTGTATTGGACAAAGAAGTCAGCCCCACAGCTACTGAGTTTGAAACAAAAATTGCTACGAATGGTATATTATGAGTGGAAATATGCCAGGTTAGATCCCCAAAATGGCATCAGATCATTTTTCGCTAAATGGCAAGTACTTATTGATACACTTGATGAAAGCACTAAACAGCATTTTAAAGATATGTCAGTGTCGTCTAACCGTGGTATACCCTAAGAAGAGTTGCCTAATTGTAATGTATACATTAATGCATATCAACCTCTAACTGCCTTTGACCTTTTCTCTTTTAGTTATACTTCGAAAATGTCTAAAATATGATTAACCGTCCTGAAAACTGATATTCTATGTTGTAGTAGTAAGAATACTATAAACCTCGGTCATCCCCTCTATCCCCCCCCCTCTCCCCCCTCCTTCCCCTTTCTTTCTCCCCCTTTTCTTTTTCCTTGACCCTATTCCACTTATCCCCCTCCCCCCCCCCCATCACCTGTTTATCTACCCTTTGAATCCCTGTGCGTCTTTGTCAATGTTAGTGTCTGGTTTGTATTTTGGTAACTTATAATAAATATGTCAGGGTTAACCTTGCAGGTTTATGGAGCAGCATCCTAATTTATAAATATTTAATTCAGTTATCTATAAGACACCTATTCTACTTGGTTTAGATTAATTTACAAAACTACTGTACTACGCTGTCAACTATAATTCGATTAATAGTGATTCTATAAATGTGATAGTCGACAGGGAACATTTTATTCTAATAACTATACTAATGACAAGACCAGAATGCTTTTTCAAATATTTTTATTACAGAAATACATTGTTTAAATATCTCTCTTGAAAGGATTTAAAAATGATTTAAACATAACGACTAGCATGCTCTCTCCATCATTGTAACATTGTACACTATGTCTGACAAATATTGTACATGTCTATTTCTTTTGTGACTGTATATTTCTTTTGAAAAAGTTCAATAAAAAGCATTTAAAAAAAAAAAAAAAAAAACAGCCAGCAGGGGGCCGGGAGCGCTCATTACATATTCATATATTCACTGCTCCCGATCATTACATATGCACAATCGGGAGCAGTGTTAGCGTCTCCTACCAGATCCCCTGCTAGCTATCGGGGGGCAGCTTGTGCTGCCTGGGTCCCGGGGAGCTTTCCTACCCCCCACATACATTCTGGAGCAGGCAGGGAGAATTCCATCTCCCTGCCTGCCCCAATCCCCTGCTCCCTGCGGCGTCCACCGCAGGGGTTAAGATTTGCCGTCAGGGGCAGCGAATCTTAGTCACATTGAATAGGGTGGAGGGACTGGTGACGGCGAATCGCCATACATGGTGAATCACCTTAAAAACACGGCGATTCCACGGTGAAGGAAAAAAACGGATTCACTGTGGGTGGTGGAAAATGTCATTGAATACTGCCCTATGTGTTTAAAATTGTTTGTAGCGGCTGGTTTTTAGTGCTATAATTTTAAGTATATATTTTATTCTTAATAAAATAAGTGAAATTATTTTGCACAGGGCTGTTTCTATTTTTGTTTTTTTTCTAAATATAGTAGCCTGTATGATGTTTCCTGAAAACATTCAGAGTAGGTTCAATAAATAGTTTTGTTTTCTCTTCTACAAATATGTTTTTTTTTTATAAATAAATCTAATCAGGAAAACATTATATTGTGGATGGGAAGCATGATAGTTAATATATAATAAAGCGCTGCGGAATATGTATGCGCTATATAAGAAACTGTTAATAATAATAATAATAATAATAATAATAGAAGACTTAAATGCTTAAACAGGGCAACTTGGTGGACTTGTCTGCCCCAAACTCTCAACTACTGTATGGTGTATTGACCCTAGTTGGGATGTCTGATCAGATTTAATATGATGACAATGGTTTGGCCTGAGTAGCTAGTATAAGCTTTTTGCTTGTTTTTTAAGGTCCCACATTTTACTCCACTCTATTTATTATGGTTTTTATGTATTTGACTTGACAGAAAGGGGCAGCAGGTCAGTTGATTAAAGGTTGTATAGCTGGTGTATTGACTTTTCAGTAGGATTGGCTCATACCCTGGTTAGCAAACGCAGATCATCAGCAGCCTGTGAAATGTCTGCAGCACTATACAGAGAATACCTGGCATTCAAATCAGTCCCTGCCCAAGTGGAGCTAATGTTCTATTTTCTCTACAGGGGTGGCCAAATCAGTCCTCGAAATATACCAGCGGTCCAAGTCTCCAAATCAACTAACTGGTGCACAGCTGTAATCTTTTACTAACAATCACATTTTGAAACACGCTGCATTCATACCTACTTAAGGGCCTTATTCTGGTTGGTGCGGCCGGGCCGTACGCGTACGTTCCGGGGTTTTTCATGATCTGCGCATGCGTACATTCGCTAATGCGCAGGCGCGAACACAACACAACGCTTACGGACGGGTCTCTACGGGCGAAAAAACCTGTACGCGAGTGTACGGGCATTGGGGGCGGCATAGGGGCGTGATGAGGGGAGCGGCCGAAATAATGAGGGAAAATGGGCGTAAATATGGGCGTACACGGGGGTGTGCACCAAAAATGAGTGGTGCTACTACCGCACGATCGCCTAAAGCACCGTTCATTTCGGACACAAAACAGGCGGCCGCCAACCGCCAGCTCAGACCACCCCTACAGATACCGCATGCCAGCGTGCGCCTGGGTTTGCTAATTAACGCTGATTACTACTCAAACACATACACCTGAATGTAATAAGCAATGCTGCAGTCTATTAAGTCCAAACCATGATTTCACTACCTGCAAGCCACACACAGCACTCAAACACATTGGAAGCTTATCTTTCTATACTTCTCTACGTTTAAAGGTTTGTTTAATTTAAGGTAAGAATCTTTTTAAGACCTGCTTATATATGCTAAGGTAGGTATTTGCTAAACAGTTATACACATTCACTACGTGCTTTCATAGACTTTACACAGTAGCACACTCAATCTACACAAGTCGACATGTGTCAACGTGTTCACTCTAATACAAACATAGGTTTTGTATTTATGATACAATAACATAAACCACATCTAACACCTACAAAGGATGTTTCAGCAATGTTTTAAGCCCATGCCCACTATTTTGCACACAATCTTTGTATAGTACCCAAAATACAGAACTGTACCACTATCTGATCTGCTATGAATTGGATTTGACTACACTCTGGATGTAAGATGCCACCAATCACATTATTGCACTCACATCTCTCTAACAAAGGATTCCTACATCTGCTTATGACACTGTAAAATCATATATATTTAAAAAGTTATACATGTTTGTTCACAAGCATTTTTCTCATGTTTGGCCAATTCACACATCTTTTTTTAGGGAGGACACATATGCATTCCTACACAAATGTACCTTTTGACCCTTGTTTGTCTGCCTCACCCACTCCATGAGGAAAGCATTGTTCTGGACCTGCTTTTACCTACTACTGTAGGAGCTACCTCACCTGCACACAAACTGCTTTCTCACCTATTAAGTTGCTCTGCACATGTGCTGACACAAACTAATTAGCAGGGAAAAGTTGGATAGGAACATGGGAATGGCCATGGAGAGGGTTACACATGGGAAACTTCTACCACACTTCAACAAATGTTCAAAAATACCCTGGTCAGTAAGTACACATAAATGTAGTATTTGTTTCACACAAGAAATTACACATACAACAATTTTGTTTTAATTGGTAAAATAAATTTATTTGCTGTTCAGCATCACAGCTTATTTGACACTTTCATGTCATAAATCAAATAAACAAATAAAATAGACACAAAAATAAAAAAACAGCCAGAACAAGAGGTTGCATATCTCCAAACATGTGTTACCCTGCAAATGCAATGGTGAAAGAAATGGGGACACCAGAATACGTACTGCAACAACCAGGGTGAATACTAAGCAAGATACACACCACCAAAAATGTATCCTGCATTTGTAGAGGTCAAAATAAGAACTTTAATGCCCATGGCACGAAAATGGATCGATGGCCAACTCAGGAAGTGGATGTCCAGTGCAATTTAAACATTTGGGGTCCAACCACAGAGGAAGTGAACCAGGTCTCATTATTTGGGCCCTTTTTTCCCCCTTTTAGATGGGGCCTTGGGGACAGGGGCCTTTGGCTCAGATGGCTTGCGGCGTCTTCCCCTAGTGGACACAGGAGGGTCAGCAGAGGTGGAAGGTTGGGGAGCAGCTTGGGGTGGGCCAGCAGATGGGGGATTGTCCCTTAGGGACCTGGCGGTGGTCAGCAGCTCCGCAAGAATGTCATTCTGGCGGCTGAGGTGTTGGCCAATGCTTTGCATGCCAGCCGCCAGAGTGTCATTCATGCGGTTGAAGGCCTCACACTGCTGCCTGTTTGTGGCCTTCCAATCCTCCAAAAATTCCCCAATCTGCTGCTGACGGAGTGCAGCATCCACCCCTTGCTGCTCGATCCTCTCCAGCATCACCATCACGCTCTCATCCCATGTCTCCTGTGGCTGGGGCTGGGGGTGTCTTCTTGGTGGAGGCTGGACCACTTGCTCCACCTGTGGCTCTGCAGAGGAAGATGCTGCCGGTTCATCCTGGGTTTCTGCTTCTCCTAGGATAGTAATTGAAAACAATGTCACCATCACATACGCACTAAAAAATATCTTTCAAAATACAATGCATTACTGTGACTTACCATCAAAAGCAGCATCAAAGACCTCCGCCGGGAGCTCACTGTCCATATTGGAGATCCCCCTGACCTCGGCCACATCAATGACGTCCAAGGCGTCCTGCTCCAGGGGGGTATACTCCAAATTATCGGGCATAGGACCTCTCCTGGTGGACATGCTGTGGTTGTACCGGTCAGTCATCTTCCTCTTCAGTGTCGTTTTGAAGTCTGTCCACCTACAAGTTTAAAAATACAAATATCACCATGAGATATGTGCACCACTGTGCTAGTGAACATCATGACTACGTTACATTTCCTAGTGTTGGTGATCTTATGTTTTTTAGCCATATGTGTCCCACACACACATTAATGTCTCCATTAGGAGGCATTTCAGTGTCTCATCTCATTCATTAGGCCACTAAATGCACATACATAGATCACTATGCAGAAATGACATCATCCATGGCCAAATTATGCACCTCCACCTGTTGTGAAACTACACATTCCACCATAGCTTGACAGTGTGGTTATTATGGAGTCATTTAACTATGGGATGGCATACTGGGATGTGTAGTTTCTCACCAGCTACATGTGCACAGTTTGGTCATTCTTGTTTCAGTTGCATCATATGGAACATGTTACAACAACTCTTTCCAAAACACACTTTCTCTTGTCCCATCACATACTTCACATACTTCACATGAGCAGAACTGTGCCCATAACCTCACATCACACCAATGGTGCATGTTTCATATATCAATGTGGGTTATTAGACATGGTTGTGTTCACATGTGACATTGAAGTGTAGCACTATCTACAAACACACCTTTCTATTATTCTCAAAACATACATGTAACATATGTACACACATATGACATTATCAGGGGGACAAACACACTTGCCTTTTCTTCACCGCTAGCCAATCTCTGACCACTGGTGACACCTGGTTCACTTCCTCTGTGATCTTGTCCCAAAGGTTTCTCCTTGCACTGGCACCCGGCTTCCTGGTTGCCAATTCGATCCATTCGCGTGCTCTGGGCACTAAAATTCTTAATTCTGCCTCTACAAATGCAGGGTTTCTCTTTTTGGTGGTGGTATCCTGCTCAATCCTCACCCTAGATGTTGCAGCTCGTTTTCTGGTGGCCCCAGTTCTCTCACCATGCACCTGCTGGGTCACACCTGTTTGGAGAGATGCAACCTCTTGTTCTGGCTGGTTGCTTGGCCCTTGTGGAGCTGGTGGAGGTTGAACAGGGGCTGTTAGTGAGGGGCCCGCTTGGTCTTGCAGGCTACTTCTCTCTTGAGCCCTCCTTCTCCGCTCCTGTTCCCTCTTCTGCAAAGCTTCAAGCAGGGATTCTGCTGTAGCTCTCTGTAGAGCGTCCTCAGCTGCGGAATCGTCTGAGTTAGACATGTTTGCAGCAATTCTGGCCTGCATCTGACTGAATATTTATATGTTAATCTCCCGCCATGAACAAGGGGGCGTATATTTTTCCCCGCAATGTAGTAGCTAATTTACGCCGATATTTCCTGCCGATAATTGCCGCTTAAATTACGCAGGTCTCAACGCACCTGATCAATCACCTGTATATGCACATACACAGGTTGTGGAGCATTGTGTGCTACATCGTGAAATGTGAGCACCTGTCATTCCAATGATGAGTGTTGTCAGCTGGTATCTGTTGGAGTTCGTGTATGCTTTGTGAGTCACATTTCAAAACATCACGTTATAATGCTTTCCTTACATATGTCATAAGTCTGAAATTGTCATACACCAACATGTTGCATTGTGACCCTTTTAGCAGCGTATTTATTAGTAGACGGTTGCGTGTATTCTTTTACGCACACTGTATATACAGTTCCTCTCTATACATTGAATGCATGCTGTTGGTTATGGTGTGTGTATATCGGAACGGTCCGCGTAAGTTTCTATTCGCATCCAGTTTGTTAATGTAAGAAGGATTAATAAAGTTAATACTAAACAAACAATTTTTTACACCAATCAGCAAGCACCAAAAGTGATATATGTACCTGCAATTAATAACTGCGCCATTGCCACTATGACTTCAACCAGGGCTAGGGCGTTTTCTACCCAGGAGCTGTTGGCCTTGGTTGAGGTCATGGACCGGTGCCTGGGGCCCAGGGGCCCATATGTGTCCAACATGGACAAGCGGCGGGCATATAATGCTGCCCGCCGGCTAATCTTCGCCCGGACCAGCGTTCACAGAAGCCTGGGCCAAGTTGAGCGGCGCTGGTCTGACCTGCGCCGGCGGCAGCCAGTGTTGCTATCTTCACTTCGCCGCCATATTGCCCGATGTAAGTTTTTATTTACTAGTATGACTGCGTTTTTTTGCAATGTTTTCTGTACTTTTTATAAATATGTTCCTGAGTATGTGGGTGTATATGGGGTGTATATGGGTGTATAGGGGGTGTATATGGGGTGTATAGGGGGTGTATATGGGGTGTACTGTATATGGGTGTATAGGGGGTGTATAGGGGGTGTATATGGGTGTATATGGGGTGTATATGGGTGTATAGGGGGTATATATGGGTGTATATGGGGTGTATAGGGGGTGTATAGGGGTGTATAGGGGGTGTATAGGGGGGGTTTAAGTAGTTGCTCAGTTTTTGGGTGTAGCATATCAATTAGTTTGCATGATAAATGTCTGAAATATAACAGCAATGATAATTTGGAAGGTTATGAGCATGACTAATGTGAATTTTTCTTTCCCCCTTTTTTATGAAACCCAATCTTCGATTTCTATGCCATCAACATGAACATTTCAGCACGGGCAAGAGCCCGCATAGAAGCCCGGGAGCAGGCAGCCCGGGAGCAGGCAGCCCAGGAGCAGCCAGACGAGGAGGAGGAAGAGGAGGAAGAGGAGGAGGAGGAAGAGGAGGAGACAATGGGTCAAGCTGGGGCCCACCAAATTTCTTCATCCCCTTCCCCCACCCCCTCCCCAACCCCCACCCACACCCCTACCCCCACCCACACCCCTACCCCCACCCCCTCCCCAACCCCCACCCACTCCCCAACCCCCACCCCAACCCCCTCCCCAACCCCCACCCCCTCCCCAACCCACACCCCCTCCCCAACTCCCACCCCCACCCCTACCCCCACCCCCTCCCCACCCCATTTCCAACCCCCCTACACCTCTCCACCACCCACCCCCAAACCTCTCCAATCCCCACTCCAACCCACTACCAGTATCCAAAGTCCTATCCCATCCCCCTTGCTCCTGACCCCCCCAACCACTGCACACCCAACCAGCGGCGAGCAGGATGGCTCAACTAGCCGTAAGTAAATAATGTGTCTAATGTTTACCTACACATTTCTACACATAAACAATCACAACAACCACATATGTGTATCCAACATCAACATTAGTTGCAACATATCACTGCAGGGCGACCATGAGGTGTGGCCTGTCCTTCTCCAGGAACAAGGGTCCCCTTGGTGGTTTTTTGGAGTGTGCCCATGCCTCACCCCTTGAATAATTGACATAACAGTACATCCAATGAGATATCCGACAATAGTGGTGTTGTAGTTATGTGGCTCCAGGTGTTGGGTAACTCCACTTCCCAGCATGATGTGCAACATAAATTTATAGATTGTTTTGTTAATAGTGTGTGAGGCCATGCGGATGCATGCTTTACAAACATAGCTTTAGGCCTATAATTTGTACAGCAATGTCCTAAATTTAAAATAGTAAGGAGTTCTTAAGCCGCAACAATGTCGTAACCCTTAAATAGCACAGCCTAATTGTGAGGTTAGAGGAGAGTCCCCCAAAACCAAACTACCAATTGGGATACAGCATACATTCATCCAAGAAGGAGTAATTTAATTAATGTTATTTACTATGTACAGTATGTGTGTGTTAACATATTATTTTTTAGTACTGTGTTTACAGCAGACCCATCTTCAATGTAGTTTAAAAATGTATGTGGCCTTCACACATAACTCACAACTTTTTATTATGTACAAATACAACAAACATTTGTGTATGTTATATATTAATTTTTTTTTTGTATCCCTTCTCTACAGACACTGAACAGCACCAGGAGGAGGTGGACAACATCTTGCGGGAGATATTCCTTACCCTTTTTTATTTAAATCTTCTTTTTTTACGTTTGGAGGCCCTCATTTAATTTATTTTTATCCCCCCCCTTATTATGTTTGTTCATAATAAAAGTTTAAGTTCAGTTAGAAGTTACCTGTGTTTTTAATAATAAATATGTTAGAGGGATTGTAAGGGTAGGTACATACAGATGTGTAATGTAAGTTATATTTGTAATTTGAGGTGAGGGGTAATGATTGATGTGTGAATGTGTGTGTTTTTGAGTAAAATAACACATAGTGAAAATGCATGAATGTTTAATGTTGTTAGATTAAAACATCACACATAACATCAGGGTAGGTATACATATTACACATTTTGGACAAACTAATTATGGACATAATTTAGTACATATACAGAAACACCAACATAACTTGATTTAAAAGTAACAGCAATATGGGGACACATAGATAGTGATTAAAATGCCACATTAGAACATAACAAATATACATGTAATGAGGGTTAAAATGTTGTTTTATTAGGGTCTTTATTAAGGTAGACAATTGAGTTAATAGAAAACAATAATTGAATAACAATTAGAATAATTAATTAATTGTCTGATTTGTAGTTGAAAGGCAAAATTTGCAGGTCCATATATGTGAAGGGTATGCCAGCGTGCACGGACGTACGCTAACTCTCACGAGCGGTGACATAAGCTGAGTTTTCTATTGAAAACAATAGGGACCCATCCGTGCAAGCTGGCGTACGCTCAGATAGCCGCAAGAAGTCGGTGGGAAGACGGACGAGAGACGTCCGTAAACGGTGGCGTACGCTCTGTTGTACGCCAGTTGTCGGAGTGTAAGGGCTGGTCCGTCCGTGTACGTTGGCGTACGCTCAATTGTACGCCACTCCCCTTTGACGTTGTTTCTGGCCGTACGTATGCGGCTGACTTGTGGGTGGACTTAACCCCAACGGCCACGTACGGAGAGTGTACGTTAATTGGGAACGTACGCACGTTTGGCCGCTACGATCAGAATAACCTCCATAGACCCACAGGTTGCCTAAAAAACTGTTGGAGATCTTAAAGGCAGGTTTGGCCACCCCTGCTCTACAACATATACACCCACACACATTCACACTAGGGTTAGTTTTGTTGGGAATCATTTACTTCCCAGCATATTTTTGGATTGTGGGAGGTAACCAGAGTGCCCAGAGGAAACCCATGCAAGTTCAGTGAAATTATATAAAAACTCCACACAGTGGTGTGTATCAAACCCATTCCCTCAGTGCTGTGAGGCAGTTGTGCTAACCATTACCCCATCGAAATGGCCATTACACCATCCATGTTGCCAAACTTTGGCCGGATGTTACTAATCTCTATGTATCAAGCTATGCTACTTCAAGCGATAGGGCCTGACTGCTCTGCCTGATTCAACTTTTCTTGCCAAAATCTTTACTGTCACCACCTTTCTTTATCAAATTAATGATGATCGAATTTAAACACTAATTATTTGTGTTGCCTGTTTAGTCCTAGAGTAGCGGTGGGAAGAGTTTTGTAGTTTGGTTCCCTCTGAGATTAATGTGTTTAAGATTTTTTATTACAGTATCCTGTTTTAAATGTAAGAAAAGCAAAAAAAGGAAATACTGACATGATACCTACTGCTTAGAGCTGGCTTGATCAGTCTAAAGGTGCGTACACACGTACATATTTTCTGTCCAATCTATCTGGTGGGAACAAAACCCTGAAAATGTATGGGAGCATATGACAATCAAAAATTTCCAGCCAAATGCAGGAAAACAGAAAAAAAAAATATGCTTTGATAAATTTGTTATATCAGAATAATTTAAACAATTTGTCTGACCGATCACTGTCTGTTTTATAGTGTTCGGGAACAATTTTTTGATTGTCATATGCTCCCATACATTTCCAGCTTTTTGTTCCCACCAGATAGATCAGACAGAATATCTGTACGTGTGTACGCACCTTAACTTGCTTACCTACTTACTTGCTTACTTTTTTCAATAAACAGACAGCCAAGAATGTACAGTATTCTACACCAGACTTTTTTTCTTTGTTTCTGTCTGTTTTTCATTACATATTTGCAAAATATATAATCAAAATCCATTGTTATACTATTGTTTGTCCTTGGATTATAAATGGAACTACACCAACAATTGTCAAATAAAGTTGAGATTACAATATTAAATAAAAACAGCATAACACAAACTTTATTAATTTTGTATGTATAAACAGATGCTTTATAAATGGAATTCAAAATAAAAAAAGTGCTTTCAATTCATAAATTTGTTCCTCTTTGGATACAGTGTATGCCACATGCTGAATTTTCAATATAAACATGTTATATTAAAATGTATTAATAAATGTGATCTTAGTTTACATGTGTTGATCTATTCCCCTAAAGAACAGTATTTTCCATGGATTACAAATATTAAAGCAATATATAAAACATTCTCCTTGATTGTGAAATACTTGACTATTACTGCTTTTTTCTGGAAGTAATTGTGAACAGATGTTAATTATATCATTGGAACTCCTAATGGGTAAAGGTTATGGCTTTTTTTATCATGCTTTTATCATACTACTAAATGGTTGTTTTAAATTTGCACACAAGTTTACCACAATTCCACTTCAACTGCGTGCATGAATCTAAGTGCCTGATTCAGGCATGGTTGCTGGGCTGCGAGTGTTCGAAGCTTAGCAGGTAAACACCGCCCTGGCAAATGCATCCCCCCTGTGCTCCCCACTCCTGTACACAGCTGTAAACGCATGCGCAGCCATGCACACAGAGGGAAAATCATTCACCATCAAATGATTTCCCCCCCCCTGCTTGCAGTGCTGATTAAGCCAGGAATCACTAGATGCTTTGAAGGCCTTGGGGAAAAAGAGGCTTTTAATGATGTCAGCAACCCTCCTTCCCAGCGGCTGAGGAATGCCTGCGTTTTTTGGGTGATGCATGGTACATAGTGCGTATGTGTGAGCTGTTTGAATGAAGGCAGCAAGTGAAGACTAGCCTTCGCTAGTCTTCAATCACCCAGGGTGTCAATTACCCTGTGAGCACCAAGCGAAGGCTAGTCTTCACATTCTGCCTTCATTCAAACAGCTCACACATACGCACTATGTACCATGCTCATGCGTGGTCATCCGATAATCACTCCGGCTGCGATTTCACAGCCGACCCCTAAATGCAAATATTTACCGTTCTACAGTGTATCAAGTTGGTACAACAGGTGTATTAGTTCAAACTGCACACTCCCCAAATATCCTGCAGGCAAAAACGCTCCCGATGTGTCTGTTTTTACCAAGTTTGCTTTATCTCTGTGTACCATTGTGAAGTGCAATGGAATCTGCTGCGCTATATAAGAAACTGTAAATAAATAAATAAATAAATAAAAATTTGTTATGAGATATTTGATCCAATAGGTATCAGAGGTCCATCTTTTTTTCTTTAGAAAGCATATATATATATATATATATATATATATATATATATATACTTGTGGGAAGAGGTAGCACACCTGTACTGTGGGTCCAAATCCCGGTGCCCTCCAGTTCACTGTGAAGTGAATATAATACAGGTAGGGTGGCGGCGGCACTCGGCGGGTAAAGAAGGCAAGATACGCAGTGCTTTGCTCAAACGTTTTCGATATCTAATTTGACATCGTCATCAGGATACAGACATTGAAAAAGTCCTACCTTATATCCCAGACACCCAGTGATAGGAATCCACGTTCAACTGCGCCAGGGGTTGCGCCTACAGATGACGACATCCCGCGTCATCAGTTGCCATGGAAACCCAAATACAACAAAATACAGTGACAGAGTAACGGAGGTCCCGTGGTGGCGCCCGGCAAACTGTTAAACACAAACATGTATATTTTCAGCATAAACAGTATCGTAAACAATATCATGGAGCAAAGAACATGTCTGAAAAAAATATAATGGTAACTGTGCCAAGGTACACACACACTGGGGATGGGAGGCACTGGATGACACAACATATGCGGTATAAGCACCGAGCGAAGATTATAAACTAAACAGGAATATGTATGATAGCGATATCAACAAGACTCGATGTGCCAAGATGTTACAGTATGGTATGAAAGCGGAAGAACAACTGAATGAAACATAAACAAGCAAGGGACAATGAAAATAAGCGTGTAAATAAAGAGTATAAAAGTACAAAGTGTGGTGTGTTAGTGCGGTGTGTTTCAGAGAAAACAATGCAACCCCGCTGATTCATTGAGTCCCAAAGGAGCAAGGGTACCAAGTTTATGGATCCACCTTGCTTCTTTTTGCAATAGTCGCAGCGCACGGTCACCCCTGCGTGTCCGTGCAGGCTCATGGTCAATGATAGTATAGCGTAATTGTGAAATATTATGTCGGTGCTGCAGAAAATGTCTGGCCACCGGTTGGTCACTCTGGCCCTTTGTGTACGCTGCCCGGATGGCAGTTTTGTGCGATGCCATGCGTTCATGTAAGGTGCGTTCAGTTTTCCCCACGTATCCATAGCCGCAGGGACAGGTAATGAGATACACAATGAAGCGTGTGGTACAGGTAACCCTGTGTTTGATTGCGTAGCGTTTCCCTGACCTAGGGTGAGGAAAATCTTTGCCAACATTGAGGCAACCACACACCGCACAATTCAGGCAGCGATAGCAACCTTTTTTAAGTGCCAGGAAAGAAGAGGGGGCTTGCTCAGAATTAGCATCTGACATACCAGAGATGTCAGTGCGAACCAGAATATCACGTAAATTTCTACCGCGTGTGTAACAGGGCATGATACGGGTCTCGTGTAGATTGAGATCAGGATCTGTGCCGACAATTGGCCATAACTCTCTGGATATAGTGTTAATCATGCTGCTTTTGGTATTAAAATGATTAACCCAGGGGATTATTTTACCCGTTTGCTTTTTCTTTGAAGGTTTGAGTGTGTCAGCTCTAGAAAGACTCAATGCTTTCATTTTGGCTTTAATTAATAGGTCAAGGGAATAGCCTCTTAGCATAAGACCCTTAACAAACCACCCGGACGTCCGATAATATCGGCAAGGGGCAGCATTTTTCATAAAGTCTCGACATACTTGGACGCTATCCTGCAACCCTGCATCATGAATCACCCACGTCACCTATTGGATACAACCTCTTTTCTTCAACATTTGAACTTGATCTCCTCAATACCAGACAAGCAAGCCCCCTCTTCTTCCTGGCACTTAAAAAAGGTTGCTATCGCTGCCTGAATTGTGCGGTGTGTGGTTGCCTCAATGTTGGCAAAGATTTTCCTCACCCTAGGTCAGGGAAACGCTACACAATCAAACACAGGGTTACCTGTACCACACGCTTCATTGTGTAT
This sequence comes from Crinia signifera, assembly GCF_055691185.1. Lineage (NCBI taxonomy): Eukaryota > Metazoa > Chordata > Amphibia > Anura > Myobatrachidae > Crinia > Crinia signifera. The sequence goes on from NC_139219.1 coordinate 137,340,562, forward strand.
CTCATTACCTGTCCCTGCGGCTATGGATACGTGGGGAAAACTGAACGCACCTTACGTGAACGCATGGCATCGCACAAAACTGCCATCCGGGCAGCGTACACAAAGGGCCAGAGTGACCAACCGGTGGCCAGACATTTTCTGCAGCACCGACATAATATTTCACAATTACGCTATACTATCATTGACCATGAGCCTGCACGGACACGCAGGGGTGACCGTGCGCTGCGACTATTGCAAAAAGAAGCAAGGTGGATCCATAAACTTGGTACCCTTGCTCCTTTGGGACTCAATGAATCAGCGGGGTTGCATTGTTTTCTCTGAAACACACCGCACTAACACACCACACTTTGTACTTTTATACTCTTTATTTACACGCTTATTTTCATTGTCCCTTGCTTGTTTATGTTTCATTCAGTTGTTCTTCCGCTTTCATACCATACTGTAACATCTTGGCACATCGAGTCTTGTTGATATCGCTATCATACATATTCCTGTTTAGTTTATAATCTTCGCTCGGTGCTTATACCGCATATGTTGTGTCATCCAGTGCCTCCCATCCCCAGTGTGTGTGTACCTTGGCACAGTTACCATTATATTTTTTTCAGACATGTTCTTTGCTCCATGATATTGTTTACGATACTGTTTATGCTGAAAATATACATGTTTGTGTTTAACAGTTTGCCGGGCGCCACCACGGGACCTCCGTTACTCTGTCACTGTATTTTGTTGTATTTGGGTTTCCATGGCAACTGATGACGCGGGATGTCGTCATCTGTAGGCGCAACCCCTGGCGCAGTTGAACGTGGATTCCTATCACCGGGTGTCTGGGATATAAGGTAGGACTTTTTCAATGTCTGTATCCTGATGACGATGTCAAATTAGATATCGAAAACGTTTGAGCAAAGCACTGCGTATCTTGCCTTCTTTACCCGCCGAGTGCCGCCGCCACCCTACCTGTATTATATTCACTTCACAGTGAACTGGAGGGCACCGGGATTCGGACCCACAGTACAGGTGTGCTACCTCTTCCCACAAGTACATATTGGGTCTCCGTTGTCTCGCAGGACACGGGCACCATTGGTTTCTAGCACCCTGAACAAAGATTTCTCTTTTCGCTGCTCTACCTTGTAACATCATCAGCTCACCCACTTCACGATTTATCTCACAGTGTGGGGGACCACACATGATCTGGTGTTTCCAAACGAAGTGACGGAATTCTCCCGTCCTGAGGATGTCAGAGCCAGCTGGTGAACACAACACATCGGATCAAACAACTGACAACCTTTCACTCCTGACACAAGGATTATTGCTCTCTATTTCCGAAGCAGAAGCGGAGAACATCTTGTTTGAACAACAATTTCAAGCGGACCTTGAATCGTTACCATTGAACTATCTATACAAGGATTGGGTCAAACTCCGACAAAAAGAGATTGATTATCTCTACCACGGCATCACGCTTAGTGACTATTATAAGGATAAAAGGATTCCGCAAGGCTTCCGTATCCACAATTCCCCCACAATAGGACGCAACAACTCCACTTTCTGCAAAAGGTGGATAGCTGTTCTTATCAAGTGCAGCTTCGACCTGCTTCTTTTGGTGATTGAAGAATCTTCAAGAGAATTAGCATTAGCCAAAGAACGCATCGCCACATTTGAGAAAACGCATTTACCAGCCTTTAAAGGCGACAAGTCCCAAGATTGGCTTGAGAAACTCAATGAACAGATTGCAAATTATAAAAGAGACCTCATTCAATTCAAAAAGGACAAATTGACCAAGGTAATATCGGATTACGAGCACAATCGAGTATATCAGTGGGCCGACAATAGTGAGCGACAAAGGACACGCCGCTATAAAGCCCGCAACTATAAGCAATTGTGGCAATCGGACTCATCACAAGACCAAGACTCTAACAGCGAGACGGACAGCAACACCAACAAATCTAAGGCATTACCCCCTTTAGGCGGAGGCCCCCGTCGAGGAACCCGCGAAAGAAAACCCGTCGGGGGGGCCAGCGCCTCAGGGCAAGGAGGTGGATGAGGACGGGGCAAAGCGGGTCGCCCCCCTCTACAATAGATAACATGGTGTTCAACCTTTCTCAACATCCACTATCTCCCATCGAGGAGCAGGTCCTGCGTAAGGGCTTATCGTTTGTCCCTACCGTACACCTAGATGAGATGCAATGGTCCATTGAAAAGTATAAAATACACCGCCAACTGAAACTGCATGAACACTTTAAGGGTGCAAAAGCAGTGCTCCAGGAAGAGAGTGGTCCTAGCCTGCCAGGAGCACTACAGAAACTCCAAAAACGCTCCAAATTCGACCCTGTGTCCTACAATGCGTCCCTAAAAACGCACCAGAGACTTCTGGACACCCAAGTCCGCGAAAAAGTTCTCAACATAAAGGATATTTCCTTCCAACGGAATAATCTATCAATTGAGGAAAGAGATGCTCTTACCAACCTTGCCAAACAAACAGATATCATTATTCGCCCAGCCGACAAAGGCGGGGCAATAGTGGTACAAAATCTGAACGACTATACGTGTGAACTTAATCGGCAATTGGCGGATATACAAGTTTACAGAGCTCTGGACGCTGACCCTACTCTACTGTTCAACAAAAAATTGCTGACCAGTTTACAACGTGCCGTGAATTCCAACATTATTGATAACAAGTTGCTGAAAGGTCTCTACACCGAACATCCAATAGTTCCGTTACTGTATTCGCTTCCCAAAATACATAAGACCCTTAACAAACCACCCGGACGTCCGATAATATCGGCAAGGGGCAGCATTTTTCATAAAGTCTCGACATACTTGGACGCTATCCTGCAACCCTGCATCATGAATCACCCACGTCACCTATTGGATACAACCTCTTTTCTTCAACATTTGAACTTGATCTCCTCAATACCAGACAATACTTTACTGTGCAGCATGGACATCGCAAGTCTGTACACGGTGATCCCGAACGATGCAGGTATGGCAGCTGTCAAAAAACTCATACAGGGGAACCCACATTACTTGGGGCCAGATGCTGACTTTTTTCTGGAACTGCTTGAACTTATACTCACGTGCAATTATTTCCTCTTTAATGATGTCTTTTATGTACAGGTGTCGGGGTGTGCGATGGGGTCCTCCGTGGCCCCATCGTATGCGAATGCTTACATGTATGCCATCGAAGATGATATTTTCTTTAATAATACCACTTTTCTTGACAATGTCCTCATGTATGAAAGATACATCGATGACTTGTTCATCTTGTGGACAGGTTCCCAAGTTGAACTTGAAACCTTCATTCACAATCACAACATCACCGGCCATTCGGTTCAATTCACACATGACATTAGCAATGACAAGGTACACTATCTCGATGTCGAGGTCAGCATACATGAGGGCAAACTCACCACCGACCTTTATTGCAAACCCACTGACCGTAATTCGGTCCTGCATGCAAAAAGTTTTCACCCATCTAATCTCAAGTTTTCTTTACCCTATTCCCAATTTCTTAGAGCGATCAGAATCTGCTCTGAACGTACATCAGCTGTAATCCATATTGACAGGATGATTGACAATTTCCTGCAAAGAGGCTATTCCCTTGACCTATTAATTAAAGCCAAAATGAAAGCATTGAGTCTTTCTAGAGCTGACACACTCAAACCTTCAAAGAAAAAGCAAATGGGTAAAATAATCCCCTGGGTTAATCATTTTAATACCAAAAGCAGCATGATTAACACTATATCCAGAGAGTTATGGCCAATTGTCGGCACAGATCCTGATCTCAATCTACACGAGACCCGTATCATGCCCTGTTACACACGCGGTAGAAATTTACGTGATATTCTGGTTCGCACTGACATCTCTGGTATGTCAGATGCTAATTCTGAGCAAGCCCCCTCTTCTTTCCTGGCACTTAAAAAGGTTGCTATCGCTGCCTGAATTGTGCGGTGTGTGGTTGCCTCAATGTTGGCAAAGATTTTTCTCACCCTAGGTCAGGGAAACGCTACGCAATCAAACACAGGGTTACCTGTACCACACGCTTCATTGTGTATCTCATTACCTGTCCCTGCGGCTATGGATACGTGGGGAAAACTGAACGCACCTTACGTGAACGCATGGCATCGCACAAAACTGCCATCCGGGCAGCGTACACAAAGGGCCAGAGTGACCAACCGGTGGCCAGACATTTTCTGCAGCACCGACATAATATTTCACAATTACGCTATACTATCATTGACCATGAGCCTGCACGGACACGCAGGGGTGACCGTGCGCTGCGACTATTGCAAAAAGAAGCAAGGTGGATCCATAAACTTGGTACCCTTGCTCCTTTGGGACTCAATGAATCAGCGGGGTTGCATTGTTTTCTCTGAAACACACCGCACTAACACACCACACTTTGTACTTTTATACTCTTTATTTACACGCTTATTTTCATTGTCCCTTGCTTGTTTATGTTTCATTCAGTTGTTCTTCCGCTTTCATACCATACTGTAACATCTTGGCACATCGAGTCTTGTTGATATCGCTATCATACATATTCCTGTTTAGTTTATAATCTTCGCTCGGTGCTTATACCGCATATGTTGTGTCATCCAGTGCCTCCCATCCCCAGTGTGTGTGTACCTTGGCACAGTTACCATTATATTTTTTTCAGACATGTTCTTTGCTCCATGATATTGTTTACGATACTGTTTATGCTGAAAATATACATGTTTGTGTTTAACAGTTTGCCGGGCGCCACCACGGGACCTCCGTTACTCTGTCACTGTATTTTGTTGTATTTGGGTTTCCATGGCAACTGATGACGCGGGATGTCGTCATCTGTAGGCGCAACCCCTGGCGCAGTTGAACGTGGATTCCTATCACCGGGTGTCTGGGATATAAGGTAGGACTTTTTCAATGTCTGTATCCTGATGACGATGTCAAATTAGATATCGAAAACGTTTGAGCAAAGCACTGCGTATCTTGCCTTCTTTACCCGCCGAGTGCCGCCGCCACCCTACCTATATATATATATATATATATATATATTTTTCCCAGGAGCCCATAATGCTGTTAAGATGGCCCTGGTGGGCATTACGCATGTAAGCTGCACTACAGTTGGCATTATTGGTGTAAGCCGCACTCCTGTAGTGCAAAAAGCACAACAGGAGGTGTAATGTGTATAAGCAGCTCTAGTGGGGGCATTATCCATTTAAGCAACACTGTGGGAGGCATTGTGCATGTAAGTGGCACTTAAATACTATGGGGAGAGCAAAATGTATAATTACCCCACTGTGAATATAGAATTACCAGGAAGTGTCAGGAATGTTGGTGCCACCATGAGAAGATGCAAAAAGCTGAAACTTAGTTCCATCACCTGTAATTGTAAGGGGTAACTAGTTTAACCTTCACCTTGGCCATGCACAGTAATTCTAACAGAAAAGCTTTATAGTTTGTAGGGAAGTCCCAAAACCTACCACTGCTCACTAGGTATGCCTAGTGAGGAGAGGGGGGGAGGCAGGTGGAAGAGGGAAAGGCGTTCCACCACTTTAAGCTCTGGTTATGGGCATTAAGGTGTATGGCAAAATGTGTGTTGGGCATTACATTGTGTATCATAATGTGTAATGGGCATTATGGTGTGTGGCATATTGTGACCACACCCCTATTATTAGAAAAATAGATGTTATCAGAGATTAATAAAGCCAAGTTTTAAACTTTAATCAATGTATATCTTCATCAATGGTGAAGAACATATAGATATAGCCATGTTCATTTATCCTATCTATGGTGGTCTGATCACAATGCGACCCGCACTGCAACGTGGCTAGTGTGGCATATGGCATTTCTGGTGAATGTAAGGCTTGTGTTAATCCACCAGATATCACTTTTGAAAATCACCATTGCACATTGAAATACAATACAGTAATGTAGTCTAAGAACTACTTAGCTGTATGTCAAATGCAGTAATATGCTTAGCAAATGAGCACTGGGCTACAGGAATGCTGAATATAATCATGCACAGTACCTTTAAATGTAAATTACAGTATTATTTATTTACAGTTTTTTATATAGTGCAGCATTTATCATTGAGCTTTACAATTGAAAACAACAGTGATTAATCAAACTGGGTAGATACAAACCGACATGGAGGTAGGAGGGCATAGCTCGCACAGTTACAAACTATAGGACAGCACCTTCTGCCTTCCACATGGATGCAGGGCTTAAGATTGCTTATTATTTAATAGGATTGTATCACTCATTTACTCATGCTTTCATTTCTGCTGTTACTATATAGTACTGTATGGCACAGTGCATACTGTATGTCCCCAAGCAGCACTGACGGTGTAACGGTTAGTATTACTGCCTCAGAGCACTGAGGTCATGGGTTTGTTTCCCACCATGGCCCTAACTGTGCGAGTTTGTAAATCCTCCCTGTGCTTGCGTGGGTTTCATTCCAAATATATACTGACAGGTTAATAGACTCCCAACAAAATTAACCGTAGAATAAATATGTGTGTGCGTGTTCATGTGATAGAGAATATAGATTGTAAGCTCCATTGGGGCAGGGACTGAATTTAATGTTCAAATATTCTCTGTAAAGCACTGCGAAATATGTGTGCACTACATAAATAACTGGTAATAAATAAATAAGTTAGATGCTAAACTGCATGATCGGAAAGGTGAAAAAAAAACTTTTTTATGGAGAAGACGCTCGCAGAGGCATTCAAATAGCGCACTCACCTGCATCAGGTGTGAATGAGTTGAGAGGCCGATGGTACAGCAGTACAATGGCTTAGTGGTTAATGCCACATATCCTGCCATTATTTTTTGTAAGTTCATTAATTTTTTTTTTTTGTACAAATAAATGTGTAAATATTTATTGTTTGCTTCCACTTTACATGTGCATGCTGAGCTCAGCTCCAAAAAGGTGGACTCCTTCATGGCCGATAATATTGGTCTGCCAACATTTTGTAGATACATTATGCTATGTAGTCGCTCAATCAGCCTCAGGAACTTGGTGGAGAAATGTATGCCAAGCGCTTAGCTCCGGAAGTTTGGGCTAAGCTCAGCATATATTTTCCCACAGAGTACCTAGGTCACAATGTGTGAATACATAGCATAGTTATAAATTGGCATCTGGCAGAGACTATTGGTCACAAAGGAGCCAGTGGCGTTACTACTATACTTACAGCAGCATTTACATTAAATACAGTTTTTAAACATAATATTGTGTACATTATGACAAACCCTGAGTGTAGCCTTGAGAGCGATCGGCATTTACTCAACACCTAATTACACAAGACTTCAAACAAAAACTTGAATCCAAAATGATAGTAAATCTTGTGTGGGCTGTTGTTCTGCTGTATATACTCATGCCCCAATGTTTCTCTCAGCCTCATGCTCTCCTAACATCTGTTTTGGTTCTTGTCAAAATCCTGTTAATTTTGTTTAACCCTTTGAATGCGAAGTTAATTTGTCAAACTAGGTGTGAAAATTGGCAAGCAAACATTTTTATTTATCTTAATGTTTACCTTATATAGGAAATATAACCTTTTAACACATTTTTGTTGCCAAATTTTATTGTAAAATAGAGAAAAATTGTGAAATAAACACTTAAAAGGGAAATCTAAAAATTATAGTAATTCTTGTGTGTGCTGTTGTTCTGCTGTATATACTAATTCCCCACTTTTTCTATCAGCCTCATGCTCTCCAAATGGTCTTTGGTCCATATTTCTTCTGTGTAAAAAATCCTGAAAATAAAAAGCGTGAAATAGAAACCGTGGGGCAAAATATATCAGCCTCTTGCCCCACCATGATTCATTAACAGTCTTTTGTGGCCATTATAAAGGAAATGATAACAACACAAACAAAATACCATTGGCCCTTATTCTGATTGACGCGGACTTTACCGCGTACTTACGGATCGCGTCTTTATGGCGTCTGCGCATGCGTGGAGAACGCTACGCGCATGTGCCACGCCTTGACTCGGTACCAGTTCGGCCAAATCCCGTCCAAAACTGTTCACCGATATCAGTCGGGAAATAGGGGCGTATTATGGGCGTCATGCGGAATGACACATGGGCGTAGTTTCAAAGTGGGCAAAACGGGGCGGAAACATGGGCGGACACGGGGGAGTACACTTATGTTGGGGGGCGTACATTCGGAAACCACTCCGAATGCACGCGATCAAAAAGGGCAGAAATGTGCGGTGTCCACAAGTGTACTATTGCTTTGCGGACACCACTCGTTCATGCGGTAGGCGAACGTACGCCTAATGACTACAACCATTAACACCTGAACCCAATAGAATCTACTCCTTTACTCATTACTCACTAATAGGACGCTTGTCAGTGCTTTAATTGAAACCATTGCTGCTTCAAGGAACCCGTACTAAACACCCACATATGCTGTACTTGTCAGACACTTTCAAACTGCTAACAATGGACATGACAGAATATTAATACTAGCAATACACATGTGTATTTGACATGTACTCATGAAACCACACATTTTGGGTAAAGTAAAGACATTTATTTATATTCATGTCACAGTCAATGGCAGTGTGATGCAATGACCATAAAATAATACATACAAACAATAAACAACATGGCAGGAATGCCGCAAAATAAATAATAATACAAAACAAATATAATTGCACACAGATGGACTCCAGCACCTCCTATGTGCCACTGCACATGCAGCCAGTGGGAAATGAGGAGGCTGCTGGCCCTTCTACAGCAGGGCAAGCTGCACCTGACCATTCAACAGCAGGGCACCCTACACCTGGCCCTTCTGCAGCAGGCCAACCTGCAGCTGGCTCATATGCACCATCAGCAGAATCATTTGGAACACAACCGGGGACTTCACAAGATAGTACCATGGCCATCACTTCAAGTACAGCTGACAGTAATGGCAGGCAAAAGAGGGCAACAGGGGAACCACAAAGGACATATGAAGCAAGGGCTCAGCTGGTTCCCCTCAGCACGTGATTGGACACAAGAAGCTGACACACACAGCACAATGGAAGATTTGGGAACACATAACGGCAGAGATTAATGCAGCCACAAGTTCATTTCCGACCACGTTTGGCCTTGGTAGGCTCCTTGGCCTGTGCAGCAGCTCTTCGGGGACGGCCAGATGCTGGGGCAGGTGGAGCAGATGATGTGGAGGGGTTGGCTGGTCTACCCCTCCTGCCAGCAGGGAGTGTTGCCGCTGGTAATGCACCAGAAACGGATGCCAGTAGGACCCTGTTGCTGGTAACCAGCTCCACCATAAGCTCATTATGGTGGAGGAGGAGATCATTTTGGCGGGTGGCTTGCTCGGCCAGCACCTGAGCACTTGCAGCCATGGCCTGCATGCTCGCAGCCATGGACTGCTGGGTGCTGACCAAGCTCGCCAGGATCTCCTCGGTCCTACGCACCCGTTCTGATGCCAAGTCTCCCTGCTGGTTGATGTCCCCAAGCACCTCGGCCAAGGCGGCCAAATCGGCTTGGCCCGATGCCTGCTGCTGCACAGGCCTACCTCTGGGGCCAGGTGGCACGGACTCCTCCACCTCCTGAACAGAGTCGTCACCAAGCGGTGGGGTGTCTGTGGGAAAAGATAAACACAATTAGGAGACATTCTACGATAATTACTTGCACAAGTTTATGGCATGACCAATATTTACCTTCCAGAAAAGACGCAAACACTTCAGCTGGGGCCTCGCTATCCATCGTGCTCACCCCCCTGATCTCCTCAACTGATATGCAGCTCTCGGCCATCACCTCCAGGGGGGTGAGCTCTAGCCCTGATGGCATTGGGCCGGCCCCAGATGTCTGGCTGTGTTCCCACCGCCTGGTCATCTTCCTCTTCAGGTTGGTTTTGAAGTCCTGCCACCTGCAATGTAAGTTGACATATTAATACATGTCACTCCCAATGTTAGCTGTTGCAGCCATTGCTCTGTGCTACATATTACAACATGTGATTATTGTCCCATATATAATATTACATGCAACTATGATATCAACCGTTACAATACACATTCACAATCACCCTACTCTAACTCACAACGAAATTACATGGCAATAATGTATGTGTATCGTAACAACCTCACGGGCCATTTGCTAAATGCATCTAAGCATCAATTCAATCATTACTTGGCTATTACTGGGCACATGTATGACAAAACAACTTGCCTCTTCTTCACATGGTCCGTCTCACGAACTTGTGGCGCTACTTCATTAATCTCTGCCGTTATCTGTTCCCAAATCTTCCATCTGCGTGTGTGTGTCAGCCTCTCGGATGGACACTCTATCCAATCACGTGCTCGGGGAACCAGGATGGCCAGCTCCTGTGCTTCATATGCCTTATTTTTTTTGGGTGGTTCCGCTGTTGCACTGGCTCGCCCCTTGCCACGTCCCTGGCCACGCCCCCTGGCACCAGTCGCTGCACTTGAAGTGCTGGCCATGGTACTACCTTGTGAAGTCCCCTGTTGTGTTCCAAACAATTCTGCTGATGGTGGATATGAGCCAGCTGCAGGTTGGCCTGCTGCAGAAGGGCCAGGTGTAGGTTGCCCTGCTGTAGAATGGTCAGGTGCAGGTTCCCCTGCTGTAGAAGGGCCAGCAGCCTCCTCATTACCCACTGCCCGCATGTGCAGTGGCACATAGGTGGTGCTGGAGTCCATCTGGTCAAATAGTTGCTGCAGCACTGGGTCCACCTCTGGTTGGGATCCAGACATGTTAGCAACAACATTGTCACCTTCTAATACACCTTTATATACTGTTTGTGTAATCTGTTTGGCGGACATCAGCGGCAGCTGCGTTCCGTGCGTGAGCGTACGTCGCTGGTTTTTCGCGCCGCATACGGTGGCGGAAATTCCATTGTGTAAAACCTGGCGAAAGTTCGACATGAAATACTGGTCACCAATGCTAACATTGCATAGAATCTTCTGATACACCTGTGACTATTGCACAATACACATGCTATTTGCTAGCATGACATGACATTTCATTCATGACTACTGTGGTATTGTGGCGTTTTAGTGCAAGCTAAAAGTAGCCCAATCCCTTAGAGAATCCAGGCCACAAGTCATGCAATACTCATCTCTACTGTTATAGACCACACATGTGAGAGCCCTATAAATAATGACTTCCTGCTAGAATCATTTGTCTTCAGATCTGGACTTGTCAGGGTCTAAGGTAAGCTCTTCCATGCTCCTTGTAGATATGATATCCATTAACAATGTAAGTGTATGAATGTATGCACTATTGCCTCACTGACTACAGATTGTTGGGCCAGCAAAGTGGTGTATTATTATTGCAACATGTCACATGTTCACTATTTCACTCACAGGTCTTAAACCTGTGTGGGTTCATCTATTGCAGGCCAACATGTCCCAGCAATAGATGAAATGTGTCATAGTACATGATGTCGGCAAAAAATGCTGACACCTTTATCTGTGTGTTTTGGACGGTGTGTATTGAGTTCATATTATTGTGTCATCATTAGAGAGACAAATGGATCTGCGGGATTTCATGGGGCGGCCATCTATTGTACGTATTGAAGGCTACAAATCTATTTGTAGTGGGATATGGGCATTATGTGCATAGGTGCATCAGTATTTATGTTCATTTCTTTATAGGTTGCTGAAGCTATTATGCGCTACATGGAGAGGAGGCTAAGGGCACTTGCGGCTCTCCCCACTCGTCGGCCAAGGAGGCCAGGACGTGCTAGAATCTATCGCACACGGGTGACTCTGTTTGCTATGCCCGATGATGAGGTACTTACTAGGTACCGGTTACCGCCACATGTCATTCTGGATCTGCTCACCTTAATTCAGAGCGATCTGGAACCTCTACACGGGATCACGACAGCAATTCCGCCTCACACACAGCTGCTGGCGGTGTTGCATTTCTGCGCCTCAGGATCATTCCAACAAGTAGTGGCAGTACTTGCTGGAATATCTCAGCCGGCCTTCTGCCGAATCCTGAGGCGTGTGACGTCGGCCATGTTCAGGCGCAAGGGGCACTTCATGGCCATGACATTTGCCACCGAGACCCTGCGCAGAAGCCAGCAGGCCTTCCATCAAATTGCTGGCTTCCCTAATGTGATAGGGGCTGTGGATGGCACCCATGTACCATTTGTGCCTCCATCTCGAAGTGAGAAGATATATAGGAACCGCAAATTGTTCCACTCACTGAACGTGATGGTGGTATGTGGCCCATCCATGGAGATTCTCGCCTTCAACTCGAAGTTTCCCGGAAGTGCCCATGACTCTCATGTCATCCGACAAACCGGGATATGGCATAGACTCCAAGAGCTGGAAGGCCGTGATGCGTGGGTTCTGGGTGACTCCGGTTACCCATGTACGCCCTGGCTACTTACGCCGTACAGCTACCCAGCACCGGGCCCACAGGAGGCATTCAATCGGGCGCATGTTGCCACCAGGCAAGTGGTGGAGCGCTCAATTGGCCTTTTAAAAGGTCGATTTAGAGTGCTCCACCGCACTGGTGGTGACTTACAATATGCGCCTGAAATGGTGTCGAGGATCGTGGGCCTGTGTATATTTTTCCACAACATTGCTGTGCGGCGTGAGATACCCTTTGATGAGTGGGAGGTACCATCTGAGCCGCAAGATCCGCCCATGCGCCCATCCCGCGCCCCTGAATGCCGGAGGGGATACCAGCTGCGGGACTCTGTGGCGCAAAGATACTTCAGGTACATGTTATCGAGTTGACAGAACACACCAATTATTGTACAAATCACCCCTTCAAATAAGTACAGTGTGTTAGTTGTCAGTGTTACAACACGAAAATTAGCCAGCCTGCCCTCCTAATGGCAAAGAAATAGGAGATATTTATCATATGTGCTTATTTTTGGGGGAAGATAAATATTGGTGCTAATTATTATACCTTGTTAAAGGGATCTTATGTGTTTGTTATATCTTCATTATTGTAGTTGATACTATCCCTGATGACTGGTGAGTACATTGATTTATTCTGTAATGTGTTTTGGATTTTTTCATGTGTTGATGTCTGATTTGTTTGCAGATATATATATATATATATATATATATATATATATATCTATATATATGATATTAGAATTTATTCAGATGTTTCAACATTTCAAGGAGCAGGCAGGCAGGCAGGCAGGCAGGCAGGCAGGCAGGCAGGCAGGGCTGTTGTATAATGCTGGTCTCAGGATACCTGCAAGTGTGTGTATGTGTCTTTTACACATAAATGTACGCATACACATAGATGCATAGAGTAAATAATGCTAAGTACAGCTATGCGTTGCTAAGCTATAGCACGCGTTGCATGGCGGAGCGAGGCGTCATTGGATTTGCTAAGTGCATACACACTGTGTTTTATATATATCAGATTTGTTCATTGCCATACATCAACACTACTGTTTGGAAGGCAAGCGAATTTGTCACCATTTGTGTTGGCGCAGAGACGCTGTTCATGTAAAGATGAACAATAAAGTTATTAACACAAATAACTGTGATCAACCAATGCCACCAGCTGATTGGTTGATAGATGCCATTGTCAACATGGCGGAGACACGAAGGGCAGAACCCTTCACACATGCGGAGCTGAGGGTTCTTGTCTCCGTCATGGAGACAAGGCTGGGCCGTGCAGGGCCCTTCATAACCAACAGGCATAAGCGGAGGGCCTATGCAGCGGCAGGGCGCCGAATTTACGCCCGCACTCGGGTGCGGAGGTCCCTCGGGCAGCTGGAGAGGCGGTGGTCGGACCTCCGCAGGCGCCAGCCCCAGCTGCTTGAGCAACTCAGGGGCGAAATTGCTGAATGTGAGTATTTTAGCTATGAAATTTCGCACTTACAACATAGCATATATAAACAATAAAATGTGTCTCATGATAAGTGGGTGTCCATGGGTTTAAAAGTCCATAGACTGTTATGTGTGCTTCTTCCTGGTTCACATGCAGTCATGTGGCTTTTATATGTAATGACATAGCATTGAGGATTATGATGCATACAATGTGCCCGATCTAATATGTGTTACACATTGATAAATGCCTGGGTTGTAATGTGTGAACAAATTACTACCAATCACATACTAATTTAAATGGCACAATTTGGAATCCATTAACAGTAAGGAGCTACTTTCCTGCATCGTTTGCCATCATTATCACCCTTCCATGTATGTCTTGTTATGGATTAATACATGTGCCCCAATGACCCCACATTGACCATGATGTTTTTTTCTAACACACAGCACGAGCCCAAGCACAACAGGCCCGTGAAGAGGCGGAGGCTGCCCTGGCACAGGAGGAGGCCCAAGACCCGGAGGAGGAGGTGGCGGCAATGGTGGAGGAGGAGGAAGTGGAGGAGGAGGAGATGGTGGTGGAGGAGGAGGAGGTGGTGGAGGAGGATGTGGAAGCGGAGTTGGTTGCGGAGGAGGAGGTGTTGGTTGCGGAGGAGGAGGTGGAGGAGGAGGAGGTGGAGGAGGAGGAGGTGGAGGAGGAGGAGGAGGAGGAGGAGGAGGAGGAGGAGGAGGAGGTGGTGGTGGTGGTGTTGGAGGAGGAGGAGGTGTTGGAGGAGGAGGTTGTTGGTGCAGAGGAGCTGGCGGAGGAGGGTTCGGAGGAGGCCACGGTTGCCCCGGAGGACTCGGATGATGAAGGGGAGGAGGCGTGCCAGGCCCCGGAAGATCAGCAGATCGGTATGTTAACATAATGCATCATTCATGAAGTAGTTGTACTGGTATTTGTTATGTAGCACTGGTGATAAAAAATTTTTTTCCCATACTATTCATATAGACCCCAAAGTGGGTAGCTACAGATACAGGTACGGGTTAGATGGGGTGTCCAAGGCATCCCTTTCATCCAGGACACCTCTGAATTACACCGGTTTGTGGGATGGCTTGGAGCTCCATTTTGACTGCCACATAACCGTTGTAGTTAAACAGGATCCTGGCGTAAAGGGATGAGTGGATCATTTGTGGATTAAATTCACCTGCTGCAAGCGTGGATTATGACCCATCAAATAGTGGAATCTATATTGTTGGTGAATGTTATTTATAAACTCTAGGATGTATGCTATAAATGGAGTATGTCCCGGCCTACCTTGGAATGGAGTCAGAAGTTGCCAGTGTCCCAGGAGCCTCCTCTACCTAAACACCCCCTGTAGTTCTGATTTTTATTTTTCCCTCACAGAATTGTAGGTTGCTTTAGACAGAATTATGATTTTGAGGATGTGTACTGTGCATTCCTGACATTTGCATTACTCCCATGCCACGAACCATCACTGACTGAGCAGATTGTGACAAGTTCTTATTGACGGAGGCCATGACCTGCTTGTCATTGGTTAGTCATGGGTGGGTTGTGACTGAGAAGAAACAATATGACTGTTATGTCTTCTGCAGAGTAAAGGGTATAGGCCAAAAAAGACAGTATGTAGTAAATAAGTTAGCATGTATGTATATATGTATGTGTCATATCTATTTATCTATGTGTGTCTCTATCTCTCTACATCATGGGTCCTCAAACTGCGGCCCTCCAGATGTTGTGAAACTACAAATCCCGGCATGCCTTGCCACAGTTTTAACACTTCCTTATAGCAAAACTGTGGCAAGGCATGCTGGGATTTGTAGTTTCACAACATCTGGAGGGCCGCAGTTTGAGGACCCATGCTCTACATAGATATATATATATATATATACACACATGTCACGAAGCATTTGTGCAATTTATGTCGCAGTATGTGAAATGTATGCAAGAATAACATGACTAATTGTTGCCCCTTTGACATGCCCACAGATGACACCACACCGGCAGATGAGGGGGTGCGTGGGGCCCTCCTGCGACTGGAGCACCATCTGTGGCTGGCTCAAGCAGACCTGCAGGACCTCAAAGACCTGCTTATTTAATTTATAATTTTATATTTTTTTATTTCTGTTAATTGTCTGTTTAAATAAATTCTTTATGCAAGTTTACAGTTGTTGGTTTTATTTGCACTTTAAATAGTATATGTGTAGATTGTTTATAATCTTTTACACAGGGTGTAATACAAACCATTGCACTTACATTGCTGTAAGGGTTAATGTGTGCAATGCATGTGTTAGGCATGCTTGTAAGGATATATTGGAATCTAATTGATTCCAATTCCAAATAAGCAGTTTTTTATGAGGATAGGTAATTGAATAAGTGGGTCATGTGATGTATTGCAGAAGATACTTCATAGTGGGTTGTTTGGCGTAAATACTCCGCTTACGTGCGGTAGCACCGCTTGGCTCCCGTTCGGATGCGGTATTCCCGAGCATACTCGGTAATACTCTGTAATACCGTGCCGAATCGGAGTGTTTCTCCCGCACACGCATGCTTTGTATGTCGTCCGTAAACACGCCCTGTTCTTAAAGAGTGAGTCCGTCCGAATGCGGAGGACACGTGGGCGTTTCTACGGACGATGGCCGCACGCGGCAAAACACCGTGGCGTGCGGACCGCACCGTAAGAATGCGGGAATATCCGCACCGATCAGAATAAGGGCCATTGTGTGCTAGTGTGCCGCAATATGCATCTCATTTGCAAAAAAATGGGTATTTTGCCACTTTTTGATAAGGCAGTTTAGCATCTAATGTTGCTTGGGGACATTTATTACTGTTCAATAGTATCACTAGAAATCCCAGCTTGAGTACACTACAGTAGCCTTTGGCAGTATAGAAAGAGTTTAGCGAGATAGCTGAAGAATGAGTGCACTTACTCATGTGAGGTCATTGTGCAAGCATTTACCTTTTTTTGATCTGGCAGTTTAGTGTCTAATGCAGCTTGCTACCATAGTTAAAACAGCAAGAGATTCTGAGCGCTATGGGTTAGTGTGTGTGTGCTGTGTGCAAATGGCTGCCCTCTAGGAGGGGGTTGCCGCCCCCAAAAAGCAAGAGTTTACAAAAGAAAAAGAGATACCAGTAGGCGCCTCTTGCACACAGATATACAATTTATTTAATAAACATATCATACAAACATTATTTGCATTATTCAAATTAATGAACACAGGATATACACAAAAAATATGTATAATGAATAAATAAAATAAAGTAAAAATAAAAATGAAAATAAAAATAAAAATAAAAATAAATAAATAAAAAGATGAAAAAGCAAAAGAAAATACAAAGATGAATATAAATATAAATATAAATATAAAAATGTTATTTATTAAAAAGCATGTGCAATATTAGCAACTGTTTAAAGTGCAGTATATAGTTACCAAGTCCTGGTTAATTGATTTCTTTTCATATGCGCATATGAAGCCAGGAAATGATGTCCCAATTGGGGGGTAAATCGCCAACACTTCGTGGGGATAAAAGAAATACTGTAGAGTGACCCAACAGGGTATTTGTAATCCACAATGATGATTTTCCAAAAGTTTTGAAATAACAGCAGGATGGGTGGTGTGACGCTGTGGTCGACACTTGTGTCGATGAAGTCGGCAGCTTCAGATCTTGTATAGCGATAATTGCTCTGCAACAAATCTTAATGAGGGAAAAGTAGACCACGCCAAGTGCCCTGCGTGCTGTGTCAGATGTTATCAGAGTGGCTGTGCCGGCCAGACAGCCAGACACAAGCCGCTGGACACTGACGCGGGCAGGGGCTGTTTGGAAGTATCGGTCTCCTGCGCTCCACTAGAGACACGGGGCAGCTGTATGTTGCAGAAAGTTCAATAGCTGCTGCCGTCTTCAGCAAAACGCCGCTGCTGCGCCTATAGGACAGGAGCCCCGCTGCCGCCTTTTGAACCAGTGGACCTAGAGGTAAATCTCAATTACTGAGCCCTATTACATCCACCCCACCTCGGTCCCTGGTAACCACCTATAGGCGCAGCAGCGGCGTTTTGCTGAAGACGGCAGCAGCTATTGAACTTTCTGCAACATACAGCTGCCCCGTGTCTCTAGTGGAGCGCAGGAGACCGATACTTCCAAACAGCCCCTGCCCGCATCAGTGTCCAGCGGCTTGTGTCTGGCTGTCTGGCCGGCACAGCCGCTCTGATAACATCTGACACAGCATGCAGGGCACTTGGCGTGGTCTACTTTTCCCTCATTAAGATTTGTTGCAGAGCAATTATCACTATACAAGATCTGAAGCTGCCGACTTCATCGACACAAGTGTCGACCACAGCGTCACACCACCCATCCTGCTGTTATTTCAAAACTTTTGGAAAATCATCATTGTGGATTACAAATACCCTGTTGGGTCACTCTACAGTCTTTCTTTTATCCCCACGAAGTGTTGGCGATTTACCCCCCAATTGGGACATCATTTCCTGGCTTCATATGCGCATATGAAAAGAAATCAATTAACCAGGACTTGGTAACTATATACTGCACTTTAAACAGTTGCTAATATTGCACATGCTTTTTAATAAATAACATTTTTATATTTATATTTATATTTATATTCATATTTGTATTTTCTTTTGCTTTTTCATCTTTTTATTTATTTATTTTTATTTTTATTTTTATCTTTATTTTTATTTTTATTATTTGTGTTTTGATTTTATTTTTATTTTTATTTTCATTTTTATTTTTACTTTATTTTATTTATTCATTATACATATTTTTTGTGTATATCCTGTGTTCATTAATTTGAATAATGCAAATAATGTTTGTATGATATGTTTATTAAATAAATTGTATATCTGTGTGCAAGAGGCGCCTACTGCTACCATAGTTACACTACAAGTTGCGGTACACTACAAGGTGTTTATTGAAGAGCAATGAAGAGACAGAGGCGCAGTGAGCTTCCAAGGTGTGAAGAGATTGAAGTTAGCAATGCTCAGGGAGAGGGGGCAATTAGGTATTGGCATAGAGAGCATGTGCTGCACTAAACAGTGGAATAAAAAAATGAATTGTTCCTGATCGGGATCCAAACCCTATGTCACAGGCCTGTCATCTCATTCACACCTGATGAGTTAGGTGGCCGGAAAATGCCAGTGGTGCTCAGGCTATGCTTGTGGTTTGTCACAATGTATCCAATATTATTTTAAAAAAACTGTATTTATCTAAAATGTTGTTGTAAGTCTAGTAGTAGCTTTGGACTGCCACCATTTTAAAAAAATATGCTACGTAGTCGTTCATTCAGCCCTAGGGACTTGGTGGATAAATGTGTACTGAGCTTAGCCCACTCTTACAAAGCTAAGCTCAGCATACATTTCCTCACTGAGGGGTTATTCTGGTTGAATCGGTCCGCTACGTGCGCGGACAAAACATTTTTCCCACTGCGCATGCATACGTTACACAAAGCGCATGTGCGACGACAGCACCCCGCTAGCGGATGGTACTCTCCGATCAAAAAGACGAGTCCGATTACAGACGGACAGAGTGGGCGTATTGTGGGCGTTTTTATGGGAGAGGCCAGAAAACAAGGCAAAACTGGGCATATGCCTGGGCGTACACAGTGGTGTGTACCCAAACTTACGGAGGTGCATCCGCTTTCCTTTGCAAGCGCTCAGGACACTTTTGCCTATAAACCGGTCTGGCAAAAACTGCTCACCAGCACACTTTAGGTGCATACACATGTACAGATTTTTCTGTCTGATCTATCTGGTGGGAACAAAAACCTGGAAATGCATGGGAGCATATGACAATCACTGTCTGTTTTTAAGCGTTTGGGAACAATTTACAATTTTTTGATTGTCATTTGCTCCCATGCATTTCCAGGTTTTTGTTACCACCAGATAGATCAGACAGAAAAATCTGTATGTGTGTACGCACCTTTAGACCATCCAGCTGAGTATGCCCGCAATCGGTCGGCTAATTAACACACACCACACCTAAAATACTGACACCTGAATGCAATAATAAGCAATGCTGCAGGCAATTTAGTATAATAGCTTATTTGAGTACCTGCAAGCCATACACAGCCCTGAAACACATTGGAAGGTTCACTTCCAAGGTAGGATTGTTTCTATTGTTTGGTAGGCCAAATACACATGTTGGAACATGTGGAATTAGGTCTCTTTTAAACATCTACACCCTTCATGCAAGTGTGCCTGTCATGTTAGGACAACAGGACACACAATTCACAGGAGTCGACATGTGTCAACACTCACACTTGCACAAAATCATACACTTCACATTATTAAATTACACATCTCTATCAGGTCGAACAACACCTCTAATGTGTTTCTAACCCTCTTTTCCTTTCAATGTTTTAGAAATAGGTGCCTTTACGCTGTCCTGCTCCAGCACACATTATGGGACACAAGTACCATGCTTACAAATTGTTAACTTGGACACTGATATTCAACCAGGCAATCTGCTCCTAACTGTCTATTTCAGACTCTGTATGTAACATGGCAGTTAGGATCTGATTGCCACAACCTATCTCTGGTTAAGGCTTCCTACATCTGCCCACCACTCTGTAACATAGAATTTGGTAGTTTTTTAGATGACTGTTTACCACTCTCCATTTTTACACTTTTGGAGATAACACACATCTGGCCCTCTACCACTCACTCTCACCATCCATCACTGCTGTTGGGGAACTGTGCACACATCTTTATTCCTCTCTTACAAATGTCACCTAAATCCATCACTTCATCCACTCCAAGACCCTACTCATCTTTATTCCTCTCTTACAAATGTCACATAAATCCATTACTTCATCCACTTCATGACCCTACTCAGTTTGTTAAGGACAGCTGCCATATGGCGGCTAGTCTGCTGCCCCAGATTGTTAATGGCAGCAGTCATCTTGTCCAGCAGCACCAATTGCTGCTCATTGCACTTGCCACCTTCCAACCCAAGCTGCCTAATGTCCCTCAGCAGCTGGGTTCGGACGTCCTCCTCAGGCTGTGTGGTGCGCTGCTGTTCATGTGGGCGTGAAGTGGAAGCTGCTGCTGACAGTGGAGGCTCCTCCTCAGCTGTGAAAAATAAAAAACATTGTCAGGATCACATCAATATAGAATGTATGTTAACACCAACAATGCATTTGCCACATTTACCTCTTAACTCTTCAGCAAATACCTCCACTGGGCGCTCACTATCCATGTTAGCTACCCCGCTGATCTCTGCCTCATCAATCACATCTAATGCAGTATGCTCCAGGGGGGTCAGCTCCAGGTCAGATGACATAGGTCCACTCCCGGTGCTCATGCTGTGCCTCCACCGGTCACTAAGCTTCCTCTTCAGGCCACACTTGAAGTCCTGCCACCTAAAATTGCCAAAGTAAATAATGTAAATCTACTACATATGTCATGGTCTCTGCTATCACACATCATTACTATAGAAAAGTTAGCATTGTGGCTGGTATGATTAAATATAAGTTAGCAGCTTCCAGATTGTTGACTCCATAAAACAGCATGAAACTATGACATACTGTATTGCAATCCATTGAAGTGAAACGACATCCACATGTTTAATAGCCACAGATTTGGACATGTTACAGTAAGGTGAGCTAGGCCACACATTTTCTTTGCAACTTTTTGGGACACACAATTATGGCTGTATCATCACATACAGCACAGAAAACCAAACGCGGTCCTCATGGCACCCCACCGGTCCTGTTTATAGGTATATTCATGGCTCAACACAGATGGTTAAATCAGACTAAGTGACCTGTTGCCAAGCATGGATATACTTAATACCTGGAATGTTGGGCTGCCTTGAGGAAAGCGTTTGGGAACCAATAACATCTGAAATTATGGTCCATGGTGCAAGGTGTCAAAATCACACCACCTGGACAGCATTCCCCTCTACAAATGTGCTCACGTGTGTAAAGGAACTAACGACATATCAATAACCAGACATTTAACATAAAATGTCTATTGTATGTTAGAATTCTTTAGACTTCTCATCCCTGTACTGTGGTGCCACCTTATTGACTTCATCTGTATTTTTGGCCCAAATCTTGTCCTTCGCAGAGGGCGTCAGCTTCCTGGGGGTTAACTCAATCCATTCCCGTGCTCGGGGTACCAAAATCTGTAGTTCACACTCCTGAAATGCAGGGTTCTTGTGTTTTTTTGTTGGGATCCTGCATACGCCATTTCCTAGATGATGCAGACCGATTGCTGGGGTGGGCAGTCACGTCAGCACGCAACTTCTGGGTCTCAGATATTTTAAGTAATGGCACATCTTGTTCTACCTGGTTGCTTGGCCCTGGTTGAGCCACAGAACTTGGGCCTGCCTCTGGCTGTGAGGCTGGCATTTGGGCTGACTGGGTCATTTGGCCGGCGGCTCTCTCCCCTCCTTCTCCGCTCCTCTGTATAGTTTCTGTCATGGATTGAAGCTTGGCTAAAATCAGCTCTTGGTCGGAGACAGACCCATCAGACCCAGAGTCAGACATGTTTGCAGCAACCTTTCCTTCTAGGCGGTCAACTAAATTTACACTAAATACCACCTTTCATTTCCTGCCGAAAATGGCGTAAATGATGCCGACTGAACGCATGTGAGCATGCTACAGATCACACACAGACTGAGTTGGATGTGTGGTCCATGGCCCAGTCTGTGGTGTCATTCCTCAATCAATATGTATGTAGAGTATCAATGTATGTGTGTGTTTGTTATATTGCATTCCGGATAGTAAGGTTATGCCACACTTTAGCAAAAAGGACAGCATAACAGGTGTCATTAGGTTATATATTTGTTAATATGATTTTAGGCAGATGCAAACTAATTGCTGGACCGTATTTTTTTTATGTACATATTTTTTTTAAAGTATGTATTAATATGTACAAATCGCTCAGTACAGTGATGATACAGGCAAGCATGTGTACGCCCGTGTTTATAGTCTGGCGTATATTTAAATGCACACATACTTTTAATATTGAAAGGATTAATAAAGTTTATACCAAATAAGAATGTTTGCAACCAATCAGTGAACAGCATAACTTACATATGTACCTGCAATTGTTTACTGCGCCATTGCCAATATGACTTCTACCAGGGCAGCCCCATTCTCCCCACAGGAGCTGCTGGCACTAGTCCAAGTTATGGACCAGCGCCTGGGGCCCTTGGGCCTTTATATATCCAATGCTGCGAAGCACCGTGTGTATAATGCGGCCCGGAGCAGGATATTGGCCCGCCAGGGCATCTCGCAGATCATCGCCCAGCTGGAGTGGCAATGGTCCGAGCTGAGGAGGCATCAGCTGAGTGTGTATATGCATTTTTTAGCAAATGTTAAAGTGTGATGTGTATGTGTATGCATATTATTTATTATTTATTGACAGTTTCTTATATAGCGCATACATATTCCACAGCACTTTACACAGAATATTTGAGCATTCACATCAGTCCCTGCCCCATTGGAGCTTACAATCTATATTCCCTACAACATGAGCACAATATATATGTATGTGTGTGTATGTATGTATGTATGTGTGTGTGTGTGTGTGTGTGTGTGTGTGTGTGTGTGTGTGTATGTATGTGTATGTGTTTATAGATTTATTTTTTACATTTTACAAACACAATCATTAAATATATTTTGTTTGTTGTTTGCATTAATAACTGTTTCCTTTTTAAATGTTTCATTTCATATTCCACCACCTTCAATTACACTTCCATCAACATTAACATTGCAGCACGCACCATGGCACGCATCAGGGCAAGAGAAGCTCGCCAGCAGGAGGACCATATGACCAACCCTATCTCACCCTCCCCTGCCCCATCCACTCCCCTACCCGCTCCCACTCCTCTACCCACACCCACTCCCCTACCCACACCCATGTCCCTGCCTCCATCCACTCCCCTGCCTTCATCCACTCCCCCCCACCCCATTTCCAACCCCCCTACTACTCCCCACCACCCACCCCCAACCCCTCCCAATCCCCACCACACCCCACAATCTTGATCCCTACTCCCATCCCTGCCTCATCCTTCCTTGGTCCCCCATCCCAAACCACTCCACCTCCAGGACCTCAAATGATGGATGTCAATGGCAGACGTAAGTAAACAAAGTGCCTAATGTTTACATACACATTTACATTCACAACACCCACATATGTGCACTACACAACACTCCAGTCCCTCCATGACCTGTGGGGTGTCCTCCTCCAGGAACAATGGGTCCATTGGTGAAGGTTTGGAGTGTGGCCATGCATCACCCCTTCAGAGATTGACACACCTTACATCCATTGCAAGATCCTATAGCAGGGGTGTCCTGGGCCTCCAGCTGTTGTGGAACTACACTTCCCAGCATGACCTGCCACATACATTTAGATATAAACCTGTAAAGCATCAACAATGTAAAGATACTTACACTGCATACCTTAGTCCAGAGTTTTGACCTGTTTTCCCCAACACAAACCACTCAAATGTGATGCTGCATGCATTCAGCAAAGAAGGCAAAGGCCACTTATTTGAAGTCGTGTAATATGTTTGTGTGTGTCATCATCATAGTAGTTTGTAACATCTTCATAGCAGGTCCATCTTCAATGGTCTTTAAAATGTGTGTTGCCTTCCCATTACAGTGACAGCTTATTAATCATTAAAAAGTGAACAAGATTTTGAGTTAAATTTATAAAATAAATTAACATTTTTTTCTTTCCCAACAGAAAATCAACAGGAGGCCTTGTCAGAAACAGTCCTCCAACTGCAGCGGACGTTTGCAGATGCTGCCTCTCTTCTAGGACGACTCCACTCCCTTCTTTAAATTTATTTAAAAAATGTATTTTGGTTTAGTTAAAATAAAAGTTTATGAATATTTAGAAGTTGTCTGTGGTTTTTATAGTAATACTGTATGTTAGAGTGTTTCTGAGGGCAGGTGGACATAGGTACATGTACACATATGTAATGTAACTTATATATATAATGTAAAGTGAAGGGTAAGGAATGAATGTTGTTTTCATGTGTTGGTTTTAGGCTTAAATTTAAAAAAATGTACATGAATGAAGGTTAGTTGTTGGTGGAGTTAAACATCACACATATCATTAGGGTAGCGAGACATGTAAATAAATAGGGACATAATATTTATTAACAATATTTACAGCCTGCATATAAACACCAAAATAAATTTACAAATAATTGACATATAAAACTTTGGGTCACACATAAATAGTGAGGAAAGTACAACATTAGAAGAAAATAAATATACATGTAATGAGGGTTCACTTATAGATTAATTAAGGGAGACAAATAAGGAATAAATCAATCAAAAAATCAAACTTAGCATAATTGGGTAATTGTTAGAAGGTAACTTCTGAGGGAATAGTTGCTGGACCATATATGTGAAGCGTATGCTACCGTGCTCGAACGTACGCTTCCTACTACGGTAGGTGAAAAACATTTAGTTTCCTAACGAAAAGGCAGAGATCCGTCTGAGCACGGTAGCATACGCTCATATACACACCACTGCCCTTTGTTGCCTTTTCCCACTGACCGTGTGCGGATGTTCTGTGGGTAGACTCATGCTCACCTTAAAAATGCGTGATCCGTTCGGAAGGTCCGTACGCACACGCGTCCTCCCGATCCAATCAGAATAAGGCCCTGAGTCCCTTGGGCTGAATGAACGACTACATAGCAGATTTACAAAATGGTGGTGGTCTGAGACTATCAGTCACAAGGGAGCTCATCCTAAGCTTGGCATATCCAAGTAATGTGGAAGAAAAGACAGCCAGTAACTGGCAATGGCGCTTCACATATCCATCCGCAGCACTGTGCTGTAGTTTTCAATAGTGGAGTAATCGCCCCCCAGCTTCAAAGCAATGTTAATGACATGCTTTTGCACGCTTTCACCATAGTACGCATTAATGTACGAGGATGGGGGGCCAACAGAATAGATGAGCGTGGCTAAATTTTGCATACTGTAGTTAAGACATGCCAAATATTGCCACATTCTTATAAATTATGGAAGTACTTTAGAAAAAATGAATTATTATGGCCGTAAAATGGTCAGAAGTACAGTACATTAGGCGTTTTTACTTTTTCCATCATGTATATTTTCAGGAAGATCTGCTTAATGCCGTTTTATTATAAACAAATGAAATAATAGTAATAATTACTTTGTGTTTTTTATTGTAATAATAAATGAAACCTGTACTTTTTTTTAGTAAACCTAATCTAATAGTCCAACTTATTGTATCCAATGTTCTAAATATTTTCCTGAACTGTATCTTTTTTATTCAATATTTTTTTTAAATTATGGTTTAGACTCTAATAACATTTTAGCTGAGCCTTTATTAGTTATAAACCAGTAACATCAAAATAATTGGGTCCTTTATAATGTAATCATGCTTATAATACTATTAATTTAAGTTTGCGATAAAGTGGCACTTTAAATTTATGATTTCTATAAAGGAGAGATATGCTTGTCGCATTGCCATGTCACAAGAGCTACTTGTACTAGTATCACAATGTTAAATCATGGGATCATGGAAAAAATTCAAAAATGCAGTTGTAAAAAGAAAAGAGAAAAAGAAAAGAACAGCCCATCATATTGTATATGTACTTCTCTTTGGTCAACTTGTTATTGCGATTAAGTAATTGAAAAATAATAAATTGATCTTAATTATTATTGCAGGAAGTTTACAGTATGCTACAGTAAATGCATATTCATCTTTATTAATGTCATTTATTGTGGAATCTAATATCTATCATGTCTCTGATATACATTTATTTTAATGTGTCTAAGGAAGGAAATTACTGTGTGAAGCAAATAGGTTGCAAAATAATGTCAGTAATGAAATATATTTATAACTTGTTCCACATCTTGAAAATGTCTGACTACTTTCCATGAATATTAAATTGTGCTGTGCTTGTTCTTGTGATTTTATGCAAATACCACCACTACAAAATGTATGTAGTTCAATTAAAAAAAACACAATAATATTATATAGTACAATCGAACATGTGAATGTAAAAAAAGTAAAACTCTCATCCGTGTGTCACAAAATATTAGTAATAATAACTGTAAATGAAGCCTAAGGAGAAACACTTGTTTCAGATTACTGAAACACTCTGATTCATTACAGGAAGTGACTAACTGCCTTCAATGCAAAGAATTTTTTTTTTTCTGCCAAGCAGCTATTTATCAGAAAAAATCCTTAACTGGTTTTGGCTGGTACTGCTGCACATTACAAACCCCTGCAAAATTATGTTTTGAAAGTAGTTCATATAGTATAATTTATATGGGCTGAGAAAAGGTAAGTTATATTTTATCACTTATGTAGCTTTAATACAATTTGTATAAGAAACAATTTTACATATTTATTAAGCTTGGTGAAGTGATAATGGTGCCATTGATAATACCAACAAATCAGTGCCTAAATGTCAGTTTTCAAACCCATCCTCTAAATTGACTGGTAGAAGCTGATGGTTGGTGCATTATCACTGGCCACTTTTTTACAGGCTTAATAAATCTTGCCCAATGTTTACAATATGCTGTCTCACTGTAAATAAATAGGCCCAGTATTTGTCAGGTCACTTAAACTGGTCCAACCCTTCGCACTTTGCAGTACGTGAACATGAAACCTACAGTAATATTCACCACACAGCGGGATCAAGGTGTGACCCAGTCATGATGTAAACATGCCTGGAAGATTCTAAGCTCATTTTATATTTGCTTAATTCTTTTTTTAATACATTTTTGGATATTTAAACTATTTACCATGTGCTGAAAGAGTGCTATATTATGGTCTTGCAGGGTAAATATTGTTATGTTATGGAACTAAATATACATCAGAATAGTAAAGAATACTGCATTTGAATGAACTATTGGATTAAAATTATATATTATTATAAATAGGCCATAAATATTTATTTGTAACACCAGAAATCCCATAAGTGTGCCATATAATTTTCATAGGGTCTGACATATTTATTTATTAACAGTTTGTTATATAGCACAGCATATTCCATTGTGCTTTACCGTATGGGGGAGAAAAGTATGAGGGTCCTGCTTGCAAGCTTACAATCCTATAGGGAAATGGGCAATGATACACAAGGATAGATATTCTTTATTGCATAAAGTCCACCTGAATGCAAAGGTTCCTGGTGTGCTGCATGGTGACCCGGCAGTTTGGCCAGGTGTGAGGAGGATGGAAAATGTGAAAAAGAAAGAGAGAGGACATGTGTGGCCTGTACAGTGAGCATGTGATTGAATAGGAACAGTATATGAAGGATAAGTGGCTGGTTCTGGAATTTGATAAGCTTGCTTGAAGAGGTGAGTTTTCACTGAATGCTTGTAGGTTTGGAGACTGGAAGATTGTCTTATTGTGCTTGGGAGAGAATTCTTCAGAGTGGGTGCAGTTTGAAGAAAGTCTTGCAATCGGGAATGGGAGTGAGTAATGAGTTTGGATGAGAGATGTAGATCTTGTGGGGAGTGAAGAGGTGGGGTTGGAAGATATTTAGAGATAAGAGAAGAGATGTATGTTGGTGTACTTTGGTTTACGGCCTTTGTGTGTAAGTAACAATATTTTGTATTGAAAACAGTAGAATACAGGTACCCAATTAAGTGATTGACAGAGTAGCTTTGCAGAAGATACATCTGGCTTGGAAGATTAGCCTCACAGCTGAATTTATGATGGATTGTAGTGGTGAGACTCTGTATTGGGGAAGGCCAATAAGGAGACTATTGCAATAATCAAGAGAGCATGGATTAGAGTTTTAGCAGTGTCTTGTGTAAGGAAAGGGTGAATTTTGAATATGTTTTTAGGTATATGTGGCATGATTTCGATACAGATTGAATTTGAAAAAAAAAGGCAAGTTCAGAGTCAAGGATGAGATCTAGGCAGCGAGCTTAAGTTGTAGGAGTGATTGTCATATCTTAACAGCGATAGATATCTGCTATTTATTGGTGGAAAGATAATCAGTTCTGTTTTTGAAATATTCAGTTTGAGGTGGCGAGATGACATCCAAGATGAAACAGTAGAAATTCAGAGACACGGCCCAATACAGATGGAGACAGGTCTGGGGAGGATAGGTACAGTTGATTACCATCTGAATAAAGAAATCAAAAAGAGCTGATTAGTTTGCCATGCAGATATGACATACATTAAACCAGTATTTATTTATTAACAGTTTCTTATATAGCGCACACATATTCTGCAGTACTTTACAGAGAGAA
Organism: Crinia signifera; assembly: GCF_055691185.1. NCBI lineage: Eukaryota > Metazoa > Chordata > Amphibia > Anura > Myobatrachidae > Crinia > Crinia signifera. The sequence goes on from NC_139219.1 coordinate 137,369,533, forward strand.
TATTTAAACATTCACATCAGTCCCTGCCCCAGTGGAGCTTACAATCTATATTCCCTACCACATTTACACGCACACACAGACATTCTAGGGCTAATTTGTTTGGAGACAATTAGCCTACCAGTATATTTTGGGATTGTGGAAGGAAACCGGAGTACCCGGAGTAAACCCACGCAAGTATGGGGAGAATAACTCTGCACAGTTAGAGTCATGGTGGGTATCAAACCCATGACCTCAGTGCTGTGAGGCAGTAATGCTAACCATTACACCATCTGCACTGCCCAGTAAACATATTACCTTGTGTACAGAGCAGAGTAACAATACAGAAATAAAATGAATAGTTAATCACATAACATACTGAAACAATTTATCATATGACGTTATTATTTTTGTTACTACTACCAGCTATTTATATAGCACACATATAGTTTGAAGTCTCCAATAGCTTTAGTGACGGCCATCAGCAGAGATACATACAGTGCCTATCATAGTTACATAGTAGGTAAGGCTGAAAAAAGACTTGCGCCCATCTAGTTCAACCTGGTATAGATATCCATTGCTGATTTGGTAGGTTCTGGTATTTTACAGACAAATTATATTTCTTATTTGTACCCATGGATGTTTTTCTCCAGTAAATGTTTGTCCAACTTTGCCTTGAACGCATTTAATGAGCCAGCCGTTACCACCTCTCTGGGAAGAGAGTTCCAGAGTTTGACTGTTCTGACCGTAAATACATTTTTTCTACTAGCTGAATGAAATCTTTTTTCTTCTAATCTATACTCATACCCTCGTGTCCTAGATTCCTTTCTAGTAGAAAAGAGGGTGTGTGACAGTTCCTTATATTGGCCCTTGATATACTTGTACATGTTGAGCATGTCCCCCCTTAAACGTCTCTTTTCTAATGTAAATAGTCCCAAATTGCTTAATCTCTCCCCGTAGCTTAAATTCTCCATTCCCCTAATAAGCTTTGTTGCTCGCCTTTGGACTTTTTCTAATTCTATGATGTCCTTTTTATAGTGTCGGGCCCAGAACTGTACTCCGTACTCAAGGTGAGGTCTCACCAATGCTTTATATAGTGGCATAATTACCCTTGAGTCCCTAGTTTCCATTCCCCTCTTACTACATGCCAGAATTTTGTTAGCCTTTTTTGTAGCTACATTACAATGGGCACTACATCCCAGTTTGCTGTCTATTTGGACTCCTAGATCCTTTTCAAGTATGGAATTACCCAGTTCCTCTCCGCTAAGGTTGTAACTTGCACACTGATTGTGTCTCCCAAGGTGCATAACCTTACATTTATCTACATTGAACCTCATCTTCCATTTTTTTGCCCACTCATCTAGAATTGCAAGATCATTTTGAAGCATGGTGACATCTTCTGATGATTTGATGACTTTGCTAAGTTTTGTATCTTCCGCAAAGATGGATACATTGCTGAGTAACCCTATCCCAATATCGTTAATAAAAATGTTAAACAAAATGGGCCCCATAAACAAAATGCCATAAATTCCCCAATTCACTTTGAATTCCATACAGTAACACCATTTCTGATTTTATGCCACACTCACATTATAAAATATGCACATAACGCATATTACAAATTAACAGTTGATCTCTGAGTCCAAGTTTATAATATTTATTAAAATACTGGCTTGCTCTCCTCCATGGGAACCTACAGTATGTTTTTTTTTTAGACCTGATTGCTGTTGTGCACATTTGCCAGCCGTATAACTGTGCATGGATATTGTAGTGCGCAGCATGTGTGAGGCCAAATAGTGACACAAATCAGCAATCATTTTTTATCACTATCTCCTCTCAACTTGACTGGAAGCTGCTGTTTGGCAGTGGTAACCATACATCTTCTGTCAGTGTCAGAAAAAATGCAGGCCTACCCATGCATTTTAAGGGAGGGTGTGTGACATCTGCTCAAGCCTCAATCAGCCTGTCTCTGTGGCAGAGTTGTGGAAGATTCAGAATTAAGTAATCTTTAGTGAGCAGGTCACGAACATATTTTTCGCCTTGGAACTTATCAATCTCTTTCTTGAAGCAGGAAGCAAGATCTTGCACCATGTTAATGGTTTTAAGGTTGGGTGAGGGAGGGTTGATAAGTTATTAAATGTATTTTAAAGCTACTTGTCACTAGAGGATTGAGCAGAGATGAGAGTCTGGCTTATGTATGTTTTATAGTGTCCAGAGCATTGCTATTTGAGTGTTAGGGGTGTGGTATATGGTCCCCAAGGGAGAATAGCCGGTGGCCGTCGGGGTTTTGACGGTCGGGATCCCGACTGTCGGGAAACTGTCTGGCACCCAGGTGTTAGATAGTATACAGTATACAATATAAAAGAAAATCACTTGGTGAATGAGATTTACAACACTGATTTTCAGTACAGTAGGTGTCTTGTTGATTTAGAGTTCCAAGGTTGGTATCCAGGCCTACATGGAGTGTGAAGGGAAGCTGGAGCCACTTTATCATTGGTTATTTCTAGAATCTCGTTCAGAAATGATACAGCTATCTCAGGAGATGTGAATGCAGACATAGATGAGAGCAGGTGTTGCAGAGAAGTGCAATTTTTTAAAATTAATAACATTAATATTTCTGCAGGTTTGAGGAGGATTGGAGGACTTCAGTGGTAATGAGTTTGAAGTAATGGAGGAGAGCATGTAGGTGATAAAGTTGTGTTCTGAGGGAGGGAAAAGAGTGTTAGTGAAGTTAGAAACTGAGACAGTCAGGTGAATACAAGATCAAGACAGTAGCCCCTGATGAGTAGATAAGTCAGGCCATTGGAAGAGGCCAAGAGAGGAAGTTAGAGAGAGTAGTTTGGAGGTATGAGCAGCAGATTTCAGACTATCAATAATGATATTGAATCCGCCAAAGATGATAGTGGAGATGTCAGAGAATAGGAAGTGAGGGAGCCATGCCAAAATTCTACCAGAAATATGAGTTGCCCTGGTGGGCAATACAAAGCTGCAACATGCAGAGAGAAAGGCTAGTATATCCTAATGGAAGGTACTTTAATTTATGTGAATGTTAGTTATGTAACCTGTGGATGAACTGTGTATGTGAAGATTGGTATAATAATATTCCAATGCCACCTTCACTATTACCAGGCCTCACAGTGTGGGGTTTTTATGAGGTTATCTGGATTTCTATATTGCTGCAAATTAAGTGAATGTAGTGGTGCAAGTGTTTGGTATGTATGTCGTAATGTGAAATGGGGATATTGTGTGCATAATGTATATGAGCAGCCCTAGAATAATTGTAGATAATTGCTGCATAGGATGTTTTATTTGCATGATGATATTAAACATTTTATACATATCAGCATCTTATAAAATAAGGGCTAATCAATGTTTAAAATAGTAACTGGAACAAAGTACCACTACTTAATATAAAATAATTTTGTACATACTGATGTATATTTTTGTCTACGGTATTACTAAAATAAATTATTTAGAGAAGCTTGTTGTAATTTAATGGCAGTCTTCCCTACATGCAAATATAAAGTTACAAAAATTATATTAAATAACAGAATTTAGAGTTTCACAATCTGTTAATAATATTGAGAACTAAACCAACAGAGTGTAGAAAAATAGGGTGACATTTAATGAAATGTGAAAATTTGACTTGTGCAATTTTTTCGCCAAAAATGGCCGAAAACGCACATTTTTCCGAAGTCGCATATTTAATGAGATGCAAAAATCGGCAAAACCGTGGATTTTGATGCGAAATCGCACATTCTGAATGTGCGTATTTTAGTCACGTCGGAACTCGCATCCAATTGTTTTCCCATTATAAAGTATATAAATCACATATTTAATGAGATGCGAAAACGGGAAAATGTTATTAAAAATCACCACACATGCATACGGGGGAACCCCAGATTTTTTGTCCCCCCGTATTTTTGGAACCAGGTCCGGCTCAATGAGCCTGGGGCTGGTTCTGCTCAGGAGGGGGGTCCTCACGACATATTTATTCTTTTTTTAACATAAATTCGCACAGTTCCTCATATTCGCACATTTTCACGACTAAAAATCACACATTTTCATTACTAAAAAGCGCACATTATCGCACCATATTGCACTTTTTTGCCCGGAACGCGCAGCTCATTAAATATGCCAATTAGCGGCAAAAATGCAATTGTAAAAAGTGCAATAATGGGCAATTTTGGAAAGAGACTAAAACTCTCATCCCATTAAATGTCACCCGTAGAATCTATATGGAAGTATCAAAATGATCAAAATCAGAAAACAGTACTGAAAACAGTATGTCTGTTTATTTTCCAAAAGTATGATTAGGTAGACAATGAAAAAAAAAACTGAAAAGATTGTTAGTTGTTTTCAAAGAAGCAGAACAAAAGGCTGAGATTGAGAAACATCAATCAGACTGTTATGAACAAAATGTGCTGTACTCTAAAACCTTCTTTAAAGTATTGTACAAGCACTTGATGTGATCTTTAACCTCATTCAACTCATAATAAACATTGTTGCACATTTCCTCTTTACCAAAACTTATAAAAAAAGCAAACAAGAAATGCTTTTTCCATTTTCAAAGGAATCAAACTTCAGTCTTGTAATATCCTTACGTTTGTACATTTTCAAGTGTTTTTCCCCATAAGTAAACAGATATGCTCTGTACAAAATTTAACATAGGCTGTCTGATAAACTTGAAGAAAAATATATAGAAAAAATATATATTAGTTTTACAATATTTGGGAGTGATTCTAGTTGACACATCCGCTCGCATGTGCCTGCAGCAGGAGAAAGCAATCGATGGTCTCCGACTTTCGAATGATTTATCCTGCCTTCGCAAATATAAGTAATGGGAGACTGACTTATGTTTTCAGGCAGTGAGACTAAGACAGGTCCTGTGGCTGACATCATGTGACGTCAGCCGCCCACCTCTGGCACACCTCGTGCCATCCAAAATCCCATGGGAATGCCCATGAAACACTGTGCTTCCCTTAGGTGACACTCAAGCTCGCCCCCACATGCCTCTGGCCCACATCACTCTGTGCAAACGGCCCGGTAACTTGTAAATTGCCACGGCCATTCAGCGCATGTACAGAAATGTGCATGTGAAAACCATGACCATCGGGACAGGGGACAAATTCAGTTCACTCCCAGTGAACCAGAATCGGTCCCTTTGTTTATTAGAACAGTTTCTTTAGATATGAAACGTAACATTTCTATTTTTAAAAATGTAATGGGTAAATGCAATATCTTGAGAGTTGCAGTCAGCTCTTAGATTTATGTGACTCAGCTGCTAGATTTACTGTAACTACTTAACTGTCAAATATTTACAAAAAATACATAAGAAATTGTTTCTTTTTTATTTAAGCAGATAACATTTTCTTAAAAGTGTATTCAAATAGTTTTAAAAAAAGCCAAATGTACTGTAAACATACTGTAGGTGTGTCAATACCCCAACCTCCAGTGTCTGTAGGTTTAAATGGTGACATTAGTTCAGGCCCAATACAGTCCCAATAGCTTCCCAGATATAAAAATATTCCCCTAATGGATTTAAAACACTCCTCCCAATGGTTTTAGATCCATCCAGTGGCATTGCCCCCATACTACAAGTGTATATTGGTTTCTATTGAAACTTCCATTGTCCACCACCAGTGGCATACATTCAATAATATACCCCAATCCTCCAGTGGCAATGAATCCCCTTAGGGCATTACCCAGAAGTTATTTCCTATTTAAAATGTGAGTCATGCAGTAGGAGACCATGGTAAGATGTGATACAACCATGTCAGGGAAATCTCATCTAGTTGCTCTTGTGTCCATGCCAGTTAAGTGCGTAAAGCAATAATAAATAACAAGGAAAGGAAGGCTGGTTGTTTTGCCTACCAAACTATTGTCACTTTAAATTTAAATATATGAAACTTTGTGGCCAGAAAGGCAGTTAGAAAAAGGTTAGTGTCGTTGATTTAAATACTATAAGATAGTCTGAAGACATTAAAATCAATGCTATTAATGCGCTTAAGTAAATTTTTTAGCAGCCACTAGGGGAATATTTATTGAAGTTATAAGATTCCTACATCTGAAAAAATAACAGATTTCTATTTATCAACGACATCAGGATGCAATGACCATCAACAGGTATTGGAAGCAGTGGACATAATAGGAACACTTATTTCATAGCTTCTCTATGCAAAGCTTATGCACGCTAGTAACGGAATAATTCCATACCCCTTGATTAGGCTTTTCGTTTGAGTACCCCTCCTCTCAATTTGAAATATCCGCAATACTTATGAGTGAAGTGGGTGGTATGCGAGTCCTTATGTGTGTCATATTAAGGAGTACTGTGCGGAATCAGGAATCAGGTCCCTCTGTGTGCTGTCTCTGGAGTTACCACTAATGCTATTGCCACAGCTTCTTCTTCCCTTGTCATGGTTGGGCAAATGATCGCTGATGGCCGTGATGTGCAGTTACAAATTTGTATGTTCCATTGGTGACACCTGAGTTGGTGACACCTGGTAAGGCCAATAGTCCCCAGAAATGGGGCATGGCCTCACAGAAAGGAGCTGTGGCTTCATCGGAACCCCCTTTCTACAACACTTTGGGAGCATGAGCTAACAGGAGCCCCATTCTATATCACTCATCACCTCCAGCATCCTCAGAGATACTAGTATGCCACCAGCGGCTCTTATTGCACTGCTGGCTCCCTCTCAGTGACAGGAGCCAGGCAATGCAGTATAGAGTCACACTGTAACACCTGGCTACTGTCACTTCAGAGTAGCGATCATTTTGTTGTCACCCCATCCAACAGTGACACCCATGTGTGACCCATACCTCCCACACCCCATTTATGACACCACTGCTGACATCCATTACAGCTAAACAGAAAGCCCCATGCAACTGTGGTACATTAAGAAATTTGTGATCTCCTGAAAATGTCAGTGATTGTAGCCCAGGGACAAATAGGTTTCAAGTAAAAATAAATTCAATAACCTAATATACTGTGCTGTAGAACAATCTCAGTGACAACAGGTTTTTAGATATTGGGGCAGGTTCATTAAGCCTTAACAAGAGATAGGGTGATAAGGAGAGATAAACGTCCAGCCAATCAGCTCCTTACTGACTTTTTTCAAGCACAGCCTGTAACATGGCAGTTGGCAGGTGATTGGCTGGACGTTTATCTCTCCTTATCACCCTTGGATTTATTTCTTGTTAAGGCTTAATACCTCTGCCCCTATGTATGGTATGATTGATATAGTTACATTTCTGAAACATTAAGTTTTTTTCTGTTTTTTTAGCAACCATCAGGTTTGCAAATAAAAGGTTAAAAAATAAATTAGCCTGACCATGTATATAATACGGCAACATTGAAAAGCAAAGTTTCAAGATTTTTTTAAAAAATATTAATTTATTTAATTGTAAAGGTTTTTTTAAAATAATTATTGTTATTTAATCACAAGTTGCATGCGCTAATTCATTTGAAACATAAAAACTTTTATCGTTAGTTTATAAATTCTATCTTTATTTTTTTACTTTTATTTTACACATACTTGCATCGTATGGCATAAAATTATCAGCATTACAATTGTGGCACTCTAGGGTAATTTCCTTTTAATACACACAAGTAGTCATCATCTCCCAGATTAGAATCTCTTGGCGGTGATCAGAGACACACCACATCTTGTGAAGCCATTTAGAACAGAGATTCACATAATGGTGAAATCTATTAATATTGAAAGACTTTAGATTTTAGCAGAAGTGTTATATAACAGTATTACCTCATCCAGTAGGCTTTTATTGTGTAATGTTGTTATTCTGTTCTTTGGTAAATTGCTAAGAATCATATTTCCCTGAATCATGTTTGTTTATGTGTGAGTTTACTCAAATTGATCTGAGACCAAAAGACCTGAGTACGAAGCTGTGTGTTGTTGTGCAGAAAACTTATTTGAATATCCAAGGTGCTGGATCACTCTAGGGACCACTGGACCAATTTTAAAACACTGAGATAACAGCAGTAATGTCACCAGACTGAAATGAGGGGGAGGCTACACAATGCATTGGAATTTGTGTTTTGCTAAGCTTTATTGTTGCAATATATCTTGTCCCATTAGCTAAAAGAAACTTGTTTGTTTCATCCATTTTTTATAAAATGGACACTACCAGTTAGGGTTATAGCTTTACTTTATGTGCCCCTTTGTTCTATTTTATTTTAGAAGAAAGAGAACAGGGCTAATTAATTTTTTTAGTTATTAACAGTTTCTTATATAGCGCAGCATATTCCGTTGCACTTTACAAAGGAGACAGTGATACAACAAACAGGGTATTTACAGACAGTCAAAAGGTAGGCGGGCCCTGCTCACAAGCTTACAATCTATAGGGAAATAGGCATTGATACATAAGGATAGATACTGTATTCTTTATTGCATCAATTCCATTTATTGCAATCAGTTCTGGAATTTGATAAGCTTGCCTGAAGTGATGAGTTTTTAGGGAACGCTTATAGGTTTGGATCCTGGAGGAAAGTCTTATACCATAGACCAGAGGTTCCCAAATGTGCTCCTCAGTCAATTTACCATCTGTGCTGCACTATGGACATGTCTGGACCATTGGGATGCCTTGAGGAAAGGGTTTGGGAACCTCTGCCCTAGACCAAAGGGGTTTGCTGAGTTGACCCCTGGAAATTATCCTCTACTGGAAAGAAGACAAAGGCATGGGTGGAGGAATTCCAATCTACAAGAAAGTCATAGAAAATCATAAATGTATAAATGCTACATGAGGATGTGGATCTATCCCTGCTGTGTCACCCCAGTTTGTCTGCCCCTTACCTTAATAAGGTAAGCTCTAATGAGCATGGCCTCATTCGCTTTTCTTAGGATATATCTATGCCACTGTTATAATTTCATCAGTGTCCGCTGCTGCAACTGTCTTTTTTATTTGCCATGTACTTGTCCTAATTTGCATTTGTACTGTAAATCACTATTTTTCTTGTTTTGTTCTTTTTCTCACCTATGTATTATCAGGCGCAGCAGAACCCTTGTGGCGCCATGAAAATAAAGGATAATAATAATAATATCCTCACCTACACCTAGTGCAAGTTAATTTTTTTCAAAATAACTTAGAATTTCATGTACTTTTTTTACAAAATCAAAGTAACATAATTTGCCTAAAGTTAATGTGGCATAAAATGTACAGCAAAATGTACAGTATATCCCTTAAGGTGAGTATACATTAGACAATAAAAACACAATATGCACAATAATGATGATTGTTAATGATATTTCCGTGCATATTGTCCAATGTGTATGCATTAAGGGGTCAAATTACTAAAGCTTCTTAAAATGAATAGATGTGATGTTGACCAGATTCTGTCACCCCCCCCCCCCCCCCTTCAGCCATCGCTCATTATGCCTGACATCGGCAAGTATGAATGCACTTGCTGACACAGTATCATTGTTTTTCATTTCAGATGCTATGGATTTTTAATGTTAATAATGAAACATTCTATCACATTACCCACAATATATTAACACAGAACAATGCATAACAGCTAGTATTATTATTGTACAATATTTCTGTGATCAAATACTTTGATGGAAGGCATCCTCCACTTGTACAGGAAGAGTGGCTGTCAGTGATCTGAGATAAGTTTGAAGATGTTTCAGTACATTTAAAGCTTATAAATCTTTGGCTTTACCACTCATTACTCATCTATTGTAAGTGGTAACAGTTTAACTTTATCATTTATATGTATAAAGAACATATGGGGTCACTTAAGGAGGCAATGTCGGTTTATGTGCTAAGTACAGCTATTGTCACGGTTTTAAACTCGGAAAGGTGAATACCAGACCGGGAATTGGCTTGACCTGACTCAGGGCTGCGGAGTCTAACCGTACTGGTGGTTTTATCCAGTGACCCCTCCAAGCGGGATTTGGGCTTCTCTACACTCGGTACGCCGGTCTCGGTCCCCTGATCGGGGTTCCCACATGGTTCTGGCAAACACTGGGTGTAAGAGAGGGTCAGCTATGGAACGCTCATGGTCAGACTAGCCGGGTCAGGAACTTTCAGACAGATACAGGTGATGAAGTAGCAGGCTTGAGCAAGAGTCCAGGTCCTAGCCGGGTCATATACTGGGAGTCACAGGATGCAGTACACAGGGAGCAGGCAGGAGAATGGTCACAGAACAAGCCAAGGTCATACACAGGATGTCACAGACACAGTACACAGGGAGCTGACCATAGACTAGTCACCAGGATAGCCGAGATCATACACTGGAATCACTAGACATGGTACCGGAGGATCGGGCAGGAAAATAGCCGGAATCATACACTGGAAACACAGGATATCAGACCAAGCACCAGGAACGCTGGAGCAGGTTAGTGAACCTATACTCTGGCAGGGTCTGTCTGCCAGA